>NC_133230.1:12492196-14992196 GCF_040436345.1 Pagrus major
AAGCAAAATTGTAGCATCTTTGAACAGGCAGCTGTGACTTCTTTGTTTTTGTCCTCCCCTTACAGAGCAGCAGTAATGCTAAAAAAAAAAGACATAAAAAAGAAAGTATTTTTGCTTTTAAAATTTATTTTTGATGTTGCTTAAAGCAGTTTGGAGGGGGAGGGACTGTGAGGCTTTAGCACTGGGTATCTTGCGGAGGTTTATTTTGGGTGGGTTTGCAGAAGCCAAGTGTTTTATCAGATGCTCTCTGGGCATCTTCTCTCTGGTACTTAAAGCAAAGACAAAAGCTTTGATTTAAAGTCATTTTCCCCTCAAAAATACCTGTTTTTCTTCGTGGTTTAAGTGCCAGAGAGAGAGGGAGTTATACAGGAGAGAGTTTCTGGGAAGCGTTGAAGCACTGTGATCTTCTACTTTGTGTGAGAGACGATCAAAGTGCTACGATTTGTTCTCAGCAACTCGATCCATTTTTCCACTAGGGCAATCTTTAATACGAGGTGTTATGAATCATTTTGAGGAAACAAAATTGTAAATGATTCATTGTTTACTCCAGTCGTTTACAATTCTACACAAAAAAAAATGAAAATACTTTGCTTCATGGGTGGAGGAGGAGGAGGTTGTTTATTTTTTTGTTTGTTTGTTTGTTTTTTTTCTTGAAATAGACTTTCAGGATTTACATTGAAGCAAAACCAAAAAAGGAGAATGTCGTATGAGTGTGTGTGTGAGAGAGATTGTGTGAGTGTGTGTGTGAGAGTGAGAGAGACAGATCGTGTGTGTGTGTGTGTGTGTGTGTGTGTGTTTGTGTGAGTGTGAAAAATGCAGGCGACTGTTTGAACAAGGTGTGTGTCTTGAGTGTTAGAGAGAGACGTGTATGTTTGAAGCTGTGACAGGCTGTTAAGAATCATTACGTTTACATGCAGCTTGAACCGAACTGTTAGACTCTGCTCATCTTTGAGAAGGTCAGAAGTCACAAGTAACCAGAACCAACGTGGTTACTCACGTGGATGACAAAATAACTGTCTTGTTAACAGTCCGGAGCTGCATGTAAGCGTGCGTCTTTTTGTTTTCTGTGTTTTTCATGTGCAGACTCGTCCTGTGTTTCTCTTGGCGGTGTGCGATGTCTTTACTATCGGTATGGATGGTTACAGTTGTCAGGGATGGGATTTTTTGTCTCTGTTCTCCTTTTCCATCTCCTGCTTCAATTTTGTGGACAAAAATCTGATTTCTAATGACAAAGTTCCACTTTTCTGTTCTTTTTTTATGTTTTATGTCCCTGATCTCATCCCTGACAGTCATTCCATGATCTCCTTTGTGATTACACACACGTTTATAGCTGAACCTATCAAGAGTTTGTGAGGATAGTTGTGGAGTTTTCCATATTTTTGTTTTCTTTTTTCAGACTTTTGCCTGGAATTGGCTCTCAAAATGCCCCCACAAAGAAAAACTACCCTTTACTGTTTTTTTACAACTTAGTATTTTTATAGCTCCAGCCGTATGTTTATATCAGTTGTGATAAGATTTTACTCATCAAAGTAATTGCTGAGATCTCAGACGAGGCAGCGTCACTGAAAATAGGCGCATTGTAGCGTTGGAGAGCTCAACCCTGAGTTTTATGATACGCTGTAGAACTGATGGCTGGAGCTGCAAAAATGAAGTTGTAATAAACCGTTTTTCTTTAAACCAACAAGGTGTAACTTCCTGGACAAAGATAGTTGATTGTTGCGTGATTGTATCTTTGTGTCAGGAAGTTACTTTTTGTTGCTTTAACTAAACATTAATGTAGATTTTTTTTTTTTTTTTTGCCTGGAATCTGTTCCCTTTATTGCACTTCATAATTTTTGTAGTATTTTTCCAGCCGTATGGCGGATATGATAATTTACTCATCAAAGTAAATCCTGAGCTCTCAGAACAAGGCAACACTGCTAAAAATAGCTACATTATGACAACACTTTGATAGGAGCAGCTTTATCGTGCACTGCAGAACTGACGACCAGAGCTGCACAACTTTTCTTTAAGCTGCATTTGACGTAAATTTGAAATTTTTGTGGTCACAAAGGAGATCATGACCAATGCAGTCATGAATGTCGAGTGAATCGTTTTATTTTGTCATCTGGTGGTGTTAAGACGTCTTCGTCTGTGTGTGCACTCTGACCTGTGGAGTCAGGAGTGCTGATGGGTGGGAGGGATATTTGTCAAAAACCTGTTTTGAAAAGGGTAACTGTTAAAAAAAAGAAAAAAGAAAAAAAAAAGGAAATATTGGAAAGGGTGAGGATTTGGTTGCAAAATGGCAAGAAAAAGGTCTAGTATTAATGGCTGAACTGCCCCTAATACTTCTACTGTGCATAGCGAAATTGAATTGGACCTCTTAATTTGCTGCACTAATGTAGACTCACCCACGCTTTAGGTGATTTCAGCCAAACTTAATGGTGAACTCAGCAGAATTGTTGTAGTAAGCTGAGGGTAAAGTTACAGCAGTATTTCCCTGCAACATGGATAGAAACCAGTGGTGTTATGACCCTAAATTGGCTCTCAAATTTCCTGTTTTTTTTTTTTCAATTTAAATGTCACTGGGGGATAAGGTTGCTCCAGTATTTTCTCTACAACATGGGTAGGAAGGAGTGGTAATACAGTGGTTCTAAATTGGCTTGCAAAAATGTTGGTTCAGTTGATCCCACATGCTTAAAAATGTTCTTTTCTGTAATCAGTTTTTACCTGAGTTCAGTCTTCTCACTACGTATTGGTACCTTTTGTGGCCCCGCTTCTCCCAAATCAGTTTTCAACCCCATGTTCAAGTGATTTTTACATCATTTTGGACTTGAATTGTGAATTGCCTAAAACCAGACTCCATGTTTATTTTCCTCCCTCACTGTCCTATTATTCCCTTTTTGTGCCATTGGAGAAAAACTCAGTAATGATTGGATGATACGGCAAAAAAATGTCATCCTCTCATTGTTCATCTTTGTTGCTTTAGTTTTTCTTTCCTTATGAAACACACTGAAAAGGCACAAGGTATCTCAACAACTTGTGTTCATCACTCTGTCCTCTACTGTTGTAATGTGGAAATACATGCAGGGGTTAAAAAATTCAATAAATTGAACTTAAATTTACGCTGACTTGTGATCTCTTTTTCTTACTCTCTTCAGACTTTTGTATTCACTGATTTAGAAGACAAATGCACAAATACACTGGACATACACGTCACTGGGAGTAATGCAATACGACCCATGTTAACAATAGTTATTTCTGAAATGGTCCCAAGAGGAGATAAAAGCATACAGAGACGACACGGACAGGGCATCAAGCAACAATCACCTGCAGCCCATATCGGTCTCAGTTAATCTTGCATCATGTATACGAAGGAAAATTAAAGGTGCATTATGTAAGACCTTGAGTGAAAAAATAACTGTTCTCTTGCAGATATTATATAGCACCTTTTAAAATGACTAATGCCTTATGACGTTTATCAAAAAAACAAACAAAAAATCCACTAAGCAAATACATCTTAAGTATTATGACACTGGAAAAGGAATTGAAAAAATATAGTCTTTCTTTCTGCATATTAATATAATACAAATTCATGTGTAGTAGCCATCTTGAGCGAAGCATTTGTCAGTACGAAGCAGATAATCACAGTAATGGTAATTATATATGTGACAATACTGATAAACAACATGGTAATATAAGAAACAAGAATAGACATACTTTCTATGTAGTATCCTGTTCAAATGTAACACAAAAAATAACTTATTAGGGAGAAGATCTGTGTTTCAACAGCCTGCATGTCTTTATTATTCTCCTCTGTGATAACATTACATGATTCATATGAATGATGTGGCTCCTACACGGTGGACACAGCAGGGATGTGAGACTCCTGAGCGCTGCTGCTGTGTGAACTGTGGCTGAATAAAGAGAAAGGCGCTGTTGTGTGTCAGCTACAAATTCAATGAACTGTGTTTGGGAGCGTTGTGACTTTGTCTTCAGACCCTCAGGCTGCAGTTTGACCTTGAAGGTATTCTATCCATGACATTTTCATCATCCGCCAATCGGTGGCCTCGGACTGTAACGTCCCGCCCCTCTCCAACTGACTGAGCCAATAGCGTTTGAGTGTGGGCGTGACGTAACAACATAAAACCCCGCCTTTGATTCTTCACACATAACAAATGAGCGACAGGTCTTTCCGCCAATCATTTCTGAGAGTTACGACTCGTCGTCCAATCATATCGCGCTTTTAGGAAATAGGCGGGGCCCTGGCGTCACGCGTCGAGCAACTTCTTCTTTGGTGCCACCGGTTTCAACTTCCGGCTGCATCGTCCTCTGGAAATCACAACGTGAGTAGCTATCGTTACCTGTGTGTTTTATATAACGAGAGGTTTCGCTGGAAACATATCAACGTATTAGCTGTTTATTCGTCAGTTGCCACCTAACGAAGCGGTATTTGTTTCCCTCCGCCGGCAGCAACTGTGTGTTTTAATGCTGTCAGCCGGTTTACAAGCTAGCAAGCAGGTTAACCACTGCACTAAATGGCGCTAAAGAGCTAGCTTAGCTAACTTTTTTATACTGGCGTGTAGGTTCATTTAAAACATTAGCAACATTTAATAAAGAAAGTAGTAAACACTCCTTATTTTATCAACCATCCCCATCACGTAATGTTATTGTTTTTTTAATATAAGCCGGTGTTTCTTACGTGCTGCAGCTCTAACTTCATATGAATGAGCATGAGCTGTGTGAAAGGTTAAAGGGGCACTCCACCCATTGTACTCGTAGAGATCAGATTTCTCAATATGGGAAATAACAGCCTAATGTTCTCTCTTGGTTTTAACACAGTCGCTCATGCACCCTCTCTTTGCTTTATCACAGAATGGGCAGTGTTTTGGCTGCCAGCTCCCCCAACCCTCCACCACCAGCCTCTGGTGGTGCTGCCGTCCCGGGGCTGACGGTGCCACCAGGCTTTGGGATGCCTCCAGTTTCCTCAGTTTTATCTCCCAATGAGGCGGCCTCAGGACAGCAGCCAGAGGCAGAAAACCCTCTGCCTAACCCGGGTGCATTTGATGAGTGTCATCGCAAGTGCAAAGGTAAATGGAGAAGTCACAGTCTTGCTACTGACAAATACCACAGGAAACTGGGTAGAAGTAGATATTAAGCTGCATTGCAAGGGAACATGTAGCAAACTTGTAAACTTCCTGTTTTTCCTGGTGTTGCATCCATAGGTTTCATATCTGCATTTGTGTGTTTTTGTTCTTTCACAGAGGTGTTCCCTATGCAGATGGAGGGCGTCAGGCTAACTGTCAACAAGGGCCTTAGCAATCACTTCCAGGTCAGTTACGTTCATTTTTACATTAGATTTCTTTACCCACAGAAATCAGAACAGATTTCTTCCCTGTTTGCATTGGCCTTTGACTGACTGATACACAGAATAAAGCCTGACTACATCTGAAAAGCTCAGGTTTTTCTGCAAGATTTCAGTCTTGTGTGTGTCTCAGCAATTCCACTTGGGTTGGGTGTTTGGCGTCCATCGCTGGGTTGTTTGTATTAGGTGATTGTTTGGGGGTCATTTCTGTCATTTTATTGTGTTAATTTAATGATCTGCTTCCAAAGAACTAGTGAAAGACACTGTTCTGAGACAGACTCGTTCACAAGTCAACACCGTAGACATACAGGCCAAAAATGGCATAGTGAGGAGAGGGGACAAACGGTATTGAATTCCAAGAATCCACTTGAAATGTACTTTTTTAAATCCGTAAGTTAAAAAAGAAATTCAGAGTTTTGTACCTCCGCTCTGCCTGCTCTCCTCCACACAACACTCAGTAAAGCCTCAAAATATTTTCACATTTAACTTGATGAATTACGGGTTTATTTTGACCAAACCTAGGCTGATGATTGTTGGGACCGATTAACAAAGACAGTTTTTTAACAATTTTAACATATTGGCCAAGCCTAAATTCCACTATGGATCAGACCAAATGAAGCAAACTGCAGATGTGTTAAAATGACATTTTGATTTAGTCCTTTTTCAACTCTCTTTAAGGTGAATCACACTGTGCTGCTGAGCACCATGGGAGATTCCTCCTACAGGTTTGGTGCAACATACGTTGGACCAAAGCAGATGGGTCCAGCAGAGGTACGCTGCCATAAAGTCACTGTCAATCTCATCTGTAAGATGTTTGTTTATTTCCTCTTGTATGAACTTTTAATTGAATGTTCTCCTCTTTTTGTTCAGTTTTTTCCAGTCATGGTGGGAGACATGGACAACAGCGGCAGCCTTAACGCCCAAATCATCCACCAAATCTCCAGCGGAATACGTTCCAAATTGGCCTTCCAGGTAAACCGGCAACATGTTTTCCCCTGTTGGACCTTTTATTACATAACTTAAACACCACCATAACCTGATTATAGCATGTTTTCACTTTGAAAGTTAAATTATATTTATTTTTTTCTCTCACTGTCCATGATGTTAACTGGAGCTAGACTGATAAATTTGCCAGGCCAGAATTGGCTTGTCACACATAATTGTACCACTATCTGTATACAGGGTTTGTGCAAAGTTTTGATAGTTCGGAAAATTTAATGTAATTTAGTAATGTGCTTGAATTCTAATATACTTCTTGAAAGATGCATGATTGTCAACATAATCTGGTGTTTCATCTACTCACTCATGTAAACCAAAGATCTTTCTATATTTGAAATGAAACGATCCCATTTTCATATTCGTTCCTCACACCGACACAGATTGGAACTAGATTGACAAAACATACTATAATACAATCAAAGTTAATGTGATAGCTGGTAAATTAAACAAAGTGACAATATACATTCGATGCTGAGTGGATAAGGGAATTCTGTAAACTGAGTTTTTCGCAATTGCCTTTGTAGTAACAGTTTAGATGTGATGATGAGTGCTTCAAGAGTCTTGACATTTTTGGTTTAGGTATCTTAAAAAATTTGTACTAACAAAGCTGTACAAACATAGTTTGATATAGATATATGTTGACCGATAAGTCATAAGTCATATAAGTCATATTTGCCTCCTTGCAAAGTTACTTCTGCCAGACTGAAAAATGTCTTCACTCATTATGAGTCTTGGTCGCATTTCTTAGATAACAAAACTTTACAGATAGTCACCAAAAATGTTTGCGTATGTTTTCTGATTGTGTAAAACGTTATCAGCTGATATATCCTTATCATATTTTTTTTAAATCTCATATAGCCTGTTGATCTTTGTATCAGCCTTATAAATCCAGTTTCATTCAGGCTTTAATGTTTCTAACTTTGTCCAAATCTGTCTCATCGCAGACACAACAAAACAAGTTTGTGAACTGGCAAGGCGATGCTGAGATCAGGGGAGAAGATTTTACTGCAACGGTAACTCTAGGAAACCCAGACGTCCTTGTCGGCTCTGGTAGGTCTTCAGTCAGTGACGCTGTGTCGATCCAATCTGCAGACATGTTCACATTTTGTCATCCAGAGACTAAAATAACTTTTTTTTTTATCTCTGATGTTTTAGTATTGTTTAAAACTTTCTGATGGAATGTTTAGTTTGACCAAAACAAAGATGTTGTTCTGAAGCTGAACACCTCTCGTTGTCCACCTGTCAGGTATTGTTGTAACACACTACCTCCAGTCCATAACACCAGATCTGGCTCTGGGAGGGGAGCTGGTTTACCACCGCAGGCCTGGAGAGGAAGGCGCAGTGATGTCTTTAGTTGGCAGATACACAGGTGAGACACATTTTCAAACATGTTGTCTCGATCCACTTTTTGGAATTAATGTGTCCATAATGTTTTTTATTATTATTATTATTATTATTATTGTTTGGATAAATCAGCATTGACCTCACCTCCCTCCATACAGGTAGTAACTACATCGCAACATTGACGCTCGGCTCAGCGGGGGCTCACGCTTCATACTATCACAAAGCCAACGACCAGGTAACTTTGTCGCCTTTAACTTGTTTTACATGTTTGTGGCCTCTTGATGTGTTAATGATATTTTTAACTGTGTGCTGCTCTTCAACAGTTGCAGATTGGAGTAGAGTATGAAGCGAGCAGCCGCATGCAGGACACCAGCGTGTCGTTCGGTTACCAGCTAGATGTTCCAAAAGCCAATTTACTGTTTAAAGGTACAGTGTGTATAAACTTTTATTTAAAGGGCAACACGTTCATTACCACAGTGATCACCCTGCACAGGGAGCGATCTTTACAACTGTCTTCAAGTTTTTAGCCAACTATTTTTGTTGTAAATTACAGAGGAAAATCAAAACGGCAAGACATAATGTTGAATCATCGCCTGTCGTGCAAATTATACATATATATTAACTGATTTGAAATTAACAGTATTCTAGGAGTCAAAATGAAAAAATTCCAATGACAAGTCGCCATATTATCACAAAAAAATTATCTTAAGAGCCAATAGTCCGATAGCCCCTGTAGTTTTAGCTCCTTAGGTTTTAACACAGAGATTCAACAAAACAAACTCCCAAAATGTCAAGAAATTAGATATTTCTATACTTATTTTCCTTAATAAGCAGAAAAACACAACCGTACACATTCTGAATTCAAGTTTCTCTCTTTACCAAACTAAGAGGAGCTTAACTGCCCCGTTAATTCATCATGAAACACACTTCATTTAAACTCGACATAAACAAAATAAAACTGACAAACGGTCTTGTTTTGTCTCTCCACAATCTCCTCTGGTTTGGTTGAAATAAATCCTCACCTCACCAAGTAAGTTGTGAAAATATCACAGCTCTACATGCCGCTTTCACCCACCGCTGATGTCTGACTTACTCTCAGTTCTCTGCCGCTGCACAACCATCCCGTCCCTGCCTGCAGTGTCTTGTCGTAGTCATAGTCCTGATCAGACCCACTTTAAATCGCCTCTGTACTGTATCCTGTGTCGTCAAACTGACCTTAATTAGCTACCTTCAACTTCTGGCCATATTCTACTAAATACAACTTTTGACAAATGATAAACAGAACAACACACAGACTTAGATATCTGCAGATATTTTATGTTTTTCTCACTTTTCTTGGAAACTTCATACGCCATTCATTTTCATAATAGACCCGTCCTAACGTTCAGTCTCCTGCTTCTCTTTCAGGTTCAGTAGACAGTAACTGGGTAGTTGGTGCAACGTTAGAAAAGAAGCTGCTCCCGCTGCCGCTCTCTCTGGTCCTCTGCACCTTCCTCAACCATCGCAAGAACAAGTTCCAGTGCGGTTTCGGCGTCACCATCGGTTAGACTGACTGAACGGCGGGTTATCGACCCGCGGACAGACGGACCGACAGAACAGACAGACTCACTATGGACGAGCAGACTATGCCGTGTACACTACTGTGTCCCATCAACTCAATCTGCCCCATTCGGCCATTTTCATGTTATCCGTTTCCCAGATTGTGTTTCATCAAATAGAAGGTAATAATGTAAATCTAATGCCTTTTAATCGTATAACATGAATTGCCTGATTGATCAGAAGTGTAACAAATAATGTGGTCGATCAGGAAGTTGTTGACGTGGACTCTCGACACAAACCAATAGACAGTAGAAAGACGTAACACATTATGAGACATTACAGAGGTCTTTGTTTTTGTCACTGAGGTCAGTGCCTGTCGCTCCAGTTCTGAATTTTATTCTTGTTTTTTTACTGTAAAATCTGTCTTGGCGTGCAGTGAATGAAGTCGTTGTCATTTGTTTGTTTAAAGGTGATTTATTGGTTACAGACAAGTTTACCGGCTATCTGGAAAGAGTGTACTGTACTGCATGTTCACAATCCATCACTTGTTTTGTTGCCTTTTTTATGTTACGTACATATGAAACCGTATATATGACCTGTATATACCTCTTGGAAACTGATAAATACCATTTCTTACAAAAAACTGCAAGTCTGTGGTCGTTTCCTTCAGTCGATCTGGTTTCTGCTGGAGTGCGAGTTCAGATAAGAACACATTAGAAACTTTTATAGTAACATGCAAACACAGATGACTAATTGAAATAAAGACGTGAAGCAACATGACAAACGCAGATGCTTCCTCGCAGGTGCATGGCACATTAAAAGGATAAGGTCGCTCAGTGCTCTGGCCCTAAGGCTTCAGGGTGGACATTAGGACTTGGCCTATGATTCACATCACGATTCACTTTTTATACTCATCAATCAGGTCGCCCTCGTGCCCTCTGGATGGTTGCATTTTCATCTCGGAAGAAACAACTCCCCTCAGGACAGTTTAATCGTAGGATAAAGGTGATCATTTTGAACAACTTAGTGTTGATTTGCAGTGACCCTTTCCTCTAAGGGGAGCCAAATCAGGCTGGCAAAATGCCCCTCACAGCTATAATAAATATAAGAATATCATTAGTTCTTAAGATTTGGATATTAGCAGTGTAACCTTGCCTAAAAATAGAAAAGACTAATATTTGGTTGGCATTAAAGGTGCTGTACTCCTGGAGAAGAGTCTTGTAGACTGAAACTGAGTGGAAAGGTTTAAGAAATAAAACCTTTTTAAAGTTATTTCAGGGTGAATGTATTTAATAGCTATTGAATATATTCAAAGGGATGATTAGTCCTCTGGTGTGACATCAGTTAGGATTTGTAAAATGCGTTCTTGAGCGTGATAAAAACAGGATACTCGCTGAAAACTTTTACATTTTTAAATATTTGTTTTTCTTGACCATTTTTATATAAAGGACAGACACTTTTAATATGTGGGCAGTGGGCAGACGATAAAAAATATTAAAAACAAACATTAAATCTTGGCTGTGGACGTGGATTTTAATGCGACACACAAATAAAACACTTCTCAGCAACGTATTGAGTGAATACAGTAACACTGCGAGTTAAAGACTTGGTGAGATGATGTCACGTGGACCGAGTCATTATGTTTGTGTTGTATTTTAGTGCAGCTTTGTAAAATTTCCCTTGTACTGTAACTGTATATGGCATGTTAGCATTATACAAGTTTTTCATGCTCATTGAGACACCGAGAGACTGAACTCACTGCTTAAAGTTTATTTAATAAAATATACAGTGTGTACAGTCAAAATAAATTATTTGTTGAGTGCTCTGAGGTGGATCCATCAGTCTGTTTACTGGGTCTTCCTGGTGAAAGACTCCCACAGACCGGTCAGCTGAGCCTGCAGGTCCTGAGCGCTGGCGTCCAGCTTGGCCTTCAGCTCCTCTCCCAGTGGAACCAGGTTCTGCTGGATCTCCTGGGTTTTCTGGGTCAGCTGGGTCTCAAAGCTCTGGGTCAGGGGGATCATGGTCTTCTGAAACTCATCCACGCTCTGCTCCATCTTCTCCTTGATCTCGTCGGCGTAGGGAACCATCTGGGCCTGCATGTTGGCCATTCTCTTCTCCAGCTGCACCTTCAGCTCCTGGCTCTTCTGCTGCAGGACGGTCTTCAGGTGCTCGGGGTCCATGGCCTCGACGTAGGGGGCCGCCTCCCTCTGCAGCTCCTCCACCTGCTTCTGGAGGTTGGCCACCATCTCCTGAGCTAAGGGCTGCAGGTTAGCGCTCACGGTGGACAGGTCCTTCTCCAGACTGGCCTTCAGCTGCTCGGCCTCCTGGGTGAAGCGGGTCATGAAGTCCTGGGTGAGAGGAGCCACCTGAGTCCGCAGAGAGACAACGTACTGGTTCACTGTGTCGGCACTCTGGGAGATCTTGGCACTGAAAGACACAGAGAAAAACAATCAATAGATGGAAACATGGAGTATTTTAAATGTGATTAGTCTTCTTTATTATATTGGCTCTTACTTCACTTCCTGTCCCAGCTCAGACTGCCTGATCTGGTTCAGGGAGTCCTCAGCGGTGAGAGTCGCTTTAGCAACGTAGTCCCAGAAAGCATCTTTCACCATATCCAGGTTGCTCTTGGGAGGCTCCTGCCACAGGATGTTGGCATTGCAACCTGTGGATAAATAAAACAGCAGATTTAACAAAGAGGTTTGGTGGAAGACAGACACTTCTGGTTAACGTGGATCACTCACCAGAGAAAACAGCAAGTGCGAGAACCACAAGGACCTTCATGACTGAAACTGACTGTGGATAAAGAAAGTAGATGAACAATTTATTTTTTGTATAATCTTACATATAATTGAGTTCTGAATTCATGAGAAGGGTTGTAATATTAATAAATGTGTTACCTTGCAGAGGCAGCTCGTCTCTTCTTCTCTCACAGGCTGATGGGTTGTGCTGTTCAGGCGGCCGTTCTGAGTTTTTATAGCCATATTGAAGGGTAAAGTCCTCCTCTGGCTGCCCCGGTGGACACATTCTTGTCACTGCTGTCACTCCACGTCGTAATTTAAGTGTCATCGACTTTTTCATCTTGTGATATGTACAGTATTCTCTGCCATCTGGGTGGGTTAAGTATCGGTTTATACCCACGTGCAGCAGGTACACAGAAGCCTGTGACTACTGGCCTTTGAATAAATAATTTTGTGACTTACATTTTCAAGTAGAAAATTTTCACTTAAATGTTCATGAAAAGATTTTTTGGCATTTTGGCAAACATGGTGGAGCCCTGACACATGATCAATAACAGGCCTCTATCAGGCTATCGGGGAACGTCTGTGGTCCTAGTTTTGGCGATGTGTCTCGCACCATTGGCACTAATCGGCCTTTGGTGGCGAATAATCGTTAATCGCTCTGATTGGTTGTTCAGATAAGCAGAATCAGTGCACAAGAAAGGAAACTGAAATAGAAAGATTAAAGCTCCTTGAGCCTGTTGCTGTAGTATCTGTGATTTCACCCATCTCCTCCTTTTCTTTGCCTGTGCCATTTGCAACTTTTTATCAGACACATTCTCGATTAGTGGCTATATTAGCGAGAATGGTGTGAAAGTGACAGTAACAGTTTGTATATTTGCAGTCTTGAGGCTTCCAGTTTCAATTACTAGTCACAAGGAAACCAGATGAACTCATGAACAAA
This sequence comes from Pagrus major, assembly GCF_040436345.1. Lineage (NCBI taxonomy): Eukaryota > Metazoa > Chordata > Actinopteri > Spariformes > Sparidae > Pagrus > Pagrus major. Next base: position 12,505,107 of record NC_133230.1, read on the forward strand.
AAAATGAAGAACATCTTCTCTGGATTATTCAAACGATATTATCATATGTGTATCATTAACACAATATCAGTATTCCACTTTTTAATATCACATTTATCGTGAATATCGCAGCATTGCGACACCCCTTGTTCAAACTGTAATGAATTGCTATATAAGTTCTTGAAGCTCAGCAGCCAAACACCTTTTTTGCATCCAGGATTTATCATTTTCATGTAAAGTAAGTAAAATTACAGTGCCGCAGCTACGATCCTATGACAGAACTGAAATTTTAAAGAAGAATAGTGCATTTGGGGAGTTGTTGAGAAAACAAAAACAATAAAAAGGGTTCTTTGGAGGCTTAAAGTCGACAGGACACTGGGGGAGGAGGGCATTTAATAATATCATCCTGTCTAAAGACATCTTCTCTTATGTACTTTTGGCACCATGGCTCTCATTTAACGTATTCTCTCTACACTTAAACGACAGATACATGATATTTTTCTTGGTTTCCCAGATCAGCTTCTCCAAATCTCCTTACAATTCGTTCCAAAGTCTTTGTGTGCGTCATATGAAAACACCTGTATGTTTATCAGTAGTTTGTCCTGAGAGGAACACTCTGTCCTATCAGTTAGTCCGGACTGAATCGCTGCATAAGGAAACGTAACATTCCTCCGTGGAGATAATCTGCAGGTCAGATGGCACAGCTCGATCAAAGTCCTGCTCACATCTCGCTGACCTATAAACGTCTGACAACACTGATCAGTCGATATAAAGTCGAGAGCATTCAAGTGAATCAATGTGTTTACTCTGTGATTCTTCAGTGTTCAACAGAAACAAATCAGTATTTGTACCGTATGACACAACAGAGTGAAACAGTCACAGTCTCGTTATCTTATCTGCTGATATTTCTTCGAGTGCTGAAGTTTCTGTGTCACAACTCATCAATGTGTTTACACTGGTTACACAAATCCACGTCTCCTGAGTGTTTCACACTAATCTTAATTTAATTTGTTCAACAGATAATGTGCATTTATTCTCATGGGTTTATACAGAGTCTGACATCATGTAGAAGTATATGTTTTTGTGATTGTTTGTTCAATAACTTATATAATACTTAATTTTTCCGGACAGAATTTTCATATTCAAATTGTTCGGTTCAGTATCAGTTTATATCTGATCAGCAGCAATGAACAGCAGTAACCAAAGTAATAAATTCTTCATTGTATGTGCTATAATATAATTTTTTTAGTCATGCTAGCTGCTTAACATCAGTCTGTCATTCCACCTCTTTGCATTAAAATTTTTTGTACAGACCTTCATGGTCCCTGGAGGATGAACTCCACTGAATTTGGTGTTCTTCTGACTTTTTCTCGGGAGGTTGACGTTGCCATTTTTCTCAAGATGAATTTCAGCAACTCTTTGATCCACTGACTTTACATGGAGCGCAATCATCAGGTCAAAATAATAATGTGTCCAATAACTTTAAAATATCTGCAAAGCTGGTGACTTTCCCATCAGCCTCAGCTGCACTTTGAGCTTTGTGCTAATTAGCAAATGTTAGCATGCTTACCTGCGAAACTAAAACTAATAAACATGTGAAACACTACACCTGCTTAACATCAGTATGATGTTAGATGTCATCGTGAACACGTTTGCATGCTAACAGTAGCATTCAGCTCAAACACAGACTGTTGCCACAACAGGAAGTTGGCCATCAGCTAATCCCTGAGGATTTTATAAAGAGTTTATTATCTTAAGGAGAAGAGTCTTCTCAGCACATAAAGCAACACTTCATACTTCATTTTATCATAAAAACATTCAAAATCAACACATCGGGACATACGATTGTTTTCGCTGCACAGAAGGGTATGAAAAATAATCTGAAAATAACTAGTCACTAAAGTTAATTAAATAAGCACAGAAAGGTCAGCCAGCAAAATGTCAGAAAGATTGGGCCAAAGTGTTTTACTATATATCTTTAAATGTTACAATTATGGCTGAAAATGACAACACAATTAAACAAGTTTGCCAATTTCACATATCTGCACAATGCAAGTCAGCAGCCAGTTTTCTATCCGGATGTAGCTGTTGTTGTTACCACAACGTCGCGATGATTCGGTTTGTTGTGAATGTCCACTCAAGCGGCCATCTTAAAGCAAGAGTGTTTCCACATGGTTTCCATGGTAATAAGAATGGATTCTTAAAAAAGAAAAAAACATTCTCTTGGAGTTCTGTTATTTTTCCTTTCAGACGCATTCTAGAATTTTGCCTTTGATCCATCAAAGCACGCATTCTAGAATTTTGCCTTTGATCCATCAAAGCACGCATCTAGAATATTGCCTTTGATCCATCAAAGCACGCATTGTAGGAGCTTCTTATAAAAAGTCTTATAGGAGCTTGTCTTATAAACGTCCCACATTCTCACTCAGGCTATTCAAGTGAAGAGACAGAGAGAGATCGACAGAGCCAATATGAGCGAATACAGAACGTTTTGGGCATCGTACCCACAGTGCCACAACCCTGAGACACAACATTCAGGTGCAGTTGGGGACGCTAATTTTATAAGGGGCCCAGTCCAAGACGAAACGCTTTGGACCACCCAATACGGATTTCTTTGGACACCATACCCAGTGTTCCAAAATCCTGAGACACAACACTCAGGTGCGGTTGAGGACACTGATTTCCAAAGCGGTCCAGTCCAAACCGGAACGCTTTGGATTGTCCAAGACGGAACACTTTGTGTACCATACCCACAGTGCCACAACCCTGAGACACAACATTCAGGTGCAGTTGAGGACACTGATTTCCAAAGCGGTCCAGTCCAAGACGGAACGCTTTGGGAACCATACCCACAGTGCCACAACCCTGAGACACAACATTCAGGTGCAGTTGGGGACACTGATTTCCAAAGCAGTCCAATCCAAGACGGAACGCTTTGGGAACCATACCCACAGTGCCACAACCCTGAGACACAACATTCAGGTGCAGTTGGGGACACTGATTTCCAAAGCGGTCCAATCCAAGATGGAACGCTTTGGGAACCATACCCACAGTGCCACAACCCTGAGACACAACATTCAGGTGCAGTTGGGGACACTGATTTCCAAAGCGGTCCAGTCCAAGATGGAACGCTTTGGGCACCATACCCACAGTGCCACAACCCTGAGACACAACATTCAGGTGCAGTTGGGGACGCTAATTTTATAAGGGGCCCAGTCCAAGACGGAACGCTTTGGACCGTCCAATACGGATTTCTTTGGACACCATACCCAGTGTTCCACAACCCTGAGACACAACATTCAGGTGCGGTTGAGGACACTGATTTCCAAAGCGGTCCAGTCCAAACCGGAACGCTTTGGATTGTCCAAGACGGAACGCTTTGGGCACCATACCCACAGTGCCACGACCCCGAGACACAACATTCAGGTGCAGTTGAGGACACTGATTTCCAAAGCGGTCCAATCCAAGACGGAACGCTTTGGGAAGCACAACAGGCCACAAGTCCTGTGCCTGGGCTCCAGGTTCAGCAGCCTGGGACCAGTGAGACAGAGCAGGCCATGATCTGCATCTCTGAGCTAGATTTTCAGCAGCTCACAAACAGAAAGGCAGAGTGCATCGACAAGCTTCAGAGCGAGAATGAGGCCTTAGAATCACAGATGCAGGTGTTAAAGGAAACACTCGAAAGAAGCAAGGCTGTCCACGATGAGGTTGAGATGAAGAGGAAGAACACCATCAAGGACCTGGAGTTTGAACTGTCGGAGAAGAAGGCGACCGAAGCTGAAGAGCTCTCTAAAGTACAGCGGCTTGAGGAGGCTCTTCAGCAGCAAAAAGAGAGCCAGAATGACCTCGACAACTACGTGGCCCAGATGAAAGAGGAGAACAACGTATTGAAGGCAGCACTCGCCCAGACACGGACTGAGTTGGAGAGTCTTCAGCTGGAGCGGCAGGAGAGGGAGGCAGAGTGCATCTCCAAGTTTCAGAGCAAGAATGAGGCTTTAGAAACTCAGATGCAGGTGTTAAAGGAAACACTCACAAGAAACGAGGCTGTCCATGAAGAGGCTGAGATGGAGAGGATGAAGACCATTGAGGACCTGGAGTTTCAGCTATCAGAGAAGAAAGCGACCGAAGCTGAAGAGCTCTCTAAAGTACAGCGGCTTGAGGAGGCACTTCAGCAGCAAAAAGAGAGCCAGAATGACCTCGACAACTACGTGACCCAGATGAAAGAGGAGAACAACGTATTGAAGGCAGCACTCGCCCAGACACGGACTGAGTTTGAAAATCTTCAGCTGGAGCGGCAGGAGAGGGAGGCAGAGTGCATCTCCAAGTTTCAGAGCAAGAATGAGGCTTTAGAAACTCAGATGCAGGTGTTAAAGGAAACACTCACAAGAAACGAGGCTGTCCATGAAGAGGCTGAGATGGAGAGGATGAATACCATCAAGGACCTGGAGTTTCAGCTGTCAGAGAAGAAGGCGACTGAAGCTGCAGCGCTCTCTAAAGTACAGCAGCTTGAGGAGGCTCTTCAGCAGCAAAAAGAGAGCCAGAATGAACTCAACAAGCACGTGACCCAGATGAACGAGGAAAGCAACTTACTGAAGGCCGCACTCAATCAGACAGAGAGTGAGTTGGAGAGTCTTCAGCTGGAGCGGCAGGAGGAGAAGGCCAATCTCATCCAGTCCCTCAATGATATCCAACACACCCTGGAGGTTGAGGAGAAAACTCGGGAGACAAAATTGAATGATATGGCAGAGAAGGTCCGCATCCTAGTGGAGCAAATGAAGAAGCCGAAAAAACCTTCAGTGTGGAAAAGATTCAAAGGGTTATTTAAGAGATCCTGAGGACAATTTTAGTCTACATCATACACAACCAAGTCATCCTGCACCTATCTTGTTACCCCCAACTCCCTCCATCCTACCGATATAGGAAAACAATCAAAAAACTGGAACTGGCCAAAGTTTCTGCTCCATTTTTGCTATCTGGGGTTTTCCCTGAGCTTCTATGGGTTTTCTCCGGGTACTCCGGTTAACCTACTTTCAGCGAAGAAGAAATTCTTCAATGAATAAAAAAAATGAGAACTTCAGCACGACTCAGATAGCAAAATTGTTGCAGACCAGATCTGGCCTACACCATATATGTTCATCCAGCCCACATACCACCTGGAATGATGGCACTTGGACACATGGCACTTCTGTTTGCCAGATCTGAGCCACGAGCAGGCCGTATGAAGGACTACTTCTCGAATGTAAAACTGACAGTCAAAAAACTGGAACTGGCCCAAGTTTCTGCTCCATTTTTGCTATCTGGGGTTTTCACTGAGCTTCTATGGGTTTTCTCCGGGTACTCCGGTTAACCTACTTTCAGCGAAGAAGAAATTCTTCAATGAATAAAAAAAATGAGAACATCAGCACAACTCAGATAGCAAAATTGTTGCAGACCAGATCTGGCCTACACCATATATGTTCATCCAGCCCACATACCACCTGGAATGATGGCACTTGGACAGTCCACTTCGAGCAGGCCATATGAAGGACTACTTCTCGAGTGTAAAACTGACAGTCAAAAAACTGGAACTGGAACAAGTTTCTGCTCCATTTTTGCTATCTGGGGTTTTCCCTGAGCTTCTATGGGTTTTCTCCGGGTACTCCGGTTAACCTACTTTCAGCGAAGAAGAAATTCTTCAATGAATAAAAAAAAGTTACATTAGTTCAGGGTGCAAAAAAATGAGAACATCAGCTCGACTCAGATAGCAAAATTGTAGCAGACCAGATCCGGCCTACACCATATATGTTCATCCAGCCCACATACCACCTGGAATGATGGCACTTGGACAGTCCACTTCTGTTTGCCAGATCTGAGCCACGAGCAGGCCATATGAAGGACTACTTCTCCAGTGTAAAACTGACCCTAGTCCACGCAAATATACAAGCACAAATGCGCACACACACCCAGCCATCCGTGGAGAGGGGATCTCTCTTTGAATTGCCTTTCCCGAGGTTTCTTCCTGTGTCCTTTGAAGGTAGTTCTGAGGTTCACAGGGAGTTTTTCCTCGTCTTCTTAGAGAGCTTGGGCTGGGTACCTGTTCCTGATCCTGGTCTGCAAGGCCTACTGGAACACCATCAGCAACAAAAATAATACCATCATTAAATTGGCATAATGAAAAATAGCATGCAATAAAAGCAAATCAAATTATTAAAATAAATTATAAACAGTTTTAAGTATAACTACCTCGCATTCAGTACAGTCTGTTACTGTGTTATCTACTATCTAAAAATGTTTGCATATGATGCAACAATATTCTCTTCCTTCATGTTTAATTCACAAATCTGACAATGTTTGACATCTTCAATCAAATAAATATTGGGCAAATCATGATTTAAGTGTGTTCTGATGTTCCTTTAACTCAAAGATTTTACTGTTATAACTTTGAGCTGTGGGATTTTTAATCATTTGATCAAGTAGTTAAATACTGTAAATATGCTCTGTTTATATACTTTTCTGCCTGCACTGCAATTGTTTGACTGGTTTGGTGTTTTGAGGTTTATCATTAAGTCGGCATAACAACAAAAAGCATTCAATAAAAGCAAATAAAATTATTAAAATAAATTATAAACAGGCTGCCCTACATGCTTATGCTTAATTTGTTTTTAATCTTTTTTTTTTGTAAATAATATTTTATGAAAATGTTAAAAAACAAGTTCTCAATGTGTCTTTATGGCTCACTTATTCTTATAAACACATTTAAAGACTTTTATAAAGCTTTACAAATGTATTATGTCTTCTGAATGTGTGTACAGACATGACCTTTGTAGATAGATTTGTGTTTTATCTTTTTACCCACACACACACATCTACAACTTCAAACTTTATTAGTTATTTGGCTTTAAAAGGCCTTAAAAGTGCCACATAAACACATGAGATTGCACCAGTTACTAAATTAAAACAAATATTTCTTGAGCTAAAATCTTGCTCTGAAAGCTCTCTGATGTATGATGACATGATGTAATAATATACAATGTACATGAGGTCACCGGACAGTGATGATGTCATCTCTTACATACCACTGTGAGCACTGTTGTGATGTGGAAGCAGCCGTGACAGCACGACACTCAGAGTTTGGACTTTACTCCTGAGATTCCTCTATACAACTCGGCTGCCTATATATACTGAGCCCAGAGCTGTGCAGGACACACACTGTGTATTCAACAGCTCGCTGACTGGACGGGAAGCTCATCCACACAGGTAAGACACCAGGAGGAGGAGGAGGAGGAGGAGGAGGAGGAGGTCACTATTCATGTGAGATAAATATGAAAAGTAACCACAGAGAGATAATTCTGCATGTTTCTTTTCAGCACGTCAGTCATGAAGGTCCTCGTGGTGCTCGCCCTCGCTGTTTTCACTGGTAAGAAAAGTTAAATAATTTTTGTTGAAGTCAAGATGTGAATCGTTAAAGTTGGAACCAGAATTAAGACAATAGTTTTTTAAATCTCTGTTCTTTCAGCAGGTTGCAATGCCAACATCGTGTGGCAAAACCAGCCCAGGCAGCAGGTCGACATGGTGAAAGATGCTTTCTGGGACTACGTCGCCAAAGCAACCATGACCGCCGAGGACTCCCTGAAGCAGATCAGACAGTCGCAGCTGGGCAAGGAAGTCAAGTAAGACCCCCAAAATGATAAAGACGCACTTACTTAAAGGATAAGTCCACTTAAAAATGAAAATGCAGTTATTATCTACTCACCCCCACGTTGATGGAGAGTCGGGTGAGGTTTTGCAGTCCACGAAACATTTCTTGAGCTTCACAGCAAAACATTGTTGCAGCTGAAGTAGATGGGGACTTGTTTTAAGATTTTAGACTAATTCAAATGTTTGTTTCTGTGTCTCTGCAGCACCCTCATCTCTGAGAGCACCGACGCCGTCAACAAGCTGACCGACGCTCTCCGAACTCAGGTGGCTCCTCTGACCCAGGACCTCATGTCCAAGTTTACCCAGGAGGCCGAGCAGCTGAAGACACGCGTGGAGAAAGATCTGACCGCCATGGGAACCCGTCTGCAGCCCTTCACCGAGGAGCTGGTGGCTGACCTCCAGAGGAAGGTGGAGGAGCTGAAGAGGGACGCCGTCCCTTACGCTAACGCCATGGACCCCAAGTCCCTGAAGACTGTCCTGCTGCAGAAGAGCCAGGAGCTGAAGGTGCAGATGGATGAGAACGTGAACAGGCTGCAGGCCCAGATGGTCCCCTACACCGAGGAGATCAAGGAGAAGATGGAGCAGAGCGTGGAGGAGTTTCGCAGGAGCATGATCCCCCTGGCCCAGAGCTTTGAGAGCCAGCTGACCCAGAAAACCCAGGAGATCCAGCAGAGCCTGGTTCCACTGGGAGAGGAGCTGAAGGCCAAGCTGGACGCCGACACCCAGAACATGAAGAGGCAGCTGACTGGTCTGTGGAGGTCCTTCGCCAAACTGATCCAGTAAAACGGACTCTGTTTGAAATCCAGACAGATTTATGGGACAGATAAAAAGTGCAATACCTCAACGTCTGTGTTTTTATGTTGAAAGATGTTCTCAAAGGAAACCTTCTGAATACTGTCAGTATTTCCTCTATTGTGTTACTGTTTACTACTGTAAGCTTTCATCTGTAAAACAGCAATAAATTAAATTAAATGTATTTTGAGTCATCACTTTCTTTGAATTAAAAAAAAATAGCTTTAAATCCAGGAATGTAACCATTGTCGTCCAACATTTATAAGCAGAAACATTTACACATCTTGGATAGATTCACACTTTTAACTCTGGTCCACTTGTGCTATTTTTAAGCTACATCATAGTATTTATCATTATCTTGTCATTGCTGCTTTTTGCCACAGTGACTACTGTTCAAAACAAGTTAGAGGCTGCATTCAAATATCCACACCACCATACTATTAAGTGTGCTAGAAAAGAAGATTTGGTTTGTCCTAATACATAATACGTCAAATGCAGTGTGCCAAAATAATATCACTAGTCCCATTTTGCAGTATGCAGCCAGCATGTTTCTCTGGCTCGATTAATCTTCCGTGCAGTGTGAGATTGGTCTCATTGACTGAGCCGCTGAGATAAGAGAGAAGTGACAGATAAAAGTGCCTTCATGTCACGTAATAAAGGTGCAATGTTACGACAGAGTAGTACGGCAAGATTCAAGTTTCAAGTCATTGTCCTTTCTACTATGGAAACACAGGTAACATTAAAACAGAACAATGAGGAGTGAAGCTCTTGTACGCACTGAAGGTAAAAAAGAAAAGTGCCCTATTATGCACTCCATGGCAGATAATCTGCCCTTTATTGTGGCCCAATGTACAAGAAAACATGAAGCAGTGCCATGTAGGTTTCCCCTCAGTCCTAGAAAAGATTTTTTGAAGTGTTTCACCCTAAATGTGTCACAGCTTTCCGTGTGCTTGGGGCCCCAATGCATGTAGCTGGGGCCCTTTTTATTTTTTTGACCCCTGCCTTTCAGACAGCCTGAAACTGTTACTGGTCTTGCGTTAACTTTGCCGACAGCCACTTCCTCCTGTTGATTGGCAGTAACTATAAAATAATGTTAGTTAGTTCTGTGAATGGAGAAAACATCAAACACAGAAAGACAGAGCAACCAGAAAATATGTAAGAGTTGAGGGGTAGTTTCCACTGCTGCTTCACCAAAGAAAAGCTGAAAAATCATCTCAATATAAAACACTTTGACAATGTTTTATCATAATAATAACTTCTTATAATGATGATGATACCATTGTGTTACTAAAAAGTATTGTAGAAGTAAAGAGCTGTGGCCGAAATCCCCCTACTTCCAGGGTGTATGTAGAAGGGGAAAAGTCAAAGGAGGCCAAAACATCAACACCACAAGAACAACTTTATTATCGGACTGTCATGTTTTGGTTTTGGTTGATGTTGTGCTGCTCACAAAAAATCTTGGTGAAAAAAATATCAAATCCAAACTTTTGGAGTGAAAGCAAAACGCACTAAGCTGATAGAAAAACTATGAAGACAACCTCGTTGCCTAAATCCAGTGGTTAACAACCTTTTATGGGCTTGTGACCTGTCAAAATAAAACAATATCTATTTGCGACCCCTCATCACTGGGTGCATTTTTCTTGCCTTGTTTAAATTATTTTTAGAGCCCTGAAGAAAAGTCTGAAAAATAGATGATATTTGTGAGGAAGAAATATGCTTCTCCTGCTTTTATATCATTTATCATCTCACAGCATCTTCATTTTTGGTCTCCTTGAGAGAGTCCTGATGCTCAGGTGAAGAGCCACAACAAATCATTTAACGTCTACACATTAATGCACTGAAAAGACTTAAATGTTCTCAACAAATCTGATAAAATCTGATGGTTTTTAATGCATTCAGTGCCTCATGTCTATTTCTATTAATGCCAGCAGTGAGGGCCAAAGTTCATTTCCACACATACATGTGATAAAGTTCTTTATTTATTACCCCGTCTGCACAGAATGTGGTTTTCATTTGAAAGATTGTCATCTTATAAAAGTTGTATAAATGCAGGCAGTGGTTGTTAAAGCAGATACGAACCAGATCAGCTGGACAATGAAATGATACCAGAGTCACCTTCGGCCTCTTTGCTGTGATGCTATCAGCAGCATTGAGTTTGTCAGACAAGGACAGAGTAAAAATACAGAGCTTTTCTGATTAGAGTCACATGAATTTGGTGAAGACAGAATCCCATTTTACTAAACTGTAACTTCTCATATCAAACACTTGCATTCGTGCAAACTCTGATCAGACATTTGGGTGTTTTGCTAATTCCCGCCCTGTGCTTCATGTGTACTTTCAGTGTGCGACGTGGAGCCAATACAACACACACAGCAATAAAAGATGACAACAACGCAGTTCATGTTGGGAACTTCGGACACAGGTCAGCAATCCTCCCGGCATTTATTGGATCAAATCAATGCCTCTTAAACTGTATAAATAGTGAGTGAGGAGCTCAGTCAGCCTCGCAGACGTCACAGATCAGGATCGCTCAGGTGAGTCACAGTTTCTATAAAACTTTTACAGTCTGTAAAAGTCATTTGCAACATTTATGTTTATTTGAGCTAAATGAGTCATTTAAAAAATTACAGTTGTAATTAAGAGAAATTCTTCACTCAAGAATATAAACATGTCGAGGATTCAGATCTGACTTAAACAAAGAGTGTCATTAATGTTAAACGGGTGAAATGTTAAGCTGATTTTAACCAATTTATTCTTTTATATTCCAGGTCTCCGTCTTCCTGCTCATCATGAAGGTCTTCACAGTAATCTTTGTGCTGGCTGTCCTCTCAGGTGAGTTCAGAGCTTATTCTCTATATTTTACATTTGTTTTTGTTTTTTTAAACTAATCCTGACAGTTATATTTATAGATTTTACATAAAATACAATATTGCACAGAAGTGTTGCATCAACAGCGCTGTTTCGGACAATTGACAGGAATAAAAGTTAAATTTGACCTTTTCAGAGAGTATAAGTGGTCTTAATACAATTAATTCAAGTTAATTAAATCAAGAAAAATAAAGTTAAGTACAGACATTGGACAATGGGGAGGAAATTGAATGAAACAAATTAAATATAAATAAAATGATTAATAATAAATCAATACTTCAAATGATAAGTGCAGGCTTCATGGAGCAAAAAAGTTTTTACCTTTTGGGACTTTAATTTTGAAAATACTATCTATTCTAGGACCACCAATGCTCTCACACTAACAATGATAATAATAAAGATAATAATAATGACATAACAGAGGAAACAAAAATAACTTCTTGTCAACTTAATGTTGAATAACAGCTAAAAGTTGTCTCTAAACTCAGTTAATGCTGGTTAGATCCCTCAGCCCAGAAATCCTCTTCTTTTGGCCTCTGCTTGTCAAAATAGAGTCACAGATTTTTATGAAGTGGCTGAAGAGAAATCATTAAATGTAACTAAACTTGTTCCAGATTGCAGCCATTGATAATTAAACTCTGTGTTTTATCTCTCATGTCCAAACTTCCTCCATCTTTGTTTAGAAGTGAGTATTTGACATTTGTGTCTCTGTCCCCACCAGGCTGCCACGCCAAAAGCCTGCCTCAGGATCAGACCCCCTGGGAGGCCACGGTCGACAAGTTCAATGATTATTTCACAGATCTGAACACGAGGGCCGACGAGGTGGTGAGCGGCATTAAGAGCTCCCAGATCAGCAGAGAACTGGAGTGAGTTCATTTACGTCACAGCAATGAACACAGCAACAGTTATCCGAGTCGTAAATCAGTAATACCTGATAACTGACTGAACATTTGTATGACCTCTGACTTCTATGTGGATATTTTATACACTTTATGTGCTATAAACTCACGTACATGCTCTGATACACTCCTAACTGATCACATTTCTGACAACACACAATACTTCCATGTAGTCGTTGTAAAGTAAATGAACCGAATACTTTACCCACAACCAACCAGCTTTTTTCTGGGTCTTTGTGTTCTCGTCAGACTGATTCAAGTATGCTGGCATGATGAAAAAGCTTCGACACAACACTGTTAGACGTTACACAACATATATTCTGCCCTCAGCTGAGTGTGAGGAGGTTAATCAGCATGTGTCAGTGAGGTGAGACATGTAAAGAGCTGCTGACTGAATTCAAGTCCACTCTTTAGATGTCTCGTTTGGACTTTTATTGTTACTATTGTATCTTTACTCAACTTTTCAGTTAGAATCAATTGATTTTTGCATTGATTTCTTGGACATAGAGGTGCTCAGTACAAACAGAGCTACAGATTAATGTATATCTTTGCTCTTTACAATAAAAAAGTGATTTTTATTTCCTGTTTTCACCATATTGGAGGACCAAAAACACCAATAAAGTCCTTCAACGTGTCTGTCTCGTTGCCCCAACAGCACTCTGATCCAGGACAGCATGTCTGAGCTCTCCATGTACAAAGACGACATGCAGACCAAGCTGGCCCCGTACGCTCAGGAGGCCGGAGAGCGTATGGCCACAGATCTGCAGAAACTGGCCGACAAACTCCGCGAACACATGATCGAGGCCCGGGAGCAGATGGACAAGTACAGCCAGGAGCTCCAGACCATGATGGAGCAGAACGCCGATGACGTCAGGGTCAGGGTCTCCGCCTACACCCGCAAGCTGAAGAAACGCCTCAACAAGGACACACAGGAGATCAAGAGGTGAGTGAACTGAAGCAGGGAGGAGTCGCTGCGGGCTGAAGGGAAACTTTGTCCAGTAAGAGACAGTTTCTTTAACTTTTACACTAACTTTACAACAACTTTTTATTGTTTTATTGAGATTTATTGGCTCTCCTGAGAGAATTTGATTAGAAAAACTGATTTTCATTTCTCTAATACTTTAAACTTATCAATGTTGTATTGATGTTTTATTGTTGGTTTTTAATACACTGTATATTGCCAGAAAGCAGAATTAATAGTGAGTGGATTATCCTGATGAGGTAAACAGTTATGATTACACTACAGCTGCAATGATTTGTTCATTAATTTATTAGTTAATTAAATTAATCGTCAACTATTTTGATAATCGGTCAATCGTTTGAGTCATTTTTAGTCAGTTTACTTTGGTTCATATATTTGCCAAGTGAATATTAGATTATAGATTAAATGCACTGTGGTTCTTTCCACCACGTGTTGTGGTCAACTCCTAAAATATGATTGATTTTTATGGATCAAACTGCCCTAAAGTATATAAAGAAGTTGATTGACTTAAACTCAATCAGTTACAACATTAAAGTGCTGCTTACAGTATGTGTTAAATATGCATCAATAATAATACACAAATAATGTCATATAGACATGCAAATACTTTTGATACAGTGAGAAAGTACATTTTGCAGATAATACCTCCTCCTTTTACTGAAGTATGATGTTTGAATGTAGTATTTTGCACTGTGGTGGTGGTACATTGACTGAAGTAAAGGATCTGAATACTCCTAACACTCCATCTATTCAGTATACATCACTTTCTTTACACCAGACTTTGTGCTGAAGTGTTAAATGTGATATTTTTGAGTCCTCACTCATTAAATCTGCTCTGTCCTTCTCTCAGACAAGTTGCAGACTACGTTGGCGAGTTCCAGTCCCGCACCTCAGACAACATGGAGGAAATGAAGACCCGTCTCAACCCTTACTTCGCTCAGGTGCGTGACAACGCCCAGGCAAAGATCAGCACCCTGAACGACCTGCTGAGGTCTCAGGTGGAGAACGTGAAGGAGAAGATCCAGACCACCGCTGAGGACATCAAGGATCGCTTTGAGACAACCGCTGGAGACATGAGATCCACCATGGAGGACAAGATGGAGGAGCTGAACGAGTGGTTCAAGCCTTATCTCTCCATGTTCTCAATGTAATCTGGACTTTTGGTTTATCCACCACTTTCTGTATTAGTACCACCTCAACAGATTTATGAGACTCACAGGGAAGTCTCTGCTTCGTCACAAATGTCCACCATCAGTCTAAATGTGTGTCTGTCACTGAAGGCAACCTTCAATAAAAACAAGCTGCTCACATGTGTGTAGAAAATCATTGATCATCAATAATGTGCACAAACATGTTCACTAAGTCCTCCTGCACAAGTATCCTCAGTTCTTTTAAAAATATACAATTATTGAAACTAGAATACTTATTTGAGACAAAGAATCACAGAAATGATTTAATTTAGCTCAGTTATTTGTAATTAAAAAAGTATTTTGGAGTACAGCAACAGGATTTTGCATTATTTTTCAAGAAAATCCATGACGTGAACTGGGAGGGCGAAGGTGAGCTGGCATCTTTAGTAAGATGTGTGACTGAACTCCATGTGACTAAAAACAAAACAACACCAGAGAAAAATCACGACAGTGTCCATTCTTGAAAAACTATTGTATTAGAAACTATTTTCACAGATCAGTAACAATTCACAGGAAATATTCTACATGTTTCTGTTTCTTCAGTCCAGCAAATCTCTAAAGACATTCATGGTTACCTTGTAGAAAAGAAACAGAGTTTGAGATGCAGTAAAATGCAAAACACCACTCATTACAGACAGAGCTGCTCACATTCATGGACATTAAAGAAGTCTTTCAAATCAAATGAGTTTTCATCGTCACACCACAATAGATATCTTGTATCAAAAACAATATCTGAGAAAAGAAAATGTAGGTACAAACTTAACAGCTTGGGCATTAAAGGTCCAGTGTGGAGGATTTAGGGGCAGGAATGGAATATAATACTCATAATTATGTTTTTATTAGTGTATAAAAGTTTTTATAAAAGTGTTTTTAAAAGTGTATACACTGGACCTTATAATATCTCAAAATATATATATTTCAGCAGTCAACAAAAATACTTTACAACAGTAGTAAAACATTTTAGTTTGTTATTGTATATATTATATATCAAAATGATTAATTCACTAAATGATGTTTATAGATGAAATATTGATTAAGCATCTATTGTTTGCTGACAGTGAAATAACTATACCAAATTTACCATTTATTTATGATATTTATAATAAAATGTCACCATTTTTTAATAGTCTTACTAAAACGTGTAAAATTCTGACTTAATGGATTATAATTTTACTAACGAATCACTTTTATAATTGTAATAACAGCACCACGTTCAACATTTCCTGCTGTAATGATAAAATAAAAACAAAAACATCACATTTATTATTTATTTATATATATATTTAATCATTATTTCGTCATTTTTAATGTTTATTATAGAAAACTTGGTCAGACTAGCTCGCAGACACCACACGTGAAGCTACGGCGCGGTGAAACCACACTATCACGCCGACGTCATCAGCGCGACCAATCACATTTCTTCATGCAAATCTTCCAGCCAATCACAGACGCGGTTTGTTATGAGGCACCACATACGTTAGATTGTCGCTTGTTCAGTGTTGTCATTTCTGAACATGTCCATCATGTGTGAAGCAGAGAGTTTTGTATCTTATCCTGATTATTGATTACCGTCACGATGAGTAACCCTTGTAGAGAAGTCATCACTCTTCAGCTGGGACATTATTCCAACTTTGTCGGGACTCACTGGTGGAATTTACAGGTGAGGATCTCTGTAGCGGCTAACGCGAAGCTAGCTAGCGTTAGCTTTGCATGTGTTGTCAAACTTCAGAGAGTACTCTCTGTTCTGCCCTGTACCAGAGGGACAGCTAATGCTAGCAGCACCGTGAATGTGCATTTTATGGTCATTATAGGAGACTGAGGAGGACATGGGATAAAATTAAGCTGGTAAACAGGAGATACAACTTAGCAAATAACGTCAGCCACCAGGCTTTATGATGCTAAAGATCCTAACTTTATAGTGTCAGGTTAGCTGTCTATTTTAGACCAGGTAAACACATAAAGACATTGGTAAGATCCTTCAGTAGAAGACGCAGATTAATCACTTCACAGGATAACTTAAAATAGGTCTAAAATATATAAATTATCCACTGTTTAAATGATGGAGATGATGATATTGGTTGTGTTATATAACATACATTCGGTCTCCTGTAAAGGTAGTTGTTGTTTATTGTATAATCCACATGCAGCAGTGTGCCCAGCCCACATGAACGTGTAAGACACCACAATTACAGCTGCAGTGGTGAAACATTTGTCAGAAAACAACATAACTTATTTTACGTAAGATCATATAAGAGCTTTGTCTCCTGTCCAAAGCTCTAATAATATCTGCCACACAAAAGCCTGGCACCTTTCTGAAACCTAAAACCCTTCAGGCCTTAAACATTGGGGCTAATTGTCTTTGTAGATAGAATTAAAGATAATTTTTGCATGATTAATCACTTTGTGGCGTGGTCTATAAAACATCAGAAAACAGTTAAGACGTCCATCACTTTCTAGAGCCCAGAATGATGCCATCAGTTGTCTTGTTTTGTCTTAAACCCAAAGTATTGATTTGTATAGAAATCAGCAGAATGACAAGGAAAAAGCAGCACATTAACACATTTGTGAAGCCTAGACAAGAGACAGTCTGGATCTCACTCTCATTTCTTCTCAGATGGAGCTGACTGCATTTTGGTATTTTTGGTCGCCTTCATAGTCTTTGACAAATAAATGATGACGGACTTTTTCTTTGTTTGCAGGATGCGTCTCTATCATACGATCCAGAGACGCCTCCAGGTGACGTCCAGAGTGATGTCGTGTTTCGTGAAGGACAGACTCTGGGCGGACATGTCACCCACACACCTCGCCTCATTGCCATGGATCTTAAAGGTAACTTCTCCAACACATTTTGTGCAATAGTTTAATTACTTTATAAGGGTTCTGTTTTTGTTATTTATATGCCTTAAATGTATATACTTAGAAATTAACCTACTCTCTGCCTGTCACTCTATAACAGGAAGTCTTCGGACTCTACGGCAGGAGGGAAATCTGTATGACCCTGGCAAAGACACCTCTGCTGTCTCATGGTAAATAAGAGTCTCTGTATCTGAATTGTTGCCTGTGTGTTTACATATCGTGCTGTTTTTTATTTAAAACTGTGCTCCATCCGGCAGGGAGGGAAACCTCATGATGCATGAGGAAAGTCCGGCTGCGAAGAACCCCTTTCTTGAAGATCTGGACAAGTTGGATGTGAGTATTTATGGCGGAGATGAAACAAAGCAGCTTAATGAATCGTAATATCACTATATTTTCTTGAGACACTGATGCCAGGTGTAAACTACAGCACGAAACACAAAACAGCTGTCAGCGAAGTTTAAAGTCTGACTTTCACTCTTCTGTACATTTGTATCTTGATCTTTTATTAATTTCTTCTTACATTCTTTCGATGTTGGTGATAATATATTTTCTGATATGTCCTGTTAGTTCTGTTTTTGCAATTGGTGAGTGTCTTATTCGCACAGCTGTTTTTGTCACCAGAGAGGGGAGATCTTGGGCAACGCAGATTTTTACATCAATTCCCAGCAGCCTCAGTGCTCAGGTAAGAAAAACTAATCTCTGCATAACAAAATTTGCATTCATCATAGTATCTGTGACCACTCTGAAAACTCTCCCACCAGCAGGTGCAGTGAATGTAGACACTGTGAACAGCCAGCTGGATCGACTCCAGAAGGGCTACAGGCTGGAGGGCAGCGTGAAGGTGTGGTCCGACTTCCTCAGGATCCACCTGCACCCTCGCACCATCTCTGTCATCCACCAGTATAACCATGACGGGTAACGAGCAGACGTCCTGCACTTTGTGTTTACTTCTACCAATTCTTAGAGTATACAAGAGGACTGTTGTGGAAAAGTAAATCAAAGTTAGAGGCAGAAAAATCATGTTTATGATGCTGCAGCAGGGGGAAAGCACCAATAATACAATGTAGAGGATTTCACCACCTGGCCATGCTGAATATATAGAGAAAGCATGGGCGACGTTAAAAAGGGGAAGAATTGGGGGAAGTCTTTGATTTCTTTCACACAGACAGTTCAATACCTGCTATTCTCCAGTAGATGTCAGCCTTTACAGATTTCTCTCTGTGAGCTGAATCTTAAAAGTTTGTTTTACTCATGACTGCACCCTAAATAGCAATGCCTAACTTTTTTTAAATTAATTTTTGTACATCTGATAAGAAAAGATGCTGTTGGATCACTAATTGGGGCACAAGAGCAGTTTCTCTCCATGCAAACACGTTTAAACAATGGATTTTCTTGTTTTATAGTCAGTGGGTTAAGTAAGCTTTAATATTATATGTGTGGTTGTCCAGGGAGGCTCACCGTCTGGAGGCTTTTGGCCAGGGAGAGGCTCTCCTGCAGGGGTCGGTGCTCGAGGACCTGGAGGATAGATTACACTTCTTTGTGGAGGAGTGCGACTACCTTCAGGTCAGTCATTGTTTTTGGGTTACTTTGCACATTCCTGGTGAATATTTTGTACATTTCTGCACAAAACAAACAATAAATCAAAAATATTTAGGATTTTGCACATTGAAAAAAAATATTTTGCTGATGTATTTCATTCCTAAATACCCACATAGTCATTAAGCTGCACTTCACACGTCTTCTTTTGTTCCTTTCGTTATCTCTCCTCTTTCTGCCTCCTGTTTTCCTCTCAGGGTTTCCAGGTTTTGTGTGACCTGGCTGATGGCTTTGCAGGCCTGGGGTCAAAGGTCACAGAGATGCTGCAGGATTCTTATAGCGGGAGAGGCATCCTAACGTGGGGGTTAGCACCTGTCAGCCACCCAAACTCAGTGAGTCACAAACTTAACTTATTATCTCTGTGGCTATTTTATCTGTTACTGTTGTGTAAAAGCTGATGTTTTTTAAATGGGCTTCTGTACTGATGGCACTGTTTCGTTTCAACCAGACTCCAATGAAGGACATCTACCACCAGTTAAACTGCACACTAGGGACCGTCCACTTGGCCAATAACAGCTCTTTCTTCTGCCCGTTGACCCTGCGTGGAGGATTCGGCCGACGACCCTCCGCTCCCACAACCTTCCCCCACCTCAACTGTGATGTGAGCTTTGATTTTTTGTTTATTACTGTGTTAATATTATTAAACTTTTCAAAGATATGTTGAATTGAATATGAGGTGATCAGCAACTTTTCATTGGATCAAATGTTTGTTTTTAAGACCTGTTCAGTGGCTTATTTTTGGCATTTTCGTTGACTTTTTTTTATTAAATTAAAAACACAAATTTAAGAGACAGGATGATGATGAATGGAATTAAAACGAAGGATAAAACTGTATTTCTGACCCTTTTATTATAAGTTCTTGAATTAATATATGATTAAGGGACTTTTTAAGACTTACATAGGTGCTGTTATGAATGTAGGTAAAAATGAAAAGTGGTTGACTGTCACTGTCTCTCCTGTGTGTCAGCCCTCACTGTGGTACCACTCCAGCTCCGTCCTGGCTTTGGCCCTCGACGCCCTCACTTTGCCTTACAGGCTAAGGAACAACAGCGTCCCCATGTGGCAGGTGGCAGACACACTGGCCGTGTCTGGTAGAAAGGTGATGCACTGATACTGTTTTCTTGAGCCATGTTCACGTCTCTTTAAGAAGCATCTGATCGTATTGGGTGCCATGTTGTATTTAAATTCTAGGTGGTGGCTGCTTATGGTGCCGTCCCCTTTCCCATGATGCACGGAGGCTCTCTCCCCGACGCCCTGAGTGCCTGCGCAGATGTGTTGCCATGGAAACCACTATCGGCTTGCTCGGAAGCTGGCGACGGTCGGTGCTACAGCCAGTGGGCGACACTCAAAGGCTTTGAGGGCCAGAAACTAATCAGGTCAGCATAAATGGATGTACCCTGCTTTTATAGTTATTTTACACATAGGATGTAAAAGTATCTGAAACACTGAGCATGTTTTTTTATAGTGACATACTTTATTTATATATCATGTTAAGACAAGCTCAGAAAACCAGTCCAAAGAGCTGATATGAGGCTTTCATACATCTATAATATTTTCAGTGATTTACATACATTTTTATTGAAAAATTAGTGTTACTGCAAATATAGTGTAGTAATATAGTTAGATTTTTGTGTATAAACTGATTACATTATTTTTTACAAACTTGAATTGTTCTATAGCAATGTTGTGAGTCATGATCTGTAAAGTTTTCAACATTTTCATAGGCATGGGTGAAGTTTGTCGTTGCATTTTAGATACTTAGTGGCTGAATATTTTGTTAAAACAGACGAAGCAGAGTTCGTGCTGGAAAAGCCAAATACATTGCATGTGGAATCAGGACACTTTAAAAGGTACTAGACAAAGACAAAGGTGAATGTGTGGAATAGTTTGCAAAAATTAACACGGAGTCTGGTGGGTTTTCAATTCTTCAAAAAAAAGAAAGAAAGATTAAAAACGGCGCAACCACAAAAGATTCAAAAGTCTTTTTCATGAAGAAATTCTTAAAAATACTGACAATGCATGTTAAAAACAGGTTGAGCTGCAACCCATGCGAAGCGGCACAAACAGCCTTCTTCTGGGTGTAACCGTCAGCACAGTTCCTCTTTTTGTGGATGGAACATTTCAAACGCCTAATCAGAAAGGACGTGAACTCAAAGGTGACAAAAGAGGCCGGACCACTAGATGCAGTACATACAAAGAGAAGAAAGAGGGAAATGAAAGCATACAGATAAAAAATAGTAACTCCTCTACAGCACCATAGGCACCTCAAGACCTCATGCATCAGAGCAACTACAAAAAAAAGGATTCATTAAATTTCTTAATCCTTGTTTCGAGCTTGGCCACCTTTTTATCTTCTGAGCTTTCCGTGTGAATCCATGAGAATTGAAGTATTTCATGAAGTCATTCGGTCACATGAAGTCACACACAAAGATAAAATTGCAGTCCACATTTTAATGGATTATCAACAGAGAAAATATCTCACAGAAGCATGCAGGCATTAAACATTCAATGCGTTGCTGAAACAATTTTCTCTCCTCAGCTCTCTGGCTCCAGGGACTAAACCACCCACTCCTCTGCACAGCCTCCACAGTGGGGAAGACGTCTTGGCTGCCTACATCAGATCTTTCTACCCTACAGCTCCTCTGTGAGTCCCCACACCGTCACAAATCACTTGTTTATCTTCATGGTAAATAATACATTTTTACATGTTCTCTCTCCATCTTCGCTCTCTCAGTGCTCTCCAGTTGGCGTCTACTCCCAGCAAGCTGACGCCACCTTTCCCTCAGATATTCAGTCAGTCCCTCGATGCTCAGGGCTTCCTGCAGAGCCAGGCTCCCCCGCCGGGCTGTAAGCACATTTCTGATTTCACATAAATTTTTTTGTCCACCTGTCATTGTTGTGGCTTGAAAGGGACAGTTCAAAATACAATTTCCTCTTACCTGTAGTGCCATTAGATTATATTGGTGATGGTGGTGGCACAAACCCAAAAAAGTACATTTAAAAAAATAAATACATTTTATGGGCTTTCATAAATAGCATTACAGGTTCAGTTCATTCAGTTCAGTTCAGTTCAGCATTACAGGTTAGATGGAAAATATGTCTTTTCCCTTTAAAACAACTCTCCTTCAACCTGTTTTTTCCTTCTGTCTCTGCAGCTCTGGCCCCTGTGGTCTCCTCTGTACCCGTCATGACGTCCCTCCAGTCGGGGCCCGCACTCGGCCCGTGGCTCTCTGAGCTGCATCGTGGCGCCAGCACTTTCGACATCCGCCGCTTGGCCCCCAGCTTCCTCTCCCAGGGCCCAGAAATGGCCGACTACAAGGAGGCCCTGGAGCAGCTGCGCCTACTGGCCCGGTGTTACCGTGACAACAGCAGCGGGGTGATGCGCTCTTCCTCGGAGGAAGATGATGATGATGACTGACTGTGGCAGTCTTAGGGCCCATGGGCTGGATAGACTGATGGCTGCTGACCTGGCATCCGCTTTGCTTACCAGCCTGCATGCACTCATACTGACACAGAGAGGAAGAGGAGCTGAGCCTCTGGTTGGTGAAGGACCAGCACTGAGTTTGATAAAACACCAAGAGGTTTCTGATAGAACTGAGCTGCAAGAAGATAGACCTCTATAAGAGATCCATGCGTAGTATTCATGAAGGTGATGGATGTAGCATCATATGACTGTATGGACTGTGGTTACATTTTCCTCAGATGACTGTTTATGTGTAATTAATGTGTTTTATACTGAGTGTACGATATAAAATGACTGTATTTACATAAAGAGATGTACGTGTCACACTGTTTTGGGCATAAGGTTCCTCTGACCATTGCACTTAAACTTCTCATTATCATAATACCAGAGCCCAAAACAACCAGCAGCTAGATTTATGTTCAAGTTGCTATATTTTAGAGTCTGCCTCTACCTGAATTTCATTCTCCACACAGACACGGCAGCATATCACCAGATAAACCACTAACTGCTGCTAGCTATAGCTGCTGTTACCTAGTTAGCCTCGCAGCTAGTGTTTCTGACTGGGAGCTCGGAGTGGTATTATGAAAAAGGATGGGCTGGTGCTAGCTGGTTAGCATGCTGACATCAGTAGATATCTCTGAATCACATTGATATGTAGTCAGATTTATTTCCTCACATTCTGGTGATAATTCGTTAACTTTTGATTGTTTAAACTTAAAATCTCACGTGTTGCACCTTTTAAAACAAGCTTTGTATTAATTCATGGTTTGAAAAATTGTAATAAATTCTCGGCAGATGGTTTGTTTCAGTTTTAGACATTTAATCAAGGTTCAGCTACGGTCAGAAAATGATTTTTAGTTCCATTTTTCCAGGGATAAAGCCAACGTTGCCATGTATAATGCAATAAGCAGATCCCATGAAGACCAAAACTAATTTTCAGTGTGTTCTGAATCTAGCCCCAAGCCCATTAGTTCCTTCTGAAGTAGTAAAACTTAAAAATAGGTAATAGAAATACATTTATGAAAAATGTGCGATGGCTCTGAATGCAGCGAGTTGTCCATTAATGTTGGTGCTGAAATTGGTTCTGAAATTACTCAGACGCATGGCTTTTCCCTCGCTTTGTGTACGATTGTGATGTCTTGTAGAGTAGCTGGTAGACCGTAGTAGTCCAGTTATACAATAGTGATTTTTTTTAGTTTACTCAACTATTTTATGCCCTTTTTTCTATGGTTTTATTGGACAGGTGAGCTGAAGTATGACAGAACAGGATATAAGAGAGGGGGGTGATAAACACAAATTTAGTTTGTCAACCTTGTAAAACCATAGTAATTTCATTATTGTGATGTATATATAAAAAAGGTTACAAACTTCGATATATGGTACAATAAGTTTATCACCCATCAGAAAGAACTTGGTTCCAAAGGTGTGTAAAACGAGGAAAGCAAACAAATCCGAGTTATATTTTCTTTTCAAGTCTTTGTAGATGGTCATGTGCTCCAAATATTATATCACATTAAATCCCACATCACTGACTTTAAATCTAACAATAAAATAAAATCCAAAGACAAATGTAGAACAAGCATTTTTTTTTTCTTTTTTAATTTGAAATAAAATGATACAAGGAATTTCACAAAAGGTGAGGAGATGTCAGAACATATTCCCACCCGGCAATTTGACAAAACAGTATGCTTCTACGTTTGATTAAAAAAAGGCTAAGACACTTACCATACCATCATTGAAACTTATAAAACTGAACCCTGTTATTTTACAAACACCTCCATACAAGACAGCGCTAATGAAAAAATAGGCAGAGTAAAAGTCAAATGAAATGGAGTAGCATGTGCATAAAGACATCGAGTAGAGTGCCACGTATTCTACAGCTACTTATCAAAAAACAGGAGGCAGGGGTAGTGTTGTGGGGCTCGGGGAATGTAAATCGAGGGCAGGGGGAGACGGTGGGATTAGGGCTCATGACAAACAGTCCAAAATATGAACTAAGAGCGGGAACGGGAGCGAGAACGAGACTGGGAGCGAGATTTGGAGCGGGACTCTGACCGGGAGGCGGAGCGGGAGTGGGAGCGGGCTTTGGTGGGTGAGGGGGAACGGGATTTGGATTTGGACTTTGATTTAGACCTGGCTCTGGATTTGGATTCGTCAGGTGAGCGTGAACGAGAGCGAGAGCCCCTCTCAGGCTCGCCGCCCTCGTCATCGCTCTTAGCCTGCTCGCGGCCCTTTGAGCCAGATTTCCTGGAGCGATCCTTCATTCCTGATCTAGAGCGAGACCTGGAGTTGGAGCGAGATCTGGACCTGGACTCGTCCTTCTTGCTCTTCTTCCCATCTTTCTTGATCTTTTTGCTCTTGGGGCTGCGACTCCTGCTGCGGTCCTTGTTCTTCTGAGCGCCGTTGCTGCGCTCTTCTTCCTCCTTCTTGCCCTTGCTCTTATTCTTCTTGCTACGAGAACGGCTGCGGGAGCGGGATGCCGCTCTGTGGACAAAATCAGATAGAGAAACTTAGTGTTGTTGATTCCTTGCTGTGCTTTTTTTTTTAAATAAACAAATGTCCACACATGACTTGATATTTTGCACCACCCCAATTTAAAAACATCTTAACTCCTTGGGGTGTGAACCTAATTCACATAGATTTATTGGTATTGTGAGTTACTCTGATTCCCACCCCTCGTCCCTATTATGACAACCCATTACACTAAAAGCTCTTTTACACAGAGCAACACAAAAATGGCAAATTATGCAAAAACTTTGCTGGCAAAGCCGGCACATTATTTAAATCTTTCAGAACACCAATTTAAAAGTTCTGCCAGTTATTTCTAATGAATGGTTTTACACCATTAAAAAAAAAAGGAGAAGATGACCACCAGGCGGTTTTAATATTAAAAAATGTGCGAGTCCTGCTTTAAAAAGAGACATTCTGACATCAGCCTTTATGGCAAGTAAACAAACTATGACAGAGAGAGACCAGCCCACATCCACCTTGAAAAGGTTACATTTCTTTGCCCGCTCAGATTAAAATAGCCCACAGCTATCGAATACATAGAGACTGTGGCAAAACATCAGCTGTAAATATTAGGCTACGGCTTGCGGTTTATCGCTATGGGCTAACTTGCGTACCAGTGCATGCACCTGTGTGGTGGCCTTGTAAATATCTATTCATAGAATCGTCATGTGCTCTCATCTTACTGCAAACTGGTTATGAAATGTCAACATCTCAGTGTAGTTTTGAAATAGGCTTCTGCAGAGAGGCTTAAACGTGGTCTGCCATTGTTGTTACTAGCATGCAGAGGCTTTTTTGGGAACTAGAATGCACATTTTTAGTCTCATGGTGCACCTCTATAGCATCTTGTTCAGTTGCAGAGAACAAGATGATCCATAAAAACAGCTTCTGCAAGTAAGTTTACTCTAAACGTTTACCGTCAGCTCATTTCACTACAGAGACAACATGTAGTTGGTTTAATATCCCTGCTTTTAAAGTTTCAATTACTCACCTGGAGTGGGAGCGGCTGCGGCTGCTGCTGTCGCTACGGCTGCGGCTCTTGCGAGACCTGCGGCTCCTGGAGCGAGACCTGAGCAAACAAACCAACAGTTAGCAACAGTCACACTTCTTGCAGACCAACTGCAGCAATGATTGTTATGAGTCTTTATCGATCGCGGCGCCAGCTTTACTCCTATATTTATTCATTTTTCAAGCAGCACTTTTTAGAAACTGTTTAAGTGTGCATTGAAACGCCATTCTGTGATGTGCAGATAAACCTCTGCATTCTCTCTTCCTATATTGAGAAACATCAACATGCATAATGTATAATTAAAGTGGTGTGTCTCACCTGGAACGGCTGCGACTGCGAGAATAAGAGCGTCTGCGTTTGGCTCCAGGACGGTCCTCGATGAGCCGGATCTTTCTACCGTTCACCTCTGTTCCGTCGAGCTTCTCCAGAGCTCTCTTCATGTCAGAGTAGAGCCTGAACTCTATCACCCCCTCATTCCTCCGGCCCTTGTGGGTGTCAGCGTAGGTCACTTCCCCTGCCTGCCTCATGTAGTCCTTTAGAGAAATGGAAACGCATGTTGAAGATTGATGTACATTATAGAAGAAAATGGCAACAAAAGTGCTTGCACGGAGTTGCAGTATCGGCCGTCACTTCCCTTTTTGCATGCTGGTTGAAAAAAATTTAGTTTATTCCTGTGAACTGGGAATGAACATCTTGCAAAACTGGTTTGACAGTTCCAGTGCATTGTACATGTACATGCAAAGTTCTCAAGAGCCAGACAGATGATAAATGACATGACACTTTTGTTGGCTTTGACATTACTTCCTTAACACTTAAAAAGTTTGACATGTTATCAAGCAACAAAAACAAATACATACCTTCAAATCCTGCCAGCTGCAACGGCTGGAAAGATTCTCAACAATGAGCCGATAATCTGTCCTTATCGGAGGACCATATCTGTCTCTTCCCCAGCGACCATATCCACCTTTTAAGGTAACAAGGAAAGGACAGGAAAAATGAGGAACAAGAAAAAGAAACAGAGATGGTGTATTTTTACTAAACTCCAAGCTACACACTAAAAAAATTAGTCAATATTCACTTGGGAAAGGGAAACAAAGAAGGTGAAAACAAAGGTGGCAAAAAAAAAGAAAAAGATTTACATAAATCAAAAAATAAAACCCTAATTATTCATTTCTACAAGCTCAGATCTGTATTTAAAATCCTAAACAACACAACTGTATCTTATTAAATTTTGGTAAAAATGCCAATAGGCCTATTTTATAAAGAAAAAAGAAGAAAAAAAATCAAATTCAAAAACATAACTGATCGAGGAAGTACTTACGGTGAACTAAAGCAAGTTTCTAAGCTATCCTATCTAAAAACATTTCACTGTTACAAAACATGTTCTTTTTTCAGGCACCTATAAGAGCTGAACCCACATCTGTTCCTAACCCCATGGCATCCTCACCACCCGGCCTGGGCCTAATGGGAAAAGCGGTCTTCATTCACAATGGCTCCCTTTTTTGGTCTGCCCAGGGGCCCAGAATGGTCAAACCACACTCTTGGAAAGGGGGGACACCATGGCCAGCAATAGGGGCAGGCAGTCAGCAAAGGACTCTTTCAATTAAAACATTGAGGTTCTTTGTTAAATCTTTACCTTTAAATCGACAATCATTTTATATGAAATAAAAACGAAATAAGACATCAATAGATTACAAGATATTTAACAATCAAATAGTTAGTTTACAGTATTCAAATTAAGACATTTATATCCTTTCCATCAGTAAGCCATTTCCCCATCACATGTAACTGCAATTTCAACCCATCTTATGGAAATCCAAGACACTTTACAAAGTCATTGGTGGCTCTGGTGCACACAAATTTAATCACGTTATGTGCTGAGAAGGAAAATATCCTCCTGCGTCTATTGTTCAGTGTGTGAATAAATTGTAAGTGCTGTGGTTCAACTGTCTGCTAGCTTATTTGCAAGACAATAAACAACAAAACTGGAGTACTCAATCCAGAAAAAAGACATGCCCATATGTTAAAACAGGCCATTGAATAGCAGGAGTGCTCATCGAAACCAACTCAACAAGACCTGATGAAATTAAGATGGGTGGTTGTGGATGGGTGTGTGCAAATCAAGGACAATCAAAACTAAAAAGAAAACAATTAGTTTCACTGAAAACTGTTAAAGTTAGAAGGACAATAGACTCTGTTGGGACATAGAATGGCGATCAGTAGAGCTGGGCAACACTGACCAAAGTAAAACATTACTTATTTTCTACCTCGTGAATTTTAGCAATAACAAGATCCTATTTGTAGTCTGGTTCTGAGACATCTCTGTCACTACCCAAGTCCCTTTTCTCAAAGAAACACCAATATCTAAAAGCTAGGTGAAATATACAGATATGCCAATATTTCTCAGACAATTCAAACTTGATCAGAAAACAAACATTCAACCTGTTACACAAGCCATTTTTATAAATAAATAATAAATAAAAACATCAGAGAGATCATAACAAAAACCAGGCTCGATGCATCATCTACAGCAGAAAATGTTCAGTGTCAGGAGTGTCACCCCTACAATTTCTATTACGAACACTAGGATATAAATTGAATGCACATCAGCCACCAAGGACAAGCTTCAAAATTTTGCCCCCTTGAAATTAAGTCAATGGTTCCCTGTAATGAATGAAATCCCTCAATGACATCATTCATGTGACACTAACAATACTCCGTGAAGACTTACTTCTTCCTCCTCCACCACCACCTCCTCCACCACCTCCTCCTCCTCCTCCTCCTCCATAACCTCCATCACGACGGGGTCCCTTGGTGTGCTCCACAATGACCCTTTCCCCACACAACTCCTTGCCGTTCAAGTCATACACAGCATCGTCTGCATCGCGGGGGTCGTCAAATTCAACGAACCCATACCTTACAAGAGAAGAGAACAGGTTTTAATACAGGGATACGAGAAAGGGGCCTGATTATGTTATATCTATCACAGTGGAGGTCACTGGCCAAACACATCCCATACATCAATGATTTAAAAATGGTTCGCCAAGGAAAACTACTGTGCAGTGATACAAGTCCCGGTGTGACATAAGGTTTTGTTACAACCATGCATTATTACTGCAATATAAATCCAAACAACAAATGTTAAGAGTCTGATCGCTTTACTGTGGAGAAATTCACCTCATTTTAAACTTTGTTGCTACACTTATGTAATTACACTACTCAAACTTAGTTAGGGATACTGGGACATGGGTGCATCTATTGTTTATTTGTTGCATATCCATGTGCATGGATGGACCAAAAACATTCACCATACACAAAATAAAAATCCCGATCTGTGACTAGATAACATGCTACATGAAGGCTATTTTGCACAGCTATGAATACGGGTGTGCCTTCAGTTTACCAAAGTCATGTTACATTTCCTTAAAGGGGCTATCTTAAGCAGTGGACCCCCATTTCAGTGGTACAAACAAAGTCAATGGTGGGTTTTAACCAGTCAGACTGATCGTGCAAGTTTCAGACTGGCGGCCAGACAAAACCAGACATCGATCGTCTTTGCATATATCTACATATATCTTAAATTCAGACAAAAATTAATCGGTGAAAATAATCTTCAAATGAATACTAACTGTTAATAAATAAAATAAGCTTCAGCATTATGTAAGTAGAGTTAACTCTTCGTACGAATGCAGAAGCCAAACGCTAGTTGGTTTAAACAGGAAGTAAAGCATGTAACAGAAACTCAGTTATGCAACAACGCGGGCACGTTTATTGTTCAAAGTGGATCCAGTCGAGCTGCACACGGAAGGAGCCTGGACTTGAGCTTGTTAAGCTAGCTTAGCGTTAGCACAAACAGCCGCCTGTGACATTGCCACGTCCAACATTATCGCTAGCTAGTTCCCCGTTGTCGGGACAAATCTCACCAAAAACTCACACACAACCTTTGCTTTCGTATTTGATCACGAAAACTAACACACTTAGCGAAACTAAGACATCGCTTTAGCTCACATTCTCGACGGATTTCTTTCGGGGAAATATTAAAACGTGCAAGCTAGCTTAAGTTAGCATTAGCAGGCCGCGGTCGCCGCAGCCAACAAGGCCCGTGTGGCCTTGTGCAGACATCAGCCTCGACGGTAACACACACACCGACAAACAGCGTCTACGTTACCCGTTTTTCAGGTCGACCTCGAGTATCTTCCCGTAGCCCTTGAAGAACCTCTCCACGTCCTTTTCTCTGGCTCTGTAGCTCAGCCGTCCGATGTACACCCTCGACA
Source organism: Pagrus major (assembly GCF_040436345.1). Lineage (NCBI taxonomy): Eukaryota > Metazoa > Chordata > Actinopteri > Spariformes > Sparidae > Pagrus > Pagrus major. The sequence continues at coordinate 12,535,200 of NC_133230.1, forward strand.
TGCTGTTAGCTCGAGCGTGCTAGCGAAATGCGGGATCCGTCGAGCGGCACTCAGGAGAGAGGAGGCGCGAGGCTGCGAGGGATACATACACGCGCTCCTTTGATACAATAGGTCGCGGCTGGAGGGGGGGGGCGTGGCTTCTGATGACGTAGGTTCTTCTGGCCTGAGTTTAGTCTCTCAGGCAGCCCCATTGTATCCAGGCAAACTATCTGGCGTGGTACAAAGTGGCCAAAAGTCATATTTGATTCCAAGTTAACATATTAAGTTAAAAATTGTTTGATAAATGTGAAAGTCAGCCATATAGTACACACTTTTACTGAAGTAGTACTTGGGTAAAAGTCTTGGAATAGCTGATAATGAATGTGCTTAATCCTCACGCAACTGTTTATGTTTTGGATCATTTTTGCTGTAAAGGGGCAATATGCAGTTTTGGAGAAGAAATTCAAACTCAGAATTTTAATATTTACACTATAAATGAGCTAATAATGCAAACTTAGAAATATTTATCTCTTCCACGACTGAAAAAACAAGCTGTTCTCGAGGAAAATAAGGTCCCCAGAACACTTTTTGAAGCTAGGTGGCAGGGTCCGCCAAATATAAACAAAGTAATGAAATTGTGTCGTGTAAATTAAATCACTAGAAGTAAAAAGCTAATGTTAGGCTATAAACAGACTACTCTGCAGTCGCATGATGTAAACATCACCACCAAGCGTCTCACTACATAATTACTGTACACGTTTTCTTAATTGATAAATCTGCTAGTTGTAAAGTTAGAGTTAGAATAGTTTATAACTGAAGTCGGCCTATAAAGACAGATTAGTAAGGAGATGAGTCACACTGTTTGCTGTTATCACGTTTAATGTCCCTGACAACTTCTGTAGTGTCATTTAACCACTATTTAAGACACGTAAACGCTTTATGATTCAAATTTGGGACATTTAATGATGTATTTCATGTCGTAGAACAAAACGTGTAAACATCTTAAGCCTGTGGTAACCACAAACATTATTTTAGACATCTAACCCAAAAAACAATTCAAAAAAGCCATTAACTTTGAGACGAGGGAACCGGATATGCAAAAATCTTAACTGATTTCCAGGTTTTAGGACTACAAACTACACCACTCAATTCCTACATATTGCACCTTTAAGTAATGTGCTGCTGATTGACTAATATATTAATTGACAAAGTTAACTGTTGATGTCCACAGTCATATAAAACACTGCACAACAACAAAAATTACTCTTAAGAGGCTGGATCTGTGATTGGCATTTATGCACGATCAATGACTTGCATTAGCATTTTTTCTTAGAAAACTATGTAAACGAGTGATTGAAAGCAACTACCTCCTAAAACCTGGCACCTACAATACCCACAATGCAATTTAGCCACCGAGTGACATCACTGGAGGATATTAATCAGATTATTTACATCTTACTCTGGCGTCACAAAAGACTTTATACTACTTTTTTCCACATTTGCTACATAGTACAGTATTGAAGAATTGTTAAAACAACTTAAAAACACCATATAAACTGTGTGGAAAGACATTAACACTTGTCGTCAATACATTCTGTTGGCGTAAGCGTCGATTAATCGAACAATCGACCGTGTCTATTCGGTCACTCGGTGGGGGTTTTTAAATATTAAAACCTGCGCGTCCCGGATTTTGCGACCTGTCCGCCGCACGTATGAGCCGCGGTGGGCGGGGTCTAACAAAGACTCAGAGAAGCATCATTACAAACACACCAGCTGCTCCGTGGCGGTTATTTTTATCTTTCCGGGGCCGACACTCGCTCACACGAATAATATGCCTTAAAAGTTTTGAAAGTCCCGGGAGTGAGTTCAACCTGCTGCTTAAAATGTGAAAAGCGAGGGCGAAGTTTGTTTTTTTTTAAAGTCTCCAATGGGTTGAAGAATGTGAGGTCGCTTTGGGAGGGAAATAACGGTACACGACGTTAGCCGAATGTTAGCTAACCAGCAACAGGTCCACTTCAGTTAGCGTGAAGCGACACCGGGCTCACTCGTCATGGAGCAGGCGACCTTTTCTAAGTATTCCTGGATCGATTTCGTCTTCTCGGTCGTCGGAGTGTGCACCTTCCTGGTGGACTGGGGCTCGGACGTGTGGGTGGCCACCGAGTTTTACTGCCGGGGGGACTTCCTCTGGTTCGGGGTGCTGGTCGGCCTCATGGTCCTGTCGTCGGTCGTGGTCCAGATGTTCAGCTGGTTCTGGCTCAAGTACGACCGAGAGCTGCCGGGGTTCAGCGGGCAGAGCGGAGGAGGGACGGTGCTGTTCGGGGACCGGGTGGAGCTCTCCTGCCTGCTGCATGTGCTGCAGCTGGGGTTCCTCTGCAGGTAGAAAACTGATTGATTACTTAATGGGAATAATGCAGAAAAGTGCAGCTGATCACTTGGTTGGTTGGTCAGAACATAAATACTTAACTGGGACTGTAACTACACTTAAAGGTGCACTATGTTGTAGACTTTTTATGCCTTAAACAAACTAAATAAACAAACTCCCTTTGCTTTCATGACTGAATAAACTGAATAAACAAACTGATCTTAAAAGACAACACAGTTTCGTACTGTTTTACTTTGTTTGTATTTGGCGGACCCTGCCACCTTTCTAGCTTCAAACAGTGTTCTGGGGAACTTATTTTCCTCTGAAAACAACTTGTTTTATTCATTTGTGGAAAATAGTTTGTATTATTACCTCATTATTAATTAAAATAGTGAAATTCTGAGTTTGAATTTCTAAGTAGAAATACAGGAAATGTGTACAAATATTATCAAAGTAATTATTGGACTGCAAATACTTAATATTTAGTCTTTTGACTTTTCAACAGGATAGGCTTTGCAGTGAAAGGTGCACCGTGTAGTAAGAAAGATCTTCATGGACTGACTCATTTTTTTGTGTTAACGATCTAAATAAACAAACTCTCTTTGCTTTCATGACTGAATAAACAGAATAAACAAACTGACCTTAAAGGAGAACACAATTTAATACTGTTTCACTTTGTTTATATGTGGCGGACCCTGCCACCTTTCTAGCTTCAAACGTTGTTCTGGTGTTTCCTCTGAGAACAGCTTGTTTATTCAGTTATGGAAAATATAAATATTTCTGAGTTTGTGTTATTACTTTATTAATATTGTAAATATTAAAACTCTGAGTTTGAATTTCTACATAGTGCCCCATTAATACGTGGGAAGTGATTCAGCAGAAGATAACATGAAATGTGTGATGCAAACACACTTAAGTCTTGACAAACTGGAAAAATACTCTTGAGACACATCCTCAGGCATAACAACCTCAGCTTCAGAAGTATTTCTCGCTCTATCTATTTTTTAAAAACTGGAACGTCCTACAGAGTAGTGCTGGTAATAACATTTGGCAGGTGCTGTGAACATGAATATAAATGTCAGGTGTGGCAACTAGTAAATCCAGTGTCTCAGCAGAGAACTGAATGCTTAAAATGCACAAATAATGAGGGATGAAAAGCTCAAAGTATGAGTGAGTCAGTGCTGTTGAAGACACTTAATGCATCCTGACAGATTGCTTCTCAAAAGAATATGTTGTGAACTGTGTGTCATAACTTCTCTGACATGTTCATCCATGCAGGCACATCTCTGCCATACGTCAAGGCTTCAGGGTTTGGTGGCGAAAACAGGAAGGGTCAGAGTACGCTGTTTACCTGACACACGACCTCAGCATGCTCCGGCTTATCGAGACTTTCTGTGAGAGTGCTCCCCAGCTCACCCTCATGATCTATGTCATGCTGCGCACAAACAAGGCCAGGACTGTTCAGTGTGAGTTCTCTTTAGTTTGATTTACTTCCTACCTACAATAAAATCGCACATCTGCAATCAAGTGAGGCATTTCAGAATCGATGTTAGCACAGTTGAGGTTGTAAAGGCCACCACCTGGGTTCTGGGAAGTCAACACACACCACAAATACATGTTGTGTTCACTTCCTGTTGGTTGCTACACTGATGGTTTAACTTCTGTGTTTGCAGTTGTGAGCATCGCTGCATCAACCACGTCCATAGCCTGGATGGTGGTGGATTACCACCGCTCCCTGCGTGCCTTCCTCCCAGATAAGGCCAAGCAGGGTTGGTGTTCTTCTTTAATCTACTTCCTGTGGAACCTGCTGCTAATTGCCCCACGTGTTGCAGTCCTGGCCCTCTTCGCCTCTGTTCTGCCCGGGTACATCGGCGCCCACTTCCTGATGCTGTGGTTCGTCTTTGTGCTGTGGGCCTGGCGACAGAGGACAAACTTCATGGACAGCATCAGTGGGGAGTGGCTCTACCGGGCCACCATAGGGCTCATTTGGTACTTCAGCTGGTTTAATGTAGCAGAGGGTCGCACCAGAGGCAGGAGCATCATCTACCACTCCTTCATCGCCACTGATGGGGGAATCCTGCTGGCAACTTGGTGGTGTTACAGAGACCCTGTCCAGTCTGAGTCGTACGCCCTCGCTCTCATCATCACACTACCCCTCACCTACCTCCTGGGGATTTTCTTCAAAACCGTCTACTACTGCTGCTTCCACCCCAAGCTGTGGAGGCCCCCTGCGAGGGACCCAGGACTTCCCACTGATCTGCCTGATGCAGAAGTGTCCTTTAGAGACTTTTCCATCCAGGACGGCACGTCGTCGTCCCACCTTCTCAACAAACGGATGGCATGCCATGCCACTCATTTTTACTCCCAGCAAGGACTTGTTAGCAACATTGATAGCACAAACAGAGTGGAGCTGTCACGATTGTGATGTCTGATTTTGTGTGTGCTTGGCCAAATGTGTACTACTGATAAATGTTACCTTCTATGGTACTGATTGAATGCAGCAATCTCTCTTTAAACTGTCTCCTATTTATGCTGCAAATTCACCACATTCTCCTTATACTGTAAACCAAAATACAAGCTGAAAAGGGTACTTAAAGGGTAACCACCAAAAGTGTGTTTACAGGTCTCGGGGAGTACTGCTGCATATGTGAAAAAAGTAGTGAAAAGCAGTCCACTGGTCTAACATTGCACTCCAATGACACTGCTGGACTACATAACAAATGATACAAATCGGTACAGCAGAAACAGATATCGGCTTTTTTTTATTCCACGCTTTTGTCTTCCTTTTCTTAACCTGGCGCCTACAGTACCCACAATGCAACTTAGCCACCGAGTGACATCACTGAAAGGAAATTTATCAGAAAGCTTACTCTGAAGTCAGAAAAGACTTTATACTACTTTTTTCACATTTGCTTTTTAGTACATTATTGGGAAATCTATTAAAAAATTGTGAAATTAACTCATTACAAACAGCATATACACTGTGTGGAAAAACTTGACTACAAATTCCTCTCATCTCACCGTACATGGTACATACATTGTAATATTTCTTAAAGCTACTTGAAACTGCGGCCATTTATTAAGCTTATTTCTAAACTATCAAAGTGAAGTTTTTTTGATATATTTTCTACAACGCAAGTTTATGTTTTGTTATCTTTACATATGTGTGAGACATCTTTTTTCCCAGACATACGATGTGATGAAAAGGGTTTTGTTTTTACTGTTGTGAGAAAAAGGAAGTAAAAAAATAACCTTGGTTCTTGACAACAAGGTAAGTAATAAATAACATAAACCAAATACTTCTGTAATGTCAAAATCACAATATTTTTTACATTATCCAGTAGAATTTTAAACGGTTTAGTAACGCCAAGGTTACTACAAGTTACTACTAAACCTCTTGTAGAAGAAGGAGAGGCTTGTTATGCGACATATCACGTAGGTTTCCTCATAGCCTTGCACAAACGTGATGTGTGAATTCAAAGAAGATCAGATTCTTAAGGGTTTTGCATCACAACAAGGGCTATTTTGTATGTTGTGTGTTTTGGTTACTTATTGAAGGACTTTGAATGTAGCTTTGACCATAATCTCTTGTTTTGTAATTGTTATGCTCTGTTACTGTGGGAAACACCTGTTGTAGAGCACCTGATGGGTGCTGGTTTTTTATCAAAATGATATTAATGGTGTAAAACAAGTCAGGAAGTGCTAATTTTTTACATGTCAGCTAAGAATTGTTATTATAGTGAGGGCTGCAACTAATGACCATTTTCATTTATAATTTCCTCGATTAATCTATTAGTTGTTTGGTTTATAAAATGTCAAAAATGGGGAAAACGTCCTCAAATGTCTTGTTTTGTCCACAACCCCAAGAAAAAACAGAATATATTCACTTATTTTTTCTTAAAAAAATTACTCAAAGCTATTAATCTACTATCAAAATAGTTGATTAGTTTAATAGTTGTCAACTAATCGATTAATCGTTGCAACTCTACATATTCAACAACAGATGTCATCATTGTAGCTTTAGTTGTCAAATAGGTTCAAACAGTAGTGTTACTTCTGTTCTTTCACTCTTTCAGTGTTTGCTTGTTGAAATGTCACGTGTCAATCATCAATCTAAACTCTCAATGAAACGGTGCTACACTTAGACAATCAGCATGATTTTAGAGCGAGCATGTTTGTTGTTTTAAGTTATTTTCACCTGTTAAACCTCTTCCAGCTCATTGTTCATTCCTGCAAATGTGCATACAAAGTGTTGTGGATCCACTTCTCTGCTGAAACCAAAAGTCAAGGTCACTGCTGGTTGTTAATCTTTTACCTCATATGCCATGTGCAATTATTAAAGTGGAACAATATTGTGCAATCTCTCTTAACATGTCTTTTTTTTCTGTGACTCTGATTTGGATGGTTTGCAGCTCAGTTCCTTCCTTTATTCCGCGGTAATGTCATAATGTGACAGTGCTGACTGATAAAGTGACAGCTTTCAGTATGAGTTATATATTACGTAAACTGGTGATGACCACACTACTACAGTATCTCTTTAAGGTGTCAAATATCCCTAAAGGAGGGTCATTTTGTAGGAGGGGTTAAACAGGATTCAAATACTGAACTTTGGCTCGTTCCTTACTTTCGGTTGCTTTTGACGTGTAAACAGCTGTGTCCTGAGGTATGTAGCTGTATTCGCTGCAGGCACTCAAAGGGGACGTGGAAGAAGTTTATAGTGACAGGCACAATGGCTGTGTTTAAGTTATCCCGAGTGGACTTTGTCTTCACTTCCCTAGGTCTGGTGTTCTTACTTCTCGACATTGTGTCAGATGTATATGCTGTCGTGACTTTCTACAATGAAAAGGCCTACGTGTGCCTCGGTTTCCTGCTGCTTTTTCTCGTGGGCTCGTCTGTTCTTGTCCAGGCCTTCAGCTGGCTCTGGTACAGCTACGAGGACTTTAAGCGGGAGACGACTGTTGAGAAATGCCTGAGCCCGAGGCAACTAAGTCTGCTCCATGTGCTGCAACTGGGAATCTACTTCAGGTTGTGTAGCTTTGTATACTGTAATAATGTTTGTGTTTTTAAATACCTTCAGCCAGCTTTTCTTTCTGCTCTGCTCTGTAGTTTTAGTGGAAAACTGGGTGTGAATGCAGGGAACTAAAGGGTTTAAAATGAAGTTGTTTTAGTTGTTTCTCTTTCGAATGTTTGGCTCTTTATCCGAGAACTCCACCCTCATTCACTCACTCTATTCATGAAAATCCATTTATGGGAAACGCCAACAAATAATCTGAAAGGAAAACTGTGGTGCCATCGTACTGCACTTCCTACTTCCAAACTAGGGTGGGGTGCTTAATGTTTAGTTTTGGTATACAGTAAAAAGGAAAATCCTTTAAGGAAATGCACTCTAATATCATGTAATAGAAGAAAGCAACATTATGTAATCTTCCACTATGGTTTACATCGCTTTTTTCATTTCCTCTTTACACAGTGCATGACACAGGATGTTTTAGTGTAACGTAGCCTTTTTTTGTGTGTAGCGGTGTCTTTTTGTTTATGTAGTTGGGTTTTTGTTCCCACAGTGATTCAGGAATAGTAGAAACATGGGCTGAATCACAGTTTCCTTCCTTACAGAAGATAATCTGATTATCTTTGCAAAACTGGTTTTATATATCACACATATCTTATGTGTGACCACACTGCCAAATAAGTCAAAATAATGTCTTTTCTGGTGTGTATGTCTCTGTTATAACTGGTTTTTATGTTGCTATATGATGATAACTATATTTTTACTGTGTGTTCTAGGCATGCAGGTGTCTTCGAGTTGTCCGCACGCAGCTACTTCACAAAGCTCGAGGAAGCCGAGAATGCCGGGGACTTTGCGGTGTACCTGAGCCATGACCTCAGCATGCTACGGCTCATAGAGACGTTTTCAGAGAGCTCCCCTCAGCTCGTCCTCATGCTCACCATCATTCTGCAGCGTGGCCAGCTCGACCCTGAGACAGGTGCAGTATGTTACTCGTGTCTTGGGATTGAGTCATGTAGATTTCAGGCAGAATTGTCAGAGATGTCCTGATCAAAAGCCTTTCTTTAAAGGGTCAGTTCCACCAAATACAGTGGTGGAACATTACTAAGTACATGTTGCACTTAGTTACTGCAATTTCTGTCTTCTGTCATGTCTCCATTATAGACAAAATGAATGAATAAACTCAGGATTATAAAATTTTGTCGTTATTATCACATGAATTGAATGGAAATTCAAGTACTTTTACTTTTGATACTTTTGCTGGTTTTGCTGATAAATCACTGACTCAATCTCTGAGATTTCTGCCTCCAACACAATACAATAGAGGCAAATTCAGTGTGTGTAGCTCCAAGCAGTAAAAATGACCTTTAAGAAAACATTTTTTGGCTATTCTGGATAATTTTCATACAACCTGTGGAAAAAGACATCTCAGCAGACCAATAATAACACAGACAAAAAGAAGGAAGTGACCTGACTGGAGTATTATATCAGTCTGGACTGACCCTTTTTCATCTGAATCATGCAATATCCTCTTTACTGTGGGTTACTCTGTTATTTTTGACTTCTGCTAGCTTTAGTTCATCAAAAATAAACTGAAGTGAAAGTATATTTTCTGAGTTTTAAAAGCCGGCTCCATTTATTCACTATTTTTTAGTTGTAGCTTCTCCAATGACATCTTTGTCTTCTCCTCCTCAGTGTTGAAGGCCATCGGGTCAGCCTTAGCCATCGCCTGCAGTGTCACCATGTACCACCGCTCCCTGCGCTCCTTCCTGCCTGACAAGAAGAAGCAGCATGTGATGTCATCGGTAGTCTACTTTCTCTGGAACCTGCTTCTCATCGCGCCTCGCCTCACCGCCCTCGCTCTGTTTGCCTCCGTGCTACCCTGCTTCATTCTCACCCACTTCATTTGCTCTTGGATGGTTTTATTCTTCTTCGCCTGGCGATCCCAGACCAGTTTAATGGACAGCACTTGCGGAGAGTGGCTTTACCGAGCCACTGTAGCCCTCATTTGGTATTTCGACTGGTTTAATGTGGTCGAGGGGAAGACGAGGTACCGAACTCTGCTCTATCATGGGTACATACTGGCTGATATCTCCCTCCTTTGCAGTTTGTATTGCTGGATGAAGATGAGCCCAGAACCACCTTATTTTGACACATCAGTCTCGTATGCTATAATCACTGCAGTCAGTGTTGTTGCAGTTTACGTGCTTGGTCTTTTTTCTAAAATGATATATTATAAGCGCTTTCATCCAAACCTCACCAAGGAGGAGAAGTTGAAAGGGGGCACCGCTATGGATGAGGTAGACTTACCTTTGCCCTCACAAGAAGAAAGAGATAATTCTGTGCAAACGAGGTCGATGTTATGTAGGGTCGATGTAAGCCCACCAGCACCCGACATCAAGCGCTGCAATAAGAGGATGAGGAAGTTGGCCGAGAACTTCTACTCCTGACCTGCATCACTTGACATCCAGCCGACATGGAGGTTAGAAAGAGACTGAGTCATGCAGACTGTCAGTGGACCAGCCTGATTAATCAGCATCATGGGGTTGTGTGGGAAAGAGGACTGTGGCCTGCTCTCTGGTCGACCACAGACACAACCTCATGGGGTGACGTAGGTTCAAGTTAAAATAGCTGCATTTTCACTACTGTGAACCAAAGCACATTAAGCTTTCAATCTTTATTTATTCTGTTTGTTTAAAGGATTTGTTTACAATATTAAATGTAAACAAAACTTAAGTGGCCTTATGTAGAATGAAATACTGTCTGGTCGCTGTAACTGTTCCTCCCTCTCATACTTACTTAGAAGGGATACAGTTATAATGCTATAGCGGTATAATGTATGGTAGACAACACTAGACATGTCAAATACCATTTTTTTCCTTCAAGATACCGATACCGGTATTCACAGCTGTATATTACCAATGTACGGATGCGCGTTTATTGATATTGATATTGGCTACTGGTTAAGTTGTATACAGGGAGCTGCTGGGAAGGTCCCATTTCTAATGAATATATGGTATTGGATCTGTAAATTGACTCCGCTGATACCATATATTTTTTTATTCCACACATTCTTCTTAGCTACTGAGTGACATCACTGGATTTACTAGATCACATGCAGCTTCCCCTGAAGCCACAAAAGGCTTTATACTACTTTATTCACATATGCACTGTGTGCAAAAATGCATTCCAAACTTTAAGGGACTGCATGAAAAATAATTGACACAGAAAAAAAACCTGCAACAGCCTCCGCACTTATATCTCAAAACACTACAGGGGCATTTAAATACACTCATTTAAAATGGTTTACAATTTAAATGTAAATCCCGCAGATTCTTGTGAAATCAAACCTAATTTTTTGTTACTATTTGTTTTTTTTTTAATTTATGGTGCTTTTTCAGAAATTTGTCAAGGCCCCAGGCCAGCTTTTACACCAACATCCCGAAAAACTATTTTAACCTTTCTGTGTAGCCAGCCAGTAATAGTTAAGTATACATATACTACAGTAACTGCATGAGAAGAATCACTCTGTTGTAGGCAGGAATCACTTTTAAGCAATATTTTTTACATACATAGCCGACAAAAAAAAGTTTTCTTGTTTTCTTAGTCTTTGGGAACCTTTATTTTTTTTAATCCAGAGGACCAGACGGCATTAGTTTAGGTGATTGAATGTATTTACCTCTGTAGCTTTTATTGGTAGTGGCGGAGTCCGCCATTCCAGCGCTGGATTCAGATTGCCTGCCTTTACACAAGGGACTCACAGGATGCATGAATGTAATCCAGCACTTTTATCAGTTATATCTCATTGACTCTACAGTGTCAGAGCTGCCTTCACATTTATTGCTGCTGCTGCTTCAAATTAAAAGCATTTGACTGGCAAATGTGCGGTAGCTTTTATTGTGAAGACGTCACAAGTTTGTAATTCGATCCATCCCTCATTCACTCTTCCTGAAACCCAAACAGCCAACGAATTCAAGCATTTGTTTACTGTTTTGCTGCTCTGGCGGATTCACAGGTCAGAGGTCAGCTTTGTTCAACTTTTCTCTACATTTTGCAATAAAATACTCACAATTTAGGAAGGTGGCCTGTGTGGACAGAAGGATTTTTAGTAGCCAATAAGGCTTTTAATGTATTAATTTAAACCTATCCTGTAACAGCTACCCTGATGTTTTTTCCGGCATAGCAGTGGGCCATGTCAAGAGACCAACTTTGTTTGAAATGTTTCGTTTGTCAATGTTTTTTTTTTCCACCAATAAATAATAAACATAAACTTGAGTCTGAAACTTGTTTTACATTTATTTACACTGTATTGAGTGTCTTAGGTACACAGGAAAACCTTACAAGACTGCGTCGAGGTCCCGAACAGCTACTGTAAGGAAAATAGTGATTACTGTAATTAAATTAGCATTGATTATTATGATAGTGTTCGGTTTACAGGATCACATTCAGGCTCTCTACATGACCCTATGTGGCCTCACAGGTCCTTGAAAATGAGATGAGATACATAACAAAAACAACACAGCGTTAAAAATAATAAACAGTATTTGGCATTGAAAAGAAAAAAAGAGGACACAAAGAAGAGTATAGCCCCTTAAACATTGCGTGGTCATTTTTTTTTTTTAACAGCAATGGTATACTTCAAAACAGACATGACATGCAGACAAAGTAAAAATAAACAGAAAACACATTCAGAAAGCAGGAAAAAAAAGCAAAGTTTGCATATGGATTCTCAATTTTCTTTAACATGTCTCATTGCTCTTGGACTCACTTAGGTAGTACGACACTGAACAATCAAAAGCACACCTTGTTTAACAGGCTTTTCTGCATTTAAAATACTATGTGTTTTAGTTTGTGATTGTCTCTAAGCGGTGCTAAGCGTTTCACAGCAACAAAATAAATGCAATCTCCTTTCCAAAAGGAAGCAAAAAAATCTAATACCAAGCAGACGTAAAAGTGATATTTTCACAAGAACATTTATGAAAAACAAGAAGGTATTGTCACTCTGAAAGCAAAGTCAACGGTTAGCCATCTGAAGCCCTTCACTAAAATTTTCTTTACAAACTGAGCGCTCTACATAAACATTTCCCCCAAAAATGGATATATAGTTTTCTAGAAGGAGACCTTTTGAATACAGTGCAGACAGGACAATCAAATCTAGAAACAAAAAAGTCTCACCAGAACTTAAAAAAAGTATTGAGTAAAAAAAAAAAAAAAAAGTAAGATAACACTTTGGATAATATAACAATGCAGTGATAAATGTAACAAACAAAAAATCTTACACGTTTCCCTTTGAGATTATGCATACAGATGATGGTTAAAGGCACAATATAAATATGCACAGTCACGCAAGACACAAACAAATACACACGGAAATACACATTCTTAACGGTCAAGCTGCATGTGTGGAAATACGAAATCTTCTTCAGGCTCAGTATTGTTCACTCGTAATCTCATACAGACCGGGGGAGAGTGGACCCCTCCTGCTTCTTTTAAATCCCTTAATTTACAGTTAATGAGCAAAGTAGAAATGTATTGCACAGTCATCATCCTTTGTTTCGTTTGCCCTCGTTACGTCTGCGACAGGTTTGGGGTTTGTCATGTGGCTGAACGATTAAGTAATTCTGTGGTTGTAGTCATCTGACACAACTATGAGGTGTTTAATCGATTAACCGTTTGACCTTTTTGAAGCAAAAGTACCAAAAGCTCACACATTTTGACGTGAATATTTGCCGTTTTTTCTAATTCCTCTATGATAGTTAAAGGAATATCTTTGGATTTTGGTCTATTGGATTTTTAAAGACGTCTCTTGGGGCTCTGAAAAAATGTGATGTGCATTTTAATGATATCCTGACATTAAAAGACAGAATTACGGCTGCAACTAACATCCGTTTTCACCACAGATTAATCTGCAGATTAGTTTCTCGATCTCAATAAAAAGTAAACAAAAGATGCTCACAATGTCTCAGACCCCAAAGTGACGTCTTCAAAATGTTTGTTTTGACCAACAGCCTCAGCAAAAATACTCAGTGAACATATATAATCATATAAACCAAATAAAGACAGCAAATCCTTCATTAAAGAAGCCGGAACAACAATTATCAAAAAAGATATTTTTTTTATATTGATTATTTCACTGCAAATTGTTCAACAAATAACCCAAAATATTGATCAATAATGCCAAAAATTGTTATTTGCAGCTCTAGTTTTAACTAATGAATACAACGAACGTCAGCTAAATCAAACAACTTGAAAAACCTAAGCAACTGAGGAAACATGTTGAATAATGTCTTTGGTAAACGACCATTTTCACAATCAGTCGCAACAAAAAAGCAATTCTGATTTTCTAACACAACCATGACAACATGTAAAAGTAATAAAATGTAATTCTGCCGGCTAACATGTCATTTTCTTTCTCCCACAATTCAACAGTCCCACAGACTAAAACTGTGCTGGTGACCATTGTGATGAGATGCTACAACTGTCAAGCAATTCACTAAAAAGAACAGCAAACCTTAAAACGTAACCTCTTGAGTGAACAATGATCCTCCTGACAATGTATTAGCTGAGTCAGAGGCTGAGAGGCGTGAGCATGGACGGATTAAGAGACAATGGGTCCCCTGTGCTCCTACAAAGGAGCCACATCCTGCAGGTGAAGCAGAGCTCTCGGGAGCTGCTGTTGGTTCAAAACCTGCAGTTTCCATTCAAAGCCAATCCAGATCCTGCATCCTGAGCCGTTATCTGTGGTCAGATTTCCAATCCGAGTATAAGGCAAAGCTTTAACCAAATTTCCAGAAAAAACACAAATAGAAAATGTTAGTTGATGAACATTTTCATCCACTACTGTGCACATCCAGTCAAACAACTGGTGGCCCTCAAACAGTCCTGATTTTAGCTTTCAGTCGAAGAATTCAAATCTTTTAACTTAATTGTTCAAATTCACCAAATCTGAAGCCCAGAGCGGTGTGTCCCAAATCCAGTATCCATACTAATCTAAACAGGTTTTTAGTATATGTTGTGTTCACACTAGAAAAATGATACAGTTAAGTGTACAGACTAAATGCAGTATATTTTGGAGTGGTCTGTTGATGACCAATATTCTCCCACAATGCACAAAAGAAATGAAAGAGCTGCTCGTGGTTGTTGAAACATTATTTAAAGAAGTTGCGGGTGGTGAAACAGCTCCAGAAAGATCTCGAAAAAAACCCATCTCATTAAGATGATTAAAAACACTTTGCGTACTATTCGTGTCTTTAACTCGCAATGACATTGTGTCATTTCTTGCAAGTATAAAGCGTTTAAGTGATGAAATGTTTACTTTTTGTAAACTACTAAATCAATATACTATGACTACAAGAGTTAGTCTGTAATATGGATTTGGGACAGACCTCAGGTTTTTGTGATTATACTAATTAAGTAATGAGCGTTGTCAAACATATTGATATATTGATCCTGAATATTTGAACAGTTTCAATACTCATTTTCTGTTGTATCGATACACAGGCACCAGTTCACTCGTTCCTCTCTCCGACAGCAAACATATTATTTTTAAAAGACCAAATCTAAAGAGAAAAAAACAAATGTTTCAACAAAGTGAGAAATGTAATGCCTTCCCGTCTTTCTGCTGCTACTAGCCGAGAAAAGGAAAAAATAATGTACCTTATTGTCATGTAAAAGTACGGAAGCCTGGGAGGAGAAAGTTAAGGTTTTTTTTTCTCCTGGTGATCCATTTTCTATGTCTGATCTAAATTGTTTTCTCTCCTGAGAACTGGTGAGAAAAAAGGTTTTGCCAGAATAATCTTTCCTTAATTTATTTTTCATCTGTGAAAACACGAAAATGTATTTTCTCCTGAATTCCCTTGCCCCACTTGGTTAAATACATTTATAAGAAATAATAAAAATTGCAATCAAAAATTATTTTTTGTTTCACACAGGGAAAGAAAACTGCCTCCTGAAATTCCATCACAGATGTAAAAGAAATTTAACGAACTTAGAAAGATTATTCTGGCAAAACTTTTTTCCCACAAGTCATAAACACAGGAAAGGAAAAAAAAATGACTTCACTTGCCCCTCAGGGCTTCCGTATAAAAGCCTTGTTATATTTATCTTTTCATAAGAATCTATATTAATTTTTAAGGTGTATCGAAGTCGGAAATTCCAGTATTGATACACTAGACGTCATGCTCAAGAATCAGTGGGTTCCCTTACGGGAAATACACTCTTTACTAGCAAAGCACCAGCAGATCATGCTCTGCCTTCTACCTTTCATATGACATACAGTCATACAGTTCAGGTTTGCAGAAGTTGGCTCATGCTCACTGACCACAGATGACATCACACATGCCGCTTTTTAAGAGGACCACATGTCACCTGTAATGACACAGTGGAGAGGTCAGGACAACTGACTGAGGGTGTGGTGTTTGGTCAGATATGGACGGGAAGTCAAGACCAAGTTATACGTTTGACCACATTTAGTACCTTAGGTTAAATAGTTGAATGGCTACATGGGAGGCAAATAAAAAAATAAGAATGGGATCATTTGATACTTGATGACTGTGAATAACTTGGTTTGTGAGGGAGACTGCAAAATGATGCTTTCAAGTCGTTGAATGAGTGCAAAACAACCCAGAAAGAGGCAAATTAGCTTTGATATTATTCTCTGACTTACACAGAGCCTAAAGAAAAAGCTGCAACAATCCAAAAAGATGAAAACAATAAACAACAAACAAAGGCCCTTTGGTTGTTTAAATCCACAAAGAGAAATTAAAAGTAGAGGGATTGTTTTACTGCAGGAGGTTTTGATATTTAAAAAAGAAAATGAAATCAAAGAGGAGGAAACAAAAAAAAAAATGGATGTCTTCCCTTCTGTGTCCAGATCAGTGCCAGTTTCAGCTGTGTTGAGGTTAGCTGCCGTAGAGGACGGGGCGCTGGACGTGAGGAACCTCAATTCAGCAGAATGATGCGTCCAGTCTGTTTCTCACAGTCAGCTCCGACCCAAAGTCTGTCTCAGTACATCACACATCACACAGTGAGTCTTCAGTCGTTAGTGAGGGCAGATAGGTGTTTGTAATAGTGTGTATCGTTTAGGTTGTGGAGGATTTTATCACACAATGTCACTCCACAGACCAACAGGACGACAACGACTACATTTTCCCTTTGGTGTGCGACTTTCAAAGCCGCCTCCTTTACAAGAAGTCCAGTTCCAGCGCTTGGTGAAGGGACACAAGGTCGCCGTGAGTGGAGATCCGCCAGAAAGGCATGTTGTGCTACGCAGAGAGAGAAAGACAGACATCTTTGAAACAACACTCCAAATGTAGTCAAACTGAAGGTGGGAAAATAATCTGATAAACATTCGCTAGTTTATCAGACTAAATTTCCATTTCTTTTCACTTATTTGAGTGAATAAATCTGGGACTAAGGCAGCAATTCATGAGTCTGGAATCGGATTGGTAAAACAGGCAAAATGGTAGTTTAGCAGCTAAAGACAAGCACCACACTCGACTTTGTTGCTGCAGTATGCACGAGCTGGGACGCTAAGCAAATTTAGCAACTGGTCTACAGTGTCAAGCTCCAAACCCTCACTTCTATTAGTCTTTATTCTATTAGTTATTAAATTTTTAAGTCATGTACACTCTCATCTCGACTTTAAAGCTTCCGATGTGGACACTTTTACAAACGCAGTGACTGTACCTGTATTTCCCCGCAGCCAAAAACAACTTTATTGTAGTAAACTGCCTACAGACAAACACAAGAAGGCAAGCTGAAAGGAGGACGCGAAAACTTTCACGTTTACCTGTTTTGCTGCAAACTCCTCATCTCGACCATCACCTATCACCACATACGTCACTTTCTTCCCAAAGCGAGAGATGATCCTCTCAAAGCAACTCTCTTTCCCTGCATGAAAGGAAACCGCAGGGAAAATAATACATTATATTTTGCACAGAATCCAAAAGCAGGATCTTAATGTCACCTCCTCCTCTGTCACGTTTCATGTGTACCTATTTTTGTGGCACTGTAGATGTTCTCGATGGGGAAGACGTCTCCCAGGCCGTACAGCAGCACTTTGGCCAGAGCTGGAACCAGCTGAGTGGTGGTGACCAACACATTCATACACTTCCCCCTGTTGGTGGAATATCACACACACACACACACACACACACACACACACACACACACAAAAACATAAATATGGGATCAAAGGTGAAAACAAAAAGCTTTACCAGAGCACACTGTCGATATATCGAGCCATTTATCTTGCACTGATATTGGGCCAATTTCAGCTGAATAAAATATAAAATACATGACAGACATTATTGAAACTAAGACCCTAAATTGTAAGACAAGATCACAACCAAGCATATACTTCTATCCTCCTAAACAGTATCTAGGGTTGTATCATCCTCAGAATAAACATTCATCTCACTGCAGAG
This sequence comes from Pagrus major, assembly GCF_040436345.1. Lineage (NCBI taxonomy): Eukaryota > Metazoa > Chordata > Actinopteri > Spariformes > Sparidae > Pagrus > Pagrus major. The sequence goes on from NC_133230.1 coordinate 12,552,973, forward strand.
ACATTAAAGATTTTTTAAATTAATAACCGTGCTCTGCTCAGACCTGGACTGGATGAGCAGCAGAGACTTGAGCGCCGTGCTGAGCCAGGCGTCTGTGACGTTCTCGATCTCAGACTGAAGCCGAAGAAGAAGATCCCTCTTCATCGGACTCAACAGGCCTGAAAGAGACAACATGGACTTATGCAGAAGATTTGAATGTGCAGTATGAATACAACCTTAATACTACGAGATTTAGAAATCACGATCAAACACGTAAAATCTAACGTTCTAAATTTAGCGTTTTCACAGTCCGATACTCAAGAGGCAAAAAGGTAGCAGACACACACAGACAGACAAACAGTTCTGTTTATTTTGGCCACCGGGCTGAAACATTACCTTGTTTGTCACAGAATAAATTGTGAAAATTCAGATCTGTGTGTTTTCATAATTTTGCCTTTTGGATATTGACTGTGGAGCTATTTTTTACTGTCCTCAAAAATGACGGGAATTCACGTGGCTGAAAGTGCTTGAGGGGTCTTTTCTTAGGAAAACAAAAAGACTTAAAACAGGCCTCTGAAAGCACGGCAAGAGTCAATGTGAAAGTAGGAACTTCAGAACCGATGTACTTTCAAAGGTGGTATCCAAGTGTCCCTGAGTGAAATCGTTCTTGTTCGCATTTCATTTCAAACTCCAGATGTTATTACTGATGCCAACTCACCTCCAACGTTCCCTTTGTAGCTATTGTAGATCTCTTTTAGCCGGCGGTAGCGAAAGGCCAGTTTCCTCATCCACTCCACCCCTCCCTGGACTCCTGTGGTGGTTCCGGACGCCCCTCCACCACTGGGGCCGTTAAAGCCATCCGCCAAGAAGTTGTAGTTACTAAAATAGGAAGGAATACTTTTTTGTTTATTTATTTAGATGATGGAAACAAACCTACATCCCAGTCATTAAGTTGAAGGCTGTAATAAGTTCAATATGTGTGTGATGAGGTAGTCGTCGTTCTGTAAACTGTGTACACACCTCAGTTCTTGTCCATTGTCATCAGAGGCAACATCCTCAACATGGACTTGATCACACTCCTGAAAGAAAACAACAAGACAGACAAGTTTTCTTTTCTTTTCACTGAAGTTGACTGACAGCCCATTGTGTTCATTTCAGCTGCTGTGACACCAGTCTGAATCTGTACCTCCAGGTCATTGAAGAAAAGGTGTGTGTCTGCCAGCTCAAAGATCAGCTCCTCCATCTGCAAGCCCAAGTTCAGCACTGCTGCTGGGTCCTGAACAAACAAACAAACAACAAACTGAGTCGGACGTTTTCTTATCCTGTCGTATGCCTGAGTTTCATATGCGTATTTACAGAGACACACACCTTTCCGAACTTCTGAGCGTAGGAGCCGGTGAGCAGTGAGTGGAATATGATAATGGTCTCGTCTAGATCCCACAGAAAAATGCGCTGAAAACAACATGAAAGAAAAATATTACACGTTAATTCTCAACACTTATCGATTTCTTTTATGTTTTACAATTGACAAGAAGGAATATTTACAGACCATGTTACTCGTTCCAGACAACACATGTTTAGCTTTGTTTTAAACTCTAACGGACATCTTTTCTATCATCGATTACACTGATGAATCCTGACAATGTGACATATTTCATGGATATTTCATATTATATTCAATGCATAATAATAAAACACTGAACACAATAACTGCAAGAAGTTTATGTAAAATGAGCGATTTGAATTAAATTAGAGATCTATTCCTGTGAATGCAGTGAGTGTCATCATGAGTTTTCCTAACCCTTACCTGAAATAATAATCTATACTTTGGTGACCCACAAGCTGTGAACCAGTGACTTAGTGGATTGTCAATGTGTGAAATAAAAAGACAGCTGCTGACTTGTTTACCTCCAGGTCACTCTCAGTAGGTGGAGAGTTATCAGACTTCTTGCCCTTCCCTTTGGCTTTTCCAACAGAGTTCCTGCGTCCGACCTCGTCCTGATCTCTGGCTCCAGCGGGGAGAGCCACACTGGCAGGAAGGGCCGCACCTGCCGGGAGGCTCTCTGGTGGGGACGCATCTAAGTACAACAAAGTCTGAAATTAGTATCTGAATAACACATTTCTTCTGTTATGTCTTAAAACTTGATTGTGATTTTTTCTTTCTTGTGCACAGCAGTTAACTCTTATCAGTGACCTTTGTTTCATCCCTCTCCTTATCAACTTTCTTCTCTTTAGACAATATGAGTGTCAAACATCTATACTGTAAATACTGGTCATATTATATCTAATAGATCCTTTATATTTTTACACTTTGATCTTTATTAATACACCTGTAATATTAGAGAATCATAAAATGTCAAATAGAAAATAAAACCTTATTGTTATACTATTTATTACACTCATCTCAAAATCATCACTCATCTTCTTAAATAATTATTTTATACGTTAACAGAATATTATATCATTCTTTTGAAACAAATAGAAAGTTGAACAGAAATAATATTAATCAAAGTGAGTTTACCTCTGGGGGGCAGTCCAGCTGAGGCGGCCTGCTCCGACTTCACAGCTGAATATCCGGCCGCTCCCACACCGGCACCTTGGTCGTCGCTGCTGGGAAGCCCAGCAGGCACATAGCTGGGAGGCAGAGCGTAGTACTGAGAGAATTGATTCTGTGCCAGAGAGTTGTAGCTGCTAAATTCCTGGAGGAAGTAAACAAACAAACAAAACAATTGTTATCAACAGGAGATGGTTTGGTAGAAAAAGATAACAATCTACACCTTCCAAGATCTTCTCACATCATCCACCTTAATTGACTGTTGATCTTTTTCTTTTAAACATTTTAGGGGATGGAATACACTTACAAGTCTGGGATTTCATGTGTGCTTAAATCTAATATTAAAAAAACAACACTTTTTTTTTATTAAACTAAATGTCTTTTCATCCCTCACACTGCACTGATAAACAGGAGAATCGATAACAATCAACACACAGAGACAAGAGTTTTGTTCTACATTTCTCTGAGGAACACTGACCTGGTGGACCGCTGTGGTGGAGGAGGTGGTGGTGGTGGTTGTAGGAGCTGCAGCTGAAAGGATGCTGGAGTACACACTGGATGTTGTGAAGCTTGAGCCTGGAGACAGAAAGTGCTCGACTAAATCAATGCAAGAGGAAAATCAAAGTATCTGAAGTGACCGACAACAAGAGAGGAAAACAGAGCTGTGCCACTGGAAAATCTCCTTTATTATTTGCAGAGAGTGTGACGGTGTTATCTTGTGAGACAGAGTGAGGTCGCAGCTTGCCTTGGCTGGGGTATGAGTAGTGCAGATGGCCTGGCTGCGTTGAGGTATATGCGGTGCAGAAGCTGAGAAACCCAGGCTGGCCACCAGAGGGCGCCTCAGGCAGCCCTGTCTCTGTTTTAATGCCTGGCCACATAGCACCTGAAGATGAAAGAGAGCAATGGAAGCAGAGAATGAAGGAGGCAGCAAGAGGAGAGTGTCGCTGAAGACGCTGGGGCAGAAGTTAAGAAATCAGGTATTTCAGTTAAGATGTGGACTGAATTAATGTGTTTAAGCAGAGACCAAAAGCAAAAAAATCGATTCAAAAGCGCCAAAGCACAGTAAGGCCTCGAAAGCAAAGTAACAACGGTGTGATGCTGGGTTTTTAGTGAGCAGACAGAGGTAAAATAGGCTGTTAGAGAAGAAGCAGGGACTAACCAAAAGGCGGGAGGCCGTAGGTCTGGCCCGTCTGGGGGAAGGCGGAGTACACAGTGGACTGAGCCAGAGGAGGAAAGGCCACCTGACTGGTGTACGACGTCACTGCCGGGCTGAAAGAGGGAACGAGCAGGAGATTCAGTACTTACTCAAATCAAATCAGGGTACACCTACAGTATTTGGTATTTAACCCCATCTTTCCTCACTGTAACATTTGCTATTTAGTGACACATTTATACCTGCTGGAATTGGAGTAAGTTGCAAAAAATTAGCAACGCACAAGATTGTTTTTCTGGATTTCACTTAGTCAAATGGTCACACACTGGGACCCTGCACTATAAATCACCTTTCACGTTCTTAAACCCGCATAACATTCGAACACGATGAATGATGAGATAATCTGATTTGCTTAGTGTAGTGTACTCACTTGCTTCCTTGATAAACCTGTTGGGTGTATTCAGATGTGGCTGTTGTGTCGGTGGCTGTCAAAAACACAAGAGACAACACGGTTTCAGTTTGACATACAAGAGAAACTTTCTTCTCTTTTCACACCTTTTCTGTATGTTGTTTACAATAAAATTGGCGCTTCAGTTCTTACCTGAATGTGCATATGAGTTCAAGGAGTCACTGCACGCTTGAGATGCTGCCCTACTGTCTGCATCTGACTGCTCCTGATCACCTGCGATCAAACACAAATTACATTATTATATTTTCCAGGAATATTTCTGAGTGCTATCACATTTTCTTCACTTACCTGGATCAAGCTGGGCTGTGGACAGCGCAGAGTAAGAGCTTTCCTGCTCTGATGGACCCAATCCAGCCACTGGACTACCATCAGCACCTAAATCACTGGAGGAGCATAAAGAATTCATTACAATTACAGGATTTCTGTAAATCACAATCACATAAATAATACATTTCTTTCTTTAATAAATAGTCTATTCTTCACTCAACATTTGCTCTCAGTTGTTTTCTGTTGGAATGTGTAAGCAGCAATTCAAAAGGATTTTAAAGATCAGAAATGAATCACCATAAGACAAACCTTGGCTCTTTCTCCAGTCCACCGTCTATGTCAAGCTTGGCCTTCTTTGTCTGCACACACACAGAAAAGGTTTCCACAATAAATCTATTTTCTCTGCTGCATCCCAGCTGTATATACATCTGTTTTTCCTCAATATATTAGCGAATGAAGGCAGATGAAAACACAATTATGTCACTGTCATAATGACTGAATGAAATCACTCAAATAGTGAAATCACTCACATTATTTTATACATTATTTCGTGACACATAAAGCGTATGAGCTCTGCAGCATTTAAAAGAAATAATAAATCAAATCTGTTGGAAAAAAATACTGCAGTTGTGATACAAGTCTACTGTGAAATGATTTTTGCACCTTTAAAATACAATTCTGATTGTTTTAAAAACTTCTTCAGTCCATAAAATGGGACAAATGCTTTTCACGGATTACGAGAACCAATAATAATGTTTGAATATACTTTTCTTGGCTGAATAAAAAAACACAACATTAATCAATGGAGTGCGAAAGGGCAAAAATGGCAAATTGTCACATTTCACTGGTTAAACAAAGACAGATCTCAAAACTTTCCATCAATCAATCAGTCAGCTACTCAAATCAGCAGTGCAGTGAACCTCACATATTGATCTATGCTCATGTTTTCTTAATTTGACCCATCACCCTTAAAATCCACCATCAACTTTGCTTTGTTAAAAAAGAAAATTTACTGCAATAAAACCAACAGCAACAACTGGAATATTAAATCTGAGAAGCACAAAATATATACTAAATTAAATATTTGCATTAATCTCACAATACAATAAGAGCACCCATGTTAGTTCACCTGAAATTCACAAGTTCATATAAATAAAGAAAATGCTCAACATCTAGAGAAACACAAACGTATAAACGCAGTCATTTATGCAGTCATTTCCCTCCCATGATGTGTGTTGCCGTCATTGTTGGGAGACTCACCGGCAGCTCAGGCAGCTCCTGCGAGTCGTCCATCTCTGCAGCAGAGCGACCCGACATATCTGCATGCACAGCCTACTCTCTGCACCTGGAAAGCGTGTCCGGACCCTGCTTTACACAACCACAGGAGCAAAAAACACAAAGAATAAATGGCCGGGGGTTATGCCTTATGTAGTTTTCTGACACGCGACTCCCCCCTCCCCTTGTGCCATAAACACTCATCGATGCATCTCTCTCCTGGCACTATCGCGGGGTGATCAGCGGGGAGGTGGCGGTAATAAGAGGAACTGGGGCACCCTGGCCTAATCTCCAGCACGAGACTTGCAGGTGAGGCACGTGTGGCACTCAAGTTGCCCAACGTCCCCACCACGCTTATGTTTACAGTGGGATTAAGGAAGCGTGCCACCTTACATGTGACCTAACCTTCATTCAACGAAAACATATTCTCCAGAGGCATTAGGTGCTCAGGTGCAAGCTGTCGTATCAATAGATGCCCCGAGGGGATAAGATCTAACCTAATTTTGTCCACTGCTCGCTTAACTGGCCTTTCCCCACCACCGGAGAGATGGAACATTCGTCCAACTGACATAATGCAGACACAGATGGAGAAAGAAGGTCACACGGCAAATTCAAAAGGTACATGAATGTATAGCAGCAGTTAATGGTGCACGTTCTGAATTCAATAGAGTGTCACTGAAATTGGTTGGGCCATCGACACATCTGTCAGCTTATGCAAGATTTATGTAACTGAACTCAATAACGGATGACATTCGAAGGAAATTAAGGCCACTGGATGTTCTGACTGATGATCAATCAACTTACAAACATATATTTGAAATATATTACGATTTTAACTCGTGATCGATCTTGAAGGCATCTGCAATCTACTTTTAAGGTGAATCGTAAAGATTGCGGTATTTAATGTTCTTACTTCTGTCTCCAGACTTCACTGACTTGCAGATCCGTACTACATAAACATACCAACTGAGTGATGCTGAGTTACTTCCTGTGGCTCTGCCTTGGGTGACATATTGGAAATAATAAAGCCTGCAACATGGCAAATGAGGAGCTTGTGTCAATAAAAAACTATCTTTAATGTCATAAATGTGTTTAAATGGTGCAAATGGAGAATTCATAGGTTATTTCAAGTCTGGCTTTAGTCTACAGGACACTTCAAAACTGAGAAAAAGAGATCGCAATTTTGTGATTAAATAAATTGTTTCACAAGTTTTTGTCCAGATTGTCTTCCCCTACAAACAAGCTTGTCTGGAAGCGAACTAAATTTGCCACCAGCTGTGAAATTTATCCTCCTAGGATGACAAAGTCAAGTCATGAATAATTAATGAACACGAAACGCTATTCATCCAATCATAACCCTAACCTTAACTGTCCTTGTGTGGCAGTAAAAGGGTTTGACGTCAAGAAAGTTTGTTTGCTACGATTGGATGAACAAATTAATTGACTTAGTTTGATATGCTGCTGGCTATACTGGACACACACATTACAAAGAAGACCACTGATCCACAAACAAGTTGATCCGCAGATATTCGGACAAGACAGTGTTTTATCACGCTACAGCGGCCTCGAACAGTCACACAACCCTCTGAAGGCTTTTGACGAATGCAAAAAAAAAAAAAGGCAGAAAACTGAACCTGTTCAGAAAAAATTAATGAGATGGGGCACAAGTTTTGGAGTCAGCGTGTAAACATGAATGACACAACTTGAGGTCAGATTTATTTTTAAATGTACGGCAACAAAACATGACTTGCAAACTTATTTCACAACCGCACACAGAGGCCACTCGATTGAGTACGAGGAGAGCTCAACAGCCATTTTGAGTTGTAAACCAGCATTATTTTTATTATTTTGTCATGTTGTCTAGAAAATCATTATCCTAGAAACACCCTGTAATATCGTGATATTATTGTAAGGCCATATCTGACCACACCCTGCTTAAATCACAAACTTTAAACATGATTAAGTAAAAAAAATAAGTTTATATACCTTCTCAGCTGCACTAAGCCCAAAACATCTTACAATCTCATGTTCATTACTTATTAAATCAAACAAGAAACTCCCAGTTTCCACACATCATCGCCTCTTATTTCTGGCGGTTTTAAGAGTCCTGAATTAATCAAAGCCGCCGTCTCTCCGGCTGTTGCCACCGGTAACAGAGCCGGTCACAGTCACCTCTTCTCACACTCGGGTTAAATAGTGCTACCTGAGGAACAACATCGGCCTGATACAGGATCCTTTGGGAGTCTCTGCTTCAAGTGATCGCTGTCTTTTCCCAAAGGAGGGAGGATCATGTCTGGGGGACACCACAACCAGGGAAAATCAGTTAAGCAGCGGCTTTGTGTGCCAATATAGTGATGGACTTGAATTAGAGGAGATTATTGAGAATATGGGGAAAGTCGTTTTTAGGGGCCGACTGATACGGCTTTTTCAGGGCCGATACCGATTATTAGAAATCGAGGAGACTGAAAACCGATACTTGGGACTGATACTCATTTGCATTAAAAATTAAACTGTCATAATTTCGGACAACCAGTGATGGGATGAAGTACAATTTACTCAAACACTGTTCTTTCTTGAGTACAATTTGGACAATTTACTTTATGTGAGTATTTCCATTTTCTGCTTCTTAATACTTGGTTACTGGTGACTTTGCAGATTCATCTTTTTCAGTGTTGGTGGACAGAACATTGTGCGAGAGGATGTTGCGTTAGAGCAAAATAAGTATGCTTTTAATTTAGTTTATTTTATTGGCAAGCTGACAGAAAAATTAATGATACTGATAATCGGAAAATGCTGAACATCGGCCCCGATAATCGGCAGGGCTGATAATCTGTCTACCTCTAGTTGTTTTTGTAGCCCAGGCTAATCATTTCTGGAACGCTTTAGACGAGATTTCAAAATAGAGATAAATACCCTTTATGGTGACATAGCCTTAAAATATTGGAATATTATTTAAAGGCCATATTGCCCAGCCCTATACTGAATGAGATCCATTCAACCTCTTGTAAATAAATGGATGCTTTCCTGCAAAGAAATCTCAGAATCTAACCGACCACTGCATACATTACCGATTATTGGCACTGGCAGATTATCGGGCCAATATTCAGCATTTTTCCTGTTATCAGTATCAGTGATTGTTCTGTCAGATTGCCGATAAAATTAACTATTCAAAAAGGTGCTACTTTTGCTCTGACAACTGAACATACTAAAGCTACAACAAAATTTAATGAAGAGGAAGTATAAACATCACTGGTTATTTGAAATGTCAGTCCCAAATATCAGTTTTCGGTCTTGATTTCTAATAATCGGTTTCGGTAACAGCCCTAATAAAGCCATATCGGTCGACCCCTACCAAGTAACATGTGCTTTTCCGGAAACCTTTCTAAGAATTTGCACTGTCATCTTTGTTTCTTTCCAGGAAATCAGTTGCAAAATATGGGAGCTGTAAACTTAAGCATGAACCAAAGGTCTTCATATAACTGATGTACTTAAATTATTAAGTTACAAATCTTAAAAAAAAGGGGGGGGGTTGTTAGTTAGTTACCTCTAGTAACTACTACTACCTCTGTTAGTTACCTCCAGTAACAACTCAGATTACAAACACATTTCTGATGAAGACACATGAAGCTGCCTGTCTGCATTTTCTAGTTATGCAACCATTAATTTCATGTTACAGTCTGACAAACTGTCTGGCCAGAGACCGGTAATGATTAAATACTTAAACCACATCTGTGCCAACAACTCTGTTTGATCCAACGCCCATCTCCCCTGAACTGTTTGCCCTGCACACTGATAATAATCAGGGCAGAAATCCTGGCACAGTTTCTCTCCAGGTCATCTGCAAATGTTAGCCGAGTACAACCATTATGTTAGCGAATCCAGCAAATAGCCCGAGCCGTGTACAGTTAGCTATGAAGCTCTACCATCAGACTAATTCCTGGGAAGCAGTGCCTCTTATTGCTTTAATTCAACCACAGAGCAGCTGACACATAATCTGCACAAGCAGCACATGAAGCTAGACATAAACTAACACACAACTAATGAGACTACAGCAGACATTAATAAAGTGAACCCCCCCAAGCATTTACACGCCACCGTGCAAGCTATCCAACATGAACGTTAGCTTCCTGTGTTAGCCGACAGAGTCGAGGTATTTACACAATTTACCAGTAATTCCTATGAGAAAGTACGGTGTCATTCGGTGTTAATTTACCATGCATGCCATCTTATTTATCTGTCCTTTACGTTGGTTTAATAAGTAAGCTGGCGGGGAGTAACTTAGTTTGGCCCGGGCATTGAAGTTTTCCGTTCCAGAAATTAGTCGGCACCAGCAGCCATTGGAGTGGGCACTGAAATGGCATCGTGTAGAAGCATCTCACTCCCGCTGCGCCCAGCTGCGAAGCTAATCGCACAACAAACATTCCTGAACCGCCAAAATGATCGAAACCAGTCTTACCATTGAAGGAGTGAACGAGAAACGCTTTTATTAAAGCGTCTTCAATTGAATCCACAGTGTCAAGCTTTGTCTGTTGTTAGGGAGCACTATTTAGCAGGAAGTGGTCGTCGCTCGGCCTACTGCGCATGTGCGCGGCGTTGATCACAGATGTCCTTTCTGTGGCGGCGCGACGGGAGACGACAGGTGTGGCGGTGCATCAACACAGGTGAGGGACAAAACCGCAGACATTTGTTCTTTGAACAGACGAACCCGGTTGTTAAAAGTTGTCAGCTTTGTGTCAGGGTGTGTTACTTCTTATAAAGGCTCAAACAAGTTGTAGGACACGTAGAACATAGTGATTAATTCATTAATTGGTTTGGCTAATTTTAAGCTAGCTGAGTTCAAGTTTAAAGTTTAAGTTCAGGCTCATTTGTCATTTTTCTCATTGTTAGAAGCACTCCTAGCCTAAATAAAAACATATATATGTTTAGGAACAAATTAAATTAAATTAAACAAAGGCTTTGGGTGCCAGTATTGTGATGGACTTGAATTAGAGGAGATTCTTGAGAATCTGGGAACAGTATATATATTTAGCATTTAGCAAAATAGTAATACACATCCTGTATTGTGATATAGCCTTAAAATATCACAATATTATTTTAAGGCCATTTTTGCCCAGCCCAATACTGAATGAGATCCATTGTAACCAAGGTAAATACCAATTTAAATCAGCATATTTGTTCAAATGGTTGCTTTCCTGCAAAGAAATCTCAGATTTTAGTGTTTTGGCATTTGGTATTTTTTAGTTAAGAGTAACAACTGATCACTGCATACATTTCCAAATACCAAGTAATAAGGTTAGACGGATTACTGGCACTGGCATTGCTGGCAGCATTTTTGAAATTTGTTGGTATCTGTGATTTTTCTGTCAGATTGCCAATAAAATAGATTAATCTAAAAATATGCTACTTTGGCTCTGATGACTAAACATACTCAATGTATCTAATAAACTGACAAAAGATCAGTTAAAACATAGAACATCAGGAGAAACTATAAACCCTATGAAATGTAAAGGCATCAAAAGAAGCAAAAAGATAAATCTTCTAGGTCTTAGTAAAGAGGTTCATCCTAAATACACCCTAAATTCAATAAGAGCAGAAATTTGTTGATAGAAACTAGCAACTGTTTTTATAATAGAATAAGTTACCCAGTTATCTCGTTCCAGCATCAGTTGTGAGGTTTTGTTGCTTTTCTTTGTCTTATGGTAATAAATATCTTTGGGTTTTGGACTGTAAGTTGCATAAAACAAGACATATGAAGAAGCCACATTTGGCTTCAGTAAGTGATGATTGGCATTTTTTCAAATTTTTCTTTCATTTTACAGACCAATCGATCAACCGGTTAATTGACAACATTTTTGTCTGTTTCGTCACTGTCAATTAAAATAATTATAAACTACCCTTCTATGTGTGTTATATGTATTATCGAATTATTATGTATTCAGTAATATTAACATAAAAATAGCATGAATAGCATCACAAAGTAAAAAGTAAACAGCACACTTGCCTCGATTTTGAGAATTTATTTGCCGTTTCTGAAATTCTGACACAGATTACAGTTCAATATTTCAGTTGATCATGTAAATTATCTTCTTTATACAGTAGCAGTGGCATGAAAATAAATATACATAAAAAATACAAAACAGAAAAATAATGCTTCCAAATATGGAAGAAAATTATCGAGAACTGTGTGTTGCCTTATTTTTTTTTCTTCTTCTTTTCAGCAGGCTTGAAAATGAAACTCTACAATGTGGAGTCTGAGTGGGGCAAAACAAAGTCATGAACAATCTCTGTTTGAGTGAAGATTCTCTCTTAATAACTTACTTTTTAATAATATCAGATCATAAATTACAACTAACACTTTTGCTAAAAGAGATAAAATGATATTATTCTTCCAGAGTTAACAAGATTTTATTGCACTTTCCAGAACCATATGATGCAGAGCGCCAGTGGCTAAACACAGTTGCAGAAAGCCAGCGCCTGCTCCACCTAGTGGTCCTTCTTCAGAGTTAATGAAGCACTTCCTTAAACAGATTATTGTCTAGAAAAGGGACAAAGAGGTTGAGGGAAAAGAGATATGTACATAGAATATATATGGATCAGGCCGCCTTGGACAGGCACAAGACATTCACAGTTCTTCTCTACATGATGCATAAATACAAAAACATCTGTAATCATAGACTCTATAGTTTGTCCGGAGTGTTTGCAATAAAACAGCAATCACTTATATTCGAAAGAAGATTATGTGCTATCATTGATGTGGGCCTGTTATTGCTGGTTGAACTCTCCAATGCTCCGTCTCTCCTGATCAACGAGAGAAGTCTTTCAGTAAGTTTGCAAACAGCAGATATAGATTAACACGAACGAAAAGACGTTTGACAAACCAAAAATAAAGAGATATTGCCATACAGGAAATATATTTTTTCATTGAATCTATTCATGTATATTTATATCATATCATATTTACTAGGAAACATTTATAACTCATTTATAATATATGCAGAACGGTCTTATAATAAAGAGAATGTTTGTGGTTATTAAAAGATGGAAAACCTTTTGGTTTTGCAATAAAATATATATGTAACTTTTTTTCTTCTACACAGTACAGTTAAACTTTGATCTTCAGTTTATGAGGACAAACCGGTCAAAAAAAAGTGTTTAAAGCGTACCATAATTAACAGTTTGGTCCAAGTGTACACCACTGAAACTACAGATATGAAAATAAACAAAGATATGCAGCTGTCTAATCCAAAGTTGCTGATGCTTAAAGCAGAATGTTTAACTTTTCTTGACCCTTGTTTCCTCAAGTGCAATTGAGCATTTACATGAAAACAACAAAAACAGATTTAACATATGTAGACGTGTAATGAAGGCATCACCCTCAACAGCTAGCGCTCGGGTCAAAAAGCCCAAACGAGTGAAATGGATTTGCGGTTTCTGATAACGCTGTTGCTGCCGTCCAAACTGCCTTTTGAACCTCAGGCACTTCTCCTCATGTCACTTCACCAGTAGCTGTGAGGTCCCGAGTCCTCGGAGAGCGATGTTTTATGACCTCAGAGTGCATCCATACTTGGCACACATGTATTTTTAATTTTGGGGCGGTTGAGGCAGAGGAGTAGGGCCAATGGTGTTGTAACATGAGAGTACCAATCTGTACACTTTTCATGCACAAGATCCCCCAAAGTTTTCATGTCCATCATGTCAGTTAGATCCTCTCATCAGGCTGTGTAACATCCCCCCATACAGGCTGCTCCAGCGTGGTCCCTCAGTCAAGAATAAGACTCTAAATCCAGAGATTTTGTCCTGGTTCTTGTGAGCTCCTTGGACAGACGGGTCGACATGTTGGCGTTCACATGAAGGAGTGGTCTGCTGGAGGCCCGTAGGAGAAGCCTGGGAAAGCTCCGGCTGCTTCCTTGACGCTGCTGGTCACAGTCAGGTTGTCCGTGCACAGAGAGGAGGACACCGGCAGGTGGGTGAACTCAGGGTCGAAGTGTCGGAGGTCTGTGGGACCGGACTGTGAAACCAAGCGGAGAGGACAAGATTTAGACATCTGAAGGAAATATGTCAAAGCACCTATCGAGGTTTATTGTAATGCATAATACCATTGTAGTTTGGTAATTTATTGATATTTTAAGTTACTGATTATGCAAAAATGTGAAGATTTGCTGCCCTTTACTGTAAGTGTTTTATTGGGTACTTTTATTTGAATTATTTTAAGTGTTGTAGTATTATATGTTTTTAAATTAACTTATTTCATTTCCAATAATTGTTGTGGGATTCCACCTCGTACCACTAGAGGGAGCTTGCGTACCACCAGTGGAACATGTACTATAGATTGAGAAAAGTGGGTCACGGCCCTAGTTTGAACTTACCACTGAGGGGATGAATGGAGGAGTGATCTTCTTGGCCATCAGGTCCTCCCAGTTGATCGGAGAGAAGAAGGAGTGGTACTTGAGTTCAAGCTGGAGGAAGAAATACATTTCGAGATCAGCAGGTTGATAGAAAAAAAGCCACACATATCTCATACAGTTCTTTCTTTTTATGTCATGTTTTCTTAAAAGTCAGCTGTGCACACTTACAAAATCATCCTTCACTCCCAGCCTCTGGGTCCGGTCCTTCTGCAGGAGCCCCTCGAGCAGCTCCCTGCCTGAGTTCGACACGTTGGGCTTGAGCACGGGAGACTTGTGCAGGATGTTGTTGTACATCTCAGCTGTGTTACGACTGTAGAACGGGGGCTGTAAAGCAAAAGCAACAACAACAAATTAAGTTTATTCAATGCATGAATGAGCAGCAGTCGTACAAGGAGGTATAAAGGGATGGATTTGACTTACAAGTCCGTAGAGCATCTCGTAGAGAACGGATCCCAGACACCACCAGTCAACTGTGCGGTCGTACGCCTGCTTCTGGAGAACCTCAGGAGCCAAGTACTGCAAGGAAGGAGACAAGAACGAGTCAATACAAGTCAGACAATTATAATTGGTGGAGTTTCTGTCATAAATCTAGAGATTTGTTTTGCACCTCAGGTGTCCCACAGAAGGTTGTTGTTGTACCGTTGGCCTCAACACCTTCTTTGCAGAGGCCGAAGTCTGTGAGGACAATGTGGCCCTGTGAGTCTAACAGGATGTTCTCGGGCTTCAGGTCCCTGTGATGAAAAAGAGGAAAAAAGCTTTTACAAAAATGACTCTGGTCCTCTTTCAGTTCAGTTCAGCATTGATCATGTAAGCATAGTCCACTAGGAGGCACTGTAGGTTCGCTCATTACCTGTACACAATGTGCAGGGAGTGGAGGTAGCCAAGTGCACTTGCAATTTCAGCAGCGTAGAACCTGGCTCTGGGCTCCAGGAAGATCCTCTCTCTCTGCAGATGGTAGAACAGCTGGAGAGAAAACAGACAAACATCCGTCAGCAACAACTCAAAACATACTTTGATGTTCTTCTGACCTGATTCTGGTCTGATTTCTGAGCGTTGTGAGGTTTGAACTCACCTCTCCACCGTTGACGTAGTCGAGGACGAAGTACAGCTTGTCAGTAGTCTGGAAGGAGTAGTGCAGCCCGACCAGGAAGGGGTGCTTGATGTTCTTCATCAGCACGCTGCGCTCAGCCATGATGTGCTTATGCTGGAAGGAACATATAGAAGTTAATATGACATTTTACATTATGAAACAGTGAGAACATGTAATGAGGTGTATGTATGAAAAGATAAAGACATAAAAGACTTTATCTAAAGGTCTTACCTCTTTCTTCTTCATGATAATTTTCTTCTGGAGCACTTTGACAGCGTAATATTTGGCCGACTCCTTGTGTCGAGCCAGCAGAACCTGTATTAAAGCGAATATTTGCATCAGTGACTGTGCTGCAGCGCTGACAGATATGAGGAAGTAAAAAAGAAGACAGGCATGAACAGGAAAAGTTAGACACACTCACCTTTCCAAAGCTGCCTTTGCCGATGATTTTGAGGTAGTCAAAATCACAGGGTTTGATCCTAATGTAGAGAAAGGGACAGATGATTAGGATTTTTATTTAGACTGTGTTTGTTTTACAGAATTGTTGCTGACGGTGTTAAAAGTTTAGATTTTTATAAGGATACTTACTGAGTCTCCTCAGCCAGTGAACTTCTTGAATTTAGGCACATCTGAAAGATATGAATTAAGGAAGTTTATCAGTTAGTGCTGTAGTTTGGAAAGAAGTGAGTCATGTTGTCTGTAAACAGTTCCTGCTGCTTACCGGACCATCAGGAAGTGCATCATTCTCAATCTCCTCGTTTTGATTCTCATCAATCTTCAGGAAGTTGTTCACTTCAACACTGGGGGAAAAAAAGAAAACACAGATCTGGTTACAAGATGAACTTTAATCAGATAATATCTTTTCACCATGTGGCTTTGTGTTCCTTTTTTGGTTTCACTATGATTTATGTGTTATTGAGTTTTGTGGCACAGCGGAGTCACAGGATCCACAGGAGTTTGTGCGACTGAAAAGCTGAATTGAACGCTCCCTGCTGCGGTGTGAATGACTGACTGAGACAGGTCAAGTTTAACAGCCTAACCTGTCTGAGAAAAAGCTTAAGCCTCTGACCCACTACAAGAGATGGCTCTGCAGGACTCAAGAGGTCCAGCTTAGACACCCTTTCCTTGTGGGGCATCTGGAGGGAACAGATGCAGCGTCCCAGGTATATTTCCACACCACCGACCTGGATGTCAGGGCACTGTGAGGGGACGAGCCATGTATCATGTAATAACTGAATTACCGGTTTATCCTCGTCTAGGGAACAGAGGGGATTTGTGGAAAGGTGATTAGGCAGCAGCAGCAGCAGCAGCGGAGGAGAGGTTGTTAACAGGCTCGTCATGAAAGGACTATTCTTACCCTGGCTTCTCGGACCCAGATTAAACTGTTCGCAGAATGTCCTGGCAAACTCAGGTGGCTGATGGGATTGGACACTGATCATGAATGGGCTAATGATCAGAAATAAATATAGAGCCAGGAAGTGACTGATGCCAAGTGATGCTCCCTGTGTGCCACACTCATGCAATATGTTAAAAAAAATAAATAAATAGAAATACTCACTGTTGGCAGATGTGTGGGGTCGACACCAGCTTCTGGATGAAGTCATTCAGCCCCATTTTCCTCTCCTTGATGAAAGCTGCAGATGAAGAGAGGAAGGGAAGAAGTCAGCGTGTGATGAAGCCTCACTCACCTCACATGACGCAAAACATTTTGTCTTTCATTAGTGGGGGAAAATATCTGTTGGGAGCTGTAATCCGCTGTTTTTTTGAGTTCAACACAGCCTGTCATAGGGTAGATTTGCGTGTTGTGCATAGACCCCTAATGCTGCGGGCTTATGGGTTATGCAACCACTTGGGTCACTCATTCAGATACCAACAGTGGTGGCCAACAAAGCATTTTCCATCCCAGATTCCCAGCGCAGCGCAAATAATGAGTTTGCAGATTTTAAAGCAGATTAACACTCAATTAAAGGCGATTTATGTGCTATTTCCATAAAAGTAGAGCAGAAACGGCACTTTGCACTCTCCTTTTTAATTTGATCTCTTGGCGGCTGTTTTGCTCACGAATCAATAAACACGTCTAATTTGCTCCACTAATCAATACATCAGCAGGTTAAGTGATCACTATTGATTCTGATAATTGTATTGTTTTTGTTTGTTTTTATTTCTCACCGGTGAGAACGGCGACAATCCCCCTCATTTTGCAGTAAGTAAGATCACATCCAGCCTCGGTCACAGCCATGTTGAGCAGACGAGATAAATATCCAATAAAAAGCACGAAGAAGAAGAAAAAAAAAAAAATCAATAATAGTCCGTCTCTGTGTCTGTCAGTGATCCGCTCCGACACGCGTCTCCTCCGGCCGCGCTGCGCTCTGTGTTGCCGCTGCCCACGGTCAGCCGGCTCTTATATACGGACCACGTGGTGCTCGAGAGGAGGAGGGTGACGCCCATTTTTGTCGTCACCCGCGTCTCCACGGCAACTGCTGGGGGCGTGACGTCACGGGATTCCGCCGCAGCCATATCTGCCTGCAGGAGGCGGAGGATGACGAGGAGGTCTCACCGCAGAGGAGGAGGAGGATGATGATGATGATGAGGAGCTCTCCCACCTCCTCCTCCTCCTCCTCCTCCTCCTCCTCTTCATCGTTTTCTTTCAGTGGAAAGCTCCCACTGACTGTAATCACCGTGCACACAAAGGGACTTGAGTCAGATATTAAAAAAAGGGGGAATAAACTGCGATCACACGAAAAGATAGTCTGAAAGTCTTTCTCTGATGTCTTGCAGACCACCCAAAAATGGGCTGGAATCGTTTTATTTTGAAAGGGTGTCGAGAAATGTATGTCACGACTGCTGCATCTGAGCATCTGCCTGAAACGGCTGCAGTTTCTGACCCCGATAATCCACATGAAAGCTACAGAAATGCATGATTTAAAAAAGAAAAACAACAATCCTATTTGAACAATCCTGTATTTAAATCAGATTTCCTGAAATCTCCACGTGCTGAATAATTAGTGGATTTGCGTGGCTGGACGAGGTCAAGGTCGTAAAGGTGACTTTGCACGGCAGAATTACATAAATTCAGAGAAACTCACATATGACATCATTCTCGTTTAAGCCGAATCAGTAATCAGTCCAGCTGTCAGAGATGTGGTCCACTAACCCTTTAAGTTACGTAACTGTGCCATAATGCAGATAGCTATACTGCCCGGGGAGGAGGCCGAGTGAGTCGCACTGAACATTTTCCAGTCAGTGAAAGTGATTCGTGTGTCTGTTGATTGAAGTGGGGATCGCTCACGGAGCAATCGTGGCTGTGGGACGAGGGTTACAACCGTCTGTAATAACGACAAAACATTTCTCTCGTAACTGCTGCTTTCGGCTACAGCTGTCCAAAACCTAAAGGCAAGAGGGCTGCCATGCCAGTGACCACAGTTCAAGGCTGAGTTTAAACATTTGTAAGTGAGAAACCACAAGAGATTGTAGAGTTCCCCATTTCTATCTGTGTTTGTGGCAACTAAAGCAGGTATTTTCAGCCTAAACGTATTTATTTTTGGCCTAAACATATCAAAACCATAACACACAACCTAAAATAGAAAACCACCAGCATTTATTCTGAAGGTTATTTGATTGCTGCTGCAGCTCTACTACTTTCACTGACGTAAACAATCTGAGTACTTGTTCCACTTCTGCTCTTAAAAACACCTGCTCCAGTCCTCAGAGACTCACTCAGCTGACCTCTGAAACTCTGGGGTTTTGTCCCCAGTTTGACATGTGACAGTCATGCATGATTTAATGGAAGTGAGACAATCACAGGACCGATAGTTCTTGAATTGCTGAAAGAGGAAGTTGAGCGAGTGAACTGTGGTGTTGGGCTCAAACAGAAACCAGCCGGTGTGAAGCCATCAAGTAGTGAATCATGTCACAGTACCCTCAGCTTCATCTCTGTTTACACACCGAATCACACCAGATCCAGTTACATGACAGCGACACCTCTCCCGGGCTTTGCGGGGGGCTTTTTTTCCTCACCTCATCTTGTCTTTCTGTAAATTATTCAAGTGTATCATGTCGTCATCTCTGGTAACATGTAAAATAAACTTGGGTAGTTCCCTCAAGCAGCGTTATTGCCCTTGTGTTTTTGATTTGCATTGTCACTGCTATAATGGAACAGAAAGTCAGGTGGTATAGAGAGAAACACAGCTGGTTGAAGTGGTATTTCCCCCTTTTGTAAATGATGCTATTCTGCGTAACAGAACTAATAGATCACGAAGTGTGAAAGCAGCCCACGTCAGTCTGATCTGAGCCTTTTCCTGTTGCGATAGAGGATCAGAATCATCTTTCAGTTTCTTTCTGTCTCTCTGTAAATGCCTTTTTAGCACCAGATTACTGAGGTTTTATTTAGCTGCCCTGCTTTTCCATCCTGCTTGTCCAATCTTGTGATTGATGCTGAGCAGACAGCCAGTGTTCCCGCTCGCTGACAAGCAGTCATGTGAGTCACCTGCCAGCATATCCGCTAAAAGCCTTAGCAGCTCTCACAGGGGGCCGTCGATCACTGCCCCCCAGCCTCAGCGTGGTGCCACATGACTACAGGCCCCCTCTGGGGCTGCAGGTTGGTGTGTGAGCAGCATTTGAAATTAACCCCAGCTTGTGCCTCTAATGCTGCATTCGAGACACATAGCCAAGCATCCGATTCCTCTGAAAAATAAACACTAGACGATCTTTGAAAACACTGCAGTAACGCATTTGTTTTGCTACTGCGGGGCAGCTGAAACAGGTTGTAAACACAGCGCTGACACATCATCACCTTTTATTTTATTATGTTAGCAAACAATTGCTCAGTCACACATCCAGCAGTCACAGAGCAACATTATCATACATTGGATGTCGTGTTTGTGTCTATCTGATGACATTCACTCTCTCTTTTTGGTCTCCACCATCTCCTGAGGGAAATATCTGCCTCCATAGCCTCTAAATGCTCAACTATGATCACTTACTAGCTGCTATTTGTGTCTGTCTGCTGTTTGATGCTGAGCAGGTACTGTACAGCGGGAAAACAGCTGCTGTGGCCAAAAATTAGGCAATGAGAGAGTGCTGAGAGTGAACCACAGCAGTAAAGTTGCAGCCAGACAGCTAAAGTATCAGCTGACATCACTTTGAAGCGCTGTAAAGCGAGGAAAACTGTAGATATAGATGATAATTCACTGCACGTTCAACGATCTCTTTCATATTGTCGTTCACATCGTCATTCAGCTGGCTGAAAATGTCCTTGCTGTTTTTGTCAAAGATAATGTGGCGGCGGTGTTTTGGACTTGTAACAGTATCAGTATACACATATAACAGCAGTGGTGAACGAAACACAACTTATAAAATAAGCAGAAATACCAAAATACATTCTTAAATTACTCCATTACTAGTTAAAGCCCTGAATCCAACATGTTACTTAAATAGAGTATAGGAATATTATCAAAAAAAATGGCTTCTTTCAATGTTTTACATTATTATAGATTATTAAATGATTCTGTTGTGCATGTGAGAGCATTTCAGTGTTGAAACAATAAAAGTAATTTTAAATTCTTTGTATACTACTGGGTAGATTAGTAGTATAGTAATGCGGCATGTTGTTGAAGGCTCTCAGTCATGCAGGTCAGAGTAATTCAAACCGCTGTATCGTTGGCAACTGGACGTGTTTCAGTTACTTGAAGACGTTTTGCCTCTCATCCAAGAGGCTTCTTCACTTCTGATTAACAGGAGGGGGGTTTGCACGCTTTAAACTCAGTGTGGGAGTGTACTTACAGGGTCGTTAAGATCACACGTGAACTCGGAGTTTCAGAGTCGGCCACATGTGAGCCGTTGACTCAAACTGCATTCGTGTGGGTCGTTAGGTGTGTAGGTGCGTCATCAAGAAACCGAAACACGTCCTACGATATAGCACTTAGCAGAAGTAATGCATCATATATAAGCTTTTCATATGACTTCTATGTTAAAAGTAACTAGGGCTGGCAATATATCGATATTATCATTATATCATGATAAGTGTTGTCTTGTCCTGGTTTTAAAGGCTTCATTAGCCCAGTTCTACCATTTATGAACTGTTTTTTGTGGAGATTTTGAAGTATCAAGATACATATCGTGTATTGTGATATAGCCTAAAAATATTGCATTATTTTTTTTAAGGCCTTATCGCCCAACCCTACTATAAATGTAGTGGAGTAGAAGTATAAAGTAGCATGAAAATGGCAATATTCCAAAAAAGTAAGCTCTTTATACTGTATACTCCAAAATAACTAACAAGACATATGTCATTTCCATATTTGTTTCGATTAAGAGAAGAAGCTGCAACTTTGGATAAAAAGGTAAAAATCTGTATTACTGTGCAGCGGACCGAATATGTTTCTAACAGATGGTTCGAAAAGTCTCTAAGGATCCTGTAAATACTGTCAGAACAGTGTTAAGTACGGTTAAATGAGACACTGCCAGGTATTTATTTGTCAAAAAATTGGTTGCTTCACGCTTTGACTCAAATATAAAGGCAAAAAAGAAACTAGATTTCTACCTGCCTTGCTGCCTGCTTCCAGTGTTGTAGGTGGGAGGCAGCAGAAGGTGGATGAATGAGTCATAAAGGCAAACAGGTCCTCAGCGACCAACTGTGGGACTGGCAGGAAGGCTGCCGGCTAATGAGGATGGAGGATCTCTAATTACACTGTAGGTCTCGTTGACCGACTCTCAGGAGCGATCACGGCCTTGTGAGTTTCACACCCACGCTGTCATGCCAGCTTCATCAGCCTCATATCTCTGCTAACATCACATCTCCCTCCAGTTCCTCTTTTCTGTTTGAGCCTTCCGCCTCCGTCGTCCTCTCACACACTCCTGGCACTTAGCATTACTCATACAGGGAACCGCATAGGTACAGACCGGAGGTGGCGGTCCAGTCCGACAGCGTCGCAGTGCAGCCTCGGGGCCGCAGCGAGTGGGAGCAGATTTTGGCTCATGAAACCAGAGCTTGAATTACAACCATCTTTGTTTCCCTCCTCAATTCCCAGGCAGGAGATGAGAAGCGTTTTTATTTTCTCTGCAGGGATTAGATGGCTGCTCATGCGCCTGCTTCTTCAGATAAAATGATGGAAGAAATGTTTGCTCTTTTATGTGCTGCTCAGACACACACACTGCTGCCAGTTTATAACAAATGGTGCATTACTTTAATATGCTGCCAAGCAAGAGGGATGATCCTGCCTATTTTGAAACCTCAAAGCCTCTATTAATTATATTAACGTGACTGCTATTACCGCGATAATTACTATCATCATGGTGAGCTGCACTCCTCCAGTCTAACACATTTCTGCTGCATGTGACTCCATACAGCAGGTTCCCTGAACTATAACAGTTCAGTAGAGAGGAAGCAGATAAAAAAAGACATTTTCATTCAGAGCACCAGGCTCTCATTCACTAACTGCACCTCCCATTTAGACCAAACATCATGAATCAGTGGACAGTGGCGACTTCCGTTATCGGATGCAGTTCCCGTTTCTCTCCTCGTGCCTGCATTGTGATCATATGAAATGTGACATGTGGAATAAACCTTCAAGCTCCAGTCTGTGAAGTGAGTAGTAAATAAAGCGAACACGCTGCCACCAAGTTAATAATTTGATTTGGTTTGCGGTTTGCTGAGTGTTGATTGCATCGCAAATCCAGCGTAAACCTCATGAGGGTCAGTTATCTCTATGAAATATTCATCTGGAAAACATCCACTGAGAATCAATCAAGTGTGGCAGCTGGAAGCAAAACCAATTAATGAAGTGTGTGAAGTGGTTTAGATGATGATGACAACGAGCAAGTCTGTTTTATAAATTATAACTGGGGGACAATTTGTGGTCTTGCATGTCAGGATCATTGTCAGCAGCAACCAAAACAAGATGTGGATGATCTAACATGTGGCGTGCATGGAAATTTCCCAAACAGCCGTCGTGTTTTTCCAAATTGAAACCAGGCGGTAAGCGCTCACTGAGTGGTGTGTTTATTGAGTCAAATGTGAGGGAGAGTAGTTGGTTAACGTCTGATCCAATCACCTCCAAAGCCACTTTGCTCTATGCCCAACTGTGATGCCCCTAATCCAAGCAGACACCTACTGAGCTTCTCCAGACGTCGATGAGTGAAGTAAAGTTTTAGGGTAGGCTTTGTGAGGCCATGGCTAACACCCAGAAACACAACCAAAATACAAAGGAGACACCAAAGTTTGGTAGCAGTCTTAACCAAGATCCCAGAGCGACAGGCTTCAAAGCCAATTTTGCATTGTTGCCAAATAGTGTTGTTACATCACATGATGCACAGGGGCCTAAAAAGTCTTTTCCCCATTAGTTTATTGTGAAAAAAGCAGCTGTAAAACACTGGATACATTTTTTGAGCCTCCCAACCCCCACACAATGATGTAATGCATTTGGTCAAATAACATTTGGAAAGTCTAGAAGAAATTCTAGTAGCGAGGGGGCTAACCCGGAAGTTAGCCGACTCTGCCAGTGGAAGTCTCTGTTGCGCTCGCCCTCTGGCCTGCACAATGTGGAAGATTTGGGTAATTTTCTACCCAGGAAGTGAAACTGTTTTAGCTTCATCCACCACTGAGAAAAAGAAACAAACAAGACTTGTGCATCCATGTCGTAAAGAAATGGTTGGAAATTTTGGAAAATATACTTTTTTATTTTCTCGCCAAGAGTTGGATGAGAACATTGATACTACTCTTATATCATGTATGATGAATTGTAAGCTGCAGCCAGCAAATGGTTAACATAGGAAATAGCTAGCCTGACTCTGTCTGAAGCTAACACAATCCAATCCACGATCCGGTGTATTGCAAGACCGGTGGCCTGCTGGGCCTAACCATTGGGGATTATTAATAGAGCATGTGTGTGATGGTGTGTATGAAGATAGCCATAACATTATAATGGTGAAGGTAGCAGCGCAGGGTGTGTACAGTTTAGGTTATTTGGGGATGAATAAATGCTACCTGTAGCTTAAGGTGAAGGGGGTTAGCCCTGGAGTAAGCGACAACTTGGACCAAGAGACCAAGGCTCACATACGATGGAAAACCTCCTCCCCCAAAAGTGTGAGAACAAGAAGTTGTGTAAACTGTTTCTGACTGTTTCTTGGTCGGGCACAGTAACTCCCTGGAGTCTTGTTATCACCATATATGTATGTTTGATAGGCAAAAGTTGAGACTCCAGGACGAATACTTGTTGTTTTTACACTTTGGTTCTTTAACAGATTAAAGGCAGATTTTGTTTTCCCCCATTTTCAGTCCTTATGCTAAGCTATGCTAACCTTCTGCCAGCTCTTGCTTCATATTTACTGTACGACATGAGAGAGGTATCAATATTCTTGTCTAACTCCAAACTAACATTTGGAGCTATTACATAAAGAGAAATGGGCTTTTCAAATGTGTCATCTTAGCCCTGCTTTTCCGCCTGTGTCCATGGGAACAAAACAGTTTATCGGGCTGTCACTGAATGCCAAAATCATCCAACCCTCTCAGTCCTGGTGACATTGTCAAGGCCTGGCAGTAGCTTTTATCCTCCCGTGTGACAAATGAGATGAAGAGCAAGAGAGGTTCAAGGCTCTGTGACATAACAAAATTAACCGGGACAGACAGAGGAGTGCCAGATGATGCCTTTTAAAATTGGCATCCTGTCGTTTGTGCGGCTAAAAAGCAATCTAAGTAGTGCCAATGACGTCAAAGCAAATAGAGAGAATGTGAAAGGGAGGAGGCAACTGAATAGTTAATAAACAAATAATAGTCAGATGATTGAATCGGCAAACAAAAGGGATAATATTTAGATGATCGAGCTGTTGGATGTAAGCAAATATGTGAACCTGCAATACAGGAAAAGTTGCACGTCTTCAGGTGCATCCTCCTCTGCTGTGGTGCTCAGAGGCTGCACATTATTCCCCAATCTCATAACACGACGGTGATTTAAAGCAGCACCTACCTATGAAGGATTTCTTGCCGGTCTTCATGTCCTCCTGCGTGTTTGATTATATTAGCTGTCGGGCACTGGGTCTCTGATGAATGAACGTCTGTCTGCTGCCGAGCGTCCAGGTGATGGAGTGCATGAGAAAGATGTAGTCCTGTAAATGTGCCTCCCTCTCCTTCTCCGTCTTCTCTCTCAGTGACTCTCGCTGCAGCACTGGTCAGAAAAACTCTTCGATTCACAGGCAAATAACTTTCCCCGCTGCACTTCCCTCTTCCCTCTGCTGTTTCTTCCTCTTATCGCCCTGCCTGCGCTGAGAGAAAATAGCAAAGATCCGTGACGCACCTGCTTCTCCTCCTCTATACACCCCCACCCCTACCACCTCCCCACCTCCTCCACCCTCATCTGTCCTTTTATCCACCTGGAGAGCATCGAACAAAACAAAAGCAGGTGTCTGGTTACGGCTCCCGTGAGCGTGGGAGTCCCGCTGGAGGGGAAGCCGGTTTCCATGACACAGGAACCACCTGAGGAACACAAGCAGCAGCAGCATCATCAGTGATGAGTTAGGCTGCTGCCACACAGCGAGGTGCTGAGCTGAATTATGATTTGATTGCTTTGGAGGCACGGATTAGTGAACTACGATCATACTTTATTTAATTTACGTAGGTGATAGGATGTGATATATCTGTTTCTTATGTTTACAACCTGAAAAAAATGACAGCCTCATAAACGATCGACTCAAACGGCCTCAACAAAATCAAAGATAATTTCAGAAATAGAAATAGTTTGTGATTTACCTTAAATTTAACCTATCGGTCCTGTTAAAGGGGCTCTATGTGACAATTCCCCATTTCTCTCGGTTGCCTCTACAAGCCTGTGGGTTATTTGTTTTAGTTGTTTGATGCAGCCGGACTGTGGATTTCTTTGTGAAGGACCTGGGTCAGATTTTCCACGACAGTCCAAAGGATGTGGCTTTATGCACGTTCTCGAGTGTCTCGTCTCAGTGCCTTTCTTCGATCTGCTGACAAATAGCAACGGTGGCTAACGTTAGAAATGGAACAATCGGCTTCCACAGAGCCTCTTTAAGCTTACAGCAGACAAATTATACAGGCAAAGTGTAAAATATGATGCAGTAGTTCATATAAATTGTTTGGAAATTAATGGAAAAAATCAGTATTATGTGTCTTAGTGAGACCTTGCTCTACCAGAACCGCTTCAGTGGTCCCTTTAAAGGTTGGTATCAGTTTGCAGCACACCTGTACACCTGCAGGTATTAACATGTGATCTGTACCTGGATACAGTATCTGGTTTATGACACCCGATGCGTGGGCTTTTGTATTTGCACCTGGTCCTCATAAGGGTTCTGTTCATCTCGATTCTGCCTACATGGAGATCAGATTTCAATATGCAAACTAGTTAGGCGGGCCTGGAGGGCATGTCAACAAACATGGTGCTTCCCAGGCCATTTATTATTAAATCATGTTCTGCTTCAGCTACTTGTAGCTTTTGTGGGGCTTGCTTGAGGTTACAGGAAAAGGTAGAGTCAGGTGACTGTCACAAAAATGAAAACTTGAGGTTTCACTTGAGTCTTAGCGGCAGAAATATTTAAATGCTTTCATGTCTAATTCAAAAGGGTTATGCAGGGTCAAGTCATGGTGACAGTAAGCTAAGCTGGGTATTCCAGACACCCATCTACCCAGCAACACTTTCCAGCTCCTCCTGGGGGATCCCGAGGCATTCCCAGGCCAGATGAAGTATGTATGTCACTGGTTCTCCTCCCAGTTGCCCGTAAAACCTCCAAAGGGATGCGCCCAGGAGGCATCCTGAACCAACTCATTTTAACATGGAGGAGCAGCATCTCTACTCTGAGCTCCTTCTAAGAATCTCCACCTTGACGTGGTGAAGGGGTTTCTGTGTACCTTTGGACTGTGTTGCATTGGCTCCTGGTAGGTCTCCCAGGGCAAATTGGTCCCAGGGGAGGGGGCAGACTAAGAATGATTTGTAGACCCCATATGAACCGGCTAAAAAAGGGATGGAGCACCTCGAATATGGATCACAGGGCCCCCTTCTGAAGCCAGACCTGGGAGGGGAGCTTGCCGGCGAGCATCTGGTTGTTGGGCATGAGGCCTGCCGTGTCGGAAGCTAATCGATGTCCTGCGTAGACGGGGTCAACAGCAACCAGTTTAATTTATCAACCTAAATAAATCAATATCAGTTTAAGTGTAGGCTATATTTTGATTATTTTCACCACTTATCCTTGCTGTCAGCCGGCCCTTCCAACAGGAAGCTATGTAAAAATGCTATATGTTAAAGCTATAAAGCTATATGTTTACATTTCTATTGGTAAATATGAGAACACAACAGCCGTGTGCTGCTGAAAAGGAGAGATAGTGCACCTATAAATGAAAAATGTTGTTTAATTTTAATGATCAGGATTCTTGCATTCGTTCATTCTGCGTTTATTAATACTGAATCAGACGCCTCTGACGCACAGATTCATGTCCTGCTGCTGAACTCGAACCTCACAGCAAAATGAAACGGCTCCCACGGCCGACTAACGAGCATTATTTAAATTTCAAAACCTCAAGGGGTCAAGGAGAGTTTATAATTGTTCGCATTAGAATGAAGTGGGAAAGAGAACTGGGCGTCCTCTTTAAAAACTTCCACTGAGTCATCTTATATCTGCAGCCCTGTGTTGAAATGCTGCAACTTCGCCAACAAACATATTTTTTCAGCCTGCTCATCACCTTGTGAACAACACTGCATGACATAGTTCACAGGGAAAGTGAAAATAAATACAGATTGATTTTCTGTAACTTGAGTAAAGACTGCAGGGATGGTTTTTTTGATAGAATTACAGCCTGAGTGCTTCACGATGAGGCCGAAGCACAGAAATAATATGTGACACTTTGACTGGACAGATTTGCATGTAATTTAAATTAGGGCAAGAGGCGAGCAGGGAAATGTAACACGGATATGAGTTAGTGTGAGCCGCCGGAGTGACGCAGTTACGGACATGTTATTGTCACTCACAGTCTTTGGCTTCATTGTTGAGGAGTTGACACAGAAATGAGGGAGACGATTACTTGCTGTCTTAGGGATGATTTGAGCAAAATCTGCATCAGAAATCTGAACAGGTTGGAGAGAAAGACTGAGGAAAGTAACTGGTTAACGTTGAATAATGCCGTCCATGATCAGTTGATTAAATGAACTCTCATATCTGTTAAATATGAAGCTGGAGCCAGGAGAGCTAGGCTAGCTGTTTCCCTCTGTTTACAGTCTTTATGCTAAGCTAAGCTAACTGTCTGCCGGCTGTAGCTTCATATTTAATGGACACACATAAGAGTGGTATCAATCTTCTCATCTTACACTCAGCGAGGAAGCAAATTTGCACATTTCCCAAATTTCTAAACTAACGCCTCAACTGATTAGTCCATCAAATAAAGTATTGACCAGTTGCATGTCAGAGCATTAACATTTTGTTACAGCCCCAATGTGGAATACAGTAAACAGTTGCCCAGTTAAGACCCTGATATGGGGGACAAACCTGAGTTTCCAGTCAGAGGATATCAGTGTTAATGCCTGCAACCAAAGCAGCTGCACAGCGTGTTTACAGATGGACTAAAGAGTCATTGTATGTGCTCATCCCGTCCTGCTGTTTCCTGCAGATCTGCACCTGTGTTTGAGTTTGTCCACCACTTTCCTGCTTCAGCATTATTCAGCCAATTCCCGACTGCTAAGTCAACTGTGTGGACGGCAAGGACAAATAACCTGTGAGCAGGAGTGAGGAGGCCAGAGGAGGTGAGGGATTGAGATCAGTCTGTCTGTACAGTGGGTCACTCTGGGAACAGTGCCGGATCACCTGTTGCTATGTTTAACCTGATTAGCAGCAGGTCATGTTGGAGAGAGATCTGTCAGGTGTGTGTGTTTCAGTGTGTGTGTTGCCGTGAACATCTAATCTAACACCGGGACAGTCTCTCTGTAGAGCTGTAGAAAAACAGACTTTCTACAATTTTGGGCGTGTCAAAGAGAAAACCTTACGTCAGCCTGTGGTTGAGGGTCACTCAGTAGGTGAGGGTGGATTTAAGATGATGCTCTCTAGACATGGAGGAGCTTATCACCACCTGTCACATAAATAGAAACAGGCTGTGCTACTTTAGTCGACTTAAGAACCGTGCGATCCTAAATGTGAAATGTTGAGTCACACTTGGCACGGACAGAGCGGACATGAACATTTCTTCTGAAGACTGTCAGGGAATCTTGTTTATTGTTGTTGTTGTTTCTTGTTTCACTGAAGATATTTTAGTATGTTATAGTGGATTAATGAGAAAATGAATGTAGCTGCCTCAGTTTCAGGCTCCTGCTGTTGTGCATGCTGACTCACTGTCACACTGTCAAGGCTCAATGTTGTCAGAATCACATGTGCTTTTCTCACTATGACCAATGAAAAAGTCTGCTGTGAAAAAATACCAATACATGGGCCTGCAAGAAGTAAATATTTGTATTTTTAATAAGTTACATGTTGAGGTAAGCTCTCAGGACTCACTCCCACTGATATAATGGACAAATTTAGACAAAATGCCTTGAAATTTAAGTTAAAAAGACAATAAAACAAAGGAAAACGTAGCAAATAAATATTGAAAAAATTCTCTCCAAAAGACGATAAGAGATCATAAAGAGGTTATGTATCTAACTTATTGGAAAGCCTCAGTAAACAATAACGTTTTAAGCCCTGAGTGAGTTGACAGTTTAACAGACCTCGGATATTCAGGAAGCTTGTTCCACAGGTGGAGAGCACAGAGACTAAAAGCTGCTTCACTGTGCTTGGTAGTGCATACACTGTCAAATCTAGAAGCTGCTTTAAAACACTTGGACTTTTTTTGCCTCGTTCTTGTGATTGACACATCTCGATGATGGCGTCTCATATACGTTAGTTTGTTCGACGTGTTTAGACTCGCATATAATTGTCGAACGATGCCGACACACTGTCCTCGTCCGATTCACCGCTCGTTCGCAGCGCATAACGCATCACAGTGTCCTCTTCATTTTCATATATCGTGTTTTCTTCCTTTTCTGGTTTTGTTGTTTCAAGGTGCACTATGTAGGTTTGGGGAAGACATTTTAGTGCCCCTTTAATGGTGGTTGGAAACAGCTTTTAGGCGCATTAGTGCGACTTACTGGCTTTGAGTGTGGATCCAAACTCTTATAATCTCACTCTCTCACATATGCTCTCATCATATAACAGTCAGAGGTATTTGTCGTATGACTGTGACCTCCATACCAACCACTCCCAGAGACCCTTTTAGTAAGTTAAGGAAACAAGAAACGGTGCATTAGACATGTCAGAGTTTGTGTTTCTTGGCTATCTGCACATGTGAGCTACGCATGCTGGTAATTTCACAGTGTGAAAGGAGACGGTATATTTACCAGCAGACACGAGATGCTGCTCGTATATGTTTCCTCCTGCTTCACACACAAACAGACTCTCACAGGCACTTGAAAGGAGTCAGACAAGATAAGTGCAGTTTACAAATCCCCTGATCACTTAACAGCTCAGTGTCGACCATGTAACTTCAGAGTACAAAGACCTGAGTTTGTAAAAACAGCCAAATATCAGATGCGTGATTCTTTAAGGGAGCACATCGCCTGGATGTCAGTACAACAAGGTACAAATAAGGACACATCTAAACAGTTGAAACTGACCCACTTCAGACCCGACATGAAGTGACTCTTAAGGCTCTGAAGGACGAGAGGAGGGAAAGTTTAGGCCGACTGTGTCACTGCGCTATTAAAAATGTGACAGCTTCATTTCAGTCAGTAATGAGGACACCGCACTTTGCCTGGACTATAGTAGGGCATCTGGCCAGTCTGCCCCGGAGGACAGAGCGGGATGGAAAGTATAACGTATAAAAATAGCCCTCTCACACATATGTAATTCTCAGAAGTCCCCTGCTTTTTTCATTTTTTTAACAGGTCAGAGAAAACGGTAATGAGACACATTACATCATGGTAAAAGGTCAGATCATTAATGTCCCCACATCCTGTTATAAACGTATAATCTCTCCGCTGAAATGTCATCAACTGCCCGTTCCTTGATGATAGCTTATTGTATAAGTGCATGAGAGGGGCTGCGTGTGTGTGTGTTTATCTGCGTGCAATCATGCATCTATAACTCTGCGGGTATGAATGTACGCGTGCATGTGTGCAGCGCTGCAGACCAGTGAGCAGGATGAGTTTAAATGTCTGTCAGAAACGCTTTGTGCTGGGAAAGTTACACAACACCTCTCAGAGCCTTAACTAACTGCTGCTGCTGCGCTACTGGGGAGGATTACAGGGATGTGGTGGGATACTGGGAATGATGTGAGTGTAAGCAAGTGTGTGGGAGAGTTTAGTAGCAATGTATGCGTCACATATGTAAGGCTATTAATCAGTAAATAAAGGCTTTTCGCAGAATGTGCAGGATTACTACATTTCCTCTATGTACAGGGGACGGCAGCTAAGCTAAATGCAAAGGAAGTTTGCATTTGTTTAGACACAGATGTTCCTGTGTCCAAAACATCTAGAGGTTTATATAAGTATATAAAATCACAGGCTATTGGATTGCCTTAATTACATCTTGCAGATTTATTGTCACTTATCCAAGAGGCTTCATCAGCTCTGTCCCAGTTCTGTCCGATAGCAGTTAATTTCCCTATTTGTGGATGATGATTAAATCCTGCTTCAGAGGCTTGTCTATCCAGTCTGGGGGCAAAAACTGATATTGTGTGAAATAGTTGATCAATCTATTGGTCATCAGAAGATAACATATAGACATTTCAAGCTGTTTAATGCACAAACAAATAATAATAATAATACATTTTATTTGAATCATGCTTTTCAAGAGACTCAAAGACACTTTACATGCGAACATAAAAGCAGAAAATATCATAAAAGCAACACACTACAAGCAAATCTGAATAAAAAATAATCACTAGTCGCAGCTGCCAAAACTGATTTCTTAAAATTTTGGCCTGATAAAAAAAATGTCATATCTAAAAATGTGAAATAACAACAAACAGCTTAAATCAAAGAATATGAGTTCTAGTTTTGATAAAATCATTGGAAACCCTTGACAACAACTTTGTTTTGTTTTGTTTTGTGTGTGTGTGTGTTGGAAAGTATTCTGGTATTTGGCAGCAATGTAACAGTGAGAGTTTGTGGCTGGAGATGTCCGTAACTGGGTGTGGACTCCATAACTTCCCTCTCAAAGTCATTTAATACCAGTGAATCACATCTTCTCTTCCTGTTTGTTCAGCTACTGACCGACACTGATCAGTTCTTCTCTTTTGGTAACTCTTCACTTCACTCTGCAGTTTATAGATGTAGGAAAATCATCATCGCCGCTCACTTCACTTCTCTGGTCCGCCTCTGTCCTCTTCACACTCCTGCTCTGCCAAACACAGCAGGGCCGGTGAAAGTGTTTAAAAAAAGCACCATAAATGTTAAAGGTTGTTTAAAAGATCGAGGCTGGACACTGAACAGAGCTCCTGCTGCCTGTGTGACACAAGTGAGAGCTCTGTTTGGTTTTGACTCAGCAGCCTGTGCAGAGTTTTAGAACAGCGAAGGTGAGTTTGAGGGCAGCGTGTTGCTAAAGAAGGAACGAAAATGTGAAATAATTAACTGATTACTGATCAGTATTACTTAAACATTAAAGGAGACATATTATGCTCTTTTTCAGGTTCATATTTTTTATATTTTGTTACTACTAGAACTGTTTTACATACTTTAATGTTCAAAAATCACTTTTGTTTTTCATACAGCAGCACTGTTTTAGTTCCTGTCTCTTTAAGCCCCCCCCCCCCTCCCCCCCCAATACCCAGTCTGCCCTGATTGGTCAGGTCACACACGCCTGAGCCAGCACCGTTCACCATGTCTCCACATCCAGTTAGCTTCACTTCAACTGTGAATATAAGCATTAATTATCTTCTACATCTTGATCTTTTAAATGCAGAATCCATTTTTTTTATACTTTATCTTCTGATTTTAAAGTTAGCTGAACAGGTGTTCATGATAAACAAGCAACCAAAATACAAAACATATGTAGAAATACCTCCCATCCTCCAGGGCTCAAGAGAAAACCCACAGAATACAGGAGAGGGGGTTTCCTATTCCAATTCAACATGAGGACTATGTTTATGAAGACAAAATAACAGGATACACATATATCCGTGTGATTACTGTCATTACAACCAGGTAAACAGTACATTCGATGAAAGGAAAACCTTCAATAAAATCTATGAAAGGATATTTTATATCACAGCACGTGTCTCAACAAATGCAGAAATGATGGGGCTTCGACTTCTAGTGAAAAAGAATCAGTCTGCAAACTAGCAGAGTTGTGGCCCTGTAGTTTTGGGATGGAAAGTCAAAAATGGTCATGTAAAAATCAGAGGTTATGGTCTGTTTACAGATAAACGAGAATACATGAAATATATGTCCCCGGTAACTGCGGAGAGAGGGGCGAGGGATCCATTTTTAAAGCTTTTCCCTAAGTTTTATTCCATTTTCCCCAGATAATACTGGCCTCCAGGCTTTCATGTTGCTTTTACATAACAGTGCAGAGTGAGTGAACTAGTTCTCCAGCCTTTAATTTGATGGGTGCATCACACGCTCCCCAGCCAACAGGAAGTAGAAAACGATGCTGCCAAGAATCGATGTTGGCCCTGAAAATAGTTTTGATTCACAGCTTGAGATGAATGTCAAACAAATAACCGCTGCATCGCCACGCGGAGACTTTTAATCCAGATGTCCGCTGGGCATTAGATGACATCACTGCCGCCGGGTGTTAGCAAGAGAGCTGGTGAGAGTTTAGAGGAGGACGATTACGTCAGCCTGGAGCTGTGAGTTTAATATTAATGAGCCTGTCTGCTGTGACAGAGTCTGTGGGACAGGCCGCGGAGATGAGAACCAGGGAGCAGGTGCAGGCCCGAAGTGGTGATGACGAATCGCTGCACAAGTCCTGAAGAACACGACCGGAACATTTACATAATGTGAGTGAGTATTACCCTGTGATGTCCGATGACACAGAGGATGTGATAAAGTGCAATCATTCACTCAGTCAGGTCAAGGCAAACCTCTAGATCCGCTCCAGTTTCAGTTTTATCTAGTTTGGGAAATCCATTAGGGCTACTATTAGACTGGACAAACCAAGACCCTGATGTTGTATGTTAGTGTCATGATAACAGGGTGTCAATACTGATACCAAAACCAAAACCAGTGCTATTTTTATTCCGTACTTCGGGGAATGCAAACTTCTCTTTGCAGTGTTGAATAAAGTACCCTGAAGTCATATTTGAGTAACAGTAAACATGGTCAAGTGGCAATCTTGAAGATTTCCAGAAAACGGCACTTGCAGGGGTATTTTTGGACCTCGCTGCTTCCCAGAGAGCCAGTGTCACCGGTGTGACGGGTTAGGGTTCTGGCCGACCAGCCACTGCTGGGTGAACGCGTCACTAACTGTATGCAGCTTGTGATGTTTTCCAGGGAAGTCGCCCGCAGATGTATTGCTGTAATACCAACACATCTTTGGTATTACAGCAAGTACAAGGGCTTCCATCAGTTGGTCATAGGGTCAGTCATCGTTGTGTTACCTCATTCGGCGATAGATAGTGACTTAACAGATATTTATTTACATGAAAATCTTCAAGATTATTACTTTAAAATACTAATTTTGTAAATATCTGATAATAAATGTATTTGAGTATAAAAAGTACCAGTAAAGTAAGACTGCACATATATTTACATCTACGATTGATTACCCGACAAAAAAAATAAATAGAAGACTTTAAAAAGTCACTAAATATTCATTTTTTTTGTTTAAAAAAAGGTTTGAACTAATATGTTTGAAGAGTCCAGACTCTGGGATGAGGAGGGATAATGTTACATCCTCATTTTTCATTCATGCTTCTAGATTTGCATTAAATTTCACTGTAAAATCACAGAAAACGATGTTGTCACAGCAATGGAAATGATCTGTTGATTCAAAAATCTGGTCATTTTTAACATGTGAGAGGATATAAGTTAAGTTTATGGTCGATGCCCTTTTTCTGAACTTATCTCCCCTGCAACAAACAGTTTGAAGCTCATGTATTTTGACTGCACTGCTCTCTCTTGTCCAGTGGAGGAGTTTGTTATGTAACACCCAGAGAGGAGAGGCTCCAAAGAAAGAAACCCGCGGGGGAGCCGGGCTCTGACCTGCAGGTGCAGTCGCTGTGGGAGGTTTTTTTGGCTGCTGGACCCAGCGTGCAAGTTTAGTACCCAAACACATGTTAGATCTATACATTTTGTGCAGAGACACGAGGAGAAAACAAACATAAGTGAAAATAACAACCAGCAGCACCTCCCGTTGCTCAGAGAGAATTTGATTCTGTTTGAGGAGGTTTGAGCTGAATCCTCGTGGGTGGAGACGCTCGTTCTGACTCTGTGGTGCTGTGAAGACTCATTAGTTAAACTCAAGTGGGTCTTTCTGGGTTTTTTCTGTGCATGAGTTCAGTGCTCGATATCTTTAATAACTTTCATAAAAAACACACATTTGCAATCACCTGTATTACTCTAATAGGGCAGTGGTTTTCAAACTTTCTGGCTTGAAATGAAGTAATGTTTTGACCCCTCATCACAGGTCATTGCCTTGGTGTGGATATGAGAGATTTTTTCTTTCTTGTATTGTTTCATGTGAAGGATTTTTAGAGGCCTGACTGGATAAAAGCATCCAGTATTTCACAAGAAATGCAAAAATGTGAGAGGTCAGCAAAAAGAGAAATATTTGTATTTTCTTTATTACATTCCCCAAGGAGGTTATGTTTCCACCCTTATCTGCTATTTGTTGGTTTGTCAGCAGGATTACACAAAAAATACTGATCAGCTTTTCCACGAAATTTGGATTGAGGATCGTCTTTTGTAGGATGATTTTCAAGATTTTTGTTAATATCTCAGGAAATGATAAATGGATCTTGATGAAAAAAATCAGGCGTATTTCAGGAGCTGGTATCTACGAGTGAGCACAATTCGATGCAGATAAAAGGGACTGTTGGGCTGTTTTCGACCATAGAGTAATATCTTTTTTTACTTTGTTTAAATAATTGTGTAGAGACAGTGAAGAGGCTAACGGGAAGTGTTGAAATAAATTTAAAGTTATATAACGGGAGCCGTGACTAAATACGAGGAACCTAAAAAGACGGAAGGATCATTGCATTACTGAATCTCGATTTGGGGCCAGACGGTGGTGACAGCTGTAGTGGAGTCAATGGGAGATGCATGAAGAAACACGCTAAAACCCAACATTTCTACATCGTATGACTTCTAATGAAGAAATGCCCTCAGAAAATGAAAGAGCACACTTCATCAGTCGTTAACCTACTCTCTGAAGTGTGTCCGTTCATCGAGATAGTGAAAAGGGAAACAGGAAACGGGGAAGAGATAAAACTGAAGTTATGTAACTCGGGCCGTGACTGGATGAAGGAAGTAGTTTGTTTGTTGTGACTACGGAGGTTTGCTGTGTTGTGGCTGGCACAAAGAAAAAAAACACAGTTCAAACAAACACTTAAGTTTTAAAACAAATGTGATTTGTTCACTTTCAAGTAATGTTTAATGTAGATGATGTCTAAATAAATGATTAATTTGTGAATTAGACCAGAAGTCAGAACAAAATTCCATCATTTCTAGTTTATCAAACTGTCGAGAACAGCTCATTAATCTACAAAATAAAACAGGAAATGACTAAACCAAAAACCCAAACCAGGACATATCAATCATCTCCTCTTACTCTCGGAAAGAAGGCAATGTCATAAACTATTCCTTTATAGTTTAGCTCAACTATTAAATGAGTATTCCTCCCTGCTTTGTGTTTTCTGTTCTCTGCATGGACTGATCAAAGATTTGAGAGTACTTCACATTTTGGGCTGACGTAAACGAGTGCATCATTTGCTTCTGAAAGGATGTTCGAGAGCAGGAACAATTACATAACACTGGGCTTATGAATTCGCCACCTGCATCGTGATCTTTTTAACATGCATGCTAGAGAAGTGGAGCCTTTTTACATGACAGCGATTTCATAATGAGCCCCAAAACTGGCAAAATGTGTCGGGCTGCATGACGACTCCTGTCAGAAGCTACAGCAACATCCTCTTCATCTTGTGTAATTGAAAACTGTCAAAGTGTGACAACAATCCCTGGAGATAAACCAGATAAAAGCACTTGTTCATAATTCACGAGGGGAAAACTGCTCAGCAGCCTGGATCTGTCTGTATCGGTGTCTTTCCCCCTGTCGTAAATGAAAAAAACAGTCTTCTGAACACACGTGAAACCACCCGGCTCGTCTCATGTGGTGCTACAAACACAGCATGCGGACTCGCATTACTGATCCACAGTCGAGATGACGGAGGAGTTGCACATTCTTGCTGCAGAATAGGCCTCTTGTTTGCTTTAATCCCATGACAGGATGTACAGGCCTCCTGGGTAAACTCATCCTGAAGGTGTAATAAAAAACGCCTATGACAGAATCAGAAGATGTTCAGCACTTGAAGGGAGATATTTTCAGGAAATATTCGAGAAGTTCTTGGCTTTTCAGGGAAACGAGGTTGTAAAAAGTCAGAGGTGATGTAAGACTGCAGTCGCTGAATGTCGTGTCAACAAACAAACCAGGTTAACCAGCAGAGTTTCTGTATGTAAAACCAGATACCCAGGAGCATTCAGAGCGTGACTCAGCGGCAGGAACGCACACGGAGCTGTTTGAATGAAGCTGACAGACGAGAGTCATTTGAATAGAGCTGGACGGGAAAGGTTGTGTGAGTCTCGACTTCACATTTCGTCAGGATCAGGCGTCCTCGTCAGGTGGCTGAAGTCGATGAACTCGGCGATGATTAGTCCGGGTCAGCTGGAGATTCTGAGCCTTCTCCAACGTGACTGAGGTGGAGAGGTTGACAGTTTACAGAGGATTTATTGAGGTCCATGTATCATTCGTTCATTTGATATTCAATTGACAATCCAAAATCCCACCAGCAACTATCTTATTAATTAAAATGTAATTGATTTGTTTTTTTCACATCAAATATATGAGGGTTTTCTGCTTTTTTCTGTTCTAGTATAGCAGCAATAAATGTGTGTTTTGGACACATCAAGACATTTATAGACGTCACGTCCATTTGTCCTCTGTCATCAAGTGTTGATTAGCAACATAGTGAACATACCTGCTCAATTAATGCCAGTTGAGCTACACGGTGTCATGTACATACCTCCTGTGAAAGGATTTAAACTCTCAGGCAGCTTAGACTTCTGGTACAAAAGGTGGGTCACACCAGGTTGAATGCTGATCAGCAGCCCTTTGTGAGCTACAGAAGAGGTCGGGGCTGTCGGGACTTTGATATTCAGGCATTTCAAAGAAACATGACACAGCTAACGGCGACTAACAGCACTTCAAAGAGCTCTGTTACTTTAAAGTTAAAGTGTTTAGAATAATCCACAGTTTTCCTTCAGCACTACTCGTCCTCTGTGACACTACAAGACAGCCTTCCTCTGACAGGTCTTGTGTTTTTGAATAACAATGTGACTTCTGACATTTTAATTTACTTTCTGAATCCTCAAACTTCCTGAATATTTCCAGGTTCCAGGAGGATTTTTAATGTGCTCTCAGACTTTCGGACCCCACTGTATGCTTTTATCTAAAATCTTAGTTTGAAAAGTGACTATAGATGCCAAATAGATGTAGTGGAGGAGTACGAGTGCTTTTTATTAAATCTTTATTTGAAAAAGTTTATAAAGATTTCAGGTAAACATAACGGTAGCACACACAGATCAAATGTGAGCAAAAATAAAGCTACATAAAGGACGTGAAACAAGGACAATAAAAAAATGTTCAAAACATAAAGTAAGATACAAAATAAATGGGGAAAACAAAATAAAGACAGACAGAGAGGAACATGTGTAGATCAGTTTGGACATCAATCGATGGAGGTTTCAGGGTAAAAAGTTTCAAAATCGAGATCTGGAATATTTAGTAGAGAGTAGCAGAGTAGTAAGAGTGCAATATCTCCCTCTGAAATATAATGACATCATCGTCATCTCTAATATCAAACGGATATACCCGAGTTGTGCAACCCTAAGCAGGTCAGGATCAGCCAGCTGTTGCAGACATGTAACCCAGACAAATGTAAACCAGAGATTAATAATGCTGTAATATGCAGCGTCTGCGCAAAACACAGCTGTGAGAGGAGAAGAGGAGCGAGGCCGACGACTTTCTAAAGTTCACTGACGGGTCATCCTTTCTCCAAACTTCTTCTGAGCTATGTTTGCGATTCACATATTAATAAATAACTTGTGTCCAAAGCATTAATCAGTTTAGTTGTAATGCTTCCTGCACACTTTGTCCTGCGTTTATGATTAACTCTGCTGATTGGCCTCAGAAATGAGAATCCGCTGCCTCAGTGGAAGAAATGTCGCCGCTGCTGCTGCTGAGCTCAGGAAACTTTCAGCTCCAGTCATGGAAGAGCTTACATAACCCCTTTTGTTTTGTTCAAGTACTTACCATATGTGCAAAAAAAATCTGTGTTTTTAATTTGCTGATGCTTTGAACAGCTGGTTGTTGTGGAACAGGAGCTGACAAGATTCAACTCTTTGAATTATGTAAAACTGTAACTTATCTCGTCTTCACACTTGTATAAAGGAGTTACTAGTGATATAACGTGAGGAATAAAGCAACAATCAAATAACAACATGATTAAATTGTCAGTTATGTGACTGAACGGATTGATGATACATGACGTTACAGTTCAGTCATCTTAACCTGGTAAGCCAGACTTTGTCTGATTGCTTTTTATTCTTTAATTTGCCCCTCTGTCTTCTCTTCATCTGCCTCAACGGCCGCTGACGTCATCCGGCCTGATTGCCAGTCTTTCTCTTACATAAACTACAAGGCCACTGCAGCAGAAAAACTCCAATCCTTGTGAAAGACGAAAGCTCTTTAGCTCATTCAGCTGAGTTGATGCGTGGCTGCCTCCGCTCTCGGCCTTGCGGCCCGAGGAGCCTCCGTCAATGAACGCGGTGGCTTTTACTTCCACATAACCTCCAGTCATTTTTGTTTTGTTCCCGTCTCGTCATTCTTCTCATTCCTTTGTGATTCTGAGGATCAGACCGCGGGTGATGCTGCCCCACTCAGATGATGGGGTTGCATAAGAGGCGAGCTTTTTTCTCTACCGAGCCACGCCGGTCTGTATCTGGGTTAATGCTGCTGCAGCTCGACTGAAGGAACAGCACAAAGTCATACTGATAAGGAGGCAGGAGATGTCCTGATGTAAACAGAGCGCACAGATCTGATCTCATAACACCAAGAGTGGCCTTGATGTGACCTTGAAGCCTTCACATTTAGAGTTAACTGAATGACAGAAAAACATTTTTTATATATAAACATTTAATCATGGGAATCGCTGCTTTTCTGTATTTTTGACCACAACGTTCGCCTACGCTGGGGTGCAAGGATACTGTGGAGGTGTCAAGGAGCCAGTGGACATAAATAAATCAATGATTACAATAAACAAGGCAGTTAAATGCTGCTGATTGCTGAAGTATAAACACCCTCCACGTTATGAGGGGGTTATTTTTGACCTGTATTTCCACCAAATGCAGCACAAAGGGCAATTTTCATGGCTTGTTTGCAGAGGCGTGCACTTAACAAGGATTCAGATGCTGTTAAAACAGTGCGTGACCTTTCAGACGCTGCAGAGTGGTTTTGTAGAGAGGATTTTAAGACTTCACAATACAACCTTTCTGTCTTTCTTCATGACGATCAGGAAGTAAACAGTAGAAACATGAACATCTACGTCACAAAGTAATCCATCAGCAATATGTGCTTGCATGTATGTGATTTGTTAATGCTTTATGTTACAGAGAAAGGCTTTGCAAGGTAACGCTGCGTGACTCTCTTTAAAAATTATGTTAAGTTTAAGTTTTCACTCTTATTTTTAATATTTTGATAGTCAATTAATCGTTTCAACACTCTGATTTTCTGTCTTTCTTGCGATAGTTAATAGGCAGATGAATATCTTTGGGTTTTGGACTTTTGGTCGGACAGAACAAGAACTTTAAAACAATGATGAAACCTTCAGCTCTGGAAAATTACACTCGGCATTTTTCACAGTTCATTAACACAATGACTAACTGACTTATTTAGAAAATAGCCAGCATGTATCGACCATGTCAGCGCTTCATTGCGGATTTCCTTATCTTGATGACTTTAAAGGAACAGTTCAACCAAAAATGAAAGTTCAGTCATTATCTGCTCGCCCTCATGCCGATGGAAAGTCAGATGAGTCCACAAAACATTTCTGGAGCGTTGCAGCATTCTCCTAAGCAACCATAAAATACATAAAATGGCTCCTTTCAGCTCATCCTGTCCAGTAGCTCTGGAAGATCCCACATTTATTTGAAAGCCATTATTTACACCATATGACTTTTTATTGTAAAATATTCTCTTGATATATTTTTATCACATTGTTTCATCATTAAAGTCTAGTCATGTAATTTCAGCGCTCATGATGCTGATGAAGGTCAGTGGATCTGAGCTCCTGCTGTGGCTGTAATTGGACATTAGCTCAAAGACCTGTGTGGGCCGATGCACATATCGACAGCATGTAATTGGCTCACTGTGGGACTGGATCAGAAGGCAGTGTGGGTTTGTTTTTCTCTGTGTGATATGGAGGTCAGCCAGAAAGAAAAATAAAAGAGACGTCAGCTTAATTGAAGCAGCATCATAAATCAGTGAATAAACAGAGTGAATATATATTTAGCATGTTGTTTAAAGTGTTATATGGATGAACTCTTTACCAAATCCCAGCTTCAGTCCACT
The DNA here is from genome assembly GCF_040436345.1 of Pagrus major. Lineage (NCBI taxonomy): Eukaryota > Metazoa > Chordata > Actinopteri > Spariformes > Sparidae > Pagrus > Pagrus major. The sequence continues at coordinate 12,594,982 of NC_133230.1, forward strand.
CCAGGCATCACTCTCCCCACTTTAATCCCTCGGGGGCTCTTTCACGGAGGTTTCTAACAGGAGATTAAAGTCTCTTCTCTCTGGATTTGAGCTTTTTCTGAACTCAATAATATTACTGATGTCATGATGGAAAATTGAAATAATAATAAGGACGGCAAAGTTGTCAAACACAGATTATGTTTCCCCCAGGCAGGTAGTGAAGATGGTTGCATTTTTAAATAAAAGCCCAAAACAAGACATCCACCATCTGTGGATCTGCATGTTTACTGACCTGAGATCAACTTGAGCCGTACAGATACATGCAGTGAAAATGTGAATTAATCTATCAAGAGAAATTACACCAGATCAAAGCATCTTCACATTGATTTATAATGCATGCTTCACCAAGTGTCTGAGATCAACAGCGCTGCTCTCATCCCCTGCAGATCAGTTGCAGAAAGTTAAGATGGTACTTTTATTATTCATGTAGGTTGTGTAATCCCGGCTCACATCCCAAACTCTTATATATTATTATAATTTCCTTACCCAGCTTGAACCCCTGCATTTATTTAACAGATCTTATAGCAGCAGTTTTATTCACAGACGTGCAATATTCTGTTTTATTCTCAACCCATATACTGTGAATCTCTCTTTCTGTCCATCAGTCGACAAAAGATCATTTCCAGCGTTCAAATTGGGCCAGGGCCAAGTCCATCATTGTGCAACTCCACTGGTTGCAAAAAGAAGTAAGCTTGTATGTAAGCTTATGAGGAAATGACCCTGCTTCTCACTTGATTTATAACCTCAGTAAACAGTTTCCTGAGAGGTTTATGGTCTCAATCTCTAGTTTCAAGTCATCTTTAACACAGCATGATGTTCGTTTCTTAAATAAATGCCCAATTTAAAGTAAAATAGACGATGAATACCTTGTGTTAGACAAGTCAAGAGTCCTGAATTGATCTTTTCAAGTCGGGTATTCACCAAGGAAATGAGCAGAAAGTGTTTTTGCGGTGACAAGCCGATACAGCCGGCCACATTGGCTCACCGGTGGGAGGTGTGAGCAGCGCCTGTCATGTCCTGTCTGACTGAACCTCGAGATCTGAGAGATGTGATTCACTTCCTTCAAACAGCTGATAGATGAGAGCTTAACATTTCACTCTCGCCTCCAACCAAACTTCCGTGCTGAAGTGAGGAATGACAATGATGTTACGAGACGGACGTGACCGGTCTTTGTGAGGGGAAGCCACAGTTTAAGCTGGTTTTCAGTGACATCTCTCGACTCGACCATGAAGAAGAAGATAAACTCGCCTGAACGCCTGAATTTTATTCAGCTTTTGAACATATAAAATATTGGCAATGAGATTTGTAGCTCTTTCAACAGGACAACCAATGCAGAGAGACAGATACAGAGTGAGGGGCTCAACTGGAGCGAGATGGGGCAGGTGTAAGGGAGGTAAAAGTTGGCGTCGGTTGGAGGGAGGCTTAGTCTGACGGAGGATTAAGAACACATGAAGAGTTATGAAAGAGGGAACATCATCCTGAGGCAACTACAGCGCTGCCGTTCCATGTCAGATACAATCTCACGTCCCCGTTACACAACCCAGCTCCCGACCAGCGACCTCGGCAGACAGCGCGCCCTGACTGACAATCTTAAGCTGCATTGTGGGTCGTAACAAAAATAAACGCCTCATACACGACTCTGCACCGTTGAATGAAGGCAGGAAAAGTATCTTCTGCTTCACACAAAGCATCAAGGCCAGTGAGACTGCTCTGATTCAACACAGTCACCAGAATAAATGTTGGCAGAGCACTTTTCTGTGCTTATGATCTGGTTAGGCACAAAAACCACTTGGTTAAGGTTATGAAGAGCTCATGTTTTGGTATGTTTTGGTCGCCACACTCCAGCTGGACATTTATATATGTAACGCGAACGGCATATGACACGTACAAATGTGAATATATCAGTGGTTTGCAGGAACATTAGCTGCCAATATTTTATCCTGGCGACTGCTCCGTCTGACTGGAGGTCTGCTTCAGATCAGTCGCAGAAATATATTTCTATCATTCATGTAGATTGTGAAATCTTGGCCCCATGTCCAAATCAGCACAAATTTGATTTTCTAACTCCCGACCGTTCTCCTCCTGTCTCTGCTGATTGTGGCCCAGCTGGTGCCACTTTGACACACTCCAGATGCAGAGACTAAAAGATCGCACGTGCTGCAGAATGACTTGATTAAATCTTCTTTGCCAATTTGAGTTTAATTTGTCCTGTTAGTGAAGGCTGCAGAGAGCCTCTCTGGAGGGACTGCCTGGTGTCTCAGCCCTCTGCCGCTCATGTTCCTCCTTATGTAACAGTCCCAATGGGGTAATTAAATCATCTGTGTGCTGTAGTGTACTGTGGGCTAAACCTCTGACATGATCCCCGATGCTAAGTGCCTGCTAAGTGTTGGGTCATCTTACCGTAACCGTCGTCTCTCACTGATATACGACTTTTATATGTGTGCAGCTCGAACAAATGCTTCACCCACCGCCATTAGTTTACAAATGTGGTGAATTGCTACCAGTAAGTCACAGATATTCCCTTACAAGGACTCAGTAGTGACTCAGTGTCGGTTGAAGGCTGACAGCAGTTTAAACAAAACCAAGGTCGATGATGCCGTTTCTTTCATTATTGCTGCTGAAGATGACGCAGATTCACTGATCTGCAATGACACAGACTTTTTTTTACATAAGAAGTGGAGAAAAACCTTAATGTCCGTGTTGGGCAGTTTGTTTTTTTAACACAAATACATACAATACATCACACGCAAGCACAAGATCTATATCACCTTACACTGTTGTCATAGTTCATGGAGGTTATAGTTGGTTTAAAAAAACAATAACAGCTGGAACAATGGATGATCTAAGTACATTTACACAAGTACTGTACTTAATTTTGAGGTACCTGTAGTTTACTTCCATTTTCTGGTACTTCATACTTCTACTCCACTACAGTCTGGAGGCAAATATTGTACTTTTTACTCACTACATTGATTTTTTAATAACTTTAATTACTAGTTACTTTTCAGATTACACGCTGCACAGATCCAAATGAGTGCATGTTAGTCCAAAAATCCCACAAAAAAATGTTGAACATCGGATCTGATAATTGGCCGGGACGATAATCAATCGCACCAACAATTTTGCTATCTGGTTGTCATTTCGATGTATTATGGTCCTTTTCTTTATAACAATCAGAAAACAATTGCTACTAGTTTGCTGATGTCTTGGTAGCTAACAAGCTAGCTAGCTAATTATACATTCTTATTGTTGATTTGTGCATGACAGTCCTGCTTTTAAACGTATTTCAACATGGCAGTCGTCCCCTTTGATGGCATATGACGCCTGAAATTTAACTTAAATCCAGCAGCAAAGTTGCTACACTTGGTACAGCTCCTCTAATATCAATGCAGACTGGTGGGGTAGGAGCACCTGTTGCTTATGTTGACCTTTGAAATACCACTAGCAGTGATCTTTTTATTTGATGACCTGATTGCAAGCATTCATGCTTGTCTATCTCCATCAGATGGCAAATAACATTGTGATAATACCATGATCGCCACCGTAACACAAGAGAAGTCACCACAGCTGAAGAATGTTGGAAATGTTTGGTTGCGTCTGTTGATGACGACTGATGACTTATGAAGGTCTTGAAGGTTATCAGGTTCATAGGGGAGATTTCTTCCACTACTACTTGTAACTCTGTTCTAAGGGGCGACATGGCACTCAAAAATGAGCGAAATGGAATTTTTCAGCACATTTATTGATCACAACCCCTTAAAAAACAAGTTTAAGGTACTTTTTGAAAAATGTTTAAAAACCTGCCGATATGTTGTTGTGATGTTGTGTCTTTAACTCGACAATCAGAAACTAGGTAGGCTTTACTTCTTGGGAAAGTGATTGAGTGAAAAATATGGAAATTAGCTTCTTTTAAGATTAAAGATTCATTCTTTTAATGCAGCAAAGTCTTATTTTGTCTTTCTAAATGCTAAAACTCATGCAAAGATAATCATTTCTAAATAAAACAGATTTTTCTGCAGGTGCACTTTCTCCATCCAACACTCAAGGATCAAGCTAGAATATTAATATCATGAGGTTTGTTATGTTTGTGAAGCAGTTATAGCAGTTTACCACTAGATAGTGGCCATAAACAGCCCAGTGAGTTTAAACAGGCCTGAGACTGACCTACAGATTATTTACAAAATGAGGTGAAATGTTTGATGTGGATCGTTTGCAGACAGGAATCAAAACGGCAGCTTCCTGTGAAGACGAGAGGCTGAGAGTTTATCACAGCTCTGCCATGCAAACAGCGTTATGCAACCGCTTCACGTTTGTCCTTCACTGTCTGTTGAACATTCACAGAGGGCACTGGGTCACATTTGCTTGAAGAAAGTCTTTTAATTGATCCTTCAGCGTGTTATCTTCTTATTCTCTCTCTCGGAGGAATGCCATTGTTTTTCTGGGATTCCTCAGATAAGGCGGTTATTCTCTCTGAACAATGCCAAGTTTGTCCAGGCGTCTTCTGGGCCTCACGCTGTTTGTTTGGCCACTGAAGGAGGAATTTTCCACTTGGTGCCTTCCCCGGAGAGAGCAGCTTTCTTCTCGTCTTGTTTTATAGACACAGGTGGAAGTGGGTCAGCGCAGTCCGTGTGACAGTGTTTCTATCGGGAAAATATTGATGCATCTGCGAGAGGATGTTAATCTGCACTTTTTTCTGACAGTTTCTTTCCACAAGGAGTTTATTTAGGCCAAGATGGTGCGCTGATTTATCCGTGCGCAGCTCATTTTTGCCAGCGCCTCCCAGCTCTTGACACAAAAGCACAGATTTGCATAAACAGGCAGACAATGCTGCTGTCAAGAGTCTGTAAGTTTTTTTCTTTGACGTCAGATCGTGGTGCGCAGATACCACACTGGGATTAACAAAAGTCATGCTTAATTTAACCGTGGATTCTTCCGCCCTCTCATTTACAGTGATCACGGCCTGTCAATGCCGTTTATAAATAGCACCGTGGCACCACTTTGACGCAACAGGCAAGTCGATCATCTGGCCTTGCCCAGCTGGCTTTGATGCCGCCATGCAGACAAAGCAGAGTGTGTGGGAGAAAGTAGTGACTGTGTTAGTAGATAACATGCTGCACTGTTTTTACACTAAATGAAGTCTTTTACAGGTGACACATAACCACGCCACAGGGCTAATCCTCTTAATCACTCTGCCGATCTAAATTTATCTGCAGGTCTGAACTGAGCTGAATGATTGACTCCAGACTCCAGGATAATGAAATGTTGGAACTTGCTGCACGGACAAAGACAATAGGAGCAATATCGAATATCATGTTTGTAGAGCAAGCTGGTTAAACTGGATCAGGGAGGAAATTACAGGAGGAGTTCAACAACAACAAGATTGTTTTGAAAGTGCAGACAAAATGAAAAGCAGCTTCATTCTTGCTGCAAACTGTAGATTAGCCACGGTCAGTCTCTACAAAACAACTCTCAGTAGGTGTGTGCTCACATCTGCTGCAGTCGTTTTGGATCTCCTCTCAAGTATCTTCACGAACTCACCAAAATCTGATAGATTGCCACTTGGGTCGGTGTCCGTTGGATCTGCAGCCTACAAGTTTTGAAAATGAAAGTCTCGATTCCAAGTCTGCTATAGTTTGTGGAAAAAAAAAAAGTTAGCCAGCAACTCCAGGAAGACACATGATGCCCAGAAGAGAAAGCAAAAAGACAGGCAGAGAGCGTAATTAAAGCTGTACATTTAATTTATGATAATAAATCTATGATAATATACTCTATCTAATTACAGAAGATAACTTTAGGTGAAAAAACTGTTGTTGGGTGTATGATTTGGCAGAGGTCTACTTTAAGTTGTGGTTTTTGGGCTGTTGTTGTCGCACATACCTGGCAACCCCGGCTTAGTCCAGTGACACCTCCCATGAGAGTCGGGTGCCATAACCCGGTCATGAGTTATGTAAGGTGATGTAACAAACTAGCGTGTATGTGTGTGTTTGTATTTGAGTCTACTGGCACGAACACACACAAACTTTCTCACACACACACGGCAAACTGAGCCTCCTGAGGCAAAAACTGTGGCCGCCAAAGGGTGGGGAAATGTTTGTGGACCGGTCCAGCTAAAAAGATCGTGACTCATTAAAATCACACTGCACAGTGACAACAAACCTTTAACTAAATAAATTCAGCAGGCGGCCTCCGCCTAACACGATCAGACCTCTCTCTGCGACTTTTCAAAGTGAGCGTCTTCCCTCCTCCCTCCCTCCTCTGCCTCACTGACCCTGATAACAGCAGCTTCTCTGATTCACCCAGGGAAGGAAGTGGAGAGGCAAGTGGCTGCTTCTCGTATCTCGGCAGAAAGCAGCTGGTTCATTTAAGCAGATCAGAGGATGCAGAGCGGGCGTCTGATGCTCCACAGCCTTTGAAGCTCGCAGCCTCAGTTTGGGATAAAAGAGCATCCTGCATCACTTACAGGTGCTTTTGAAAACCTCCCTGCACGCGGACACCTTGCATCCGCTCGATTTAACAGCGTTGAAATATCGCCGCTCATGTCCTGGCATCAGAAACCGAAACAGCAGGCTGGGAGTGTGTTTATGTAAAATAGGGAGATGAGTTGATGTGCTCATGTAACTGTCCTACATCCAAGGAGAGTCCAAACATAGCTCCACTTCTACAGGCAACAAATCATCCTACAGTGTGAAATACCACCGTCTGGGCACGGCGAGCTGCAGGCACCTGTGATACACACTCGACTTCAAAGTGTAAACATATTAAATTATTGCTGAGTCTGCGAGCACACGGTGATCTGTAATAGCAGGAATAATTGGAGCAGATCCATGTCTGCTGAGAATCATTAATATTTAAGTCCGACGTAGAAGCTAACATCATTCACAGTTTATAACTATCAGGGATTACATTCGTATCCCAGAAGAACATAGTGTTCCTCTGAGAGCGACACAGATTATAAAATGTAAAGGGCAACAAGTTTCACAAGGGATTATCGCTGAGGACTTTCATTTCTGTCTCGGGTCGTGAGGCAGTGGCAGCAGGGCTTCCCAGAGTTGGACGCTTGAAAGGCGGTGTCATGATAGATGACTGACAGGTGCTCTCCTCTGCTGAAACAAAGAAGGAAGGGTCATTACGTCACAGAATCTCGCCTCAGTGCCAGACTGTGGTGCCAGCTGTATTGAAATCAATGGGAGATGCATGGAGATACACACTGAAACCCAACATATCTACATCATTTGACTTCTGATGAAGAAATGCCTCCAGAAAATGAAAGTACACACTTCAGAGTGTAGAAAAGGCTCCTGCTTGCTGTGTAATTTCAGTCTCATCAGTGGAAATCAGTCGTACAACGTAGATATGTTAGGTTGAAGTGTGTTTCACTGTGCATCTCCCATTGAGTTCAATACAACTGGCACCGCAGTCTGCCTCCAAAACAAGAAACCAATACACAATGGTTTGTTTTCATGGCTTTATATCAAGCACTGGAGGGAAGTAGTGGTGTATAAAGACAGAATCATTTGCATAATCCACTGTGGACTCACCAACTGAGAAAACACACAGGCTGCATTTTCCTACAGCCATGCAAACACTTCCTGGCTGTACCTGATTGGACGATCACTGACTAAAACATTTTGGGACTTTCCAGAGGCGGCAGGTTGTGCTGGAAGTACCTGATTTACATAAAGTTGCCTGACCTTAACACAATGCAAGTGAGGAGAACACAACCCCCTGTCTCTTGAATGTATTGTATGGCTGCTTATTGACTATGAGTGGGAAGTGTGGAAATGACGGACCTGTGGACATGTACTTGAGTAAATGTACTTAGTTACATTGCATCACTGCAGGAGACTGGGATAATCTCCTGTTATTCTGACTTTTTCACACTTTTTCCCAAGATGGCTTCCCCCATTTCTAGTTTTATCACACCAAATAAATGGACAGTAAACCTAGATTAGATACTTGGTATTACAGTCTGCAGCTTATCAATAAATCTGCATACTATATTGTCGTTTTTTCTATAAAATGGTGAAAAATTTTAATTATAACAAAGAGTCCTAAACTCAAAAAAAGAAAATAACTCTCTCTTATAACAAGGAGGATGACTTGAACATTTTAACCACTTGGCTTCTTATATTTACGGTCTTCACACTCTGGCATGAACGCAGCGTGACATCAGTCTCTCCTGTGGGCAAACAAACAGAGTAAATCTATCAGCTCTCGCTTTGTGATTTCCTCCTGAGCTCTTAGATAATCATCTCACCCTGTGACGTCTGAAGACAAAAGTTTTTATCCCGAAACACTCTGAGACACGAGTGAACGATCACTGCGGCCCACGTGCCTGCAGGAGGCCTGCCAACAGTTTGATCATGAGAGCTGAGGGTCACTGAGCTGAATCATGGGAACCAGAGGCTGATCACCGGTGCAGACTGCAAACATGAACCGTCTCGGCTCTTGATGTATCATATGACGGAGGCCGAGACTCAGGAGACGTTTTACAATATGCATTCCTGACCTCACTTTATCCCTCTTTCTCTATATTTATATCGAATGTATACGCACATTTTTCCACTGATGGTTCTGCTCATGAGAACCGTTTAGCGGCTGCATTCCTGCACAGAGCCACATGAGAGGAATTAGGCTAATATCCGATGAGGGAGTTATATAATTCTGCATTTATTCTACAGCCTGTAACCTTTGTTGCTTTATTTACTCTAATGCAGACACATGGGACAACTAAGACGACAGAAATGAACCCTGTGTCACAAGCAAAAGAATCGGTTTCCTTTAGTCGGACAAGGAGAAGTTAATCTTTTGTACATAAATGTTGTAATGTGTTGTTTTCACATATATTACACCACATAACAGGATGTTATTTAGAGCTTTGTTAGGGGACCTTTGGACACAGGACGGCCGCCCGTTAGACAGCAGCTCCTTTAAGTTCTTTACTGTTGAGACTTTTGACCTCAGACGTACACAAAGACACTCCTGGAACATCAAATTACTATATTATTTAATAACATACGGCAGGCTTTAAATATGTTATGGTTATGTAAGAATATTAAAAGGCAACTTCAGGATAACATGAGTGGAAACAAGTTCTGTAGGCTGTAAGTCTTGCTGCTTCATAGTAAATTAAAGATAACTAAATAAGGAGGGCTTTTATTGTGAAGAAGTTAAAGTAAATGAAACTTGTTTAACACCGAATTAGCGGAGCTTTGTTAGCGGCTATTCTCCGATAATACTGCAAGGATACACGCTATTAATAAGAAGAATATAACAAGAATATTGGCTTGATCGCTGTAGCGTCTTAAACATAAAAGTGGCTCAAGGGTTTATGCAGACACGAGACCATAAGGTTTATGTAATCAGGTGCATGTCTGAAATATCTGTGATAAACATATAATCAACTGGTTAAAAGTGTGCATATTAAGTAATTAGATGATAGATGTCTTTTTATCTTTTACTTTGACCTTTTGCATGTTGAAAAATAACAAATCTAGTATTTCCAAATAGTTTTTGGACCATCAGGTAAATTAAACGGACAAGTAAACTTGCACATTCTCCTGTTTTTATAGTCGTAGAGTAAAATCCAGTGTATCTGAGGTGGACGACTGTCTGATATTCTGCCTCTCTCTTAACAGCTGGCAGTGGGTGTTGGTTGGATTAAACATCCACTGTGTGTGTAATTTGGATCAGTTGATCCTCTGTGCATGATTCTGCACAATAATCTGGATACAATACCATCATTGAGAAAAAAAAAAAGCCTTCAGCTGCAGCCCCCCTCCGACCACAAGGCTTAGAGAAAATGTAGCGTGGACACATGATGGGGACTGATGAGGACAGTGCGCGGAGGGATTTAACAGGCGCCACGCGCACTTAATATGACTTTATGAATGAATGAATGAATGGATGAAGGACAGTCAGCAGCTTTATTCTCACAGTGTGTGTGTGTGTGTGTGTGTGTGATTATAATATCCAATGTTCCTGAGGCACAGGAAAATGGAAAATAGTTTATCAGGTTAGCAGCTCTCCTGCACGCTTTGAATGACAGGAACCATTATTCAGTAAACTAAGGTGTATCACTGACACACATACAAATATAATCTTTATTATTCTGTCTAACAGCAGAGAATGACCTCCAGAAATTTTATGAAGGCACAGCAAACTTATTTATGCATCATATTTCATACACAAGGACACTTCAGAGGTCTCCAAGTAATGCAGGAAAGATGACGAGACACATAATGAGGAGAGAGTTGAGCACAAGGAGGATAAAAAATCTGGGTGTTGAAATGAGTGCAAAATCTTTATAAATGTGCCGGATGCAAGAAAAGAAAAGTATATCTTATCACCATGAAAATAATATGTTGTGCAAACGGATAGTAGTTTCATATGATATGATATGCAGCGGAGGAAAGAGTGAGGATTTAGTACAGTTTCAGTTCAGTACAAGGCTCTTTAAAAATGTCTGGGTTCAAATCCCAGCTGATAAAGAATAAAGAGCTGACAGGAAGTGATGGAGAGAGATGAGAAGTGACTGGTGACGATGTGATTTCAAGGACTAGATTTGGGAAACCTGTTGAGAAATAGACGTATGTAGTTTCTTCTGTACGGTAAATGCTTCTTATCGTAAAGCTTAGCTTAGCACTGAGACTGAAAACAGGGGGATCAGTTAGCCTTACTCTCTCCGAAGGTAACAAAATGTTGTTTTAGTCAAAAGAAACTTTTTGGAGACCCTGCTGGCTGTCGGGTAAAGGTGAAGAAGTTAAACTCACTGGAAAACTATTATGTGTCTGGGTTTTAGTTTTTAGCTACCAGCTGAGTCCACAGCGGGGACCTGAGTTTGAGTCCATCCTTTGGCCCTTTGTTAAATGTATTTCCCTGCTTTCTCCAAACTTTCCAGGCATTCTCTAAAATTTCTAAAAATTGAGCATCAGGAGCTTGACTCTTACTCAGTCGTTGTCGAAGAAATCATCATCATCATCGCTAATGATCTCAACTTCTAGTAATATAAAGGGTTTATTCATCACCTTCTTAATGATATAACACACTCATTCCCACACATTCACATCAGCTGTTTGTCTCTGTGGTCCACTGAATGAACTCTGACGCTGTCCTGAACCGCTGCCTGTTTGTCCGTCACCACATCTCAGCAACAACAGCTGGAGGAGCCGGGACACAAACAAGCTGAAATCAGGAAAAAAAAAAATATCCAGACACACCAAACTTTAAGAGATTAAAGCCCGGGATTGGTACTGACTGTACTGAACTGACACAGTGTGTACTGATGGCGCAGCAGTTTAAGCTGATCTCTCTGCAGCACAGACAGGCTTAAAGCAGGAAAAAGAGCCACCCTGCAGGTTATCTTTTAAAGACACTTCAGGGCCCGAGTGTGACGATGCCTCGGGGGCCCGCAGAGTATTTTTATGTTACGAGTGTTTCCTGCAGCGACATCAGAAGTGAGCCGAGTGTTTCCCAGCAGCACTGTGGAGGATTCGGCCTCCTGCAGATATGCTCTTTCTGGGCTCTGACTCAAGTGTGTCTGGCTAATTATAGCAGCTCGCCGACCAGGACGGTTCAGACATCTGGTGTTATGTGCGTTTGTCACTCCTCCGTGTTTGACGGTCTCCCGCCGAACAAAGTTCACTACGAGACAACACCTTGTTTTTGTTATTTAATCTAAGATCTCTTGCTGTTTTTTTGCTCATAACGTGCAGACGGTCACGCAGCTTACAGTCTCGATTTGTTGCTGTGAGATGAAAAACATTTTATCTGTCAGCTGTCAACAGGTTTAGGACTCAGTTGTGTGTTTTAGTGCTGAAATGATGACGTAACTGACGCTGCCATCTTTGGAGCAGCCAGAAAATATCATAATTCAACAACGACAATAATTGTTAGCTTTACTGAGACATTAGAAGGTAGAAATTCATATTAAGTGAGAAAACTGGGTTCGTGGTTCATGAAAGTTTGCAAAGAATAATTTGCATTTACATGTACAACATTTAGCTGATGCTTGCAGATGAGCTGAAGCTAATTACAAAGATTTTCAGATCAAAAGCAGCCACGTATGCAAACAGAGAGGTGAGAGTTCGGTCAGAGCTTCCTGGTGGGCCATAAACAAAAAACAAAAATGTGGATAAACAAAAGCTGCGGGCCAAAAGGTGAAAAACACCAAAACTGAAGTAATTAGTGTTGCATGTTGTTCCCACTGTGCTGACGACGCTCCAGCCTGAAGTTGTTCCAGAGGATGTGTGATCAGTTCAGCTCAGACTTGCAGAGGATCCTGTGGGATTTGGGCTGCAGATAATAGACTTAAGACAGATCTCTGCTACTCTTTCCTCAATGAGCGCTGTGATCACTGAGCCTGCTGAAGTGGAAACTCACCAGACCGGACCGTGAGGGTCGCATTGATCAACCGTGGTCAGCTGATGAGTCTGTGGTGGAAAATTCCTCCCAGAGCAGTTTGATATATATAAACTGTCCACTCACTTTCATGAGGTCAAACACGCAACATCACGTGAAACACTGGAAATATATATTACGTTTATCTCATGATGACTGATGGCTATTATCTACCAATGAGCCAGAATGCAGTGTTCTCATTTGGACTGCGATCATGTTTTTATTAGTATACATCATACTTCAAACACTTCATAAATCTCGTAAACTAGCTAAGACTTATAGTTAATTGTTAACAGAGGTTGTTATAATGACGTTTAGAGGGTTATTTCCGCTGTTACTTCTCATAAAATACCCCCAAATTAACAACAGTAAAAAAGAAAAGTCACATTTACTCTGGCTGTTGGGTTGTTCTTGGCATATAAAGCCTGCAGTATCCTCAGCAGCTCACTTACAGTAAGAGCATGGCACAGCTTCAGTTAGTATTCAGGACACTTTTAGAGGGAGAAACTCAGTAAGATAATCTGATAAAGTCACTGATGCATTCAGAGATGTGGAGTTCACCCTCCCCTCCCCACAGCTATCCCTAAAACGTGTGTAAAAGGATTAAATCCATCAGAGGAAAAAATATCTCTGTAGCCATTAGCCCGTGTTAATTGATTCCCCGGTGGAGCCCCCGTGTTGATCAAAAAAAGGTCCCGGCATGGCTTCCATTAAACCCCGGATAGCTTGACTCCTGGCAGGAGACGCGGTGACACCGTGGCCTCGGTTTAAACGACACCCACAGGTAGGCTGAGAAACAAACGACCAATTATGGGCAGCAGAGCAGCATGTTCTGTCCCACCCGGACGTCCTCCCTCTAACCTGGCCTGTTGTCAAGCTGCTCGTGCTCAGCAGCCCGCCTCTGTCTGCCTCCTCACATCTACTTCACAATTACAGCCTGTCTGATGGAGTGATAATCACTGCAGCAATCAAATCAGGCTTCAGATACACTCCTGTGCTTCTGCTGTGGCTCCAGTAGGCCCATCTCCCAGGCTTCTACTGCTGCTGCTCCTCTGATGAGGTGCTTGTGATAGAAGCACGTGTGGAAGTCAAGAAGTCACGTGAGATGTAATAAGTTGGTTTTCTGCTTTCTTTGTTATGTATTTTTTTGAGTTGTGTACTTACATTATCATAAATGTTTCCATCAAATATTGTACCATGAGTAACTTTTCATTTAGAAGGTGCTATTTGTAAGAAGAGTAGATGTTTGAGTCTCATTCCCACCTCGTCAAAAACTGACACTTTAGGATGGCGCCTTTAAAATAGCCAATCATGCAAACTCATTGTCCTATGACCAGGACAATGACAATGAGATATCCAATGACCAGGATATGTATACGTATACATATCTGTATATACAGAATGTTTATATGTCAGGGCGTGTCCAGTTGGGCCCTTAGGCAAAGTGCTTCACGGGAACCAGGGCAGCCCGATGAAAAGTGGGCTACTGGAACAGGAACAAGACCTACTGGAAAACATTCATGGACGAGACCGGAGAATATGAAACTACTGGATGGATAAGGTACAACAAACATGCTATGGCAAGGGGCAGCCAGGACGACAGGTCACAGGGGGGGATATATCATCATACCCACACTCCCAGGTTGGGTACCAAGCCCCAATAACAACAAGTCCCAATGCAGACGCTCCCAATGCAGATGCTTGTTTCCATATCATTCACCCTGCTCTGCTGAGATTGTCTCTTACTCTGTAAAATATAATTTGTTATTTTTTTATTTATTTTTGACAGAAGGAATGTCCTGTACTGTGAAAAAGGGACAATAAACAGTTCAAAAACATCCTGAGTAAAGTGTCATGCAATACAGACCCACTGCACGGGAAGTTGAGCATTTTTTTCAGGATGTATCTGAGTGTTTTTCCATCCGCTGAGCCCGAGTGTGACAACATGAGATGGATCAGATTAAGTGTGTCAACTGCATGTGAATAAAAGAAACCGCCGTGACCGCAGGATATTTCCACACGAGTTTAAAAGTAGAATCAAGGTGGCATGTGAGAGAACAAAAACCCATAAATGCCTCATAAAGTGGAAACAAACAAAACGTGACAACACTCCTCGTCACTCGCTGAAGTGTCTCTGGTATTTTAATGGGCTGTATTTCACAACACAAAGCAGTATCGCAATAAAATGTGACAACAAAGCAGCCATCAGCTCACATTTGGGGCGAAGAAATCTGTTGAATTATTGCGAAAGATGTTTGAGCAGGCGACAATATAACTCCTGCTGCTGATCATAAATACTCTTATCGCTAATGATTTACTTTGGGAAATTCCTTTTGTGTGCAAAGTGTTCGTGTTTTGGCAGCACAAGAACAAAACGTTTTGATCCGCTTGTACTGTAAACACTCGTGGGTAACAATCTACATCACTGTGGGTTGTGAAATCCAAACATGCAGAGAGGCGTCCTGCTGAGTAATACTGCTCAGGACTCAACGTGTCTCTCATGTGTGCCGGACACGTTACTCTCAGAGTTATTTAAACATCCTGACGCCTGCAAAGGGACATCAGCTCACTCATGATGTGGATTTTCCCGAATCTATGGACAGATATGACGTTAGGAGGCGAGCCGGGGTGAGAGTATCTGCAGAGTCATGAAGCCGGTACACTTTGTCATGTGATAAGGCTATTAGAGAAGGATCTGGCCTCCTTAAATAACCTGGATTTAAGCCCTCCATTGTGAGTAAAAGAGATGGTAAGGTGGCAGAGAAGGGCACGACTGGGGGAGGAGGAGGAGGAGGAGGAGGAAGGTGGGAGACATTAAAAAAGAGAGCTGAGAAGCTGACTCAGAGTCGCAGAGGGAGAACATCCTGCGACGGGCGCTGCGCAGCATTAAGAAGCTGACTCAGTGTGCATGCTGGGAAAATCATGTACTGGAAATCTTCTTAGTGTGTGATCCATCTCCTGAATCACACCTACACACGCAGATGAACCCGCTGCACTCTGTCCAAGGAACCATATGTGCTGTTTAGGGCTGAATGTCATTCGAGGTGGTTGTTTGGCAAAGACTCAGACAGATAAGTTAGATTTTTAAAGGGACAGTTCACCCCAAAATCACATAAACATATTTTTACTCTTAGCTGTAGTGGTATTTATCCATTTAGATCACAGGTCTGCAACATTTTTCAGGCCAAGGACCACTTACCTGATAAAAAGACAGAGCAGAGACCCCCTCCAATATATTTTGTATGAAATTCAGTTGCATATTAAACTGGCCCTACAAAACAGTGGGCAACCTGCAGTGCAACAGTTGAAGCAGGGCTAATGCTAGTGGTTTCTAAGGTGGAGGGTATGTCAGAGTTGCTCGATAAGATATAACACAACCCATAATAGATCTCAAGAATGCCTGTACACTTGGGGTAATAATACAGATTACTGTTCATTATGTTTTCAATAATATGTAGTTAGCTCACTGGTTCCTTGTGATGGATAGGTGCTGCACAGTGATTTTAGCGAAATCATGATCAAGTTACTCAAGAGAATACAGATCTTGCTGTGAGCAGTTTCATGGAGAAACTATTTTCTGTCTACTGAACTACACCGTATCACTGCGCAGAGGGAAACATGCATCCACTGATGGAGGAGAGGCTCGCTTACTAAACTAGCTAACGCCAGAGCTTAGACAAGAAGGACACCATTAATGCTTACGTCCCATCGTGGAATCATATATTATGTTATTGAATTCTAATTATTGATGCATTCGTGTGTTATTAATTTACATACTGCCGGGTAGCTTGACCTATAATAATATGTCATTATTCATTAGTTGATCATCAAAACCTGCAAATTGACCAGTAAGTATAATATTTTCATAAAAAGTAGCGTAAAATGAACGTAAAGAAAAAGTACCTAAACTGATTTACTTGTTGAAAAAGAGAAGGGAGGATCATACTGACATTATGGCCCCACGCCGCCTTTTTCTCGACCACGTGGGACTGTAAGTATTCCTCCTCATTTTTGGAGGGCCGGGATCAGGTGAA
The DNA here is from genome assembly GCF_040436345.1 of Pagrus major. Taxonomy (NCBI): domain Eukaryota; kingdom Metazoa; phylum Chordata; class Actinopteri; order Spariformes; family Sparidae; genus Pagrus; species Pagrus major. The sequence continues at coordinate 12,611,454 of NC_133230.1, forward strand.
AAGGATTATGTGCTCATTAAACCCTGAAGTCTGAATCAAACCTCAATTATCCTCAAACTCTGACATTACAAAGCCTCTCAGGTCGCTGCGTGGTTTCGTAAGAATGGCCGGGAGCTGCTGCACGGGGGGCACCTCAGCTCTGCTTGTGTTTCTGTCAGTGATGTAGCATCCAGATCAGACTGAACTGTGGGTCCACGTGAAAGTGCCCCAACACTGCAGCAGCAGGGGCCCTGCCAGATGATATTAGAGTCAGTAGAGTCAGTCAAAGTAGAGACAGAGCTTGCAGATTGTTAGATCAGAAGACAACATGTATTTTTATTGTTTTAGAGGATTGATAACATAACTTTTCCTACCAGATGTTGAAAAAGATAAACATTTTGGGATGCAAACATTAAACATTTGCAGGTTGCAACCTCTCAAATGTGAGGATTATATGTTTATATGTTTTTTCCACTCATATTGCAAACTAAAGGTGCAATTCAAGGTAAGTGAGCATGCAAACAGTAACAAGACATACTGTATGTTAGAGGACATTCACTGGGGTAAGGATGAAGTCAAAAGTTTAGATGAATTTTTCTGTCTACAGAATGAACCGACCATTTCTCGTAACAAATTTAGCATCGTCCGCCAGCAAAAAGGTAAAATATGTACGTGGCTTCAGTCACCGGCTCCAAACAAAGGTGTTCTTTTGAGTGGCTGGTAAAATGTAAACATTCATGAGCCATTTGGCTGGTGGACAACAAAGTTAATTTTTCACTCTGTTCACAAGTGGAATAAAACCAAACTTCCTTGTATTTTCATATACAGGCAATCTGAAACACATTCCTGATGGCAGCAGGTTCAAGAAGTCATAGAGGACACTTGATCTTTGTGTTTAGAGCTGAGGTTAACGACACCTTGCAGTCAGTTCTTGTCCTTTGTTGGAATAAATAGTCTCGTAGGCATTGCTTAAGCACAACAAAGACGTAGTGAATCTAAATAAAGCTGAATGGCCACAGAGGATAGACTGCTGAATCAAACCAGACGTCAGAAGCACAACTCCATCACCTAACTAGAGCTGTAATCCACCTAAAGGCCTTTTGGCGGGCACACAGTCCAGTCAACGCTGCTCCAACTGTCGTCACCGCTCTCTGATTTGTTTAAAGGTGACGCTCTGAGGATCAACGCCAGCCGAGAGAGTTACAACTGCAACCTAAGAGCCTTTTCTCAGAATCAGTTTGAGGTCACGTAAGATACCTTCACTCCAGCTGTTGAGTTTATAAACTGCTACAGTGGACATGCAGTGGACAACGAGAGGGCTGCAGGGTTTGTTTCGCCGTAAGATTTAAGCGAGGGTTATGTAAGCGGCATTACACCACACTGAGTCAGAACGTGAATAATGCCTTTGTTTGATTGTGAGCATGAGTGAGTGTGTTGTGTTCTTCTGTCAGCTGATCAGCATCACAGAGAGAACACAGGAGATGCCACCTCGTCTGTGAAGCTGCTGGAGTTAAGTGACAAATCAAGTATTTGGAAATGAGTTGAATTACACTGAATAAAAGAAGACCTTGTGTTTGGTTTGTACTACTATTCCTCAGGTCAAGAATAACCTTTAATGAACTATGAATGAACTACTTTTTAATTTCTGGCCACTTGTGAGCAGAGCGAGCTGAAAACACAACAATGTTAAGATACTGTAGTATCATCTTGTCAAGTTTAGGGCAATGTTGTTGCCTAATGCCCATTTACACATGAAGCTGACATGGAGCAGCACTGACATTCACTTGGAGTCATATTTCTGGCTACTTGATGAATGTAAGTTTTATATTTGCTCTTATTTTTAGCTCAGTTTTTGGTCTCTTTTTCATCGACATGTTTACGTTCACATTATATGCAGTCATCTGATAGACTGTATATCTAAAAAATATGCATAAAGCTCAGGGTTTCATTAACAGGAGGCCCCTAAAACCCCCAAATTCCCCCCATATTTCAGAAGACATGACCTTTCTCTTCTCAGTGTTAGCTAAAGCCTTCTTATTATGAAACAACATCTGATATAAAGTAAAACAGACTTTTGGTAATGCATTTTGTTTTTTTGAGCTATTTAAAGATTCCTCCCAGAGGCTGAAATGTGATAATCTGATTGTTAAAGTCTGGTAAATTATTTCAAGCTTGGCCTGATCTGTTCTGTTGATGTTGTTGTTGGTATTGTACAGACATGTTCATGCAGCAAAACAGACTCTGTCAGGATTAATCCCTACAGGACCAGGGCATGGTTGAAATAGGATTATTCAAAAAGATCAATTATGATAAGACGACCGTATTTTGTTTGGTGGAGACTTCAGAGACAAGATAATGTGGTCTCTTCTTATTTATAGCTTCAACAGAGCGGTGATGCTGATGTCTTTTTGACGCCACTTTTGTTTTCACACAAACTTCCAGTAAATCCCTGAAAAATACGGAAACGAGAGCAGCAGCTACAACAGCCCATGTTTGTGTCTAAACACAGATTCAGATAGTCAGTTTTGGCTCTTCGTCAGTATGCAAACTACGTCAACCGGGCAAACAAAGCGAAAATTCATCTTGGACGTCTGCTGATGGTGCAGGCAACAACAGACGGCCAAGGAGAAGTCTGCTCCTCTATGGCTGGCATTGTTGTACGACAATGCAGTCTGAGTCATCCACCACGAGCGTCCTCCTCGTGGACACTCCAGGGCTGCCAACTCCCACCATCAACGGCTGTCCACTGGGTAATAAAAGCCCTCCTACATAGAAATGGTCTGTAGTGGCTATAAAATCAGTTTACAAATAACTGAATTGTTACTGTGTGGATGTTTTCATTCTAAAATCCTGTAAAAAAAAAAATGTAAAAAAATAAAACTTGTCCTGTGAAAATTCTATATTATTTATGTAAATATCTTATAAATGACAGGTCTGTACTTACTTTCCTGTCATCAATCTACATGGGGAAACAGGAAGTCATTTTTACATGTTGTGATCATAATTTCCATTCTGTATGTTATTTTTGGACTGCATGCGGAAGGTGAAGATTTGTTTTTCTATTTATTATTATTTTGACATTTCCAGCATGAGGAAGTGAATCAGACTAACTACTTTTTTCCAGTCTCTCTTAAAATACATTTGAATAAACTTTATTTGTAAATACAGTGTCATTTGTTTTGGATGCATTTACATTTACTAGTTTATCTGTTTTTTTCCTCTTTCAGCCCAATCTCGTAATTAGCCAGTGATGGAGCGTAACTAAGTACATTTAGTCAAATACTGTAGGCTGAATATTAGATCTGATAATTGTCCAGGCTGATAATCATTCATCCCATTGTAAATATATGTATAATTTACTTTGAAGCTGCTTGTACTTGTGATACTTAAGTGCATTTAATATCAGCTACTTTAAGACTTTTACTCAAGCACTATTCATCTGGGTGACTTTTACTTTTACCAAAGTAACATTTTTACCTGACATCTTTACTTTTACTCAGGTATGACTTTTGGGTAGGTTTATACAACACTGTAATTAGCCTAGCCTACATTCAACTCATATTTAGAATCATGTATTCCTATATTTATTCACCTGCGAACATGTCTGCAGTTACTATACAGCTTACAACTTTAAATTAATACATTTATATCAGCAATTCATTTTTTTTTTTTTTGCCTTACCCTAACCCTGTAAGCCACCAAGGGTAGCAAGTTAGCCTAAGTGAAGCTAGACCTCTGCTTTCAATAGTGCCATAAATGTAATTTGATTGCTTACTTATTAATCTTTTTTTCACTTCATACCATTTCTACTAACTTTTTATTATTGTAATTTCATTGTATTAACTGTCACGATCACTGTCCATTCGGATATACGCAGACTTTCATCCAAAAATCACATTTTTAAGAGAAAATGAGATCTGTTGACATACCTGGCCGCCATTTTTGGTATTCTACCGCCCCCTGCTGGGAGACCCCGTGCATCGGAGAAGAAGAAGAAGACGAAGAAGAAGAAGACGAAGAAGAAGAGATAAATACGTCACATCCGGATGGTCAGTCCACTTCATTTCGCAGCAGTTGAACGTGAAGGTACGTGTCAACAATCCTCTTCCATCCAACTCATATTATAAATGTATAAAGTTTCTGACTTCTTGAAATGTTATTAGAGGCGAAGATTTGTGACAAAATGGCGGTTTTGTGAAAGTTTCTAACCGTTTAAGTCGTAGAAATGCGGTTCCTGCTAGCTAACATGTTTGTGTGAGTTTGTAATACCCATTATTCATTTTCTTTGTTTTGTTTACAGACTGAAGTCGTCCAGTGTGCGACGTCCAGCATCAAGATGGAAATGTAAGATTGTCTCTCCTAACATTTTCCTTTCGTTGTCACAACTTATTTGGCAGCAGTTTGTCTTCCAGCCCATGTGTGAGTCTGTGGACTGGCTTGTGAAAGCTCTGCATGCTGTTCACACAGGAAACTACAAACACATTCATTATCAACTTCAGACAGACTTGCAATATTATTTATATATTTAATTCTGCAGACCTTATCCAGCGAGGCTCAGCCTGCAGTGGCTCTATCCTTTCCTGTAGTGTCTGCTAGAGAGATGTGAGGCTGTTTGAGGCCCTGCTGTGTCTCCTCATGGCAGGGTTATAGGTAAACCTCCAACAAACCGAGTGCAAAGTATCCGTTTAACATTTCATTGTTACAAGAAATGGACCCTAGTTCTGGGTATACCTTTTTTTAGAGAATATGCTTGACCCTTTAACAGGAGACCATGTGGCATGAGGGGATAAGATTATATGGGTGGAGTTGTCTGTAAATCTCCAGGCCTTGCATACTTTTTAGACTCATCCCTTCATGATTCATTTAAGTGTTAAAATCCTGATTTCTTAGTGTAAAACTGATCTTTTACAGGACTGCAGAGATTAATCCAGGCCCCGCCCTGCTCAGACCTCCTGACTGACATCTGCTGCTCACTGAAGGTTAGTGTTTCATACATGTGGCCTGACAAATGGCTGTTTTTTCATGTTGTATGCCTGGAAAAACTGCCCAATCTCCCACGTTTAAGCATTGCTTGCGAACAAAATGTTACGCATACTCGAGCCACAGTGAATCAAATGTTTTTGATGTGATTGGATCGTTTTTAGCTCAAATCCAAACACACACCTCCTACTGCTAGCTAACGGTCAAGTGGGGTTAGCCAGTCGCCCTGAATAACATTTGATTGGATACGTTTATGTAACCACTCCGGAGTTCACATGAGTCATCTAAAGTATTATGCTCTACTGGAAGAGACAGACTTTTAATATTAAAAACAGAGTAGGGCTGCAGGATAAATCGACTGGCTAAGTGCAATATCCAAATCGCATGAAGCTGCAGTTTTTGATAAAAGCAAATTGTGTGACAAAACAGCATTATAGTGCTGCAGAGAAGCCCTGGCCTACAAATCTTGATGTAAGAAAAGAAAATGTAGTAATGAAATCAGTCAGAGCTATATGTAAAGGTACCCTTGGTATTTCTTACGCCAACACTATCTTGTTGAACATTAAACCTGTAAGAAGTGTGCAGACCTTTTCCAGCGAGGCTCAGCCTGAAGTGGCTCTATCCTTTCCTGTAGTGTCTGCTAGAGAGATGTGAGGCTGTTTGAGGCCCTGCTGTGACTCTTCACGGCAGGGTTATAGGTAAACCTCCGACACTGTCATAGCTTTCAGATAAAGCTCTTGTTGTACTGCTCCAGCTGTCTGAGCTTGACTGAACTGTTTTTGCTTTACAGGAGTTGAAAACTCGGCACTACTTCAAGAGGCTTTCAGCTGCTGAGTGCAGAAGTCATGTCAGAAGCCCACAGCGAGGTTAAAAGGTATGTTACCTGATCAGTAATCATAGCACATCAAACCTGGATTGGCAGTTCAGTTTCACTGGAGTCATTCTTGTTGTTTGCTTAAATTCTGCTGTACTCATGTGCTTCATTGTATTTAGTCAAGCTAAGTTGGGGTATTGAATGGTTTTGAGTCCTTGTATGAACAGATATGGACACAAAGCGTTGTATAAATTAAAAATCTGAGAACTACTGTGTTTTTATTCTTACCAAGGCTTCACCGGTCTCTGTGGATCAGTTTGGGCTCCTTGGTGAAACCAGTGTGCCGCAAACTTAAATGGCGAGACTTTGATGCAGGTGAGAATAAAGTATTAAAGTCAGTCTAATGGTTCTTGATGTTATAAAACAATAAATGTATTAAAATATTTTCTTTATATGCAGATTTCATCTGGGAGTTGGAGAACCAGTTTGTCTGCTGAGGGGAAACAGTGTCATATTTGGACGTCTGATCCTCAGAACTGAGAAGAACAGAAAATTCAAGTCTAGACAAGAGAATTTGTGTCCAGAGTTTCAAGGGAATGACAAACAGTTTTAAATAAACATCATCCTTAAGACATTTGCTGTGGTTGTTACTTCATTTAAAATCAGAGAAAAACTGATTGTGTCTGATTCCGTGTCCCTGAATTGCACAACACAAGAAATACACTCAGACTACAGCTGCTTTTATATTCGTCACACAAGATTGTGTTGATCTGTGGTTTTGTGCAACAGGATTTGCCTGGACCGTGGCCAACAACAAAGTACAGATTGATTTCTAAATTAAAATCCTGAAATGGAAAAAAGGTCTGAAAATGAAAGCAGTATAACTGCTGTAATCTATCTCAAAAAACAAAGCTGTTGCTGACGACATACGAGTGGTTTCAACACTTTAGGAGCATAAAGGAAACATTTTTATCTAACTTAATTTGTGAAACCTAAAAGTCAAATGTGATACTAAAATGTATCCTGTGGTTAAGATCTTTGTAAAAGCACACAATTTGAAATATTGAGTAATGTTTTTATTTTTATTCTACAGCAAAGAATGTAATACTGGTAAAGATCCACGTGGGGGCAATATTGTATCTAGTGTAGGACAGGATGTGTTGGTCTAAAACTATTTATCTTACATATTTTAAAGCTGCAGATGTTTTCAGGTCTTAATAAACACTTTGTGGCCCCTTTATTTGGTACACCTGAAAATCTAATGTGATCCAAAACAACTGCTTAACCATAAAGTCTATCTATTAGGCGTTTCTGTTACTTTGTCTTGCAGTCCAGTGTAATGAAATAATAAAAATGGTGCTTGAACCTGTTTATTATGAACCAGCCATTTAAAGCAGCACTTTATATTTGACTTATTTAATTTTAAAACCCTATTACAGTTGTTTTTTTCAAGGGCTTTCAATGAATATAATCAAATGACTCTGTCCTGTTACTGAATAAATGAAAAACAAAAACATGTAGTCAACTTTAATCACTGAAAACATGTCGAGAAGGAAATATTACTTTGTTTTCATTGTGTTTTATTGTGTAATGCTTGAGTTGTAAATCAGCAGCGGACATGACGACGTTAGTTTCGGTTTGAGCTGCTGCCTGCTGCTAAACACAAACCCTGTTTATCCACCTTACAGGACTGAACTACACAGTAAGTTACAACATTGTGTGGATTGACTTTTGTTGCAGGTTGTACATCTGCAGATTTATAGAAATATGACTGAGTGAGCTAATGAATCACGTGGTTACTCGGTAATATTTTCAAGAACTCGTGATATTTACAATTAGAAAACGCGCTTTTGCATCGAAATGAGTGTTTTCTTATAGAGCACTTTGTGTTTCTCGAGCAGAAACCTCGCGTAGGTCTTTATTAATAGAAACCACATCTACCAAACAGCCTCAGTTTACCGAGAACAGCATAAGTTTCACTTTCGACGAAACCCTAATTCTTTTAATATCAGCATGAAACCTTTATCTGACACACAAACTGGACAGTGTGAGGTATAAAAAGCTGCGCTGGAGCCACGGAAGCAGTAAAATCACTGATAAATCACCAACAAACATTATTTTACTCGCATGTAATTTTTCATTTTTTTACATTCATGATATAAATAGTTTCAAACATGTTTTCCAGCACCATATTCTGTTGTTGTAATCTACTTTACACAGTTGTTACAAGAAGTGGGCTGCTGTGTGTCTAAGTCATGGATATTGACCACGTGATGACGTAATGAATGTCACTAGTAACGTCAATATCCCAGACTCCCTTACAAATCGAGTGATTTTAAGAGTTGTTGCATCGCGAGGAGAAACTTAATCAAATTTGTGGAACGGCTATGGCAAATTTTAACTCATTGGTGCCTTCTTGTAAATTCGGCATTAAGTATAATACATTAAAATGTTTCTTTACTTGTAAAAAGTGTCAGTTTCCTTGCGGCGTCGCTGTAAAGGCCTCCTCTTTGGGGAAAGTGGCCGGACTCCCTTTAAAAAACGCTCAATTTTGAATCTTGTTGCGGAAGGAGAAGCTGTATAAACGTTGTGAAACGCTTTCTACAACACATTCACAACTATTTAGGCCTACTTGCTAATTCGGCAGATGTTATACATGAAAATGTTTCTTTCTTTTTGTAAAAAACGTATCTCTTTGTTCTAATGATGGAAGTGAAGTCCTATATTTTCATATAGAGCATAGTTTAATGTCAGCTATTGTACTCTATTATCTAATTTTTTTATTACCCCCCCCCCCCACACACACACACAAAACTCAGATTATAACTCAAACCCTGATTAAAAGTGTGTGTTCACCTTTACTGTTACAGCGTCAACAACACCAACAGAGGGTGGAGAAAAGACGGCAGCAGAAGTTAACTCCAGATATTTTCTCGCCCTGTGCTGAACCATAAGTAGGAGTTGCAATAGTGTATTATCTGTGGTTCATTTGTGTAGCTGTCCAGTGGGGCAGTTTCAGTACTCTGTTCTATCTTTATAAAAGGACTGTAGAGACGAGTTAAAGCCTCTTCACGCTCATGTTCGGCTGACAACACCAGTCATTTAGTAGCTCTGTCGGAAAAATCTCCTACAAAGATAAACAAGGTGGACTTTTTTACCTTTTATTAGCATGAAACATGGTTGAGCACTTAGAGGCACGTTAAAGCAGTATTTATGTATTTTTGTGGTCTTGACAGTAAACCATATTTTTAAAGATAAAGCTGACCTTTTTATATATTTGTCTTATTGTCAACAAATAATAATAATAATTGTCAACATTTTTTGTGGCAATTCTATGACTCCATAGACAATAAATCTGATTCCTAATAAATTAGATATTTTGCTGTACTCACTTCCTCTATTGCTCAGAAGTGGAAAACACACATTCAGCATTTATATTAGTACATGTGTCAGCCTCCTGGCAGATCTACTGTATTATAAGGCCATTTTTGTTCAGAGAAATCACAATTTGAGGTGGTTAATTCTTGCTTGACATCCCTGGTTGAGTTAATCACTGAATCCATCCTTTAGTAACTCATGTCACGCCATTTCTTTGCACGGTTGCTGCCCGAGTCTTGCAAAAGAGCGCTCGTGTTTTGGAGGTGAATCATCGACAAAATAATTTAACAGTGACAGCTGTTGATCATCTCGAGATAACAGAACATCGCCATCACATTTTTAGTTTTCCATCTTATGTTAGCTCAAATTATTCATTTCATTATTTTGTTTTTCTCCACCTCTCATTCACAGATGGATTTCCCAGTGGAGGCAACAGTGCTTTTGAATAATTTCCCCGATGAGACACAGGTGCGCAAAATCCTCAGGTCACATGGCTTTGAGTTGAGAGATCTGAGCAGAGATGAGGTGAGTGTCAAGGGGTCATTTTTGAACCTTAAAGCTGCGAAGGCCTCTTTGGAGCTGCTTCTAAAATCACAAACAAAACCGGACATCGCGCCACCCTCCCCCTCACCGGTCCCAACGGCTTCCTCTGGAGCCATTTCCAAATACTACACTAGCAACAGCTCAGATCGTAACAGAAGCCGACCAGGATCCCGAAAACAAGCCTCCCCCACCACCATCACCACCAACACCACCACCACCACCACCTCCTTCTCCTCCTCCAACCACCACCCAACTTCTTATTCTCCAAGACCAGACCAGCAGCGTGGCTCACTCAGGTCTGGAAAAGAGTCCTTTGTAGTCGATGCAGACGTGTTCGGGTACGCAGAGCGGCTCAGGAAAAAGGACATCGACTGCATTCTGGAGAGCCATAATGTCGAAATAGAATCGCGTCCAGTTGGCGAGAGCTGCAGCGTCACTTTACACGGGAAGAGTGCAAGAACAGCTGTCTTCAAACTACAGAGTCTCCTGCACGATCTCAACAAATCACTCCGCACGCAGGAGGTTTCTCTGAGGGACATGGATCGAGACGGCAGGGCTATGTTAGTGACAATTCAGGAAGACAGAAACATTTGGAAATCAGTGCTTGTGTGTCAGAAAAAAGACGGACTTCACCTCATCGGACCGTCTGGTGAGAGCTACGAGTTAAAGCAGAGGCTGCTGGGGAGGCCGGTGGACCGCTCGGGACAGAGAGGACGGACATTAGACAGGAACTCCAGAGGGAGGAGCAGCTCTCTGCCACCGATCAATCGAAGGAACACAGAAAGAGAAAGTGCTGCCGTCGCTTATCCATCTCCTGCTGGAGCTGCAGGTTACACTCCTTCAAAGTACCAGTATGGTAAACGGGAAGGTGCTGAATCCAAGCAAGGAGCTGCTGCTGCTCTGAAGAGAGTTTTTAGGGGAAGAAGCTTCTCTGAGACCCGCCACAAAAACACAGCAGACAGAACTAATGGCAACGTGCAAGAGATGGAAAACAAGAGTCCGACTCTGAAATCACCCAAGAAAGGCGCCAAACAATTTCTTATTGCAATTAGTCCTGATAATATAAAGACAGCGTTTAAAAATAGGAAAAAATGGCGGTGAATTAAAGTTCAGGACGGTTCACAGACAGAGCTGAAACATTTGTTTTTTGTCTTTTTTGACCATGTTATGTGTCTAAATACCTGATATTTGTCTGAGTATAGCAGGTACAAAGCAGAGTAGTGTCTTGTAATAGGGTGAATCGTGTCTCTTGTTTCTGCACTATGTAACTTCAGTGAGAGGGTTGGATCACACTGTTACATACATGTTATGAGTTTTGTTTGTAGATAGCACCTACATTACAACATTAAAGTGTTACACACCTGAGATTTGTATCTATGACAGTGGTGTTGCACTCAGAAACTGTGGGGGGCGCCAAATCACACAAAATGCAGATTCCCACATAGTGCTACTTTAAAGCTACTGATAGGAACTTTCATTTTGTTGATTCACAGTGAAATTTGTTTTAGTGCCCTGCCTCCGTCTTCCTCGATTCATCCTCAGCACTCCAATGTAAATAAACTGATTTAATTTTCTGACTTATTCAACCTGGGTAAGTAAAAATCTGACCAGGTGAAAGTCATTAAGAAACACTACAGTATATTTTGCAGAAATAGCCAATCCCTCTCACTGCTGGTCTTGTTTGCATACGTAGACCACTTAGAGTCATCAGTAATATATTGAGACTGGTTCATCACCAGTTAAAAACTCCTTGTAGCACGTTTAGTTAACCATGAAATCACTGTGACTCTAAACATTATTGTTATATTTAATTATCGGCTGATAATGGAATTGAACAAAGCCAATAATCTGAAGCCAAACTGCTTTCATCGACTTAACAAGCAGGGCACCTTTAAAGTTAGTTAGTGATAACTAAATCAGAAGACCAGAACATGTTCGCCGGTGTGGATGATTTTTACAGATTCAGAGAAATAAAGCACAATTGCAATTTGCACAGGGGTGGATCACGTATGTTTACACAAACTACAGCAATAGTTTTGCATATGGTGCATCCCTGTATTTGACCTTCTGTACAAACATTTTTTTGCTCTCTCTCAGCCGACATGTACAACAATATTACTATACAGTATGAGCTATGATTAACAGATAACATCAGCCCTGCAAACATCAGTTTTTCAGTGTCGACTCTCTTTAATCAGCTCTTTAAAATGTTTTTTGTTGAAGCTAGTTGATTGCACTGTAAATGTTGATGATCTGTACATTTTTCTACATCTATAAGAGCATCAGTAAAATACGGTTTATATAAATGGAAAAAACTGAGAATAAATATGGCAATTAAATAAACAAATGTCCAATAAAAACATTAAGATTAACAATGAAGTACCTTGGGTGATTTAAAGATTCTCTGAGTGATATTTAAACGTGTTTGTGCTCAATTGTCAGCGTGCCCGTTTGTTAATTTTACTTTAACACCTGAATGCAACATCAAGATGGAGGACACATGAGCAGGAAGTGAAACTCTCTGACAGCCGACTGACCTCATGCTGAGTGAGGAAGTGCTGGTGGCTGATGAGGATCTCACAGGCAAGTTTTAGTTAGAAGAAGGGACTGGATGTTTGACTGGACACTGCTGATATTATACAGTTTAAAACCAGCTTCAGTTGAAAGGCTGTCAGAAGCTCTACAGTAGGTAGGTGTTTTGTAAATGTTTCAGGCTGATGGTAAAGTCCCTTTACACATAATTTTCCAATCAATGGTTTTATTCAATTCAGTCAGGGCTGCTGCACTGATGACTATAAGTGTGACTCAGAGGCCTCATACCTACTAGTCTGATGAGAAACCTGTCCTCTATTAGAGCGCTGTGGTTTCCCCTGTTTGTTTTTGTCTGTAGCCAGGGTATCACAAAACCCCGGCACGAAATCTGATGGACAGAAAGTTGTAGGAAGTCTGATAGTAAATGAAATTACATTTTAAAGTTGAGTTCCCCCAAATTTACCATTATCTTGATTTTTTCCCCCTTCTTTTTTCTTTTTGTCTCTCCTTGTTCGTTATTTTCAGTTGTTCATTTGTTCTCTGTTGTTGTTCTTAGTAGTTACAATCACTGTCTGTAGTGGCCGCTTGTATATGTCTATTTTATTGTTAGTTTTTATGTCTATTTTAGAGTGTTGTATCACTGCAAACAAGCCACAGCTAGAAGTCCTATATATATATTGCATTGGTTGCTTTTCAGTTAGATGTAACAATGCTTATGTGTATTGTCCCTGTCAAATAAACTGATAAATAAATAAATACTACTAAAAAGGACAAGCATGAAACTTCAATCTTGACTAAGAATTGTTGAATGACAAAACAATCCCAGCTCAAAGCTCTGACTCCCAACAGGAGCTTTTACCCTGCACCTCTCTCACATAGTCTTCATCAGTGGATCATTTCCTCTGTTGTCATGGAAATGACACTGATGACATGAAATTTCTAATTACTTGTCCAATTATCAGCTTTTTCAGAGGTTTCAACTGTGTCTGTGTTGTATGAAAGCCCCGGACAAAGCTGGAAAGTTGAGCTTGGATTGTTTTGTCTCGTAATGAAACCCTTAATTTACCGAACACTTGCTGGATAGTTTTTTGTTTTATTTACTCAGGTTTTGAACTATCTGTCTCTGAGATTTACGGTGGACACTGTTCACAACACGGTTATCAACGCTAACATGGAATTTTTTTCTTTTTCTTTTTTCCAAACACATCCTCATATCAAAACAACAGATTAGATCGTTCAGAACCAGTATGATTGTTGTCCAAGACAACATGTGACAGGCGTATGGGACAAACGTGGTTAACCCTGTGACATGGTTGCATCATGGTAACATTAATAAACATGTGGTTTAGGTTGTGAAACTGTCCCAGTTTGGTTCGGTTGGACTCCCAGAACTACTTGGTTAGGTTTAGGAAAAGATAATTATTTAGGTTATAATAAGTACTTTAATTAAATATGTTCAATTACTTATGCGATGTAAGTTAAGAATGTTACGTAAGTTTAAATAAGTTAAAATCAAGATTTGGTTTCATATGGGACGCAAACAGTGGCCTCTGGGTGAAAGCACTGTGTTTGAACCAGCCGTCCACCCTGACCTCCTCCCTATGGACATGTGGCCTTATATACTACGTCACCAGACATCCTCCTTTGCCCCCGTCATAATGTCTACGGCCACTAGAGATCACTAACTAACAATAAATGTAATTATGGATCGTAATGAGCTCCTTACATAGATACATACATAGCCGTTCTCGAATAAGAGAGAAAAAGTCTTTAATTTAAGTGAACTAACCCTTTAAATTTTAAACAAAAGGAGTGACATAGACAAGTAATCACGCAGCACTATGAGGCAGAAAGGCTGATTATCCTTATCACAGACTCCATTCATGAAATAGACAATACAGGCGTGGATTCAGCTCATCATGGAAAAAAACTCGTCTGAGTCATGAAGTGAGTTGTGTCACTCGGCCTGAAAGATATCCACACGCTGCTGCAACATGTTGGAGAGCTGTCTGCAGCTGGAGACGTCACTTCAGCGCACCTCGACTTTCACACCATGCTGAGAGGTGTACAAGTTAGAGGCGGAGCTCATCCGTGGGACTGAATGAGCTTTGTGGTTAAAGGATAAATCAGACTTTTAGCATGTTTGTGTTCAGCAATAGTGAAAGATTAGTGAAACTAGATGAAGATGAGTGACTTCAGGAGCATGTGACAGAAATGTTTCATGGGTAAGTTTTGGCCTTCAGTAGCATCAATAACACGGGACATGGGGAATTTTTGTTCTTTCTTATGAATTGTTTTGCTTTCTCTTTAGACATTTCCCGCTCTTGAACTAAAATTAGACCCACTTCCAGTGAAGGCAGAAGACAGCGGTTGGTCTTTACTGGATTGTGTGAGAACAATTATCTGTGAGAACAGCATCCGAAAACAAATACAAGAGTTGTTTTCCAAGAGTTGCAGTATGTAGCATTCATCTCATATTAATCAGATCGTAACTACAAGCTGCTGAGTTGGAAAATCTGTTCATGTCATCCTCTGAGTCGTTAATCTGACTCTGATATCAGGACTTTCTGACAGCTACAACAGCTGTTTGGTGAGAAAAACCACAGAAGTGGCGACAAATCATTGTCAAAATGGCTTCAAAGCCACCATGTTAGCAGTGACATGATAACTGCACAAAGCTGCTTTATTTTGAAGGTTTCATCCTTGTGTGTCATGTTCTGTTTGACACTTCCTGTCTTTGTGTGTTTCTTTCTTTTTGAATGCCTTTACTTGCTTCACCTGTCCCTCATGAGTCTTCCCTCCTCGGTGTATTTAAGTCTGTGTTTGTCAGTTTGTCTGTTTTCGTCCTCGTGTCACTTCTGCGTTTGGCTCCTCTTGCCGTCCTACGTTTGCTGATCATGTGTCTTCAGTGTTCCTGGTTTTTGTTCCCCGTGCCTTTACAGTTTGAGTTCAATTTTTACGTTTCTCTTCTTGTTTTTTGGAATTACCCCGGCCTGCTTTCGTTGCCTGCCTTTGTAATTTGGATTTCTGCTTCGTTATTAAAGCTCACTTTTTTTCCCACTCGCCTATCTTTGTGTTTACAATTGGATCCTCAACTTTTGCTAAAACTAACAACCTCTATATTCTCATTTAGCCACTTGTTAGCCTTTTTAAAGACACATTAAAGCTTTATAATTCAAGGGAACCAGAAGTGCAAAAAGATGCACTTATTTCCAGGTTTTAGGACTCATTCCTGCAGTACTATAAGAAACTTACAATTGGACAAACAGATAATTTGAATGAATTATTTTCTCATGATGTGAGGGGCCCAAAATGAGTGAAAAAGAGGAAACTACCTTGAAAAATTCTTGATAAAAGGACTTAAACAGTGCTGTGAGTAGGGGATTTAGAAGTCACTTGTCTCTGCCTTAGTCAGCTTTCCAGTAAACTCTTTCAACTTAATCACACACACCTACACCCCGACTCTGTCTTACATGACAGAGAGCACTGCTAACCCTTTTGGCTCCTGAGTTTCTCAAGTTTCAGCCTGGCTCTGCTGTGAGATGGGAACCTCTGGTTTCATGAAAATCCTCAGGGACACATTGCACTGCCAATGCCAAGTTAAGAAAGGAAATGCCACGATCCTTCCCAGGAGATAAAGGCCATTTTCCACCCTCAAATTTGCAAGGTTAACTGCTCTTGTCTGGCAGTATGTCACATGTTGGTTCCTGTTTCTGGGAAGAAAAGATACACAAAATAAAAACAAAAAGATTAAGTCTGGTAGTGAGAACCGCGCACTAAGTGACAGTTTTGAAATTTGGAGGCCTTGTGGCAGGAAGAGAAGAGACAGAGGAGGATGCAGAAGTGGTGTGAGCTTTTAAAGATAGCCTCCTGCTATTTATACAGATCTACGTGAGGGCATGGGCTGACTGACAGGATGACGTGCTGCAGCTTGTAGACCACAGCTTTCTGTGACTTTACTAAGCACACCCTAAAATTCACCAGAGAGCTTTCCCCGCCCACAGCAGACTGTCTACACTAGTCGACCATACTTCTCTTTCTTCTTCCTTAAGCCGCTTTCTGTTCCTCTGCGTCTTGTCCGTTCTTTTTTCATATTTCGTGTGGTTGGTGAACAGGGGCAGGGATGGCGGAGCTGGAGGGCCTGGAGTTCGGGAAGTCAGACTTCGTGCTCCTGGATGAGGTGACGATGGAGCAGTTTATGGAGAATCTGAAGCTGAGGTAAGGCCTGAGAGACAGTTAGAGAGGAGGAAGGGAGGGGACGAGAGTGGAAGCAGCTGGGTGGCAGAGATGCAGAGGGTTCATACAAACCTGATTTATGAAGGGAAACCACGTGATTCTGCAATAAAATATGTTAAATTAAGGTTTATATGATAGATCTAAGTGTCTCTGACATTCACACACTTACAAAACTGTCTCTGACACTAGCTTGATGACTTCTTTAAAGTGAGAGGCTCATAAAGATGAAACAAAGCGCAACCTGTCTCTACCCCGCCTCTCCTGTTCACCCCCTGGGGTTCAGGTATAAAATTGTGGTTAATTTCATCATAACCACACTAAACACTGGCTGTCAAGCGAGCCAAATGAAGCACATGGCAAGCCAATAAGAGCTAGTCTCACCAAACCTGTCTGACTTAATATGTAGATGTAGCTTGTTTTTGTTTCGTGACCTTTCCGCTCTTTAGGCGTATAACCCTTCGGGATATTTCTCTTTGTCTCCAAGTCCAGACAGTGTTTTTTTTTTCTTCTTTTTTCTGTGTTGCTCATTTCCTCACTTCCTCGGTGACTTTTCGCAGGGGCATCATGTCCTCAGTTCAAACTGTGAGAAATCACACAGTTTCCCGTCATCTCGGGTTCAGCAGAGGCACCGAAAATGTCAAATAATATCAAAAAAGCTCCAGATTTACAGAAAACAAGTCTCACTTTCTCAGCTGACGTGTGCACAGCAGATGGGCTCTAAATTAGCATTTTTCACATACTTACACCGTCTCAGTGTTCGTCTGTCATCACTGCTTGGCAAAGTAATGTATGTAGAGTTTCATCACACAGCTTGATCAGACTTGTCAGGTGGAAAAGCATAAGCATGTTGTGAAGTTCGTGCTGCTGTGATGATTGTCGATACTTTCACCTGTGAGTTCAGGTGTTTGCCTTTTCAAAACTTCTGTGTTTGCATTTCTATTTTTGCACTTGCACTGTTTTCTTTCTGGTGATCATCACTGCTGCCAAGATGAGTATTTTTCTCTCCTGTTGGGCAGGATATCTCTAAAACTTATGAATATATATGCCTGGAGGTTGGTGAACAGAGAGACCTTGGTGTGAACCTTTTCTTGAGTCTCTTCCAGAGATCAAGACTTGATTGGAAATTGGTGTTTTCGTCAATTTAAGTGCTTGACCTGACACTTTTAATGCAATATTAACTACAGGCAATAAAGGTTTTGTGCTCTTTGAGTTCCCTCTTGCTCAGATCATGGTCTGCGTCTCCTCTCACCTGATTGGTCAGTATATTACCAGGAAGGTGACTGAGGCGACTTCTCTATTTTTTTGGCACCAAATCCAACTGTGACTCAGAGGAAACCTACAATTTGCTGCACCAGTGCTCGACCAATATTCCTGCTTTCAGGGTTGATTTAAGCCAGTTGTAAATAAAATATATAAATAGCCTCTCTGTGACTCAGATGCAGCCATAACCATCAATGTATGTGTTGTAATTCAGATGGCGGGATCCTCCTGCACACTTCCCCTTCAGTGAACCTGAACTCAAGGCTGAACCTGACTATTGTTTCCCAATAAAAAAAGTTTAGCTGCACACAGACTGAATGAACGGTGCTTTCAGGTGCTCCAAGTCAACTCAAATTATAGGATGATAGGATCAATAATAATAATATGATTACAGTTATGAGACACGTTTCTATCAGTTGAGGAAGAATTTAATTTACCGCCACTGTAGCTAAAAGTGAAAATGATATAAAAGCAATGTTTAAGTTTGTATATTAGTTCATGAAGGAAAATGACCACTTACATACAGTACGGTGGTTTGAGCAACACCCTGCTTCACATTTCACTTTTTCACTTTCACTCATATGATGGAGTGAAAAGTTAAATGTTTCCCAGGGATACCAGGAGTGGAAGTAACTAATTAGAGCTACTCAAATCGCTGTCAAGTCTGTAATCTTACTTGTACTTAAGTATGCATTACACCATGTAATCTACTTAGTTACTTCATAATCGAGTCCTGAGTACATTTTGAATTAATATCTAAACCTTTCATCCTCATCTTTGCAGCCAATAAGGCTGTCTGGTCACTGACAGGCCAATGGAAACCCTGACATACGGACAAAAACACAACATTTGATTGAATGTCTGCCACTGATAATGCATCAACAGTTAAAAAGTAACTAAATCTCTGAGTTATTGTTTGAGAAGAATACTTTTAATTAGGTATTATTTCAATACCAGTAGTTACTGTTTGCACCCGTGACAGAAACTCAAGTACTGTACTCAAGTACAATGTTAAAATACTTGAAAACAGTACAAAGAGCCCACTATCTCACCAGGCTGATAATCAGTTGATCCCTATATAATATCGTTATACTTTTACTTGTACTTTTAATCCTTGAGTACATGTAAGATAAGACTCTCAAAGACTTTCACTCAAGTACTTTTTGTATGGATGACTTTTACTTTTACCAAAGTAATATTATAACATGATATCTTTACTTTAACTCAAGTTTGACTTTTGGCTACTTTTACAACACTGATGTTTCCCTCTGAACTGTAGTACAAAGTGAATATAATAATAACTATAATAATAATAGTGAACAGCTGAAAACTGCACTTGAAGTGAGTAAATGTACTGAGTTACTTTCCTCCTGGACATTTAATGATTGATTACTTGTTGGCTTTTATTATTCATATTGTTGTTCTAGTCTTCATCTACTCAGTGACTGATGACACCCTGAACACAAACACCTGTTAATAACCTGTGGTTATATGATTATGTGTAACAATAGAGCAGTATACTGGTTGGGTCCTATATATTCAGGAACAAGAAGGCAACGTGTCTTAATTGCATTCGAGCCTTTGAAATCGTTTCGATGGACATGTTGGCCCCACTGATGCTCCGTCACCAGCTCTCTTACAACACTGACTGTCTGTAAAGCCGAACACGTAACATTTCATGAAGCTCCATTAACACTTGTGACACGCCAGCTCTACCCCTCCCAGCTCAAGAAACCCTCATGAGGTTACAAAAGACTGTGACGCCCTTTGAACCACAAAGTTTCATTTCCTGCTTTCGGTGTACAAACACTTGTGTCACTTCCTGTCAGCTTCATATGACATAAAGGTGCATGATCTTCGGTGGAACTTTCAGCTCCAGGGTTTTGTCAGGGCTGGTGTGAAAATGTTGTGGGTAAATGATGCCGAACACAAGGCGGATCTTTTGTAAATGAGATGCCACAATGGGCATTTCTCCTCACAGCTGGGCTCAGTGTTATCTGTGGGGTCTTCAACAGGAAACTTTGAGTATTAGACACTTCATTTCCTTAATCATGGGGACTTTTTATGCATGCAAATATCCACAGAACAACGTCTCTTTGCTCCCTTAAATGAATGATTGAACTAACCCAATTGCCAGAATAAATATTGGCAATATAAGTTTCTGCAAACCACTGATCTGTTGAAACTTTACATTTCTTTATGTTGCTCTTGAGGTTCACTGTCTATCTTATGTTATGCTTGTGATCTGGTTAGGTTTAAAGACAAATACCACTTGGTGAGGAAAAAATCATGATTTAGCTTAAAACACTTGTTTTTTGTCGCCACAAACACAACTGTAGATGTCCTGATTTTTTCGTGAAAAATATGTTTTTTGATGCCAGAAACAGCGCTCGACAGTGTCCAGCAGTCTCCAGTGGTTTCACATGTACAAATGTTGAAACACAGTCTTGAACTGTGGTCACTGGCTTGGCAGCCTTCACTCCACTGCCGTCCCCTCCACTTCTCATTATTAAAGTCAGGTCATAAACTCATGTGGATTATAACGTTGACTCCATGTGACTGGGCTGATTGAATAAACTAAATTTAAATGCATATAAAGCACACACATGCATCTAACATATCTACACATACACAGTATAAATGATTCCTGTACATATATGTGACACATGCCATCCTTTGTTTTGACAGGTTTGAGAAGGGCCGTATCTACACCTACATCGGAGAGGTAGTTGTCTCCGTTAACCCATACAGAGAGATGGACATCTACGGCAAAGAAACCATCGATGCGTACCGAGGCCGGGAGCTGTATGAAAACCCTCCTCACCTGTACGCAGTGTCTGACGCTGCTTATAAGGCCATGAAGAGACGGGCCAAAGATACCTGCATCGTCATATCAGGTATATCATCTTTCTTTCACGCTCCTTAAACCTCAAACCTCATGAGTCATAGCCCGTCACAGTGTGGACTGCTGCTGTGTGCGGCCTGAGGCTGTTGGACAGTTTTCTTTAGCCTGCAGGTGACACTTTAACCATGCTTTTAAAACCAAACTGCTGATTACACACGTGAAAACAAAACTGCCCGAAGGATTTAAAATGGTGAGAAAATTGTAATTGTAATGTTTGGCCTGTCTTATTCATTTAACAACAAACACCACTTACATTTAGCATGATCTCAACTGTTAAGCCCATGCAAAATGCTAGTATTAGAAGTGTTATGTTAGCATTAAGCTAATCTCAAAGTTAGCGTTAGCTGAGGTTAACAGACACCGGCCATTCTTGAACTGAAGTGTCTGAAGTGGAGACATCTTCTGGGAGACATGGAAGTTTTGTACTTTACCAAATAAGCTAGCTCGCTGGCTGTCGACATATTTTGCTCTTTAACGTACCATTTTAAGATCCACAGTCGCCATTTTATTCGTCTGAACTGATTAACGTTAATCTGTGATGGACGTACAGCTCACTGTGTGAATGTTGAGGTTCCTCTTTGAATATTTAGCCATTTTAGACATTTGTTTACATCCATTTTTGTCACTTTACTGGAGTTAGCAAGCGGCTAATTCGACCATTAACGTTATTAGGCTTTTATTAAATATTGGACCACTGTTAAGATTTAAACACTGCTGCTAACGTTACAGTACAGTGTGGAAAATGCATTTTTCTCATACTTTGTAGAGTCACTCACTCACTTGAGTCATTATCTAATTTGCATGCTGTGTTTTCTGTGAGTGAACAATGTTTCTCAGTATAATGCTGGATATATTGTTAATATGTTCAAGAAACTGCCAGGCTTGGGGAGTAAGGGAATACATGAAACAGGGTAAAGTAATCAGGATACAACAAAAAGTAACTGTATTCCAGTAAAGTTACAGAACAAAGATGTAGTTAGATTACAGATACATTCGTCATATCTTAATAACTTTCAGGTACCCATAGATGTTCACATTATTCATGCAAGTAAATAAAAAGGAATAATATCCATCTGTCCTGATCCGTCATCAGTGTTGTGAATTCTCTGTTTTGTGTTTCAGGTGAAAGTGGGGCAGGAAAAACCGAAGCCAGTAAATACATCATGCAGTACATTGCAGCCATCACAAACCCAAGCCAGAGGGCGGAGGTCGAGAGGTGAGTCGTGCTCCATGTTAATAGAGGACACTGCAAATGTAAATCCACTTGGGTTTGACGAATAAATAACTGATTCATGAGAATGTGATGTTACCATGAATCATCTCGCCGTCCTCCTCTCGTCTGACTCTATTCCCACGTCCCTGATGGCTTTTTCCCTCTCTGACGTTTCTATTGATGGTCACCATGATGCGATAAATCAAGTGTGAAGAATGTGCTGCTCAAATCCAACTGCGTGCTGGAGGCCTTTGGGAACGCCAAGACGAATCGCAACGACAACTCCAGCCGCTTCGGCAAATACATGGACATCAACTTCAACTTCAACGGCGATCCCACCGGAGGACACATCAACAACTACCTGCTGGAGAAGGTGAGGAGGGGGGTGGGCAGGATGATGGAGCGGCTTCGACTGCAGACACAAAACACAAAGGAGTTATACGCTCTATTGAGTCACAATGACCTCGACTCTACAGGAAAGTACAGAAAAGTTCTGCTCATTTAGATTTTAAATTACATCTCTTCTCCTGAACATGAATGTTTCATGAGGTGATGACAAAGAGGTGTGAGGGAACATCCATGAATAGATGTGACTGTGAAGCCGGTGCGGAGCCGCTGCGCGTTAATGAATGGCTCACCTGGGGCTACTTGATGCTGCTGTATTTATCCGCTCCGTTAAACAACCGTCTGGCACTCAGAGCCGGTGTGAATGATGGTGCCGTGATTCATTTTCAGAGGGCAGAAATTAACCGTGCTGCTTCTCAGCCGTCATGTTTCTCATCAGCAGCGAATGTGGTGCTGCTGCTGGAGTCTCACACTTGGTAATCAGTTTGGTTCGTGTGTTTGTCTTGGAGGAAAAAACAAATTATTATACTCAAACAATGTTGGTGAACCAGCGTGTAGTGATTTTGACATGTAGGCATGGATTTTTCTTATTTCTACAGACACTAGGTGGTCCATCTTGACCGCACGGTGCAACTTTTAGACATTTTGAGTGCAAATCTGATAAATCTCACACCTGCCAGGGACAACCATCCAGGTAAAAATCTGTCTTTGACAAATGAAAGTGACGGTTTGTCTCCGGCACAGCCACATGACGTGTAGCACTTCAGTTCAGTGTTACTTTGTCTTTTTCTTTTGGACTAGAAAACTTACTTTGACCTCTTTATAGTTCTGTTATTTGTCTTTTGTTGCCCCTGGATGCTGTTTGTCATCCTGCTTCCAGGTTTACTACTGTCGATGCTAACAGCGTTCACCAACATAAAATGGCTTCATACAACTCGTCCGTGGTAATCCAAGTCTTTGGAAACCCTGAGATCCCAAATTGATTTGAAAAGACGTTATATACACATTTTTCTAAGCTTGAATCTTCACTGTAGCAGATGCTTGGTTCACTACCATAATCTGTTTTCCTGTTCAAGTCCAGGGTGGTCCACCAGCAGGACGGGGAGAGGAACTTCCACTCATTTTACCAGGTCAGCTTCACTCCAGTGGTTCCTACGTGATATGTGATATATGATATGATGATATAATGATATTGGATCTGAACTTGTGTATTTGCTGTGTGTTTACAGTTGCTGCGTGGAGGCTCAAATGAGATGCTGGAGACATTTCATCTACAGAATGATCCTGCTGTTTACACGTATACCAAAGAGGGCGCTGCAACCGCTGTGAGCTCTTCACTTTTTATCATTTGTGTTGAAGCGTTAAGACAAAATGAGCTATTTTTTACCTTTCTTTGGTAACTTCTTTGCATTTGAGAAACATAAGGAAGAACTTCACCTCATGTTCTTTTGTACTGACCAATTGGCAAACCTTTTTTAATGCAAAATCCTTGTTTTTTTTTCTGAAGACCACCAACAATGATCGAACCAGCCATAAAGCAGTGATGAGTGCCCTGGGAGTGATTGGCTTCTCAAAAGAGGAGATCAACTCAATTTACCATATCCTGGCCACCATTCTTCTGTTGGTAAGTTTAAAGCATGTATTTTTAAATACAGGAAAAGTTGATGCAAACATTGTTGTATTTAAATGATAGGAATATATTCTCACCCTCATCACTGGTGTATATCTTAGAGACGGGATCCTTCTCTGAACTGTGTAAATGGTCTTATTTTTCAGGGTAACATGCAGTTTGAGTGTGACGGTGAGAACGTTCAGATCGTGGGACTTGAAGCCGTCAACCACATCTCTGAGTTGACGGCCACAGATCCAGAGAGCGTCAGTAAGAGCCTGCTGTACCGCACCGTGGCCACCGGGGGTGGCGAGGTCATCGAGAAGGGCCACTCGGAGCAGGACGCCTGCTTCGGTCGAGACGCTTTCGCCAAGGTGCAGTTACAACCCACTTTCTTCTGACAAAATAGATTGTGAGGATGATGAATTGCTTAGGATTAGAAACATCATCACTGTAACATGCTTTTCTTTTATCTAATTTTCACAGTTTCTAGGGCTGCAACTAATGTTTTTTTTCATTCTCCATTAATCTGTAGACTCTTTCTTCGACTAATTGTTTAGTCTCTTATACTGTATGTCCAAAAATGATCATCACAATTCCCCAGAGCCTAAAGTGACGTCTTCAAATTGCTTCTTTGGTCCAACCGACAGTCCAAAACCCCAGAACTCTCCATTTACTGTCAAAGTTATCAAAGAAAAGCAGCAAATCCTCACACTTTAGAAGCTGGAACCAGCAAATGTTTGACATGTTTGCTTGACAGATGACTGAAACTACTAACAGATTATCATAATAAATTTGACTAATTCTTGTATCTCCACTTATTTGCCCGCTGTAGGCTCTATATGAAAGACTCTTCGGCTGGATCGTAGCCCGCATCAACAGCGTCATTGAAGTGAAAGACTACAACCCGATGCTTCACGGGAAAAACACGGTCATTGGCGTGTTGGATATCTACGGCTTTGAGATCTTTGACAACAACAGGTCGGCGTCTTTGCGTTGTGACTCCGCTGTATTTCTTGATGTAAATGGAAAGAAATGAGTCATTGTTTACGACGTTGCTCAAGTGTTTTTGTTCCTCTATTGTCGGCCAGTTTTGAACAGTTCTGCATCAACTACTGCAACGAGAAGCTGCAGCAGCTCTTCATCGAGCTGATCCTCAGACAGGAACAGGGAGAGTACCAGAGAGAAGGCATCACCTGGCAACATGTGAGACACACACACAAACAGTGACACACCGTACATTACGCAAGAGGTGTTGTGTCACACAGGAAAAACACACACATTTAGACTCAGGAATCAGAATATAGCTGATAGATAGAGCTGATAGAATAAGGCCAACATTTTAAGCGCAGCATCTGAATTTTTAGATACAGTCAGTTGGTTTGTGATCCGTCAATAAACGAAGAAGAAGATTGCATAAACTACAGGTTTTAACTTCTCTTTAAAATGCAAAAATGTGAAATTATCTGTTGTCTTTTCGGTATCGGCCATGAAAAGCAGATAATTATTGGTGAAAAGCTGAAAAAAATCCATATTGTGCATCCCTAGTGAGTTGAATTGTGGAGGTAAGGGTGATGAAGGGATGTTTTAATTGTCTAACCATGATCACAAGTCTTCCCTCACATTATTCAAACAGTTGTAGTTCCCGAACACACTTGTAGATCAGGCTATTATATGAATAAATGCAATTTATGAACAATATTTTCTCTCAATTTCTCTCAAAAATTGCCTCGGAAAACTAATTTGTAAGATATCTGGAATAGATTTGTGACACAAATGCAAGTTTGTAACTGAAGAAGCAAAACAAGACACACAGAAGCACAAACTACATCATCATCTTGCTTAACAATCCTACTGTTTATTCCCAGATTGATTACTTCAACAACCAGATCATCGTGGACCTCGTGGAGCAGCCACACAAAGGCATTCTCTCCATTTTGGACGAAGCTTGCCTCACTGTCGGTAACGTCACCGACACGGTCTGCCTGGACAGCATGGACACCAAACTGGCCCAGCACCCCCACTACACCTCCCGCAAGGTGAGAGCAGAAAGTAGCATCTTCTGTCGGGCCTCCTATGTCTTTCTCATGACTCACCAACATCTGTAAATTGGAGACTCTCACATCAAAAGGGTGTTGCTCAACATGAAACTGGCAAAGGTATTAACATTTAAAACAGGATCTCTGAAAATGTGGTCGTAGCTTCACTTAGCTGGTAGGAAGTGGTTATTTGTTGTTGGCCTCGTCGGACGCCACAAAATTTTACTCTCAGCCCAGACTGGAGTTGCAAACATTTTGTAGGATAGAAATGCCAAAGTGAATGATTTTAAGCAATTCATGAGTTGCTTAAAATCTCAAGGAGGAGATGTTTTACACTTTTCATTGTAGGTTGAACAAAAGAAACACACAAACAGAAAACCAGTGTAGGTGTTTGCTTATGCCCTCTGGTGAAGCAATTTCCTCAGAAATGGTTCATGCGTAATGTTCAATGAGTTCATCAATTCAGTTACTCAATCAGATAATAAATTCTAACTGGGAAGTAAAAGGCATTTTTTAGGTTTCGGTTATATTTCTGACTTAAAATTACCGAGCTAGAACAAAAGGTCCCTCTATAATTGAGTGTAACCTTAAAAACTGACCATAATGCAGGCACAGTTCTGCCTTGCAGTCAGTAGAGGGCAGAGTTTCTCCAGTTTTTTGCCTTTAGAGGTCTATCAGACATCATAAGAGACTCCAGACACAGCCACCATCCTCTCCTCTTAAAACTGACTCCTGAACACTGAAAGTTTGCAACACAGATTTAATGAGAAAACAGTTTATTTTTTCACGTTTGGCTCCTCACTCACAGTGTCTCCCCCTCATTTCCAGCTCAGCCCCACGGACAAAACCATGGACTTCCAGAAACACTTCCGTATTCGCCACTACGCTGGAGACGTCACGTGAGTTCGCTCGTACATATGCACACTTTGTCGGGGTCATCCGGTTCGGCCAGACTGTGGCTGAAAAAGTGACCTGATGTTGTGCAGAGTTCATAAGTGTAAGCCACATGCAGTAATCCTATTAAAAGGCATTTCAGCTCAGAGTGACAGCTTTACTGATCAGAGCTTATTCTAAATTGTGGTTATTATTCACCACATCAGTAGTAATATATGATGTATGATGTATAAAAGCTTGATCTGTAGGCTTATAACCAGAATTATGATCTTGCATCTCATAATATATTCCCAAATGGTTGCAAATATCGAATACAGAATTTTGACCAAATAATTTACAGGACATAAACAATTTTAAACTAGAAAACTAGACGCTGAATGTCGCCACATGTGTCAACAACACATGCATTCATGTGAACTGTAAGCTAAACATGTACAGTACATTTAATTCATGAGAAAACACATGAAGAAGCTCCTCACATGCAGACATAAAGCGCATTCACCAACACAGCCAGACAACCGTGTACAACACACGTGTTATTGTAGAGGCCGGGAGAGGAAACACTTTTATCTGTGTTGACTTCACAGTTGTTGCCTCGTGAAAACGAAATGTTTCACAGAATCAGTGGCCACAAATGTTCAAAACGTGGCTCAACGCAGCTGTGATTCGCTACATTTTTTACGGCTCATACTGTGTTCTCCTTCTTCACTCTCTCGATGGCTCGTGTCGAATCCTTTTGGTTGCAGTACCAACAAGAGTCACAAATTTTACATCATCTAGATATCTTACATACAAATGGAATAAACTCATTGACAGATGCGTAGGAGAAGCTCCTGCACACTGTTCACCTCACTTGAGATAAGGAATAAATTGAAAGATTAGTCGTTGACACTTATTCAGCTGACAATAACTGCTTCGGACGTGAAAAACAAAACACTTCGGGTTTGGACAGACAAAAACAGCCCTCGCTGTGTGTTCTGAGAGATGAGAGGAACAGAATTTGTGGGATTAATTTTCTTATAAATCAAATGTAAACACTGTAAAACAGATACATGCACATTAGGGCTTTTTATCTCTATTCTGAAAGTACAATAATTTGTGTTTATATCAGTGGGCTTTTGGTTTATGATTCAACGACTGAGATCAGTTTGTTTCCTTCTCCGTCGCTGCTCCACTTCCTTAATGTGTTGCCTGGATTTAACAGCCACGTCACAGCGGCCAGATGAGGCCCCTGGCCAGCAGTCACCCGTCATGGCTTTGGTTCCAGAAGATCCCCTCCGCTCACGTGTACTGCTCTCAATCAAGAGAGGCAAAGGACATTAATATGTCAAGGGAACACGACAGGAGGAGGAGGAGGAGGAGGAGGAGGAGGAGGGCGTGGGGGGGGATGCATCCAGCTGATGAGACAATTTTGGCTCTGTGAGATGTGGCAGCAGCAGTAATCAAGGAGAAGTGGAGTAGGGTTTATTGAGGTTTTTGACTCTGGGAAATCCAGGCTAACACGATGTCGAACACACGGGGAAACACACAGCAATTTCATCCATCTCTGGAGCTCAACATAGCTCTCACAGACAATCAGACTGTGTTTTCTCTCCATAACCGCCCTCCTCTTGGCAACGCTCAGTGGTAGAGGAAGGATTTAGGCTCTCCAGTTAAAGTACCACTTTGATAAAATACTCCATTACAAGTAAGAGTCCTGATTGGAAAATTATACGCAGGTGGTTACCTTTTAATATCTGTTTACTCTTTCAAACTTGCCGCTGACAGAATGTCAGAGAATTGCACCACAAAATGGTCGTGCATCCCTTTAAAGTTGGTTTAGTGACCGTGTCATATAGAAATGTGTATATCTTGTATGTTTCCAGGGACTGTCAGTGCAGTGCTTGAGTAAATGCATGTAGTTACCCTCCGCCGCTGCCAGCGTTAACATGACGGGGCTGAATAAGAGCATGTGTGACAGACCTGCAGTGGGTAATGACAGATGGCTGTCCCTGTCCCTGCATGTCCCCGTCAGCCTGCCTCCCTTGTCTCAGGGCCACATCAGAGCTGCTCCAGCTGAGCTGTCACCCCTCGTCTACTGCTTCCTGGTGGCGCTGGCCCCCCATCATCATCGCCTGTCACATCCTGCCCCATCTGAGTCTATCCTTATACTGGCTAAATATACCCTTGTCACTGGCTGCCCCCCCCCTCCACTTTCACTCAACCACCACTATCACAAGCTTTGACCTACTTTGCTCCCTCCTCCTCATCCTGTTTCCTCCTTTTTTTTCACATCCTTCGTGCTGCAACTCTCACCTGGCTCGCTTTGCCATCCACATTTTAATTCCCTGTAGTACTTCAGCCTGCACATGCAGCACTTTGAGCAGCCATAAGATATATATCATAATCCCTTACTGCACAACTTTATCCTGCAAGAAACCTCACGTCTTTGTCACCTGGCTCTCTCAGTGTGTGCTCCCTCTAACCTTGTACAACAACGTCATCTCCTTGACCTTCATACTTAAATATGCTGTCCTCTAAATCATCCTTGTGCCTCTGGAGAGCCTTTATCTCTGCACGTCCTCTCCTGTCTGTCCCGTCCCAGCACCATCCTGTCCTGTCCTGTCCTTGTAAATGACTGTTGTGGCTTGTTATTGCGTGTTCTGACTGCTCTCTCTTCTCCTTTCACACTCTGTCTCTCTCCGGCGAGCTCCCTGGGATCAGGTCAGGTGGTTCTCGGCGCCCATGAGCCAAGGGGACACATCTGTCATAGCCAGGCTCTGCTTCTTTGCCTCCAGATGTGACAGTCTAGGACACAGTCACAAACAGGGCCACACAGATGACATGTGACATGCTGTGTGTTTGTGGCGTTGTTTGTGTGTGTGTGTGTCTGTGTGTGTGTGTGTGTGTGCTTGTTAGAGAGGGATGGATGCAGAGAGAATATGTGGGAGAGAGTGTGAGGAAAATAAACGTGCATTTACTCAAGTACAGTTTTGAGATACTTGTACTATACTTTCTTGAGTATTTTAATTGTATGTTATTATAAACTTTAACTCCACTGCAAAAAGAGAAACATCTTTTTTATGCTGAAACAAACCAAATAAACAAACTCTCTTTGTTTTCATGACTGAATAAACTGAATAAACAAACTGACCTTAAAGGACAACACAATTTTATACTGTTTCACTTTGTTTATATGTGGCGGACCCTGCCACCTTTCTAGCTTCAAACAGTGTTCTGGGACCTTATTTTCCCCTGAGAACAGCTTGTTTATTCAGTGATGGAAAAAATAAATATTTCTGAGTTTGTATTATTACCTCATTAATACTGTAAATATTAAAATTCTGAGTTTATATTTCTTCTCCAAAACTACAGAGTGCCCCTTTATATAGGTGTTTTAGCCCCCCAAAAAGTAAAATCTATAATATTTCACACAAAAAAACAAAAAAAACCCAAAAGATTAAAGTCCCAACAAAAGCCCAAGTTGTGTCGAAGTAAATTTCCTCTTCCATCAATTCAGTGGGTCACAACTATTCTTGGGCCGACATTAGGTATGATATAATATTGCAAAATATGCTGTTATAAATGGCACGTAGATTTACTGTTTCTGTACACGTATTTATTGTTAAACTGTAAAATATCCTGCGTCCGTTATATATCTTTATCAAAAGTTTTTTGACAACCACACCAGGGAGATCACTGCAAAAAATGTGTGTATATTGACTGATATTGGAACTTTTTGCTCCCTAATATCTGCATTGGCCCAAAAGACCGAGTCTCAGACTGTTTTATCAGATTGGAGGCCCGTGGGAAATCAAAAGGCTATCCGTGGTCTTATTTTCAGTCTAAGGGTCCTTGACGTGAAAACATTTGAGAACCACTGTCATCTCAGGACCGCTCAATCGATCTTCACTCAGGGAACAACTGGATTAAACCGCCTGACTGTATCTACAGTACCTCAACCGGCTCAGTAAACAGTATAACGCAGAACACACATATCTGGATCAATTATATAATATACAACAATATGGCACTCACAGGAGCTATATTTCCGATGAGTACTTTTGGCATTTGAAGTAGATTTAGTTGATAAGACGTCAGTACAAAGTCAGATTTTGCACAGTGTGGATGTGCCTGTTATTGTTACAGTGTGAGTGAGACAGTTGGGAGGTGGAAGTTTATTTGAGGCAACGCTTACACTACAGCAGAGCTCTTACCCCGGAGCCGGACGGCTTATGTAACTGTGCCTTACAGTGCGCCCGTGACCTCCCACTGATGCCTCACCAAAAAACCCAGTTTGGAAAAAAGGGCAGACAGATTAGTTTGTAGACAGTTCAGTTTAAAAAAAAAAAGTCCAAAACGTGAGCCGTGGGGGGAATCTGACCATGTTCCTAATTTGTAAATCGTCTAAGCGGCGTGACTGTTGTTCTAATCCTCTGGCCTGAGGACTGCGAATCGCTCGGAGCAGAGACTGGAATCTGTGAACGGGCGATGATAGTGACCCCTTTAGTGACGGTTCGAACTGTGTTAATTTCTGTCAGGCTTGTAATTTCAAGCTGTTGACTCTTTTTCTGACACTCAGTTTGACTCCTGGTGCTCCTCAGTGGAGCCTCCCTCCTTCTCTACTTCTGGTCAGCTACTCCTGATGACTCCTCTCACTTCCTTCCTCTGTGTCTATTGCAGATATTCTGTGGACGGGTTTCTGGACAAAAACAAGGACATGCTCTTTCAAGATTTCAAGCGTCTCATGTACAACAGGTATCAAACACGGTCTCCTCTGGCAGTCTTTGCCACATCATGATGCTCTTGACAGTTCAGTAACTGGGTTAAGTGTATAAATGAGTTTCCTCTTCACCCTGTTTGCACATCAGTCCTCTGCTAGCCTAGTTAATGACACCCTGTCTTCACTCTTTGCCCTCTTTTCTTGCTCCTCTCTCTCTATCGCAGTGCCGACCCAGTCCTGAAGGAGATGTGGCCAGATGGTCATCTGAGCATCACAGAGGTCACCAAGCGACCTCTGACCGCAGCCACCCTCTTCAAGAACTCCATTGTGGCCTTAGTGGATAAACTGGCCTGCAAGGTCAGTGGTTTCAGCTTAAGATTGACTTCCTGTTCCCTTTCCTTTAACCCCTGTGGGAAGGTGTGGGTGGCATAGTTTTTAGACCAATTAAAGGATAGCTAATTCTGGCAAATGTAAAGTAAAGCCAGTGCTCTACAAAGGCAGAGCACAGTTAATATAGACACTGTTAAGTTGAGAGGAAAGGTTTCAAAGATTTTTTTCTGACAAAATGTTTTTAAATGGTAAGAAAGATGTCAAAAATGTAGTCAGAGCTCACTTTTGAGTAAATATAGGTGCTGTGTTTGTAGGGCGGAGTTGACGTCAAATCAAAGTAACTGGAGGCTTGATTATATGAACATATTCTCATCTTTGTATTTGGTGCCAACATGGATGTTCCCCCAGTTTACGCATCATCAGGAGGATGCTGTGTACCAGTTTGAGCTGTTCTGGTGCTTGTAAAGCTCGTATGAGTCACAGGCTATTCTGAGGCAGCCACTGTGTCGGTGCGGTGTCTCTTTCAGGAGGACGGTTCGTCATCATGCATGACAAAACGTGGAGCGAGAAGCCGTCCAACATGTATACATAGCAATGTGCTCTTTTAGGTGTCAGGGAGTTTTTGTAGGTCACTTGTCCTCATCCTGTCTGACTGCCTGTGGAGTCTGAAGGGTGGGGAGGGGGAGGTGGTGGTGGACCGAAAAATGTGTGCTCACCTCTCCTGGCCTCGTCTCACAGACTGAAGTCTGACATTTCCTGCTGTTATTTTGGGATGGCCTCCTGTCGGACTGTGGTAGCATCTCGTCTCGGTGTGTCTGAGGTAAAATGAAAGGAACTCCCCTGGCATCTCCTTCAGGTCACGTTGAAAGAGCGGATGTTTTCTTCAACTGCTGTTCAGAAGCACCTGTGCCCAGTCTGCCCACCTCGTTTGCTCCTGACTCCCATCAACTGACTCCTTTCTTAAATCTCTGCTGAAGTTGAAATTGGGGGCACGAATGCGCATGAATCATTTATATGATGGACGGCAGTGTCAAGGAGAGCTCACAAAGTGCTAACTTCGTTCCACCTTGTTCATTTTTCTTGAACGGAGAAAGAGAGACGGTGGAAACACAGCAGCCTCTGTTCTGTGACAGGACATCATGTCCCTCAGAGATCCCTGTCAAGGTGCAGGCTTCCAAGATTGCCTTCAAAGATGCACCATGCAGTTAAATGTGCTGTTAATAAGTAGATGTGCTGGATGTGCATGAGGCTCAGCTGCTCACTGTAGCGTCTGTTGAAATATTCTGCAAGTCTGATTAAGGTCAGTGAACTTGTGGCTGTGTCATACTTGACAAGCTGAGTGTAGTTTATTTACTTGCACAGTGATGAACACAGCAGTAGAGACAACAATGATAGAAAATCAAAGACAAGTACAAGTTTGTGCAGGTGATAAAACAAAAAAATGTTATGAAAAAATATCGCCTCAATCATGCAAACACTGAATCAGTCCAAGTGCTGGAAGTATGCAACACTGTCTCAGTGTTTGCCGCCGAACTTTGATTGATCCTGAAGTGTTTCATTGCATCATTACTTGCAATATTAATGTATAGTACAGTTACAGTGAAGCAATGATGTGATTATTCATCGATCCCTGCTGGGAAGTCCAGTAAAATGTTTACACTAGATGAAAACAGACATTTTCAAAGATGATCTCTCTGTCAGTCCTACAGATAAACAGCACTGTGACAAAGTCAGCTGAGGAGTAACCTGCTTCTCTTTTGTTTTGCCTCTCAGGAGCCTTACTACGTGCGATGCATAAAGCCCAACGAGATGAAGTCTCCGGTGTTGTTCGACGACTCGCGCTGCCAGCACCAGGTGGCCTACCTCGGCCTGATGGAGAATGTGATGGTGCGCAGGGCGGGCTTTGCCTACAGGCAGCCGTACGATCGCTTCCTGCAGCGGTAAGATGAACAAGATGCTCTGTGCAGCGAGACTTCTTCAGTGTTTCGACTCCTCCTTTGGCAATCTTCAAACTTAAAAAGACAGAGAGGACAGAATGATTGATTCCCTCTTTCTCCTCCTGAACATTGTGCAGGTATAAAATGACTTGTGAGTACACCTGGCCGCAGCACCTGATGGCCTCGGACAGAGAGGCCGTGGAGACCATCGTCACCCAGCATGGCTTCCAGGACGATGTGGCGTACGGACACACCAAGCTGTTTGTCCGAACGCCGCGATCTCTCTTCACTCTGGAGCAGGAGAGAGCCGCCCTCATCCCCATCCTGGTGCTCTTCCTGCAGAAGGTTAGCCATTAACTTGAAATCTAAAAAGAGATCTCTATGGCTGTTTTTAAACTCGTGATTGTCTTTTGATGAGCGTGTATGGATCCAAACAGTCCAATTAATTAACTCAGAGTCTTAATTAAATGTCACGGGCATCTTGTATCATGTGATTACAGCTAATCACCCGCAACGTTATCATCTCCAGTTTCACATGCAGGCCTGTGGGTTTCAAACGAGAGACTGCAGTTTGCCTCAGCCTCATGAATACGTGGCTCCTGGATATGTTTGACTGAAATTCATCTGCCAGCTTGAATCCTAATTTCCCGTAACAATAATTGGGATAATTAATGAGATCCGAGGCACAGTTACATTAAAGTCAATTACCTCACTTGCTCAATGAAACACGCTTCTTTTTTCTCTATCTCCTGACCTACTTTGATGACTCTGCAGAGAGGTCTGGCTCTTTAACTGGAGCACAAGATTGTCTCTTCAGCTCACTGGGACTCTCTCTTCTGTAACGTCCCTCTTTTTTTCTAAAACTCACAGGTGTGGCGTGGGGCTTTAGCTCGCATGAGGTGCCGGCGGATGAGGGCCATCTACGCCATCATGGGCTGCTATAAGCGCTACAAGGTGAAGGCCCACTTCTGGGAGGTGGAGAGGAGGTTTGCTAATGTGCGAACCATGGCCGACTATGGAAAGAGTGTGGACTGGCCAACCCCGCCTGCAGCCTTGTCCCAGTTTCACAACATCACAGTCATGCTGCATCGCAGGTCAGATCCCACAAAACGAAACTCAAACACAGTAAAAACAACATATTTTACTTTATAAACACTGTCGGCAATGTTAAGAATAAGAATAAATCAGTTTTAAATGAGGAAATAAAATGATGCCTAAATGCTTTAAAGGAATAGTTTGACATTTTTGTACGGTAAACAAGAAGCTACAGCCAGCAGCCAGTTAGCGTAGCTTAGCATAAAGCCTGTCTCTGCAGCCTGAACTCACTTGAGGTGATTTTTGTTGTTTTTTTTTGTCTTTTTCAGTTGGTAAGTTCAACTAAAAATTAAAATTCAGTCCAAGGATGTGTTTTTGATCTGCAATTTATTTTTATCCCACACAGGCCTCATCTTGAAGCTATTCCTCCTACTGTATTGTTTTCTGTTGCACCTTTGATGTATTACTCCACCACCCACGTGACACGCCGTCTCGTTCTCATCCCTTGTTGTCAGGTGGTGGGCGAGGCAAATCGTGAAGAACATCCCTCCGTCTGACATGCTGGAGGTTCGGAGTAAAGTGGCAGCTCTGACGGCTCTGGGAGAGAGGAAAGACTGGGGGGTCAGCAGAGCCTGGGAGAGGGACTACCTGGCAAACGTAAGAAACACACATGAACACAAACACAAAACATGAAGTGGAGTCTGGTTACTCACGACTTCCATCTGTGATCGACCATACATCATATTAAAATAGTCCATGATGACGCTTGATGTTGGCTTTACATAAAACAAATTCTGGTTAAAATCTGTTAGTTTCTAGCCTCTTTACATTTATTTATTTATTTTATTGCTGCAACTGTAATTATTTTAATATCTGATTACTTTGACGATTAACTGATTCATAGTTCGGTCAATAAAATGTCAGATTATAGTGAAAAATGTCCATCGCAATTTCCTAAAGCCCGAGTTTATATACTTAAACAGCTTTTTTATTCACTGTATAATCACAAAAGACTAAGAAAAACAGCAAATTGTCACATTTAAGAAGCTTGAACCACTAAAATGATTGATTATAACGATTATTGAAACTACTGCAGAATCCTTTTCTGTGTATTTCCACTTTGTTTCAGCTCTAATTTATTTAGTTAGTTCATCTAAATCTGAGAAAATACAGATATCGTTACAGAGGTGAGAAGAAACGCAACAAATGTACACAAACAAATATATAAAACAGATCCGGTGCTTTCGATTGTATCTCACAGGCTTCTTCAGTGAATGGAGGTTAACATCTCCTCCATATATGACCACATGTTATTACGGGACCACAGTTGTCATTTTTCATGAAGTCTGTCTGATATTATATAATTCACTTTGATTTAAAGATGTTGATGATGATGATGATGCTTTTTACTCTAATGGATTCTGGTGCAAAATCGACAAAAGCTGTGTTTTCTCCTTGTTTTTCTCTTCACCTTCTGTTTCCGGAAGCCTTTCCTAATCAGTCTTCACCACAAGATGACCTTATTTACATTTATAGCTCGGTGTGACACGCCGCACAACAAAATGCTCATTAT
Organism: Pagrus major; assembly: GCF_040436345.1. Lineage (NCBI taxonomy): Eukaryota > Metazoa > Chordata > Actinopteri > Spariformes > Sparidae > Pagrus > Pagrus major. Next base: position 12,647,758 of record NC_133230.1, read on the forward strand.
ATTTGAAAAATTAACCGGGGAAATCCATCAGCCAGCAGAATTTTTCACACTACACAAGACTTGAATGAGCGGCAGTGTATAGGCTGTATGTGGTGCATGTGACGTGCCTCACAGCAAACAGCATGACTCAAGGAGGATGGTGCTCGTGAACACAGAACTTCCTTAATGAATCCCACAGTCGGCTCATTTACTGGTTAATCTGAGGGTGTTTGGTGGCTGCAGGCCTTATAGGCGCCTTCAGGGAGCGTGAGCATGACTGCCGCAGAGTCCTGAGTCACTCCCCTCGTTAGTTTGTCAGACGGCCCGTGACTCGTTAGCCTCCTTCAGGGCTCCAGCTTCACGTGATTGTTGTTAATTCCACAAAGACCTATAGATAAGTGCGTGTAATGCGGCATGCAGTCGGCCAGAATCGTGACTTGTGTGTGACAGACGCCGCTTTCGAGCCAGGAAAAAGTGGAAAAAGGGGTCGTCGGGCCAATTAGTGTGTGTCACGTCTTCTCAGAAACCTTCAACAACATCACAAGATTCAACAAGTTCACTTTGGTCTTCAGAATTCAGACTCATCTCAGAAATCAAAGCAGGGGTGTTGACATCAAACGAAACAAATGTGCAGTTTTCGTTTTTACATTTGTGAGTCAGTCAGCATCCACAAATACATCTTGTTTATACAATAACATCTACGAACACATGTTACTCATCTCTCATAGCCATTTACATCCATTTCTTCCCCTTACACAGCCATAAAGGAGCCGCTGTGAAACGGTGGATACATTTTTCTGACTCTATATTATCAGTGATTGATAAATACTATATACTACTAAGTGTAGAACGTATGATGATCTTTTATTTTATCCTAGGGATGCACTAATATATCGGATGAACGTCGTTATCGGCTGATATTCACCTTGTTGACTTCTATCAGCCTATCAGCAAATCAGATCGCATTCCCCTATAGCAGTGGCAGATGTTTATCTCTTGTGTCACATCAACTTTGCGCTGGTACATTCATGAGCTACTGGCTCGGGACATTAGTGAGGTCAGCCACTGATGTTGGGAGAAAAGGCCGAGCTCGTTGGAGTTCATCCCAAAGGTGCAGGACTGGGTTGACGTCAGGGTCCTGTCTAGTTTTTCCACACCGAACTCTGAAAACAATTTCTTTACAGAGCTGGATTTGTGGACAGGGGTATTGTTGTGTTCCTCTACAAACTTCCAAAAATGTACGGGCACATGAAAACATCATTGTATAAGACCAGGGTCGCTGCGATGGCGTACTGCTTTCCTCAACTAATTGTTATTAATGTTCTTTTTGACAGTTATTTATACTTTCTTAGTGGCCAATACTAATACTGTACTGATATTTGTTAGTGTCCAGGTATGCAATGCTCGTCATATTTGATGACTTAATTTTTTTACAACCGAAATTACATTTTTGTTATTAAAGAGAGAGTAAAGTACAGAAAAAAAAGGTACCATCGAGTACCAGTACTGAGTTCCAGGTAGTGTCTATAAAAATAGGGGTTCAAATGTGAACGGCACCCGACCCTAATTAACATTCCCTCTCATCTAAAACATGTCCAAACAGACCAAAGTTTAGACAGGGTTGTCCACATACTTTTGGCCATGTGCTCTGGTTTATTCAGTAATTTCTTTAAAACATTGTCAAAACTCACGACATTTTACCCAATACACATTTAATGAATGCCAAAAAGTTCTTCGCATGAAATTGTGACACAAAGGAAAAGACGATGATTAGGAGCGAGACTCCGACACAGTTTTTGGATTTTCCTTCTCAGCTGCCCCAGACTGTATTTCTCATCATCTGGCAGTTTGGCTCCAGTATCAGCCTCCCTTCTCTCTCCAACAGCACGTCAAACACCGTGTCTGGTAGCAGCAGCCCGAGGCCCCGAAGCTTTGATCTGCTTCTTATGGAATTAGCGCGATAAAAAGGCTTGAAAGAGGCTGAGAGGGGTCACCCAGAGTTTTATGGCTAACGACGAGATACATTTCTATACTTTCTGTCTGTACTGTAGCTGGTGGCATCAGCCGGCTTCTTGTGATAATACCGGCCTTTCATTTTCTGCAGGTGCGAGACTGCCCGCAGACCAGCTCCGGCTTCATCCGCGTCTCCAAGGAGCTGAGAAACATAGACGAGTACAGTCAGGTCATCTTCTCTGGCTTCTGTAGGAAGGTACAGTATGTGGGAAAAGAGCACGATGAAATGAAAATGTCTGATTTGTACAAGGAGTTTCTTTCTTTTGTTGCTTCCTTTTTAGCTTTGGGATGTTTTTCTCACTCGATGTGTTCTCCGTTCCACTCCCTCGCACTTTTTTCTCTCTTTTGTGTCGACTCGTCTTTCAAGCTTTCATGTGAACGGTGAACACAGCCCCGTCAGACAGGAATATAAAGACACGAGATAAAAAAATAATCACATGATAAATCGTGAACTGTGAATTCAGTCCTACAATTTTCTTAACCTTTTAAGATTATTATTTAACCTCATGGTGAGCTGGCTCTTAGTGCTGGCCGTATTTTCCTTATCAGGCATTGCAGAGAGGGGGCTTCTGCTAATTCTGGGTGCAGCTTTAGCCGAAGGGTATTCGAAGATAAGTGGGCTTTGATTAAGTGGAATAAAACAACCTCCAACACTGACAAACCCACCAGATCCTTTGTTTTGTTTTGTTTTCGTGTGTTGCTGCAGCTCCTCAAGGAAAAACCTGTTTCTGAATCGAGAGTCGTGATAAACCAAAAGATCGTACACGCTGCAAAAAAAAAAAGAAGATGTACAAATGTGATGCTTTATCCTTTTCTTCTCCCTCTTTCCCTCCGCTGCTCTCAGGTGAATAGATTCAACAAAAGCACAGACCGAGGCCTGCTCGTCACAGACAAGTACGTCTACAAATTAGAGCCGAAGAAACACAACAAGGTTTTGAAGAGGCTTCCTTTAGACGCTGTAAGTACTCACATGAGAGCACACATTCATGCACAGACACACAAGCATGCTCCTTAATCTAAAGCTGTAGAGCTCCACACACACAAACAGTGTCAGACTGCTTCTGCTTGAATTAGGGTGATATTTTCCTTCATCACTGTGAGCACGACCGGTGTAGTTTATTCCTCCCAACATTCATTCATTCAGCAGCCTATGCAAAGAGGCATAGGGCCCCGCTCACACAAGACTTGTAGCTCCAGACGTGGCCGTTTCAAAACGCCTTGGACTTGAGCAACTGGGTGGTCAAATCTAATTAATGGAGGTGTGTGACTCCATGCCTTGCGCTGAAAGGTCGAGAATATTTCAATCTCTAAAAAATAATGGTTATTGCCGTGATGCATTTCTAGTCTCAGTGGGTTCAGCAACTTCAGCTGTTTTGGTTTTGTTGTTAATAGTGAAAAATTTAATAAAGCTAAAATAATGCCAGTGCTAACACTTTAGGAAGACTTCAACAAACACAATACCAGTCGCAGAGATGTCCTTTTTCTTAGTCTGCTAATGTAGGTCAGGTCTCGAAAACACTTCACAAACACTGTATGTGACATTTTCCTCCGAGCATCTTTCTGTCGTTGTTGTTGTTTTCCTGTCAGATAAACAACCACATCTTTCAAACTCTATTAGGGTGTTTCCACTGCATGAACTTTCCCAGTGGACCAACAGTCTTTTACCGGAGCTCAGAAACAAGGACCCTGCGTCTAAATTTAGATCCTGTAAGATAGTCAAAGGTGGTGAAAGTCTCTGCTCTGGATGGCAGTAGTTTCCAAACGTTCAGGAGCTGTGGGGACGGGGTTGGAGGGACTGAAAGTTTGAAATTAGACCTGCGGCAACTGCAACTTGTGTTTGTTACACACGTTTACAAAACAAGGAAGCACTGTGAAACTGAGATGAGGATGTGGGTCGGACATTTCTTGTTGTTTATTAAAGTTTAAAACAAACTTAGACGTTGTTATTGACTGCCTGACTCATTCTTAAAAAAAGAACAGCGGGCAAGAGAAGCCGTGGTTGTGATAAAAAAAAAACTAAGTAATGTAAGAGAAATTAAAATGTATTTACTTATATAAACCGAGTCTGAACTCTATATTAAGCTGTGAGAAAATAATGAAGCTTAAACTAAAACATAAACAAAGACGCTGACACAAACCACCACAGCTCCACTTTCTATTAGCTGCCACCGATGTGGGTCAGACCACTTGTACTTTATCCAGTCTGTCCTTTATTTCTCACTCCGTCCTCTCAGCTGTACACTGCCTCTATCCACTGCACACACACATCAAGCTTGACCTTGGTCGCCGCCATCCATCAATAAGTGAGGAAAGTACACGAGCAATAAGAGGACTCACGGTGAGAGAGCACAGCCTCCTTCAGACTCAAAGGGCTTATGACCTGTTTTAGAGAGCAAAGATCGGAGGAGGTGTGTTCTTCTGTCAGTGTGTGTTTGTGTTTGTTAACCGTGTGCGAGGTGTTTGTGTGGAGACAGTAGATGACAGCTTTATTAAATCTGATGCTTTAAAGTCCCCTGAAATAGCTTTCAGACTCCACAGTTTGATGTGTCACAGGATGTTGTGAGGGGGCAACAGGAACAAAAATCAGGAGCCATTTTTGATCACTGTCTTGGCATTATTGCATAGCACATACACACTTTAGAATAACAGCGGCAGACTTACCGTCAAAATGTTGTCTTAAAACCACAATATGTCGGGCATAGACTTTCTAAACTATAAGCTTGGTCTAATTTCCTGACACTAAGTAAGTTGGTTGAAATCACAAGTGGACAGCTATAAGTCCATCAGTTCACACCTGGAATCAACATGCGTCACAACATACGTCTTGAGTGGCCACTATTTTTAACATGTGCCGAATTAACAAGAAGGCCCAGACAGTGAAGAGTCTGTTGTAGAAAGTGTTTCACAAAGTTTATAAAGATTCTCCAAACTCAGCAAATCACAAAATTGAGCGATTTTGCAAGGGAGTCTGGAGACCCCATTTGTTATTGGGCCCCTGAGTGTTACCAGGTCTGGTCCACTCTTTACACTTTAGTTCTTGTACTTTTTGTTTTGTTAAATCTAAAAAAAAACAAACAGAAGACACAACCCAACAAACTCTATATAAAGTATCACTCTTACCACAGCCCCACGCACACTTCAACATGTTGACAGGTCTGCTGCGCTTCGTTACAGTTGCTTTGCTCTGATTGGACGATTCCTGTTAAGTGAATGGATTTAACAGCAATAGACATATTTTTGACGTTTGACATATTTCTCACAGAAGCAGGATTCAGTTTAGGAGTCAGCCACTTTATTGATCTGTCAAAAGTGATTTATTTGGCAAATGTAAAATAGAAACGTCTAGTTTTCTATACAGGAGACACAATTTAATTTTTGGGCTGAAAGTTTCCACATTTTTTATTGACTGTCAGTTTGAAATGAAACAGAAATCAGATGGTGCACTGGCACAGATCTGTTCTCTACTGTATGTACCATGTAATTTCACTGAACGTTTGTGCAAAGGTCAACATCACCTACATATCAAGTAATGAGTCAGCACAGCTGGACGTCCAGCAGTGGTTTCAGAGAGAGAGAAAAAGAAAAAAAAGGGCACGAAACATGCCAGAGGGTTAAAAACCATCATTATGCAGCAGCGGAGCGGCTAAAGATAGCTGATGCCATTAAGCTCTGCTGCTCAGACTGAGGGGAACGAGTCTTATCCAGGTCAGAAACAGAGAATAGAGCGTGAGAGAAGCAGGGCAGCTCTGCCCTCACATTGTGTCAGGAGTGTCTTCGTGATGGAGTCGTCAGGTTTGAGTGTCGGGACTGAAGGCTGAGATGTCACACAGGTCGCCGACCAACGTCACAAACTGATGGAGCAGCGTGACAAAATAACAGCATTGTGTGAAACTGTGAAGGTCAAAGTTTTTCTCTTGAATCGATCGGACTCGTTTGAGTCCGGTGACGTTTACCGTTTAACACGAGCTTCACAACAAAGTCACAAGAAACAGCTGAACTTAATGACTCAACATGCACCTTCGTAACAAACAAGTGCTGACATAAGAACTGCTCTTGGTGATGTATTTACCATTTTGATAATTAATCTGATATTCAAGTGGGAGAATCTATTTAATGCTTATAAGTCCCATTCATTTTGCCTATAGACAATGATTTGTGACTCGCAGGTGAAGCACGTCCTCAGCTTAGAACAGAAGATGAACAACTGCATCAAAACACATGTGGATCTTTGATAAATGATTTGATAAAGGTAGACAACAGTTTTACGAGGTGTCCCTGAGCCCATGTAGTGATTTCCTTTATACAATCATGTGCTTCACAAAGTGGTGAACCTCCCCCCATCCATGCTTGAGAGCGACAGAGCCTTTCAAGGCTTTGCTAGTTTCAGCTTCTCAAAAGTGGGTAATTTATGTACTTTACCTATTTTTTTTACTTGTGCGTTTTTGGCTGTTGGTTTGACAAAAGACGTCACATTGCTCTCTGAGAAACTGATTGGCTTTTTGCTATTTTCTGACATTTTATAGCCCAAACTAAACAATGACTGAAAGAAGAAGTGTTGACAATGAAAATAATCATTAATAGCAGCTCTAAAAACAACATGTTTTCGCTGAGGTTATGAACATCCCACACACCTTTTCCATAAAGTTACGCTCTAAATCAAGAATTCTTTCTGTTCATCACATTAAACAAATGACTGGACTCTGCTGAATCAGCTCGGCAGTGTTCCCGTCGATGGAGGGACGGGTTGTACTAGAATGTGGCCTTGACGGTGTTGCGCGCTGTCGTCCCTGCTGGATTAACCTGTGTGTGCTGGGGGCCGTAAGAGGCTTAGTCCACTCTGTCTCCCATTCCCTCTCCAAAATCTGTGACGCACTTCACTTTCTCTCTCCCTCCCTCTGTCTGTACACCTCTCATACCTGCTGATCTGCATTTACTTTAAGTACAGTGTTGAGGTACTTTTACTGCAACTTTATACTTCCACTCCACCACATTCTGGATGCAAATATTATACTTTTTACTATATTTTTCACAGTTTTATTTACTGGTTACTTTGCAGATTTAGATTATTAAAACAAAATCTAAATCAACTAAGTATGTGGCACTTTAATGTAAGTATTTTTACACTGTGGTCAGTATCTGAGTACTTCTTGCCCCCCTGGCCTCAGTAAATCTGTGCATTATTCCAACTGGGTCACACCTCATGACTTTCCCCTCGTTGCACTCGCACACGTGCACGTTTCTCTCACCCTACATACTCTGAGCAGAAATAATCCTCTGACTTCATTCACGGTGTGATTTGTGATCCAGGATATACTGTGCCGTACTGTATTAAATTCACAGGTATTATACATTGACGTGATAATCCCTGACATTTTTATACAAATTATTTTCCAGCGCTCTCGTATCCGCCGGTGAACACCAAAGTCGTTCAGCTCATAGTCAGGACTTTACCACTGCAGTGGTCTTTTACCGACCTACAGTCAGCAATTCAACATTTAATCAAACATTAATAGTAAAGGTCCTGCATTCAGAATTAAGTAAAACTACAGAAGTATTATGCAGACAAACTGTGATTGATTGTACATGATGGGTAAACAGCATTTTACTGTTAAGTGCTCCGTTAAACTACATTATTTAGTGTTGGGTAGTTAAATTTGCAACAAGGCTTCTTCGTTTATCTTAGTCATAATCAGCAAAGTAACTAGTAACTACAGCTGTCAAATAAATGAAGTGGAAAAGTACAATATTTTCATCTGAAAAGTATTGGAGTAAGAAGTATGAAAGAAGCAGAAAATGGAGGTATACAAATGACCCCCAGATTCAACTGGGCACGTCTGTGTCGCATTCAGGCCGCAATGCGACCGCTGGAGCTGATCGTGGCCATTCTAGACAACGCTCGAGATTGCACCAGACGCTACGCTACTCTTTTCAATTTTCATAATAAAACACCCTGTGCAGACACAGGCTCTACAGCACAAATAAAGTCGGATATAAAAACAATAAACACGATCAAAACAAAGAAGAAACCATTAACGATGTAGCCTTCTCACCCATGGAAGAAGCACAAAAATATAGGAAAAGCAGAACAAAGCATGCACAGCGGAAACCAAGGCGTAACTCAGATCTGTGCTTAATTACAGTACAGTAAACTTAGTAGGTCAAACCACTGTTGTACAAGAGGCAGTGATGTTTTCAGTTACTGAAGCAGCCAGAAGTTTGTTTTTTGATAAACAAATAGCTGCGACCACAACCTCATAGTCACTTTACCTCTGTGCCAAATTTCAGCCACCTAGAAGGAAAAGTGTGTTTGCCAAATGGTCGGGAACATTTTTGTGGACCGACCAAACAACCAACCAATCGCCATAGAGACTGGGTACTTGGCATGAGTTGTGCGTGCCGCTATGTCTAAAAAAAAAGTAAAAAACAATGAAATAAACAGAAAATATAAACAGAAAAACTCAAACATTTTTTAAACTGTCACCAACAATGTTTGATGAAACTGATCTGCAGTGCTGAGGCAGAAATTTCCACCGAAAAGGTCAACAAATACACAAACAAGAGCCTCATTGATTTTCTATTTTAGTAACCCACAAATATTTCATAAAACCAAATGTCAGTTTATTCTTTCTATATAAGCCAGCAGTGTTTCTGTAACAGCCTCTGCTCTGTTACTCATTCACCGAAAAATCCAAGTGGTGCTCATGGAAGTAAGACCAGTGTTTTCTTGCTGTAAATTAAAGAAGTGGGAGTAAGAAACACATAAGTTAATAAGTTTTACCTGCATGAAGTCTGAGATGTGGCTGCAAACTTGGTGGGAGCGTTTTGTTTTGGGTGATGTCTGACCTTGTGGTTTCTCTCCACAGTTTACAGGAGTGAGTGTGACCAGCGGGGTTGACCAGATGGTGGTTCTCCACACGTCCTCTCAGGACGACGTCCTGCTGTGTCTGCAGCGAGGGGCGCTGTGCCCCAACCAGGACCGAGTGGGCGAGCTGGTGGGAGCGATGGTGGACCACTTCACACGGTCAGTTCCACAACCGGGCACTGTTTCTCTCACCAGGCTGAGCTCGCTAATTGTATCCTGTGGCTCCTATCATCTTTGAAATGATCAGCATGAGACGCTGAATAGTTTCAGGGACGTCAGATACTTTGATTCCTGATCTCTTGGCAGGATTTCTCTTCATAAAGACAAATCTCAGGGTCGACACCGACACGATGATGTGACCTGGAGATACTACGAACGCTAAAGCTGAATACTGATTCTGAAGTCCAAGTTCAGTTTTTCTAAAAGCTCAATCTGGACCAAACTTTTTGGCAGTATAGGTCATAAACTCCTCCCCCTCCGTGTTAGCAGAGGGGATAGCCGCCAAGCTAAAAAGTACACGTCAAATAATTTTGGTGTCTTTCATTTTAGGTAGTTTTTGTCTTTTATTATAGGATTATAATATTGTCAATTAGTTATTTGTGGCTCCAACCCCCAAGTCATTAATGCACAGACTCTGGCTCCAAATGACGTCACGAGCACAAGATGGCAGCGCTTATATCCGGGATATTTGGCTTCATTTTACGCCGGTCGGAGGAAGTGGAGACATGTTGTTGAGCTGTTTTAATGACAATTTGTCCACTAACCGTTATTATAAACTTACAAAGCGTGCTACACATTTTAAGTTCCACATATTTACCTCTTTAATCTGGCAATAGACACGTTTATTGTCTCTTTTATAGACTCAAAGAATGAATAAGCTCGTGTTTTGTGCTGTGTTGTTGGTAGTTGCAGCAGCTGTTTCCGCTTTAACAGAAACTAAACAGATTTTCTTTATATTAGTCCTCCACCTTTGTTTCTTAAACACGCACATTCCTCTCAAATCAAGTTCAAGGATCATTTAATTGTCGTTCTGCAGCACAGGATTGTACAACAAAATGTAAGTTGTAGTCCCTTTATGATGCACAAGAAAAGGGCGACTTAATATAACTTCTGCAGTGGTTTCCGGGCCGTCTTTGTAGTTCTTGCTGAGCTTAACAAGGTTCAGGGGCACTACAGGAACATGCGACCATTTTTCATACATAACAATGGTTTGTAATTGTTTGCACACGCTGACCATTTATCTGTTTGCTTGTTTGTTATAAGATGAGACAGGTTTTCATGAGAACAAAGCACTGCAGCAGCCGATTTCACTCATTAGACACCATTCAGCAGAGAGGAGAAATTAATTATCGATTGTGAGGAGAGAAAAACGTGCAGCCTGTCGGGTCTCGGTGTCACATGAATAAACAGCTCAGCGTCAGACTCATTGTTACTGGTCAGAGACCCCGACTAAAACCAAGTCTATTAATGCGGCATAACAATTACGCAAATCATATTCTTGGCATTTATCACTGTCATAGTTGTCGGTGTCGGCACCCCGCTCTGATGAACTGCCATGAAATGAATCAGTCACGCTGACATTTATCACATTTATCACTCGGAACCTGATTTGTCGTCGCTGTTTAGAAATCTGATTCACATCCACCCACATTTATCTCTGCCAGACTTCATCTGAATGGCACAACCAGCAAGTTTTCACACACGGCAGACTGTTTCGGTTGTGTCGATGGGCGTGTACGTGTGTGTTGGTGTGTGTGTGGGTGTGTTGTTGTAAGTACGGCCCGATGAAGCAGCACCCGGTCTGCTGTGATTGGTCTCCCAAAGCATTAATCCTCCAAATCCTGCCAGGATACCACATTGAGTGACGTAAAAAAGAGGAAGAAATTCACACAAACACACAGTTTCTCCCTGGTGGAAATCCATTGTGCTTCTGCCAAAATCCACCAAATCTTTAAACTTCAGACTCATTATTTTTGGGGTTTTATTTTTCAAATTGGAGTTTAGGTGCGCTTACTTAGTGTTTCTGAAGCTTTCAGCCACTAATTAAGATACACAATTACACACTTAGGCCACACGACAACAAAGCAAACCATCTGCATTTGTTTATTTGTTTACTTGGATCGGTTTTAGCTCAAGGCCAGAACAGATCCAAGTCTCCCAAGAGTCCATATTAAAATCACAATAAAAACATTTTCTGAAGCACACATACACACACACACACACAATAATACATAACCTCTCACACACATACATATGTACCTACAGGACATGAAAATGCTAATTGGATTTTAAAAATATCGTTTGCAGAGTCAGCACTCTGTAGGGCTGCGGCTAACGATGTTTTCATCTTCAGTTAATCTGCAGATTTCTTTCCCTCGATTAATTGTTTTACTTGAAAAATGCATCATCACGCAAAACTGCTGAACTGCTGTTTACATGGAGTTTGATAATCATCAGTAAATATGATGATTTTCCTTTACCTCCGTTAAAAGAGCAAGAAAAAGTGGGTATTTGAGTATTATCTTCCTGTATGTGACATGTTCTACAGACACAGACATTAAAACTGCAGTGAAACGCTCGTATGATGTCGATATAAATGTCCACAGGTCGGTTTCAGGTCTATTTTTGCAGAAAACCGCAAACCTGCTGTGTTCAAAATAGCCACGACTTCGAATCTCTTGATGAGACGTGCGATTCACAGCGGTGGTTCGTCTGCACTAACCTGTTAACATGGCCGCCGAAATGAAAAGCAAGATGTCACTGCTCAAGCGTCCAACGTGGCCAGCCTGTCGATTAATTGAGGATGGAAAAAAAAACAACTTTGAGTTTAGACAGAGCAGATCTTATTATAGCCATGAAGTCACCCATCTTAGCTCCCTCCCTCTTTCTTACCCTCGGATGTGCACAGACTACAGATCAGGGACTTCAGTCATAGATAATGCCTGAATTTTCCTTTTTGGGCGAACTTATCCTTTAAGTCTCTCTGTGATTTAAGGTGTCATGTTGAGATAAAACATCATATTTTACTTTCAGTCGCTTCTTTTTCAGTTACGGCTCAGCTCAGAGGCCGGGCAGACGGTAGCAGCACCAGGGTGTGTGTTCCACTTTTACGAGTCTATCTGTGTGTGTGTTCAGATAGCTGATCCCAGATCCCCGGTGAGGCTTTTGTGGGTTTTACGAGTCTTATACTTTTGCTCTGGGTTTGGTGTTTTTTTCGGGGGGGAAGGGTCCCTGCAGCAGCTGCGGGGCTCTGGTTCGGGGTGCGCCGCGGAGGAGAGTCAGCCATCGGGAGTCGGTTTCAGCCCTCCGCCTGTCTTTGTGCCACCATCTGCGGTGAATGGAGGGGGTCGCGACCTCTACCAGGCTACTCATCAAAAGGCTCATGAGACAAAGTCAGGGGTGAGCCGTGTAAGTGTGTGAGCATGTGCGAGGGGGGGAGGAGGAGGATGACTACACACAAACACACTCCTCTTGTGCTTCCTTCTGTCAGGAAGTGAGATCTCAGACTATGAGAGTCACGCGCACATCATTTTAGTTTATGAGGTTTGGAGAATGGTCAGGGGAGGAAACAGTCAATGGAGTGATTGTGACTCCTGCTGTTTCTCCTTCCAAACATGAGAGAGAGAGAGGATCTGTGAGTGTTTACAGCTGAGAGAGTGCGAGTTGTGCAAAAAACTGGGTCAGCGAAAGGCAGCATTAGAGGCACAAGGTAAAATCTGACTTCAAAGCCGCTCTGTGTTGTCGGCGAGGACGGCGAAGACAAGCTGTCTGGTTCTCTGTCATGTCACATCCGTGTCTCGTTCCCTCGGCGGATCGAGGCTCCTCCGCTCGCTTCATCCGTCGCTCTTTCCTGTACGTACCCCCCGTCCTCTCCTCCCTGTCTCTCTCCTGCTTTCTCTTCCTGTCACCTGGGCCTTAGCTGTCAGCATGAATGAGGCGTGTGTGTGTGTATGTGTGTGTGTCTGTCGGTATGTTTACTGAGTAAGAAGTAGTGTGCTTGTGAGTGTGTGTGTGAGTTTGGGGGGGAGGTTGGACTCGTGGACCATCTGCTGGGACAGCTGGGGGAGTATGAGCGGGCTAAAGGCAGATTTAGGGTATGATCGGCCCCAGCCTTAAAAGATTGAGGGGGATTCTTTGCTTAAAAGGCAATTTGGGGATTTTATTATTTAATTGATTGCTGCAGAGAAAAGCTTATTGATTTTCTTAATTTCTTCCCAATCAAAAAAAAAACAAAACAAAAAACAAACATCCCATCTAAAGTGTGAAATACAAACAAAACCCTAAAATACGAAACTGGAAACATCGAACGAACGCAGACAAGTAATTCAAGTCATCACGTCCAAGTCAAGTCACAAGTCATTTAATTTTCTGTCAAGTCAAGTTGTAATCAAAACAGCGACATGAGTTGACCCCAGTCCAAGTCACAATGACTTGAGTCCACATGCTACTGGCTAAAAGGGGGTGTGGCAGAGGGAGTGAAAAGCCTGCATGTTCCTGGTCGCAGATGTTTGCCGCTGAAACGATTCAGTTCAGGAGATTATCGTGTCGTCTAGCCGCAGAGTTCAGCCTCTTGATCAGCGCAACCTTCTTCTCATGGTCTCCCCCTTTCCTCTCTTTTCCACGTCTCCTCCTCTGCCTCTCTATTTGTTTTCATTTCCTCAATCTCTCCCTCCCTCGCAGCCTCTCTCCTTCTCCAGCATTTTCTCCGCTCTTCTAAATCAGCACTTTCAGTTATGAATATGGAAAGACCTGGGACGGTGTTGCATTAATAGCAATCTTCTGGGTCACCCCTCCCTTCCCAGTGTAGCAAGAAAACGAGGCGAGAAAAAAAAAAAAAAAAAAACTTGATTTCATTAACCTCAAAGCATCTGTGAGTGGTCTTGTGATGTGGCTGTAATGACCGGAGACACAGCGAGCGTTACTGATGTCGAAGGACTTGTTGACTTTCTAGTTTGACCTCGTTGGACATCAACAGTTTATCAGTTAGTACAGAAATGGGCGAAATTGGCCCTCTCTACTCTAAATTCACTTTTTAGGTCGTGAAAGGCGTCATCCTAAGCCTGAAATAGCCTCCTCTGTCTCTCTGCTTCCCCTCTTCTTCCCTCCCTCAGTGACTGTCCTCAATGTGTTCGTCTCGCAGTCGGTCCTGCCGGCCGGAGCAACAGGAGATCCAGCTTGCGCTCTGAACTTTCCTCGGTCAGCTCGTCCCCTTCTGCCCACTTTGTGTCCCTCGTCTCTTTTTTGTTGCTTTTCCACGCCACAGCTTCTGATCTGGTTCTAGTTTTGGTTCGATCCGTGGCACAGGATCATATGGAGAGTGAAAACAGCAAAATCTTCTGTTGTATATTAACACTGATCTGTGTCATTCTCAGCTCTCATAGAGCTGGCAGGTCATGTGGCTCAGTGACTCAGTCCAGCCTGAATCGAGCCGTTGATTGCAGCTGTGACTGGCTGCCATCAGCATGTGTGTGAATAATTCAACCTCTGTGCAAAATATGCTTCTATCATAACACATTCATTATCTTGACATAAAAACATATCAGAGTTCAGTATCTGAAAGTAGAGCTGGCAGCAATTCAGTGTTTTTCTGGGTCTGTCTTTCATCTTGTGACCAAAACGCTCGTATTAAGATAGCACGGTTCATTTTTTATGGATAAATGAATAATATTTAGGTTGCGTAGTGAGGTCAGACGTATTAAAGATGATTTATATATTTTTGTAAATAAAGAATTTATTCGACTGAAAGAGGAATTAACTGAATGGAATGAACATGAGTGTAAACGTTAGCATGTAATTCTGGGTAATTGAGTACATATGTCACGTATCAGCTGCGATCATTACTGCCAAACTGATTTCACGAGCCATCAGTTAGAGTCATAGCAACTAGGGTTGCAGCAATATACTGTTTTTAAGGTATACCGTGGTGTGAAAGTTGAAAATCTCATCCCGTTGCAACCCTAAAGCACCTCAATAATCTATCCCGCTCACTTCTTTGGCAATATGTATGTAGTTTCTAACTGAACCCTGAACAAAAACATGACAGTGCTCATTTTCAGGTGGTTATACACGAATGAAAACATAATTATGAACATTATATTTAATTTCTTCCAATAGATTCGCCCTAAATCCTTCACACTGCACCTTTAAGTAACAGATTTAAGTACTTCTTCCACCATTGGTGTTTTACCGCAATGTCTGCAACTGCCACAAGCAATCTGTCTTTTAAATATACTAGATTCAAGTCAGTCACCTGCCCACACTGTGGCACAGATTAAAGTAAAGCTTCAAGATGCTCTGCTGCAGTCTGTTGACACACTACCTGATTTTTACACACAAATTGCATTTATAGCAGGTAGGATGATGTCTTTCCATTAAAAAAAACCCCCAAATGTTATAAATGGCAGCGAACTATCAGCTTTTTCTGTTAAATCAACTCTTCATATATAATTTCGTGTTTTTTGATGCTCGTGAAATGGAAGCCACTTCCCAGGTGAAACAAATTTCACAAGAAGACAGACGTGAATGAGCTGATGTGATGGAGAAAAAGGATTTAACAGCATGATTGATGGGTGGGAAACATCAAACGTGTAGATAAAGACTCAGACAGTGATTTCTACATCATATTTTCCCTCATTCCCACACGTTAACATCAAAGAGACTGTGGAGGAGCAGATTTTATAAAGACGTCCTGACTGTGCCTCCTGCTCGGATGTTAAATCTCGGGGACTTTCTGTTCGAGCGTCTCAAAGCCTCCTGGGCGCACTCACAGAGTCGGCTACTGACCTTAAAAACTGCACCAGCATCAAAAGGCCTCTTTGTGGGTTTAAACGACGCACACGTGCTGCCTTAAAATCGACCTCCGAGTGAGACAAACGGATTCCTCGGTAACATTTTCATTCTTCACAACAGCCTCACTGTAGTCTGGGCACTACACGGTGATTTATGAGGGAGAATATAAAAGTTTTATCTCAGCAAGCACACGTTGTTGCTGTTTTCTAGTGTTTTCACTCAGCTGAAGATGTTTGGGCCGATATGATGGCATCAATAACAGCTGCCTGTCCACTGACTCTCCCTTCGAGGTGCAAAATAAAAGCTCCGGCTGCATTAAAATCCCCGATAGCGTTCGACCCTTCTTTCCTCATTGATAATCGATGCGATGAGACGCTCGGCTCCTCCGCCGTGCTCCATCACCGACTCACTGTTAAACTGATTTGATCTTATCTCAGAAACACGTCAGTGGTCTTCAGAATTAATCAGCAGGGAGGAAATTATTGACGCCAGCGCGGTGAGAGTACAGCACACTTAGTGACACACATTTATGATTCAAGACATGTGCGTGTAAAAGACACACTGTGCTGCTTTTGCATCTCAAACTGTAATTGCGCCGTTTATATAAATCTCTCTACGTGCGTTAGCTCTGCTGAAGTTACAGTATGACTCATTTTTTTCCCCAGAATGCCCCCTGATGAGACTCAAGACGCAGGGTGCAGCTGGTTGAGATAGGCCCACTGTTTCTGATGACGTTGATGTTAATTATAACGGACGAAATCGGTGATGATCAACGCTATGACACCGATGCCAACCCCGCGGGTTTGTCCGCTCCCCCGCCTGCCCGGTGACCTCACCCCAGAGGACTCGAGTGGCCTCGGCCCACGTTGCCCCCGTGGCGAGGGCCGTAGATGCTGCTGTTGCCCCAGCGATGGTTGCCAGGCAGCTGGGGAAGTGCTAATTAAGATTGCAAGGGGAAATTGCAGTGTTCTGGTGAAGAGGGGGTTTTGAGTCGGGTGGGAGGGAAGAAAGGGCGGCTGTGGGTGGAGGTGAAGTAGAGGCACTGATGGATGGAGAGTGACAACACAGACGGCTTCCTGTTTTAATCCTTTTGTTTTAAAGGAGACATTTTAAGAAAAAAGATCGCCCTGGTTTCTTTCATTTATGTGAGCTACCTCTAAGGTTAAGTCAGGGCTACTGTGAATTTGGGCAACACAAACTACTTGGTTCTGGTCAGGGAACGATTGCGGTCATGGTTAACGGAGACCACGTTGATTGTTGGTTGGAGACGGGATTGAAACCACAGGGTCCGGTGTCAAACACAGACAAATTGTACGCCCAACCCTCCGCCCATCCCTCCTTCCTGAGAGGTTTGGCAGCACGATGACAACGAATTTTAATCCAGCTTCGTTTCACACAATTACCGGAAAGATTTGAAGGCCAAAATCTTTTGTTTGTCGTACGCTGACTTCCATTTTAGACTAGACTGGCTCTTGTTCATCACCCATCTGTATCTGAACAGAAGCATTCACATGAGGAGTGACTTTTTATTATCTGTGCTATCAACAATCTCAGCCTCCACAGTCGTCAGCTCTCCTCTCGCAGCAGCAGGAAGCTTCACATTGCTGCACCGCAGGCCTTCGCAGCCCATCGTCTGCTGTCCTCAGGCACAGCCAGAGGCTTTCTCCAGCACGCTCTGCTGGTGTCGGGTTTGACTTGTGGTAGCCGGCATGATGAGATCAGTATCTCACTCAAATCAAAACCATGTGGAGGTCAGTGGGTTTCTGTGTCGGGTTTGTCACCGCCCCAGTAGGGCAGGACAGCTGGTTTTAGGGGGCTCAGCGAGGCGGGGTTTGGAAGTTGACGAAGGGGCCAAGTGGGACTTTGGAAAACAGAGCGAGGCCACACCTGTTGGAGTGACTTGTGATGAACAGTGACACAGATTTGGACTTGTGCAGTGAGTTCAAGTTCTTTTAACACTACAGCAAATGAAGTGGCAGCTTAAAGACTGTTTTGAACTTGACATACAGAAGCTTCCTACAAAAACTGGTGATAATGTTACAAGAATATTGTTATTTACCTCTACAGATATGCAGCCTGTTCCTTATCTGATATCCTTAGACCTAAATTGTCCTGACGCAAACCATGTGGTTCAGGTTTGCTTGTTTATTTATGCAATAATTAAAGGATAAATTCACCCAAAAAAAAAAAAAATTCAGTCATTATCACCTTTACCTGTCTTGAAAAGACTAAGCTAAAAGCATTAGCACACATACCGTCTGTAATGGGCAAACTTTATGTCTCATTTTCTGTCTCTGCACGTTTCTTTCTGAAAGGGACGTTTAACAGAACACGGCTAACCCCATTCCTCTACGGCTGGTCTTTGTGCTAAGCTAGGCTAAACATGTCTTATTGAAAAATTCACTCAGTTGCTGTATAACTAAGTTAGATGAGACAAGAAGTATCTGTTTCATAAATACAGATGTAGCTCTGTGACAGGTTTAGCCTAGCATAGCACAGAGAGAGGAAGAAAAGGTTAGCTCAGTCAAAGGTGAATAACTGTCTTATTTACACACAAAGAGGAGATTTACTTGGAGTACTTTTACTTTAAACAGTAGCATTAACTAGCCTCCAAGACACTATGTTCAGTTTTTACTCAAACAAAATCAATCCTCTTGATTCTCAGTCTTTACTCTGTCTAAAGCTCTCACCTGGTGTGTGTGTGTGTGTGTGTGTGTGTGTGTGTCTGTACTAAACCAGGTATGCCAGCACTATTACATAACATCTAAAAAATTATGTAATCTGCATTAATTAAATTCACCTTGAAGTGGGCCTTCATCTGCCGTGATTATGATCGGCCATGTCTGTGAAGAGGACCAGTCAGTCCGGGGAGAATTGGACTCAAACAGTTACATTAGGTCGCTCCTGCCAAAGCACGCACGCAGTTGCCAAGCTGGCCTATACGCATGAGCCAGCCCTGCTTATTAGTCACATTATCAACATTCAAAGACGTCCACAAATAGCTGTTTGGCAAATAATATTCTGCATCTGCTTCCGAGAGCCTTCACATCGGGTTCAGACAAAGTGACTCCACTGATAGAAAAACAACAAACCGATCTGAATACATTCACAAGAGAAATACCATCACAAGCCAGAGTATCAACCATGACCTCACAGTCCCCCGAGCCTCCGGATGTGACGTCGGTGGAAGAAGGCTCTTTGTATGCAGAGACTGAGCCATGTGCCCGGCCAGCTTGTGTTTGGAGCAGCGGGGTCGCTGGTGCCGACTGAGGCTGCAGGATCCCCGAGGGCCGGGAGGAAGCAGCGACTTCACAGTGGATCATCTTCAGCTGACGCTGCAGAGCCACACTTCCTTCTCCCAGCTGTCAGCAGGAGGATTAGGTGTGTGACACCAAAGCACCTGCATTCTGGACGTGACTGTGCTCAGAGGAAATCATCCAGAGGCAGGACGAAGTGTGAAGTGATGAATAACAAACTCTTTTTGTTTGTTCATTCCTCTGGAGATGTTTGTGAGGAACTAATATCTTCACGAGCATCATGAGGAGGACTTTAAGGCTTAAAGTTCAAACACACCTGGAAGAATACATATATGTTTTAAACCTGTTTCAAACCAAACGAAGTGTTGGGGCGACATGGCTCTCCAAACAGGTTTTTCAGAGGCACACTTCAAAAGAAGGGATATGAGAAATTACAATTGCTACTAGTTTGCTGATGTCTTGGCAGCTAAAGGCCCTGACGCACCAAACTGACATCAAAGAATTAGCTGGGACGAAGGCCGACATCGCCTGTGCCTCAGCCAAATGCTGCACTTGAACACATCGCAAAGACTACAGCCCACTGTGTAAAAGGAAATAGCTCTCTGCAGATGTACAAACCGTTGTTGTGTTTAGGCAGCATTTTTTGACACCACTCTCACTAATATAGCCACTTCTAATCAAGAATATGTCTGATGAAACGTTTCAAATGGCACTGGCGAAGAGGCAGAAGAGAAAACACAAAGAGAAACCGCACTAAATGGGTGAAATCATTGATACTGCAGCGGCAGGCTCAAGGGGCTTGCACTGATACGCTTAGCTGAACAGCCAATCGGCCAAAAAGGCTCCGACAAGGGCCGTCCAGTGCCAACAGTGTGGGAGAGCCACTGACGGCCCGGACAATGCCGACCGTCGGCCTGGTGTGTCGGGCTCTGAACCAGCTCCCTGACATTACATTGTTAATGCTGATCTCTGCATGACAGCCCCACGTTTATGTTATAAGACGGCCAAAATGTAAAGCTCAGCTGCGATGTTGCTGCACTTGGTAACACTCCTATAACATCAGTTCAGACTGGCAGGGTAGGAGCACAGGTTGCTAGTGTTAGCCTATGAAACACCAGGGGAACAGGATTGAGCCTTAACTAGATATTGGTGAGCAGTTTGGTTGCCTGAAGACACACAACAACACGACGTGTCATAAATGAATGAATGTAGCCGTAGCGTTTTTTTGGGATCAGGTAATAAAGTGAAAATTAAAGTCAGAGGTTGTTGGAATAAACTTTAGAAGTATAGTAATACTAACATGTATCTGTCTTTCTCTCTTCCAGCATAAGGAAAGTCCAGTTTCCCGTGAAGGTTTGCCGTTCGGGCGTGCAGCTTCACATGCGAGGCAAACTGAAGAGCGTCAGCGTAGAAACCAAAGCCGGCCAGGCCAGCGCGGATTTCAAGAAGAGCCGAGACGGTTTCACGCTGCTCGTCCCTGCGAACTAACGGGGCCGTCCGACTGATCCGCCAACAACAGTATCGATGTCTGAACTGGTCACAATGTCAGCGAGGTTCATGAAGATGTAAATATGTGACTCTTACTAGGATTGTTAAAATATTTTTCACGTATTGACGCGTAGCAGAGTTGCTGGCAGAGTCTGCTTCTTTAATCTTGAGATTACAAAAGTGACGAATAGTTTTAGAGGCAAATTTGAAGAATGAGGAGGTTAACATGTTGACGTAGAGACTCACGGTATGTATGATACTGTCTTTGCTTTTGCTCTTACAAAAGAAGATAAAAGATGTTCTTTAATTAGAAAAACGCAACATAAACATAAATGCACTTTTTAAATGACAAATGTGTACACACGATGCGTAAAAACAATCAACACGAAACATTTCAGATATATTTTTGTACATTGAGTTCTTTTTTTTGCCATGTCTCATGCTGTTGTCTCAGAAAAGGCAAACTGTGATGATTTTTCCATGTCAGAAGTGATAAAAAGAAGAAAGAGAAACAGTGGAAGAAAAATAAATTATTCAAGATTTACTAAAGCGAGTTCTCTGTGTTTTAATTTCTCTCTGAAGCTCTGCCACATGAATAGACAGCACGCTGTAGACGAGTCCTCATTATACAGAGATTCAAGTATGTTTCTCAAATGTGCTCTGCGGCTTTAAAGGAAGACTAACGACATGATGATATGAATGAAACAAGCCAGGAGTCTGTCAGTGTAAAAGCTGTGTGTTTGTCCGCGTTCGAGAGGATTTCCTGTACAAATACAGTTAATTTACAGCCTCAGTTTCAGTCCTGCTGTTTGTATGAAGAGAGAAAAACTGCACTCAGTGACGTAAGAGCTGTTTCCTCTCTCGTCCCTCTGGTGTCCTCTGGATCAGATCAGCAGGGATGATAATCACACAGCGACGGATGCTGCAGCAGACATTTCACAGGGTTTTGTCTAATGTGCAAACGCAGTTTAAGTAAAATTGGAAATTGACAAGTATTTTGCTTTGCTTTGGATTGGTCACCTATAAACCTCACTTTCTTCACATTTTGTGCCTGGAAAATGAAGGTGACTGGCAGTAAAAATGTACATTTTACAACACAGTTGATAACATCCACTGTATATATGAAGGTTTAAATTTAGCAGCAAAGCAGCCTGTGTTTTTTTTTCAGATGGTGGCTATTTCAATTTGGACTGACGCTCTTCATATCTCAGTGAACAGTTTAGTCTGAGGGCTTAATTCTGTCGTCTACTGCCAGTTTCCATCCATCTCTCTCCGCAGTGACCTGTTAGTACGACTTAGTGACGGCCTGCCCTCACTGTGACTTGGCTTTCACTGCTCTCTGACACAGTCCCTGCTGTGACTCCCCCAAATCTGACTGCTCGGTAATGCTCTGAGCTCTGAGTGTATGCAGATGTGTGTGTCTGTGTGTGTGTGTGTGTGTGTGTGTGTCTGTGTGTGTCTGTGTGTGTGTGCGTGTGTGTGTGTGGACACTTGCTGGTTAGTGTATTTATCTTTGATGAGAAGGTTTTGCATAATGTGTAACCACTTTGTTGCATCTGTATAATTCACGCCAAACTCAGCGAAATCTTCCGTGTTAATGTAACTCTGTGGATGTCAACACTGCGCTGTGTTTGTGTGGAGAACATTCACACCTGTGACAGTCGATTTAACACGTCTGATCAGCCCTGCACCTCTTCAATCAACACTCTGCAGCTCAAAATAACTGGAGCTGCAAAAACAAATGTACATCATGTTGTTAGAGCGTGATCTGTGAATATGGATCTGTGAAAATGTCAACAATCACCTCTGTGTTTGTGTGCTCCGCTCTGGTTTTGTGTCTGCATCTATGGCCCTGTTCACACCTGGTATCAACATGTGTCCTGAGCGATCCAAACACAAGTGAGGGGCTCTAAGTACAGGTGTGAATGCCCCCAAGACCTTTACCTGCCAATGTTAGCAGCGGATGACGCAATATCACCAGACTCCCTTTACAAATCATGTGATTTTAAGAGTTGTTGCGTGAGGAGAAGTTCAACAAACTTTGCGAAACTTTGCTACAACAAGTTCTGAATCATTCGTGCCTTCTTGTAAATTCGTCATTAAATGCAATACATTAAGTTGTTTTCTTACCTTGTAAATATTGTTGCAACATTACTGTACTGGCCTGTGTGCTTCCATGTCTTTAGCAGCTTTGTTAGCACACATTTCAGCATTTCCAATACATTTATAAAAGAAGGCAACATTTTATTGCTGGCAAGCCTGTCAAAGTTGACATAAACATCAAAAAGTAGCCAATATAGGCTACTTTTTTGTCGCCAGTTGAGGAAGCCCCCAGACTCCCTTTAAAAATCGCTCAATTTTGAGAGTAGTTGAGTTATGAGAAACTTTATAGACTTTGTGAAACGCTGTCTACAATACATTCTTAACTATTTAGCCTTTCTTGTTAATTCGGCAAATGTTAAACAATAAGTCCTTTCTTTGTGTAAAAAATATTGTGTCCGTTTGTCATCGGGATGCCACTTCTAGACTGACGGACTAAAAGCTGTCCACTTGTGATTGGATCACTCAGGATGGATGGTAACACCCGGTCTCTGTCATGTGCTCACCCCGGTCCACAAAAGTGTTTTCCAAATGACTGTCATGTAAAGTTAAACTGCAGTCACCACAGCAAGAACACTCTCTTCATGCAAATACAACCTGACCTTAAGTTAACAGACATTAAAAGTGTCTGAAACAGCTAAATCCACTGTTTTGCTGGTGGACATTTAAAACCCAGCTTCCCTTTTCTCTGTAAGAGCCCTTGGAACAGTATAACTGCAACGATGCGCTCAATTTGTCCCGTGAATGTCATCCAGATTGTAGCCTGAGGAAGCACTTATCAGCTACTTACAAATCCCTCCTGAGACATCCGTCCTCAGGCGCTTCAACGCCAGTTCACACGTTTATTCTCGTAACTCTCAACGATTCTCGCTCATCACTGAAATGCGACCCACAGGTGACACCAACGTGTGAACGACCCCAGAAAAGGTTAAGATGCCCGGTTCTCCTCAGCAGTCAGGAGAGACGACCCTGCATGAAATGTCAAATGTTGTCTAGAATAAAACAGCAAATCGATCGCACTTTCATGAATGAGTGATGGATGAAACTAGAAATAAGGAGACAAGCTTATGGAAATACATAGTCAATAAGATAAGCTGCAGGTTGCTGGTGTGAAATTGAAGTTTTTGAACACGTGCTGGATGGTACACTCAAAAACATTCTTGAAGTTAAAGATTTAAGACTTTTTTTAAGAATGATTCCTCTCTGAGCACAAATTTGTTAGAAATCCTGCACTACTTCTGCTGCCAGGATAACCCATCCACCTGACAGGTGCGACATATCAAGCCGCTGATTAAACAGCATGATTAGTGCACAGGTGTGCTTTGTGCTGGACACAATAAAAGGCCACTTGTGCCAAATGTGCAGCTTTGCCTTGCCTCATCTGACTATTGTTACAGTTTTGCATGTTTCGGTTACAGATACCTCTCCTTCAAAACATTAACATGAGCATCTTGATCAGTCACGTCTGTTAGGTGGATGGATTATCTTGCCAAATGAGAAATTGCCAAATTTGTGCCCAAAATTTGAGAGAAACACCTGAAGCAACACCCCCTGTTGTCTTAACGTGAAGCTGATTACAGTCTGAACGCTTAAACTCTTCAAGTTTAAGATCTTATCAAAGCTTTTGAAACAAACAGACAAACTCAAACATCCTCATTCTGACCAGGATCCTTGTGTGTCTTTGTGTTTTCTATTTTGAGCCTTTTATGTCTGTGGAAAGTGCCCGGCGTTACCCACAATGCTCTTTGCCTTCAGGTTCCAGTAACTAGGTGACCTAAGTCGGCAGCTGTGCAGCAACGCATCCACTCTCCAGCACTTCTGGTGTGTTTTGTTATTCTGAGATCTCATTAGTCAGAATAAAGTGCAAGTAAACATCAGGCAGAAACAGCCGTCCTCCACACATCTCATCCATTCGCTCTCTCGCTCTATTTTGACATTTAATTGTGTTTAGTGGCAAAATAATGCTAATTGTGAATCTAATCCCGAGTCTGATTTGGTTAAAAGCCCACATATTTCTGGCACAATCGAGTCAGCCTCTGATGGGGAAGAAAATCCGAACGCTCACTCCAGCTGCGGAGGGAACTCGTGCTCGAGCAAATGAACGAGATTTGTTTACTGAAATGCCACAAACGACGTCTCATCCTCGGCCTCGCGCTCATATCTGTTTCTGTGGAGGCTCGTGTGTTTCTGCGCCAAAATGAAGGCCTGCCAATGTGCTGTCTCTCCTCTGCAAGACCGTCAACTGGACACCGCAGCTCGTCTCCCTGTTACAGCTCCGCCAATCAGATCCTGTACGTCATATTCAATCAGGAGCAGAGATTACAGTGTATATGCTGAATTTGTTTGCACGTAATCCTTTAATCATTGATGTAAAAGCCGTGATTTATAAATGAAGTGTGAGATCAGTCTTTAAAAATGCAAATTCGTGCACATCCTCTCCATCGCTGATTATTAAAGGCATATTGTGCGTGTGTGTTTGATACACACACACTACATAAACAGATGAACAGTTAATCATCAGATCAGACGAGCAGACGCAGAATCTCCTTCACAGACAGAAGATTTATTCATCACGTTTTGCTTTTTCCCCGACGAACTGTGATGGGTTTTCGTTGGATGGCAGCAACAATTGTTTTCCCAATCGTTTCCTCATTACACTCACAGCCGCTCCGAGCTGCCAAGCGTCTCTTCCACGTAATTTTTCCACTCATTTTCCTCTGTGACAGCTCCAATCGCGTCCCTCCTCGCTGTGGATGAAACGCACACTTCCTCCCCGGCTAGCAGACTAAACACAACATTGCAATCAATCGAGTGGTTTGAACAAAGACGCGTGTAAATCAATTCTAATTTTGTTTTGTATTATGATGAAGTTTCTTAGTTTCTCCTTGTACAAGTAGGATTCTCCTACTTCTAATCTAATTTATCAGGACTGGCAATTGTTGATGCAATCACTTAAAGCGCTGTGCAATTCCATTACAAAAAGACTGGCACCTGGTCGGTCTCTCTTTAGAGATTAGCAGCCCTGCAGCGAGGATTTGGTAATGAGTTGGAGAGGATTTACCAGTGGGAATATAATATGTGTCCCAGAGCTGCTGTGTTTTTCCCTGTAAATCCTCTCAGGGCAGACCGGCCACTGGTTTGGTGAGCGCTGCAGGTTTTCCAGCATCCCTCCGTCATCAGCCCGAGGGGAGGTCACATGCTGGAGATTACTGTAACATGAGGGGGGAGATTGGTTTTTACTTTGGCTCGCTCTGAATCAACATGCCATCAGCCTGAATGCTTACTAATCAGGAAATATTAGAGCAACCAGAGTGCTCAAACCGGATTTTTTTTTTTACATACCTAAACCACTTTCCAGCGTGTAAAACGATCCATATTTGAATTACACAGAATCACAGTCACATTGTGCTAACAACAACTTCTGGGTAGTTTTGCAACTGTATTGTTTAAAGATTAAACACAGTAGTCAGGCCTCTTTGGCCTTTTTCTTGGTCTTCTGCTGCTCGTTGCAACAACCAAAGGGGTCGGTGTGTTTACTGGGGGAACTACAGCTCACAAAACCCGCTATATCAACAAAACCCAGTTTCAACAAAATGTCAACAAAACTTTCAACAAAATTTGGTACTTAAATCCATCACAAAGTGGATAAACAGAAATACTCAAGTAAAGTAAGTATAGTTTACTACAGGACCCCTGTTTGCTGGATATAAGTTTGCCTGCTTGTTTTTTAGCACTTCATGAAGCTTTAATGAGACCTCTGATTGCTCTTCACCAAACTCGACATCCCCACAGAGTCTTGTGGAGTCCCCTCCGGTGGTGTCCTTCGCCCACTACTTATGGGTGCATGGCTGAGTGAACCATCTGTTCACTCAGTCAGGATGTGCCAGCAGGCGACTGCACTCCAAGCTCCCAAACTGTACTCATGATCTGTAAAGAATCTCACAGTGGAGACTGACCCCGATATCAAATGATATTATTCCTTTCAGAGCTCTGCGACAGGATTGTGTTTTTCCTACAGCGTTCAGAGGAAACACATAATTCTGCAACTGTGCCGGACTCACAAACGTAGTAATGTAATTTAAATATGCACAGGTAATAAAGGTGAGTTTGGCTTACATAATCATTGTTAATGTTGACCGGAGTTGCTCGAGTAAAACCTCACCCAAATCCAACGAACAAGAAGGAGAGAGCTGCTAACTTTAGCTTAATCTCTGTAGCATCTAGGATGAGATCAAAAGAGGGAATAACTAGCTACATAGTGATTGCGTTAGCCAAGAAGTTGGCTTTTTTTGCTTAACTTGTAACCTTGCAAACCAATGGAGATATTTAAGAAAATACTCCCTAGTAAAGTTGCTCTTTTGCGGGTAGCAAGCTAGTTAGCCGGAAATGCAATTGACTGCAGCTTAAGCATTTCCTTATACTTGCACCTGTACTTGTGTTTGGGTTGTTTGGACAATGACTGTTCTTACAAACGTCAAAGATTTTGCATGTTTGTGCTGCTGAGTTTTGTTGTTTATCATATTTTTTAATAGGTTTTAAATTTTAAAGCAATGTGTGATGAGCCTGAACTAGAAAAGTGTCACTAGCGCTAAAACACAGCTTGAATTGATGATGTCTCTGGGTACCATCTATAGGCAGCATTGACAGAGGGGCTTTTTGGAGCATGTTAGATCCCACAGGGCTGATAAAAGGCAGCGAACGGCAGCCAAGGCTTTTAGAAAGCCACTGGGGACACACTATAGAGGAGTGACACTGGGAGGCAGAGAGCTGGGTGATTTGTGTTCTCAGAGGACACGAGAAAGCTGGAAAGGACTCAGTCAGGCTGTGGCAGCCATCTGCAGCGATGCCTCTTCATTTCATTTCATCTGTCCTCTCTTTTCTAATCAAAGCCTCCTGGCCTCACCTCCCTCACCTCTCTGCCCTCCGAGGTGTCCCCAGCCTCTGCGCTGACCCCGGCTCCGACCAGCGCCATATGGTTTTCACCCCGCTGCCCTCTCTCTCGCTCCGTCATTGTGAATAGATTATAAATGGCATTTAAATAATCATTTTCCAATACCATCAGACAGAGAGAGCAGACAGACGCATCGAGCCTCGCCAAGTAAGCTGCTTTGACTGAAAAGTCATTTTTGAATAGTTTTATGGCAGACATCTGTTATATGATAAAAGCAAAGATAAGAGAAGATAAAATAATCCTGTTTAATCCCACATTGGGGAAGTCTCAGTGTGAAATGACTGAATCTGTTAAAAGTGAAAGCCTTGTGATTTTATTCGAGGTTGATTGTGGTTATTTTACTACACTATCAGACAAGTCAATCAGCAGATACTACAGTTTTCTCTGACAAGAGAGCGATATCAGTCTTCTCATCTGTCAACGAGAACATACTATTATTCATATAATTTACACAATGAACATTTTGTCTTAGCAGGAATATCTCCATGTCATGTAACCCTACCTCTATATTATGTATGATAATGAAGTGTCCCCACTAAATGATCTCCACAATTTGAGTATTTAATAAGGTATTTTTCCGATCTATTGCCTTTTGTTCAGCACCTGGTCAAAGTTGTAAGAACGCCGAGGCCAGTTCAGGTCCGACTTAGACGTTAACATGAAAGAGTACTTCCAACCGTATTATCTGGGCGTGCTGGTCTGACTTTGAGATATTCGATTTGGTATGATTTCAGTCGCACTGACATGTTTACACGGACTGTAAAAGTCCGGTATCAGTCATGCTGACATGATAGTCCAACCTTTTCAAACATCATGTAAACGTAGTGACTGCGAACAAGAGCTGGACCACGACTAAAAGGCAACAGTGTATAATTGTTTTACCCTGTTTGGACCAAATGAGCCAAACTTTGAACCAACCACTAAGTGTGAAAACACTTTGAGGAAAGTTATGTCAAACTACCAAATTCACGTGCAAGCAAAGCAAAAAATGCCATTTAATTGAGATTATTGCAAATAGTGCCCACTTGTTCACAGGTCACCGAAAACCAAAACATAAAATACTCAACTATTCATGTGAAAGTGCATCAATGATGAGGACGAGGTGCGACGGTACAGTAGACTACACGCTGTACAGTGTCAGAAAACAGGCTGTAATAACTTTTAGGACAAAAAGGTGTGAAAATGTCATAAATCAGGGAAAGTACAGAAGAAATGTGACCCCAGGAGGAAACCGGAAGAAGGCGATGAAAAACACAAGCGTCCCTGGATAATCTGGAGGGTTGGCAAGTATGCCTCTAAATTGTACTGATTCACAGTCTTGATTAAATGTACTCAGTCACGTTTCGCCACTGGAAATGGATAAAATGTGAGAAAAAACATTTTCACTTGATTGTGCCGAATATGTGACATTGTAAGGGCACAATTGAATTTGAAATCTGCAGCTGTTAATGTGTGTGAATGTGACAGTGGAAGGCAGACGCTCTGCAGAGCACCGCCACTAAACCCGCACATAGAAAACCTGCTTTCCTCTCTTTGTTTTGTATTTTAATCTCCCAGAACAAAGCCCCGACTTTCATGTTTCTCTGCTGCACAAAGTTTCACATCGTACTGAGAGGAGGCTGTTGCCGAGCAGAGGCAGCATCACAGTGTTTCCACCTGTGGTCGGAGCAGGGAGGGTGGTGATTGACTGCAGCGACATGCTCAGATGGAGCGCAGCCCCCCTCTGACAGGAAGCCAAAGGGCCATCTGCAGCGCCCGGGCTATTGTGCGCCTGTGCATTAAGCTATTTTATGTCCCACATGAATTTACTGCCAGTCTTAAGTTAGCGGGATTGCAGGCGGAGAGTATTTCATGTGTACTGTGGAGGAGAACAAAGGCAGTTTTTAGTTAAGTGTGTGAAAAGCTGCACGTGGATGAAAAGAGGGGAAACAGCAGATCTGGATTTCAGCTCGATGCTTTATTAAATAATCAACATAGTAAACAACATCATCATCATGAAAAAGGAACAAAAAAAACATGAAAAATGAAAACAGTCACTTTTGTTTTTCTTCAAGTTTCCCCATCAACAGTATTTTTTTACTTTTAGCTTCACACACACATTTTAGTGGCTTTACAAAAGTCACTCGAGGTGTTGTGCTGCTTCGTTACAACGACGGCTGATGAACGTAACTATAGAGACTCACGGAGATGAAGAGTTATATATCTGTATTAACATCTGTCCAGTGTTGACGCAACACAGAGAAGGAGTTGTGAAATTTGAAAGGCGAAGCATCAGAGGCGAAGCTACAATCAGTGAAGCTGAGCCGGAGCTGTCTGCGACAAACGCTGCACGCACAACGGCTGCCTTTGTGTCACCAGCTGGTGCACTGACGAAGAAAGCTATTGATAGCCGCTAACTCGATCACTTCTTTATGTATACTGTTGTCTGTGTGAATCTGAGGGGAGGCAGATGATGCATCATGACCACAACTAAATTAGCAAATAGACGAGTGAAGTCTGGTACGACAGCTGAGTTTAAAATAAAATAGTTATACTTCTGTCATATGAACTCACATGCTTTTGCTCTTTCAGGCTTGAGAAGATGAGCGTCGATTGTTTATTTATTTTTTTGTCTCTATTGTTTTTTTCTAAACATAAAAAAAAACAGACCACCATAATGATGATAGTTACACCTGCAGTCAGAAGAGACTTTTAATACTGTTGATCACACCACTGTTTCCTATAAAAAGGAAAACACTCCGACGAGATCCAAGTTTTAAGTTACCGAAGAAACAATCGTTCATTTAAAACATCACATATAAAAATCAAACAAAAGCAGAGGTAATAATAATAAAAAAAGAAAAAGAAACGTTTCTAAACTACCTGGCTGGCATGCATGCTACTACACAGCAAGACAATTTCTTTTTGTTCATTTTTTTTTTCAGTCTTAACAGCTCTTTTTTGTTACACTCCCACATATTTACATCATCAGTCTGAGGTGTGTCATTGGAAATATCACACCGACCTACAGCAGCAGCAGCAGCATACTGAGATAACACAACTCACAGAGCTGTGGTGAAAAGTCTTGGTATATGCTATATTTTTCTTATTGTCAACAAGAGCGTAACAAACACTTGAAGCCTAATTTATCTTCTTCTATGAAAAACACATTAATGAACCACAATATTGCACTGGGGGGACACTTTCCTTCACTGCAATGAACGTGGGCACTGTAGTTTTTTGTTTAATTAATCCTGATTATATAATTTCGCTGCTTTAAATAATCAGAGCAGCAAATGTGTATTCTTCCGCAGCTGAAAGTAGTTCCCGAACAAATTCGCTTTTTTCTTCTGTTTGAGTAACATTCGTTGAAAGCTACAGTGCTCAGGTTTTAAAGGAACGTAATTGGCATTTTTTAAAAGAATAAAAGTACATTCATGATTTTTTTTTTTAAGATTTATGTGTGGGAAGTAGTGAAATTACAGTCAAGTGCATGTTTGTCGTTGACAGTAAGAAAAATATAAAATAACACAAGTCTCATCCGTTAAATCTTTTATCACATTGTTCACACAAACCCAAAAGTCTCCAAAACAGAGCCAGTCTAAGGCCCATCTGAAATATTCTGTAAAGTCCCGGATGAAGGTCCCATCCACAGAGAAAGCTCCAGTTTTAATCGCGTTTTAAATATTTGGAGTCACTTCCTGCATAACAATAATCCACAGAGATGTCACAGGCATCATGTGTCTGTTTGCAGTCGGTCAGAGAGTTCAGGAAATCACACTGAGGGGTTTGATTGGATGACGAGAATTAGCACTGCAGTTGAGATGCGAGTTAATTGGCTTGGAAGCCGCTCCGCTCTGCGAAACGATTGGAGGAACGGCTACGCGATCCAGCTCGGCGACTGATTGGACAAGAGGTTGTGAAAGAGGGGACAGTTGCATCCAAAGTGCGTCACATTTGACAAATTTAGTTAAAGCTCAATTAAGCTTAAGTGACCATGGTTCCTCTGTGTCTGTGCCAATATTCAGCGTGAAAAATGACCCAAATATCAGCAACAGTTGCTTTTTATTGAACGGTTTCATCGTGCTGCTAAAGGAAAAACCTACGGCAGATTGTTCCTTATCTGTCAGGTCAAGAGTGGTTATCTGCATATCTTTAACACACTGTACTGTATCTTCTGATTTAATTTAACATCCAGGTCTACAGGAGATGGGTGGTGGAAGCAGCTGTTGCCCTTAACTTTGACCCACATTCACATCCAAACACATCCAACCCGATGCCAACAAACAGTCCCATTCTGCCCTTCCTCGTCCTGACAATGGCTGGCGGGTGTGGGGTGTCAAATCTAATGAAACAGCCAGGGAACAACAGCTGAGTGTGTGCGCAAATGGGGTTGGAGGGGGAAAGAGAGAGGGAGAGGAGGGGAGGGGAGGGGAGGTTGAGTCAAGACACTGGTGTCCTTGTCAAAACCAGGGCCAGAGAGAGAGAGAGAGAGAGAGAGAGCTGCACTGACCGCAACAACGAGCCCAAAATGGCTGCCAGTCAAAGCTCCAGAAAAAAAAGAGACTCTCTGAGCGTGAATCACTGCCGTCACTCCGCTCTGGTTGACTGGTGTGAGCTCATGCGAGATCCCTCAGAGGCAGGCCTGACTCCAATAAGCCTGGGTGAGCTGGAATGGGCAGCAGGGTTGAGCTCTGGGTCTCTGAGGCCCCCAGTTTGTTACAGCAGGATTTGAAGGCTGAGCCGAGGGGGCCAAGAGTGCACGACAAGTGTGACACCGAATCTCATCGGATTCTGAACCGTTTACTTATTTCCTCATGTTTTCATCCCAGTGTGCTGCCTCTCTCTATTTGATTGGGTGGGAGGATTAGGACTGGATTACCCAAGGAGGGGATGTGAGCCGCAGTGTGTTTGTTTGCACACAAGGACGAGCACAAGGCCGGACTAAGGTTGACTAAGGTTTGCCCTCCATGGCTGGAAAAAAAAGAATTGCTTTAATTAGATCAGCCTATCATGCCAACTTTGATTAGATTTTGATAGACCGACCACGAGCCGTAAAACAAACAAAAACAGACGTGACGCAAAGCGATGCCCTGTGCTCCTGTTATGTGACCCTGTAGCATCCAAACTTGTTATTGTAGCCGTTGTTTGAGAACTCAGGAAGATTTAAAGTTAAAGTTGAAGGGTATAACTAAAAGGGATTCCCTGTGGATGCTATCACATGAACCAATCTTGGCAAGTGAGCTAGCTGGCTAACATAAAGGCAGCAGGGTTATGGCTATTTTTTTTTTCAGCTCCTTAAAATTTGTGGGAACCAGAGCATGGATTCCCAATGGACCCAAACTCAGTATACATTTAGAAACAATGCTTGGGTGCAGGTCAGCGTTGGCATCTTGTTGAATTCATACTCAAAAACAAATAGGGGGCAGCATGTCGCCAGAGTAATGGCTGCTAACTGTAGCTACCATTAGCTCGTTAGCTCGGTTAGCTGTGCAGCTAGCAGCCTGAGGTTCGTTATTTATGACACTGCTTTGAACGCAACACAGAGGCTGTTCAGTGCTACATCTTACATTAACTGCATCTTCTTTAATTTGGGTTTGGACGTTAAAAGTTCGGGTTGGTTTCAGTGGCTGCTCTCTCAGACTTGGTCGTGTTCAGACGCTCCGCTGTGCACGTCCCTGTCAGCACATGTGTGCAAAGGTCGGATCCAATAATGATGCTTGTTTATCATACGACCTTGCGGGCGAGTACATACACAGTGTGCTGCAGTGTCACAGCTGAGTGTGCAAGGACGACTATCACATGGGGGAGGAAAGTGGAGCGCCTAAACCTCCAGATGCCTGAACACAATAAGATTACGGCTTTGCCGCATGCTATTGCAGACATCTTGGTGGAAGTCAAGCATCAATGAAGCAGCTTCCTGAACCAACAGCATCCTACTGTAAACCGGTGGTTCCCAACCGGAGGGTCACAAGGTGCATTTGAGGGGTTTGAAGATGATTAAAGCAGAAAACTATTTTTTTTTCTTTGCTTTTTTGGGAAAATGTCAAAATAAAACAAGAAGAAATGTCTTTGGTTGAACTAATAACAACCGTAGACAAACCGCACTGTCATATATAACAAGCAGGGTCTGACTTTTTTATATTAAAAAATAAATAACTATCAATTTATTGTCATTTCGAAGCCACTGTGATGCATAATAAGCAGTTAATTTGTGTTTTTGTCCCCATTTTTCTGTCTACTTTTTACTTGGGACCAGGCTGGATAACGAAACCGATTTAAAATATATTTTGCAGTGTTGCAACGATGAACCATGAGCTCATCTGCGACCATCTCTGACATGCTCAAACATTAAAACACAGGGGACAGAGTGATTCAAGCTACTGAAGCACAAACGCCGATGGTTCGTTCAAGGGAATAATTTAGCACGAGAGTAACAGGAGTTGAGAGAAAACAAGCCTCCTGATGGCAGATGAGAAAGTGGGACAACAACAAACCACAACCGTAGTCATCTGACGGGATATCTCTGCTGCCTCTACGGTGCACCCTGAGCTGCACACGTGTGCCGTTTTATTCATGCACCGAGGAGAATCGAGCACACACGACTAGGTATTTAAACTAGTGTGTGTTTGTGTACAAGTGTGTGTTTATAGTCCAGCCCAGTCCAGCCTGGCCTGGATTAGCCGCTGAGGCTCTGCAGGGCTGTCGAGTGGACAAGAAGGGGGCAGAGGTTGAGCGAAGGGAGGGGCTGCAGTAATCTGCTAATCTCATTAATACCACGGCTGTGGGTGCCCTGTCAACAAGACGTGGGGAACAAAGGATGGAGTAAACAGCTGATGACCCTGGCTGCCGTCCCGCTGCACACACACACACGCGCGCACACACACACACACACACACTCAGCCATGCCCACACAAAACATGTCAATCTTAAATCCGTGTTCTGCTTGCACCACGAAACTCTCCAAGATGAGATAACAGAGGAGTCTACTGGCATGTTTGAGTGGGTAAAGAGGAAAAATAGTAACCGTCCCCTCAGGCCAGACGACCCCTCAAAAGGCTCCACAAAACACTGCCTGTTCGTTTTGCTTTAGTGATTACACAGCGCACAGCAGGACCAGCGGGGCCTTACATGGACCTCTCAGCTGTTCCCATCAGTCTGAGTCACTTTTCACTGCTGGCACACGAGGGCTTAGCCAGCAGCGGATGTCAAGATGTCTCCTTGTATTGTCCGGGAAAATATAACTCGGCCTAGGTGGATTATATCGTCTGTTTCCACTTGGTGGAGTTCAGAATAAAACAAATCCGTGATGGTCTTGTGTGAGTGATGATCTTCTTGTCCTGATCACATTCAGATAGGAGGATGCTGGGGGGCAGCTGGGGTCAGACGCATGGGGGGTCAGACGGGGGCACAGGTGGACCAAATGGTTCCTCAATTCAAGTAAACTCAGGTGGATACTCCAGGAAAACAAACACAACTACCAAACTCTGTTGGCCAATTATCAGAGGAACTCTCAGGCGGGAAAGATGCTTATTTCTATCTGTGGATGGAACGGGACAAAGGCAACAAACACAGATGGGGTGATTAAATACGTCTACGTAACTCTGTCATGATAGGCCTTCATTGAAGAAAAAGGTGAGAGGAATCTGTATGAGACAAATGTGTGTATGCATGAGTGTACAAAAGGCATGCGGTCAGCAAGGATCAAACTTCCTCTCACCGGTCCAGCACTCGACTGTAGTCCTGAGGCCCACAGCCGCCTTCACTCTTCAGTTCAGCAAATACTTGAGTGAAAAAGTGCGGGTCTGCGTTGATGCGCAGCATTTTGGCGCTCGTGGCGTCGATGATGGCGAGACAGCGGTCCCAGAAGGCCTCCTTACCCGCCTCCACCAGGAAGGGCTTGAGCGGGTACGAGATCTCGTTGCCCATGTAGGAGTAGGACAGGTAGAGGCAGGTGAGCAGGATGGCCTGCAGCTCGTGCTCCGACGCCACCAGGTCGCCGTCCACGACGTCTCGGCACAGCATGTAGACGAAGACCACGTTGGCCGGCGTGACGAAGGCCTGGTCCTGCCAGCCCTGCAGCAGCAGCGAGCGGTCCACGGCCCGCAGCCAGAGC
Organism: Pagrus major; assembly: GCF_040436345.1. NCBI lineage: Eukaryota > Metazoa > Chordata > Actinopteri > Spariformes > Sparidae > Pagrus > Pagrus major. Next base: position 12,683,292 of record NC_133230.1, read on the forward strand.
ACCGGGTCGGCCGGAGACAGATGCTTCAGGCGGTAGCAGCGACAGCACAGGAACTCCCCGAGGCAGCGAAGGAGCTCGCTGGTGGACGCCTGGACGATGACTCGCTTCGGGGACGACGTCACCGTCCCTTGGGGGATTTTCTTCACAGAGGAAAGCTGCTGGGACTTGCTGTAGCTACATCCGTGCCCCTGGCCCAACCCCAGGCCATAACCGAGCCCTAAACCCAGTCCTGCTGGGCCCTCGTAGCTGGACAGGTTGGCACAAGAGAGCGACTTCTTCACATTCTCGCGGTTGAGGTGCAACACGGGGTCCTTCTGGTAGATATTGATGTTGTTGTTGTTGTTGAGAGGGTCCCCGATGGCTGCCGGACCACCTTTCTTGGAGTTGCCCTTCTTCTTGGTCGAGGCCACCAGTCGCTTCCACGTGAGTGCCGGGAGGAAGATGGACTGGCCCCTCTTCAGCCCGCGGTCCTTCTGACTGTTCAGAGAGCGGCTGCTGAGGCTCGGGTAGTGGCTGAGCGAGCCCGGCCGGTTGTCATAGTAGCCTGATTTCCGAGAGCCGGGAGACAGCGATAGCACGGTGCCCATGGTGAGTCAGTGCTCCAGAGATTAGACTGCTGTTAGAGAGAGGGGGACGAGGCTGAGCTCTCTTTTAAGTCTTAATATCCAGCAGAGGTGAAGAGATGAGTGGTGCAGACATGTCAGGGTGAGCTGGACGGGAGGAACGTCACCTACAGCACACAGGAAGAGGTTTTACAGAAATGTGCATTCAGATATCACTTTCTTCAACCTTTCTGCCTTTTCAACAAACCCACTTAACTTTCTATACAATTATACAAGAGAAGGAGATCAAAGTGTGCAAAAACATCCATGTTTGCAGCCATTTGAACATCACACAGCTTCAACTAAAAGAGGAACAAGCTCATATGTGGATACAGACAGACAGTGTGGAGACAGACGATTTGCTCCGATCTTTCAGGGGAAAATACGCGCTTTAAAATGGATTTCAGGGGTTAATCATCAGCCTGATTTAATCTATGTCATCCTTTCTCTGAAATCTGTTCAGATTCCTGGATTCAAAACTAATTAAAGGACTCTATCTTTCTCGGAATGACTAAATTTAGCAGCCAAGAGCGCACAGGACGCACTTATTATCCACATTTTTGTGAAAATAGTTTCAAACATTCAAATAAAACAGCTGTGGCATCAGAAAACAACACATTAATCTTCCCATTTATTCTGATATTTTCCTCTCTGAGCCGCTCACCTGTGTGGACGAGGTGTCCGGGTACGAGATGATCCCCGCCGCAGTCCGCGATGATGCAAAAGATACGAAGGAGCGCAACAAATGCGCTGTTTCTGCAGGATGAGGTGGAGATGTGTCTGCAGAACCAGCGGCACAGAGTCACTCTTGCAGAAGCTCTGACCCAGTCTTCAAAGGTGCCAAGTGTCGGTCCTCGCCAGGCGGAGTGCAGGTGTCATCCTCCGCTGCGCCTCAGAGCCTGGAGGCGAGACTGACGCGCGACTTCACTCTGATTAACTGTCTTTTTACGCGTGTCTCCATATTCACAGCGTTAAACTTTCACACTGTCTGAGTCCTCTCGATGTACTCCATGTCTCAGGTCCGAGCGAGAGGTCTCCAGGTTCTGGTTCCTGGTCTCGGGTGCAGCTGTGAGTCCTCACGCCAGAGCTCCAGTCTCCTACTGACCGGTGAGTGAGCCGGCAGTCAGACCGACCTCTGAGCAGCTCCACACGGGAGAGGAGGAGCAGCCAGTGAGCGTCACACACACACACACACACACACACACACACACACACCCACAACGCCTCCCTGAGACACAGACTCCGCCTAACACACACACACACACACACACACACACACACACACACACACACACACACACAAGCATATTCATCATCATCATCATCATCTTCATTGACACAGTAGCAGCAGTATTGGTATAATTTGTAATGATTTGCCTGCAATAAACGTTATTTATTGCACATTTATAACAAAACATATAATATTGTCTGTATACGTGCAGGAAATAAGAAAAGAAAAAACATAATAATATTAAATAGGTCGCAGCAAATTAAGTAAATGTGTGTAAAATCAATTTATATCAGCCTGTCTAATAAAATCAGTTTCCTAAACTTGATGGAGTAAAAACAACTGTTCACTTTTAGATGTTTATTTACATTTTACTGCTGTTTACTGCTGTGTTGTTTTGTATTATTAGTAGTATTGTTGTTGTTATTATTCTATTTATTTTATTTTGTTTTGTTTTATTATTATCATGAATGATTTATTGACTTTTTTAAAACCAACTTTTACGTGCAATATTTAATTTAATCTTTCATTTTATTGCTTGTTTTTGTCTTTTATTCTTTATTGTTTATTATTTTAACTATTAATTTGATTGCAATTGTAGTGCAGTCTTTGTTTTCTTAATATGCCATGTTTCTGCAATGACTTACGGAAGCCCTGAGGGGCGAATGAAGATATTATTTTCTTTTCCAATGATCCATTTTCTGAGTCTGATCACAATTATTTTCTCTCCTTTGTTTATGACTTGAGCACTGGTGAAAAAAGTGTTGCCAAGGAAATCTTTATAAGTTCCTTAATTTTTGTTTTCTATCTGTGAAAACGCAAAAATCAGGTTTGAAAACCCAGTGGAAAAAACAATTTCTTTTACATGTGTGAAACCAAGTGGGGGGAAAGGTTTAAGAGAAAATGTATAATTTTTTTCAACATGTGTAAAACTGAGTGAAATTTGTTTTTACTCTGTTTCACACATGAATAAAAAAAAAATTCTCATGAGGAAAAAAAAACAAAATCACTTTGTTTCACACATTAAAAAAACCCTGAAATCTTTTTTTTCCTCTCAGTTTCAAACATAAAACGAAAAATATTCCTAAAAATTTGTTTTTATTTCACATGAAAAAAATCATTAAGTAACTTGTTATGATTATCCTGGCAATTGTTTTTTTCTCCACCAGTTCTCAAGTCAGAAAACAGAAGAGAGAAAACAATTTCGATCAGACTCAGAAAATGAATCACCAGAAAAAAAACATTTCCTCTCTTGTCCCTCCGGGCTTCTGTAGACTAACTCAGTTGAGAAAAAGTTAATTTCAGTTTACTTTTTTAAGTTGGAACATTTTCACAAAATTAAGTAATTACGACAAAATCTTAAGTAAACTCAACACGTAGATATAAAGTAAACAAAACTTAAGACTAATAGTTATATTAACTTATTTCCTCGACTTTTTATATAACATCAATTTGGATATACACCAGTTAGTGGTCAGTGTTACCTGATGCGTTCAGGCGCTGTGTGACTTCCTCTATGTTCCCGCTGACCTTTGACCCTGAATCGACGACCGGACGGGAGCAGCTCAAACTCTGAAAGCAGCGGCTGTGAGATATCCTCACTTATCTGTTCTGCCTCTCTGTGTGTGCAGCACTGACAAATATATTGCAGAGTTGTTGTTGTGACTGTCCGATCACCTTTTGGAGAGCTTGTTTTTTTCTTTTGCAACAAGCCGTTTTGTTCATTGACAAAATGCTTTCAGACAGGATCCTGTTTGTCATTTCAAGTGTATGTTGGCTAACACCTGATTAAAAACAGTCACTGATTGGCTCTCAGTGATCTCATCAAAGGTTAGGATGTGATCAATTGATCAATGACAGTTACTTAAAGGTGTTCCTCTCCTTCTACTGGTCTAGGCTGGTTATAGAGTTTGACAGGGCGGATGTAAATGGCACCACTTGTTTTTGTATTTTGAATTATTTTGTTTTGGTCACATTCATTTCCAGATTTCTTGTCTGACACCTGTCCTGCAGCACAGTGACCTGGCTGAAGGTAGAACTCCTCATGTCAGATTTGACAGTGCAAACTATGTTAATAAATGAATAAATAAAGGAAATAAAGTTCAAAATAAAATGTAACAGACCTGATACATTCCACCAGCAGTGGCTGTCGAAATCTCAAATGTAATCAGTCATCAGTAAAAATGTGTATTCAGTCTTTTCATTGTCTCTGCACGAAGAGTCACTTCACCTGCTGAAGTATGAGGTCGTCTAATAAACTCAAACTGCAAATGGAGCAGAATGTGTGCGGGCCAATAAAGCTGTAATGACTCTGAAGAAGTTACGCAACGGTCCCTCAGAAACCTGGAAGTATATGTGTCAAACACAGGGAGGTTATTGTAAAGGTCCGTGTTGATTTATAGGAACATTAAAGCTCAGATGTTTGATGAAACGTCCTCTTTTAAACTCTCGGCTGCTCGTTTACCTCCTGAAGTCTCTGTTATATTCACTGACGTTGTGCTGCCCCTCTGTAGTGAAGTTGACTGACTGCACATCCAGAGACAAATCTGAATTGTATATGAGATGATGATGAAACGAGAGTGAATGAGCCTCACCTGGAGTGTTTACTTCAGCGTGTAAGCCTCCGTCACATGGTTGCAGGTCAGCTCTTGTTATGCAACTTGTCTTACAACCTACAATACAGTCCATCCTGTATTGTAGGTCATTGAGACGCCTGAGCTGTCGTCTATAAGAGGATCAGATACCAGGTGTGGAGGGAGGGCCAGTAAGTTATCAATGAAATGAAAATCGATGACGTCATCCTGATAGGGCCGAATCAAAGCACTCAAAATAGTAAATACACATGAGGGTCTTGGCCTTGTGCTAAATTTTTTCATAAAGCCTGTGAAACCAAACATGCAGCTGATAAGTGGTTTACCATTAATAAAACAATAAGTAACATTTTATAATCTGTCTATAAAAGCTTCCTCGTTAGAGAGTCGCTGTTCGTTCATTGAGAAGATTGGCAAAATGTTTCCCATGCTAAAGACTCAATGCACAGCTAAAGACTTTTCTGGGAAAAGAGGAGGAAGTGTTACAGTAGATTACTTGTCAGTAAATCCCAGGAGATGATAACATGTGGGAAACCAGAGAATAAACAAAACAAACAAACGGTTACGGGCAGGCGAGATAAGAAGGGTGGTAGTGTGCAGGAGATGGCGAGAAGTACAGAAGATACACAATTTTTTTTTTTTCTTCATTTTATTGAACATCAGATCACAAACTCAACGAACGGAAAACAACAAAGACAAAAAACGGAAGCAAAAGATGAAACACCAACATCCCTTCTTCAACGCAGTACTTATCCTCAACAGCAGCCTGATAGTTAGTCAATTTAAAATAATGAAATTAAAGCCTAATGTGGGCTGCAAGCAGTTTAATCAGCAGTGACTGAAGGTCAACTGACCCTTCATCTGCTTCCTTTTGGTCTTCCAAGAATCAAGTTAAGTCTTTTCTTCTCACTCTGCTCAGCTCCGCAGATAAACAGCTTTCCATCACCCATCTTAGAGTTTTAAACCTCCAGATCTAAGAAGTTGCAAAGGACGGAAAACTCCAGAAACTTCAAGTGCCCCAGAGAAAAGAGACAAACACCAGTAAGATATGAGTGAATCCTTTCCAGAGCCGGATGCTGAACACACCGGTGGAAAAACACAATCATAAGAAATGTCCTCTGAGGACTCCCTCTGTCAGACGCTCTTTGTTTAAAACCACTCTTCTGATTGATCGTGATTCATCTGATTGAACATGATTCACTTAGTAACCTTGCAGAATATGTCTAAAAGCTTGTTTGGCAGCATCTCAAACAAGCTGTCAGTCTCACAGCTCTCCACTGTATTTATTAGTGAGTCATCACCCAGAAGATCGGAGCATCTTCGTCCTCAGAAAGACAAAACTCCCCCAACGTGCATCCACGATGTTTGTCATGCAGGCAACTGCTCCATAACCGTGTACAATACATTAAGTAATACAGCAATGATAGTATGAAGACGTGTGCTGTTTCATTTTTCCACCCACTCATCTCGTTACTCATGAAAACAACTATATTCAGCATGTAATAAAAATGGATAAAGGCAAGAAATAGTCCAACATTTTTCCACACTACTCTCCTATCTGTGTGATGAAGTTTGTCGTCAGTCAGCTTAGCTTTTGTTTTTGTCATCACAAAACGTCCCCAGTTGTGTGTTTACAAAGCACATGTTTTTTTTGCATTTCAAGTTTTCTGGTGTTTTTTATGTTTTCCTGTGCAAATCGGTCGATCTTATTCAACATGCGTTACATTGCACACATTTCCAGAACAGAAATCTGAACTGAAATCAACATCTTAATGTGTATTTTGGATGTTTTCGTTCCACTAGTCTGAAGGAAGTCATGTTAAATGTTGACAAAGACGAGACCATTATCTCAAAAGTAACAAAACAACAAAAAGTAAAGAAAATATATTAATTAGTGAGCTTTAGAGTTGCTGGTTGACAGGCTTGGTCGGCTGTTTTAGCTCAGCTTATGATGAGAGAGGTATCCATGTGCTCGTCTAACTCTCAGCGTGAGAATGAATAAGAAAGTCTAACTTGTTGAACTATTCCTTTAGAGGAGATAAATGTCTCACCGTCGTCATATTACAGTTATAAGTCTTACACAGCCACAACTAGATACATTACCTCATCATCGTACATTCTGCACACAGCTGTGTTTTAAAAAAAGAAAACTATTTAAAAAATACATTGCATCTTCTTTCTAGAGCTGGTGGTGCTCGTACCACTTTTGTCCACAGGGGGCGCCAGAATCAACAAAATCTCACAAGGTCCTGGTGCTGCTTTAACGTTCTGGACGGAGGAGGATGGAGGTTGTGGTGCAGTACGACGGCCCTTGTTCAGACTATTGTGAGATGCAAAAGATTCACACATGAGGTGTTAAAATCCCTGTTGTTTAAACCCAAATAAATCGCAGAATGACTCGTTTTAGTCTGAGTCAACGAGACGCAGACAAAACAAGCAGGAGGCAGTGTTTTCTGGCATAGACCCATCTTTGTTTTCTCTGGTTGGTGTTGTTTTTTTACATCAGTGTGAGCTGGCTGATTGGCTGGTTGAGCTGTATGGGGGAGATCTCCTCATTCACACACACACACACACACCCGTCCTCATTTTCTCTGCTGTTCTTCCCTCCCGCTCCCTCCAACAGCTGCAGGACTCTCAGCATCTCCTGCACAGCTGACCCGGATACACTGACAACTATGAAAAGGGCTGTTGTTGTCCACTGATGACCGCCCTCCCCTACTATCCCTGCACACACACACACACACACCTCCACTTTACAGCAACAGACATGAGGCAGGACACTCGAGCACGGATCTGTGACGCCAATCGGTGTTGTCGTAATCCCGTTTTTGATGTTTTATTTTTGAAATCCTGAGATTAAATGCAGGTCTGAGCATTTGTCACACTGAGTCAGCTGATGTTAAAGATATTCAAACGTGTCCAAGAATCGTTTTCTCCTTTAAAGTCCTCATTTTGTTTCAGAAATCATTCATAAGTATCATTTTCTCTTGTTTGACCCAGTTGCGTTATGTTATTGCGATGTGTGCTGTCATGTCCCACATTTTGCAGCAGCAGAAGAAGACTGCTGCTGTCGATAAAACAAATTGTGTTTTTGAACCAGGGGCTTCTGTTACAATCGAGGCCCAGCAGCTGTTTTTTTTTTTCTCCCTCTCATCACAGACGCTTTCATCCAGATCCAAACGCACAGCGGATCCGTCTTGCCTTTCTGTCACACACCCACTGATCTTGTTTTATTTCTTTTAAAACAGAGCAGCAGGAATTCACTGAAATGAGAGTTTTCTCTCGCAGCGGCAGGGGCTCCTGTTTCCTCTGCTTCATCTTAGTTTCTCTGGGTGTAATTATGACTCTCTGCTTCTGATTATACTTTACCTGTTATAGATGAGCTTAGAGGGTCAGTTCAATCTAAAATCACCGTCAGTGCTATTGTTTCACCTGGATGATTGGTGTGGGAAGCATTTAAAATGTGGGAGAGATGATGTCATTTCATGTAGTTTGGTGCCTTTTAACAGGTGGTTTGATACAAGAATCTGACTTTGCAAACATGAGAAAATTATGGCCTACATTTTGCAGTTTCATCCAGAGGAGGTGTTGTGGCCGCATAGAAATTGATTCAAAGACGCCTCTATAAACGCTTTGTTGCACGGGCTCGTAATATTTACTTTTTATGGCAAAAAATACATTTTTTCTTAGATTTTTAATAGCAAATTACCTAAAATCCAACACATAGAACCCAAAAATCTTAATATCTAAATAAGTGTGGCACAATTGATCATCAACAGTGATTTCATAACCTCACATCATTATCATCAATCAATCAATCAATCAATCAGACTTTACTTGTAGAGCACTTTTCACCTTACTTACCTCTTTCCTGTCATGTTTCCCTTCTTCCTGTCTACTTTACTCTCTTGTTGTGCTGACAGTGAGTGACCAACCTTAAAGGAGACGTACTTTTACTGTTTTTCTTATTTTCCTATGGTGTGTTATAAAGGTTCTCGTGCATGTTAAAGGTCTTGAAAGTTAAAAAACCCCAAAGTCAGCGCCATCGGGAACTCCTCCCTCCCACAGAAAACACTGCTCCTGAAACGTCTCATCAGAATTGCTGCCTTTAATTTCGTGACTTCCTTACATCACGGTTTGTCACCATGTCACACATTTGCATAATATCTGCATAACACTAGTTTGACCAGCTTGTTAGAGTGTCATCTAGCTCCTCTATATCTGAGAACAGGCAGATATCTCTACTGATATGTCAAAACTCTGCAGCTCACACCAAAACAATCTAGATGGATAAATGGCATTATAGGTGAGAGGACAAACATGTGTTTTTGATTTTGGGGTGAACTGTCCCTTTAATTGTCTCTTCTTTCTTTATGACCTGATCGCTTGCCCAAGTGCTGCAGCCTCATCTGGCATCTTTTCATCTTAACTCTGAGTCAGTTTTATGCTCAGCAACAACAGGCACATTACATGCTGAAAGGATCCCATTCACAGCTCTCCGAAGGAACAAAACAAAAATGATGAACAGCATAAAAAAAAAAGGAATAAAAGCCTCAAAATGAGATCAAGAAATTGGGATCAGAAATGAGAGAAAACCAGGGCAGAGGAGTGGGTGACAGGCGTGAAAAGAGGGCACAGACAGACAGAAGGGGAGCAGAGATGGCGAGGAAAAGGAGGACGAGAGTGGGAAGAGACGATCACGGGGGCTTCAGAAACGAGGCCACAGACGGGCAGAGGGGGACGGCGAGCTCAGCTGTGGTCCCTGCCGGAGTCAGACAGGTTCACCTGATGACACATCTGTCGGTCTGACTCAGCCAGACTCTCTAATCTCCCCCTTAAAGACCTGCATGGAGCAGCAGACGACACGGAGGGCAAAGACAACACACGCACACACACAGTGGGATTACACCGTGTTTCAGGCCAGTTTCAGGCTTTTATTAAATGTCAGACAATGACCTGTTTTTACTGTCCACCGCTGACAGGAAGGAAAGTCTCTGATGAAACAGACCGCCTGAGTGTTTTTTAGGTACACATCCATAACATTTCAGAGGATGTTGTGATAGTTTGTACTCCACTGTATTTATCTGACAGTGGAAGTTACTTTACAAATTCATATTTCTACATAAAAAACATGACAAGCTTGTAAAATGTGATGCATAGTAATGGATCAAAGTTCCAGTGTCCCCCTGATGAAGTCATGATTTCTGTTTTAGTCCTTAAAAACATGTACCAGACATAAACCCGCACATCTGACACATTTTCCCTCTGTTCTCCAGACATGTTTAAACTTCGTGGACCATCTGTCGGCATAAATATTACAAGTGCAAAACTCATTTGTCAGGCAGACATTTATGAATGATGATGCTGAATACAAGGCTGGCTATTTCTGTTTGAATGAAAGGGCTTACCGTCAGCTTTAGCCTACAGTGCATCCCAACAGGTGCTGAACACACATGGTAATACTGCACTCTAGTGGACCAGTTAGGTCCGTGTCCTCTATACTGAGGCTCTGCTCCAGAAACATAACAGCAGCAACATGTGTCAGTTGACTGTCCCTCACTTCATGGCACAGACTGCTAACCTGCTGACTTGCAGCTGTTTGAATCCTCCCCTGGTAGTTTTACTTCATCTAATATAAGAGTTTTTTTAAAGCTAATAATGGTTATTAGCTTAAAATGGTTTAAAATGAGACGCTTATATTTTTCACTGTTGGTGGGGAAGTAATCTGTTACTTTAACTTTGCCCTGCAGCCACATAAAGCTGGAGCATTGTCACCCTAAATGTAATACAATCGCATCCAAAATCAGGTGAACGGTGTAGGAATTGCAACAGTTTCTATATGTGCCTCCCACTTTTTAGGGGACCAAAAGTAATGGGACAATTGACTCAAAAGCTATGTCATGGACAGGTGTGGGCTATTCCCTCGTTATGTCATCATCAATTAAGCAGGTATGAGATCCAAGGAGCTGTCACTGTCAGTGAAGCAAGCCATCATTAGACTGAAAAATCAAAACAAACCCATCAGAGAAATACCAAAACATTAGGTGTGGCCAGCACTTAAAAAGAAAGAATGCACCGGTGGGCTCAGCAACACCAAAAGACCTGGAAGACCGCGGAAAACAACCCCTTCACAACAGTTGGCCAGATCAACAACACTCTCCAAGAGGTAGGTGTCTGTGTTTCAAAGTCAATAATCAAAAGAAGACTTCACCAGAGTGAATACAGGGGGTTCACCACAAGATGTAAACCATTGGTGAGCCTCAAAAACAGGAAGACCAGATTAGAATTTGCCAAACAACACCTAAAAAAAAGCCTTTACAGTTCTGGAAGAACATCCTATGGACAGATGAGACCGAGATCAACTTGCACCAAAGTGATGGGAAGAGATGAGTAATATTATCTGCTCATATTCAGACAAATGCTTCAGAACTCATTGGACGGAGCTTCACAGCGCAGATGGACAATGACCCAAAGCATACTGCAAAAGCAACCAAAGGGTTTTTTAAGGCAAATAAGTGGAATGTTATGCAATGGCCAAGTCAATCACCTGACCTGAATCTGATTGAGCATTTCACCTGCTGAAGACCAAACTGAAGGGAAAATGCCCCAAGAACAAGCAGGAACTGAAGACCGTTGCAGTAGAGGCCTGGCAGAGCATCACCAGGGATGAAACCCAGCGTCTGGTGATGTCTATGCCTTCCAGACTTCAGGCTGTAATTGAATGTTAAGGATTTGCAACCAAGTATTAAACATTGAAAGTTTGATTTATGATTGTCTAGTTTGTCCCATTACTTTTGGTCCGTTAAAAAGTGGGAATCATATACAGAAACTGTTGTAATTCCTACACCGTTCACCTGATTTGGATGTAAATACCCTCAAATTAAAGCTGAAAGTCTGCAGTTAAAGCACATCTTGTTTTTTTTCATTTCAATTCCATTGTAGTGGTGTATAGAGCCAAAAAGAAGAGAATTGTGTTGATGTCCCAATATTTATGGACCTGACTGTATATGTTTTAATACTGTTGGTTGTATAAAACAAGGCTGTAGGAATTTTTTATGTCAATTTCTCACTTTTATAGACCAAACAGTTGCTTTACTTGTCAAGAAATTTAATCAACAGCCTAATCAATGAAGAAAACAATGGTTATTTGCAGACCTACATGAGGAAATGTGCTAGTTTACATGAAAACTAACACGTGGCTGATATTATATACATGGAAATAGGAATTATACCCCGCCAGCATTGTATAAAATGTACAGACTGTATTATATTGAACAATTATTTACTCATTAATCTGCCAATTTCATTAGCTGGTGGCTTTAAAATGAAATGTTTTGTGCAGGACTTTGCTGCAGCTGACGTGTTGGCCCGTTCCTCCAGTAGAGGGCAGTAGATACACGTGGTTCTGCTGTATTCTTCTGGCTTCATGCCTTTGCTGCTTCTCTTGTACTCTGATGTTTAGTGCTTTGGTTCCAGTTTGGTTTGGATCTAACTTGTGCTGGCAAGGTGCTAAATGTTTTCATAACGGCTTGGCAACAGTGGTTAAACTTAATTGGCTGTCCTAAATTAAGTATGCAGGGCTGTTATTACAGGCTGCAGTGCTGCTGTCAACACTGACGACCTGGTTGTTTGTAGCCCTCAAACACTGTGTGGTTGGAGATGATTGACCGGTATGACTGTCATGTTAATGCAGCAGAACTAACCCAGGGTCCGGGGACCCCCGGGGGGCCTCTGAGGGCCGTCAGGAGGGACCCCAGTAACACGGCAAATAGGTTATTCTGATAATGATTAACAGGAATTTCCCCTATTGGAAAAAAAGCTTTAGAAAATTAGTGACTTGAATTCTGTTTTTATTTTTGTCTGCATTATCAATAAGTCAGAATAATTAGATGGCGGTCCCTTCTAACATTCAAACAATTAGGTCTTTGATTGATTAGCTGATTGACAGATAATAATATGTAACGATTATACAGACTAATGATAAAAAATTAATAGTTTAAGTTATTTGGGCATCACTTAAATGTGAATATATAAATAATAAATTTGGGTTTTGGACTGTTGGATTGGAAAATAAGTCAGAATTTGTCACTGTGGGTTCTGGGAAATTTTAAATCCCAAACAAAATATTTGGCTGAATAATTGTTGTGGCTTTACTGGTCTGATGTTAGTGGAATTAAACTATGTTCAACGACATTATTAGATTGCCGTCTGTAGTGTGAGCTACATTATCATATCACAATAAAATAATAAAAATAAAATAATTGAATGCAACTAAGTACAATGTGCATATTCTTAAGTACAGTTTTGAGTGACTTGAGTATTTCCATTTTCTGCTACTTCATACTTCCTCTCCACTACATTTATTTGACTTTGACTTTTGACTATGCAAATTCAGATTATTCAGAGTCGAAGGTTATAATTTGACAACGTGTAACCAATCAGATACTGTTGTGGGCGGGACATTGAGTGAGACCAGACTACAGACAGAGAGAGGATGCTGCATCAGAGCCAAAGTAGCATTTTTAAATTAATTAATCTTATCGGCAAGCGGACGTAAAAAAAAAAAAAAGGATATTTGCTTGGATATCAGTCTGTCTCTAATGAAAGTGGCCTATAAGGCATATAAACCTCTTTAAACGAGGTAGCGTTGCTTTAACATTTAGACATTAAACAAGATGTAACATGCTGATCACTGAGCCTCAGAGGCACTGATAGGTGGTTATCCCCTTCTTCCAGTTTCTATGCTAACTAAGCTAACCAGCTATTATAGCTTATTTATCATACATCTATGAGAGTGGTCTCTTTCTTGTTATCTGTCTTGCAGCAAGACAGCAAATGAGCAAATTTCCCAAAATGTCCCAAATTGTCTTTTTTCCCGACTTTTCGAAATGTGTTAATTAGGTTGTTTTTGATTTAAAATCATTGTACATTGAACACTTGGACTGTTAAAACAGACAAAACAGACAGTGTGAATACGTCTCGTTGGGTTCTGGGACACTGTGATGGACTTGTGTGATGGATCTTGTAAGCTCAGCTGACAGAGTAATCAATTATGAAAATGATTGTTGTTTCAAGGGTGAGCTGTGACGAGACCCTTGACTCAAAAAAACCTGAAACTCTGAATGTTTTTCCTGTTAATTGTTTATTAGATGATGTTTCTTGATGCTGGCGTCTTGTATGTTTGTGCGACAGCTAGCCTGTCTCTCTTTAACCATCATGCCTTCGAGGGGGGGGGTTGAGGGTCAAACCTGTTAACCTCTCCATTGAAGAACGCATCATCAGGGGGGGACGTTGTGCCGTTCACTACACCTTTAGGCACACAAGCAGACACCCTGATCCCACAGGCAGAATGTAGCTTTCAACACCGAGCAAACAGATCTGTCAGCGGATCAGCTCGCTAACCCTCACCCCCCATTAGCCCGCCGTGTTTCACTCCATTGCTTATATTTTACGGTGTACGGATTGAAGAGATGCAGCAGATTGTAGGGTGACGTATGCGCCACCAGCAAGCGGCTTCAAAAGAGACGTTTACTGAGTGTGAAACTGAGACATTAGCTGTGTATTTATAGTGTGATGGCGTTTATAGGAGCAGAAAGTGAAGCCCCCCTGTTGTGGGATTTTGCGGACAACTTGTTTGTTGTTGTAGAGCAGCCGGTGGTGTTAACCCCCTGACCCCGCTGCCCTCTGACCCGCGGGACGACAGCTCCATCCACGCGTCAGGGAGAAGGGCTGTCACAACAGAAACATCCAGAACACGGGGAGGAAGGGACAATCGGGGCTGGTGTGGCTAACGCAGGATCAAAACCGCCGCACGAGTTAAGAGTGTCAGGCTACCGGATGCATAATCCGTCTGCAGGAAAAGTGTGAATAGACGCCACAGGCTGGAGAGGAGAGTCGGGATTAAGAGCTCAGCTTTGTTAAAGGTTTCTGGGAGCAAGTGATGTATGCAGCGAAGCGTTTAATGACTGATTAAGTCTGCAGTGTTATCGGTAGCGAAGATAGTCATCCGTCAAACTTCAAAAGTAAAGCTTGAAATGTTTTACAGATTTAGATTTTATTGATCTATGAAAGTATTTCCTTATTTCTCATCGAGAAAGGCTGAAGATCATGTTGATGTTAGAGGCTAAAATCATAAAAACATAATAGGCAGCAGTTTGATGTTGTATTCATGGATGAAGAAGAACCAACACATGTTGATTTTGGATTATCCAGACATATTGTCTGCAAAAATGCCAAAATTTCACAGTTTCCAGTTTTGCAAATGTGACGAATTTGCTGTCTTTCTTTCTCATATTTATATAAACTGAACATTTAAGGGTTTTGGTTTGTTTGTCAGGAAAAATCAAATATAAAAAAGTTATCTCGGATAGAATATATTTGGGTTGAAACAACTATAATATGTTGGAAAGTAAAGAAAAATTCCCATCACAACTTCCCAGTCGCCATGAAGGACACACTTTGGTATGCTTGTTCTGTGCGACCAACAGTAAAACTTCCTTTTATTTTGAAAAAACAAACTTATTTTCATTTTCTCTCCCACACTGCACGAACACCAACATCTCCTGCCTTCCAGCATCTCAGAGGGGTCATGTACTTTTTTTTTGTGCTCTCTGTTGGAGCCCTTTTAAATCATGATGATGCAGTGTTACGGGGCTCAGTAGTCGATGACTGTCAGCCATCGGTGATGGACGATGTCGTCGCCCATCGCCCCGACCCTAGAACATATAGAACATATAGAGAACAATGTCTCACAGTTTGGAAAAGAACGTTAAGCCAAAGCTCAAGCTGCTCAGAGGGAAACTTCAGGGGTACATTTGGGTTCAAATGGTCGAGGTTCCTGCTTTTACATGGGCTGTTTATTTTATCAGGAACTCTGCATCCATCAGATTGCGAAGGCTCACTGCATTTATCACCGTTTCTGCTGATAACCACATTCCACCGAGGTTATAAGCTGCACATTTGTCTTGTATATTTTCAGGTGACAGTTCCCATCTACAGCACCTCGCTGACGTGACCGAACATCGCCGAGTAGCTGCTGATGGAGGTTTTTATTCCCGTCGGTGAAGCCTTCGGGCTGTCGGAGGAGAATGTGGAGTTGGGTGACCACAAACATCCGTGTGCCAGCACGATATCACACATGTATCACACAGGGTCACATTATCTTCAAAGCCTGTCGCCTCCAACATGTGATACGACTCAGACCCGAAAAAAAAAAAAAAAAAAAACGAACGGCAGACATCTTGCATTCCTGAGCCCATTCCACAAAGTACAATAACTTCCTTGAATTCTTCGACCCTCGACGGCGGAGCCAGGGCACATCCTGTTGTCCTCGCAGCACTTCCTGCTCATGCAGCTCAATCAGTCTTCCTCGTTGCCATGGCCACCGGACAACACTGTGCTCATGCTTAATAGGCACGCTAGCAGGTAACGCTCGGATGACAATGGAGTTGGCAGCAGGTTATGTTGGCAAAAGTGCGAATGAGCTGTGTGATTTCACAACGTCCAGCCATGTTTTTTCTTGATTACCTTTTTTAGAAACGTTGTTGATGAAATGATCTTTCTCGATCAGCTGTTCCCTCCTTTCTTGAAGCTTTGTGATGTTTGAATGAATGAAAAGTTAAAACCCAAGGTTTTCATGGCTCCACCAGTACATCAAATGTAGATACTCTAGAGGTCATTCTGCATCATTTTATGTATATTTCCCCCCATAGAAGTCCAAGATAACAGAAACATAACGGGGAATCTTTAGAAACTTTGATGTCAGAGATCAATAGAGTCATTATCTTTTCACCCACATGCTGATGGAAAGTCAGGTGAAGTTTCTTAGTCCACAAAACATTTCTGGAGCTTCACAGCAAAACAGCATTGCAGCCTTCTCCTAAACACCTGAAGTAGATGGGGGCCATAATTCAAGTCTCTGGAAGCCCCAAGATCCAGAATTGATATGAAAAGATGTTATTTACACCTTTGATGTGCAGTCGAGCCGTGTTATAGTCAACCAAAACATCATTTTATTCTCTTGCTCTTTCATTTTTGATTTTTTGAAGTGAGGTGTAAGTCTGCTGAAATCAGTCGAGGTTATGTTTAGGCAACAAAACCATTTTGGTTATGTTTAGGGAAGGACTGTGGTTTTTGGATAAATCTTCTGAACACGTCATTTCTCAAGTCACTGCAGCCTCCAACCTTAACACACATAATAAAAGGGGAATACATTCAACTTGACAGATACCGTTGACTGACATTTCCTCTTCATGTCAACAGAAATCCGATCTGTATTATGTTTATCTCAAAATGTATTTTCTGTTGCAAATTACATGTATATAAACATAATTATAAGAGAAAGGGTTATTTATGTCGATGCAGGGAGGTAGAAAAGTTGCGTGTATCTATGTTTTGTTTCATGGCATACAGCAAGTCTCTGGTGTGTTTTCCTGTTAAGTTTTTAAGGAAATTAATTGTACAGCCTGAATAAAAACAGTATATTTTTAATAGTCTGCAGCACATAAACATGTGCGTTGTGCCTGTGAACATTGTATAAAGTCTGCCTGTTTATCTGGTTCATCTTCATAGTGTTTGTTTGCTATGTGAACAATGCAAGGACTGTGTGTCTTCCAAGGAAATCTTGTTGTAGTGCTCAACCCAAAAATGAAAATCAAACAGTCTGCCTGACAAGCTTTTACTAAATATTGCATGGCTGCAAAAAACACTGAGACAGTTTGGCCCAAATATCTCTAATCAGGGCTGCTGCTGCTCACTTCTTGAAAGCCTGTAATAGCTGCATACTGTATATTTAATTTTTGGATGAGTGCTGCATTGAGCTCAGATTGTTTCATAATCACATTCTTGCTGCCAGCCCGGCGTTCATTTGTCAGCCTCCAGCACAGCGGTCCTGGCCAAACTTTAATCCTGCTTTGTTAGAGAGAGACAGAAGGAAGGCGAGCAGGCTCTCCTGGGTATATACTCAGCCTGGAGGGATGCATTGAATTCTGCTTCCTGCACTGCTGCGTCTTTGCAAGAGTCCACAAGCCAGAGGAAACCAGCCTGGCAACAGGCCCGATTAAATGGATGTTTGGCAGGTCAGAGGACCGAATTTTTTTATATTGCTTTATATAAGAACTTGTGTTTGTTTTGCATTATTTCGTTGATTTTTATTGGCTTATTTTTTTAATCCTCGCTCCACGTGAAGCTCACCTGTAAACCATCCCGTCACTCAGCGCCGGCTTTGAAAGCGGAGGAGGGATGTTACAAGCCCTCATGCCCTGATGGGATGAGGATGAGCGGCCAGTTGGAATGGACAGAGATGGCAGACGGAGGTGGCGGTCCATGACATCATGCGTCAGGAAGGTGATACCACCGCGCCTTGGCTCTGGCAGAGTTCGACCCGTATGCCAGGGAGTTTAAACGCCACACCTCCATCTGCTGCCTGTAAACACGGTGACTGACAGCAGCTCTCGTTGCATTTAGTACAGGAATGTTCACAATCTCCAACCACTGGGATCGGGACTGCTTGGAACGAGAATTGTTTTGCTATTTTCCTCCTAAATCACCCAATTTATTGTTACGTTGTGTCACAACAGTTATGACATCTGAGCCAAACAGGTTTTTGACATTTGTCAGACGAAGCTGTAACGTTTAGGATGCAGGTATTCGTGACTGTACACTTTTCCTCATGATTCACCCCGTATCTTGTCATGCTGAGGAGTTTTCACGCCTCTTGGATTATCCGTATCAGATGGCATACCGGATGCGTGCGTCTCCACGAGGGCTTAGGTATGCTTGGATATTTGTAAGATCAGGTTGTTATCTGAAGCGCCCCTACACGACCGATCCCAAACATACACAAACATGTGAACGCAGAAACAGGAACGTATGGACGCTCCTGTTTCTCTGTGACGTTTCTTTGCACCAAAAACTTGTGTAAAGTTGATCCTCTTTAAATGTACGTCATCACGATGTGTCAGTATCAAATTCTCCTCTTGTTGTGAATGAAGTTATGGAGGTAGACAATCATTGGAGGTGATCTCTTATCACAGATGGTGACAAATTCTCTTTGGTGTTGTTGTCACATCGGCTGTGACTGTCTGTGTATATAAAGATGCTCAGAGTACAGGTTATGTCTTACATGTAGTTAAGTAAAAATCCAAAGACTAAGATGTCATTTTAGTCATCATTATGCCTAAATGTCTGCTACGTTTAAAGGTTTTAAAGGCTGAAATAAGAACAATATCTGCTCCAATATAATATTGTTAGCATGCCTGACGAACTGGTTTACAGCTCACAGCAGCAACAGAGAGCATGACTGCCAACGCGCATCATAATGAAAACAGTTTGTTGATTAAAACATCCATTGTTGGCATGTTTGCACCGTGATGAAGAACCTGGATGTTATCAGAGTTTAGGTTGAAGTTAGCAGCTTTGTCCTCAGACGTTTACACTACACATGGGTTAGTCCTCATCCTAAAACCCTTGTCTTTTCTTGTATAAGTGAAATAAATCAAAAGAAAAACTTGTAACCGCTGCCTTTTAAAGGTAAGTGGACATTCACACATTGATGGCAGAGGCTGTCGTGCAAGGTGCCGACCATCAAGAGAAATTTGGGCCTCAGTATCTTGCGCAAGGTTACTTCAACATGCAGCCAGAAGAACCGAACCGGCAACCTTCTGATTACTCCATGACCCACTCTACCTCCTGAGCCACAGCCGCCCAACATGGGACTGCACAACTTTTTTTCATTTCTTGCCCTCTCTGTGTCCCACATATTGAGACGATGACACCTTTGACACACTTTCCTAAAATCTGGCTTTCATCCAGTGGCTGTGTTGAGGAAACGGGGAAGGCTGTCATCACGGGGATTTGTTTTGTTTTGTGTCAATCAAACCGCACAAACGTGGTTAAAAGTACTAGTTAACCTGTCATCACCTGTGCTGCCACCACTGCCCCAAATGGGTTTTAGGCAGAAATGATGGAAGCAAGACTTGAAACAGAAGCTGAAAGTCATTTAGTCATAAAGAAAACCAGTATTTTCAAGTTTCAAAGCATATGTTACTGAGGGGCTGAATAGAAATGTCTATTTTTTAAGTTAACTGAACATTATATTAGCATTGTCCAACACAAATAGGCTCATTTCAAGTTATAAATCACAACGGTTCTTCGTTTAATGAAAACATGATAATAAACAACGTACTGAACCTTTAAAGCTGCTGTAAGTGATGTATTTTTACTAAAATCATTGTCAAATAGCTCTGTATTCAAACAGTAATCACTGATATAAAGTGTTTGGTCAGTGACCCGTGTCTCTCCTCCCCCTGCTCGTGCAGTAAAACAGAAAATGAAATGTTCTGGTATCCCTGCCCTCTTTATCCAATCAGGACAGAGATCTCCATAAAGAGGCAGGCCTGTGTTCTGTGTCTATTACCGCCGAGCGTTAATGTGTTGACGTTAATGCTTACAACACCTTTAATCATGTCAAGGTGTGCATGTGGCTGTGAGAAGACACCACGACACATCACCTCTGCAGGCCTGCTATTGGCTGATACAGTGTTTTTTTGGCAGACATGTTTGTAGTCCTTTTTCATGACACTTAAGAGCCACTTTGCTGAAGGTTGCTTTTGTCTTCACTCAACAGAGCTTTTAAGTCGTACTTTTACTAAGAAGTGTTTGTGTTGACCGGTCTTACGAGCTTTCCGTCAGTATTACTTAAATAAATATTGTTACGGGACCTGATGGAAGATTTCTGGCAAGCGTCCATTGCAGTTAAAGTATTATTGCCTTTACATACCTCGAGGTTCAGCCATTAGACTGCTGTAAAATTAGATGGGATTACACAAAGAGCTGAACACCAGGCTCCGTTCTGTGTACGCTCACATCGGACATGTTGAAACAGATGACATTAGTGGGTGTTTTCGATGTAAGAATATTTTTTTAATGTGCACCGCTCTGAGCCGAACACCGTTTATTGGCTCTAACATGATCAGCGAAATCCTCCTTAAGCCTCTTCCCCTCAGCTCTGCACGCTCATCAGACTTCACTCAAATATGTTATGATCTTCTAACTGCTTTCCCCAACAGGGCAGCATGTAAGGAATGCTGCTTAATGTCACCGGCTGTCAGTCCGACTTAACGCGAGCCGCCCTGTAACACTACGAATATGTTAAACCCTGTGATGTCATGGCGTGAGAGTCGGGGAAAGAAAAACAGCCGGCACGCGATGTTATTAATAGAGATATGTACACGAGTGGGTGTCTGCAGCTTGAGCTTGAACAGATTTCTCTAATCAGGTCTCCCAAAGGTATTTTATTAGAGGTGCAGATGTGTGTAGAGATCAATACAGATTAAAAGCCTATGTAAGGACTCATAAAGGATCTTCACATGATGCGTAAAGAGAGATTGTTTGTCATTGTTTTCTTGCTTGTTTTCGCGTCCGAGTTTGCTTTTAAACTGAGATGAGGTTGAGATTCAGAGTTTTTTCGTGACTTTCCCACCAGATGGTTCATGTAGTGCCTGTTCTGAGGATGGAGCTTCCACATAAGAGTTTTTATTCTTAGTGAGGCCCTGAGGCTTTGAATACCTAACACTGTGAACTTAGTAGACGTAGAAGTCAGCTGCATGGTCACCTGGTGAGTAAACAGTCCAGGGGTACGTGTGGACGTGGGGTATTGTATCTGATAACAGCTGCTCGTCAGCTGATAACCTTGATGAAGATGGCTCCACCGCACAACGTGAGTTTTGTTTTCATGGATTTTACATTAGCCGCGTATGCCGAAGGTCGAAGGTGAAAAGGAGAAGATTGGAAAGAGACCAACAGTCCCGTGTCCAGTCAGACCAGGTGGATGGTCGCAGGGGTGACGAGGGCTCCTTATCCAGAGTATGTTGGCATTTTAAACGGGATTACATTCGGTGGTTTATGTATTATGTATATAATCAATTCTCGGATTGTATTCCACTCCAGTAAATACCCAAAAAAATTCAGCGTTGATTGAAATGTAGATTGCAAACTGTAATGGCTTTAGAATGATGACACCATCAGCATTTAGATTGGCTCGCTATAAACCTCGCTGCTATTTTGTGTGCACAAAATCTCCAGGGAGACTGACGATCCAATCAGACTGCCACCGTTTCTATCTGCTTTCACGTCTTCGTTACAGACTAAATAAATGAATAAACTAATGTTTTGTCTGAGAAAAACGGAAACCATCCAGGGCGGCAGAAGTTCTCTGTTTTATTCAGATGTATTAACTATGAAATTGGTGTTTGTAAGCCAGTATTGAATCTATTCTTCACATTCAAATCTTCTGGAAGCACTCATCAGATCAATTTAGTTTTCACTTTAAAAAATTTGAAGCAACACAAGTTGTGAAAAAAACTAATATTTGTGAACTAAAAGTCAAATATTGACTTTTAAAGAGCTAAAACTCAAGTCACAGCAGATTGATTACTCTCATATTTAGCTAAAGGACTAGTTGCATTTCAATCTGGAGAGACTTGAAAGAGTGGAGAAATATTTATTGACCGGAGCACAATAAATATCAGAGATAAGAATAGTTTATTATTAACTTTATTTAAAATTTTCAGCGAGCAGTAACAAAGGTAAACATCAGCAGAAGACGACATAAAGAACCGAATTTAAGTACAAAAAAAATCACCTTAAAACATCTATGAACATAAATGCTTTTTTGTTTGTGCAGAGATTGCAGACATGTATCGCTCCATTTCCTTCACAGACACAAAGAATTGGGTTTTTGGTTTTTTTTGTGAATTTTCATCTTTATATGTGGGATTTGGCGAGATCTTAAAATCAGATTGACGAGGAAAAATACATTATCGACCGTGTCACTGTGATCAGAAATGACAATAGTCTTCGGGGATTGGGCCCCTTTTGTGGCATCATGGTATTTAAAGGGGGTAGTGCGTGGTAGAAATTGTGTGTGGTATAGGAACCCACCTGATGGAGTCCAGACACGAGTAATGGTGGTGATGGCATGTAGAGAATGCCTGAGATGTGGAGGGATGTGAAGAGGCTTCTGGTGAGCTCAGACTTGGGCACTGGCATTGATGACACTTGAGGAAAATGGGGCAGAGGAAGGTTGTGGTGATTCAAGTTTAACAACAACAATATGTTTAGCTGATAAAGATCGTGGCATAATCTGGTTGGTTTTAACTGAAAGAGTAAAGCCGCTGATGACAAAGAAAGTGGGAGAAGAAGGTAAGAGAGGGAGCGACCCGGTATGACGGCAAACTGTGTAGTAGATCCACCGGTCCACCGTGTCACTGTTGCAGCACTGAAACACACTACACGGGAGGTTACCTCTGCAGATCGCTGCTGCAGTCGTGTTGATAAACAGGAGTGAAGATAAAAAGTAATCTCTGAGCTCTCCTCCTGTCGGTGAACTGAGCAGTATCTGATGTGACTCCTGGTGTTTATCCCTCCAGAAGGTCTAGCTCTGCACCAGACACTCTGCAGCGATGCCTCCCTCTCCACCCGGCCCTCCACGCGCAACACTCTGCAAACGTCTTTTGTTTGTTTTGATAGCGAGCCCCATAGCGCTATGAGTTACATGTTGTGATTGTCACCTTGTCTCGTACCCTCCTCACATCACTCAATTGTCATTTACTTTCTGTCAACACTTGGTCTAATTAGTTAATAAATCATCTTCCCTTTTCCTCTCATAAACATTTACTGTAAACCAAACTGACAAGTGCCGTGGTTCATTGGTAGGGCTCTTGCTGTGACTTGCAGTCCATGCGGTGTCGCAGTCAGACGTAGTAGTAGCGTCTGGGAAAATGGCTCAGGTTCAAAGCATTTGCGTCTGTGTTGGATGCACCACCAAGTTTGCCTCATTGCTTTGGGGTTGATTTTAGTTGATGCACCAACTTGTTCACCTGGACTCGAGCACTAGGCATTAAAGACTCTACTTGGCATCTTCGAGTTGAACAACATTAGATTAAAAAACGTCGAGGACTGGGATTGAACTTGAAACTCGGGTGACTCACCTCCAACATTTTCGAAGGAGTGTCTTGTTGTGAAAACCATTTCGCCCATAGCAACATTTTTTCTCACAGCTCGTATCCAAATACAGTAGCAGCCAGATCAAAGTCTGTTTCTTGCACAAACCTCAAACATAACAGAACCTGTCAGCCAATCATAACAACCTGGCGCGCTTCCTTGTCCTTATTGCGGAGTCCGTGATTAAGAGGAACACGTGTTCCAGTCCAACCTGAAAAACAAGCAAACAGCACAACAGCAGCAGAGCCAGAGAGTGAGAGCGAGGTAGCAGGGAAGTGCTGGAAATGCTCATTGTTTTTAAGTGTTAGAAAGAACTGATTGTTTCTCTGAGTCACCGGACTGTTGGGACCCTCGCTCACTCTTTTGTTTTTTGCCTATATTTTCTTCGACGACCCTCGATTCGAAGCCCTCCTTCTTGTTACTTCCTCGAAGCACAGTAGCTGTTTCGATTTGTCAGGAACTCCTCATGGGGAGTGGTGGGAATGTGGCTCGTTTGCCAAAGGCCTCAGGGCATCCATAGTTCAGACAGATTGATCCTCACCTTAAATTAATGGCTGGCTGAGTGTGTTCAGCATTAGTGAGGTGCTTCAGTGGAACTTCTCAGAGGACATTTCCAATAACAGCTCTCACACTTTTGTTTCCTGTTAATCCATATCTGCACAATCTTAATATCCAGGTCACGATACTCAAATTTAGCTGGATTATATTTTGACTTTGCATTTAACTTGAGTGGTTTAAGGATTAGAAATATAATCCAAGAAAAGTAATGTAATGCCAGCTGGGCTATGGTTTGTTTGCCCAATAGTAATTGCTTGTAGCTACTTAAGCATGATTGACCCTTTTATGACATTTCGTGAATTCTTTGTATTCACTTTCTTGCCAAGAATTCGATGAGAAGATTCATGCCAGTCTCATGTCTGTGCATGTGGAGGCTAAGCTAATATCCAGGAGGCTGTTAGCCTTGCTGAGCATGAAGACTGGAGGAAGGCAGGCAGCTAGAGAGACTCTTTCTGGAGTCAAGTTCAGACCAAAGATTCTTGACGAGACTAAACCATTTGAGAACGTCGCACCGGAAACCTTTGCAAATGCTAACTACCACTATCTTCGTTCATATTTCAAGGCACTACAAATTTGATCCAGCTAGAAAAAGTTAGAGAGGAGGTACGGAGAGTCGTTGCTATGAAGACGATACACCATTTTGTCAAGTTGCATTCGTGGGAACTGGCAGGTTTTCAAAATGTGACATGTTTCAACTTGTCCTAAAGCAAATCGAAGCGGTCGTTCTAGTTCGCTTTAGATTTGTTCCCTGTAAACGTTGCTTTCACATTTCTCTGCCACTGGGTACGAAATTTCCAAGGAAAACGAGGCTCGATTGACGGTTCAAACCTTTCTGGTCTCATGACTCCATTCATGACTAAATGCCTGTAAGCGAAAGCAATGAATGAATCCATCATGACAATTTGTTTAAATGAACAGGCTTCTTTTCTATTTCCTTATTCCAAAGTTGCGTTGATTGTTTCATAATGGAAATTTGGATAGAAATACATGTTTTTAGTAGTTGATTGCAAAGACGCTCTACAGAAAAAAACAGAAAGCAATCCGGTTGTCTTTGTGACTTTGTGACGGTGGGAAAAACAACGAAACCACTTTGAAATGTTTTTCGCTTTGAATTTTAAAGAAGTCGACTCTGACTTTAGAGACAGGATGTTTTTACCTTTTCAGTATCCAACCAAAAATACACTCTTTTCCTAAATCCCCATGTGGATTACCAGGCATTTTCATAGATTTAACATAGTTTTTGTTTTGGTCTCGCGATTTCAATTATTGGATTTTCTTTAGAAAAAAAGGCACATAACTTGTGCAATGATCAGACTGGGACTGTGGATCATTCGTAAACACACACAGCGCAACTGACTTCTGTGCAGTACGAGAAGATGACATTGCCAAGACTGGAAAAATATTGCTGTTGAACAAGATCCAGGGAGCAAATACAGTTGGGAGGGACAGGGAGCAAATACGGTTGCCAAATACATCCTTCAGAATGTATTTGGCAACCGTTTAGTAGCATATAATTGTCATTTCTAGCAGACGGGGTTGTTTAGGCCACCATTTTAGCGTTTAAATCTCAAATTCAGCGAAAATGATACTTTACTGCTTTACTTTAATTGATGTTTATGTTCCAATTTCAGCAATTTCCAGATATACCTGCTGTATCCTCCTTTTCTGTCATGTTATTTTTGTGCAGCATGGGGAGGCTTTCATGTACGCGCCGCTATCTATATTTAAAATGATTAATCTAAGTTTGGGATGATTACGAGGCCTTGGAAGCCGAGTCGGTGCAAACCACAGGTTTGTTTATGACAAGTATATCCTTCGGAGGAACAGATTCATTTTGCGTCTTGTAATCACAGAGTGTGGTGTCTACTTTCAGCTCTGCAGTGTGTCAGCAGGAGCACGCCCATCACATACCAACTTGTTACATATAATAAACAAGATATTAAATCAGTGAAATGCTTGACCTTGTTTTACAACGAAAAATGGGACTTATTAGGATTACATAACACGCTGCAAGGCCCTGTCCTCAGGCCTCCTCTGCTTGCTGATGATACAAGTCGATAAGTGTGTTTGTTTTTGAAATACTGGTTAGTATTTTCATAATATTTTTACTGGGAGAGACTAACAGCCAAGACATTTGACATAAATTAGCAGTTGTCCTGGATGCTCGTCCAAAAAACCAAGCCAAGTCAGCATTCGATCCTTTCCACCTTTACATTCATAACGACTTCCTGTTAAGTTTACGAGTTTGGGGGGGCGGAGAGGCACGAAAAGGATTTAAAGTGAATGGCATTCCAGACGTTGTTGTCATCATATATTTTCCATTACATCAGAGCTGCCTAAAGGACATAAAGAGGCGAGGAAGGCTGTCAATTATCAGGACAAATGGGTCTCCTCCACATGTCATCGTCAGCCCAGACATTGTCTGTTAGAGAATACGAAGTGATTCCATGATGCACACAGGACGCTGCTGAAGGTTGCTGCTTTGATGTGTCACAGTCTGAACATTTTTGGCTTTGTCTTCTCAGATTCCTGCCTGCATATTGTCTCGAATAGCTAAATATTATCGGCGTTATTCATTTCTGGAGCTCTTTTATGAGGCAGCTCGAGCAGCCTCAGGTCCTCATTCAGCGTGGCTCTTATCTGCAGCGCTGCAGGAGCCACTCTGTGGTTCCTGTTATTGCGATCCTGCGTCGTGCAGGCAGATACTTGCACCCACACTGGCTGCGGCCAAGCTCTCGCCTTTTCCACTGCCTGACAATTCAGATTGTATAAACCTCGATGGCAGAAAATAAGGATTGTTTGTTATTACAATGCCAGTCTACAGTGGCTTGAGCGTGCGTTGTTTTGACTCTGAGAACAATCAACTGTTGCAATAAAAGAGCGTCCCTCCCTCCCTGCACAGCTCACCTCCTCCCCTCTAACCCCCTTCCCTTCCCTGTTTATTTACAGCAAGGATTCCTCTAAAACTGTCACTGCCGACTCCTGTGTCTTTACTTTTACTGGAACTGGGGAAACACCTCTACCTTCACAATGCTTTGGAACAAAAG
This sequence comes from Pagrus major, assembly GCF_040436345.1. NCBI lineage: Eukaryota > Metazoa > Chordata > Actinopteri > Spariformes > Sparidae > Pagrus > Pagrus major. The sequence goes on from NC_133230.1 coordinate 12,710,320, forward strand.
GAGTTTCCTGTTGCTGACAGGTCCATCAGTAGCTCTCATTAATGTGGTCAAGGTGATACAGGTGTGATGTAAGACTGGAATTAGGGCATCATAAAACCACAATACAAGTGTGGTGAATCAGAATATAACAACTGAAGTCCTGGAAAGTGTTCAGTAAGAACCATGCAGACTGGACTGGACAAGCTTTGTGTTCTGCTACAGCACACGTGCAGTTTGCCAGGATAACTGTTGCAGGTTTGCCATTAACTTCTTTAAACAGTTAGTCGTTGATTTCAGACAGAAATAAACAAAAGCAGGTCTCTAACGTCTCACCGGCATCCGTCACTTTGCAGGCTGAGATGACACCTGTTACAAATTTAGTTCTAGCTAGCTCGCTAACTGATGGTGTGTTCACAAAGTCAGGAAGTCAATGCAAAGATGCAAATACAAGTGACATGAGGTGAAAATTGCCTTTGTGTTCGGTGTGAAAACACATTTACATCAACTTTGTGAGTTGTACCGCATCAACAGATTTTGTCTGCCCCATTTATATCAATGAGGGTAGAGCTGCAACTAATTAGCTGATTGGCTGATAGTCATTTTTCACGCAAAAAAAATCTCGCTTTTTCTGGTTCCAGCTTCTGAAATGTGAGGATTTGCTGCGTATGTTTGTCATTTATGACAGTAAATAAAGAGTTTTTGTGGTTTTGGACTGTTTGCAATTTGCAGACTTCACTCTGGAATTTGGGAAATTGTGACAAGCATTTTAAAGAGTTTAATCGATAATGAAAATAATCATTAGTTGCAGCCATACATGAGGGTGGGTTAAGTTACAGAAGCACCTTTCTGTATGATGCATTACAATTCAGCAACACCACAAACTACATCCTCCAAAAGGACGTACAGTTTAATCAGCACCACTCTAAAACAATGTCCACAAAAACTTAGGAATTGATGCAGGTCTGTTGTATAAGACTTCTTATAGGTACTTCATGAACCTAAACAAGTCTGGTTTCTTCAGAAGTTCTGTGTTATGTTATAATGATTGGTGGAAGCAATGCAATCAAATAAAAACCCTTAAATAGCAGTTAACTGTAATAGTAACAGCATAGTAGCAAATCCATCACCTCACAATGTACTGTAGCTTTAAAAACCTGCCGTGTCACTGCGGTTTATCCCACTTGTACTTTGGAAAATCTGGAGCGAACAACAGGAAGCTGAGCGGCATGTTTATGGAACAGGTAGCTTACACACGGTTACGTAGCTTTGTGTGAGCGAGATAAAACACAAAAGCTGTGAAATACGTCTGAAATGGAAAACTACTTACTGATGGAGACTTTGAGAGCTTTTCAGCTTTTCTCTCCAGACTTTCCATCCTTTTTTCCGTGTGTGTGTGTGTGTGTGTGTGTGTGTGTGTGTGTGTGTTCAGGGGGTTGTAGGTGGACGGTGGGTGGTGGAAAGGTGGGAGTCTCTCCTTTCAAAAGGGCCGAGAACAAAACAGGAAACCATCTCCTTGTTTTGGCTCGTGGTCGCTACAAGTGTTTGGAATTTAGAGGAGGTGGATTCACATGTTATGTTCATGTCTGCGCTCAGGTCAGAGCATGCACGCACAAACACAAACACATCCACACATTCACAAACACACACACACACACAGTGGAGGGAATGTCTGGCATGCCTCAATAAGCAGAGACATGAAGACTGTGAACCCCCCGTGGATGTTATGAGCAGCGATCGCTGAATAGACTAAATACCCGCCGAGATGGTTCTGTGACCTCGCTCGGATCTGGACTCATGTTCAGTGTGGGTCAAAGTGCTGTTGATGCTTGTGTCTTCATGATTTGGGCTAAAAGCATCATGAACTCTTTTAGAAACTGTCAACGTTACAAGTGTCCTGGAGTTTTATCCGCCGTGTATTCTTCTATATTTTCACAAGAAATAGGACTGCAGGACTGACTCTGCTGTTGTTCTGGAAGAAATCTGGGAGCTGTTGTTGGTGTTGTTGTTTCTACTTAGAGGAGGCTTTCCTGCACTTCCCGGGCATCACATTGTTTGTGGCATAGTTGGCATCCTCGTGCACTTTGTGGTTTAATCAGGGACCCTCTGCCTCCACAAAGTGACACCTATTCTTCTCTGCTCGTGTGAGGGATCCTCCCCAGCGGATGCCTTCCTGTAGCTGTCAGTTTTTGACTCCGGCCCTCGTGATAAACAACATCTGAAGAGATGCCTCTCCTGATATTAAAGCTTTTTAATGCTTCCTATTATTGTGTGGAACAATACAGTTACATCGAGGTCAGAGCCACAAAGAGAGAAAAACAGAAGGTTTGCTCTGTTGGTTGATACATCGATTGTTTCAGTTCAGGTTAAAGTCATCAATCAAAGTTTTTCTTTTCTCTGTCACATTATTCAAACAGCACGCTTCTCCCAGTGGAAGGTCTTGTGGTTATTTCAAGATTTATTTTATAGTAAAAAAAAAAAATGCACTGATATCTGGTTTGTGCCTGAATAAATGTCAGATGGATGGATGGATGCCAGTCTCATCGCCGTCACCGGCGTCACATTCTGGTACGACAGTGATTTTGCAACCCCGGCATTCCCCTCCTAAGAGTACAGCAATAATGTGGCTGTGATAACATGCAGTCAAATCAGAGAACTGCAGTAACATCCAGTAACTACTGTTTTCCTCACTCGTGCCAAGTTTGGTAACACAAACATGTAGAAGGTAAACAAAGCACCCACATTTCACCCCAACATCTCATCATCGACTCCCCCAACAGAGGAAGAGAAGACCCAGTGGATTTACTGTATTTTAAAGAAAATGTCCCCACAACTATTGAAGCACATCCAGCAATGTTACAGTATTATAGGACAGTCAAGGGAAACTGACTGCAAGGCCGATTTTTGTAAAGTCTGGACCTGCCAATTCAGATTTTCTTTCTAAGAACATTAGAAACATTTGTAGGTATGTAGATAGTTTGGTAGGGAGGTAGGTGAGACAGAACTATGTTTGAGTGGACTGTCCCTTTAAGTTTTGTTATAACGTGACCATCACCACTGAATATAAAACAAATACTGTGATGTAAGTTTTAGTTGGTTGGTTGGTTGGTAACTACAAAGGTAGGTACAGCAGGGTGGATTGGTTGGCTGGTAGGTAGGTAGGTTGGTTGCTTGGTTGGTTGGTTGGTAGGTAGGCAGGTCAGTAGGTTGGTAGTTAGAAAGGTAAATACAGTAGGTTGGTTGGTTGGTTGGTTGGTTGGTTGGTTGGTTGGTTGGCTGGCTGGCTGGCTGGCTGGTAGGCAGGTTGGTAGGTTGGTAGTTAGAAAGGTAAATACAGTAGGTTGGTAGGTGGGTTGGTTGGTTAGTAGGTAGGTGGGTAGTTAGGCTGGTAGGTGGGTTGGTAAGTAGGTCAGTAGCCCAAAATCCTTCCCCTGTTCCAAAGTGTGCAAATTGCAGCTTGGTGTGTAAAATGGATGAAATTATAATTATAGGTTAAAGTGAAATTACAGAAAGTGTAATTGTAAATCCAGTCAGTAAGTCCAGTTCTCAGTAGCCTCCCACTTATCTGATGAGTTTCACAGTTTGATTGGCACCAGGGATGATCTCTTGTCCCGCTCGGCGACACACCGCAGAGACACCAGTGATGTCATGACGGAGGTGGGAGACTTTGTTCAACTTCTTCCTCCAATGAATGAGCCGGGGCTAATAACTGCAAGCAATGATTATTTTCATTATCGCTGATTCATTTAGTTGTTAGTGTATTAAATTGATACTAATGAATGTTTTATAGCAACTGACTCCAAAGTGACGCCTACAGTTTTCTTGTTTTGTCTGAACAACAGTCTAAAAACAGATTCAGTCCGCAAAGACCAAAAAAAACTGAAAATATTTACATTTACATTGCTTAGTTTCACTGTGTTGCTATAATTATTGCTCTCTTTGTCGTCTTTTTTTCTCCTTCTTATTTTAATTTGTTGTTAAAGCTGTTCACACAAACACGGGGATGCACCGTGCCACACACACACCGCCACACACAGACAGAGCGACTGAAAACAACAACGGCCAAGCACACAAAGCAGGTAGATTTTCACCTTGACTGCTGCAACCAGTGCAGTTTTTTAGTTTTTTATAAGTTTTATCTGAATGTACTTTAATAAAAATCCTTCCACTGTCTGTTATTAATTGTGAAAGTATAAAATGAATCGAAGCTGTGAAGAAGTGCCAGCTTCCTGTTTTTATTTTTATTGTAAAAACCAACAGTCTGACAGAGTAATGAGGCGAAGAACGACCACATTCCCTTTGTTCCTGTGAACTCGACATTTCTCTCATTACACTCAGTGTTTCTTGTTTACATATAGATGTTGTCACTCAGGTTCAATAGCTTTGACCTTTGACCCTGCAGAAGTACTTCCAGGTGGAGCCTCTCTGGTCTCGCCCTGACACCGAGCAGAGACCTCCTGCAGCGACACACAGATACTCCAACCCTAAACAAACAGTGATCTGACCGCTCAGCAATGTTGCGTGATCTAAGTGAACATGCCAGCTCAGTCATGCGAACACCGACATGCCTGAAAAATCACAAACCACCTCGTCCCAGTTTCTACTGTTTTATTGTTGCGAATGTTGCGACACTACGACACGTTACTTTTCTAATTAAACTAAAACACGAGAGCGACTTTCCACCGCAGGTCCCTCGACCACATCAAAGATCTAATTAGATACCAGAGCAGCTTAACTTGGCAGAAGTTTACTGTCACACTGCTGTTCCTTAAACAGAGAAGGCAAACACACAACCTTTTTATTTTGATTTAAACTTTGGATCACGCCAAGCAGACTCACTGTAGTCGTGCGCCTCGAGATGCATTAATGTTCTGCCTCTTATTCATTTTTTGGAGATGTTTTGTATGTTTTTGAGGACATTGCGGGCTGGATTGAGATGGTCTGTGGGATGTATTTTGCCCATGTGTGTAGCCCAAAATCTCATTGCTGAGTCAGTGAAAAAGGGCTATAATATTCCCCTGTGATCTCTCTTGACTAGATCAGCACATCAGGCAAATTAACAGTTCAAACTCTTGACAGGACTCCCTGTAAAGTAGAGAAATTAATACTCTGCTTGCAGTCCTTCCCTTCAATGTTTTGACAAGGAGCTTATTCCAAGACGTGTCGTGTGAGGACAAGTGGGTTGATATAGAAATATTTTCTAATGAACTCATAAATTATTATGTCATCACCACAGTTTTATACCAGGTCATCCAGTGCAAGTTCACAGGTGGTTGTGAGCAAGAGGAAGAATCCAAAGCAAAGACGCTGCACATCAACAACTGTAACTGCAACATCTACGACTTTAACCTGACTCCACCTGTCCTGCGTGACTCTGAACTGATGTATGAAGCCCTGCAGACTCTACAGTCTCCACTTTTTGCTGTGAGGTAACAGAGCAAACCACCGAGCGACTGTACGACCTGGCACCTCATTCGTCTTTTACATTACAAAGGAGCTGATCAAAGTCACTTCTGCACGATGATCCGCTTGATTTCACCTCTTTCCATCACAAACTGCGCCGCTCGTGTCTGCGAATGTCGACAGTGTATCTGCCTGCCTCCTCGTATGCAAAACACTCGCCCGTGGCTCCAAACATCATCATCTAAAGATCAGCTGTCAGGCCAACGTTACCCAAATCTGCTCCATGTGTCAGAGGAATGTGCGCAAGACAAAGGCTGTGGCTTGTTGCATTAGTGAAGCTGGAAAAAAATGATCATGCCTTCCTCCAGTACCTCAGGAATGCTGTGTGTGTGAACCGAGGGGTCAGTGTGGAGCACGCCGAACACGAATGCGAGGAATTTATTTTTCCAAAATCCTTAGCAGGTGCCTGCAAGCATGCTTACTGTACATGTAATCTTCCCTGAGGGGACTGTGGCGCCCCTGATATCACGCAAGTCTGTGTGCGACGTCTAAGTCATCTAATCCCTCGTCTGCTTTACCTGCTGTCTGCAGAGTGCCTGCGTGCGGTTAGCGATCAGGATGACTTGTACAACACTGTCTAATGTTCACCCCAGATGCCACCTGTGAAGTGGATTCTGAAAATATGGAAAACAGCTCGGTTATTACCTCCACCTGCTATGTGGAAAATGTTCCAGAGGAGCATGAAATGTTCACAATGCTCTAAAAAGAGTTATGCAAGCGAATCCGTCCACCTTTTCCAGCTGATTTCACTCAACCTGAACGCAGCAGTTCATGGAAAGTTTGCAGAGCTGCAGGGAGGTCTGTCAGCTGTAACGGACCAGTGAACAAACAATCTCGGCCGCGTTAAGATGATGCTGAGAGAGGCGGCGGCCTGAGGAAGAGGATGCTGTTCCCTGTGTGTTGGTGAATGAATGATGCCAGGTGCCACCTGCACTGCTCAGACCTCACAGGCTGAGTCAAGAGCCGATTCCTCACATTTAGCCTGTTTATGTGACCGAGTTCCAGTCAGTGGGCCGAGCATTACCGGGCATTCCCGCCAAGGTTCCTGTTGTTTCAATGCCATCTCACCCTCCTCTTCCTCCTCCTCCTGTTTGTCTTCCTCTTGTCCCGGCTCAGTAGAGGGAGGTAGATTTAGTCAGACTGTAGTCAAAATATGTCTAAACTGACCATGTTGATGACACAGAATTTATTTCTAAAGCTGAGTTAATCTGAAAAGTGTTTTCTTTCAGCGCTCGCAGCGATCACATTACTTTTAATATTCAAGGATTTAAACAGGCCAGAACTTTTCGCTTTCAAGTCCACTCTCAGAGCAGCCAAGTCTAATGGCGCCAGTACAAATTGCATGTCACACTGTGGGAAATGGATCTAACGAAATCCTCCCAATTTGTGTTGGATTACCATAACAGATTGTGCTATGAATGCATGGTGAATCAGCACTATGATGGGAATAAAAGTTAATAAGCAGGTCATCTACCAGAAAATTAAGTGTAAGTGGAGGCTGTCATGGCAAAGATATGGAGGCAAAGAGGGCAACATGAAATGACAATTCTGCAGAATCACAATTTTACTCAAAGGTTACGGTGAAACTTAATGTCAGTACAATCAGAAAACTATATTATTGTCCAATATTTGCATTTCAAGTTCCAGCGACTAGCTGTCACTCACAGCGGCCATGTCTTTGATTATGCACAACTTTTAGTTATATAAAAATCCACCCCCTTTGTCATGAAGGGATAAATTAGTACGTATTTTAACATGGAATCTTATGGGCTCTTGTTGAGCCTTGTTTTCATCACTTTGTCTATTGTAGATGTTAAAAAACCTGTCAGTAATCCCTTTATAACTCTTAAATGTGCTTTATGAATTAAGACTATTATTAAGTAATATTGAGAAGTCGTCCCTGCTCCCTCTGGGCATCACTGCTGTCTCTAACGTCTTCCACCCTGAACCTTCCCCACGCTCCCCTCGACTCGTTCACCCCCTCATCTCCCTGAACCCGCTGCGAGCAGCAGGATTACTCCAGTAAGAAGCTGTCTGTCGACGCCCGCGGCCTGCGGCAGCGCGGTAATGGAGCAGTTAAGAGTGTTTTGAGGTGTGCATCTGTCAGACGCGGCGGTGCTGCAGGCTCACGGCTCTGGGATTAGCGTGACAGAGGAGAGAAGGGGCTGTTTCCTTATATTAGAGCTGACTGGGTGACCTCATTGTCAGCATACCATTAGCCTATCTGATCGCCTCAGCAACACTCGGAAATATCTCATGGTGCACGCAGTGAGAGCGAAACTATAAAGTTTATTGCATGTGTTTGTGTAGCCGTCGTTTCCGCAGCGTCTTTGATGGCTTTAATCGGCCCACCAGGGACCTGAACTCTGTGACCTCGGGGGTCCAGCTTTTGATCCGTGCTGTTGTTTCCCGGGATCTCTGAGGGGACGGGTCAGGAATTAGGAGAGAGTCAGGCTCCCTTCGACAAACAGGCGGTGTCACCAGCACTTTGCCAAGATATTTCATGCTTAGCCAGACTTTCCCCGAAGCTCATTACCTAAGTGTAAGGCGAGGGAGGAAGGGAGGGGAGGAGGCTGAAGGTGACACCAGCATCAGGTCGAGATGAAGAATGTGGATAACGCTGTTTGTATCTGCCTGCAGAGAAGTTTAAAATAACAAGTGGAGCCGTCTGGAGTTATGAACTCTATCAGCAGGTGTTTAAAGAAGGTTTGATGATTTTTTCTGTCATTCAACAAAAACAACACACAGACATAATGACGCTGTCAGGTGAAAACACTGCAACTCCAAAATAGGGGTCGACCGATACGGCTTTTTCAGGGCCGATACCAAATATTAGAAATCAAGGAGACTGAAAAACGATATTTGGGACCATTTGCAGTAAAAATGAAAATCTGTTTGTCAAATTTTTGAACAACCTGTGATGAAATAAACCTTCAACAACTTTGAGGTACTTGAGTATTTCCATTTTCTGCTACTTTTACTGTTTATTTGCTAACTTTAGTTACTAGTTACTTTGCAGCTTCAGATTATTCAGTGTTTAAAGGTTATTAACTGTGACGTGTTACCATTCAGATATCGTTGTAGGTGAGAGGATGCAGCATCAGAGCCAAAGTAGCACATATTTTAATTTGTTTCTTTTATCGACAAACTGACAGAAACATCGCTGACACTGATATTAGGAAAAAATAACTGAATACCGGCCCTGATAGTGCTGATAATCAGTCTTACCTTACTCCAAACTGTCAGTATTACTCCAAACTGGCATGTATTCCCGTTTATCTTCATCCATCCAGTGACTGTTCTGGAGCTTTCAATCTGATCTCTTCTCATCCACACTGAGATTAGTCTGTATCAGGGCTGCTTAAAGTGGAGCCTACAGGCCAAAGTTGGCCTGGCAATAGGTTTGATTTGGTCCGCCAGATGTTTCTAGGGGAAAAAAGTTAAAAATCAATGAAAAAACTTTAATATTAGTTGTTGTTTTTTTTATTTTATGAGGTGAAAATGCTCTTTAAATAAGATTCCTAATGATTATATTTCATAATCTGAGCATGACGGGTGGTGTGTCACTCGCTTAGTCATTAGGCACCAAAACTACTTTGCTACTTTAGGAACTTACGTTACAATTATGTAATTAATTATGTATTTTACCTACTTATCTAGCATAACTGATCAATCACTCAACCTTCCCCAGCTTGGTCTTCGTCCTTCATACGACGTAAAGCGTAAAGCCACTTGTCAGGTTGCTTTATTTGACGCGTTGGGAATGAAAACGGGCTGTTACCGTTCATGTTGTTTAACTCTAAGGCGAGAAAAGCAAGTAAACATATTAGCCAAGATTTTTGGCTTTTCCTTTACAGCAGGATTTGTATAGATTTCTGTTGCTGGTATCTAATAAACACAACATGTCAACAGTGACGGTAGCAACGGAGCTGTTTCCACCACGTGTTCAACTGTATTGAACAAACACATCAGAGTCTATTCAACAAATCAAATGAGCTGGAAGAAGTGCAGCTCAGTGGATCAAACCTTTCGGATTAGTAGTGGCTTAAGTCTTCGGTTGAGGTTGCATCATTTAAGGCGCAGATCTTTAGGATAAGTGCGGCACGAGTGGAATGAACGTTGTTTTCTGTAGGTGTGTTTGGATAAAGACTCATCTGATACTATCTGTGTTTTCATGTCTCTCACCTCTATTTGTCTTTTCCTACCGTTACATCTGTTTTATCAAGACTGGTTGAGACTTCACCCTGATTTATCGAAAGTAAGCGATAACATCATTATGGTGAAACGTATTGAAACAACAACAGGATTGTGGTGTGATCTCGCCACAGCATGCTCACTGTAAATCCACCCGTTATAAGCAACATGTAGGTGTACTGTAGTTGGACTTTGAGCCCACTTGGTTGTACTTCACCTCCTGCTGCCTCTGTGCTCTCTAACCTTCCTGGACAACCTTTCTCTTCTCTTCATTCATCTCTGTCTTTCAGCCTTTTGTCCCCGACTCTTGTCTTCCTCCGGCCTTTCAGGAGAGCGTCCTCGTTTCAGGTTCAGTGACTAACAAGCATTCAGCACAATAGTTTGAGTCTGAGAAACAGGGTTCAACTCGGTTCCTGTGAGGAGGAATCCAGTTCCTTCCAGTTTGTAAATGACAGAAAATAGAGACATTTTCCTAACAGGGTCTAATGACGTCCTTGTGGTGACAATTCAACTATTAAAGTCTAGAATAAGCATTCTTATAGTCAAAGAATCTTGAAAACATCAAGAAATACAATTAATTGATCATCTTAACAAGGATTATATATGCAGCCCAAACCACTGTGCTATAGATTAAACAAATAAATTAAACATATGCATCATTGCCACATAGTTGTTTTTTTTTCTGCTGCCAGAAGTTCTCACAAACACCTAATCCGCAGCTGAAAATAGTCGCCTGTGAACCCAATAGTTACCCTCTTTTTGACTAACGTTTTCTAAAATCTGCAGTGCCCAGATGTTTTTTAAAAAACTGCTGAGCCTTTTTTTAAAAGTAAAAGTGTTTGTGTAGAGAAGAAACAATTGCAATTTTCTGATTTCCATTGATTACGATAAAAAAAACAAAAAAAACTTTGAGTCACTTTGTGATGAAAAGTGGGGGGATAAAATGGCTCAGATGAAAAATAAAAAGTTTTAAACGGTCTTCAACATGCAGTTTTAGACGATGTAATGTGAGAATCAGGGATAGAGCGTTTGTCAGTATCTGTGTTACTAGTGTTCAATTGTTTTAAAAAGCAGGACTACTCTGCGAAGTAACTAGTAACTAAAGTTATCAAATAAATGTAGTGGAGTGGAAGAATAAAGTGCAGAAAAGCGGAAAATGAACTGCAGTTCCTAAAAACTACTTAATAAGGACCCGCGCCAGCATCTTTTCTCAACTGTTCCCAATGAGGAGCGGCCAGCGTCTTTTTTCTGAGTGCTGCACCTTTTTTTTTTTGCTCCGAGCGCCTCGAGTTGAAAATCTCTCAACTGTTCAGAAATGCGCTGGTGACGTCACCGTCGCTCTCTAATATACGCTGTATTTTTGTCTCCCATGGATCATGTTGTGAACCCAGATCCTCCTTGCTCTGATAAAAAACAAACGGCTATAAACCGCACAGGGGCAGCGTCGAACATACGGCGGCAGGTGTCAAGACACATGTGCAGCATCATCTCAGAGCTCCTCAGCGCACAGCCACGGGCCCTAATGTAGCAGAAGAATAAAAATACTGCATTTCCTCAAAATCATACTTAATTATAGTTCTTGAATACATTGTCCATCCCTGGTTATTCTAAATTTTGACACGAGATATTAATTTTGACTTCAAATGTGTATCTTCTTCATTACTAATAATCGGTATCAGTATCAGCCCTGAGAAAACAACCGTCAGTCGATCCCTTGGGAGGATTATATGTGGTCAGAGTAGATAATCACAGCAGGAAATAAAACCTGCATGACAGCGTTTTTTGGATGTAAATCAGTAAGTTTGTTGACAAATTTGTCAGATAAACTTTATTAGGTGTGATAACATGTTTACAACTTGTTATGGTGACACTAAGCTTTCATTTTCTTCCACTTAACCACCAGTCCTCTCCTCCACCTCAGTCTGGCACACCATCAGTCGTCTTTCACCTACTTCCTCTCCAAAAACAACACCAGTCACTCAGGTGAGGCGGGACGCTGGCGTGCAGCAGTCACCTCAAGAAAAGTGGCGGTTTTGATTCTGGCTGTGAATTTGCTCCTGTCGACAAAGAGCTCAGGACTTTTTCTTTCAAACTCCCTGGTCTCTAAATGCGTCGCTAAGAATAACAAACAAGCTGCCAAGATAAATCATGCCGTGTTTTTCACTCCCAGCTCTAAAGGCTGCCATTTCATCATGCTGCTGTCATCCTCACAGGCAGATAAAGGGTCAGAGACTAAGAGGGTGTAGAAAGCCACCCGTCCTTCGGCCTCATTTCACTACACGCCAGTTTGCATCCTCCTGTCTGTGGCTTTTGGCAAGTGAGCATGAAAGGGAAATTTACCATGATTTGTCCGGATGTCTGCATTGCACAGGCCGAGCGTTGATACGAGGTGTTTTACTAAGGAGATAAAAGAGGCGGAGGAGGCCTCAAGAACACGACAGCACGGACCGACAGGATACACTCCGCTAAACAAATACGACCGGTGCATTGATGAATGTGTCACACTGCCATTATCACTTCCGCTCACTCGGACAGACAACACAAAACTTTCCATTTTTACATTCTCGGGATGCCGAACAATCTTAAAGGACCATACCGCTCTTTATGTATGTTACTTCTGACACCTCTGACAAAACAATCACCAGGAAACAACATCAATATTGGATGTTTCTGCAAAACCCCAGATTACACAAGTCCTTCAAATTAAAAGACATTGTTTGTGATTAGCCCTCATAACAACACATGTAAGAGTTTCCTCATCTGACATCTCCGTCAAAACAAGATCGTACAGGTTGGAAAGCCCACTGAGGCATTGTGATTGTGATTTTAGACTATATAAATAACATTTATTGGACTTGACAGGACCACATCATTCGTCAGTGTGCTCTAAAATGATCTGATGTTTGGTTGGATTGAGGCACAAAAACAAACTCGTTGCAGTTTTCTTGGCAAATTCTGATTTTTGCTGATTCCAATTTTCTTCTTTCTAAGAACCGTGATTAACAACGTACACAAACACTTTTGTTACCCTTTTTTTTAAGGAATATTCATTTGTATTTTCGTGACTTTTAACTGAAATTATCCTTGAAATAATCAGCTCAATGTCCCCAAAACTCAAAAGATCAGAGTCATACTTGAATAATGAATTAAAAATAGATAAAAAATAATTCTCTTAGTGTACAAAAGTGTGTGTGGCTGCCGGCTAAGACAATAAATTGGGTGTTTGCAGTGCTGATAATGGTGCGGTTGCTTTTTCTTGTTGTTATGTTTTGTGTACCTGTACCTGTGTTTGAAATGTTAGGTGTGGCAACTTTAGAAGACAAAAGCGTAATGTTGTTATCGATCTTAAGCAACCCAGTCGACCCACATCGTCTTAAAAACACAAAACAATTGTTTAAAACTCTAAAAGACAGTCGTTCTTTTGCTGTAGAAGCAAAGTACAAACAGGAAAAGTGCTGATAACATCATGGTTATCATATTCATCAATCTACCGATTGGCTTGTGATGGAAATTGATAAGATTTCATCAGTACCAATCCTGTTATCAATTCTGCGTATAGGTACATTCTCTATTAGTTCCCTTGTTGATTCCTGCATGGACAAAAAGCTGCTCAGACTGCTTGTGTGGTGCTGATTGGATATTTACAATCGGTACCAGACGTGCTGCTGGTTGGGAAGCTTTGGCACTTCTGCATGTTGTTTCAAATTATGACATTCCTGGAAATTAAGCCTCAGTTTGACATAAAAATGTTTCAGCCTGACGTTGATGTTCAGATGGATCGACAATTTGGAACAGACTCTCGACCTTCATCCCTGTACTCAGCCTCAGTTGGTTTTTCTCGCTCCCTCGTTGCTGGTGGTCTGATGCCGCTGCCGGTGACCTGTGTGGTCTGAAAGGTGGATGTCAGGGTCACGGGAAACCATAACGTCTAAAGGATTTATACAGCCCAGTTAGAGCCAGGAGAGAAACGCAAACAAATATGCAACACTGTGAAAAAACTGTGGTGTAATACTGCTCATGCTTACTTTGTATGTGAGCTACTTGTCAGAGCTAATTAAATGATTTGCAGAGCAGAGCAGCAGAGTGGCAGATTTGTAGCACCAGCTGAACAAGTTGAGTAACTTCTTGCTGAAGTGTATTGGCATTTTGCTCCAATTACCTTGATGCTGGGCGAGGCAAAACGATCCTCCTCTTAGACTAATTATTTTCAATTTGTCTGATATGTATGCAAGATGTGAAAGGACACGATGCACCATGAATAGCAGAGATGGAGAATGTAGAAAATACAGAGAACTTTGACAAAGTTTTCAATGCGAGGTAAATGTGGGTGTAGATCATCGGCTGAGCTTCGGCTTATCTGTCGGTGTCACTCAGCAGAACACAGTGACTGAAAGGAAGACAGAGAGCAGTGCCGGCTGTCTGAGCTGTTATCACTAAATAAACTCTGAGCGACACAGAAATCCTGCTCAGTGTTCAGACACGGAAACTGGACTGTTTCTGTGACACATGTTTCTGGTTATATCCCAGAAAATCAATTAATTTTTTTATGAATTATTTGCAGTTTAAGAGTTTTTTTCTTTTTGGCGGTCAGTCAGTCCATCCAACGCTTCAGGTTCAGAGCGAGACGTTGTGGTTTATTTGATAAGGACAGATACAGTGTATATAGACAAACTGGAACAGCTGTCAAATGCAAGTATCACAGTGTTTATAGCAGATGCTTGATTGCAACACTCGTCCCTAGAAGCTTTTGTGAGAATGAGAAATTGAGATTAAAAAGACATTTTTGGTGACTTTTGACCTTTTTATTTAGTGTCACAATTATGTCAGAATCCCTCTTAAAAAACACTTCTGTCCGTGATTGTGTTATCTCAAACTGTATCACCACGCAGAGCAAAGTGTGCATTAACTCATGGACAAAAGGCGAGTTAACTAATGTAACTAAGCTAGTTACAGTTAGCAGGTGTAGTTCGATAGAAAGAAAATAGTTCTGACATGAAATTGCTCACAACAAGGTCTGTGGGTTACCTCGAGTAACCAGGTCAGGATTTCTGTGAAGAGACATTGCTGTTGAGTTTTCCGAATGTCAATTTTTTAGCGCTTTGAGCACCACAAGACGAGCGCCTTCTAGTTTCATTATATTAAAGAGGAGGCAGACATATCTCCAAAACTTGAATAACTCACACCAAAACAAAGAAGAGATGTGAACAAATGAATGTTAGATTTTGGGGTGAACTTTCCCTTTAAATCTATTTTCTGGACAGGCTGGACACACTGGATGCGTGTGCAGCGCTGCTGTGTGGCGTTACCTTTCGCTTTTCATCTCGCCGTCGATGCTAACAGGTTAGACCGGCCGCACTGGATGCACGCAAGCTCCAAGCGAAGCTGCTTCGTTGCTTCATCTAAAGATTCGGAGTACCGCCTATTTCTCCCGCCACACATGTGTTTCTCTACCACAAACAAAATGAGGGACCTACTTACAGCTGCAAAAGTTAAAACACATTGCAGATGATGATAAGACAATCAAAGGTACAAAAACAAATACTAAGTCATTAGAAAAACTTTTTTCTTGCTCTTTGTGGAACGTAATTGCAGCGACAGCCCAAAGTTGCAGTTTGACATTTGCTGACACACTTTATGTTTTATTTCCTATTTGTGCAAAATGGAAAAAATTCAATTCTTCCAAAACCAGAGACAATCCAGGCTCTCCACATATTAGAAAATCACATTACATTATAGTGGTTTAATCATTAAAAGGCCAATCATTGAAAAAACCGACATATTTCTACCAGTCGGGCCAGAAAAATTGGCAATTATTTACTGTATATCCTGTAGAAATGAAATGAAGACAAAGGTTTGAGTTATGGGTCAGAATGAACTCACGGGGACGCTGTCGGATCTTTCACTTTTCTTGTTTAGACATTTTTTCACTGTGCTGTAAAAAACAACACTCATAAAAGTAGAAGTTCAATATTATGGAACATGCTGCCCGGTGTTTACAAGCTGACAAGACGTGAGTTTTATTTGGAAACGAGCAGTGTTTGGGTACAGGGTGTGATGTGAGACGATTACTACAAAGCAGTGTTCAATATTTAATTTTACTGCAGCACCCAAACACGAGTGACGCCCATCTTTCTTTTGTTTCAGACCAAAACATAAACCTCAAGAATGAATACTAGCTTTTATCTACAGTTAGCTTAATGTCAAAGACTCACATATGATATGCTCTTTGGGGTCACACCTGCTAACTCACTCTTACTGTACCACCTGCGAGTTTGCAGCTGGTTTTCTCTTCGTTGCAGCTGCAGATACTGTACCACCTGTCAGATGGTCAGCTGTGACGCTTTATATTAAGAGTTCAGCCTGTTAGACACCATCAGAGGTTGTCTTTGTCTATATACCTCCAAGAAGCCTGACCTGTGACCTCTAACCCTCTTTAGTTGTTTTTAAAGAGCAGTGGTGGCACAACCGCTGCCCTCGTGTCCGTTCCCAGTGGTTGGCCGTTATACATTTCACCAGCTTCGTCAAATTGAGGCCATTCAGAGCAGCAGAGGTTTAGGTTGACCCCTGTTGTTCCCCTGACCCTCCCACTCTGCCCCCGAGGCCGTGTTCCTGCAGGGAAGGTCACCGCGGCCTGAATGGTGTCCCAAATAGCAGTCATAAAGGCATAGTGGGTGCAGGACCCCCGTAAAGATCAGGTAGTCACATCGGGGTCCCACAGACGAGGCGGGGCCGACACATGAAAGGACCAGCAGGAGAGGAGGGAGAGATCTGACCCTCCGACACTCGCAGCCATCATGAAACATGAGATCAATCCCAAACCAGAAGTTACTCTTCTTTTTCTTCTTCTTCTTCTTCTTCTTCTTCGTCTTCTTCTTCGTCTTCTTCTTCTTCTTCTTCTTCTTCTTCTTCTTCTTCTTCTTCTTCTTCTTCTGAGATGAAAATGCAGCTTTTCAGGTCTGTAAAGTCGGTACTCCAGCAAATGCCAGATGGCCTGTAAAAATACATCATCCCTGCAGCACTATTAAAAGCTACAGTCAGAAATGGTTAGCTTAGCATAAAGACTGGAATCAGGTAGCGTTATATCTCATTTTTAAAATCTGCACAAAAACTGACGTTTAGAAACAACAGGTTGCTGTTTTCCGTCTCATTATCTGTCGGACCTTTTCTTGGTCGGTACCAGTTACTTCCTGGTGTTGCCACTTTTGGCCCGCTGACCTCACAGCAATTGCAAGACTTCCAGGAGTCGGCGTTTTTCCAAAAAGGTCACATTATTCCTTTAAAAGCCGGCCGCAGACAATGGATTCCTGTATCGCCCTCCCAGTTTCATTCTCAGCATGTTATGCAACATTCCTCCCTTCTGTTATTGTAAATGGCAAATTTACAGTTAGATACATGAGTCTGGGCGGAGGTTCACTCGAGGCTGCGATAATCTTCCATGTTATTTGGGTTAGAGATGTCCGTGGATGTGGTGGTTTGACAGCTGGCTCACAGGCTGTTGACAGAGTTTGAGTTTTGTTTGGGAACGGCTGCCTCAACATGCTGCAGGTGCACACAATCGTGTTTAGTTTGAGAGGAGATAGCAGCCAAGTAGTGAGGGAGAGGGTATATTGTTGGACGACGGGGCGAAGCGACATCATCAGAGCTGCACACAGACGTTCAAAGTAGTAGCTGAGAGTCAGGGGTGATGGAGCGATAGCCGAGAGTGTAAACACTTTCCTTTTGTGACTGCTGCTCAATATGTGTGGAAGTCAGTGGCTGTTGCTTGCGATGACAGGCCGCAGCGAGTCCAGACTACACTTTGGAGTCTTGGGCCGACGCAGACAGACAGTCACATAATCAAATTAGCTGACAAAGTGGGATATTTATTTGAATTTAGGCTACACATGGTTGAGTCACAAAAGACAGCTCAGCAGCTCCGACCACAAAACGGCAAAAAGGTGCAGAGTTTTGCACAACAGCACAAAATGAATACCCACATGGTGTCTGTGTTTTGTCCAGTGGTTTTGGCCTAATCATATAAAGACAGTGTTGTATAAAGAACCCAAAGGTCGTACTTGAGTGAATGTTCTGGGAATATTTTTGGTCATTTATTTAAGAAAAGGATTGTTTCACGGCTACAGCTTCGACAGTTTTTACTCTTCATGCTTGTCAGGGGAGTTCTTGTCCTTCCTCAAAATATTTTGATGTTTCTGTCACTTGATAGTGTGAGTCACCGCACTGAAATGTCTTTTGTGGTGCAATGCGTTTATTTTTAGATCTTACCTGGTTTCCTTAAATTTGATCGAGCTAATAAATGATTCTGTCTTTTGCTGTAATTGCTCTTCTACTCACACATCTATCACTCAGTGATCTACAGTCTCTCACGTGATGGGACCAGAGGAGCTATCAGGCCTCCAGTGCAGCTGCACCGTCCGCACCGCTGCTGCGACTGACTGTGGTATTCGGTGTTGAGTGGGGACATGTGGGGCCTCGGCGCAGACTGACAGATGCTTTGGGAAATGGGACAAAGTCTCAGAGAAAATATGTCCGGAATGTGTAACAGACAGCAGGAGAGAGAAACTTTCATAACCAAACCAAATGAAGGTTAACGGTTACGGTAATCTGCCAGTTTATCAGTGATGTCAGTGTTTAACCCCTCGGCCTTGTAGATAATTCTCAAGGATATTAGCCAAGGTGTGGATATCTCGCTCATTTAGAGTATGTGCTGTAATTTAGTTGAGTAATTTACTTAAGCTTATTGGGGTCAAGGCAGTGGGTCATGTCTTCTGTATGAGTTCATTCTCCAGTTTGTGGCGGTGTGTGATTTTATTTAAGGGCCATATTTGAGGTAAATACCAGAAACTAGCAGGGTTTCTTTGACTGGATCAACTTCTAAAAGGTCAAAGTTATGAAGAAGAAGTTGCCGGGTGAGTTGTGGTGATTTCCAACCGGAATTCTTTAACGTAAACATATTTTTTACTTTGTCTAAACTGTATTTTACTCTTTTTCTCATCAAATATTTAGTAGTTCTTTTCATGCCGCTGACCATTAAAGGCATAGTTTGATATTTTGGGAAATATGCTTCATGCTTTCTTACTGATGAAGCGAGACGGTTCGGTTCACTTAGTGTAGCTTAGTTTAGCTTAGCACGAAGACTGGAAACAGGAGTACAATGCTCTGCTCCCTGTCGGTGCTACATGCTGATTCTCCACACAGGGGAGAGCTAACGGTCATCTACTGCAGGTAATACACTGACGAGGTATAAGTACCTCATACAACCCCACTGAGGAGGAGCAAGTAGGCATTACTTTGTATTAAGTGGTCCCACTTATGTAGGAGACCTTATCTGACCTTATAAGTTTTAGGAATATTCTCCAAAAAGCCCAGAAGCCCACAACATGCAGCAGATCATCTTGGAAACAACCCAGACTTGAACAGGTTGAGTGCCAGCCATGGTCGTGTCAATAAGGGCTCACTCCTGTGAGTGCACTTTGCTCAGACCTGTTGACCTGCACTGCTCAGAAGAATTTTTACATCCACGTCTTACCAGTGCACACATGCCAGCAGTCCTCTCCTTCTCGTGGGCTCCCGTATTTGTAGAACACATTCTGCAGCTCCTCCCGTATTGTTGTAACTCCCTTATTTCCCGCCTCAGGATGGGATTAAATCTCTGAACTTCCACTGAACTACATCAATCCGATCAATCCGACACATCAAAGAAATTGGATACAACATGTTGAAGGATGCTCAAACCAGCTAATTTGTTCTGTTAAGCCTACTTGTAACATCACAGCTAAGAACTAGTGGCGGTATAACAAAGTGACACGATGTTATTGAGCTCATCGTTACAACAAAGGCTTGGAGAGAGTTCAGAATCTTCCAAAGAACATTTATTGTGATGTAATCTGATCGGCCCACAGTTATCAGTCACTCCTCGAAAACGACTGACTGACGATTAATTCCACTCCGAATGATTTTCATGAGACTGTATCAAC
Organism: Pagrus major; assembly: GCF_040436345.1. Classification (NCBI taxonomy): domain Eukaryota; kingdom Metazoa; phylum Chordata; class Actinopteri; order Spariformes; family Sparidae; genus Pagrus; species Pagrus major. The sequence continues at coordinate 12,729,927 of NC_133230.1, forward strand.
AAAAATGTCCAAAAACAAAAACGCAGCTCATTTTAGGAGGTTATAAAAATATCTCCAGAGATACGAGGACTGCTCGTGCAGAGCTGAGTCATACTGGGCAGCACCATGTGTTATTGTTTTGGCTGAGACTGCTGTCGGATCCATCCCAGATTTTTTTTTTTTTTTTTTTTTTTTGACAATAGAGAGCGATGCAAAATTTGGGATTCCAACATAAACAATCAGCTTGGCATGACCGGATACGATGAAAGGCCGAAGTAAAGAGGATGATGATGATGGAGGATATAAAAAGACTCGACACAATGAAGTTTATCACCTGGCAGCCATCTCGTCTAAACATCGACCCGGACCAGACCCACTTTACATGCCAGCCTCGGGATGACTGATGCTTCATGTAGCCAAGAAGATTTTAAAAAATCAGCAGTAATTTATATCAGTTTATGTAGTTTTATGTGTTTCACTCTGTTGTTTCTTTCTTTTTTGACTATTTTATATGCACAAAGTGATTGTAAACAAGGAAATAAAGAACTATAATGAGTTTTTGCCCCTGTTTCTTTCAGGCAGAGGTATCTAGAGATCATAAAATGGCATTTTTTTGCCATGCACCTAAATATTTCCTCAAAAAAATGTGTCCATTTTCAGTGATATCTAATCTAATTTGAACTTGGATATGATGTGGACCCATTGTGTCTCTCCGAAGTTATCCACAGGCTTATTTTTGCATTGAGAAATTTAAGTGAGGAAAATAAATAAACATTTTCAGTGTGTTCAAACTCCTCAAGATTAATGCCAGAAAATTTACAGAGCTTCTGACAGCTTGGGTTCAGTTTACGACCTGTCAGAAGAGCCCAAAACCATGCCTGTACACCAGATGGTTCAACAACAGCTTTGAATTTACTTTGGGCCACACTGGATTAGACGTTTTAGGATAATTTGACATAAATTATCCAGGAATAAGAACAGGTTAACTTAGCATCGCATAAAGACCAGAAACAGTAGGAAACAGCTGGTCTGGCACCGGCCAAGTGTAAATAGAAATACCATGACTTTTAAGGCATAATAATTAACTTGTCATATCTAATTTGTGTAAAATGATAGTTGTGGTTTCCTCAGTGGGTATCTGTCTGACTCATCCTTAGCCGGGAGCAGAAAGTGACAAAGCTAACCGGCTCCAGTTTCATACTCAACATGTAGGTATGTGAGTGGTTTGATCCGATTATGTAACTCTTGACAAGAAAGGTTTCCCGATTCCACTTGTTTCCCAAAAATGTCAGACTGTTCCTTTATTGCACAGTAATGACATTGGTATCTCACACTGAGAAAGAAAGAAAGTAAGTGTCCTGAACCACTACTTTAAAACAAGGATGCTACTTGAAAAAAAATCACATTACTACGGGGATTACTCCGGTTGTTTAACTCGTGTTTTTTTGGATTTCATTAAAAAAGTTACATCTTGAAAAAAGGCCACCGTCTTGGATCTTCAAAATCCTTTCACAACCCATCTGATCATTTAGAAAATACTTAAACAAAACCAAAAACCAAACAAGGCTCTTTTCTTCCTTCCCAAGTCGCTGACATGTCATAAACCCGAGCTATTTACAGCACAGTAATCTATAGAAGTTAAAGAAACGTTGGCTTAGACTGTCAGAGTGTTACCAAACAGTTGCTCCGGATAGAAAAATGCTTGAATACCTCAAACAAAGAAAGTTTTAAACCCACTTATTCTAAAGACAGATGTATGGCTTTGATATGTTACATACATTAACCAATGAAAACTGAGATGAAGGCATTGATCTCTGATGAAATGTCCTTTTTGAAGTGATTCACACACAAAGGTAAAGGCTTCACCACTTCATACACGCCAACGTTTACCTTCTGCATCCTTCACAAGGGATTATCATCACGTGTTGAGAGAGCAAGGGAAAAAAACTAATGACGGAATAAAAGCTTCACCTCCACCTGCCTACCGGTGTAAACAAACACAGTGACCAAGGAGAGCGAAACAAAACAGGAACGCAGATGCTCTTAATAACACGTGTTACTAAGCATGTTCCTGTAAGTGAGCGTCCCCATTTCTTTATGTGTTTTTCTTAGAAATTATCTTTGTGAATCCAGCAGCGTCGGCTCCGTACACTGTTTACTCAGATAGTGAGATGTTTGTTCAAGGTCCGATATATCAGCACTGCATGTTGACAATTATAAAAATATGGGTCAAAATCTTCAAGTGCAAAGGGAAAGTCCTATCTGTGCCAGACTGTTATTGGAATAAGATAACGTTCTAATGTTTACCATGTGGTGTACATCAACTTTTAGAATGCTAACATTAGCTTATTAGCACAAAACACAAAGTACAGCAGCTAATGGGGATAATATTTTGAAGATATTTGGCCATAAACCAAAATATTGGACAAATCTGATGGTGCAAGATGAAAGTCAGGGGATCATGATTCATCCTGAGGGGATCCTGAATGGATGTACCAAATGTCATGGCGATCCACCCAGCTGCAGTTGTCGAGACTTTTCAGTAACAAATCAAAATGGTGGCACGAGAGGGAAAAGTCAGGGGATCACCAAAGTCATTAGGGATTCATCCTCTGGGAACCATGAATATCTGTTCCAATCCATTGAGTAGATGTTGAGATATTTCACTGAACGGGCAAAATATTTGACTAGATGGTGGCGCTAGAGGACAAGTCATTAGGAGTTATCCTCTGAGGACCTTAAATATCTACAGGAAACCTTTATAATCTCATCCTATAGTCAAATATTTCACTCTGAACAATAAATGTCATGTTGGTCTCGTGTTGGTGTTCGAACACCCAGACTTACATCAGATTCTGCTCTGATCCAGATCTGTTTACTGACGGGAGGACAGCTCAGTGATTACTTTTAAACTTCCTGGATTAAAAACTGGATTTATCTTCATTCCTATTTATCAACCTGACTGCAGCAGCAGTCCACAGAGGTGACCCTCCATTGTCGGGTTTTAAGTTCTGACTGGAGCTGTCGGGGAAATGTGCTTTATTTCATTGAATATAAATGTCTGTATACAATTTTATGGCAATTGATCCACTAATAGAGATGTTTCAGGACCAACATGGTCGACAGACTGACTGACTGACTAACACTGGCCTCGGGCAGCGCTGCTAGCATGACTAAACTGAAAATGTGTCTCTCTGAAGTTAATTATGCTGTTTTAAAGCTTTCGCCAAGATTTTACTGTACTTCTAGATAGCACACCCTCGGGCTCTCTCTCGTCAGACATTGATTAATGTTCGAGCGGGTGAATTACTCCATCTGGAATGCTTTGAGACTCAACACCTGTTAGCCACTATTACAGAAATGCAAATAATTACCTCAAGTGCTAAATAAATGCATTTTTCTCCATGCATTTATTATCTGTGTGCAGGAGGTGTATATAATTTGTTATGCAACATATAGATTTTTCTGTGGAATATGTGTTTTTCATCATGCCTGACGTTGGCCGAGCTAATTTTGGAGTTCGGCCTGTTCCTGATCTTGTTGTACAATTCTTTGCATTCTGAACATTCCCTGCAAATGTGCACATGAGCAATGTGTGACAGGGCCCCCCACTCTCTCTTTGATTTCAAACTAAAGTTGAATTAAGAGCAGAACTGCAGACACCACTCATCCTCACATTCGTGTCTGTCAGCAGAGCATTTTTTGAATATCTCGGGGATATTCCTGTAATGCTTTTCAGTATCTGTTGTGCTCCTGGCAGCGAGGGAGGCAGACGCTGGGTTGGGTCGGACTGTAGAGTGGGATTACAGGCTGACAAAGTGCTGAGAGATGCCTGCAGAGATTCCCATAATCAGCCCTCTGAGAAGTGTGTCATCCTCTCCCGCCCAGATGATGACAAATCAGATCCAACGACACGGGTGAATCAAGTATCAAGACCGTCCCTTGCAAAGCAGACACTAATAGGGCAACTTCTTCCCCCACTCCTCGAGTCAACCTCCCGGACAGGTTTCTCGCGGTGCTCCGTCACCCAGCTGACTCCTGGTGACCTTTTCAGCCAAATCCTGAGTTTGACTCAGCCAGCACAGTAATTAATCCCCTCAGGTCGGGCTGCAGCAGGGTTTCGTGAGATGCTTTGGCACAGCTGGGAGTGTTGGTTGGAAAACAGGGTGTGTGGAGGTAGAGTCGGGCGTGGGTAAGACGTCAGAAGCTGAGGCCAGTCCTCCCCGCCCAGACGTTGCTCGCAAATAGTCCTATTGTTCGGCTCCTGAGCCCAAGAATTCCTGTCGAGTTGAGGAGATTCCTCGCTGTGTAATGGGGTATTATGTTCGCCTGCTCTATTCAATAGGCTAATGAGTTATGCCAGAAGCTAATGTCTCAGGGGAGTTCCTCGCATAGAGCTGCATAGTTTATAGGGTAAGTGCCATTGTGTTGGGTCCCGGGCCCGTCCGCGTGCTGTTAACCTCTTCAATGTGCAGGTACATGGAGGCATCTCCTCTCAGCTTCTGCAGAAGCTTAATAAAGCCGCGGCCGGCCCTTGACGTACAGAGCACACAGTGATTGTGAAGATAAGACTGAAAGAGCCAAGTCACAGAGGCAAACATGCAGCAGACAGTTTGATAAAGGCAATCTGATTACAATCTGTAGAGTCAGTGTTGATATGCATTATCAGGAGAAGTGTGGTCCAATAAAAATGTTCGCCGAGTACAATTACTCAAGTACGATTGTGAGGTACTTGTACTTTAGTATGTTAGAGTACATTTCAGAGGGAGATACTGTACTTTATACTCCATGACATTTATTTGACAGCTAAGTTACTTTTCAGATTTTACACACAAAACCTAGAAACTTATACAAAATGCATCCTTATTGATTAAACTACACCACAGTATTAAAAAATAGCTCCAATTAGCTTTATTTTGATCAACTACGTCAGGGATCTTTGACGTCTTTCATGTCAAGGACCCCTTAGATGATAGAGAGACGGAGCAGGGACCCTATTATATATTGCATATTATATATATTGTATTGTACGTGTACATTATTGTACAGTTGTAGCAGGCAAATGTGACGCATTCACCTCAGAAACGAGGGTGAGGCTGAGTGTCTTGATGGATAAGCTACAAAATGTCCAGGATCCATTGTGGCTCATAAGAATGTCCGTACACTCAGTAATAATACTAATAATAATGATGATAATAATGATAATAATAATGTTTATGTAATATAGCACCTTTCACAGAGCAAGCTCACAAAGTGCTTGACAGGTGAAGTTCATTCAATCATCACCTGAGATAATAATAATACAGTTAACTGGCCAACGTGTTCCAGTAATAATTAGGTGGCTGCTTCGCTGTCATGGATCATTGGCAGCCTGTCATCAGTGTTGACTAATTTTTTTTTTTTTTTTTCTGCTAATGTGTTTTGAAAAGTAAAAACTTTCAAAATATCATCAGACTACACAACAGTTTTGTGTTCCCCCTGCACGAACGTATCATGTAATATCACAATGATATGCACCATTTTGCTGCAGAAGGAGTTCAGTCGGTGTAATGTTGGTCTAAAAATGTAGAGAAACTTTGTAATGGAGCCACTTTTGAATATGAAATCATCTCTATTATAGTTCAGTTTTACTTGTAATGTAAGATGTTGTGGACAAATAACTTTCTGTTCAAACGTTAATCTGGTTTCTTGTCGACTTGATCACATTTCCTTTACAATCACAGGGTATCAGATGCGTTACTTTGTACATCGCTACATTTATTTGACAGCATGAGTTCCTATTTAAATTCAGATTTGAGAGAACATGCATCTCATCGATTAAGCTCCCCAGAAGTATTTAAAATAATCCAATAAGCTGAATTTCAATCAACCACAAGGTTAAAATGCTGCTTAAAGTTAATGATCCGTAACAATAAACTAATATAAGACGTAGCATAACAATGGTACAGACCCTTCTGCTTCGTATTGAGCACTTTTACCAGTGAAACTTGATGTACATTTTGCTGAAAAAAGTTGTTTTTTGTTGTTGTTGTTTGACGACGTGGAGGCCCGACCTGTCCGATGCACAGCAAGTAAATAAAATATAGAATGTGTCTGCAGTCAGATGATGTTTGAGTTGGTCCATAGGTGTCCATATATCAGGAAAATTAATTTTACATACACGCATCAGATTAAATAAATGTATCAGTGAAACGTATGTGATGGAGCCACTTCTGAATGTGAAAGCATCGCTATTATTGTTCAGTTTCACTCGTTATGTAACATATTGTGGACAAATAAGTTTCTGTGCCGAGCATTATTCTGGTTTCTTGATCACATTTCCTTCACGCTCCCAGGAGAGCGTGACACCAGATGTACTTCCATTAACAGGAGGTTAGTTTGGCTGCAGGGACTAGCGTGCACCGTACCTGCATCATGGGATCAACTCCATTTCTGGCGTGTCATCGAAACTGTCTGCCTATTGTCGCCGGACTGTCTCCTGCAGCAGACGAGTCTGCAAATTGTTTTGCAAACAAAAAGTAGGTCTGTCTGGAAAATATGACATCAGTATTATTATGATTAAAATCTGCACGCAGGAGGACGCAGCAGTTTTTTCTTTCACTGAGCCCGAGGCACAGACTACAGCAGGGATTTGTTTGCTAAATGGGCTGGATAGATAAGACTTTTCAACCAATTTGCATTGGATTGTTCTCCGCTGCCAGCTCAAGCAGCGCCGCGATGACTGATGGGAGCGAGTTTCAGGCGCAGCAATGTTTGAACTGAACCCAAGAACAACTTGTTTGACATATATCACATGTACAGCTGAGATATAGAGGGGACCAATCTGACAGATTGATGCAGCATGGCTTTAATCTCGTAAAAAAAAAAAAAAACGTGCCTGTGATGATGGAAACAACTTTTTAAGAACTTAAATCATTGTCCAATAAAGAGTCTTATTTTTATCCCATGCTTACTGAGTATAAGTGAGGGATTTTTTATTTTTCTGTACAGTGAAATCCATGTTTGGTTGTGACATTTTCACACAAATTTAAGAATTATATGCTCGTCTATTGGTTGAGAAATTGTTGATTGTGTGTCTTTGTTCCTGCAAAATGACCTGGATGAGTGATTAACTGACATCAAATTAAGTTGATTTATTAACCGAGGCTAAATTAAAGATATCCGCGGAAGTGCCAGGCGTTTTGGTTTCATTACAGGAGGAAAACAGATGGTCGAGGAGTGGTAATGAGTGATGTAGCTGTAAAGAATGGCCCTTATCTGCAATAATCATTAGATAGGTGAGCGGAGAGGCCGAGGCAGGTAGTTAAGAGAATAACTTAAGAGTGAGTCAGGCTCGGTTGAACTTCAGCTGAGTCACTTCTCAGCAAAAGACAGGAATGCTCCGGCTGGAAGGTGGTAGATATTTAAGAGTATTTTAAAACAAAGCAGGTCATTACAGAGCTGAAAACAAACAACGTGCTGGATGTGTCTTTGAAATCGGAGCCGCTGATGGAAAACCTTAAATCAACTTTCAGCTGATTTGGAAATTGCAGTGTGTAGTCTGGTTTGGCACGCAGATGAAAGGGCAGGGTGAGCTGGGTTTTATGGCTGTTTGCCTCGTTGTCTTCCACATCAACACTTTCTTGTTATCGTCTCTTTCTTCGCACCCGTCTCTCGTATTTTATCTCACTTGTTTTTGTACTTTCCAACTTAAAGGATAAGTTCGGAAAATGGCTGATGGGATGCACGCTGGCACTTTTAGCTTAGCGGCTACAGTGAAGATTTTGGCTTTAAAAAGTGTGTTAATAACGTCTTTTCAGATCAGTTTGGGTTCTTGGAGCTTCTGGTGACTTGGCTTACATCGGACGAGCTGTAGGAGCCCTTTGTTGTGTTTTCTGGGGGGTTGTATTTTTACATTTTAAAACAAGTCCCCATCTACTTCAGTTGTTTAGGAGAATGCTGCAACGCTGTTTTGCTGTGAAGCTCCATTTTTTTTTGTGGACTACAAAACTTAAAGATTTTCAATCGGCATAGATAATGACTGAATTTTATTTTTTTTAGGTGAACTCATCCTTTAAAAAAGGTACAATATGTAAGAATTGGCCACCTGAAAAAAAAAAATCATACTCCAAATAAAAGACAGTGTATCACAAGAGTAACCACTAACTGCTGCTATCTGAAGCTGCTGTTAGTTAGTTAGCACATTTAGCAATGCAGGTAGCAAACTGGACCGAGAGCTTGGAACAACAGGGGAAAGTTGTTGTTCACACAGAGCATCAGCAGGACGGGGGGTTAGCTGGTTAGCATGCTAACTTCAGTAGACATTAGATATCTTTGACATAACTTAAAACCTGATGTTTCTTCACATCCTGTTGATAATTTTAGGTATTTTTTTGTTTTAAATTTAAATTCTTACATACTGCACCTTTAAAATCCTTTAATCCTGAGCTCATACCTCTTCTGTTACATCTCTGACTTATAGAGCTCAACGTTCACGTACAACACAGCAGGATAAAGGCTCTGACTTTTTAAATAAGTGTGTAACAATTTATTTAAGTTTGGCCAAAACTTGGCACCTTGGTGACAAAACATTTCACAGAAATGACAAACCAAAACATGTGACGGACCAATATGGCCATCGAATTACAACATACAAAAAAGAATAAATAAATAGTGGCATCAACGTACATACATAGCATATTTAGTGGAAAATTAAATAATGATAAATGAAAGAACTCCCAGCAGCTACTTGTACTGCACAGCTACAGTAACCTGTGTCCTGACACACAGGGGACGACCTGTTACGTAAAAAAATGCAGTAAATAGTTTCAGTCGGTGAAAAATGGTCTTGTGTAAAAGCAGTGACACGAGGCCGTGATCCCTTCTATGTAGACGTAACAGTCTGGTTCTGCAACTTTGTGTGAGGAAAAATAATGGCGTCTTTAAATATAATAAGTAGGACTGCCCTCATCCGTATACGGCAGTGGAAGGATTTACTGTATGTCGAATCCTTCCAGTAATGTCAAGTGTTTGAAATGCTCTGGTGTTTTCTTTTTTAGTCCAAAGGAGGAGCTGTGATTGAGTCTGACCCCGACACCGACAGGATCAATCAACGTCCTTGGCCTAGTCCTCTGCTCAGCTTATCTACTTTCACCTGAACTCCTTGTCTACTTGTCTCTGCCCTCGTTCATCTGTCTGATGAAGTGCAACCGAGTCGAGTTGTAAATGCTCTCGAAGCCAACGTGGAGGAAGTTTTCCGGCCGTATCTGGGCTCTCCGTTTGTCTTCCATTGGCTGTAGAGACGGGCGTACGAAACCCTTTCCCCCTCTGCGTGACAAGGTGCGGAGGTCATCTGTCGTCTTTAGGAGGCCGCGCTCTCGCCCTCCCATGCCCTCGCCCTGCGGCGCTGTCTCGCCCTCCATTTCTCCAGAAGCAGGCTGGTCTTCAAGGCGGCCCGGATCGCTAGAGGCGACACCCGTTTCTTGTTGCCGTTCTTCGTCCTGAACACAAAGAGGGAGAAACGATTAGACATCCGAACCATCGATCTCTCAGGTTATGTAAAAGGGTAAACCTACACCTGGGTGGACTTGAGCTGTCAGTCAAACATGCAAACCACTAAGTAGGAACAATACTCTGGAGTGGCTGAATGTTATGTTTCCAATTATTAATGTGTCAGACAAATGGCGCCGCAAACTTTGGGAGTCTAAAACATGATGGTACACGAGTGCAGCTGCAGCATTTACTCTCTCAGGTGAGTGAGGGACAGCGATGCAGCTCACAATCTTTTATGGAAATCAAAATGTACTGGGAATTTAACGCTTCGGGGTCTAATCTTGAAATCCCTGCCTCTGAAACACGCACTGACTGTTTTCATCTCAGGGTTTGACTCATGCAGACATTAACATTTTGCCCTACAAAAGACCTCAGTGTGAGTGAGTGAGTGAGTTATAATTACCACGTCCATTTATTTTGCAAATACATGCTCGTACACTGAGTGTGGAGCAGGTCGTCTTACCTTTTAATCCTGCCCGTGTCGGCTGCCAGCTTGTGTTTGCACTGCGCCTCGGCACAGCCGTCGCCCTGGGCAGAGCGGATCACCGTGTCTGGCAGCGTCTCATACCTGAACACAGCAAGTCAGGTGGATCACATTAACATTGTTCAGTTTCGAGACATTTAAGAGACGAAACTTGTCCTCACAGGCTGCACAAAAATGATAGACTGAGGCGATTTTCTAGTATCAGTGACACAGAGTGTGATCGATGTTTTGCATTGTTGTTGTTGTTGTTATCGCGAGACTTTTTTGAAGCTGTAATAAAAGTCGCAAATTACACACCTGAGGTGTTTTTCCATCCGGCAGAAGTTCCTGCATGTGTTGTCTTCCTCGCGGGAACACTGACAGCGGGGTCCGCCACCACTGCTGCTGCTGGTTGCCATGGAGTCCACGACCGCGCGCCTCGTCCTGGGAGCGTTGCCGAGTCCGTAGGAGACCACGCGCCTGGAAACAGTTGATAGAATTCGAATCAAACAACTGAAATCGACGTTCGAAAAAGTAAAAACGCGCCTTTTTTTGACGCTAAAACGCGTTAAAGTTTGCGCGTTTAACTCGTAAAAGTACACGGGAACGTCACCCAGAGCTGACAAGGTATGAAAAACTCCAGTTTATGTTCAGTTACACTCGCGAAAAGTTAACAAAAATCGATAACGTACTTAAAAATGTTAGCTTAACGTCACTGTTAGCTAGTCGTGCGTCTAACACGTCGTGTATTTCAACTTCTATCCGATATTTAAATGAGTTATAAGCCGAATATACTTGTTTTTTGCGTTATTTCATTCTGTAGCCTACTTAAGAAAGGTAACTTTTTTTTTTTTTTTACTGCTGTTTAAATGTTTAAATAAAGGTGACTTACTCAGGTGTGTTGACCCATATGATGTCCAGGTGGCAGAAGTAGACGCACTCCTTGTCCAGGAAAGTGGCGCAGGAGCAGCGTTTGGTCCGCACATGGCGCCCCTGGGTGGTGGTGGAGGCGGTGGGTGTCTCTCCAGAAGGCGCTGCAAGTACTGCAATTAAAAATACTCGTTATTAAAACACTGCATATAAAACATATAACATTAAATGTCAGGAATGTGCACAAAGCTGTAACGTGTTATCTGCGCAGTTGCAGCAAGATTGAGCTCTGCAGGTAGAATTCAACTTTACCCTACTTTTATATTAGTAATTCAACTATTATGTATATAATGTATCAAACGTAATAGTTATTTCATGTTAATACCCAGGTAGAATAGATAGTAGCCTATTAGTAGTAATAGTTACCTGTGCACAACATCCAGGAGTACATCACTGATAACACGGAAATCAAAATGTGTAAATCCATTTTTCAGGTTCGTCTTTAAACAAAAAAGCAAAAGTAAATAATCCTCCAGAAAGAAGTGTTAAAATTAAAAGATCCAGTGAGTCTCTCTCCGGTACAGTGTCTCGCTGGTCGTCCTCAGAGATTCACTCAGCTGTGCAGAGTCTCTGTCGGTGTGGCCCCACATGTTCAGCCCTTTGACTTTATACAAGCGCGTCCCACCTCCCCTCCTCCTCCTCCTCCCGCCGAGCCGCTCTCTGTTGTCCTTTGGCTCGTACCCAGACAATGATGTTTGTTAGTGGTCGGCGGCTGATAAGCAGCCGTGCAGGCAGAGTGGAAGACTTTGAGATGCCTTGGTTATTATGAGTGAGTGAGTGGATGAGTGAGTGGATGATGGGGGAGACGCCGGGTGATTGCATGCGACCTGTACCATACTTACAGTCGGACTCTGTGGATGAGCTGCAGCGGCTGTAATGAGCCGGCAGGTGGCAGTCAAGCGTTGATGTGGTGAACATTGCATAAAGAAGTATATTATAATGTGGAGAGTATAGACATTAAGTGTTACTAAAACATATATTTTCCTGAAAATGACTCAAATAACATTAAAATAGGTAGATAGACAATAAAAATGACAAATTGCAGTGTTACATCACATCGTGTCCCTTTGAGGTTGGAAAATAGCATAAAAAAGTTCAGACAAAACCATTCAAGAGTTAACACAATACTTTAAAAAACAAAGGCAAAAATAAACCAAGAACAATTAACAGGAGGAGTCATTTACTGTAAGTGAATCCGGCAGGAGAAACAAATTCCTTGAATTAAGTCACAAAGGACATCATGAAGGAAGAAGGTAAGAAATAACTCTACTAAAAGAAATACAATGAGAGTAGAGACAGAACTTAAACATAGCACTAGTGTCATCAGGATACTGGAGTTTGATGCAACACTCTGAAAAACATCGAGATTCAATGTCATTTTCGATACCAGAGGGACAAATTGACAAAATGTTGAGGGCGTTAAACTTTAGATGTTTATCAAAAGATGAATATAACAAGAAATAACTTTTCTTGGTTAGTAGCAGAACGACTGTAGTCAACAATAAATATCAAACTTTCTTAGAAACCTTTTTTTTTCTCCTTAGATTAGGCTTTTAAAAATGATGAGATGTAACTGCAACCGACATTTTCCATAGTAACCAGATGCAAATCCAATATTTGTTAGAGGAATTGGTGCAGCACATTTTTCATTCATAAAGATCTGGGTTAACGATTTTATCGAGTGAATACTACACTGACACTGTGTTATTATTATTGCTTAAGTCCGGCCGGTGCATCAGTTATTATGATACTTTAAGTTTTTCCCACTAATCGCGATTCACATTGCAATCGTGATACCTGTCAAAATAATCGCAGCGTGAAAAAAGAGGTTCAAAGTGGGTGGAAGTAACATCACAAGGTGGTGTTCAGATTGTGATTCAGATTCAGATTTTTTCTTTACTCTTGACCACTACATCGTGGTGTGGAGTACAAACATAACAACAAAAGCATAATACAAAAGTAAAAACAACCAGAACAGATTTCCAAGTTCAAGCCAAGTTATTTAAAGAGAGGCAAAGTTTACATACAATCTTGGTTCATCAGTCTGCAATTGCAATATGAGTTTAAACATAAAGTATTTTGGCAAATATTTCTTTATATTATCAACAATACTTGTGTTTTTAGGCAGTTATCATCACATAAAGTACAACATCTTTGAATCCTTTCCAGACTTTGTATCTTTCTGTTATTTTAGGGACTCTGAGGTTACAAATAACCTGGACACACCGCCTATTCTCACAAAGTAGATACTTTTCAAACTTAAACCCAATATACCACTTCTGCAAAAACTAGTATAAGTATGGTAATCTACTAAGATAAACAGAATAAAAAGTATGCTTAAAAGTTGTCTTGATTAGCAATGAAAGTATTTTTAATTAGCAGCAATGTCGTCACATAGTGAAGTTTGAACTTTAAGAGCCAGCCCACTTTGTGTGCAGACAAAGAGGCTGCCAGGTAGGAGGGGAGTTTGCCCTTTGCAGTGAGTTGGAATAAAAAGTTTAATACTTCTCATTCTCTGTTCCTCAGAATACAGTATTACAGGGTTAGACTGGACACTACACCCAACATTACATAACCAGCACAGGCATTATTATCTATATTCATTTTTTGAGCATGATTCTTGCTGGAGGTTAAATATTTCAACTGGTAATCAAGAATATGATGTGTAGGCAACATGGCTTGATATACAGATGTTTACATTTGCTCCACAACTGCTGCATTTTATTAATTGATGAATGAAAAGTACAAAAAGCTCCAAAGTGGCCGTTAACCTCCTGCTTTCCTTCCACCGGTTGTAATAAACTGTGGAAACCAAAGAGGGCTTCATTTCCCTTAATCACATCAGCAGTGGAAAACTGACCTTGTTTATGTGTTCACGCATGCTCCGAGTGGAAATGTCTTCGGTAAAGTTTCCTGACATACTGCACCTCTGAGGCCTTCAATCACAGGCTGGTGTTGGGACTTTCCACTGGTCAGGAGAACAGCTTGTGCTCATGACAGAACCAGACAGATGGAGTAAGCATCAGAGTTTTTTGGTTAAAATGTGGATACCTTAGTTTAGGGATGTTGATAGAGATTTTTTGTTCTTCACTTCATCATCCTGCATTTTTGTTTTCTCAGCACTTGCAGATAATGACCTCTAGGTGTCTCTGTTTGCTTGACTATAGCCTCCCCCCACAGGTTTCAGTCAGCTCTGAGGTGGAGGAGGGGGTAGAGCGATGGGGGTCTGTTTCTGGAGATGGATGAGTCACCTTCTGAATGGGGTGGAACAAGGAGGTTATCACTGTAAAGCCTCTTGAGATGAGAGAGAAGTCTCCCTCATTGAGGCCAGATTGCTATGTTTGGTCACGGTCCTCTGGGAGCTCATTACCCCGACTCTTCCTGTACAGTAGGTGTACAATAAACCAAATATAGTCATTTATGAATAAAGTGCCACTTTTTTTGATTGGCAACCAGAGATTTTTAATTAAGAGGTATTGTTGTGATAATTAGAGGATCCCGAGGTTGTCTCCTGAGGATTCAATCTCACTGATACCGTTATTGTAGGTGTGGGATGGTGAAGGAGGTTGAATTGTTTTACTGTATACACCATGAAATTCTTACATTATTCTGCCGTCATGTAAAACAAATCAGTGATATTGAAATTCCACCCTCTGTTGAGCTTCATAGAAAGGTTATTAAGCAGAACAGCACTGCGGAAATCTGTTGAGAGAATCACACAACCAGGTATTTATGTAAGAGCCCGACCAATTTATCAGTCGGCTGACAATATAGGCTGACATTGGCCTACCACAGATATATTTATATCTGCATATATGTTGCCTGATGTGCACTGATATGAAGAATCTTGTTTTTAGAGATTGTATTGCAGAAAAAGACACCTGGGATTCCCAGTGAGTTTACCGTTTCAGTTAGAGATGCACGATATGGATCTTTTTTCAGCTGATACAGATGAGATAACCAATAGTTTCCGTTTTTGTGTTTTAAAGTAGCTCCTGATGTGTAGTTTACGCACACCTGAAGGTAATAAAGGCTGAGATGTAGAGAGCAAAGATAGAGAATTTTATATTCCATAGCTGAAATAAGATTTGTTGTGTTAAGTATTATCTTCCTGAAACTATAAAAAATGTCCACCTGCGGTATTGAGGTGTGCAGATGCTGCACTTGTTAAGTCAATAAGATAATAAGTGAAGCAATCTGGCTTCATATTATTGACTCCATTTATTGTCTAGAAACATTTAAATATTGGTATTTCATCAATGCCAATAAATAGCCTGTAATATAAAGACAATTTTCGGTCCGATATATATTATCATCTAATGTCATTTTAGTCAATGAAGTTTATTTTTAAACTGCAAAATATCCTGCCTTCGTTACACATCTTTGTCTCAAGTGTTTGATAACCACATTTGTATGATCATTGCAAGAAATGTGTGTATTACCACCTATGAATCATATACCAGTTTCTTCTTTCACTGAGCTGTGGTTGCTGCGGTTTCTCGAATATCAATTCTGTGTTTAGTGCAAAATGTCAGCAAATTGTAAAAGAAACAAACATAACAGTTTACCAGAGGCCATGATGATGTTTCTAATGTCTCTTATTTTCTGAACTTACACAAGATTGTGTTCAAATATGAGAAGTGAATTTTTGCGATTTTTGTTTAATTAAATATCAAAATAGTTGAGGATTAATTTTCTGTTTAACGATTTAATTTTCAGTCAATCAATTCATTATTGTAGGTCAAATTTTAGTGTTATGTTTCAATATGAATATAAAATATAACAACATCAAGAGCAAAATAGACAATAAACCAAATCAATTTCACAACCTGTATCGGTAATATATTTGCAGTCCAGAGTCAACCTGAAAATATCTAGTGACAAACTTTCTATTGTGACAAATCACAGTGACCCCACGTTAATGTTTGTAAACAAATTTTTACTGATACAGTTAAGAATATTGATACAGCAATGTAAAGCTACCATAATGCACATACCTATGGACTTATGAATCATAATGGGCACTAGATGGATTATAATAAATAGTTGAACACAACATCTGTACACAGAAACATTGCCCGATAATCCATAGAAATGTACATATACCAGTACAACATTTATAATTCCATAAATTTACGAATGACAAATCCTCCAAAATAAAACTGATATCCTCCATTGTTATGCTTCTCTTTACTTTTATTATTTTCTGAAATAAACACAAGCAACTACTGAATTTATAAGGAATTATGTACAGGTTCCTAAACAAGAAACTCCATAAAGGCACAATTGTCTATACAACATGTACAAAAAAAAAAAAAAGAAATTGTCTGGAGCTGACAAAAAAAGTAAAAATAAAATGATTGGTCGTCATTATAATTATCATATGATTGCACATACAATATGAATGTCAGCATCTGTGCTTTGAAAGGTGATTTGCAAAGAAACAAACCCCTGAAAAGTGTTTTCAGTCTTACAAAGTGACAAGAATTACAAAAAGAGAACAAGAAGAGCTTTCAACTTGGGGTCTTCAGGTGGCAATGACCAGTCTGTCTTCATCATCACTGGATACCTCATTATCGTCATCAATTACCTTCTGCCAGCTGGTCACTGGTGGTGCTCTCTGTGGTGCAGGATCACTCGCTCCCTCGGCTGATGACTCCTTAGCACCGTCTGCTCGACCCTCAGGAGCTGGTGATTGATGCTGCTGTGGGGATTTCTCGCTCTCTTCCCTCTCAACAGTCCGTGTGAGCTCAGCTCTGCTGCTACCTCCCGGGCTCGCCCTGCTGCCTGAGGTCACTTCTGGAGAGCTGCTGACCTTCAACGGGGTGGGCGATGAAGCGGACATGCAGCTCCGTAAAGAAAAGAGCCCGTGTTCACTTTGAGATGGCTGTGCTCCCGGAGCTTCAGGGCTGCCCTGCCTCTCTGACGACCCGGGGAGAGGACTGAGGGTGGAGAGAGGGCTGAGAGACGGAATGAGGGCAGGCAGGGCGATGTTAAGTATCTGCAGGCCTGGGACATGTGTCTGGGGGCCAGTGCTGCTTTGGGAGGTGGGGTTGGCAGTTAAAACCTGCAGCCCGAGGGTGGCGTTGAGAGTGAGCCCTTGCTGGTTCAACAGCTGGGTGGATGCCAGGCCTGTGTTGGTCAGCCCCATGAGGTTAAGTGTCTCCAGACCAACTGGCTGTATGGTTTGAGCCTGCAGACCAGCAACCTGCCCTAGTGGGAAGCAGGGCAAGACACTGCTGATTGGTTCCTGGACCACAAGTGGCTGGGCTTGCAAGCCCTCTGGTAGGGGTGAAGAGTTGGGAGCTGGTAAAGGGCTTGTGTTTCTGTGAATGACGCTCACTGCTGGGATGGTGAGCTGGACAGGCCCAGCCTGGATTGGTACAAAGGTGGAATAAGCTGCCAGGCCAGCGGGCACCAGCTGGATCCCTCCAACTGGTACCATGCTGTAAGAGGAGCGAGAAGGCTGCTGGGAGTGCAGGGGCAGGTGACTGAACAGGTGGGTCTGGGTCTCTGTTCCTAGTGTTTGGGATAGACCCTGTGGGGGAAAGTGCATGGGGCCTTGAGAAACGTAGGAGGAAGTCTGAGTGCTCCGGTCCACGGGTATTCCCGATTCACTGGTTACCACAGCAGGAGGGGCAGGGGAGGTGTCCTGTGAAGAGAGAAAAAAATCAATATTCAATCTTCATTCTTGACTTGAAGGGGAATTCTGGTATTTTTAAACCTGGACCCTAGATTTTGGTTTGCAGTGGCTTCCACGTTATCCTTGGGGCAACTCCGACCATTAAAGTTACATCCACGTTAAGTGCTTGTTTTTGCCACCGACAGGATGAGGTTATTATTCTGTGTCTGTGTCTGACCACGTTATGGAAACGATTCCTACAGAGAAAGACCTTTTTGTTGAGTACTGTAAGATCCTTTTTGTAACCAGAAACACAAGTCTCGCTGAAGGAGAAGTCTCGCTCTGAAATCTCGCGTGAGATGAGTTGTTCCAGGAAGACGACGCTAGAAACGTGAGCCAGAGAGAAGTTTTGAATTTAGCTAGAGGAAGTGCCAGCAAGATGGCTGAATATTTAACTGATTTTGACAATCTAGATGAAGTCTGTGTTGTTGTGATTCAACAGCCATGATTAATTAAAGGCTTTTTAACTCATTACCCTCTTGAGTGCATGAGACTTTTTCTACGATTCTGAAAGAACAAGGTCCCTAAACTGATAAGCACCAGAGGGACACCATTTTCCTCAACCGAGCAACACTCCTTGCATCCTGTTTTTTGACCTAGATGAAGTCTAGTTCAAGAAGTCTCACTGAAATCTCGCTTGATCAGTTCCAGTTGTTGCCTTATCTAGATTGACAAAATCAGTTAAATATTCAGCCATCTTGCTGGCAGTTCCTCTCTCACACTCTCTGTCTTACACTTCTACTGTCGTTTTTTAGCGGATGAACCTTTGATGCTCGGAGTTACCCCAAAGAATTACATTGCAGTCATTACAGCTGAGGCGATCTACTGAACCGATTCCAAAAATATTGTTAAGTATGAATAATTTACACACCATAATATGTAAATATAGTGCGCAGGCTTAAAAATACTGGATTTTCCCTTTAAATATAGCGCACTCTTAGAAGATGAAATGGTGTTTGGATCAATCTATGAAAGCGAATCAGGATTACCAACACTATTCACCTTTTTCAGAGCATTCACAGGAGCTTTGTGGATGTGCCTCGCATGCATGATTGAAAGTAAGGGTATG
This sequence comes from Pagrus major, assembly GCF_040436345.1. Lineage (NCBI taxonomy): Eukaryota > Metazoa > Chordata > Actinopteri > Spariformes > Sparidae > Pagrus > Pagrus major. The sequence continues at coordinate 12,748,581 of NC_133230.1, forward strand.
GATAGGAAAGAAAGGAGGCAGGAAGGGAGGGGCGGAGAGAGACACAATGAGAATACTTGGGTCTCACCTGGCCTAGCTTGGAGCCCTTGCCTGGCACTGGGGGACTAGGGGGCACATCAAAGTCAGGGTAGTCGATGGACATCTGCCTGCACGGTGACACTGGGCTCATCATGTGCACTGACTCTGTGTCTGAGGTGTAGGAGTCTGATGTGGTAGCAACAGGTGGAGGAGAGTAAGGGAAGTGGACTGGGCCATATGAGGACCCAGAGATGGATATCTGCTTGCTCAGGGACACGGGGCTCATCATGGGGACAGATTCTGAGTCGGATGTAGGGGGTTCAGGAGCTGGAGGCTGGGAGAGAGGTAAGGAGATTGAGCTGATTGACATCTGGGCGAGGAGGGCGCTAGGAGGGACTTCAGCCTCTTTGGAAGGGATGTGCTGCGGGCTGGCGGAGACAGAGGGGTTGGTGGACAGGCCCGACTCTGCCTGGCTGTCCTCCTCTTCCTCCTCGTTGTCGTCATTCTCCTCATCATCAGGCCCATCGGAGTCATCGCCATCTGAATCTTGACGGTCAGCACTGCTCACCTGGCTGCGGTCTCCTGTGGGTGAGAAAACTTGTAAGATGGAATCTATTCTTGGTAATCCACAGAACATATGAGTCATCAGAGCTGGTATGAAAATAGATAAGGTAGTATTGAACCACTTTCATTCATTAAACATCTCCTATTATCACACGGCGAGAAAATCCATGGCTAAGAATGCAGTTGGGTAATGTTTTGTGCTGCTGCTGCATAGTTTCACACCCTTGACCACCATACGCCCCTGAGCTCCATCACAGGCAGAGGAGGAAAAACAAATATGCTGGGACCATAGAATGCTTTCAGGCAGCTTCTCTCTCTCGCTCTCTCTCTCTTTTTTTCTAAAATTAGACGCAGCAATTTCCTCTTTCTAAACGCTGTGCATGCCGCCCACATGTGCTTTGAGTTAACAGAGGAAGAAGCTGCATTTAGAATTTCTAATTAGACCATGTCAAAGCTATTGATCAACCTAGCAACAGAGCACAAGCAGGGACAATCAGGGTTTTATATCTCATGTTATTAACAGGAGAACTATTCTAAAAAAGGACATTCCTGTTGTTTGAAATAAAAGCAAATGGGGTAAACAAGACCTATTACATTTGTAACAATGTAGAAAGAACATACTTTTTTTGCTTGTTTTTATAAGTTATAGCTTTGGAGCACACAAAGATCCTTCTGTACCTGAATCCTCTGCATCCTGATCTTCAATGAGACCCTCAGGAACCCCCATCTCCATGCATTTCTTACTGTGGGCCTTGGACTTCATGTGCTTGGTCAGATTTCCTGCAAGAGGAGAGTCATTGAGGTCTTACGGGTGGGTAGAGCTCGAACAATAGCACAGGAGTTTATGTAAGAGAATGCGGTCTTTGGGCATGCTGTATGTAAAGGGTGAGTAACTGATAAAGACATTTTTAAATGAACGTGGGTTGCTGTGACACCAAGTACTGTTCTGCAGCGTGGCGTGGGTAGGCAAGTTCGATAAAGAATGGTGAATCATACTGTCTTGGTTTAAGAGATGGTGAAAGAACATCTTGAATTTCATAGCTACTAAAAGGAAGAAGTGAGCTGTAGCAGTAGAAATATAGGTATCACTTCATTTTACAGGTCCACAAATTGAATGGTAATACTAAGCAACATATTTGAAATTTCACAAAAATTACCTCAAAGTTTATGGAAAATTACACCAATATTTTAATATTAATAATAATAATATAATACTATTTTCAAATTAGCAGTTTCGAAAAAGCTGGTAAAATAATTTTGGGGTAATTTTTGATACATTTTGAGGTAATTTTTGTGGTTATTTGGGGGTAATTTCAAATTCAAATGTGTTGCTTAGTAATTAACATCTACTTATCATGAAATTTTCCAGTTACCAGAATATCTTCCACCAAATGTAAATTGTGGTGAAACAAATTGTATGTTCAGGTCTAAGATCAGTATGTAATTTTATTGAAATTTATGGTACTATATGCATCATGATGTACAGTACATGTGTGTATATATCCAGCAATTTAGAGCCACATACAGTGAAGGCAATTGTTTTGAAAAAAAAACATCTGGATCATTACATGTATTATATTTATGTAACCTCAGAATATATTCCACATTACTGTCTAAAAACCTTTTTATGTATCTATTTGTATAATTGATTTTTGTGAAAGCACTGAGACTATCTGATCTACTGAGTTCTAACCTTTTGTCTTGAAGGAGAAGTTGCAGTGGACACAGTGGTATGGCCGGACATCAGAATGGGTGCGTATGTGTTTGCGCAGCATGCTGGGCTTCTTGCAGCGGATCCCACATTCCTCACAGATGTATTTACCGCGTCCACGGCCACGTACGTAGACGTACTCCTCATTAGATTTGTATCTGTGGGGTTGCAATAGAACCATGAGGGACACATGGACGCACAAACATGTATAACCAAGCAAATAAGATCTCTAACTGCAATAAAAAATGTTTTAATCGTTTTGAACCTTACCCGCCATCAAATATTTTGACCCGTCTTGGTTCTGTTTTAGATGCCATTTCCTTCTCTGACTCAGTGCTGGTCTGAGCTTCTGGTTGCACTTTACTTCTGGTTTCAACAGATGTAGACTTCTGGGATATTGGCACCTGCAGAAAGTCAAAGTGATTGATGTATTTATTGACCTGTTTCAAAAACAAGGTGGCAATACAAGACAGAAAACAAAGTTTGCAGAAAATGAATTCATACCCTGGGCATGACGTCTTTCAGCTTGCTTGAGTAAGACAAGATGTCAGATTTCTCGCTGGTTTTTATGGCCGAAGTGTAGTGTATTTTCTTGGAGCTCTGCTTGGAGTCGAACAGAGACATGACAACCTTGGTGGGCAACCCAAGTGGGTTTTGGTTGTTGGGGTTGACTGTCCAGGCAGAATACGCTGAAGTCTTCAGGTCAGTCTGTGGAACATGAAGAGGCTTCCTCTTCATCAAATAACACCATGTGAAAGTGGTGGCCGTCTTCAGGCTGGGGAAAGACAGGCGATGACTATCTTTTGTATTAACCACAGACACCGATGTGGTCAGCTTCATCTGACCACCTTGGAAACTGGAGGGCCTAGTTGGGGATTTGGCAGGAGTCCATCTCTGTTCCTCAGCTTTCTCTTGGGGTTTCAGAGTGTTATTAGCTGGTATGGCGGTGCCTTGGCTACCAGGTGTAGTATTCAGGACAGGGCTTACTTCCCTATGAATAACAATGCTTGTGTTTTTTTCCAGTCCAGCACTGTCAGGTGACATAGGCTTAACATCATCAGTAGCCTCTGAGTCCTTCTCCCCATCTGCTTTAACTTGCGGCAGAGGTGGTGCTTCAGTTTCAATGGGACTGTCCACTGGTTCAGTTGTGCAAACCTGCCTTACGAGTGTTAGCTTCCTCTGTCGGGTAACCTCTGACATCTTGGAATTAAGATAATTGACTGATCTGCCATCAGTGAGACAGGCCACACCATGCTCATCCTTAGCCCGCTTTTGGTGCTTTTCCATGTAGATGTCCAAGCTGTTTGCAGGTGACAACATTCGTTTACTTGAGGCGGTGGGTTCCTGCTGTGGGCAGAGAGTTACTGATGCCAGTTTCTGTGTGCAATGTAAGGACCCAAGAGAAGGTGCTCTTTCTGCAGTATGGTTATGAGTGCTAACTGTTTGAGTGTGAGTCCTATCCTTCTTTACAGTTGGAACAGCTTGAGTATCACTATCTACACTGTGAGTGGATGAGAGGCTATTTTTATTGGACACAGAGGGAGCAGGGTTCATCTTCTCGTGAGTGATGAGGATCTGTGGCAATGGTATAGCACCTGCTTGGGTCTGATCAAATGGGTCCCTTTGCTGTTCACCTGACAGAACAACCGTCTGTGTCTTAATGTCAGAGGCCTGTTGATTGTGTTGACCAACATATACATTTTGGAGAACATCTGATGATTTTGAAATGTTCAACATTGGATTGGCAATAGGTATTGTTAAAACTGGCAAGGCTATCTGAGTTCCCTGTGTGCTGGAGAAGGAAAATGTTTGGCTTGCTCTCAGAGCAGGACACTGCATTTGGTATTTGGGCACAAAACTTTTTTTTTCTTCAGAGTTGGCTGGTTTATTTTTGACATTCTCGCGACAAACTAAAATCTGGCTCAGCGGCTGATGTATCTTTTGGCATATTTGAACCCTTGATGTTTGGTGCCAAGGATGTGGAAGGCCATGGACTTGAGGCTGCTGAGTTGGGCTACCCAAATTAATGCTTTGCACCATATGCTCATTCTTTTGCAAGGGTGAATCTCCAGTATGCAGAATAAAAGGCTGAGCCATGGTGCGCCTGTTGGCGATATGAATCTGCTGGGATCTATTCTGAGTTAAAGAGCTAACGTTTGTGATTGGAGGTTTATCGTGAGGTATGACTTTTCTAACAGGTTGCTGACTCTCTGGGCCTATCTTTAAAGACATTTGGCGAACTAATGGCCCCCGCCTTCTTTCAATAAGTGGCACCTGGGCAACTTGTGAGATCTGTCCACTTTTTGGCTGTCCAATTGGTGAGAGAGATCTGCTGGGAGATACGTTGCCACAGTCAAAGGACTTGCTACGGTAGTCACATGATATCTCAACAGAGGGTTGAGTACAAGTGATCTGTTCAGACGCGGCTCGCCTCATCATTCCAGGCACACCGAGGGTGTTGAAGGCTGTTGGCAGACCTTGAGGCTCTGGAATTTTGCTGACACACTCCCCTCGAGAAGGACTCTCTGACCTAGATGGCTCATCTCTGTCAAAAGATGCTGAGATGCTCGAACAACGAGAAAGACTGCTGTCCCTGCTGAGGCTTCGCGAGAGGCTGGACTCAAAACTGGATTCACCTGAGGAGTGGTCCATTTGAGCAAGACGAATTCTTTTCTTTTTTGGTGGAAGTTTCTCTGCTGGTAACTTTGACAAACTCTCACTTCTCTGAGGCCAGCTGAACTGATCTGCAGGCTTATCTGCTGGCTCAGTAGTCTGTGTGTCATGTTCTCTGTCGGGCTCTTCTGTGACCAGAATCTCAGGAACTTGGATGTTATTTTGACGAACCAGACGAGACTGATGGACAGGAGTAGAGTTTTCACCAACTGCTGCTACGGTGGATTCAGTGCATTGTTCTGTCCTTTGCTTTCCATAGTCAGTACTCTTGGGTTTGGATAGTTTTTCATGGTAGCTGTCAGCTGAGACATTTGCTATTGCATCTGTTTTGAGCTTGTTGAGAGGATCCTTCTCCATACTGTCAACAGGAGAGGCCCTGTCAATGGATTCTGTCTCAAATGAATTGGGTCTGCTGAGAGAGTTGGTGTGTCTAATGACTGACGTACCACTGCCTTGCCTTTGCAGTTCACCTTTAGTAGAGGTGCTGATCTGTGTCTCTCGTATTGGTGACAGTCTGGAATCTGGAGTATTAATGCCTCTTGCTATGAGCTGAATCTGAGGTAGCTTTGACTGGTTGTTTTTGGGCTGTATGTCGACTATTACATTATGCTGAGGATAAGTTCGATTTGCCAAAGCTGTAGGTAGCTCAAAACTAACTGAACAGGGTGGAATGGTGTCAGTAGGAGACTGATCATCCTCATCGCCAACACTTTTCATTTTCCTTCTCTTCCGAATTGAAGTCTGTTGATCAAGTATTCCTGAGCCAGTAGTTGATCTTGGGACTAGGGGCTGCATTATGTTAACGTGAAAAACATCTTGATCAGATTCTTTGACAGTGATTGGCTTGTTTTTTGGACCATGAAGCTCAGAGCAATAGAATTTCTTGTGAGTTTCAAAATTCTCTAACTTTCTGTACCGGTTACGACAAGTCTCACACTCATACATTGTGCCTTTATTCTGCTGAGGCTTTCTGTTCCTGTCCTGATGGTGCTCAAAAGATCTACTTCTTTGCATTAGTTCTGCGGCGCTGCTCGGACCATGATAGCCATCATCCATGGAGCGAACAGTAGGGAGGCCATGCCCCTCACTGGTGGAAAAGTCTTCCACAGCTGCTTGTCTGACTAAGGTACGAGAATGTATTGCTGGATTTGGGGTTGATGGGGCTGACGAAAAAACATCATCATTCAACAAACTAATTTTTTCATCAAATGACTGACAAATTCGCAAAGGGTGTGGGAGGGGGGCAACATTAAGGGGAAGAGCAGAGTGTCCGGGTGTAGTAGGCATAGAGTTACTCCTCGTTATTGGCAAACAATCCATTGGTGGGTATTGAGAAGGTACAGAGAGAAGAAATACTGGCTTTGATTTATCTGTGGGGGTGAATGGGGACTTGGGGATGTCCGAGCTGGAACTTGACCTTCTTCCCATTGGTTTAAGGTCAAACTGAAAAGAGTCTTTAAATATGTATGATTTGGGAGAGTCTATACTGCCTCTCCGTGAGAGAGATGTCCTCCTCGGCTTTACGCTGTCCAGCTGCTTGTTGTCAACAACTGCTTCATTATCAGATATCAACTTTGAAATTCGTTCTTCCAGAGAGAGTGCTTTGGCTTCTAATGGTGGACGCATCTGTCCTTCTGTGGCCCGCAGCTTTTGCTCAGCTGCTACATGCATTACTGTGGCAACCACAGGAGGGACATTGGGAAGGATATTCTTGGCAAATGGACTGGGTGGACTCATGGCCTGGTCTGCACTTTCAGAACGTGAGAAGTAGCCAGAATCTGTACTCCCCAAACTGCGAGGACTAAGCAGACACTTCCCCTGCTGCTGTTGAGAAAAGTCTGTTGCTTGTTGCCTCTGAAGCTGAGCATGTCCACCCAACAGCGGAGACTTACACTGATGGTCTTCATCTTCACTCACAGTATCTAGTGAGGGATTTGTACCATCTACCTCTTTCAGAGATGACAGGACTGTGATGCTTGATCTTAGATTGGCAGTCTGGAACTCTCGTTGCCGTTGTGCAGCAGCTTGCTCAGGTGCTGTACCTGTAACTCTCGGGCTGTCTGCCCTCAGAGGGGAGACATTAACTGGATATACAACAACTTTTGGGAGTGCAGCTGTCACTTTGGGCTCATGAGCCCTCTGACCGGGGGTTGGTTTCATTGACTCAAACACAGCCGATGAGTCAGTTTCCCCATGGCCTGCTTGGGTCGTACCTGCACTCTGTAAACTATTTTCAGACAAAGCTGCCACACTGCTCTGCGATGAGTCAGGGTCCAAGTCAGCAGTGCTACTTTCCTCATCACTGTCCCCACTCTCCTCCGCCTCTGAATGTGTACCGATGGCTTTGTCAGATTCTTGAGAGAGTGAGCCACCTCCAGATTCAGAGCGTGCGATGAGACCCAGTTTTATGGCATGAGCATGTGACTTCTTGTGCTTGTACAAGTTGCTCTTGGTTTTGAATGAGAAGCCACACGTAACGCAGGGGTATGGTCTTTCTCCTGTGTGAGACCTAATGTGTTTGAGCAACACACTTGGTTTTGCACATGCTCTGTTGCAGTATTCACAAACATACTTTCCTGGCTTCTTCGGCTTTTGGTCCTTGTAAATCTGCTCAGTGCCAAAGTTCATTACGGTGGTCATCTGAACTTGGTTTCCACCAGGTGTAACTGGGACCTGGATGGTGCTGGGGACACTTGCTGAGAGGGACTGGCATGTGTGCACAACTGGTGGTTGGCTTTGTGGCAAAGTATTGGAGCCTGAGGGAACAGGTGCGTGAGTTATAGTGGATGGCCCAGTGTTAAAGCTCATGTGCAAGCTAGGCTTATCTGGATTTGAAGCAACAGGCATAAACTGCGGTGTAGCAAGCGGAGAGGACTGCATGGGAGTAACCTGTGTAGATGTCTGCCCACTTCCCTGTAGTGGTGCTGCAATGCCAATAAAGTTGCCTTGTTTGTCAATATAATAAGTCTGCATATGGGAAGGTTGAGTCTGGAGACCAACATTGACAGCTGGCATTGTTCTTAATTCCCCACTAGATTGAGCAGTAAGGGTGGAAGCAGGTTTTCCAATTGGCTGCAGGGAGTTTTTCCTCTCAGCCAGCGTGCTAAAGTCAGGCTCCATGGCTTTAAGTAGAACATCAAGTGGAGCGCTGCTGTGGTAAGGATCTCCCTCGAAGCCGGGGTCTTGGCTCTTGCCGTCCTTGGGCTGAGACACTTTAGTAGTAATCAAAGAGCCCTCCTCACCATCAGTGGGCTGAAGTGATGGTGGCCGAGGAGATGATTCCTCCTGTTTCAGCCTTTCAGCGTCAGCAGAAGATGACCCCTTGTGAGGGGATGCTGCAACTGGTTGGGCATACTGTTGATCTTTTTTCCCACCGGGTGATGAAGGATTGTGGGAAGGACTGTTGGAGGATGAGCAGCAAGACGTAGTCTGTCCCTCAGATGGAGCTCTCTGGAGTGCAGTTTCAGATGTTTTCAACTGTAGGGGCTTCTTGACTGGAGATTTGGGAATTTTCTCGAGCCGATTCTCTGCAACAACCTTTTTCCTCTTCAGGCCTTTTATGTTATCTGCATTTCTTCGACTGCTTTCAGATATCCCTGAGGAGAGAGAGAGAGACAGAGAAGCTGAGTTGGTACAATAACATCATCTTTTTCCAAACCTTTCCCAACACTCTGCCTTATGTGTGAGCTCAGAAGTCCCATCAGAAAAAATTTAATTCTGTTTCTTGAGGTGAATTGTTGAAATTTGTGTATCGGCTTTTGAAACTGATCACACTTATGCTTTTTTTTCGATTTAGGAATCAGAATTTTTAGACATTTAGTCATGGTATAAAAATAGTGCCCATTTTAAAATTAGTTAATCATATTACTGTCATTTAAACATCAGTAACATTTAATTGAATTTCCAGTCCTACTTTGCATCAGCAGTTAAGCACAGGGACAATGGGTACAGTTTATCTCATCAATAATGAATAAACAACATGTGATTTTCTAAGCATCGACGGATCAATTATCAACTCTAATTACTATGCGTGTCATTTATCAGTCACAGTCACAACAAACACAGACGACAAAATGAGAACATAACATTACACCAAAAAAGTGTCAGATAAAAGTGTTTTAATTACTACAGTATTTTTAATTATTATGTAGAACCTCCTAATTACTCCTCCTCCCTATTGAGAAATATTAATACATTATTTAATATCAATAAAATAATCAATAATCAATGTACAAGAGATGTATATAAATATAGTTTGATTTTAGTGCAATACAGTTGCATAATTGATGACATTTATGGCCTAAATAAAACAAAATCTCTGGCTCAACTGCTATTTAAGTGCTATAACTTTAAGATCAAGAACTTCTACATTCATTTTCAGAAAAGCTTTCACGAAAGCTGAATGCCTTAACTCTTTTTATTTTCTCTGGTTTTATCAACAACTTCTTTTGTTGAAATTGGAAAGGGGTATATTCTGTCATTTCCACACATCACTCGTACTTTTATTTATTTGCTGTGTGACTAATACCACGGGGGCCCACACTTCATTACATAAGTTAACGTTCATTTTTCCCTTTTCTTGCTGTTCACATCGTCGACGTACGTAGGCTTGGCTGATGTAACAAACAATTCAAAGACGGTGAAGACAAACAGCATTACAATAATAAAGCAGCATTGTTTTTAAAAGGGCGCACCCATACCATGGTGTCCCATAATTGGTTGTGTTGGCCCGACAACAGTGATTCAGTCATTGGAGTGTTTTAAGGACATGTTGCATAAGATTAGCAGTGCCCTGTCACAGTTTCCTGGCTTATGTAGGTATTTCCCAAGATGAGGTCAGGGTTCCTTCAAAGCCTTGAGCATAATTAGATTGAGGAACGCCTTGCCTTTACATAAGTTAATCCGTTCTCAACACAAACATGCAACCAATGAGCATCTAGAGGAGCACACAGCCACTGTAACATGCACTCAAAGCAAAACCCTGTGACTTTTAATAACTCAATCTAAAACACTCCCCACAAAGAAGCACATTTGTATCAACAGCCTCTGAGAGACATGGGAAAAGGATTAGTTCTTCCTTCCCACTACTGGAACAAGTCTTCAAAAGAGATTCCATGACTTCACTGCAGCTTTTCCATCAAAACAAAAAAATGCACTGCATAAACAAACAACATTTGTAATGTGTCAGTCTTCAGCTTTAACCTCTGTTGTTAGAAAAAAGCTGTTTAGGCGTCTTTGGTTAAAATTAAAGTCTATCCAATCAAGAATTAAGCTTGACATTATTTTACTCTCTTCTTGATGATCACACATTTTAAATCCTCTAACTTTTTTGATTACCGTATGAAGAATGTGATTTTAATGTTGAGCCTTAGTGATGAAGTGTGAAAGAGCTCGTAAAAGAATTAACTTCTGGGCCGTTATCCCAGGGATTAACCTTTGACTGGTGGGCCCTGACATCAGTACCTGCTGTACTGTGAGAGGGGGATTGAGATATTCTTATTTGTACTTGTCTTATTTAGCGTCTCTGTCTAACCTCAATTACCGTGGATGATCCAATCAAAGCTCGCATGTCCCATAAATAAGCTGGGTGCTTTTTTAAAAAGGACAATGTTGCTTAGCTTAAACGGAGACAATGAAGCTGCTTCGGCTCAACAAAACTGGTTTTTCTATTTGAACAAAGTTACATAACAACCACTTAACAAGACAAAAAGTTCTTTATGTGTGTAGAAATGGCATTACTGTAGTGTTACTGCAATGTAGTGTTGTTTCTATACGAAAACACTACTGTGTTTGTGTATCAAATTTAGATAAAAATTATTTTCTCCAAAACAAAAAAAGTCATTAACTTGGTGTTGCAGCATAAAATTATAATTATGTCAGGTCACTGCTGAACCACAACAGCACATTCAGCGTGAAAGATATTAAAAACAATGTTTGTGCCAGCGCTGACCTAAAACCCTGCTGCTGTTAAATATTCACTCAGGAACATAGAAGCCAAATAAAATTTTAATAGTGCAAATAGTTTTCCTAAAGCAGAAACATTAAGTGTGAAGGCTGCTGCAAAAATCCAGACAGGATCGAGTTTGCATATAAATATAAAATTCCTTAAAGGGCACAATAAATTAATTCATGATCCTGAATAATTCTTCTGATGAACCAAATACTACAATCATACACACACAAAGAAACATTTTTTGCACCACTGACAATGAATTCCAGTGAATTGTATTTGTTTTGTGCTTTTGGTGAAAAAACTATTTCACCCAATCAGGAAATATGTAAAGAAGTGGTGAAGCTTTATTTTATTCTCCCTTCTATATGATCACACATTTTAAATCCTCTAATTATTTGATTACCCTATGAAGCAAGTGATTGTAATGTATGTAGAGCTGGTAAAATAATTATAATAATCAACTATTATTAACTCAGTTTGTATATAAATATAAATTCCTTCAATTTGTTTTGGCTTTTGCTGGAAAAACTATTGCAGGTTTAATCGTACATTTAATTCATTCTCAACTGGCACTTGGTGAAGGAGAAAACAAACAAACTTCCATGCAAATGAAAGATAAAACAAATATTTCCTTGTTCCTCTCTTACCTTTCTGTGAGGCTTTGGGGTCTTTAAGCTCTTTCTGTGCCTCCTCAATTTTATCTGCAAGACAAGAACAGAAACCATTTTCAGCACAGATGCACACACACACACACACGCTCGACAGCGAAGGCAGCGCAGAACGTAACTAATGATACTGGGGATGCTTCCCACACGGCTGCAGCAGGATGAAGGTCTTTCAAAATGAAAAACAGATATTCTTCCATAGCTGAGAGAGTGCGCTATTCCATTATGGAAACTATTGTAATCACGAGGGGGGGCGAGCCTGTGCACACAGTCAACGATCAAGCACACCCACTTAAAGAAAGAACAGCACGATCGTGTGTGATATGCAGGTTAAGTTAAGCAAATAAGTCAATATGGTGGGTTTATTCTCATTATCACAACCTACAGATCAATTTGCATATTGAAATGCTGTTTACACCCCTCAGGGAGGTCAAATTCCTTCCTCTCAGGTCCTCCACACGTCACAATCCAGCAGGTGAAGAACCTGTTTCTGTATGAAGCATATGGATGAGTGGGAAGTGGGGCAGGTTTCGCTGTGTGTTACTGTAATCAATATTAATTATATACACTGCTTAATGTGGCGTGAATGGGTAATACACGGTGGAATAGAGGCAGAGAGACGAGGTAAAGCCTCTGTTTTCCTGCCTCTGCAGGGTCGCTAGCTCCAGCTGTGGGAGGAGGTGTGTACACGTACTGAACATGTCCAAGGCTCGTTAGGTTTAGTTGATTTAAAAATTAAAAAATATTTATCTTTTTAGTGTAAACAACAGGTAAAACTGTGAAGCAAATTACAAAAATGATTGTTGTTTACTATAAAGTCAGATAGCACATGACTATCCATATAAAGAAGTGTGTTTTTTGAGTCCAATTGCCGATAAAATAAATAGATTAAAAAATGCTCTACTTCGGCCCTGCTGCAGTGTCCTCTGTGTCTGTAGTCTCACTGAATTTGCAAAGTAACTAGTAACTCAAGTTATCAAATAAATGTAGTGCAGTGGAAGCACAAATATTCAAGTAAAGTACCTTAAAATTGTAAAGTAAGGTACTTGAGTAAATTGTAGTGTAATTGTAGTTACACTCCATCATTATGGTTATTCTTAATTTTGACATGTATATCAGTTTCAAATATCGGTTATCATCTCCTTATTTAATAATAATCAGTATCGGCCCCGAAAAATATTATATTGGTTGAATCCTACTGTTAAGTACCTGTGAAAAATGACCTATCACAGATTTATCGTATCGCCGTACAAGTTGTCCGGCATGTGCCGATATGAAAACTTTGTTTGTTTGTTTGTTTGTTTGTTCACAGAACATAGTGCAGAAAAAAGTTCACTGTTTTAATGCTCTGATGTTATTTTGGATGCTGAAGTTGATTGTTACACCTTAAAATACCTGCCTCCCTTGTGGGATCATGGGTCTATGAATATATTCTGTGTATATAAGAATATCGGCTGATCTATATCTACTTTAATTTACTCCTAATATCAGCGTTGGCCACAAAATCCAGTATCAGTTGAGCTTTAAATGTGTACTAAAATAATCAGTTTCTTCTGGTAGTAAGACACAGAGAAACTTATGGATGTCTAAAGGCATACAGGAGGAAAAACTAATCTGCTTCCTTGGAAAAAAAAAAAAGCTTTCTTTGCTTTTTGTGTAAATCAGTAAAAACAAAAAGCAACGAGCCTCCTACATGTGGATGTGCATGAAACATTAGCCGCAGAGGAAAATGGGCGATTACTGGAGAAGCCGTGCATGTTTCTGCCTCCCATGACCATGGAAACTGGATTGGAAAAAATAAACCCACTGTGGCTTCGGTGCCCTGCACATGACATTCGAGTGCAAGACGAGTTCTCAAGGACCAATGGTAACAATTTTGCCCCAGATTGCACAAACGTTAATGGACGGTGAAAGAGGATGTTCTGTGGTTCCCAAAATCACAGTGCGATGCCGGGAATACTCGGGGGAGGGGTGGACGTGAGCGGGGCCACAGAGGAGGTCAGTGGATTATGTCATCATATGTGTGTGTGTGTGTGTGTGTTACTATAGTCACACCCTTTCTCCATCTCCCTCTCTCTCTCTCTCTCTCTCTGTTCCTCTGTATATCTCAGGCACACGCCACAGATTACATAATGCGTCCCCACCCCTGCGCTGCCGTGGAGGAAAACAAAGGCACCCTGCCAGCAGAAACACAGCAACCGAGGCTCATGAGGAGAGGGCAGAGTGTTTGTTTATGTGCGTGTGTTTGACAGAGAGGTAGACAGAGAGGAGAGGAGAGGAGAGAGAGCCGTGCGACCATGTGAACGCCCTCGCCAACAGGAATCAGGTAGGCTGTGTTTTCCTGGCAGCGGCGCTGGCGCGGTGTTCCACCGAACGGAGAGGAGCTTCCCTCAAGAGTTACCGCGGCTCAACCTTGCGGCTTCCTCGAGTAAATGGCTGCGTTATTGCAAAACCAATTTGAGATAATAAATGCTTATTTTAGTGGTTAGAAGATTTGAAGGTAGATTTTTGCTAGCGTACGCTTCATTGTTTGCACAGCTTGATGCATATGTCTTGTATTAGACCGCACTGGCAAACCGAGGCGTAAGTGATTACTGCCCAACAAAAATCTTATTAGTGGTTCTTTATGGTCAAAGCTGCTATAGATCAGATTGCACTTCTTACATAACAAGCCACAAACAAGACCCCTCATGCTGAACGACACCCATGAAGTCGAGCTTCGAAGCACGGAAAAGAACAGGAAACACCAGCCCGAACGAGTGGAAAGGGACGCAGCGGAGTTACCCTCAAAAAAGGACAGAAAAAATATTCCATCCACAGCGCCCAAGTTATTAAGACAGCAGGGAATGATTATAGGGTCGTTCATATTTCCCTCATTATGGTTGTTGGGGTTTCTGAGGTGGTCTGGGTGACGGCTACATATTTCATCCGAGCTGTGGTGCAATTGTCCTGCGACCACGGGAAAACAAAAGGAATGTACACAAATGTTGCGTGTTGTCGGTGATGAAAACCAGAGCTGATTGTGGAACATGACCACAAAATTTGAGGGCAGGGAGAAGAAAACAGTGCGAGGGTGGTGAACACGAGAAGGCCTCGCTTAAAACAAAACTGTGATTCTTTCTGCCAGAGTTAAAGCTGCTTCCGACCAATAAATGACATAAAATATTACCAAGAATCTGCAAAAGCACATTGAATGGCTCGACTGAGGGGCTCGGTACACTTTTACATAAGGAAGAAGCAAGTGAAGTGTCTTTAATAATTTAGTAGAATATGAGTCACTACGCTTAAACATGTGGTTGTGATAGTGCATCTTGATCAAATCACAGAAGAAAATCAATCCACATCTGTTACCGTTTGTTTTGTTCAGTCATCCTTGCCTACTTTATCTACCTGATCTCCCTGATAACTCTCCTCAGTCCTATAAACGTGGGTGAGGACAATCAAACAGAACGGCGGCGAAGCATCTCAAGATGTCCGACTCGTGATCCCTGATCCGTGCAACGTGATATCTAACGATACACGGGGATCAGGCGGGGAGGGGCCGCAGTGGGCGTGTGCATGTCAATTAGGCAGGTGGGCGAGGGATTCGGTCTCCTCGCCGGTCGCTGTCATGACAACCACAAATCTTTAATGCAAACGCCCTCCCTCCCTGAATCTGCCAGCCCACTCCTCTCTCTCTCTCTCTGCGCTGTTGAGGATGAGCGGGAAATGTGATTATTTGTGCCCCGAGGACCGAAAGTAACGTCAGCGCACAGGAAACGTGCGTGCTTTTTGAATCCCAACGCCCACCTGATGTGAATGTACAACACATCAGTCGTGGCCAGGGGGGCTGCTCGGTAGGAGGGGAAGCCCATCTCAAGTCCATTAAGGCGTCTGACGGAAGATTATCAGTCAAGACGTGGCCGCAGATACAAACACATGCTAATGAGCTAGAGCACTGGATTCGCCCTTTGGAGAATGGACCTAATAGACCTGTGTGTGTAGACCCCTGCCCGTCTAATGAATAACAATATTACATTACAGCAAAG
The DNA here is from genome assembly GCF_040436345.1 of Pagrus major. NCBI lineage: Eukaryota > Metazoa > Chordata > Actinopteri > Spariformes > Sparidae > Pagrus > Pagrus major. Next base: position 12,764,193 of record NC_133230.1, read on the forward strand.
AGGCATCTTCAGCACCACTGCCTGGCACTGGATCCCCCCCGAGAGCCCGCTCTGCCTGTTGGCTGACAAACAACCACCAGGCTCCGCACACCCTCCTCCCTTTACTGCCAGCTTGTAACACATTCATATTTTGCTCAACAGCCTGCCCTGCTGGGCCTCAACATGCCAAATGGCGGTCATCAACGGCATAGTGGCAGCTTTTCATGGAGTCCATATGCACGGCGTTCACATGGCGCTTTGGCTTCTGCTAGCGTCAAAGATATATGTTGAGGGAGCGAGGGGGGGATGAATTGTTTTGCAAAAACAGCATCTGTGAGGGGCTGAGGTGTAATCAGTATGCACGACACCACACCAGTATACCAGCAACAGGCCTGAACAATGCCAGTGGACCTCAGTGTGTGGGCAGATGGGCGTCCACCAGCGCTGCAGCAAACCGGTTCACAGTGAGCAACTTTATCACAACACGTTTAATACATCAGGACAGACGGCAGTGCGAGTGTTAAAGCCGTGGAGTAAGCTCACACAAACATACAGTGAAGCTGGAGCAGCCAGGAGGATTAGGTTTGATGTTTGGACGATAGCAGGTTGATGTCTGGGTGCGCTGCCAGCTGGATGTGGACTGCACAGTGTAGCGTGTTGTGTTTGGAGAGGAGAGAGGAGGGAGAGATGCCTCAGCAGGCTGAAGATGACGAGATGGGAGTCGGCAGCTGCCCCCTTCCCTGTCACTGTGCGGGAGGGAGATGGAGATTATGTAACTCGAGCACCTCCACCAGCCTGCTGTACACGCCCGGCTGTGTGCAAACACACGCACACACTCACATCAAACACACCCTCGCACTGGCTGATGCATTCTGAGAAGACTCACTAACGAGGACGATCTTCAGCAAACGAAAACAGACACAATGTGCAGATGGAAACATAAATATAGAGTCGATTAATCAAATATTAATAAGCAACTATTTTCATAATTCATCAGTTGTGTAAGTTATTTTTCAAGAACATATTTGCTGATTTTCTTTGTCTTATAATAAAGTGAACTGAAAATGTTTCAGACATTAATCTTCCTGATGGCTTCTGGGCATTTTTCAACGTTTTCTGATCATATAAAGAGCAACAAATGAATCAATACTGATAATAATAGTTAGTTGCAGCCCCACCAATCTCACACAACAACATGTGTTTTGTCCTACATCCTGTAAAAACAATCCAGTGCCTTTTAAATCTTTTCCGTTTTGTTTCGTTTGTCATAGCGGTTGGCAATAATGCACCTCTGGTTTGATTCTGATCATTTGATTTTAAACCATGCATGAGTCCAACAGTGTTACAGGAGTGCAATGAAAATCAAAACCTGGTGCATACATTACCCACAATGCATCTTAGCCACTGAGTGACATCACTGGAGGCAGTTTATCAGATTACAAGAAGCTTCTTCTGGAGCCTAAAAAGGTTTTTTACTACTTTTTCACATAGACCCGTAAACACACTTGTAAAATTGGTGAAGTTACCCTTTAATCTGCAACAATTCTGTATGTGGATTCACTGTTGTAAAGCAAAGTTTACTCTTATGTAACAGAAGCTTGAATATGTTTTGGATCTGAACTGAACTCAGACAAAACAATCTGAAGATGTCTTTATCTTGTCTGGGAACTTGTGATATGAAGGATATTTTCTAGCCCAAACAAATAACGAGTTTTCTGCAGATTAATCCCGAGCTGTGTTAGAAATGTGTGAATTCATATAATTACAGTTTTATATAACATTCACAAGCAACTGTGTAAAAAAAACCCAGCCTCACTCACTGAAAAGATGCAATCATATGACAATAACTCTATTATTACATGAGGACGTCTCCTCCTGTAATAGTCACAACAACAGCTGGGAGAAGCATGAGCTTTGCAGATTTCCCTGTCACCTTTAAGGGAAGTCTGTTGATCTTATCTCAGCTTTTCTTCCTGTGGCCTGTGGAGGAGACGCAGCATTTCTGCAGCCCTCAGCAGCCCTCAGCAGCTGACCCGTGCAATAAGTGGCCATAAGGGTTACTGTCAGCATCTGACACATTCTTTAACTTCACGGACACGCCCGTACAAAGAGGCCTTGAGGGAGATGCCTCCGTCTGAAAGCAGAGACGAGACTGCGAGCGCCGCCACAGGAAGTATGATGCGCTCTCCCTTAGTAATCGTGGATAGACGATGATGCAGAGCAGAGGAATCCCCCCGACATACCAGAGTGTCCCATTACCCTGCAGTCTATCACCATCAGCTGGCTAAGAGGGGAGCGCAAAGTGACTTCCCTCTCCCTCTCCTCCCTCACATTAGGTGGACTGGGAGCTGAAGTGGCTCGCTCTATCAAATCTAATCAACACAGAAGGACGGAGAGGACGACGTGGAGATGAAAGATGGAGGCAGAGGAGAGGGTGTAGAGATATGGTGTCAGCTGACATGTGTTCAAGGAAATGAAGGACATTTATCAGCAATTTTGATAACCCATCTGATCGAGTCTGAGATACTGAGATTTCCTGACAACAACATAGCTCTCGCCTGATGAAAGGAACTACAACAAACAATGGCAAAATTGTTTCATTTGTTAACGAAGGGATACGTAGCCCAGCAACTGTAGCTAGTTTAACCTGTTTAAATCAAGTCGGCTTTGAAGCTAGTTTTCGTAATGCTAGTACATATAGGACAGTGTCCTCAGCAGAACGGTGGTTACATACTTCATGACAGCTGTTAATCGTGCCTCCCGCAGGGCAGCGATCCTCTGATGTTTCACAGGACAATAACTGTCAGCCTGTCTAACTCTCTGCTAACACCTTAAGCAAAGAGAATTACCCCTCCTATGAATGCCTGACCTGTTCTCACCCTGACAACTCCCCTCACCTCGAGCGAAGAGGATCTCCCCTCCTCTCCCAATCCTCATATGTTCACATCCATACATTGATTTCTGGATCTAGAACCGTTTAATTCCTTCACTGATTCAGTTTAATTGCTGTAGCTTCCCGAGGAGACACCAGATAATATGTCAGAGAGTGAGAAAGGAAATCTGCAAACTAGCTCGCCACTCTTTTGTTTACTATTCGTGGTGTTGCTAACTCAAGATGGAGCACGATTATTCATTGCGGTTTGCTGCACATTCTGCAAATAATAAGGGGGAGATCTTCCTGTAGACATTGTATAAACGAAGCATGAGAGAAAACTTCCAATATTTGCTGGTTTCAGTTTCTAAACTGTGAAGGTTTGCTGTCGACCTCTGTGGTAAATTTAACATATTTTTGGGTTCGGGGCTCAAAAACCTCCCACCGCATTCAAAGACGTCACGATGGCAACTTACATTTTCAGTTACTAATAATGAGAAATGCCTTTCACAGTTTCCAATTCCAAGGTGTTGCCTTGAAATGTCTTTATTTTTTTTCCTTTGCTTCAGTCCAAATCCTGTGAAAAATCTCAAGACCTCTCAGACTGAGTTTGTGACCCGGGGGTCGGGATTAACAGAGACAGAGAGAGAGGTTACTCAATAAAGAAAATAAGTGCTATCCGCTGTTTCTATTCTTATTTCTCTTGGAAGCTCGTGATTTATTTTACTACGTCACAAACCGGGCACCTTCACACCTTCCACGATTTGTGAGTGCGAGGGAAGGAAATCATTATTTAGTGTTTCTTGGCTCCGCTGCTCTGTATTGTGTTCGCAGTCTGACTCTTTTTTGTCTATTTTGGTGCAGGCAGATTTTCGGGGAGGAAGGTTAAATGTGTTTGTGGTCTGAAAATGCTGTTGGAGGGTAATATTCACACTCACGTTCAACTCCGCCTGCGCCATTAAACCCCCTACACACACACACACACACACTTTTCTACCCACCCAGTAGGTTTCTCGTTATATCAATTTTTCACAAGGGTGCCCACGCAGTCCCAATAATCAGTGGCCTCCAGTCTGCTGCTTCTTCCACCTACAGTTTCCTGCGGGGGCAGCAGTACTGTACAGATACAGCACCAAACCACTGTCTTTGTCTGTGTGTGTGTGTGTGTGTGTGTGTGTGTCTGTGTGTGCGCGCAGGAGGGAGTGTGATCAATATTTCATTTGCTCACTGGGTGTTTGCAGCCTCGTCACGAATTATTACGAGGAAGGAGCAGGAACTTTGCCTCTAAACACGTCCTCTAATCGTTGTTCAGGTAAACGGGTGACTCGGACATGTTAATAACATCGCATGTATTGTTGGTCTTGTGTTTGTTGCTCTGTGTACAAGATCTGCATCGCTCCCCCTTTATAGCCATACATTATTAAAAGCTACGTGCACGGAGCTCTAGTTAATGCTGTTTTGTTTTTTGTTTTTTTTAACTCATACCTGCCCCGGCTCCAGCATTTTTCATTCAACGTGCAGTTTAATGCTGCACATAAACATTCTCCCCCGGTGGAGGGTAAACAGCTCGACTGCTTCCTCCCTTCCTCCCTCCCACCCTCCCTCCACCTTGATGCTTAGCAGTCAGCAGCTGATCTCCAGGCTGCAGGGAGAGCAGGACTTGTCTGAGTGCTTTGTTTTAGATTCCTCCTGCTTCACTTGTATCATTTTAAAATGCTCTGTCCTTAAGCCGTCTTGTCCCGATACTGGAATTTCTAACTTCGATACAGTCCCTTAAAAGTATCAATATTTGATACAACACTGATGGCAATAAAAGTGTAGATTTTTATGAAAACAAGGCTTGAGCAACAGCATCTACGATGAGATTATGTGGAAACGATAGCTGTGCATGTGTCAACTCGCTTTCGGTAAGGAGAGCACAAAACGTGCTGGTACCAGGTATACTTTTACTCTTTTATCCATCCGAGAGAACGATGACAGCCGCAATCAATTAGTGGACAGTCTACCCATCCCGTCTATTGTCAATCACACATGTTTGCACAAAGCGATGTTCTCTGGTGATACCTCCCTCCTGTAAACACACTAAGTGTTGTACATGTTGTTGTGATGTCGTTCGGTGCACAACAATAACGATAAAAACAAGCTTCCTCCACATGCGGCTCACCTGCTGTTACAACAACAGAATCGCAGGTGATAGATACCGAAATGCGAGCAAATAACACTGGTGGGTGAACATGATATGATATTTCCTTCTGGAATAAAGTAGTGAAGTAAAAGTGTAAAGTAGAGAAAAATTAAATTACTCACTTCCTCTACTGATGCTCACATGTGAGAAACTGGAACTTTGGCCTTTACTCCGATATCAAAGTCGCTGCCAATTATGTTTCAACTTAATCGTTTCAGCTCTGGCACACAGCTGCTCCTCTTAAAAAAGACTTAAACTGAACTCTTTCAGCTTTTCACTTTTAATTTCGGTCAGTGTTTGAGCCTAAACGTTTAAGAAGAGATGTGAAACAGTCACTGCGATTCAGCAGCGACCCCTCCGCTGTACACAAACACCCACTTCTTTCTTTGCAGAGGTTAAAAAAAAGTGGAACTAAAACAAGCCGCACGTCAAACTTGATCCAGTCAGCGTCTTGAGTTCCCCCCTGGGTCGTGAGGGCTGTGACACATAACTAACCGAGCTCGGCGACTGATGGTCGGTGTGTCGTCATACGCAACACGACGGGCCTCGTGGGACAGGAAGCATGTTTAATTCATTTCAGGGCAAAAACTAATTTTAGTGCACATACAGTAAGCTCTTTGCGTCAGTGAAGGAGGAAGAAGACGAAGGTGGAGGGAGGGGGTCATGTGCAGTTAGACTTATATTGAGTAATCATGTCAATTACAGCTGAAAATCTGCTTTTAATAGAAATGTAATCTCCTTAAATTTCTTTTAAAATGAATTGTTTGAATCTCAAAAAATGACAAAAACTCTGCTCTTATGTTTTATATGATAGTAAACAGAAAGAATCTGCTTATTTTCACAGTTACAGTGAAAATGTATGTTTCTTTATTCTTATGACTTGGATATCTGATGAAACTTAGATTTTTTGAGTTGTTTATTTGTCTCGAATTAGAATTAATAAATAAATAAAAAATAAAAATGTATTTATTAATCTTGACAGCCGCCGCTCCCAAGATCCAGAACTGACTTTCCATCTCAATTAAACTGAATATATTTTGTTTTCTTACAAGAGTTAATGTCTGTGCAGTAAATATGAAGCTACAGCCAGCAGTCGGTTAGCTTAGCTCAGCATAAAGACTAGAAACGGAGGGAAATAGCTACCAGACTGTCCGAAGGTTATAACACTGGGTTGCATAATAAAATATGCTACATAAAAGTAATAATATTTTGCGTTGGGGTGATTGTAATCAGCAGCAAAATGATGGTGATGATGATGTGATAGCATCAATGTTATAAACACCTCTCCTTGTAGTTGTAACTGGACTAAATAACTAACAAGAAACAGCCACACATTGCCCATAGAATGACAAAATGTAATTTTATGCATCCGTTTCTGTACAAATTAAACAAACAACACAAAACATATTAATAAGTGAGCTTAAGAGGTGTTGATTGGGTGGTTTTGTTAGCTTTGGACAGAGCCAGGCGAGCTGTTTCCCCTTGTTTCCAGTCTTTATGCTAAGCTAGGCTAATTACCTGCTGTCCTCAGCTACATATTCACCATAGTAATGTGACTAGTGAACAAATGTGTTTCCCAAAATGTCAAACTGTTCCTTCAAAGTAAGTCACCTACAGAGCTCTGAGAAAATCTGATAACAATAATGTGCAAATAAAACAATATGAATGACACTCACAGTAGAGCGCATACCTCTGCCAAGGGCCAAGTCTATCAAGTCTGTATTTAAATCTGCGGAAGAGCATCCACATCAAATTGTACTCACTCAAACATACCAGCCACCTCGTCAGGACTGATTTTTCATCAAGATCAATGTATCATTAATGGGAAAAAAACGCCATCTCGCATTATTATGAAAGTGAGAACTGATTTCTGGAACTGTCTCTTTACGTAACACTGCTGACAATCCAAACAAACAAACAAACAACAACCTGGACACAGGTGAAAACACAACCTCCTTGGCGGCAGTGAATACTTTGCCCATTGGTTCCCGTTATTCTATGCATTTCAAAGACACAACATTTATTTAATTTAGACGTTTTGCCAGACACACAATCGGCAGAGCAACAAAAACCTTCATCACAAATTAAACGCAGGACTTACACATCAGTCAGTTTCTATTGAGCGGCCGTGGGTTCCCGCAGGGCCCGTCGGATCAAAACTGAAAGCAGCGCCGCTTCACTTGAAGGATCTGTACTTAACAACAGTGAAAGAAGGAAGGAACTCTCTCTCTCTTTCTTTCGGTCCCTGAGGCTCGACCGTCCCACTGCCCACTTGTTGTTGGTTGCCGTGGAGCGACGGTTGAGTGACAAGCACGCTGACTGCTTCCTGTCTGTGTCGTTCACTTTGACGAGAGCTGCCACGCTCAGTTTGACGACACAGGGGAGACGTCGCTGAAGAAGTTAGTCGAAAAATACCACCAAAAAACCCAAACTGCAGCTGCGCACACGTCTGACCTCAACCTCACCACCGACGTACTCGAATCCCTCTCAGCTCGGGGCAAACAGTCACTTTATAACTCTAAATAATGCAGCATACGTCTCTGTGTGCCTCTGAGTGTCTCACAACAGTCCATAGGACAAAATGTTCTTACCAGCTGTTGTTTCATGGCACAAACATTCAGAGGCTCCTTTTGTTCGCAAACAAAAGGGCAACTGGAGAAAGAACAACAAGTGCACACATACTCCTGTGTCAACACAAGCAGTCACAAGTCTGTGTTTCCGCCCTATCAGCTGTGGCTGTGCAGCGGGGCGGCGGGGTGTGGCCAGCGGTTTCCTCAGAATAATGTGACGAGGAGGGGAATTCCTGTAAGGCCCAGGAAGAGAGAGGGGGGTGGGGAGGGGAGAGGAGGAGGGCCTGCCCAAACAGAGCAGGCCGGGTGACGTCACTTAAACCGGCTTTGGCACCCTCCAGGGGATCCTTCTCTCGCTCTCCCTCCCTCCCTCTTCTCTGTTTGTGTCGGAGGGGGGAGGAATTTAATGCGTCCTGCCAACTGCTGGTTGCCCAACAGCTCACTCACCGGGTGAGGACGACTCAGAGGCGCTTACTAATTTCTTAAAACGTCCGACTCGCTTCCTACAGCTTCTTTTTCTGTTCCCTTTCAATGATGATTTTACAAGTTAACCGCTGCATAGTTTCAGTTTGTTTTCAGCGTGCTTCAAACGACCAAGTCTTCCGAAAGTGTTCCTTTGCTTGGTATTAAAATGTCTGTTAGAAGCTTGTTTAAAGTCTAAATGTTGACAAGTTGTTGTTTAGACACATTTAAGACGTTTGGAGATGTACAAAAATACTCTCGACTCTCGAAATACGATCGACTGAATTCTTAAAATTCATTAGAAAACACAAGCATGAATGTGCGAATACATTTGGTTTCAGAGGTTTGGTTACTGCACACAAGATGTCTCCTGCTCCACTGAGAAATCATTTCTCGGTGTTTTAACCCTGCAGGCTTCGAGTTTCCACATCAAACTTCTGTATGTCGTAGAGCAAGAACAAACCGACCAATGAAAGATAATAAGCAACTAGAGCCCGACCAAATTATTGGTGACCGATATGAAAACTTTGGGGTTTTTTAAAGATTATAATGCAGAAAAAAGTCTTTGAGTAATGTATAATCGTTAAATTCCCAGTGAAGTTTACCGTTTCAGTTGACTGATGTCGATTCAGACAATAAAGTTTATAAATTGGTTGGTCGATATTATCGGCTGATGTTGGCCTGATAAATTGGTGTCGGCGTATAAGTTGTCGTTATCTGCCAGTATTACATTTTTGGGGCTTTTAAAGAACATGTGCAGAAAAAGATGAAGGAAAAATCAAGTAAAAAAAATTCATAAAGACATTTCATATTTTATTTATAATTGTGAGTTGCATTGTCTACTACAATTGGCCTCCAAGTTAGTTTATAGCATAAAAAACACATACATTAGTTCATTATTACATTTGGGATGCTCAGACATTTAAATAACAATAAGCAAAACATATTTTTGGCGCCACCTCAGACCAAATAAATGTCCTTCTTATCTGATTTACTGTAAGGCAAATAAAAATGTCCTATATAAATAAAGTCTCCCGTGTTAAGAGTTAAAAACAGAAAACCACTGCTGTTCTCTATCTTAACAGAGGAAATCCATGGTAAACGGAGACACCCAGCAGCAATATTGTTTTTCTTTTAAACTGCAAAAAAAAAAAAGACATTCAAGGCTGTGTGTGGGCGTTAAACCAAGAGTCTGGAAGTGGCCGTGAAAACTGCAGGATCTAGTGAGAATTTTTAAAGTCAACATGCAATCGTGCCACTCGGTCGTAGCTCAGAGTAAAAAAAAAAAAAAAAAAGAGTAGCATAGCGAGCCGGCTGGTAAACAGTGAGTGAGTGACAGAGATGTTGACAGTGACAGGCTGAGATAAAGCTGCAGGCTCTCGGTCACATTCAGCCTGCAGCAGGTCACTGTGGGAGGGTTCACCGTGACCCACGTCGATATTTAAAAGGAGGGGAACACCTCGCTCAGGGCAGACGGGCCGACAACTGACAAGCGCTCAGTCTGCTGCGTTACACGAACATGACTAGCCGGGCGTTAAATGACAAAAGCATCTTCTCCCCCTGAGTGACGGCCGCCTGTACGTTTCACCTCACTGTACTGTCCTGTGAACAAAGAGGAAGCTCCCTCTTGCTTTATTTTTGGATCTGTCATTACGGGGAATTCTGAGGGTTTTACAGTTTGGCCGCAGAAGAGGTTCAGAAAATGAGACAAATATTTACCCAGGCCAGAGACAACAAACGGTGTGACCGAGCACTTTTTGCAGTGTCATTGCCGGGGTACAGAAGATAAATACTTGACAGGCAGAAACTCCAGGATCAACATCGCGCTCTGTAATTAGGGCCGGCCAGAGCAGCAGCGTAAAGTTGGTGTTGGCTGGTCGAACGCAAAAATAAACACTGACTCACATAAACGGCTCAGAGCAGAATCTCTACTGTTCTCAAAAAGTGACAGAGAAAGAGACCACTCTGCAAACACTGCCCTGTGTGTGTGTGAGTGTGTGTTCGCAGTGGAGGACACACCGCCTCATCCCTGTGGGAACATCTGAGTTAATGACAGCTGAGCTGGTGATAATGCAACAGAGCCTGAATGAACTAATCCAGCTAGTAACCTCTAATACCCTGCCCTCAGTGTGTGCCGGGTGTCCATTAGGTTAAAGATGTCTACAAACACACACATAATCAGGCTAACGCACACACACGTATCCTCGCAGTCATTCAGCCTGAAAATAGTCATGAATTGAAACGACTTTGTTGCCAAAAATTTTCGATCCTCTCTCTGAATACAACCAGACGCCCACGCTGACCTCTTCATACTCTGAATACCAAACTGAAACCAATCCAAAAACCACGTGGGGAGGGCCGATGAATAACAAAGCTCAATCGCAGAGCTGGACGCCTTTTTTTTTTTTTTTTTTTTCCTCTCTATTCAGGAAGCTGCCATCATAACCTTCTTTTCACTCCACTTCATCTCAACACTTTAATGCATACAGTCGTGATCAGAAGTGCATTCAGCCGCACACAAAGGCCACATTCAGGCGAGGTTTGTTCGTTTGAATTGAGCAGATTTTTTGGGCAAAAGGCTGAAACCAGCACAGTCACAGTCCATTTACTCAAGTACGGTTTTGAGGTACTTTTACTTGAGCGTTTCCATTTTATGCTACTTTAGACCTCAAATTCAAAACATTACTAGTTTCTTTTTCAATTTAAGAATTAGCTTTTAGATCAAGTGACCACGGGGACTTTACTTATAATGTAGTGTTTTTACTTTTACCTCAGTAAAGGATCTGAATAATGCTTCCTCTACTGCTACAGTCCAACCCTTGAGGACCATCTTTGGTGAAATCGTCAAAGATTCCAGAGAAGCTTGTACACGACCACTTACCATCAGAGACAGATTTATAAGTCAGAGCAGCGCTGACGCAACCGCGAGTCCAATTGCAGGAATCTAGCACAATTCTGGCCAATAAGTTTCATCCGGTTGACAGATGTTGCTCTCGTATCTCCGAATCTAATCACAGCGCCATCCTCACTGCAGGAGGAGAGACTATTACAGCCGCCGAGCCTTCTAGGAAAAGAGACAACTTTTAATTAGATCTGGAGCTTATGAGGCTGAGTACAGTGAGAAGCAGCGAGTGTAACATAAGGCGGTGAGCTTAAACAGGAAATAAGCATCTAAAAGGTATGCGAGGTCAGTGATCATGTTTACAAAACAGCAGGGAGATCCTTCTCAAGCTCATCTTCTGTATCTTGGATGACTTGGACTTATTCTCTGCTGTGTAGATTTCAACACAAGGCTCCTCTCTCAGCCATCGCACTCCCTCCATCCGCTGCCTCCCACTGCTCACCCCTCAGGGGGGAGACGGTAATGAGGGCTGGTGTGATCGTTGTAAGTGCATGTAAAGCGTTGTACATGGAAACATGTGAAACATGTTAGCAGCATGAAATCCATCATGATTTAATTTAAACAAATGTCTTCATCCTCTTGTCCCGGTTATACAACGAAGACACAATTATTATTTCAGCTGATCCCAGTTTAGAGCTGAAATAATGACCGGATCAGTCCAACAGCAGCCATGCAGAGCGTTGTTACAGTGTTTCTGCCTTACTGTGCATCTTTACAGTGTGTTGTTATTGCGCTGTTACAGATAATTGTTACATTGTGTTTCTGCCTTACAGTGTGCTTTGATAGTGTGTTGTTCCAGTGCAACGTTACAGTGTGTTTTTGCCTTACAGTGCGTTGTTACAGTGTCTTGTTTCAGCATGGGTTATTACAGAGGGATGTTGATTTCAGTTTGTTTCTGCCTTGCAGTGCCATGTGACAGTGTGTTGTTACAGTGTGTTTCTGCCATACAGTGCGTTGTTACAGTGTGGTATTACAGTGTGTTTTTACAGTGTGTTGTTACAGTGTGTTGTTACAGTGTGTTTCAGCCGTACAGTGTGGTGTTACAGTGTGTTGTTACAGTGTGGTATTACAGTGTGTTTTTACAGTGTGTTTTTACAGTGTGGTGTTACAGTATGTATTTACAGTGTGGTGTTACAGTGTGTTTTTATAGTGTGGTGTTACAGTGTGTTTTTACAGTGTGGTGTTACAGTGTGGTGTTACAGTGTGTTTTTACAGTGCGTTATTACAGTGCTTTGTTACAGTGTGTTTCTGCCATACAGTGTGGTGTTACAGTGTGTTGTTACAGTGTGGTGTTACAGTGTGGTGTTACAGTGTGGTATTACAGTGTGGTGTTACAGTGTGGTATTACAGTGTGTTTTTACAGTGTGGTGTTACAGTGTGGTGTTACAGTGTGGTGTTACAGTGTGTTGTTACAGTGTGGTGTTACAGTGTGGTGTTACAGTGTGTTGTTACAGTGCTGTGTTACAGTGTGTTGTTACAGTGTGGTATTACAGTGTGTTGTTACAGTGTGTTGTTACAGTGTGTTGTTACAGTGTGGTATTACAGTGTGTTTTTACAGTGTGGTGTTACAGTATGTATTTACAGTGTGGTGTTACAGTGTGTTTTTACGGTGTGTTTTTACAGTGTGTTGTTACAGTGTGGTGTTACAGTGTGTTGTTACAGTGTGTTATTACAGTGCGTTGTTACAGTGTGTTTCTGCCATACAGTGTGTTGTTGCAGTGCTGTGTTACAGTGTGTTGTTGCAGTGCTGTGTTACAGTGTGTTGTTACAGTGTGTTGTTACAGTGTGGTGTTACAGTGTGTTGTTGCAGTGTGCTGTCAGCTCGCCCAGAGAGACCGGTAACCAGCTCTGTAGACTCCCGCAGGGCTTTCCTGCAGCTGCTCTGAGGCTCTCTCTGGTTTCTCTTTCTGTGGATGCCGCCAGACAACCATCTGCCTTTATAGCTCAATGAGCACATACACGCTCTGACATATACTGTACATGGCTGATGCTGCATGTAAACACAGAGGGACATGTTTCGACAGTGGCCACAACAGACAGCCATGTGTATGTCAACCAGTGAAGCGTTAGCACCAGTGTCAGAAATTAACCTTTAAAACACCAGCCAAAACAGAAATACGTAACATAACCTCAGAACATTTTCTCTATTTATTTTTACTGAAATAGGCCTCAATTACTGTACGGTGTCCAACATGGTCCAAAAATGTCTGCGAGGCATTTAAAATGTCATCATCTTACAGTTGCCAGCCAGAGTGTAATTGTGCACTCTCATAACCCTGCCAACTGTCTGCCAAATGACACATCAGTGCTGCAACTAACGATTATTGTCTTTGATTAATCTGCAGATTATTTTCTCATTTTCGCACAGAAACAGCCCTAAATCCCACGTTAATGTCCCCAAATAGCTTCTTTTGTCCAAAATCCAAAATTATCAATTTACTATCACATGTAAGTCAAAGAAAAACAGCAAATCTCAAGAATTAAAGCTGGAACCAGGGATTGTTTGGAATTTTTCATTCGACTTTTGTTTGACTCATATTTATCATCACATTTTTGGGCAATACTGCTTTAGAAAATGACACAGTATTAAATTATTAAACCACCCTGTTGAGACTACATCCTTGATGTTGTTCCAGGCTTCGACAGTCGGGCGAACAACACCGATCATCAGTAGCAGGTTGAATTCTGGGAATTACAGGGAGCTAAAAGCAAGTTTGACCTTTGCTATGCTTCTGATGGATACTGCGGCTGCCTCTTCCTCTGAGATGTTGTTGTTGCCACCCACCTCCATGCCATTCACTGCTGTTACTCTGTGCTTTCCTCTGCCATCAGCAGTAGGCAGGAGGTAACGTTACATAACCGCACCGAGCACCAGCGACATGGCGTTCCCTCACTGTCTTTTTCATGTTCCTCCTCCTACTCCTCCTCTCATTTTCTCAGTCCTCAATTTCCCAACCTTGTCTCCCTGTTCTCCTCCCTCTCTCTGCCTCTTTCTATCATCATCACCCTCTTTTACTCCTCCGATATCTCCCATTTTTCTCTCTCCCTGCCTGCTTTTCCCTGCCTCCACTGCCCACTCCCCTCTCCTCCGTTTCTATCACACCAGAGTTTAAAAACAGTACAAGGACGTGGTAGCCAACAGCATGTCTGTGTATTACAAAACCAAACTGCTCACACATTCAGCCATCCATCAGAGCGCTAAAATGACAACTAGAGCTGCAACTAATGATTATTTTCATCACTGATTAATCATTTGGCCAATAAAACATCAGGAAACAGTGAAAAACGCCCACCAGAGTCTAACATTTCCTCCTCAAATGACTTGTTTTCACACTTAAGAAGCTGGGAACACCACATTTTTGGGCTATTTTACTTAAATAATGACGTGAATTATTAATTGACAGCACAATTGGCAAGATAAAAATGCTGGCAGTTAATCTTTCTACGTGCCATAGGCTAATTACAATATTGATATTTCTACAATACCTGTCATATCACTTCACATTACATGTTTATGACGCGACTCTCATATCGCGAGGTGGAGGCGACGGTGGTACAGTTATGGAAGAAGGCTGCCAAGCCAGTGACCGCAGTTCAAGACTGCAGTTCAACAATTGAAACGTGAAACCTCTGGAGAGTTTCAAGCTGTGTTTGTGGTGACAAAGACTGATATTTTTAACAGAAAGTCTGGACATCTCCGGCTGCGTTTGTTGCTACACTACTGGGTGTTTTTTAACAAAACTTTTTGGTACAATTTCCAGCCATGTTTGCGGCAAGAAAACCAGATATTTTAGGCCAAAACATGAGCTCTTCCTGACCCTAACCCAGTGGTTTTGGTGCTTAAACCTAACCAAACTAAAAGATTTTAACTAAAGGAACGTAAAGTTTCAACACATCTTATTCTAGTGATCGGGTTGTCAGTCGACCAAATGTTGCAGCTGTACTAACAATATCCTTTCCTCTGGGCTAACAGTCAGGTTTCCATCCAATGCAGCACACATTTCAACCAAATTTCCAGAAAGCAGCAAAAGAAAACGAGTATTTAAGTTTCCATCTTCTGAAGTTATGTGAATATTGAGAGTTGGTTAATTCTCCAATCAGTTGCCGTTAAAGCATCGCAGAAGAGCAACGAGGTGACGAACCAGTCAGACGTCAATCAGTGGAAACCCGTGAGGAAATATGTTTGTTTCATGTATTTATTTGGGGACGGTAACATTTTGTCACATGCTTCATGTGTGTCATGATGTATTTGTGAAGTCTGTTTCCTGTGCACTTCTGTTTTTATTGATACATCAGCTTTTTCCACTTCAGCCAAGTAAAAAATAAACTTGTCATATTCTGACTTTTCAGATTCCTGGCATCAATGGAAAATGCACTTCACGAGTAAATGAGGCAGACAGGAAATCCTGCAACATCGAGAGGATTACCTGAGGCTACTGCTGAGGTGGATGTTTCCAGGACAGCGAATAAGATGATGCATTTAAAAGAGCGTAATGAAATTAAAGCAGCAAAGACAAAGGAAGAGCAATTAACAAAAGGATGTGGAAGAAGCGGCCTCATAGTTGACCTCACAGTGTTCCTCCTCTGTAATAACAACAGGTACATCTATTCTTACATGGACGCGGAGGGAGGGAGGGAGGGAGCTAAGTGAGTCTGATGATCTCATGCTGTGTGGAAGGAGAAGAAGAAGTCAGAAGTGTCGTAAGTTCAGCTCTGCTCTATCTCTGGACCGAACTGTTGCATAACACCAACAGCTTATCCTGTCTTCCTGCTCATGTTGTACGTCAGCTGCTGCCGCATGGAGGGAGAGGACCAACACGCCGCCGCAGACGAGCGCTGGAGCGTTAGCGGTGGGTGCTGGAGGGGGTTAATGAGCTGTGAGAGGCGTTAACCCTTTGACCGACATTGTTGTTACTCAGGAGAAACGTAAATAAGAAAGATGATGGATGATGGAGGTGGAATTTAATCATTTTAATGACGAAAAACTCAAGAAACTTCCATAATATGAAGCTTTTTATGTGATACGATTCCATAATTAATTGATTAGCTGGTTAACAAAATGTTTGATTCATCTCAAGCAAAAAATTCCAAACATTTCACGGTTCCAGCTTCTCAAGTGTGACAATTTTCTGCTTTCGCTCGTCTTACATTATAGAAAAACTCAATAAATGTACATGCGTCTGTGTGTACACAAGCAAACGGAGGATTTTTTTAGGTTTCAGACGGTTGGACGGACAAACAAAGACAACTTGAGTACGTCATCGCTGGCTGTAGGAGACAGTGATGGATAGACTTGTGGTGCTATTTTCTTATCACGAATCAAGAGGATAACTGGCAGATAATCAATAAACCAATAAAAGCTCTTTCCAGCCTTTAAATAAGTGAGTAAAATGTGAATCCTGATCAATTTTAATGACTTTTCCCCCCTCACAGCAGGATCAAGTCCCCGTGAAGCAACACTAGACATAAAGATAGAGGCGAACTTTGGCAAAAATTAAGGAGAGATGAAATTATATAATGACACGAAGTGAAAGAGAAAACAAGAGAAACATAAAGACAGAAACAGCCAGTGAAAAGCAGCAAAAAAGCCTGCAGCGAGGAATGAAACACAAACTGATCAGCACAAAGACGAGCTCTCTCAGTACCTGTTAGGAGGGAGAAGTGCACCAAAGAAAGTCGACACTTTCTCAGAGAGTCGCTGCCGGCTGCTGGTTTTCCCTCCTCGGAGTCAGACGCGCTTACGGGGGAACACCTGACATTCCCGACCCAGACAGACAGACACTTCCCGACCAATAACCGCTGACATTCCTGAAACTCTCTCTCTCTCTCTCTCTCTCTCTCTCTCTCTGTCTCCCAAAAACAAAAAAAAACACAAGAAAAAAAGGGAGGAAACTGAAAATGCCACAGCAGAGCAGAGAGCCGAGCGTCTGGCCGCCTTCTGTCTGTCCTCACACACCAACACACAGCTGTGTTTCTGCGCCGCGAGCCGAGCTTTCACTTCTCACTTCTGCCTGGTTCCTCCGCTGTCTGTCAGCGTAGCAACCACGCTTATTTCTCCTCCCTGCCCGCCTGCCTGCCTGCCTTTGTGTTCCTTCTCCCCCCTCCTCTCCTCTCCTCTCTTCTCCTCCCTCTTCGTCTTCCTTCTTTTTTTTTTTTAAATCCCTACTCCAAGTCAGGGAAAGCCCTCCCTGCCTGCCTGCCTGCCTGCCTGCCTGAGCACTGACTTCCCCGAACCGAGCAGCAGCGCTCTCTCTTTTTATAAAAAAGCAAAACAAAGCAGGACGGAGGCTCTAAAAACAGCACAGTTCTCTAATTCCTCAGCAATTCGCTCACATACACGCTGTCAACATCAGATTAGCAGCTAACCTACTTGTGGCGCACAACCTCACACACCCCCGCAGAGGCTATAAATACCCATCTATCCGTTCTGTGCATTGATCCTATCTGTGTAGGGTGAGCAGCGCCGGGGACACACTGCCGGACTAATGAAGCCGCCAATAGGAGAAGACACTTACTGGAGAGGTGTGTGACGTACAGTAAGGAGAGTTAACCTGCACTTGAACGCAACACCGCCTCCACATCAACACACAGGCGTGAGGCTGCAGAGCATGAATGCAAGTCATGATTATTTTTGTAAGATTTTTACTTTTATTGCCGCTTTTTATGATGATTATATTTTAAATTAATCAAATAGTTAAATAAAATAGTGGGAGAACTCTCTAAATGTTTTGTTTGTTTGTTTGTTTTATATCGTGATATTGTCCCGCACCGTTATCGCGATAGACAATGTTATTGTCTTACGGCAAAGGTGACATGTAGTCTCGTTCAATATCCACGCGCAGCTGATTATGCATTTCCTTTTCAAAGTAAAAGCCTTGAAGATGCCATAACAGCTGTTCGGTATTCAAAAAAAACATTACGGAAAGGATGACCACAGAAATAAAGGGGGTAGGATTCTTATTGTTTAACCAGAAACAGCTGTTACATCACTCCGTTCGAAGTAACCAGACTCCATTGACAAAAACAGCGATTTTACTTCGTAGAGCACAGGAGATGCTTATCTTCCGCTGCCTCGATCTGTTAGTTTGTTTGTGTTACTGTGTGATTTTGTTGTTTTGACATTTACGGTTGCATCAGAGCTGATTAAGAAGACTGATTAAAAATTGACTTTCTTGCAAATTGTACCCTTAAAATGACAGCAAACATTTGAGAAGCTGGATACAGTGAATGTTTGGCATTTCTGATCAATAAAATAACCTAAATGATTTGGAGAACTGTTTTACATTTTTTGAGATCCACTTACTGAGAAGATCAACACCAATCTCATGCCTGTGTGTTAAATATGGAGCAGGAGTCACGATGTGGTTAGACTCAACACTGCGCCTGACAGATGTTCACCGAAAAAGTCGTTACATAACTCCAACAAATCAACCATAAATTGGCTTCTTTCCACTCCTGTGTTTCTATGAATCAAACAAAGGAGGTACGTGCTAAGCTAAGCTAGTCGCCTCCCGGCTGCAGCCTGACATTTAAAAAAGATGAGAGTCACTTTGATCTTATTTTCTCATCAATTAATCAACGGTTCGTACTGACGCTACAGGTGAGGATTCTTCGTCACTCGCTCTCTGGACGAGGCAGAGCCGACAATAACACACAAACACTCCCACACGCTGACTCGACTGGACTGCAGCAACACCTGCACACACAGCTGAGTCTCACTGTTAGTCATGCTGTGAACATGGAAAATAAAATCTTGGTTATAAACAATGCCTGGATTTCATTTTACAAGGCACACCTGAACCAGCCGCCAGCCTGAGTCACACACTGACGCCCTGCAGGTTCCCACAAACAACTTCTGACTCTCTCACACACTTTCACATCGCAGCAGCTTCCTTTTTTTTTTTGTGTTTAAGATTTGGTTCGGGGGTGGCCGGCAGCCTCGCTTAGTGCTTTGACTGAAATCATCCAGGATGCGAGGTCTAAAAATACCACCAGAGATTTTTAAAATCTCCCTTTTTTTTTTTCCTCCAGCGAGCGCCGTTCGAGGAGGGAAGTTGGGGATCGTCGCAGCTCAGAAGTCCCCAGAGTCTCTCCCCACCGTGAGGCATCGGGAGCTCAGAAACCCCCCTCCTCCCAACATCTCTCCCCATGGCAACAGCGGCTAAAGGAAGAGATGGCCCGTGTTATGCAAGAGGATGAAGCTTTGCCAGCAGGCAGGCACCCCTTCCTCCTCCTCCTCCTCCTCCTCCTCCTCCTCCTCCTACCTCTTACACATATTTTCACAGCCTCCTCATTAACCCTCTTTACATTTTGTCCCCTTTGCTCTCTTAACCTGACATCATTCTCCGTCTCTCTCATGCTCTCTTTCACACCCTTAACTCTGGCGCTCTGCCATCTTCCCCCTTACCCATCCTCTATTGCTTCATCGCCCCCTTTTCATTTTTCTTTTCACTCTCTCCTCGAGTCTTTCTCCAGGCATTTATCTTTGTCCTGTAACTGCAGAAACACCACTGCTGCTGCTGCTGCTGCTGCTGCTGCACAGCTCAACGGCTTTTTCCATTTAACAAAAAAAAAAAAAGCTATTACTACGGCCAACTGACCCGATACTCGGTATGACGTGATCGCTTGATGGGAGTCTCGTTGTGAACGCTTGACCCCGCCGAGGGGAGCAGAGCGAGAGTTTCCCATCGTAAAGCCTTCATCAGATCATCAGAGTTTCTCCAGGGTTCACCAAGTTGTATTTAAGACGTTTAAAGACCTTTTTAATAACACATAGATTGAAATTTCGGCCTGTAAGATCAGAGATTAAATATCAAAGTGTGATGGAAACCCGGTGGGGATGATACGGCCAAGATATACTTTTTTATTATCGCACATTTTTTCAGTTCTTTCTAGCAGGATAAAACAATAAATTATAATGATTTAATTAAATTAAAGCAATCTGGACCTGGACAAGAGGCAGAAAAAAAGCATGTTGCTCTAACTTCAGGGAAACATCAGAGTGAGGAAAGACTGCAAACGTGACTGAACATGAAACTTTAATACAATATCTTGTCTGTAAACATGTTTGCCTGAGTCACATCAGATAGCTTTTCATCTGTCACGGTGGTTGTGAAACAATGAAGAAGAAGAAGAATTAACTCCCATAATCCCTTGCCACTTAACAACATCAAAGTATGTCGTTTGTTTTCGTTGTTTTGATTGCGAGACGTCAGAAATTACAAACTTTGGGTTTAAATAACTACGTTTTTGCTAAAATCAATTATGAGTATGCTAGTTATTAAAGCTACAGTAGCTGCTGTGTGGACTTCTGTTCTTTGAAATAACAATAAAACAATTAGGAATGATGTCATCACCGATCCTGTACTGCAAGAACGGATATTTATACAGGAAATAAATTAAATATTTTATTTAATTGATATGTCCAGTGTTAATATTGATGCAACTTACATCAATTACGGTGTCCCTGAGGGGTCAAAACACAAACACGTTTTAAAAAACACCACTGAAACTTATTGCCATTTTAAAATGTGCTTCATAGATAGAATAAACTTAAACTTTTGACCCTCAGGGCCACCGTATTTACCATTACATCACTCAACATCATGTTAATCTAAAACGCAGTCCGGCTTTTTTCAAAATAAGTTGTTTATAGGGGATAATTTCTAGGAGACGGGGTTGCCTGGGCGATGCATCACCGTCCTACACCTGTCAACCACCTGTCACTGCTGCCTCCACTCCTCAACCTCCTGACCTCGCTCTAAATATATGTGTGTGTGTGTGTGTGTTTACGTACAGTATCGTCCATCAACTGTGTGTACATCTTTAAATTATTGACCTGACCTCGGTGACCCCGCTCAACCTTCCTGATGACTCACGCCATTTGTGGGCTTTCAATCTTTCAGCATCGACCCGCTGGAGTCCACCGAGTCTGGGCAGCCAAGGACGAACACCCCACCCCCCCCTCACCACTCAGCTCCCCTTCCCCTTCCCTTGACAGACACTTTAGGGCATATCACACTCACTTCCTCCCACTCCTCCTCCGCATCCTCGCTCAGTCGATACCTTACAAACACACAAACCGCACAGACGAAACAACATATTTCCTGCTGATGGCAACTGGCCTACACAAGCGGCAAGGAAGCGATCAAAACAAAGAAGCGAGTTTATGAATGAACCGGCTTCGTGATGCGAGGCAGGCCCGTGTTTTCTTTTTTTTTTTTTAAGAGGCCCTACAGAGGGAAGTTGTTTGCTGACATGAGAAGGGTCCACTGATTACTGTAAAACGCCCACAGTCTGGAGTTATAGCTTTCAGCTCCATTATTCAGCATCCTGCTTTCTGCTGACTGACTGCTGAGGCCTGTGTGTGTGTGTGTGTGTGTGTGTGTGTGTGTGCAGGAGAAGAAAAGCAGAATTACGGCTCGTCTGAGGCGAGTTTACCAAACTATGTGGTTGAATTCTCAATCTTTTTTTTATTTTTTGAGCTGAGAGTTCATGATTTCACTTGAAAGCGGACAATTTAAGGCTTTAGTTAATTTAGTTTCTTGTACGACTGCTTGTGTTGTTTTACACTTGAGACATTTTGGGCTTATTTTGTTGAATAAAAAGTGTTTTATTTTCCTCAACCACTGCAGCTCGAACTATTTTTTATAGTTTCAATCAACAACTACACTATAAGTCATTTATCAATTAAAAATGGTCAAACAGAAACCAGGGTCTTCTATCATCTAGGCAAAACCAAACATTTGTTTTTCACTCTCTGACATTTTACTGACAAAACCGCTTAAAAGGTCCGATTTGTAAGTTAGCTGATTTTTGAGTCTCATTCCCAACATCCCAACTGGATTCTAGGTCGGGTCGGACACCATCCCACAGCGTCAGTATCTGACGAGATGGGAGTGAGACTGAAAAATCCAGTCCTTTAATGAGAAGGGTTTAAAATTCTTCTGGGCTGTGGCGGGCTACAATTTGATCTTCTTTTAATCCACACCGGTAAAGCAGGACAGTGCTCACCTGACACTACTCTCTCTGAGCCAACAACACTTCCTACTTCCTCATTACCTCCGTCTCACTCACACCTGTCTCTCCTAAAACAACGGCAGGAGGGAAGTAATATTTATCCAATCATTTTTGGGTGAACTTATCCTTTAAAAAAATAGGATGAGTTCAGATCTGGAGTCACGACCATAAAGACTTGAAGCAGGGGGATCAGGAACAGATCCTGTATTACATCTTGTTTTTAAGTAAAAGGAGACGAGATGTTTTCACAGCTCTAACATCAGACTATTGTCTCAGCCGTGCTGTATCAACAAACACGGAGCCGAACACCACAAAAGACTCAGCGCAATTTTCTCTAATCATTTCAAATTGCTTGTTGTGCTCCTTTCTACATCGTCCCCTCTGAGCTCCGTCACTTTTCACACATCAACAAAAAAAAAGTCAACGCTTTTTTTCGCAGAGAGGCGTGCGACAGGATTGTTGTCTCCAGATTTTTAAAGAAAGCAAACTGACACGTCTTGTGACGGTGTCTTGATGCGTTGTGGAGGGGGAGCCGCCTGTAATCAAAGCACGAGCCTCCGTTCCCATGAGGCCTGGTAGTTAGTCATTCCCCTGCCTGATGCATGTGACTGTGGGAGCCGCACAGCTGTGCTCTGATTGGCCGCTGTGCTGCAGCGATGATGGCAGACGTCCCACGCAGCAGAGAAAGTGTCAGTGTTGATAAATACAGCCCACGGCCTGACCTTAAGGAAGCCGCACAGCACAGCCTCTGCCTTCTCACCCATCTGCCCACCTGCCCTCTCCTCCACCTCAACATCTGTTGTGCACGGCAGCGCGCGACCTGTCGCTTCCAGTCAAGGACGAGGTCTCCTGAAGGCTGACGAACTGAGACTTTAATGTCATTTATGATCTGTAATTCGGCATAATGACTGAAGAAAAACACATCAAGGTTAACGTCCCGGAGGCCGTGAGCAGAATTAAGACGCCAACATTGAATTCATTATGAACTATTATGTTGCTGCGGCAAACTGCTCTCATTAATACTAATAGCGGGGTGTTCATAAACATATAGAAGGGAAGTCAGAGTCAGCAGCTCTGATAAACGGCCTCATGAATCAATGCATGATCTGACTGGAAAAGAGGATGACGAGCAGAGCGGGGATTCACAGCCGAGCGGAGGAATGTATGAATGTACCTCCAGGCTTGTCGCTCAAAACGAGGGGAAACAGCGGCTTTCCCCGCCTGATCTGAGCCGACATCCACACACATCCAGGAGATCGTTAGGCAGCGACCTCCGCCCATTTTCTGCGTCAAACCTCAAACCTCAGTGCCGCGCTCTCTGCCAGGTTCTCGGGGTGAATTGACAGTATTGTTGCCTCGCCTCGTTTTGGAGCGACGACTCCTTTTTCCCTCTAAACGGCTCTGACAGCACGGCTGGTTCAAGTCCTCCACTTTGGGCCTTTTCGGTCATGGGAGACGCAAAACTGATCTGTTGAAGTGACGGATTTTTGTCCCCGCCACTTTCTCAGATGGTCCCTTTTGTCCCTGTTACATTTTTAAAAGCATAATTTGTTAAAAATCTTCTAAAAAATATCTTGACACAAGAAATGTTAACTATCAAATGAGAACACGCGTTGTTCTCCTTCAATACCTGCAGTTGAACCTGGACGCTGCTGATTCTGGTGCGAAAACATTTTAACCCAGGATGCAGCAAGTTATTATATTAAGTTGTTTCCCATCCACCTGTCTGGAAACTTGGTGGTGAAAATGGATGAATCGATAAAAGCAAAATGCAACAAAATAAGGTCAATGGAAACAGACTTGCGCTCTGGCTGCATTGAACACGTAACGTATGAGGACCGTCACCGGAGCTGAGGTGCAGCGGAAAATATTTGGTCACTGGCTTCACCTGCAACACACATACGGTAAAGGGTTGTATGAGTCACAGGCAAAACGAGACGGTGAGCTTTGGTCTATTTTTACATTAGCCTACCTGATGAAGGTTGGAGAAGAACGCTGAGTAAGTAGCTCTCCTGGTAAAGTGTGTGCCTCATTCAGACTGCTGAGGTTGAGGCCGAGGGTTCAAATCCACCCTGCAGCTTCTGCTGCGTGAAGTAAAATGTGTCCGTCATAAAAACTTTATATTTGAACCACAAGGAGTTCTTTAGACTTTAATTTTGAACCCTGTGAGGACGTCACCTGGACGTCAACAGTGAGCGTTGAAAAAGACATCAAAACACTTCCAGTCTGGCTCTTCTTCTACGCCACCAAAGACCGAAGTCGAAATGACCTCTTGTGAATACGTTAATGCTCAGAACAGCGCTTTTTTTAAAATGAATGTGAATGTTTGTCATCTTCAATTAATCGATTATCAAACAAAGTTGCAGCTGATTTTTCGATTTATTGACTCATCATTTCAACCGACTGATCTGTGACTTTTTCTTTGTGCTTTCTGTGGATGTTCAATCTCGACTGAGTCTTGAGGGGCGTTTAATCAGACACCAGACCAACATGTTAAATTTCCATCCAGTTAATGAAACATAATGAAACCAGGTGCACGACCGAACCACATCTGTCTTCAGTCCTTCACTGTTTATCCCACTTTCCTGCCATAATAATAAACTTTCCAGTATTTTTCTGTTTGCTCTTCTTTTACCAGTTTTCTGTGAGCCGTTTCCCCCAGAATGCTCCTCTGCCCTCCTTCGCCTCCTCACCCCTCGCTCCCCTCCTCCTCCCTCCTCGCTCGTAGGAGGTTCCAGCAGTCGGACACAAGGAACAGCACCTGCAGACCGAGACTCATGCTGCTCTGTTTCCCTGGCAACCCCTACATTGGGCTTTGCGTGTGCAAACCATTAAGCAATGCCAGCTCTGCATACACACACACATGCAGCTGCACACATACTTGCACACACACACACACACACACACACAGAAAGCGCCCCCACACAACAACCCTTTTAAGGGTTTCCGGCTGGCAGGCGTGAGCTTCTTTTTTTAATTTGAGTTTTTCCAAAGCTTTTTTTTTTTTATTTTTTACCTCCGACTCCAGCAGCTTAACTCGCGTCACATTTTCCCCGCAATCATAAAAAAAGGACCCCCTGGGAACGAGCAGCCCTCGTCTCACAGAGGCAGGTTTTGTTGGGGCTTTTCTCTGACATATATCCTCGGTGCGTACAGCAGCTCTCTCCGCCTCCTCCTCCATGTGTCATGAGCACATCGCCAAATAATGTGACATCCAGCCCCGGCTTCGGGTCCTGCGTCGCCACCGCAGGGAGAATTTCTTCCACTGTTCTGGGTCTCTGTGCTGACGCCAGCTGAGGCAAATCCTGCCGGCCCCCGCCCTGCTTTTTCCCCCCTCCGTCATTCCAGCTCAGACGCTCACCTTTCGGAGGTGCCAACATCAATGCTGCTCAACCAAGTTTCCAGGAAGTGGCTCCGCAGGCCGCAAAGGCTCACCTGTGGAGGGAAAAGGTGCGTGTGTGTGTGTGCACCTCAGGTCACCGTTCGTTAGCTCCAATTTAGCTCAGCTTGCCTGAGCCCTTCACTAACGCTTCGGTTTGAAAAGTTTAAGCCCAATAATTTGACTGATTGGGCAGCAGACGCAAGACGAAAGCCCGGGACGTCACACAGGAGGCCGTAAACAGTCAGGTCGTCTGTCGTCAGGGGGTCGTACGTAAACGGGCGAGTGGGTGGCGAGCTTACAGCGACACACACACACACTATTACACCTCAGCTGTGGACGTCTGAGCAGCGACAGGTAAACAAGGCTTTGGCAGGCTGTCGATGAATGACGCCTTGGTCATTTGTTGAACATTTTGTCTCGCATGAAAATTCATCTGTGCCTCCACAGAGCGACGCTCGCAGCTCAGATGAGAAGGTGCACGACTCGACAAACGAACAAACACACAAACGCAGTTGAAACACACACATGCAGGCGGCTGGTGTGAGCTGTGGTATTAGTCACCAACGTCTGGTAAACAGGCAAGTTTGACAGACATTCAAACTGAGAGTCTGCAGAACGGTTTTTGTTGAGGTGGGAGGAAGAAAGAAGGACTTAAAACGAGAATGGTACTCAGTAGAGTGCATACCTCCGCAAACAGTCCCCTTTATAAAGAGACCTATGGTGCTTTTTGTTTTTTTTCTTGTGCATGTAAAAAAACTTAAATAAAGGTCGAAGGCCACACCAACAACAGCTCCTCTCTCCCACAGAAAACACTGCTCCTCAAACGTCTCGTCAGTAGCCCCGCCTTTAATTCTGTGACTAAGTGACATCTCACTACGTCACCATGTCACACATTTGCATAATTTACAGACAGGAGCTAAAACAGAGCGTTTCATACATTTTGTGTCTTTGAGCATTAAAGCATGTAAACATATTCTAGTAGTAACACAAAATAAAAGAACCTGGAAATGAGCATAATGTGTTTCCTTTAAGCCAATCAAGCCTAATCCAATATCAATTAAAACATATTTAAATCCGCTAGATCAAATTAAACTCACTCATAGATACCAGACACCTAAAAACACCTGATTTTTGTCATCAAGATACTACACATTATCCTCTGAGAAACTGACAAAATGTCAAGAAACACCCTATCACGCAATGTTAGAGAAAGTGAGAAGAAATTCCTGGATCTGCACCAAAAGTTAACGGGGTCTATTCTGAGTCGAGACCCATCCTCCATCCAAGTTTCATGACAATCGGTTCAGTAGTTTTTGTGTAATCCTGCTGACAAACCAACAAACAGACACAAGCGAAGCAAAACCTCAATTGCAGATGTAATAATTTCTTTTTTCTTAAATAAGCGGTTACAAGTGAATTTAGATTCACTGTTTGATTGAAAATGGCTGAAATGTTGATCATTTATTCAGTTACAGTCTGTCTAAAGGTTAAACTGGTTGACCTTTTCCAGTGCAGTTATTAAAGAGCCACAGATTCTTCAGTATGAGGCCTCAAAGACAAAAGGAGCAGTTGTCACGGGAGACGAATGTCGAGTCACAGCAGAGCAAAAAGCAAATCCTTATCCTAATCAAACTTATTAAGTGACTCGCTGCAGCTCTGATTCCTTTAATTCACTAGAAAACATACGTCACAGGTTGCGTTGTCTCTTCAGCACCTCATTAAGTCATTATAACGTCGGCCACATACTCGACATTCGCCAGGCGGTTTGGTTAAAAACCAATTTGTGGCACAGCTTCAACCCAAATGTAAAATAATAATTAAATAATAATTACATAAACCAGCTGCCGTCTGAAATTAGCCAACTCACAAATTGGTTTCCTCAAAACCAGATGTTGCCAGGTGTTTGGGAGGTTCCCCTCTTCCCCACCACAGCGCAGTTACCCCGAGGGCGGGTTTGTCACGGAGCGACCGCCCTCCACTTAGCAGAAGGCCCGAGGTGATGAGAAACACCACCGCTTGTGAGACGAACCTCACAATTAAGAGTTCACGCTAAATGGAAAAAGTCTCTGCTCCCTGATAATCACATTTTCCATCATTAAAAATGTATTCTGCATGAGTCGATGTGCCGGCCATTAAAAAAAACTAGCACGCAGTGAAGAAGCACTAAAGCATCTGCTTTTTTATTCCTCCATTAAAAAGCAGGAATAGACATTAACCCACATTTCGGGATGGCAAAGTGAGCAGCGGCGGCCATATTCAGTTTCATTCACACAAGATGAGGCCGTAAACATTCCTGCGTCCTGTCGCAGCGCTGCCTCTCTGTCAAAGTGAAAGCTGCTCTGAGGTTACCACCAAGTTAAACAGACATCCCTGAACTAGTTTCAGCCTGTCTTGTTGTAGTTACTGTTGCTAAAACCGCGCTCTGTTCCCGCCTCTGGGAGAGAAGTTCCCTTTGTGTGAATCTCGCTGCATTCGCACACTGTAATTTGAAGGGACCGTACGGAAACACTGGTTTGGCTGCCTGAGCATGACACAACATGTAAAAATCCATTCAGTCAGGCCCGAGTCTTAACTCCTTGTGCACCGCTTACATAAGCAGAAGTGTTTTCTTCAGTCTCAACAGCACAGTCGTCTTCATTAGCTTTCAGCACTGACACCATTTTTCGGAGACAGTGCAGCTAAATGTTTGATTACCAAAAGATTAATCATGAATACAGCTGATATGGAAAAAACATGAGTGTGTTGTGATGCATGTCGACTTTAGTGGTGCTGCTGAGTTTTGTGCCGGTGCTCCTAAAACTTTCACAGAATAAACAATCAAGTGAAACAATAAAATATAAATATATAATACCCCTAACTTATTTTGAGTAGTGTTTATATTACACACGTCACTTTATATACCACTCGGTCGCCTGTGAATTTCCCCATGAGGCATCAATAAGGTCTGTCTGAGCCCACGCAGCTGAAACTTTAATGTTTTTAACAGAGATGTAAAATCATGACTGAAAGAGAAACACTGCTCTCACACCTGTGCCTTTAAAATACTGTATTATTTTTATTTTTTCCTGTATTGTACTTTTACTCTACTTTTTCTCCTTTCCTTCTCTCTACTTTAGTTGTAGGTGTTGTAAATTAGCATCTTGCTATGAACGCTACGTGCATCAGGTGCTTCTGCATGAGTGTATGTTGCAGCACTGATGTTAAGATTATGTCAACTTATTGATATAATAATATGTTGAATTTGTTGATTTTATTTCGTATTATTAATTTGCAAAGTAACTTAAGTTAGCAAATAAATGTAGGAGAGTAAAAAGCACAATATTTGACACTGAACTGTGGTGGGATGTAAGTGTGAAGTGGCAGAAAATGGTCATCAGAGCATTATAGCCATATTTTACGTGAGTAAACGTACTCGGACCAGGATGGGTCCATTTAACCCATCCTGAGGGAGCAGGCGGGCAGATCTCCAGGTCTTAGCCGGCGTCTCTGTCAGGAAGTGTATTTTTTTATGTTGAAGTTACACTAACAAGTTGTCCTGTAACCTCAGAAAGGATTCAAGTCTGGAGTCACAGATGGGACCGAGCAGCAGCTGGCAGCAGCAGCAGCCCACAGGCGGTTAAATACCTGAGTGTCTGATTGTACAAACTACCTCCAGAGCCTGCAGATCAACAATCAACACAAATCTCATTTAGTCAGAACCAAACATTCAGGACGCACAATAAATATATACACTGATTTCTTAGCAGATTTTAAAATTTAAGTTCGATTTAAGCAATATGTGAATTAAAGATGAGCTCTGCTTCATGATTTACTGTTTTTTTTCTGTTTTCTCCATCAGATCATGTTTTTTGAAGCGGTGTCGTGGTATGCAGGAGACCCTGACCCTGCTCTGACAGTAAGATTTACAGGCGTTGGGAGGGAGTTGATAGGAGAAGCATCGCACACCTCTCTGACCTTCATGAGTCACGCAACACATGAGACACTTCTGAAGGTTAAAAGCTCAGCTCTGCGAGAAAAATAGGGCAGTCGAGGCCAGAAAGCAACAAACAAAACCTCCCTGTGTTTGGTGTTGGGAGCGTGTCTGCGCTGCTGTCGTCTGCTCTGACCCTGGATATTTAACCACAGTCAGATGTGCCGGTGGATCATTAACAGGAAAATGTTGCTGTCGGTTTGTTGCAAAATTACTGAATAACGTGAGCTCTGAAGCGGCTCGTGGAGACAATCCTGCACCTGTTTTTAAACATAAATCCACATCCGGAGCAAATGAGACGAAAATACAATCAGGTTAATGTAATAAAATACACAAAGACGCCGTTGTCAGCAGAGTGGAGGATGTCGAAGGGATGAGAAACTCTCGTCTCCCTGCTTCAGCTTTACAGGGTAAACATTTTCCACCTTGTTAAACGTCTCCCCCCTTTTCACTGCAGTTGTTCCCCATTTATCACGCAGCGTGTTCCCGGCTGGAGCGGGACAGCCGACCTGTTGGGCTCCGGTGTGAGGAGCCTTTTTATAAGACACCAGGAATGCAGACTCAGTTTCTATAAACACCGGTGCTGCTAACAAGTCTGGGCATTTTCAGGGGCGAGAGAGAGGAAAAAGAAACCAAAACGCCATGCAGACATCACACGCACGCTGGCCACTGATGATGAAAACACACACACGACAGATACGTACAGAGAGGGAGAGCGTGAACACAGCTCAGCGCACGTCGTCAGAAAGGTTAATGAACTGCACTCATTTCTAAATCAGTGGGTTTTTAACTTCGGGTCACATTTTTCCGTTGCAGCTACCTAACTAGGCCACACATCCTACAGAGCTGCACCGCAGTGGCTTCGTGAATTCAAAGCAGAGGTGGAGGTGTTAATTTAGTGCAGAGCAACACTTTGGTGGGAATTCAACAAACAAAAATCAGGTTTACAAATGAAGAACAAACTGAATTTTACAAGAAAATGTGTATATTAGCAAATATTTGTTGAGGAAGATGCCACTAATTCTCCAGTCAGGTGCAGTTATACCTTTGAAGAAGGGGTTAAAAAATGAAAACCTCAAACGGGGGAAAAACGTAGAAAACGTGATGAGATGAGTCAAAAGTTATTTGTGTAGGAAGAAGATGACTCTGGTGAAAAGTACAAGTAAAGTGCAGGAATGTACTCAAAGGCTAAAAGTAGAAAGGTTTCCTCCTGAAGGACATTTTCTGACTGAAGCTCACGTCGTATTAATCTAATTAATTTGTTCCAGCTGTTCCTGAACGCACCACAGAGATAGTTGATTGCTGAGTCTCACTCCCAGGACGTCACACAGCCACATTTTGGGTCTCAAAGTGAGAAAATAAGTAAATCCAGGCGGCAGGGTCAGACACTAACACGCCTCTCCTCCTCTTTCCAGTCTGTTTCTGTCTTTTCACGTCAAAAATAAAAAATAATAAATCGATAATTCCCCTCAAACGAGCCTGCTTTGAAAACGTAAAAGGAGTAGTAAGTGTAGATATTTGTGTTAAAAAAAAAAATACAGTACAGTACATAAAGTACAGATACCAGAAAAATCTACTTAAGTGCGGTAACAAATCTCTCGTCAACAGAGGTCTCCTCATCACGCCACACTGATCCAGGGTTTGTGTTTCCTCAGTGGTTGATTCAGTCGCACGTTTCACGTACGTCATGATTCACTCGTTAAGTCCGTCTTCGCTGCACTTTGTTGTATTTTGCTCTGCTGGAGACTCGTCGGCTCAGTGAACCGCAGACTTTTTTTTTTCTCTGTGGAAAAAAGGCAGTGAAACACTTTGTAAGCTGATATACTTTTAATTCAAGGTCGACTCACGAGCAGCTTTTTTTAAATTACATCTCGTGCTTTTAATCAGAAAATAGAGTTTAGTTGTTTTGCTCATCCGGTGCTGGCCGACGTATCCAGACCCTTTATTTAAAGGTGCAGTCTGTCAACACAATTTAATTCTGTTTTACTTTGTTCATATGTGGCGGACCCTGCCACCTTTCTAGCTTCAAACGGTGTTCTTGGACCTTATTTTCCTCTGAGAACAGCTTGTTTATTCAGCTATGGAAAAAATGTATATTTCTGGTTTATATTATTACCTCATTAATATTGTAAATATTAAAATTCTGAGTTTTAATTTCTTCTCTAAAGCTGCACAGTGCCTCTTTAAATTAATTTAAATGTATAAAAAGGTGCCAGAATTCGAAGGTGTCTCCAAAAAAGCTACGCATGCTTCTTCTTGTATCCCTGTGTGTATTGTTGTTTTTTTGTATTTAAGCTACTAGATTATTATCCTCATTATTTGTTGATAACGTTAGTTCATTTTTTGAATGTTTGAAACTAGGATTTTGGCTGTATTTGACCAAATCCTCCCTTAAAGCACTTAAAATCTTAATTTAGTAACATCGAATCAGGAAAATGTACGAAAGAATTAACAAAATAAAAGCACACAATGCAAAAATGTGACTGTGATGCTATATTATCATTGTTAAAACTCATTAGTGTACAAGCAGGATGTTAGTGTTGTAGTTGCACGAGGTGGAGCTAATATTTAATTAGTTTGTCTCCAGAACAGGTTCCTCACGATGAAGAAGGTCTCGTCTGAACAAACTTTACAGTTTGTACAGTTCACACGAAGAAACGCTCATATTTCATTACTCCAGTTTGCCTGGCAGCCGTTAGTTTTGTGTTTATTTCTGCTGATGTCCACAGAGTGTGTGTGTGTGTGTGTGTGTGTGTGTGTGTGTGTGTGTGTGTGTGTGTGTGTGTGTGTGTGTGTGTGTGTGTGTGTGTGTCTCTGAAGGGGAAACCACTGTGTATCCCGCTGGAGCTGCTTAGAGACCAGCTGTTTGAGAAAAGTAAACAGAGTCAGGGGAGGGGGGGGGACAGGAGTTCCTAACTTCCTGCATTGTTGCCCGCAAACTGCGTCAGAGGATCGTTCCTGACGAGGACACGCACACACAAGCATATGCTCTATGAACTGACAAGCCTTCGGGATTAGAAATCAGAGTACTACCACTTAAAAAGATCTGTCAGATTTTA
Source organism: Pagrus major (assembly GCF_040436345.1). Classification (NCBI taxonomy): domain Eukaryota; kingdom Metazoa; phylum Chordata; class Actinopteri; order Spariformes; family Sparidae; genus Pagrus; species Pagrus major. The sequence continues at coordinate 12,796,593 of NC_133230.1, forward strand.
TTAAAACATAACAGACATTTAAAAAGAGGTCAAGAAGTGTTTACAAGATGGACCTGCCCTCAAAAAGAATAAATAATAACATGAAGCCGTTTTAAATAGTCCTGCTCTCTCCACATCACCACCAACTCAGGCCTGAAATATAACTTTAACAAGTAATAAAAACTTGTGACAGCCCGTTTTACAATAGATAATTAACGACTCTCTGCCACAACGCCAACGGAAACCGATCCTTACAACCTTCTTAAAGCTCAGATTTATTGCAGGGCTGTTTTATTGGATGATATTCGGTTCTGACTACCGACGACGGCCGTTTAATTCTGCAGGAAATACAGCTCACAGTGTTTCTTTGTTAACTGAATAATTGCAAAATTGTATTCAAGAAGTCATAAAATATTCACAGTGAAAACAAGTGAAGATCTCATCGAGGCTCGTAAAGAAGTTTAGTCGGGCTCAGATTTAAGCTTTACTGACAGCGAGCCTGTTCGAATGCGCTCAAAACATAATTCACCTGATGGATGTCAGCAGAGCGGCCGGGTCGGGACGGTGACAATGAAACAATTCATTCTTTGTGTCCCCCGACAGGACGAAGTGTCAAGTCAGATTTCAGACGATCGGGAGGGAAAATGTAAGCGTGGTTTCTTTTGTAGTCGGACGGCTGCCAAGCCTCCGAGGCAGAAAGCACCCGAGAAAACCCGGAGATCAGCGTCATCCAGCCAAGACTCTGAACGCTGAAATAAACACCACGTTTTCATCTGTGCTGAGATTAATTATTGCTCCGTTATAATGCAAAGAAAACACTGTGTTAAAGATCACTGAGCTCCAAGCGGAGTTTTTTTTTTTTAAAAGCAAGTCTTGGACATTAATCATGGTAATGTTATGGCTCAAGGGAGTATGAGGAGGGCTCTTTAAGTTCTCAGGAAAAGACATTCTCCACGGCAAAGTTTAAGCATGTGATAGCATGCCATGCAATTATCATTTCCTGTCTGATGAAGGGAAAGCCTTGAGTGCAGGCCAAGGAGGAGAGGTGATGAACTGGGTTAAAAGGCAAAACAAGAAGCCAAACAAATGTCTCAACAAGTTATCAGATGATGAGGAAGTGAGCTGGGTACTCCCCACAACACGCTGAGAGACTTCACCAGAACTGGAGACGGCAAGCTCGTTCAAGTTGACACCTCGGGGATACTGTGCTGCACTTAGGACGCAAAAAGAGACACGATCGCCGCTTCTACTGGATTTAAATGTGTTGTTTCACCAAATGTACAACATTGTCGGGTCTTAAATTTGAACTGATCTCCTAAAAAGATAACATAAAAAGAAAAATACCCTCTGGCAAAGAAGGGACATGCACCAGCATTTTTTAATCGCAGTTAAGATGGGGGTTTAAAAAGACTACAAAGAGACTGAAAACGGCTACAAGGAGACACAAAACCCCGACATTAGAGACACAAAGTGACCACAAGGGAACGCAAGGCAGCCACTAATAGACGGACAACAGGCACAGAGATACAAATGACCACAATGGGCCACAAAACAAACACAAACTAATACAAAATGACTACAAAGGGACACATTAAAACCACAACGTCAGAAAACAACCACAAAAGACAATAAAACACTGCAAGGAGACACAAAACGACTACGAAGAGGCATAAAAAAACAAAAAAATACAAAAAACAAAAACGAAGACACACAAAACAAACACAAGACAAACAAAATTACTAAAAATAAATGAAAACAACCACAAAGGCACAGAAACGACTACAAAGAGATGCAAAAAAAACAACAGACACTAAATAACTAAAATGAGATCAAAACAACCACAAAGAGGCTCAAAACAAATACGAACAGATACAAATCAACCACAGGTACAAAAAAAGACACACAAAACATCCACAAAACGACCCCGTAGAGAACGACTACAAACAACACAGTTGATCTGTATCTCGGTCGGGGTCTCTGGCTCTTATGTTGAAGGGTGGGGGCTCATTTTCTCATTATCCGAACATGGCTGCGAGCTATTTGGAGAAACAAGTAGCTGCTATTTATTGATTTACTTTCACTGTAACAAACATTCACTGGAAATATTAAAAATGTTTATTTGGCTTTCATTCAAAACACTGAATAAACAACACAGAGCACAATCATAACACACTTTTTAATTGTACTGTGCTCCCTCCCTCTCAGATGAACCAGCCCTGAATCAAGGATCTTCCATCCCAATCAAATTACCGTCAATTATCCTCTCCAAATCTTTGACCCTCAAGAGAAAAATCCCCAAACACTGCAGCAGCTGCAGCCCTGCAGTCTGCGCCGGCAGAGACGAGGAAACAGTCACCATTAAAAATAGAGTCGAGTATCATTTGGACGCTGTTTCTATCGTCCTCTGTTGGGCGATGTAATGAACTGTTCTGAGAAACTTAATTATTTATGTTGTTTGGCCAAATAAGCTGAATGAAGCAGGAGCACAAGAACAAGTGTTTCTATGATAAACAAACAGGAGGACTCTGGCTCGCCGCTCACAGAAATGAGGAAGTCTGCTGCGCGGATCGACTGCTGGGGAATGGCAGTGATGCACATTTTCACACCCAGCATGTAATGCTGCAAAATTCGTAGATCTGTGAACTGCGAACGTCTGTTGACACGTAAATCTGTCAATTCTCGACATAACACGAAATCTCTCAAGCCAATTAATGTTTCTGTGTGAGCGTGGAGGGAATCTGTATCTTCAGTATGGACTTTAAATGCATTCAGTGATGTTTCTGCTGCAAGAACATCCCGACAGATTCACCTCTCTCCTCACTCACACACACCAAAAACAGTTCGAATAAATATGTTTTCATTTTGCATATTTGTTGCAGTAACTGATGAGACGACATAAACAAACACTGCAGCCACGACTCTGCCCGAGATCAACACAAACACGTGCAAAGACGAGTAAAAGCCTGTTTACATCAAAGACTCCTGACATTAAATTAGACAGATCCTGACATATAAGTTGTGCTGTGATTAAAATGTCATGCTATTATTGATCGCTTTTGTATTGATTTATCTCACCATGATCACATACAAGCATGACGGGAAGCAAACGTTGCTAAAAGCTCAACAGATCGAATGTTTTGCGTCGGACTGGAGAGAGTTTTTTTCTTTGTCCAACACTTTTATGCATGAAGTTGTACTACATTATATAAAGTATAGGGGGGTCACGACTCTCCAAATCCACAATTCAATTTGAATTTTGAGTTTGAGCGTACGATTCGATTCAATTTTGGATTTAAACATTTCTTCTTTCAGCTCTGACGGCTCTGCCTTTGTTAGACTGTCGCCTCAGCAGATGAGGGGTATCAACAGCTGTGTATAACAGCTCGACTTTATCCTGGTGACTTTTTGCAGGTTTGGGTTTGGCAAGTTAAAAATAATGTTCCCCAAAAAATAAAGATTCCAGAGTCCAACAGAAAAGAAGCCATTTGAGGATTCAGTAGAAAGACAGAAAATCAGTTTTTTACATCCAAACTTTCAAAATCTGTCACGAGTAAACCCTCCTCCGAAAACAAATCAATAAAGGATCTCTGAGGAAGAAAATCAACCCAACACCTCCGGTGCTGTCAGCTGATCTTCGTGCACACGGGATGAGCGTCTGACAGTGCAGCTGCAGGCTAACGGTAAGCTAGCTTTGTTGTTGTTGTTTTGTTTTCTCCAGTTGTTTTCTTCTCTTTTGATCGCGCTGATTGAAATTAAAAAGCTCATTTCGATTGATTTTTGATGACGTATTGAAATCGTGACACGTTACATCTACACCCTCTGATATGTTCTGTGGCCTTCAGCAAGATCCACATCCATACAAAATGCAAATCTATGAATCAGCGTTCCTTTTACATCTCTCACGGTCAAATTCAAGCACTTTTACAGCTTTTACAGCCAGAGTTTGGCTGTTAATGTTACAGAATAACTACTGGACATATGTTTTAAATAGCCATACACAGACTCAGCCTTCATCATTTAAAAGAGCAATAAACTCTGTGATCCACTGTGACTGCAGATAGTGTCGTCTTTTCACAACGTGTCGCCTGTGTGTACGTAGACCTTAATCAGGCTGAGCCGATATAAAACTATCAAACATTCACTCGACAGATAGCTTCAGTTATAATAAAAGCACATCAGTTTGAGCCAACCTCTTCAGTCAGACAGACATTTATTTCTGACGCAGTTACAGTTTCAAACCTTGAAAACATCACATTAAAAATCAAGCGTTTACAAGGATATCCAGCACCCGTACAAACCCCGACGAACACACAAATAATGTGCAAAAGTCTCCTTCTTCACTAGAAAGTGTTGCACACTGGACCACAAGCTTCCCCGAGGCTTTCACACCAGTGGCGAGTAGCCAAACCATCTCATAGGTGCACTTGTTAAATTCAGATTTATGTGAAGAGAAACTTCAGTTAATAAAAGCCTCGGCGTGTCTCACTCTGCAGCTACCGTACGTCATCCGAAAAGCAGCAGCAACGAGGAGAGTCTCCACCAAAGTCTTCATCAAATCTAATCAATCGTCGGGCGACTCTGTGCTGTTAATCTCCTTCAGCTTCTTAAACATAAAGCCTTCAACATTTAATCAGGACGTCTGACCGTATTTATACACTTTAACATGAAGTTGGGAGGGAATGCTCCGATCTGGCAACGAAGAGAGCAACTGATGTGGAAACAGTTTGGGTAAAAGGTCAGACCTGCGACGAGGCGAAGAGTAAGATGGTGAGGAAACTGATTTCTCCGTCTCATGCGGAGGACACCGAAGACCACACTGCTGTCCTGTGAAAACCTCAACTTCAGGGAGTTCACGGCTCAGTGACGAGGCATTTTTCTGAGCATCTGAACATTTTTTTAAAAGAACCGGTTTGCTTTTCCACGAGCGTGAGAGCCACCGAAGAGTCACATCCTTCAGTCCCTGTATACGTCTCCAATTTCCCAGCATCGCTAAGAACAACTGTGTCGGACTACATGGACTCTTGCTCCTGGCTTTACGTGCCTACACTGGCATCCGATCGGACCACTGTTGCTTCGATTAGTGAAAAACAGTTCAAATCTTTTATTTATCCTCCCGTGAATCAGTCAGAACGAGCTACACTAGCTCTGGTTTTTAAAAACGGAGGTCATAAGTGGCCTGAGTGCACAATAACTTCGCCCCCAGCCCCTCGTGTAAGTGGTTCTTTGTTCTAGATCAACAACGTCTTGGTGCCGCTGGGATCCAGTTCTCTGGCTGATGAAACGCAAAGAACTGGTCCCAGAGGAGGCACTGGCTCCGAACCAGCACCTGAACCTGAAGTTTCTTCAGTATTTTATCATGTTACCATGAAAATACAAAAAAAAAAAAAAGACTCCAGGCGGGGGCGACTGTAGCTCAGGAGGTAGACCGAGTTGTCTAGCAATCTGAACGTCGCAGGTTCAAATCCCCGGCTCCCCCAGCTGCATGTCAAAGCATCCAGCTCCGTGTTGAAGTATCCTTGAGCAACTGAACCCCAATATGCTGCTGATGAGCAGTTGGCACCTCGCATGGCAGCCTCTGCCATCAGTGTATGAATGTGACAAGTGTTTAAAGCGCTCTGAGCGGTCTGCAGACTGGAGGACCGCTGCAGAGTCCATCCTGTAACGTCATGACATCATCGTTTTGAGACAGAAAAACCACCTGCTCTCGTCCAAACGCTCATCGTGCTTCGGGCCACGTAGGAGTGAAATAATCACACTATTTTAAGCCAAACAACACATCTCCTGCCAACAATACGCAGTGATCTAATTGCTTTGTGGTCAGAAGAGACAACTGAGCAGTTCCTCTTTACGCTCGCGTCCAAGTCAACACACCCACCAGCTGACAGGAAATGCAAGACGTCAGGCGGAGAGCGAAGAGCAAAAACAGCCAACTTACCTTTTAAGTTCTTCGGGTTGTTCTGCTTGGTCCGCGGCATCTTTTCCGCCTCAGTTCACAGGTGCATCTTGGGGGAAGTGGGTTCTGGCGTTGGACCTCGAGATGAGTCGACTCTTGAGTTACAGTCTGAGCACATCTGCAGAAAACACACACACACGAGAGTCAGGATCAGCTGAACGTGAGCTCGCACGATAATCAATGAGCTGCAGAGTTGTCTGGAGGGGTCCAGGAAGGAGGCGCTGATTGAGTTTCCTCCTCAAACAGGTGACGGGTCGCAGTGCAGCTCCGGATCCTGTCAGTGGGAGGAGGTGTGATTATGTTCCCCTCATATCAATATAACCTCTGCAGCAGCTGCTATCTGCCACTCTGATCTCAAACCAAAAAAAAAAAGGAGGCAGACGGAGGAGACAGGAGGTGGAGGATCGGACGCCGATTGACACGTCAGCCGCTCTTGACGGATGATGCCAACAACGAGGTCCTGCGTGTGCAGCTGGGCGGCCCGGGGCCACACCGAGGTTCACTGTCAGAGAAGTTCAAGACCAGGAGCCTCCTGCACCTCACAGGGGAAACATTTCATCTGATGCCCTTTTCAGACAATCACAACAGACGCTTAAACATGGGTGTCATGCAAATGCCGGTGGTGGGAGTTGATGTGCAGACTCTCACCTCTGCAGAAAAACACAAAAATCATGAATACATATCTTTTAATTTTCAGCTTTCTCGCCCTTGCATCATCCCCCCCACCCCTCCAACATGTCCCCACAACACCTTCTACCCCTGTCAGAGCCGATGCAGCTCCAGGAGCCAGCCTTTGTTCAGCCCCCCCTCCTCCTCCTCACCAATATTACATAACACTTACTACAACTGGATGATGATTTTTTTTTTTTCCTCCCCTCCTCTATACAGTTGGCACATGTGGCGCTAGAGCAATGACATCATCTCACGGTGGATTGTCGGTACCGCCTGGCTGCCTGCCTGCACCACCGGGTCGCATGAAAACATCCACAGAAACACGGAGAGAGGCAGCTCACCTGGACGGTCGCTGATGCACTGGGGCTTGTTTCGCTTCGACGTCGCGGATGAGGATGATGATGAGGAGGAGGAGGAGGAGAGAGATGTGCACATTTCCTCTGGCGTGTCTCTCGGTCTGACTGCGTGCGTGTGTGTGCGCGTGTGTGTGTGCAGATATGTGAGGAAACACCCTGATACCGGTGATTCAAGTCGATGCTGTAACGCAACGTCCTCACCCTGTCAGGCTGGAATGCAACCTGCAGGTGACTAATGAGGGATGATTTCTCCTCCTCCACACCTGAGGATCAAAGCACGCGCAGTCACGCATTGACGGCGTCTTGTGTGTGTGTGCGTGTGTGTGTGTGACATAATCAGCCAATAAAAAAGATGAGATATCAGAATATGAAATAACAAATAACGCTGTTTTCATTTGTATCCACGCTGCAGGAGGAGGAAGGGGAGGGAGAGGGAGGTGACACCGCAAAACACCGCAAGGAAAAAACGCGTTGATTCTCATTTACCTGCATGCAATGAAGTCAGCAAAAACAATGCATGGTGATAGCGTATTTTGAGCCCTGTTGCAACACGTGAACGCCCTGTAAGTGAGGGAGGAGCCAGGGAAAACCCCTCACTGTCTCCGCAACAGCGCTCCAACGGGACGCTTCCCCCTCTCTCTCCTATCCAACAAAAAAAAACCCAAAGCCTCCACACCGTGCGCATTCATCACACCACAAGCAAAACACAGTGAACACATGAGCACCCGCAGAGGTGACACGAATAACACCCCCCCCCCCCCAAAAAAAAACAAAGAGCGGCGCGTAAGAGGGAGCACAGAGCTCAGGTTGCGTTCACGGCGCGCTGCACGGGGGGGGAGAGAAACACTGCGCCAAAAACAAAAACAACACACACAAAAAAACCACGCGTCCTCAGTCTCACCTGCGTCCACACTGCAAAGTTAGCGGCGGTGGTTTTAACGCAGCGATGGCAGCATGTCCGAGTCTCTTCAGGCTTTTTTTTTTCTTCTTCTTTTTTGCAGCCGCACCGCACGACAGCGTCCTGTGCCACCGTGAACCCGCCGCCGCCGCTGCTCCACGCGTCAGGAAACAACGCAGCAAGACGACTCGCGCGCAGTCACGGCGGGGTGGAGGCTCCTCGCAGGTGCAGGGCTCGTTACACACCTTTCGGTGTAAAAGAGGAGGGGGGGGGTCCGGCTCTGTGTTGTCTCCCTTCACCTTCTCTCTCTCTCACTTTCTATTGCAGGAAACAGACAGGCCCTCTGACGTCAACGGGGGTCCCGTCTCCGCCTCTCAGCCACGAGGGTCTCCTCTCCGGGCAGCGGGGGGATCCCGACGGGCGGCGATCCTCGTGTTCCGACACCGGAGCAACACGTTCAACCCCCAAAGAGCGGATCTGCGCTCGTACACCTCCTCCTCCTCCTCCACCTCCTCCTCCTCCTCCTCCTCGCGCTGGTTGGACCGTGCTAAAGACTCCCTCTGAGTGGAGATGCACGTCGTGTCGTGTGTCGCGCGCCCCCCCTCGCGGACCCCCGCCCGCCCTCTCCTCTGCACATAGTTTGGGACTGACGGTTTTCCCGGAGGTTCCTTGTTGTCAGGTCACGTTGTGCCCCTCCGCCACCGCCGACCGGGCTTTCCCATGCACGGACCCGCAGCCGGGTCCCTCTGCAGCCGCGGTGGTTAATAAAAGAGCAGGCGTGAACTGTGGCCTCCATTGGTGCCAAACAACGCGCTCAGATGACCAGTGATGAAGGAAGTCGTCCATCACTCCTGCGTTAAAATACACAACTTAGAGGTGCAACCAGGGAGTTTAGGGGGAAGACATTTTAATCAGAAGAGAAATGTCTTTTTAAACAAAATAAACAAACTATCTCATTAATAAACTGAATAAACAAACTGGTCTTAATGTTTTATTTTGTTTATGTGGCGGACCCTGCCACCTTTTCTCTGAGAACAGCTTGTTTATTCAGTTATGGAAAAAATAAATATTTCTGCGTTTGCATTATTACCTCGTTAATATTGTAAATATTAAAACCCATTTAAATAAAAAGAAAAAAAGCATCAAAGTTTACTCAAAGTACCAAAAAAGTAAAAATATTTATCATGCAGAATGATCCAGAGTAATGTATGTTATCTAACTGATACTAAATGATGCATTAGTTTGCGACTGGATACCTTGTGGGGATCAATAAAGTCTTACTGATAAGTATTTAAACTATATATATAAAGATAAAGATAATGTTTTGATTATATTTATAATGTTTTCAAAATTATCAAATAAATGCATTTATGGGTGCGTAAGTGCATGTGCATGGATATGCAATAAAAGTCAAATTAAATGTGTTGTATTATTATTCACAAACACGTTAAAAAATGTCAGATTAACAGAATAAACAATCAAGTGAAACACTAAAATATCCAGAACTAATTTTGAGTCGTGTAATTTGTTGATTGTAGTAACGTTTTCAAAATTAGTCTAAAGTACAATATTTACCTTTGAACTGTGGAGTAGCAGAAAATGGAAATACTAAAAGTAATATGACCTCAAAATTGTACTCGAGTACAGTCGACTACATGAGTAGACGTACTTTGAGTAAATACTTCTTTCCACCACCTACTGAATTGTAGGCTAGTTAGCCTGTAGCCGTAGTTGTAGCACCTGTGCTAAAACCAGCTGACTAACCAGTGTATACAGCTACATTTTGTACATATTTGACTTTAAAACATTAACTTTATTTGCAGACAGCTAATCAAAACATTTATTTTTCAAACTCGATTTGCATTTAGGCTCAGCTGTTAGCATCCTGTCTGTGTGCAGGAGGCTAACTAACAACCACAAACCAGTCAAAAACACAAACATAGTAAATTACATTACATTTACAACCAATCATGTCCTAAAGTACGAGCACATAACATGTCTGTCTCCTGGCTTGTTGGCAAGCTAGCAAACAAATATCCATTTAAAAGTCAGTTAGCTAGCTGACAGACTCTACTAGCAGGAGGCTAAAAGAGTTAGCCGTCCAAAGCAAAAACATTTTATGTCTTCCATTTTTGATTAAAATAACAACATTAGCCTAAATTGAAACTTACTTTGACTTCCTTTTGGATGCCAACAAATATCCACTGAGAAAGTCTGCTCGCTAATGTCCTTCTAGCTAGAATGAGCTAAACTAGCTAACTGGTACACAGTGAACACCTCGAACTCATACAGAGCAGTGTTGAGAGCGGCCATTTTAGATGCTTAAAGGCGTTAAACATACTTTTGAAGCCGTTCACTGCTAAAATAATATGATCTGTCTTTAGCCCAGTTAGCTGGCCGACAGTTAGCAGAGTCTCACTGCTCACTCAACCAGCTAGAAGAAAGGCTAAAGGAGCTAGCCGTCCAAAGCAAATCATTTTATTTATTCCCTTTTTTAATGAAATAATAACATTTGCCTAAATTAATCCTTACTTTTACATCCTTTTTGAGGGCAGAAGACACTGATGCAAGTGTTTCCCAGTTAGGCTGAGCTTGACAAAAGTCCAATATCTTTGTGTTTTGATTGTTCAGGTGAGAACTACTCTAACTAGCTCCGACTCTTTGTGAGCGCACACACTTAGTCAAATTGTTTTCAAATGACCTTTACGTATTCACACACTTGTGTTTCCCCTGCGTTAACTCAGACTTTCCACAGCAGCTCTTGACTTTAGCGAGCCGTTGTGGCTGTTAAAAAGCTCGTGGAGAGAAACACAGCAGCATGAAGGGAAATTTAACTTCCCGCTCAGTTTCACCTTTCCCCCAAAAAACATGTGAAGATACCACGAAAACGAGGTCAACGCGCTTCCTCGCAGCCCACTCACTCAACTGTGAAAACAAGATGCTTTGCTTTATAGCGGCTCAGGTATGTTTAAAATGATCGATATCTTCGTGCCATTTGCAGCAGAAGAAACAGGTCGTCTGGGTTGCACCGGTGTCGTCTAGTGCCAAGACGCCACGATGTTATTTATATCCTGCGATGGTCGAGCTGTGACACATCACCCGATGAAAAAGGTCATGCTATTTATTGCCTCATAGCCGGAAATAGCTCTCAGATAAACGCGTAAATAAATCAAAAGTTATTTTACCTAGCAACCGCCAGAAGATACTGAAAAACATACACAATGTGCATGCGAGCGCATCGCAGACAGGCTCATTCGAATCCAACACCGCAGTGACAAACAGTTTCTTATTTTTCGTATCAAGTCGCTGCAGTTTCTCACCTAAAAACTTTGCTGCAGTGAGGCAAATCTCCCCATTAATAAGTGATTGTGTGACAGCCGCCCACCATCGTATCACACAGGCTTCCTGCAGACTGCAGAGTGGGACTCCTGGCTCAGTCGCGCTTTATGACTCACCTGTTTCAACTGCAACAACTTTTAAAATGGCACATTTGAATAGTGGAACTTTTTTTTTTTCCTCTCTTTCTCTTCTGCGAGAACAGAAAACGAGGTGTTTTCACGTCGACTGCGGCGTCTCCGTCCGTGTGGAGGATTTTTATTATCGTGTGAGGGGACTAATGAGGGGTGTGGATGAAGAAGTGACTCAGTTTTTCAAACACAACGCGGCTTTTTTTTGTGTGCGCGTGTGACAATTAACATCAACACAAATAGCAACTTTTTTGTCACAGATGCTTCTCATTTTTCTTGTTGCGTTCTCTGCTGTCTGAACACCCACAGAAAAATTGAGATGTTTTTGGTTTTGTCGGTGCCGAGGAGGGGGGAGGGGTGTGTGTGTGTGTGTCTGTGTGTCTGTGTGTGTGTGATGTGAGAAAAAACCTTTTTACATAACCACATTTTTCCTGAGAAGACAGCTTGTTTGGTTTGAGCTAATGCAATGCCAAGAGCAGAACAATTGTTTATTAATTGAGCCCTCAGCTGCCATCCAGTCAGCCAAAGTCAATACGAGCGCCGATCAAATCTGGATTTTTTAGTGGCTGGAGCTGGACGAGATCCATTTGGGCCTTTAAGGGTTCAGCAGAAATGCAATATTACTGTGGTTGTGAGACGATTTGTGTAATGAAGTCTTGTGATGGGACTTCTCTCTGAATAATTTCTCTCTTGGCAGGGAATAAACTTCGGCTCTGGTTATTTCTGTCTTTGCTAGACTACACACACGACTTGACATATAACCTATCGAGAGGTCGTCGCTTCCCCAAAACCAAATGAAAGAGCAGGACGGAGAAGCTAACGTTACGTCCTCTGTTGCTCTACCTGTGGTTTCCTCCATTTTTTTCCCTATTAAAGGACAGTTTCGGGAGTTTTTTCTTATCTGAAGAGTCAGGACAGACTATGACTGCATCCAAATGTCCAGTTGTCTAGAGTCTGGAGTCTTGACGGCTGTCCAAACATACAATATATCCAGTTCACAAGGGCTCTCAAGTTCACCGGACTTCACTGATTTACTTATCCACAATTCATTGCGATACAGACGTGATGTTGTAGAAGTTATCATGAATGTGTAAAACAATTACTCTATTGAAAAGTTACTTGAATCGTGTAGGCCAGCAATAAAATGTAACCACATCACAGAAGTAAATGTTATAGAGGAAAGCAAATTGATTTTATTCTTGTCTTTAGGACCGTCTGTCAGCTCTATGTTCGCCTCACGGTCTCACGCACTCGCAAGAGTTGACACGATGACAGCGAACGCGTCACGGTACGTATGACCGAGCCCACGACGGCTCCGTCGGCAAGTCCGGAGGGTGGAGATTTGGATTCAGCCTAGGAAATAAGATGATACTGTATATTATTACTGTTATTATAGCAGCAGAAATCAGAACAACAGAAATATACTTAATATATTGCCATATAATAATATATAATAATAATAATATTGAAGGCACAGTTAAGGACAGGTGAAGGCTGATGGAGGGAGGATGAGAGATATTTATGATCACAGATTTTCGGCTGTTTTAATTAAATGTAATTGACTTGACTTGATAACAGATCTGCATGTTAGGTCGCCTCGACATCCCCGAGCTCTCCTCCGTGTCAGTTGGACCTTTTGTCAGCCCGGCAACATAATCTCAATTCAGTCGTATCAAAGAAGGGGACTTCCTCAGCTGCCCCCACAGCAGTGATAGTGGATGGCTGCGGGACTATTAATATCCCGGAGTGGTGTCAGAAAATAAGCACAGCTGCCCGGCAGACCCGTCCTCCAGAACAATAGCCTCTTATGTTGCTGTTTGTGTCCTTCGCACCACGATAACTGTTCGGGGGGGGTTTTTCTCTAAAATCTTTGTTTCCTCTCGTATCTAAAATAGATATTTATTGAACTTCTGAAGAAAGACGGTATTCATGAGGGAATGCCTGAGTGTCCTATTTCTCTTGGCACCCAGCGAAGCGTTTGGATAAAGACTGATGTTGCTGAAGTATTTATAGGGTGGCGTCCCTTTTATCCCTTTTTTGTTTTCTCTGTACACTTCCCATTGCTGCAGATATGCAAGGACCAGGCCATGAACAGCCCCTATATAAATACAGTACAATGGCTTTGGCAACCCAGGCTGTCCTGTGTAGATAAGCTCTACCTAACACACACATCACAGCGGACAGTTTTTCCATTTAAAACACCGTTACAGGATCGAGGAGCGGAGCGCAAACAGCAGCTTCGCTCCTTAACAAACCATATTTCAGGGTTTTCAATTAGAGGTGGCACACATGGTTGTAAAAAGGTAAATTATGAGGCTGTAATGTCCAGAGCTCTCGGTGTAATTTGTATCCATAAAGTGTGTTTTTTTGTTTTATCATCGGCGCAGCAAAGCTCCCGAGAGCCTCAGATTAAATTTAACTGTTGTGTTTCTGTATTTCCTCCACAGCTCTGATAAAAAAAAAAAAAAAAGGGTCTGCACACATTGCTGGATGCTTTTTGTTTACACCGCACCATATGATGTTACATAACGGAGGCTGTTGCCTTGGCAACACGAGGACTCCCCCACCCAACCACCACCCATCGACACACACACATAAACACACACATAACACGCCCTAGCCGAGGCAACAGGACATTCTCCGGCTACATGGCTCCACCGGCTGATTAACGAGACGGCCTCTCTCCGGTGTCCCGTAAACGTCGCTCCTGAGAGACGTTTTACCGAAACACCTCCGCTCTTGATGGCCCACTCCGGTGTTGTTTGATAAACAAATTAAACATTCGCAAAATCTTTACCGCCCCGCGCCGAAAACAATCCCGTTATTTACGACCGTCCTGTGATGTCAGCGCTCGGCCAGCTGCGCGGCACAATGTACATGTTATCAGTGGCTGAGTGGCAACAGTGTGAGTCAGTTTTCATTACTTCGTGTGAGCAATCAGCTCCAAGGTCAGAGAGAGGCTCTCCTGCCTTTACTGAGCCATACAATAACAACACCAGGCATCCCCACACAAGAGCTGTCTCTTTGTGTTGAAGGGTACGGCGCTGAGTACTCCTTCAGCTCTCGACGCCGTCTCCGAGCGCCATTCACATGCCATCTGACAGTCCGTCGAACCAGCCTCTGGTGCAGGAGGCAGAAATAGAAGCCGTGGGCCTTCAGTGCTGCTGCGTCTGTCAGCAGACTGATCAATTTAAAGACCACCTCCCCTCCCAGGACGGTTATTTTAGCCGGCTCCGGTTTCAAATAAAGCAGCCCGGAAGAATGAAGTTGGGATCTGCACAGCTTCTTTACATCTTTTATATGAAAAGACAAGCCAGGCACATTATTATTTCAGCTTATATAAAATAACGGTGTAGAAATACTTCGGTCCCGACTGAAATATCTCAACACTGACTGAACAAATCGGCATGAAACTTTGTACAGACATTCATGGTGCCCAGAGGATGAACCCCAGTGAGTTTGGTGTTTCCTTTACTGCCACAACGAGGTTAGCATTGTGTTTTTAGGTGAAATGTATGAAAAACTATCAGATGGAAAGCCCTGAAAGTTGGCACCAACAATCATGCTCCCCTCAGGATGAACTGTCATCACTTTGGTGGTCCCCGGTGGTACTACTGTCCTATGTCCAAACAAAAACCTGAACGACATCCCGATCCTCAGCCTCAGTTGCAGACTTTGTTATCGGACG
Organism: Pagrus major; assembly: GCF_040436345.1. Lineage (NCBI taxonomy): Eukaryota > Metazoa > Chordata > Actinopteri > Spariformes > Sparidae > Pagrus > Pagrus major. The sequence goes on from NC_133230.1 coordinate 12,811,606, forward strand.
TTAACCACACTGACATGTTAAATTAAGATGGTAAACACGGTTGACATTATACCTGCTAGCATCAGCATGGCAGCATTATCATGGTCAGGTACAGCTAGCAGAGCTGTAAGACTCTTAGCCAGTGTTGCAAATCGGGGAAAGGCTCGACTGAATGTTTTCTCAGGAAAACTGAATCAGTCCATCAGTGCTGTGGAGGAGACGTGTGTGTACAATGTGTTCATGTATGGTTTCACTGAGGAAACAGCGTCTTCACACGCATATAAAGACATTAAACCGTGAACCTCTCAAGGTCTTGCGGATGTCTTCTGGCACGTTAAGATCGTAAAAAAAAACTGTCCCAAAGTATGCAGCCGGGCTCGGATCCAGATATGATTATCAATAAACAAGAGCGTATTATGTGTTTGAGTGAGAAGACGTGATTGTTGGTCCTTAGAGGGGGAACATTTGAGGGTATTCCCAAGTCGGCCATCGTGGCCGTGCAGCGAATACATGATGGCAAGTCGGAGAGCTTCAGCTGGCTTTGTTTCAACTCCAGACACATGATGCAGGGAGAAAAGCTGACATTCAGACCTCTTTCATATGGAGATTTTGTATGTGTAAATCTTCTTCCACTCAAGCTAAAGCCACTAAGGCAGACTCTAAGCATCGTACAGTATGTGTGGATTTGATGTTTAATCAGTGGAGCAGAAGTGGAAAGATGTCGTTAAGTGAAAGATTTTACGCCCTTCTCTAATCCCTGGTGAGAAAATCACTTCGCCAGCTTTAAACGCGGCGCTTCTCGGAAAAGTGTAGCTGAGGTAAACCTCGTTCTCTGTGCCCTGTTTAACCCCCGGTGGCACCATCCAGCTCCTCCATGCCGCTGCAAGCTGAGCCTTTAGGAAAAATAAATTCCCCCTTTTTTCACAGTTCCCATGTGACCCACTTATTGTCCAGAGGAAAAACACATATAATGTTTTTTAAGCCTCTCTTTAAAGCGCGGCCAACATCCTTCTTTTGGGATTTTCTTGCCCTGCATTTGAGTCACCGCCGCAGACGCGGTGCCAGTGAATTTACTACAGTCCTGCAGCGTTTCCATTCAGCTGCAGACACACTCTGCAGACCCGGGTACGACACCGAGCTGCGGAGCTGTGACGACATCTGGACAGCGCCGCGGAGGAGGATGTGAGGCCAGACTGAAATCCTGGGTCCCGAAAGAAGTAGGAGAGTGTTTTTCGGGAGAAGCCTGGTGTTGTGTCAACATTTCCAGTGACGTTACCGCAGAGGGGAAAAATCCCTGCTGTTGGGAAGGCCGCGCTGTGCTAATAAGGGAAAATGCTTTGAGTGTCTTCTTATGACAGTAAATATACAGCAGCTTGAAAGGAGGACAGGGAGCAGAAACACAGTAATTCATTTCCAGGCTGGAGTAGAAAAGAAATATTACAGGGAGAAGCTGTATTTCTTTTAGATCGCTGTAGCTACAAATATGTATGGATGTATGAGCAGCGGTCAAAAACAGGGTCATATGAGGACACGAAGGGCACGTCCTCTGTAGTATTTTTGAGATTTGACAAACTACAGGTTGGTGCATTAAGTCCTTTATTAGTTAACTACTATGTGGTTGAGACTTAGCTGGGTCCACAGTTTAGAGTGATGCAAAATATCTGAGGCATTCAGTGCAGCGGTATTTGTTTTGTAAGAGTAAAATATCATTTAAAATCCACCCAACCCAGTTTGCATCATTATTAAACAGCATTCTGAGCAAATGTCGGGTCAGATACGGATCATAGCATGCTAATGTTAGCTTTGTCAGTTGGCGCAGTTTGCTGTGCTGTTACACGTGAATCTTGAAGACAAAATCTGTTGGAAGGTGTATGTAGCTCTTCATCTGTAGTCTGACATTATTAGCATAATATGTTGTAATTTAAGGAAGGGTTTATTTGCCAAAACAGGTATCTCTGTTTTGATTTATTTTTCTAAATGTTTAGTCGATTATTTTTCATGCACGTAATCAAATCAATCGAGTCTTCCACGTCTTTTGCTTTCCATCTAAACTCGTCCTACGTTAGCAGGCTAACGTTATAGCTTTGCCAACTGGTTCTGTTAGCTACAGAGCAGTTACACGTATCAGGTTTGTCGGCCTAAATACAGTATTTACTGAGGATTACTCTCTGTGCATGAACTTGTTTATGTGGCACAAGTATTTTAATTAAGTGATGTCTAAAACTCTACTTAGCATCTAAAAAGGTCTGAACTTGGCTCACAACTGGCTCTGGAGCAGGATTTCCTTGTCAACAATCACACACAAATGACCTTTAGTGGGTTTTTAAGGCTGATTTTGACTCAATATCTTCAGGTTTGACTGCTTTTAGACATAAAATACAATATAATGAGACAAAATGTGAAGGAAGGAACTCAAATGTGAAAGAAAAGGACACGATTTCCTTGGTTGTGAGTCATCCATTTCCTAAAGGTACGGTGTTGCAATGTTGCACCAACACGAGTCAGTAATTCTTCAGAAAAGGCTGCTGATTACTTCTAGGAATACTGAAGTGAAAGTAAAAAAAAAGGGCCATCTAAAACCAAACGTGTGTTACTTCTTTTCTACAAAGCAGACATGAGAACATGATGTGAAAGCAGAGTAATTTCTGCAGGCCATTTTTCTCATTGATCTAGAGCGTGACGCGGCAAAGTGTTAGTATCTTAAAGATCTATCACAACATTCAAATTAAAAGCACTTTCCACTTGTTTGCACTCTGAATGCCTGGAAAACATTTGCGGGAAGAAGACGGGGAAAAAAAAAAAGGAGGGGAAAAAATCCTGTCAGCTGTATTGTTGCTACTTTTAGACCCCTCGCTGGAAAAGAAGGAGGGCAGGAAACAAAGAAACACACTTGGAAAAATGCTGCATTAGTCAGAGAGGAGAGGAGGAGCCGGATGCAGCTTCCCTGGTTCTTCATACATCAGCTGATTTATGGGCACTTAATAACTCTCTATTGTCCCTGTGAGCGCGGGGCCCTGGGGAGCGTCACCGCCTGAAGCAGAGAGCCCAGTGTGCCGAGGAAACCTCCGGCATTCAGCGTATTGATCCATTAATTGTTCTCTGAGTGCTCCGAGGTAAATGTGTCGGGCCTGCGGTCAGTGCTGTTCACCTCAGGTCCAAACTGATGAACGCTTCAGGTTTGTTTCACGTTGAAATTACAACTTGATTCTTCAACAAGATGACCAGGAAGGTTTTAAACAAGTCAAATCTGAACCACTTTATTTGGAGGTGAAACTCAAAGTGAGCGCACCGAGACAGTAACTACGGCAAGTGTAGTGTGTCAAATATAAACAACGGAAGTCTGAAACTGTCATGGACGTTAAGAATAAACAGTTTGGTTAATAATAATATGTTCTTGTCTATTTAATGAGAAGACAGTTAGCCTAGACAGTTAGCCTAGCTTAGCATAAAGACACAGGGAGAAATAGACCGTATTCAGACAGCGGCCATTTTCTTTAACATCATGCTTATATTTCCCAAAATGTCAAACGGCAATTTAAAGGTGCAATACAAATTATTTTAGTTAAAATCAATCAAAAAATGTACTAAAATTTTCACCAGAATATGAATTTAAAAAAAAGTTTTGACATTATGACATCTATGTTCTGTGTTGCAGGGATATCTATGGAAGTTAGCACGCTAACCAGCTAGCCTGTCCTGGGCCGAAGCTCAAAAAACATCGACACTGCCTCGGCGCTCCATGCTTCCAGTTGGGAGCACTAGCTGCACGGCTAACTGAGCTAACGGCAGCTACATTCAGCAGTATTTGTTGTGAGCATGAGATCAAACAGGTGGCCAATTCTTACATATTGCACCTTTAAAAAAACCAAAATATAACATGTTAATTAGCAAACTTTAGAGGTGCTGATAGGTGTGTTTTGTTAGCCTTGGAGAGACCCTAAGCTAAGCTAAAGCTAACAGGCCCTTAGCTGCAGCCGTTCTTACATGTGCGTGCCGTTTGTTCCCGTGTTTGTCTTGTTTCTGTTAGCGGACTGACTCAGTCTGTTTTGTTTGGATTGATTCGCTTTGCTTGGTTAAACTGGTTTGTTTTGGTTTCTTCATCCTTTAACCGTCTGTCATCTGACATTAATTAGGAAATGAAACTGGTTGCTGTTGTTGACATATGAAATTCAGTGTTTCCCCAGAGAAACTAGGTAACTTCTTAATGTCAGGGTCACACAGAAAGTCTTATAAAACTTTGAAAGCAAATGATACTGTGAATCCATGTCTGCCGGCCTCAGCTGTTAACAACATGTTTCATATTTAATCTCAAGCTGTCGACAGAGTTTTCTTCTTCAAGGCTTTTTCATAAACTTCTTTCACTTCTTCTACAATCTTCACTGGGAATAAATCACTCAAGTCTGAGCGCTGCGGACCGGAAACATGGGAGTTAAAGTAGTTTAAGTATATTAGATGTAATTAAAATCAAAATCAGGCGTTCCCCGGGGCGGCTCTCTCACAGTTTCGCTGCTCTCTTGATACGACTGGCCGGCTTTTATGTGTTTTCTTTTTTCTCTCTGATAGACGGATGGGTTGAAAGAAGCAGGCGTATCATACATGTCCTCCCGATGAAGAAGAAAAGCGTTTTAGGATGACGCAGCTCACATACTGGATCCCGTAAACGGTTTAAATGCTGTAGTTTGAGGGCTGCTGTGGAGTCGACTGCAGCAGAGACTCATACAGTTGTCAGTGTGTCCTCAGCTCTCTGACGCCCCCTGTGGACAAAACACAAACACACTTACAGCCCTGACTACTCTGATTAAACTCTGTACCTGCATTAATACTGATAACGCACATATATGTGTAATATTTATACAACTTTATGTACATTTACTCAAGTACTGAACTAAAATGTTGAGGTTTCTGTATTTTACTTGAGTATTTTCATTTTCTGCTGCTTAATACTTCAACTCCACAACACTTTGGAGGCAGATATTGAACTTTATAGTGCTGTAAAAAGTACCCCGAAGTCAAACTTGAGTAAAAGTAAAGATATCGTGTTAAAATATTACATTTATGAAAGTGAAAGTCACTCATACGACTAGTACTTGAGTAAAAATCTTCAAGTATTTGATATTAAATGTACTTAAGTATCAAAAGTATACATAATGTGTGTTATACATATTGTATTACATGTATGTAAATATTGTATACTGTGAGTTGAATGATTATCAGATCAGTAACTAGTAACTAAAGTTATCAAATACATGTAGTGGAGTAAAACGTACAGTATTTAAATTTAAATGTAGTAGAGTGGAAGTATAAAGCACTAGAAAATGGAAATACTCAAGTAAAGTACCTCAAAATTGTACCTTAGTACAGTACTTGAGTACATGTAATTAGTTACATTCCATCACTCCACTTCATTTATTTGATAGCTTTAGTTACTAGTTACTTTGCAGTTTGGATGCTGCATCAGAGCCGATAGGACATTTTTATTTATTTCATCTTCATTTACCGCCAGAAAACTGCTTCTGAGACTTTAGTACATTAATTATATCAAATACTTTAAGACTTTAACTGGAGTACTGCTCATGTCGGGTGACTTTCACTTTTACTAAAGTCATATTTCAACACGATATCTTTACTTTTACTCAAGTATGAACAAAACACACGATGATAATGATCCAATAATGTGACAGAACCCATTTTACTTTTACTGCATTGTGCTGATGATACTCACATATTTGGAAGGAGGGACTTTTACTTGTAACAGAGTATTTTTAAATTGTGCTAAAGCCTGACATTAACAGCATTTTGGACATAATATATATAAATACTTTTGCTTATTTACAGCATCCCTTACAAAAACTAGTGTTTTAGACTTTAGTCAAAGGGAAACTCCACCTCAGGATGTTTAGTTGTTGACGTTAGACGACAGTGTGTGTTTGCGGTGTGTATTTTTGTGGGGATATAAAGAGAAACAGTCCGGTTGCATTATGAGAATCGAGAACGGGAAGTTGAACTCATTTGAACTGGCCTTTTTTAAATCCTCTCTCACGTTATGCTTATCTAAATAGCTGGAGTGCCACCTAAAGTAGACATTTTTCACATTAGGCTTAGTGGAAATGTTTTTCTGAGCCCTCCACAAAAAGAAAAAATAATCCCGAGCCTTAACTAAACAGCTCTCTTCATTATTGAACGATTGTCAGAGGATGTGATGCAACAGTGTTCGGTCACACGGATCAGTCACGACAAAAAACCCTAACCTCTGAATGTTTGAGTGTTGTGATCACGACAGATATGAATCACGATGTTGACTGAACGATCTCAACACAAGGTCCGTTAGTAGATGTTCAGCTTCCAAACACGTCACACAGTTTTCCTCAGTAGATATTTTGTTTTCTCTGAACTTTAAAGAAACATCGACTTTAAAGGCTGAAACTGAAATTTCATTATCATGTCGTCATGATGATCTCTTGTATGTATTATTGAGCCCGTCCTCATCAGAAAAACGACCATACAGGTGGAAAAGGAAAGCAGCTTATGGCCGATACCGACGTTCGATGTTAGGCGGCGTCCTCTCGCAGCTGTGGTCAGAAGAAGTAGCATAAAAAGTGAAATGGCGGTCGGGTTAACCAGATCGCTGTTTGTGTCCGGTGTGACACCAGAAGTCAACGGTGCCTTCTTTTAACCTGCTAACGTGGTGATGTCAGTAATGATGTCAGGCGTAACAGTTACTTTGAGCCAAACCACGATGTTTTCCTCAACCTGACCGAACTGTGACTGTACGACAGAAATAACCCAGAGCCGAATAATCCAGAAAAATAAGAAAGATAACTAAAAGATGTTAAGAAATAACCGTCACTGAGAGAGCGGCGCACCAGGCTCCATTCAGAATTCTGCCATTTTTACGCTCGTGCGCTGCAGCGGTCATGTCGTTTCAGGAAGACATTGATAATCAGCTTATTCAGTCATGTAGGTATGAGGATGTGTTGGAATGATCATAACAATCAATCAATCAAGCCTTTATTTTATACCTTTATAGAAGAAATCCTGCTCAAAGTGATTAACAGTCAGAAAAAGCGGACTTATTGGAACAACAGCAGGTGAAGACAGGGAAACAACGCAGCAGTTTAACGCTCTGAAAGCCACATCCGAACATGTTCAACCTGCTGTGAGGAGCAGCTTTGGGTTGTTCATCTAAAATTGTATTAACCACTGACATTATTTGGCTGAGCGAGTGCCCAGTGACTCAAACTGCCAGAAGTGGTTTATTTTAACTTTGCTCCCCCGTCCTCGCAGAGGCCCGCTTGTTTTACATTTCTAAAGGATCTCAAATATAATGTATAAAAACATTTAGCTCAGGGTTTATTTTAGCTGAGGTTTTGTGTGATTTTTGGATTTCATGTATTTTTCACTCCAACGCCTGCCGAGAGAAGAAAAACAGCGCTTGGACGGTTGAAGTTTGTAATCAATACTTTGATTAACTCCTCGTGTTTCTGGAGAGTTTGAAGAGAAAGTGCCAAGAAAAGATCAGCTTCAGTTTTACTATTTCCCTCCTGAAGGTCTGTTTATATGAGAGAAAATGATCCTACAAGGAGGCTGATTAAACTTTTTAAGATTTATTTTAAACATCGCTGTGGTTAAAATGTGTCTTTGGTTTTGGGGCGGAGAAGATGCAGTGATATTATAACAACACCGTACAGTTGGGAAACGTCTAAACTAATACTCTTTCTGCTCCTCTCCTTCTTCTTCTTCTTCTTCTTGGAAATAGGCGATGGGTGGGTGGGTGGGTAGATTGTGGGGTAAAAATAAAGAGCAAAAGGGAATGAGTCACCGTTCCCTCAATCCCAGTCTGGATATAAATACATCCGCATAGACACTCATATACGCATACGATTCTCCACGCGTGGCTGACATTACATAAGCTGGAGCGTGGGAGGTGTGATGCCAGGCATGTATAATTCATCAATGTGGGACTCAACTGAGGGGTAGCTCTTAAACCCAAGTGAGCCCCCCCCCCACCCCCCGGAAACACATCGCCGCTGTTTTGGGTTGAATGTGATGCTCGATGCTGATGCGGACGAACCTGAGAGAGTCAAGACCGGAGTGTTAAATCAGTCAGTGGCAGCGGCGAGCGTAAACTGACAGACGGCCCGGAGGCTTCACGCGGCGGCGCGGAGCAGTTATCGAATGTGACAGAAAAGTGGGGAGAAAGATCAGATTGTCACAGCGGCGGAGCAAGAAACGGAAACACGGGGATGTGCTGAAGAACAATCTCTAAAAAGGAGTTTGAGAAGGAGGAGAGTCGCCTCAGATACATGAGAGTCAGCTCAATAAATATATATAATCACAATTTAAATTGATGTTGCAGTTATGGAACAACATTATCATTCATTTGGAGTTGTGTTTCTGTCCACCTGATGAATATAAGTATAATATACACTGTGTTTCAGCTCTGCTTTTGGTCTCAACCATATCTGAGGAAATTATCTGTTTTCTTGGTAGATAAATGCTCCACTGTGTTTATCAGCTCGTCACCAACTGTGTCCAGTAGGCACCCTGTTGCTGCTTTAAACACACAAAATGTAACTTCTGCACTTTCAAGACATAACAAAAGACATTTGCAGAGAGTCCAGGGCAGATCCGGACCTTCTGGAGGAATAAACACCAGGAGTCACATCAGATTCTGGTCCGATCTGGAGCTGATGACCGACGGGAGGAGAGCTCATGCTGACCTGTCCTGTACTGGTTGAACTAGACATACTCTTTATATTGGATTTTAGTGTTTTTTTTCCATTTTTTAACAATATTTTTGATGAAAAATCACCATTTTTTTCAATAGGATCCAGGTATAATCACTACACAACTCAACAGAATATATAACAAATGTCTAGTTCCAACCTTCCAGCTACTTTGAGAGAAACATACTGGAAAACTAAACTTTTATGGGTTAATCTAGACAGTAAAGAGCTGGCTCATCTTACCCATACAGCAGTAAACACATAGTAAACTCCACTCTGTCTCCTCCCTTACACTGCCTCTGATCAGATTTGGTGCATAGTCACTATTTTAAGACACTGCAGTCAGCACAAATCCAGCATTATGTTTTATTACATAATACACCTGCCTGAAACTGTCTCATCCGGTGCTCAGCAACCTGCAGGCTCAGTTCACACCTGCCAGCACATCATTGTCACATTCCTGCTCAGCACAACAGCACTAATCGCCATTTACTTCCAAACCAACACTGGCAGAAAGGTCAGCGTCCCGGCCAGCAGACTGAGAGTAATGGCTGGGATGAGAGCGCCCCTATCCCTCCCCTCGCTGGGTCAGAGTCGCAGGCTGGCAGACGAAGCCCAAATCAGCAGCGACATCTCAGCGGTGGCTTGTTACCGCCACCGACCCAGCGTGCTCAATCAAAATGTCAGGGCCCGGGCCTGGCAGGAAGGCTGAGGTCCGGGCAGGCAGGTCTGGAGGAGGCCTGATAGGGGTCCACCATTGTCCCCTCCGTGCTGAAGAACGCCGTCCTCCCTGTCTGTGGCATTTAACCTGTCAGCCTCGTGCTAAACAGGGGTGGAGCTGAAGGCGTGGCCATGGGTGGCACAGGCCGCCCCGCTGGAGTCCTCCTACCAGAGTCGGACAGTGAGAGTAAGCTGGCTGGTTGTACTGTGGATGGATTACTAAATGGGCTGACCAGGTTCAGAACCAGCGGCCTAAAAGAGACAAAGAGGCAAAAGAGAACAACTTCAAAGACATGCAAAAGGACAAAAAAAGACACAAAAAACGACCACCAAGAGACACAAAATGGCCACAAATACATTAAAAAGGACAACCTACGCATAACAACCACAAAGCGATGCAAACTGGCCACAAAGAGACGCAAAACAGCCACAAAGAGATGCAAAACAACCACAAAGAGACGCAAAACAGCCACAAAGAGACGCAAAATAACCACAAAGAGACCCAAAACAACCACAAAGAGACGCAAAACAACCACAAATAGATTCAAAACCACCACAAAGAGACACAAAACAACCACAAAGAGACACAAAACAACCACAAAGAGACACAAAAACACCACAAAGAGACACAAAACAACCACAAAGAGACGCAAAAATTACTACAATGACAGTTTGTAGTCAGTCTGTCGGAGGGTTGGGGTCTCTTTTTAAATTTCTTTGTCGAGGGGCCCTTTGTCTCATAATCTGTCCATTGCTGTAAACTATTTGCAGGTACAGTTATCAACTGTTTGTCATGTTTGTTTATTTGGCCTTTTGTGTTATTTTAAATGAAAAATGTTACAATCTCTATTGAGGGTGAACAAGAAGCAGGGCTCCTCACATCTTTACTAATTCAACACTTCACAGATGCATCCCCCCTCTCTTTATAAAGCTGTGCCCCAGTCTTACCCTCCTCCTTTAAAAGTTTATAAACCCGCCCTGCTGTTACATAACTGTTCTGGTAGGATGTGGAGGTCCTGAAGAGCAGGGATGACAAACGTTTTTACGGTGGGAATCAATTATTGATGAGGACGAAGCTTGTTTATAGCACAACTCATTTGGATCAAGAAACCACCAAACACTCTGCAGTTATAACCGATGCGAACACATTACATAACAGAGCGGCGGAGTGGAAGAAGGAGGAAATCCTTTAGTCTTGTGTCTGAAAAGCATCCGACATACTCCGACTGTGCAGCGTGATGCTATCTCAGCCCGTCTTATCATCACACTGAGTAAAACGTGTCATCCTCAAACAGACACGTCGCATCTGATAGAGATTCTTATCACGACGTCAAATCGCTTTTGTCAATCTGAAAAGAAAAGAGAAACTAAATTCAACCAGAAGGGAAAGAAAGAAAAAGACTCTTCAGTTCTGAGGATGGATGACATTTCTGCAGCGTGTTTGAAGAAAGGTTTTAGAGGCAGACTGACCTCATTCAAATCCCTGCAAAAAGACTCAAATGCATCCTAATGTTCAGTCAAATCAAGTATGTGTCTTTCAGTTTTTGTCTTCCCACTGCTAAATTCTGGAATAGTAACCTAAAAAATGACATAAGAGTTATGTAACGTAATAACTTTGAAGAATATCCACATGATTCGTCTCTGCTGAAGCCTCAGTTTGGTTGTGAGTTAACTTGGATATGAACTGAAGACGTTTCACCAGGAAACCGTTTATTGAGGTAATAACTCAGGTGAGCAGTAGGGTCATTTTCTCATAAGCTTACATCCAATTGGACTTGTTTTTGAAACCATTGGAGTCGCCCCCTGCTGAGCATTAGAAGCCAATGATTTCCTCCTGTAATACAAAGACATACAGGTTCGTATGACTGATAACGTGTCCTGGAGGACTCCACTTCTCACCCAGTGTGAGCTCTGACAGACGTCCTCCTCCCTCTGGGACTCTGCACAGGATAAGCGTGTATATGTAGATAATAGACGAGGGATGGATGGATAATTACCTGTCAGTCAGCTCTTACGTCTGGCAATAACATCTACTTTACCCGGTTGTCACTTACTCACAGGTGTGATGTGCAGAGCTGTCAGTCATTTTCTCTGAATAAATGCTGTTGAATAACAAAATAATAAACCAGTTTGTTCCTCCAGTTCAGATGTGGGAGCAGGCCATCAGTCCCACCGTGAATCCACAGGTGAATATAAGGCTAATGCATCATTTACAGGAGATCATCTCCGCTTGGATCGGATATTGACAGGCTGAATGAGTGATGGGCTCTCTGACACAGTCGTCGGTCCCGGCGGCTCTGAGGATGAATCACTGTGGGGATCCCAGTGGGTGATGTAAGAGGAGCTGGATGGACACGAGAGTGAGAGAGGCAGGCGATGCTGCTCTCTGGTGGCTTTAATGGAGAATAACATTTGATGCAGCCTCTCATAATTTATAATCTCTTCAACCGTTTCAGGAATCTACAGCAGCTCTGGGAGGATTGTCACACCTGGTCAGGGACTAGAGATGAAATGTCTGGCATATTTACAGTAATGTTTATTAATATGCACTGTCCAAATAAACTGGATCCATGAAATTAAACAAATTGTAAAGAAATAAACAGACTGTAAGCAAACAAACTGATAAAAGTTAGCGTCCAAAATTTGTTTTGATCTGAAGGAGTTGTGCTGAAGCAGATGTAACAAATTTTGTACCTAAAACATTGACTTTATGTAATTCAGTTACATAAATTACACATTGGATTTTCATGTAATTCAATTACATGACTTCTACGTGAAATATTTCCAGATGTAATGCATTACTTTTATGTATAATACTTGACAAATTGCATTAACGTATTTTAAGCAGACAAAGTTAATAGATTTATTCTCATCAACTCAACGTGACAGAAATACTTTGCATTAAATGATAAACTTTATGTAACTTAATTACATGGACATCCTGTAAGTCATTAAAATACATAAATTCAATGTTTGAGCGAAATAATTTTTTGTAGGAATTTACAATTTTCCAATTTGAGAGGTTTCGTTTGATGCCAACAGACAAAAATGTAAGTTATGTTTGTTTTTTTTTACCTTTAAATACGGTGAGTTAATACGTTTTCTGAGTGTACAGTGTCTCAGTTTACATGTGGTACATACAGTCTTTGGTTTTATTATTGAATCTGGATTATTACCTTAAAAAAAAAAGTTTTTTGCATTGTATGTGTACCATTTATGATTAAAGTTTGTGTATCAGTTTAGCATGTTAGCTTGTTCAATATTTTCCAACATGCAAAGAAGCGCTAAAAAGGTACATCTGAGGCTGATGGGAATGTTGGCTGAGTATTAGATAAACTGAACCTGATGTTGGAACTGGACTAAAAGTCAGGGGATGTTTTTAGGATACATCTTGTAAGGAACATGAAGAATTTGGGTGTAAATGTCCTTTAAAAGTCTCCAGATTGAAGGTTTCTCAGTTTCCTCTTCAAACTTCACAGTCCTTCCTGTCTGCTGCTGGAGACAGAGCCGGACAACCAGCGGTGTTTGTCACACCGTCCCTCACACGCGACCACTGTTGGTCGAGACAATAGTCCCTCATCAGAAAGTAATCATGGACGAAGGAGGAACACCAGCGGGGGATCCCACATTGTTCTGATCCGAGGAGGAGAAGCAGGGAGTGTCGAACGGCGAGCTGCAGAACAATGGAGGCAAAGAAAAGGGCTTTTTTTTCTTTAGCATTTAATATTAAAAGGTCCAGTGTGTAGGATTTAGAGTGAGCCCCCAGGAAGAGCGGCAGGCTTAGAAAGCCAGTTTTAATAGTGGCTAAACCGCGTAATTACATCGTCACATGACACACTGGGGCCCAAAAAGACTTTTTCCCATGAGCTAACATTGTGATAGAAATGACTCGTTTGACTGTCATAACTGGAGCCATTCAGTCCGATAAAATTTGGGAAGTCTAGAAGAGCCACACGATTAAATAATTTTAACCCCATTCAAGTCAGCCGGACGCTAAAGCAGAAGTTAGCCGGCTCAGTCTTGAGTGTGCACGCTATATGGGCCCCACAACACTGAAGATCCAGGTATTTTCAGACCGGGGAAGTCAAGCTTTTATCGACAGTGGTGAAAAACGTTAATCTGGAACCGTGATCCTAAATTAGACAACCATTACCTCCATCTTATACTACCACAAGCTGCTGATTTTTTCTGATTAATCCCTCAAAAAGATCATAATCAAGTCAAAAACTGTGGGTTTTCTTTGAAATCCCATCAACGGACCTAAAGCTGGACTTACTGTAAAACTACAGAGACATTTTTGGCATTCTTGTGACTGTAAACACTCCGGCTTTACTCAGATTTCATTGTGTTGACACTGTAGGAGAATATGTTCCATGTTTAGGATATTGGGGTCCAAAAGAGGAAACCCAGACAGAGATCACAGCTCGGTCCAGACGACAGGCGCTGCTGTGACAGCGGGCCGGGCCTTCTGATGGAGACTGGCCCTATGAACTGTTTGTCTGTTGTCTGAGCTTTATATACTGCACATTATGAGCAGTCAGCCCACACAAAGGCAAGGTCAATAATGTGAAGTGATCCGCCGGGTCAAAAGACCTGGCCCGGTTCCAGCCATTGTTGAAGGGGTGTTTTTTTCAAAGCAAGCATGCAACCTCCTTGTCTGCACTCACGCTCAACTTTTGAGTATTTCCTGTGGAGGAATCAATAAGACAATAGCAGCGAGTGGCTCCGTGGTCCGCATGAAGGGACAGGTCTGACGTGTCAAGGAGCTTTACTTCATGATTGAATGCTTGGATATGCAAAGTGGCTGCAAACAATAAAAATTCTCGGGAATTTAGGACGTTTTCAGGAAGTTTTGATCAAATGAATTTTTTTCCACTTGCTTATCTTGTTGTTGGAAACACAATGAAGAACCTGAAGAATCAATTGTGTGATGCCAACATTTCCTTTTTTGAATACAAATGACAGAATCATGGCTTCCTGCTAATCACATCTATCCCAAGGAAATTCATTAATTGATATTTTCAGGAATTTCAATACTATTCAGTCACTCACCATGGGCGTAAATCACAGGGGGGGCAGGGAGGACACGACCCCTCCATCCTGGGAAAAATATGATTTATCCACCATGATATTCAACCGTCAGAACAACCAAAATTAAGTTTTTACAATGTAATTTTAGACATCTTTTCAACTTCAGTACGTCTAAAGAACTTCAAGTGGATCAAAATTTATCTTTCACAAAGGACAAATTTTACGCCATGCAGCAGAAGCTACGGGGTAGATCTGAACCCCAGGCCTCAACCTCAGTGTCCTGCGTGAGGCACACACTTTACCAGGTGAACTATTAATTTTGAACAACAAAAAGTTCTTTAATCGTCTATAACTGAAGTTGAAAAGACGTCTAGAAAAGATATTAATTCTGGCTCTACACCAAACAACTATCTTTCTGGTGCGTTTAGGAACAGATCGGACAAATCCTACTGATTTAAGATTTAAGCTTTAATAGTCTTTGAATTATATTAATATGATGTGAGGTTCAGTTAACTTTGCACTGAAATGTCTGGTAGAAATGTCCTTCAGAGGGAAACTTTTTACTTTGACACTGACTACATTTCACGGCCTGTTGGGACAGAAGCAACAACAGACTGGGAAAGTTGTGGATGCTCTAAAAACACCTGTTTGGGACATTTCACAGGTGATAGTATCATGATTGAGTATGAAAGAGGGAGTCGAGGTTCACCACTTTGTGAAGCATGATTGTATAAAGGATTTTTCTCTACATGAGCTCAGGAACACTTCGTTCAACTGATGTCGGTAAACACAGTTTGTTTGCAGATGATCACATGCTGTTTTTGTACGATTCCAAATTTGGAATAAGGGTTGTATATAACCAAAAGTAGTTGAAATTGAAATAATTAAAAATGCAAAGATGCAGGTCTCACAAGCTGCAGTGATTCAGTGTGATTGAAGGTCACTTCAAATCACAAAGTTTATTGTCTCTGCTGTATTGTACACTTGCATTTTTCCCAAATAAACACCACGGCTTCATTCCCTGGCCTCTTATGAAACACTTCCTGCCCTCGCAGCAGCCGCTGACCTCTTATCAGCTCTGCTCAGCCTCTCTCTCTTATTGGTTATAAAACTCCTGTTCACATCGCTGCTGCTGATGAGTGGAAACCAGGAGCTCAGTCTCTGGCTCTGTTCTCCGCCATTAAAGAATAGAATAACAAAAAACAAGGTGATAACAACTCGAGACCTTTGTCCTTACAAATCCACAAGGATGCTGATTAAATTCCAGCTCAGTTATTCATACGTCCTCCTCCTCCTCCTCCTCCTTCTCCTCACATTACATTCAATATAGACAGCCGGCTCTGCTTAGGGTTTGGGTATGTTATCCAAAAAAGCCTTGAAAAAGCTGGCGGTCAAATCCTTTCAAGCCAGGGAGGAAAGCACATCACACGGCTGGAATGGCAATGAAATGTCAAATCAGATATGAGAAGAAGCGATTGTGTTTGGTTCAGTCGTGGAGTCTCGGGTGCAATCAAAATGCTTTAGGAGGCCCTGCCCCTGTCATTACAATGATGAGACATCACGTACTGGAAGCTTTTTTTGGGTATCTTACCACCAAATGAAAACAGCCCACTTCCTCCGCCCCGGGGCAGACAAAACACAACTTTAGCTTCTCTAAAAAAAGGTTCATGAAGGAGAGCACGTACAGCAAAGTGAAGTGCTCGAGTGGCCTCCTTTTTCCGATGATCTCCGCCTGCCCCGGTGCCACCAGGAGACGAGCCACGAATGGAGATGGCGCGTCTGACCCGGAGGACAATAGAAACAGAGGCACCGTGAATAATAATGATTCACAAACCGGGCTGTGCGGTGCCAGCTTGATGCACAAAGGGTCAACACAGCAAATACTAATGAGTTTGATTCTTTACTTTCAGAGTCAAGCAGACAATTTGGATTCATGACGGATTAAATCATCTGTAAGAGCAATGCAAATGGACAGTTTCTGAGGGGGAAATAACTTCTGCTGAAAGTGAAGAACTTGAGTATTCAGTGAGGTTAATTTTTGCTTTAATTAAGTTAATACACAGCAAAATTGTCAGAGTTTATGTTAATCACAGGCAGTGGTGGACTCAGGGAATGAAGGGTCATAATGTCACCGAATTAAGATGCTAAGATGCGTGGAGAAACACACTTCAACCTAACATCTCTACGTCGTATGACTTCTGATGAAGAAATGCCAAAAGAACACGCATCAGAGTAGGTTAACGACCGTCCTGTCCTCAAATTTGTGTAGGAAAGGCTCCTGTTCAAGTTGTGATTGCAGTCGCAGAAAGATGTGACACATGTGAAGTGAAGAGAGGGCATCTAACCACGCTTTGTCCACTGGAAGGGCTCCCTAGAGGGCACGTTATCAGGTTTTATTTCGATAGGGGCATCCAAGAGGGCACGCTGAGGGCCTGTGATCACTGGTGGACTTGATGATCTGGTGACGAGTGGCTGATGAACCGGGCTTTAAAGACTGCAAGCCGATGAGCTGATGAGCTGATGAGCAACAGGTGAGCTGATTGAGAGAGTGGACAGGTGAGATGAGTTGGATAGCCACGTCCAAAAACACACAACTACACACCACTGTTGTAAGAAATATCCAAAATTCATACTTGAGTCAAAGTAAAGATATCATGTTAATATATTACTGTAAGTAAGTGAAAGTTAACCAAACAGTACTAAAATAGCAGAAATTAAAAAGTACCTCAAAATTGTATTTAATTACAATACTTGAGTTAATATACTTAGATACATTTCATCACACTGGAGCAGAAGGGAGGGGAAAACAAAGAAAAGGGGAAAAACTGGAGTCTAGTTCAAGGCCATGACAAAGATAAAACTCTTGAATCAACACTCGATTCCAACAATTATCTGAAATAACTCAAATGACTCTGCTGAATGTGGACTTCTGAACTTTTAAACAAGTTAAACAAACCTGGGAGAACATTTTCTGACTTTAACTAATGAAGCACTTTCATGCTCCTTCACCTCGAAGTAATGAGGGAGGTGAGCAGACAAACCAGAAACTGAGGAAAGACCAGAAACATCACTCCTGAGTGTTTATACTGCAAAAGATTTTTATTTCAACCGACAGTTGAGTATGTACAGGAGAACGGTTTGTACATAAATAGGCAATAGTTATAAATATCAGCGGTTCGGCTGGTACAAAATTAAAAAAGAACATATTGTACAGTATCTACATGTGCCACTTTGGGTTTTTTTGTTTTTACAACATTGTCTCTTGTTGGATTGTCCGTATCGTCCATTCACACGTTGTCTTGAGCTGCGCTGCACATGCGGTCGCAGCGGGTACACAGTATGTGTCCGGGGGAGGGGGGGGGATCTGTGGCATTTGGACGACAGTAGACTGAAGGGGGGGGGCAGCTTTAAGTTATAAGCCTGTGAGAGAGACAGGATTACTGAGCTGGGCTTCTCGCTGCAGTGCGATGGCATTTTTTTTAAAGTCTGGAGGGGATTATTAGCTGCTGGGTGTGTCCTTAAGATATTGCAGCACACACACACACACACACACACACACACGGTCACACAGCCAGCTGAAATCACAATATTCATCAGGAGCGATCATGGCACTGGGTGTGAATCCTCCGACTGTGTGAATATCAAAATACTATCCAGTGGTTAGTTTGTTGGTTACACCTATATACAGCTCAGGATGTACAGTAAGTGCACTCATCTAACAACTTCAACATAAAAAAGCTCTCCAACACATTATGTAAGACATTTTGCTCAGTGAGCTGCTCCTCTGTCACTTACGATTAGGTCCTCACCCTTTTCTGAAGCTTCGGGGGGTCGGCTGAAGAATGTGAACAACCCCCGCTAATGAGAGAAAATAAAAATTCACATCCTGTTTCTACTACTCGACACCGAACACGACGACACTCACAGGTCTCCTATGAACTGCACACACACACACGCGCACACACACACGAAACATGCTAGAAACTGCCCCGCAAACAGCTTCACAGAGATATCATTGCTTTGACAGCAGGTGAGTCATCAGCAGCAACTCACATTTGGTCCCTGAAATTGAGCGAAAAACATTCAGACGGGCGGTGTGGACGATGTGCAGAGCGTTGAAAGAGGGATTCAGATGATTTATCTCTGATTTTACACTTTGATTTGTTTTTTTTGTGGGGGGGGTGGTGGTGTTGAAATTTCTGTATCAAAACACTCCACAATCATCTCTCAAGCATTCAGGCTCCTGCTGCCGCTTCATTTCTGTGCAACATCGCCCTCTCGTGCGCTCAGCTGGTACTGAAGGTGAGCTGTGTCGATTACATAACTCCTATAAATACACTGTTTACCTTTAGAGCCACAGAACCACACATCTAACGACACCAACATCGATTATTTCTGTCAAATTCAAATCAGCTGTGGGGGGGTTTTCTGGAGCCAATGTGCAAATGTTTCTAAAAACTAAATGAAATTAATAAATCGTGGCTGTGATGTCAATTAAAATGAGACAAACGTGTTAAATAAAGCTAGAATGTGAGCGGTACTTTGGCATTTCAAGCTCTCACCCTGCACAAGACAATCTGTTTTGAATTTTCAGGAGGACTTAAGGGCCAAGTACTGAGCGTTAAACTTAAATAAAACCAGTGTTTCTTTCCATTCTTTAAAGGATAAGTTCACCCAAAAAATGAAAGTTCAGTCATTATCTACAGTACTCACCCTCGTGCTGATGGAAATTCAGGTGAAGTTGTGTAGTCCACAAAACATTTCTGGAGCTTCACAGCAAAACAGAGTTGCAGCGTTCTCCTAAACAACTGAAGCAGATGGGGACTAAAAACAACCGAAAGAAAACATAGAATGGCTCCAAACAGCTCATCCGGAGATCCAAAATCGATTTGAAAAGACGTTATTTACACTTTCAGACGGGGTGCATGCTAACACTTTTATCTTAGCAGCTACAGAGAAGATTTCTGCTAAAAAACAGTTGTGTATAGCGTCTTTTCAATTCAATTTGGGATCTCAGGGCCTCTGGAGACTTGGATTTTGCCCGACAAGCAGTATGGAGCCGTTTTATGTTTTTTCTTCAGTTGTATTTTATGCTTTAAACCAAGTCTCCATCTACTTCAGTTGTTTAGGAGAATGCTGCAACGCTGTTTTGCTGTGAAGCTCCAGAAATGTTTAGAAACTTCCCCTGACTTTCCATTGGCGTGAGAGTGAGTAGATAATGACTGAACTTTCATTTTTGGGTGAACTCGTCCTTTAATAGTTAAGCTAGAGTAAAGAACAAGTTTGAGTAAAATCAGTAGCGTCAAGCACATTTCTTCACAGATGACCTTTTACAGTTTGATTCACCAAAACAAGAAAGCTCAGCGTCTAATATCGCTGACTTCTGCGTTAAATACAGTGAAACACTGGATTGGTAGTTTCATCGCACACTGTGCTAAAACAAGGCAGATTAATCTCAGTGCAATACGCAAAGATAAACTTAAGGAACATGGGTTAATAAAGGAAACAAAGAAAAAAGAGGGAGCCATAGAAGAATGGCTGTCTGAGCAGCAGAATATCTGTCGGATGGCTTTCCACGGGGGGAACTCGTGCTGTCGCGGTGCAGACGGTGTTAGGAATACTACGGTGGGCCGAGGAAGGCTGGATTCCAACATTATTACAGGAAGTCTGCACCGGGACTCACGGACACACAGTTTGTCTGAGTATGTATCAGAGCTGACTCTCGAGCAGCAGAACAACCACAATGTCTTTCTTTAAAACCTGAATGAGAGGAACTTGATTCTGATCTACACGAGCCAGATCTGAGTCAAAGCTGCTCAACGCAAACTGAAACACGTCTCGGGGCTCGTCCAGCTCTCACGTCTGTGTGTGTAATGTAAAGCTGGAATCAGAGACGGTTAGCTTAGCTTAGCATAAAGACCGGAAACTCTTCCATCCGAAGGAAACAAAACCCCCTCTTTGAGTTAGTTAACTTAGTTTACATAGTTTACTGCATCTCTTCGCATTTCGCTTCATATTTTTCGCAGGTCTCGCGCTGAGTAGACAGCCGGTAACTATAGTAACAGCGTAAGAAGACGCACTTTGCTGGAGTCAGTTCTTGTTTCAGTTTGCCTCTGTGATAGTTATTAGGGATGAGTCATGTTTTTTTTATATTTGTTGAATAAGAAATATTCAAATAGTTCAAGCGACTACGGTTTTGTCTAAAAATATATATTTTCTACTGTTTGTACCGGCGCGTTATGTCCAGGCCTTGGTAGAACTGGGTTATTATTACCAGGCTCCGGTAAAACGTTTGACACACAAGGTCAGTTTAAGACTGTACCACTAAATGCTACAGTTCATACAAACAGCAGGTCTTGGAATAACCATCGAATAATTCCCGATGACTATCGCATGGCATTTTTTGCTTGGACTGATTATCCCTAATAGTTATATATACATCTATATATCTATATCACATTTTGTATCAACATCAAGCCCTGTTCTGAGGTGCTAGGAGGACATTTTGTTACATTTAGACGGAGCCAGGCCATCTTTTTCACCTTGTCTCCAGTCTTTATGCTAAGCTAAGCTAACGGTCTCCTGGCCGCAGCTTCATATTCACCGGACAGACGTGAGAGTGGCATCTTCTCATTTAACTCTCAGCAAGTAATCGAATAAACACACATCCCAACGTATCAAAATATTCCTTTAACTCCAATCAGAGTTCTTGTTGGCACTCAACGAATCAATATTTCAACAAGACAAACCAAATGAAGCTGATGCTGGTTTTCTCCTCCACTTCCACTGATTTCACACCTCTCCTCTCCGGCTCTTAACGAGCGACTCCGACGTTTACAAAGTGCAAAATTCAAAGTTGCATCTCGCTCGTGAGTTGAGTGATGCAGCTCTGAAACATTTCAGGAACGGGAATGATGATGATGATAATCTGGAGGTGAGGCTGATGTTGAACACTGAAGAACAGCGTTTTTTGCTGATGAACACTGTTTGGGTCTTCACTCCCTAAAACACCCCTCACTGCTCAACATTTGTTCTCACGCTGATCATCAGATCATCATCAGAAAAGAGGTTTTTTTTTTTCCGCGCAAGTGCAACGGAAAGCCTTCAGAGTCAGTGGCCACAAAGGCATCTGGATGTCCCAGAGAAGGCTGTTGGCACAAAAGAGTGACGTTACTCTGGAAACACCCCCAAACATGGCTTTCGTGTCCAGAGGCCGAGGATGGCGCCGTCTCCGCCTGGTGCCGCTCTCCGACACAAAGGCAGCCGGTCTGCATTGAGTTCCCTCTGGACTGCAGTGTGATTGTGGCAGTAACAGAGCAGAGACACCGGGGGGCGCTCTCTCCTGCATCCAGCCTCAAAGGTCCAGAGCAAATTTCTGCCTCCTCTGCCCTTCCACAAACCCAGCCACGATGAGCTCGACAGTCTCGTTCGCTCTCGGCGTCTGTCCTTCAGCTCGTCCAGGGTTTTTTTCCTTCACAGGGTGGCGAGGATGCGTGAGAAGGAGATGATGACGGAGAGGGTGGTCTGGCCCACGCCGAACACCAGAGCCTCCAGCGGTGCCATGTCCTTCCCTGCCACGCGGTACACCCCCGCCACCGCCGCGCCTGAGGGGAGAAAACACACATCGGCGGCGTCAACACACACAGCGAGTAAACAGATGGGCGGGTTGCACAAACACAGCTGTCTGTCACGGCCTGTCACCATTACCACAGATTGTCCATTCAGGACGAGGAGCACAGAGGACAAACACGTCCTCCCTCATCTTTTTCCATCCATCGGAGCAGATATTTATTCATCAAAACATGGCGGAGCGTTCATGTGACGCTGCGGCTCGACGCACAGACACACACTGTGTCGACTCGTCACTATCGTCCTCACAATATGCTGCTTGGGCCGTTGTCAAGGCAACTGACAGCGACAGAGGAACTTTTTATGAGTTTCTTTGGTTCAAAACTAAACAAAACAGAGATACAGTTGGATTTAAAGGCCCTGAATACTACAAGTAATGAGGTCCAATGAGAACGAACAGTTTCAGTTTTGGCATCAGAGGTTTATTTATGTGCTTTTCTGTCTGGGCTCTTTTTATTGGTCTGAAGTCGGTGTTGGAAAAAGGTGATATTGATCTCATTTAAACAGATCAGATAGATTTATGCCTGCTGAGTTAAGAACAAAGCTGTGTTTTTGATTTGTGTCTTGTTAAGTTATGGCTACTTGTGATTTGAAACTAAGTACTCTGGTGTATTAAAGATTGATGTTTGTCCTCCGGACACTACCTGACCTTTCCTTCACCTCTGCTCGGCTGAGACTGTTGTTCTGTCCTGCCACAGGCTGGTGTACACAGGGAGGGTGGAGGGTGATGCTGAGGGTGTGTGCTCACAGTCAATAGTCTGCTCTCCCCCTGATTGCTTCACATTAATAATAAAGTGTCTTTCTATTTTGGTGTGTGTGTGTGGGGGGGGGGGGACAGCTCGGATCGACGATGGAGAGTGATTAATTCTGCGAGCCCTGCAGAGCTGCAGCCCGACGCTCGGATAGATCGAGGTCTATTTACACACCCTGCGATCACACTCTGTTACTGTGAGCTGAAGGTAATGAAAGACAAAGCACGGCTTAGATAATATCTGGTACGTCTGCGTGCGGTAAATAAAAGCACAGATGGAGAACGGCAGCAGTAAAATCAGATACATACAGACTCAGGAAGTAAAGCTGAAGCTACAACTGGGAGACAATATCAATACTTTTAGTCTGTGTACGATAATTCAGTCTTTTAAGTATTGTTTTAAACATTTGAAGAGTTTTGTCTGGTGCACTGGACATTAATTTGATTGATTTACGTGTGATTTGGCAAACGTATTGTTATATATGTACAGTATATCAATACAAGAGAAATATTCTTATCGTCATTATCATAATCTATGTTTACAGCCATAATGCCCCTGTCCTTTCTAACAGACCACATATAGGAATCTGGGAATTGGACTTTTAGATAAAACCTCTTGAGGCAGCAACAAAAACGATCTATAATCTGCTGATTATATTAATTGATTAATGATTTGGTCCATTAAATGTCAGAAAAAAGTGAAAATGTTTATCCTAGAGTCTCAAAATCCAAGGTGACGTCTTTAAATGTCTTGTTTAGTCGGTCCAAAACCAAAGAATATTCAGTTTCCGGTGACATGAAACCGAGAAATCCAGGAAATCCCCGGCTGAAAACATCATTTTTTACTCAACACTTTCACATTTTCTAAATTGAGTCAAAAGTTGAAGCTCTCTGTGTTTCATAAACAAACAAAAAAAACGAAGGTGAACAAGAAAACAGTCTAAAACCTTTCCCTCCCTCTCCGTCTCTGTCAACTCCTGTCTTCCTCTGTCTGACAGGAGTCAACGCACAAACTCCTCCATCTCACTCTCCTTCCTCCCCTGTCACCTCCCGTCATCTTCCTGGTTGACTGAACTGCTGCTGAGGTCAGGTCTAAAAAAGGGAACTGATGAAATAAAAGAAAAAAAAAAGCAGAAGTTACTGGACTTACTGGTGATGACGCCCCCGGAGAGGGAGGCCAGGAAACCCACGCTGACCAGCACCAGGGTGATGAGGCGGCCCCTCTTGTGGCGCTGCAGCATGACCAACATGAGCAGCCCCACGGCCCCGTGGACGAAGAGCGAGGAGAAGAGACACCAGAGGAACACCCAGTACCACATCTCTGTCAGGGAGACACGACAACAGCACGGGTCTGATCAGATACGACCCGACAACGACCAAACAATCAGACTGTTGACTTAAAACATCATCTAAGATTTATTCATCGGGGTAAAATATTCACTTTAATACAGGCTGTAATGATCCGTCATGTAAAAACTGATGGATTACCCAGAGGCATTGTGGGAAATGTAGTGCAAAGTGAGGATATCTTTACCCTAACCCTCTGCTGCTTCCACTTATTTAATCTCTCCCTCACAACTTTATGTTTAGTGTGATAGTAAATCACCGCAGTGCCCTTTAAGCAAAGATGGAGTGAAAATGAATCGATCCCATCGCAGTGAAGGATGAGATAAATACTCCTGCCTCCATAGGTAAATACACAACGTCCTCGTCGTGCACGTTCTCAGACAGAAACGCTCTCCTGCCCCGTCAGAGTCGGGGCTCATGGAGGAGGCGGCCGACCGCGGTAATGGACCCGAGGTGAGATGTAACAAACTGCTCCGATGTGAGATTTTAGATGAGCCGCTGCGAGCGAGACGTTGAGCAGTAAATGGAGTATGTCGTCTGAAACAATAGCCTTCAGCCGGACTGTAGATGAATGACTCAACATTATGAATCACAGTGTTTCACTTCTTATTCAGAATTAAAAAGGATGAATTTGTTTCATTCCTGAACTGACAACAATCATCTATGTACACACTGAGCTCCACCGAACACAACAGTGAACGCTGAGAAGATACATCAGGGACCTCAGCAGGGATCAAACTCTGCTGCCGTAACGATTGATTTCATAACAAAACAGAAAAAGCTGAAACTATTATCGATTATTTGTCAACTTTTATGTATGTATTGTCATCCAAAAGATATCTACTGAAGCCCCGGCCTGTCTGGTCCAAACCTCATGTGTTAACAGTGTAAACACCAACACTCCCCCGGTGCTTTGAGCACCAAGTCCAGCCCGCTAGATGCACGGCTAACCGAGCTAACTAGGTAACACCAGCAGTTAGTTAGTGGTTACTGTGGTGAGATGATGCCTGCTTCAAAACAACATTTTCATTATCAGGCCTGACATTGGTGTACAGGTGAGATATACAGACATTTAAACATTGATTTTGACATCACTGGACCCTAAATGTGAATATTTTCTGATTTATTTTCTTCTCTATGACAGTAAACTGAATATCTTTGTGTCGTAGACAAATCCTGACATTTGAGGACATAATCTTTCACCGTTTTCTGACATTTTATAAACCATACGACTGATTAACTGACAGGAAAATCAACAGATCGAACGAAAATGAAAGAAATCATTAGTTGCACTCCTGAAGTAAACATCTTTACATAAGCTTGACCAAATCGGACGTCAGCACCGTTCAAAATCTCTCTCATCCTCTTCCTCCTCGTCCCCCTCTCTTCTCTGTCTTTCTGTCTGACAAACAGGTTTTACATAAAGAGCTGTGGCCTCATCGCACTTCACCAGCGAGGGGCCTTTGCTGCGAACCACTGGCACCGTGGGAGCAAAGAGAAGCCAGCTGGCTGTGAGATTATTCAAGAAGAAAAGAGATCGACTGAGGAGGAAAGGGGGCGTCCAGCACGGATAAGAACCACCGACCCAAAGTGCAGGAAGGTTGTCTAAAAGCCCGAGCCTGTTTTGTTTGGATGATGAGATATAAACAGGAATCGTGACATTGTTGTGTAGTGTAAACATCTGAAGACAGAGTATTTCTCAAAGCCCAGAGGGAGCACTTTAACATATTCATCTGACCTTGTTATTTCACGGTCGACTAGGCGCCTACATCTATGTATTGATCCGGCGATCAGCCGCCGAGCCGGGCGGAGAGCGGACGTGATGGAGCAGCAACACAACGGCTCTTTGTCCCGCATGACTGGACACGTCACACTGTTGGATCATGTGTCCAATTACACTGCTGTTGTTCTACAACCATCAACGTCCGAGCGATGGGATGGAGGAATCAGATAGATGGAGAGAGGAAGTAGGAGAAGACAGCGCTGCTAATGACGCTCCTCCTTCCTCCAGCCTGTGACCCGGAAATCGATGGAGGTCCTCCATCATCAAGGATGTCCTGATAGCTTAAATGACTCCGCGGAGACGAGGAAAGAGGATTATGCAACATCACTTCATATCGTTTGGATCGTAATTACAAGCAGCCGAGTGTAAAAACTCCACATCAGCTGCCGACTCATGAATTTGAGTCAGAGATATCAGGAATAACTTACTTAAAACGGGGTATATGTAGTATGTTTGTTCACATTAGCCTATCTGCATCAGCGTATATGTTGTTGGATATGATATTTAACACAAGGTTATGCAGAAAAAGATTGTTGGGGTACTTTAAAATTATTAAATTAGCAGTGAAGTCTACTTAGAACAAAAAAAGGAAATTTTATTGGAACAATATTGGCATCAATACCTCAAAAATCCCGTATCTAATCATTTAAAATTCTCCTAAAAAACAAGTCTGTAGTGAGCAAGGATGTCCTAAGTCGTGACTGACGTCAGCGAGGAGCCATGTGAGCCAAATGGAAAGCACCCAGAGACGTCACTCCCATCTCCATTAGGATCCATCACTGAGTCCCGGTTGCACAGGCCGGGCATCTGTCGCCCAACATAAGCCTGCACGGATTAACACAATGCTCAACATAGGAGCATGTCGGGCCACAGGAGGACGTGGCCCACAAACTACACCACTCTAATGTCCCGAGAACAGCACGACCGGCACCCCGAGCACCAGAGGTGGAGAGAAGTTTGAGTATTTCTATTTAAAGCATCTTTTATACTTTTTACTTCACTCCGTTTATCTGACAGGTGAAGCTACTCGGCACCTTTCAGATTAAGATTTCGCATCAAACCAAATAATCTTATAAATCGACTGAATTGAGTCGTAAAATAAGTTAGTGTCGTGAAACTGTGCGCATGCTAGCAAAGTCACTGAACTTTTAAAGCTTTTTTTTAAAAAATGTAATCAGATTTGACTGGTGAATCTATACATGCAGTTTTTATGTCCTGGTGGCCATTGAAAGTGAAGTTATGGCTCTCCCCCAGTTCATTTATAGGGGCCTGGTCCTTTTAAGCCCAAAATAACTGCCTGGGGGCTTTGCCAAGATGGCTGCCGTGCGCCAAGATTTGCCTGAGAGGACTTTGACCGGCCAAAAAATTGACAGAATTCAGATGTCTGTGATTAATTAGCAGTTCCACCAAAGCTGCAGCTAATACGCCCGCTAGCTGCACGGTTAACTGAGCTTACTAGCTAACGGTAGCTGCAGTTAGCGGTTGCTCCGGCGAAATGCTGCCCCTGTTTTGTTTGTAGGATGAATTTGCCTTTCATATTGCACCTTTAAGTAAGTGATCTGAATACTTCTTCCACCGTCGCTGAGCACAACGACTGATGGCGGGGTCTGACACCCACTGAGAACCAAATGTCAGTAAAATCTGTCTTCAGTGGATAAGTAGGTAACTGTCGCCTGCCGTGCTGTACACATTTACATCTAAACGCCTTGTTTAAAGGGATTTCTGTTGCACTTCTTGATGAATTACAAGGTTGATGTAGTGTGAACAAGATTTAAATGAGCAACTGGAGAGAGGGCGAGGTGCTTCGGTGAAAATACACGGCTCGTTATTTACTCCCGCTGATAGAAACGACTCCTGGCAGCTCATTTTTTTTAGTTTAGCAGATGTTGGGAGCTGAGTTGGACATTTAATTTCAGGGGACAGCGGTGCAGGTGGTCACAGCCGAGAGACTCCACCTGACGGGGTGAGAGATGGTTCGACTCCAGCGCTGCTGTGTCATGTTCAGAGATACGAGAGGCCGAAACGCAGTCACGGCGCGGCATTAACTTCTGCTAATCCGCAACTACAGGCCGAGGTCTTTGTCAGCACGGCAGCTTTAGGGCTCGCCCGTCAACACTGGAGCATTAAAAAAGCAGGGGATCATGTTTTTTCGGCCGCTGTGATAAGAGGTCGGAGTTTTTCGCATGAACTCACAGGCCACTGCAGAACATGAACAAGTGGAAGTGGCAGGAGCTCTGCAGAGGTGTTGAGTTCATCCATCAGGAGGAAGAGTGATGGATTTGTCCCAGAATATGGAGACAGAGGGATACGGCCAGCTGGTCGTGATAAAGCTGGAAGGTGACCGGGCTTCTGCGGTCAGGGTCCTTCAGCTCTGGAAATCCCTGCTGGAAGAACTGAGGCTGCTGAATCATCCTTTAAAAACTGCAGTGTGCAGGATTCAGGGGGATTGATTGGAATATATTGTTCATAATTATGTTTTCATCCTCGTCGTATCACCTGAAAATAGTCGGCCATGTTGCACCACCATGTTTCTGCAGTAGAAGAACGGACAAACCAAACACTGGCTCCAAAGAGGGCTTTTCACGCCATAGGGCAGGGTGACGCGAGGGGTATTCAGTTGGTTGCACTCTGAAACCACACTGCTAGACGCCACTAAATCCTACATACTTGACCTTTAAATAACATCTTAAAAAATGGATTGTTTATTTTACAGTTTTTAACTTTGTTGAGGTGCTGTTCTGTTATTATTTTGCTTTCCTGTGTAAAACACTTTGTAATGTTTACTAAAGGTGCTTCATAAATAAAGCTTATTATTACTATAAAGTAATTTATTGAAATGTAGACATTGTGAATCTACTGCGTACCCTGAATTTTAGCTTATTGCAGTTAAAAAAAAAATTATGAAGCAACTATCAACACACACAAGAATGAAAAAAAAATCATCATATCACCTTATAAAATGTTATATGTTGCAAACAGCTAGACATTTTTAAAAAATCACTCTTTTAGCTCCATTTTTGGTCTCCACCATCTCCGAAGGGGAATATCTGACTCTTTGGCTACTAACTGCTCCATTATGTTCACCAGCTGGCTGCTAACTTTTAGCTAACACAGCTGTGATTAAAAACAGGGTTGATGAGAGCGATGAGACTGAACCATGACCATAAAGCTGCAGGGCTGAAAGACAAAACAATGAGCTAAAAGACACTAAAACAATCAGCCACAAACAAGTCCAGAATCTTTAACTGAGAGAAAATAGTGTAATGATCTAAAACATTTCGCCTGACGTTTGGTGAACGAGATAATAGTCACAAATACTGTGATATAAATTTCATATTGTTCAGTAGCGTAGAGACCAAATGTTAACATGAGTCATTTAAAGGGTCAGTTCACGTAAATAACAAGAAAACTTACTGTATCTTCTTCTTGAAAGTAATTCCAATAATTACTGTTCACATTGCAGGAGCTGCATTTTTTAGATAAAGGTTAAATTTGTTCAGCACTATCATGAAATACCGTAGTGCTCTCTGCTAACTGTGAATTATAGCGCAATCATATGATCAGCCACCTGCACTGTGTTAAAGTTTTGGTTTACATTGTAAAAACGGGAACATAAAACCGATACTGCACCGTGAACAAACCCTGTAAAGTTGACCTTTTGAATATATAAAGCTTATTTTCTACCGCAGCACTTCTTCTGCACTCATATTTGCAAGCCATAAAACAAACTACGCTCCTTTTATAGTTTGCTGAAGTGAAACAAATCATAAACAGGAAATCCATTTGTTTAAGCGGCTCCCTGGGGCGGCACAGAAAGGTCAAAGAGGTTGACGTATCTAAAAACTTTACATCTGCTTCTGCACTGCATTTGTCTTGTTGTTCGCGGCTCACACGCTCTCCCCCTGACCTTATCTCGAGTGTCAGGAGGTCGTTTTTCACCTGGTTGGTGAACTGTGGGGTTGAGGGGGGAGATCGGGTGGCAGCGTTTATGCACCCTGCTCTCTGAAAATCCGGGCGTCAGCTCCCTCGCAGCTCTCTGCAGCTTTGCTTCCCCAAAAACTTCTACAAGCGTTGCAGCTTCCTGCTGAGTCAGGGTTATTAACTACCTCTTTTTACGTGCTCGCTTGATGTGTTTCTCGGCACAGGATGTCAGCTGCGTTTCATAAGATGGGTCTGTGCCAACTCAGCTATGACCACTCTGCAGGGAGGAATTCAAGAATGCCTATAATCTGCTGTTTATACGACAGAGGAGGGCTGTTGTTCCTGTATACATCATCCTTTTCCCAGACGTTTTCTACTTAATCTAGATGAAAATGTTCTGAACAGATGGTGACAAGCACTTTTTTTCTGATAAGTTCTTGCTGAGGAAGTTCAGGCTGCCTGTAGAGGAAAAGATAAAATGCCCACACATTGCTTTTCTAATTCCTACGTGCTTTTTATTTCACATGGACTTGATGACCCCCACATCGTGTACTTGAAGCTGGATCATCATCTTGTGTCATCTCACGTCCACACGCCCATACTATACTGTCACATGTATCGACAGCTGACACATCAGCTATCAACCCATCACGATGCTCCAACCACATATTTACAGCTTAATTGCACCTTTTTCATTACAGCTTTTTTATCGCCTGGCCCCACCATTCAAAACTCCATAAGCAAAAGCATGGATTTTACTTCATCCTCAATATTCATAGAGTCTAGACCATCCCAGACATCCTGCCCAGAGTGGATGGTACTGGCTCTAATTGCCCCTCCATCGGGCTACTGGACTGCAAGACAAAGGGAGGAGGAGGAGGAGGAGGAGGAGGAGGAGGAGGAGGAGGATGAAGAGGAGGAGAGGGTGGGGGGGGGGGCATTTACTACACAATCAAGGCGCATTCACGCAGCAGAAAGATTAATTAGCCGCATGTTGTGATTATTTTCATGTCATCCACTGACTCCAACACGCGTGGAAAGAGGAGTGGCATTTTTATTGTGGCCCAGCCGGTGTTCAGTAGCTGGAGGTTGGGGTTGGTGGGGGGCTGAGGTGGTACAGATGCCCCGTTTTTAAATGGGAGCAGCTCTCTGAAACATCACATTTTTGTAGGTTTGTTCAGCGTTAAAATACCATTAAATGTACAGTGGACCCTGGTGATGGTGATGGCTTCAATGTGAACAGATAGAAAAAAAACATGAAAGCAACATTCATACCGCATACCTGTGAAGTGCTGCAGCGTCGTGCCGTGCACCCAAAGGCTCAGCACTTGCTGCACCGACAGATTAACAGAATAATCCCTGTTCGTTGTCATGTTTCTGCCGCCGCCGCCGCCGCCGCCGCCGCCCGGGTTCGCACCCCTCTTTATCGAATAGCTGTACTTGGCTTTAGACGAAGGCATGGAGGAGACCGGGGTGGCATGGGATGTGAGGCGGCTCTCCCCGGCGCGGCTCGCCTCTACCGGTGCCTCTGCTTCGGCTTGACGTCCGTCTCCGCTCCGGGAAGGGAAGGGCCGCTGGCTGGTCGGTTCATCCTCGGTGGTGGT
Source organism: Pagrus major (assembly GCF_040436345.1). Taxonomy (NCBI): domain Eukaryota; kingdom Metazoa; phylum Chordata; class Actinopteri; order Spariformes; family Sparidae; genus Pagrus; species Pagrus major. Next base: position 12,843,097 of record NC_133230.1, read on the forward strand.
GTCGGCGGTGGCTGCGTGGAGGCCATGATGGGGATGGCAGCGGGAGAGCAGGCAGGCGGACGCGACGGTCGGCTCGTCCTACATCAGCTAGCCCTGCTACATAACCCTTAAAGGGCCAGGCGCCCGCTCCGTGAGGGCGGGGGGGGGTTTACGGTGCGCGTCGACACATCTCTCCGGGGGACGATGCTTCATGAATGGGGGGACAAAAAGGGAGGAGAGCCGTAGTTATAGGTCCGTGGAGGAGAGCGGCGTTTGCGCAAAAAAAAAACTGCGTAGTTGCATAAAAAAAATGTTACCTAGCAACGTCAATATTAGCCTATAAATCAACACACTATTATTTTAAATCATACACTTTATTATTAAACTGGCTAAAATAAGATAAAAACATTAGATTTTATTGTTTTACATCAGTAAACAGCCTCCATTGACTGGCAGGCAAACAGGGTGGTTGCTAAGCAACACACACAAGAACCGTTAGCTCCGGTGTGGTTGCTAGCTTGTTAGCGCAGATGACGCAAGCAGAGCTAACTACGGAAATAAATAAATAAACAACATAAATAGTAACACTTTATAATACCCATGATTAATAAGTGGTAAGTTTACAGTGAATTAAACTTTAGTTAATAGTTATTTGACTGTTAAGCGATGAAATGTCGCAAACCAGTTGTTTAGCAATTAACATTAGCAACTTTATAATGGCCGTCCTAATAATGTTAATAGATGAACTAGGCCATAAACCATTTACAAAGTGTTATAAACATCAGTTGCAACTTTACAAAAAAAACACTTTCTTATAGCTCTTCATTGTTTGTTAACAGTGTTATAATATAATATCGTATTTCACACATGATATTGTAATATTATAGGTCATATATGATAACATTTTTATGTAGACAAATCATAAAAAAATAATACTTCTACAGAGAAAGAAGATAAGTGTAATACATTTTTTAAAATGGCTGCTCTAACGTTGGCTCGTGAGCGTTAGTGACATTAACTGATGTTAGCATCGTTAACGTGAGCCGGCTAGTGTTAGCAACAATGAGCGTTAAAACATGATCTTAATCTTAACCCTTTTCTTAATGTTAGCAACGTTAGCTAGCTAGCGTTAGCAACCAGGGCCAGGTGATGTGAACAACAGTGGTGTTGTGATGTGAATGAGATGGAATTCATTTAATGGCTGAATCTAATCAATAACCTTTAACTGATCATCATTTATTAAAACTGAAGTGAAAGTAATTTACATTATCTAATATTAAATGTACTTAAGTAACTTAAGTAAGAAATGTGAGTGTGTGTGTGTGTGTATTAATATTGTCATGACATTAAGTGCCAGCCTGTGCTACTCATAAATAAAACAATACGGGGGAGTTGCCCTTGATAAGTGTGGATGCAGGAGCTCTCCGTGGTGCTGATTGGCTCCTGCCACGTCACCCCAAAACGCCTGTTAGGCTTTAATAATAAATAATAGAACAGGATGTATGTAAGCAAGGCACAAAGCGACGCTAATGGAGTCTAAGTGGCAGGTTTCGAGGGGGGGGAAATAACAAAAATGCCTCGATGAAGGCTTCAATCAAATGTTGAATATGTTGAAATAAATCTAAACATTTAAGTTAAGCTGAACGAGAATATTCCATCTATTCAGGACAAACTGAGGCCTGAATCGCTCTGTCAGCCTCTGTTAAGTTTAAGACAGGATCTGAGAGCAGATGAAAGCTATTTTAAATAGTGTGAAGCTTTACACTCGTCTGACATCTTTTCTCACATGGCTGAGTGTCAGAAAGAAAAAAAAGGAAGGTGTGGGGAGGCAGGGAGGAACCTGAGAGTTATGTAGACACTGAATGTTCTGGTACATTTCTCTGAGGAGTGCAGTATTTTAAGAAGTGGCCCAGTTCAGAGGGATGAGGGTGAGGAAACGTCTGACATTTGACATCTTTTGTGTCTGTAGACATTTTCTTTAAATGCAGAGGTTAACAGAGCGGGTTTTTAAATAGGCTGTGGGATCACGAGGGAATTCACACACCAACATCTTCCTATAACTCAGCTGTTTATTCCAAGACCAGTGGCAAAAAATGGGAAATGCATTTACATTTCTCGAACGCAGAAATGTTTGGAAAATGTTGGTACTTAATGTTTCTGTAAAACGTGTCATATTACATTTTATGAGCTGACTTTCATATCTGGAGGCGGTGGGAATGTCGAAATGTGAGAAAGCTGCCAAGCCAGTGACCACCGTTCAAGACTGCGCTTCCACATTTGAAATTGTGAAACTGGATATTTTTAAGGAGACCTCAGGACAATTTCCAGCCGTGTTCTTGGTGATCAGAACAGGTATTTTAAGTGAAATCGTGATCTTTTCCAAACCCTAACCAAGTGTTTTTGAGGCTAAAGCTAACCAGAGCACATCATTACAAGATAAAATTAAAAAATTTAACCTAAAGAAACGTCAGGCTGCAACAGAAAGACATGTAAAGTTTCAACATATCAGTGGTTTGCAGAAACCTTTTATTCTGTTGATTGGATTGGGAATGGTTGACTGTTATTGTTAATACGTACGTGAGATTTGTGGTTAGCGAGCTAAAACACTCTAAGTACAAAACAACGGGATAAGTTATTGCCAAAACTGGTGAAATACTGACTTTACCTCTTTCGCTGTAGTTTCATCACAACTTTTTAATATCTTCTCGCAGCTTTTCTTTGCCCCGAGGGCTCAAAGGAGACTCGTCTCAGGTAAGACGCTAAGAAAAGAGAAAAACACAGTGTGGGATTTCTCACTTTTCACTCTTTCATTTAAACTTTTAAAACTTCATTGTATTTCATGAGATTCACGGTGTTGTTTTTAAAGCTCTTAATCGTGCTTCGAATGAAAATATCTGGCATTGATTTACATGTATTACTCTCTATGAAACACAAAAGGAAAGAGATGCTCTGTCTCTCTCTGTGGACGCTGACAGGTGGTCTTTGGGGGAACGGGCCGACGAGACAGCGACGAGTCAATGAAGGCGATGTTTGGTCTGCAAAGCAAATGCCAGCCTTTGTTTGCTGTAAAAGCCTGACTTTTCAAACAGATTGCACCACCATTTCACAATTGACCACCATGAAATTCTTTAGAAAGCCTCTTCTCACTTGACCACTTCACAGCAAAGCTTTCAGCGTTAATCTGAGCGGGCGACGGGTGTCCAGAGACGTCCTTTACATTACAGTGTTTACATCATCAATCACCCATTTAATAAACCTGGATGAAACAAGAGTGTGATGTTATAAGGATCGCATTTCAGGCCAAGATATCCAGACAAAAACAATACGTCTAATAATATAGAAAATATGTAATATACCAGTGTTCCTTCAATCAGTCAGATAATAAATCACTTCCTCTGGGATCACTGGCGGTGATGCGATGACCATCCGTTATTACGAAGGCTACAGAAAATTCAATATTTTAATTGCCAGAGTTTCAAAGATCATCCGTTATCTACTCGTCCTCATGCCGATGGAAAGTCAGGCGAAGCTTCACAGCAAAACAGCATCCTCCTAAACGACTGAAGTAGATGGGGACGTGTTTTAAAGGAGTATTATGTAGTTTTTGAAGAAATTCAAACTCAGAGATATTTAATTTTCCCATAACTGAATAAACAAGCTGTTCTCAGAGGAAAATAAGGTCCCAGAACACTGTTTGAAGCTATAAAGGTGGCAGGGTCCGCCACATATAAACAAAGTAAAACAGTGTGAAAATGTGTTGTCCTTAAAGGTCAGTTTGTTTAATCAGTCAGGAAAACAAGGAGAGTTTGTTTATTTAGTTTGTTTAGGCATTAAAAAAAACAGTTAATGAAGAGACTAAAAGTTTTTCCTCAAAACTACATAGTGCACCTTTAAAAAGTCAAAGAACAGCTGGAAAAATAAACATTAAATGGCTCCACACAGCTCGTTCGGCTTAATCCAAGTCTGCAGAAGCTTTGAGATCCAAAGTTTGGAGATGTAACACCCTTTTTGAAAGCCTAATCATTACTTTACATCTTTATTTCATTTATTTCATCATCAGTTGGACATAAAACACTGTTCGTATGGATGACTTTCACTTTTTAAAGTAATATTTTGACATAATATCTTTACTTTTACTCAAGTATGACTTTTGGGTACATTTATCTGAGATGTACACTTCCAAATCTTGTTCATGGAGACAAATATAATCCAGTGGACTCTACAGAAATGTCTCCAGGTCTTATTCCCTCCATCCAGGGTGACTCCATCTTAAGAAGGAACTTCTCCAGATCTCACCCTCTCTTTGACAAACCTCTCAGTTATTCATTACACTAAATCGGTTAAAATGAATTCTTGGAGACATTGTTCTTTAGTTGTTCCTGTAAACTGCTGCTGAGGGTCAGCAGGGTAAAACGAAACCGTGTTGAGAGCGGTGGAGCGGCGTGGGTGGAGGAGATGAAGGAGCAGACACATCAATGGTCATGGCTGAGGGATGAAAGAGGCCTTTGACTCTCCCATCGGCTCGCTGCATCTTTGAATTGATCTCAACTGTCTCAGATGTGAGAACAAAAGATGGATTCATTTGTCTCTACCTGTGTCAGCTGATAAGCACAAATACAAGCGGAGAAATATTTTTGCTTTTTATCCCTCGAGAGAATCCAACTGTGGAGAAAACAAACAAGTTATTAACATATCAAATGTGTTGTGTTGGTTTTAATGAACCCGCTTGGCTGAATGCTAAAAATAAAGGTCAAACATGAATTAGGTCAAACCATCATTAATGATCCTCGCTGAATTAAAATGTCATGTAAAATGTCTCCTCTCTCCTCCAATTAGAAAGCTGCCTGCTTTGATCAATCAGATGATTCCTCCGCTTGGCCAGTAGGTGGAGCTCTTCTCCCAGCTTTCCGACGTCTCCCTGCCTGTAGTTTTCCATAACAGAGCCGAGTTACAATCAAAATCTACACAAGAAAACAACAAAATGTTAAAATGTGATAAAAATGGCTTCTTTATGAGACTTTATTTGACTCACTGCTTCTGTCGTCACACTTTCAGTCGCTGCTTTCAGAAAGTGAGGAGTGATGTGCAGAGGTCATGTGAATCCCTTTTACCCATGAGGGGCTCTGACAGATGTTTTTGTCTCCAACGGGGATTTTTTTGGGGGGGCAACATGAGACGTCACTGTATCCTGGACAGACTCACGCCGGCATTGTGAGTCAGCCCGAGGTTCTGTACGGACCTGCAGCATTTTGGACCCATTATCTGAAGAGTTTTTGATCTCCTATTGTGCTCGTTTCTGTGAAACCGAATCTGCAAGGTGAGATATCTCCCCCCTCGATGCCATTCATCTGCGGGTGCCGTGGTCTCCCTGTCATTCTGTCTCTCATCGTGCTTTTTATTGTTGATTTTTTCGCCTCCCTCGGGCAGATGGCCTCGACTCAGGTGAGTCATCAGCAAAGCCCCCTCATCTGGATAACATCCCTGTCACAGTGGGGACGTTAACTGGAGCCAACCGGCTGTGTGATGACTCAAGGAGCTGCCGCCTCACCATCAAACAAAGACACACAGTCGTCCTCCAGCTGTTTCAGTCGATCTTGGACCTGATTTTTCACTCAGAAATAAGTGTCACAGGGAGCAAATTATGTCTGCAGACACAAGAGCTCACAAACAATCCATTCACATCTAAACACACAAAGAAATTATAAGAAAAAAGCTGAAATAAACACAGGTTAAGCACAATGGTCAGTCCGAAGTATCTTTAGTATAGAGGTGCAACGATAAGTCCAGTAATCGTTTGAAAGAAGACAATTATTTTGATACAAGATTCACCTTGAAGTCAAACATTTGCTGGTTTCGGCCAATTAAATGTGAGGATTTGCTGCTTTTCTTTGTCATTTATGAGAGTAAATGAAGAGTCTCTGGGTTTTGGACACTGACGACGTCGCTCTGGGCTTTAGGACACGGCTGATGACCATTTTTTTCTTTACAATCTTTGATATTTTAGAGACAATCATGAAAATAATGGGCATGGTCGTTATTTGCAGGCCATTTTTAATCGAACATTTCCTTTTTGTGTTTCCTTGCTGAGTTGTTTCTTCACTCTGACGTATCATCTGGTGTTTCCTGTGTTTTCCTGAAGAGGTTAAAGGGGTATGTCGCAATTGACAGTCAACCAAATGAAACCACTGCTTGTATATAATGTTGGATGATGCATCTCCACTTTCTCCGTTGTAGTTTAACAGTGTCAGGCTGCCGGACCTTCACCGTCACCGTTTGGTTTAGGCAAGAAAACTACTTGGTAAAGGAAATAATTGTGGTAAACAAATGTAAAAGTTCATATATTTTTCATGGAAAAGGTTTTAAATGTTGTCAGTATCATCTCTTCTCCTCTAATGGAGCTGTATTCATGAACAAAGTAAATACACTGCCGGGCTTTTGTTCCACAATGCCGCCTGTCATCAAACTCAGTTTCCAGGTATTTGTAGGTCTGGATGATTTCAACACTTTCTTTGTGTTTCCCTGAAATGATCAACTCATCCGTCCACAAACTGTTGCATTATGGGATCGTGTAATTGATCTGAGTGACTGAGAAGAGACAATAACGCCGGCGTTGGCAGGACCGACTGTATGCCTGACAAAAGGTTTAGGAAAAAACACACTGAAGCTCTATTGTTCGGTGCCGTCCCGGTATATAAATCTAAAGTCAACCAGAGTTCAGGAGGGCAGGTAACTCCGAGTCTCTTTGTAGTGAGAACAAGGAGCTCCCAGAGACTCCCGAGCGAGGTTATTGTGGCTCACCTTTGATGGCTTCTCTGCAGGCAGGTGTTCACAATCACAGTTTAAACAACAACCGTGTTTGAAGTGGCACGAGTTGAACCGAGGGAAACGAATGAGGGTTTGATCTCCTCTTGGCTCTACATGAAAAATAGCTGCACCTTGCGCTTGACCACAACCAACAGCTACACCTGCATCTGACAAAATCTCCCCCCAGGATCTCTCCGTGTTTTATCCTCCTTTATCCGCCGATGAAAACCTCTTTTAGCGCTCATTTCTTATTTCTATCCTTCAAACAAAACGCCCCCCTTTGAGATATTTTTGTTTTCAGCTCCTCTTGTGTCCTGGGAAATGACAACAAAATGACAGAAGCGATTTACAGCCTCGTATTGCACTCGGTAATTTATTGCAGCGAGTGGTAAGGCTCATGTGATTAGAGGGGATCTAGTCTCTTTGAAGGGTTACATCAAAAAAAAGTGTTGAGTGACCACACGCCGCTGTTCGACTGTGGGAACCCCGGATCGACATCCATATTGCTTCAGGCGATGTAATTCTGATGAAAGACGAGCAAACCTTTTGCTACTGGCTAGAAATGTTTAGCTAAGGCCCGAGAGCGGAGCGGCGTGGGCGAGTCGTCGCGGGGAGGACGAGCTGCTTCATGTTCCTACACGTGGGAGGTTCAGGTCTCTCATTCAAAGAAACTTTTCCCTCAGGGCACAGATTTACAGCGTTGGTCAATGTCAAAACAGAGAGTTAATCATTACTGGAGAACAGTGTAATTATACTTGTCTTCATTAATATTGTTTTACTTTGGTGGGGTTTTATTGCAGAGGAGCTTCACCACATTGTTGTTGAGGCATTAATAGGAAAAGAGTTTGAGCTGCAAGTTAAAACAACTAAAATAAATTCAACACAAGGCTCAAAACAAGCAGACTTCATCGCACGCAATCCTTTATATTGTTTAAAGCAAAGTGATGGACCGACTGAAACTACGTTAACATTTTAAGTAAGTCAAGTATAGACAAAGATGTCCCGATTTATGTTAGAAATATGATTTTCTTATTAAAAATGACATGTATAATATAAAATAACAGTAACGCAGCAAAGGCAGCAGGGTCTGTTTCGGCTCTGTTAACTGCAGTGTAGCCAGTGTATTCATAGACGCAGCCAAAATCTGAAACTTCACTTATTCCAACTTAACTCCCCTCCAGAGGCCTATATCCATCCCCGGGTCACTATAACTCGTCTGGAAAAGAGGGGAAAAAAGGAAAGGGACGGGTGCCAGCAGTATGTGGGTGATGCAGACAAGCTTAACACCAAACTTTCCAGAAGCATAAATGTTCCCGGCACGTTTTGAGTCAGTCAAGCAGCCAAAACCATCCAGTCCCAACAGGCCTATCAGCGTCTGGGATCTGGTCTTACAGATCCTTCTCGGAGGAGGGGGGAACACAGTGACCCACATAAAACTGCAGTGTAGATTACAGTCGTGCTATCAGGACGGTGGGCTGTGTCCAGGTAAGCTATGAAATGCAGCGGACCGCGTCGATTCACTCTGTGCTCGACAAATGACCGTGAGGAATTTATGGTTCCCGCTGATTAGACGTTTGTGACAAAAAGCTCTTGAATTACCAGCAAAGACTTCCTCCGAGATAAGAGCCCTCATGTTTTTGTTGTCGGTCTCAAGGAGGGAAAATGAGAATGATTTAGACGGCAAATACCTGAGCAGCCTCCGTATCGCCGGCCGAGAATGTGTCAGGCTTATCAACGAGATAGACTCAATGGACACTTGACAAGCACAGGCACTCGGAGGGCATTGTGAGCGATGTGACGCTGCCGTGTTCGCTCTTTGTCCCCGAACAAGACTGAAGTTTCACCATCACACATGTAAGCTCCTGTCTAGACACAGTGTTTAATGTATTTTCAGAATTTCAGTGGCTTATCTTCGACGGCTTCAGAGGATTTTTTACATTATCGAGATGCTGAAGAACCAAAACATGTTGGCAATGTACATTTCTCCACCAACAGATATTTTAAAACTTAATTTCTTTATGTTGTGCTCACTGTGTGCTTAGGTTTAGGCACAAAAATATCCATAACCTTTGTTATGCTAAGGAAAAGATCATGTTTTGGCCTAAAGTACCCCGCCAAAAACATCTTTCTTTTTTTGTCGCCATGAACAAGGTGAGGGACGAAACACAACCTTCTTTCTAATCCTAACGAGGTGGTTTTTCGGGGCTAAACCCAACCAGATCATAAGCACAGCGTACTCTCAACAAGAAATAGAAAATTTAACCCAAGTTCGCAAAGTCTGTTCTGCAAATCACAGATAATGTATGTTGGAAATTCACATTTCTTTATGTTTCTATACAAAAAACACTGGTTAGGGTAAGGCAAAGTTTTTGCATTAAAACACTGGAAATTGTCTTGAGGTCTCCTTAAAAATCTCCAGAGGTGTCACGTCTACAAATGTTAAAACGCTGTGTTCCCTCGTGTTTTTAACAAGACCTCGGGACAATTTCCAGCTGTATTTGTGGGGACAAAAATCAGATATTTTTCCTCGGCCACGAAAACAGGTATTTTAAGCCAAAACATGATCTTTTCCTAAACCTAACCGAGTGATTTTTTTGTGCCTAAACCAGATCATAAGCACATAATTGTCACAACACAATATAGAAAATTTAACCTAAAGAAACATAAAGTTGCAACATAAGAGATACGAATTTGACTTGACATGATGATAGATGAAAAATCTGAGAACTACAGTCAGTGCAATAACAAGTTTCTTGGCAATTAATTTCTAAACTCTGGACCAAAACGGTGGACAGACCAACATCACCATCCTAATAACAGTAATCATACACTTCTGTCTCCCAGTCAGGCCTCTGTTTATGAGTAGCTCTGTCTCAGTCTGTCAGTCTGAACTGATAAGCCCGAGAAAAGACTTCGTCACTTCCTGTCTGCCCTTTTTCTACAACAAGACCTGCTGCTCTCTCTCAGAATGACTTTTCATGATGTCACTGTGGGTGTGTAGCTCATCCAGTCACAGTACAATGTATGACTCCACGCAAATATTTATTCTTAGCCGCTCAGTAAGTTTTCCTCTGAACTCATTAGGACACGAAGCCTCGGATGAGTCATCCCTTAAAGTCGGCAGACTAAACACTGTTTGTGTTAAAGCTGTGATGTCACTGGTGGAGGCCTGAATCCTCCAGAGCTGTTTGTGTGTCACTCTTCCAATAATCTATCAAATCCAACAACATATGGATGCAATCAACAAACCTTACTGTGACTTTTCTTGCCAGTGTTCCAGTAAAAATCCAGCAGACAGATCGCCCCCTCGCAGAGCTGACTGTTTGCTAACCTTCACCGTTATCCGGTCCGGGGCTGTCATGATACCAGATACCGGACACATCCTCCATCCAAGTTGTGTGGAAATCCGTTCTTTAGTTTTTGTGTAATCCTGCTGAAGAAACAACCAACAAACGGACACGAGCTAAAACGTAACTACCTTGATGGAGGTAATTTTCCACATGCAAAACGTAGCGTGCTAATCTACCGTTTTCATCTGCAACTTAGTGAAAATACTTAACTTTTCACAGTTTGTTTTGCATATATTGTTTACCATTTTGTATTTGTGGATCATGAACTGGCGAGGGAGCTGTTAGCTAATGTGTACAGCCAACAAAAAGAAGTGAAAAAGTCAGATGGAGACGGAAAAGTCAACCAAATCATGTAACTTTGCTGTTTTAGCATCATCTTACACCACCTAGCTACGCTAACGTTAGCTCGCTTCATGTGCTAAACTGTCGAGACAATGGCAGGAAATGAGAAACTTTTATCTTCTTCTTTGTAAAACCGAAAACCCAAAGTAACAGAGACTTGCCGATCATTACGTACGTCTGCGCCTCAGGATAAACAAAACCTCTTCCACAGAAAAAGGGCAGCTGTTTACTTACAGTCAAAGTCATATCGAAACAGATGTGCTGGCAGTGAATGACTGAATTTCCCTTACAGACCTCTGATCAGCTTTTTGTTTCATGCCCGGCCAGTTTCATCAGAAAGGCGAGCGTGGGTGCAGGTGCAGCGCTTCATTCCAGGTAAGATGAGGATTTGTTCAAGCACGACGCAGGAAAACCCTCCAATTAATTATTAAAGAGGATTCAGGGAAGCGGGGGAAGCAGCAAGGTGTCATGATTTATTGTAAATATGATAAACTGATGTAGATTTATGTCAAAACATCAGATTAAAGAACTTTTATATGAAAGTCACATAAAAAATCTCAGCCATTATGTGAGATGATTTACACAAAAGTGTCTTTGTTGAGAGAGAAACCCGACTCGAGAGGAGGTCCGCTGACTCTTCTGGCGTAGATGGATGCAATTGTGGCTGCTATGCTTGTTATTACTGACTAAACGTGTCTTTTTCTGAGCTCAAATTACACCCTTACCTGGATTTTTACGAGACTTGAGAGCATATTTACAGATAATAAAACATTAAATTCTCACAACAGTAGGCTCCTTTGTTACCAAATCCTCAACTCCACCAGTGTTTTTCGAGCCCTGAGGGGCATGTACCGACGGGACAAACACCCCCACTAAGTCACGGCTGCTATGCAAGCATCGTTGCATAACGCTGCTCACCCCAGAATTGCCCAATACCTGCACAAACAGTACTGTTTGCACATTCAGTCTTGTCCGAATGAGCCGCTGCTGCCGGTTAAACATAGCTCTTCTTTTTGGGGGGGGGTTTCGTGCCCGGAGAGCGTGATGTCACCGAGCGCTGGCTGAGCGGTGCCAGTCTGCAGCGGCACAGCTGAAAATTACAGGGCGACGCCAACAACACTTGCTAACATGGATACACGGCGAGGACAAACAAACAATGTTCCCTTTGTCTGTCTGATGACACTGGATTTAAGATCTGTTTGGTTCTCACAGTTCACAGTAGTCACACTGAGCCGCCATGGTTGTCTCTAAAAGTTCTGTTTAATCGGTGCTGCCATATTTCACTGGTGACAAAAAAAATGCTGGACTGCTATTTTTAGTCGTAATGACTCCCAGGAGCTATAAATACCAGTCTGAGTATTTCATAACACATGGAAAATAACAAACTGTTGTCGAGCGTTAATGGGATGACAGAGATGTGTGTCAGTTTCCTCCGTGAACAGCAGCTCTGAGCTACAACACGACTTCGGTATTTTTCAAATTAAAACATCTGGATTTAGTTCTGGCTCCGCTTACTCAATGGGTCTTGCACCACTTATAGTCATATTTTTAGTCTTATTATATTGTTTTGGTTCTTTCTTTTTTTTTCTTTTCATCTGTTGCCTGATTTTAGTTTGTCTTCAGCTTTTCATGCTGCTGTTCTGGTGAAGAAGACGTTTCCAGCCTCAGCGATACCTGGTTCAATAAAGGTTAAAGGGGCAGTGTGTAGTTTTTGAGAAGAAAACTAATTATGAAGTAATAATACAAACTCAGAGATATTTATTTTTTTCCATAACTGAATAAACAAGCTGTTCTCAGAGGAAAATAAGGTCCCAGAAGACTGAAGCTAGAAAGGTGGCAGGGTCCGCCACATATAAAACAGTATGAAACTGAGTTGTACTTTAAGGTCAGTTTGTTTATTCAGTCATGAAAACAAAGAGTTTGTTTAATAAAAAAAAAAACAGTCAATGAAGACCTTTCTCCTCTGATTAAAACGCTTCCCCAAAACTACAAACTGCACCTTTAAGACTAAGATTAAGAAAAATTAACAACATTTTTGCTTTTAAACTCTGTGAGGTGAACAGACTCTGTGAGGACACTCCCACACAGACTTTAAAAACCTGTGACTCCTCCCCAGCTAGTCAGAACTGAAGACGCCTCTTGGATGAGAAACGTCTTCAAGAAACTGAAACACCTCCAGCTTCCCACGATACAGCACTTAGAAATATAGAAGACATTTCTCTAAAGCAGTTGACAAATCACTTTCACTGGTAAACAGAGTAAATTCCTCTTAATTTTGAAACCATGGCGGTTTTTATAATTGCGAAACTTTCCCAGACCCCAGAAGTTATTCTTCTCAGTGTGACGTAACTCTAATCTTCATCATACATCCGAGCTCTAAACCAGGAGACCAAGTTGGATGTGTCCGTTTCTCTTAACTTCCTATTTTAAGGATATTTTAGAGGATAAGAGGATTAACAGCTTCCTTAATCTGAGGCAGATAATCCAATTTAATCCAATGTTTACACAACATTTCCTATCAGCGCTCCAAATCTGCATGACAGTATCGACACGTTCACTGTCAGTCGAAATAAAAAAAATGCTCTGCTTCTTTTTTTAGTCGCTTTCCGGGTGGCGGTGGTCATTATGCGTCTTGGCCGAGCGTCTTGATGGGTCACAGTTCAGCGGTGGAGCTTCAAATGAGGAGGAAGGGAGGCCCGGTAGGGATGGCTGCTTCTTCCATCTGCACTACCTGGTGTCTCTGGTGGCTGCTGTCTCACTTAAAGACCCTGTGAGCGTGTCTTTCATCAGCACGAGAGCACAAAGTACCCACAGATACCTCCGCCTGAACTCGAACACATAATGGGATCGCACACAAAGGACGAGGCGTAACGAGGCTTTTGCAGTCTCCCCTCAGAGAACATTAGAAAACCCGCAGGCCTTCTGATCAAGAGGCAGCATACCAGGGGCTGAAAACTGGGTTGGAAAATAGTTTTTGTGTGTATGTGTAGAGAAATTCCTCGGCACGAAACGTCCCACATCACCATCTGATATGTTTAGCAGAGTTGCCCCACCTCAAAGCCCCCAGAATGCCGAGTATTTTCTTGATCTGGGCTGAGCTAAAGGGGAAGGCATGCGGGCCTGATCCCAGGGTCACCACGCTTAAAAGCTGATGTGGACAGCAGCCAGACGAAGAAGACCGAAGCTGCCACAGAGAGACTCAGCGAGTTCATCTGCCTACGTGTGTGTGTGTGTCTTCTCGCTTGTCCTCGTCCTGGTTCTGAGGGTTTTTTTATGCGTCCTCACAAATCGAAACATCAGCTGGTGGGACACAGTCCACGAGCTCCCCCCCTGGAAGCCGCTGAGGCATCCATCTTTTTCCTGCCCGGTTATAGAGCTGTCTTCTTTGCCAGATGAGGAAAAGCAGGTCCATTAACAGAAACAGCTGCCAGGAGAAAAGCTGGAGGCGTGTTTGGAGAAACTATTATTGTCTCTGATGAAACCCTTGTTTCTGACAAATGTCAACTTTTTCAGGGACTAATGAACACAAGAAACAGACCACGGTAAAACATGCACGAAGCACCTGTCATGTCGGCCATTGTGCAGGTATCGAGGGGAATTTGGGAGAAACTGGTGTCATGTTACCTGTTAAGCTAACTCTCAGGTATTGTCTGTGTGTCAAGATGTGTAAGATTGTAAAAACATCTTGACGTCCCCCATTGATTTTTGGATTTGGACAGTGGAAGTGACCATATTTAGACAAGAGGGTGGACATCCTGATCGTCTATTTTACTCCAAGCGGGACCATCATTTACAAAACCAACATCGTGCTGTGTTGAAGAAGACTTGAAACTAGTGATTGAGCCCGTAAACTCATCAGGAAACTGTTCACTGTGGTGATAACTCAAGTGAGAAGTTGGGTCATTTTCTCATAAGCTTACATGCTTATTGGACTTAAGCCATAAGAAGGAACGAGCCATTTTTTATCCTGTCTTAAAGATGTTGGTCTTCAGTGCAAACTACCGTGTTTGGTTGACTTTGTAGGGAAGTGTCCAGAGATATGCTGCTGGTTCTGGTGTTTTCATGGGATTTGATCAGCCTTCTCCTTTAATATCAACTTCAAGAAATGTTGATGTTAACTTCAGTAAAGAGAATTGATTAGTTTGTTCCATATCAGCAGAATAACTGTTGGCAATACACGTTTCTGCAAACCACAGATATGGTCAACTTTAGACAACACCGTGCTTATGCTGGTTATGTTTATGTACAAAAACCACTTGTTTTTGCCTAAGAAAAGATCATGTTTTGGCGTAAAAAAAAACAGTTTTCGTCACCATAAATACGGCTAAAAAATGTCCATTAAAAATACCCAGTGGTTTCACGCTCCAGTGGTCTCTGGCTTGGCAGCCGTCTCTCCTGGCTTCGCTAGTTTTGGCTTAAAATATCTGTTTTGGTCACCAGTAACAGAGCTGGAGATGTCCCTACTTCCCGTTAAAAATAACATTTTTTTTGTTGCCGCAAACACGGCTGGAAATTGTCCCGAGGTCTCCTTAAAAATATCCAGTGGTTTCGTGCTGACGAATGTTGAAACGCAGCCTCATACTGTGGTCGCCGGCTTGGCAGCCTTCTCCATCTGTTACTCCACCACCGTCCCCTCCACCTTCAGATATAAAAGTCAGGTCGTAAACATGCAGCGTGAACACGATATGTAAATATGTTACGCAGCCTGTGACACGTACGAATGTGAATGTATCACTGCCTTGGCTGCCATATATCGTAGTGTGAGTTGTTTTGGAGCCAACAACCATCGGAGGAACTGCGTATTACGGCTGGTTTAGCTTTAGTAAAAGTTAAAGTATGAGAATCAGGGGGCCAAAATGTATTTCTCATACTCTTAACTTTCAGAATAAAAAGAATAAAACAAATATTAAGTGCATAAGTGGAACGACCTCCAAACTTTGGCCAGCAATGACAAGGAAAAGTGCCCACAGAAACATTTGAATTACCAGGTTTTACACGGCAGCTACATGTTTAATACGGCACCAGCACACTAACTATCTACCCAGATTGCCATAATAACAGGGTTCCCATCATAAATTGCTCCCCTCCCTCCTCCCGTCCTGAGAAAAGATCCACCCCTCGTGGCTCACCAGCCAGGCAGCACATCTTAACTCCATGACACTCCTGAACCCCAAGCCGCAGAGCTTTCACCAGTGAGGCCCCATGGAAAAATTAAACTGGACACTGCGAGGAAGCCCAGCTTTGTGGTCATGGCAAGGGAATATGATTGGATAAACATACGGCAAAGCCTCAACCCGGTTCGCTCAGTGCCCGGTGGTGATGTGACGAGAGGCAGGCAGGGAGGTTTTCATGCGGATCTCGCAGGGCACATACTGTTCCTGGAAGCGTCGGCGGTTCTGCGAAGGCCCTGGAGTCTTACACAAGATGGAAAAGGACGTTTATCTATGTAGAACAGGCCGGAGCGGCAGCGACAGTCATCCTCAGTCACTGTTTATTAAAAACAGGCCTAATTATCCGGCCCCGCCTGAGCTATTTCGGTCCGCGGCGAGCAGGTGACTTTGATTATTAGAGCAAACTGGGTCGTGTGTTCGTACGTCATTCACCTTCTAACCTGAGCGTGCCCTCGCCAGAACGAAAAAAAACTCTCATTTTTCAATTAAAGCGGAGCCATTACTGCGTTAGATCCTGTTTGAGTCTGTAACCAGCTGTGCTCCTGACATCATCGATGACTGTGTGTGTGTGTGTGTGTGTGTGTGTGTGTGTGTGTGTGTGTGCTCAGTGCATTGTAAAACAAGCCACTAGATGTTGTGACAGATATTTTGCGGTGGATGACTAACTACAGAGACTTAAGATGTAAATTCTCTTATTCAAGGGAATACACCTGCTGGTTAGCTGTAACTAATGCGATCTGATACACCTGTGATGCAGGTAATCCTTTCTTAATGAAGGCTGTAAGGCTCAGTTTTTGTTGACTTTATTGGAGAGGTGTCGATTCAACTTTGTGGGTTTTTTGGACTGACTATCCATTATTTTTCAAACATAATGTGGACCTACACATGAGCAAATTCCAACTGAATAATTGTTAACGCTAAAAAACCACCTAAATAATAAAATTATTTGTTTGCAGAAACGTACATGTCACACTCAATATCTCTCTGAGTTTCCTTCTATTTTCTTTTCTATTGACTTCCCTCTTTACTGCCACAATAATTACTACAGCCACTAGAGGCTGCTGCCTTAAAGGAAATGAACTACAGTGGTGTAGTTTGTAGTCCTAAAACCTGTTAGCAGTTAGCATTTTTGCACATCCGGTTCCCTCGTCTCAAAGTCTGAATTTCTTTTAATTGGTTTTCAGTCTAATGCCTGAAATAAAGTCTGTGGTTACACAGGCTTAAGATATTTACACATTTTGTTCTACCAAATAAAATACTTAAATGTCCCACAATTTAATTAAAAACATTGGTTGCTAAGTGGCTAAATGAGACTACAGAAGTTGTCGGGGACATTAAACGTCATCACAGCGAACACGGAGACTCATCTACTCACTTGTCCGTCTTTACAGGCCGACTTTAGTTACAAACTATTCTAACTCTGACTTTACAACTTGTACATTGATCAGTTTACAGGAAAACGTGTAGTACTTTTGTAGTAAGACGCTTAGTGGTGGTGACGTTCAAGTCACGCGACCGCAGTGTCGTCTGTTCATAGCCTAACGTTAGCTTTCTACTTCTAGCGATTTAATTCACGCTTCGAAAATCATAAAAGTGGTGTTCATCTGTGAAGATTATCTTGCTGAACAAAACGTGTCAGTATCATAAACTTTGTCACAGAGATTATTTTTGGCGAGGGAACCAGGGCGATGCTAACTTCTGAGTTATAATAATACGTACAGAGTCGTAATGAACTGCCTGGCACCATTTCTTGTCTTCTTCACATCTCGTTATCGACTACATCAATGAATAAACTCGTGTTCTGGTCGTTGTAACACAGAAAGTGATTCAGTTGTCGTTTCCAAGAATAACATCGTCATTAAACACCATCATGTAAACAAACTTAATGTCCTTCCACAGAAACAAACCATTAAACATGATTAAAGTCTATATGACGAAGATGTTGCTGTTGCTTTTGAAGGTAAATAAATATAGATAGATATAAATCACCATTATATCTTGTCTCACACAGCAGACACATCCTTGTTGACACTGTGCTCTTATTTAACGACTCACTTACTTATTCCCAAACTGGATACATGACAGTTTGGACGGGAGCTCTTCCTTTGTCTCCCTCCGTCGTAGTAAAATAAACTCATCTCGTCTCGCAAATTATCCGGAGTGCCAAGAAGAACATTTCCGCTATCTGTTCCTCATCGTGTTTTTTTCTTCTTCTCTCACTCTGATGAGCTCATTTGCATGTTATTATCTCGCCGTCTTCCACGAGAGGGAATTGGATTTGAAATGCAAATCGCAGAAATAATTACTACTCGGCTGCGCGGGAGCAAATAAGCTCCGTTTGCAATTTTAATGGCATCACGCGGAAGAAATAGGACGGAGCATTATCTTTTATTTATCCACAATTTCTTTATTTGTCTCTTTCATTTAATTTGCTTTTGCTTCTCTCTCTCGGAGATTAATTGTTTACCCAAGGAGGAATGTTCATTAACTAGTCATTAGTCTGCCTTTTGTGGAAGTAGAGCGTTGGTTACTGTGAGTCACCAGAGTGTTTTTCAACAGATTGGTGTGAGGATTAATTCAAATACCACGACAGACTTTTTCCTCCAGACCGAACGTGCTCGAGCCCAAACAGATGTCACGGTAATCACGAATAAATCATGGTGTCGTTTTACTGATTTTAATTTCGTAAAAGGCAAACACGGGAAGGGCTGGATGAGATGTGAGGAAAGTTTTAGTGATTTGAAAAGTTGTGTTAGAGTGATTTTCCTCATACGTCAGCAGCGGTGGAGGGAGCGTTCGGATGATAACCCAACGAGAGGTCAGAGCCGATATCAGACTGGGTTTTAAAGCTGAGTGAGACAAGATGCCTCGATACCGTCGATCTCCAGAGGCAGGACAGGAAGCAGCCGTGGGTGCAGGAGGCCGCCGTCTCCGTCTGACCTCAGCGACTGTCTGTGGTTCCACCTGAAAAAGCAAAGAAGCCAGCCGCTCGCCTCACCGCTAGACTCTCCGACAGGCCTGTCTAAACACGGAGCAGAGGTTCATCTCTGTCATCGGCCGGTGTCACACAAACACTGACACACATGTTGGCTCTATTACTAGTTCGAGTCGAGACGTAAGCGATAAACAACTGAAGAACATCTATAAATGTAACTGATGTCATGCAGGTCGCTCCTCTCGCTCTGCAATCCAACATGTTCAAGCTGTACACGACATATTTAACTAGTGATTGTGATTATAGTGGTTTTACTGCCTGGTTTGCTTTATTATTTTGTTGTTTTATAGCGTGTGTTTGAATTATTTTTGTTTATTAGACTTTAGGTCAGGTTTCTGCAGGTTTTACATGGTTCCTGACCTTTTTCTTTTTTTATTATTACACTTAAAGAGGCTCTGTGGAGCTTCTGCATGTGGTGGAAGACGGTCGTTAGTTTATATTTGAGGAATCCATTTCTAAACTAACGTTAGCTACTGCTGCTCTGCGTTAGCGGACCAGAGAGAGGCACCAGACACTTTTTTAAGTGTCACAACTCCCATAAAATGAGTCGTTTGACTGTCATAATTTGATCCATTCGGTCCAATAAAGTTAGGAAAGTGTAGAAGAGCCGCACGATTAAAGTAAATATAATGTATGTATAATTTACTTTTACTTTTGATACTTTAGTTACTTTTTTACTAGAAAATTACTTTTGATTCTTAAGAACATTTAATATCAGATACTTAGGATACTAGGGCTTTTACTCAAGTACTATCCATGACTGACTCTTACTTTTACCAAAGTAATATTTCAATATATCTTTACTTTTACTCAAGTATGACTTTAGGGTACTTTATACAACACTGTGTATTAAACACTATTCAAAACTACTTAGAGATTTTGGGATTTGGGTGCACATATACGTGTGCATGGATCTGCAACAGAGTCAAATGAAATGTGTCACATTGTTTTTGGGGGATGAAAAATATTCTCTCGCTTCACAGTAAAAGTTGTTGCAGCTTTCTCCTAAACAACTGAAGGAGACGGAGACTCGTTGTAAAACAAATAAACTTGCCTCGTCTGTCACGAGCAGAGAACTACATCTGGCAACTTCAGGCGACAAAATCCTGAGATGTTTATTCAGGAGGGTTCAACCTGTCGATGACATAAACAGACACGAGCGCTCACACTTTGTCATTTTCTGTCTCTGCCCTCGTCTCCTCCTCCTCTCTCTCTCTGTCTGTCTCTCTCTGACACAACGGGGAGTTGAGATAATCCTCTCAGAGCTGCCGCTGTGCTGACGTGAGGCTGTGGGTGGTCTCGATGGTCAACAACTCCTCTGTCTCAACAACCCAAAGACAACCAAAGCTGACGCGAATCGACAAGCAGCTCCTCTTTTCTTCGGCCTCCTCTTCTTCACAGAAAAACCCTCTCAGCTGATCAATAATGAATCACTTCTGCTGCTAAATTCAACGACCAGCTGTTCTCAAAGTAAAACTAAGCTGGCTGACGAAGCTAACTTGTCGAGAGCGAGCGTAAAATTAGTGTTGGGTTTACTTGACTAGACAAAAATGTGGTTGCACTCAACTTAGGAATGACTTTAGCAATGGATTTAAGAATATCTGGTGCGACCCGGTCCAGGTGTTTTGTTTCACGTCCGTATTTCAAGTAGCTTTTTGTTGGACGGGCCGCAACAAAGATGGAAATAAGACATGAGCCTCTCAATAATCATTTATCTCCCTGTGACATCTCCCTGACCCTCCTCCAACACTGAATATTTCCATCAGTCACCCCACAGGACTCGCTGCCTTGTTTCCATGCACATCTCGCTCCATGTCGAATCCCTCCGATGACTTAAAAAAAACCTAGACTTAGTAAATCTCCCCGGTGAAGCTTTGGCGAGCCTCTCGTCAAATGATAAACTGCACACATGTAATGTCTCCTGGAGTAAGTGGCAGTCTGCGAGCGCTGAACCGACGGCGGGGTGATGAGGTAACGCTCGTCTGCTCTGTTATTGTCGGAAAGGGAACGTCAAGCGGGGAATCGCATCAGAGAGCTGAAACGAGCTGATGAGCTGAAACTTGTGCAGCAATTATTCTGCATATTTTTATACGTGAGATAAGACGTTTCATTTTCCTGCCTGGACCAGAGTTATTCAACAGCAACAACAGCGTAGAAGATTTCATCATTGCTGAACAAAAAGGAACAATACACCTGTTCTGACAAGCAGTTACCTTTATCACATCCGTTGGAGCGATACCTGGATTGAAGAGCTGCTGTCTGTAGATTGATTTACAAAGACCCGTGCAGCTGCAGCGATCCACGCTCGTCACCACTTTTATGGGAATTTCTGAAGACGACGCTCTTAATATTTTAGTTTGTATGCAGTTCATGGGAGATTTAACTCACAACTGAACAGCTGTTTCTGCTCTGACAGACCTCCAAAGTATTTAATATTAAATAAACTTAAGTATCAAAAGTAATTTTCTGGCAATAAATGTACTTAAAGTACAAGTAAAAGGAAAATCATTATTTTGTATTTGCATTGTATGCATATGCTGTATACTTCTGGTTGACCAGTTATCAGCCGGGTCATTTACCGTCGCCTATATTCAACATTTTTCTGATTATTTTTCATCCGATTGCTAAAAAAGACATTACATTAAAATGTTGCTGCTTTAATGTAGTCAGCAAGTACAGTCAGTAAATACAATATTCGTCTAACAAGTGGAATGCAAGTAAAAAGTAGCAAGAAAAGGAATGTCTCTACTAAACTACCTCAGAATTGTACTTAAGTATGGTACTTGAGTGAATGTACTCAGTTACATTCACTCACTGCATATTAATTAACGCACATTACAGTCAGTCAGTAGATTCTTCTGACTTTGGAGACTTTGACTAGCATTCTTCGTGCTAAGCTAGGCCTCTTGGTTCAAGGCAAGAGGCGATGCAGCTCTTCATCAAACAGCTCCGTCTCATCATTACTCCAACAGACTGAATAAAACAACTCACAGACATATTTGAAATGTCAGAAATGCCAAAATAACCGCTGTTTTGCGCCGTAGACACATTTTTGCTGAATGACAGTGCTGCTAACTGAAGACGTTGCATTTCCTGTGACTGGAGAACTTCAAAATAAAAGTCAACTTGTGTTATTTTTTTTAATAGAACATTTTAATGTCATTTCAGAGGGCTGTGACGCTCAAAAAAAAAAATATATATATATATGGGAACAAGTCTTTTTGGGCCCCGGTGCATCACGTGAAGTTGTAATTACACCGTTTGGCCACTACGAAGGCCTGGCGCTCTTCCTGGGAGCTCGGTTTAAAGTCTCATCCAGCTCTTGTAAAGAAAGCAAACAAGCACATTTCATCACAACTGTTCCTCAGAAGCCAGTGTATCCTCAGCTTATTACATTGCAACACGGCTGATTTGGTGAACGTTAAGTTTTACAGGATTTGTAGGAATTAAGTACATTATTTCTCAACCAGTTATCACTTGTTGCCCTTTGGAGCCGACGCCGCTCATAATGTATCAGGTTTAACACTATTCATTGAGTCACCCTGTTAACATGTTGACCTTTGTTTAGACCTGATAAATAACAAACAGTTGCTCTTTTATCACCCTGCTGAGCTTCTCCGTGGGACGCAAACAAAACAAAGATTTAAACCTCATTTGGGTTCAAGACCTGCAAAAACAAAAACCTCATGAGTAAACAAACGCAGCCCTCCGTTCATCATCAGCACGTCTGTGGCAGAGTTAACATGTGAGTGACTGGAGCTGGAGTTAACTGTCTGGTATCCATCTCCAGTCTGGCGCATGTTCACGAGTATCGACTCGACTCTCCCGAGGCACAGAAAGAACAAATGTGGTGTTTTTTTCCTTCGTTTTAACGCGAGACGCTCCCCGAAGAAAACAGTCCTCACATGCAGCGCTGTCAGCTCGCCGTCCCTCGGCAGCTCTGAGCACACAATGTGCTGTCAGCCTGTCTGTGGACGAATCCCCGGGGACGGTCCGGAAGACGAGCCCAGCGTGAGATATGTGATGAGTGCAAAGGTCAGGAGGCGCCGGGGGGGCCGGAGGGTTTCACTAAAACTTTAACTATACGTCCTGTAACTACGCTGCCTCGCAGACGCCTCAGATTCAGTCATGTGAACCCGCAGACGGCTGGAGGGCAACATGTGAACATGTTTAAGATCTTTTTGTTTCATGCACAGACAATACAAGCAGAAATGTTGAACGGTCATGTCGTCATCGTGGACAGATTATGAGACAACAGCCTCCAGGCACAAACATGTAAAACTCTACTAAACAGATATGAAACAACTTGACTCTGTGGTAGTTTTGTGTCTCTGAGTCAGTTTTTCTCCTCCTGGTCATTTTGCATCCCTTAAGTCGTTTGCTTTCATGATCGTTTTGCATCTTGTAGCCTTTTAAAATGTAATTGTGGACATTTTGTGTCTCTTTGTGGTTTTATTGTGCATTTTGCTTCTTGTTTTGGTTGTTTTGCACCTTGTTTTGGACTTTTGACAACTCCTTGCGTTCGTTTTGCATCTTTTTCTATCAGAATTGTGTCCCTTTGTGGTTGATTGTTGTTTGTTTGACATTTCTTTGTATTCATTTTGTGTCTCATTGTGGTTGTTTTGTGTTTGTTTTGGCTAATTGATATCTCTGTGTTTATTTTGCATCTTTGTGTTGTCTTTCCCTAATTTCTACAACCTTAATCGTCATGTTGTTGTCTTTCTTTGATCTTTTTGTGATTTCTTCGTGATGTCTTTGAATTAATTTTGTGTCTCATTGTGGTCATTTTGTCTGTTTTTTACAGCTTTTGTATTTTGGAAGTCTACGAGATGCAGTTGAAAGCTGATAAGTAGACCTTTTTTTCAATAGGTATTTGTGTTCGTACTCACCGTTTTTGATTATAAAAATGTCAAAGTCAGAGTCGTAGTAAAAAATGATTCAGTGTCGCCTTTTCTACTTAAATACCAGATGTTTTTATATTTTTTAAAATGCTTCAGTGTATTGATATTGGCTTTAAAAATGTAGTTTCAGCTGGGAAGTTATTTTAGCTCCGAGGCCAAACGAGCATCACACGTAACTGCACTTTTCTGTTGGATTTCTGCTTTAATCATCAGGATTACTCCTCACACAGTCAAAAAGTGAGGCGTGCGAGATGAGGACCGGTCGATGGAGGTCACGGATTAAACCACCTGAGCTTCTAATGCCGGAGTGACTCTTGCAGCATCCACAGTGGAGAGCTGACAAGCCTGAACCTGGCGTTGCCTTTTTCAGGTAAACCCCGCGGCAGACGTGGGAGCTGAAAGATGATCTCCCTGCGTGCTGTGATCTCTTCAGCCTGGATTGAGGAGAGAGGAGTGTCTGGTTTCCAGTGTTTCATGCAGGACAGAACGTACCGAGGCCTCTCTGCTCCGAGGCTCTGTGGGAAAACAGCTAACAAAATGCGAGAGCCTCACCCCCAGCGGAGAGTGTAACGTGAGCGCTAGCCACTTAAAGCACAAGAGAGATCAGGTATGCCCCCGCCTTGTTAAGAGGAGTCCTCTGGGACGGTGGAGGGGACACGCAGTGAATGAGCAGGACATATGCCACCGTGCAGCTCAATGAGGTGTTGACTCATGAGGCCAGACAAAGAGAAAAGAGGGTTGTTCAGGTGAGAAACGTGGCTGCGTCCTTTTATGACTCATTTCTGAGCGAATACAAAAAGATAACAATAATAATACGTTTATTTGTATAGCGCCTTTCAAGAGCGGGAACATCACAAAGCTCCTCCTTCGGTTTTGTTGCTGAAACATGTTCTACTTATGTCATCATCAGCGGAGAAGAAAGCAGGTGTTTTTGTCTAAGAGCAGCGGACTTTGAGACCATCTCGCCCCACGGCGTCTTTTCGCCATCGAACCTGACCGGCTGGACCTACTACAACATCTCGGATCAAGCTGTTGCACTTGATGGGCAGACAACTAGAGTGGGACGAGGAGACGTGGACTTACATCATTGATGCTTGGTGATCAAACCCTGTGATCACCAAGCATCAATGGTCATTATAAAACCCTGTGTTGTCAAATGAGGAACAGATTTACCTTGTACCTTGTACAACAGAAATAAAGAAGGAAAAACAGCTACTGCCTCAAAAGCACAGTCTCATGTTGTCTTGAGCCTGGAGGGAGATGGATAACAAACCCTGATCACTGGACCTCAGAGTCCTACTTGTATTATATGGCTCAGCAGCTCTTTAATGTAGGCAGGTGCTCGGCCCATGCAGGGCTCTGAATGTGATTACCAGGACATGAATTATGAATTGGATGCACAGACATAAGGATTGGTGTTACATGGGAACGTTTGGTGGACTTGTAAGTGGTTCATGGATGACTTGCTAAGACCAAAACTTCAAGAACTGGTCACACTCAGTGTTAAGCTTCGATTGGTCAATATCCAGCCAATCTATAATTCACAGATATGTTAAGACTGTTTTGTATGTATTTGGAGACCACTAAATAAAACAAGAAACAGCCAGAAGAGATAGATTTCTTGTTCACACACAGCTGGCCTTCAGCTCAGCCTGTCACGGTTCGACAGGTGTTTTTACCATCAGACATTAAAGTCTCAACAACAACACTGCTGCTGCTGCTGCTTCCCTCTCCGTGAAACCCTCAGCCTTCATCTGAAACTGTAGCCTAGTTGGACAGGACACAACTAACGTCTTGGTCACACAACATGTCTGTTAAATTTTAACTTTTCTGTCTTGTAATCAGGAATCTTGAGTCATTGTGGTTTTGCACAGTAAAAGTGATTAGCGACGGGGGGTCACACATTACAAGATCTTTCACCAGGAGTGAATCCCTGATGAGTCAGTCTAGACTCACAAGCTATGTTTGCCCACCTTAAAAAATACGGGAAGTGACACAGTAAGTAACACGAAACCATGCGAGGGAAACTTTTTGTTTCTCTTCACAAATGTTTTTTTCCACGGAAATTGAGCAGTCTAGCTTGATTTACCGTCATGTTGCAGTCGTGGTTTCTGGCTGCAGATCGGGTACTCTACCGTCTCTGCATCTCGACTCCTCCTCTCTACTAAACACATCCTCAAACGTAAAACAACTGAAAAGGTTGATGCTAAATGACTCTTCAGAACAACATGAGAACAGCCGTACCCGACCTTCAATGTACGCTTGCAGTTTAGGCAAGAAACCTACTTGGTTAGGTTGAGGAAAACATTGTGCTTTGGCTTAAAATAACTACATTACAAACGTACCTGCGCTTCATACGTAACTTACATTATGACCTTAAAATAACTCTCGGTTGACGAGACATGAACAGTAGACTCCTAGATGAAAGTCCAGTGCTTGTTCAACCCAACCATACGTCACCGACCTCCTCCCTAAGCGTACTTTGTCGCCCTCTCTGCTACCTCGTCTGACTTCCTTCTTTGCTGCCATAATATTTACGATGGCCACTAGAGGTCGCCGCCTCAAAATAAACATAAATATAACTTCTACCCCTTCTATCTTTTGTGAGTCTGCGAGGCCTCAGCAGAGTCTTGGATCACATAGTTAAAAGGTTGGCACATGATGATCAAGCACCAATTTGGGAGTGCCTCGCCAATGCTGATTCGATCTGGGGGCTGCTGTTGGCAATCCCCTAAAGGCAGGGGCACAATCCTGTAAGTGAAAACTCAGCATAAACTAAACCTCAACAGAAAAATGTTATGAGGGAAAATTCACCTGGAAGATCATAATAGTTTAGTGCTAAGTGAAGCTAAACGTAAGCCAAACTCCACTTAGTTTACTTGGCCTTTAAGGCTCATTGTGGTTCACTTAATCTAATTTATACAACATAGGTGCATTGTAAGCGAATCTACTTGGGGAAACATGAGGGACTTTTTGGTTTATATTTGGATGTTTTAGATTAAGAACATCAGAACTGTGTCTAATAATTTAACCACCTTTTTTATTCCCCCTCTACATCAATGCTGACGGTGCATGTAGTCGATTTACAACCTCTGCTCTGCTGTGTTCAGACATGAGGAACCTAACCCCCCTCTGGCACCGCACCAAAAGTCTGGTTCTTCATATAAAGCAGGAATCTTACACTTCAGCACAATGGGGATGTTTTATTTTCCGGTGGAGATGCAACACACTCAGGCTCCGGGTGTGTTGTGGTTGTGTGTGTGTGCGTATGCATACATTAGCAGGTGTGAGAAGCTGAAGAAACAACACAGTGTTAAGGAAGGGGATTTCTGGAAGTGAATGTTTAACACCACCGTGTAACTCTCTTCCTGACTGGCGGTTCTGTCCCACCTCAGAGGGAGTTACTGTCACAGATCAGAGAGCGTTTCCAGAGAAAGACTGTGTAGTTGCTGACGTCCTTCATGTGGTGTCAGTCTTGTTTGTTAACTCATTACTGAGACTTTCATCTGTGAGGAACCAGATTTTTTTTAGCCATGCTAGACGTTGATGTTGAGACATTATCTCAACAACTGTTTTATTGTTTGCAATGAATTGTTGTACAGATGTTCACATTTCCCAGAGGATGAATCCAAGTGACTTTGATGATCCTCTGAGTTTTGTTATTTTGAGTGAAATTGTCCTGACTACTGCTTAAAGGTTAACTCCACCAATTTAACACACTGAAATGTGTTTACAGGTCTTGTGGAGTAGTGCTGCATATGTTAAAAAAAGTAGCAAAGCCTTTTGTGATAAATTGCCTTCAGCGATGTCACTCAGTGGCTAAGATGCATTGATGGCGGTAGTGATGGCTCTTCTGTATCGATTTTGATCATTTGTTTTTAACCTGCCATAATGAGTCTAACAGTGTTATAGGAGCGTAAGGGGTGTATCTGTGATTATCTCACGGTTGGTTTGCCTTGCGCGAAGCTGATGCAGTGGATTGCGAGCTGTAGTTTCCCCAGTAAACACACCGACCACTTTGGCTGTCGCAACCGCAGTGTCTGCTCTACCGGGAGAGAGGCCGAAGAGGTCAGTGTGTTTACCGGGGAAACTACAGCCGATAAACCAAGAAACAACAGTACATTTACTCGAGTACAGTGCTTAAGTACAAATTTGTGGTACTTTACTTGAATATTTCCAGCCCTATTTTATGCAACTTCATACTTCTACTCCACTACACAAGACACCAGACTGGACTTTGTAACTTTGGATTGAATAAACCATCAGTTGCCTGTTGGGTATAATTTAAAAACAAGCATTAGTTCAGTAAGTTCTCATCTGAATCTTATACTTACAAATCAAAAAATCAGACGCTTCAATTACCCAGCAGGACACTGAAGCGTAACTCCATCCTTCTATAAAAACAGTGATACCACACTCTCCCACCACCAGGCACAAAGCCATGCCATGGATTACTATTGTACCTCAGAAGCTACAAACTGGTTTCCAGCATGAACTCATTCTGGATGAACATAAGGATTCCTGGTTTTCCTCTTTAAGTGCTTCTTGTTCCTGCTAATGGGCTGCTGGGAGGGCAGAGCAGTACATGGGAAACAAGCTTGTTAATTCATCCTACAGCAGGATTTCTATGGGCTTCTCTTGTGTGACAAAAGGGGGTGAAAACAAAACCAACTGGCTTATTTGTTGGTTTTGTTATGCAGTAAAAAAACCTACCAGTAAACGAAGCACATTCCTCACAGTGAGAGCAGCAGAAGACATGTTAGTTAAGGCTCAGATGTTAGCCGGGAAGAGGAGGTGCTGGACTGTGGCCTTTCTTTACTTTAAAAAAGGATGTTAACTGCAGCTAAGGGT
This sequence comes from Pagrus major, assembly GCF_040436345.1. NCBI lineage: Eukaryota > Metazoa > Chordata > Actinopteri > Spariformes > Sparidae > Pagrus > Pagrus major. The sequence goes on from NC_133230.1 coordinate 12,871,490, forward strand.
GTACACTTGGTTTATCTGCTCTAATGCTACTTAACACGCTACTAATTTGCTACATAGCACATTAAACAGCAGCATCTAACTGGACCAAAGTGACATTAGCAGGTAGCTAATGTCACTTTGGTCCAGTTAGATGCTGCTGTGTTCCTTACTCGTTGAAATCAGCGCTAAAAACACACTGTTTCGCCGTGACATGTAAGCTACGGCAAACTTTGTTTATTTAGTTGATCCCCTGCTGGTGCTCAGCCTGCCAGCTGCTGTCAATCAAACACTTTCACATCCAGGGCTGACACACTGACAAAACTTAAAGACATTTCTTCTCTTGACTTTACCTGATCTAAAAGGCCAAGGTCAGCTGAGGATCTGAATGATCAAACTGTGGACAGGACAGACAGTCTGGCTGCAGTTTACACTGAAACAAGCTTATGTTTCCTAAATAACGTGCGCAGGTCACCGCAGGTAAGAGGTAGGTGCTCCTCTGTTGACATATAACCTTGAAATTCATTTTAAAAGCATTATAATCCAGAAGAAAGGCCCTGAGGTAACCCTATGTTGCATCATCAAACAGTTTAAACAGATTGGATGAACTCTTTTGGTCTTTAAATCTCCCGTATGATGCGACGAGATTATCCAGTGTAAGGTCTTCACCCCTCAGCCAGTTTGTTGACAGTGAAAACGTGTTTGTTGAACTCAGTTCTTCCCCCGGCTGCTCTTCATGTTGTCTGGGATGAAGACTGAACACCAGACAAGCCTGGCCGGTGAACTCAGCCATCGGCCCGAGGCTGAAGGGATTTCCCAGTGTTTAAACAATGGTGTGATCGTTCTGAGTTCACACACACACACACACGCACAACCACACATTTATTATGTCTACAGGCCACGTGTCCAAATCATGCTGGTTTTCTGCCTTTCTTTGTTTTATATAACAAACAATTGGACCAGTGTCGGACCGTAAGTAACAAAAAAAACATGACATTTGAAGACGTCAGCTCAGACTCTTGGAATTCATGATGGGTATTTCTTCGCTATTGTCCAGATTATCATCAGATCAGTTGATATTGCCAATAATAGTTGCAGCCAACCGGTTATTTTTGTACAATTGGAAAAACCAATTTCCAATGCCAGACAGTCAATTCGTCACAACAACACGAAGACTTCGTTCGGGTTCTCCTTTATCGTCTCGTTTCATTGTGCCAAAGTTGCATTGTGGTATCAGCTCACTTCATTATGTTTCACTGTGTTTGCTGTCAATCAACGGCCTCCCACACAAAGAAGGAAGAACCTCTGCCAGGATTTGTGAGTGAAAAATTTGGGTGTCTTTGTTTTGCCGGAACTGAAATTAATTTCAAGCTCGGTTTGACACGAAAAAAACGATAAGAAATATGCTAATATGAGGGAATGCGAGGATGACAGCTCGTTGCTGGCAGATCGGGGAGGCTGTAAAGTAAAGGTAGACGAAGGTGAATAGTCAAGAAAGTGAAGAACAGAGCTCAAATTTTGAGTGTGATGCTGAGACATCCTGACAGTTTCGGTGAAACAAAGCTGCATCTGTTCTTGCGCTCTGCAGAGACGGATGTGAAAGCAGCAGGGGGAGCAGGTATGAACCCCCGCAGGCCTCCGCACACTCTCCTGCTCAAGCTCCGACCAATATTTCATTGATTTTTTCCCCCGTTTCTGTGACAAGGTAGAGAATAGCTTTCAAAGACATCTCATCCTCAGAGCTCTAACCTAAATGTAGCAGCGGTGGAAAAGGCTTGAGGTTGTCGTGCCGGTGGGACTGAAGTCTGGCTGGGCTTCACCGACAGGGGCTCGCCTGGTTAGGAAGCAGCTGCCATGACCCACTTCTCTGCTCGGCGTGAAGCTCCTCTCTGGATTTGATATGGTGAAATGGGCTGTGCAGACGTTGGAAAAGGTCGTTTTATCTTTACGATGTTTGAAAGTGTGGACCTCAGCTCAAAGAGGGTGCAAACAAAGGGCAGCTGAATCCGATCGATGGACTGGAAACACCACATAAGCACGGCACCACATGAACACTGTGTGTTGGAGGCATGTATTACTGAATAAATAATACTTTTTTTTACATTTTAACATTTCTTACTAATATGACACACGTGAAATCTACCTTTTCACAAGTGAATATAACAATTTCACACGTGCATTCAATATTTTCATAATGTTACATGTTTCCAAGGAGAGGGAACGTCTGAAATTGTCTAGGTCGACGCCGACGATAGCGTGCTGCATCTAAGCTCACCAGTGACTCCGAGGTAAACTGTAGCTTATAAAGTAAAGTTAACAGCCGATCAAGTGTTAAAGAAGTGACAACGTAACTCGTGTTTGATGTCAGACTGCTCCACGATGTCTGAAACCACACAGACTTTTATTTTCATCTCACATTTCTGCACACAAAGAGTCCAAATAGCTCTCTGTCCTCCCCTCCCCCCTCTGAATTACTGTGAGATCCTCTTAAACATGTAGTCATTGTGATGGAGGTCGGTAATAAAAGAGCTCGGGTTGCTCCTGTGTTCATTCACTGGAGATGTAGTACGGCAAACAAACAAGGAGAGTGAAAGGCCAACCCTGCTGTTTGCATCCTGTACAGTATAATCCCTAAAAGGAGCTCTTTTGTTGTGAAGGACTGAGCTAACTGCAGGGCGTGGTGGTATTACTGTACCGTACCTCAACACAGGCTGTCAGGGCGAAATACTGCTGGCACAAAAAAAAAAACCAAGAGAAAGAGGAGACGAGAGCGGCGAGGAGGCAGGAGTGAGAAAGAAAATATAAAAACCTTAAATAAAGGCTTCAGCATTGTTATGGTTCAGACAGAAAAAGGCCTGCGGTCGACGTGCTTCAATCATTTTCGTGGCTCTGAACGGAATCAGGTCGTTTCATAATGGGGATGTTGTGTCCCAGATGACAGACAGATCAGCCTCAGCGTGACAGCGATGTACAGTAAACGCCTCGGCAGGCTGGGAGCCGGGCGAGGATGCCAGCGATAAGTGAGAGAGCGGCTCGGCAGACTTGTTATTATAACAGGACGAGGCGTTTGCGGCTCCGCTCGGCTCACATCCAGCTGCGGGGTTGCATAATATGAGAATAGGAAATTTCTGCTGATAAACTCTCTATTGTTCTGAAGTGCCACGCAGACGACAATGTAAACAACACGGGCCGGGCCAAACAGCAACACTGCGAGGTCCCGAGCAGAGACATTGGGTATTTTCTTGCAAAAGGGTGAAAAACTAAAATCTCTTTCAAAGAATCTGATTGGATCTGATTGGACGTCACTAATCGGCTGAAGAATGAGCGGCTGATTGTGAAGCGTGAACGAAGCAGCTGAAGCCAGAACCAACAGTGTGCAGCGCCGGTGGAGGGGAAGAATTAAATATACAATCATGTAGAATAAAAAAACAAGAAGCAGACGGGAGGAACGGGAGGAGGAATCCTTTATGAGCGTGAACAACATAAACTTCATGAAACAAGGACAGGAAGCAGGAGGGTGTTTGCTATTTGACATGTTAGGATGACGATTTCCAGACTCTTACAGCTGAGAAGTGCTGCCAACTGCCAGTCAACATAATGAAACCCACCTTTGTAACTGTGTGTAACCATTTATATGTTGCCCAAAACTTCAAATCGTCTCGTGACCAGCTCAACACAATAACATACAAACAAAATCGACCCTTTAAACTGTAGAAAAATGGGTTAAAAAAAAGTTAAAATGGCCGTGACCCTCGACAAAAATATAAATGCAACACAAATACAAACTTTTTACAATTAATTTCCCTCAATTTTGAGCCCAAATGTGTTGAAATCCACTGGAGTGAGCTTCTCCTTTGTCAAAATAACTCGTCCACCTGGCAGGTGTGGCTCATCAGGACGATGATTAAACAGCGTGATTAGTGCTCAGGTGTGTCTCAGACGGGTCACAATGAAATGAAAATATCCAAGCCTTGAGGGAGTGTGCATTTAGCAGGCTGACTGTACTGTCTACCAGAGCTATTGACCGTTTATTCAAGGTTCATTTCACCACCATAAGTTGTAAAAATTAAAATGAAATGAAAATCTTTGGCTGTAGCATGAGCTCTCCAGGTGGCCTCTCTCAGACGAACCTGCAGGTGAAGAAGCTGCAGGTGGAGGTCCTGGTCTGCTTCTGCTTCACTGCCAAACAACTTTGGAGGCTTATAAGTTTACATTTACCTCGTTTACAAAGCACGTTTAAAAACAGCTGATCAAAGTGATGCACAAAGCCAAAATCACAACACAGAGAATCAGAGATCAATACAAGAAATACATAAAAACACAGCAAAGAAGCAGCTGATTTAAAACAGGAGGGCTCGCATGCTAATGTGTAAAAACACATTTTGAGGCAGGAGTGAACAGGGGAGGATCTGATCGATCTGACTGCGATCAGCCCGCGGCACACCTGTGCACTAATCATGCTGTTTAATCATCATCACCATGTGCCACACCTGTGAGGTGGAGCGGTTATTTTGGCAAAGGAGACGAGCTCACTAACACGGGAGACTCCAGCACACCGTCCACTTCGCTCGCAATTAAGTTTAATACACATTTAGTGTTCTTGTCACACAGCAGCAGGATGATGTTTGTGTTGCTGCAACCATGTTCATTGTTCTGTTTTTCTTTAATAATGTGTGTTTTTAATACAAAAAAGACAGACCATCACCAGACTACCTTTTAAAAATCTGTTTCATGTGAATGTTGATTAACAAAAACCAGCTGATTGGCTGAAAATAGGATTTTAAATGTGTCTTGGCATCTTTACAAACAGTTTATTATTAGAAAGTCTTTTCATACAATCAAATAAAAACCCCACACTGTAAATATAGATCGTATTCTTTTCAAATCTAAACATCTAACAGCCCTCTGGAGGTTTCATTAGCGCGCCCTCAGGACTCTCCTGGCTCACAAACAAACACGGCCCTCCTCGCTCGGAGCGGAACGTGGCCTCCTCGCAGTTCATAACGAGATAAAATGTGGTCCATGTAAGTGGGTGAAGCCGGGATGCGGGCTCAGTTCAGCGGTAGCGAAGCCTCGGGGGAGCTTCGTGCAGGCGGGTTATATCAGGTCAGGATGGGAGCTGCGTATCCTGCAGCGGCCGGCGGCGTTGGTATCCTGGCCTGTTTTCATTCCAGCCGTCTGCTCGGGGACCGGCTCTGGTGGAATTGGTTTCGCCTCAGGTAGAGCGCTGGATGAGGAATCCATATTTTCAGCTAAGTAGGGAAATCTGCACCGCTGTTCAGAGCAATAACCTCAACATCAGCGGTGGAAACCAGACATGTATGGCTCAGGGACAGAAGGTCGGCTGTTTGCGTTGTCTTTTCTCTGCAGGAAATAACTTTCCCTTCGCAGAAAAAATCAAACCGCTGGAATATTTTCTCGTATTTCGGCTTTTGGAAAGAAACGCAGACCAAAAACGGTGCATGATTTAAATGTCCAACCTCTGTATTTCATGCAAGAATAACACAACAAAACACCGCTTCCCAGAGTCACAACGCACCACATCTCCAGTTCCACTTAGGAATATGAAATGATTTACAGCGCGGCACATTTTTCAGCCGCATTAAAAACTCGGAGCTGCTCCCCCGAGCCGGAGCAACACAAATATAAACATCACTTAAAGTTCCTGCGTCCAGATGAACTCAATAGCAAAAACAAATGGCTGGTTGAGTCAGGCAGCGAGCCCTGCGAGCATTCCTTCACCAAATGGGTTTCTCATCTGCTGCGAAGGATTTTTTGTCTCTTCTGCAGCATCTGTTGCTCTGAAATCGGAAACACAACATCAATCTGAGGTGGTAAAAGTTTCTGGAAGTGTTCCTGTCGTGTGAGGGTGCAAGAAACCTGACTGGTGGAGAGTTTGGAAGGTTGTGAGGAAATAAAATGTGCACTCTACACCCTCGTGGGCCTGTGACCACTGCAGACCAGACTCAACAACACATTTGTTTTGTTTTTTCACAGATTAAAGTTAAAAAAAAAAATGTAAAAACTTTTTTATGCACACAAAGGAATATTGTGCGCTCGCTGCACGCTTGCACATTTTCTCAAAACTTGTAACATCTGTGTCATTGTGTCGGGATAAAACTGGACATTTTTGTGGCCTTTCATGGCGAGCCACCATGAAAAGCCACCAAAATGTGCAGTAATCACTAATCATGCTCTTTAATCAGCATCCTGATACGCTACGCCTGTCAGGTGGATGGATTATCTCGACAAAGGAGACGAGCTCACTGACAAAAAGGCAACTTTTGAAACATTTTTTGGCATCTGAAGAACCTCCTGTTTCTGTTCTTTCTTTCTCCTTCACTGCAACGTGATATCTTTTGTCGAAAAAGCACAAACTTTTCCACTGTGTTGGATTTGTTTTACCCAAATCAACCAGTAAAAAAAGCAGCAAAACATTCGGGTCAATAGCATTTGGCGGAGCGTCCACATCTCTCAACCGTACAAGAACTCGATATATTCATTGTGAAGGCTCGTGTGTGACGACTGTATGTGTGGCTGCCTTTATTCAGATTGACTCTGACTGCATGGGGGGACATGGCATCGAGATGAAAACCACTCCGGATGGCCGAGAGCAGAAACCGGAGACCACAAGTTTGGCTGTGTTCGAGCATCAGTGTGTGTCAGAGAGAAAGAGGAACAAGAAAAGCAGAGGCCTCTCAGGTGACGGTAGACGCACTGAACGTCCCTCTAAATATAAAACTCAGCCGCCTTGAACGTATTGAAAAGACGTGTTTGTGTCTGCGCAGCTGTAGACGCTGAGGTTTCCTCGCAGGGACGTCAGATCGATTATTGTGTGCTAACAATCACTGCCTTGTTGTAAACATCTGTTTTGTATGTGAGCTAATGTGCTAGCGGCCTGTCGATGGATGTTTTCATGGCAGTCGCTTCAACCAACAACACAAAGAGGGTCATAAAGAGAACACGCATGAAATATGTTCCTTCAATAAAACTCAGATGCGGGATGTCCAGTCTGTTACAGTCACAGTTTAACAATATCAAGGGATTTATTAGCTTTGTGACAAACCAGTGAAAATGCTTTTTTTTTGCTCAAAGTAAATTCTAGTGGTGACAAATCATGTTTAAAGGTCATGGAGGGTTCACAGAGCTGAAATGAGCTGATCTCAAGTATGTTTGGAGCGTTTTTTATGTCTTGACATGCAATGTTGGTTCAAGATTGTCCTCTAAAAGACAGAAGACCAAAGACTTTTTCCCTCAGTTTAGTCGACAGGATCAAGAACAGAGTTGTCATCTTCCTACAGAGGGTGCTACAGTATCTACATGCGTAAAAACAGCAACATAAATGATGAGAATGAGGTCAGTTCCTGTACGTAAGTCAATTTAAAGAAATGTCTGAATATTTTCTTTCGTCCTCGTAAAAAACATGAGGTTAGCTGCTCCTCACGTAGCGACTGCTACCACAGCTTCGACTGGAACAAGACAGATCCTCTTCTCAACTTGAAAAAAGCTAACGTGAACACGAAGCCAACCAAGACGTATTATGGATCCAACCAGGCTACTTAGGACCCGCCTCAAATCTCACACAGCAGCTCTGGTTGTTTCTGTTTTTCTTGTGGTTGTGAAATGGTGGTTTATGAGCTGTTGTCTTCCAGGTAAACAAACCAACCTATTCAGCCTCTCTCCGAGTCTTCTGCAGCTTCTCTCTCTCTTCAATGCAAGAGTGTGTTTGTGGTCGTTAGGTAGAGCGGACAGTGTCCGTGGGGTTGACCTGCACCCGACCTGATCGCTCTATCGAAGGAGCCGAGAGACACTGAAACTGCAACAGTGAAGGTGTCTCAAAATCGGTTTAAGCTAATTAACACACTTGAGTATGCTAAAACTCTGAACTAGGATGGTGAACGTTATCATTTTTAGCATGTTAGCATGTTAAAGTACCACTGTGCCTAAGAAAAGCTTGACAGAGATGCTAGCATGGCTGTAGACTCTTAATCTCAGATTTAAGCAACACTGTTGTTGTTGAACAGATATGTGTTTGGGTGGAGCCACGCGGCCTCGTACTCCTACAGCCTGTTGATGTAATCTGTTTGCCTCCATTTCACAGTGAACAAACGTAGCATCATTAATACCAGAGATTGTCCCTCATTTCACCGTCTCTCGTCACGTCTCCTCCACAACAAATCCAGATGTAAGCCAAACGCGAGTTTTGCCTTTCAGCCGCAGATTCCCGGGCAGAGCTCCGTGTCCTGACAACCAGAACGCAATCAGACCCTGTTCTCAAGAGCCACAATTAGATTTGTAGCGCTCCAGACTCGGTGTTGAGCAATGCGCCAGCCCCAGACTACACCCTGCTATGAGTTCATTAAGAAACTACCCACACTACACCCATTCATCTCAGTCAGCAGGGTATGCAGGAAACCAGAACCCCATTTCCAAACGCCAGCTACAGCAGAGGCACACACTCACAAAAGACCTCGGCTCGGATGGCTCGCATTGTATCGCCGACTTTCCTTCCTCGACTCCCGCTTGTTTGCCTGATTGTGCTTTGTGTTTTTGGGGGTCGGATTAAGTAAAGAAAACAGATACATTCAGGTATAAAAACAGCCGTAGAGAACATGAGAAGGAAGGGAAGAAGAAAAGGTTCATGTGCACAGTGCAGCCAGGAGAAGCTAAAAGTAGGTCACTTGGCTGAGAGCCGTTTGTCTCGCAACAAAAAGGTGAGTAATAGGACCTGAGGTGGAGGCAAAGGTCAGGAATCCCTCTTACAATCCTGTTTATCTTCTGTGTGTGCATATTTAAACGTGTGTGTGTGTGTGTGTGCATGAGTGCACTCTGGAGCGCAGTATTTTCGAAAAAAAAAGCCGGAGGCGCTGGCGGGTCCTTCGCCCGTCCACCAACATGTTTGGGGGCTGAGTTGTTGCCTGGTTTAGATCCTCCACTTCCCAGAATTCCCACCCGCATCGCTCCCTGCCCGCAGAGCACAAAAGGATGGATGGATCCTCTCCATAAATAACCAGCAGAGCAAAGCCAAAACCACTATGTTTTTCTCTCCATGCTTTGTTTCAAAGGCCCGGGACAGCTTCGCTCCAGAAAAGTAGCTGTCCAAATGTGCTGGATCCATCACACGGGCGGATAAATCTCTGGCACAACATTTGCATAAAGGGGAAAATAAAACGAGTTTTCTGAGATAGAGAAGAAAAACCGTGAACGCGATCAGATTAGACGGACTTGTCAGCACACGAGATTATGAACAGAACAAAGCCAGAACGTGTTGATATAATGTGTCGCGGCGGGTTAGTTTTTCACGAGAGTCCAATCATCTGAAACATCAGAGCGCTGAAACGATTGCTCGACTCGTCCGTCAACACAAAACTAATCACCAGTTTTGATCCGATCGAGCTAAAATATCAAATATCTGCTTGTTTAAAGCTTTTGAATTGTGAGAATTTGCAGCTTTTGTCTGTTTTATATTATTTTAAATGGATATTAGGAGAGTTTTAGTGTGTTGGTGAGACAAAACAAGAAATTAAATGTCACACACAAAATATTGAGCTCATTCAGACCAGAACGAGGTGTTAAAGGTGTTATTGATCTTCTCCCCTTTGTTACCTACAATATGTTCAATAAAACAGTAATGATAAGCATTAAATGACACACTTACACACATCTACACACACACACAAACACCGTCATCATCTCAGGCTCAGCTTTAAAGTGTCTCATTTCACTCCCACAATGCCGCAGCTTTAAAAGCACCCTGGGATTAGTGGCCTGATTAAAGCTGCGTGTGCTCACACATCCCTGCAACACACACCACGTACAGTAAACACACACACTCGCAGGGCCACACACACATACACACAAACACACACTCCAATCAGACAGAGCAGAGGGGGTCAATACGCTCTGTCTGTCACCTTGCCAACTGGAGGTCTTATCAGGCTTCAAACCAGGCAGAAAAGCTTCCTGCAGCAGAAATGTGAGTGTCGACACGTTATCGGCATCATCGCCATCAAATCACAGGTCTGAGGTACCCCACAGCCCCGTTTATATCGACTCAGGAAGGCTAGAGACGCCAGACATCATGGTCAGAATGGTTGATTTTAGTTACATTTAAAGCCAGTAAAGATTCACCATTTATCCATTACTATTAGCCAACTATTGTAGGCTCCCACACTGTATATCCGTTACTTTAAGCTAAGTATTATAACTCTTTATGTGGCCTTATTTAGCTAACTATTTCACCATTTATACATTAGCCCATTGTTAGCCATTAACCTACCTTTAGCTAAGTTTGTTTGTCTGTTTTGTCTGTTTAATTTGACCTATTTCACCATCTATTGCTTCAACTAAATATTTCAAAAGTTGATTTCTTTTTCGCTAAATATTTCCATTAGGCTACTTCAGCTAGCTATTTCACTTTATCCAGCTTATTAGCTAAATATGTCCATGAGTTACACTAACTAATTCACCATTTATCCTTCATTTTCATCTATTTTTTAACTTTATTCATGCTTTTAGCTCAAATTTCACCTGCTCAGTATTTCTGGCCTATTTAGACTAATTGTCCACTACATTTAGCGAACTATTTCAACTGTTTGTTGACTATTTGTGCAACAGTTCCCTCACTCACTAACTTTTTATGCTCCCTAGATTGCAACCACAATATTAGAGCTGACTCTATATGTGGATATATATTCTTGTAAACCAAATTTCTATGCTTTTAAATTAAATAACACTACTAACAATCATGCATGCACCCTGTGGCATCTGCAGAAGGAGGCTACAAGCAGTTGGTAATGGTCCCACACTGGGATAAGACATAATAAGATAATATGTTAGTGGGAGAAATAGTTCATGTGAGCCAAGGAGGCAGTTTTGCTAATAACCAATTACAATATGTCTCCAAAAACCTTAAATAATTTTATCCCCTAAATAATTTAGTGTTAAGCCGACTCCCTTTGCTCTCTACTGACTTTGAGCTGAAAACTCAGCTCCTGCAGTAGATTGAGTGACATGCACAGCTTATAACACTGGTCAGTGGAGTGGATGATTGGGAGCGAGACCTTCACGCTACACTTTTGTCAATATCACATATATATGACCCCGCTGCACTCGCGTTTAAAGTGTAAAGTAAGTATTTCTCACCTCTCTTGTTTCCACTAGTAAAGCCGTGCTGTATGCAGGCATCTGTATGTCGTCTGAATTTTAAAACTGCTCTTGACACTGAAGCATTATCCTGCAGTAGCTGGTGACAGAATGATGAACAGTTGGCTCTGCAGCAGAATACAAGACCAATCCAGAGGCAAATTACTCACAGGGGAAGGTGTGCCCGGGCGATGTACAATGAATGAACAAGTGAGAGGGATGAAAAAAAACACAGAGTGAACATTGAACTCTGGATTTTTTAAAAGATGGCTCTTGGCGTCCAGTTAAGAGTAATTCACGTTCACTGTGAGCGTTTACGCGTGCAGCACAATCTAAAGTCTAATGCGGACTTTTATGGGCTTGTTTTTCAGCAGCCGTGGATCACTTATATCACTGCCAAGCTGAAGGCCAAATAAAGCAAAGCCTTTAGCCGCGCACAAGGAGCTATTCAGGCCATTGAAATACAACTGTGACAATCAGACGTAAGTGAAACCCCTTCATGTTAGTGAGGTCGGTCGGACCGGAGCCTCGGAGCGGTCGCTAAAGGCTACAGAGCGATAGTGCCGCGACTGTTTCCTCTGATCTGTGGCTGATTCAGCTAATGATGCAGAAGGGAATCAATCTGCTGTAATGTTTGAGCAGTGTGACGGGGGACATTAAGCACGGCACATAACGTCGGTGAGAGCTTGACGTGACGGCTCGAGGAGAGTGATGTCAGTTTGTGGATGTCGGTTCGACCAAAGTTCACTTCCGGAAGCACTTCGTCAAGTCGAGTACAAATATCTGTTGTTTTTTAAGGAAAGGAAATTAACTTTCCTTCTCTTAGAGGATACTTCGATGAAAAGATGGATATCAGTCTTACGTCAGGGCATTAATAAGTACGGAGCTGGAGCAGGAAACGATTAGCCTAGCTTAGCTTCACATAAAGACTGAAAGCAGGGGTAAACAGCGAGCTAGCTTAGGCTACTTTCCCGAAAAAACCACAGTTGTTGTATTGTTTTGTGTGTGTGTTGTCTTAAGCATTGCGCTGTAGTTGCATGATAAAAAGGCAGAGGATATACCTGCTGTTGAACAACCGGTTGCGTCATGAACGTAGCTGTTGCCTTTATATTACGCGTGTTACTGGAGGATACCACCAGATGGCAAACGTTAGCTTGTTGTCCCTTCTGCTGCTGATGTATTTACTGTCCACCGACCCTGTCACATCCCCATACTGGCGCTACACTGCCCCTACTGGTCATGTGCATATTGCATCTTGCTGTAAGTCCTCAGGTCGTGCACAACCATCGCTCCAATCGAACGCAGGATAAGCGAAGCAGCCATCAGGCATCATGAACTGCAAACAAGGTCAATAATGACTCATCCTGCTATAAATCATCGGTCCCTGGAGGTAAATATTCCCTCAAGCAGGGAAAAGTGATTCAGAAATCCATGATGTCATCACTGACGGACGGAACCAGGATTTTGTTTTTTGGCACGAAAGCCTGGCGAGTAATTCTTTTTGGACCGATGAGGTCCGGTGTCCAGATTGTAATACCTCCGTGTTTACAGCTGTGGGTATGTCAGGCCCGGTGTTGCCTCCGCTCCGACTGTTTATGCTAAACTAAGATTATCATCTCGCGGCTCCCTAAATGTTAAATTATTCCTGCGAGCTCTTCGACCCACATCACTATTCAAACACACAACATGAGCAGACACGTTCAGAATCACTCTATTATGAGTCCATGATGATGATTAGACCAGATCCAATACACAGCGAACCCAAAGAGACCCAAACAGAGAGAGAACTAACACTGCCTCAACACTTTCTTCTGATTGCGAGTCCACTTGGATCCACTTGGGTGACACTGACACACAAACCAGAGACCTGCAGGAGTCTGAACATCCCTGTAATTTAACCAGACTGATGTTTTCCGAGGCAGCGAGCGGACTCAAGCCCGTGAAAACCTCCTTTTTTTTTTTATCTGTCTTTAATTCAGCCGAGTTCAGTTCGAGGATGTTGTGTTAGAGATTAATTCTTTCGTACTATCGTGGCCGCACCTCCAGATGACCTCCTCCTTCCAGAGAACAAGTCAAGAACAATAAATACCTGAGGTCAGTCTGCAGCTTCAAGAGAAGAGAGCAACAGAAATAGTCCGAATTTTACGAGAAGAGGAGAGTAAACAGAACGAGGGAGGATCGGGCCGGTCCCGGTTGTGTAACCGAAAAACCACATGTTGTCTTTTCTTTTTCTGACTCAGGTACCTTATTCCTCTGAGCTCCACTGGTTTCCATGGCGATAGTTTTGGTATTACAAATCTTTTTTTTAATTAAAGGGTCGTTTCACCCACAATTCATGAACCAAACTATTTTCCCCCTTTATCTTTAGCTGTATTTTCATGCAGATAGCTGGAGTTGTGTGTGCTCCAGAGGTGTAGAAGAAGAAGTTTCTTGGGTTTGGAGAACATCTCTGGTACTCTGGATGATCCACAGAGCGTCTCTCCTCAGGAAAATTACCCTTTAAAGAAACTTAACTTCTAAGTTTTGGGTCCAAATGTCAGGAAAACATCCCGACCCGCCCGGCTGAGTGTCGGACTCATATTTTCTCACTCTTCTGTCTTGTGTGTTTTGTGCATTCCTCTCTGCTGCTGCCCGGCCACGAGGCTTCACAAGGTCACAGGGCTCAAAGAGGGAGACGAGTCGGGGGCCCCAACAAGACGGGTGGAGGTGGAGGTGGAGGTGGAGGAGGGTGGTGGTCCCATAAATCTGCCTGAGCCAGTTTTGCGAGAGCTTGAGGGACAGTGATTCACAGGCAGCGGCGAGGGGCCACCACCGCCCGGGGGCCTGCACAGAGGAGCTGTTGTCAGGCTTCTCCACCACCACCACCACCACCGGCACCACCTCCTGCTTCTGTCCATCCAACCAAACAGCAGCTTCAGGCTAAGCAGCCCCTGTGATCTCCACTTATGGGAAGATGTATGGCTGCTCTGCCCTCTGTAAAAACCTGGGGTCAGATCTGCAGGGGCGCTTATGTAACCCAAACATCACAGACACCTGGCGGAGATGAAAGGCGGAGCGGCTCGTTTTTCACTCGCACTATTACCGGCCATTTCCGCGCTGAAATGCACCATAATAACACTGAAAGACCTTCTGCGCCTTATGAGGACCCGAGGCCATCTTTTTCTGCTTGTGTAATACAGTAGGTGTGCAGCCACGGTGGCTCGAGCCCTGACGCCAGAGCAAAATCTTCCCCTGGCTGCTGATTTGTTTGACTTCTACGCCGAGATTCAAAAAAAGGAGGATTTCAGGGGCTCTGACTGGAGCTTTGCGAGGACGATTTCGCTCTCCAAAATCTCTCATTTTCTACCAGCGGCGGAGCTGATAATGCGTGTCGGAGCTCGAGTTGAAAGCAGCCAAAATGACACGCCACTAGAGATTGAAGACTAATGGACTCATTCAATCCAGCCAAATGTTGTGAAGAGGGGATAAACAACCTTTTTGGCTCATTCCAGGCTGTTTTCTTCCAAACGCGCTGATGTAAACAGATGGGGAAAAGAGTTGTGTTTGTCATAGGAAACAGGTGCTCGCAGGCACATAATCACATGCCATACACAGTAAAGAATAGCCCCCCGTACCCACTTGTGGCCCAGAGAATGGGCTCCAGCTGGGCACGGGTGTATATTACACAAATGAGTGTTTTGAGTGCCCTTACAAGAGGCATTCATCTGAGGATATGACTGTTCACGGGGGACAATGAGAGCCGATAGGGTCCCTGTGATTGTAATAAATGAGCTGACACAGATTAGAGCATTCGGAAACACATGAGAGGCGACTAATTACAGGAGGTCTCTGCCTCTTTAGAGAAAACAAGTCTCAATAACAAACAGACCGACCGAGCGGCTCTCATCAATCTGCATACAAATAACACGTCTGTACATAACGTGCAAGTGCATGTGCCAGAGTTCAGTTTGGCTTTTTTCTAATTAACTTTCTGTGGAGATTTTAAAAGTTAGGCGACCTTCACTGTCACGGTAATGAAAATAAACATGTGGTGGTCGCAGTTTAATTTAGGAAACAGTCAAGGAAAACAAACATATGTGTCGACTGTGAAAGCAGCTTGTTATGATCAATATTTACATTTCTTGTCGTGACCTCTAGTGGTTGTAAACAGTTACAGCTGCAAAGGAGGAAGTCAGGTGAAGTAGTTTAAAGAGCAACAAGTCTGCAAAGAAGGAGGTCGAGGACAGATGGTGAGGTTAAAAAAAGTACAGGACTTTAACCCAGGAGACCCATTCATGTCCCGTCTGACAGTAAAAGTCAACAGGGAGTTATTTTAACTTACTTTCAAACCCAACAAAGCAGTGTTGTTGCCTTAATCTAACCAAACTGCAACAATGGTGCGCTGCAACGGTCACGTTTCATTGGAAATGGTGATACATCTCATTGGCAATGAACTGATTGCAACGTATGAGGATGTGTCGTTAAGAAAAGATGATGTAACTTTGAATGTGTTACGTCCGTTAACATGTGGACACGAGGTAACACAAATCAACATCCAGTTTCACACAGGACACGAGTCTCGTTCTGCTTCTTTGTTAGTTTGTATGTTTCTCATTCTTTAAACTATACAACCTGATAGTTTTTATAAGTGGTATTTGAACACACATTGGTGAATGTATTGCATGTGATTACAAATCTGAAGTTGCGTTATTTGTACGCAGATTGGAGCGAAATGGGCTAAACAGGCCGATTGTCAGACCTGTACGTGTGCTCAGCTTAAGAAATGACAGAAATAACTTTATTTCCACTGCCGTGTTTCCTTTCTGTGATTATGACATGCAGATCTCGAGTGCAGTAACTCTGCAGAGACGAGCTGTGCGCGCTGAGGAGGTGTTAACAGGGTGATGCAGAGAAGCGAAAGTCTTTCCTGCCGGCACGTCAGCTCGTCAGTGATCAGCTTGGGTGTTTCTTGTCACCTCCGTTTAGATGCTGAGCTGAGTGTATGAAGGTGACATCTCTGCCATCATCCGCGCCGTCTTCACTCAAGTCAGGGTGAGCAACTTAAAAATAACCCGTGAATTCATGTTAAATAACCTGTGAATTACCTTTAAATAATTTGTGCTGTCTTTGAGAAAGGATAAAAAGATGTTTTTAATGTGATGTTAGCCACTGTATCAGGAATTCACTTCATTTTTATTTTTATGTGGTACAGAGAGTTTGATATTCGTTTGATTTATTATGTTTTTGTAATTCATTTCTTCAAAATTAACTTGTTCCTCCAGTTGTGATGATGATAAATGATTACAGATGTTGATATCAGCAAGGGGAAATCACAAATACATTGTTTTTGTGAAGCCTTTGTTTTCAGATGTGTAAACTTAAATGTGAAGGTAAATGTTTGTCTCTCCTGAGCTCTAAAAAAACAAGGCCACAGCTCAGAGGACGACTTACTTACTTATGTATTCATTTATTCATTGAAGAAACAGGACGATGGTTTTGGTAAAAGACGGTTGCATTACTGGGTGTTGTAATTTTCTTTTTAACCAGCAGACGCGTTTCTGTGGAGAGGGAAATTCTGCATAATCACACTTCCTCCAAAATTCAAGGTTTCACTATTTCGGAGAAGAACGACCAATTTTTTTTTTTTTTTTTTAATCACATAGAGAAACAAAAACTGCCTGATATATGATAATAATAATAATCAAACTTTACTTCAACAGATAGAGAAATACAACAGGTAATTAATAAAACCACTTGTTCATGAAGGCTTAAAAACGCCAGGGAGCCCAGCATAATAAAATAAGCTTATAAACTTATAGACATTACAGTATGTTTTTTAAGCTTTAACAGCTACAGTATATGTTTAAACAGCTTTTTTTTGTCAATAGCTACATTTAGCTCGATGAAATGTCTTGTTTGACACCAATAATCAGCTCAGAAAAGTTTGGCAAACCACTTTTATTTGACCTTTTTTTACATTTTACATACATTTCCAGGTCCTAATGTTGTGTCCATGTCTTGTTTCATGCTAAATATTTGTTAAAGATAAATAAATGAAAAAACATTTTTCAAAATCAGCGTAATGAGTCATCCTGAAGTTGGTTGCAGTGAGATAAATGCATAAAAAAATGCGATTTTGGACAATCATTGTATATGTATGTGTACTAGATGTACCTAAAGTTAGCCTAGCTAAAATCTTACTTGACTGTCAGCTGGTGGTATAGCTAGCAGAGCAGTGGGCCATCTTATGAGGTGTAACAGGTGAATATTTGGATTTTAGCAGGCAAATTGTGTCACTTAAACTTTTAGCTTTAACTTTATTTTGATGAAATTCTTGAAAGAATCATCATAATACTGTATAATGTTTGTGTGTACATATACACATTTTCCTGTGGGTATTTAAAATATGTTATAAACCTATATCTATATATATCCAAGGATGTATGTATGTAATAATCATATATTGCCTTATAGGTATCTCATACATA
The DNA here is from genome assembly GCF_040436345.1 of Pagrus major. Classification (NCBI taxonomy): domain Eukaryota; kingdom Metazoa; phylum Chordata; class Actinopteri; order Spariformes; family Sparidae; genus Pagrus; species Pagrus major. The sequence continues at coordinate 12,889,078 of NC_133230.1, forward strand.
TTTCCATATCGGCAGAACTTGCCTAAGAATTGACTTATTTTTACGTTTTCATCAGTATCAAAGTGAGCCAGTGATAGCTGCCTGTACTTTAATGGGTTCATTACAAAGAGGAAATGCTAATAGATAATTCGGCATACTTTTAATGGCGCCAATATAATATTTACAAAACTTATAGCATCATTATTCCCCAAATAACTAATAGAAAAGGGGTGACAACACATTGAAAACATCCACTAATATTAACTTTTTTATGCTGAAGTTTTGTATTAATATGGTTTTTTTTTTTTTTTAAATAACTGAACCACAGTTGAGAAAAATAGATTTATTTATATTTAAATAAATAAAATAAACAAATAAATAAATAAAATCAGTCGTGGGAGCTACACATATTGTGAAAATGACGTCATTTCACTTCAGAGCACGGGCGCTTGGGAGGGGAAGGGGGCGTGGCCATAACGGTTATCTCGACCAATCAGGCGGCGTCGAATGTTAACGAGCTGCCCGACAGTGAATGTGTCGCGCGACCCGCAGCAGAGCGGTTAGATTCTGAGCGGAGCGGTCCGGACCAGCGAGACTCCTCAGTACGCGTCTTCTCCCCGTCTATGAAGCTCTGGATGGCTCGGTAACCTCACAGAACCAACCCTCACTCGGATGACCGCTGTTTGAGGCCCGAAAGCGGATTTATTTCACACTTTTTTTTTTTTTTTTTTGTACCCCGGAGTCTCCAGAGGAAAAAAGAGCTGCGAGATGAAATACAAAGTAAGTGAAGCGGCACAGATTGGATCGGACCGGGACTTTAGATGTCTACGTGTGTTTTTAGTGGTGATGAAAGTTTTTCCACTTTATTTTTCACGTCGATAAAACACCACGGATACTTTTAAATGAGAGTATCCGGGTTTGTTTGGGACAGAAGTGGTTTAACGGTGTCAGAGGTGATGCTGATATATGTGTACGTGAACGTCTCATGTGAGGCTCGCTGGTGTGTATCAGGTCCACTTCAGTGTCACAGGGGCGCACACAGAGGACAACAAACCCTCCTCTCGACTCAGAAAGGATGACAGAAATAGAAATATGTGACTATTTGTGTCTTTTTAATCAGCTGCAGCTGAGAAAGATGCTTTAAAAATACCTCTGAGAGTCAGTTTGTCACGCAGCAGGTATAAATATCTGAAGAAACATGTGTTATTGCTGCAGTGGCCCCTCTTGTTGCTGTTGGACTTTGTTTGTCTGAGATTTGTTTTGAGCTTTATGGACAAAAACCTCTAAATATTATCTGATTATATTCTTGAAAAGCCTCAGCTGTTGTTCACTGATCAAATGTAACTGAGTGCATTTACTCATGTGATCAGGTACATGTACTTTACTTGAGTATTTCCATTTATTTCCAACTTCCACTCGAATCTGAAGGCTAATTTGTACTTTTTTTACTCCACTACATTTATGTGATAACTTTAGTAACTAGTTACTTTGCAGATTACACGCTGCATCAGAGCCAAAGCAGCACATTTGTAAATTGATTTATGTTTCTGTCAATCAGGTTAAAGAAATAAAAGCAAACCACTGATTTTAAGACTCAGAAAAATGCTGATTATGTGTATTAATCCATACTTTTACTTTTACTTTAGATACTTAAGTACATTTAATATCAGATACTAGAGTTGTAGACCGGCCTGGTCCATTATCAGAGGCTGTTATTGAGCATTTTTCACAGTTATTGGTGTCTGATTGCCGTTAAATTAATTTAAAAATGCACGACTTAATCTGCAAAGTAACTAAAGTTAGTAAATAAATGTAGAGGACTGGAAGAATAAATGAGCAGGAAATGGAAACCTCTGCATTGTACTTAAGCTCAGTACTCAAGTAGATTGTACTAAGTTACATTTCCTCACTGGAGAGTCAAGATTTCAGATATTTTAAGACTTTTACTCAACTACTTTTTGTGTGGATGACTTTCACTTCAACTAAAGCAATATTTTAGCAAAATACCTTCACTTTTACTTGAATATGACTGTTTGGTGCTGGTATTGTTTTCTCGATTGATCCGTTCTTGGTCTTTAAAACTTTAAATCACAGCTTCTCTGAGCCCGTGTGGAGATTTTTTTTAAATGTCAAAACTCAAATATGCTCAACTATTTAAAGAAAAGGTAGCAAATCCTCAAAAGTGAGAAGCTGGGAACAGGAAAAGACCCAGTTTCAGTTAACTTTCTAACAACTACTTGTTGGATTATTTGGTTCTGTTTTGAGAAATTACTTATTTTTCTTCTCACAAAACTGTTTATTGATAAAATAACAAAGGAAGAAGGAAAAGTCTAGTTTTTGGGGCTTAAATGGCTAAATTAGCATCATAATGTCGCCACAATCCTGTTTAATCAACCTTTATTGAGTTGTTCAAGGGAAAGCTACGTCTCCTGAGGTTGACATATTCATATCAGGAAGTGCACGGTAGAATTTCCCACTTCATCATTTGACACTTTCACTTTGAGATCAATCATGTCCTCATAAAACCCCATGATGCTCTCATCGTGATTGGAGCTTGTGATTGCTCTTTAACTCAGCGTGGAGCCAATCAGAGGCTCTGTTGTGTCTGTCACTGTCAGTCATTGAGGTTTATGTTGTGATGGAGGGCCTGACGTCAGCTTCATCTGAGCTCCGGGAGGATTTGGATTGATTTCTGTGGAGAGTTGTCATGTTTTGATCTCTGCTTTGTGAACGTTAGCTTAAAGACTGCACTCTGTCATGGATTAAGGGCCTTCACCTCCTCACTGAGTGTTTTCTGAAGCTGCTGTTTGCCAGATCTTTGGCTCAGACTCTTGTCTTCGGAGTCCACTGGGCCTGGTGTCACTCTGTAACCGGGTGTGGTTGTGATTGGAGGGCGTCCACGCTGTGTGTATCTACGTCATGGTCCACACTGACTCATTCTCCTGTTCAGAGTACAGAGAGCACAACAGTCCAGGATGATGAGGATGTTTTTTGGGGGATTTCAGGCGAGGACACACGTCTCCGTCCATCAATATTTCGTCGTCAAGAAGAAGATTGATCAACAGTCGTGTTTCCAAGCTGTTATCTGCAACCTCTCTGACGTCTACACTTCTTTGTTTGCCTCCGCCACATTCAGGCAAAGATAAGGAGAGCATAGAAATCATGCAGAGTGCTCTTTGCTTATGATAAAAAACATATCTGCATTATGCAACACCGTCAGAGGGAGAGCAGGGTGGCGATCAGAGGCGTTCCTGGGTCGGACGACACATTTTGCGTCACTCCCGCCTGTGTCCTCTCGCAGATCCTTGTTTAACTCTGTTAAACAGTGTCAAAGTTTACTACGTCCCCTATCAGGTCTCAGCTTTTGCTCTTGATCACAGCCGCCGTGAATTATTCACAGCTATATTAAGCGCTCCTTTCCCTGGCAGAGTGGTTATATTTCAACAGAGGCTTAACGAGGTCGCCACGGCGCTCCGTCACATGTCCTGAGGTGAGGTCCTGACCAGACGCTGCACCCAAAACCCCTCCTCTCTCTCCCCCTCTCCCTCTCTCTGTGACATCAGAGATGTTTCCAGCGGGTGTTCAGGTGTGAAGGGAAGGCTCGTCTCTCCATAGGTCACCTAATGCGTATAATCCTCCAGATGGATGTGCACACAGATGGATCTGTTACAGCGTCAGGGAGGCCCTCCGAGGAGGAGGAGGGAGAGCACGACACATACACAAAACTGTGGTAGTTTAAAGGAGATATATGTAAGAATTTTAGTTGTAAGCTTTTAAAAGTGACCTAAAATACTGAATCCAAAGGTAGCAAAATTTAAGCAGCCAGGTAGCTTAGCATAGCATAAAAAATAGAGTAAAAAAATGTTTAATTCTTTAGAGTTAAACCCGCCATCAAACCACAACTTGTTGTTTTTAATATTTGTATTATGTGCGGATTAAATAAACAAGATATTACATCAGTCAGTGAGGTTTAGAGACGCTCTCATGGGTATTTTGTTAGCTTTGGAAAGAGCTAGGCTAGCTGTTTCTACCTGTTTCCAGTCTGTATGCTAAGCTAAGCTCACCGCCTCCTGACTCCAGCTTTATACTTTAACCGTTGTATCAATTTCCTCTTCAAACTCTTCCCAAAGTACTTCCCAAAGAGTGAAACTGTTCCTTTAAAGTGTTTCTCGGTGACACGACTGTTAAGAATTCCTCTTCTGTGCGTTCTCGCCCGGAGACCTCCTCAACCTTTCAACTCATTCCTCAGCAGCTGACGTAACCGTTGCAGAAATAGCTTCACAACCGCAGTGAAAGAGTGATTAGGTGAACCCAAATTCTGGCCAATATGTGTGTGTGTGTGTGTGTGTTTTAGTTTTTATGGGTTCAGGTTCCAGGCGCTGATCCAACAGTGGAGAGGGCTGGAGGAGAGCGGAGCAGACATTGTTTTCTGGGGAGGGAGGAGGAGGAGGGAGGAGGAGGAGGATCTGTGATGCTGAATGGGCCTGCAGAAAATGAAAGAAAGAGGAAGTTGTGGGGGGAACGAGAGGGCAAACAGAGTTGGATGTATTGTGGCGGCGGTGGTGGGGGAGGGATGGGAGAGCCGGGAGGTCGAGGAGGAGCAGCGCCCTGTGAGAACGAGAGCGTTTGAGGCGATTGTGCGTGGGAAGGGTTGTTCAGAAGATGCACATGATTGTTTCAAGGTGCCCCTTTACGTTGTTAATGAGTCTGGCAGCGAGACGCACACAGATCCAGAGTCTGTGAAGCAAACGGTCCTTTTCTGTGCTTGTTTGAGATCAACCTGTGCACGTCTGAAGGCAGCGAAGCAGCTATTTCTGACCCCTCTGCCTGTTTAAAAAGTCCTGGTATTTTCGTGCTGTGGCCCAAGTTTGCTCCTGTGCAGCGTGAAGAGCTTCTCCCCCAGCGAGAATGAATAGCCGTCCCTCCTCCCCCGCTGCTCCCTCACCCCATGAGCCAGCCATTAACATTTGAAAACGGTCAGCGGGGAGACAGACTATATTGTGTGAGAGAGAGGCTACCCCGACGTCAGCAACAATGCACATAATCATTTCCATGTTTGACCTTTTGGCGGAAATAATTCTCGCCTGCCTCCCGGGCTATTCCCCCCTCGAAGGAATGCCGGCTATTTTGCAGGGTCATCTCTCAAGATGTAGTCGGCCTCTGTCGGCTTGGTGCGACCTCGAGGAGAGTCCTGACAGATAAGAGAAGTTCGGACAGCTGGGAAAACACCGGGGAAGAGAAAAAAAGTGTTTGATATCACCTCACACAGGCTGAAAATGAGTTTGGAGGGCCGTCGGTGGCTTTATCCACCTGAACATGTGATGTAAACATGTGCGTGCATCTCAGGGATTGGGATTGCAGGTTGAGTTTGCAGCTGACGGTGGAAAAATCCACTGTCAGCTGCTCAGAAACAGTTATTAGAGTTAATTTATGATGGAACAAATAATGTTTACTTTGTGGTGACATATTCCTGAACGCCTCTCCATTAAACCTCACTGTAGTGGCAGGAAATCAATCAAAATGACTGAATATTCAGAGCTGACACCATCGCTCAACTGACTGAACATTAACTAACCGCCTACTTGATGATTTGATTCATTAATCAGGATGGTTTTATAGCCAGACTTCCAATTATTCTCTGTTTGAAGCTTCTCACATGTCAGGATTTAGTAGTAGTTTCCTGTTTTCTATCAAATCGAGTTGAACTTCTTTGACTTTTAGACGAAACAAGACATTTAAAGACGTCTTCTCGGGTTCTGGGAGCTTCTCGAATGCACTTGATGAGAATTATAAACCAAATATAAGATAAGAATAATGAAACAGTCATTAGTTGTTGCTCTACTCAGCCTCTGATCAGTCAACCGCTGAAATAAAGAAAGTACAAAACACATCCTCAGTAGATGTTTGTCTAAAGCACTGAAGTGTTAACGGATGAATCTTTGCCTCCAGTCAACAAAAGATTCCTCTTTTATCTGCGCTGCCCTTCATGTTTTCAAAGACAGAAGATGGCAGCCTCGTCGGTTCGTCTTTTTGTGTCCGTGGGATCTTTTGCTTGGCGTGAAATCGGGACGACACTGGAGTGAATCTCCATCTCATTGGCTATTCCTATATGTAAAACCATTCAATGTGGCCCTGCAGAGATACCATGAAACATATTTCACATGTCGGCTATCCCCCCCCCAGGAGGGATTAGCTCTCATCTCCGGGGGTTACCAAGATGCACTCATGTACCCTCGTTTGGCAACGGCGCCGAGCTTGGAAATAATCCACCGCTCTTAACTCCGCCAAAACTGAGCGCCTCTTGGCCGGGAGCCCCGTGAATACCAACCGTACTGTTGTTTTTTTGTGTCGCTGGCTGCTTTCTTGACCCCTGTAGGTGCCGTAAATTGTCTTTACAGGGCAAGAGGTCAGCGTCAGCAACCAAACAAAAGCCTGGGCCCTGGACGCCCGCCAGCACGGGTCGTCAAACTGAAGGACAAGTTTCTCTTCCTGCTGCTTCACCATTCACACAGTCCTACAATGACTTGGCAGAAATATGAGAGGCGACGTTGCAAAATGTGTTTCCCCCAGCAGCAGCTCCAGTTCACAGAATCTGATATACTTTTGAGAGAAAATCTCCAGTGTGGCTTTCACTGCTAATTATAGGTTTGTGCTTGACGTTGAGGACCGGGAGCAAGGGAGTCCAAGACGTGGAAATGATAAGACTCGGTCAGACGTAGCCGGGAACTCTTTTGGGTTTCTGCAGGAGGCAGGAAGCGCTGCGGGCTAAGGAGTGGGACGGAAACAGAGGAGGGCGTCATGTCAAGTTACCTTGTAGTTTATGTGACCGTAAAACAAAATACAACTGTGATGAATGGACAGAGTGAGGAGGAGCTGCAGGAGAACAGTCGTTTTACCCAAGAAGTTACTCAAAACACTTCCTGTAAGCTCATCAGAAGGTGGTTTATGGTGTCACGTCGTATTTCATCATGATTTTTTTTACTCCAGACAGTCAGATTGATAGTAATTAGGCAACAAATGCATTTTAATGATTATTTTCATTTGAACTAACTCTCACCAAGTCATTATACCGTGAAAATAGTAAAAATGACTCTTTCCCAACCCAAATACATTCTGATTACTAACACATATAACTAAAAAAGTAGCATTTGCTAATCTTCTGATGGGCTATGTAGTAAATCATTTTCATTTTGTGTGAAAGTTATAGTTATAGTATAACTATACTATAGTTATAGTTATATTAATTAAGACTTTCCTGTCATGTCACGTAACACCATCAGCAACAGCAGTTGTTGAATGCTGATGTTTGCTGGTAGCTAACGTAACATTAGCGAATGGGGTATTGAATGTTGGTTCACCTTAAATTGTGACCTGATTTTAGCACATTGTAGCTAAAACATGAGTCCAATATTGGACAGTTGTTGAATGCTAACGTTAGTTGTTGTCTTACGTTAGCTAACGGTTTATGAAATATGTTGCTTAACCTTAAATTATGACCTGATTTTAGCGTATTGTAGCTAATACATGAGTCCAATATTGGTGTGGTGTATGTAACACTATCAGCAGTGGTCGAATGCTAACGTTTGCTGTTAGCTAACGTAACGTTAGCGAATGGGAGTATCGAACGTCAGATTACCTTGAGTTATGGCCCGTCTGGATTTTCATCATCCACAGTCTTTACAGTTGCTGGTCAATGGCCGCCATGTGAATAAGCTCTATTAGCTCGTAGAAATGAATCACAGCAGCGGTTCAGTCGTTTGTTTCCTTGCCAACAGATTCAATAATGAGTCTTGTGTAGGTTTTTTTTACTCCACCACAATTATCCAGACACATCACACCGAGCCCCTCCAGGCTCTATTCACTCCACCTGGTGTTTCATGAAAGACGTTTGTCTCCCCGGTGTAAATATGACACCCTCCACCTTCCCTCTCTCGTTTGTGATTCACGAGCTGCAGCAGCACTACGGGCAAATCTCCACCAAACAGCAACAGCGCGGCGACCGGCTCTGACAGGAAATGATGCGCCATGTTGCGTCTAACCACAGTGCAAGCTTCAACAAACCACTGATGCTCAAAACACCACAGTTTAAGGGTGGAGATGTGTGTTTCAGTGAATAAGCATGACTAAAACTGAGTAGTGATGGTGGCGTTTCCCCGAAATCAAAACGAAAATAAATAAATTCAGCGCGTATCAATCCATAACACTTGAACAGGCGATTGATCGTTGACCAGCTCTGTGTCCTGACTATTGATCTACGGCTGCTTACATAACACATCACTCAGTCACTGTGTGGCTGCTGTGTCGGATCACTTTTCCCCTCAGAGGCTCAAAATGAAAGCTGTGACATGGACCTTTTTTTTTTTTTTTTTCCAACCATAATTTTTCAGAAATAGACGAGGTGAAGTTTCACCGAGCCCGGCTGTATAATTAAGTTAATACACGGCCACTGGCTCGCAAAAGAGGCTGTAATCAGAGGGTCAACCCTCCTGCAAACTGTCCAAATGAAGAAATTACCATGTGCTCTGAGCTCTGAACCACTTCCCATGAGCCCTTTTCCTTACCCAGAACCCTTCACACGGCCCATTTATTTGAACTGGCTCTCACCCGCAGCAGGCCGCACTCTGAGGAACGGCTCGTAAAAGTCATCAGGTCCTCATTATCGTCATTACTATAATTATTTTCTATATTTAACTCATGTGAAATGAGGCCAAATGAGTGTGCCGGTTCGCCCCTCTTCTGCGAACCACCCCCGGGACACGTGTTACAGTGGTACGGCCCTAATTTCTTAACACGACGCCGAGGTGTACTGCGTGACGTTCTCACAGTCGGGGCGTACCACTTGTTTTTTTGTGTTTGTTTGAAAACATCCCCGTGCTCCCCGTCGCCGTGGATACTGTTTTCTGTGATGTTGGTGCGGTTGTGTTTTTTTTTTTTTGACCAATGTATTTGTGTGCTTGTTTTGCCAAAGCCACCTCCATTATTATTAGATTGACGTGTGCCCACAGAGAGAGAGGCGGCGCCAGAACCACCCAGAGAGCTCTGACCGAAAAGCAAAAGGTGGAGCCCCCCCCCCTTTTTTTTCAGCAAGTTACATAAGTTCTCTTTTATTTCTGGCACGGTCAGCGCCGGGCTCGCTCCACACGAAACGAGAGGACGTTTGTACTGTTTGTGTTCAGGCGAGACGGCCGGCTTGTTGATGTAGAGGTGTGTGAGTCATAGCAGAGAGTGGAGGGGCTCACACAGCTGGGTCTGCAGGCTGTATGTGGAGCTCCAGGTGCTCGGCTTTTGCACGATTCCTGGTTTACCTAATGACCAAAACATACGATGCGGCGAGAGCGTCAGAGGCCAGATGTTGCAGAGGCACGGCATCAGACCCGGGAGACCCCGAAACTAAACAAAATACATGTGTGCGGGAGGTTTTACACCTCCTTTTATCTTTGAATGTCATCTGGACCTGATCTGTTTGTTCAGTAATGAGGCCAAAGTTTGCTGAGCTTCATCTTCAACATCTTAAGAGCAGAAACAATTAGTCCTTTTAATCGTTTAGTCAACAACCTGCAGCTATTTTTTCTAATAGATGAATCATTTTTAAAGCAAAAGTGGAGCAAACGTGTCTGATTCTTGCCTCTCAGATGTGATGATCTGCTTCTGATAGCTTCGGTTTTGGACTTTCGGTGCCTGTGACTCTTGTAGTTACATAACAAGCATTTCACTGGGTTGTGTGAAAAAGAAGTAAAACATCAATCTGTTTACGGAGATGCAGCGTGTTGAGCCTTCAGGGCCACCGTACAAAAGATTCTATGTAGATTCTTCTTTTTAAGTTCTCGTTTTTGTGTGTTTTGTATGAGACAGGTTGGTTTGTGTCCCACTAAAGCAAATGTCATCATCATTTTTACACACTTAACAACAAGGAAGTGAATCAAAATGTCTGGAAACCACAAAGACGAACTGAAACTAATGATTACTCTCATCGGCGATAAATCTTTTGCTTATTTTCTCGATTAATCGTCAGAAAATGGTGAAAAATTGCAATCAAAGTCCAAAAACCCAAAGATATTAACTGTCACAGACGAGGAAAGAAACTATTGACTTCTATTTTCTTTAAAAAAAACGACTGAAACTGAACTGAATCGATTAATAAAACAGTTGACAGCTAATAGATTAATCGCTGCAGCTCCGCCACTGATGATGTAACCAAACAGTATTCAGTGAGTCAGACTCAGTTTGTGGAAACAGCTCATCAACAAACACGACTACTACAGTACAAACCCTCACGTACAGTATCAGGTCTTGCGGTTGAGTCTGGTGACCACAAGGATCGACACATCTTCACACACTTCACCTTCGTTCTCGCTGTGGTTTGGTTTTTACTGTATGTGAATAAACATAAAAATACAATTGGTGCTCGTGATAACGTTTATAGCCCCTCCACCAATAAAACCTGGGTCATAGATGAGTTCAAACACACTGACTGACTGTGAAACATCACCTCTAATCATCCTGAGCAAACGGGTTGTTAGCTGTAATGGCTAACAGCTACACGCACCTCCTTTTTCTGAAGCGACGCGGAGGAGTGAAGCTCCTGTCTGTTTGCTTCATCCAGCTGTAATCGGAGCAGGTGAAGCCGACTATTAAAGCGGGCGTCACATCTCTGGCATAAACATCGGTTAGTCACAACACGGTGACTGCACCACTCGCCATTGATCCTCCTATAAACACATGTGTTTGCCATTTGTCAGGCGGGGAGGGCCCCTGCTGCTTCACCCACAGACGAGTGCAGCTTCCAGGAAGTTATCTGTTATAAGTCAGCGAGGCGGTCGGCTGCTTCCTAATGTAAATACGAAGCTTTGCTGGTCGTCTGACCCTCGAGGCTGGATGAAATAACACGGGGTGGCAGAGGTGGATAGAGGAGGTTAGACAGCAGCAGCGAGATCTGATCTCAAAACGACGTTTAGGTGCTTTTAATAGCTGCGCTCGCGGCTCGTATGAGCCTCAAAGGTTTATTTTGCCTCTTTAACAACATGTCAGAGGAAGTAATGTGTCTGACACAGTCTCCTTTAAAGGTGCACTACGTAGTTTTGGGGAAGACATGTTAATCATGACTCAATAAACTAACTATCATCAAAGGACGACACAAGTTTTATATCGTGTTACTTCACACAGCGATATGGGGACCGTAAAACACTCTGGGGACCGCTTGTTTTTTCACTTATGGATAAATATTTCTAATGCATATATTGTATTATTACAGTATTAATATTGCAAGTGTTACCTTTTATGAGTTTGAATTTCTACATAGTGCACCTTTTAGCTAGTTAAGCTAGCAGCTAGCATACATAGCAACATGTCACAGATAAGAAACGTGAAAATATCTTGTTTTTAACCAGGTAGCAAGACGTAATGCATCATTTTGTGCAGTTCAAATGTTTCATGAGGCACCGAGGTGATAAAGCAATGCTTGTTTTCTGAGCTTTGGGCCGAGGCATGAAAACAAAACAAGAAACTCCTGAGATGAGTTTAGATTTCTGCACCGAGGCTTCATCAAAGTGTGAATATGTTCTTGTGACTGCGTTTCCGAGCTGTGAGATGTTAAACAGGCATAAAGCATCTCCGTGTGGCTCAGAGGTGACAGTTTCTCTCGCACGTTTTCCTCCGCCGGCTCTGCAGAGGTGGTTTTTACTACCCCTTTTGTTCCATGCGCGTACCGACGCACGCGCTGGTTTGTGATTGTGATGTGTTCACGTGTGGTCAGCGAAACTGGCATCCTTGATTTGACAGCTGGTTACAGCGATCACTATAATTAGAGGAGACAAAGGAGGGTTTGAAACGTGCTTTTCATGTGTCTGTAAGGTGATTTAATTTCTCTTCAGCGCATCAAACACAGTTAAACCACAGCAGGACGCCTGCAAGAACCGCTCGTATGGACAGATCCGGTCTTTTAATGCAAGAGAATTTTCTCATGTGTCTTCAGCCTTTACTCACGGGGGGGGAAAACCCATATTTGGCTTTAGATTGGTGACGCTTTAATGTGTATAATCTCTTATCTGAGTATTTTCTTCACCCTGTTATCATCATTATCGTCATTGCTTGCCAATTTTGGGAGAAGTGGTTCAGATGTTTGGATTTTATTGCCATATTTCGGCAGTTTTTAGAAAATTCTCCCACTCGGGACAAGTGCTGCGAAGCCTTTCTGCAGACTTCTGTCCAGTTTCTTTAGTTTTTCTGACTTCTGACAGCAGGAATTGAAGCTTTTTGTGAATGAAACAAACAGGAACATGCACCTGTATCTGGCACGTTCAGGGTGTTGATTTTGCTCATGAAGGTTGAAACGATACATAAACTATAAATTCCCGCAGTTCTGAGCCTGATTAGTACGAGCGAACCTCCGAGAGATTGAGGGAAGTTCAGGATCAGTGTGAAAATGTTTTCAGCTCTCTGCTGATTTAAAACGAGCAGCACAAATATATTCAAACTGTAATTGTAGCTGCTAGTTGTAATCAAAGCAATCAGCATCTCGTTTCCTCGTGGATGCCTCTGCCAGCCTGGATCAAATTACTGGACTAAGTAGACATACGGGATCCGCTCCTCATTGGGCGACGTTGACCTCACGGGAGGGGGTCACGATTGAACTTGTCGCAGGGAGCCGGTGGCCGCAGGATGATTGTACGGGTGTAATTGTGCAGCGGGTGTTGCCGGCTAACGGCCCTGACAGCGCACTTAGACAATAGCCAGGGAGGCCAGGCCTCGCAGCGAGAGATAACGACGTTAGTAACAGAAAGAGTTTCACGTGGGAAAGAGGAAGGCCAGAGAGGGTTCAAGAAAGGCTTCAGACCAGCAGCAGCCGCACAGCGGGCTTCCTGGTTCCCACAGCGAGCTGCTGCAGGGTGAGGCACACATAAGGTACTCGAAAGATAAGTGAAACTGAATCACTCTCTCTGAAGCTGTGTTTACAGTCGAAGAGGCTATTTTTGACTCATGTTTCTGATAATCCTCACTCTGTAGAAGTAGTTCTTCTCTGTCCAAATGTGCATGTAGTTTTTTTTAGTCCGATTAGGACTCAGATTTTAACCTCAAGTCACCTCATTTCATCTGACACAAGTGGATTTATGCTGCGAGATGAGACTTAAAGGTTTAAAGTCAGCAGCAGCGTGGCTTCAGTACTGTTTCACTTCTTAGTTTCATCTTCATTAAGATATTTCTTAACATTAGCTAACTTCCAGCTAACGTTAGCTGACATTAAGTCCCTTTTAAGTGCTTGGTTAATCCGGCTAATGGTGAATAATGTTAGCCGATGTGTTCACGCAATGTTAGCAAACATTTGCAAACTTCCAGCTAATATTAGCTATCATAACAAACTGGTCACCTGGTTGGTCATGTCAGCTAATGTGTTGGCTAACATTACTAAAACAACTGCTAGGCTTCCCAATTGTTGAAAATGTTAACTTACTTGCAGCTAACATTAGCTACCATGTTGTTTGATTGGTTTAGGTTTGGTTATCAAAGTTATGTTGTGTTAGCTAACATTATCATGATGCCTAATGTTAGCAAACATTAGCTACCCTCTTGCTAACATTAGCTACCATAAGTGACTGGTTATCCGGTTGGTAGTATTAGATGATGTGCTGGCTAACATCACCAAAACAGCTGTTTTTTGGCTACCCAATGTTAGCTAACTTCTAGCTAACATTAGCAACCATAAGTGACTGATCATCTCATTAGTTTATGGTAGGTAATGTTAGCTTATATGTTGGCTAACATTACCAAAATCGACTGGATGTTACCTAATGTGAGTAAATGTGAGCTAACTTCGAGCTAACAGTAGCTTCCATGATGTTTAATTTTGTTTATGGTATGTTGTTTAAGGTGATGTGTTGGCTAACATTACCAAAACAACTGTTAGGCTACCCAGTGTTAGCATACTAGGTAGCTATCCTCCAGTTATCATTAGCTACCATAAACAACTGCTCATTCAATGTGTTTATGGTCGATAATGTGAACATTAAGTAGCTCCATCTTCATTATAAGACCTGTTTTAGCCATTTTATTGCTAAAGCAGTAGAGGCAAAGACTGCTCACATGAAACACAGACCATCTGGGATAACTGAACATCAAACACTCTCCTCTCTCTGTATCTAAAATTAAGGTGCCCTTGCGCAAGGCACTTAATCCCTAATTGCATTTATGGTGCTTACATATCTTACAGTACAGTGCAGTTGTTGTTGAAGGGGGTATCTCCCATGAGTTTGTTATTGTGAGTGTGAAGCGGCTGAAAAGGAGTATTCATGCTCAGTTAACTCCTTCCCCCGGATGAATAAAGGCTTAAGGGAAAAGATTGATGCATTTACTGGGGCAATTAGTCTTAAATGCCTCTTTCAGACACAGAAGTGGCACACTCTGGGGGCTTTTCCTATCTCCAAAATCTGCGGTTTTGAGTCATTATCCCTCAGCCCTCGCCGGCCCTTTAGATAACTGTGCCCTGGAGCGGGACGCAAGCTGAGAAAATCCCATCAAGTTCAGATTGGCTTGAAAGACATCTGGTGCGGAGCTGGGGGCCCTAATGCAATCCTGCATGGTGATTTGAAGTGCAGAAAGAAGTTCACCAGCATGTCGTTCACCGAAGCTTTCCAAAAACTGCCATTGATGTATTGAAAACTAGGGTAAACTCTGGTGTTTTAAAAGAAGAGTTGAGGAAATACTCTTACTCTCTTTGCTGTGGTGGGTCGCCGTTTCCCCCGTTTCTAGTCGTCGTGCTAAGATAAACTAAATTGCTGCTGGCTAGCAAGTAGATTATGTTAAAATGAAGCAAACATCTTCCTCTAAACACGCTCCGCTCTCTCTTCCTCTTGCAGAACCTGATGGCGAAAGCGTTGTACGACAACGTGCCGGAGTCCCCCGAGGAGCTGGCCTTCCGTAAAGGGGACATCCTGACCGTCATAGAGCAGAACACGGGAGGCCTGGAGGGCTGGTGGCTCTGCTCTCTGCACGGCCGCCAAGGCATCGCCCCCGGCAACCGTCTGAAGCTGCTGATCGGACCCATGTTCGAGGCCCAGTCGCCGACCGCCAGCGCGGCCGCGCAGTCCTCCCCTCAGAGCTCGGGGTACCAGCAGAAGCCCGGCCCGGGGGCTCAGGGGATCTACCAGGTGCCCCCGTCCCTCCAGAGTCCTCAGCAGCAGAGTCAGCAGAGCATCTACCAGGTTCCTCCCTCACAAGACATCTACCAGGTGCCACCGAGGAGCACTCTGGCTGCTGATAACGCTCCAAACAAGGTGAGACAGAAAGAAACAAGACTCCTAGTTTACATTTCTATCAGATCATGAACCATGGAAGCACATCTTCACATTTCAAAGGCTGGAACCAGAAAATATTTGGCGATTTTTGCTCGATAAAAGACAATTAATGACTGTGGAACATACTTTAAAATCTCATTACCAGTGATTTATTAGATCCAGTGGTAGAGAGCCGGATGAAAGCACAGATAAATGGAAAATGAAGAGTGGGCTTAGGGAAAGGAGGGAACATGTAGCCTGGTCTTCACGCTGACCTCTGGAGAGAGTCCTTCAGGATCAGAGGGGATTTAAACCAGAACATAATCTCTGCTGGTTTGGACTTCACTGGCTGCTGTGGATATTAGATGTGATGGAACATGGCATTTACGCATTTACACCGTGACCTGTTAGCCCGCCAGTCTGCCACGACTCTCATCAGTATGATTGCACACACAGTGAAAGTAGCAGGGATTGTGTGTCTGCGATGGGAAATGTGTACAGGGTGTGCCGGGCCTGGCGCTCACCACAGAGCAGGGTAGTGTTTTTGTGCAGAGCTCCCATTTGGCTTTTCTTGTACATTGGCACACTGTGTGTAGCAGAGCCAGTCTAAGCCACAGAAGGGCAGTGAATATGGGAATAACTCGTGGAAAAGCAAACAAGTACAGCGCTGGTTTTTTGGATTTTGGTGAAGCACAGCTGCCTGAAAGTAGGTTTTCTTTCTGTGTTTGAATGCTGCACACTTGGTACAGCCAGTACCAGAACACCTGGCATGGTCCTTTACAGTATAGCTACATATACAATCCTCCATATTATATATCTCAGGCTGTCTCAGAAAATACAGCCTGTTATTGAACACAGAAACAAATCTATTGAGTCTAATGTGTTGGCTAACATCACCAAAACCAACTGGGTTTTTGCCTAATGTTAGCAATCGTTAGCTATCTTCCAGCTAACATTAGCTACCATGTTGTTTAGTTTGTTTTGTCGTAGGCTGTGTAAGCTGATGTGTTGGCTAAGATAATCAAAAGTGATTGGATGTTACGCTAATGTTAGCTAACTTTAGCTATCTTCCAGCTAACATTAGCTATGCGACTGGTTATCCTATTTTCTTATGGTAGATCATGTTAGCTGATGTATTGGCTAACATGTAAGGCTAGTTATTGTTAGAAAACGTTAGCCAACTTCCAGCCAACATTAGCTACCATTAACAACTGGTCATTTAATGCGTTTATGGTAGGTCATGTTAGCTGATGTGTTGGTTAACATTAGCAACAAAAGCGACTGGATGTTCCCAGCTAACATTCGCCCACATCAGCTAACATTAGCTACCGTTAAGAGAAGGTCATTCCATTTGATTATGGTAGAATGTTAGCTGTTAGGCTACCTAATGTTTGAAAATGTTAGCTAACTCCAGCTAACATGAGCTACCAAAGCAACCAGATGTTACTAGCTAACATTCGCTCACATCAGCTAACATTAGCTACCATAAATGATTAGGTCATTCCAGTCACTTATGGTAGCTAATGTTAGCAAAAAATAAGCTACATAGGCCTATTGCTTTGCTGACATTGACTCTTCTCTACTTTTGCCACAGTTTAATGTGATTTGTGGCACCAAAACTTACATAGTCTCTGTGTGTATATATGTTTAAAGGCACCAGTGATCCTTCATTACAGATGGAAGTCATTTGGCAGGTGTGTGCTTAAACAGGAAGGAGGAATTTTCCTGTTTATTCAAGCGTTTAACTCGTTCTAGCACCTCAGACCAGATCATCCCTTCAGGAGACGGATAGTAATTACATGCCGAATGAGCTTTTGATGTCCTGAGGGTGTTTTTCTCTAACAAATCAGCCCCAGCCATCATGGAAATGAGCTAAGGTGAGCATTTTGGTGGGTAAATAGGCGGCAGGCGCCGACGGCTTTAGAGGACTTTGTGTGATTCACTGTGATAAAGTCAGTCGGAGCCAGAGGGGCTGAGAGGAGAGACCTGTCAATCAACCTGCACACAGCAGCTCAGTCTACCAACACCTCTGGTTTCCAGCGCCAGGTATTAAAAAAGGCTTTGTTGATAACATGGAAAATTAAATGTGCTTCTAATGAGGCTGCGTTTTGTGCTGTAATCATGTTATTGCAGAGATTAAATTAAAGTCTTGGACGCTCAACTTTCCCTCCAATCTGTGGTTATCAAAGTGGTGCAATTTTCAGCGGTTGTTCCTGTCTGTTAAACAGAAAGAGTTTGATTTTTCTTCTCGTATACTTTTACGTCTGTGTGTCAGTGTTCTGGAGGGGTCCAGACAAGGCTCTGTTGTTTTCCAGCGACGCCTGACTGTTGGACAGCAGCCCTCCATCGGTCTCTGTGGCCGCAAGTCGGTCCTGACGAAGCCAAACAGCAAAATCTGTAGTGAAAACAATTTTAGGAGAAGTATTGTTGGCTCATAAAGTGGAAGTTAAAGGAGCTATTTTTGGGCATTCAGGGTTGAAAAGTCCCCGTTGATTGTGAAAGGACAGGAACTCACCGGGTTGAATCATCTGTACATAAGTCAAAAACATGAAGACATAAGATAACGAGTTTTTGTCAGTTTACTTTCACATTGTTGGTCAACAATATTTCAGCTCAACTGGGGAATATGTAAACAGGTGTAGTCTCCATTTTCCAACTCAGAAAACACAAAAATACATTTTTAAATCAAGATTAATTCAAAACCTCCCTGAAAAAACACATTTCTTTTGGGAATCCTCTCAAAACTCAGCGCATTAAAGGATAACTCCACCAATTTTATTCTTTAAAGTGTGTGTATGTGTGTGAAGCTGCAGTGTTTCAGTTGCATTGTGGGTAATGTAGGCTCCAGCGTGTGGAATAAAAAAGACGATATCTCTGATTCTGCTGTATCGACTTTGAACATTTATTTTCATAATGAGTCCAACATTGTTCTAGAAGAGGAATGTAGACCAGTGGACTGTTTTTCCTACATTACCCACAATGCAACTCAGCCACTGACTGACATCACTGGAGGCAGTTAGTGGCAAGATAGCTGTAAACATCTAGGATATGACTCATGGCCTGTCGGAGGTGAGTTGTGCTACTTATTTATTGTTTTTAGGCGTTTTGTTTTGGTTTTAAGTTGCGATGACGAAGCGTTTGCGGTTTGTTGCGGCTTCTTCACTCTTAGCAACAAGATTCAGGTAACCAGAGCGAAGAGAGAACTGACGGACAAAACATTTCTCAGAGCGAACATAACTCAAGCTGACGGCCGTAATATAAACCCCAGAGTTAACTCAGAATCATCAGAGAGACTCTGAAGTGCTCCAGAGGCTCCGTCCTCCTCTTTGAAACTCTGTAAGCAGACTTCTGGGTCGTCGTATTTGTGGAGATAATTTTTGTTGACTTGAAATCCAAACCCTGACCTTTGCCCTTCAAAACACCGGACTCGATCTTGTTTACTACTGCAGCGGTGTTGATGACAGGCTGCGAGCGTTGACTCATGCTGCATGTGGTGTGGTGTGCTCTGAAGAGGAAAAACAGCCATTCTCCTTGTTTTCAAGTGCAAACACAGCACGCAGACACATGTTCGCTCCCCTCAAATGATTATGGAGGACCGATGCGGGCTTCCTCCGCTGATAATCCCCTCTCGTATTACCCTAAAGCCTCCCGCGGAGAGAAAGGTTCCTGTGCGTCTCGTCCAGGATGCCTCCTCGGGGGTTGGCATGCCAGCGCTGCAGCGCAAATCCAGATTGGGGACTGGTTATTTTCCCTTCATGTGGTGTTGGGGCTCTGGTATATAAAGGCACACTGAGGTCTGGCTCTCGTTGCTTCTCCGGCTGTTTGGTTTGATGCTGCGGCCTTGTCCTTGGGTGACCCTTTTTGGGGAGGGAGGGTGAGCTGGGACCCTCCTCTCGGCCTCTTCAAGGCCTCCCGAAGCCGGGGACCGCGTGGGACAGATGCCTCCAGCTCTCGGGCCACACAAAGAGGCCTCCTCACATGGAGGCCAGCTTTAATCACTCCATTCTTCATCTTCAGCTCTGAAAGGTGCGTCTGTTTCACCAGTTTCTCCCCAGCGTTCCCGTTTCCGCCGTGCTTCCCCCCCCTCTCTGACTCAGGCGCTGAGGTCGCGGCGTTCAAAGATGGGTTGGGTTCAGAGTTCAAAGATCTGCGCCCGAGCTTCTTATCTGCTCCCACCAGACGGCCTTTTCATTCCTCACTTCCTGGCTCATGGTGCTGTGGAGGTGTGCTTCCTTGTATGGGCATTTCCTGCATTCACTGTGTCATACCCATAGATCCAATCTGCCCCGTTGGTGCCATAAAAAGGTAGAGTTTCAACAAAAGGTTTAATTGACTCCCACACAGCTCAAGGAAGTGCACCGATAGCTGTTTATGGGCGACGAGGGCGTGCTATCTACCTCGATAAAAGTCTTCTTTGGAAGTAACCAGGTTATGTGTAATGAATGGCTTGTTTGTTTGCCTCTGCCATATTTTCTCTGCCTAATCATGCGCACGACAATCTCAGCAGCAGATAAGTGAGTTATTTCTTCCTGGAGCGAGCCAGCTCCTTCAGACGCTTGTCTGCTCGCCATTGTCGCAGTCGTGATGAATCGCCGGCCCATGAGGTTTGACCGAGGGGGCAAGGTTATAAATCAGTTGTACCAAAAAGTAATCTGCTCTTGCGGTGCAGCATACCGAGAGACCGAGAGGACTTTCTCCCCTTGAAAGTTTAGAGCAGAGAGTGTGATAAATGAGCAGAAGTCGGAGAGAAGACAGGAAATGCTTTGCTGAAAGTTAACATTTTAGCTGCACGGCTTTAGAGACGGTAATTACCCAAACCCAAGTTGACTTTCAAATTACCTTTTTTTTATCCAACCAGCTGCCCAAAACCCAAAGAGATTCTGTGTCTTGTAATAGGAGGCAAAGAAAAACAGAAAATACTCGCATCTAAAAGCATTTTAAAGCCACACCACACCAGCTCTGTGGATGGATGTCAGCCTGTCGCTTCAGTACATACTGAAATATCTCGACCACTATCGGGTGGATTGGAGGGAAACTTGGTGCAAACATTCACGTTGCCCAGAGGATGATTCAGACTAACTTTGGTGATCCCCTGACTTTTACTGTCGGGACACCGTGAGGTTACATTTGTGATTTTTAGTGGAACAACTGTTGGATGGACATAAATTCATGTTCCCTTCAGGATGGATTGAATTAATTTCCCTGATATTCCCTCGAGTTCGATCATCAGGTCAAATTTCCAATGTGTCAAGAATTTATGACCAAATACCTTGAAAATGAGTCAGAGCAACAAGCACACCACTTTGTTTTCTGTGGTGCCAGGAGCCGAAAAAATCAGTTCCAATGGAAAAATAGTAATTCCCACATGAATGTTTTTAAAGAGCTCAATGTTTCGGTCCCACAGACCTTTTCTCCTGTCTTGTGAAAGGTCTCTGTGACCGAAACATCAACCTTTTTAAAATAAGTCAATGCAGAGGTAAAATAAATATATATATCTGTGCAGGAATGACTATTTTTCATTACAAATACCTGAAAAAAACTAGAGCCAAGTTAATTGATTGCGGATGCCATCGTTCTCTTAAAAGGATTTTTAAAAAATGCTAAAATGAGTCACCAAATATACCACGGAGGATCGCTCAAGTAAGATCTATGTGTGGGAAACACTGGGCTAATGAGCAGATGTACAGGGAGGCGGGAAAAAGACAAAGACAGGAAGTGTGAAACAAGACATGACACATGAGGATAAAACCCACAAAATAAGACTGTAAACCATGTAACTATGTATAAAACAATTGCTACTAGTTTGCTGATGTCTCGGTAGCTAGCTAGCTAGCAAGCTAAGTTGTTTTTGCAGATTTGTGCATGGCAGTCCTGCATTTTGATGTATTTCAATGTTACATTCCCCCTTTGATGGCATATAACACCTGAAATCTCACTAAAGTCCAGCAGGAACGTTGCTACACTTGTTACCGCTCTTCTAATATCAGTTCAGACCGGCAGGATAGGAGCACCGGTTGCTAACGTTAGCCTATAAAGCGCCGATAGAGTCCAGGTTATGAAGCAGTGGTCTTTTATTTTGACAGCGTGAAGTTGTGAATGAATTGCGAGCGTCCATGTTTTTCGAAGACGCCATATTGACACCATTGACGAGAACTGATGATGTATGAGTGCCTTGAAGGGTCGTCCCATTTCTTAGGGGGAGATTTCAACCACCACCAGTCGAAAAACAAGGGATAAGCTGGAGCCTTAGTCTTATTTCCTATTAAGGTTTATGCTTTAGGGTCATGTCTCATTTCACATTATCCCCTTTCTTCTTCTTCGAGGATTGTCTCATGATATTGTCTTCCTAGAAAGTAAACACAGACTGTCAAATACATCTTTTAACATCACGTCTCTTCAGATAATCGCGCCGCCCGGATTTAAGACGCTGCTTTGATCAGCGAGGATGAAGGATGATCCCTATTAGTGCTCAAATCAGTGTGTTCCCTTTTAATGCCCCTCATTAAGCGAGCTGTCTGTTTGGGTTTAGCCAACTTGGACGCGTCACGGAGAGACGGCCCGAAAGCCTCGCAGGATTCACCAGTTAATTACCTGCATTAATTAGTTTGGCACTTTAATAGGCTGCCGCGGCTCCGAGTGGCTGAGGGGGGAACGTTATCGAGCAAAATGGACCACAACAGTGTTGAGAGACGTCTTTTTTGTGCTGTGATTCAGCAAAGCAGAGAAAAAGGGCAGGTTACTACAGAGCAGGAACACACCCTACATTTAGGAGATGCTGTCATATACAAAAACACCACTCTTGCCTCATATACGAGTGATATCGCGGTTAGATCGCCGCACCTGGTGATTCAGATGTTATTTATCTTTGACATTAGAAGGTGAGGCTGTACGCACGGAGGTAGAAGCTGAGAGAGGTCGACTTAGATGGATTGATAAGAGGACAAGAGAGGAGATGATGTGACGGATGGATGAAATTCAATAGCGAGCCACTCTGACGGGCAGTGTCATCGTGACCCGTCTTTTATAAGCAGTGAAAAGCCTCGTTAGCGTTGTTGATTTGTGTCAGCGGGCCTTCGGCAGGGGGAGGAAGTGGCTGCGTGTGTGTGTGTGTCTGTAACCGATGAAAAGGTGTGAAATGACAATTTCCTGTGAAATCGTGCCACGCACATGTGGCTCACCCACAGGCGACGGTGCAGAAGTGAACCTCGTGACATTACTGAAAATATAATGACAGTAATGAGATTTTCTTCCGATGTCAGTGGACAGATGTGTGAAAGAAGAACTGACATGAAGTGTTTCGACGAGGCCGAGCGCCAAAACAGCTTCAGTGCTGAAGACTTTGAACTCTAGTTGAGTGATCGGCGCCATTTTGTGCCAGAATACAACCCTTTAATCAGTGTTTTGATGTGAGATCTGGTGACTGCAAAGGCCACAGCGTATGATTCTCATCTTTCTAATGGTGAAACCTCTCAGTGATGACTTTTTTCTTCGCCTATGTCCGTTTGTTGGTTTGTTGGTTTGTCAGCATGATTACACAAAAACTACTGAACACATTTCCACAAAACTTAACTGGAAAATGGATCTCAGCCCAGAATAGATCCCATTAACTTTTGGTGTGGATCCAGATAAAGGGATGGATCCAGGAATTTGCAAAATAGGGTGTTTTTTTCCACATTTTAGTTAATTTTTAAGGGAATAATACATGGATCTTGATGAAAACATACAACATAGTGTTTTAAAATCAATTATTTGACACATAGGAAGCCATCTTGGATCTAGAGTGATGTGCCTCACTTGGTAAAACAACAATAGAGTAATTTCATCACAATATGATTCAGCTGAAAGTTGATAGTCGATAGTGTTTTCGACGTGACGCTCTGCTCATCAGCACGTACATCTAAGAGAAGCTGATGAGGCAGCTGTTGATGTCATGACGACACCTCTCAAATGAAGTAAAGCTAAAAAGTTCCTACCTGCCAAAACTTGAGCCGGCCAGGATGCAAAGTAAACACAGTGCTGCTGAAAGAGCCGTGAGTCACTCACCAGAACTCGTAGGAGCGTTAACAAGCCATCTATTTGTCTCCTCGGGGCACCAGTTTGAACCTGATCCCTCTTTAGTCACTGTGCCTCCTCCATGAAGGAATCTGAAGAGTCTATCACCAGAGCGGGAACAAATGTTTGCTCAGTCATGATGTCATCGCTCTCTGAAAGCCATCGCAAGAGCCAACCTCATTGGACGTGGCAAATATTTACCCACCAGCAATTACAGCCAGCGCCGAGCGGCCTCAGCAGCAACAGCCTGCTGGGTAAACAGAGGCGGAGATGGGAAATAAATGAGCAGTGTGCATCTGGCGGCGGGTTGAGAGGAGCCGCTGATGGGACGAGCGCTTCTCAAAGCGATGACACGTACCTGTGGAAAAGGTCAGCGAGGTCCGTGACGGACACCTCGCTGCCATCTGCATGTGGCAGCTGAGTCCAGACAGCCCGTTATCGTCAGCACGCAGGCCCGACCCGCAGGGACGGCAGCCGGTTAGAGTGACCTTTAACTAAGCTGCACTTTGCTGTTACTTAGTGAAAGACTGGCTCCCGGTCTGCCGTGTCTGGTTACACGTCTGCCTTTTTTAAATCCTGAAAAATGAAAATACAATATGTAGAAGTTCGTGATGCAGCTCTCAAAATTAAGGCACTTAAATGCACAGTATGTAATTTCTGCAGCCATGGAGTCTCATTGATGACATCATGAAGTAGCGTGGGATCATGGGAGTTGTTGTCTTTATTTTAGATAACCACCATTGCAGATTAAAATCTATCTATCTATCTTTTTTTTCACGTTTGTTTGTCCGTTTGTTTGTTTGTTTGTTGGTTGGTTTGTCAGCAGAATTACACAAAAACTACCAAACAGATTTTCACTAAAGTTGGATGGAGAACGGGTCTTAGCCCTAAATAGACCCAACTAACTTGTGTTGCAGATCCGGATAAGTTACTGATCCAGGAAGCTTTTCCTTTTATGTCACCTTGCGAGACAAGGTGTTTTTTTGACCTTTGTAATTGATTTCTCAGGGAATAATGATTGGTGTGATACAGGGCTGTAAAATGTGATACTGGATTACTGGCTTGATTGAATTCACTGTTGGGCTTTGGCTGAGGTATGCAAAACTTGCCTTAGAATTGTCACATTTTTAAGTTTTCTTTCATATCAAAGTAATCCAGTGATAGTTTTCTGTACATCTATGTATATACTGCAAAAAGAAACTGCTAATAGTTAATTCGGCATACTTTTTCAAAACATTTAAATAAATACAGGCCTATAAAATCCCATAAAGGCTCCATTTTGGGGCGGTTTCAGTTGATTCTTTAAGCACAGTCTCAGACCTTGAAAACCTCTGACTGGATCATATGACCCACACTATATTTTCATTCAACAAATGAAAAATAACGTGGTTTCCATCACTGTTCTGCAAATATACTACAAAGCAGATACAACATCTTTTTCTTGTAGTTTTAACAGCCTGCAGTTGTGCGAGCGTCGGTGCGTGACAGGAGCCCGAAGCAGCGAGTCTATTTATTCCCCCGCTGGTTTATTTCAGAGCTCGGTCTGACGCGTTTAAAACCCCTTCGGTGTATGTTTCAGCGCTGACCCCACAGGCCCTGTTGGGATGATGTATGCACGGACAGGAATGCCAACAATGAACACCTTAAATCACCACGGCCTTGTTCAGATCGGGTCTTATGAGAACCATATGGACTACTGTTAGTCAGACTCCGGCTCAGATGAATGGCATTCCTTTCCATACTAGGCGACGGACTCTCATTTTCCGTTCCTCTCACTTTCCACCTCTGTTACCTTTTTTCATAAATCTCTTTTACAAACCAGTCGCCCTCCTCCTCATCCTCCTCCTCCTCTTCTTCCTCTGAAACATTAATCCCTTTCTGAGTTGGCCGAGGGAACGGCTCCTACTGCTCACGCTCCGATAAACGTCTCCACAGTTCGGGAGGATGGTATTAGGATATTAACTCCGGCTATACGGCGACTCATGAGAGGATACGGGGGCTAAAGTCTTATAACCTCCCCGGAGACTTTCCCCTCTGCCAGGAAGCCATGCGCATGGTTCCTATTTTCGAGCCCTGCTAATGAACCCTTGCTTGCTCTAGTGTGGCGATGCTGGTGCGTGGGGGCAGGAGAGGACTACTGGGCTCAGCGAAGGACATTCCCAGCATTCCTCTGTCTGTCTGACGCGGCAAGGAGGTCTGCAGCTCTGCTTTTAGGGGTGACGACGGCGAGGAGGGGGGGGGGGAGGGGATGGAAACACTGGGATTAGGAGGTGTGGAGGGACTGCTTAGCACTGACGGGTGTACGTGAAAGAGTAGGAGTAGAGTCTGTGTTTGTGTTTTTCTTTTCTGCACCGCGGTGTAAAATATTTTAAAGGTGTATTAAATCCCACAGCGCAAAAATGACAAGGTTGTTCATCAACACCAAACACCAGCGAGCGCTTCACCAGGCTCTGAGATGTCGCCATCGAGCCAGCGCGACAGTAAACTCATTTTTATATCCTCTTCCAGTCATAAAATGTTCTCCTCGCTCGCTGAAAAGCAGCATTTAAAGTTTCTTACTGTTGTTACAAAGATCTGCTGCAGTTTGACTTCTGCTCATTTTACTGCTCGACTGAATCACATTAGTTTTATGTAGTTTTTTATTATCCACACTGCAGATTTTGTGACGGGCTATTCAGTCCTGCCACAGGAAATATAACTCAGCTTTTAGGTCTGTGTTTAGTGTTTTCTTGCTTTCCTTTCGTACTAATTGAAGTCGAATTACTAAACGGTAAACTTTACTTGGTCTGTTTTGACCATTAGCTAATTAGCTAGCTTTGGCTACAGACTTCTCTCTCTTGTTCCTTATATTTCAGTTTTATTCCTTCAAAGAGAAACTTTATAACTCTTAACTGAAGACAAAAAAACTACAATCTTGAAATCAAACATGAATTAATACATTTCTTTCCAATAAAAGGCACGAGCTACTGTTACTGTGCTTTACGTTGCTAATGCAGGCTAATGGTAGCTAGCTTAAGTTAGCAAACTTTAGACAGATGTTGCTGCTTATATCTCTGCAATTTGTATATTTCTGGCTTCACTTTGGGCTCTGAGAAATTCTGTTTTATTTTTCTTTATTTTCTGACATTTTATTGACAAAACAAGCGATGGAGCGTGTGAGTTTCATCCCTGCTGCAGTATTCTGCGGTGTTTCTGCCTGGGTATCATACAGTAGTAGGCCCGTAGAGCTGACAGGAACCGGTCCCTGGTGGGACTCGAACCAGATGTCTTAAAAAGCAACTGACTAAACAGACCGTCTGCTCTGCGGCTCCAGGTCTCTGTTTATCTCTCCGTTTCCTGGGTCCTTTACAAATAGCCTGAAACAGGGAGGATGTTGGTCCGTCTCTGTTGTCAGAACATATCCGCCTCAACTGTAATCACTTATTTCCCCAGGTCACTCGAGGACTGGGAATGAAAATAGGCAAAAAACAATGGAGAACGAGGACAAATGTGCAGAGAGTCTGAGAGCTGGGTGGTGGGATGAAGCGTGTTGTACTGTGTCTTTGTCCTGAACGCTGCTGAGCCCCAGGTGTCGTTTTTTAGACAGCAGCTCTGATTGTTTGTCTCACCTCCCCGCTGTGATTGGACAGGTGGTGACCCCGACCAGAGTGGGACAGTCTTACACCTACAGCCCCGGCCAGCACAACCAGCAGGACCTCTATGATGTCCCACCCAGCAGATCACAGGGGGTAGGTGTCTCATGTTCCCACAGCATGTACAGTCTGAACTCCTGTCCACCTAAAGAGCTAAAAATAGTCTGAATGGCCCCTCAGTGTACAATGTGATGGATTTCAAAGGGGTTACGTGACATTTTCAGCTAAATTTACAGTGACATGTAGTCTGAACCCCCTCCTGAGGAACTCAAATGTAATTATAAACAAAAAGAAAAGAAGATTATTAAATGAAAAAAGGTTTAAAGCAACATGTCCCCTCACTTTGTCACTCTCTGCTCTGACCTGCTACTGTTAATCATTTGAAATAAAGTAAATGGGTCATTCAAACAAACCAGACACATTAGTCGTCACCACAGCAGGAGCTGTTTGAGTATTCGTCACAACCAGAAAGCTGTTTTCTTTTATCTTCAGTTGGTTCCGTATTTGAATCTACCACATATCCTGTTCTGTGCAGTGACCCAATTTTCTCAGAAAGGATCCCTGACAGTTAGTTTTGTCCCGTCATCTTGGTTTAAGCTGATAAACCCTGCAGTGCCTCTTCTGAGGGGCCGAGATGGGACCTTATTTCATAAAAAATATGTCTGGTAGTGAAAGGTGAGGGACAAATACATCTTTTGATAAGTTTACAGGACATTTACACTCAAGGAAACCTAATACCAGAACCTTGAAGACCCGGTGCCGTATATATTAGCTAAATAATACAACTGACTAACTTTCCTTTTGCATGGCCGCAGCTTTAACTGTAAATATGATCAGACTTATTTCTGTGATTTCACCTCTTTCAGTCTTTTTTCTGTGTCGAGGTGTCGGCCATGTTGGCATTCACTGAGCAGTTTAACAAAAAAATGGTCGCATGTGGCACACAGGAAGAGGCAGGACGTCACCTCTCCATTGAATAAAGCTAGTTTTATTGTATTGGTGTATATATTGTGATTATTAAAGCAAAACTAGAGGCGCTCCTACAAAATAAAAGGTTGCAATTTACCTTGAAAGTGCAGAATAAAAGAATTTTAGTTTAAAAATTGAGCTAACGTTGCTGTTATGTCAAAGACGTCTATGCATGCTACTGCAGAGATATCCTCTGAAGTTAGCCCCGGCCTCTGTTCTCTCACAAAACCACTAACTGCACTGTTAACTGAGCTAACTCGCTAACAGCAGCTACAGTTAGCAGCAGTTTGAGGCTATTAATTAAAGGTTGATATGCAGCCCTTTATTAGTTTGGAGTATAATCTAATTAATATAATCTATTTAATCGTTCATCGTGGTCATAAATATGGCTTTTACATATTTGTTGTTAATCTCGTGTTTGCTTCATGTTTCAGGTGTACGATATCCCACCTGGTCAGATGTTCCCTGCTGCCAGAAACCAGGGAGTGTACGACGTCCCCCCGCCTCAGATGGACCCGCGGACGCAAGGCGTTTACGACATCCCTCCGTCTTCACAAGGGGTAAGACAAAAATGTCAACAACCGGCCGATCCTGCACCACAACGAGAGGGCACATCAGTCAGACACTCCATTTATTTCAGTCAGATAATAAAAACTGAGGAAGCGGTGGCTGCTGCTGACCAGAAAATGTTATTTAATGTTTATTGATACAGTTCCTAGTATTTCTCTTAATTGCCTGTAATAAATGAATAATACGTCAAATGTCATATTTAAGACGTTCCTGCGGCCGCTCTAAATGAAACCTTCGCCTGCCAGAAGAGTTTAACCAAAACTCCATGAGTATGGTTCTGAGTCTGAACTCTCCAGTCCAAGGACACAAACTCTTCTGTTTCCAGAGCCTCTAAGATTTCACCAGAGCCGACCAGGCAGAGCGCCACCAGTTTGTTTGTAATAACCTGAAATATGCCGGGACCTGTTATTTGCGTCGCTCCTAATTACAGTTTGGGCAGGCCTGTCTAGCTGTAAAGGGTGCGTTTCAAGGCTGATGGAAATCACTCGCAGGCCACCGTTTTATTCACCCCGCCGCGCTCCCACCGTGCTCCGTGCCATGTACGTCAGAACGCACACTCGGCCCTGTCAAAGTCAGGGGGAGGTTTTTTTTTTCTTTTTACTCTTGTGTCTGTGAGAGGAAGAAACTTTGAGGTTTTAAATATAGTACACGAGCCAGAAGCTCTTTCACTTCCTCAATCTGCAACTGCAGCGCTGCTGTGCAAACAGTATCCGGTGAAAACCCGCCGACATACGGTCCGGTTACATTTACACTTTCCGGGTCAGTTTCCTGTAAGCTCTTAAATGTCATGTAATGAGAAAACTGGGTTTTTCCTAATGAGGGTGAGGGATTAGAGGAGCTAATTTCCCGCTGATTTCTCGCACATGTGTACATTTAATCAGCTTTCATTGCACGGAGAGATTCATCCTTGTGTTTAAAACCATTCAGTCCAGACGCCGACTGAAACCTCCACACTAATAAGTAGCTGCTAGACGTCTAAAGTCATTTCGTTTTAACATCTGAGGAAAGGCTCTGGGGAAATTGAAGATAAAGTCCTTTACATGTTCGGTTGCTCATTATGTGATTAATGAGATTAATGAGGGGCAGCTCTTTTTCAGCAGTATACCGAGTACATTTACTCATCTAAAGCATTAAAGTCTACAGTATTAGTGTTTTAAAAAATACTTATATTCCAAGTTTAAATAAAGATAATGAAATAATATAATAAAGTGTTTGTTTCCTCCAAAAGAACGGCATTTTTATGGGGTTAAACAAGCTCAAAAACTCATGAAACTTTGCACAAGTGGTGGAAATGTTCAGATTTATGGGTTTCAGCCATGGGCGGGGTAAAACGGCTCGCTAGCGCCCCCAAAAATGCAGCCCACTTGTCCAAAAAAGTCTCTTGTGGCTGTGAATCAGACATTTTGAATTAAGTGCTCATTTTTGGCACTTTGCACGTGTTGTGCTTGAACATAAACTCCCTTTTCAGCTTTGACCACATCCAGCTCAAATGTTGTTTTCAAACAAAAGTTATTCAAGGTTTGAGTTTTCGTTGTAGGGTTTGGTCGTGGTGAGGCGGCGAGTAAAAACGTCTCGTCCAGGAACAATAACGTGCGGCAGCCCCGACACACAGGATGCAGTTTTTACTATTATTATTATCAAGAAACTTGTTTTTAATGAAGAAACTTTTTGTTTCTTGTTTCAAATATTCATGTCTGATTGTTTCTTTTGTCTGCAGGTCTACGCGGTGCCTCCCTGCAGGACCAACCCGGCCCTCCAGGAGGGAAACTACGACTTCCCGCAGCCTCTCAAACACAAACAGGAAGGCATCTACGACGTACCTCCACCTGTCCTCACCAAGCCCACACAGAGCCCTCAGTCTCACTATGACTTCCCCCCCAGTGTGGAGCCTCCTGCCCATCACCAACACCCGAACACCAACGGCAACGAGGGCATTTACGACGTGCCTCCGCCCGCCCTTCATTCAGGGGCGGGGTCTCAGAGGGACGTGTACGACATCCCTCGGGGCATGCAGCCGTCGCAGCACAGAACCTCGCCCGCTGACAGAGACAACAGCAAAGGCATCTACGACATCCCGGCTCAGGATGCTCGCGCAGTAGCGGACGTGACGGACGGCGTGAACCGCCTGTCGTTCTCCAGCACCGGCAGCACGCGCAGCAGCATGTCCACCTCGTCGTCCTCCACGGGCTCCAGCTCCGAGGGCCGCCTCGCTCTGGACGTGGACGCCGCTGTGCAGAGGTTGTACCGCCTGCAGCAGGCCGTGGACGCCTCAGTCGGGGCTTTACACTCAATGGCAGCTTCCCCTCACTGGAGGACTTTTCCCTTCATGGAGCGCCACGCTAACGACGTGCGCACGGTGCTGGACCGGGTCCGGGCGGCTCTGGGGGACTTTGTTGTGTTCGGTAGAGGAGCCGCGGCGAACGCCACGGCTCTGTCAGACTCCAGCCTGCACAGTAAGCTGAGACGGCAGCTGGGACGCCTGGAGGACTCGCAGCAGATCCTCCTGCAAATCTACCAGGTCCTGGAGAACTGCAGCTGGGCTCTGAACGCTCTAGTGTCTTCAGGCAAGCACCACAACAAGACCGACGATCTGGATCGCTTCGTCATGGTCTCCAGGACTGTTCCCGACGACGCCAAGCAGCTGGCCTCCACGATAGGCAGCAACGCTGAGCTGCTGTTCAGGCGGACGCACATGGACGGGTCTTTCTCCATCGGCAGCACACCTGAGGAGAACATGATCCACCCGCTCACCTCCCCCTCCTCTGACAACGACAACTACGGAGGGCAGACCAAGCCCTTCCCCGTGCCCTCCAGCCAGGACAAAGACAACATGAACAACAGCGAGAAGTGTGTGAAGAGCTGGATGGAGGACTACGATTACGTGCACCTGCAGGTAAATCCTCAGAGTGAGAAGAGCTGAAAGAGTCAGATTATAAAAGATCGTTCTTGTAGACGGGATCTTTAAAAGTATCCTGATAAAACATTTCTGCAAAATATCTCACAGTCATGTTGCTTTTAGTCTCAGGGTTTCGGCCATTTTAGGTATTTGTGTTGAACAAAGTGTCTTTTTTAAAACTACAACACGATGTCAGACATTTTTAAATCCTACACATGGGGGCTTTAAAGGTACAATATGTAAGAATTTTAGTTTTAAACGTTCAAAAACGAACAAATTATCAACAGAATGTGAAAAAACAACAGTTTTGACGTCTTTGTGTCATCTTCAGAAGAAATCTACTGACGTTAACATGCTAATCAGTTAGCCCCTAGCCAGCTAGAGAGTCAGAGTCAGCTAATGTGGCTGCTAGCTGTCTAACTCATGTAGACGTATCAAAGGTCAAGCCTGAGTGCGTCTGAATGCCTCCTCTCACCTTCGTGTCTTCCTCCGCAGGGCAAAGACGACTTTGAACGTCAGCAGAAGGAGCTGCTGGACAAAGAAAACATTATTAAGCAGAGTCAAGTCCAGCTGGGACAGGAACAGGTGAGAACAAAGCAGGTGACCTTTACGGGTCTCATGGGTGCAGAGACTTTGTGAGCCACACGGCCGCTCAGAGCCAGAGTATAGAAAATAATCAAACAGTGATGTGAGACTCTTTGTACTGAGAGCTTTGAGGTCGCACAGTTTCTGCTGACATTTCCAGTGTTTGAGAGAAATGTGTCTGTGCTCGTCTCTCCGGGTTGAAGTGGGTGGTGCTCAGCTGCTCCCGTCAGCAGTTATCAACATTTAAATCAAAATGTAGTGACAGCTGTGGAGCTGGTTGTTTCCCAACCACTGTCAATTAAATGTGATGGAGCCACACCCACACAGATCTGATGAAGAGCTTCAGCTTCGAGAGTCTGGAGGGTTAAACTCTTGTAACAAACAACAACCAGTGTTTGTTGATATTAAATGTAATAGACTCATGTTTCCAAAGGCTTTAAAACTTTTGGTCATACATCTACCTGAAACTTGCTTTGAAAAGTGACTCAAGCGATTAATCTACTGAACGTTTAGTCTATGAAAATGTCAAAAAGTGGTGAAAAATGTCCGTAACAACCTCTTAAAGCTTCAAGTGATGTGTTTAAAGTCCTTTTTTTACTTCACCAGGAGTCCAAAACAAACCCAAAACATCATTTCACATAAATCAAACAGCAAATCCTCATATTTAAGAAGCCAGAAATAGCAAATATTTGACATTTTTGTCTGGTAAAATGACTCAAACGATTAATCAACTAAGCGTTTCATCTATAAAAAGTCAAAAAGTGGTGAACAATGCCCGTCGCAACCTCCCTCAGCCATAGTGATGTCCTTGAATTGCTTGTTTTGAGTCCAAACCCAGAAAAAAAAGACATTATTTTACAAAAACCAAGGAGCAAATTTAAGATTTTCATATTTGAGAAACTGGAACCAGTAAATATTTGTCATTTTTGCTTGAAAAAAGACTCAAACTATCAGTGGGGTCATCTATAAATGGACCGCTATCTGCAGCTGTAGTCAGAAGTGTGTTTCTGTTTTCAGTAAGAGGAAGACTTCAGTCTCACAGAGCTGAACCTCGTCTCATTATCTCTGTAAAATCATTAACAAGCGAGGAAACTAATCTGAATCCTGTCGCCCTTCACAGATCAATCAGTTCAAGAAGCTGGAGCAGGAAGTGATCAAACCCGTGGAGAACGACATCACACAGTGGATCTCGCACACAGGCGTGACCTCGGCCTCCCCGTCGGACTCGTCCTCCTGCCTCTCCCCGTCCGCCCCCGTCTGCGCCCGGGACCGCCAGCTGCTCGGCTTCTACTCGGAGCAGTGCGAGCAGCACTTCGTCACGCTCCTCAGCGCCGTGGACGCCTTCTTCGGCTGCGTCAGCGCCGGGCAGCCCCCGCGCATCTTCGTGGCGCACAGCAAGTTCGTCATCCTCAGCGCCCACAAACTGGTCTTCATCGGAGACACTCTGTCCCGGCAGGCCTCGGCTCCCGAGGTGGCCAACAGGGTGATGAACTCCAGTAACGTGCTGTGCGACTTGTTAAAGACGGTGGTGGCCGCGACCAAGACGGCCGCCCTGAACTACCCGAACACGGCCGCCATCCAGGAGATGGTGGACAGAGTCACTGACCTCTCGCACCACGCGCAGCAGTTCAAAGAACAGTTGCTGCAGCTGGCCAACTTGTGATTTTTAAACCACGTCGCTGCGTTCATTTCACCATAGACTCCACGTGTACATTAATCTAGCATAAATATATATATTTACAGTACATTTATATATATTGCTCTTCATCTTTAAGCCTGTTTTGGATGTTGTAAATAGTCCGTTCTGTAAATATTTGCTCTATTTTGTGTAGATTGTTTTATATTATGGTATGAATATATATGTAGATGCAGTATTTGGTGTCTCTGTAGGATCATGTAGACGTTTTTCATAACATTCCTGTCGCATATTACGAAGCACCTTATGACGAGATGAGTCCCGTTTTTTTGTTTTTTTTTCTCGTTTTTACCTGTAGAACGTCGTGGATGTGTCTTACTGCTGGTGTGTGACAGTAAATCTCCTGTAAAATCATGTTTAATGTCCATATGTGTGTGTGGAGCTCTCCACAAAGTAAAGGATTGTTCTTTAACCATGTGACTGTGTCGGTTAATCTCTCCGACGTATCGGATTCGTTACAGGAGAGGAGACGTTCCCAGGAGGGGAGGACTAGGAGAGAGGGAGGAAGGTGTTATTATAGTCGAGAGACCTTGAAGAATTGAAGCATTTAAGCAAATTCAAAGCTTTTAAGGCTTATTCTGGTATTTTTGGACTAAAGCGACGAGGCAACGCCATTTAATTTCTATGAATATTGATCAGTTTTATGCTTTTAAGTCAGCTTGAACACTTTTTTAGTATAAAGCCTACTAGCTTTTTTTGCCAGAGGCGGATGAAGACCATGAGATGCAGTTGAAATAAGCCAATAAGTGGGAAATGACTGTTCCCAAGATTTTTCACACTCGTAAGTCATAAATATGAGTCTTGAGGAACAACACCAACATCTTCAGTGTCTTTCCGGAGCTTTCGACCGCACGTTGTTCTTCATCAGCTGATGGATTGTTACATCAGTTTGATCGTTTCTGTTAAACGACTATTTCCAACGTCAAGAACGAACTTTAACCCTCGATCTAATACCGCTAATGTTTCGTTTTTCTGGAGCTTTCAGCTGCAGCTCATGGTCTTCATCCACAGATCCTGAAATATGAATGACGGCACGTTTAAAAGCTCCTGTCGATCCCGCAACGACATCACTTCTGTGGTGAGACACAAAACTTACATAAGGAGCTAAATCCCTCCGAAGCATGACTCAGCAGAAACCACATTAAAAACACCAGTGCAGGGTTTTTTTTAGTTTTCTCTGTAACCGTGGCGACCCTCCGTCGTGTCGAACTCGATCACATCCTCTTCGCTCCCCGAGGGGATATTTAGCGATTTCCAGTCACGTCTGATCAGAGTGAGTTCTGCTCTGTAATCGCAGTGTAAGATGGGAGCTGGAGGGATTTCACTAAGCAGCGCAGAGCTGCTGGACGAGCTGCCTCCGCCAAACACTCCTTCACTTCGCATGTGGAACATCTGACACGACACAAAGACAATAATGAGGACGTCCTCTGGTTTTGAGAGTGACCCGATCAGCTGCGGCACATTTTCTCTGGTTCGCAGTGAAGTGAACTGATAAAAATGTAGAGAATAACAGAAGATCTTCATGCAGGAACATTAAGTTGAGCAGAAACTAAACTGTAGGATGAGTTTTCTTCTTACATCTCTGGTTTTTGCCTGGCGACCACCAACCCCCCTCCCTTCAGCTCCCAATCAGAAAATCTCATTAAAAATCCTCCGAGCTCACGCAGGCTGGCACTTACAAGCAATCCGAGTGTTTTTATTATTCAGTGCATTCCTCTCCGGGCTCTCCGGGGAGAAGAGAAAGAAAGGAATTTGCAGTGACTTTGAAAAGGTTTCCCATTTAACCCAAAGTGCAGACAGACACAGTAAATCAGGAGGATGTCAGGTCCGTCTTACAAATCTGTCTGCTGCATTGTAATCTACCCTGCAGAAGCCAGGGGATGAGAAGGAAAAGGGTTTTAAAGTGTTCAGGCTGATAGAAGGATGTAACGTCCTGATTTTATACCTTTTAAAGATGATTATATCCAAAAAGAAATCCCCAGAAGCTCTAATACATGACAGTAGTGCTTTGAGCGAGGCTACTGCTATACAATATGTTGACAGACCTAATGTTTGCCACCATCTGAGATTAGCGTGTTAGCATGCTAATTATCAACACAGAAGACTTGACGAGGAAAAGTAAGCGATTGTCAGCGACCGAGCTGGAAGTCAGGACGGACACATGGAAAAAAATTCTCTATTTATTTAAAAATAGCAAAAAAATTAAAAACAAGTGCTGAAGAATAATTCTGGACCCATAAAAGATGCAGAAGTAAACTTAAGCAGCAACTAAAGAGCGCTTAAGAGCTGTGGGGGGAACTTATATAGCAGCTGATCAGACCATTTAGAGACAGGAGGGGACGAACAGGACATAAACATCTAAACAAGTGCCAACACAAACCCAACACATGTTGCTAATGCTACCAAACATTAGCTAAACGACAATAATGAGAGAACATTGTAAGAATGGTTTTTTAAATAAACAATAATGATGGAAATCAAAACTAGAGCACTACTTCTGGCCCCCGTTTGCAGGAGGAACATGGTACAGTCCAAATTGGCACTTATTTAAGCAGCCTGAAGCAGCCTGAAAGCCTTTTGCCAGCCAGATGCTTCAGCAGTGACCCCGCAGAGAACCGGTAACACAAAATAAAACACAAAATAAGCTGAATTAATTACACGTACAAGTGAATGAACAAGTTAACTAGTGCGTGCACGACAAATAACTAAATAACTGCTGTCAAAAATGCAAATAAAACTGAACGTTACATGAAACAAAATGGTGTCCGGTATGAAGTTACCACCATTGTGTTTTCTTTGGCGGCTGCTGAGGCCATGACAGCGATCGACAAAGATACGATTCATCCTGAGGGGGGTTATATTCGTCCGCACCGAAGTTCATGGCAAACCAAAACCATCCATTAGTTATCGAGACATTTCCCTGGAAAAACCGCGAGCGTCAACCTCGCGGTAACTCTAGAGGAAGACCGAGGGAATTACCGAAGTCATCAGGATTGATTTTTGTGGGAGCCGTCAACGTCTGCACCAAATTTAATAGCAATACATCAAACAGCTGGTGAGATTTAGCTCCAGACCAACCAACAGGCCGATGTTGCCACACAGCTGTGTAGGCCCAAAGGCTTAGATGGCAGTACAGCTACTTCTCAGCTAAGCTAATTACTGTTAGCAGCAGATTAGCTGTGTTTTTTCTCCATGTTAACTGTTGAATAACTCACTAAATGACTAAGATGTTGGTCCATCATTGATATTTTTTAACTACATATGAGATTTAGCATTTGGGGGGAAAACTAGTAAATTTAGCATTAGCCACAACTAGTCATAGCTCACCAGCTAGCTTGCTTTGTTTAGCTGTAGTTTTGCCATCATAGTACAGTAATAATGGCAACTTGGGACATCTTTTGGCTCTAAACAAGTGAGGAAAATGTTTGTGCTTGAGTTATATTCGCCCTGGAAACTAGTAAATCCACTCAGGCCAGAACATACAGTCCTGCGCTGGAGTCAAAAGCTAAGATGGAGGTTACTGCTACTTCTCTGCTAAGCTAGTTGCTGTTAGCAGCAGATAAGCTGTGTTCATGTTTGGGATTTTCCAACTAGTTATGTTGAATAACTAAATAACTGAGATGGGAACTGGGAAAAATTCAGAAGTAAATTTAGCATTAGCTAAAGCTAGTGATGGCCATCTTACCAGCTAGTGTTTACTTGATATAGCTAGCTTGCTTTGTTTAGCTCTTTTAGGCAGTAACTGTGGCCTTTCAGGAGATCTTGCGGCTCTCAACAAGTGAGAACAATATCTCACAGTTGATTACGCTTGTCCTGTCGTCCTGGAAGCTAAAATAAATCCACAAGTCAAGTTGATGCTGTTTAGCTCGCTGGTTAAATGAAGCAGGAATAGCTGGCTTGTGTTGTTGTGTGAGTATGTTGGAAAAACTACAGACGTTGGTTCATTAAATCAATACTTTTCTATTACAGCTAGCAAGGGAAAATCATTAAGTAGCCTCCATTTAATTTTAGCAAAGGCTAGCCATGGCTGTGTCATAGTCAGCTGCCTGTATTTCGCTGTTATTTTGCCTTTCTGGGGCCGTAATAATGGCTCGTCAGGACATCTTGTGCTCCAAACAAGTGAGAAAATAGCTTTTGGCTGATTAATGGTTGTGACCTGGGGAGAGATTGGTGAATCAATGAGTTATTTTAGTCCTGGCAGCTCTAATAAATCCACTCGGGCCAGAACACACAGTCCTGCTCTGAACATTAGCAGAAGCTTCTGTATGTGTGTCACCAGGGGCAGCAGGCCAAACATCTCATAAATGGCTGTCTTTGGTTTACCACAATTGCACAGCAAGGGCCTTCGCAAGGTGCTGCAGAGACGGGGAGAGCTGAAGCTGCATTTTGTTCAAATCCCCTGGAGCAGTCGTCTCCACGCCGCCCGATGAGACACCGTCTAGTCGAGGCTGAGAAACAGCAAACAGGTGTTGGACTGCTGAGATGGAAATTTGGAGCAGCGGTAATCAAAAAGTCAGCCGCTCACCTGTCTGAGCGAACAACCGGTAAAAAGGTCATCAGAGAGGCGATACGGCCGACAGTAGGAGCAGATAGCAAAGTGTGGTTCTCTGCTGAAAATACAGAGAGTACTGGAGAGTCGATGTCATTTCCTTGGCTTACCACAATCATTTCCTGTAAAGTATTTGCAGGCTCTGAAATTACAGCTTCGTAACTCAGCAGGGCCTCGTTCGCTGAGGCCCCAGCTGCAGGCAGGAGCGCACCGAGCCAGATCTGAGGCGGAGGTGGCATCATTAGTATGAATAAATCCATGAGAGGAGGTTCGCCTCGAAGATAATTTACTGTAAGGGCGGTTTCTTTAATTTTCTGCATCTGTTTCCAGTCGATGATGGATGCGGGATATTCTGGATGTGTGGATTCTCAACATTTGAGTCATACCGCAGTGAAATGTATCAATTACTGCACTTTAAATATTTCTTCCTGGTGTTTTATTACACTTAGCTGTAGAAGAAGTTACTCGTACATTTCGGCGAAGTAAAAGTAGCAACACCACAGAGTAGAAACACTCTGTGACAAGGTGAAAGTTAATAATTACATGGTAATCTGTTCATTTCTAACAGGAGCTAGGACATAAAAACTATCTGTATCTGAGGTGGTTCGGTCTGGAAGTGCGTTTCCAGGAGGACCGAGGCTGCTGAGCGAGTCCGGTTCTGCTCAAGGTTTCTGCCTGTTAAAAGGCAGTTTTTTGAATTGCCGCTCCACAAATAAAGATTGAGTGATTGATTGGATGATCATGGGAATATTATAGGCAGCAATGTCTTTAATTTTCTTTAAAACACGAGCTGTGAACGACATCGTCTCGCTCAACAAACGTCGCCAACGCCAAAGTGGCTGCCACCTCGGCACAGAAAAGGTGCTAGAAAAAGATGAAAATCAAAATAAATCTGTTCGTATTGAAAACTGAAGTTATATGAGAGGGTAGTTCATCAGTAATGTGAGCTGCTGATATACAGGAGCAGCTCTACAATGTTTAAGTTCAACAAGACGACGTCACTAACGCGACTGTCGGCTGTGTCTTCTTTATAATTACGTATTTTCATCTTATTTTTCACTTGTGTTACGACGAACTACGTTAAAAATCTTTTAAATTGACAAACATACGTGTACTTAATGGCACAATTCAAGCAGGATCACAAAATGTCTGTTCACTACCATACAAAGTCTCCAAGTTATAACTGTGGATAATGAACTTGTAGTTCAGTCATGAGTGAAATGAAAACGTGCTTTAAAACGAGCTGACTGAAACAGAGAAGAGTCTAAAAACCACAGGCTGCGGGGGGAAATTCAATACATGTGAACTTCAAAATGTGTCAGTGGGATATTGAAGCTTTACACTTCTGTTTTCTTTACATCCGTAAATCTAAAATGAATCCCTCAGACCTCGCCATGCTGCACGCTGCAGTCACTCTCTGCATCGTTGCTTTGCAGTAAGAACGAGCACTTAAGGAAGAAGCTAATGACCCTCTGCGGCTGAAATGCATTAAAGCCCTCGCCACGATTAAAATGGAGTTTTAAAGCATTTCAAATTAGATTATACATACAGTAGATTAATTCAGTGTGCATCGGGTTCTGGGACATTAATTCACTGCAACAATGTGAAACCAGCCAGCAGAGCTGAGAGGAGGCAGAGAGAGTTCACCATGTGTTTCTCTGCTTGTTTGTTTTTATTTTTAGTATTTTTATTTTTGTGTTTTTAAGCATCTGGTCCTGTTTGTGAGCTCCACTCAGAAACAAAACAGCTGCGGTGTTTGTTTCACAGGATCACAAACCTAGCGACCCCTCGACTCAGGCAAATAAACGATCATCGTACGACTATTTAAATATCTATTCATTCGAACATTTCCTTTATTTTGTACTCTGACCTGAGGGCCTTTTAAAGGTCAGCTGCTCCAAAATAGTTTTATTTCATTCTCAGTTAAGTCGCGAGACATAAAAGCTGCAGGTGAGAGATTTATACTCTTTGTCCACGTGGATTCAACACGTACTGAACAGAATAAAGAGATAAAACGTGTGCTGTCTTGCTCAGGTGTTATGTTGGTGTCTCCTTCAGGCTGCAGTTTTCTGTCAGCGCCACACTGACACCTAGTGGTCAAAGACGAGGATGACAGGTGAAAAGAAAAATACTGGAACACCTGCGAGGTTCATGGATTAATATTAATGAAGTAATAATATAAACTCAGAGATTAATTTTTTACATAACTGAATAAACAAGCTGTTCTCAGAGGAGAATAACGTCCCAGAACACTGTTTGAAGCTAGACAGGTGGCAGGGTCCGCCACATATAAACAAAGTAAAACAATATCAAATTATTAACACAAGAAGATTTTAGATGATTAATCATCAGAAATGTGGCGTAAAGGCGGCTGAACAGCCTTTAAAACCTTTTAAGAGACGACACTTAATATCAAAGTAACGATATAATACTGATTTATTGCCCTGATGAATATGATGATTGGATTAGTTATTAATTAATTACTGCGTACACCACTTTAATGTTGCAGCTGGTTAGCATCGGGCTAATTATTTTATATACTGCTGGGTAGCTCGTGAAACCACCTCCAAGGATCAATATACCATATCTTGTTTAATATTTATAAATCATAAAATTTTCCCACTCTTGAGCTGCTGTGACAATTGAGCTTTACTTTATCTTAATACTTGAGTAAATGTACTTTAGTTACTCTCCACAATCTTGCTTGGTTAAGAGAGAGACTTACTTTTCTGGCACCTAAAGGATGATTTTATCAATAAATCTGCTCATTATGTTCTTGATCAATCTCTTAAAATGGCCATTAAACTCTACGGACTCTATTAATTTCTGAATTTGCATTTCCAAGTGGCTGATACATGTTTTTTTTTTACCATGTGTGCGTACAGAACGAGTTAGTTTATTGTATGTTTATAATCCTGGTAACTTGTATCTTACATATCAGGGTACTGTGAGCCATCAATCACATGTATTTCTCTTTAAAAAACAAACAGTGCTCGACACACTTATGGCATTATTTATTTGAAGCTGGTGCTCCACTGAAGAAGAAAACAAAATGCTGATAAAAAGGTGCAAGAGTTACATGAGTTTTACCTGGAGGGAGAATATTATTACATAAATATATCCACTAGGCCCTGGTCAGCTTTGATTTGCTCTGTAAAAGGAAACCAAGCTACTTGTCAGCTTTTACAAAAAGGAGGTCGTGTAACGAACAGTGGATGCCGTCTCGACAGGCACTGGTACAGACGAGAGGCACAGGGAGAAGGTTCAGACGCCACCCGGTGCAGCAGGGAGCTTCGTCTCATCGCATCGAGATCAGCTAATAACGTACAGAGCTGCTTCAGTCCTCCACACCTTCTCCTCACTCTTCAAGTATAAATCTATTAAAAAAAAAAACAAAAGGGTGAAGGAGAAGTTGCGAGAAACAAAAAGGTCGCTGGAATGAAGCCGTGTCATTCGTCATCTGCCTGGGAGGCTCGGGGGCGTTTTTCTACTGGATGGTCGTCTGTAATACAAAGAGTATACTGTGCAGGAGACGTCGACGTGACAGCGTGAACAATCCTTTTCATTGCACTTTGTAACGTCTTAGGGAACGTTAAATTGTCAGCTGTACAAATCACTTTTCAGTTTTATCTTGAAATGATGTAGACGAGATCATTTTTTTAAACATTTATCCTCCGACGCTGTTAAAAACACGAGACTAAACACGCGTGAGAGGATTGAAAACATCTGCGTGTGTGATGGAGCATCGTCACGCTCCACAGTAGGTGGCAGGAAGCAGCCTCAGACTCAGTTACACATATATGACTGTACATAATTGAACAGATGACATACAGAAATGGACACTAATGTACATTAATGGCTTTTCCCTTTGAAACCAGGAGATCTGCCTGGTCAGTTTAAAGTGTCCTGATGAAGAGGAGGGCTGACTGAGTGTCCTTGTGTAGTGTAGAGCACAGGGTCAGTGGGAAACATCTCTGATGAGCCGTCACCGTGAGCAGAGCTTTGATGCACAGTGGCTGTCTGGGTGATTTTTTTTCTATGAAGTGCTTTCTGGAGAGGCGACTCTTTGGCGTGCCGTCCTGGGCCGACTTCGTGTCGGAGCGCTAGCTGCGCGCTCGCTCTTCGTTTCGGACGGCTGCGTTTCGGCCGGCGGGGTGCTGGCGTCCCCGACCAGTTCACGCAGGAACTTGAATTTGGACAGGAAGAGCTGCCACACTACATACCAACCTGTGGGGTGAAGAAGAGGAAGGAGACGTTCACAGGAATGATCAAGATGCTTTTTCAATCAGTGAGGGACCTTATTTTCCTCCAAGAACAGCTTGTTTATGCAGTTATGGAAAAAATAAATATCTTGATTTTGTATTATCTGATAAATATTGTAAATATTCAAATTCTGAGTTTGAATTTCTTCACAGAAACTACACAGAGCCCCTTAGTGTTTTTCAGCTTCCCAAATACGGATATTTCCTGCTTTTTTTTAAGGATTTCATTTAAAACTGACTTTCTTAGGGGTTTGGACTGACAGAACAAGCCATTTAAAGTCATCCGCTTTGACGTCGATAAGACGATACAAGCTCAGGAAGAACTTTATTGATCCAGAAGGACGATCACATTAAAACCGTGACCTGACATCAGCGGCAATAAGATACATTTAGGTTAAAAATACAATTACACTGAGATGTGATAAAAGGATATGTTGCATCAAGCGATTAATCGATCCATCTAGATAATCAGCATTGATCGTTGCAGTCCTACTCTGGCATTACTAACACCTGCTTCTCTGGCTCAGGTGTGTCCAGTTTCACCCCATCATGTGTGAGGTAGGAGGGTGTCTGAGGAGCAGATCAGCAGCAGCCATGTTTGTGTCCAGACATCTGCCAGACTCCTCTGTGGCTGATAAATATAGAAACTCCTCACTGTAATCGAAACTTGCCGGTCAAAGACATCCAATACACTCTGACCTGCCATACAAAGCAACTTTATTTACAAAGCAATAGGTGGACATTTTAGGCTGAACTGTTGAGCTACATAACAGCATCTCATCAGCTAGCTAGCAGTTCAATCAAGTGACATCGGCCTCGTTGATTTCCCCCCCAAAATCCGATGACAGCAGTGAAAGCAGCCACACAAACACGTGTGAGTTGTGTAAGTGATGAGGGTGATGAGTTGTGTAAACTCACCAAACAGCATGAAGAGCAGCGCGCACACGAGTGTGGCCACAATGACCAGCAGTGTGAGCCCGACACTCTGCCACATCTCTTAGCCGGACACCTGATAGCACCAACCGCATATGGAGCCGAAGAAGCGGCGTGTTTCTCCGCTTCCCCTCCCCGACACAACACGTAGCTTAGCTGGGGTGGGTGGGGGGGGTGTTAGCCGCCTTGGCAGCTTGAGTTAAACAGCCAGCCGAGACGACGGAGAGGAGGAAAACAAACAGCAGCACATTGCAAACTCACACCAGCTTGTTTTGCTAGCGTGCGGCTAGCTAGCTAGTTAGCTAACAGACGCGGTAGTTTTTCACACGCCGACAGAAGACCGCGACTTTAGCCGACGTTAGCTGACGTTAGTCGGTCACAGCGGGGGTAAAAGTCCGTCTTCCGTCCGCTACATAACTGCAACATGTATCCGCTGGCTGTCACAGACGAGGCAGAGCTGCAGCTCGGCTACAGTAACTGGGTTAACACAACACAATCAACGTCATGAGACCGACTCACACTGCGCATGCGCGAGGGCACCGCTTGACTTCT
The DNA here is from genome assembly GCF_040436345.1 of Pagrus major. Classification (NCBI taxonomy): domain Eukaryota; kingdom Metazoa; phylum Chordata; class Actinopteri; order Spariformes; family Sparidae; genus Pagrus; species Pagrus major. Next base: position 12,933,019 of record NC_133230.1, read on the forward strand.
GGGTAATGAAGTTTTTCTGGCGTCAGCTTTCCCCACTTTTATTATTTCTTTGAAAAGCTTTCCAGAAACATGGAAATACACGAAATTTCTAAAACTTATTGTGATTTTTTTGTGTTCACGTTTTTCATTTACGTCGAGTCTGATGATTTCTGTCTTTATACATAAACAAACTTGCCATACTTTGCCTACGTTTTTGTATTATTATATATTTTTGATAGGCCTCAGCGGTCCATATCTCAGCGGGATCTGGAAAAACTAGTCCATGCATTCATCTTCAGTAGACTCAAATACTGTAAGGATGTCTTTAAAGGACTCAAAAGTAGATCACATCACTCCAGTTCTCAGATCTTTACACTGACTTCCTGTCTGTCAGAGAAGCAATTGAATGATTCTGCTACGTTCTGAACCATCCGGACCTCTGAGGTCGTCAGGTCCAGGTCTGCTTTCAGTCCCTACAGTCAAAACTAAACGTGGAGAAGCAGCGTCCAGTTATAATGAGCCACATATCTGGAACAAACTCCCAGAAAACTGCAGGTCCGCTCCAGCTCTCACCTCTTTTAAATGGAGGCTGAAGACCCACTGCCTTTTATTGAATTTTAATGCTTTGATCCATCTCTTGAGCTGCACTCTAACTCTAAATTCATACATTTCTTCACCATAACTGAACCTACGACGCCTGAAAGCACTGTTTCATTTAGTCCAGCAGGAGGAGACATTATCACACATCTGTAATCTGGTGAATCAAGTTCTGGGAACTCTGTTTTTGTGGGTGTGACTGATGTTTTCCAGTATTCTGACACAGCACATGAGCAACTGGAGACTTTCCCACAAAACTGTCGGCTCACGTCTCTTCGAGTTGGACTGGGCGAGGTCACACAAGAAGCAGCATTTAACCAGTTTTTTAAAAAGAGGATGTGGGTGTCAAATTTTGAGGCTGCGACTTCTTTACGTTGCCTTTCACGCTGCTGAGGCGTTGCAGGACGTGACCTCTGACCTCAGAGACTCTATCACATGATGTTATCAGAAGATGTGAACAAGAGATATAAAGGTCCAAGCCATCCTGTCGTTTACTCTCATTCTGTCTCAGATCTTACTGTACTGCTTGGCCGTGACTATGATCACACCGCGTGAGCCTGTGAGCAGCCATTTTATGATTTTTTTTTATAAATTCCTCATCTCCTTCTGTTGTTTAGGAGAAAGCCGCAGATGCTGTTTTGCTGTGAAGCTCCAGAAATGTTTTGTGGACTACATCGACGTGAGGGTGAGGAGACAATGGGTGAAATGTTCCTTTTAAGGGCCGGCTGTGGCTCAGGAGGTTGAGCCGTCGCCCCTGCAGCCTACATGTCATGGTACACACTTAACCCCAGATTGCTCCCAGTGGTTCTTCCGCGACCTTGCACGGTATCCTCCGTCACCAGTGCATGGACGTGTGTTTCCACACTGCTGTACTTTCTTCCATCCCTGCTGACATCTAAGAACAGCACAGCGTGTCCTGACTGGTGTGCATTTGCAGTCAAGTGTACCCTTGCTTGTATGCTAACCTCAGGATTTGCATATTATGTTAAGGTGCACACAGAGCATGAGTCACGCTTCAAGAAGGCACGCGTGAACAGAACAGTGAGTCCAGCCAAAGGAGGCCAGTCCAGCCCCGAGGACGCTGTTGTCTCGTGTATTCGAGGGGTTTTTCACCTGAATGATTAATTCTGTCACGTTTTTGGATTTTTAAGGTGGTTATAATCAGTATTTCATTGTGACAACGGGAGTGATCTGAGTTTTATGGTGTTTTAAACAGAGTTTCAGCTCATTGTTGACTCTTTTTTTGTGTGAAAAAGTGCTAAAAACTTTACACTTGCAACTTGTAGTGTGTTTCTGCAAACCACAGATATTTTTTGTTGCAACTTCATGTTTTTTTAAGATCAGTTTTGAATTTCTTCTGACAATGCTGTACTTATGATCTGGTTATAGGTTTAGGCACAAAAACCACTCGGTCAGGGTTAGAAAAAGCTCACGTTTTGGATTAAAAAATTGTCTTTGTCAACACAAACGCGGCTGGAGACGTCCAGACTTCAGGAAGTAAACATGTAATGTGAACATGTTTCGTAGAAATGTGATATGTAGCCTGTGACACATACAAATGTGAACGTATAAGTTGTTTGCAGAAATGTTAACTGCTACTTTAACACTTTTTTCAGGCGACTGGGCTGTCTAAATACTGTAGCTGTGTGACAATCAGACTCACATTCATCAGGGGGACTCCAACACAACACCAAATGAATGGTTATATTGTTACGTAACTGCTGGATGTGTAAATAAACAGCTGCTTTCAAGTGTCAAGTCACAGCTGCATATCACATTTAAGAGGTTATTGGCGTGTCAGTGTTGTCATTACAACTTTTTGACGCTAACAAGTGGCCAAAACAAACGTACATACATTTCGTAGGCGTATGAACAAAGAAAGCTGCTTTAATTAAAAGTGATAACGATCTCTATGATGCAACAAGATGTTGCATAAGTTCAGCGAAACCCTCAATCAGATTAAAGATATGTGGTTTGGAGTCGGTTCTCTCGTATTGTTTTCCTTTCCAGGAACCTCACCTGTTCCCGTGAACGTGGGACAACCAGCTGCTTTGTTTTTACTGTGAATGGAAAGACTTAGTATCAGTTTAATATTTTGACTGATAGCTGTTAGCCACGGATACATTTCACCATCATGGGCAGGGAGATGGGAGTCGCATTACAACACTTATCAGGGGGTTTATTTTAGGGTAGGTTCACATTTCAAACCTATCTGCATGATATATTCACGTCTATTTCCAATATGAATTGGTGATTTATCGGCGGGCCATCATCACTCCTGACAACCAATATAAATCACTGTCAAAAGATCAATTACTGTTTTATGATTTCACACCGCTGTGGTGACGGTTTTATTTGGTGTTGGCACAGAATGAACTTGGAGAGGTTCAGTCAAAGAGCTATACTTTAATCATTAACCGTGGCAGACTCCACCAGGCCGGTGTTTGCCCCCATTTACATTCTCTGAGCAAAGCTAAGCTAACCAGCTGTAGCTCCTGGTTTGCTAACAGACATAAGAGTCGTATCGAACTTTCTTCTGACAAGAAAAACAATTATTTGTTGATGATCATGTGTTTAATTTGTAGGATATTGAACTAGAAACAGTAGATTAAGATAGTAAGTAAGTAGCAAAATACTTCAAAACTGTTCATAGGTACAAGACTTTAATAAAAATAATACTTATTTACTTACGTTAGCATTCAACCACTTCCTAGCTGACATTACTATTTGATACATGTGACAAAGTACAGTAGAATAAGTGTAAATTAATTCAAAAATATTAACTTACATCTTGGACACACTTGAGGAAGGCTAACCAGATGGTCATGTTAGCTCGGAAGTGGTTGAATGCTAACATTAGCTAATGAGTTATATATGTTCTTTTACTTAAATTTGGCCAATGTCCCTCCAGATTTGAACTGTCCTTCATCTTTTCGGTTGCTGATTGATCTCCGTGTGGTGAAGTGATAATACGGCCTAGAAAACAGCAGAATTATCGCAGCATTTGAGCTGCCCACCCTGAGCATGAAGACGGAGGAAGATGGCCGCCGTGTGAGCATGGTTTTAGCTTCTTAACAACAGCTAATGCTAGCATACAACTACGTCCTTGCTAACATTACCATTTGATAGTGTTACATCACATATCGTGGACACATTTATTTACTGGACGTGAAGTGGTTGAATGCTACGATAGCAAACAGGTTTTCAAATATGTTACTTCACCTTGAAATATTTTCACTATCCATCATCTTTTCAGCTGCTGATTAATAAGGACACACTGAAAAGATAAATATTCGTCAGATACTCGACACTAAAACGAACTAAACCTGGAAAATGCCCGCCGTGAGACTATTACTATTACAGAGAGCAACTTGTTTTTCAGTGGCTGTACCACATCAGTGCTTGTGTTTTCATTTCATGTGAGAATTTCTCAACTAACCATCTGTACAGTAATTATTATGCCGTTTCATTGGCAGGCTTGGATACCAAAACATAATTATAGAAGCATCAGAAAACGTGACTGCGGATATAAACGTGTGAAAAAGAGCCTGCAGGTTTCACAGACATAATTACCAAAAACAGTCTGAACTCTGTTGGGTCATGATAGCGTCTCCTCAAGAGTCTGACATCATCAGACATCACCTTTTCTCTTTTCTAATCCAAGCTAGCACCACTGATATTCTCAATTACGCATCATGATATTGCATGTTAACACAGGACTGTATTCATTCCTACATTTTTTTGCTAAACGTGTTAAAACTGCTGTCTAGGTAGACCTTTAGCTGGCCTGATCTCCAACAACATGGAGACTTGTTTGGACTATTTGGAAGAGGTGGAGTTGCTGACAAGACCAACAACCTGGACCTGAACGTTACCAAGACCAAGGAGATGTTGGTAGATTTCAGGAGGGAGAAGCAGAGGTCCCATTACGCATCAGATCTACGGGACCCCGGTGGAGAAGGTGTCCAGCTATAGGTACCTCGGAGTTCATATCTCTGAGGAGCTAACATGGACAACCCACATCATCTCACTGGTGAAGAAGGCTAGGCAGCGCCTGTATCGCCTCAGACGGCTGAGGAAATTTAAGATCTCCACAGGGCTGCAGAAAACCTTCTTCCCTGCCTCTCTGGAAGCATCACCACCTGGTACGGCAACTGCTGCACGCAGGACCAGAAATCTGCAGGACCAGAACTGCATTGCCCTGCCTTCAGGACATTTACACCAGGCGGTGCAGGTCCAGAGCGACCAGGATCATGACGGACATTCACCGACCCAACCATGAACTGTGTGTGAAGCTGCTTTCTGGCAAGCGCCTACGCAGTGTCATGGCCGGGACTGAGCGTCTGAAGAGGAGCTTCTTCCTTCATTCGGACAATACATTTTCATAAATCAACATTGCACACATGCATACTCACCGTGCTACTTTGCGCACGGTTCCTTCTGTAAATACTTTTGTCTTTTTGATTATAATATGTAGATATATATATATTTTATTTTATTTTCTGGTTGCACTATTTTTTTGCACAATAAACGGAGATGTTGCAATTTCATTTTTTTCATTTCATTTCACCGCTGCTGCACCTGTACGATTGCATGTGACGAATACATCTTTGAATCTTGGATTATTAAATGAATTAATTTTTCTTTCCTGTTTGTTCTTATTTATACACAACAAACAGTGACTTTTTATTTTATCTCACAGTATCTAGATTCTGTTGAAAGTAGACAAGAACATTTCCTTGTTCCACATCCGTACTCGTATGTGAGCCTGTATTGTGTGTTGGAGTTTAATGTGTATTTAGTTAATATCGTTTTGCAGTGTAAGCAGGGAAAGTACAGTTCGAGCTGCAACTTTTTTCCGCAACTGACTCATAAATCTGTTTGAGTTTTTTCCCTCCAGCAGCTCTTTGTGTTTGCTAAACGCACCATGACTAAACACGCTCACTTGTCTGACAGTGTGAAGCAATCACGGATCAGAATTTGTATTATACCGAGCACCTGCCTCGTGCGAGTACACCGTGTGGTAACAGTGGGAGGGTTCATGGAGATCAAGGGGCTATTTTTCATGTTGAAAGAGATTGAGTTGCTTTTTTTCTTCAACTGCCAGTAACTGAAACGGGAGGTCTCCCACCTCCGCACCAAACACAACGCTATCTGATCTATCTCTTGATTTATGAAGAAGAACATGTGCTGCTTTGGTTCATCATAACTTGTGTCTGTGTGGATGTAAAGAGGTGATGTTAAACGCACACGAGGGCTATGCAAAGACAGCAAACCTGTTTTACATATGTACTGTAGTGCCTGTATATACTCCTCGTCTTATTTGGATACAGTCAGAGGTGGAATAAAGTACATTTACTCACCGTACTCAAATAAAAATGTGAGGTACTTAGACCTATAGTGTATATATATGCGTGTGTGTATATATAGTGTCATATACGTGATGCATTGTTAGCATCTTTAGCTCCACTTTGACTAACCGCGACAGTAAAATGCTCGACATCCAATCCATGTAAGTTTTTGTGTTTGCAATCTGACTTGTAATGTCGCATTTTTATATTTCTCTATTGCTACTTTTAATTAAAGTGTAAGTTCACCCAAAAAATGAACATTCAGTCATTATCTACTCACCGTCACGCTGGTGAAAGGTTCGGGGGGTTGCAGCATTCTCCTCAACAACTGAAGTAGACGGGGTTGTCCAGCTCGCCAGGTGTGATCCAGGTCTACGGAAGCCTCGGGAACCCAAATTGATTTGAAAAGCTTGTGCACGTGTTGCAGACAGGATGTTTGCTAACGCTCTTAGCTTAGCTTAGCTTAGCTTAGCAGCTACAGTCATGACTTCGGCTTCTGGAGACTTTGATCGTGGCTGTCGAGTCCTCGTCTACTTCAGTCATTTTATTTTATCATATCTGTCTATTGGATATTTTAGTCTTACATGTGTTCTGGCTAACAATTTCTATATTAATGAGGTTATTTCACTCGAGTCGAGGGCTGCACGTCTCTCTTTCACACACACACAGTATTAGTAATGTCAAAAAGTGATAGATGGATCCTCAGTTACTGTTGAGTAAGCGTGTGGTGAGTCATAAATTCCCTCTGCACATGATTACAAATGTTTATTTTCATTTCGTAACAATTACAGTCATCGATATAAACATTACATATCCATGTCTGTCATTCTCAGTCAACCATCGGTCAATCAACCCTCGTGTAAATATTATAAATGTAACTATAAATTAAAACACTGACAAACACTTTTCTTATACCGTCCTCGTATCATCTTACAAAAACACACTCGACACTTTCTCATCGATATCAACAAGTACAGACACATTAAATAAACTCGACTGGGAATATAAGACATACATAAGGTTTACGATCACTTATGCCTATAAAGTGTGCGAAACAATAACTCAACATGATTTCATCATGACACGTTTGCCGAAGGTGTGATACTGCCAATTATTGCCCAACCCCACGCAGCAGTTAGCTGGTAAAGCTTGGTGCACGGTGCCAATATGACACAAAGACATTTTCATATTCAGTGCTCCCCTCACCCACACCAAACATATAATTAACAGTTTTACGAGGGCATCAGCAGGTGTTATAAAAGTGTTTTTTTACGACAACAGTTGACAGATTCCATTTAATTGCACCACGTCAGGAATCTGACCTTGGTTTCGACTGTCGCGCACCGTTGGCACTACTCAACTACGCCGGAGGCTTTATAGTCGGCTGAGCAGGTAGAATCGGTGGTTAGAGAAATTAATCCGTTGTTCTGGCTGTTCACCTCTGCAAATCGGTGCACAAGAATAGAGACGGAAAAGGAAAGGAAAGCCCTTTAAGTCTGTCGTTTAGTATCCACGATTTCATGTATTTAGTGTGTTTTTTTCACCTCCTATTCTCGATGAGAACTGGCTGGATATCGTGTGTCAAAGCCAATAGCACACATATGCCTTGCAGACGTGATAGACATTGGAAAGACGGCGTATGGGGAGCATTTGCTAATTGCTAAAAGCCGCAGACAACGGACGTCCAGTACCAACTACAGCCACAGATGCTCACCAACAGCCCCGACAACGCTGCGTCAGGGCCTCAAATAATCAGCGTGCACTATAAGATTTGGCCACCTGTTGAATTCATACTCAAAACAAATAGGAGGCAGCATATCAGTGGAGTAACCGCTAACTGCTGCTAACTGCAGACGCCATTAGCTCGTTAGCTCAGTTAGCCGTGCAGCTAGTGGTCCGGACCTGGAGCTCGGGAAGAGTTGTGTTTAGACTGCTAGCACAGGAGCTTTGGACCAGGACAGGCCGGGGGCTAACTGGTTAGCATGCTAACCTCAGTAGACATCTCTGCATCAACACTGTTGTTTTTTGAGATTGTAGTTTCTAATTTTTTTTTTTCCTATTCTTTCAACTACAATTCGGACGCATTGCACCTTTAAATCACATCACGAGGCGTTAAAATCCTCTTTTTCCTTTTTCTCTTTCCTGTTTTTTAAATAAAAGATACAATTTGTATCAACAGCACACTGGCTCTTATTTTACCCAGTTCAATAAGGTAACTTATTTTCCAAAACATTCAAATAAAGTTTATAACAAGGTGGATACCACAATACAAAAATACACAAACTCATGTTTCGATTCTCTGTCTTTCCACTGAAAGACGTGGGTTCACACGGGCCCAGGATTCATCTCATCTCTGCTACTTGTTCTGACTCTGCAGCATGAGGATCTCAGCCACCAGCATCTGCGGATCCATCTGCTGAGGGAACATGTTCATGGCCGTGTCCACTAAGTGGGCGCTGAAGATGGCGAGGAGCTTCTTCCGGACGACCTCTCTCTCCCCCCCCTTGGCCGGACTCGGTTGCGGCCCCTGAGGCGGCGGAGGAGGCTCCCAGTGCGGCAGGCTGCGGGCCGCCAGAGGATTAGCCCCGAACGGATCGGACCAGTACTGCTGCTGCTGCTGGGGGTTGTGGACTCTGTTGCGCTGGAAGTCTGGCGGCTGACTGTACGCAGGCATGCTGACTGGGTACCCGCCGTAGTTGGCGTATTGTGGCAGGCCGTAGGGGATGATGTCAGAGCCGTGGCTGCTGACGGGCCCAAGGCTGTACTGCTGGTTGTGGTGCTGGAAAGCTGGTGCGGTCCCCTGAGAGGACGGGCCATGTGAGCAACAGCTGCACGGTGCACTGCGAGGTGGGCCGTACTGCTGCCTCACACTGTGGGTATACTGGTGATCACTCCAAGGAGCCTCCAGCGGCTGACTGTCTATGGAGCCCAAACCAGAGTCCAGCTGCTCCTGAGAGCCACCGTGCCGCACTGAGGCCTGGTCAGAAGACGAGTGTTGGCCGGTCTTCTCCTTTCTAGACGTGGTTCTCTTATTGGAGCGGTGACTCGTCTTCACCTGATGTTCGTGTTTGTGATCTTTCTTCAAGGAGCCGCTCTCGTGTCCCAGAGTCAGTTTCTTTGCCATGTCCTCCACCAGCGAGAGGCTTTGTCCCGGCACCGGACTCGAGCGAGCTGAAGGCACTTTCTGAGCAGGGGACGTTTGCTTGGCGCTCTCCCGCAGCTCGTCGGCAACCGAGCGATTGGACTGTTTGGGTCGCTCAGGATGGCTGAATTTACATTTGATCCCATACGTACATTTCTTACCTGAAAGAGGTAACAGTAGTAATGATAAGTTTTAATTCAAAGCACAATGACAGACAGGACCAGCGATGCGATATGAAAGTTCTCTCACCATATGGGCACAGTTGTTTTTTCTGAGTCTTTGGAAACTTCCGCAGAAAGTTCTCCAGGGTCGGTCCATGACGGCCCAGAGGATCATCAGGAGGCATGAACCTGCGTCAGGAGATTCAAACATTAGTCCAAATGTAGCACTCGGGGAGAGAGCGAAGGAAGCGTCGCATCAAGGAGGCAGAACTCACTTGTTATTGACGAAGGAGTACATGAGCAGCCTCTCCTCGATGAAGCGCTTCCACTTGGGTTTCTCCGCCTGAAGGTCCCGGTACATGTCGTTGGACACGATGATGCCGTCAGACTCGTAGGCCAGCTTGACGATGAAGCAGTCGTCGTTACAAACCACCCGTTTACCTGCGACGCGGCGAGACGGCGTGAACACCAGAATCTTCCTCTTCTCCAGGTCTCTGAGGATGTGTTGATCTGTAAAAACAAACATAAAGTGTCAGATATTGTTTCGTTTTGACGATAATATCGGCTGAAAACAGATTATTATTGGTCGGGCTCTACTTTCTGTTTAAATATACAGTGTTTGGTTATAATACGAATGGATTCAAGCTGCTTTTAGTCAATCACACACAAATAAAGGCAGATTACACTTCACACACAACCTTCACACTTCACAACACTGTTCCATTTTGATTTGCGTCAGACAGATTTAACCTAGTTTAACATTAAACTACGGGGCCTTACGAGAACATCCTGTAAAAAAAAGCAAACCATTTATCAGCATGAGCAATCTGTTCATGTAGCAAACAAGCAGTTTGGTGTCACTTGCTGCTTCTAAATAGGCCACAGTGACAGCTTCAATGGTTATCTTGTAGCATCACAAACCATTGGAAAAACCCTGCATTGACATCCCTTTGATATGTAGCGACAAAGATTGCAGATAAAGTTCATTTACTTTGCATTTAGATAACAATCAACACGGGGTATTTCCCAGCAGTTGAATCACAGGAAATCATATCCTGCTCTTCTTAATCTGTCAGGTCCAGTGAGAAACGCCCGTGGACTCCCTTGTTTTATTTCTATTAAAATGTTTTTTTAAAAATGTGAAGAATGGTATTTAAAATGTCCCAGAACACAAGCTGACATATTTTAATGTCTTGTTTCGTCCAACCAGCAGTCAAAAGCACAAAGATATTCAAGTATTTATATGTTCTCATTTCCAGTATGACAGAAAAAGAGGTACAACCTGCTTTCTTATCATAATAATGAGTATAATAACACCTCACAGTGATCCCCGCCACACCCTGGATCAAATTAACAATGACGGCAGTGTTATGTGGCAAAGCAGGAAGTAGAAAACGTCCAAACAAACGTGAATTCCCATATTTCTCACCTGTGATGGGAACATCTGGCCTGGGCTGCTCCTTCCTCCACAAGGGAACAAACACGGTGATATCAGAGTGGCCTCGCTCCAGGAAGAAGTTCACAGTCAGCTGGATTCCCAAACAAGAGAAAACTTCCTTGTTCCCATGGCTAAATGAAGGAAGGGATGAATGGAAAACAGGGAAATTAGTTGAGGAACAACATTCACACTTCAGCAATTAAAAAGTGTCTGTGGACAAAAACTTGGGAAACAATGACTGACGTGTCCTTTACAACGTCACTCTTATCAGTACAACCTTTTACAACACGTGCTATGTAAATCTGAGGATCACAATAGAGTTGTGGAGGAGAGCTTGATGATTTAGTTAACTATATGCACTCCAAATATCAGAAAATGTATCAAACAAGGAGGGAAATATTTACAAAAAAACAATTATAGTGGTTAAACCCAGACTGAAATGTAATATAGGACATATATGCCCCAATATATATTATATCATATGTGATTACTACGTGGATATATGGAGATATCGTTTGTTTTTTTTACATATATGAAATACCCATAGTAAAATGTGTTTATGGGCCCACAGCTGTGTCTCTGGGCTATGCAGAGTGGACGGGCCGAGTGTCTGGAGGGGAGGGCTGCTCCTCCGTACACGCCGAGCTAGAACGACTCGGTTTCGGCAAGCCGGCGTTGCCACAGGGCTGCTCCTGGAGGGGCGACCGGTCCTTCAGACATCCGGCCCGTCCGCTCTCTCCAGCCCAGAGACACTCTGACAGCACCCGGCCAGTCAGGGAGAGTCTCTGCAACAGCCAAATAGGGCGGTGTGTTTACTGGGGAAACTACAGGTCACAGTCCCCTATATTAGCACCGCCATGAAGCACTTGAGAAGCTGGAAAAGGCGGGGAGGTGCACATCAGGCCACAGCATCCATCTACTAAGAGAGGCTGTTGTGTGACATGCGAGTATGAGAAGAATTTTTTCATGATGGTATTGAAAGGCACACTGTCGCCATTTTTAAATACGCTGGGATAAAGTATCCACGGCCAACCGTAATGTGCAGTTACTCTGAATTTATAAAGCGCGTTTCCCAAAGAGTCAAAACTATTATGTCATAATAATAATTTGCAAAATTAACATTTTTGCTATCTTGTTCGGACCAATGCAGTAACCCACAAAGTACTCCAGTATCTGTGGTTTAATCTAAGTTTGTTGTTGAGCATGGAGACATCCTTCACTTCAACACCTACGTGCAACTACCTGTCAGAAACACTGATATCGGAGCACTTAACCTCAGGAATCCAAAGACACGACACGTTGTCCCTGCTTATTTACTTTAGCTGAGCTGTAATATGTAAATACGACATCTCTTGTCAGCCCTCAGGATTTTTCTGGATGTGTCGAGTTTAAAGCCAAGACAAACAAGAGAGGTGAAGAAGACAGACGAGAGAGGGAGCAGAGGTGTGAAATGCTGTCAGGCCCGTTTCTGTCAGAATCAGCTCTTTATGAAGAGGTGCAGGTCTTCAAGGAAACAAGAAGGCACTCATATATTCCCTGATTTGCATACTCGAGCTGGCTGTCTACGACATGCCTGAACGGGCACGCCTGGCCCGGGAAAGGCAAGACAGAGAGGTGTATACTGTGCACACACACACACACACACACTTTACACACTGCATTTATTACAGTCTCATTCTCTCACTCATTGTTGCTGTTCCTCTAACTGTACCTGCAGGATGTCTAGGTATGACATGGTGAACGAAGGAAAAGGTTGCACGTACCCAGAGGCAGAGCTCCCTCAATTACAGACCATAAATCATCAAAGGTAGTGCTGAGAAGGTGAGCAGATAACAGATCCTGCTTTTCTTTTAGCAATATGACAACCTTCAACACTGAAGTAGCAGTAGCCCTCTGAGGAAAATGGGAACTACCCCACGGGCGACGATTAAACAGATGACACCAACTGTAATTCTGGATGAGCTCGGTCCAGTTTGGCACAAAACTGTTTAAAATCTGTGATCTTGGAAAGGATTATCGAGTTTATTTAGGGCTGCATAATTAATCCAAATATAATCTGTGTGGCAAAACCGCATTTTAAACGAAGTACTGTAGAGCTGCAGAGGTGTCTCGGTCTACGTATCTTGTTTTCCAGATGCAAGAAAACATGTTTGTACGGTACAGACCAAAACAAATGTCAGTGACATTTGTGGTTTTGAGGTGACATTTATGTTCCACTAAGGATGTATTGTGATCATTTTAAATTCAATTCACACTTTGTTTTAAGTCCAAATACCTACGAAACTACTGACACGCTAACACGCTAAGCTGGGCATCACAATCTGATATCCCTGTGCTGGCACCTGCATTGCAACTGGCCTGTCGTGTTTACGTGATGTCATAGTTTTGAGACTTGGAGGTGGAAAATAAAACAGAAAGATATGTGCATGGGAGAAATATCTTTTCAAACGTGTTTAACGTTGTGTAAGAGTCTGTATTAGCCCAAAATCATGTTTTCCTAAAGCTAACCAAGCATGTTTTTTGCCTAAACCTAACCGAACGACGACAGCAAACTGAGAGAAAGAGAATCAAACCCAGTCTCCTGAGTGACAATCCTTTACTTATCTTAGTTTATAAACCGTTATCACTGACACTCCCACTCAAACATCATTTATAAGACAAGTGCAAACTATCAGATCGATCCGAGTCACTGAAGCGGGAAACTCCCCGAGTCACCCGTCAGACCTTTCAGCTCAAAATCACCTCAATGAGGACGGAGCTCATCTCCAGAACAAACTAAGAGTGAATCATACGGTTGCTTAAGATGAAATCAAACGTTTTTTAGGATTATGTCATGTTTGGTTCAGGTGTTACTTTCACTGGTGGGTCATTTGACTGCTCACTGGACAAGTGTGGAAGAGACTTCAGCTCTCAGGTCGACCACAAAACCACATTAAAACTGAAATGAAAAGTGGGAGCTGTAGCAGCTGCCGGACTGCCGGACACATTATGATCATGATTTTAATAATAACTGTAACTTTAAAATGCAAAGATATGAAAAACAAAAACATAAAAGCTGTACTTAACAGAACTGAACTGAGAAAGTTTTTATCAGAGCTGCAGCTCACGATTATCTGACGAACATTTTCTTTATTCATCCATCAGTTGTTTGGTTTATAAAACCTCGTTAATTATAAAAACACAGAATTATCTTTTATGGCTTTATATGTTCATGTCAGATCCAAAAACTTTAGTCACTTTAGTATCATGAAAAGCAGCAAATTCTCAGATTTTGAGACATGACAAACATATAAATATGAGAAAAGTCATAAATGTGACATAAAAAGTCATAATTGTGAGAAAAAAATACATAATTATGCAATTAAGTCATGAATATGAGATAGAAAATCGAAATTTTGAGGAAAAAGTCATAAATGAGAGATTAAAAGTCATAAATGTGATTAAAAGTCATTAATGTGAGATTAAAAGTCATTAATGAGAGATTAAGAGTCATTAATGTGAGATTAAGAGTCATAAATGTGATTAAAAGACATTAATGTGAGATTAAAAGTCATAAATGTGATTAAAAGTCATTAATGTGAGATTAAGAGTCATAAATAGGAGATTGATAGTGATAAATATGAGATAAAAAATCCTAAACAGGAGACAAAAAGTTGAAATTTTGAGGAAAAAGTCATAATTATTAGATAAAAAGTGATAAATGTGAGATATTACATTGAAATTTTGAGAAGAAGTCATAATTTTGAGATATAAAGTCCGAAATATGGGATAAAAAATGTCATAATAGATTAAAAGTCGTAACAGACCAAAATAGTTGCTGATCAACTTTCTGCCAACTGACTCATCAATTAATCAACTAATGATTTCAGCACTAAAACTATAAAACAAAGAAAAGCAGCGACTCTTCACGTGTGACACGATATCACCTGTAAATCTGAGGCGACAGTCACTTCGGCTGTTTCTCACCTCATGGCCACATTGCTCCCGTCTATAACGACCGGCCTGAGAGCGTCTTCATCCTCACCGCTCTCCTCTCTGGTCTGAGCGGACGACGATGACGATGACGACGACGACGACAATGATGAGGATGATGAAGATAAGGGCAGCAGCATGGTGGGGCCCGCGGCCTGGATGTCCCCTCTGGGCACCAGCACCGACATGGTGGTCAGCAGCCCCTGCTTGGCCTCCCGACTGGCCCCGATCCTCACCAGCTCCCCCAGGACTTTATCTGTGTCCGTGTTGGGGCCGAACTGCTGCTGGACGGCCTGAACCTGAGCCGTGGAGTAGCCCAGCTTGTGGAAGAAGTCCAGCTGGGCCTCCGGGTGCCGGAGGTCCGGGGACGGGTCGGGATCGCTGGGACGCATGCTCTCACAGGAGGGACAGGAGGAGTCTGGAGCTGGGAGAGGTGGAGGGAAGATCCATGCAGGTGTGTCAGCGTCAGACGGGGCGGAGAGAGCAGCCTCGGATCATGATCCACCTGTCGGGACAAAAATAACATTGTAAGCGTTGCTGCGAGCAGAATTTAATCCTAAAAGACAGATAAAATAATAAACTGCTGCTAAAATGTGAGGGTTTGCTGCTTTTCTTCATCATAAACTGAATATATATCCGTTGGTCAGGTAAAACAAGGTATTTGAACACATCTTCTCGGGCATTTTTCACTATTTTCTGACATTACGACTCCTTTACTTGAGAAAATCATTAGCAGATGAATTCATAATCATTAGCTGGAGCTCTGACGTCATTATTGATCTTTTATTGTTTTAGATCTTTCTCTTAAACCTACTTAGTAGAATTTTTCTTCTTCTTTCTATCTTATAAATCATCATATTCAGATATAATAACTGTATTTTTTCCCCAAATCAGATTAATACTCATTTCTAGGGAGCACTAGTGATTATTATCATTCATGAATCATCTGCAGATAATTTTTTGATTAATGAGTCACTGCCAAAGAGCCCAAGATGTCTTAAAATATATTATTTTGTATATTAACTTCGCAATAAAATCAAATCCTGACATTTAAAAGCCTGAAACCAGTTAATGTTTGACAGTTTTGTGCTTTAAAAATAGTTCAAAACTGTTGCCGATTCATTTTATGTCAATTAACTAATCAAGAGAAGTAAATAACTAAGAGAAGCAGTAAGTATGTACGTTGAAATCAGCTAATTTGGGGCATTTTTGAGATAAAAAGTCACAGATATGAGATGAAAAGTTGGAAATATTTGATTAAAAAGGCACAATCGTGATAGACGGTCAAAATGATGAGGTAAACAGTCAAACTTATGGGATAAAATCATAATTGTAAGATAAAAAAATCTCTAAAACTATGAAAACAAACCAGGAAAAGCAACAAATTCTCACATTTGAGAAGTTTAAACCAGCAGATATTTGGCATTTTTGGACCAAAATTGGAATTATGGGAAATAATTATGAGATGAAAAGTTGAAAATATATGAACAAAAGTCATAATCATGACTCATGATTATGACTTTATCTCATGATTCATGAGATAAAGTCATAATCATGAGACAAAGTCATGATTGTGAGATAGAAAGTCACAGATATGAGATGAAAAGTTGATATTATGGGCTAGAAAGTCAAAATCAGACTGGAATGATTCACAGCTCATCATTCCGGCTGATCAATGAATCGACTCCTGTTTTCAGTCCTGATCACTTTATATTCACCATCCACACTAACCACAGTGTAACGCGTTACACCTAAACGAGCGGGACAGCAGATTTTATGTCATCAAAGGACAAAAACAAAACTTTTCACGCCATTAAATGAAAGTTAAACATGTCACTTCTGGGTCGCCTGTACAGCTGCAGCAGCTGAACTCTGACTACGTAGTGAGCGAGTTGAGGAAAAAGTCTGCTGAGCTGCTTCCGCCTCAACTTTAACTTTTAACGACACGAGAGGAGACAAACTTACCTGAAGTCCGTCCGCCGAGTCCGCCAGGTGCGTCTTCTCCTCTCAGGTGAACGAGCTCAGCTGATGAGCGCGGCGCCGTGAAGCTGCACTTCTTGACTTGTGAGCACGTTTGTATGAGGAAGTCGGGTTTTTCCTCCTCCTGACATCATCAGACAAAACCAGCAGCCCGGCCGACCAACGTGGAGGCTTTTGGGGCGAGTCACATGCTGAGACTGACTATGTAAATGACAAAACACCGTGACTCAGCCAATCCACTGCGAGCAATCACACGAGTCAGCGAGGAACATCTACAGACAGTAAACAAGGAGCAGTGGTGGAGCCGCAGTCTGAGCGGGTCTCATGGCCCATTTCATCAGTGCCACAGGAGGTGAGGCAGCTCTTAGTTACTTTATTAACTCACAGCTGCTTGATTATGTTTGTGTCATTAATCTGGAGCTGCGCAGGTAATGTACGGTGGCCTTGAGGGTCAAAACACAACGTTTAAGACACATTAAATGTAATGAAGTTATGTGTTTTGTGAAGTGTTTTTTCAATGTTGTGTCTTTAAGAAATGTTGTTTTGTTTTGTGAAATGTTTTTGTGGTTCATAAAATGTTTTTGTTTCGTAAAATGTTTTTGTGTTTCGTAAAATGTTTTTGTTTTTCGTAAAAAAAAAAGTGTTTTTCGTAAAATGTTTTTGTGTTTTGCAATTTTTTGTTTCGTAAAAAAAAAATTTTTTTCCATAAAATGTTTTTGTGTTTCATAATTTTTTTTTGTTTCGAAAATTTTTTTTTTGGTTTTTCGTAATTTTTTTTTTTTTTCGAACATTTTTTTGGGGGGGTTTTTCGTAATTTTTTTTCGTAAAATGCTTTTGTGTTTCGTATTTTTTTGTGTTTCGTAAAAAAAAAAAAATTTCATAAAATGTTTTTGTTTCGGAAAATGTTTGTAAAAAGTCTGTGATTTTGTAAAAATATTTTTTTGTTTTTCGTAAAATGTCTGTGTTTCGGAAAATAAAATTTTTGTTTTTCGTAAAATGTCTTAAAATGTTGTGTTTAATAAAATGTTTTTGTGTTTTTTTGAAATGTTATTGTGTTTTGACCTCAAGGCCACCGTATTAACTAGTAACACAGGTGATCAAATAAATGTAGTGGCTTAAAAAGTATATTTGCCTCAAAAACTGATTGGGAAAAATGACTTCCCACCACTGTGTAAAAGACAGACGATAAACTTCTTTTAAATTGGCGTCCACTCGTGAAAAATACTAGAGGACCTATAATTTTCCATCTTTTTTCAGATTTAAATCCCATCAAATCAGCTTATCTCAAGAGAAAATGTCCTGTAGCAACAACCATCATTTGTCTTTTACCTAATATATACAGTGTCTTATATAATCGGTCAGATGCAGGGCCCTAAAAAATTGTTTTGTAAACCACATTTCTGAAACTCTGTCGTATTGTTAGTAATCAGCTGGTGAAGTCTTGAACAAGCACAAATTCATTGAGTAAAATGTACCATGTAAGTGTAATATATAGTGAGATGTACAAAAGAAAAAAAAATACTTTGAAACTCAGTTTTAACAGAATAGTTTTGCATGGTTGTATTTTATATAAAAAAAGATTGATACTGCTTCAGCCTCTTGGGTTAGCTTAGCACAAAGACTGTAAACGGGTAGAAACAGCTAGCCTGTCCCTGTCCAACAGGAACAAAACCCGCGTTCGAATACTTTTAAAGCTCAACAGTAAACACATTATATCTCGTCAACACAATTTGGAGTTATTTATGAGTTATTTGTGGGGCTGTGTGTCCTTGTAATCATTCATCACAGGTTGTGGCCTTAATTGTGAGCAGTTCAAAACAATAGGTGATTTTTCCCCTTCTTTGATTGTTTCATTTATTATCATATTTTTTAAAAGAAGTAGGAGAAAACACATATTTAATGGAGCAGAAAGACATCTAATACTTATAATTATATAGCGGGAGGCCTTCGTAGGCCTTGACCTCCAGGTTGGGAGACAGTTGCTATAAGTGTTTCTTCCAAATGTTATTGTGTTGTTTGTTTGTTTTAATTAAAGACAACTTCAGAAGCCTCAGTTGATTTACAGCTTTCACTAAGTAAGACAAGGCACACGCTTTTTAAAAATTACAGGCCTCGTGCTCGCAGTGTTTTGCATACTGTCACTAACAGAGTAATTTGAATGGTCTTGTCAGGAATTTTACACGCTCGCTTTAGGTGTGTTATCAATCACTCTATTCAAGTGTGCGCTGATGAAGACACAAAGACTTTTCAGTTCCTGAGACTGACGTCAGTGTTCTGAGTAAAAATGAGGACGAAGAAAAGATTCTGAGGGAAGAAACACAACTGAGAATAAAGTTTATATTATTTCACATTCAACATGCTGATTAAAGTTCAGAATTAAGCTGTAACAAAAAAATCAACAACAGTATGACACTCATTAAATTTATTTTCATAGATATTTCATAAATAAAATCATTACGTGAGTATTCAGAAATACTTTTAGAAGACAATCTAATTTTTCTTTCGTGATGCATTTCTTACTCGATTTACCCTCTGTGACAAATACGACTTCTCCACGGTGGTTCTGGCTTGTGCACCATTTGAGGAGGGATGTTGGGCAGCACAGGAGGATGAACTCCAGGTACTGAAGGCACAATGGGTGCTGGATGTATCATATGTGATCCATGGCCACCTGACGTTGGTCCAGAAACTGTGGCAGAAGTTGTTGGTTCTGGTACCTGTGTGGTTTGTGGCTCAGGTGTTGTTTCAGAAACTGTCGCAGGTGTTGTCGGTTCTGGTACCTGTGTGGTTTGTGGCTCAGGTGTTGTTTCAGAAACTGTCGCAGGTGTTGTCGGTTCTGGTACCTGTGTGGTTTGTGGCTCGGGTGTTGTTTCAGAAACTGTCGCAGGTGTTGTCGGTTCTGGTACCTGTGTGGTTTGTGGCTCAGGTGTTGTTTCAGAAACTGTCGCAGGTGTTGTCGGTTCTGGTACCTGTGTGGTTTGTGGCTCGGGTGTTGTTTCAGAAACTGTCGCAGGTGTTGTCGGTTCTGGTACCTGTGTGGTTTGTGGCTCGGGTGTTGTTTCAGAAACTGTCGCAGGTGTTGTCGGTTCTGGTACCTGTGTGGTTTGTGGCTCAGGTGTTGTTTCAGAAACTGTCGCAGGTGTTGTCGGTTCTGGTACCTGTGTGGTTTGTGGCTCAGGTGTTGTTTCAGAAACTGTCGCAGGTGTTGTCGGTTCTGGTACCTGTGTGGTTTGTGGCTCAGGTGTTGTTTCAGAAACTGTCGCAGGTGTTGTCGGTTCTGGTACCTGTGTGGTTTGTGGCTCAGGTGTTGTTTCAGAAACTGTCGCAGGTGTTGTCGGTTCTGGTACCTGTGTGGTTTGTGGCTCAGGTGTTGTTTCAGAAACTGTCGCAGGTGTTGTCGGTTCTGGTACCTGTGTGGTTTGTGGCTCAGGTGTTGTTTCAGAAACTGTCGCAGGTGTTGTCGGTTCTGGTACCTGTGTGGTTTGTGGCTCAGGTGTTGTTTCAGAAACTGTCGCAGGTGTTGTCGGTTCTGGTACCTGTGTGGTTTGTGGCTCAGGTGTTGTTTCAGAAACTGTCGCAGGTGTTGTCGGTTCTGGTACCTGTGTGGTTTGTGGCTCAGGTGTTGTTTCAGAAACTGTCGCAGGTGTTGTCGGTTCTGGTACCTGTGTGGTTTGTGGCTCAGGTGTTGTTTCAGAAACTGTCGCAGGTGTTGTCGGTTCTGGTACCTGTGTGGTTTGTGGCTCAGGTGTTGTTTCAGAAACTGTCGCAGGTGTTGTCGGTTCTGGTACCTGTGTGGTTTGTGGCTCAGGTGTTGTTTCAGAAACTGTCGCAGGTGTTGTCGGTTCTGGTACCTGTGTGGTTTGTGGCTCAGGTGTTGTTTCAGAAACTGTCGCAGGTGTTGTCGGTTCTGGTACCTGTGTGGTTTGTGGCTCAGGTGTTGTTTCAGAAACTGTCGCAGGTGTTGTCGGTTCTGGTACCTGTGTGGTTTGTGGCTCAGGTGTTGTTTCAGAAACTGTCGCAGGTGTTGTCGGTTCTGGTACCTGTGTGGTTTGTGGCTCAGGTGTTGTTTCAGAAACTGTCGCAGGTGTTGTCGGTTCTGGTACCTGTGTGGTTTGTGGCTCAGGTGTTGTTTCAGAAACTGTCGCAGGTGTTGTCGGTTCTGGTACCTGTGTGGTTTGTGGCTCAGGTGTTGTTTCAGAAACTGTCGCAGGTGTTGTCGGTTCTGGTACCTGTGTGGTTTGTGGCTCAGGTGTTGTTTCAGAAACTGTCGCAGGTGTTGTCGGTTCTGGTACCTGTGTGGTTTGTGGCTCAGGTGTTGTTTCAGAAACTGTCGCAGGTGTTGTCGGTTCTGGTACCTGTGTGGTTTGTGGCTCAGGTGTTGTTTCAGAAACTGTCGCAGGTGTTGTCGGTTCTGGTACCTGTGTGGTTTGTGGCTCAGGTGTTGTTTCAGAAACTGTCGCAGGTGTTGTCGGTTCTGGTACCTGTGTGGTTTGTGGCTCAGGTGTTGTTTCAGAAACTGTCGCAGGTGTTGTCGGTTCTGGTACCTGTGTGGTTTGTGGCTCAGGTGTTGTTTCAGAAACTGTCATGGAAGTTGTTGGTTCTGGTACCTGTG
The DNA here is from genome assembly GCF_040436345.1 of Pagrus major. Taxonomy (NCBI): domain Eukaryota; kingdom Metazoa; phylum Chordata; class Actinopteri; order Spariformes; family Sparidae; genus Pagrus; species Pagrus major. The sequence continues at coordinate 12,954,251 of NC_133230.1, forward strand.
TGGTTTGTGGCTCAGGTGTTGTTTCAGAAACTGTCGCAGGTGTTGTTGGTTCTGGTACCTGTGTGGTTTGTGGCTCAGGTGTTGTTTCAGAAACTGTCGCAGGTGTTGTTGGTTCTGGTACCTGTGTGGTTTGTGGCTCAGGTGTTGTTTCAGAAACTGTCGCAGGTGTTGTTGGTTCTGGTACCTGTGTGGTTTGTGGCTCAGGTGTTGTTTCAGAAACTGTCGCAGGTGTTGTTGGTTCTGGTACCTGTGTGGTTTGTGGCTCAGGTGTTGTTTCAGAAACTGTCGCAGGTGTTGTTGGTTCTGGTACCTGTGTGGTTTGTGGCTCAGGTGTTGTTTCAGAAACTGTGGCAGAAGTTGTCGGTTCTGGTGCCTGTGTGGTTTGTGGCTCAGGTGTTGTTTCAGAAACTGTGGCAGAAGTTGTCGGTTCTGGTACCTGTGTGGTTTGTGGCTCGGGTGTTGTTTCAGAAACTGTCACAGGTGTTGTTGGTTCTGGTACCTGTGTGGTTTGTGGCTCAGTTGTTGTTTCAGAAACTGTCGCAGGTGTTGTTGGTTCTGGTACCTGTGTGGTTTGTGGCTCGGGTGTTGTTTCAGAAACTGTCGCAGAAGTTGTTGGTTCTGGTGGCGGTGAGTCTGTATCAGGTGCAGTGTCCAGTTCAGGCGTTGACTCTGTGTCCATGGTTTCAGTCGTCATTTCAGGCTTCTCTTCACTTTGTTCTTCTCCTGCACTTTGACCACAATCACATGGTTTAAGCTGAATGATGTTTTTAATAAGATCAACACTCGGGAAGTTCACACTTAAGACACCTAAGCAACCTCGGTTTGAGGAGCTCTTCCTATGTTCCTCCAGAAATTTGTAAAGCTGCACGTTAACCTTTTTTGCCAGGTTTTTAGGACTTTGAAAACGTGCTGCAGCGGTGTCAGTCACTACAATGAAATGGTCACAGAGATGCGACTTTGTGTGCTTCAGTTTTTTTTCAACGTTGGTTAGCTCGTTGTGGTAAAAGAAAAATGATTTAATGTTTTCTGTTCCGTCATGGAAGGAACGACTCCGGAGAAAAACAATCTTTCCTCTTGCCTGTCGCATGTTTGGCACTGATAACTCATTCCATATTTTATCTTTGAACTCATCAGATGCAATCAACTCTTTTATTCGTCCTGCAGCTTTTGCCTCAGTTAGTTTCAATCTCAACAGCACAGTCTCACTCCTGTTGTCTTCTAAGAACTTAACAATGATCCTCAGGACTTCATCCAATTGAGTTTTTTTCCAAAACTTCCAAGCTTGACCGTCCCTGATATAAACATGATCTTTGTCAAGCAGCTTTGTCCCAGCATGTACATTAATATACCGTACTCCCACTTTAAGTTGCTCCTCCAAGGTCCAAACTTGACATTCAAAAAGTGGTCCACCATATAATGTTAAGCTGTCATGTGTTCCAGGAATGGAGATTGCCGATACGAGAGTCTCATCAGATATAGACTCCATCCAGTTGAGGTTGTACTTTGTTGGGTCAAGGTCTTGTTTATCATTAAAACCTTCCAGTTGCCCTGAACAGGAGGTTATTCTGGTGGGGGGAAGACAGGATACTTGCTAACTTGAACACATCTTAGGAATTTTCAACTTTGGTTTCAAAGTACAACTATTATTTAATACCAAGCAAATAAAATCAGGAAACTGACAAAATATGAAAAGAATATTTGCTGAATAAGTTAGCGAACCATCCTAAAGAGATGTGATCGAGCACGTTCCCACGTACAGAATGTGGAAACTAGAATTATCAGTAATAGATTTGACTTACATTGAGAAAAGGCAGAAGAGAAGACGGATCTCCATAGTTGGTTTTTGATGGCTGATCTGTGGTCCGGTAAGCTCAATCAGGATTTTAGTTTTTTAGCTCTCTGCCCCCAGATGTGTTTACATTTTTGTCTAAACTCTTAAGCATCCGAAACGTTAAAAACAAGCCTCATAAAGCGTTTAACTGCTGACATGACTGTCACAAATAGGCAATTGTCTCCCTTGGAGTGAGCTGCTGTGAGAGAGAGAGAGAGAGCATAAAGATAAATTTAATTTGCATGTTACTACTCTCTAATCTTTTATTTAGACTGGGACGGAGACAGAGAGAGAAAGAGACAAAGACGTGGGTATTGTAAAAGTGGTGAACTGATCGTATCATAACAGTTGTGGCTTCAGGCCCAGTCGTGGAGACACACAGCAGGGTTTTCTTTATATACACTGCATGTAGAGATCATCCTTAACCTAAACTAAATTAAATAAGGTTTTTGAGAAACAGCCACAAAATATGGAGGACACCCGTATCTGTCAAATGTCATTATTTGGTTTCCAAGGTCTTACTTTCATGTTTGCATCACACTACAAACACACAGCAGCCTCGTTAGCCTTCTCTGGTTGGCTGTGCTGTGCTGTCACGTCATCCTTATCCTGGCCAATAAGCTCGTGTTGGCCTCTGCTGATCCTCTTCCTGACCACCTGTTGCATCTTAGTGCGGCAGGTTATCTGCAGAAGCATGATCAGATAAGACTTAACATGGGCAATTTGTTGCCTGTGGAAAATTCACAACGGGAACAAATCAGATAATGACAAGACTGCTTCTGATCTGCAAGGGGCTCAAGAGCAAGCAAACGCCTGCTTCTGCACCAGCTTTTGCACGTATAGGGAGATAATCCCTGCTTTGTCTTTTGCAAGATGTCTGTGAGAACTCTCCCTCTGGTTTTCATTAATCTTGGCGGAGAGATGCTTTACATACTGGACCAACGGCTGCGAGCTCAGAACACGTCTGAGGACAACTCAGAGAAAGGTAGAGGTAGCTAGAGGCCTGCTAGGTGTGTGCATATTTAGCCCCCGGTCATCCATCCTGCTTAACAAATGGTACCTGTCAGGTGTCACCTTATAAACTGAACATGTGCATCTCATGTTTCTCATCTGCAACACCCCAGCTGAAACCTTTCTGTTCTTTCTCTCACGTCGGCATGCAGGAGTCTGGTCAGAAATGGACAGAAAAAGAGGTTTACTTACATGTTGTCTAGTCAGCTCCCTCTGCCCCTGTGGTGCATAGTATAGTGCTAAGTAGTAGATGTAAAATTTTCTTGAAAACAGTATTTAACATTGTCAGAGAGACAGACAGCTAAACAGCTAGTCTAATTAAAGCTATAGAACATCTAGCTAACACTATTAGCTAGCCGTAGCAATAGCCCTGGCGAGCTAAAACTGGAGCTAAATCTAACTGATTGTACAGTGCTTGTAATGTCTGAAGAAAAAATAATTATTAAATGAACCTACATGTTGGTAAATGCTGTCTTTTAAATTAGGCAGCTAATCCGATTGGTGATGGAGAAATTTACCTAGCTAAACTCTTGCTAACAGTTACTAGCTTATCTGTAACATCTCTGGCTCTGACTCTAGTGGAGTACATGCGATTTGGTGGGGTCAAGCTTCATTTTAACATATTTTATTCAACTGTAGGTTTATTTACTGGTAATTTCCATATATCAAAGTTTCAAATTTGACAGACAGAAAGACACTAGAGAGATAGAGATAGCCTACATTAATTAGAAAACTAGGCTCACTAAAGCAGGAGAACCTTGTGTTAGCTAGCTAAAACTAAAGCTAAATCCCGCTGATTTTAGGCTACTGTAATTGTAACAATGTATGAAAAGAACATTTTAATGAACCAACATGTTAGTAGGCTAATACTGTGTGTTACTCCACATAGGCTAACTAAGTGAGGCGGCTAATCCCATTGTAATGGAGAAACCAACCTAGCTAACGGTTACTAGCTTAGCCAAAACATCTCCGCCTCAAAAGTGTATTTAACAGAATATTTATAATTGATTTTCACGTACTGTAAGTAAGAAAGTGTAACTTGTACTGTAAGTAAAAGTATGTAGTAGTATTTGGAAAGACAGGCAGACAGACACTAGCAAGCCAGAGATATATTTAAGCTAATCCATGTAGCCTAATTGAAATCCTACTCAGAATTAACCATGTTTCTGTTTTCTTCTATCCCCCATATTTATAGTTATGAATGACATTGTTGGGACCATGTTTAGTAAAACCTTCATGGATGAACTCCTCAAACCTCAGCAGCTGTATTCTCACCGGACGATGAAAACAGTGCTAACTCGGTTAGCGCACACCTCCATCATGAGGCTGAGCCCGGCCAGCATGGACAGGGTACGTACAGGGTGTTGTCCTATGCTTCCAGGATAGCACCAGCTTTAAATCCTGGGGGGTTTAATGGTTTAAATGGTTTGGTTTTCCTCTTGCAGCTTTATGAACTGATGATCATGGCGTTCAAATATCAAGTCTTCCTTTGTCCACGGCCGAAAGATCTGCTGCTCATCTCTTACAACCACATAGATACCATCAGGGAGTTCGTAAAAGACACTCCTGTGGTCCTGAACCAAGTAGACGAGACGCACCGGAAGATCATTGAGGTATATTGCTTCTTGTTGAAATGTTCTGCGAGCTCTGACACATGTTGCCCCGAGGATACAGTAGTTTACAGTCTGTACAGTTTGTACCTTCTGTCTGGATTCCAGCCGTCTCTTTTTATCACCTATATACTTTACGTACATCCTGTGACCTGTTTTTTGTTCTCGCTGTTGTTGTAGGTTTACTCGTCTTTATCAGAAGGTGAATTCCAGCTTCTCAGACAAACACTGCTCATATTTTTTCAAGACATGAACGTTCGAGTGAGTTTCTCTGCTTTTATTCCTCCCTGATGAAAATATAGCAGCTTTTTTTTTCCAATTATTGATAGATTTTTTTTGTTATTCCTTCCTCTTAGGTGTCACTTTTCCTCAAAAATCAAGTCCAGAAACCCAACGGACGTTTTGCCCTGTCGACATCGGGCCCAGTGCCTCATGGGATAGATGTTCCTGGGCTGATTAGGTCGGATTTATCACCTGGGAACCATGAATGTTTGGACTAAATGTCTGTAGTGGATGTTGAGATATTTCACTGGATGAGTTTAAAAAGTAAAGGTGAAAACTTTTGACCTGCTGGTGCTAGAAATTGGGCGCCAATTAGCGATTGTTAGCATGCTAACACCCCAAAATACAATGGTAAACAAAGCAAACATAACACATGCTAAAGATCAAACTACATGCTAAAGATAAAACTACTTCAATGTCTCAGAAAAAGCAATAAAATAATTTCTCTCTGAGAGTTACGGTAGCTAACAGGGTTTAGTAAGGAAAGCTAATTGTGCTGCTAGGCTAAGCTAAGGCTCGCCGTTTCAACACAACTGAACTGATTTAGTTTAAGTTAATTTCTGTGCTTCTTTACTTGTTAAATAGATTATTTAATTTCTAGTTAACGTAATCTTTTTTCATTTTTAGCTAACCTACGGTAGCATAGCACTAGTATTACACGTCCCGTTTATCGTTGGCACCAGGTGTGGCTGCCTGTAGACGTCTGATGCAACTGCAGACGCTCCTCTTTAACATGTCTTAATCTGAAATCGTCTCATAATTACTCGTCTGACCGATAGGAGGAAATTTGAAACATTCCAGCGTGTCATCATCTTGTTTCCTGTTTCCACAGGACGTTTGACTGTAAGGGCCGAGAAGTGAGTCGAGTCGAGTTCCCCACCGGAGGGTGTTACAGCAGTCCTATCAGAGAGGGATCTTTTCTGCTGAATGGAGACCGAGTCAGCACACTGGGCCTGAACATGTACGAGCCGTGTGCTAACACACCACCGTGCACTGCAGACAGAACATGAGTGGGTCAGAACATGACGCTGCTGTTGTGTTTCCATGATTTAAAGGTACACTGTGAACCATCTAGAGGAGACGCACACGTCTAAGACTCCAACTGTGAAGGTAATAAATGTTTTACGTGCTGAGTGATGTGGAGGTTTACTGAAGAGACGAGGACAGACGTCTGTTTGACTGACTGGAAACATTTAATGTTGGAGAAACTCAAATATATTGGAAATAGGAATGTCCTGACTGTGTTTGTCATCTACAGTTTTAATATTTATGTACATGTCCAGTTTTTCTACATAATCTACTGTAGCTGCACTATTCCCCCAACGTTATAACTAATAACTCTACTTTAAATTAAAAAATTAATAACTATCATTCACAGCTCCGATTGATGGTGGTCCAAAATATTTGACTGACCGGGCCACAAAATCTATAATAATGATAATAAAAATGATAATAATAAAATAATAATAATAATAATAATAGTGAAAATTATAAAAAATAATAATAATAATAAAAAAATAAAAATGAAAATAATAAAAATGAAAATAATAAAAATGAAAATAATAAAAAATGATAATAAAATAATAATAATAATAATAAAAAATGATAATAAAATAATAATAATAATAATAATGAAAATTATAAAAAATAATAAAATAATAAAAATGAAAATAATAAAAAAATAATAATAATAATAATAATGAAAATGACAAAGTGCTTCACAAAGACATAAAACAGGAGAAATTACAGATAAATTATAAACAACAGTCTAATTTATACAATAATCAAACAAGCAAGGTGAGAATTACTCAAACAAATTAAAGACAACTAAAAAAGGCAGAGCGAGCCGGCTGATCTGCTCCGGCCTCCGTACAGAGGTCTGGAAGTTTTACGACATTATGATTTATCCTTCGAGTTTGGCATCCGCGTTAAACAAACATCTGAACATGACGGTTAAACATGCGGAAAAACAACACTGAAAAATAAGTAGGTCAAGAAGCTCAGTGTGCCACGCTTTCACGGCCACTCCTCAAGGCAAACAAGTCGTCATTACACACCTCAGGGCTGCATGTGTGTCACACAAATATACTCAAATATATTGGAAATAGGAATGTCCTGATTGTGTTTTTCATCTACAGTTTTAATATTTATTTACATGTCCAGTTTTTCTACATAATCTACTGTAGCTGCACTATTCCCCCTACATTATAACTAATAACTCTACTTTAAATTAAGAAAATAAATAACTGTATCATTCACAGCTCCCATTGATGGTGGTCCAAAATATTTGACTGAGTGGGCCACAAAATCTATAATAATGATAATGATATTAATAATAATGATAATGATAATAATATTAATAGTGATAATTATAAAATAAAATAATAATAAAATAAAAATAATAAAAATGAAAATAATAAAAAATAATAAAAAATAATAATAATAATGAAAATGATAAAATAATAATGATAATAAAAAAGGTTATAAAAATAGAAAATAAAGTAATAATGAAAATAATAATAATGAAAATAATAATAATAATGAAAATGATCAAAAATAAAAGAAATAATAAAATAATAATAATAATATAAAAATGAAAATGACAAAGTGCTTCACAAAGACATAAAACAGGAGAAATTACAGATAAATTTTAAACAACAGTCCAATTTATACAATAACCAAACAAGCAAGGTGAGAATTACTAAAACAAATTAAAGACAACTAACAAAGGCAGAGCGAGCCGGCCTGAATGCTCCGGCCTCCGTACAGAGGTCTGGAAGTTTTACGACATTATGATTTATCCTTCGCGTTTGGCATCCGCGTTCAACGAACATCTGAACATGACGGTTAAACATGCGGAAAAACAACACTGAAAAATAAGTAGGTCAAGAAGCTCAGTGTGCCACGCTTCACGGCCAAACAAGGCAAACAAGTCGTCATTACACACCTCAGGGCTGCATGTGTGTCACACAAATATACTCAAATATATTGGAAATAGGAATGTCCTGATTGTGTTTTTCATCTACAGTTTTAATATTTATTTACATGTCCAGTTTTTCTACATAATCTACTGTAGCCGCACTATTCCCCCTACATTATAACTAATAACTCTACTTTAAATTAAGAAAATAAATAACTGTATCATTCACAGCTCCCATTGATGGTGGTCCAAAATATTTGACTGAGTGGGCCACAAAATCTATAATAATGATAATGATATTAATAATAATGATAATGATAATAATATTAATAGTGATAATTATAAAATAAAATAATAATAAAATAAAAATAATAAAAATGAAAATAATAAAAAATAATAAAAAAAAATAATAATAATGAAAATGATAAAATAATAATGATAATGAAAATGATAATAATAGAAAATAAAGTAATAATGAAAATAATAATAATGAAAATAATAATAATAATGAAAATGATCAAAAATAAAAAAATAATAATAATAAAAATGAAAATGACAAAGTGCTTCACAAAGACATAAAACAGGAGAAATTACAGATAAATTTTAAACAACAGTCCAATTTATACAATAACCAAACAAGCAAGGTGAGAATTACTCAAACAAATTAAAGACAACTAACAAAGGCAGAGCGAGCCGGCCTGATCTGCTCCGGCCTCCGTACAGAGGTCTGGAAGTTTTACGACATTATGATTTATTCTTCGCGTTTGGCATCCGCGTTCAACAAACATCTGAACATGACGGTTAAACATGCGGAAAAACAACACTGAAAAATAAGTAGGTCAAGAAGCTCAGTGTGCCACGCTTTCACGGCCACTCCTCAAGGCAAACAAGTCGTCATTACACACCTCAGGGCTGCATGTGTGTCACACAAAGCGCTCTGCAATACGCATGTCACTCACACATGTAACACACCACCATAAAAACCTTATGACCTTGTTAAAGATTTAACTAGCTGACTGTAGAGTAATTGAGACGTGACTTCACCTGTCAGAAATAATGATCAAATTATAGGATTTAGGACTAAGAGGTACCTTTTACTTTTTATACTTCCCAGACTTTATTTTTAAAATGTGGTGAGGCTACTTTTACTTAAGTCTGCAGCCTGATGCACCGGCTGTGAGTAGGTTAGAAGTTATAATGTAACGTACAGTGTTGTGCTTTAGGTTCGAGTCTGTCTTTCTATTCATTGTGACCTTTGCGTGCTCCTCCGTGCTGCAGCAGACAGACGACACTCCCAACCTGCTGGCCAAAGAGGAGCTGAACCTGCTGGCTCGTCTGATGGGCAGCATGAAGGCCGAGGACACGCCCAAAGCTGAGACTGTCTTTCGGATCAATCTGTTTACTACAAAGGAGGAGGAGGAGGAGGAAGAGCAGGCGTGAGTGCTTTTCTGTCTTTGTTCGTTATCGATTATATTATCAAATGAACATTAATTTACACACATGTGACTTTTGTTTTGGTTGACAGGAGAGCTTCAGGCGGAGCTGAGGAGTCCTCGTTTGAAGTGATAAATATTCAGGCGATGCAGGTACAGCAGGGCAGGGACAGAGGACGCCTTGTGACGCTGACATGTACTGAAAATGTGTTGACAATTTGTGTTTCATATTGATTCAGGACGAACAGGCTGCGACTGAGCTGGCTCTGATCGCCGGGCAGTTTGCAGAAGGAGAGGAGAAGCCCGAAAACCCCGAGAGCAACAAAGGAGACGACCTGCTCGCCATGATGGACGACCTCTGATCCCGTCGGCGTAGTTTCAGCGAGATGGTGCGACACGTTTATTGTTTTCAACTCTGCTACCTAACTCTGGTTGATGCCGGGCTCTTTATCTCAGGAATAATCATGCATAAAACTGTCACTGTGAGTTAATATGTAATGTCCAGAATATTCAGTTGTTGATGTGTTCAGTTCTACACTTTGTTTGTTTAACATTAATTAGACAGTAAGATAAAAATATAATATATCTTTTAAATCATCAGTATGTTGAAATGTACCTGATGAATGGGCTGGAAATTGTAAAACTGCTATATTTGATATGTATTTTCTATAAAGTAAATAAAGTATTTATTCATATTTTTGGTTTGATTTCTCTGTCATCAATTTTGAAGGATGATTAGATGTATAATTTATTGACCGAAATGCCAAATATGGTGCACAAATATCATACTAATATACATGTTATGTGTGAATGTATGATTGTATCAATCCCTTGTATTTATTTAGATTGATTGGTTGATTATTCTCCTGATATATTTTATTTAATTCACCATAATTCTGTCTTGTATGTTTTTTGTATATGCTTTCTTGGCTTGGACACTCCTGTGAGAGAGATTTTTAAACTTTCCTGCTAAAATTAACATATAAAAATGTATTAATAAAATACAGTGACACCAGTGGATGAATATAATTGAATCAAATAATGAATTAATCAATCATTCAGGGAGTTTAAACACTGGTACACTGAGGGAAAACACCAGAAAACATGCAGTACTGCAGGCAGAGGGCAGAGGGCGCTGTTGTTCAGCGTTCCAGCAAATCTACGTCGCAACGTCAGACGTCATCACGCTGCGCTTCCTGGTTTGGACTTCTCGCGGGAACACAAACTTGTTGTCGTTTTTGAGCCGCTTGTCGCCACCTGAGAGACTTTGTGGAGAGTTTCACCTGGAATAAGTGTTAAACTAATGCAGGTAAGTCTGATACACACGAGTCTGAATAGTAACAGGATCATTTGTGCGCTTTAGCGGCTCCGTTGTACTTTGTCGGGTCGCTGCTAAAGCTAACAGCGGCGCTTGCTAATTCTACTTGTGCCAGACTCCCATAGGAAAACTGGTCGTTTTAAGGTGAAGATGCCTGAATGAGATTATCCGCTTTCTCTCTCCATAAATATGTTTTTATTGACTTTTCTTATCGCCATCGGTTTTTCTGACAAACAGAAGCCGCTATATGCTGTGTTTTGGCTGTTTAAAGTCTCATTCTGTGGTTAATTTGACAGCTTAATATCAGGTCACAATCAGATTTAAATCAGTACCAGTTTTGAACTAATGCCAATGCTGCTTTATTAAGGCTGGCACAAGTCCACATCAGTACTTAATTAATGTGACAGCGTATCTGTTAAGAGTTCAATTCTCCTGTCACATGGTGGAGGGGACAGTACTTAAAAATACACATTTCCTCTATGTAGTTTGGTTTTTTAATTCAACAGAGTAATCATATTTGGACCTTTTTTCTGTCTTGAGTTTAAGTTTGCCTCCAAAATGACAGCTGAGTCTCTTAATTAGTATTTCAATAGTGGTTGAGCATCTTTGAGGTGCTGGCTGAGGCTCAGTTAGTGCAGGTGTCTGTTTGGCTGTATGTGAAAAAGAAATTACAGGACAATTAAGCTGAATATTATGTTGTAGAAAGATACAAATGAAGGCCAGTTTCAGCTGATCAAGGTAATTTTTCAAAATAACTTTAACTTATTCCTAATTTACATTGTTTGACATTTAACAGAAAGTGTCCAAATGAAGGATGTTTTAAAGTTAAACTCTTCTCAGCTCAAGTTGTTTTTATATATTTTAATATTTCCCAGTTTTTGGTTTCTGTTTGCTCCAGTTTTACTTTAATGTCCACGAGACCAGATCAGTGGACTTAGTCTTCAGTACAGTCTGGTGACACGGCCGAGTTCACAGTGTGAGCAGTATTAAACATAGACAGAGTCATGCAGACAAATTCATTCTGATTTAAATTGCTTTATTGGCACGAACAAAAACATGTCGCTGTCAAAGCAGCTCTCAGAAGACACACACTGTATGTAGCTGCTAGAAGAGCAGTTGTCCCTCCACCAGGGACAACTGCCAGTTTCTCTTCGGCAACCAAATATCAATAAAACATTACACGATGTAAACCAGTTCTCAGTTTTGCTAAAGAATTGTTTAGCAGTAGCTAACTCCTGTCTGTCTGCAGGTATCCCCGACCTCTGGAGATCCTCCTCATCAGCGTCCATGGAGTCACAGGGAAATGAACCACAGCCGTCGGGCCATGGCCCAGCTGAAGTCACCAGCTCGCTCCGGGAGCGCACGATCGCAGAGAACAGCATGGTGATCCTGCTGCAGGGCCTGCAGGGACAGGTGACCACGGTGGACCTGAAGAACGAGAGCACGGCGCGGGGCCGCGTGGTCAACGTGGACGCTTTCATGAACATACGTCTGAAGGACGTGCTGTACCGGGACAGAAAAGCTCAGCTCACCCGGCTGCAGGAGCTGTTTATCACCGGCAGGAACGTCCGCTACGTTCACATCCCAGACCACATCGACATAATGAAGACCATCGAGAGCCAGCTGGCCAAGATCCACAGAGTCCGAAACTTTGCCAGTCAAGGAGGAGGCAGGAAGGAGTACACCAAGAAAACCAAATAACTCAGTGGGGTACTGCTTGTGCAAGACGAGTCCAGAAATACTCCGGGGCAACAAGAAAGATCTGAGAGTAACAGAAAGATTAAAGGGATACGGACGAAAGAAACCTAACTGACTTTTTCCCTTTTTTTATTTTGTTGTAATACTTTCACCTCTTCAGGCCTTCAGATGAAAGAAGAAGAACCTTTTTTTTGTAGAGCTGCAACTAACTATCTTTTACGTTTGCAAAAAATCTGTGGATTTTTATTTTCTTGATTAAATTACTATGTGAAAAATTACTATTTTTATTAGGTGACTTCTTCTACTGTTTATGTAATATCTGTTTATTAAAAACCCAAAGATATTCAGTTTACGATGATATGAAACCAAGAAAATCAGGAAAACTTGACATTCATGTAACGAGGAAATGACTGAAAACAGAAAGAAACAGTTAATAAATCATTAGAATAGTCACAGATACATTTTCTGTCAGCTTATTGTTGCACCGCTGCACATTTGTATTATTATTTCTACAGAGACACTTCACAAATAACTTCACACAGTTTATCTGCATTTTCCTGTTATTTATCAGTCGACATGTACACCGATGTATCTGTGATGAGCTGATATAAGTCGATGGGCTTTTGGTTAAATGTCTGAAATAAGGTCTGTGCTTTGAGTGAACCAGGGCCGTGCTAACTTTTGGGTTAGCCTATAAAAATACATCATCCCTGCAGCACTCTGTTGGCCCGCTAATCAGTCAGCGTCGTGTTTGGAGCCACTTCACTGTCTTTGTTTTATGGTAATTAGGATTTTTAATTGACATAAATTATCTGTCCTCAATTTCTTTTTGAAGAAGTAGGAACTTTTTTTTTTTTTTAATACATAAAGATGCTAACAAATAAGTCATTGTCCTCCCAGAAACCTCTCTGTTAATTAAATGGCACATAAACAATTAACAGTGGCTGCAGGTGTGGCTCAGTATGTATTTATTTACTGCAGAGTATTCCTGGCATGCACCACAGAAGCCCATCTGTCTGTCTGTCTGTGAAACCGGCCCAAAGTTAATAACTGCCCATATGCAGGAAAACATTAGTCACGATCAGTGCCAGTCTGGTGGAGGGGAAAAAACAAGCCGGCGTGTTTCCACAGCTTTCCACCTCACAAACATCTCCGCCGCATGCATCAGTGAGCCGTCACTCTCTCTCGCTGCGATTGGTGCTGTGACATCCAGCCGGGGCGCGATGGGACTCTGCTCAGCCAATGGAAACGAGCAAAGAGCGGCTGAAAGGAAGAGAGTGTTTCTCTTGGAAACTGCCGTCCCAGTGTTTCTCCCGATAACACAAATACGATCAGGGAATTTGAGGAATTTGCCAAGCTGTATGTTATTCCTACAGAGTGTCAGGAAGAGGACAGGCCTGACATAACACAGGCGGAGGCATCTGGTGCTAGATAAAAACCCCACACTGTAGATGGACGGGAGTGGATTCAGCAGCGTTTAAAACCGAGTGCAGTAAATTAAGAGCAATAAGCACGCAGGAATGTCCCTCAGCGGCTGGGTCATTGTTTTGGCTGTGGCCTCACTGTGTTTTTAGGGACATATTTTTCTCTTGACTGCTTTAAAAACCAACCTTGAGAGCAACTGAATGACAGCAGCCCACATAATGAGCGCTTACCGCTCAGCAAAACACACACGAGCGAGCGCCACATCAACACTCACCGGACCCAGAATAGCACTTTACAGAGGCTCGACCGCATAAACAATTCTTTTACAATACATAGCAGGGCTGGGTTAAGTGTCACGGACTCAACCAGTGGTCAAACAAGTGCTCTCATCCTGTACTTAAGTGGAAGGACAGAAAATAAAACGTCGTAAAATGATAAAATACAACACATTGTTAAAGTTTAAACGGTCTCTGTTTGTGACTGGTGACCGCTTCAAGGACATTAAGAAGTTTACGACTCAGAGCTGCAGCGAATAATCAGTGAATCAGCAACTTTGAGCAACACTCTCTGATTTCAGCTTCTTAAATGTGAATATTTTCTGGTTTCTTTGCTCCTCTGTGACAGTAAAATGAAATATATCTGAGTTGTGGACAAAACGAGACATTTGAGGACGTCATCTTGGACTTTTTCATGATTTTCTGACATTTTATCGACCAAAAAAACTAATCAGTTAATAGAGGAAATAATCTGAGACATTTCTCCACTAAACTTCAAAGATGTTATCGTTTGAATGATCGTGCTCAAAGCATGAAGACATTAAATCTTCCAATATTTCACAACCAGTCACAGATAAAGAGAAAAGGCCAAAAAAAGAAAAAGAAAAACTTTATTTGTTCTTTTTTTGTTTCCTGTTTTTCATCTCATGACCCTTCAGATTTCTCTAGTGACCCTCATGTTGGGAACCTCTGGATTTCACATGTCTGCATTTTATATCATAATTTAATTTGTTTAAAGAGGCACTACGTAGTTTTAGAGAAGAAAATCAAACAGACTTTTAATATTTACAATATTAATTAACTCAAACATTTATTTTTCATCACGATCGATGCATTATTCCCTGAAAAATTAACAAAAATGTGGAAAACTTAAAAAATATTCCTGGATCTGTCCCTTCACCCAGATCTGCACCAGAAGTTAACCGGGTCTATTCTGGACTGAGACTCATCCTCCATCCAAGTTCTGTTGAAATACGTTCAGTAGTTTCTGTGTAATCACGGTTACAAACCAACATACCAGCAAACAGACACGGGTGACAACATAACCTCCAAGACGATATCCAGCTCAGATACAATCATAGACGGAAATGATGAAAATTAGTGTAAATTGGCGTAAAATTGAACTTGGAGTAAATGTACTCGATTACTTTCCCACCACACAGCAGCACCTGCTGGTTTCTGGTCTACGTGCCGCTCCACTGTTTGCTTTAATAAACTCTGCGTAACTCAAGTTTCCCCTCCCTCGAGGCTCAGATTAAAATACAAAGAGCTCAATTAATCCACGAGCCCCCTGAAGCGGCGCGGCCCCGTTGCACCGTGGCAGCCGACCAGCTATTTCCTGTTCCACCCTGCCGGCTTCACAGTGAACAGACCTCAGTGTGGTGAGAGCAGAAGGAGAGATCACCTCCCTCTGGTCAGCAGTGTGGCAGAGCAACTCCAGTAAACTGAGGATTTTTAGGGCTTTTATTCTGGAGTGGTACATGAGTTTCACTTGTCTCCCAGGAAATGGAAACACCTCCTCCTCCTCCTCCTCTTCAACTCCAGTGAGGACCGTTAGAGTCCGGTCCTCCTCCTCTAGAGGATGACAGGGAGGGGATCTTAGTGGAGGGCTGCTCCAGCTCCGTCAGTCCAGCAGCTACATCAGCTCCTGACCGAACCTCTCACTGCATCTCTGTGCACATTATGGGATCTTATCCGAGTGTCGGCTGACGGGAAAAAGGTCAAAATCTACGTCAAATCTCTGTTTTTCAGTGGAAAGTTTGTGTTCATCAACCTGAGCAGCTCTTTATCCAGGAACAAGGTGAGTGATGGGCTGATTTCAGATGATCTTGTGTTTATCTTTTAGCCTTTTTCTTCAATATATTTAATTTCTCTGTATATTAGAAGCTTTCTGACAGGAAAAATGTCTGAAGAAACTCAGATTTTTTACAATTTCTTCAAGGATCTTCCCAAATATACTGCAGTCACTTTGTTGTCAGGCAATAAACAAGGCAACAAACGAGTTTATTAGCAGGGTCTGCACCACAGACCATAACATCCTTTACGGGCGCAGAAGCTACAACACTTTTATTATAAAATCAGCTTTGTTTCATGTATTTTATTCACTTCCTCCTGCACTAGATGGTTTCTGACAGCTCTCCCCCGTCTGAGAGATGTTTAAACATTTAAAGGAAGCAGCGTCCCACTACTGTAAAATAACAAGTCTTTATTTTCTGTGGTTTCAGGTTTCATCTTTTGACTTAAGTGGGATTATCTAAGCAGGAAGTGTGGGAGGGTTGAACGGGAGTGCATTTTATGGGCTTACATAAACATCTACAGCTGCCGGGCTTTGCATGTGTTATAGTAAAAAAAAGTTGAGAAGTTATTGGACGTGTCTGGAAGCGTTAGGTGTTAAATCTGTCTGCCCCGAAGACTGCGGCTGCATAAAAAATGGACATTTGTCTCCCTCTGGTATTTGTGCTGTTGCTTCCAGCTCGGACAGACTTCAACCACAAACTGCCTGTCGTGAAGTCATGAGGGGCGCTGCATAAAAATATATGTACAGTTTCATTCTGCAAGTGAGAAAAAACAGAGTGTGGGTGTGCGTCTGCAAGGACACTATTTTTAAACTTATTATAGCGTTTGTTTGTACAGAAAAGTTGACTGTGGCACCGTCTTATCCCTCGTGTCTATGAATAAGTCATAAAACAAGGAGGATAAAATGTACTGCAATGGAAAATGTCAAAAGAATAAGATGTCACTGCACAACAATAAACCAAAAGAAACTTCAAAGGAAGAAAAAAGGTTTCAAAAAAGTACTTTCTTACCTAGAAAGTTAAAAAACCTGTAAAAAAAAACAAAACCCTTTCATTCAAATGAGCTGTAGCATGTTAATTTGTGAGCTTCAGAGGTGCTAACACGCTAATTTTTAAAACATTTTTTATCTCTGGGCAGAGCCGAGCTAGCTCCTGGTTCCTGGCTAGTTCCTGTCTTAATGCTAAGCTAATCTAACTGGCTGCTAGCTCTAATCTTTAGTCAGAGTCAAGCTAACTGTTTCCCTCTGTTTCCAGTATTTATGCTTATCTTAGCTATCTGGCTGCTGGTTGTAGCTAATCTTTGGCAAAGCTAGCTATATTTCTCGCTGTTTCCAGTCTTTTGCTAAGTAAATCTAGCCACATGCTAGATGTAGCTAACTCCAAAATGAAACAGTTTGTTTAAATGCATATCAGTCTGTCAATAAAATAAAATAAAACATGTTAGTGAGCTTAAGACTTGCTGGCAGCAACCAGGCTAGCTGTTTACCCCTGTTTGCAGTCTTTGTGCTAAGCTAAGCTAACTGGCTGCTTCATATTTACCCTACATACACGAGTGTGGTGTCAATCTTCTCAGCTAACTCTCGACAAGAAAAGCGGACACATCCCAGATGTTAGCTACGCCTTTAAAAAATTCATATTGTAGAAAACATTGTCTTGATATCTGCCGTGTGATCGATGCTACACGCTTGATTAGCAGTCTGATATGTGGGCACATGTGGAGCTACAGGGGTGTAAAGGCCACTCTTTAATTAAAACAAACACTGTTTGACTTTACACAGCCTGAACTGAAAAAACTAAATTGCCCACTTATGTTGTTAAGGTCTGGGGGCAGCAAATTGAGGGTGCAGATGGAGTCATGCTTCTTCTGTCTGTGAGTTAAATGCCCAAACAGAAAGCAGTCGAGACCCAATCGGTTCCCATGAGTCAGTGGACCCTGAGTCAGCCACCAAAGCGACTATCGCTGTAATTAACCCCCCAAAGAAAATAAAAGAGAAAAGCCTGTAAGAGCACACTGCGCTCCGCTGCCAAGAGTCACCAGGATAAGGATCAGGGTGGGAGAGCGTCTCAAGCCCCCGGTGGCAGCGTCTGGAGCAGGGCATGGGTTTTTTTTTTTTTTTGTTCTCCCTGGAGAGAAAAAAGCACCAGAAAGAAAAACATTTGGCTCCCACGCACATTGTTGTTGTAATGACAGGGAATGTGAGGGGGTGGGAGATATCAGTCATCGTGTTTACATCGAGCTTTACTGTAACCGTGGGACCATCTGCGACAGGGTTGCGTACTAAATCCAGCACTCGAGCCTCCTCTCACCCTCAGGCTGTCAATCTCCATTAGGATCGGTAGAAAAGTACAAAAATAAACATATTCAGGGGACTATTTTATCAGTAAGAAGTAGTTCCAGGTCGGTGGATAACCAAAACTAAAGAAGGACGCTTTGGCTCAGAATCTCAACAACTATTTGCATGAAAGATTTGTGCAAACATTCGTTTTCCCCTCAGGAGGAATAATTAGTTTGGTTTCAATCATCCAATGAAATATCTCAACGTCTGCCTCATGAATGTACGTGACAGTCATGGTTCCCAGAGGCTAAATCCTACTGACTTTGGTGAAACCCCTGATTTTTCACTCACCATGAGGTTGATATTTTGAATGAAGTGTCCTTTTCCTTAAGTGTCTCAAAATAACAAGGCCTTTCTTATGTATATTGTTGAGTTGTGGATCCACATTATCCCAAAGAAATCTGAGTTTTGTTCAAGGTTCAAGCATTTTGTTTGGTCGTCTTTCCCTAAAAACGTCTGGTATTGAGTCAGAAAGTGAGACAGGAGATCAGCAAACATGACTGAACGTAACATGAACACAACTTTTCAAAGACATTTTCTTGTACGTGAGTCACGTCAGGTAGATTTTCATCGACACTGGTGGTTTAACAATGAAGACAGTATCATCAAACTGTCTTTTGTTTTGACTAAGACACATAACTTTTCATCTGTTGTCACCAGTATCTTCAGACGAATGACGTTCCCATCAGTCGTTCACATGAGCTAACATTAGCGTGCTAACACACTGATGGTGAACCTCCAAACATCAGTAATGCTCTTGTAATACTGACTAAACCATTTTATACTAACAGGAAACACCCATCCGTTAGTTGATGCACTGATGCATGTCAGCCACAGTGCGAGTTTGGGATGTCACAGCCAATTAAACTTCACAAATAGACATTATTGAATTGTTATTTGTGTGTTTTCTGAGGTGTCCCACGAGCTCTTTCAGCTCCATCCACAATTATATTTGATTTTTTGCAGCTGTGAGCAGATCCCCCGCTTCCTCGCCGCATTGTGTTTTGAGACGAGAGCGTCTGCTGACAGCAAACACACACAAAGATCAGGCTTTTTGGTATTCAGACTGACTCTTCTGATCATTGTCACAACACACTACCTACACAAAGCCTGCTTAGATGCAATGACAGTATGGGAGCTGCGGCTTTTGTCTTGTTTATACATCATTTTGTTATGATTTTCTAATAATGTGTAAATGGGATATAAACTGGCGTTTTTCCTCTTTTCTTTTCGTTTTTATCATGAAGACGGCTGAAAAAAGGAAAGTTTGACAAAAAGGCTGCGGCACAAAATCTATTAACAACTTATTAAACATTTACAGCTGCAGACATGATGGATGATCGTCACCGTTCTTTATTAATCCTCGTCTTCCTACATTTATATATTTACTGCAGACTTATTATAGCAGGAGCCCAACGAGTATTTATTCATGGATTACTGTATAAACTGTATAAACCTCTGCAAAATAAACCAAAATGAAAATATACACTGTTAAGAGTTTGTTATTTGCAGGAACATGCGACACTCGTCATGGGAAAAAAAGAGAAAAAAACATTTCCTGGATGCCGGAAAAGAGCCTCCTCAGGCACCGATGCCATAAATATAAACATCCCTATCAGGCAGCGAGGGCCTCACGTCGTCCGAACCGCAGGCCCGAGTGTAAAACACTTACAAGGAACACGATGTCCTTGTCTGTTGACCTCTGACCCCAGTTTAGATCGCAGGAATGATGGGTGGGGAAACACATTTTGTCAGGCTTCTGGCATCTGTTTGGATGAGCTCAGACCTCTGTTGTGGGTTAGAAAGTGACACTATTGTTCTCTCGTCAAAGGGATGTTACATCAGATGGAAATATTAACACATATGTCAACGGTCTGCTTGTGTTTTATAGTGACAGGATCTGTCGCTGGTGGAGGAGTTCGGTCCTGGCGATGGTAGATATCTGAACCCTCAGTGAATCAGGATGGAGCCTGTTAAAAGAGACATGGAGCTGTTAAGTAACAGCATGGCGACCTACGCTCACATCAAAGGTAAAAACTCAGTGTGTCTATAATAAAGTCGGGCTCTGGACGCCCTGAGGGGGTCACAGGATGATCACCAGTGTTGGAAATAAGCAAAAAACTAAATTGTGACACGCAAAGTTTCCCTTATTAAACTTTTCTGACCTTTCATGGCAAATACTTTATAATTTAATATCTTCAGGCCACTAAAAACTGTTAAATACAAGTTTTATGTTGAGAGTTAGATGAGAAGACACAAAATATAAAGCTACCACCAGCAGCTAGTTAGCGTAGCTTAGCACAAAGACTGGAAACAAGGGAAACCAGCTAGCCTGGCGACAACCAGCGCCTCTAGCTAACAAATTAACATTTTGTAGTTTGTTTAATCGGTACAAAAACTTGGACGGAGTCAAGCTAGCTGTTGTTGTTTCCACTCTTTATAGCAGGCAACGCTAAGGATGCTAGCTAACTCAGCGAGAAAGCGAATAGGCCCAAGTATATTTACAAAAAATGGATAACTGGTCCTTTAAATTCGTTGCAGTCTTTCAAACAATGTGATAAAAATAAGATATAACTTGCTGGTTGTAGCTGGTTACATTTGGACAGTCAAGCTAGCTGTTTCCCCTCTGTTTCCATTGTTTATGTGAAGCAAAGCTAGCCGCGTGCTAGATGTAGCTAACTTAAGAAAGCGAATGAGTACATTTCCAAAAATTATTTACAGCTCCTTTAAATTCATAACTCTGTCCAAAAACAAGTCAAAAAGAAATAAGATGGGGTTGTTACATTTGTAGGCTACGGAGTCATGCTAGCTGTTCCCCTCTGTCTCCATTCTTTATGCTAAGCACGCTAGGTGTAGCTAACGTAGCAAGAAAGCGATGTGTATTTCATATTTGTTCGTCCTGTCTGTACTCTGTCAACACAGACTTAAAAATACAATCCTATCCACCAAAGGGTTGACAAGCCAAAGTACACTGGGAACCAAGCAAATCTCAACAGAAGACATTTCTCTTCAATAATTCAGTTCACTGTCTCGTCTGAATCAACTCGTCAGTGTCCCGTTTTCTTTGGCTCACAGCGCTGCTGTACTGCGACAGAGTATCTGCTCACATAGTTCAGATTCTGGCGCTCAAAAGTAGGCAGCAGAAAAAATGATAGAGTACAGATTAGTTTCTGTGGTATTGTGAAGTATTCAGATCACGTAAGTATGAAAAACTCCATTAAAAGTCATTAACAATCCTACTTTAGTTGAAATAACGAAGCATCACCTGCAAAATGTTCTGAAAATATCAAAGGTATTATAATACATGACATTATTAGATGGTTAATCCTGCTGGTGCTAATGATAATTAGCATTGTACTGTTGGAGATGTTTCCATGGTTTCCAACTTGTGGGTCAGCGTCCTCCAAAAGGTCGCAATATAAGTGTGAGGGGCCGTGAGATGATCACTGTGGTGCCAGAGAAGAAAAAACAAAGATCTGCTGTGTGTATCTGCTTTATTTGTTTTGGATTTTTCCCAAGTTTTTAGCTTGTTTTGTGAAATATTGGATAGTTTTGCCTCTTTGTGTCTTTGGTGGAACTGAAAAATAACTCACTGACATCTGAAATGTGACCCAAAGTAGAGACTTGAAGTACTTTTTTGTATTTAAGTGTAGTAATTGAGTAAGTTTGTGAGTCTGTTGTGTTTCTCTGCCCGCTCAGCCAACCCCGAGAGCTTCGCCCTCTACTTCATGATGGGCGTCTGCTTCGGCCTGCTCATGGCTCTTTGCCTCATGGTGGCCGGCATCGCCTGCAGGACTCGCCGCCACAGCCGACCTCCCCCTTCCCCCGAGAGGAGACAGCTGAAGGAGTCCAGCGAGGAAGAGGAGGACGAGAGTATTGCCGAGGAGGACGGGGAGGAGGAGGAGGAGGAGGAGGCGGGGATCCCTAAAGTGACAATGGGGCCCATGAGTGATTGTAGCAGCCAGTCCAACGGTACACTGAGGAGCGTCAACGTGTTCGCGTCAGCCGATGAGCTGGAGAAGGCGAGACGTCTGGAGGAGAGGGAGCGGATCGTCAGGGAGATCTGGAGGAACGGGCAGCCGGACATCCTGGTCACGGGGACGGGGACGATTGGACGAGTGCATTACCACTAACAGACACTGTGACTGAGCCCTGAACATCCAGCTCGTAGACTGCAAAGGGCAGGACGGACTCGGTACACTGGACTGAGAGACGTTCATCTCGATTTGTACGGCGACCCGAAGTGTTCAATGTTATTATAAGGAACTGTGTGAAAAGACTTTCCCACCTTAAACCCCGCCAAAATAAAATTATAATACCCCTCTCCACTCTCAATAACTTTCATATAGTCCCAAAATAAATTCTACATTATGAAGTTAGTAATCAATACAGACAAAAAGTACAATATATCCATATTTTTTAAACAATCTAACACATTTTTACAATTCTTATTAATGTTATCTGATGTAATTTCATCCCGGCTCCTTTCACGTCTTTACTGCTCAATAAAAACCTTATAAAACAAAAGTAGGTTGAAATAACGTGATAATAATGAGCTTATTTCAAAATGTCAGTATATTTGTCTGTATTTATTCACATGATGATTTGTTTCTGAATGTCTCATTATTTAATTGAATATCGAACACTTTTGTCCTGCGTAGACTTGTCGGCTTTTCTTTTGCTCTGTGACGTGAGACATGTTTGACTGCAGCGTACTCGGCTCGTCTTTATTTACCAGATCTTTGCAACGTGAATAAAAGCTAAACCACTTTTTTTTTTCACCATCTGTGATCATTTGTGTCAAACAACACACTTATTTGCTTTTCTTGCCGAGAATTAGATGAGGAAATCGTCTGTATGCTAGGTTAGCTTAGCGCAAACACTGGAAACAGGTGGAAACAGCTAGCCTAGCCAAAGCTGGCTACATACTGGGACCTCTTGTGGAGTTGCCAGGCAACCAGCGGAGACACCAGGAAGGCATTTTTCAGGCAAAAGTGCCAAACAAGCCTGTTTTCTGTCTCTCAGATGTTACAGATCAGTCTATTTATGTCTTATTTCAGTAAACTGATTATGTTTGGATTTAAAAAACGTTTTCATTTTGTCATAAGAAATTAATCTGTTCATCAACCAAAAGGAAGAACGTGATTATCTGGAGTCACAGAGTCAAACGTCTCTCATGGAGGAAGTCTCACGGTGGTGTAATCTTCCCACAGGATCTCTCCAGTCTTTTCCCAGTGCCTCTGACCCCATCACTTCCTGTGTTTCCCCTTTCCACAGTTCCCAGTACCTTCCCTTCCCTCCCAGCACTGCAGCGCTCTCTGTTGAAGACACGTCTGTTCAGATCTATGAAAGAGCCATTTACCTCGGCGCTACTGTAGATGTTACCAATGCAAAGCTTCCCCCCTCCCCGAGTGGATCCGAGCGATGTCCCAGGAGACGGTCTATTTTCTGTTGGCTGGATTTTTTTCCTCCTTGCGTCCATGAAAAGGCCGATTATGTTACAACTGGAGCGCTTGTGTGTCCAGTCGGCTGAATTGGAGATTGTTGTTGGATTCAGAGAAAACAAGTCTCAATACTGACAAAATGAGACACTCATGACCCGATGGTGTGTGACGAACTGTCTCAAGTGTCTTCAACAGCTCGAGACACATATTTAACATAGTTTACCACCTCAGTGTTCGTGGGTTTTATAGGAACTGCTCATAAACATGTTTTTTAACTGAGATGTGTTTTCATATAATGGATCATCAGATGTTTACACCTCCCTGTCGTCCATTAGGATTTCAGTGCATGAATAAAGACCCCAGTTTACAGCCAAGCTAGAAGTTACCAACACAAAACTTTTGTACATACTGGCTTTTAATAAGATCAGAACAAAAAAAATTGATGAATATTTTTTTTACACAGACTGCAGCTGGGTACATGAGACCCCCAAACAATGATGTGAATCACAAACCATTCGACACAGTGGCCCGTCTAACATCTCTACAGTCCGATCATCTGCAGATCTCAGAGAAAACACACTCACGGGTCACGTCGGCCCTGAATCCAAGAAAACTACTGAAAATTAAAAGACTTCAAAGTTCTTCAAAGGACAGTAAAAAAGTTTTTCAGCTTCAGATTAAAACAAAAAAAAAAAGAAGAAGATGACGGTCCGACAGGTCTGTTCAGTACATGCAGTATGTACAGTCAAGAGTGGGACGAAGCAGCACGGTGAGAGTCGCACAACTAGTTCTGCTAGTTTGTGGCGACTCTTTTAAAAAATACACACTTTGACAACAAGTTTTGTCACAAATTTTAAGGGTTCAGGCTCCTCTCATAGAAGACTACACCGCTGAGGATAACCACGACTGTTCTACTTAAAAAAAGGACCACGATCAGCTTCCCCAGATGTTAAGATTACAATAATTTAGGTCTTATAATAATCCTATTTCTTATTAAAAATCTAAATGATATGACAGAGAAAAAGGAGCCTAACGCGTGTTTCTGGTGCCGATTCTTTACAATTTACACTCGTTTTAACCTGAAAACACTCACACACGTAAAAAAAATGTCTTCACTTCCTCGTGAGGTGAAAAAGCTCAGATGTTATTCGTGACAAACACCAATCGTTCAGGGGGTTCGACAGACTTTCACGTGAGATAATTTGACGATCGGGAGCCCTGAGCCCACGACTGATTGGTCCCGTGGAGCGAGGTATGAATCGAACATCGCATGCAGTAACATTAAAGATTTATCACAGCCCCCCAAAAAAACAGAAAGAAACAATGAAGTGGACATCGTCTAACGCCGTCCTACACTGACGGACAGTTTGAGCTTTCGTAGCGGGGGCTGTGCCTTCAAACACTTCACTGTATTATTATTATTTTCTAAGGCACAAATACATTTTTTTTCTCTCGTACTTTCCGAGAATATTAATCTTTGAACTTTGATGCCTCAGTTTTTTTTCTCTCCCTTAAAAAGACACAATGAAGTCGACCAGCTGCAACAAAAAGAAAAACTCACTGTCACATAAAAAAAAAAACAACAACTTTCTGAAATTAAATCTCACGTACAAAAGTAACAAGAGTGCACCTCTTCTTCACCGAGTCAGTTCTGTCGTCACTTTAACCGTCAGAAAACATGAAATGACTGAAGGGAAACAAAGACTAACCCCGTCACCAGCACTGTAACCGTTCATGAAGATGATGCAGCGAGTGGTTTACGGCTTCAGGGCGGAGGGGTCGCCGGGATTCTTGGTTTCTTTACGTTCTACTTCCATGTTGTCGTCGCCCATCCCTCCCTCCTCTCCCCCCTGAAACATGTCGTGGGTCCACTTGGGGCTGCTGCCTCCTTTACGGTAGACGAAGCGTCCTCGGCGAGCCGGGAAGGAGCCGCGGCCTCGTCCACGGGTGTCGATCCAGGTTTTCTCGCCATCGCGGTCATCGTGCTGAAAGGGGGACAGTCCAAGTCTTTTTAGCCAGATGCCGGTCTCATCCCGACCTACAGAACTCAACTCTGAACGTAAAACTACTTGATACTTATTTTAGGGATCGACTAATGCAGTTCTGTCAGGGCGCCGATTATAATATATTTACTCTTCACCCCACTACATTTATTTGATAACTTTGGTTCGTAACAAAAATGCAAAATTGTTTGAATAAATATCCAAAGTTTTATGTCCAGAGCTGAGAACCCTCCTTCAGTCAATATCACAGCCTTTACTCTGGTCAAAGTTATCAGATACTTCCCAATAATTAGTGATTTTACTACACTACAGTTATAAAAGGGGTCTTTTAGGGACAAACAACTGGTTTCATTTTGCTGTACTGTGGTAAAAAAACCTCCAGAAAGTCAAACTTATGGGAGCCTAAGAAGCTGAAGGTTCAGTCAGTCAGTCAACAGCTAATCTACGATGTAAAACTGGACAGAAAATAATCTTTAAAAAAAATGCAGTATTGCTCCCGTGAGGCTGTTCCAGTCGACGTTTTTCATATCTGGATGTGAATCGAAACCAAACAAAAGTTAACCACAGAACTCGGGGGAAATAATATCCTTCGTTATTATTTATGAGAGTTAAACCCCCTCAGCCTTTTTCACAGCAGACATTATGACATGTCACAGAAGGAAAAGGTGTTACTTTTAGCATCAACAATGACTCTCAGTAAACCATGACAGTGTGACGGTGAGTCAGCATGAACGACACCAGGCCTCTGAATCTGAAGCAGAGAGATCCAGCCCTCATTTATTTCATTGTGACTTCATTTCTACTGTGACATGTCAGAATGACTTCAGTGATATTTTTAGGGTTACTGAATGAATAAAGCGTCAGAGACTCACCAGGTAATACTTCCTGCTCTTGGGCGTGTATTCAGGGTCCCACTCCTCCTCTGGAGGGCGCACTGGAGGATTTGTATTGGCAGGGTTTCCATTGCTGTTGTTGCCTGGATAATTGCCCCTGTTCCACCCTCTGCCTCTCACTCTGGGGAACTGAAATCCAAACAACAGGTGGATTTAAACCTGCCCGCGAGGGACAAACACACTTTCCACAATAAGATGGGAGAATATTTTATGCACATGAGTTCAAGTCAGAGTCAAAACTCGACCCAGAGACGACGACAGAACACACAAGTTAAAGCCATACTGATGGAAATCAAGGCATTTGTTTAGTGATGAGGTGAGTTCCACTTATTTTGCGCTACATTACCTTAATAAAAATCAGGTAGTGCATGGGAATATGTATGATAGTGTCATCATCATTATCATCATCATCCACATTATGTTCCTTAGCATTAGGAGGAAGGAACAGAGCAGAGAAGCGTAGTCTACTGTGATGCCATTAGGACAGAAAATTGCAAGAAGATGAGATGTCAGTACCTCAGTGAAAACAAAACAAATACAGCAGAAGAGATGAAGAGAGGCGGACAGGAACTTACAAATCCACGGCCTCGGCCTCGCTCTGGGTTGTGGCCCTCGTAATCTCGAGGGGCTCTGTCTGGGGGCCCGCTGTACTCCCGTGGAGGGTAACGGGAGTGAGTGTAGCCCTCCTCCGAGTGCTCCATCCCCTCCCCCATGTACTCTTTACCTCTGAAAAGTGGAGGGTAAGGGGATGGAGAGGAGGAGGAGGAGGAGGAGGATGGAGAGCGATCCCGCTTCTTTTTACCCTTCCTGCGAGCACAAACAGAGGCTGGATGTGAGCGGCATAAAAAAAAATAGAGATTTACAACAAAAAAGTTTGAAGGTTTTTGAGTGGTTACCATGGTTACAGGAGACATGAACGTAGTTGTGGAGCAGAAATTTCCTCCGCTCTTAAATTATCGTCTGAATATCGGAGCTGTTTTTTCTTCGTTTAGCGAAAGGAGGGCTTTAATTTTGAAAGTACTCAGGAAATGTGACGTATTTCGTCTTTCTTCGTTTACCACACCTTCTTAACCGTCACTATATGGACATTCAAAGACTTTCCAGGCCAAAATCCTTCAAATTCAAGGCTCTAATACGTCATAGTTTGAGACACTGATCAAAGATAATTTCTGATACAACGCTGAGAATTTTTTGAGGCTCACAAACAACAATTAGCACTTCTAAAAAAAGCCATGGCCATCTATATCTTTTTCCAAAAAGGACTTGATTTTTTCCCTCTAAAGTTGACAATCTTTCAATGATTTCAAGGACCCGTAAGCCTATTGCTCTATGATCTTAGCGGCACCCATCTCCTTGCAGTGTTTGGTTGTTTAAATTATACATTAAGTGTGAAAAGAAAAAGAGCTGATGAGGTTTAAAGTTTGTCTCGCTCCTCGTGTCCCCTCTAACAACAGTAACCACTCCTCGGACGCCTCTCAGTTGAGGTATGAACTGTGTCGACCTCTAGTGGCGACAGCGAGACGATAACGTACTTGGATTTCTTGTGGTGTTTCCCAGATTTCTCAGAGGACCTCTCTCTGCTCGGTCCTCGGGAGCCTCCGGGGCTCCTGCCCCCTTCGCGCTTGAAGTCGCGCTCCTTCCCAGCAAACCTCTTACGCCTTTCAATATCCAGGCGCAGGTCCATCACGTCGCCTTTGAACTTTTGACTTGGATCCTGCAGAGACGTGTGTTCGTTAGCCACGACAGCAACCGCTTAAAATTCTGATATTGGAAATTTTTGAATGAATCAATCAAGCGCACATTTTCCCACAGATTCAAAAAAATGGTCTGGTTCAGACAAAACATGTATAAGCATTGAGTTCCCTCGTGTGGTGAAGACATAATGTGAAGTTATTACAGATATTACATTACACATGACATGAAACACTATGTGTAGAAGATAAATAATAAGACAAACTGCTCATCTCTTAAAAATTAAATATAAAAGTATTTGTGGAAACCACCAGCATGCATGTAGCTCATTAAAAGAAACATAATTTCACAGTTTGTTGTGGCTTGATTTTTTTTCTTTTTAGAAAAAATACTTACAAGGTAAAGGCACTGATAAGCGTCCCTTGAGAGGCTTGGACTCAGGATCTTAATTCACTTCCTTTTAGCCTTTGCTTGGGTTCGTACATACCCAATCAATAACCATATCTCATAGGCTGGGGGGGCTTGCTTGGCACTTACAAAACACAATTGGGCTCTTTTGATTTAGAAATATGCATCCTTTGAAAGAAAAGCACAAAGCTGAACACTGCTGTTTTAGATCGTCTCAAATTTGCTTGTTCCAAATACGTCAAATCTGAAAAAGGCTCGTCACCTTGTAGCTCGTCTCGTCCATATCGTCAAACAGCTGAGAGTGCCTCTTAAAGGCACTGGGGGAAACATCGATTCTCCTGAGAGAGGAGGGAAAGCTCTGATGTTAGTCGGCAAAGATTATGAAGATTCTGAACGATGAAAGAGATGAATAAATGACTTTTGATCAGATGTTAAATGTTTTAGATACCTGTGGATTTCTGGGCTCTTCCTTGGCTTCCTCATTTCTACCTCAGCAGCTTTTCTTTGGTACAAGGCAAACCGCTCACTTAAAGTCATGTTTGAGGATTGGAAGTGTTGAGCTGCGAATAAAGAACAAAAAACCATCATTCCACATACAGCGGCAACAACTAACCAAACATATTCACGTAATGAAATGTCCACTGGGTCTCGTCCGAGTTGTCCTGCTTTCTTGTTACCTTGAGGACAGAAGCGGCACAGGTCATACTCTACCTTTGATGTAGTGGACAATCGAGACTATGTGCTGAGCAAACAGCTCAGAGGGGCTGCGACGGAGCTGTGCTGACTGAATGTGCTGGAAAATGGAACGAAACTCTGGATCTTTCTTAGTGGGATTGAGCAGAGAAGAGCTGAGAGAGCAGAAGAAGTGAAGAAACATGGTTAAGACGAGATTTACAAGCAAAACCACCATATAACCACCAACACAGTAATATGTCAGTGTTTATATGAATGACTATTTCTACACATACCTTGGTATTTCATCTAAAGAACCGATTTTGTGTTCAAATTCCTCCCTCGATGAAGACAGCTGTCGTACAGGTGACTCATCGCGTGGAGGAAACGCTCCGGGGAACAGCGGCCGCTCCTTCTCTCTGGAAGTTGTGGGAGGGGACGGACTCCTTCTGGCCTTCTCCTTCTCTTTCTTCTCCTTCTTCTTGGACTTCTCCTCTTTCTTGGAGCTGTGCTTGCGGCTTCGGTACAGCTCCTCCTCTATGTCATCTATGGGCTCTGCCTCCTCGGCCTCTCGCCGGCTTTTCTCTTTAACCGACGGGTAGGACGTCGGATAGCTCGGCTCATCGCCCCACTTCCCGAAAATGTCCCGAGCTGTGAGGGTGGTTTTGACCTCGCCGTCCTCCTCCATGTCCCTCTCTTTCAGCCCGTGAGACTTGAGGAACTCCTCTTCTCCAGCGTCAAAGAAAGGCAGGGTCTTGTCTTCCTTGGAGTCGCTGAAAGACGAGATGTTGAAAAGGTCGCCGGACTTGCTTCCTTTCTCTCGCTCTCTGTCCACGGTACTCTGCTCCTTTTCAGCAGCCT
This sequence comes from Pagrus major, assembly GCF_040436345.1. Taxonomy (NCBI): domain Eukaryota; kingdom Metazoa; phylum Chordata; class Actinopteri; order Spariformes; family Sparidae; genus Pagrus; species Pagrus major. The sequence goes on from NC_133230.1 coordinate 12,984,159, forward strand.
GTTTTTTGTTTTTATTCTCAGCCAAGAACCTGAAACAGAGAAACAAACTGAGCTTTAGTACCTGCAGAGTTAGGTACACGACCAATGTGGTTATTTTGACGATAATGTTTTACAGACTGAGATGAGCAACGCAAGAGAGAAAAACAAGACACAAGTACAACATATTCTCACAAACTGAAAGGGAAAATGTAAAACACATCAGGGATGGGCATGCAGGCAAAAACACGGCATTTAAAATGTATTTTTTAATTGAATTTTTAACTTCTTTTACTTATTATGTGTGTGTTATGATATAATTCTGTTGCACCAGTTTAATAAAAACACTGCAGCTGATGGTGAGGAGTATAAATACCAACATGGAGGCTGCATTATCTGACCTAGAGCAGTGAGCTTTTTATTCTGCGCACCTCAACTTCAGCTGATTACAGACAACCTTTCACAATAAGAGTCCCACATATAACAGTACAAACTGCATAAATGCACATATGGTTTTAAGCTGATTTGTTTGTTTGTTTTACCTGCTGACGTTTTGGAAAACATGTACGAGTTATTTAACAGTCAATGTTTTACTTTGAATAGAGGTTACAAATATGTTTGTGTATCTGTCTATTATAGTTCTGAGAGATAAAGAAAATCAGAATTGGCAGGTCAGACTCAAATTTTTGACTTTTATACCCAAATCCTGGCCTTAAAATCTGAAATCAGACATTTTCAAACGATGGAAGTTCACCTTGAAAAGCAGATTTATTTACTTCTTTGAAATTTAGCCTCCTCTATTTCCCCAAGCAAATTAGTTCCTCAGATTTTCTCCTGGTTTTAATCTCTATATTGACAATTTTGAAAATAAATAAATAAATAAATAAATAAAAGCCCATCCCTAATGCCAACAGTACAGACCAGGGTTCAAATTGCAATAATTATACTCACGTATCAACCACCGTCTCATACAACTTCCTCTCAGCGCACAGAAAAGGCAGCTACATTTTCAATGCACTTAAAATCAGGAGTCTTATGATTTCCTTTTTAACCTGTATTCTTCCAAGGAGCTTTGAAAAAGGCTAAACATGTTTGAAAGAAAAATAAGGTTCATAATTTGTTAGGAAAATTAAAAAAGAAAATAATTTAATTACATTAAAATAACTTAAAAAGGTAACAAACATACTTTTTGAAGGCGGCAGAGATCATAGTTTTATCTCCGCCTTTGGCGTCTTCCTTTGAGAAGAAGCCGAAGCCGCTGAAGGAGGCGGTTTGTCCCGACATTGTGGGGCTCTTTGCTGGAGGGGACACGCTGCCGATGGTTTTCCACAGAGGACCGCCGCTCCCGGGCCCTTTGCCATCATCGGAAGGATCCTCTTTCTTAATGTCTGGGCTGGTTCGTTTAGGACTGGTGTCGTAGTCAATCCATTTACCTCCCGACACCTTCTCGATGGCGCTGCCTTCTGCTGCCTGACCTGGCTTCTCTGTTGGACCTTCTGCTAACTTGTCCTTTGTATCCTTGGAGCCAGGCTTGCCCTTGCTGCTACGATGACGTGGCGAAGAAGACCGGGACCGCGAGGAGTAGCTGGAGCGCCTGGAGCGTCGAGATCTCCCTGAAGACGAGCGGTCAGAGTAGCGGGAGCGGCTCCGGCTGCCTGAGCGCTTCTTGGGTGTGCGTGAACGTGAGCGCCCCCTCCTGGGGCTGTGTGAGTGGTGGTCCTGGTCATGGTGGCGATCGTGCCAGCCTCCACCACCACCCCCACCACCACCACCACCACCCTGCCAATTGGACTTGTAGCCATAGCCGCCGCCGCCTCCTCCCCTGTTCTGGTAATGGCCCCGTTGGTAATAGCCTCGGTTTCTGCCACGGTAGTGGAAGGGCCTCCGGTAGCCACGGTTGTAGCCTCTGAACCCTCCTCTGTTGTTCTGATAGTCCCTGGTAGGATAGTTTCTGTAGGACGGAGAGTGAGACCGAGAGCGGGAACGAGACCTAGAACTGGAAGAGAGAGAGAAGATAGAAAAAGAAAAAGAAAGTTAGTGACACACAACGTTGAACACAACGTTCAACCTTTCAAGTCAAGAACCACTCAGTCTTCACATTTAACAGATTGTAGCCATAACAGACTCTTTTGAAGAACGCTACATCAGTGAAAGGTCAAGGACCGACAACATCAGCTGACTGTGAACACCAGACTAAAACCAGTCACAACATCGATTAAGCTAGACCTTGTTATGAGAGTTTCTTTGTCAAACTGTTCTCGAAGGTCAAGAATGAACGTTCAAGCTGTTTTTCTCTCACTGTTAAGCTGACGTAAAAAATTAAAAATGGATTTTTTTATTCAGACACAATTGTTAAAGGCTACACGTCTGGATTTGCTGCATAACAACACACCAACAGTAACGACTGCTGCAGACCATCAACGGATGCTCCTATGTTTTGGGATTTCCAAGAATTTATCTTCGCGCAAAAACCATTAATAGATATAACTGAAAGGATAAAGAACAATTGTATATTTACGAGCTAGTTTCTTACTGATTGATGCTGAGTTGATTAATCCAGACAATAATTGAAGGGTTACTAGACGATCACAGTAATTGATCACAGTTTCATCTCTATATTAAATTATAAACTCAGAAGAAACCATTTTAAATGTTAGGACTGATAATTCAGTTATCTGACCAGCAGACTCAAAACAGCACCGTCTTACTCTTTTACTGTAGTAACCTTCGAGATGTAATCTTGTTTACAAATATATATATATATATATATATATATATATATATATATATATATATTCCTGTTCCTGATTGTATAAAGAACATATTTTTGGCATCCTTGACAAGAAACGAGACCTACTAGAGACCTACTGCTGTCCATGTGATTATCACATCAACAGGGGGCAGCGTAAGCTCAGTCTTGCATCTCCACTAAACACAGCCGGCTCTCCTATACTGTTTTGGAGGGTCTGTGAGTTGCTTCTACATACTGTCCCATGATTTAATGTGATTCCACATGGAGACAAAAGACAAGATGACATCATATCTGCAGCTTAAAACAGAAACTGCAGCTTCACTTCTGAGAGACTATAGGTAATTTCCAGTTAGCAAACCTAATACAAAACACAATCTTTCTATCCAAGAGAAATGGAAAGCAGCATGTAAATTCACGGAGTGTGAAATTCACTTAACAATATTAACCCTGCACATGTCCTGATGGTCAGTAACGTCACAGACAAAACCATCATTATTCAACACAGAATTATCATTTCTCTGCTTACCCCTTAGACCTTTTCATTGGGACAGAGCTGTTCGAGACGAGGCTGCAGTACAAATAAAATGCAGTGAACTCCTACAGGCAGGACAGCCGGTGTCGCCTTAATGTTTATGCTCAGCGAAGGTTACACCCAGGACACAACCTGCTCTAATCCACACGGTGAAGAGGATGTGGAGGGGGAGGGAGACACGGCGAGGCCCAGAGTACTTGCTATCTACTCCTTTTTTGCTTAGACAATCATTGACATGCAGTGAAGCAATGCTCTTCAAGTAAAAAAATCCACTCCAACAGCACACTGTCTGTGAAGTGCTCAACCTTTGAGCTTCAAAACACAAGCATACAGTTTTGTGTAAACGAGGCAGCTGCAGTGGGAAGCGCTCCTTTATTTACATAAAACACCATACTGGGTATGTTGGCTGACAGAAAGTGTAACACATGTCGTAAATACAAATGATGGCAATTCCTGAAAGTAAAGACGAGCTGATGCAAATTGTTTCTCGAACGCAGGAAAAATGTTATGCAAATTGAGAACAAACCTAGAATGAGTAGGCCCCAGTTAGGAACCAGCTTCAGGTGAAATTTGAGTTTAACAAGAGTTAACTGAAAGAAACTCTGAACATTGTTTACACAATATTAGATCTCATCAAAAGTATTTATTACAGCGTTCAGTGAGTTTCAGCCACTCTTGGGGGGTCTAGTTTGCCTATCTACTCTATAATCACTGTACAAAATTGTCTTCCTTAATAAATTTGATGACAATTCAAGCTCCATCAGTCAAACCCTGCTGAACACACACACAAAACAGTAACAATGAACAGCTGGTTTAATGTCAGAAGAAGAAGAAAATCTCTGGATTTACCTATAGCGACGTTTTCTGGATCTTGAGCGGGAGCGGCTTCTGGAGTGAGATCTGGAGTAAGATCTGGATCTGGACCTTGATCTGGAGCGGGACCGAGCTGGAGAACCTGGAGCTTTTGACATCTTCGCACTTAGGCCAGTACAACTTTTCCTTTCCTTTAAAAAAACATTAAAGACAAGAAAACTTTTCAAATTTATTGGTTATAGAGTCAGATTAATGCAAATGATTCGCTTGCATACAGAATTTACTTATTCAACGTTCACTGCATGAATTAAACCGATACCAAAGATTATGTTGAGCAAATTATGCAATTAATTTAAAAAAAATCCCCTGTATCCATGAATACTGAACAGCTACATATTTCCATATCTTCAAACTTTGTTTTAGTGCTGTGTCAGCGCTGGAGAAATGTCTGGCTCAGCCCATTATCTTTCCGGTATAGGGGCAAATCCTTAGCCTTGTTTGTATTTCTTTAAAACCCAATCACAATCGTCTTGGGTGGCGCAGAGCCCAGAATGCAGCGATGGTGCCCATGCAAAATACTGAGCCAACGGCAGGCTTATACCCACAGCCTCCTCCCTGCGTGTCAGTCTAGTCCGGGACTGGACAGAGTACATTACACCTTGTCGACCGTCATCAAGACCCCAAGCTGCCCCTAAAGCCCCACATGACCTCGAACTGTCAGGAAAAAAAGCAACGGTAGCACTCAGAGGCCACCAGGTTGGCTCCAAACTGCAGCAAACAGCTGGAGCAGCACGTAAACATCTACACATGAGCCGGCAGCGGTGTGAGACAGGCTTGGCTTCTCTGCACCTAGATGTGAAGGCTGTTGCTCAAAAGGAGTATCGCTGGCTCAACATCAGACACAATTCAAATCAGATTAGAGCAGCTGTGACACGATGACCCTTGTAAAAAATTAACCCAAAACACATGATAAGATGAAATTACAACAAGATGTATGCAACAAGTCTAGTTAGAGCTACACAATCGGCTCAGCCACATCAGTGTAAAATACTGTATAAACAGTCTTTGGGTCGGGGCCCCCGTCTCTCACTTCCTGTCATCGGTTTACTCTTGCTATCTCAAAATAAACACAGTCTTTTGCAGATAAGTATACAAGTAAGTGCCGTTATAAAGGGGGACAAACATAGTCCTAAAATTTTGATCTGAAAATCATCAATACCATCACGATTAGTACAAGCAAACTTCACACAACTGTTTCCCATAATCTGATTACATTTCCTGACAGGTCTGACTTTAAGTAGGTCAAAAAGCGCACAAGAGACCCAACCAGGCAAATCAAAGCCTTTATTAGGTACTATTTGTTTTCTTTTGTAAAAAGTGTCCAAAACTCGATATCTTCCATTGAGTAACTCTTTATTATTTCACGGCTCCGTTACATCATTCTGTGATTTTTTTAGTTTTTTTTTAGATGAAACTCAACTCATAGGTAAACAAACATCGCTGCAGTTGAGTGACCTTGAGTCAATCAGTGTCTGTGTCAATGCCTGGGGAAACAAACTAGTGAGTAAACACTGACCGAAAATGACGACCTCAAAAAGCTCTAATATCTGATGTGTTTACTTGAGGCGAGAACTCATCTCTTTGTAGGAAAATGGTAGAAAACACTGAATCTCCTCGGAATTAAACGCTGATTGGCATGAAGATAAGTGGCTGAGATGAGGGACGGTTTTGTTCATGTGAAACACAGCTGATTAATGTTTTTCTGCTCTGATGACAAGCTGAATGCTGCGTGTGGTTTCCTAGATGCACTTCAAAAGTCTTACTTGATACTGACTTGTTATTTTCTTTTTGGAAATCAATAAAAAGAACATTCAAAGAAAATAAACATTTCTCAGAATTGAAGAAGGCAATTAGAGAGTCTTCATGGCATCACTTACTTCCATTCATGTGAGCTGCTCCAATTAGGGAAAGTATGAATATTAAATTTACCAGGCTTTTCATTTATTTTTTTATTTTAACAGCTGAAATGGAGCAACATTTGTCTATCTTGTAACCTTTGATTTACCCAGATATTAAAGTAAAAAGCCTCAAATAGCTTTTTTCTCTTCATGAATCTCTTCAACAAAATGAAAATCAGAGTCTCTTACAAAGCAGCAGCCCTGGAGCAGGTTGTTGCTTGACTGCAGTCCAGCGAGCAGATTGTTTTTACATCCACAAGGACGTCTTAATGATGAAAAGGCAGCGGTGACGTCAATCAGCCACTCTAACGGTCAAGTCGTAGTCTGAAGTATTTTGTTCAAGATTCCCTTTGTGAACCGAATGAAATGCACAATCAAGGAAAAGAGGGTTTTTTTTTATTGAATGTTGTGGACGGCCTGTTTTTGCTGTCATGTTTGAAGGGACAACAGTTGCTATGTGCCAAACAATGGTTGCTACGTGTTCATACAGGGTTTCAGGACACTTGACACCTAGGCCAATCTGGGGCACAAAAGCCCCTAAATGCCATTCTGCTGAACCTCAAACTTTAAGCACACATGATTAAGACAAGTAATACTTCTTTGCATGCCTTGGTCCCCCAGATTTTTAGGCATCTAAACCACTTAAATCCCGTGTTAAGCGAGGGAATAACAACAGAGAGGTGAATCAGTGAGTTAACTTTCACAGCATTATCCAGACTACTGTTGGTGCTACCAAAGCTGAGCTCTTCCTCCAAATTCAAAACCAAACAGGAAGTGAAACTTAGCAAGAATAATTTGGAGTTTCTCCATTTCATCGGTCCATGCTGTCTCTGACCGTAATGAAGGCAACTTGTGCAGCACCACCCCCTGCAAACATCTAATACAACTGAAGCCGACATGCACTGAAATGCAAATACGACTAGTTGCAGAACTGGCTCTGGTTTAGACTGAAAAGTAGTCAGGGTGGTTGCGTGGCCTGGTGTCAGCTGAGGTGTCTGTAACATCCAACCACAGAGAGCGTGGAAATGTGTGTGAAAATTGCAAACCGGAAAGGCCCCTGACAGCAGCCACTAAACTGGTTTATAATTGCTCAAGTCAAAAGGCAAATGAAGCTTAAATCAGTGATTAGATAATGGTGAAGTCTCGAAGGTGCACACTGATCCATGTCTGTTATAGCATAAAATGTAACATCAGATAGCTGTTTAATACAACTACTGCATGTGTATTCAACCCAAAAATAACTTCCCTCCACTTGTCAAGGGGGAAGCATTTCACCAGCACAAGTCACACTGTGTTTACTGGTAATTCCCTTTGTTTATTTAGCTAATTTCCTTAATAATCACTAATTAAGGCTGCATGCTAGGAGGCAACATATTATAAGGTTACTAATGCACTGCAGAGAAAATGCTGCCACTGAGTAACACGTGAACAGCAAACACACACAGATATAAATAACTACAGACAAAATAATCTCAACACTATTTAGTTTTTTTCCCCAAAAAGGTGCAGCTGCAGGGACACACACACCACAACCATGTAATCAATACTGAAGTCCAATAAAACTGCATATCGATAACGCTCCTGAAAAGCACTGACGTTCACGACATGCTACACATTAAACGCGCTCCAATCTTTACCTGTGAGCTAACTTCAACTTTCAGCTGAGCTACAAGACAAAACTGAGTTGCATTTACCTTTTCCCCGTTGTCACAGGACCGGACGAGGGTCGTTTTTTTGTTAATAAACGCTGGCAGAAGCGGAGCAGCCTGTGAGGCCAAGCTGTCTGTGGCGGTCCGGTCCCTCCTTCCTGGTTCTACTGTACGCACCGAAGCGGATGTTAGCAACCTAGCTACAGCCTAGCTAGCTAGTTAGCAGTTAGCAACACTTACGGACCCACCGCGGCTTTACAAGAGGCAAGTGTGTTCTGGTAACTGTGTCACCCTCCATTAAATGTATCTGAATGTATTTTTTAACTGTCTTAAATGACTAGTTTTTAAAGACGTCGAGATTTTAACGGTAAGTTAGCCTGGCTAACGCTCGACAGAAGTGTTAGCTAACGAGCGTTACGCTCAAATCACGCGAGACTTTGTGTGATTTCGCGTAGACGTCCAGGGGGAGTGGGTCAGGTTTCCCCAGCAGAGACTCGAGCTCATTATCTCGCCTATTTCTGTGTTTATTCTCGCTGTAGCACCTGTGGCACTGGCACATAGCGGGGTTATTGTCCCCTGGGGCAAAACATAAGGCAAGGCGAGTTTATTTGTATAGCTCACTTCAGACACAAGGCAACTCAAAGTGCTTTACAAGGGGCATAAAATTACATTAAAAGACATTCAAAACAAGTAGGAAGACATCAAGAAACAAAACAATTGAAACAAGTTAAGAAATAGGAAAGTAAGCTAACATATAATGAGGTTTAAAAGAGACAAGACTAACTGACTGACAATAACATAAGCTGCTGGGCCCTGTGAAAGTCCCTGTTCTCCACCTCCTCTGTGCATTTGTCTAAAAACAAATCACTTACAGGCCTAAATATGCATTGATGTGCACACAATATCTGACATATTGATGGTCCATAAAACTACATTTTGACAAAGGGCCTCTGTAAGATAAGCATAGTCTTCGGTCTATTGGAAACGGGCCAGACCCTCTGGTGAAAGTGACCATTAACTGGAAAATCTATTTGTAGATTTGGCGAATGAATGTTAATCAGAAGGGAAACATCATTTTTCTTGTTATACCTAAACAAACTAAATAAACAAACTGTCTTTATTTACATGAATGTTTTACTTTGTTTATATGTGGCGGACCCTGCCACCTTTCCAGCTTCAAACAGTGTTCTGGGGACCTTATTTTCCTCTGAGAACAGCTTGTTTATTCAGTTATGGAAAAAATAAATATTTCTGAGTTTGTATTATTACCTCATTAATATTGTAAAACTCTCCAAAACGTAGGAAACAGGTTTTGAGAAGGAAGAAGAATGTATTGAATAAAAAAAATGGATATATCTGGTTCTGCTGTATTGATTTTGATCTTTTGTTTTTAAACCGTCCATAATGAGTCCGGCTTCCTCTGGAGCCACGAAAAGTCTTCATGTGACTGTGCAGTCGTACTCCACAAGACCTGTGAACACACTTTTATGCCTAAAATGAGTGGAGTTACCCTTTAAGGCCCTTAACATGTCCGTTGGTGATGTGTATTAATGCTTCATATCCTGATATTCCCGAACAAACTGCGAGTAAGTGAACCTACCATCAAAAATCTCAGATTTGTTTGCTGATAATCAAAGAATGAACGCCATTTTTGTTTGGTCTTTGTCGTTATTTCTCTTGTGACAAAATTAGTTCTGGATGGATGATTCCTTTGGTTCGTCCTTGTAAATAAATAAATGCATTGAAAGGACTCGTAGCTGATTGGATACAGCATGTAGGTCAGGATCCTCACACACTAACCATCCTTTTTTTGGGGTTAATTACATCATTGAATCGGCAGATCTTTCATAAGCAACTGTTTACAGTCTCCTAGCATCCCCAAACAAACAGCTTGTCTTCTGGCTTGAAACTCTGTGTCATTAGTGCCTGGCGCTGGTGCTGTTTGTAGTACTGTGCACTATTTTTATCAGACTGTAAGCCTCATAACGCCTCCTATCACACACACAGATTCCATCCTTAACACCACTCAGGGCTCAGTGGGCCTTGGCCAAACGCAAATACACTAGTTGGTTACTAAAGTTATATTCTGTGTCAGCTCACTTACATGTTTTCTGTTGGATATGTGGGAGTCAGCAGTGAATAAATAACAGATCTGTCGCAAAGACGTCCCTCGAGGAGATTCCTCTTGAGATCAGTCAGTGTGCCTTGTGTCAGAGTCTGTTACAAACCGAGGAAGGTGTAGAAGTTCGTCTCCAACGTAAAGAAAATAAAACATTACAGATAAGAGGTTGGTTGTGCACCACCTGTTGACCTCAGGGAGCGTTTAAATCCCCCACAGTGAGGAGGAAACAAATCCTCGACAACCAGACTGGAGAGCTGTAACATTTGGTTCATTGTTCAGAGACTGTTTGACGTTGTTTCCTTATTACTTCCTTTTTTTAAAATCTTCCTTGTGCGTAGACAGTCTGTCAGGTGCTAAACAACATGTCAGTGGTCCTGGCCGAATTACACCAGCTATCGATCCGTTACAGAATTAATTTTAATCCCTGTAGTCTGGCTCCGCTTTACATCTCAGAACTCCTAACACTTTATTCTGCTCCAAGAAACCATGAAACCAGAGAATTACATGTTGTTAACAGTTCCAGGTTCAAAACAAAGAGGGATAACACCTTTACAGTTTTAACTGCAACACTTTCAAAAACATTTTCAGAGGTTTTAATATTGCTCTTTTATACTTTGTGTTACTGTTTTACATTTCTTGTTTTACTGCTCTTGACTTCCCTGATTTTATTGCATTTTATTATTATTATTTATCACTTTGGGGGGAAATTGCGTACGTTACAGTTCTAAAATAGACAATATCACACTGTAGATATAAACGAGATTTAAATGGAGAAAGATAATAAATAATAATGTATAAAGTACTAAAAAATAAAGTACTGAAATATAAAAATAACTTGAAACAAACATGTACACAAAACTATAATATATAATATATATCTAATATCACCAGAGCCGCTAGCTATTTAGCTCAGTTAGCCGTGCAGTTAGCGGTCAAGACTGGGAGCTCGGAGCACCGGGGAAGCGTTGGTGTTTATTCTGCTCGTACAGGAGCTGTGGACCTGCTGGTTAGCATGCTAACGTCAGTAGATATCTCTGCAACATAACAGACGTTATAATGTGATAACTGACCCTTTTCGTTCAACTCAAAATCGCCTTTCAATCACCTGAAATGTAACTATTTCATCGAAAAAGAAAGGAAAACATTCACATTTTGATGATGCCTGTGCTGTCAGAGAGGGAGTTCAGCTATCCACATCCTGCACAAAGACCTGGTTTGAATTCTGACAACTCTTCATGGCACGCAGCGATCAAATCGCCCCTCGTTGACCTTCCACCGAGCTATGCAAACAGTTCATACTCACTGTCATTTTCCTTTGCAGCGCAGGTGTCGGACACTCGGGCGTGCCAAAGTTAAAATTAACCCCCGACAAAATCTCTGCCTTGACCACAATGTGGGGCCACACATGGCTCCTTGTCTGTCTGTCACTACTGTTACGAGCTGTTTATGGTCTCTCTGCAGGCTCGAATACCAAGAGGCAGCGGACGACTCTGAGCAGTGAGATCAGCAGATGGAAGTGAAGTAAAAGTCAGTAAGATTAAAGGGACTGCACGCATGTTTTCTCCCTGCAACATGAAACTTGAGGAGCATTTTGTGTCATCATTCAAAATGGAGCAAACGAGGAACAAGTAAAAATAAGATGAAGGCCGTCAAAGCCAGAGTCCATCTAGAAAACACCAAAAAGTTCCAAATTATCACCTTTTTATTTATTTTCATATATTATTTATATATATTTAACTGACAGTAGCCCAGTTGTTCAGTTCGGCTTTGTTTAACAGTTTCTCCAGTCTTTATTAGAAGTACAACAAGTGACTTTTTCCTCTTTTCAAAGCAAAAATGTTGAAAATTTGTGCACTTGCACTAACAAGAAAACGGGAAAGACTGTATTTTATCAGTATTTTATTAATTAATCTAATTGTATTCCTGCTTATCTTAACTGAACCATGTCAGCATGATTAATTTAATAAAGAACAGAGATGGAAAACGAGACAATAAAATCTACATCTCAAATCAAAATGTCTGTCTTGTTTGCTGAGAGGAAATTGAGACCTCAGCGGTGTATTTTGATTTTCAAGATATAAAAACAGAAGTAAAAGATGAGGCTTACCTTGCGGGGGGAGAGTGAAAGTGCCTCGAAAAACAGAGAAGAGTGATACGTCTCTTCCTCCTCGTTTATAGAAACGTGTGGTGAAGACCGGCGTGGAGAAGCTTCTTGCAACCAACAGTCTGACAACCACTTGGTGAAATCACATCTGAATTATAAATAGTTCCCTCTCTGGAGGCCTTTTCAATGATGTTGTCTGAAGGATGATCTGAGTTAAGAGTGAGTAATGTGCCTGCAGGGTGTGCTAACGTTTCTAAAAGGTTGTAAATGTAGAAAGGTTCAAACGTTCTGCATCATTTATGACAATGACCTCGTGCCGTTTGTGACGTGAAGGATGGGCAGGTTGAACCGTTGAGCTCTGTGACAGTTTGACATTTGCATCCTGTTGCTTTTGGCTGAAGTCCAGAGAGACACTGACTTCCCGTATTGTAATTTCTTTCAGGCCGCTATCTCAGGTTCCACATTGATTGGGCAACAAACCAACAGATCAATGTGGGACCAGAGATAGCAGCATGAAAGACACTACAGGTCCTGCGTCTATGTGACCTCCAGTTGTAGCATTTGAACATTAACATGAAAACAGAACATTTGCAGGTTCCCGAAGATACACAATTTCTATTTGAATGATCTGTTTCAGCATGTGCGTCTGTACCGATGGTCTAAGATCAACTTTTACTAAAATTAGAGCTGTTGCAGCCGAGCTAGCAGCTCTATGAGGCTGTTTCCAGGCACAGCAGTTCACCCAAAAAAGGAAAATTCAATCATCATCAACACACGATATTGTCTTTTTAATACCAGGGCTCTAATTTTTCTCCTGGGCTTTGCATCGCCCAAGACGATGGTGATTGGTTCAAAGAAATACAATCCATCCAACAGTTGTCGAGACATTTCAGTCGAACCACAGATGTAGTAATGGTGGAAAACTCAGGGGATGACTTAAGTTGTTAGGGTTCATCCTCTGGGCACCATGAATGGCCGTCTACTAGATGCTGTCATATTTCACTGATAGAGAAAAGTTGAACCTGCTGGTGGCGCTAAAGAAAAAGTCAGGGGACCACAAACGTCATTAGGATTGAGACAAGTCACTAAAAAACAAAAAATATCACTGAAGATAAGAAGTCAGAAGATCACCAAAGTCGTTAGGCTTCAACCTCTGGGGAACATGAATGTCTGTACAGAAGTTCAGGGCAATCCTTCCAGTAGTTGTTGAGATATGTCGGTCTGCACCAGAGTCGTGACAGACGTCACACTGCCGTGTTGCACCTGTCTCATCCAGGTGAACACCCACTGATCAGACACACAACAGAACACTATAGAACCACGAGTTGCAGCGTAGCTCTGCTCAGACAGACGAGTAAACAGGGTCTCGTTACTCACAGGATCACAGCATCACACAGTGAATAAGCTGTCTAATTAAAAAGCTACCATCAGACAACATGTCCTCCCCCTCTGGTGTCCGTCCAGAATCACATCTCTGCACCAAATGGCAGCGTGGTCACACAGAAACAAGCTCCAGTGTTTTCTGTGAGACATCTGATACGGTAGCGACCCGGTGACAGATGCACGGACCGGCTGCTGCTGCGGTGAGAGTTCAGGTTGAGGACAGAGTCACTCGGAGTTGACGGGAAAACAAGAGCAGCGACCACAAGGCTTCTGATATTTGATTTGAGCTCAGACTCACACCTTTGAGCCTTCAGCTGGACGACACTCAGAGCTGTCTGAGGTCATCTCTCTTCTCTGTGTCACATGAAGTCAAACAAACAGACTGAAAACAGAAGGACCCTGTTAAAGTCTTAATACTGTCAAACATAAAATCCTGTTCCCAGACTCAAACTGGAGAGTGTGTGGGTTTTCCCCAGGTGCTCCGGTTTCTCCCCACACAGTATTTTATAGACATATTATATGAGCTGAGGGTGAAATTATTAATATGCATTAATACGAAATGATCCAAAACGAAAGTTAAAAAAACACATACAATGTATCAATAGTTGAATGAGGATTAATATAAAATATAATTCATCATTATTATTATTATTATTATTATTATTATGGATTAAGGGACTCAGCAGCATCTCTTAGTTCTCAGCTTAATTTTACTTTCTGGTTAATGCTCGGAGGATGATGGTGATCTTGAATATGTATTATAAATATAAATTACAATCATTCAAAACCACCAAAACAGTTTATTTCCTTGTGTAATAATCTATTCTTCCTTTTGCTGGGGACCAACAACAGCCCACTCATGGACCCCAGTTTGAATAAAAACCAGTGCTTCAGAGTCTGTGCTGCCACCCTGTGGTCTCTCTGAACATGCTAGTTAGTGTTAGGGACCTGAATTTAAGTAATTTAAGAGTAAAACTCTTGAGCAAGTATGTAAGAAAATTTGTAAAAGTATCTGCATATACATTTAAAATTAATTTAAAATAACTATATGTAACACAATCGATTAAAAAGGATTTATCACTGCTTTAGTCTCAGTCAGTCAGTTGTAGCTGTTCGAGTCGGGGCAACTTTTACTTTACATACAGTTATATAGTAAAGTCCAGTTCCCAGCCTGAGGGTCAGCATCATAACACAAATCTGAAGGGTCATGAGATGATTAACTGGAGAGGAAACGAGAACAAAAAATAGGTTTTGCTACAAAACTCTGTTGTTATTTTGGAGACTTTTCACTTATCTTTATCATTTTTGGGCCTCCAAAAGTGATTTAAACAAAACACCTGAGAAGTTTTTTTCTTAACATGTGTTTGTAATGAAAAACATTAAGCTGAGAGGTAACAAGTACCTAAAGCTGTCTGATAAATGATAGTAAATGATGGCTAATGGTGTCAAAAGTACAATATTTCCCTCTGAGATGTAGTGGAGGATGAGTATAAATGAAGAAAATTTAAATAAAGTATACAGCAAGTACCTTAAAAGTGCACTCAAGTACAGTATCTGAGTAAATGTACTGTCTTATTTCCTTGTGATGTCATATTAATATGTGTGTGTGATGTTTTCTGATGTTTCTGATGCAGACAGACAGACAGACAGACGGACAGATGGAGCCGAGTCCCTTTCATAAAGCTTTATTTCACAGATCCCCTGTAACAGGAGGCCGAGGCAGCCGGGCTCATTATACATTTACATACACTGTCTGTGGCCGGTCCTTACGATGCTCCCCCGTGTTAAATAACTCAATAATTCAAGACAAAAACAACAAACACACACACACACTGTTCAACTTAAGGTAACAATAACAATATCGTAACGACGGTAATAATAACAACCATTGTCAAATATTATGTATTTCCAGGATCTTATACTGTATTTTCTAAAATTTTTGTTACACAGTCAGTCATCTTTAAGGTGCACCATAAAATCTGTACGTGACGTTTCAGTAAAACTTGACAAATGCTGCACCAGAACACGCGGTGAAGACAGAGAATACTTGTTGTTGTTGTCGTTGTTGCATGTTTTTTATATTTCAGATGAGTTTGTTTTTTTTTCTTTCTCCAGGCAGAGTTTTTTTTTTTCTTCTCCTCGTCATCTTTTGTCCTCTGTGGCAAGATACTGTAGATGTGAGTTTTTCAGCGCAGTTCATCGTTTGTTTGTTTGGCACACTATTCTTATAAGCCGCTGTGGTGTGGCATGAATCTCATAGCTCAAGCTGAGACATAAGGCGCGTCTCCATGGATGTGTGGGGACTCACAGGACCTCTGCAGGGAAACAAAAACAAACAGGTGAGACCGGCCAGAAACCTTCTCTTTGATATTTAATGTTCATTTCTTAAATGTGGAATCAAAGCTTTATTTTTCCAGCAGGTTAAACGTGAGGATTTGCTGCTTCAGTATTTTCAGTTAACGTGCACACATTGGGTTTATTTGTATTCTTGAACATCTTTCCTCTGAGACACACGTTAAATGCTCTCTCTTTTTATTATTTTCCGTTGGTACTGTGTACTCCGGGGTTTGCTGCGGGCGTCGTCTCTTTGTTTCTTTATGTTTCTGATCATTTTGTGTTCGTGCAGTTCGTACACATGAGGACCGAGAGGATTTCTGATTCTTTGTGCGCCCCCACAGCGAGGGAAAAAGCCTTTTGTTTGTACGCACAATGAAGAAAAGAATGTCTTGTCATCTTGGGACGGCGGTTTACAGAATATCTGATCTTGAATTTTCCATTTTTACCATTTCAATAGGCGACAGAGTGGTCTTTTGGGGGCCTTGTAATTAAAAGATAAAGGTTTTACCACTGTACCCCTTTCACACTGGCCAAAAAACCCACTTACACCCACTAACATCTGGTTTTTATGTGCAGGGTGACTGTTAATTATCAGAGTCTGCAGTAGTCACAGGTACTTATCGCCTCCGGCTAGGCTCGGCTGTGACGTGAACTCAACACCAGATTGAACAGGCTAATTTAATCTCCTCTCCGTCACAGCATCTCCTCTGCGATTGCTACGACGTGTGTTGACGTTAAGGACGCTAGCTAGCTAATATCTTTCCGTCCGTCTCCGTCAGGTAGCGCTTGATCATCGCTCAGCAGGTTGTGGCTTCCGTGTGGTCGGAGCCAACAGAGACCAGAAAGAAGCGAGATGCGTCACTCCTCAGCAACTTCCGTTATCAGCTCCGGAAAAAACTAATCTAATTCAGAATATCATTGATTAAGACTTATCAAATCAAGATTTTATCAAGTTTCTTCTGGGTGTATTCTGATGAGGTTTATTATCTGCTGTTTTCTACTCTTCCCTGTTTTTTGGGCACGTTCATGATGACGTCAATTGCCTATTTTTAGCAGGTCACCCGTATTTAAAAGACCTCAGTATACACGCTAATTTTGGTGACTTCAGGATTCATTGATTGAAAAGTTCATGTTTAAGTGTTTAGGGTTTTTTCTTTCCATCTTGTTTCATTTAAAGGACTTTGACAGACCTAAAAAGGCAAACACATGATTTTTTTTAGAAGAAAAATGGCAGAAATTAGTGTCCATCTCTTCACCTGCGACATGCTGAGGCTTCATAGGGCCTGTCTTCATCAGGAACGGCTCTCCGCCCTCGAACGCCAGGATCGGCTCGCTGACCAGCCCGCTCTGAGTCTGCGTCGGGTTCCCACTGTTGTTCAGCTGGATGATCTCCTCGAAGTCGGCCGCCTCTCCGTTGGCTGAGACGCCGTTCTGGTGGGCGGCGGGCTGGACGCCGTTTACAACGGGAGCTGACGGGCTGAGGACTGCTGCGCCGGGACTCTGCAGGTTTCCAGCTGCAGCAGAAACATAAATAAATCAGATCCTTCTCAGACTGTTTAAATGACAGACCGACTGTGTTAAAGATGTGACTCTGACCTTTACTGAGCTCTGTGTCCTTGCCGTTGACCTGTGGAGAAGCTTTGACGTCCTTCTGCGATAAGAAAAAACAAAAACACATTTGTTTATTTCTGAAGAAGAAGAAGAGGAAGTTTATTTTCTTCCAGCTTGTTTGAAACGAATCACACAGACCTTATCTCCTGCATCGCTCTTCCGGGTCCTCTTCATAATCTCCTCAAGGCGCTGTGCAGAGCAGACAGGGAGATCACACAGTCAGCTGCTGATGTTTTTCTCAAAAAGAGGAAATACTGATGAGTGTCTGAACTTACCCTCTTCCTCTCCAGACGCTCCTGCTCTTCTTTCTGGAAGTGCTTCTCCCTCTCCAGGCGCTGACGCTCGGCCTCCTCGCGGGCTTTGACCTCGGCCTCCTCCCTCTGAAACAAGAAAACATTGATATGAAGATGACAGAAATAACACTTAGTTAAGTAAAACAACTTCCTGTTCACAAGTGCAGCTAAGAGACATGAAGCACGTGTTGATACGAGCAGTGTGTGTCGAGTGTTGGACATTTTTGTCTCTAAGGCCACTTAAAAGCTGCACTTAACCTCTCACTGTTTACACTAATACAGACTACTTCTTTGTTGTCTGTGGAGAAAATCCCCAGACTCCCTTCAAAAATTGCTCAAATCTGAGAGTTGTCGCATTGGGACAAACTTTATAAACTTTGTGAAAAGCTTTCTATGACTAATTCTTAACTATTCATGCCTTCTTGTTGATTCGGCATTAAATACCAGCCTGTCTGTTTCACAATTTAGACTTGATATACAAAAGAAGATGACATTTAATTGTCAATAAACATGTCAGATTTCACAGATACACTTAACAATAAATAATAAAGGCTACTTCTTTATCATCCGTGGAGAAAATCCCCAGACTCCCTTCAAAAATCCCTCAATTTTGTGATTTGTTGCATTAGGAGACACTTTATAAACTTTGTGAAATGTTGTATCTAACTAATTCTTAACAATCTGGGTGTTCTTGTTAATTCGGCATATGTTACACATGATGATATTTCTTTCTTTTTGTTTTTTTTTGTATTTGCATGCAGAGCAGGGAAGTGAGATCGAGTTACATGTTGATACCAGGTGTGAACTGACTTCAGACTGCAGCTATTAGTTTTGATTTTTTGGCACAAATCTTAAATAGTCGCACACATTTTCAGACAGTGAGAGAGCTCAACACTGTGGAGAAAGTCTCCAGACTCCCTTTAAAAATCACTCAGTTTTGAGGGTTTTCGCATCAGAGAGACTTTATGAGCTTTGTGAAACACCGTCTGCAACAAATTCTTAACTATTTGGACCTTCTTGTAAATTCGGCAAACGTTATACGTGAAAGTAATTCTCTGGACAGACGACTCTGGACCACCAGGGGGCAGCACATGCTCAGTCTGTCCTGCAGCCTCCAGGCCAGGGTTGATATTATGTGAATAACTCCATTACACGCTTCACTGAGTATTTAGAATCAGTACCAACCAAGCAGACGTGTTCAAGTCAGCAGTGAAAACAGAAATTATGATGTGTGCATAAATCACTCATCTGTCGGCCATTTAAATCTGCTGTTTGACCACAGTGAACAGACTTTTGACTGCAGCTATTTGTATACATTTTATGGGTACAAGTCTTCATCTGCAGACACTCGGAGAGCTCAACACTTGAACTAAATGAGCTCTAAAATATATGAGGGCCTCTCCAGCCCGGAGCGAGTGAGCTGTCAGGGTGGAACAATGGTCCGATTCAGGGGAAAATGGGAAAAGCTTCAGGCCCGGCGCACACTGACGCTGCTTATCCGACTATCAGCCCGCTGCAGAGCCAAGAGTATGAGACGGAGGCAACTCAGGACTGTCACTGTCACAATGGCTCCCTCAGCCTCCGCTCATCACCATTATGGAGGTCACCAGCTGGCATCGAGCAGACAAGGGCCCTCTGACTCGCAGGACTCACGCATGACACACATCGTCCGTGACAGCAGCACATATTCTCCTGCTTTAATCTGCCCTGATGCCAGACAGTCAAGGGGTGAGCGAGTCAGACCGGGGCCTGATGTTTGGGCCCCCCACCCCCCACCCCCACCGCTGCCACCGACAGCTCAGGCATCCTCGTATCCATTAATCTGCCCAGATGGTAAATGGGCTTACTGCATGCGGGGATCACAGGGATTCATGTTGGTTAATGGAAAATTAGAGGGTTTTCAGAGCGTAAAGTGTTTACAGTTCAGAAGGAATGATCATGTGTCTCATCGAGGACCTGGACAGTGAGTTCAGTGAAGGTTTGAGGGGTTTGAATCAGTGTGTTCGAGGAGTAAGGCTGCGTGATTTTGCCAGAGACGCTCACCGAAGGCCCCTAAAATGTAGAGAAGTCTGTGCATTTTGGACTGAAACTAGCATTTATTCACCAGTATAGTTCGTGTGTATTAGCTGGTGTTCGACCGTCACCGTGGATACGAATCACCGGCCGTGACGAATAATAATAAGGTCTGCGTTTCCTGTTCACTGACCTGTCTCTGCAGCCTCTCGTTCTCCTCCTGCTCAGCTTTGGCTCTCTGCTGCGCCTCCTTCTCATCCTGAGCTCGCTGGGCTTCGTCCCTCACGCGCTGCTGCTCGGCCATGAACCGAGCCTCCTCCTCCCTGCGCTTCCTCTCCTCCACCTCCCGCGCCATCGCCTCCTCACGAAGGATCCTGACAAGAGAAGGTACGTACTTTATTTTGCAGAAAGTGTTTTAAGTGTGAGCTGCCAAATTTCATGATTCTTTCCAGGAAACCCCCGAGGAAATGATTGTAGCGAGGAAACTACCGGGGTGCGACAAAATAACTTTACATTATGATGCAATTTAATGAAATGCTGGCTTTAAAATGTGTTTTTTTTATTGCAGCACTGTTGTATTGGATTACATCATGTTGTCAGGAGTTCCTGTCTTTTTGTTGAAACTAGATATTTTCACAGCAGCATCAACAGACTGATGTTGATCTTGACGTGACGTCTGACCTGTTCCTCTGCTCCTGCTCCAGACGCTCCTGCTCCTCCCTCTCCCGCTGCTCTCGGGCTTGTCTGCGTTTCTCGGCCAGGGCTCGAGCGGCCTCCTCCGGGTCGTTGGTGCCGGCTGATGGCCTGCTGGTCGGAGCAGCCGGGGTGGAGGCAGCTGCAGCAGCAGCAGCAGCAGTAGTGGTGGTGGTGGGTGCAGCAGAAGGAGCAGGATTAGTGGCGGCGGCAGGAGAAGCAGCCGAGGCAGCCGGCTCTACGCTCGGCACCGCTGGAGAGGCGGCTGAAACGACCGGAGGGCTGAGGGAAGGAGGTGTGACCGGAGCAGAGGACACCACGATGGCAGGGACGTCTGTCAGAGAGGAGACGGAGAGACACAGTCATAAGGTAGAAAAGATTTAGGTTTATAAGGTACTTTAAAAATGTCTGTGATATTCATCTTGACCACATGAACTGTGCAGCCATGGAGTAAAGTCACACACACACTCTGCTGTCATCGTGTGTGTTCACACTGTTTTCACGCTGAAACACAAATGTCGGCCAAATCCTCGAGGTCACCTTGAAGCTTGGAAACACTCACTCTTTTTCTCCTCTGAGCCATCAGGCTGCTGGGGTTCGTGGCCCGTTTCCACGACCGCAGTGACTGTCTGGGGCTGGACCCTGGCCGGCGTCTGGGCTCGTTTAGGTCTGGTCTTGGTGCCAGGAGGAGTCTTCTTGCCTGCGGGGGCCTTGGAGGCTGCTGCAGGCACCAGCGGGGACAGGGGCCGGCTTTTTGGGGCAGCAGGTGATGGAGGTCTGTTTTTGGGCTTCGGGGTGCTGAGGGGCAAAAGAGAAAAGGGGATGTGATTTCACAGCAGTGCAGGGAAAAGGTAATAAGGTTCCCAGTGCTCTACATAAAGCTCATATCTAGGTCATGTGGAGGAGATGAGCGACTCGATCTGAAACTCCACACTTGGTCGCCATTACTCTTTGGCTGCAGGGGAGTGTAACGTGAGAGGAGGAGATGCAGGAGCCATCTTTCCCTCCTGTGAACCAGTCAGGAAAACCCCCTTCTGCTGCTGGCAGACCGTCCATCGACTGCTCACTGAAAAGTGTCCAGCAGCATCTCTTTTGGTAGTTAGATTATAGCACCTTGAACCATCTGTCAGACATTAACCTGCTCCGGGGATGAAACGCGAGGACACATGAGCTCCCTCTCTCTCGCTGCCAGTCCTCAATATTAAATTAATGTAACATTTTCAGAGCTATAAATACAGTCTGTCAGGGATATCGGTGATACCTGGTCTCCGGCCTGGATCTCGTGGTCGTGGCAGTGGGCGATGCCGTATGTCTCTTCTTCTGCACTTTCTCCTTTGTGAGGGCTATCTTCTCTTTTTCATTCTCCCTCTCCTTGTCTTTCTTCTCCTTCTTCTTTTTGTCCACCTTGAAGAAAGACGGGACAATGATCAGTGATGACCACAGGCGAAGGCCGGCGCTTCTGCTCCAGATAAAGGCCTTTTGTTAAACCTGAAATATAGAGGCTCCTCCCAGATCACATTATAAGACAAGAAAAACAATCTTCAACCCTGGCATGACTGTCTGTTTCTCTTTCACATGCCATTCATAAAACGACTGTGAAGCATTTATTGATTCATTTTTAAATAAGCCTTAAGCACAACATTGACAACGAAGCACAGAACAACATTATCATTTATTTGTTTCAGGCAATCTGATAAATCTGAGTCCAATATTCACTCTCATATTAAACTCGTGTTTGGGCTCCTGAGGGAAATATTTGCCTATTTAGCTGCCGAATGCTCCATTATGTTTACAAGCCAGATGCTAACTGTGTCTGTCTTCTGTTTGTTGTTGGGCAGGGTGGGATATTAGAGTTTTATAACTGTAAAACGATGCTGATAGGAGCAGTGAGAGTAGGACAAAAAAGTCAAAGTGAAGCCACAGAAACGAGCTGGAAGAGGCTAAGAAGCTCCACAGACACCTTTAGCATTACACATAATCATTTAATCTGTCATTCATATGAACTTGATCAGGGGGTTTAGAGCTTTAGGTTTCAAAAAAACATAGCTGTCGTCTTAGCTAGTGCTTTTAATCCATCATGGCTATTTTTGTGTGAGTTTTGGAGATTAGAGCAGCTATTAAAGATCCAACTGGTTCTCTTGCAGGACCCGTACTCTGCCTCTAAATTGGTTTTACATCTATCTGTTTTGCATGATGAAAGCCTCGACAGCGTCATGGTACTCAGTGCAAAAAACATCCAACAAGTTTTTCAACGGGAGAAGGCGAGAAAAGCGTCAAAGTTCATACATAGGCGCCTTCTTCCCATTGGAAAGACTGCAGACACCCAGCCTGTCCGCTCTGCCTAGCCAGCCCAGAGACACTCTGGCAGCAAAGAGCTGCTCTGGAGGACGAGTGACCCCGAGTGGAGCAGCAGAAGACCGTGAAGGAGGACGAAGAGGTCGGTGTGTTTACTGGAGAAACTACATCTCAAAAATGGCCGTATCGTAATGCAACCAACGAAGGCAAACCAATCAGAGGCGTACACTCACAGTATGTTTTATGTATGAGAGTCATCATGTGTACTTACCGGTGTGGAGTTTCGTCGACGCTGGCGCTGGGTGATGTCCGGCGTGCTGGCCGAGGAGACCCTCCAGCGCTCGGCGGCGTTCTGGTGCGGGTGGTGATGGGAGCTGGCGTTCAGCGGGCTGGCGGAGGCTGAACGGGAGCAGTGGTGAGAGTCTGAGTAACACATAAACATGCAGAGAGCGGCAGCAGGGCCGAGGTCAGGGCCCCCGACACTCACACATACACCATGCAGAGTGATGATGACACGACCTCGCAGTGAGGCCACAACATGCTGCGAGCCGTCACTCACATCTAGAGGACAGATGAAGACGTGATGGCTGAGGAGAGGGCGACTTATTTTACTGGTTTTTGAATCTCACAAGGTTAATTATCTTTTTATTGTTATCCATTAGTGTCTTTTGTAGCTTTAGTATTGTGGTTTTTTCTGCAGGATTATTATAAAATCAGTGTGCAGAGCATCAAAACTTAATGACTTTTCCCGGATTTAATGGTTGTAGTTTGCCATAGTTTGCCATTTTCACTTCGTTTTGACATTTGTTTTATGTCACATTCAATCAATTAATCCAACACATAATTGACAGATTAACTGACATTGATGATAAAAGGTTAAATACAGCCTTATCGTCAATCAAACCAAATGTCAACACACAATATGAGTAACACATAGCTACATGAAGAGAGGTGAAGAGATGAGACTGAAACAAGTTACTTATAAACCACAAATGCCACACAGAGGAGAGGATTATGGGTACATTAGGTAGTAAGATCAGGTCGGGTGTCTCACACTCACGGGAGTCGCTGTTGTTGAGGAGGGTGGCGGCGCTGCGACTGCGGGCCAAGAAGGACAGCGTCGGCGTCATGAGCCGCTCCACGATCCGGCTCTCCCACGGGCTGAGACGCAGGCTGCGGGCTGACACAAGAGGGCGCCGTCAGTTACTGTCAGAGCACACAGGTGCTCACAGGTGCTCCACACAAACAATCGCAACACAAACCCTCATATCTCCTGCATACTGTCTGTCGCACAGGTGAACACTCACACGGCAGGAGGTGATTCAGTCCTCACTGATGACGCTGCAGCACATCCTCGCTTCCCTCACACACACACACACACACACACACACACTGAACACACTGCCTCCGTCGGATGCAGAGTGGAGTTTTACGCTGCGTTCATGTGCGGCAGGAAACATCTAAACTCGGAACTTGATTCCTCAAAGTAGGATGATGAAGTCTGAGGACATTTTTGCTTTTGTCAGAGGTAAATAAACACTGTTGTCTCGTGTTTATTCATCCAGACAAACCCTGATAACTTCTACAAACAAAGAAGCAGCGTTTGTTTCCTGGATTTGAGTTTTCTGACAAAATTACAGACATGAATAAAACGCAGGACTTTACTGTACAGATCTTTCCAGCGGCACATGAATGCACACTTGATTGTAAAAACATTTGGAAGCATCAATAATCTCATTGGCTGTTTTCGACATCAGGAGGCGGAGCCGAGAAACAAATCTGACGTACAAAAATAAACGGAAAGAACTTTTTTTTATCTGTTTACTGATTAAATTCATGATTTAGGAAGTTTAGCAGGAGAGCAAGCTTACATACAGTAGTATCTGAAAGATAGAGTCATTATCTACTAACTCCCATGCTGATGGAAAGTCAGGTGAAGTTTTGTAGATTCACAGCAAAACAACGCTGCAGCGTTCTCCTGAAGTTCACAGGGACTTGTTTTAAAATGTAATAAAACTGAAAGAAAACATAAAATGGCTCCATACAGCTCATCTGGCATATTTCAAGTCTTTGGATGTATGAGGCCATATTTTCTTTTGCTGTGAAGCTGCAGAAATGTTTTGTGGACTACAGAACTTCACCTGACTTTCCATCAACATGAGAGTGAGTAGATGATGACTGAATTTTCATTTTTGAGTGAACTTCTCCTTTAACTTGCTGTATGACGCTTTCATTCTCTCCCAAATGTGCCTGAAGAACCTGTAGGTTTGTTGAAAATCTATCTGATCACCTCGCCCTGACAATTTAAGTGGTGTTACTCACCAGTGTTGATATCCGATAGAAACAAAATAAATACTATTTTCCTTTCTTTAGCTTCACCCAGTGATGTTTAACTCATCCAGTGAGATTATTGCTGCAGCTCGGACGTCTTTTTTTTTTTTTTGTATAACTCAAACTCCGGTCTGCCGATCAGACGCTCTCAAACATCCAGATGAGTCGTACAGGATGAATGACCGAACCTTAACCCACACGTTACACACAGTACCAAACATTAGATAACAACACACCAACGTTAATCCTCATTACTTACCGCTCAACAACACATCACACAAGAAGCCAAAGTGTTTACTGTTTACTCGGCCTCACTCAAACCCGATGCAGTGCAGAGGCCCGGCATGACATTAGTGCTGTTTGTTCTATAAGCGACACGCACTCCCCCTGACTGTAACACCATCCCGTGTCACACTGTGTGTGTGTGTCTAACTGTTATTGAGTGTCATGGGATGAAAAATTCCACATGTATGACGTCCAACAACAGCAGAATATAATCAGATGCATTGTAATGAAGGGTGGAAAACACACACACACCAAAACATCAGTCTCTCGTGAGTATTAAAAAAGTAAACTTGACGTCAGGATAAAGTTGCTTTTAGTCAGAGGTCGGCGCCATCTTTGATTCTAGACGAATCAAATCAATCTGAAAGTATTTTTCAGAAATAAAAAAGTTTTATTTTACATCAATACTAGAGAAGTCTCTTCACATAGAATATCATAGAGAGGAAGACAAAGCTCAAACTTTTTCAACAGTAACTGAATAACTAAAAAAAAAAAAAACGATTGAAGCCCTTTCCTACAAATAATTTAAACTTTAGGCCTGCAGACAGCGGTGGAAAGGAGTACATTTACTCTCTTACTCTATTATTTACATGCTATCCTACGTTACACTTAAACTTTACGGCATTTTTGAGTTAAACATGCATCTTTTCAATCCACTGGATTAATTTAAAAACTGTAACTGTTTTAAAAAACAATCTATGATATGTTTCTTAAATATGATCATAAATAAAGTTCCTTGATTCACTTTCTTGCCAAGAGTTAGATGAGAGGATTGATACCACTCTCGTCTGAAGGCTAAATATGAAGCAATAACCAGCTGGTGGTTAGCTTAGCTTAGCTTAGTTATGCACAAGCCCCTGGACAAAGACTCCTGGCAATGAAATCGTTCGGCACGTAACCCCCTTGGAACCAACAACTCAACCTTTTTATTCCGTGTTTATTTTGGGCTAAACTGATTGGCTGCTTCCTTTAGCTTCATGATTAGCGTATAAACATAACAAAACTCTTTGCACGAGAGACAATAAGTCTATTTCCCAAAAATGGTGAACTACTCCTTTAAGTAAAACATCTGGATTCCTTTTCCTCCACTGCTGGTGACTTGATATCGGTAAGTGTTGCGTGCGTGTAGGTTTTGTTCTGCTCCTTTGAAACACAACCGAAAACAATCACACAGGGGACAGCAACATACAGATGGACACTGAACGCACCATCTCAACGTGACATCGAACGAAACGCGACAGCTGCTCCGGTTTGAGCGAACTTCCTGTCCTCTCATGACAAAAACTTCCACTGACAACATGCTGCACAGATATTTAGTGACTGCTCGACTTCTTCTCAGCGCTCTATTGTGGTGTATGTACACAAAGGTATGCATGACACCCATAAACACACACCACACATACACATGATAATAGTGCAATCACAACGGCGCCGCCAGCAACGACACGAGTCGTGTTGTTTGTACGCGTCTACGTAAAAAAAACAAAAAAAACACTCCTTATATCATTTCTTATGTAACATCACATGCAGTCACCTCTGCTGCACGTTGGCCGGATCATTTTAACGACATGTTTTATGACTAGCTGATAACTCGACTACCTCCTGTTGCTAGGCAACAGTCGTTTCCCTCCTCCTCTTCTCTCTCAAATGCGGCAAGAGGAGGCCGAGCTGAGCTGCTGCCTGCTGATGGACCGCTCACCTGGAGGTAGATTGATGTCTGGATCTACAAACGTCATAGCTCCAGCATCACTACCCCTGCCCTCCCCTCCCCCCACCACCACCAGACTGTTACTGGTACACTGAGCAGAGCATCTCCCCAGGCCACGAACACCAGCTCTGATATCGACTCTGGCTCTGCAGAAATATGATTCAGCGCCAATTTGTCCTTTCATGTTCCCGCAGTATCGGAGGATCTGTATCGGTAATGATCGAGCTCCAAATCTGAATCTCTTTTTGTCGGGAGGCCGAGAGCCGAACTGCTGATTGCACTGTGGGTGATACGATCTGTAATGACACATGTTATGAGGCGCGACGAATCTGAGATGAAGACAGCGCTGCTTATGTACAAGTGGGGAACTCAGGAGTCAGATGAAATGAGTTTGATACGACAAGTTAATTTAAATATTTATCATAATACAGCAGCTGCCACCATGACTGAAAGAGATCTGCTCAGTTTCTTGTTTAACAAGATCCTGATTGTGTTATAAAAAGATATTTTTCATGTTATTTTTACACGTTTTCCTCATTTTTACTACATATTAAATAATTCAGTCTTAAAAGAAACTATTCTTGCTATTATACTATGCTATTTCCAAACTGTATGTTCAGTGGTTGTCTGGCGTTAATGGGTTGTGTCTGTGTTTTCCTTCCTACAGTGGTGGTGCCTGCACAGTGGATTGTGAGCCATAGTTTCCCCGGTAAACACACCAGCCTCGTTGGTTGGCGCAGCTGCAGTGTCTCTGGGCTTGTTAGGCAAAGTGGACAGGCTTTGTCATTAACGGCAGTAAATCAAGAGTTTTGGGGTTTATGAACGTTGGTTGGACAAAAGACGCTATTTGAAGACGTCACTTCGGGCTCTGAGAAATTGTGGTGAGCATTTTTCACAATTTTATGACATTTTATAGACTAAACAAACAGATTGATTGACAATGAAGATAATCCTTAGCTGCAGCCGTACATTGTGCGCATGTTAGCATGCTAATGTTAGCGTTTAGCTCATAGCACCCTCCACTGCAGCTAGCATGGCAGCAGGCTCTTGTTTGTTCTAACAACACACCAAGTTGTGATGTTACAAAGTGAAAAGTTTCTTGTTTTTTTGTGATACAACAAGCTAAAGTGATGTGTTGTTAAAATAGTGTGTGGTAATGAGGAGAAAATATGTAGTAAAACATTAAAAATGCCTTGTAATAACGTAAAAAGGATTGTTTTACGATGAGAAACCTTTCATGTTATAACAAGAAACTGAGCATTTTTTGCCCTGGTGGCAGCAACACGTTAATGTAAACAACTAACCAAACAAAAGAGGCTTAATCTCTATAGAAATATTCTATGTATTTAGACAAGATAACACATAACAAAACAAAACATAACACAATGCAAGTGCATTTAGTTGCTCTTACTTTCATTTGCAACAGTCACACTATAATATCCACCACCAACACCACCACCACCACCACACCAAACCACCGACAGTAAAGTGCAGGGGGACAACCAATAAAGGAGGTGTTTGTGACAAGATGTGAACTTATAAACCTATGAAACACCAAAAATATATCACAAAATATGGCTCAGTGATGTCAATGTGAGAGGGAGGCTGATCAAAAATGCAAAGGAGACTCAAATCAATGACAACCACCAACTGAAATCAAAAAACCACGATGCATACGAGACCGAGAGCGTGATAAGAGGAGGGAGTAGGTGGTAAATGACCAGTCACCAAGCACAGGCAGGCAGGCAGGCCACCAGAAACGACAGTTATAATAATAACAAAAGAAGAAAAACCAAAAACCAGATTAGGAGAGGAGGAGGAAGGGGAGGTGGAGGGGGATGAAGAGGAAGGGAGGAGGAAGCCTGGTGGACATTGACGTCGGGTCGTCCTTACTTCTGTTGGGGGAGTTCCAGAGCGTGGCAGAGGACTTGGACAGCCTGTTGTTAATGACAGGGTCCACCTGTCTCGGCAAGTTGACCGTGGAGGCCGAGCATCTGCCTGCACCGGAGAGAACGCAACAGACAACAACTGTTCACAAGGCGGCCGGGGTGCAGGCGGCCCCAGCTGAGGACTGATAAAGGCTGCCCTCGGTCTGGATCTGGAGGGAGACTCACCATTCTCTGAGGACAAACTAGCTTCCCTTTAACATTCAGCAGGAGATTAAGTTCAGTTTTGCGGGCAAAAAGGGGGAGGAAATTTGAGGAGAGTGTGGGAAGGGTGTGGTATAGTTAGGCATCACTTTACTTAAAAGCTTCCTTCTGCTGCAAGAATATCACACAAGCGCTCTCTCACACACACTCGGGATCTTTCACGCTTGTCTTGACCTCAGCGTCACGGGTCCAACAGAAGCAGCCGTCACATGTTTGACACCAAAAGTCTGAAGGCCAGTCTGAAAGGAAAGTTATCTCGCAACTCTCTGAAAAAACACACTTCTAATATAATGAAACATGTGCGTGACAGCTACCTTGTTGCTCGTCTTTATGCCTCTTTGATCACTTTTAAATGGAGACATTCGCTGAGGAATTACAATATTTTAACATCATTAATGACTGTATCTGCCTCTGGTATCCACACCCTTCTGACAGCGAACCCTTCACAAGCTATTTCCCTGAATTGCATCATTTGGACCAGTGAGTCACTGGTGGTCTGTGCAGCCTCGCTCAACTTGAAGCCTTGAAGTTTCTGTGAGGATGTGATATATGATATATTCACGTCATTGTGTTCTCTTTAGGTTGTTGTTTGTTCGACACTCACTTTCTCGGCGGGAGGTCTGGTTGAGTCCGCCCGCCCAGGACCACCTCTGCTGGCGGATCTCGGCCCACGTCTTCTTCGTCGACCTCTTGATAGCCGCTTCATATCTCTCCTGGAGAAACGCGCAGGCAACAGTTAGTCGGTGTTTGCAAACAGTTAGCGCAGCTTCACATTAAGACTGGACTGGTTTTAGAAAAAAGAGCATAATAGCCTAAAAAGAGCAAATAATTTCCTCAAGAATTACTCAAATGAATCTTCTGTTTGTGGAGAAAATAACTGTTTGGTAGAAGAGCTTATGGCATGTGCGACTTGTGACAAGGACGCACAAGAAAACCACAAAATAGCCAGAAATGTTGAGAACCACCGCTGTGATCAATGGCTGTTAACTCAATTACAGCCAAAAAAATCTGCACTTCAGACCAACTGGAAAACTGGCGGTCTGCCTGTGCTTGGCATCCCGACTGACACTCAAGATGGGACTAAATCCAGTTACACAAGCAATTTTCCAGTGGTCAAAAACTGCACTTCGCTATCAGGCTTGTATAAACACTGGCACAGAGCAGATTTTTCCACCCTGACTTCAATTAGCACTAAATATTTTTGGAGAGCAGGACGCAGATCTTTGACCGGCAGTAAAAGAAATCTGTTTGTTATCGAATGTTTGCCCACAGTCGCGATAACATCAATTACAACCATATTAGCTCAGTCAATACTCATAACAAGCTTTAAAATCATATTGGTTTTGGTTTTGAGCTGCTTCATCTGGAGTTAAACTTTGCGTTTTCTGACCTTGTTCTTTTCTAGCTTCTGTCTCTGTTTCTCCTCCAGCAGAGCTCGACGTTTCTCAGCCTTCAGCCTCTGTTCCTCCAGCTTCCTCCTGCGGTCCTCCAGCTGGCTCTCCCTCAGACGTCGGGCCTTCTCCTCCTTCTCCAGCCACTGGGCCTTCTTCGCCGCTGGGGGAGGTCGTCACGGAGAGAAAAGTGGTTAAAATTCAGCCAAAGAAGCAACAAAGAGGAAGAGTGAGTAATGAAAATGACAGCAGAAAGTTAGAAAAAGTTGCTCAGCCCAAGTTGTTTTTTTTCTGCTTTTGTCTGGGAAGATCTAGCACTAAAATTGTATGAGTCATCCTCTGGGGACCATGACAATTTGTACCAAATTTCATGGCAATCCATCCAATTGTCCAGTTGTAGAGACATTTCAATCAAAACCACATTTAGGAGGAAGCAAAAGTCAACAGGATTAATCATCTGGGAACCCTGAATGCCCTGAAAATTTTGCCAATACGTCTTGTACATGACAAGATAGTTTACTTGTTAAAAAAAAAAAGCTTTGATGCAAGAGAAGAGTCAGGGAATCACTTAAGTTGTATGATTCATCCTCTGGGGATCATGAATATTTGCACCAAATTTCATGGCAATCAACAATAGTTGTTGAGACATTTCAATACGTCTTGTACATGACAAGATATTGTACTTAGATATAAGCTTTGATGCAAAAGAAGAGTCAGAGAATCACTAAAATTGTATGATTCATCTTCTGGGGATCATGAACATTCATAAAAAAATTGGCAACAATAAATTTGGTAGATTTGGAGATATTTTACTTGTTAAATAAAAGCTTTGATGCCGGAGAAGAGTCAGAGAATCACTAAAACTGTACTATTCATCTTCTGGGGATCATGAATATTCATAAAAAATAAACAATAAATTTGGTGGATTTGGAGATATTTACTTGTTAAATAAATGCTTTGTTGAAGGGAGAAGAGTCAGGGAATCAATACAATTGTATGATTCATCCTCTGGGGACCCTGAATGTTTGTACCAAATTTCATGGCAACCTGTCCAGTGGTTGTCAGAATCAATCTGTCTGAAATAAAGCGACAGACCGACATTAGCATCATTTGATCCGTGTCGCAAAAAGCAGCTAAAGCTATTAAAAAGCCACGCGATCTCATCATATAGCATTTAAATAAGTAATTAAATATAATTTAACAGCGTATAATCACTTAAACTCTCGATGAGCCTCCACCATCGGCATCCAAACAGAGCGGGTGGAGCAGATGGAAGACGCTGTGTTCACGACACTTTAATCCTGATAACAGTAAATAAGCAG
The DNA here is from genome assembly GCF_040436345.1 of Pagrus major. Taxonomy (NCBI): domain Eukaryota; kingdom Metazoa; phylum Chordata; class Actinopteri; order Spariformes; family Sparidae; genus Pagrus; species Pagrus major. The sequence goes on from NC_133230.1 coordinate 13,015,877, forward strand.
AAGTTTCCTGCTGTGTTTTACAGCAGCCTCCAGCAGATGCCAGTTTTTTCTTTGCACATTCGCTGCTGCGGCTCATTTCTTGCAGGAACAATTAAACAGCAATCAGTCCTCTTAAATGAATACGTCTTTACGCTGGACGGCAGCTGTGTCGCTCCTTTGTAGTTTAGATTTACATGTTTCTCATCATTACGCCTGCTTACACGGCATATATTTAACACAGAAGATTCAGATTCCTTTATTCTTACGTATTAAAAAGGTGAAATTCTTGTGGGTTCAGCTCCTCGACATTGTAGCAACAACAGCAATAAAAGCAGTAAAAATGGTAAATAAAATGTTAAAAAATGCAGAATGAATGGTGATATTTTGGGTTACATGCTGTATCAAACCAAAGACAAGGCATGTTCATATATCACCTCATCATCCGTGTGTTAGATGGCGTGAGAAAAAGTTTTTAGTGGGTTTATCTCTGCGAGGATTCAGCAGCGTCGTGAGGCAAAGACGTGTTTTGTATTTAGTTCGGTATTCTGCGGCTCATCTTCGCTAATGAGCCAAAGAGGCACACAAGTCTGAGCCTGGTTGACAATGAGAAAGCCTCCTTCATTCCTCCATAAATCCAATTCGTGAAAAAATCCAATTATGTCAGCGTTCTGTGCAGCGGGATTGTAAAATATGTCGGTTTAATGCTCGTCGGTGTGCTTTCCACATTCTTATTTCTGCAGAGGTTTCACAAAATATTCAGTGCACATTTGCTGTTACACAACAAAAATGATAATGTTTCAGAATATGTTCGGATATATTTGTTTTTTTCTGTTTTCTAGCAGTCAGCACCAAGAGCCATACATCACTTACATTTGCCATGTTTGAGAAAGGATGACATCATCCATCGCCCTAAAGGAAGAAGCTACTTTAGTTTCCGAATCAATGCTGCAGAACTACGGAGCCCCTGAGTGCCCAAACAAGACATGTGTGATACCAGGGGTGTCTGTTATTGTTTGACATGTACGCCCTGACAGCTGTCACGTATATTTTTCACGAGGTGCACTTGAACGCACCATGACCTCCCTGTCGGTGCACATATCCTTTGCCGTACAAAGCGATGTAGATTTCAGAGTTTAAGACGTGCCCCCTGAATGCACCATGAAGTCCCTCTACGGAGATAAACGACACCAGAACACATCGGAGACGCTCTGCAGAGTTTTTCATTAAAATGACCTGTCAGCGTGGCGGAGAGTCTGAGGAGATTTCTCACCAAACGGAAATTATGCCCACATTTGGTGCTCGGCGGACTCTGATTCTGACTCCGACTTATTCTTACCACTTACATTCAGTTGTAGAAAGAAGTGTCCTGGAGAAAATTACAAAATTGAAGGTTTTAGCACAGTAGATATTTTTAGGCGCCGCTGGCTCTCTGGGTCTTTAAGGGTTAAGGGATAAACGTCCAGTAAACATCATATTTCGTGACCTACATGCCATTATGTGCGTACTGTTTTCAACAAATTGCATGCTCCACTTGAAAAAGGCCCAAACATGGTACCATGTAATTACAGACTGCAGGAAACTTATCTCAGAGCAACTGAAGCTGAATAAACCTCGACTATTATCGATGTAAAAAACAGCAGAAGTCCCCTTTAACTGCGCTGCTGCGTGACCACATTTCTGATGCTAATGAAAGTAGTAATTAAATCTAATCTGTCTGAGAGGCCCGGTCTCAGTTCGCGCTAATGACGGCTCATTTTTCACGCCCGTGGGACGTCTCTGCAGGAAAGCACCCACCGAGCCGCCCTCTGATTGGCTGCTCGTGCTCTGGCCTACATCTACAGGGAGAAACCCTCCGTGTTTGAACACTAGATATCGTCTTTCATGTCTTTGGGATAGCACAATATTTTCATAAGAGAGGAAAGTTTCATTCTGGAGCCACAAACTCAAACCATGATTATAGGTGTGGGACATGCACGCTGGGTGGGAATGTAGAAGAACATAAATTTAAACATAACATGAGCGGATCATTTAAGGTTCACGGGGTGCAACAGTCCCCCCCCCCCCCCCGAATGACGACAGAAAAATAAATATAAAACATAAATCGATTGATGGAGGGAAGAAGAAAAAGGCTGTTTCAGTTCGATTATTCCCAAACGGCGTGACGCTGCGGACGCCGAGGGTTTTTTAGTGAAGCCCTTACCTTGCAGCTGAGTTTGCTGTTCTGAAAGCCATGCGAGGAGAAAACGATAAGAGACGACAACAACCGTCAGTCACGTCAGAGCAGAGTGACGTTAATACTTACATTAAGAGAAGAGAAGATGTGCATGCATCAGGTTGGTTACATAAAATTCATGCATCACCGGCAGGAAGATCAAATTTGTTTTAAAGTTAGTTTGATGTTACTTGATCGTTTCTCACCGATGTATCTGGCTCGCTCCTCTCTCCGCTCCTTGGCGAGTTTCTGTCGTTGCTCTGAGGTCATCGAATCTGTCGGAGAAAAGGAAATATGCAGTTCATTTGATGATTCTTCCTTTTAAAACCTGCAATAACTGATGCAACTGTGTTGATGCAAAAGGTTGCTTATTCACATCTCTAAGATCTCGAAGATAAATCTCATTTGTCTCAGATTTCACGTGAGGAACTCTGAGCAGAACCTTTTGCTCGTTCACATCAGACTGAGTCGGTCGAGGTGGTTCGAGCGGTCTGATTAGGATGTGTTCTCCCTCTAGAGGTTTTCTAGGAACGGCTCCAACTGAGAGGAGACCCGAGGCAGACCCAGAACACGCTGGGGGGGATTACACGTCCCATCTGTCCTGGGAATGTCTCGGGATCCCGTCTGAGCTCGCCTGCTGCTGCCACTAAGACTCAGATAAGAGGAGGAGGCGACACACGTGTTGTGGTCACAGCATTGAGAAAGTACTTAAAAATCCTGCAGGAGCGCGACATCTTGAAATAATGTCCTCGTCACGGTTTAAAGTGGAACATTGAAAAAAGTTCAGTTCAAAACAGCCAGCGGCAACTTCTGTGGATTATCCAGCACTGCAGGGACGTGTTTCATTGTGCTGTTTAACTTTTTAAGGTTAACTCACCAGAATGATGGTACAGACGGGTGATCAGTTAAAGGTGGTCACGGTCCTGGGAAATTCAGACCTCTGACATTGACTGGAAGGCAGGATTAGTTTAGTATTTTGCTCTTGGATTCTCGGCAGCCTGCTTTTTTGTTGCCTGCCTTTATGTCAGTAAAACTGGGCTTTTACTGACTGAGCTGGAGTGCATGTGCTCCCTGTGCCTGAGCATGTATGCATCTCTCCAGGTTAGGTTACTTGGGTCACTCTAAAGTGTCCGCAGGTGTGAGCGTGAATGGTTGTTTGTCCCTGTGTTGCCCGATGTCAGCTATGATTAGCTCCAACCCCCCGTGACCCTGATAAGGAGAAGCAATTAGAGAAAATGGAGGGTTATTAAAGCTTGTTTTTGTTTCTGTAACTGGCCACTCCTGGATCGTGCTACCGGATCCTTTTTGGGGAAATTCTGCCACATAGCAACTCTAATTTCATGGGTTGATTTCACTTTAGGTAATTGTACAAATCATAATATAAATTGTTTTTGTATTATGGCTGAGGTGAGCCTTTAATATGCTCCAGACTTTGGTATAAAACTTGTTAAAAAACTTGTGTAAGCGATGCATCTAACTTTGTGTCCATTTTGCAGTTAGTAATCCTCTCCCTCATCTCTACGTCACCGCTGTACTCGCAGTTGTAATCGCCAAGTGGGCAGGGACACAGATGTCTTCAGGGCACGAGTGGTGAGAGGAGAGACATGGGTTGTGGACACTGTTGTGATGGTTACAGCAGCTGTAATGTACAAAAACCTGAAGCAGTCTTCTTCAGATCTGCAGGTTCTGGTTCAAGGTCAAAGCTGCTCCATCTCTGCGTACACTGACGGTGTTAAACCCTCGAGTAGCTCGACTGTGACTTGTGTTTTCATCTGCAGTGATGACGAGAATGAATCCTTGCTGCACTTTGAGGCGACGCAGCGCTGCAACGCGAGGATCCGTGCGACTCTGTCCGCCTTCAGACCGGCTGTGAAAAGCCACGACGGAGGAGCTGCACACAAACACACCGGACCCCTGGGGGTGATCGCCGAGCCCCGTCTTCTCCGCGCTATGTAATACGCATGCCGCACATTCTCGACCAATCGCCGGGGCCCCTGCGGCACTTCGGCAGCGTCACCATGGCAACCTGATTTTCCTCCCTCCCTCCACCTTTCACAGAGTTTCTTACATGGCTGTAGACTTCAGTCTGGCTGATACGCAGACACCATGAAGCGGAGATACATCTCCACAGAGACGTCACTTAATGCATCAGTCCCTCCACCCTCCTCCACCTCCTCCTCCACCCTTTACGTCCTGTCTCCCCCAAAGCAAGTGACGATTTGGCGTCGAGCCACCAACCATCTGTGTGACTCAATATACATCGAAACTTCCATTAGGACAGAAAGTGTGCGAATGCTTTTATGATTGACGCGTCGATTGTGTCTCTGATTCGAGGTCAGACATGAAACAGAAGGATCAGAACATCATCATTAACAGCGTCCTTTCATACTTTTAACACCTTTATTGAGTGTTTTTGTTCAGGCGCTGGAGCCACTGAGCGATTAACGATGGGCTCACAGCCTGACACAGTCTCATAGCCAGCAGCCGCAGCGTGAGAAAATGCTGACTCCACATTTTCATCAGCTATTAAACAGCTAATACTTTCTGATAGTAAATGAAACAGTTTGTAGCAGAAAAAAGGGGAAAATTGCAGCATTTTCTTCAGTTTCCAATTTCAATCAGTGGGGAAAAGGTTGCATTTGTCTGGTGTTTATTCATCATCATGGCAGATATGACCTTGCATTGTGTCTGGTTGATTTTCATTCAGATGAGCGCCGATATCTCCCGACTGCATCGCTCTGCCTTAATTACCTTCTTATACCTGGAACCATCCTATCTGATCACAGCGCTCTGTTGTCTGCCTGCTCATGAAGCACACCAGTGCCAATACTGCTCAGTCGCTCTCATGTATGAGCCCAGAGAGTAGCGTATTGATTCAAAGATCAACAAAACTGCTGCTGAAAAATCCAAGCATTGATTTATTCTTTTAGTTTTTTACTGAGTCTTTCTTGGCTTGTTTGGCCGCTTCAACAAGAACAAACTAGTAGAAATCGTCAGGCAGTGCCGTGAGATTGTCCAGTTTGATGTGGACGGACTTGACTGGACTACACACGGCCCTGATCCCGAAACCATCCGACGCCTTTTTGGATCAACGGGAACAGTTTGTTAGCCGAGCCTTATCACCCAGCGTCAATGTGAGCTGACCGCTAATGCTCTGGCAGCCAAACGGGAACAAGTTGCTGCAGCCAGGTCCCACAACCTGAGGAGTGGAGGCTGTTAAGCCAGCCTGCAACAAATCCATTTTGTTGCAGGTTCAGGTTGAATCCACTTGATTGATTTTTGGAGGTCTGAGCAGCAAAAAAACTAATGAAATCGAGGGTCTAAGGACAGAGGATGTCTTTCACTGTGCAGATTGTAAAGCCCACTGAGGCAACGTGATTGTGATTTTGGGCTTTATACTGATTTGATTTGATCAAATGAGATATTTTGCAAATCAGATCATAGACACATTTAGAGGTGGTTTAATGTGATTCAAATCAAATTTCTAAAACGCTCTGGACGCTCATATTGGATTGAGAAGCGTCTTTTGTGCGGCTGAGCAGACTCCATGAGGCGGCGAGTGGAGGGATATGAAAGACAACGGAGAGTCACGCTGAAATAAATTGTCTTCTCTGCGACTTGACAGCTGCTTGTTTGGAGGGCGGGATGATGGATCTCCATCTCTCTTGTTTCTGTGTTGGACAGCCACATCACCGGCGTACAGAGTAACTGACAAGTACAACGTTACCATAGCAATGTTTTAAGGCACGGTTTCTGAGTATGGTCTTTGTTTTCACATATTTATAAAGCACCTAGACCTGCAAAAGAGACATGTACATCTGACTTACTACAATATGGGACCTTTAAAGGCTCATTCCTCTCGTCCTCAGATGACAGATAATGAACAACAAAACCGTCCAAACCTGCAACTTTCTTGGGCTGAGGGCTGCTGCTGTCGCCCGGGGTGGATGGCCTGACATCTGTCTTGGAGGAGGCATCTGTCTTGCTGGGGGTCTCTGTCTCGGGGCTGGAGTCTGTTTTAGGAGAGAGGTCTGTGAAGGCTGAGTCGTCTGAAGTCAGAGGGTCCTTCCCCAAACACTTGTCCCCATTCTGGATGGGCTGAGACGCTGGCTGCAGGGGCAGAGCTGGAAGACAGAAAATAAATCAAGCTGGTTAATAACAGATAGGATTTACACCTGATACACCTGCTTTTAGTCTAATATGTGACGTCTTGCTGTTGTGTCATACGCCATCAGTGTGCAGCCTCCGCTGAACGCTCGTCACTTTCTCTTCATGCATCCTTTGCAGCTTCATTAACACAACACTCTCGACTCATTAGAAAACCACTAACATCTCTTTAACACGCGATTCACACGCATCAGGCGAGCAGCAGCGAGGCGCCACGCTCCCCCCTCCGTCCCTAAAGGTTTGTAAAAAGCTTCCCGTCAACAGCGTTAAACACACCAGCAGCAGGTGAGACACAAGCGCGGGAACAAAGCTCAGATATCAGGAGTGTAGCGACACATTCAGAGAGAAAAGTACGACGGAGGAGCCGAGACACACTTTGAATTCTCCTGAAGGGGAAGAAGAAAAACATCGGAGATTGTGTCTTAAAAGACGAATGCTTACATAGTGATTATCATGGGGAGAATTAATGGTAATTGGCTTAATTACTCCCATAGAGCCGCTTCGACTGATGTATAAATCCCTTGACTTCACTGTGAGGCTCAAAATACTCCTCAAGATGAAAAATAATCAAAGTTATGTAAATGTTTCCGTAAAAAGTGGTTGTAAATGTGATATCAGTACGTTGCTGGAAGTTGTGAGACTGCGAGACATGTTAAAAATAATTGCTTGAGTTTAGTTTTAAGAAAATGTAGGCCTTGTTTACACCTGGTATTAACACGTGGCCTGTATCTGGATGCTTGGATGATGACCTCTGGTCCACTTTGGGTCGGGCGCTCTGATTATTTCATTAATTTTTAATCCACAATCCACTTTTCAGGCAAATCGTAAAGACTGCCGTATCGTTGCCGACACCCTGCAGTCATTTTTCAGTCAGTTTTGTGGGAGAGAACTTGTAGCTGCCGTCACAACTTTTAACTTTTGTGGGATTTGATTTAGTTCAAAGAGTCTTTTTGATTTAGTGGGCAGATTTCTCTCTTAAGAACGTCATTATGCTGTACAGATGTCATTTACACTCAGCTGAGAAGATCCAGATGTGGTCTTGCCAATCCAATTTCACAGTGCTGAGCGTTGAGAGAGATACAGATCACATGACGACGCCTCACTATAAAGGCTCTATCAGTCAAGTCTAAAACACTTCCCAATAATACAACTTGAATTGTCATTATTTCATGTTTATGTCAGTTACGACTTGCAAAAAGCACAAAAACGTCGCAACACAAGAATTTGTGTAATCATTTGATCATTTGGTGAAATTTTATCTTTAATATTTCATATAAAATATCAGAGCTGACAACAAGGAGCTTCCAGGACATCGTAATGAAAGCAGTTTTATACATTCATGTAAAATAAGATATTGCACTTACTGCTGTAAAGCACATGCACAAATACTAAGAGCATTACAGCTTTGAGTACTCTGAACTGGGACTTCTGGAGCAAAGTGCACGAGCTGAAGAAATAAATACAAGCTTCATGCTGAAGAATTAAACATGACGGAACAAGTAGAGCAGCTTTTATCCTCGATAATGTGCAAATAAGAGCCTCTCATGTTTCTGGAGCCTGACTTAGAAAACCAGATCCAGATTTTCGATTGAAACAGTTGTGAACGTCTTTTTCACCAGCGACCATGTTTTTAAAACATCTTTTCATTATTTAAACGCTTGCTGGGATGTATCAGACTTTATATATTTGTTCTACCAAGTCTGATTTACTTGTCCAGGAGACATTATACAACAGTTTTCACCGGCTGTGAAGCCCCATGACCTGAAAATCGACTTTGACGTGTAAATATGGTCGAGAAACGTTTGAATCTACAGATGAATTAATAATGAAAATACCAGTTCTTGCAGCTCTACATTCAAAAGCATGTTTCACATAATGGAGCCTCCATAAGCCTGTATGACAACTAACATGAGCATCCACACAGATCCGGTCACGAGGCCACACTTCCTGACCTCTGACCCTCACAGATCGTGACAGCGAGGCAGCAACAACGCCACAGAGCACATCCTGTTTAATCCTGCTCTGACTTTGTCTTGACGCCCTGCTGATACCGAGTTCAGCTCCTCAGCTGCTGCACGTCCCGGTCTCTCTCCCCTCCCCTTTATCCCCCCGTCTGGTTGTCACACTGAAGAAGTCGGCGACAAACTGAGCAGAGCTGCAGCGACGCGTGGAGGAGGGGGGACTGGGGCAGGAAGAAGAAGAAGAAGAAGAAGAAGAAGAAGAAGAAGAAGAAGAAGAAGAAGAGGACAATCTGTTCACTTCTTCAAGGACGTGTGGAGAGTGAGGAGGGAGATTAATAGGGAAAAGGAGAGCTGGAGGACAAAAGTGGTGCAGCAGAGGGGAGAAAAGGGAGTGTAGTGTTTAAAAAGACAAAAAGGAGGCAAGATAAAGACAGTAGGAGCTGGAGAAATAATGAGACAGGAGCTCAGAGACGGCGAGGTAGAAGGTGAGAGGCCGCAGGCTCGAGGCCAGCTCGCCTCTCCAGTCGGCCAACAGTGGGCAGATGGAGCGTGACGCTCTCCTCAGGCCCGTCCAAAACGCTCACCGAACCACATAAATCACAGATTAACACTGGGCTCGTCTCCAAACCATCCCTGCTGTACTCAGACACGGAGCTTAATGCACAGGTCGCACTATAGCATACTAATGGAGGATCAACAGGGTGTGAGCCGGAGCCCCGTGAGTGTTTTGATAGTGCGAGAAAAAAAAAGAGATGAAGGCTCGTGTTCAAACAAGACGACACCGCTTCCACCTGATGTTGAAAAAAAGGATTAGGATTTGGCAAAAAGAGGATTGCGGTGCTGCTCCTTTCTCGAGGAGATTACTTGTTCAGCGAGCGCGGCTGACTTTTTGAATTCGATCAGTTTTACGAGCCGTACATGGCTGGAAGAGACAACGAGGCTCCAAATTAGGATTCGGAGCGGCTGAATTCCCAGTATTCAAAATACTTCATGGGAAAAAAGGAGCGTAAGCTAAAAGAAACAAGGCAGACGTGTTCAAAAAGGCACATTAACATTCTTCTTCTGGCATATTTCAAGCCATTATTTACTGCCACTGTCACCACACTTATATAAGACATTTATTTATAATTCAATAAGAATTTGTGGAGAAGGCATCGTCGAAAAAACAGACTACTCCAAGGGCCCAAACACAAAAAACGAGATGCGACAAAGACACTCGGCTGCACTTGAACGCAACGCGAGGACTCCAGCTGAAGGCTGCGGATAAGCAAACTGTTGTTACGATGAATGATTCATTCATTCTCGCTAATTCAGCCACTTCAAATCTAGAATATGTCGGATGAAAAGCTGGAAATGGAACCGGCGAAGGTGAATAAATAAAGTTTATCGTGTTGCATCTTGTTGCTGATTATCTGACGTGTGAGTAAATCAGGCACCGCTGTGATAAACTGCACAGACGAGACTACAGAACAAAGGCAGAGGACGAGATCCCTCATACGGCTCTGAAGTTTGTCTCTAACCAGTCATTACCGTGAGCGCGGCATTGGGTGTGTCTGTTGTGTGTTTTCATGCATCTAAACGTTAGGTGCTGTAAGAGAAGAGCGATGATAGGTGTCGTGTTGAAGCTGGACCGCAGTGTAAACGTTCGACAGAGAGAAATTCTTCTTCTTACAAATGAAAAGTTGAATTCACGAGAAATAAAACTCAGACTCAAAAGATTAAATACACTGAGCGGCTTTACTGGAAGTATTACTGTGTCTGTTCACTGACTTTATGACTCACTTTTCTACACGTGCTACTGTTAAACAACATGAAAAGAAAGATAAAATGCAGTTGTTTCAACGTGTCTGATGAGGCTTCGTCAATCACAGCTACAATTAAAATCCTTTTGTTTTTTAACAAATATTATTATGACATTTATTAGTCTAGATTAGAGGTTTTCAAACTGGGAGGTGCCCCAGGGGTATGTGAGGGGGCTTATCAACACACACGGCTAATATAAGCAATTAAGGTCCTTTAAAACCCGACAGACACGACACGTTTATTCTTAGCAATCAAAGATAAAAGATTCTTCTTACAACTGCAGAACTTGCCTTAGAATTATCACGTTTTTAAGTTTTCTTCCATATCAGGGTAATCCAGTGATAGTTGTCTGTACATTCATGGGTGCATTGCAAACAGGAACTGCTAATAGCAAATTCGGCTTACTTTAAATGGTGGTAATTTGCCCAAATATAAAAAAATACAGGCTGATTATACGGCATGTATAAGCGTATAGCTCAGTGAATCCATGCCAACTCCAAAGCATTATGGGGGATATAAACTATATCCTTGTCCATTGTGAAAAACATCCTCAAATCTGCTTGGAAATCAGAGAAAAAAAGAAGTGTCTCACAGCTGCAGAACTTGCCTTAGAATTATCACGTTTTTAAGTTTTCTTCCGTATCAGGGTAATCCAGTGATAGTTGTCTGCACATTCATGGGTGCGTTGCAAACAGGAACTGCTAACAGCTAATTCGGCTTATTTTTAATGGTGGTAATTTGCCAAAATATAACGAAACATAGAGTAATAAACCCCGGATATGTAAGCTTTACCTCATTTAAAGAGCTACAGCCATTGACAGTCATTATAGGTGAAATTCAACTACTTACACTTGTGAAAACTACAATCGCAACATGGGATAATACATTTTGTTATATGCAGCCTTAATATTAACAGGCATGTTTTCAGTGTTGTCCCTGCAACAACAGAGCTAGTCCACACAGGCTTGCAGAGATGCGTGTTCAGTGCCAAGTCAACGAGTGTGTCTTATCGCGCCTGATCAGCCATTCATGTGACAGGCTCCGTTTAACACAGAAACACAAATTCAGCATGATGTTCACCCGTCTCTCTCTCTCCCCCCCTCTCCCCCTCTCTCCTTCCTCGTCCCTCCGCTGCCATCTCAGGTTTCTGTGCCACTGTGACAGACTCCGGGTTTATAAATAGCGTTAAGCGCCATACTGAGAATGTCGGCCATAAAAGGGGCTGGCTTCTGTCGAGGCACCTTGGGACGGCACACTGACCAGCATGTGGTGCACCAGATTTACTGGACAGGCAGAGAGGAGGAGGGGGGCGGACACTTAACTTTGCCTGTGTGGGCCACATTGGCTGATAAAACCCAAATCCATCTGGCATGAAAACTGTGTTAACCAATAATAGAATAAAACAGAGAAGGACGCCCAATCAGAGTTGGTAACCTGCCAAACTGAGGGCCAAATTTAGCCACATTAAACCTCAACCACAGCTGAAATTCACCGGTGATGGTCAGGAAAAATATCTGTTAACCCTTAGATACTCCTACAATGTTTTCTCTCGGACAGCTGAGGGGGTTTACGGATGCTTATACTTCCAATCTGTGTACACTACATTTCCCAGAATGAGAGGCTCCTGGGAAGCATGTGTGAAAGCCGTGGGTTGAGGGATGAACTCACAGAAAACAGCTGTGAAAGCAAAAAACATCAAATAAAGTTGTCACAGTTTTGTGCTTCAGTACAAGGTGAATGTGTGAGACCCTCACAAGAAGCTCTGCTCCACTTTAAATACGCACTTCATCGATTTATGAGGTCACATCAAGCTGCAGAGAGCAAGTCGAGCCGGGCAAGAACTCAGACACAGGATTTATTCATATGGGCCCTGTTGAAACGACCTATGGCGCATGGTCTAAAGCGTACGGCACGAGTCCGTTTAGGGTGCTTTTGCAAGTTAAACGGCAAATAATCTGGGCGCAAAGTGAGGCGCACGGCACAAAGCAGTTGTATTTAGACTCTTAATGAGTCAAGGGTGTGTTTTGGGTGTGACATAAATTAAACCAATCAGTGTGTCATCTCCCTTTAAGAGCCAGGTGCACCAGGACCTCGTTGGTCTACGGCGCTGTCACTTTCTGACCCAGTGTGCACCTGAATACACCTCATTTTCAGACCGACACGCCCAGGGCTGCAAAGATGGACACAAGTACATTTGCTTTTTACACAACGTGGGCGCTGGGCGTGAAAACGACAGCGGCGTCGGTCTGAAACTAGCAACGACACTTGCGCTGTGCACCAGGAGTAAGATAGAGTCATCAGCTTGCTGTCAGAAGGTCAGGCCATCATAATATATAATATAATATATAATATAATATAATAGTACAATAAAAAATATGAAAAGCGCAGCATCTCTTTCTAAAGGTGGAGCAGAGCATGCTGTGTGAAGCAGGTCAGCCTCTATTGTTCGGAGTTACGTGCATGACAGCGCCGCTATGTGAACTACAGTATGTGGGTATGTGAATGTGTGTGTGTGTGTTGTGTGTCTTTGTGATGAGTGGGACATGTTGTATCTGGGTCAGGCCAACCTCAGGAATCTCTGGCATCCACATCACCCGTGCACATGTTTATACAGCGATGTGTGTCTTCTGTACGTTATCTGCCTGCATGGCCCGCATGTGCCGAAGAACAAGAAGGATTACAATCGTCCGAGAAGAGCAGAGATTAAACACCCGTGACGTCTTATTGATTATCTCCTCCCACAAACACACAAGCTCAGATTTAAGTGACTCCAGGAATTTGCAAATATTCCAACCAGAAATAGAGATTTCGATGAGTTTACAGCCGGCCGTCTGACTGCTTACACACTGTCAGAGAGCGCACGTGTCCTTGATGGACGCCTCCACAACCTCTTCCTGTAGGGATAGAAGAAAAAACGGAAACGCTCTCGGGCAACAAGTATCCACGCCCCAGGGAAAAGCAGAGGAAGAACATTCCTGGGAGAGAAAAAACAGCCGAAACACAGGCCTGTAGTTTGGATGTCTGGACAGATAAAAGTGAAACGTTCACAAAGTTAAATTACTTGGTCAATATTCACATTTTACACCAATTTATGCTTCAATTGAAGGACGAACTAACAGTCTGATCTGTTGTCCGTCCCACTAAACTGATAGTCCACTTCCTCAGCTCCATCTCAGGACAGAAAACAAGAGAACCGAGTGAATAAAAAAGGTCACCGAGTCCAAATTCAAGCGTGCATGATACCCAAAAAAAAAGCCCACAAACAAAATGTCAACCAACCACCGGAAAAAAAAACTTCAGGCCTCACGCGAACTAAACGCTGCACGAACCCTCTGAATCCAACTCAGATTCAGAGGTCAGCGGACCAACAGCTGTGTTTGTGATGAGCTCCGGGTCTCGGCAACAAGCAACGACAACACGCACAGCTACTAATCACCGTCACAGGAGAAGAGATGTGGCTTCTCTGTGATGATGGAAGAAGAGAAACCTCTGGGATTCAATTACAGACCACATACTCTCAGAACGACTGCGTGTGTCAGCTGTTCTGCTGCATTTTCTCTTTGGATCACTGAATGTGCAGGTTTGGCTGAAAGTGAAGAGACGATTGCTCCCTAAAGCCACGTCACGTCAAGATTTCCGTTCGCTGCTTAGTCATCTTAACCGCCTCAAATGTCACACAGATGTAGACAAAATGAGGCTTCTTCATTTCTAGCCGAGAACCGAGGATTTCAGGATCTGAAACCAGCACTAGCAGATTTTATCGGCCGTGGCTCGCTAGCATAAGCTCGTGCTACAAGTGAGCTGGTTGAGGAACCTCGTGTTCAGCTGATTTCTTAATGTTCCCAGCTGACAGACGAGGATTTCATCATCTGAGATGACGACCGACAGCTGTAGCGAGTTAGCATAACTAACCAACTGGCTAAATTTAGCAGGAGTTGCTGAGCTTGCTAGCTTAAGAGAGATCATCGTCATGAAAATGAATATCATGAAATAAAATTTGACATAACCCTTATTAAAAAATACATCTAGTTTGAATAGGTCTAAGCTAAGCTACGTGGTTAGCTAATGTTGCGGCCCTCGCCTTCAGAAACAACTCTCAGTACTAGGCTAGTTAGCTGGACATGCTAACGGTTACGGCTCACTTAAAGAGTAGATTAACACGAATAAATCAGCAAGAGCAGCCTCATCAAGCGACGGCTGAAAAGCTACAGAAGGTAACAGGTATGGTATTTATTTACAAACAACATTAGCATTGTAGCTCAAGCTAGTTACCTGTTAACTGGCTAAATTTGGTAGCTTAATTTGCTAGCTTAAAAGAGGAAGGTGTATGTGATATGTCTTATCTGCATGAGTAGATGCTGACAAAGGTCATTTGAACTGTCCCTTTAATATAAAAGATATTGATTAATGCAGCTTTAATAGCTTTTCTGCTGAAAGAATGAAGAAGATGACACATCTGACCAGAAACCGGATGCCAGCTTTCAGTTTTTGTTGCTAAATTTATCTTTTTTTTTGTCTCTTTAACTCTTAAAGCGGTCGTCACACTTGTGTTTTGGCCGGATCAGCAGTTCAAGCCTTGCAGAGTGTGTTCACGACTGTTAACTCAGAGCTGCCACTTTACTGTAACCGCCTTCAGCGTGGAGCTTAATAACCTCCCTCGTGGTAACCTGTGTTTATTTACATCATGTGGCTCGCTCTGCCGTTGCTATATCATGAAGATGACCTCACGATGATGTCATGGCCGAGGAAGTGAAACTCCCTGACTACGGCTTCAGTCACAACAAAACACGCCTGAGCTATTTTCTTTTCCGTCTCGTAGAAAAGCTTTTTTCTCGGCACCTGCCATTAAAAACGGTTCAAAACTCTCCCCTCTGTTCCCGCCGCCTCACCTTTGACCTCGGTGTTAGTATCAACCTTGAGCCGGCGGAGAGAGAGGAAGAGGAAAAAGTGAATAATAGATGATCCATATATGATTCATGCTTGGCTCTGGTTTATGTCTGTGTGACTGGGTAACCCACTTCTTTGTGGTTAAAAGCTCCTCTTGAGATCTCTGCTGTTTGCAGTGGAGTAACATCCTGTCGCCTGGCCCTCGTCATCCTGACTGAGTCTGCTTTAGCTTTTATCTTCAGACGCTCTGTAGTACTTTTATAATACTTTTAGTAGCCTTTCCTGTTCCTGCCCTGAGTTCAGACACAGGAAATCAAGAAAATGCTCCTTCTTGCTGGTGTTCACCCTTAAAAACCAGCATCTTGTGTCCGGATCGGTCCAAGTTTTGGTTGTTTGGAAGCAGAAAATAGGTCATATGGGTTTTCTATCAAATAAAAAGCTCTTGTATGTGTAACATTTGTGATTTTTGGACTTTTTCAAGGCATTATCGCGGTATATCCCCACCGGCGCAAAAATGTCTAAATAAAAGTGGAGATAAAGTCAAAGAAACAAACAGTTGCATCACACAGAGACTTGTGAAACAAAGGACAGAGAAGAAAAGCAAACCGTGATCTACAGGAACAATGAGTCTCACTGCAGCTTGTTTATTTGTCTCTTCACCGCAGACCACCAGACTCCCTCAGAAACTGACCACTTACACTAATCACAGACGGTCTTTACTTTTCCTTTATTTAACTACTTTTCAAGTGAGACCTGGTCGAGAGCACAGAGCGAACTCCTGTTCCCACGACGGATTCAGCTAATATGTGACTCTGACAAAGAGCTCGGGAAGGTTCGATGGCGTTTTTGTGATGGAAACCTCGAACGCAAACATCAGAATCAAGTGTATCACGTATGCAGACCCCAGCTGCCCTGCCGCACTCTTGTTTTGGACTCATAAAGTAGGGCATAACTGCGTCTGGCTGACTCACGTTGACCTGGCAGCAGCAGAGGTGTGGTGACGGGCCGAGTTTAATCTCAGCTGGGGTCTGATTTCAGTGCAGCATGTTCAGCCCGGACGCAGCAACAAAATGAAGCTGGAGACATGAATTACCTTCGCCTATTAATATTATATTGTTATCGTATCCTGGCTTTTGGATATCGTTATGTCCTGATGTGACACAAGTGTTGTCTCCTGGTTTTAAAGGCTGTGTTACAGTCAAGTGATGTCATTTTCTGTCCCACTTTACCCAGTTAGTCATTATATCCACAGTGCTGATGGTCATTTATCAAAAATGTCATTGATTTATTGATGTATTTGGTAAAAAAAAAAACATTGTGGCATTTGATTCTGTCGCCCAGTCGTAGCATTTATGAACTGCTTTGGGGGAGATTTTAAAATGTCAAGATATATATTGTATATCGCAGTAAACTGTACCCTACAAATATTGTAGTTTAAGGCCACATCGCCCGTCCCTATCTCGAGGAATAACTAAACCAGCAAGTTAAATTATGTGGAATTGGGAAAAAGTAGATCCCTTGACATGGGATAAATAGCTAGCAATCAAAGAGATCTTCATAATTGAAATATATACACCTTTCCCTTCCGACATGCAGCCTGTCCGCTCGCTTTAGCCCAAGTTTAACCCAACAGGAGCAGCTGCCGGCCAGTCAGGAGGCACAGCAACAGCCGAAGAGAGCGGTGTGTTTACTGGGGAAACTACAGCACCGCCGCCAAGCACCAGCGGACAAGCTGGAAATTTCTCCCTTTCAAGGCATTTATTTACACACATAGCAACGCAGAGACACCGTTGATATTTGTAAATACCCTGAGTTACCATATAGTCTTTAGTCTTTATGTTTTGGGGAATAGTGTTTAATTTTTAATGCACTTTTTGAATCCAGTATTGACGTCTTGACCCTTCACGAGGCAAAGCATGAAACATTAAAGCAGATTGATCCAGTTCTTCTTCTTGATAAATCACATGAAGGTTTCAGTTCTGTTTTCACCACAGCACGAACTCTGGGTTACATTAAATCAAAAAACATCAAATCTGGCAACCGGGAAGGTCTGTAACGTCAACACAAAGCCCTCCAGACGAGAGGCAAAACCCCTGATGACCAGGCTGCAGCCAGCATGCAGCCTGGTCTTCATCTTTCATCCTGAAGAAGAAAAAAGCTTTTCAAGGATGAATTTTGGAGCATAAAAGGGCAACAATGAGCTTCCAGCAGAGTCTCCACTGCTTGTGTGAGGGGAGAAGCAGAGTGGCGTCATCAGAGGAGACTGCAGAGGTAATCAATCGACTGGTGCGGCAGGAGACGCCGCATTTTTTAACTGATTCAAAAAAATAGCCGTCTGGAGGAGCAGAAAACATCTGATGCACCACATGACGCCGTCGAGTAAAGATTTTCTTCGCATGCACCGTCGTCAGACCTGTTTTTAGTCCAGATCACACATGACTATTTCATTATATGTTTTGTTGTCCTGCCTTCAAGATTAAATGTGGTTGCAGTCGTCTGTGCTCTAATATTAGAGCCTGATGGTCCTGTGACTGAGACGTTGTGTGCTGAGTGACGTCTGTGTGTGATTGTGTGCACACACACTTCAAAGCGGGAGGACGGAGGGTGGGGGACGCATCTGTTAGTGAGTCCCCTGGGGTCGGAGGAAGACATCAACACAAACATCCAGTACCTACTGCAAGGCAGTATGGGTAATGGACGGACAAGTACAGGACAGGAATTCAAAGAAAATCTCACAGTTACGGGGAATACTTTCCTGAAATGATACGAGACTTTGATGTGAGGTCGCCTATTTAACACTTATGATGAATTCAACTGATTTAATATCGATCGATCAATCTTTAATAGACAGCCAACGCCCGAGGAGGTGAAATCTGAGGGAGCTGCAGGATAAGAAATGAGGGGTTTTTGCCTCTGGGCCGAGCTAGAAAAAGGCCCTGAGGACACAATCAATACTCTGTATTCTGTGGACATCAAAGTGAATCTGCAGCTGAAATATTGAAGCTACGTTCAAGAGCAGAGCAGCAGAGATTTAATGTGACGGGTACCGGTAATTAGAGCTGGAGGTCGGACCTCAGAACTCGTCTGGTACTGACTGCAACACGTGTGCGTCAGCGTCGAGAATCGAATCCTACTCGGTCTTTCTGGCTCCTTTCCCTCACATTTCTTTTGTGTGTCTGTTTTTAATCATTAGGAAGGAGTGGCTGTCTCACCTGCAGACAAAACTCAAGTGTTTCTGCAGGCACAGTGAAGCGACCGGGCTGGAAACAGAACGAGGTCAGCCCCGTCTGCCTCCTCATTAGCTCTCAAACAGTCCCAGATGTGTAGGTGTTACTACAGCGACTGTAACGTATGAAATGTGAGATGACGGTTCCCTTTGTGACGCCCCTCTGCCTCACACCGTCATCTAACAGGATTATGCTGCAAACAGGATTATTAATATCAATGACTTCTGCTTTTTTTTTTTGAGTGCGGGATACAGAGAGGAAACATGACTAACGTGTGCATACGCTCTCAGGAAGTTTCATCCTTTTCCTTCTTTCTTACTCGGCAGCAGAGCGGAGCGTTTCCTCTCTGATCCTGAGCGAGCGGTTAGCGTCGCGGCTGTGATTTATAGCATCTGGTCGCAGAGATCGCTGACGTGGAGAGTGCGTGGGGGGGAAGAGAGCGCTCCTCCTCCACCTTCCTCCTCCTCCTTCTTCTTCTTCTTCAAGGATCCACTCAAACCACAACAACCCGCGTCAAACCTTCGACTCCCCAGTCCAGTTTCTGCAGAGTCATTCCAGCCGATCCCCCGTCCACGCCCAGCAATCCCAGCGAGCGCTCTGCTCTTCCCACCCGCCATGTGCGAGCGCTCGAGCCCCCCGGGCCGAGACTCAGCTGGCAGAGCTGTGAGGAGTTGAGCCCCGTCTGACTGAAGCAGCTGAGAGGAGCTTTGTCTTTTTAGGTTTCTGAGTTTCAGTTTTGCAAACAGACACAGTGTTAAAAACTCGATTCAGAAAAAGCTCCTTTTAATTACTGTTGCTATATAAGCTGCAGTCGTTAGCTAGCTAATTAAGCTAACGGTACTATCTTAGCGACGTGAATAGGTTGAAACCACCGTCCCTGGCTGACTTAAATGTTCCCAGCTGACTTGTTTTAAACAGAGAGTCATGTAAAATTGTTTTAAAAGCACTTAAATAAACAATATCACGCTAAAGTAAAGGCGCTAAAGCTAACAGGTTCCTGGCAAAGAGTCAACATCCTCATGTTCATGTTGAGGACCCCAGAATATTGCTATGTAGAGCTAATTGGCCCTCTAGTGATGTAAAGGAAAATGCAAGATCTGATTGTGATTTCATTTTAGTATTTGGCTGCTTCGCTAAGGCTAATTCGGCTGCGACGACGAACAAAAGGTAAAATATACTTGACTGTCTGTATTTTCGATAAATGTACGGGTACAAGAGAAACGGCTAAATGATGATGACGACTACAAAGTGTGTTTAGCAAACATAACCCTCAAACATTGGCTGAAAAGACTGAGCTGCTAACGTTAGCTTAAACTCTGACATAGCTTGTAGCCTAGCATCCAGGAAGAGGCCACATTCTTCTCAGTGGATTTGCTGGCTGTAAACAGAGCTTTTTATTTAGCTATCATGCACCCACAAAATAATGTAGTATAAAGTATTTCTAAGTGTGATATATCAATTAAAATCTGGTTACAGCTTTGGAAACGGTACAAAAATACCCGGATGTTATGCGCTAGAGACCAGGCCGGCTAATGTCCGGTTAACTTGAATGGGGATAGTCATTTTCGGGGGGGTTGTGACGTAAAAAAACAAAACATAGCCACCATTTTAATGCCGCTTCTTTCACTTCGTAAGCTTCAAAGACCGGTGCTCCTCCTGAGGGGCTTGGTTTCACGGCTCGGAAGTAACACTGGATTTGGTAGCTAGTAAGCTAGTCAGCTAGACACGCTAACGTTAGCAGCTGTCATTAGAGCAGACTGTTGAATTCATTGCTTAGATTTTTGCTCTAGTGTTTGTGGTTTTTGGACAGGCCGATACAGAAACAGCTCATCAACATTTTATTTAACTCTCTGAGACTTATGATAGTGGCAAATCAAAAAGCCGCCTGAAGAAGTTTTCTAGGCCAGAACCCCCCCATTTCCAGCCTGGCTGTGATGTTGAACGTGTGCCAAGAGCATAACGTCAGCATGACTGGGAAGCTCGCCGGCACAAAGGGAGTCCACGTCTCATGATTGCTTCCACAGAGGAGCGTTGAACTCCACACTCTGAGCTCGGTGCGGTGACGCTGCAGATACCAGAGGAAGAGCTGCACACAATTTAAAACTCCTTTCACAAACGAGCGCAGAGAGTTTTTCTGTCGGCATCGCACAAAAGGTGAATTGTTTTCCGGCGTGGTGCCACTCCTATTGTGAGCCGCAAAACAGTGCAGTCTTTGAACGTGTCGTGTCTTGGAGAGGCTTGGTTTTGACTCTGGCACTCGGAGGCTGCTCGCTGTGTTCCCTCAGAGAAAAACAATTTTCTGACACACGAGAAAAAGTCAGACTGAGCGGCGTAATGTCGCTGGTTATGACATAAAGAGATAAAGTCAAGAGGGTAACGTGTGTTTGTGTGTATGAGTGCAGGAGGGATTTAAATGGTATGGGGTCATGACCCCTCTGACTCACCAGGCTGTAAAAAATACAAACAATCCCTTCTTGGCTTTTTCTTCTCCGTCTATCTGTCTTTCTTTATTTTTAAGCACAATGAGACTCGCAGCTCTCAGAAAGGCGTCACAGAGAAAGAATGCTTCTGTTTATCTAACGCCCCGGCCTTTTTCGGCGTCTAGCATTCCCAGCTAACGTCACGTGTTGATCAGCCTGCTGCAGACGGGAGCTGTCTGTAAAAGGCCTGCGAACCAAAACATGCTCTGTTACACCGACGAGACAAAACTCTGATGATTAAACTGCACTTCAGGCGCGTAAAGACACAATTTAAAGCAAAAATAAAGGTGCACAACAACGATAACGTTAATTTGTACCCGCTTCTCATAGCTGATACGGACAAGATTAAGATAATTTCACATTTTTGTCTTTTAAAAAGAAGTTCTTAACCTATATTTTAGGCACAATATTAATATGTTGTGTTTTTCTTGCTTGACAATAACAAACATGGTGACGCCGGTCCTGTTTCGCGTGCTGCTCGGCTCGAGGCTGAGTCGCTGTGGTCAAAACAAAAACGAGGAAGCCTCGACGTTTTCCGGCTAACGCTAATTCACGTCATCATAAAAATATGTCAGCCGCCAGCCCACCTGTCGTTTCTACGATCCTTTTAACGTCACCATAGATAAGAAGGAAGTGAACCTCGCTAACCTCGGAGACCATTATACTTTAGCATAGCACGTGTGAGCTTCACAGAAAACAGGAAAGGTACCAAGATTCAGATTATCGGTCAGATAAATATCGTGCATCCCCTCGGAGAAGACAAATCTAACAGATCTGTGTCGAGATTGTAAAACTACCCTGGCGGATGTTATCGTTATCTGAACACTGATGTCAGTATCGGCCTCAGATGTCCCAGCATCCATCCGGCTGCTGCTGCTGCTCTTCTTCTAGTGTTCATGCAGACTCCCACACATGCAGCGAGCAAGCACCATGACGGCCTGCCTGCCTCTGCGCTGATAAAAAGCTGCAGCAGACGTTTTCTCCCTCCATCCGATGCTCTCCACCATCGAGTGGTGACGGGGGGGGGGAGGGCTGAACAGAAAGTCACCTTCCACCAGCACACAGGTCAAGGGGAGGGGAGGTGTGTGATGGAGGCTCGCCTTCTGTTTTAATAACGTGGTCGTATTCATGATGGTTTTTACAATCGCGTGGTGCGTTCAAGACGCCACAAATGAAGGCAGCACGATGTAGTGGTGGGAACCATCGTTTTCAGGCGTGATGACGTGTCTGCAGCACGATAGTACCTCATTATTCTGCTGTTTTGACAACATTTCACCCTCAAGAAAGAAAAGATGGCAGCTTCCTCTCTCTGATTATACTTCAGTCATGACTCAAGTTCACATAAACAAGATCCAGAGTGAAAGGAGGTCAGATCCTCAGAAAACGGCTGCAGATACGCTAAAAATAATTCAATCATGTTGTGATTATTTTGCCGGATACGATTCACGATTAGTGGGAATTACCATTTATGCATCATCGATTAAAATCATGATGATGTGATGTTTATTTATGTCTGTGTATCAAACAAACACGTCTTCTCACATCATTACAACATGATTTGTAGGCCAGGACGTCCCTGCAGCGCTACAGTACCTCTTCTTTTATCCTTTAGCAAGAAGAAGAGCCATTTTTTTGCTGATATTTCAATTAATTGTGCAGCCAAGAGTGAAAAAAAGACCAGAAATACAGAAACTACCAACAAAAAAAATCATAAATATCCAAAGTGAGGCTGATTTTAGCGTAAACATCTTGTCTTTAATTCATATAAATCATTATAGTACGCGAGGAAACGTACTCTACTGTCAGGCTTTCGCTGACTTAAATCTGGGCTAGTGGAGCAGCTTTGAAGAGGCTCAGATGCAGATGTTGGGAGCTCTGCATCAGCCAGCTGAAGTGCCCTTGAGCAAGACTCCCCACAGCAGAGGCAGATAAAAGGAAATAAGGGTTTTTCCCCTGCGTGTATCTGGAGAACGGTTGCATGTTTGGCTGCGTGGGCCATCTTTTTTTTTTTTCACCACTGACGTGTTTGGTAATGGACACCACAGCTCAGTGCAGCAATTTCCAGGATATCTGCTGGTCAGGCAACCCGCTGACTGCTGGTGTGGAGGAATTATAGGAGGTTGCCAGGTTTTTAAAAAGAAAGGATAATTACATTTTTATGATTTTTTTTTGTGTGTGTGTGTGTGTGTGTGTGTGGGGGGGGGGGTGATGTGTTGCATTGCTGCAGCTGTTGACTTTAAAGGCGCATTTCATAAACTACACTTTCATTATGACTGAAAAAAAAAGATTAAAGGAGAAATGACACAATTTATAATCAGAACCTTAAACCCTGATGTCACCTTAATTCTCCTGTAAACCTTTTTCATGACCTATTTTTTTTTTTCCCCTGTTGACAGTAAAGATTACTCACATTTGTCAGTAAGTGTCAGCTTCTCCTCCAAATGATGTCCCAGCTCTTTATAATCCATTGTTTCCATTCAGGCGGATCTCAGTCCCTCTCCAGTCGCTGTCATTCCTCAGAGTCGCTACGAGTACAGGAGATGAAACTCCCGGTACAGCTCGCCCCAAACACGCCCTTTGTAAAATCCAAACCCGGAGCGAGGCAGCAAGAAAAAAGTAGGCACTAAAAAAAATAACGTGGGACTGAAACAGGGTCCGACTGGAAACAGCTGGGAACGTTTCAAATCTTTAGGAAAATTAAGAAATCTTGTTTAAAATGTCAGGATTAAGAGGAGTCGGTCCGGTCCGGAGGGTGTTCAGAGGAAAATCTACAGTGCGGGAATAAAAAAAAAAAACAAAAAAAAAACAGGAGCTTCATGAGTCCTGTGAGCCGCCGTCAAGTCAGGAGGAACCGGAAGTACAACTTCCGGTAAGACATTTCAGAATAAAACGAATCCATACTTATGCCATGTTTTGATAAGAGCACTACTAAACAAGATAAGTTATAGATAAAAATGTCAAACAGAACAAGCAAAAATAGAGTAATATAAAGATAAAGTAATAATAATAATAATAAGAAAAATAATAATAAAAATAATAATAAAATTAAAAACACTATGTACCTTTTACTTACAGATATGAACAAGGAGGACAATTGCACCTAATATATACCTCAGTTTGCACATAATGTAGCATGGCTTCATCACTGTGGGTGTTTTCTTATCATTATATTTCTTGTTTCCATTTTATTTTGTTTGTTTGCTTTTGTGTTTTGTATGTGTCGTATAAGCTACTGGATGTCTGTCTATCTGTTTATCCATCCATCTATCCATCCACGTGTGTAGCAGTGTACTTTGGAAATAAATAAAAGTTGCCTGGAGACAATCTGATTGCAGCACAGGATACAAGCATGAATTGCACAGGAATGTAAATATGTGATAGCTGTGGTGTTGAGATAATGGGTTATGGTGACAGAGAGACGACAGCGGTATTACAATGTATGTGGTGTTTGAGTTACAGAGTCTGACAGCAGTCTCGTGCAGTGATCAAAAATAGGGTTTTCCAGAGATTTCAACTGCATTTTTCTCTGCGTTTGCTTTGGATGGAGGCTTGGAGACACCTGACCAAGTAGGCTGAGCTATCTCCATGACAACTGAGAAAACCATCCACAAGTAGCAAGTAAATGGACCTCAAAGAAACGTCAACAAACACCAATGTTCACACAGTAGAATTACTTCGTACATATATTATTATGAAACATAAATATTGTGTTAATCATGGCTCCATTTTAACTCGACCGCGTTTTATTTTGAAGGCACAGTAGCTCCTCTTCCGGTTACAGCCTCGTCTTCGCCCTCGCTAGCTTGACGTCACCGATCGCAGCGAAAAACCGCATGCCGGCCAAATGGACG
This sequence comes from Pagrus major, assembly GCF_040436345.1. NCBI lineage: Eukaryota > Metazoa > Chordata > Actinopteri > Spariformes > Sparidae > Pagrus > Pagrus major. Next base: position 13,040,444 of record NC_133230.1, read on the forward strand.
ACACCAACTGTTTCGCGAGGGAAGAAACTAACTTAGCCGCCAAACACCAGATCAAATAATACACCTGAGACGTTTTAAAAAGGTGAAACAACACATTTAAAACATTTTAAAGGCCTCTGGCGGTTTTAGCCACCGTAAAAAAGATGGTAGTGTCCTCTGAAGTCTGGGGCGCCATGAATGGTTTGACCCATCAGATGATTTCCAGCAGCTGAAATCAGCCCTGCTGCCTGGACCGAGGTGAGTTGTCATTACAGAGTATTAAACGGACTGTATGAGTAATTACAGCAATTACTCATGCTTAATTAACAGTTTGTAACAGGGAAAGGCATTTTTTAGTTCAATGACAGGTCATCCATTATGTAAAAATGCTTTATATTATGATATTAATGTCATCAAGATGCAAAAGGCCTTTGTTATCACAGGAAAACATGAAATCTCACTGGAATACTAATTTTTAAAAAAGTGTTTTTTAAATTTCTCTATAATCCTACCAATGCATAGACCAAAGATCATATGCACATTGTTCAAAAAGCCTGATTTCCTCAGGAATATTAAGTCAAATGTTGCACACTACATCATCTTTCTAGTGACAGGGCATTATCTGCCTGCACGCTGCTCACGGCGTTGTTGATAACAACCTTATTAGCGATTGATACGACCTTCCTGCCACTGCAGGAGACAGATGAGGTCAGTCTTCCAGGAGGAAATCTGCTGCCAAGTCTTATCTGATAACGAGAGGAGCAGCAGGATGACAAAATAAAGAAACTGAAAGGATGAAATGTATACGACACCATGGGACATTCGAGCCCACTCCAGAACCACCTGAATATGACAGTTATTGAATCATTTAGATGATGACATTATTGTCAATTTTCAATATGACTTCTTCTCCTATAGACGAGGACAAAAGAGGGAAACGCTGCTCCTCCTGGGTTGAGGAGGAGTCTCATTCATTTTTTAAAAGAGGCCTTTTATAAATAGTCTGACCAGAATCACACCGCCTGCGCTTTTTTTGGTCATTTGGATAAAAAATTCAGATTAATTATACATGAGGTCGTCTGTGTTTATCATCGTTTCTTCTCTTCAGTCTGCAGGATGTAAAGGATGGAGACTAAGTAGAAATATATGTTCAAAAAATTCACTTAACGTTCACTTTAAACTCTTCGGAGGAGCAGGATAGATAATCTAACATGATGTCAGAGCTATGCTAAATGCTAAAAGGCCAAATGTACAGTATGTGAGCGTTACCACAGAGATAAAATATGCATGACCCACTTAGCTTAGTGAAGACACTAAAGACTTCACAGACTTCAGGACTCTAACCACTCGGGTTGCGGCCGATGCTAGAGACTTCCTGACATCAAGATCGTTCACTGGAGTTGGTCGACCTTTTTTTTTTTCCATCTCTTTCCTATTCCCTTTAGTTCAAACTTCAATCCAACATGCCAGGAAAAAACTTAAATTTCTCATGTCCAAAGACTACCCCTCTAGAGTAATTCTTTCTTCACGGATGCTAAAGATAGCCTGTGGTGTGCCGAAACACAGCTAATCGATCCACCGGCCGCCCTGCGACACATGAAAGTTGAAGAGAAGCAGCTCCGGCGGGACTAATGGAGTTGGATCTGGTCTGATGGTGCCTGGGAGGGAGCGAGCGGCTCTGTTGTTGAGTCTGGAGTCTGCGGTGATAAATGATTCGTTGATGCGGTAATGAGATTTGAAAATGAGATGGCAGGAAATGTAATACAGCGTCGGAGGGGGAGAAAGGCAGGCAGCGATCAATAAACCTCACATCTCTTGGTCGTGGAAAAGACGGACAGATGGATGAAGTTAATGTGTTTCCGTGTTTGCCACCGCAGACTCTATTTTTATTTGTTTAGAGGCGTATAATGACACTGATCACACAGTAAACTTGTTGTTTTTTCGAGAATATGTTGCTCCTGTAAGTCAGACGAGGGGTTGAAAGGCTTTAACCGCAAAATAAATAAATTGCTTAATATATTAAAGTGCCTCTTGCTCAGTGAACGGCCTCTTTGTTGTTGCACTGGTGGTTTTCCAGACACAGATAACAGTGTGTCAAAACATTTCAGTTCCCCCCAGGTCTCTCTCACATCTGTCTACAGTCTACTGCACAACGTCTGCAGACAGCCACGCTCTCTGTAAAAGGTTCCAGGTAATTTATTCATCGTTATACAACACGAAAGTTTGTAAACTCCTTCATGTTACGCATATTAGGGAACATATATACAGTTATTGATATAGAAATATGCATCAACATGTAGTGCGTCTGTTGAATCTGCGTCAGGGTGAATGTAAACAGCAGCAACAAGATGATGATAATGTGGTCGGCAAACACTGTCCATCATCTCCGACTGTGTGTGAGCACCAAGCATCAATAATGTAAACACAGAGTCCACCTCTCCTCGTCCAGCTGTAGTCCTGTAGTCGAGTGCAACAGCTCGATCCGAGATGTTGTGGTGGAGACGGGTCTTTGTGGGCACGACAGTCTCTGATATCATGTTTTGCCAGCCCCATTTTGTCCATTTCCTTTTCCTGTGACCAAACATTAGCCTGCTCTGAGTTCAAAACACCCGCTCTCTTCTCCGATGATGATGACAGTGTTTCTGCCATAGCAAGGCGTTTAAGGACACGTATAAGAAAATAATAAGACTAAGAGTGTGCAGCCATGTTATCTGCTCTGAGATGCTCAAGGAGGATCAGCAGTGGCTTTGGGCTAAATGCTGACATGCTGATGTTCAGCAGGTACAATGTTTACTATGTTCCTGTTCTTGGATTTAAGAGCATGACAGCTCGGGATCATGAAAGTTAAGACAGTTCATCATTAAGGGGTATATGAATGTGTTCACAAAGTTTTATTGCAATCTATGCAATAGTTGTTGAGATTTTCACACTAAAAAATGCAAAATTGCCAACCTAATTATGGCAGTAAAGGAAAAATCATTGTCTGGGCACCATGAATGTAATAATTTCATGGCAATCTGTCCGTCAGTTGTTGGCAGTCTGGCAGTCAACTGACCCACAATGTCTTTCCTAAAGCTGCTAACATGCTGAAAAAACAAAATAAGATGGACAAACCTGAAAGAAAAATCCTCAACAGCTCTCCTCCTATATTTAAACCATCATGCTCTGATTCTCAAGGACTCTGTAAACACACCATGTGTCTTAAAACCCTTTTTAACCTCAAGACTTATGAAATTACAGCAGAACAAATTGTACCTGATGTGCTGCCAAGCAACAGACATAAGCTCAAGTTGACATAAGCTCTTCGCTCTGATGCAGGCAGCATCACTTTGGCAAAACAAATTAGTTTTATAGGATCCCTCAGACTGTTATTGGTGTCATTTACAGACAAATCTAACCAATCACACCAGGTTAGAGCGCTCAAATGGATGAATAAGTTCAGATCGATGCACGTGTCTTTGAACATTTTCCTTCACCAAAGAGTTTTGTCAATGAGACTTCCTTTGAGGGAGTGCATGTCCATACTTGCCTGCACCTGACAGAGACATAGGGAGGTTCAGAGAGCCTCCCATAAACCCATAGAGGCATGCAGATAATTGCCCTTCCTACACACAACCACAAAAGCACGACAAAAAAGGCTACCAACAAAAAAAAAGCCTGCAGTTACACTTAAAACATTCGTCTGGATCCTCCCTGCGCGTTTGACCAGAGGGGAGTGCACATTTCTGTCTGCAAAAGGGGAGTTATAAAATGCTCTTTTCATTGTAAAAGCCCTCAAGTACACAATGGTTTGGTTTTACAGGGCGAGTACACATATTTGGAGAGCACACTGCTGCAGTCAGAGTCTGAATATAACCACAGCTGCTACAGTGTGGGAGGAAAGCATGTCTGCAGTTGGTGAGCAGAGCTGGGGGAAAAATCTCCAAGTGATTTCCCCTCGGAGCAGATGACACTGTGGCCTGAACTGGATCGCATCCTTTGTCTTTGCAGATGGAAATAAACATGAAGTATAAATAATAACTCTTGGGCCACCATTTTGTTTTATTCTGTCATTTTAGCTGCGTCTGGTGAACACAAATCACCACGTCCATGTTTGAAACTGCTTTACAGAGTGAAAACACTAGTTTTAAAGGTGCAATATGAAGAATTTTAGTTTCAAACTTTCAGAAATTAACTAAAATCATCAACAGAAAGTGAAAAAATACCAGTGTTGCAGAGATATCTACTGAAGTTAGCATGCTTACCAGCTAACCCCAGATCTGAAAACCTCTTTAAGCTCCTGTGCTAGCGACGTAAAAGCCAACACTCCCCTGGTAATGAGCTACCAAGCTAACAGTAGCTAACCTCATGGATGTATAAACAGAATACAGTTAGCAGCAGTTTCTCAGGTGATATAACAACCATTTGGCACATCAGGTTACCTGGCCGTCAAATAAATGTCTTTTTTACTCTTTTTGGTCCTTTTTACACTTCTGTTTTTGTGCAGGTTAGTCAAAGAAGTAATAATGTATTCATTAGTGAGCTTTAGAGGTGCTAGTCCTTGGCTTTTGTTACACAGAGCCAATTAACCATCTCCCCTTGAGTCCAGTTTTTACGCTAAGTTACAGCTAAGCTAACCGGTTACTGGCTCATATTTAAACCTGCAATAACCGATTTTTTGGCCACTTGAGGTCAGTGGGAACACAATATTGACATATCATCACCTGGGGACCAAGTCCAGTTCTAGCTAGTGCCTGGTCGAGGGCACTGACAGGAGAATTAACCTAGCATGCATGTTTTAGTGGTGGAGGAAACCGGAGCACCTGGATGAAACCCAGCCTGGTTTACCTAACTCGCCAGCACACAGTTGCTTATTTACACATCCAGCAGTTCCAGTTGGTGCTGAGCAGGTAGTGTAGTGTTTTTTAGAGCCTTATCACTGAAAACAGCTGCTTGCTGCTGGGAAAACGACACTATGAAAGCAGAGAGAGTGACCCAGAACAGTAAGGTTGAAGCTGGGCAGCTAAATATTGAGCTGAAACTCACCACAAAGCTCTGCAGAGCTTAAGGGAGCTGCAGATTTGGGTTTTGAAGTGTTGTAGCCACTGATCCAACAATATAACATCTGATAAAAGGGAGTGACTGATGTGTCCATTTGTCTCTGGGGTTGAACACCATCCCTGCCTCATGCCCAGTCAGTCACATTGCTCACATACAGAGTCACACTCCACCCCTCTGTCTGCCCTCTGGCAGTTGGCACAGTGGTGTCATCTCAAGCTCTCAGCTGTTGCTGTGGCGTACCACTGACTGGACCAGCAGCTGTTGGGGACTGCAGCAGCAGCAACCCTCACTGCTCTATCATCTCCTGCAGAGAGCATCAGGAAACTGGGGTGAGGATGAAACATATGGCTTTTGGAGTGTTTTGGTGTTTCCCTTACGTACTGATTATGACTCGTCCTCCTCAACAGTCTCTCACTGGCCTGCTTAAACATAGAAACAGACTAAATGATTGCAAACATTTTTAGTTTTCATCCTTTCTTTCTCAGTGAATGCTGAAAAACGTCACAGATACAGGAACCCATTTACATTTAAAGATGGAGAGACAGACCGCTCCTTGCAGAGAAGCATTTTGATACAGATAATCAGTTTGTGTGGGTGGAAATTTTTTATTTATCTGCAGTGCAGGTTTCCTCGACAGCTTCAAACAGAAATCCAGACTCCGGAGACGTTGTAAATGAAGGACTGCTTCGGCAAAATTTGTGGATTAAAGAAACCTGGAGAAAGAGAGAGAAAGTTCAACTTAACACTTTCACACTTGCTATCACAGGAGGAGGATATGTACAGATTAGTTGCAGCTAAGCATGATTACTTTGCTCTACAGGAACAAGAATATTAATATGCAGATAAACAGGGACATTTAAAAAGTGGGATTTAAAGAGTCAAAGCTAAAATCCGAGGCAGATTCCAGGAGTTACTTTATGATTAAATGTTGTCATAAAATTTTTATGCGCACCTACTTTCCCTTCCCCCGCCTCATTTACATATACAGTATTAAAGTCAGCAATTTCCTACATTCTCCACACTCAATTTGAAACAGCCCCCGCAAGTAAGCAGGGATGCAAATTTATTGCCAACGTAGTCTAATCCCAATTTATTTATTTAAAACTGTACAAATGAGCATGTGACTACAATGAGCAACCAACAACTAAAATGTCCTGTAAAATGTATGTTTTCTATGTTTTATGTACTGGATTTGTTTATTTTTATTACCTGGACCTGGCTTTATGTCGGCCCGTGAGCGTTGGGGTATCCTTTTAGCTCTGGATGCAGACGCAGCAGTGGGCATGGGACGCTTAGTCGGGCCGTTAAAACTCCCTATGTAGTACTGCCAAGGGCCTGGTAAGGGAGGGAACTTAGGAACGATGAGAGGAGGCGCAGATATCGATAAATAATATCCCTTCCTGAAACACAGTTAACAGAATTGACATTGTTAAACAACAGAAAAGAAATGAATGAACACAAACCCAAAGCCACAAATATGTGAGTGTTAACTCACGGCAGGATGGTCTTCTTCTCCGGTGGAGGGGTCTGATGTGGACTGTAGGCTCCTGGGCCCGGTACATGGTGGTCCACAGGAGGAGGGATTCTCTGAGTTTTTGATTTGAAGGGCGACACGATGGCCTTGCCTTGGCCATTGTCTCTCACTTCATAGTGACCTTCAACAGATTTAGGATGTGAGAGTACAACTAAGTTAAATCCAATTATTAGGAAATCTTTTTCTGCTTTATGTTCCCTAAAAAAAGGTTTTCATATTGATACTGATATATCTTCCCTTATAAGTCCTTAATGGTTGCTTATTAGAACAAATAACACTATATAAATGTTAATCATAGTATCATAAACATGTTTATTGTAGATTATATGACATTTAAAAGCGCTGAAAAGAAATTTTGTTAACATTTTTTGACACTGAAGAACGTCAACAACAGCCTCATCAGTTTCCCATCACTGGATAATAAAGGATCCATTAACTTTAATTCGTTGTGTTCTTGTTTTACCTACTAAGTTCGCTTATCAAAAGGACCATAATATACAGCACTGGTTAAAGGGATATTATGCATGACTTTACATAGAGAACTTAAAGATATAGAAGGTAATAATTACATGGTGATGGCACATTATCGTTTGGGTAAAAAGAGTAGCGTCCGGTTTTTGACAGGAAAGCCGATGTACCGACGACCGAGGAGGATCTCTTTGGTGTCCTGCCACGGCTGACCTGTCCACGCAGAAGAAACAAAAAGATGAACATTTACTACAGGAAGCACAACACAGTCCCAGAAGTCTCGTATAATTCACATACGCACATCACACTGATTGGGGGCTGGAGTTTCGTGCTTCGGACCAAAGTTATACTTGTCTGCGAAGAAGCTCTGTAGGTTGTACGCATTTGGTCCTGGCCGGCTTCTGTGTGGGTTATTGGAAGGTCTGGCAGCCTATTGAATGGATGAGGATGAAAACCATTTTAATATACGCCCTTGTCGGTAGGGTTCATCCTCTGTGGACCGCGAACGCCTTGACCTGACCTTGGGTGGAACGAAGCCCGCGGTGCCTTTCTTTGAGAAGGACGGACTTTGGACTTCAGCGCTGGAGACGCAGTCATAACTGCCCGGTCCTGGATTTTCATTCTGAAAACAACAAATAATCTACATCACATTCGTTTTGCGCTGTCGGTTATATTTAGCTGTTAATTTAATTTATTAAGGATTTACCAGACGGTCTCGTGAAGGAAATCTCTTCGCTTGAGAAGAAAAGCCCTTCTTCTCTTGATGTTTTATAGCCACTCTTTGGTGTTTTGATGGTATTAAAGCTGGACTATTATCTGCTGTCAGATCAAAAGAACATTAATATATATATATTTTTTTATTTTAAGATAAATAAATAATGAAAATAAGTGGACTCACTGTTATTAAACCGGTACACGTTCCCCATGGTTCAGCTGGATATCAGTTAAGAGTTTCTGTTGCCATGGCGACTGTAACACAGGGTGCCCGGCTCTCACTTCCTGTTGTCTCTTGGCGCCATCTGTCGGCAAAATGGCGGCCCGTCGGTCGCTCTATACCAACCCGCCTCTGTTTTGTTTCTAGGTTTAGAAAGCTACATCCATCATGGCGATGCATGCGAAGACGACCCCGCCACAGATCCCGGATACCCGCCGGGAGCTCGCTGAACTGGTGAAGAGGAAACAAGAACTTGCAGTAAGTTACCGCAATTTCGCGAAAGAATAAAACGACTTTAGGTGTTTTTAGCAATGAGAATTACAGCTAACTGCAACTTTAATGTCTGCGCTCGTTTGCTAGCCGAGGCCTAGCTAGCTAGCTAATGCTAAGTGCTGCACAGTTCATTCCAGTAGTGCTAGTAGCTCCTGCTAACTCGGCTAGCGAGCTACCTTTACTGTCAGCGAGCCTAACGTTATTAGCCATTGTTTAACGAGTTATCTAACGCTGGTTCTGCTGGAAATGTTTAATGAACACAAGCGAATTTTACAAGCTTTATGATAATATTTTTTTTGAATATTTATAAGAGTTTGTTGCGCTAACGGGCATTGTTGCAGCGTTATTATCCCAATATGCTAGCGAGCTAGCATAGCTACATTTTTAAGCCGCCGCCCGGCTTGGTGGAGTTCTCGCGATATGTTAACTTCATGGGTGTACTGTAGCCACATCTGTGATTTGTTTGGCTTTGGTTCACCTGTTCAGGTTCAAAACATTTCGGACAGCATGATAAGGAAAGTTACAAGTCAGACAGAAAGGAGATACCGTTTTAATATTACACAATAAACACTCAATAGTCAAGCCAAACACAAGTAAGTCTAGTCTAAGTCGAGTTTAAACGAGAAGGCAGAACAGAAAATGTGTACAACTCAAGCTAATTTACCTCCTGTCTTTGCATCCCTGACTGCAAATTCACCCCGAATCCAAATCAACAGAATGAAAAACATGTCTACACATCTGTCTGATCATCTGTGCACACCTCCTCCCCCTTTCTCAATTAATTTGAGTTTAATTTCTTCAATATCTTAGGAGACGTTGGTGAACTTGGAAAGACAAATATATGCATTTGAAGGCAGCTACCTAGAAGACACCCAGATGTATGGCAACATCATCAGAGGATGGGACCGATACCTCACCAACCAAAAGTAAGTGTCAGACACAGTAATTTGAGGCTGCATGAATGTTTCTTTTGTTTTCGAGTATACACAAGTCAAGAAAATCAAAGTACATGGGCTCAAGACGTGTATAAGCCATTTTGTTACATAATTGCTTTTAAAAATCTTTTTTTATTATGTGAAAACTAACTGGAAACTGTCATTCCACTTTATCATGGCTACCTACCTAACTATATGTCTGTGATTTTAACAGGAACTCCAATAGTAAGACTGACAGAAGGAATAGGAAATTCAAGGAAGCAGAGCGTTTGTTCAGCAAGTCATCTGTCACATCAGTTGCAGTAAGTCCCCCCTCTCCCTGGACTTTTCCCACAAAATATGTCGGTTGCTTATTTGCTGAAACTGCGACCTCTGTTTTGATTTGCAGGCTGTTTGTGCACTCGGTGGAATCCCAGATCACATGAATGAAAAACGTGAGTTGTTTCTCAAGCCAAGCAGCGATGAAAAAGTGTCTCCGATATAGTCTTTAGTACTTTCCAACACTGAGCTTATGTCGTCATTTGTGTTGCGTCAGGTGAAGCAGGCAGTGGTACCGAAAGCGACGCCTCTCCAGATCTCCAGAACCAAGAGAACGAGCCCAGCCAGGAGGACACAGAGGACGTGGACTCGACGCTTCAGGACCTAAAGCCTCAGAAGGCAGCCTCCTCCTCCTCCTCAGGCAGCCATCACGGGAGTCACAAGAAGAGGAAGAACAAAAACAGACACAGGTACATAACTAAGTTTTGAGAAACACTTCTTCCCTCTGATTGTGCTGTTAATTCGACACCCAATGTCAGGATTTCTTGATCAAGTATGTTGTATGTACACATCACTGTGTGTGTTTCCCGCACACAGACTGCTCAGATATACTAACAGCTGATGAAGTATAATTGACGACCCATTTTAGTATTGCTAATTTTTATATTTTCATCCATTTGAGAGAACAACGATGTGATTGATGAACAAGTGGACAATTTCCACATGCTCTCCTCCTTCATATTCAACCTGTACCTGTAAGGGAGCGATCATTAACAAGAAGCCTCCTCCACACGCGGCTCATTTGCTATAGTTAAAACAGAATCGCGGGTGAAAAATCAAAACGCGATGCTTATTTCTGGGCAACTTTATATAACATACTGCTGATGAAGAAAGTTCACAGAGCAGACGCATACAGGGAGAGATTGACAGTAAGACACAGGGCAAGCCAGCTGGAGGTGGAGAGAGAAATGAAGGGAATTCAAGGTGAGCAGATCTGTGAGTAAACACTGATATAAGGTGGTGGACTGACTTGAGAGGGTAATGTATTCTTTCAACCATTATCATTAAGAGGATTTTTAGAGACTTGAAGAAGTCAATGTATTTTACAAGAAAAAGCTACAAATTAGAAAAAAAGTCCATGAAAATAAGCCCAGTTTTGCTCATTAGAAATAAACCACAGTGGCCAAAAGTTTCTCACAGCTTTCTGGCACTTGTGTTGTAGAAAAAAGACACAGAAAATACAAAATTCTTCACCCCCCCCTTGTCTCTTGGCAAAGTTGTGCTTGTTCAAATGTAATTTCCAGGAAAACAATGTTAATTTTCGGGCAGTTGCAGTATGTTTTTCTCCTTCATACCTTTCTAATAGTTGAATCCAAGTCTGTTGTAGTTGTTATAACAGGCAAATTACTGTGATTGGGTGAACAAAAGGTTAACAAATGACTGGTTTGTTTAGTCGAATTGTTGTGTACACCTTCACAACACAAAGAAGATTTAATAAGTTCCTTGGCAGAGTTAAATGTCGCTGTGTTACTCACCTGTTTAATCTCAACCTGTTTTTCCTGACTCAGGCTTTAATGTTGTAACCACATATTAACACAGCAGGTGCTCCACCTAACTCACTGTGAAGAAGTGATTCTCTCACTCAGTAAAGTCTGGACTGCAGTATAATGTAGACGTAGGGCTTTAGACTCAGGTTGGTAAACTAACAGCTGCTGCTTTCTTCCTTCCCCCTAATGCCGCTCCCCCCCAGTCCTTCTGCCATGTTTGATTATGACTTTGAGTAAGTCTGAATTTTACTTCCTGCTCCTGTCGTGTGAACATCCTGCCTGCTGTAAAAACCCCATCCTCAACTTTTCCACTGTTTTTCCTGCTCTCTGTCTGCTTTGAGTTTCAGCCTGCGAGTTTGAGTTTCAGCCTGCTAGCGATTCAATCATACTGCATGTCCAACACTTCTTCTCTCTTTGATTTTGAATGCACATCAGTATCCAGCACTCTAAATTTCATTAGTTATTTCTGCTTGTTACTGGGGTATTTCCATATCTTTCTTACCCCAGGTTCATTTCAAGTGTGTCTCCACAATTCCAGCAATCAACTAAAAAATTGCTGGACTTGTCAGATGTTGGTTTGGCAACAGATTTGTGCACAAACAAGAACAAACACATCGTCATTTAGCGTTCTTGTTACGGGCTTGTTTTAGGCTTCTTCATGATACAGTAGTGGTATTGTTTGTTTTTACCATAATTCCCATCAACACCAGGTTGATTTATTCTTTACCTGTTGATATCTAATGCAGCCTTACTTTGATTTTGTTGCAGATTTGACATGAAGGTGAACAAGAAACCGAGAGCTGTAAGTTGACTTTATTTGCTTTATTTATCTGAAAAATACTATTATTTGGTCTGTAACTAACAATTGTGTTCATCAACGATTAGATTGGCAATTATTCTCTCAATTAATTGGTTTGTAAACGTCTACGTATTTTCCGTCCTCTGTTCTCCTGCAGGATTACTCAACTTAACAAAGACGACTGGAACACTTGGACACATGATGAAACGTGAAGAGAAACACAGGATTTCTGGACTTTGTGAACTTTTTCTGCATTTTTTTTTTTTTTTCCTCCGAGTTGTCATATTTGAGCCTGTACTGTGCGTATTGCTTGAAACATTCCCCCCCTGCCACCTACCTTTTGGTCACGGTTAAGATTTTTGACCTACCAATCAAGTAGAAATATGGTGTTGCATGTTACTTGAGGCCTGTTGAGGCCAAGCTCCAGTAACACACCATCTTGTATAGTGTTAAAAAAAAAAGATTGTATTTATTATGTAGATCATTTTCATGTTTCCATTGTGAGAAAGATTTGCTTTTTTGTTAAGCGTCATATGGTCATTTAACCCTCGAATACCCCGGATTCTTTTATTACATGGTTTGTTTTTCAGAAAAAATAAAAATACCAGTAACGTGAATATGTTTTTTGTTTTTTTATTAAATGTTAGTAGAGGCGGTGCTTTGCATCAGTCATCGCAGCAGCTAGGGGCTTGTTTGATGTTGTGAATTGGCTCACACAAAATCTTTGTTTCTTTTTGGCAGCGAAACTTTGACGTTGACCATTTGTTCCCACACATGTGATCCATAAAAAGCCATATGATGGAACAGTCCAAATATCAGTGTTTACCTAACTATTATAGAGAACAGCAAGCACATTCTCTCCTGACAGTTCTCTCAGTTTATGAAAATAGTTAAATAAACAAGCCGCTCAGAGCACAAGCCAATGACAGCATCATGTTTACACAGTGTCGTCTGGCTTTTATCAGCTGCAAACTGGAATATCTCGTGCTTTTTTTTTAACAAGTGGATTATTAAAACACGAGGAAAGTTGCTTCTTTAACAAAACGTTTGTGAAAGTTAAAGCTTTTAACTTGTTTGTCATCCACATGCAGTCGGCATGCAGTATCCGAACTTTTCACTAGGCAGCGCCAAAGCACATGGTTGGTTTTACTGTAAATAATGACATAAAAGGTCGGATACTTTATATTTCCATGTTTATTCACTTGTTCAGTTGGGCATTTAAACCCGCTGCCAAAGTTTTTTGTATAAATACAATGTAATAATTCTTTTTATTGAATGTATGTAGACAAACTTGTAACAAATACACAAAAATTGGAGTGCAATTTGTGCCATCATGTCAATGATTATAGACGATATAACGATAACAGAACTTTTAATTATAGCACATTTCATGCAAAAAGATCTAACACAATGTTCCTCACAAAAGATTAAGGCACTGAAAGAACAATTTCTCAACAATTTTTCATTTGTAACTCAATGACTACACTCCCAATCATCAGTCAAGAAGATCAACACCGCTCTTGTTAATGTCCGTCAACATATGAAGCATTAATACTGGAGACAGTTTGTTCTCTTTAAAGGTGACGGTCAATAAAACCACAACTTGTTATAACATTTCGGTTTGTGTATATATTACACAAACATGACTTTTAGAAGTGCTCCTTGGAGGATGTTTCACCTCGTTTCCACCTTATTCCAGCCGAGCATTACATAAGCTACTGTAGTTTCGTATTTAACAGACAAGACATTAAAGTCGTATCAATCAGCGAGACATCAGATAAGCAGATTTTCCTGAATGTCAAACTATTTCTTTAAAGCTGTCTCAGTGAGCCAAACGCTCTGCGTTTCCTGAATTGGATCCAAAACACATATATTTTAAAGTTCCCTTCAGAGTAATCCAAAACTGGAAGTACTTGAATGTTTCTATGAGTAGCACATTAGTCACAAGTGGTCTGAAACATCACCGCATGGGGGGATTGGAGACGGGCGCCCCGAGGAAGCAGAGCTGCTGACAAACATATGATGGAGAGACTGGCTGGGATGAGTCCGACCCTGGAATGCACTCCTCGGTTTCATCCCGCTCCACCACAGCTCACAGAGTCACATTTCATCAGCTATGAATGACACAATGACCGTGTTTTTATTGTTTCTCTAGCAGGCAGTTGTTGGGCCATTGGTCCACCATTTTGTACTGAAATATTGCATCTAAAGGATGTATTGCAGTGAAATTTGGCAGACATTCATGGTCTCAGGAGGATGAATCCTAAGGACTTTGGTGATCTCATAAGTTTCTATACATACCCCAACTTTTCCTTTTGCACCAGTGAGGCTGACCTAATTGTTTTTTTTAGTGAACTTTCTGAACAATTGGATGCACTGCTATGAATTTTGTGCACTCGTGGTCCCAGGAGGATGAACCCTAATGACTTTGGTGATCTTATATACCGTAAATAAAGTCCACTGATCCACCAACCTTTCCTTGAGCATTAAATCGATGTATCGCTATGAAATTTGGCACAGACATTCATGTTCCCAAGAGGAACCATCCTACTGAAGTGAGTCTCTGAGTTTCATCTATAGTGTCATTTTGTTTTGTGTGAAACCACGACATCGTCTCGCACAATATACATCAATAACACCAACATGGCCATCAGCTGGCAAAGAAAAAATATGAAATTAACGAATGTAGCGTCATTTTGAGCATGTTAGCATGCTGATGTAAGCTTTAAGCTCAAAGTACAGACTAGCAGAGCTGCAAGAATGGCTTTAAATTCTTCAGGATTTTACTTTCTTCACTACTTTGTTGCTCTAAGAAGCAGATATCATTTTGAGAGGTGTTGCTTCACAAGTAGGTTTCCCCGGTGTCTTCACTTGTCTACCTGTGTGTGATTCATAGCTAATGACAGTGCACTGAGCTTTAACACACGCTGGGAGACATTCTGCACATTTTCTCCCAGTGGCATTATTTCCTCGTCTCCTCCCACGTCTGCTTTCAGCCGTCCGACACATAGATACTGTCGAGGCCGTGACTGAGACCAGGTTACATGACTCACTCACAAGTCACATTCAAAACTGCTCAACATCACCGGCTACGTCATGCGTTTTGGCTGGAAACTCACCCTCACACCAGAATACATTCCACACATTTAACTTTAGGGTGTGTGAGTAATGAGGCATGAATGTACAATATGTGTTTCACCACTTAACAGCAAAATCTTTGTTTCATTTCCTGCCACTCCAGGAAATTATCTGGAAAGAATTGACCAAGGCGAACTTTAATTGCGCTGCTTTGGAGCCAAACAGGATTCCAGAAGTTAAACTTAAATGAGTCAACTGTACAGTGTTTTACGTCATTTCTTGTATTTTTGAGTCCAGATTTGTGATTTACCGCAAATTTGGAAAGTGCAAACTGTAGTGTGGGGCTTAAAGGAATCTGGTTTGCTGCCAAATGCTCTTGAGTTTGACTCTTAACATGCAAATGTTTCCCTTTAGGACAATCAGTATCCAAAAGTGGATCACGATGGCTCTCTGGAGGAAGCTCCCTGATCGTAATGAGTGATCTCGTTGAGTTGTTGAAAACCAGCATGTGCGTTCAGTCAAGTGTCAGTCCCACGAAGAGAAAACAGCAGCTTTGAATAATGATTCCTTCAACAGAAAGTGGACTTGATTTCAATCTTTCTGACCTTTTACTGGAAACGAGTAACTAATCTAGTGTGATGTTTGTCATTTCTTGGTGTTGTTACAACTCCCTGATGAAGGCCAGTCAGCGTATGATTAAAAACATTGGAGTTGTGTTTATATCTTCTGTTCAACTCGCCTCAAATATTGTTAAGATATACAGTAGATTCTTAAAAAGGGACTATTTAAGAACGTGAAACGAAAGCTCATCTTGAACAAATGATCTAGAAACACCTAAAGTAAGTAAGTAAGTACTTCACCGGACACAGACTGGAGAAACTGGAGAGTTTCTCCAGTTGTTTCCGGCTTTTGGGGCAACTGGACAAACTCCATATGGTTTCTAACAGTGCAGGTTTTGCAGATGTTTAAAGTTATCCAAAATGTTTGCTACAATCCTAATACAGTGGACTTTTATTGGATTTCCTTTGTATTGCTTACAGCTTTGGAAAAATTAACGGGAACAAACAAAGCGCAGAAGAACATAGCTGATAAACCACAGATGTCCCTGTCAACAGTTTCATTGGAACTTTATTAACAAATAGTCTCTAGGTCAGTGGATTAAACAAAGTAACAGGGACACAGTTGACGTTTAGAGCTGTGAGCACCATAAAAAAATTAATTTCCATTTTATTGGTACAGAGACAATCACTGACAAACAAGGAGTGGACGTAGCCACCGTCACATCAACCGTTGGTTTGTTGAGCACTGCTTGAAGGTTGAAGTTTGGCATTTTGGCTGTTTGGAGCCCAAAGTGATTATATATAGATGAGAAGATGCAGCTGGGGAGGAACAAGGGATGGATCAGGTACCATCAGCATAGCAAATGTTAAATTATCAGCTAACGCTTGGACCAGCTAGCTAGCTAGGTTGCACCCGTCATTCACGTTAACGGTGATATTAATTTGGATTCTAATGGAGGCCATCATTTATAAAATTATCATTATGCTGTATTGAAGAAGACTTGTTACTAATGATTGAGACCATAAACTCATGTGAGAAGTAGGGTGATTTTTCATAAGTTTATATATAATCAGACAGCCTTTGCAACCAGTGGAGTTGCACCCAGCTGGCCTTTAGCACAAATGCACGTTTAAGGCACTTCTGATTGGCTTTACTTTTCAGACATGGAGGTTACATCCACTTCTTTTAAACAGTCTTTGTATAGAGGCAGACAGAGAGCACGAATATCTGAAAACCAGGGACGAAAAAACCAAAATGATCAGCCTGGCTCGAGCAAGTGACAAATGTGTTTTTGTAATTTAAGCTAAGTGACCCTCTTTAGAATATTCCTCATCAATCAAAAGCTACAACGGGCTAAATCCCACAGAAACAGAGAGCGCTTTGAGCTGGCTAATGCTCAAATGTAAATTCCTGTAGATACTAAAGACCTGAGACGACTTTTAAGAAATATTCAGACTGAATACTGTTGAAGCTGCAGGGTCTTGAGCGAGGCGTAGCCCCCTTTCCTTCTTCTGTGGTCTGTCAGTCAGAGTAATGTCGTCTAATTACTTTAACAGCCTCCACCAGCGGGATCCAGCCGAGTTCGAGTCCCCGGCCCCCTCGGAGGGCCGAGCGGGATGACGTGAAATCTTAAATATTCACTGAGGAGCTTGGACCCCCATCCTGCCTCCTCCTCCGCCTCCTCCTGGGACCAAACAAGACTGATCTCCTTCATCCCCGCAAACAAGGTCAAAAATATTTCAGGAAGAGTCATGGGAACGAGCTCAAACAAATAACAGCGCCACATGGACCTTTTATATTTCATCTGGAGTTGATCTTGTGATCAGATTTTTAACAGGGTATAAAGAACAGACTTGTTGCGGCAAGTCAACACTTTTACACTCGGTCATAAATGATGATCAAAAGCAGGAAGTAACAGGGATGTATATCACTTCTTGACAGCTACATTTCTCAGTTTATGGGGGAGTTGCAGGGGCCCGGAGTGAGAAGAGAGCTCGTATTTTCACATTAGTGCCTGTCAGGACCAAATATACAGTATATATACTTAATCTTTCATCATTTTTCATTGTATTTGTTTTTAAATGTGATTAAATAATCATCTGAAAGTCTTCTACAGCTGTTTTCAAGATAAAAAAATAAACTTTTAAAAGTGTCATACTGTTCCAATGAGAATGCCACTTGATTTCTGTCTATTTAAGATATTTTCGAGACGCTTTAAAGCTAGAAAAAGCAAGTAAAATGTATTTTAGTTCGCATCAAGACCATAGGAACAAACATACCATACGCCAAAATCACTTTCATGGAGTCGATCGTCTCAGCTGGTTTCCCTGATCCCTCCTCCTGACATGGACACTAGCCTGGCATGGCCTCCATATAAACACAATCAGTGCAGATCAGCACAGAGGTTGTGAACTGTAAATATTTATGTAGATTACTGCAGTAACAGTAAGGGAAAGTTTATGGGAGTACCCACAGAAAACCATCCCTGTTTTTGCTCCTTTTTAAAGGTGCAGTGCGTCTGGTTTACGGGGATCTATCAACAGAATTGGAATATAATTAGTTACGAGTGAAAAATCTCGACAGCTGCTGAGTTGTATCAGTCCCTGTTGTGTAGTACGTGCTATCTTTTTTATTTTGGCTGCATTTCAAAACCCCTCTGGAGTGATTGCAGTGGATTCAGATCACCTGTGCGCAGGGTGGGGAGACCGGCTCCTGATTAATGAACGACAGCAGCTTGGGGCATTCCCCTCCCAGCTGATCAGGGTGTGGCGACGCCCTTATTGTGAAGGCTTAAGAGAGGTGGGGGGAAAGGCACCCAGGGTGGACTCGCTCCTGTTCTGATTCTGTCCATGACAAACTGCAGACCCAGTCCCCTTGATTGTGAACCAGAAACTCTGGTCAGTTTAGGCCCCATTGAGATTTCTTTGCTGCCCAAATGTTTCTAGTTGAGGGAAATTGTGTGATAGTCACCCTTCAACCAACCTAAGCCCCTATACACCTTTAGTTTCCCCATTTTATTTCATTGGGGACTTGAGAAGTTGCCGTTTTCAGTTTCATTATCCCCTGAAGAGGCATCTTTTGATTATTATCCAAGTATTTGGCATTTCCTGTAAATACATATATATTTTTTGTTTATATTTTTATGTGGGTTGGGACTGGTTTGTAAGCATTTTACTGCCAGTACCGCCACATAATGGATTGTCATGACACTCATGTTTCCTTCAGGAGGAACTGTAATACCTTTGCTGATCCCCTCACTATTTTTGAGGTGTCCAGTACTTTGTTTGTTGACCAAATAACTGCAAAACTACAGTAACTCCGTCAGCTTCAGGTGCTGAAATTTGTTAGTCTCATGGAGTGGTACTGCGTGCACAACCGGCCATATGTAATTAATGGAAAAAGCAGTACAACTCCACGTATTGCGCTGAAAAGTCATAGGTAGAAAAACGGATCATACCACCAGAAAACAGTGTTTTTTTGCTGGCGAAACATTTGTAGCGACCATCTCGACATTATTGGTAGCTTACAGTGTAAAACATAAGAAGAAAAACACTAAAATAGACAGAAGAACAGCACAGGCTAACTGACTATTCATTAATTTACACACAACTCTTTGTTTTAGGACATTTTTATTGCATGTATACGAGTAAAGACTGTTTTAAGCTGAAAAGAAAACAAAATATACATTTTTCCAACAGTTAATTTTCAGCAAATAAAGTTCATACAGTATAAGACAAGCAGTGGAGGAAGAAGCTTACTATAAAGTGGAAGCTTTTTAAAGTATATAAAGTATAAATATGTTTGCCTTAGCAGAGGTCATAACATTCAAATTTTGGTTCTATCTAGCAGTCATGAAAGCAAAGTGTTGTAAAATGGTTTGAAACAGTTTAATTTAAAGTTTTACATGTTTCTTTGATGTGCAAAACATAAAAAATAAAGAAAAACAAAGTCGTACACACACACAAAACGAGACACTCCTGCCGAATTTATACAAACATTTCAACGTGCCGAAAGCTGACGAGAGTTTTGAGTTGTAAATACTGAGCTTTGTTTCAGCTTTTACACCGTGAGTGAGTTAGTTAATGCTGCAGTGTTCATGTGCGAGGCTGAGGTTTTTTTTAGAAGTTTGTCTGCTGGTATCGGTCAGCAGTGTTTTGATGTTTGCAGGTGTAGTCGGTCGGTTGGCGGTCAGTCGTCGTTGTTGCAGTCTGTACACAGGATCTGGTCGCGGTCGGGGAAGAAGCCGGAGCCCACCAGCGACACGGAGCAGCGCGAACACTTGAAGCACGGCTGGTGCCACTGCCGCTCCTCAAAAGAGACGTACTTCCCATCTCCAAACCCTGAGAGACACAAACACAACACATGAGCAACTAATGAAGGAATGTTTTACTAGAGGCGGAAAATAAAAGTTAATAACGGCCTCAAAAACACTGCGGAAATGACACAAATGAATTCAAGATAACATCAGCAGCTGGCAGAAACTAAAAGAAAACACTGCCAGCTCCGTCGACCTGCTGGTATTCATGTTCATAGCTGTGGTGAAAAAAAGCATTTAATTCAAAATCTCATTTAACTGTGAAGTTTCTTTAAAAAACATCAGATAAGGAAGTTTTTATCTGTTTTCAGCATCTTTTAAATGAAGTGTTTGTTTTTTCAACCCTGAGCAAACTCTTTCAGGATGGTTGTCATTTGTGTTGCCAGGTTGGAGCTACACACTCGTCAGAACGGCAATAATTCATGTTTTCATAATGACAATGTATTAAATTAAATGTCTTTGTGTGAAAGGGATCGCTCGCTGATGAACCAACAGAGAATTATGACCTGAATCGGCAGTTTAACAGCAAATTTAAGTGAATTTTTTAGCCGTCCAGCTTTTTGCTCTCTCTTCCACAGACCAAGCAGTTCTGACCATTTTAGTGTATTTCTGTCCTTTTTCCTCAGTTGGTGTTTTCTTTTCTTTTGAAAATGGTGGTCTGGTGGTTCTGTTTCTGGAGGCTTTGTTTGTTAATTTTGTTTATGTGTCTTTTCTTAGTTTAGAAAGGGAAGTTCTGGTTGTGGCTGGCCCCAGACTTCCCTTGTCTTTTTTGTTTTTTTCCATTTTGGCCTCCAGACTCTCATAGTTTTGGTTAATTGTGGTATTGTTTGGAGGCAACTGTGTGTTTTGTTCCGGCTGTAACACTGCTGGAAGAAAGTGGAGCATTTAACAGCTAAAGAGCCGGAGCTCAGGAGGTGGTGGAGACCAAAAACAGAGCTAAAAGAGTGTAAATATTGGATTTTCATTTATCAGATGATGATTAAAAAATGCTTGTTCACTTCAAAGCAGTTAACTGGCGAAACCCAACTATACGTGGCTTTTATTGTGAAGGGATCTCTTTTGACAATAGGAGCCAACTACACAACACAGGATATATGCAAACCCCACAGGAAGGATCAGGGCCAAGATTTAAAAACCGGAGTCAACTGACTGCCGACACCTCGTCTGTTGGAGATAATTGTTTTGGCATTTAACTGATAGTAGATAGACAAGAACGACAGGAATCAACGGGAGACGATAAACAACAGAGAATCCCAAACAAGACTGAACCAGGGCTTTACTGTTCACCAACAGACATCAGCTCTGGAGAATTCACTCGGCGGCTGTGTTCACGTCACTGACCTGTGATGGCCGTGTTGCAGCCGGCACACTTTTTGGCGTACAGGCTGCTGAAACACTTGACGCAGTACGGACTGTCTCCCTGCGAGGTGAAGGGTTGACCAGCCAGAGGAGCTTTGCAGCCCGTGCAGACAAAACACTCCTTGTGCCACACCTCGTCCTTGTAGGTCACCCCTCCTTTAGTCAGAGCCTGCAGGACACAAATACAAACACATATAAGCGGTTACATTTTGTGTAATGCCTGGTTTTTACTGCTGACGGCATGGCTTTTTCTATTGACTTTCAGATTTTCTACCATATTTATCCTATAATCTGACTATAATCTCCTGGATGTTAAAATAACATGTTAAATGGTGTTAACATGACATGTATGTTGATGAGAAAATCTCTCTCTCTCTCTCTATGCTATCTACTGAGTGCCATTTTATTTTTTCAAATATGTTTTCATTGATTTATGTTTATTTTTTATATTTTCTACTGGGCTCCACTGTAACAAATGATGTCCTGTCCTTGCACATTCTTCGATTTGCTTTTCTTTCTCTATTTTTTACTGCTTTTATCGTGGATGATGACGCTTAACTTGACACTTCATCAACTAAATGATCCACTGGAGTAGTCGTCCGCGGATTCAAAATATCGAGAGTAACTGTTGGTTGCAGACCCTCGTGCTGTATGTGAGGCCTGGTTCACCTTTTTGCAGTGGCTGCACTGAGGAGCGACCCTGCCCTCGTAGCACGGCACACAGTAGTAGTTGTTTTTGTCTGGGATGAAGGCCTCGGCACCGATCGGCTTCTCACAGCCGTGACAAGTAAAACAGTCCTCGTGCCACGCGGCACCGTCGTACTCCAACATCTTCGATCCTGCCAGAGAAGAAGAAAGTGTTTGTGATTGTTTGTTTGTTGATGTCTTCTCTGACATTTAAAGAACCGTGTGTCACTTCCTTTGATCTCTGCCCTACTGTGCCGTAACTACAAGCCGCAAAGAAATCTGATAGCGTTCACACGCACACCGAGAAGACCAAAAAGTGATGATTCAGTCCGACAGCTCAACCTGTTCTTACACAGCCCTCCTGGAGTATACAATTACGTCAGCTTATCTTGCATCTAAACAATCTGACAAGCCGCAACAAAGCTGACATACACATGGCTGCACAGCATCCTAAAAAAAACAACCTTTTCTCAGAAACACACGCTTCACTTCAGAGGTTTATAAAATCTAGGAGCCGGTTATGCTCGTGAATCGGACATCAGATCCTTTAATCACTGTTCTTGTTTTACGACTTTTGGGGCCTGAAACGCAGCCCGGAGGCATGACGGTGTTTTGAACTTGAACTCTAGGACGGAGGAGCTGCGTTTAAAGGCTGAACAGAAACTGAAGAGAAACGACTGCTCGGTTCAGAAAAGAACTGGTGAGTTATAGTATCCCACACTACCCACAGGCCCGGGTAATTTTCAGTCATCCGACACCGCTGCTGCTCTCGTGATGTCACAGTGCCCCAGAGCTTGAAAGCCCTGCTGGGAGATATTTTCAGCAGAGCAAGGAAACAATCATTCTGTCACATCTAAGCTGTCACACCCCGGTTAACAAAACCTCATTAGCGTCTTTATCCCTGCAAAGGACAGGGTGTGAACTTTTTCAGTGATTGCTCAAGAATTTGTCCTCGAGGAGCTCCGTGAACTCGGTGTTGGAGGGTAAAAAAAAAAAAAAGTTGTCGCTACCTGGCATGACTATCTTGTCGCAGGCGGCGCACTTGGAGGAGAACTCGTTGCAGTAGCAGTCGCTGCACACCAGAGCGTCGCCCTGGCTGGTGAAGGGCTCGTCCGCCAGAGAGCGGTCGCAGCGGAAACAGCGAAAACAGTGCGAGTGGTAATGTCTGTTCTCGTAGAAGAGCTCCTGGAGGAAGAGGAGAGGGTCAGAGTGAGCGTTGTGAAAGCAGTCACGCTTAAAAAATGGTGCTGTGATAACAACTGACAAGGTATTTCATAGAAACATAACCAAAAACCATGCGACGCTGTGCTTGTGTGTGTCTCAAAGCTCAGCTAAAATACTCGACTTGTTCCTTTGAGATGTGTGATATTAAGAAAAATATCAAATAATGCCACCTTTATCCTGTAACAGTGAATAATACAGGAACTCCCCGAACAATAAGTTAATAAAAACACTTGATGTTATCGTTCCTTGCAGGGAGTTTCTCTATTTTCAGCCCCCCATCTGCTCGGAGGTCAGAGGTCACGGTCGACCACAGGATTCAGTTTCCTGCACAGGGACACTTAAGAGTTTTGGATGTTTGGCGACACGGAGGGTCTAAACTCAAAGTTTCCTACTTGCCGCGACACCCTGCTGTCCTCCAAACAAAGTTCTTGTTCTGTCCTTTCCTTCATCGTTATTTTCTTAATAAATCAGAATAACCCACTTTGCGATTTTTCTTTTTCGAACAGCTGCTTGTGTTCCAGTTCATCTGCAGTTCAGGCGAGCTCTGTGATAAATGGCTCCATTGAAACCGTGGGGTGAAAAACTTACATTTGAGGCGTGGGGTTTCACGTTAAAAGAAACAAGTAAACCGAGGGGCTGAGAAGGATGAAGGATGGATGTTGTTATGTCTTGTGCGGAGGAGGGACGGCCAAAGCAAGCAGGAGCGTAATTTACAGCCGGTCCCTCACAGGGAGGCCATAATTCACTGCGTCTGTGGGTGTTTCCTTCACTACAGTGTTTTTAATTTTTAACTAACTACAGCTTTTAGGAAACTTAGAGGGGATTACGGATAATTTGATGTTCCTTAAGCGGAGTTATGTTTTCCAGGAATTCCAGCTGGTTTGTGAAAGGAGCTCCTCCCGTACGAGTCGAGCTCACCTTGGCATTATGACCGATGATTTCTTTACATTCCTGGCAGGTGTTGGCGTACAGGCGGTCGTAGCAGGGGATGCAGTGAGGCTTTTCCTCCACCTGGATGTATTTGCGTCCGCTCAGGGACTCCTTGCAGTTTTTGCAGTCGAACTGGTCACTCATGATGTCTTCCTCTGGCCGACCTCCTGCAAAAACAGAGGATTCACAGGCACCGTTTAGCGTTCGCTATCAGCAAGAAGACAGCGCAGGAAGGAGGAGGAGAAGGAGGGAGATTAGCAAGACAGGGAGAGAAAGCAGGATGACGGGAGGCTGACAAGTTGTAGATATACAGCTGGGAAATAAATACCAACAGAGAGACAAAAATGGGAGGACAAAAAAACATTTTAGGACACTTTACAGGATACGTTACAACTAAAAAACACACTGAAAACACAGAGTACCAGACCTCGAATCAAACATTAAGAGCTGTAAAAAGAGTTCAGAGGAACTTCTTGAACGCAGATCCTTCCAGGCACGGATGTGTTTGGGAGTTTCAAATACAGTCCAGGTTCACTGCTTATTCCTGGAGAGTGGGAACAGGAGGTTTGTCGTCAGAGGAACGGAGGTCGTGGGAGGGAGTGTGGCAGCGAAGAGGAGCTGGTTATGGAGGGCTTTGTGAGTTAAGACAAACAACCTGATTCCTGGAAATTTATGTAAAATCATCCTAAAACGCTTGTCCCAAGTCTTGCCCAAAGCAAATTCAAAGCAGGCATTGGTTTGGGCGCTTTTCAAAGCTTTCTAAGCTGATTTTTTTCCCACAAGCTGTCAGAAGCTCTTGAAGGAGGAGTTTGAACACACTGAATTATTTATTTATTTATTTTGCTTAAATATTTTCATGCAAAAATGCTGTAACAGATGACCTGCAACTGCCCCTATTAGCTGGAGAACACAGTGGGTCCACATCATATAGTCGTCTATGGTCCAAGTTCAAATTGAATAACAGTATCATTCAAAATGAACTCCTAACACTTTTAGGAAATATCCAGGCACCTGGCAAAAAAAAATGCCATTTTGTGACCTCAATGACCACGTTTAAGAGTTACAGGAGCAAAAACTCATTATAGTTCCTTATTTCCTTGTTTACAATAACTTTGTGCATTTAAAATAGTAAAAAAAGAAAAAGTGATTAGGTGGAAAAACAGCTTATTCAAAGTACAAAACTACATAAACTTGAATAATTTCTAAAGTTTATGGCTTTAAAACTGTAATAAACTATATATTACAGGATTTGAAATCTCATTGGCTACATGATGCATCAATCATCCGGAGGCTGGCGTGTAAGTGAATCAGGAGCGAGGAGAAAGAAGTGCGTCACTGGTCTATATGATCACTCATTGGCTGTTGTGGGCTCTAGGGCGGGCTTAGGAGCTCCTCTCTGCGAATCTGAGTACACTTTGTGTGCGTTGATACAGTTAGCAGGTGTTATTTGGTGGAAATAGACTTGAGACAAAGTCGAGTACCATCTAGTTCGATTATAGTCCAGAAAATGCAGACATCTCTACAGCTCGACAACTCACACCAAAACAATCCAGATGGATAAATCGCACTACAGGTAAAAGAGGAAACGTGGATTTTTGATCTGAGAGGAGAAGGAGGTTGTTGGTGAAACTGCCCCACAGAATAATTTACAATCCTTCTTAGAATAACTTTCAACATGTAAGAAACGGAGACTGTTGACTTAAAGACATCGGGCTGCAGTTGACGGTTAAATATTGTTCAAAATGTTTCTCATCCAGAAAGTTTTCCCTGGCAGCAGAGAAAGGGCTGAGTGAACACTTTGACTCAAGAGTTATAGTCCCGTTGATGTAACTGCTTCTCCTGTTTCATCATCACTCACTAATAAGTGAAAGCTCGTCCCTCCCCTCCTCCTCATTCTTGTACCAAACCCCCCGCGGCGGTTTGGCATTGAGAAAGAGCAACGAAACAATATTAATTGTTGGGGAGCTGAAGTGAACACTGTTCTCTGTTTCAAAGGCTCTCAGGGGCTTTTCATCTGCGTTTGGCTCGAGTTTCTTCCTTTTGTGCACAGCTTTCTCTTAAAGGCATAACTTTCCCTTGTTATCAGTGACCAACATCAAGATGTTTTATTGCTGCAACGTTTTTCTTTTTTTTTTTTTTCCTACGACAGCTGTGAACGTTTCACAGGGATGATTATATCTGGCTCAGAATATTACATAATCCTCTCCCAAAGTCACCTTTAGCCCAAACATCAAGCAGTTTACAGGTTTTACTTGTATTTGATCAAATAAAACTGGCCTTTTGTTTCAGAGAACAACAGAAACAACATCTCCCAGGACACTTTTTAAATCAGCAGGATTTCCTCTGAAAGCTGGAGCGTATACTTTCTCATAAAAAATCTTTTAATCTTTCAAATCTCAGTTGCCTCGTTACGGAGCTTTTTATGTCTTGGCTGGCTGCACGACACTAAACACAATCCCACTGGGGAAATTGGGTTTGCTCTCTCTAAATTAGTTCCATATTAATTCAAAGCGTATCTTTGTCATCTGTTATCATATCGACTGTGAAGATGAATATTTATGTCTTAGCTCATCAGTGACCCAACCAGTCTCGGGATAGATTTGGTTTTGGTTGTTTTAGCTGAAGATGTAGCGTGTAATCGAAAGCTACACGTCAGCAAGCAAGACATGAGAATGAGAAAACAACAGGGTGCTAAATAACAAGACAAGACATGGTTTTGTCATAAGATGTACATTTATAAAGTTTGTTTATATGACAACAGCAGTTATATCTCAGTGTTTATTTACTGAAATATAATCATTGTTTATTGGTGCTTCAGTCATTGAACGAGTCAGACAGGCCTGTTTTTGACTGATGGTTAAGCTGATGACAGACATCGCCTCTTTCAAATTTATGTTATGAAGTCTGATCTGACGATTCAAAATGACAAATATCACCGCTGTAACATGACTATCGCAGCGTACCAGAAACAGATATAGCGGACCTTTTTCGGACGTTCTCAGCTTGGTTAGGTTTAGGAAAACATACAGGTTTGTGTTAAAATAAACCTACATGACCTTCATACTGGACCCAAACAGCTGACCTGTTCGCTCGACCCGACCATCCATCCCCGACCTCCTACCTCTGTCGACTTTCTCACTCTTTTACTGCTCCGCCTGACTTCCTCCTTTACAGTCGTAATAATTACTACAGCCACCAGAGGGCCCCGCCTAACAAGAAACACAAATATAGGTTGAAATAAGCTCCTTTCGCAGTCGAACTATATGGTCGCTTTTCTGATGAGGACGGCCTGTTTTGTTTGTACCCTCTCCCTTTTTTAAGAGTCACTTTTGTTTTCTTTTATTTTGTTAATTGTTCTTTAATTAGTTATTGTAATATATTGACTTATATTGCATGCTGCTGTTTATATTGTAGAAAACCTAATTAAAAAGTTCTGTTCAAGTTCATTCAGCCCTCGACTGTGAAAGCAGCTCATTACTTCCCATATTTATGTTTCTTAGACGAGGACCTCTAGTGGCCATAGTAATTTTTACAGCGGCAAAGGAGGAAGTCAGGTTACATTGTATAAAGACGACAAAGTCCACATAGGGAGGAGGTCGCGGATGGATGATTGAGTTAAACAAACACAGGACTTTAATCTAGGAGATTACCGTTTGTGATTTATTACCAACGCAAGTTGACCCACCTGTGAGCAAACAATGAAAGTCCAGTACACCAGATTTAAGTTTGAGTATCGTGTTGGGTTTATCGCAGATCTGTCGACAGCCAGTGGTTGTTTAAATGTACTGACTCATCAGCAGCCTCTTAAAAAACGACCTGATGCATCTCAAGAGCCTTATCCTAAATAAACGATGTGATTAATAGTTTGATGAGCAGAGGAAGAACAGGTGGAAATAAAGCCGGGGCACACAGACAATAACATCATCCAGGCCATTATGACTGAGCACAGCGAGGCATTAGCAGGCTATGTGACCCCATGTTCTGCAGCAGCGAAGGGAAATGAGCGAGGAAATGAAGTGTGGGAGGTTAAAATACCCTCCTGCTGAACAGTTAAGACAAAGCAGGCCGGGGCTCACAGAGATATACACAGAGTGGATGAAGATCGTGGATAAGACTCCAGAGTTTGCTGTATGTTCATGCTCAGGATCACAACGTCTGGAACATTTACAAAGGCAGACACTGAAGTATTTCACTTGGAAACAGTCATTGTTTATAATTTTTTCCACCCTATTTTGGGCACAGAGTGGCTTTGACATGTTTCTACAATGTCAGAAAAGAGGAGGTGGGTTCAACAAAGTGCAGCTGAGAAAACGTTCAGCCTCCCTGAGAGATCGAGGGAATAGATTCACATTCAGCCGCTCCTTTTAGACCTTTCTGTCACGCTTTAGGTCGTCACTGGACTCTGACCGATCACAGAGTTTGCTACATCCCATGGCTAATTCTGCCGGAGATGATCGAAATATCAACAACAAACACGCTTAAAACAGGAAAGTAACGAAACGATTTAACTACGTAGCCGACTCAACCACCGATCGCACCAAAATCAAGAAATAAATGATAAAATAAATAAATCTGAGCAGCTCAACAACATCAGGCAGGCGTGATATGACGCCGTGTGGAGGATGGAACAAGACAGCGTCGCATACGGCAGGTAACAGAGACCCGTCTGGTGGAATAAAGGGGTAATTTGCATTGTTTGACCTCATTTTACCTTGTTGTGTCATGGAAGGGCAAAAAAGGAGAAGCTAGATGACCGAGCAGAAAGACAAACGTCAGGGAAACGGAGACACAAATGAAAAAGGAAGTAGTCCGGAAGCCCGGAGACGTTATTTACACCCTCGATGCACAGTTGAAGGGGTTTGTGCTAACGCTTTTAGCTTAGCAGCTACAGTGAAGTAGATGTAGAAGGGTCTTTTCAAATCAGTTTGGGAAACTCGTGGCTTCTGTAGACTTTAATTACGCCACTAACGTTTTAAAACAAGTCACCATCTACTTCAGTAGTTTAGGAGAATGCTGTAATGCTGTTTTGCTGTGAAGGGCGAGTAGATGACGACTGAATTGTCATCTTCAAGTTACATTTAAAATAATACCTTTACAATTAGTTATTAATTAATTAAATGCTTTATTTCTCTTCCTGTGACCCTTGGGGCCTCTCGTCGCTGTGGTTTGTTAAGAAGCTGGTAACAGTCAGAAGAAGGTCTTAGCGCTGCAGAAAGCTTTCAGTTTCACAGGTACAGCTCTTCATGCTTTGTAACCTCCAAGTATCTGCATCTGGTCTGTCGAGGAGTCGTCTTTGAAAAGAGCAGTTTACATTCCTGGCGTCTGACTGCGATCAAACATTTTGTGTCGAATAACCAATGATGCAGCAATTTCAGATAAACATAAAAAAAGAATAAACACAGTCTGCTCTCAGTCACGTCCTGAAACTCCCTCTCCTCCCTGTCCTCCTCCTCCACGGCTCTTGTTTGGAGACTTCTTCTCCATGTTAGCACGACCGCTGAGGACATCCCTCATGCTTGCACATCCCTCCCTGCAGATAACGGCACCGCTTCCTCTTCAAGGGCATCGAGCCGGGTCAACAAAACAAGGCGGAAAAACCAAACTGACACGAGAAACATCACATCCTACGTCTGTTTTCTGTCAGATTTGCTGTGGAAATCGGCCCAACTTCCCTCCTAAAACGTCTGAAGAGGTTCGGGGGTTTCTATTCTCGTCCATCCAACGTCTGCGATGAATGCGGTGATAGAACAATGGTTTTCCTTCCGGACATAGTCTGCAGGTTTTCAGCTTTATGTTTCTCTTCCTGAGCCGAAACATCTGCGAGCACAGCCTGTGGTCTCCAGCTGTTTGTCTGTCATCAAATCCAATTCCAGGAGGGAATTCTTGCGGGACCGGTGCCAGAACACAACAGCGTCTAATTAAACTCCATCATTGTTGGAACCAATATTTTATGGTTCCTATAGGACGGTCCATTATAGCTTTTATAGTCAGCGATACAAGAGGCCAGTATGGTAAGACTCTCGAGGGAGAGAAGTAAATATATAAAAACAATTTGTTATGTTTATATTTTTTGATAGTTATGCCGCTAAATGTATCAAAAAATTTATCAAACCCAAAGATCGGTGGTGAGGTTGTTTAATTTGGTCGCATGTCGTTACGACGTCCAAGGAAACATCAGATGATTCGTTAGAAAGTGAAGAAGGAAGTCAGTCAGTCATCTGTCGAATATATTTTCATCGGCAATGGCAATAACTCCCATGATCCCACGCTACCTCACAACGTCATCAAACTACGCTTCTTGTTTTCATTGTTTTGATTGAGAGACCCTAGAAAACATGGCCTCCAGTGCATTTAAGGCCCCGAATCCAAGATGTCTCAACTTTTCAGAAAGACGCTGGTGACATCACCGCCACTTTCTTCTTTCTCCTGGCCCAGGTGATAATATTCACCGTATGTTTGTCTCCTATGCACCCACATCCTCCTCACTCTGATGTCCTGATGTCAAATAAAAAACAAACGTACACTAAGCCACAGAGGGGCGGTGTCGATCATACAGCAGCGGTTGTCAAGATACTGTTGTAAGAGAGACGAGACGCTTGTGAAGCACGGACACTTGCCCTAAGTATGAAGTAGAGCCAGGAGGCCATTAGCTTAGCATAGCTTAGCATAAAGACTGAAAGCAGGAGAATTGTCTAGTCAAATATCTTACATCTGACTAGAGAAGTTGGAAATGGCACTGGCGAAGAGGCGATGAGAGGTGAAGGAGAAGGAAACACGGCGCTAAATGGGTAAAATTTAGGATACTACAGCGTCAGGCTCAAACGGCTCTGTTTCTCTTCTCCTGCACTGATTCGCTTAGCTGATCAGCCAATCATAAATTTAGCTTCAATGTGCCTGATTGGACGCACCACCAGAATTTAGCTGCATTCAGACCACCTGAAGTCAGGTAGATGATCTTTAAAGTGAATTATGTCGGTGCTAAAACTACAATAGTGATTAAATTTCATTATTAAGTTTTCATTAGCTCGTTTAAATCCCAGGAGCCGTTATTTGCGTCCATACATCTCAGTTTAATGTCACGACTGACTGTCGAGCAGCTGTTCATTTTCACACCGTCCCGTCTGACATTAATAGTCTAAGAAACACTGACTCACATGTTGTCAGCGACCTGTTTGAGAGGCGTTCGCGTTACTCTACAGGTGTCCTCTTGGTCCAGATCCAGGAATACTTGTCACCCCTGTTCTCCTCCTTAATCCAAACAGTCATCCATCCTGTCTAAGTACTCTCTCTCTAGTAACACGGCTGCTGAAACTATTTAAACCCACAATTCACCTTGATGAGTGGACACGTTGAATGCCTCGCAGATACACCGTCTGTCCCGGAGACAGATTTACCGGAGTCACTTGGCGCGGAGAGCTTTGAAGCAGCGGCCAAATGGCAACATGTCTCCCAGGAATCAGCCACCGGGCCTCCTGTCTCATGTCCCTTCATGGCTCGCTGCTGTTGTTTCACTCCTCAACGACCTGACAGTTTCTTACGACCGGAGCCAGGAACTCTGCGAGCCGTGAGAGCCGCCGCCGCTGCTGCTGCTGCTGCTGCTGCTGCTGCTGCTGCGTGTTAGTGTTTATTTTCCCAGTGCAGGAATTTAGACTTGTGTCTGAGGTTTACAAACCAGATTATTCCGTGATGAAAACCGCTGTCACACGTAATAAAATCTGCTAGAACAAATATGTAGGTAAGTGTTAAATCTGTCACGGACACAAAATATCAATTCATGCTTTATAAAACAGACTCAGGGCCTTTTTTGGGGGGGTGACGTAACAGGCACCTGAATCTGTTTTAAGAAAGACTTTTTTCATTTTCTCTCTGGTGCTTGAGCTTACAAACACCAATTTCTCATTGACTCCTATGAAAGAACTGAGACTGTAAGTGAGTAAAAAACAAAAACAGTTGATAACAGCACAATAAAACGTGAACAATGATGCCAGCAAAGTTACTCTAAATTGTCCAAATGTTTGAATTAGTGATCTTTGGAGGTGTTTGCACGGAGCCAGCCTCGCTGTTAACCCGTGTGTCCAGCCTTCATGCTAAGCTAAGCTAAGCTAATTGCCTCCTGGTTCCTGTTTGGGCAGTAAAAGTGGCTAACAAAGTGGATTTTTAGGCATGCAGTCCCTTCTCTTTCGCTGGTCTACCCTCATTGAAGAACCCAAAACTGTGTGCGCCTCCACTTGAAACAAAGTTGGTTTTTAATTACCACCCCACTTTCACCGTTTACTCCCCATGAAATGGATTACGGGTTCCTGAACGGGCCTCTGAAGGCTCAGAACAGGCCTCATATTGTGCGACTGCTGGGTTGCGTAACCCTGGATTTGAGGAGGTGAATGAGAATATTGACAGCGGGCACAATAACGCCGTGTGGACGAACAACGGAGGAGCCCTGCAGCCGTGGAGGGAAAGTGACACCCTCATGGTTGCAAAAACTGTTACAGAACAAAAAAAAAAAAAAGAAAGAAAACAAGACGGGTCTCTTATGGCTGTCAGATGACTGTGCTGCCTTTCATCCCGCAGTACAAAGACGCTCAATGTGGTGTGGCTTCCTGCAGATCACAAGGCCAATTTCAGCTGCACGCACACAAATCAAAATGAACACACATTGTAGGTTTTGTTGCCGCTGATTAGAGATCTCGTCGGGATGAATCGCTTCTCCCTTTTTACAAACAATGACCGTACTCTGAGTTTACTGAGTTGGCAGATCTGCGTAAATGTTCGTCCTTATTAGGTTAAGTCAGTGTCAAAGATTGAAATGTTATTCAACAACGAGGCTTCGCTGTGATTTATAGTGTCGTTTATTATCTGTTCAGAAACCAGAACATGACCGGTGTTAATGTGACAAATAAACTGACATATTGAGAAGATAGCATGAAGTGTGCAGGGTGTTTTTTGTAAGGCGAGCTTTAATTTAACCGTAACACGATCAGTATCATTGCATATCAGTGACACACACCCTGTTAACACTCTTACAGCCCGTATCGTCAGAGAATCAAACACCTTTTTAAAGGCTGAGTACGTGTCTGGGTTTGTTTTATGAGTCTCCAGATGGCTGTTTGTTTATCCAGTCGAACAATGTGGGCCGCAGCTGCAGTTTCACCTCCACTAAACTGACAAACAGCCAGACGACAAGCAAACAAGTCACCACCGTGACGAAACTTCATCACACAGTGGCAAAGCAGATGCAGTAGTTCACAACTTTTGGGGGTCAGGAGCCCCACCAGGGGTCGTGAGATGATTGCTGAGGCACCAAATGAGAAAAGCTTTTGAACTTTTCTCAGATTTCTGTTTAAATACTTTCTAGTTTTGCTTCTTCTGACCTCTAAAATGCTCGATTTAAAGGTGCACTGTGTAGTTTTGAAGATCTAAACAAGCTGAATAAACAAACTGACCTTAAAGAACAACACAGTTTCATTACTTTGTTTACATTTGGCGGACCCTGCCACCTTTCTAGCTTCAAACAGTGTTCTGGGGACCTTATTTTCCTCTGAGAACAGCTGGTTTATTCAGTTAGAGAACATATACATATATCTGAGTTTGTATTATCACCTTATAAATGTTGTAGATATTAAAATTCTGAGTTTGAATTTCTTTTCCAAAACTACATAGTGCTCCTTTAATGCCTCTATAATTTCTTCATGATTTCCTTGGAAAGAAACTAATGTAAACGTCAAGACAAGTAGCAAGAGAGTCGACTGTTTTTAGTCAAAAAAGTCAAGAAGAAACTTTCACGCTCAGTTTGTTCTTCGTGTTTGTTGAATAAAATGCTTGCCTGTTGTCCAAAATGCCCATTTTTGCATGTTCAGTTGTAATATGTCGAGCACAGTACGTCGCTGAGTTGTAATGTTGTATTTATTTAACTATAGACAAAAGAAGAATTTACAAAAGGACAATACACAAAACTAACTAATGAGGTAAGATGTTTTGTAGGAGGCACAACGTTTCATTTCATCAGTTGTAAGAACTGAACACTGTCTTTATTTTTTTCTTTCCATAATTTGTTCCAAATTACATCATTTTTTTATTAGAAAATTCCTAGAAAACTATTCAGTAATTGAAAACCGGTGACAACAGTAAACTTACTTGGACACATAACGTCTACAGCCGTGCCAGCAACTCTGTGAGGCTTTACTTCGAGCTAAACGCTAAAGGTAGCATGCTAACAGGCTCACCACGACACTGTTAGCATGCCGATGTTTAGCAGGTATAATGCAAAGTGGCCTACAACTAAGGCTGATGTCGTTAGTCATCATAAAATGTAGGTGACACAAATTAAATTTGAGCTTTTTTTTGGTGCTTGAAGTAAAAGTGTGGGATCATCAGGATTCATCCTCTGGGGATCACGAATGTGTGTGATGAATGTGCCGCCAACGCATCCAGTAGTTGTTGAGATGTTTCAGTTTGCCCCAAAATGGTGAACGGATCAGCAGAAGCACTGGCTAAAAATATATTCAAATTTTAAACATTTTTTTATGCTTACAAAATGAATTAAAGTAGAATAGTTAGATTGATAAGATAATAATCAAGTGCAGTCATCAAGTGTCTTCAATTTAAGGATCTTTAGTGAAGTTACTTTTGGCAGCGTCGTCGTTGCACTTGGATGCGAACGCTGACCGAAACAAATAAACAGTCGGCCTGATCTGAAATACTGACGACGACTGTCCAAAACAAATACACAAGTAAACATATTTTCCCATCAGCAGCCAGCTGGCATCGGGCAGGTCACGACCCGGGTGTTAATGGTAACAAATGTTTGTTTTCTGATAGACTGCTGGGCCGACTGTCTCTGGTTCATGTTTGCGGCTGGATTTATTGATTCTGAGCTTAATCGTCGTGTGGAAGAGATCCAGGAATCGTTTGACAAGTCATTGAACTGTTGATCTAAATTAAACTGTTACACCAGCAGGACGTGCCACTTTACTCCTGATAAAATGGACATTTACTCCAAAGTTAAGCAAAAACAGTAGACAAATTATGGCTAAAGTGGTTAGACATTTCGGGGAATACACTAGCTTTCTTTCCCAGAGTCAGACAAGATGATTGATACCCCTTTCGTGTCTGTACGGAAAAAATAAGTTACCAAAAAGCGAGCAGCAACGGCTTTAGCTTAGCATAAAAACTCAAAACAGGTGGGAACAGCTAGCCTAGCTCTGTCCAAGATAACACAATCTGTCTACCAAGACCTCTAAGCTCACTGTAGCTTGTTTTTTTAGTCCAAACAAAAACAGAAATGTAAAAATGACAATTTTTGTTTTTAGGAATTGAGGCGATCGATGCTCCTGGCTACTGTTCGCCATGAAACACACTAGTTTTAGCATCCAACACCACAAATTCTTGTTAAACATATAAGAAATACACGTATTGGCTTTCTTTCCCAGAGTTAGATGAGAAGATTGATTCCACTTTCATGTCTGTACGGTAAAAATAGCCTAACTTACAAAAAAAAGCAAACATTGGCTGGTTAGCTCAGCTTAGCATAGCAAAAAGACTCAAAACAAGCAGGTAGAGCTAGCATGGCTAAAATCTGTCTAACACCTCCAAAACTCACTGATTAACACGTTATATCTTGTTTGTTTTAATCCGAACTAAAACAGAAATGTAAAAAATTTTGATTTACGGTTTTAGATGGAGACGAGAAGTAGCCTAACCCCTCCCGCCAAGAAATTAGCTAGTTTTGGCTAACACCGCTAACGCCACAAGTTGTTTTTAGATTTTTATCTGGTTACTGATTAAACATACAGGATAGCGAATACTCGTTTGTAGGCTTTAGATGTATTTTTGGACTCAAGCTAGACATTTCCCCTGGCTTTCATTGTGCTAAGTTAAGCTAATCGCCAGCTAGCTCTAGCTTCACGCTTTCACTAGCCTGACTGGAAATGTCACTAGCCAAGAATTAGCTCCTCTGTCATCCCTTTAAACAGAAAAATCTAAGATATAACACATTAATTAGCGCTTTAGCTGTGAGCAGAGCCGGCTACAGGCTAGCTGTGTCCCCTTGTTTCCACTTTTTATGCTAGCAAGCTTAACGGCTGCTGCCTCCTGCTTCATATTTGGTTAAAAGTGGTTCGAATAGTTTCATCTAGTCGGCTAAATCACAGCACTTCCCTAAAATATCAGCCTGCTCCTCTTAAACTCTTCCCAGGCTGTGCAGCAGGGAATGGGAAATGGAAAAGACAGTGACTGACTCGTGATGAGACCGTCAGTCGCTCCTCGACAATCCAAATGAAATCATCTTCCTCTAAACTGTGTTATTTGCCTCTGGCTCGCCTCCAGCGATTGTGCACACAGACTCAAACCTTCGCCCAACACAAGTATTTCAGAAGGAATGCGACTGTGGTCGAAACGTGGCAAAATCACGCGGTTGCAACTCTGAAGAAGAAGAAAAAAAAAAAAATTTCTTTCCGCCCTCTGTTTTAAAAAAAAAAAAAGGGGGACAAAAGTCAGGAATTCCTCTCTGTGTGACACAAAACAATAAATGCACCCACAAACACACACAAACACACACGTTTACTTCAATGCAACCAGAGCTGGATTGTCTCAATTGAACGTACTAATTTCACCCTAATGGATCGGAACATGATGGTGGTGTGTGCGGTGATGGAAACTATGAGCGGTGCCGGAGGAGCAGGGGGGGTGGTGGTGGGTTTGAGTCTCCAGAACAACATCTAGCAATCTGAAGGGAGACATGACATCACTCTGACTCTACGGGACCGAATGGCTTGTTAACATGCCTCCAAATTAATAATAATAAAAAAGCACATGACAGTTTTTATTCTTCAGATCATGAAGCCTAATTGAAACATTAAAGCAAAGGGATTGTTTCCTCAAAGCTCTCCTTGTTCTTCTGCTCATAAATCCTACTTGCAGCTCTTAATCGCAGTATCGGTTACTCACTTTGGAGCCCGTTCGGGCCCCCGGCCCCCCAAAATAACAGCCACTATTTCCTCACTCTGAAGAAAGGACATCCTCTCTGGTCCATCCTGGATGTCGGGGGTCAAATATTTGACTTTTTTAACTTCACGAGCTCAATAAAGTCTTTATTTGTTGCCACACGCGCCCAAGTCGTCACTTAAACTTTATTGATGCATTTCAAGTAATTTAGGGACAAACTTTAGGTTGCCAGGTTGTGAAAAATCCCACAAAGACATGTCTTTTAATATGGTAATGATGCAGGTATAAATGTAATGAACAATCTGGTCTGTGGTTGTTGGAAATAAAAGGATTTCTGCACCTTTTTTCAAGATTTCTCATTAATGGCATTCGACACATCTATAAACCTTTAATAAAACCATTATTAACCATAATTTCAGAGTGGTGTGGTTTATTTTAAAGCCTCAAAGCGTGTAAAAGATATTCAAAAATGCCGTTTTGCAGCAGGTGAGCACAGGTGAGGATCCGTGCAAGCTGTCAGTGCAGCAAACACTCGAGCTTCAGGAGATTAATCTAATGAAAACTCACCAAAACACACTTTAAATCACTTATCGTCTACTTTTTCACACTACAAAGCTCAAACATCAGTCACTTCAGCTGTGATCCTACCTCTCTGTGCTCATCAGCAGCCTGTGGAGACGCTCACAGGAGACTCTCTGCAGCTTGTGCTCTCGTGCTGCTCTCCTGTATAATATGACAGATAATTAAATCCTCCTCGTGCACTCCTGCAAGCCGAGAGCTGACGGCTTTCCACTGACTGAAGCATGTGTGTGCGTCTGGTGCGTAAAAAACCAACCCACCCCCCTCCAAACACCGCCCCTCTCTGTTTCCACTCCCTCGGTTTTCTTCTCTGTCACCTTGTGTGGAGTTCAGGCTGACAGAAGGTGGACGCACTCTGTGTTTCTTGGATGTAATTGAATATTTTAAATACACGTTGGACGTCGAGCTTCCAGCTGCTGATGTGAAACCGCTCTATTATCTCTTTAAATGGAAAATCCCTGTAATATTCTCACAGTAGGAGCTGTTTAATGTGCACCGTAGCATTTTTAACTCACATGATGTAACAATAAGTGTTAAAGTTTTAAAGCATTTATTATTGTTTATACACAGAAACTAACTTTACATGTGTTTTAAGCATTTATGAGCAGTTCATACATGCGTTCAGTGATTTATACAGCGATTATTAGATTAAAAACAAACCTTACAGTGAGTTTTATAGCATTTATGAATGTTTATAAAGCACCTAACTGTTTTTACGTGTTATAAAAGCTGTTTATAGACATGAACAAACGTACAATTCATATTGAAGTGTTTATTAATTGTTTATAAAAGCACTTTTTTACATGTAATTAAGCATTAATTAACGTTTATACACATATTCAAATCTAACAGTGCTTAGTACAGCAATTATTAAGTGTTCATACACACAAATAAACCTTATGGTAAGTTATAAAGCATTTACCAACTGTTTACACATGTTAAAAGGCATTTATTAATTGTTTATACACAAAAACTGACCTTACATGTGTTATACAGCATTTATAAAGCACTGTATTTACATATTGTAAAGCATTTGTGAACACGCTTGACTCTTACATGTGTTATAAGGCATGTATTAACATTTATAAAGCACTTATAGCTGTTTTTACATGTTATAAAGCATTTATTAACGTGCATTCACCTCACTAAACACGCATCATTCACATGTGGTGTTTAAAACTTGGGTTAATATCTAATATCTTCAGTATTTAATTTACATTACACCATCTACCATCTGTTGCCACCTATCCACACAGATGAGGATGCTGAGCAGCACTTTTTGAACTCCACACTAAACTCTGCATTGTCTTTCGCTCTCACGTCTCGAGTTTCTTCTGCGTTTTCTCGGCTGCGTTAAGTTTTCTGCGGTCAGGAGCAAACTGCAGGGTCTCAGAGAGCAAGATATCATTTTCCCTCTCATTGACCTCCATTTTCCACAGCGGTGAGCAGGAGGTCTGGGGACGATTAGAGGCTTCAGCTGTGGCTCCATCCTGCCACTACCCATTAAGTCGGGATGCACACTACTACATGTGGATCTGATGTGATGAAGGACTTCAACTCATGTGTGCGGCATCTGTGAGCTTATTTGCAGGACCTGCTGATGGATCTCAGAACTTCATGGTGGAGGAGTTTATAGCAAATATGAACTGAGGAGGGAAAATCTTCAACATCGTCTAGAAATGTTAAGATATTTACATGTGGATGTGCTGCCACCTGCTGCTCACACCTGTTAGTTACAGGTCCAGTTGTGGGTGAAGCTCAGAAAACTTTAATCATCACAATGTTTTAGGGATTGTGTCCCTATGGAAGATCATTCCCATGGAAGATCATTTCTACGGAAGCCCTACAGGGCCATGCATTCATACGCTTTATTTCCTCCGTTTTCCCGTGATAACGAGTTAATTTCATTTGTTTTCTCGAGATCTCGAGTTATTATCTCGAAATAACAACTGCAGGAAACATCATTCAGTGTAGCAATGTCAGAGGAGCAGGAGCATATCGATCACCGCGTCAAATATCTTTTCAATCAAGGCCTGACACAGGCTGAAATAGCATTATGCCTTGCTATTACAGATAATATACACATTAGTGTGCGTAATCTAAAAAGACGGTTAGCAAGGCTTCAGCTGTATCGGCGGTGCAATCTAAGTGAGCCTGATGTCGTCGTTAACTACATAGCTGACCAGCTACGAGGTCCCGGGCGTCTCCATAATCTCAGGCCTATCATATCACAGTCATTATCTTGAGATCTCAAATTAATTGTATTGTTATCTCGGGAAAACAAAGTTTCGTTATCTCGAGATCTCGAATTAATTATCCCGTTATCTCGGGAAAACGGCAGTTGTTATTTCGAGATAATAACTCGAGATCTCGAGAAAACAAATGAAATTAACTTGTTATCACGGGAAAACGGAGGAAATAAAATGTGTGAATGCGTGGCCCTTTAGGGCTTCCGTACATTTCCGCCTATTGGAAAAAGTTATTTTTTTCATTTTTAAGTGTGTTTTCATAGTTAGAAGGTAATAATTTGTTTAATTGTCACGACTTAGTATCATAATATGTCTTAATTATGGGCCAGTTTCTGAAAATTAGATTATTAGCAACAGTCAGACAGACACTTCATAAATATGACCTATATGGAAACCCAATCATGCCATTTTATTTAATTATGAAGTGTTTATTCATAATTATGACTTAGCAGATCATAAATCTAAAAAAATCTCTATGAAATTCTGACATATTTTAGTATAGTTGTGTGAGAAAATGTCATTATAAAAAGTAGATAATTAACTAACATATCTCAGATAAATGTTTATTATAATTATGACTTATTATATCAACAAAAAAAAAGTTTTTCTCTAAATGATTAGCTCATAACTCTTAAAATCACGAGATGCTACTTGAGGACGAGAGTTAATAAAGATGGATTTGTATTTTGTCTTCCGTATAAATAAAGCTTCAGTTGAGCGTGACTCAGCAAAAATACGAAACATATTTTATTAAGAATTATGTACAATAATAAAAACAAATCATCAAAGTCCGTGAAATATTACTCAGGTCGCACTGAAAAAGCTACAAACTCAACCTGTGGAGTAAATTTGGTCGAAGTCGTCCGTCAGCGTCGTGGCAGGTTGTTTCTTCCAGACTCCATTAGGACCAACATGCCGTCCTCCTCTCTGTTGATCAACCAAGGCTCTAATGGTGTAACTGGCACGGTTCTGGTCCCGTGGAGATCCTGAGCAGAGCGCCGGTCGCTGGTCGCATGAGTCATTATCAACAGAAAACACGCCGAAGGACAAACACGCAGCTTTTTCCTCTTCATACGGGGGATTAAATCCACTTACAGCACTCAATATTTCACCATAAAATGAGCAGGAAGATGAAGGAAGTTTGTACCCTTGTAGAGTGTAAAGTCTTTTACTGGAAATACAGTTCGGACTCGAGTCCAAGGAGTATTTTTATGTTGGAAAGTACACAGAATCAACTGGCCAAGAAGGTAAACATGGCTGACAGACATTTCACTACCGATTAATGTGCATAAAGTAGGAACTACTGTTGAGTCTTTTTGGCATATGTCACCTGTAACAGCACGACAGGTGGACAGACGTTGATGGATGTGTGCTTTCGTATTATTTTTCCACATTGTCCAACAAGTCACACTTGTCCATTGTCTCATCGTGGCCCTTCAAGCCAAAGCATTTCCGTTCATGGCGGCGTACTTCAGGCCCGACAGGTTGTTGCTGCTGGACGAGCTGACGTCTTGTGGCGAGGTGCCGACTTCAAACACTTCGTGGATGGCTTTCCGGAAACAGTGGAAGTTGTACTCTATCAAACCTTAAAAAAAAGAAAGAAATAAGACTTTAAATGTAAAGTATAGTGTCCAAAGCCCTGTTTGCATGGGACTAGTATTACATGGGGATCTCAAGTATTTTGTAATAATCACAGAGGACTTCTGTGATCATGTCTGTAATTTGTAAAGTAAAAAAATCCACCGCAAATTACCGACAATATTCCACCGAGCACAGAGGTCATGACATAATATGAGGTTGGGTTAGGAGCAACACAAGATTGTCAGATATTTAAGCGCAGCCACAGAGCGTCTGTTGATCTCAATGAGCTGCAAATGTGTATTTATGCTGGTAACACGTGCAGAAAGTGGGGAAAACAACTGTTGACTGTATCATTAACGTGGCTGCTGGAGAACAGACTCATAGCTCCTAAAACACAGCCTTGACTTCATGTCTGAGGGATATTGTCAGTGAAATAATCTCATTCAGGTAAGATAAGAAGGTCAATGCCACTCTTTACACCACTCTGTAATCTGTATGCAAAATATGAAGCTACAGCCAACAGCAGGTGAGCTTAGCTTAGCATAAAGACTATTTCGTGACTGGTTGCCTGTCAGCTTCACTGTAACAACAGTCCTTGAGAAAGCGACTGTACCTGACAAATAAATAATGTTTTTGCCGTTTCATGTAGGCTACTCAATGCTCGCTTTTTGATCCCATGTTTTTTGTTGCTGTGTTTCTGCTGCTTTGTTTCACTCTGCAAACAAACACATCAAAATGTTGTTTTTAAACTCAAGTTTAAATATTCTCTGTGCCATCATCTCTAAGTCAGCAAACAACAAAACTGCATCAGATCAATCTGAGAACGACATGTACCACTTTGCTGATTGTTTCCAGATTAAATGACGTGTTTTCTCAAGATGATGTGAAACGATGTGTAGCAGCTTTTGAAGTATGTTTTCTCTCGTTTTGTGGGCGTTTCAGAGCTCTTATCAAATCATCAGTCACATTTATAAACCCCGCCATATGAAAAAGAAAGTGTACTTGTGTAACACGACAGGGTGTCTCCGTTTAAACAAACATTTTGCTTTGTTTTGTTGGAGCTTAAAGTCACTAAAACCCTTTTCAGACCCGTGCTGCACAGTTATAGGTCTATACTGTGTCTTATTACGGCCATACTCATGATGTGAAAGTCCTAATTTATATATTTTTCTGTTTCTCTTGTCAGACAACTGAATGATTATAAAATATCATTTGATTCTGTGTCATAAATACGACCTAATACAAGTATTAAGTAGCATAAAGTACCTCAGTTTGTACTGAAGTAAAGAACTTGAATAAATCGAGTAAGTTTCAATCTGCAGAATAACTTCTGAGCCAGCAGCTTCACACTTGAATGAGACATTTAGTACATCCTGTGTAATCAAACCTGTCTAACAAATGCCAACTTTACCCTTTTAGACGATCTGAAACTACCCACCTTTCCTCTCGAAGCTCTCCTCTCTGAGGATGCAGACGAGAGCGAGGAACTTTGTGACCTCTTTCAAATAAAGCACTGTAGTGTTGTTCAGCTTGATGATAGCCAAAGACTCCTTGTCATAGGCGCAGCCGCTGCCATCCGGCATGAGCCTGCCAAGAGGGAGACGACAGAAAGACACTTTAAAACGTCGCAAAAAGAAGGATACAATCACTGCCAACACTCAGACTATAAATCTTCTCACCCGTAAATGCAGGAGACGTCGATGACCACATCGATCATGTCGCAGCAGAGCTCGTAGGACTGCATGTCCACAGGAGAGCTGTCCGTGGCGATGTAAATCTTGCTAACAACATCGAACAGGAAGGCTTTCTCGATCCCTGAATGCTGCAAAACATTAAAAAAAAAGAGATTTATTAGAGAAGGTTAAGAAAAGACACTTCTTTCTGTAGTTAAACAATGTAAATAAAATGAAACAACGTACAGAGATGAAAATGTTCAAAAGGTTCTCCAGCGTCGGTAACTGAGGAATGAGCTTCTGGACGACTTTACTGAAGGCCTCGAATATGGAGTGGTCGTAGATGCTGGTTAAGTAGAAGCTGAGGAGGGAAAGGAGAGAAGAGTAAAGACACTGAAAACAATAAAACAACAAAAAAACAAAGTCACCAAATAAGTAAAAGCCTAAAATCTCAGCGCGAATACTACAAGACTAGTGATGTCATGTCTGCTTCCTGTGAGGATGAAACAATATACAGATCCAACCGTTCCACAGTGATTAAATCTCAGCACATAATTCAAAATGTAATAAAAAAGATATGCCTCTACATGTTGTCATTTTATATAAACTATTTATCCAATGGATTTATACAAAATGTGCTACATCATGATGGGATTTTGGTTGTATCGAACAGCCGTTAGCTGACAGAGTCAAACAGAGTCTTTTCTCAAGGTGGACAAACCCCCAAACCAACTGTGATGGAAACTGAGAGCAGTATGACCAGTTTCTGTTCAGTGTTCTGAGGCTCTCAGCTCCGCTTCTGAATGTCAATGAAGTCGGCCGAATTGCTTTTGAAGCAGATGCTGGTAAACCAGATGTTCTCACTTCACAGACACAAACACATGAGCCTTATAGGTAAAACATGAGGCTCATGGAAGCTGTTTTATGGAAGAGGTAAGAGTGGTGCTCTGTCTATAGATAATAAGAAAAGGATACACCACAAGCATATTGCAAATTAAAGCACTAAAGTATTAATACGTGTCTCTTGTTAGCAGCTAATTGCTGACCTGAGGTGAAGCTTCTCCAGGCTGGCATCTGCCAGATCATCGTTGGCCCTCTGGTGAATGTCTCTTTGTGTTTCTATTTTGTGGTCATCAGACAGGCCGTCGACTTTGTGGATGAACACCTCAAAGTTGATGTCTGGATTCACTTTGTAGGCTCTGGACACAGTGAGGTGTAACCGCCCGAGAGCCTCGACGTAGTCATCCTAAAAACATGACAAATTCAGCACAGGGAAAGGTCGATGTGTTGATTGATCTCACACAGAAGACCTTTAAAGCCTGAAATGCGAGCTTCAGTTTAAACTACCTGAGCGTCAATGACAAAGATCAAAGCGCCGGTTCCCTTGAAGATCATCTCGCTGTCAAACGTGGGGTCGAAGAAGTCCACCTGGCCGGGGAAGTCCCAGATCTGGAAGTTGACGAAGGAGCTGCTGGAGATGTCGTCCTTGTAGATTTTGTTGGTGCTCTCGAGGAACAGCGTCTCGTTGGGAGACATCTTGTGAAATACAACCTGGACAGACAGAGAAGCACGAGGATTATTGTCTCGGTTCAATGTCTTCCTGATTCACAGGCTTCATTCTCCGAGTCTACATTTTGTAATTCTACTTCTGATACCTCTCAGATCGACTTCATGTGTCCATCCTGAAGACAGATCTCTCCTCTATTGTTTTCAAGGAGGTTATAGTTTCGCTCATGTCTGTTTGTTGGTTTGTCAGCAGGATTACGCAAAAACTACTGAACAAACTTCTGTGAAACTCTGAGGGAGGATGGGTCTAGGCCCAGAATAGACGCCATTAACTTTTGGTGCGGATTTGTGAATTTCTCAGGGAATATAAT
The DNA here is from genome assembly GCF_040436345.1 of Pagrus major. Classification (NCBI taxonomy): domain Eukaryota; kingdom Metazoa; phylum Chordata; class Actinopteri; order Spariformes; family Sparidae; genus Pagrus; species Pagrus major. Next base: position 13,085,263 of record NC_133230.1, read on the forward strand.
AATAATTCATGGGTCTTCATGGAATAAAACAACACATCAGCCATATTTAGGTGACTGGTATCTATGAGTGAGTACAAAAAGGGACTGCTGGGCCTCGGCGCTCTACTGAGAGTCAATCGAGTTTTATATTGTCTTATTTTTATTTTCTAAATATTCTTTTTTAGTTTAAGCACAGAATAAACACATGTCATTTTAAGAAAGGTCTTTTGGCTCAGTTACCTGTTTATTAAGTGCAGCGAGCCACAAATAATGCGGTCTAATACAACAGCCCTGCACTCGGTCCCATCTCTTCGTGAAGATTGTTTTTGCTGAATGTGCTTCAGAAAGGCTCTGACTCAACTTAACTGAAATTTTAGGGGGTTTTTTTTGGAGTTGCTGTTCAACTTTATTATGACATACTAGTTTAGGGAAGTGTTTCTATTATTGTGACCAGCCCATTTTTATCAATGAAGCTAGTTTAAATAGTAGAAACACCTCCCAGTGTGAGGCAACAACATACAAGAGCACAAGGAATCACAGCTTTCTATATTTTCAGGTTGAACCAACATCATTAAAGGCTTAAAAGGAGCCATTTACTGCAGGACTGTTGTCATGTAACTACACAGGTGTGTTTCAGGTTAGCTTGGCAGCCCCTTTCAGGTGACTTACCTTCTGTATTGACGACTTTCCACTCCTCCTCAGTCCCATCAGCAGGATCCTCGGTTTGTCAGCTGATGCGGAGCTCTCCTCCATGTCAGGCTCCTCCACCCCGTAACCAAAACTTTTAGGAAACGACCCCACAACATCGTAGCTCCCCGCTAACGCAGGCTCCTCGTACTGAATAGACATCCTGCACGCTACAACCTGGCCCTGCTCCCTCCTTGAAGGCTTAAAATCCGCGTCTGAACTTTGATTTTAAGCGGCTGAATAATCCGCACAGGAATGTTGTTGTCGATTCTCTCCACAACGAGCTAGCATGGCAAGCTAATTAGTTAGCTAGCAAGCCCGAGCGCGGCGTTTATACGTTAAAAAGCCATGTCGGGCGGTGACGTATCCGCGTGGGATTTAAAATGAAAAACGTCAAGATGCTAAACAATCATAATATCGGCAGAGAGATGGTTAAATCGGGCTAGAAAACAGAGGCGAGGTTACTGAAAGAAAAAAAAAAAAGGGTAGTCACAAGTTGGACACTTCCGCCCCCCCCGGCTGCTAACCACGCCCCTTCACGCTGATTGGCTGTTCGCTTCTAAACATAATCACGTGACGCGCAGTCCAACGAGACAGAACCCGGAAGAGCCGCGCACAGAGACAGTGAGTAATGTTTGGGGGAAATTTAGGACAATTTCAAACATTATTTAGGCTTTTCTCATTCAAAATATATTAATTTTGAGAATGTGTTCTTGATTTTTAACCTTCTAAATGGCGTAAAAATGCTCCTGCGCATTTCAAAACGTGTTTAGTCACTGATTTATTACATGTTGTGCGTGTTGAGTAGTTAGTTAGCTTGTTCAGGCTAATTTCCATAGGATTCATTGAAAGCATCTTTATCTCGTGTTTGTTCAAAGTCTGCGCTTCTCATCTGTTTTGTTGTTGCTGTGCTGTTATTTTTAAGACAGTGTCCATGAGGTTATAATGAAGTGAAAGCTGCCGAGAGCAGGAAATGCACACAGCTTAATTTCTGTTTCTCACATGACTGTAAACAGATGTCTGTTGATGATTTAACTATTTTTATTACATTTTACACAAGTGTTGTTAAAAGTCCTCTAAAGTCACACTAAAAATAAGGATGTAATGTTAGAATGAAATATTCATGAAAAGTCTGAAAGTATCTGATATTAAATGTGCTTCAGTATCAAATAAAAATAAATATAAAATATGAAAATAATTCAGCATTTTTCTGTTTATTGGAATCAGTGTTTTTAAAAAAAAATGTTTATTTATCTGATTGCTGATCAAATAAATCAATTTAAAATGTGCTCCCATGGCTCTGATGCATCATGCAATCATAAAAGTAACTATTAATTAAAGTCTGTAAATAAATATAGTCATTACAAAGTCAAATATATGGTGCCAAAAAGTACCAGAGTGGACATTTAAAGTAGCAGAAAATGGAAACTACTCAAGTAAAGTGCCTTTAAAATTGTACAGTACTTGAATAAATGTGTTAGTGACAATAAAAGTTTAAAGGTTTGCCAAAAGCTACCTGTATAACTACACAACAAACCTTATTTTATTAAAGTGAATGTTGAAGAAAAAGTCTACATCTGTAAACTAAAAACAACAGAAACAATAATAAAGAGAGAGGTTACACAGAATACTCGGGGCTGAGGTGAGAGATTAAAATACTCTGTTTGTTGTTTACGTTCAGTGATGTTTTTCTTATGCTACATTGAATTTTATTCCAAGTTTTGGTACATAGCAAAGCAAATATATCATAAGCTGCACTTGATGTTTACATACATACGTTATGTTTCTGGTTACTAGCCCAAGTCTTGTAGTTATGTCCTGACGAGATGATATAAAGTGAAGATAGAAAAGGTGATTATATTATATATTTTGTATTTATTTTAGGGTCCAGGATGACAGCAGCCATCTTGTGTCTCCTCCTGGCTGGTCCAGTGCTGCTGGTCGCTGGCAGCCCAGTTTATAAATCCGACAACGGCACCGTACCACTGGTGCTGTGGCACGGGATGGGTGAGTGACTGTGCTGCCTGTAACTGGACTGAACTCAGCTCTTTATTGAAGCTACGTTATTTTTAAACTCTGTGAAAAATTTAAATCAAGATTCCTTTCCCTCAAATATAAAAAGATATTATTGGTTAATACATTTCTCTGCAAAATTCATACCGACATATTTGTTATAAGTTATAAGCGTGGGATCTCTGCTGAAGATGATGAGTGAGTTAAGAGTTTGTAATGATTTCAGAACAGAAACAGAAAGATATACTGCAGGAGAGCCTGGAGAGCAACTCCCACGATAATACACTATGTATCTACCCATGTTATTTCTTACATTTTGGTGAACGTGAAAGCAAAAAATCACAAAACACGACTTCCTCTAAATTTGAACATCTACACTGACTGCAGCACTGTTGAAATACAAACCTTACCCAACCTCTAGTGTGAGAGAGGTGTGCTCAGGCTGCACCTTACAGTTAAACTTATGACTGGAAAGTTGCTCATTTGAATTCCACGGTGGCTGGAAAATACCCATCAGGGGAAGTGAAAAACAACTGCCTCTTTCAGGTTCCTCACGCTGCTGTGGCTCCACTGAAACGGGAAGATTTTTTTTATATATGTTCATCAGATGTTAATGTAAAGTAAATATTTGTGTGTCTACCAGGTGACAGCTGCTGTAACCCTCTCAGCATGGGAGCGATAAAGAAGATGATGGAGGAGGAAATCTCTGGCATTTACGTGATCTCACTGATGATTGGAAAGAATGTCATTGAGGTACCTGAAAGCTTGAATTAAATGAATATATTTAATATCTAATTTCTGTAAAGGTACATGAATTGATTCACTGCCTTCAGCTGAAACATCAGATCATCTTTCCCTCCTGAACAAACACTGCATACACGTGGAAATACGACATTTTTAGCCCAGAATGTCACGTGTGAACCAGAACAGTCATATGAGAAGTGAAGAAATAGGCACAGTAGAGCTGCAGCGATTAGTCGGTCGACAGAAAAATAATCGGCAACTATTTTGCTAATAAATTAACCCTTTCATGCATGAATTATTAAATCACTTGACTTTGTTTTTAATGTTTGTTTTCACTCTTAAACAAGTCACATCACCCCAATGACTTTTTATTCCTGAATCACTTTTCCACTGCAGCGGACATCACGCGTCAACGATATAAACAGTGATTCAGAAATAAAAAAAATAGTAAACACAACATTTTCAACTGGATTAAGATGTCAGAAATACTTTCAAACAGATTTTAATAATATTTTGCGTGTACATATTTGGATAAAGACTAACTATTTAATGTTGCTTTTTAATCAAACTACTCGAGTATGAATCATATCATCATTTTAAAAAAAACACTCAGAATAAGGCACTAATGGACAGGTGTGTTTTTTAGTTACAGAAAAAAATGTACAGGAAAAATGTAAATCTGGATTAAAGTATTATTTATATTTATTTATATTTATATATATATATATATATATATATATATATATATATATATATATATATATATATATATATATATATAATGTGTGTATATATATGTATATATATAGCAAAAAGTAAAGAAACATCTTAATTAGTTGAAAAATATTTATTTTACTTGTGTGGTTTTCTGAGAATAAGTTGATTTAACAGTTATTCAAAAGGTACTTGGTGCATCAAGACAATGACAAAGAGATACTACGGTAATTTAAAAAAAAAAAAAATTATAAGGCTTTGGGGATCCACCTCCTGTTGATCAGGCAATGGTTCTCCAGTCAAAAAGGTTAAAAATGTATTCCAGATATGCATGAAAGGTTTAACCTTTAAAGGAAGTCTTCATGCAAAAACGGCAGAAAATCCTGTTGTCGGCCCCTCAAATATGGAGACAAAAAGGCATTTAAACACGTCACCTTAGACTTTGAGGAACTGGGATTGACTTTTTTCCTTATATTCTGACAAATAAATAATTAATCAATCAATCTAGAAAATAATTAAACAATAAGATTAAACAATAATGAAACTAATCATTTATTGCATACCTAAAGTTTATTTATTTTTTTTAGATTTAGGTTTTGTTTCGCACAATTTAAAAGAAAAAAATATACACAAATAAGACCAAATAAAACCTGACCTCCAGCCAAATAATGTTAAGATATCACAAAGTTACAGAAAATCCATAATTAACATTCAGAAAATGATATGAATACATAAAAGAGAGTAAACTAATAATTACAACAACAATAACGATATTATCAAGCTAAAAACAGAAAATGTGAATATATGATGTTTATAACTACAGACTAAAGTACAGATACATTTATAAAATATAAAAAGAGTAATTGTAGAAGTCTAGAAAATAAAAAAATAAGAATCGAGTAAAGAAACGATGCAGAGCATATCAACTCAGCTACCGTAGTGGTTTTGTTAGTTGCAGCAATACATGAGGTTTGATTGATACATCCACATGACACGTAAGGATTCCTATTCTGTGATATTTGCAGAGCTAGTGGCTCAAGTTACATCAGAAAAATAGCCCCTTTACAACTCCACTATGTGATATTTCAGTGTTAATATTCATGGCGAAGCAGCATGACTCTGTCGCTTTTTGCTTTGATCCGTCGTAACACCGTGACGTTATCTCTCGCCTCTTCTCCTCGTGGACCGGGCTCGTTTTCTTCTTTTAATCTGTCCGTCACGCTCCCAACTTTTCATGTCTCTCCTCCTGCAGGACACAGAAAATGGGTTTTTCTCGGACGTGAATGAGCAGGTGTCCACGGTGTGCAGTCAGCTGGCTCAGGACCCGAAGTTGAAGGGAGGATACAATGCTATGGGCTTCTCCCAGGGGGCACAATTTCTGTATGTAACCTCTGTTCTGGAGTCTGAATGGTTTTGTTACGTGAATGTGGCAGAAATTGGACAAATTCTGTGTTTGTGTGGTTTCTCTTCTCGCCTGATTCAACTACAAAGTGAATGAAAGGCTTAAAAAATACCAGCATCTCTTACAACAGCAAGTCCTGAGCTTCGTTCTCAGGTTGCAGCCTCTGTTAAAACACGTTTGTCTCCCGACAAGAATGAGGAAGCTCACTTTGACTCTTCCTGGTTCCTCTCTTCACAGACGAGCTGTGGCTCAGCGCTGTCCCTCTCCACCAATGAAAAACCTGATCTCCATCGGTGGCCAGCACCAAGGTAACACCACCATGAGAAGCCAGAACACCGGTTCAGCTCACTTCCCTGTGAAAAACATTTCATTTCTTTAATTTCTTTAACAATCACAGAGTTAATGTGAGCATAATTCTAGATTTAGTTTTGGTGTCAGATGTGACAGACGGAGTTGAAAGACCTTTTTTTTTTTTACAGCAGCCATTTTGTCATGAAACAGTAAGTAAACACAGATGTTACTAATCACATTAAGATTCTGTTTTATTTAGGCAAAGAGCTTTAATTTATGTGATTAGTAACACCAGTGTTTACCTGCTGTTTCATGTCAAAATGGCTGCTGTGAAAACAGTCTATTGTCATGAAATACTGAAAGGTTGAACAGTTGGTTTTCGCCTTTTCGTGGGATGAGTTGGCAAAAAGAAAAAAACTATTTACGAGATCCAGACTCGTCCATGAAATTCTTTCCAGGTGCTTGATTTGAATTATCTGCACTGAAAGAGGAACAATACCTGCACGCTGTTTTCTCTCTGCCGTTTCATCATTTGTATTCATTGATGCAGCTCAGACTTGTGTGTAGTTCAGAAGCAGAAGCTTTTATCTGTTAGTGATGCTGTTTGTTCACCTTTTTTGTTTTAAAGCTTAACAGCCTCTCCTGGAGGTCCATTTAGCAGCTTTTCTGTAGCTTTCAGTCGTAACGCATGATCTTACTTTGTGTCTTTTTTTTGTACTGCCTTTGTGTTTGCACTGCTGACCAAATACATATATTTCCTCTTTTAGATAATAAAGTTAAATTTGAGTTTTATATGATTACGATCTTCCTCAGCAGATGGAATTTGCTCAGTGTTACTGAATTGTAGGTGTTAAAAATGTCATCATCTCTATGTGGTTATTCAAGGAGTCTTGTCTCAACCTTTATTTATACTTCTTCCATCCTTTTTAAGCACTTGAACACCATGTGAATGTGAGTCATCATTATCACACTAGACAACAAGTGCTCTGTGTGTTTTTTTTCCACCCTCAGGAGTGTACGGGCTGCCCAGGTGTCCCGGAGAGAGCTCCCACATCTGTGACATGATACGTAAAGCTCTGAACAACGGAGCGTACACCGACCTGATGCAGAAACAGTGAGTTGTCTTTTAGTCCCTCGTTAATGATTAAAAGTTGCTGAGCGATGCTCGTGTGTTTACCAGCCTTGATATTGTGAGCTGTGCAGAACAATGGTCTGTTTGTCCTGTTGGACTGATCTGTAGCTCTGACTGGATGTTGTGTTTGTGGTTATCAGCCTGGTGCAGGCACAGTACTGGCACGACCCCTTAAATGACGACCTGTACAAGAAGCACAGCCGCTTCCTGGCCGACATCAATCAGGAGAGGGTGAGCGAGCCGCTGCAGCGCTTTACCAAAAGCAGATCAGACCAGGAGCCATTAACGCACAATTCAATATAATAAGTTCAGACACTTGTTGTGTAATATCTAAAATATTCTGCTTTTAAAGGCTGTAAATGAGACTTATAAGAAGAATCTTCAGCTGCTGGAGAAGTTCGTCATGGTCAAGTTCCTGCAGGACACTGTGGTGGATCCTGTTGGTACAGAGGTAACTTACACACTTTACTTCTTTTTAAAAACATCACCTCACTGTCTAATTTGTGTATGAACAGTCTTGATCTCAAACCGTCTCGTCCTGATTCTTGCTGTAGTGGTTCGGCTTCCTGAAAACCGGCCAGGCCAAAGAGATGGAGACCCTGCAGGAGAGCGTTCTCTACAAAGAGGTAACAGTGTTTATCGTGGAGAAATACAGCTGATTAAAATCCACAAAAGACAAAGTGGCGTTTTGAAAGAAAGTGACATTTTCAGATTGCATCCAGTCCAGTTTGTGTTTCTTCCAGGTGTGAAGTTGTTGTCCTTATTCTTACATAGTTAAAGTTTTTAAAGGAAACAGTCATTATCTACTCACTTTCATGCCGATGGAAAGTCAGGTGAAGTTTCCTTGTCCGCAAAACATTTCTGGAGTTTCACAGCAAAACGGTGTTGCAGCACGTCTCCAGAAGCCCTGAGGTCCCACACTGATTTGGAGCGACGTTAACACCCTTTTTTAAAAGCCTAAATCTTCACTGTAGCTGCTAAGCTGAGAGTGTTAGCGTGCATCCTGTCTGAAGCTGGTGCACGAGTTTGACGGCGCAGAGGGTGTAAATAACGTCTTTTCAAATCACTTTGGGATCTCGGGGCTTCTGGAGACTTGGATTACACAACCAGACCTGTGTGAAGCCATTTGTATGGGGGTGTTTTTAACGTTTTAAGTCTCCAGAAATGTTTTGTGGACTACAAAACTTCACCTGAGTAGATAACGACTGAATTCATCATATAGTATGAAGGATGTTTATGCTATAACAATCCTCTTCTGTTTTAATTTACGTGAAGAGTTTTCTGAGGTGTGAATTGTGTCCACATGCAGGATCGTCTGGGCCTGGCAGCGATGGACAAGGCTGGGAAGCTGGTTTTTCTGGCTACGGAGGGAGACCACCTCCAGTTCACCAGAGAGTGGTTCAACGCACACCTGCTGCCTTATTTACGCTGAAACACTCCCACTAAGTCATCTCAGAGTGAATATAACAGACAACAAGTGAAGTTTCTGGAGCAATATGATGAAAATTAAGAGCAAACAAGCTTAATAACCGGAGCCGAGATGCAGAGAGCACATGATTCATTCCTTTTGCACTGCATCAGTCGTCGCATGATGATAGTTTTTGTGATGCTTTGTTAATTTTAGCAGCTAATTTATAAGCGGGTCTACTTTGTTTTACTAACACTAGAATATAAGTGTTGTTTCTAATGTGAATTCTTCTGATTAGGTCAAAATTATTGTCAGAAATTTTCACTTAATTTTTTCACTTTTTTTCTGTTCTAACTTGCCAACGAACCTCATTTAACATCATCTGTACATATTAAATAAAGACAAAACAAAAAAAAGATGTTTTATTGCAACATTTTTTTAATGATATCTCCAGTACTAATGAGCAGAATTCTGATTTTTGGACCCAAAAAAAAACAAAATGAAAGAGGTAAAAGAAAGACGACAGAAAAGAAAATACAGCGAAGAGCTTCATCGTGAAGATGTGGAGAGACGACGGTGGTCAGGCTAATATTTTTAATTAATATCTATACAGATGATTACAGCAGATGTTTCCATTCTAGAGGTGGAGGTGAAGCATCTAACGATCAATGATTCTGTCCTTCAGTCTGTACGAACATCTCTCGGCTCTTTAATCGCCAACTTTTCCTTACATGCCTCCTTACATGGAATGTTTTTTAATACTCGGGAATGTCCTATGTGTAGAATTAATGGAAAGCACATGGAATGATCATTTTTAATTGTTCCAACATCACCTAAATGGAGAGTTTCATGATGTGACACAACTTGTTTTTAACTCTTATTTATGTGCTCTGAGTGCTTTTCATATTATTATCCACTATGAATATTAATATCATTATGGTCAACATCAGCAGAGATGATATGGATGCTTTTATCCTCTGAAAAAAAGGGCTGTTTGACAAGAAACCTCTTTAGGAATCACACCAGCCCCTCCTGACCAGGAAGAGGAGAAAGAAAAGAAGAGCAGCCTGAAGCGTCCTGATTGGCTGCCGTGCTTTTGTCGCAGAGGGATCGATATCCCTGTTCCCGTGTTGGCTATTCTACCTAATAAATTTAGCTTAGCATTATCCAGATAGATTTAAAAAATATATATAGAGCATCCCAGCTATTGGCAAAACTCGTGAATGTTTTTGAAAAGTGCTCACAGGCTCAGAGGGGGAAACCAATTTGAATGACAAGCTGCTCCCTGCTGATTGGCTGGAGGATTTGCTCCAGATAAAAGCGAGCAGTCCTCTCATTGGCTTATGGAAGGGACAGCTTAAGCTGTGATTGGCTGATACGGAAGGAGGAAGGAGGGGGGGTGGGGGGGAGATAAAACGCATGAGGTCCAAATCTCAGTCTACAGTGTGAGAGTTAGCTGGTGGGGTTGGTGGATCAGTCAGGAAGGCATTTGCAAAAAAAGGGTGGGGATGGTGTCGAGGAGGGGTGGCCATTTTTCATGCTGCCCAAGTCTACCCGGCGATCTCTGTTGCTGTGGTGACGAGCTTCTTGCCGTCCCAGACGGTCTTGAACTGCTCGGGAACGGGGCACTCCGTCTGAGAGAGGGAATAAGAGAGAGAAGTCCAGGTGAAATTCATATCTCACATGCAGGATGAATCTGAAAATACTCTATTTTATTTTTGTCAACAAAACTCATGAAAGGACCAAAAACCAACACAACTGTGTGTTAATCTGTCTTTAAATATTGTTGAACTGAGGACTTGTCCACCTGTATACACATGAGAATGCCAAGAGGAAAAAGGTGTATCAGGTTTTGGATACTAAGACAATTCACGTCACTTAATTGTTGTTTTTGTTGACAATAAGACAAATATAGAATATCACCAGACTTGTCCTTTGACAATTTTTTAAAATGTCCCCCCCTGAAAGGATACTCACGAAGTCTCCGTCATTGGCGGGGACCAGGATGTTCATCTCTGAGCTCTTGGCGCTGACGATCTCACAGGTCATAGAGTCTTTGCTCAGGTAGACGTGGCAACCGTCCGTCTTGTTGATGGAGATAGTGGGGACCTTACCCATGACCTGCATACACAAAGGCAACAAAATTAACATGATGGCTGTTGGATTTATTTCTGCTGTATCTGATGAGACACGTTTCTGCACTCAACCCAAGATTTCAGTGAACAGTGGAGCTGCTCTGTAGCCAAAAACTGAGCTTTTATTGTGTAACTACATGAATATAAATCAGGGTGTTCATGAAAAATGCATTGATATTCAGCCAAAAACAGCTGAAGAGTGACAGGACGGCAGAGACCACTGGGTGAGATCATGAAATTCAACAAAGCCGGTGGGTGTGATCCAAATATCAACATCTCACTGCAGTCCGCCGATTCACAGGGAGTTCCTTGTGTCCGTTACATGAGGCTTTTCCACACCGAGTCAAACCATGCCGTGCTGATTTGCTTTTCCATTACCAATTTTTCCACACCGAGTTGAGCTGAACCACTCCTCCAAGCGATTGTGGCCAAACGCGTGACGACCCCACTTCTCCCCTAAAAACAAGCCTGTTGTGATTGTGAGACTCACGTTTGGAGACACGAGAGAAAGGCGTTTGTCCCGATACTACTAGCTCTCTGTGGTCTGAAGTTTAGCTCCTCTCCTCTCCTCTCCTCTCCCATTTGTATTTTCAGACATCTGCTGTCTTTTTACCGTTTCATCCTGTTCACTTCCAGCTGTTCCAGGAGTTATGTTAAGTTATCGCTGGTGAAAACCCAAAATCTCCAAGAGGAGCAATGTCGGGAGAAATGGACAATATTTACATGTCAACGAGAATTAATTGGATTGATTGGTTTTGTGGCGACTTGTGGCGTGTTTTTTCTTTCTTTTGTATACATGTGTACTTTATGGTTAAATTAATAAAAACACTGCATGTTGTACACACCTGGATCTTGACATCCTTGCAGTTGATGATATCTACGATGCCCACGACATCGTCAAACACCAGGCCCATTTTCTTACAGTTGTCTGATGGAGAGAAACAAATACATATTTAGATGACAGACATATGCAAGTCAAATGTATTATTTGACGTTTATGTCTAAATGTCCAGGAGAAAGGTCTCTGTAAGAGTTACAGAAATGTAAGAACCTTAATGGATTTTGTCACTTCTGTTAAAATTCATCTGATTTCTATTTGTGAGTTAATCATGATTACGTTTTGGAGGATGTGCGCAGGAAGTATATCATCAAAGATTCATGGACTTAAGCCCAGAGTTCTTTAAGCTTACATTTGTTTACATTTTTGCAAACTGGCACCATTTAAAGCATGCTGGATTAGCAATTAGCAGTTCCTCTTCGCACTGTACCCATGGATGTACAGACAACTATCACTGGATTACTGTGAAACTGCAGAAAACTTAAAACCGTGATGATTCTCAGGCAAGTTCTGGAGTAACAGGAGCCTCTCTTTCTGTGATTTCTAAGCAGATTTATTTGTATTCACAATGGACACATGGAGAGAATGATATCCCCAGAAAATCTAAGTTAATCTCTGACAAACAGAAGTTTAAGTACCATAATTCCCTCTGTGAGCTGTATGTAACAGCCGCTGCAGCTCCAACTGTTGACAGAGTCGATCAGCGAGCCAAAACACAACAACTAACTTCCTGTTTTCAGAGCACAGACAAACACCTGTCCTTTTCACCTCACATCTCGCCCTAGTGCCTCCCCTTTAACCTCCTGGCTGACGAGCGACTTCACCTTCCTCTAAATATCTGACACAGTTTTGTTCTTACCTAAAGTGATGGAGTTGATTTTGCCCTTGACCTGCAGGGTGCTCTTGTTACACTTGAAGGCATAGACCACTTGTTTCAGCTCAGTGTCGTTGATCACCAGGCCCTGCGCTCCCTCGTGGTTCTCCTGCAGAAGGCAAGAAGAAGAAAACGTTAAGAAAATTGAGCCAGAGTGTAAATTAGAAAATATGTGATTAAAGCAGGATGGAACAATGGAGTTACTACGGTATAAAAGGTTGTTTTTCTGGTTCAGAGACTAATAGTTGTACAATGCTTTTGCTTTTCCATGGAAACTACGTACAAGTAACTTTTAAGTGAGTGAACCAACAAACTCACCACTTTCCACTTCTTCCCATCCAGCTCCAACACGGGGGGCAGCGTGCGAGTCGGGGTGGCAGACGCGGCAGGTCGGGCAGCGGGGGAAGCGAAAGGTTTCGGTCCGGCACGTACGCCAGCACCTTGACCCCTCAGATTAGGATTCTTGTGAGTCTTCTGGTCGTCGCTCACATGCTTCAGGCCTGGAGAGGTCAAGGAAGACAGGAAGAGAGACACCGTAAGACAGAGAGTAGATGTCACAAAAATTCAGATGGATGTAATTTACTCAATTTCAATTATTTGACACATTTGTATTTACCTTTAAGTTAACTATCCAACAACATATGAAATAGTTAAAATTAGTTCCACTGTGACCAGCTACAGAGCTTAAATGCTGCTTAAACATGACTGCATCAGTGAGAGTGACCTAATAATATGATACATAAACAGTATTCAACAGCCAGGGACCATTTTTCTGCACCGAGTACTTTTACTTTTGGGAGTACATTTTGTGGCTCGTGCTTTCATGATCGAGTTCACTCAGACTACCTACCGCTGGTGATGTTGGACCCCTGGTTGATGGCGGCGAACAAAGCGTTACGGTCGTCGGGACCACCAGCATCGCCTCTGCCGCCAGAGGATCCGCCAAAGTCCATGGGGGGAGGAGGTCCGGGGGGAGGTGGGGGAGGGGCTCCACCGGCAGGAGCCCTAGGGGGAGCGGCAGAGGCCGAAGCTACGGGACCCTGAGGTGGACAAAAAAATTAGAAACGCCGTATTTGAATCTAATGTCACAACATGAGTCAGCTGATATTTTATAACAGTTGTGCTTAGAAGAAGTTGTGTAAACAACCAACAAGAATAAAGCTGGCTTTGATTTTGCTTGCAATCACTTTCCATGAATCTTCATAAGCCGCGTTTCCTCCTAACCGTGAAGCAAATTTGACACAACCTTTTAAAATATCAGAAAAATTTAATTAGATAATTTTGTGCATTTCTTTTACCCGGTCTGAAGCGAATAAGCTAGGCTATGCAAAGTGTAGTTTCATCAGAAGATGGCAGTATAGGCTACATTATGCACAGCTGTAGAGGTCGCGAATTGGAAACAAACCAGTTGTTTGCAATCGCTGATGGACCTCCAAGAAGAAAAAGGAGACGTTTGTGTGCTAGTTTCATTTTGGTTTTCTTTACGGTTCCATTTCTGTCAATTTTGTATAATTTCATCCCCATTTAGGAACTTAAGTAGGTTAAATCATTGTCTTTGATTGGCTCCTCCTGCCCAGAACATACTGTTATAAACTTTCACTTCACTGTGAGAATGAGTTTGATAGATACGTCTTACCCCTCACAATCCGCGAAGTACATTGTTACAAGTAGGCTATCTTAGGGGTTGTTAAGCGTGATTCTTAGAGGACTCACAGTCTTGCTCCAGGCCAGTCCAGTGGTGTGGTGATCTTTGACGTATTTCTGCAGATCAGTCCAGATGGCGACATAGGCCTTCACCCAGTCCACATGTGTCTTGTCCCTGTGAGGAAGAGATGGAAACAGAATTGTCTGTTGATCATCTTTTCACGTGCAAACCTTGATATTTTATGTCTCATTTCCCTCCTTGAGCAGTTTGTTTCTTTTCTCTGCATCCCACAGGAAAACACAATGCATGAGACAGTCCGCACACAAACAGAACCAGACATTTACTACTTAAAATAGAGCATATAACATTCGCCAACCCACGTTAACCACTGAGCCCAGATCTCATACACCATGAATGTTTTGATCCTTGTGTTTGTATACAGCATTACTGTTTTGCATTCAACTCTGCAGAGAGTTTACTAACACAATGAGTAAAGGCTTGTTGATTATTTTTGGTGCAACTGATCAGCATAAACAGGCTGATTTTAGTCTAAATAACGTCTACCTTCCAGCTTGACTGCAAAACACAAAGTGCTTTGAGTTAAGGTTCAAATACAGGAAGTACCAGCGTGTGTCTGTGTGTCGTGTGGCAGTGCTGACTCAGTAAAACTGAACTTAAAAAAAAAAGAGCCTCGAGGAAGGAAAGATGGAAGACAGATGGTTTGGCTGGATATGAAAGTTTATCTTGACTCTTTAAGTCATCCAACGTTACAACATTTAAAAAACAAACGATGCAGTTAAAAAAGAAACAAATTGCAGAAGGAAGCCCACTAGATTGTTGTGTAACATCTAAAATTAACGTCACTGCTGCAGACAAAGGAGGAAACGCAACACAACAAAGCTTTACTTACTTTTCCTTGTAATCCTTGAGCACGCGGTTGCCGTAGAACATGGAGGCGTCCTGCATCTCTTTAACGTAGGGGCCGGGCTTTGGAGCCTGGGACACAAAGACAAAAAAACACCATGAGTCCTAACTGTCTTAACTGAGATTAAAATCAGCAGTTTCACATTTTGGGTAATACACAACATATTTGCTGTATTGCAGAGTAAGATGAGTGTGGAGCTGCTGTCTCTAGCTTCATATTTAGCCTACAAACATGACTGGTATCGACCTTCTCATCAAACTCTCAGCGACAAGGTGAAGACATGCATTCTTTACAACAGCAAATGAATGGCTACTGTGATAAATTCAAATCACAGGCCATGTTTATAACGAGATCTCCAAGATATTAGAGTAGGCGTAAGAAGAATGAATGTGTCTATTATGGGTGTTTGAAAAGCCGATGCATTATTCATCAGGATCAAAAACGTCAACAAACAAAGAGTTAATCATCCAAACTGTAACAGTGAAGCTCTGTTGCTGGTGCCAGCCAAGAAACTGTTGTTCACCAGACAGCGATGACAGAATCAAAGAGAGGCTTGTTTCCGGCCTTTATAAACTCATTTATCTGCCCACACACACACACAGTTAGTCTCTGTAACACACAAACCACAGTGACAAAATTCTGCCCAACTTACAATGGCAACCCATCCGAGGGCCGGTACGCTCTCGCTCACAGTGGAGAGGTGGTTGAAGAGCTGCGAGCTGCGGTTCTTCTCGCGAAACTGCTGCACTTCGGCGATCAGGTCGCTTATCGGCTTCAGGAGCCTGGCCAACACATCCTGTAGAGGAAAGAGACGACGCAAAGTTTCACTCAGATGGTGGATTTTAGCAACAGACTTTTTGTACCAACAAGAACATTCTACATATTCAAAAAAGCTATTTGTAGCAGTATTTTTTTCTTTTTTAGTCTTCTCTCATTACTGTGGAGAATATAATTAGAGATGCAACTGGCCAGGGACCAGAATCGGGTGATTTTAAGCATGAACAGCGACCGGCCAGGGAGTGCCAGACATATCCGATTCTGTGCCGGACGGATTTATACATATCTCACCCGCCCGCCAGTCGACAGACATCGACAGAGAGAACAGTGCATTAGACAGACTCCTTCCATTTTCACCTTTCACAATAAGAGTCCTGGATACCAGTATACACTGCAAATGGTTATCAGGGGGAACTTAAATTCACTTGGACCATTTCACTTTTAGGCCACTGAATAAAATAGCTTATGTGTTGGATAAAGTGGGACATACTGCAATTCATCATCAGTTTGATGTTATTTGTACAAAAAAGCAACAATGTTTCCATCAATATGGGAAAGTGTCGGATCTAATTCTTGTGTATAAGGTTTAAATATGCTGTAGACTATCAGGTTGACAGTTTAAGAGCTCTACAATGAGCATTTGTCGTGTTAAAAATAAATTGTAGGTACTGAGAGTGCCCTGAGTGTGTAAAATAAATGTTTACGTATGAATTTACACAATAAGAAATTTTCTGCCAGCCAGACTTATTTGCAGCAACAGCATTGTTTCTTGCCGTCATAGTTTTTTCAGATTCAGTGGAAGGAGAGGTGGTTTCCTTGCATTTTGTGTCGGAGAAGAGTCAAATGATGCCCCTTTTTATGGGAACATGTAGAGAGCCTGAAGAAGAAAGCCTGGCTGTGTCGAACTTGCGTCGTATTACACCCCTCTGATTACGTAAAATAAATATATCTAGTGTTGCTGTTAACGGGGGAAGTCTTCTTATGTCTGTAAAGTGATTAATAAAGTATGTCGTCTTCTTCTTCTTAAAAATGAGGCTCTTTTGCATCAAGTATAAAACCAGCTAGACTACTCAACAGTCAACAGAGAGTGAAGGGGCTGTAAGCATAATGAATTATGCTAATATATTGATCAATGCTGTTCAGTTAATTAGACGTTAACTGACCGAGCATTAACGAGCTGTGTTCAACTTACATCGCTGGGCTTCTGGCTGGTGGAGGCAATCGCAAGGAACTGTCTCTGAGCTTTGAACGCCCGCTCCATCATATCTGCCTGGAAGTGAAACAGAAATACGTGAAGAACGAACGATCATCCTGGGGTTTTTACATGCTTTTTCCTCTAACTATTACAGTACTTACAGGACAAACATGCATACAACACATGCATTAATCTGCCTTCAGAGATAGTTAGTTTTTAAAAAATGGGGAAAATCACAAGCAGAGATATGTGCAATTTGTAGTTATTATATATGTAAATAAAATATGTAGAAACGCAGAGACTGACTGACTATTTGATTGAAACTTACATGTTTCTGGACATCGCCCCCGATCTTCTTGCTGAGGGAAAGGTACTCGGCCATGGGACTGCTGAGGATCACGTCATAGGCCTCGACGTACGCCGATACAGCTGCAGAGAAGAAAAACAAGGCGTTTAAAGCAATCGTGTAACTTCGCCTGAAAATAACAGCTTCAAGTCATGTTGATGGTCCAGTGTCTTGTAATAGGGTGAATGGTGTCTGACTCAGCCACTCCTCCCCCCCATCACTTGTTACTGCACTATGTTACTTGAGTGAGCTTGTAGGATCACAGCGTTACATGTTCACTTCAACATACAAGTTGAACACATAACATTGTTATGATGTAGTGAGTTTTGCTTGTAGTTAGCCCCTACATTACGCATACTTAAAATGATTTATCTGCCTAAAAGTAAGAGACACGATCAGCAGACATCTCTTTCTACAATAGTGATACTTGATCTTTACCTCCACCAGCTGAGCCTCCAGCACTGCCTCCATGGCCTGAGACCGACTCCAGACGACTCACTGCCACCTCCAGCCGCTGCACCAAACTCGCCAACTCAGCCATACCTGTGAGACGGAGAGGGTCGTGAAGAAAGGTGCAAACAATGGAGAAGTTAAGCACGAGCTCAAAGGACCCAGTGACAACACAAGGTTAGATTAAACTGTTTAAAACATAATACAGACGTAACAATTCATTCAATGATAAAATATGCTACAATGATAATGTTTGTGCCAACTGACCCACCGATGGTCACGAAGGGGTTAACGACTATAGTTCAGTTTGTACTTCCTGTTCTAGTAGTCTTCTAATTGGGGACTGAATTTCTCTCGAGACCCGAGGTGACAGCAATTACTGCAATTAAAAAGTAGCTTCTTTGGTAGGATAGCGAACAGCAGTGCTCTGGATACTGGGCATGTTTTTCCTTGGTTGATTTAGTCCTATGAGGTTTGATAGAAAAAGTGTGTGACTGCCTGCAATCAGATGTTGATTCAGATGATTTTCTCAAATGTGAATGTGCAATTTTGGGTCGTTTCTTACACTGTGAGACACATCCACCGATTTAGAGCTTCATTTCTTTCCATTTCACATCACAAAAAGGTACGGTTCACTGGATATTCATTGCTCCCTCTAACGTGACTGGCATCTAACAATCTAGGGCTGCAACAAACGGTCCCAGTATTGATTAATCTTCTCATTATTTTCATTTTCACAATTTCCTACACTCAACGGAGTCATGATCCAAAATCAAGTTGTTGTTAAGTCATGTTTTATGTGTGTCACTGCACTTTTTTTTGTGGCCAAAAGAAAGGGTAAAAGGTAACTTATTGTGTTAAATGTGCAGATGAGACCATCTCATATCAGTCGCAGGCCCTTGAATTGAATCAAAAAATCATACTGTGGCAGGCATTGTGATATCTGCAAATATTATATCGTCAACTTAAGAATCGATATAATAAAGTATCTTGATTAAACCGATGATTTCCATCCCTAGTATTCATCATTTTTGATTTTAAAAAAGGTCTTTAATGTCTTTTTCTTTTGGCTTACTACTCATCAAAAATGTATTTCTTCTGACTTCTCGTTAGCACTTTCATCTGTCAGTCAGTTCTGACCGGGTTATTCATTCCTTTTCTTTTTAAACATCAAAATAGGTACAATTATTAGGTAATCACTAACAAGGGTTACAGAAGACATTTTCTCTCTTCTTTTCTAGCTTGTTATTCATCTTGTGACCCCCTCAGATTTATCTTGCGACACCTACTTTGCAAGATGGGCTAATGCATCAGCAGTCCACAGAGTGTGACAAGAAAATTCACTGCAGTCATTATCCTACACAGCCTGCACAGACCATGCCCTCCAGAATTTGTGTACATACTCCCAAAAATGTACATTTTCACTCTTTAAGAGAGCCCTTTATAAGCATTGCATCTTTAGAGGGATTGAGTAACAAAAAAAGAGGAAAGACGAAGCCGGTCTGGACTTGCTGAGTAAAGGTATGTGGATCATTATGTTACTGCAGACTGTGCAGACCTGCCCTGTTATCCAAACTATGTCGTTTGCAGATTCTTCAACGTTTCACAACAAAAATGGCGCAGCTATAGTCCAAATATAGTCTGTATAGTCTGTGTGCCAACATGCAAACCGATTCCCCTACTTTACCCCTTTAAGTACAAGATTAACTAACTTCAATCCAAGTCTAGCATAGGCTTACACACACACCTTATGAGAGGCTAACATTACATAAGAAGGCGGTAACCTGACGCTGCCTTTACTGCTCGGACTGAGAGTCTTTCCAGTCTCAGGTACTTACACCTGGCCGACGGTGAATGGAGGCACACAGGCCACTCTCACTAATGAGTCCACGCAAGATAAAGCTGCTGTCTCACTTTCACTACAGAGGGACTGAACTAAATCTGTAGATATCTAATGACTGAGAGGGCAATTAACCATTTTGGCTGTGATAGACAAAAGGCAGAGGAACGTTTGCTTGCACTTTCCCAGTTATAATAAGGGAGGTTACAGACTTTTAGTTGTATAAATGGGTTGGGTATCAAACAACAAACAATATTCTGGTACCAAAATGACTGGTCCAACTCATAATCTAGTTTTCTTGCCCTTTGATCAGACAGTTCCTGATCTAATCAAATAAATTGCCAATTTTAGCCAGTCCAGTTTAGGTGAACTTCTTACCTTACCTTATTCATTAGGGCTGGCTATCAAACCTAAATACTTCTTTGGTCAGAAATGTTGCATGGCTGTTAAATGAAGTCATACTGACAGGGCAGTGTGTCAGCAGCATTGTATTACTCCTGGTTCAGGAGGAGAGGTGGTGATGATAGTAAGAGTCTTTGTGTTTTGGACTGTTGGTCGGACAAAAGAAAAAATCTTATTTCGTCAGTTTTGGGCTCTGGGAGATTGATTTTTCACTTTTTTGGCTGACAATTTATGGCTTAAACGATTACTCATGAATGTAATAAGCAGATTAAATGACAGTGACATGGATCTTTAGCTGCAGCCCCATTTCAAAATGCCCCAACTTCCCTATTTCTGCCTCACTCACTCAGACAGAGTTGTAAACTCATTGCTCCAGAGGGCGTGGAGAGAAAATTACATCATAGCAGGACGCAAAACCCTACGATCCTTCACCTAAATGCCTCTGACATGTTGAGAGGCATTAATGGTTTACCTGCAGAAACCAGAGTTCAACTGCACTTCCTGGTCTCAGCTAGGAGATGACTCAACAGCAATACAGGAAGGGAGTGGCGCCTGAAGGTATATGTGAGGAGTATGAGACACTTAAAAACAAGCACTTACATGTGTGAGTTGCAGATGATAAACTGTTTATAAACAACACTAACAAACTTCTTCCGATTCCTATAGAAATTGTAAATCCGTCAGTGGGACACATGTGAGCTTATTGGATTCCCTCCCACATCGTTTTATTTCCTAAAGTGCACTAAAGTAAAGTGACCGCAAACTGTATGTTCAAGCAAAGTGCTGACCCTAAAGGAAACACCACTGTCAAGAAAGTAGAAACAACTTTCCAGAGACATGCGGGCAGATATAGCAATGACTCAAGCCAGAGAGCCGTGCCTTTCATAACATTTTCCTTAGATTTAAGCACTATAAAAGGCAAGACGTGCTTAACCACGACTTCAGAAGTGAAGGAAGCTCTCCACTTTACATTTCTCCTTCTTGTCAACAAAATCCCTCGAATGACCCACACAGAATTGATCCTACTATATTGTTTATGTATACAGATCCACAGCTGATAATGGTTTGCAAGAAAGTACAAAGTTTAATAAAAACTAGTATTTGTTTGTATATAGTTTTTTGGCCGCGGAGGGGGTAGGGCAGTCAGAACTCAGTGAGAAACAAACAGAACATTGTTGTTTGTTGTGTTTTCGATAGGGTTTGTTTTCCATAACAAAAGCTGGAGAACATAACCTGCCCTATTCTTTAAATTAGATGTCAGACTAAGAATCTGAGCCTGACTAGTTCGATGTTTGAGGCGAATGGCGATATTTGGGAGTGAAAAATTCCAGTATTGATTTCTGCTGATTATACACATATATTTGCAGGTTTCCCTCAATTGGGATTATCAAAACTATGTAACTGAGGCAGATTATTTTACAGTTTAAGTTTACATTTCATTATTTAAAATGACATCAGTGCACTGAAACAATACAATTCACAGGGCATTGAATTATTGCATATTACCTCAGGGATGTTTTTCTGCCTAAAAAGTAAAGTTATAATATTGGTGCATATGTATATTTTTCAACTATTTTTGTGTACTGCTATTGCAATTATCATGTATAATTGTCCTTGCTGCTCAAATCTGTATGTGAAAGAAAAAACGAGTGAACATAGTCTGTATTATTCCTATTTTTCTACTATTCTACTTTATCTTATCACTGAATCACTGTTTTTCCCTCTCTTGAGCTGCGGTAACGAGTGAATCTCCCCGGTGAGGGATCAATAAAGTCTCATCTTATATGTGCCACATTATTATGAAATAAAGCTCAGAACACTTTGTTTTGCAGACGGGAGCGTGTGTGCTACTTTTTTTTTGCCTTTTGAAAACTTGCCAAAAGGAGTTACACCAAAGATAATATCCTTTTTGATATAAAGATCTAAAGAAGGATGCCTCCTCTGCATCAAAGCTCCTGCTGGTCTTCCTCCAATATGTACAACCCTGCATACAGTATTCATAGACCTACTTTTGTAGACATGGGGTGGAAATGTTCTGCATAGAGCACCATCAGCATGCAGGGGCCAGTGAAGTAGGTTAGGCCTGTGTGAGGGTCTGAGTCTGCCTGAGGGGCCAGACATTCACACATAAAAGAGGGGAGCTCCTCTGTCTATTTGCATCGGATAAAACAAAAAACATCAGCTCACTCTTTGTCGCAGAGGCACAAGTAGGCCAAAGCAGTGACGGTGAGCTCTAACCTTCCTATCAGCCCTACTTTGGTGGGCTCAAGGCTCCGACAAATCAAGTTCAAGCCGCTGACACTAATGCGATCATCGGGGTTACAATCAAGACGGACAGGGATGCTAGCGAGGCTGCAGCTAGCTTAGTTAGGAGAGGAGCCGGTGGGTGTTGTGTGGAAATCTGTGCCCCGCAGCCTCGCGTACATTTACACACAAGCCAATCTTTCAGGAATTATTAAAAAAAGGACAGTGGATGCATTTGGACAGCTTTAAAACACAAGTTTTCCCTTTAAAATGACATTAGCTTGTTCGCTTCATCGATGAGGGAACAGATATGCAGGGTATACAAAATGTGTCATAACACCATCGGCGACAACGAGACGCTAGCTCAACCACGTCAACCCAGCCCCCCCTGACAAAATGTTTGCTTGACAAACCAGCAAGGAAAACGCGAAGTAAGAGTTAAAAAGCTAGTTGTTCAGATTGTGTCTGTCATACATCCCCTCCCTGCTGTCTGTTTCGGCATTTCCTGGATTTCTGTCTCTCTCTCTCACACACACCCCTCCCTCTGTTAGCTAATGTTGCTCTAGTCTGCAGAGAGGGAGACGAAAAAAAAAAGACATTTCACTGACCTCACGCTAAAAAAGAAGAAGTGCGAGATGAACAGGAGGCTTGAAAACATTTAAACACACCTGCGAGTTAGCGGTGAGGCGTCGGATTGTGTTGCTAGCCGGGTGTGTGTGTGTGTGTTAGCATCACACCGAGTTCATTAAATAATTTCTTGAATGATTCGCGCGACCGCCTCGCTTTTGTTCAGCCGTTGACCGCGCTACAAACCTTTAAACGCAACTTAACTCATCTTACCTGCTAAAACCGGGTCAAGCAGTGATTTTTGGTGTTTTATATCGCCGTCAAATCCGCCGTGGGGGGGGCTGTGCAGTGAGCAGACACTCGGGGCAGACTGAGCTTCGCCTTTTTTCTTCCTGTATGTCGGTGAAATTACCCAGCAGCCACCGCGCCCGCGTTTCCGCCCTTGTTCGCGCAACTAATTCCTTTCCCATATAAGGAGCGTGAGAGGCAGAGGGCAGCAAAATGAGGAGAAACAGATGAAAACAGCTGCTTTCCTTCCTCTTGTGATATGCGTGAAGGACGTGCAGCAGAGATATGTCATCATAGCATTAATATCCCTTTATAGAGTTACTCTGGAGTCATTAATGCTGTGTATGATCATGTGCAGGCAATGTGCAGGCTGCAGAAGGAGCATCTCAGTGCTGCATGTGTCTGCATGCATGAGGATGCACTCAGTAGACTTCAGTCACTGCATCTCTTTTTCATGAAACATACATAACAGTGTAAATCTGCAAACGAGCAAGGGTCGTGCCACTTGTGCATGCTCAAAATTAGCTCAGTCCACAGTTATTGTTGCTGCCTCTAAATGCACAACCCAATCTGCCTCAATGCTACTTTGCACCTCATGTAAATACTGTAAAAAAATTTTTTTTTTTAGTTTATTTAGTCTATTTTATTCTATCTGACTTGTTTTGTGTCTGTGTAACTAACATGCTGACATGTTTGTGTCTGTGTACAACTACTCCACCTGCCTTTAATTGCCCCCCGGGGACAAAGTTGTTTGAATTGAATTGAATTTGGTCCAAGTCCCAAGTTAATTTTTTACTTATACTTAAATGGACACTATGTAGTTTTCGAGAGGAAATTCAAACTTTTATTACATTATTAATGAGGTAATAATACAAACTCAGAAATATTTTATCCATATCTGAATAAACAAGCTGTTCTCAGAGGAAAATAAGGTCCCCAGAACACTGTCTGAAGCTAGAAAGGTGGCAGGGTCCGCCACATATAAGCAAAGTAAAACGGTATGAAATTGTGTTGTCCTTTAAGGTCAGTTTGTTTATTCAGATTATTACACAAATCGCTGATGTGTTTACTGACCTCTGCCTCCATCATGAGGTGAAATTACATAACCAAAGCAGCATACCATCATCTCACACATCGTGTTAATGGGGCAGCAAAGGACAACGAGCTTAATGGGCTTTTATAAGCCGATGAGAGAACAGACTCTGAGATGGATGTCTGAGTGTGATGACTGCTTGTATCAGGGTCAGTGCAGCAATGCTGAGGTTACTGGGTTAATGGTTGGTGTATCGTATGCATCCAAAAAGAGAGAGGAGTATAGTAGACTACCTCAAAACATGGCGGACATAGATTATTAGTCAAGCCTGGTGAGAAGTCATAACTTTTATCAATGGAAACGGAAAAGGAGAATAAGGACAACCTGAAAATATAAAGAAATGGAGAAAGAAAGTCCAGTTTTGCCACAATCTTGCATCAGTCGAAGCTTTTACTCAGCGCAACATAGCGAGAAACGAGCACACATCTCTCAGAGAACTCAAGAACAAACTGAAACATTTTATTTAATTTACAGATTATCCAGTTGCATCAGGTCTGGTCACACATAAGGAAATAAGGGGGGGTCATCTTTCATTAAAACCTCTAAAACAGCTTAAATTAAAGTCCCTTCATTTGACAGTTGCTCCCCATTTTCTCTGTCCGCCTTCACAGTGGACTCCATCAGAGTCAAGGTCATCACTTACTTCTATAAATCCAAAAGTGACTGGTAAATGTTGCACGTGTAACAGAAGATATGCAGAATTTTGTATAGTTGAATAACAAAAATTAATAAAAAATCTTCCTTGAAAGGGTTTTTAACTGAGTTTTGTGGGAAAATGTTCACAGATAAACTTGGCGATTACTCCGAAAGTCAATTTTCTATGATGTGCAAAAAACACCGGAACAATATGACGTTATTTCAAAGTGTTTAAGAGATGGCATTTTTTTCAGAGTTGGCACTTGGGTGCACTTGATTTTAAATTTGCCTCACACCAGCAAAAGATGGCCCAGATAAATTCAGCAAGTCTGGAAGAGATATTTAAAAAAGTATCTCCATCCCGGCCAAACTAGTGCAGCAGAACTGAAATCAGCATGAGATTATTTAACTGTGAGAAATAGACTTTTTTTTTTTCCCTAAAATGTTTTAAAATTATTTCTTATTTCACACAAGCTGTACTGTCTCAATGGCGTACCATTTAAACATTCGACAACCAAAGAAAAAGTGACTTACAGGCTGGTTTCACATGCAAAGCAATCACACACTGAGACGCTGCAGGGAAGAGCCGTTTGGTTTGAGTTTCCCCGGCACAGAAACACGCGTCACTACGACTGACACACTTGCTCTGCATCGTGTTGTTGAAATCATTGTGTTTTCAGGACAAAACACCGTTTCAGGTCATTCCAGACACACAACTCAGTTTCATCCCTACTGGAAGTTTAATGATGCAGATTTTAATGTCTATTTTTTGCCTTGATCTCGTCACTCAGACAGATTTCTCTCTGGTTTTTGTGTAATTTTTGCCAAAAGGAAAGCACTCATCCTATTTTTTGTAACTAGTTGCAGTTGATATTGCACAGAAACTGTTTAATTACCGTACAGGATTAAAATGTTAAAGTCTCACTTTCATTCAAGCCTTCAGGTATGTAACGATTTACTGAGGTGCTTCTGGACTTGAGCTGAATTCACATTTCCTAAAATATATTCATTCATCTGATCTTTAAAAAGGTGGAATTTGTAGAATATGGCCAGAATTTTTAAAAGGTAGCTTAAAAAAAACACAGGGGGCAGCATGTAACCGACAAGCGCTGCTCTTTGCTAGCAATCCTCGGCTGTAACTCGCTACCGTTGGCTAATTAGCTCACAGCTCAGTTAGCCATGGAGCAGCAGAGGAGCTTGTGAAACATAGTGACTGCCACAGGCGTATACTGTATGTCTCAGCTGGATAGCGTGCTAACTTCAGTAGACATCTCTGCAACAGTACACTGACGTTGTTGACACATTTCTTCAAACTCCGTTGATCATGTTAGTTCATTTTTTGAATATTTTAAACTAAAATTCTGGCCACATCTCACAAGTTGCTCCTTTACGGTCAAGGAAATCAAGTATTTTATTCATTTTGAATGCAGTAAAGTCCTGTGTCGTTTATGGCTGAACCTTCCAACATTAACCATCACAGATCTCCTTTTTCAACCAACAAGAGACAACGTGAGACTGAAGCTGACAGACATGAAATCAAAGTGCGTCGACGTCTAATCACAGCCTGAAAGTTGTTTGTAAAAAACAAACAACATAAAAACAAACAAACATAAGTGGTCTTCATGTTTCAAGCAGTCGTTACATTAATGAACATTGAGGTGAGTGAGGAAGCAGGGTCCAGTCCATCCCATTTGTTGTGTCCGTTGGGATCGAACTCATTAACGTTGTGTATTCCAGTGTGTGTTCCAGCGATTTAATCCACAGAGAAGCCTTCAGAATAAAAGCATGGCGCTTTTTTTTTTCTTTCTTCTAAAGATCTTCTGCCACTGAGTGCCATTACGTAGACGTAAAAACATACAAACTGCTCTGAAGAAACATCTTTTGACTCAGCAGCCGGGAAAAATTCACACATACACCCAACATACAAACATGCAGGCGATCATTCCAGTATCAAATCTGAGCAGAGCTACAATCTGTCGCTCTTCATGCACTTTTTTTTCTTGTTTTTTTTTTTTGGAGGAGGAGTTGTTGGTAGCTCTGTTTTGGTTGTGTTTTCGCCAGAGTTAACCGTTGGTTTTTAACATGGCAGTGTTTGGTAGCATCAGTTTGACCTGGAACAGTGTGAATACGACTTCTTTGTGTGCGCACATGCGTGTCTGCGAGAGGCAAGGTGTGAGCAGCGTGTCAAGTGGCTGGTTTTCGTGTCGTTGAAGCTGAGAAAGTCACTCTGCTACTTCCTCTCCCACAGTCTCTAATCATCAGTAAGAGGGGTAACAGTACATTCTTTATGTCTCTGTGTTAAATAATAGGGGTCTAACGTAATATCTTCATACCATTCAAAAGGACAGTGCTCACCCCTTGTTCTCAGCGAAATTGTATTTTTTTCCCCTCAGTATTGGCTCAGAGTGGGAGCAGGGAAACTTCGGTACAGTGGTGTTTTTCGTGACAGTGGGACAACATGTTTCCAGCATGTTTTTTCCTCTTTTCCTCTTCATAAATCCAGCTATCACACAGTCTGTCCTCATGGATGAGAGGTGTGAGGTTTTTGTGTTGAAAGAACAACAAAAGAGAAAAAGGAAGAGTGAGGAGCAGGGGGGTGAGACAGCTGGAGGAGGAGGTGCGAGTGCTAGAGGGCAGCGTCGAGCTCCCCTCCTCCTCCCTTGCTATAGCAGCTCCTCTCTTTGCTTTTTGCCCCTCACCGGGCCCTGGCCGTTCCTCAGGGAGCCGTTCTGTGGCCGCAGGAGATGCCCACGCTCCTGCTCTGTCCACGGCACCCCGCCCTGCCCGTCGTCACTGTCCAGGTCAGAGTCCGAGTGCATGAGGGCGGAGGAGGTGGGAGCGGTGACGGGCTTCAGGCGGGCTGGTCGGAGGAGAAGAGAGAAAAAAAAAAAATGGTATGATTTCTAAATGATGCTGGACTATTTCAACTACTAAATACACACCAGCCTTTAGCATTCTTTAACGTGTGGCTTTGATTATAGTGTTTAGGTGTGTGTCTTACCAGCTCTGGGTGGCTGTAGCTCCAGACTGTCTTGCTCATCAGCTTCTAGCATTTTATATCTGCTTTTGCTTCTGCGCACTTTGCTCTTACGTCTTTCGAGAAATAAAAAAAAAACAAACCAGACATCATCAGTTGGTGTCGAGGCAGTTCAAGTACAAAATACAATCCCAAGAGTTTTATGGAAATTAAACATTCACTGTATGTGAACAAAGACATTTAGTAATAATAACAAAAATATTAAATATTGTAGAAATTGTGCTCACCTGTTGCAGCAACACACCATCCCCCAGACAAATGTTGCTATAGCAACCACAATCATAAAGGATGCTATGGTCACGTAGAGTACGCTCCACTCTGAAAAATGAATATCAAGTTAGACACAAAAGCAACGGTTTTTAATTTGTAATGTAATATGTGGAAAAAAATGTCAAAAATGTGTTTTTCTTCTTGTTCCTACAGCTCAACGTTTGAGTTTCAGTGCGTAGAATGACGTATGAGCAGAGTTTGACACTACAAGTCTGTTTTCACATTCGTTGCTGAGAGCTCATTGAAAATTGGATTTTAAGAGGCGGACCTAAAAGCATGATTTGTGACATCACAAATAGTTTGGAGGCCAATCCTGTTCCAGTATTCAGCAGGCACAAGTGTGGTGTGGAAACTTGAAGCCTCCAGCGAATTAAAATTAATTGCATATTCATAAATTCTGGAAGACGAAGGCGTAGATGCCATTTTAAAGATTTCAGTCTGGTAATTATACTTTTTTTTAGCAAAAACCTTGTCAGACACACTTAGATTATTTTATGCATGTCTTAATACAGGGGGATCTGTGATTGAGTTAATCTTAACTCACCACAGTTGCTCTCTGCATCACCGAGCTGAGCTCTGATGAAGTTCTCCATCCAGAAAGGGTGGCAGACACAGCGTCGTGTGAACGAGTCGCACTCGCCGTGACCCGAGCAGTTTAGCTGGCAGACTGAGGAAGAAGAGCAACAGATGAAACTAGAGCATTATCTTGCCAACAACAGACAAACAATAAGCACATTACAGAACAAAAACAGGTTTTACCACTGAGGGAAGAGGAAAGAGAAAAAGACAGGGTCAAAGGAGAAGATTTTACTTGCAGCAACAGCTCAAAAATGTTAGAGATTTGACCTTTAAGTCCTGTCATTATCTGACCATCATCTTAAGAAACAGAGGTCAAAGCGGCGCTGATGCTTTGTACTGCTCGCAAACCACATTTTCTTTCTCTTTACTCATTTTTCCAAATTTGTATGCATCTCTTCCAAACTATATTTATCTGGTACTCACTGACTGTATCCACCCGTCGAGCCTTGTAGATTAAAAAGTCATTCTTCTGTTTGCGCAGCTTGTTGCGCAGACCAAGTGCAACGCTGCGGCCAGACAGAGGAGGGCGCTGTGGACCGCCTGACACCAGGAAGACCAAACGAGTACTAAAGAGGGAGGAAGAAGGAAAATTCTTTTTTATACAGTCATGTCCAGCAATAAAGCTAAATCCAGAATCCCCCCGAATCTAATATATGTGCAGAATGTCTCACCTGTGCTCATTAAATGCACTGATCTCTCGCACAATAATGTCGCTGTCGAGCACGCCCAGTAAAACCCCGACCTGACGCAGCAGCATGTCGCGCTGGCGGTGGGAGACCTGCGATACGGAAACCTCCAGCACCAGCTCCACCAGGTCATGCTCCCATACGTCTGATAAACACACAGAGATAGAGAGGTGAGAAAACAGATTATAAACACAGTAGAGACATAGACAAGAGAGGGGGAGAAAGGGAGAGAAAAAGTAACAAGGAGAGGGAGACACTGACATGGGAAAACCAGGCTGGATCCATCTGACACTGAAATCTGGGAAAGAGGCCAGAGCTCCAAGAGACGGATTAGTTTCTGGCTGCGTTTGTGTCTGTTCACCGTATGCTGCACACTGACCCGCTCAACCTTCTGCTGTTGGTTGTTGAGTCTCTTGCTGTGTGGAAACCAGGGACACACGATATTTGATTTTGGCTGAAATCTGGTATGCTGATATTTTCTAACTCTTTCTGGCCAACTGCTGATATATGCAAGTAATATAAAACGGACTTGTGGGACATTTAATCATCTAGATGATAAGAAAGGATGACATATTTGAGAAACATATTATTATTATGCCTGCTCTTATTGTGATGCAGAAGTACCATACTTTTAAAAAATGTACACAATTACTGGGCCAAAGAAAACTTGTAAATTTATTGGTCTGTCATATCGTCAGAAATATTCATTTTTGGCCCGATGCCGATATTTCATTTAAAGCCTTTATCAGCCATTTCCAATGAAATGCTGATATCATTATAAGTTCTTACTGGAAACCATCTGTATGCACGGCCCATCAGAAGGCCAAAATAACTCAAATAAATCCTTAGAGGTATGACAGGATAAAATCCTGTACTTTAACTTTCATTATATCTCTTTTTTACTCAAAAAAGCCTTTAAAAAAACAACAAAGAGACGCAAAAAAAAGGTCCATCACCACTTTGAAAGTGTCTCTTGGTGTGTATAGACTGTAGGTTTGTGCCTCTAGATGTGTTTGCGTGTCTGTTACCTGGTTTGACCTCCACTGTGCCCCTGTTAACGCTGGTCTGTCCCTTACTGTCAGTCACAGTCAGGGTGAAGCTGTATTTCCCCTCCACCAGGTTTCCAAGAAACAGCACTGCCTGGTGGTCAGAGTTGTTCAGAACATCCTATTGAAGAAATAAAAACAAAGAAGAGTTAAAATGTTTATAATTTTTTGGCGATGTTGGTTACAAGGTTAGTTTAGTTTTATAGACTCACCCCAGCGGCGGGGCTATTATCATCTCTGGTCCACACGTAGCTGACTCCACCTTTGTCATCTGTGGAGTGAGATCCGTCGAGAATCGCGGTCCTGACGGGCAGAGCGATGGACGGACTCGACACAACATGAGCCACTGGCGGCTGGTCCAGTTCTGGTGGAAAATATTACAAAAAACATTGAATCAAGACTTGGGAAAACACTGTCAACATTGTAGATCGACTATTATCCTCCAACATCGTAACAACACTTTTCAGGTGTTTACTCAGGGGACATTCAATCCGGTAAATCCGAACTAAAGCCCTTTAAAAAAGACCAAAGTCAAACAATAACACTGATGGAGGCAGTGGGAGATCAGCAACTCCTTTGTTCCGAGAGGTAAAATGACTGTTTTTGTCAAAGGAGCCTGGTGGCTTTGGAGAGAGCGATATAAAGCTTCAGTTTCCCATTGGAAAAGGGCTTTCTGACGGCAAGGTGAAGCAGTGAATACATTCTAAATATATCATACACTTAAAGGGATATTGATTTTTTTTAGGTTGACGTGTTTTTTTTGTTGTTGTTTTTTTTTGGGTGGCTTTATACGTTTTGCTGCTTCCCCCCTCTACAGCAGTATATTGCTTGCTGGGGTGTGCCAACTGCCATTGACTGTAGGCAATATACCGACTCTGGGTAAGTAGGTCAACCTCACACAAACCCACTTCACATAAACTGAACCATCTCTTTAACCTATTTATATTTTTGAAATTAAGCACCCAGTTTCTCTTACTTGAATGCACATTTGTTGTCTTTTTTGGATTAACAAACATTCTTGTGGGAGTGACCCCCGAATCCAACAGGACAGTCTGAGGTTTTAATTGCATTAATGCACCATTGCCAAGACAATAGCACAAACACATTCAGACCCTTGTAATCACATGGTAAATGTTATTATGTCCAGTCCATGTAATTATGAAAAGGGAGGGGAGGGATAAGATTTCCTCTTTCATTTTTTATTAACCAGTTTGTTTGGATACTCTAAGACAGAGGTTTTTTCTCCTATTATTTTAACACTGTGATAAGAGAAACTTCTGCTTTAAACGATTTTAAACATAAATATAGCAGCACACAACTATTTGCTATATAAAGATATAGTGGAGTAACAGCATCCTGACCAGAGAATAAAGTCACACTTTATATGTTTGTTGTTATGCAAGCTTCTCTATTCTTTGTTTTGGTAGCCGGGCTGGCCATGTGTGCATGTTACTGCATGCGAGTTGCTCGTTACAAGCTGTTAAAGGGCTCCGACTTGACTCGGAGCTGATTTTTCTTCTCCTCGACGTGCAAGTAACTTGATGGGCACATAAGGTTACAGACTAAAGTAGTCACGATAGTCAATTTGCTGTTACAGATATTATGAGGTATTTCTGCAAATGTTGTCGTCGCTGGATGACGCTAAATGACGCATATAGCGCCTTTAAAAAACACACACGGACATGTACTGGTAAAGCTTTAAATTCCAGATGCTTCCTTAATTACAAATTCATATTTAAAAAAATCATCTATAATCCTCACCTGTCTGATTCCATGCCCCTGCCAGCTAAGAGAGACGGATTATCTCACACACACAGACACACACAGACACACACACACACACCTCCTAACCTTCTCTGACGATGACCGTGACCATGTCGCTACTCTGCAGCTTCCTTTCGTCAGTTACCATCAGGGTGAACTCGTACGTGCCGACCTCAAGACCTGTCACCGTGGCAACAGCGCCGTCTGCATTCTCGATCTTCACACCATCGGGACCCCTGATGGAGGAACAGACGGACGGAGACACAAAAAGGGGACGTGAAGGAGAGTTTACTGTAGAAGGAACAGTTTTTATTTTGTTCATTGGCGTTTAACTGTATTCTGTTTATAGGTCTGTTTGTGACTGACTTGGTTTGTTTCCAGTGGTAGGTGGAAATCTTCTGGTCGTCGCTGCTCTTACTGCCATCCAGCGTGGTCCGATCAACCGGCAGCGTCAGCTCTTTCTCCGGTCCTGCATCTGCTACTGGTGGCTTATTGTTTTCTGGAGGACGGAGAGTTGAAAGGGAAACTAAAAATACATCTTTCTTCAACATCTAGTGCGAGCTAACAAAGCACATCACCCCTTAATCATCAAAATGGAGTCAAAGTATAAAAAGCATTTCAAACTGTAAAATTGATGTTTGAAAAAATGTTTGGTTCACTCGGTCAAAATGCATAATTTCTCCAGCTTTCATCCCAATCAACAGTTTGGCAGATGGAGGAATATTTCATTCAGAGGTGAGACAGGATTATAATATGACGATGGTGTGATGTTACCATACATACATTGAGGTTAAATTTAATTCTACAGCTTACAGGATTGGTTGCTCGATAATAGTAATTTTGTTGAGTGTATTTCCAGAGGTGGGAGGTAACAAAGTACAAATACTTTGTTTGGTCAACGTGTTTTTTTATCAAAGAACAGCAGCCCTCCTCTGAAAGACTCTGACCAACAACACGCTGACATTTCTTTCAGATATTATCACGCAACCGGTTGACATAGCCTGACCTTGCAGGTGGATGTGAGTTCACATAACAGATCCTGTTTAAACACCGAACATCGTCTTGCCGGTGTGTGTTTGCTGTCTACAGTCCACACTGGGCTCTTATCAAGCTGAGCATACACATACACCTCCCATTCACTGAGTCAGAACGCTGTTAAGCAAACGTAAAGCAAATAGAGTCTCCTATCAGCAGCTTAATAAACACATCAGCTTCACACATTATAGAGAGAAGTATAAATGAACTATTGCTCTGTATGCTCTTAAGATTTCATGTGTATGTTTGTGTAAAGTCTGTGGGAAAGAGTAAGAGCAAACAACAAGTGTACACTGAATAAATACACTTAAAAATATGATTATTATAAAAATGTAAGTAAAGAGTGACAATTGTACTGTAATTAATACCTTCACTGATGATACTCATAAAAAGTTCTCAGTTGGCATCTTTTTTGTTTACCTGGCTGCACGATGACTGTGACCTGGGCGGTGTCCTGCTGTCCAGATGAGTCCGTCACAGTCAGCTGGAAGGTGTAGTCTCCCTCCTGCATGGCGGACAGCTGCAAGATCGGTGTCCGAACACCCTACAAAGCACAAAAAAGATGCCACTGTCAGCCATGATGCTCTTATCCAGGCAAAAAACAACTAAAACATGAGCATTAATGAATTGATTAACTCTCCAGAATTCTCACCTGCATCTCCACCACCTTGTCTTTGCTCTCAGGGCTGAGGGACCACTCATAGGACAGGTTGTCATGGTCGTCGGTGCTTTGGTTGCCGTACAGAGAGATGGAGTTACGTGGCAACTGGATGACCTGGATGAAAAAAGAGGAAAGACCAGCTACTAGTTACCAGCTGACGTTGACATTTTTACCCGACTTCACATTCATAAGGTCAACAATAATGGTGGTTTAGGGCATCAAAGAAGAGAGCCATGACAATAGAGAATACTTCAGACCTGGTTCGGACCAGCATTGGCCACAGGCCGGTAGTCCTTGGCTTTGTTGACAGAGAGGGTGGCCTGTGTCGAGTTTGTGGCTCCGTCTGAGTCCGTCACTGTCAAACTGAGAAAAGACATTCATTAGATAATCAGAGGCAAATCACATGAGATGATGTGTTTGCTCACAGACGCCTTTGGTTTTTGGCGTTCTACAGCTTCTTGGAAAGTATAACTTAATGAGCTGCGCTTGACAAGTACAATAAGCAAAGTAGTTAATTATGAGACTGACAGAATGCAAAGAAGTGCTGAAGTGGCATTCGAGAGACAATTTAACTTCAAGTTGGACAGCCTGAGTGACTCAACGGAAGAGTTAGTCATTGAAAACACTCTCTGAAAGCTGAACTCACAAACAAACCAAAGGAAAGATAATTTGGATCTGGAGACTGGCCAACTGATAATGAGAACTGAATAAATGGAAGCTAAAATTGATCAGGAAACAGATAAAGCAAACACTCGTTTTTACCCCGATGTATCCGTCATCATCTCTGCTTTACATCCGGCCAAAGATTCCTCTACTTTTAATGTTATGATTAAGACAGACATACTGTATATAGAGAAATGAGGCCCAGGATTCAAGATGCTAACAACAGGTTGCTTGAGTGGGACTCAAAGTTCAAACAATGTTGTCCAAGGTCCACCTGTACCTGAATGTGTAGTTCCCAGGCACCAGGCTGGTGAGGGTGAGGACGGGCGTGTCAGCAGAGACCTTCTCCTCCCTCAGGGGACCTTTAACCTCCTCCCAGTGCCACGCCACCACCTTATCATCATCAGTGCTCTCTGAAAGGCACAGGGGGAAGGGAAACGGCAACATATTTTAGGTGCAAAGCCTTTCACTGGTGTTTAATGTGTTTGTCATGTGAGACACTCACGGCTGCCGTCTATGACCGTAGAGCTGGTTGGCAAGGAGATCTCCTGGAACTTTGGAGAAACTACGGCAACAGGAGGCTTGTTTACCCGTGGCTCTGTCAGGTGGAAAACAAGAAATTAACTCGCTTACTGAGCTCCACATCAGCCGTTTGTGACTGAGGCAGTATGAGAAGTCAGTGGCTGCTTTGGCATAACTCTCTAAAATACAACTGTGTGTGGGAGGAAGGCAGCCTCGTCTTCCAGCGAAAAAGATCAGTGTTTATTCAGTCAACATGGAGAATTTCAAACTATTGACACTCAGTTAGGGAAGACAGTACCTCCAAACATTAGTCATGGCCTTCTGACAACAGACTGCAGCAGTACAGCCACATCATATAACCGCTTAGTTTAATTAGAATTAGCATGTACAAATTAGACTTGGTCATTATCAAGCCCAGCCCAAAGGTCCATAAAGGAAAGCACAGTACAAATAGCTACATACATCACGACAGTCACGACATTAAAATTTTTTATAGCTTTTTTTTTTTAAACATTAATCTTAGCAGTTAAAGCAGTAATAACAAAAAATTGTGGCTGTACGTTCGCTTACCCAGAGGCTTACCCAGACACACAACCTCCTCGCCACCATAGTTTTGCAATGTATGTAGTTGTGTGGTGTGGTGGGCGGGACACTGAGTGAGACTACATTTGCTACTATTTAAATAAATACATGTTGTAAATCATCCCAAGGGCTTTATGGATTTTTGTCAGGTGAAAATTCAGTAAAACCAACAAAAATTGTTGAGGTTTCAAATAAACAAAACAACTTTTAAGACCACTAAAGGATAAATGAGATGTTGCTGAATGTCAGACCTCACCTGGTTTGACTGTGACATTCACGTAACCCTCTCCATGAGCCCCGTCCCCGTCCACTGTCACCTCAAACTCATACAGGCCCACAGTCAGCTGAGAGAGGAGAGAGCAAGCAAATTAGGCAAAGCAGAAAGAGGAAGTAATCTTTTTCGGTCTTTTTACACACAACTGAAACCTTCTGTTTATAAATCCGCAGAGCTCCTCCAGCTGCATGTTTTATTTTTAGCAGAACATGAATATGAAACATGTCGTCTTTACCTTGCTAAGTTTAAGAGTCGTGCTGTGCTTCCCCTCCATCTCTCCGCTGTAATCTTTGGGATGAGTTATCAGACGCCAGTCAAATGCATAGTTCGTCCCTGTGAAGACGTAGCAAAATTAAACAAATACATTAAATAAAAAACTGCGCGTGCACTTAATTAAAATTCAACAGATAAGGATAATTTCCGGTTCAGAGAATCCGGTATCGGTAGAGCATGTCGAGGAGGGATCAAGGGATTAACAAAAGTATGACGTGCATTCCTCTCTTGATAACTGTATAATCTATTTCCAGTGTGGATATGAAATTTCCTGGCAAGTGTTTGATGTGACATACAGTATGCAGATGGTGACTCAGAAATACATCTCATCAAGCAGGTCGTACTTCATAACTACATCATGGTATACCAAAATTATCTCAACATGCTTGATGACAGCCTCATAGAGGGCTTATATAACTCAGTTTCATCTATATATGTTAGAAAATAATTAGAAGATCATCCTCCATGTGTAATAAATTGCTGCTACATATTAATGACAATTACGCGCAGGTCGGGAAACTTCTGTGTGACAAGTTTCCAGTTTGTTTCCTGGTGATAAATTGCAACAGTTTGGATAATAACATCATGGTTTTACCTGCTGATGTCGGGACCACGAAGGCGTTGAGTTCGACCTCGTTGCGGGGCAGCGTGACCTCCACACTCTCTCCTGCTGACACCACAAGCTCCCTCACTGTCGTGGAAAACAACACAGAAGAAAAAAAAGACAGTAAAAAACACAGGAACTGCTCAGAGAGTAGAAAATTAAACAGGAGGCACAATAACACAGTCAATTTCCACAATTTTACAGCACCAAATTAAAATCACGAAAAAAATGTCTCCCTTGTACTTTACACAACACGTAGGGTAGATAAATGAAGACCTATGTTGGTCACAACGCATGTTCATTTTAACAATTATTGCCATGTAAAATAAAGGCATTTTATTTTTTAACAAATTCTACAGTGTGCCTTGGACTGTTTTTGAAGGACTGTTTCTGCACCTGTGCAGATAGAAACCTGCAGTCTGCACAGGTGTTTGGAAGTTACCCACGTCTATATATATATATATATACACATACATACACACACCTGTGCTACAAACCTGCAGTTAGGTTTCAATCTGCACAGGTGCTTGGAAGTTACCCATGTCTATATATATATATATATATGTTTTCATTGTTACTTCATGGGGGATGGGTTGAGAGATTTGATGAGGAAGGAAAAATTATGTGCAATTGAATTTAGAGCAAGCTATAATACAGTCCTGTAGCCTATTACCACTAAATAAATAAATCAATAAATGGTGCTCCTACAAATTCCATAATGAAGCTCAATGTTTTCAATTCAGTAGACCCACTGTCTGATATCAACGTGTTGGTGTCGTTCCTCGAACATCATTATTAATGTTGCTCCTGGACCATCATTGCAACTGATCAATAAAGCTTTTGTAATGTCACAGCTTGGTGACTGGGTTGAACACATATTTTTCAGCTCTTTTCTACCAAACCATATTTTCTTAATCTGATCCAAGTCTTTTCCTTTCCTAAACCAAACCGGGACGGAAAAATTGAAACAGAAGTGAACTTAGTGTAAAAATAGTAAGTGAACACTATAATATGATGTTCTAGACAGGACACAAACACTAGTCTCCTGAATGAGAGTACTATACGTCACCCATTTAGCAACAACAGCTTGCCTCCAGATGTCGTCACTTTGTTAAATTATGGTCCTGGAGCAACATTAATTATGATGTTCTAGTTACAACACCAACGGGGCGGTATCAAATACATCTCACTAAACCCTCTCTGCCCAGAAACACCTGTAGTGTGTCACCCATTCCACAGCCCAGTTGGTAGCACAGGCTTTCCATTAAATATGTTTCAGTCTCCAAGCTCAAGCTGAGATGCAACAGGAAAAAACAAACTTCTATCATCATCAGACTTCTTTCAAAACCACAAGAGATATTAGGCAACTGTTCTCACAGGCGGAGCAGAACTCCACATGACTAGTAAACTGATCATGGTGTAAAATCGGTTTTCCTTTAAGACAAACTATAATTTGCGTAAAGAGGCAATGGCATTGTGAGATGTTGTCTTTCAGAATCACGAGTTCTTGTTGTGTATGCAAATCTAAGCTCCTCATAAAATGCAGCTGACCTTCATACAACTCCTCTGTTTTAACTTCTATCAGCTCAGCTTGTTATTGCTTCCTTTAGTAAATATATTAAGAGCTAAAAAGATGTTAACTTTAATGCCAGGCTTTGTTTTGCATATGCATTGGTGCCAGTCTTCGATCTTATACCAGTCAAATGGAGATATTGTCCTTCAGGGAGGAGACACTGATCATACAAGTTATTCCTGTTTGTAGAAGCCCAGCATGTCTCAGCACATTCCTACTGCTTACTCTCATTCGGCTTCACACCCACACCGCATGTCGCTTTCATCTAGAAAAATAACATCTGAGCAGCCTGCCATAAAATCTGTGGGCAAAGTACATCTTCATTTGGTCAAACATCAGCCGAGGCATAAACAAAGAAGGAACAGTAGAGGATCTAAAAAATTGGAGCGTGCGAGACAGAAAAATGCAAACTTAAAGGATAAAGATGTATTTTAAGCAACTTTAGTGTTGAAAAATGGGACGTGAGAGTCGTGTGAAATCTTCCTCCAAGGCTGCAAAACCACAGTGCTGCTACATTATACATTAGTTCATAATTAATAAATGAAGACAAGACAAATTACTGAACGAGCTGAAAATAGGTGATCGCTGTCTGGGCAGATAATGGCTTCCTTACCAGCCTGAGTTGGAGTTGTGATGATAGCAGGCGCTGTAGGTGTGCTGACATCGCTGCTATTGGAAGACGCAGCAGTGTTGACGGTGTCCTCCGTTGAGTTCTGCTGTGATGGAGCTGGAGCGGTGTCTGCGCTCCCATTGGCTGACTGGCTCAGGTTCTTCTGGGCTGTTTGAAGAAGTGTGATGGTGCTGGGAACTGTTGGAATTTGGTGAGCAGTTTCCAGTTTGGGACTTCCCTGTAAAAATGTAATATTGGGAAACGAGGAGCCATTTTATTCACATTTCCATCTTCATGTTTCTATGTTATTCATTTCTATTTGTACACTCCACCAGAGCATCAATTAAAGTTTAGTTTCAATTAATCTACCAAAATGTTTCTACGATTAATCCATTAATTGTGTGGCCCCAAAGCCCAAAGTCACATCTTCAGATTGCTTCTTTTGTGCAACAGTCCAAAAATCACAGACTCTTCATTTACTATTATACATGATAAAGAAAAGCAGCTGATCTTCACATTTAAGAAGCTGGAACCATCATATGTTTGACATGTTTGCTTAATAATTTTCCTCAAAAAGAGAAAACAAAAAGAAAGAAGAAACAGCTCTTTACTCCAACCAATCTACCACTGCACTTCTACATGTCAAGTGTGATTGCAAGAATGAGGGTGAGAAGAATTTAAGACAGAGCGACAAAGAAAGGGGAAGAATATTGGCTGACTTAAGGTAGTGTTGGTACATAAGGCAAACTAATTAAAAACATATGCAAACAATGCAGCAATCAATACAAACTTCAAAAAATGAATAATATTCATTTACCGTTACCGTGCTGGTAGGTTTTCTTGAGTGCGTTGCGTGGCTTCCTACATTCTGTGCTGGACGAGCTCTTCTACGTCTTGTTAAGACGGGACCCTTAAAATAAAGTAAGAGAGAACATTTTTTAGAAAAATATTTTATAAACTACTAAATATACACCTTAATTCAGGGTATCTGCTGATAAAAATTCCAGATCTGATGCAAGGGCTCTCTTTTTTCTCCCACTTAAAAACTTAAAAAGGAGCTTCACAGTGAAACAGTGTTGCAGGACTGAAGTAGATGGGGACATCGAGATCCAATTCCACTTAAAGCTATTAGTTAATAATTTTTTTCCTGGTTGCATCACCCTCATCAATGACATCTAAAGAGGCATTTTAAAAACTGGTCATTTAAATAAGTCTAGATGTTGTTTTTCTATACCTTTGAGAGCAGCTGGAGGAGGCCAAGGGACTCCTTGTGGGGCTGGGGCAGGGAGGCGATGAGGCAACCCCTCTCCCGCGTGCAGCTGAGAAGCACACATCGCCCGCCGAGGCTCCAAACGGCATTGCAGTTTGGGTTCAAGCAGCAGGCCTCCCAACACGTCGCCCCGGCTCTCCCGTCTGCCAGAGGGTGCCAACCGAGGGAGATGGTGCTGCTCCAGTGGATCCCCAGAACCCCACCGGTCACTCGGCAGAGAGTGGCTGACACACCTGGGCGGGGACAGAAGGAGGGAGACAACACAGTGTATTTTAGTGACTTGACATGTTTAAAAAGTCACTGTGAGAGATCGATACCTTTGCAACATGGTCATAATAAAAAAGGATGGAGGTTGCTCATGATAGAGTTAAAAGGTAATGAAATGATTTCCCCACCGGAGAAATTTCTAAAAACACTTTAGAGACGCATCTAATTTGATCAAAAGGATCTGCCACAAGCGGCATCACAGTTCGGCCAGCGGGCAGTGATTCCCAGGCTTTTCAAGATTTCACTTGTTTATATCAATCAGGGCATTGTTGGGTACTCTTGGCATTGTCAAAGGCAAAGGGGCAAAGTAAAACCCACAGCGAATTCCGGTCCCAACTAGCGAGACTTTTCACAGATTAGGCTTTGACTGAACATTTCTCAGAAAGACCGACATGCAGCCGCAGTTTGAGCAGTCAGCCAAGTCAGCAGCAGAGAGAGGAAGTGAGGCTTTTCCCTGACAAAACAAGACACTGATTAAAACCCCAAGCACAGTATGCAGTACGAGCGAAACTCCATCCTCTGAGCCAGACCATATCAGACTCATATCAGCACTGCAGTGAGCTGGTAGTTAGCAGGAGCATGAGCCTTTCAAGTATCAAATTAAGTCATTTCAGTCCAGTCATTGTCCCACATGAGAAATGCATTGTGCAGCCAGGTACAATGAAACAGCACAGACTATAAAATGCCACAGACTGTAAAAGTAACACAAGGAGAAATGGGAGGTTATATTTCACCTCCAGTTAAATGAATGTCAACACAAAGCCGAACTAGCCGTGAATAACAGCAAAGGACAAAGAGTCACTCTGTGATTTATATGCAGTTGCAATAAAAAGAAACTACTTTTGTTTGGAAGGAGATCAAAACCTCAAGCTAAAAATCATATACTGCAAATATCAGGAATGATCACTTGTGTCATTTATTAGCTGCCTCCTTTGAACAGTATTCTCCACTACATGGAGAAAAGGTGTGAATACATGCAGCCAAATGCTTTTTCCTTTAAGCGCATCAAGAAAATCTGAAGTTATTTTTATACCCACAAAACAGGTGAGAAAAAGGAGCTGGTTACCTCGCTAAGAACCTGCATCTAAAAGCTCACTACCTTGGGCATAAATCCCAGGAGGGACAGGGCAGGAAATGAGCCCCCAAGCCTGGAATAATATGATTTGTTGTGATTTGTAGCTAGCCAGCCACAATACATTAACCAGTGTTTGCAGCTGAATGAGTGTTCGTAGTTGTCCTCTCCATAGTTGACACTAGATTTTCACCCTGCTCACTATGGCTGCTCCTTCTTGATCAGCTGTTCCCTGCAATATTTAAAAACAAATCTGCTGTCAAAAAAGGCCCAAAATGCCCATATCTTGACTTGTATTTATTCATATTTCTTATTTCTTTCTGCTGGTGTGTTGCTTTGCCTGTGTATGATACTCTTGTTCTTGGTTTATTTTGTCTAAAGCATTTGTCTGCTAGCTTGAGCCTGTTGCTTGTGTGCTCGACTGTACATCATTTATGCAGCGTTTGTGTCATGCACTTGTATGCAAATAGTTTGTGTCCTGAATTTTTGGATGTGTACTGTTGCTTTTTAACCTTTGAGATTTTATTTTTAGCTCCTACTCCCCTTCCCTCAAGAGGCATCGGGCATGACTTGTCTGGTTAAATACAGGTCAAACTAAATAAATAACACATTTTTGACAAATAATTGCTGTCAGTGCTAGTGATAAATACATTTATTTGACTGCTTCACACCCCGTGTGTTGCCACTTGAATGCTTTTACTGTGAACTAACAGCAGAAGGAAATGTTGGTTTGTATTCACATAATACAGCTCTGATACGGCTGTGGGAGAGTGAACATCAAACAGTGATGCTGATATCGACAACATGAAATTACAAAGAGCAACACTGGATTACATGCTGCACTATATCTTGCGTATTCCTAGTGTGGAGGCAGGCAATGTCCTTTGAGAGCTTGTCCTGCTCATGGCAAGGCCGTCAACATTTATGGTGGCCTCAACAGAAAAATGAAAAATCAAACGAGACACCGTTCATCAGGACATCTCAGATGGAGCTATAACTGCTACCATGGCAACGAGGGAGCTAAGGTTGACTTTATCAGTCAGAGTAACTCAAGTCTGGAAAAACACAGGTCTTGCCAAATACAAAATCACACAAAAGCAGTACAGTTTGTTTGAGAAAGGACCCTTTGGCCTCAGTTTAGTCATCCCACCCCTTGTCCACTCTGTCTCCCGCCCCTCAATACACACACAGATACACAATGTCTACACACAGAGACCCTATTGTCCTGTTTCACATTGTAACCCACTGAGCGGGGTGGCATCAGAAGGACAGCCCACATACACACAGTAGGGGTGCCAACAGTCTTCTACTTCTCCGCCCGAGTTCAGTAGGACAGTAAACACCAACTAACAACCTAAAACTATCCAAACATCCTTACACCCACCTTGAGTAATCAAAGGCGTGCAACCCTACAGTGCAGATGAGAGCTCATAGTTCAGGAAACACAGATGTGAATTTTCTTATCAGTTCTCAGTCAACAAATGTGGTTTTGCCTGGCGAGTTTAGGTGGGGATCGGTTTATTTTACCTGTGGGAGGAGCAAAGAGCCAGAGGTAGGTCAGCGGTAGGAGAAGGAGTTGAGGTAAGCTCCAGCTAAACAGCTTGTGGCGTGCATAGGACATTTTCCACAAGGACCAAGGACCTAGAAAAAGGAAATGGAACTATGTTAGCGTGCTTTAATATTTCCTCAGACAAAAAGCCGCCATAGCAAATCATACTACTGACATTCACTTCATTAAAGTAAGCTAACATTCAGTTTTTTCAGTCCTCTCCCATCAACCATTAGCATCTGGTTAAAAAGTAGCCGAGCATGCCTATTAAACAACCTGTAAAACACGTCACGCTTACGTGAGAACCTTCATCAACACATCATGCTTACCTTTCTCCCGGCCAGGCGGTGGAAGAAAGAGATGCAGGGAAGAGAGAGGGAGCGAGGAGTTAGGTTGGCAGCAGGGTGCTGCTAAGAGGTGACGGGTGAAGACGGGTCAACACCAGCACTCTGAGGAAGAGATCCAACATGGCCGCCTCTGGGGCCTGCACAGGCTCAGCTCCTCAAACACAACGCTAAAATGCAAGAAAACAAAGAAAAATGATTTTAACCTATTTAATATCATTCATGTCAGGATGAACAAACGTGTGTTTTACTTAATGGAATGAATGAATGAAAAAACGCAGTCATTATTTCCTCAACCTCATGCTAATGGAAAGTCAGGTGAAGTTTCATTGTCCACAAAACATTTCTGGGGCTTCAGAGCAAAACAGTGTTGTATAGATCCATA
Organism: Pagrus major; assembly: GCF_040436345.1. Lineage (NCBI taxonomy): Eukaryota > Metazoa > Chordata > Actinopteri > Spariformes > Sparidae > Pagrus > Pagrus major. The sequence continues at coordinate 13,128,954 of NC_133230.1, forward strand.
CACCTTGTCTGGCAAGTCTCCTGAAGCCCTGAGATCCCAAATTGATTTGAAAGACCTTAATTAAGCCCTTGACATGCGGTCAATGGGGTGTAAATAGCCTGCGTTCAAATCAATTTGGCATCTCTTTTTTAAGTTTTACAACAAGTCCCCGTCCACTTCAGTTGTTTAGGAAAATGCTGCAACACCGTTTTGCTGTGAAGCTCCAGAAATTTTCTGTGGACTACAAAACTTTCCAACTTTCCATCAGCATAGCTAATGACTTTCCATTTGGGGGTGAACTTATCCTTTAATGATGTCCTTGCTTTTTACATGAGCGAGATTATCAGGAAAGTATTCTTTTTAGTATTATTATAATAATTTCCGCCATATTGCCTACCCGATATGAATTATTCAGCTTTTTCCTCCTTCTTTATCTTGATTACTGACAGACAACAGTTGTCCAGCTCTTTAGAGAAGCACTCCATGAATTTGAATTAATTCTTTAGTCCTCTAAAACTTCAACTTGATAATAAAATTTCATGCAAATAAGATTCAACTGAAGCTTCTCTGCAGAGAGAGAGTGAAGCATGTATGTGACATATTTGAGCTGAACATTAAAAGACGGTAATGACAAACACCATAATATCAAAAACAGAGGGAGGAAGAAAACTAAATGATAATGTTGAAACAGAAAGAAAATCCCCTGTTTGTGCACAGTTGAACAAAACACGTCAAGTCTCTTTGCTTATGCAACATTCTGTTAATATCCTGTTGACAGCAACATGACTCACAATCCTGTGAGCTCCCTCCTTTTAACTATTAGTCGAAGTGACGCAGAAGTGAAGACAGGAAAAGGACGACTACATTTACAACCTTGTATGACATGTGTCTTGTCACTTTGTCTTAGCGAGAGGCACAGCTCATCACACTTTGCTATATAAACAATCTTATCTATTCAGTCTATGTGGTACTGTTGTATAGTCTTGAGGCGTAGCAGCCTATTACTTAGCCTGTATGATTATACTGAACATGAAAATGAGTAATGGTTAATAACGGGGAAACTACACTTTGGTTGCTCTATGAAAAAAAGTTATTATTTCTCCTGTGCAACCATCATAAACAGTATTTTTAATCACACAATTACATCCCTCACTAGTCCTAGTCTCCTGTGACATTTGTGGTAAGTCACTCTGTGTAAAAGATGAATCAGACTCAGCTGCATGTGGGATGCAAAATTACTTTATCATTAAATTATGTTCAAGACACAGTCACATGCCATCCAGATCCTTGAGTGAACTCACTAATACTTCATGTACTCTTCTCCAGGAAGTGTGATGAGGAAGCTCTCATTTCAATGTAATTAGTTACGATAATAAAATCAGCAGAGCGATAAAAAAAAAGGAGCATTAAAATGCAGATTGCTGTACTGAACTCATGAGTTAACATTATGATCTTCTGCTTCTTTGAATCTGTTGTCTTGAGGTAAATAGAAATAGATAATTCTGTTCTCTTGAGTTAAGTAACACTTGAGTGAGGCTGACTTATGATTTGAGGAATGTGTGGTGTTAAAAACAGCCATACTGCACTTTTTTCCCCCCCTTCTCCAATTCTCATGCAAGTTTCTACAGCTGAGTGGGATAAAAAAAAAGCAGGGGGAGTGAACAGTACAGGTCCTGGGACACTGTGTTCACAACGTCAGCAGACCTCTTCTCCACGTCTCACCATGAGAGCATGGTGCATTGTGGTAAACGTAAAAAAAAAAAAAAAAAAAAAAAAAAATCAAGCAGCTTTCACAAACATCTGCTGAACAGACAGTCTTGTAAATGCAGAGTAGATGCTACATATCCATATGGCTGGAAATAATCGTACTTTATCTCAGCTGGTTAGTATTTAAGTCATGCAGATGGTGAGAATTTTTGCAGAGCTACAACTTTTGCAGGAAAAAACTTTGTCTAAGCTGAAAACAAACAGTAGGGTCCAAAAATCTATACTTTATATACTTTGACTTTGCATTTGTGTTAATGCAATGCTTTTCTTCTTCCGAGGACTTTTTTGAGCCATCCACAGTGAAATTCTGGTATTTCTTAGCCCACCTTTGCTTAAAATAACTATTTGACTTCATTTTTTTGAACACCAACACAGCAGAATTCACAACCACAGATAAGCAAATGTACGCGATATGATAATCATGTACCTTGAAAACGGTATATTGCTCCAACCCCAGTACTAACTGTTAAGTTGATATAATATATTTGACAAAGAACAGTAAAGTTGTGGTCATTAGGCACACATCAGGAGCTCTCACACACTGCTTACACTAACCTGTATGGTCTGCCTCCATATGGAAATTGGCATTCCTGCACACAGACGCTCGAGCCACAGCAGCCTCCTTCAGTGCTGTTATCAACAACTCAGTAAGTCCAAAATCCAAAAACAGTCATTTGTCCTCCTGCACCCGTTTGTCTCTCCCAGGTAAGCCACAAAAAAGAAGAAAAAGAAAAAGCTCCAGGTAAAAATAATCCAGCAAAAAAAAAATCTGAGGGATTCAGTCACGTTTGTTCCTCCTTGCTCAAGTCACAGCACAGCAGATTTGTTGTTTTACTGCGCAGTAAATGCCCACAGGCCAGTGGTGACTCTGAGTGTGTGGAGAAGTAGTTACGCTCAGGTGCACTTGGTCACCTGGGCTGATGACAGCTCGGCCATTATAGACGTTTGAATAGCCACCCTTCCCTTGAGAAGCTTCTGCAAAACAATGATCTCTGTGACCGAAACCCCTCTTATATCCGGAAAGGCCAAGTCCTCTCTCTCTCGGCTGTTTCTTCCTCCTCTTCCTCTCTCTCAGCAGTCAATAGCACAATTGTCAGCTTTCAGCATTTCAGCTTCTAGGCAGACAGGTTGGTGGAGCTTTCTCAGTAATGACACCAAATCCCACGCACAGGTTCTTCTGCCTGCTACATGGAAGGGAATTTAAGTTGCTTTTATTTCTCTCCCAGGCAGAGTCCTTGAAAAAGGAAATAAACAAATTAATAACAACCCTCGCATTTCGCTGCGACGAATACAGAAACATCCTTACAGCAACAACTAGTCTAATCCGAGGATAATATTTAAATGGATGCAAAATGAGCCATAAATTCCTGTGTATAAGATAGGTTAAGGTTAAAAAAGACATGAACACACCATCAGGTCATTGTAGGTTAATCTTACAACTGAATAAAACCTTTGATAGTATATAAACATAATCTATTAATCTCTAACTTGTCATAGATTTGTACCGTACTGCCTTGTACTGTTGTTTCTTTTGCAAAATAATCTTATACATTCTAGCAACTATTATTATTTTATGCAACACTGACTGTACTGCTTCTTGGTTTCACCCATTTACATCTGCTTTTATTTATTGCACTCTTATTGTTTTTACTGCTGCTGGATGTCTCTCTTTGTAATTGATGGTTTTAATGCTGCTTTCTGAGGGATGAGTCTGTTTTTATGTCTCTTTTTTTGTTATGCCGCAAGTCTATTTTCCCCCATAAAGACTTAACTGTCTGGAATAATTGATTAGTGGGCTAATATAAAATATCAAAGTCATTCATGAATATCAAACATATGTTGGTTAAATCCTCACAAAGACGAGAGTTGAATGTCTGCCATTTTCATATCGCTTTTTAATTTGATCACGACAGTTTACTTCAGGCTCTGGTGTTTGGGATTCGTAATTATTTTTTACGTCAACAAATAAATGATTAATTGATACATTTACCACAAGTAAAAACTCATCATTAAAATAATAGCTGGGTAGGCTCTACTCTGTAACCCGACCAATATAAAATCGGTTGGCCGATATCAGCCAATATGAACACATTTTGATTGTAAAGAAGAACAAAGTGCAGAAAATGTGGCTAGGGGTGATTTATAATTATTACATTTAAGTTGAAGTTTACTGTCAAACTGTAAAATATCCTGCCTCCATTAAATATCTTTGTCACAAGTGTTTGACCACCACATTTGAGGGATCATTGCAAAAAAATGTGTGCAAAAACAGTCAGTCTCTACTCTATGAGAATGATTGATTGATGGGTTAAATTCATTGATTGATTGATGGATGGATTAACTGACTGATTAAAGTGCAAATAAGTGCATCAATGACTGCATGAATGAATGCCTGTCAATCAAAATGAAGTGCACGAGTGAAACCACTGGGATAATGTCTCTGAGACATTTCATACAAAATGGTGGGCTCGTGCATTATGTATTTAACCAGCCTGAATACAAGAGTCAGGGTTTATTCAAGACAGGCAGTCTTAAACTGTCAAATAATTAAATAAAAGGCCGATAGCTACAGCCTGCGTAGTCCACTGCACTGTCACAAAAACACAACCGAGAGCCAGCTGGATCAATAATGACACTTCGCTTCCTTCAACTATTGTCCTTTTCGTTTTTTTTTGTGCAACACATACCGTCGTCCGGGTGCTGTAGAAACAAGAAGGCTGAGTTTTGAGCACCATAAGGTATTTCACCTGTGTAATCCGGGATCACCCCCCCCGTCCAAAGCACCTTGAGGCTAACAGCTGCTGGCACCCGCTTTCACTACACACCGTGCGGGGAACACGGATTCATCCCGTGCGTGTTGCTGGGAATCGTCACGACACCTTTAAAAGACAGAACAAAGTGGAGCGAGGACTTACAGACGCGGGTCTCACTTCGGTCGGTCGCTGTGTTGTCTTGTGTCGTCGCTGTTGTTGTCCCCGGTGCACTTAATTAGGTCAGTGTTGCTCTGCTCTCCTCTCCCGTACAGCTGATGAGCCTGTGTGACCGCCGTCAAGCCCGTCAGCGTGATATATATACCGCTTCCGGTGGGAGGTATTTCAGAATAAAGCACGTCGGGGGGGGGGAAACCGTTGGTGCGTTTTGCGGCTAACAGAAACACAGTAATTACATTTAACGACACTTATCTAGGAATAAATATGGTATAAATCAAATAAGGCTTCGAGTTTTATCACGCAGACACCTACTCGAATTGTATTTATGCATCTTACATTAAACTGAAGACTCTTAACATTAATCCGACTACTTCCGTCATGCGCGTGCCAACCTGCTGTCAATGGCGACCCGGTTCAGCGCCACAAAAAACAGCTAACCTGCTGAATTTCCGTCATTTATGCGCTGTAAATCGTGTGTGAAACGACAAGAAGGACGGAAGAAAGTCTTCCGTGACCTTAAAAAAAAAATAGCGCGGCTTCGTCTCTCCGACGTTACAGCACTGACCAAAATGGCGTCTCCGCCTTCCAAGTAGCCCTCTTCTGATTGGTTCCCTGCCCTTGTTGGACGGTTTTCATTGGTTGTTGCGGCGTTATTTTGACAGTTCACTTCCGGGAAGGCTCACGAGGTGTTGCGGCGTGTGAGAGGCTGTCAACAAAGTAAGTTATTTTAGAAAACGTTTGCTAATTTCAAACTATAAATGGTAAATTCTTACTAACCATTACTTAGAAACACTCGACAAACCACCTGGAAATCATTAAATTAGGCTACTGTTGTCGTGCCCTCAACGGTGTGGCGCTAATGACATGATCACTCACATTTTTCAATTCATCTTAAGTTTTGTTTGCTAACTTCGTATTCCTCTCTCGGTTGCCACAGTTACCAAGGTCATAATGGCTGACAGCATGGAGGTGAGCAGTCAGTCTCCTGGAGAAGAGGAGCAGGGAGGAGGAGGAGAAGGTGGAGGAGGCTCAGAGATGGATGCAGGAGGCGGTTTGACTGATGCCCAGACAGAGGTGTTGGAAAGATGCCTTCATGCACTCAAACATGCTAAAAATGACAGTCAGACCTTGGCTGCTCTTCTGTTGGTAAGTCATCAAGGACACATTCAGGGTGATATTTCAACTGAAACTATTATCAACCTGATGCCTGTAAAGCTAATACATGTGTAGCTTGTATTATGTATATGTATAATTAGTATTTGTAAATGGCATCTAGAAAAATCTTTGCATGAGTGGGCTGATTTAGGAAAAAAACAAAGGAGAGAAAAATGTGATCTGCTCAATATTTGGACAAATGCATGCACTTAAGAGTACACATGACAGAGAAAAAAGGCTTGGACTGGTAGTAACTTGAGAATGAAGTATAAAAAAATACCTCAGTATAAAGTGGTATAGTTCAACAGCATCGCAAGTGACACCTCGTAAAATGACTATAAGTTGAATCAACACTTAAACCAACAGAAAATGAACATAATAACTTTCATGAAGGTAGGATTCAGAGCAGGGGTGCTGTAAGTGTTTAAAGGCATATTCAAACACAGGGCTCCAGGGTGCAACTATTTTGGTCGCACATGCACTCAAAAATCTGTTAAGTGCAACTAAACATATTCATTTGTTGCACCAGTGCACCTTAAAAATGAGCAGTTTATTTGTTAACAATTGAGGTTGGTGCCATTTCTTGTTGCATGTGCTGTGATTTAGAAAAGTATCCTAACCAAGTATTAAAGGGTTGCTGGTCAGATCTCAGCGCTGATGTTTATTGTGGCGTTTCCTCTCCCTGCCTTCAGATAACTCGCTTGTGCCCAGCAAACCAGCTTGATAAACCCACCTTGAGGCGCATCTTCGAGGCCGTGGGCCTGAACCTTCCAGCTCGACTTTTGGTGACAGCAGTCAGAGGGAACGACCACTCTGGCTTACCCCCACATGAGCTCCTTTCACTGGGCACGGCTCTGTTGGCTGCCCTGAGCACAGACCCAGACATGGCCTCCCATCCCCAGCTCCTCACCACCATCCCACTCCTGCTGGGTATTTTAGCAAATGGTCCTGTGAGCCAGCAGAGTCCAGATTGTAAAGTCCAGTCAGCAGAAAGTTTAAACACAGAAAGTAATCCTGCTAATTTGGCAAAATCAGCAGGAGAGGGCGTGAAAAGAGAAGAGAGCAAGCAAAAAGATGACAGCAGTGAAGCAAACAAAGAATCATCATCTCAACAAAGCTCTCCCTCCTCTAAACTGGATGAGGCCATGGCTGCCGACTGCTACCAGATTCTCACAGCTGTGTGTGCCTTACCCAGAGGTCCTGACCAGCTGCTGAGCAGGGGTGCTGTTCCTGCTCTGTGCCAAGCAGTGGAACAAAACCAGACTTTCAGCCACGAGAAGGGGCTCGCCTTGCTTGGTTGCCTCCTCTCAGGTAAAACCAAAGACAAAGTGTGGAGTAAACACCCTGCAGAACTCCTCGATCTTCTTGTCAGGCTCTCCAAAGACTTCTGTCAAGCCAAAGACCAGCCCAAACTGGACATGTGTGCCAAGCTGGTGCAGTTTCTCCCCCCAGTAGGAGCGTCACTCGAGAGTGAGGAGCTGAAGGGAGTCGTTACTCGTGTATGGGGGGTTCTGAGACCAATGCTGCAGGCTAAGTTGACGCCGAGACAGATTGGGCCGATCCTGCGCCTCAGTGCTTGTCTGCTGGATTTGTTCGGATGGGAGCTGGTAGGGCCGCCAAAGTTCTGCTGCCTGCTAGTGAACCGGGCCTGTGTGGAGGTCAGAATGGGTTTGGAGGAACCACCTGGAAACGAACTGAGCCCAGAGCTGCAGCACACACTCACAGGTACTGTACTTATTTGAGATAGTGTATTGATTGTAAACACAATGTCTGCCAATTCTGAACCATTCAAGCACTTGTTAAGCAGGATCCACCATAACAGGTTCTGTTTATTGTTTGATTCCTTATGAAAACTTAAACCCAGTCTTCTTCATCATCATAGGCTGTTACAGAATCATGGAGGCGGCCATCGAGCAGGCCTGCTGTCAGGGTGTGCCACAGACCACCACGCCTCCTCAGAGCTCCATCTCTTCTCTCAGCCTGCAGCAGAGCAGGCAGGTCCTCGGGGTGTTGGAGGAAGCCTTCTCTGCTTTAATGTACCACCTGCAGCAGGTGAGAGGAAGACGTTTAAGCTTCTGTTTATACCAACAAGCGACTTGTTGCCGGTTCTGGATATTTAATCACTGGTTGTGCACAAAAGGATTTTTCCTGGTGCTGTGCCAAAAAATATAGAATTCTTCCCCCAGGAATTATGAGTGCTGGATAAATGTTTAGTAAATGATAAGTGTAGCTTGTAATGTAGTTGACATTGTATTGGGGATTTTATTTTGCAATGGTGAGCTCACAAATCAGTTCAGACTTTTATTATTCCTCGAGGGTAAGTTTGATTTACAGAAGTGGGTAAAAACACAAACACAATATACAAAAGGACATCACAACAGCACACAACCAAAAGAAAATGTGTCTAAGATGTAAATAAGCAGCTTATAAAAAGTGTATTCATGTTTTAATGAAAGAAACAAAAGTGCACACTGCTCCAAAACTTAAGCAACATACCGTGTATACTGCAGTGACGAGAATAAAAAATAAACACAACTCACAGATAACTAGTCTTCTCATTTATTGTAGCCAAAAAACAGAACACATTTCAGCTAGAAGCCATCACCAGCAAGACTGATTAATAAGAAGACTAGTTACATGTGAGGGCAAGACTTTTATTTACTTTCTGATTAATGTTTGAACATTTCTTGGCTACATCCTCTCCACACGGGAGGATGTACTGCATCCTATTGGACAGTAAACTGAATATTTTTTTAGTTTTCGGCTGTTGATTGCGAGAAATGAAGACATTCTAAATTATATTTTTCCCTGTTCTCTGATGTGTGACAAATCATTTAACAAGAAAATAATCACTAATGAAAATAACTGATAATTACAGCTCTACTTACAAACAAGTGTTAAATCTGTTCATTAACAGGCAGTGTTATGGATTCCTGTTCTTTTCAGTCCAAAGAAGTTGTTCTGTTTTATTTTTTTATAGTTTCTTTTTTATTATGTTAGAATGTAGCAATGAGAAAGCAAAAAAGGCTTGTTTTTTTCTTGGCAGGACAATAACGAATAAGATGCACTGCCAGGGGAAAAAAGTAGGAATTAAATATTTTGGCAGACCAGGAAGGTTTCCAAAGAACAGCATGTGTGAAACATTTCCCGGTACATGTTAAAAATACTTTTGTTTTATACCAGTGAACCAGAGAGTATAAATCTTATTATATAAAAAAAATCGTTCACATTATTTCCCTCAGTATTTTGAGGTTCTGTAATGGTTCTTTGTGGAACATGAATTATTTTCTTTTACACTCTTCCTCGTCTCTTCCTGTTCTCGTAGGTGGATCCAAGTCGCTATGGTGACCCTTTCATCTTCGCCACATTCCGCTCTCTGTGCTCATGGCTGGCCGAGGAGACTTCCTGTCTGAAGGAGGAAGTGACTGGGCTGTTGCCTTTCCTGATCGGATACTGCCGGAGTCACCTGCAGGGCGAGAGCCCGGAGCAGGGCCTGTCCGACTGGATGGCCGAGATGTCCGTCAGAGAGGAGGGGGGGACGTGGACGGGCAAAGAAGCTCTGAGGTAAAGATGACGTTATATAAAGAATCAATCATAACGATACATTTAAAAAAAAACATGGATCCATAGATTCTTCTCTGATATCCTCTCTCTCTTCAGGTATCTCCTCCCAGCTCTCTGTCACCTGTCGGCAGAGGAAGGTCCCAGGAAGGTGCTGCTCACCCTCGACACCCCGGCCCTGCTGGTTGACTTCCTGTCGCAGTGCTGGAGCTCCCTCAAGGGGAAAAGTGGGGTGGGGTCGAGCAGGGATCCCAGCATGGAGACGGCCTGCTCCGCCCTCCTGAACTTCACCGTGACAGAGCCAGAGAGAGTCAGGTAGCTGCTTTACAAAGAGAAACGCTCATCAGAAGCCTGCAAGCTAATGATCTGTAGTTTACCAACATGAGTTTGTTTATGATGGCATACATTTTTTCTGATTTGTTGTCTAGGAAGGACCCATGTTTCAGAGCGCTGGAGGCCCTTCTGAGTGAAGCACTTCCTGTTCTGGTTCATAAACCTCATCTGCTTGTGCTCGCAGCAAATTACTGCACATTAGGATTAATGATTGGCAGACTCAAATCAGCTCCTTCAGGTGAAAATGTGTTCTTTTGTTTTGCTTAATCACTCAGTACCTTTTCCTGTTGTGTTCGGCTGATTGCGATGCTAATTTTAGTTTAGTTAAGTATAGTGTAGTACAGCAAACCTACAATTTTGAGCGAGTGCTTTTGTTTTTATTCAGTGTTTTTGACACTTTAGTCGCATCAGACATTTTGACATTTCATAGCAAAACACAGGCATTAGCAGTAACATTAACAAAGGCTCTGTTCTCTAAAAATATACAAGGAAACCATGTGACAGTGAACTAACCTTCACACCACCAGGACCCTGAAACAGAACAGAAGCATGTTAATGTAAATCACCCGTCATTAATTTGTGTTTTTCCGACTGTGACGTGTCAGAAGGTCTTCTGTGAATAAAGCTATATCAGGGCTGTGGAACTGGCAAACCTAAATTTAAACGCAGCCATCACTAATGTTATTAGTTACCCTTGTGTGTTTCCTTCTTTTGCTTCGAAAAAGGCCTGTGGGAATGTAGATCATGTGGGCTCTAAGTCGGGCAGAGTTGTGGCTGTAAACCGAACTTGTCCTCTTTAAAGCGACAGTTCACAAAATGTCTGTTATTGTTAACTTTGGTTCAAAAATGTAAAACTCTACTAACGTTTTTTTTATTTTCCAGGAGAAGCCAGTCAGAGGCGCTTCTTCTCCGCGGCTCTGCGGTTCCTCCACGGCGCCTTGGACTCCGGCTCCAGCCCCGGCCCGGTCAAGGTGAGCCTCAGCTGGGCGGAGAGCTGGGACGAGGCCGCGGAGCTCTGGAGGTTGGGCCTGCAGGCTCTGGGAGGCTGCGTCCGCGCTCAGCCCTGGATCACCACCCTGGTCAGAGAGGAAGGTTGGCTCAAAAACACACTCACCATGCTCAGTCAGTGTAGCGCACTACCTGACCAGCACACACAGGGGGCGCTGGAGGAAGCTCTGTGCGCCATGGCAGAACAGTGCCCGGCCTGTAAACTGGAGATCGGAGACATGATGAGAAACGATAAAGGAGCTTTGAGCGGCATGAGGAACCTGAAGAAGTCAGCGGGAGTGAAGTGAAACCAAACTGACACTGAGCTCTTTGTTGGACTATTTTTAACACGCAGAGTTAAAAATGAAGTAATAAAGAAAAGGCTGTGACTGAAGCCAAACTAGTGTTTGTTACTTGAGCCTGAGTCTGACATGAATAATGTGTCTGTTGTCTCAGACTTTGTTGTAAGGAAATTATGAAAATAGTCCTGAAAATTATGATGCACAAACATATTTTTCTGTGTAAAACAATATAAATGTTTAGAAAGCTGTGCTCTGAAATGACAGCTTCTTACATGTGAATTGTGAACGTTAATGCCTTTAATAAAGAGCTATTTTGTTAGAAAGCCAACCAGTCTCTTTCTGCCGATGTGTTTCTTTTCAGGAGCGATATTTATTTGCTGAAAACTTCAAACTGAAGCAAATAAAAACAGTCGATACATACAGAAGACAATAATAATAGAAGAACAGCACATTAAGGAGCATTAGAGAAGGCTAGTCTGAACAGGTGCGTTTTCAATTGCGCCTTAAAGGAAGCAACAGATGTGTGCCGGCGCAAACCCTGAGGGAGGGCACTCCAGAGAGTGGGACCAGCCACACTGAAGCCTCTGTGACCTGTGGTGCAAAGTGTGGAGGGAGGCTGAAAGAGGATGGGCACTGGAGGAGCAGAGTGAGCGAGTTGGGGAAATATGAATGTAAGAGACCGGACAGGTAGGAAGGTGCAAAACTATTAATAAACTTAGACAAGACTAGACTTAAACATTATACGAAATTGAACTGGGAGCCAGTTTATGTCTTACATAGTCCAAGTTAAGTCTGTCAGAGCAAGTCTCAAGTTGAATTTGGTTTTTTTTAAGTCCCAAAGGCTGAGAGCCACAGACTGGGTGGGGAAGTCAAGAAGTATTGAGAGACAGATGCACGCATTGTTTTTAAGTTAAAGGTCTTTATAAGCAGCTTTTAAGTCAAGATGTGAGCCTACAAGGTCTTCCAGTTCTGGCCATTAAAATGACTTGTGGCCTTCATGAATCACATTAAAAACAAGATTTCAATAGGGTAGGTATGAAGATGAAAAGACTCAAGAACAGTTTTTAAAAAAAGTGTAAAAGACAACCAAACATACATCACACACATATCAACCAGCGGAGAAGCTACAAACGTGGGTTAGTTATGTGCTCATGTGTCTTCAGGACAACCGTTCTCCCAGACTGGCAGAGAGGTAAGTGTCTAATGAAGGACTTGGGTGACCATACAGTCAGTATGTTTTACTGAAGTTTGTCCAAAACAACTTTTTATAAAGTGCTATAAATAGGAAGACATATCATAAAAAAGATTACAAAACCACAGAAGAACCATTTTTACAGTAATAAAATTAAAAGTCCCCATTCATGCATGCCTCCAGGAAGAAAAACACTTGAAAATAAATAGAAAATCAAATCAATTTTATTTATTTAGCCCAAAATCACAATCACATTGCCTCAGTGGGTTTTACAATCTGTACAGTGAACGACATCCTCTGTCCTTAGACCCTCGATTAGAGTGAGGATAAACTGGACTTCATCGCATGTAAAAATAAACATAAAATGTGATGTTGCTTCTCATGATAATGTCTCGCACCAGGACTGTTACATCATCCTCATATATCCAGTAATGTGCTCTTTAAGGGAGCAGGATTTCTCCAAGTGGCCTCTCTTCTATGAACCACCACAAGATGGCGCACTGAGACTTCAAGTTCTTGCTAACGAACGCTCACATCTCTATCCTTAAATCTGCACATTTGCAGAGGGAGATCTGAATGTAAAACTCTTTTTTTTTTTCTTGCTTGACTTCCCTTCTAATTCCGCTTCCTGGATCTCATTTAGGAAAATAACAAAGGTGGCCATTTTTGCAATTTAATGTTGGAGGAATGATGAAGGAATAAATTCACATTTTTTCCAGTTTTTATTCAGTGAAAGAGCAACAAGAAGTGAGTGACTCATCTCAACAATATATTAAATGTATGTTCTTATTCATTTTTCTGTGTCTCTTTGGATACATGTGTTGTTTTCTCCTTGTAGAATAGTTTTATGATGAAATAAATGTACAAAAAAACACCGAAAATCTCATGTATTATCACCGACCAGCCATTGTTTCCTTGTCTCTGTTCCTCTCGTCCACACAAAGCGTGAAAAAGTTTCAGCCACCCCATCCGCGACTCCTGTCGCCCTGTCACCTCCCGCCCTCCTGTTTTTTTCTCTACCCCTCTACCCCCTCCCAGACACCCATCCATACAAACTCCTGCATCGTCTCTCAAACTAACTCACTCCTCTCTGTACCTTCATCCCCGTCTCCTCTCCATCCAGCGCGTCACATTAACCCCTCAGCTGCAGCTTGACACCCGGACTGAGAGCCACCACCACCACCTCCACCTCCATCATGCTCTGGAAATCTCGATCCAAGACCGACGGCTTGCAGGTAAAAAGAAACACCAAAGACTTTTCTGTCCGCATTTTTGTATTTTTTTCCTTCTACAGCTACGTAGAAGGCAATTTTTATGTGCGTAAAAGGCTGCACATGGTGGGCCTGTTGGCTCAGAAAATTCACCTGTCGGTTATTAAACGTGTGGAGGACTCAGTGTGCGTAAAATGTTTGGAGGAAATTAAATTACTGGATAAACACAAAGATTTTTTTCACGGGAGGAAACTGGAGATCCGTGCGTAAAAGTGACTTAATTGGACATCAAAATCAGAGAATATAATTGCCTTGTTTATTTGTGATTTATGTTAAGTAAACATATTTAATCACTGATGATTAATAGTCTCCATCGGTGCGTAAAATCCAAAGAGTGCCATTTTTTAAACGAATCAAACAATAAATGTGAAAGTACAGCGCCTGTGCGAGTTAACAGTCGGTAATTGAATGAATATATCTCTTTAAGAGAAGCGGACCCTGTCGACCCCTCCCCTCATTCTGCCGGGTGCGCGCAAAACCTATAAGTAGTGCGCTCATGGAGAGACTGGAGGACTCTGTACGTGTGTTGTGCGCGCTTGTGTGTGTGTGTACTGGCAGCAGCAGCAGCAGCAGCAGCTTTTCATCTGCGCGTAAAGACCTCCGTCAAACAGAGAGATAAAGGAAAAGTAAATAACACCCTTTGAATTTAATGGAGCGTTAAACAAGCCTGGATTACATCTCCGGAGAATTTGGTGACATCTTTCGAGTCGTTGGAAGCCCGCGCGTCCTGTTGAGTTTTACATTAGGGGGGCATTCAGAGCGGTCCAGATGTTAATCCACACCTATTCGGCTATGGTGAGTTTGATTGAGAGTCTTGTCTTGTTTTTGTTTGTTTTTTTTTTGTTTGTTTTTTTGGGATGCTGATGTTTGTTTATAAGTGATGCAACTCGAGTTTATTTTCTGCACCGAGGAAACAGCAAGCAGATGCGAACAATGCGCAAAAACAGCAAATTCCGATTAAATTAAGAAAAAGAAAAAAAGATTTATGATTTGATAAATGTGCTGCATTTTTATCTGTGTGATATCAGCTGACAGCCTGCAGAGAAGAGAGGTCTTTGGTGATTTTTGGGGGGATGAGAAATAAATGCATGTTTGGCGAATTTGGCTCGTCCTTTGCTCTCAAGTCTCCATCCTCTCCGATGAGCCGTCCTGACACACACTTCAAGAGTTGCGGCGCCGCGCATCTGTCCGCGGAGATGCTCTTTGTCTGCGCGGTGTCACAGCGAGTGAGACCGGCTGACAGTGAAGTGTCCGCTCGCTGCAGAAGCTGGCAGAGGACGGTGCATCTCTCTGCGCTTTTACGGCTTCGAATATAAACTTTGTGAGACTGAAATGTTGGAGCGCACAGCGTGACTTTTAACTGTGCTTTTAACTTGGCCTCTGCCTGACAGATAATGGACATTGTTCCATCACAACAGCATTGATCCGGGTGACCCAGCTTCGACAAAAAAAATCCAATTTTCCCAGGAAGTGTGTGAGCACAAATGTAGGCTAGTGGACTACATGTTATTCATACTGTTGCATGCAGGAGTTGAACTTGTGAAGTGAAAATAAAATCATTTTCTGCGCTGGATGAAGTTGTTTTTTTTCGTTAGTTTCCAGTCCCGGGGTCAGTTGTGCTTTTGTTGACACGGTGGCGGATTATTTGCCCTTGTGCCCCCCTCCCGGAGCAGCGTGTTGTTGTTGTGTGTTACCTGTCCTTTGTGCAGCTTCTTGGTGGCCGTGACCTTTCTGACACTGTTCAGCAGCGATGCCAAGGGCGTCTTCTGCCAGTGCGCATCACTTCAAGCGCTGCTGCTGCTATTTCTAACCATCTGATAAAAATGGAAATACACTAATTCGTGTTTGTTGCAGTTTTGTGTCACAGTAAAACCGTTTTTATATTTTTCTTTAACTGTGCAAATTCAGCCCTCGGATTTAAGCGTCAGGTTTAGAAACAATGCGTCTTCCGGAGCTCAGAACTTTCAGGATCTGTCTGACTTTTGATGAAAAGTGTTTGAGCAAACTTGTTTAATTCTCTGCAGGACCGCGCAGACGGACTAAGCGGCTCTTCGCCGAGTGGGCGCCTCTCCCAGCTGTCCTCCCTGAACCAGGCCGCCTACTCCTCGGCTCCCCCGCTCTGCCACACTCCGGCCTCTGACTTCCAGCCTCCGTACTTCCCCCCTCCTTACCCCCAGTCCTCCCTGCCATACTCCCAGAGCCAGGACTCGTATTCCCACCTGTCAGACCCCTACCCCTCCATCAACTCCATCCATCAGCATCAGCAAGCGGCATGGCACTCGCAGAGGTCGCGCTCCGAAGAGGGGGGGCTGCTGTCACAGTCGCACCGGGCTCTGAGCCTCGACCCCCGGCGGGAGTATCCAGCTGTCCCTCGGCTGCTGCACGGGCTCGGGGAAGGCGCTGCCGCTCTCGGGGACGGTCCTCTCGGGATGCACCTGGGACATCACGGCCTCGAGGATCTTCAGGTGACTTTGTTTGTTTGTTTATTTTGGTTTTCCAGCCTTTGCGATGGCGCTGCGCACTGGGAAGACCGTGCGTAAAAGTCAGGATCAGTGCGCACAAACATGAACGAAATCTCTTCTGAGCCTCTTTGATTTTTAATTTTTATAACAACATAAATATAATTTAAAAGAAGTGCAACCTTATCTTGTATAGGCCTTCTTAAAAAGACGTGGATCGGCAAGAAGGCCTTCAGGCAATTTATCTTCCATTTCTTATTTCTCCTTCAAACGACGCAATTTATAATAAAACCTTTTTTTTTAATAAACACCTTTAATTATCCACTCCTCATTTTATATTTTGTAATTTTGTAATTTTCTCCTGTTATTTGATTTTATTTATTATGTTTTGAAAACCTCCTGCAGACCTGAAGCGTATTTTATGTGACTTTCTCCAAAAATTCTCAAGAGCTATATCAAATCCAGAAGGAAAACAGTGATGCGTCGCTTCCTCCAGACTAAAAAATAAAAAAATAAAACAATCTCGTGAACTGTTGGAGTATAATGCCAGGACTGAAATATGAATTTCTACAAGAATATTGGAGGAAAATGTTTATTTTCTCTAAAATTTCGTTCATAAATTGGTAGATAATAATATTTTGGATAAATATCCTCAATTTCCTCAAGTGTGGATTTTTGAATACGTTTGTTTCCAACACTATGTGTCGTTTCTAAGAGTTTCTGATCCAAACTTCTTACGAATCTATCCAGAATTTTATGCTTAAATTGAGATTAATGACTGGAATTTATATTCTAGATGCACAGAAGTGTCTGCGGAAGTGTTGCAGACGATATAAAAATATTTTATACCTCTGCATTTCTTTTTAGATTTTGTTCTCAGGGTGACACTCGCCACATGCACGCAGCATTATATTATCCGCTGTCTGTCACAGAGACAAAGTCTTTCTGCAGCCCCCTTTTTGTCTTCTGCAGGTTTTTTTTTCGGGAGAAGAATAGTTTCTATGGTTTATTGAGCAGTCAGCTTCCCTGCAGCAGGTGCAGCTGCAGACGCTGTTTGTTGCCTCCACGCAGAAAGAAAACACACCGAGACCAATTGATCTGCACGGTCATTAATAGAAAAGAAACGTTTGAGAGGAGCGCCAAGGCGAGGAGTCAACCCGGGCATGTTGCTGTTAAACGCTCCCACTCGACAAGGACCTTTTATTTGATTAATGGATTATATCCTCCGCGTTTGAATCCTCTTATAAATTCAGCACAAAGGAGACATCCGAGAATCGCCTTGCAAGACAATTTTTATCCTCAGTGAGTGAAAAGATCAAATAAACTGCAGAGGCTTTCAATTACTCTTTGGATTGGTGAGCTACGGTGGCTGTTTTTGACCATTTTTGAATCATTTATTTCGTTTTTACGCACATCTGAAAGAAAAGTAAAAAGAAATATTAACATTTTTTGATGCTCCCAAATGATGGGAATTATTTTTATTTCTATTAAAACATAGAATAAATAAATAATCTGCTCTGTAGTTGGTTGAAACAGTGTAAAATATGACATACATTGTTTGATTTTACTGTATTTTTAGTAAATAAGCATTTTTGTTGCACTGAAAAATGAAAAAAAGGCAACTTTTCTTTAATTTAAAACCAAACATGAAGCTTATAAATGACATAAAAATCTGCATTTACATGATTCTTCAAATTTAAAACACCCAAGTGGCCAAAAATCATTTCATCAGATCTGTGCATGAATGTGAATAATGTGTTAAAAATGTCAGAAACGTATCGTCTGCTCTCCATTTTGCACAAAGAAGCTCGACACTAAATCGAAGGAGAGTAACAGATTGTTTTATTTACTCTGATATGGTTCGTGTTCATATGTGCTGTGAGGGGCCAAAGCAAGATGGAAGGTCCGTCTTGCTTTGGCCTGGGAGACACAAGCTGTGTGTGTGCCTATAAGTGTGTGTGTGTGTGTCTATAAGTGTGTGTTGGCTGTGAGGCCGGTGGATAAATGATAGTGACTGTCTGTCTGTCTGACACAGGGAATGGAGGAAGGATCAGCCTTGGGCATCCTCGACCACTCTGTCATTAAAAAAGGTAAGAGGTGGGAGAGCTCCGTTTGTGTGTGTGTGTGTGTGTGTGTGTGTGACAGAGAGAGAGAGAGAGCGAGAGAGAGAGAGAGAGATTGAGTGTGTATGTGTGCATTTGTGTGTCTAAGTGTGCACCTATATAATTGTGCTATACGTGCTGAAGGCGGTTTTGTGTTTAGGGGCACTCCAACACCAGTCTCTCTCGCTGTCTCTCTCACACACACACACACACACACACACACACACACACACACACACACACTATAAATAATTCTGTTTTGCTATTTCATTTGAAGTCAAGAAGTCCTCTAATACTCAGCTGCAGACTTCACCCCAAAGGCACACATTCTTAATGAACTGTTCATGGTCATATGAGAGAGAGAGAGAGAGAGAGAGAGTGTGTGTGTGTGTGTGTGTGTGTGTGTGTGTGAGAGAGAGAGAGAGAGAGTGAGGGATTAGAGGGAAGAGGAGAGAGAAGTGGGGCAAAGAAGAAAAAAAGGAGGGGAACGTGATAAAAGAGGAGTTGTGGGGAAATTTGCAGAGTATGATCACTCTAATATTACCGACTCGGAGTTGCAGGAGACACAGGGGCACGATTAGAAAATTCAAGTTGGATTTGTTGCTGGAGGAGTGCGATACTGTGAAAACCTCGCTCAGCCAAAAGGGGGGGAAAAAACTAGATAGATGCGGCTTGTTTGGGTGTGTAGTGCTGCGATAAAAAAAATGAAGGTTTGCTAAGAAACAAGCGAAAAGATGACACCCTACCGTGTTGTAAAAATGGCTGAAAAATAAGTGGGGTTTGGTTGACAGAATCACACTTAAAAGTATGATTTGTATTTTAAGGAATGTATTTTTATATAAGGACAATGACACTTCATAACAACCTTCATTAATACATATTGCATTAATAGTTTATTAAACTTGTTTGGGTGTGTAGCGCTGCGATAAAAAACGTAAAGGTTTGCCCAGAAACAAGCTAAAAACAACACGTACTGTGGTGAAAAATGGCTGAAAATTAAATGGGGCTTGGTTGACGGAATCACACTTGGATGGATGATTCGTATTTTAAGCAATTTCCTTTTATATAAAGAAAATAACAGTAAAATTATAGTTTATTAGACTTTAGTTAATGTTATTTCACCGTTAACAAACAATGAAATGCTTTATAAACCATTTATTAAGCAATTGTAAAGGCTTATAAACATCAGCTTCATCTTTAAAATGGCCATCCAGGTGTTTATGGATGAACTACACAGTATTTATAAACCATTTACAAAGTATTATGAACATCAATAGCAACTTTACAATAAAGATTTGCTTAATAACTGTAAGTGTACTATGTATTAATGATGGTTACCATAAAGCCTTAAATTTAATCCTTAAATCCTTAACATATAAATCATCTTCTAGCTGTGGTTCTGTCAGCCAAACCCCATTCACTTTTCAGTCATTTTAACAACACAGTAGGTGTCATTTTTAGCTTGTTTTAGAGCACTACACACCCAAAAAAGTGTCACCTGAGGAACAAGTCTTCCTCAAAAAATGGGACATTTTTCTTTTCTTGGTGATTAAATGCTTCATTTTAAACATTAACAGCATCCGCTCACATTTATGAATATATTTTGGCCTCCTGATTCTAAATATTTCAGTCATCCAACCCCCTCACCGGCACGAACCTTTTCCCTGCTGCAAAGTTTTCACAAAAACAAGGATGTAATTCTCCAAATCAGGTCCCTGAAGAGAAACAGGAGGCTCACACTGTAAATGTCTAGCGCGATCCCAACTGCTGCCATGTTGCTGCTGTGAACTAGCAGTCATTTGATGAAGTGACAGTGATTCCACTTGTTTGCCAAACGCTGAGAATCGATCAATTACCGCAGAGAGAGGCACTTAGAGCCGATAGCAGAGCAAACCTAAAGCCCTCATGAATAAGAAAATCCAATAGGGAGAAGAGAGCGAGACAGGGTGTGGAAGAAAAAAAAAAAAAAGACAAGGGAAAGGGGGGAAGATAAAGAGTGGGAGGCACAAGAAAGAGTCGAGAAAGATGATAAGAGAAAGAGAGAGAGAGAGAGGGAGGGGCAGACAGATGACAAAGGAGAAAGAGAGAGAGAGAGCTGCTCTGTGGCCTCGCCGGCTGGATGATCGGGCTGCTTGTGAATGAGAGGATTTTAAGAGATTTCTTCAGTCCGGGGAATCTGTGCTGCTCAGCAGGGCATCGCAAGGATGCCACCCGCCTCCCCACAGTGTGTGAGGGGACCGAGAGTGTACAGACGTACAGATAATATTTTATTTAAAAAGAGGGAGGGAGGAAGAGAAAAATTGCAGCGCCGTCAGGAAAATGTTTAAAATGTTGGGCGCATGTTCTTCTAAATATGGTGCTAAGATTTGATGCAGCGATTGTGAATTTCTGGGCTGTTACAGATGTTTTAAATGATAATTTGGCTGATGTTTGCGTGTGTGTTGATTTTAATTATTTTGCTCCTATGGTACAAATATATAATGTAACCTTCTTTCATATGAAAAAGAAAAAGAGAAGACTCACAAACTGATGGCAGGGACGTCACGAGCCAGTATCTCGTGAACACACCTGTGCGAAATTGATGCGAGACACAAAAACCATCGTCCACTGCTGCAGGTGAACGTTGGGCCGATAGCAGTCAACACAGCAAATATTGGCCACCAGTAACGTTCAGCTGATATATCGGTGCATCGCTTTTCTCATATACGCCGATAGTGAAAGAAACATCAACATTTTTTGATGCTCACATATTTCGTTTCTTCTCAAAAATAGAATATATAAATAATCTGCTTCTTAGTTATTTAAAACAGTGTACATTATGACTTTAGTTGTTTATTTTAGCTGTAGTTTCAGTAAACAAGCTCATATATCGGTGCATCCCTTTTCTTTACTGTAAATGAAATTGCCTTTATTAGCTTGATTAATTAAGTTAAAGGGCTGGTTCGTGTTTTCAGGAGGGTCTTTGTTCCGTGTTGTGCCCATCTCTCTCCTCACAACTCCTCTCTGCTGTCGATTTATGAATGAAGGCATAAAATCTCCCGCAAGAACACATTAAAAAAAATGTCCATAAGCGATTTGTTAATTTTTAAAAGGGGCGGGGATGGATCCTGGTTGTTTAATTCTCCCTCAACTAGCGAACTGCCTCTTGATATTTTTCTGAGCCGTGGTCGCACAACCTCAGTCAGATAATTGATAATTGGGATGCATTTTGAGGCATCTTGAGGCACTCCCCCCTCAAATCGCGATAATATCGTTATAGTGAATTCGTTTGGCGCCGATAATCGTGCAGCAACAATTTAATGTCACGGCAATCCTACTCCACACCAATAAAATTACTGTAAATTTGTTTCACACTGTTGAAAAAGTGTCCAATAGTGGGCCAACTACACTATTTCCAGCAATAAAAACTGTTCACAGAGAGGTTTGTGGATAGTTTAAATGGGATTTGTCAATAGCTGCGTTTACATGGAGCCTAATATTCCAATTATAATTTATTATAACAATAAAAATGCTTCATATAAACGAGGGGTAGACAGATTAATGGCCTCAGATTGCTGATAAAATAAACAATTAATAGCCTACAAACACTGAATAATCTAGATAATAATAATCTATCAAATAAACGTAGTGGAGAGGAAGTACAAAGTAGCGGAAAATGGAAATATTCAAGTAAAGTACCTCGAAATTGTACTTGAGAACAGTACTCGAGTAAATTGTGCTTTATTTCATCACTGGTTGTTCGAAATTTTGACACAAAGATTTAGATTTTTACTGCAAATGAATATCGGTCCCACATATCGGTTTTCAGTCCCCTTGATTTCTAATAATCGACCCGAAAAAGCCGAGTCAGTCAGCCCCTGATATAAACACATCAGTCAGAATAAACAGGCCCAAACCGAACAAAATTTAAATCGGTTGCAGAGGGGTAGTTTAAACCTTTTCATAAACCGATCAAGATGAGATAAAATGTCTGACGTGGAACAGGAACACGTGAAGTAACATCACTTTTGCTCTTTTCAGATTAAATCCGTTGTGGCATGAAAACACCAGACCCAAAACTCCCACCCCATGTAAACAGTTGTCCATGTAAACAAAGCTGCTGTTGTGAGCACCACAAACAAAAATACCAATCACCTCCTTTGTCCTGATGCGGACGCAGACGTGTATCTCAAAACATGGCCACTAAATGTATCTGCATGGCTGCGTATCACTAGATATAGATGACAAATTATTTCGGTGCCTTAAAAGTCCAAAAAAAAGTGCCTTTAAACCAATAAGGCACAAATTAATCTTTGTGTCCCTGTAAGTAAATTCGGTCCTCGTAAGGAGAGTAGCAGATGAACACACACTCACAATGGGGTCGCTTCTGTTCAGTCCTCTGTATTCAGAGGATTTAGTGGATTTAGGATTTAAGACTCCAAATCTAATTGAATCGACATCAGCTAACACCTTAAAGGACGGCACAAAGATTGAGAAGAAAAGCCAAATAGACATTGGTCTCGATGCCAACATCACTCCCAAATTTTGACTCTGAAAGTGTTTTTTGAGAAAGGCTTCGGATGATTGACAGAAAAGTTATAGAAAGTTTAGCGCGGCGCAGAAAAGTGGGTGTGAATTGAGCTCCTCGAGGTGTGAAGCGAAGCTATTTGCGAATGCGCAGTTAAAATGTAACCACCTGCAGTTCAAACAGCAGAATCAACAAGCTGCGCTCCAGAATTAGAGCTGTCGACGCAGGGGAGAACATTACACTGAATAGATTAATCAGTCAATGTCACAACACTACTGTTGCTTCACAAGACGTGTTTTTAATCATCCTTGTAAAGTGTATGTAAAGTTTGTAATTTTTTCGTCCTTTCTCCCGCAGTTCCTATTCCGTCCAAGCTGAACGGCTCGTCCCTCTCCGCCTTGTCCCTCGGCAAGGAGGGTCTCGGCATGGGAGCCGTGTCCAACCCGGCCGAGGTCTTCTGTTCGGTCCCGGGTCGCCTCTCGCTGCTCAGCTCCACCTCCAAGTACAAGGTGACGGTCGGGGAGGTGCAGCGACGCCTCTCCCCGCCCGAGTGCCTCAACGCTTCTCTGCTGGGTGGAGTCCTCCGCAGGTGAGAGGAAGATGGAGAATAAGAAGTTCACACTCAAAGACAAAAATACACTTTAAATCAATCGTTTCCAGACTTGGCGGACCTTATTTTGAAAGAGTTTTATCTCATTATGTCTCTAAACAATGTTAAAATACAAACGCATGAGAAGTAAAGAAAGAAACGGAAAGAAAAGCAGCAAATCCTCACATTTAAGTAGCTTATTAAGGATGAATCTATTTTCAAAATAAATAGAATAGAAAATAAATATAAATAAATAGTTTTGCACATCAATGTTTTGCTAACATTTAATTTGTAATATGGTTTTATGATGTCACCACAAGTTGCGTTCCACGTAGAATGAAGTAGATGAGTTAAAAAAAAGTTATTTATTAGCAGTAACAAGTCAGTTAAAGCAACATTTCTTGTGGTTTTATGGAGAATCTGGAACAAAATCAGCCCGTAATCAACATGCTGTTTAAAAAGTCCAGTTTGTAAGATAGTTGATTGCTGACACGAGTTTGATGAGACTCAACATCATCAGCAATGAAAGCAATAAAATACAACTCATCCACATTACGACCGAAAAGCTCAGGGACACACTGAGGTTGAGGGGACCATCTGAGGAGCACATTATTGACCCTGCTCTGAATGTTGTTGAAAGTCATTCTGGGAAATAAAGGAAATCAGTCACAAAACAACAGCTGGAATCGAGCACCTGATGTGATGCAGATCCAAAGACCGACTGACCTCCAGCGATCGTGGCATAATAATCAAAAGTAAGGTGGAGATCAGAGAGGAGCTTCATTCTGGTAGAAAACAGGAAAGCTGTGCTGTTCTTCCAGTGAAAATGAGTTGAGGAGGTATCTGACACTAAAATAAAACGACTGTCCAATATATTTGTGTTTCTTGGTGGAAGTTAAAGAGACAAAACGAGATCCAGGGTTTATCGACAAAGGAGGTGTTAGACTCTTAGTGACAGTCAGACGAACAACACTGCAGGGAAGAGAGAGAGGCTACCAAAACCTCTGATGTTTTTGTGAAATGTAATTTTATAGATGTAACAATAATAACAATGGACCTTTAAACATTTGCTGCAGACTACTACACAAAAACACATGACAGGAGCTCTGACAAACGATGACCTCGCTATCTTTTTTCCTGAATCTTGACCACTCTTAACTTTAACTATGGGGCCACAACTGATGAGCCAAAATGGGTCATGGGACTAAATCACAAGAGGAGCAATGTGGTTTAATGAACCACGGCCTCGGGGCAAGAAAGCAACTTTATGATGCGGGTCTCAGGCTGAAATACTTAAAAAGGGCATCATTAAAAGATCTAAAGAGTCGTTAATATCCAGTCCCTTCTCACCAGACAGACACAGCGACCACACTCATAGCAGCAAGTGCATTTAAGTTGAGTATTTCTTTAGTTTTTCTATTTTATTTGACTTTATGCGACTTTTTAATGGGAAAATATCGCTACTACTCTCTCTCTCTACTCCAATACAAGTATTTAACAGCTATAAGTTACTGGTTATTTGGGAAATTAAGATTTTATAATGAAATAAATGCCATGATTTACATTAGGTAAATTACGAAAGTACTAACGCCCTTACGCCCTTTTTTAAGCCAAAATCCTCACTGTAGCTGCTTAGCTAAAAGCGTTAGTGCACTCCGTCTGAAGTGAGCACATAACTTTGCCCATTTTTTTTCTTTCTTTCCTTGTTTTTTTACGCTTTTAAACAAGTTCCCATCTACTTCAGTTGTTTAGGAGAACGCTGCAATGCTATTTCGTTTACAGAGCTCCAGAAATGTTTTATCCTTTAAGTAAATGGTGTGTGTACTTCTTCTGCCTATCATGTAAAAACTGTGAAATATTACCACAGAAAACAGATGTCGAAACATTCTTACATTTAGAAATGTAAACAAAGAAAGAGATAGTAAAGTAAAGCAAAAACTTAAGTATGGAAAGCAAAAAAAAACGGAAAATACAAGACACTAGCAGTGTTGACAGGGAACAGACTGTACTCACAGGCACACCACAATAAAACTCATAAAGACAAACACACACACGCACACACACACACACACAAGGACCCCCTCCTAAAAAACTGCTCTCTCTCTCCGTCCCCCCTCAGGGCGAAGTCAAAGAATGGTGGCCGCTGTCTGAGAGAGCGTCTGGAGAAGATTGGCCTCAACCTGCCCGCCGGGCGACGCAAGGCAGCCAACGTCACTCTGCTAACATCTCTAGTGGAGGGTAGGCAAAACACACACACACACACACACACACACACACACACACACACACACACACACACAGTGACCTGCATACATGCTGACAGAAAGAGACACATATTCACGTAGAAATATCCTCGCATGAGCAGGCATGAATAAACAGTCATAACATGGGTGGCTGCATGCGCGCGCGTCCACACACACACACACACACACACGTGCAGGGTGTCGTTAGAAAAGCTGGAAGAAAAGCCAAAAAGCGGTGAACTGTTTGAGCAGTGAAAGTGAGAAAAACGGCTGCGTGACCCGACCCGACCCGTCCGGTCGATTGTGAATCGTTTAAACGCGATTATATGGATAATTATTTGATGTGAAAAGTCCGAGTTGATGACCTTTGGCTCTTAAAACAAGCAGAATCAGCAGCTGCTGCTTTTTTTTTTCAGTGGACTATCCCTTTAAAGCTGTGCTAGTTTGACTTCCTGTTTTTTCACTCTTCCTCCTCCTCCTCTTCCTCCAGGTGAGGCCGTCCATCTGGCGCGAGACTTCGGTTATGTGTGCGAGACAGAGTTTCCAGCCAGAGCCACAGCTGAGTATCTGTGCAGGCAGAGCGAGCCGGACCAGCTCCCAACACGGCGCAGCATGCTGCTCGCCACCAAGTGAGTGTTTCACACCCACCGCTGCACATTTAAAGGAGCATTCCGCTGATTTCACATGTCAAAGTCAATTTCAAAACGTGTTGTGAGGCTCTAAGGGGAAAATTCAAGTGACATTACTTGAGTAATTTCAGTGTGGGCTTGAATACAAGTGTTGCAGCACTATATTCTCCCTATGTCTGACACGCTCCTGTCCCTTTAAGGCCCCGCCCCCTCCTGAATACCCAGTCTGCTCTGATTGGTCAGCTCACACGCGCCCGAGCAGCTGTGCCAAACAAATTCTTAGGTGCCAAATTAGCCACTGGGCATAAA
The DNA here is from genome assembly GCF_040436345.1 of Pagrus major. NCBI lineage: Eukaryota > Metazoa > Chordata > Actinopteri > Spariformes > Sparidae > Pagrus > Pagrus major. The sequence goes on from NC_133230.1 coordinate 13,155,269, forward strand.
TTACGTAAATGTGTGACATAGTGAGGTAGTGTGATGTCACAAATTCGCAGAATTAAAGGCGGGGCTACTGACGAGACGTTTGAGGAGCAGTGTTTTCTGTGGGAGAGAGGAGCTTCTGTTGGGCTTCTTGATTTTCAAGATCTTTTTCTGCTACTGTTATGTTGATTGTTGTTTAAAGCACTGATGGACACCTGGTGGTTGAAACTTTTTAAGTGATTTTTCCTCCTTATTTGACACATTTTCCTCAATAACAGTAATTTATTCAAACAATAAGACTAACTTCTTGACAACTAGTTTATCCTTGCAGAAATAAATCTCAGCGTTTCCTAACAACAAGCTAACGCCTCGTCTCTCCTCCTCTCAGGGAGATCTGCAAGGAGTTCATGGACCTCATGTCCCAGGACCGCTCTCCACTGGGCGGCAGTCGACCCACCCCCTGCCTGGAGCCCGGCGTCCAGGGCAGCCTCACCCACTTCAGCCTGCTCACCCACGGCTTCGGCACTCCCGCCATCTGCGCCGCGCTCTCTGCCTTCCAGAGCTACCTGATGGAGGCGATCAAAATGCTGGACAAAGGAGAGGGTGGAGGGAAGAGCCACCACGACAAGGAGATGAAGCACCGCAAATAAAGAGGGAGGACGGACAGATGTGTTAAAAGGTGGATGGATGAGAGGCAGGCAGGAAGAGAAAAGAGGGGAGAAAAAGACTGACAGCTGCCCCTCTGTGTCTTTACCTTCGCCCTCAGGATAAAAACTGAGACTTTTACCTCCCAGAATCCCCTGCGGTCCCCTCCTGTCGTGGAGGAGTCGGGGTTCATGATGATATCTGTACTGTAATGTGTGTCCACAACCACCTCACTCAAAAATGACGCATGGACCTCTCTTCTCAGTAGCTGGTTTGTGTCATGATGGCGTCTACAAAACATCTCTTCAGGATGAGTTCCTACTTTTTATTTATCTCCCCCTCCTCTTTTATTTTATTGATCATGTCACCTTTATCCGTGTTTCCATCTCACACTTACACACACTTTTTTTGGACTGAACTCATCTGGGAAGTGTTGCAAAGCCATATCTGAGACAACAACCCCGCTCTTTGCTCCTCTGGACCTTTGGGAGACTTTTAGCTCCACTCTGATTGGACGAGCACAGCTTCCATATGTAGTTCTTCTTAATTGGTGGTCATGGGAAATTGAGTTCTCTGGGTGAGGAGGGTGAGGAGGAGTCAAAGGCAGCTAAAGGAGAATTGTTTTCTTTTATTTTGAAGTACTGCGTGTTGGTAACTTAAGAAAATAACACAAATCATTTTGTACTTTCTGTGTATGTTTATTATTAATGTTATTACTGTTGTTATTATTATTGTATTACGGCATAAATGTAATATATTATTAAACAATTAAGAGCTGATCGGTCGAGTTTCACGAGTGTGTTTTTATGTTTGATCTCTTATATCAGAACAATAAAAAGTAATAGTCCCTTCAGGTACTTTTTAAATGCAACAGCCCACTTTAACGTATAGTTTTAAATCCAGAGGTGACAGTGGGCTTTTATTGTGCTCCTATTGTAAATGCTTCCACCTTCTGTTTGTCTCAATAATGACAATTTTTATTGGTCCCCTTAGGCAAGGTCTAATGTGACTTCAACAGGATGGTCACAGCGAGGGCTGCAACTCATATTTAATGTCATTATTGATTGATCTGTCAATTTATTTTATTTTTGGGTGGTTATTTGGTTGTTTAGTCTATTAAATGTCAGAAAAGGTGTACATTACAGTTTACCACAGTGTCTTTTGCAGTCGGAAACCAAAAGATACTCAATTTACACCAATATAAAACCGAGAAAATTGCTAACAAACAGGAAATGTTTAGCATTTCCAGCTGCACTCTAGGGATGGTCCTGTTGATCTGTCCTCCACATTTGTCCAAGCTGAAATACCTCAACAACTTTTAGATTGATTGAAATGTTGTACACACATAAATGATTCAAAGAGGATGAATCCTACTGAGCCATCAGCAGGTCAAAGTTTTTACTTATCCAGTCGGCTGAAAAAAAATCTTCCTGGTTCCCCGACAGTGAATAATGACTTTGGTGATTCTCTGATTTTCCTCTTGAAGCATGATTTGTCCAAAACTTTGGTTTATGACCAAATACCTGCAAAACTAGCGACATCCTCATCATCCAATGGCAACCGACGCATATTAGCTGCTGGCTAACTCTGGTGCAATTACTTTAAATTGTGTGCAGTACGTGCAAAAATAAAAATAAAATAGAAAAAAAAAATTCCTCAGCTGCACTTTGAGATGTGTGCTAAGAAGAAAATGATAGCATGCTAACGTGCAAGATGGTAAACATGGTGAATATTAGCATGTTAGCATCGTCATTGTGAGCTTGTTGGCTCTTGTAGGTCGCTAAATTACTTTAACTATTGTTCTATTAATAAAACTATTAATTAACTTTCTGTCAATCTATTAAATGATAAATCGAATCACTGTTTTTAGCACTTGTCTAGCATAGTCTAGGTTTAGCCGAGCATAAGGGGACAGTTCATCCCAAAAAACAAAAATAGTAGCCTAAATATTTTTCCTCTTAGTCGTAAAGTTATGTGTGTTTAGATGGCCGGCGGCTTGTGATGCTGAGAGCTCCAGAAAAATGTGATAAACTCAACAGCTGAGTATCTTTACAGAAATCAGCACAAGGTTACGCGGATGGTTAGCGTGGACTCATGGACAAAAGGCAGGCTAAATAAGCTAACTAACGTTACAGCTGAGTTGAGAACATCCTGCATATTCACGAGCATTAGCCTCTTGTCCATGAGTAGATCATGGATGTAATAAGGAAATCTGGATAAAGCGTCAGAGGCGTTTACTCCTATGAAGCCATAAATGTTGGACTTCCTGGGTATAAAATGATCTGGATCTAGGCTAAATCTAGACACAACTTATTATTAAATAGATTCACAGAAAGCTAATCAACAATATTAGTAATTTATTAAGCTGCAAGACAATAGTTGTGCTAGCAGATCTGTGAAACGTAGGCTTTGAGCTAAATGTAAACATAGCATTGTTAGCTGTCTGCTTCCTTCTGCCGGCGGCGTATGGTCGAGAGAAAGTAGTTCCTGCATGAGACTGCACGCAACAAGGTCTGTGGATTATCTTCAGTAATCAGGTCATGACTCTAGAAAGAGACATTGAGTGAGTTTTTTTAAATATATGTTTTTGGTGCCATCTAGTTCAAGAGAAGGCAGACACCTCTTAAACCCTGCAACTCACAAACAAACAATAACACTAAAGGTAAGAGGAAAAATATGCATCTTTTGGGGCCACGTGTATCATGCTTGGAATAATTTTTCTGTGTTCACCTCAAGGGCCCCCTCTGTGCATGTAGGGGCCCGGGTAGTCGTCGGTGTCACAGCTGCAGCCCTGAAACACTGTACCTGGGAGAACGGAGGCATCTGTTCTGCCTCTTCTTTTCCCACCGACCACCCCTCAACCTCGCCTCTGCACAGTCCTTCACTTTATCTGCTCAACACAATCGCTGCTTTCCAGGGACGGCAACACCAGACACGTGTCGCCTGCTCGTACACTCTCAAACATCACTCATTTTCTACCTGCCGTATGTCCCTCTCTCTCTCTCCTCCCATCTCATTACCCTCCTGTGTCAATTCCCCCCCTCATCCCTTCATCTCCCTCTCTTGTAACCTAACTCCCCTCCTCCTCCTCCTCCTCCTCACCCCCTCCCCTCTCTCCCCTATTCTCTCCCTCTATCTGACACTCAGTGGGGCCGCTCTCCATCTCTCTCTGTGCCTCCAGGCAAACATATGCTGCTCTTCCCGTCAGATTCCGGTGTGTTTGAGAGAGGAGGGATTGTTTAATGTTTATTAATCACCTGTCTGTGGTGGAGAGAGGAGACGATGATAGAGCCACACACACACACACACATACTGAACACACACTTTCTCTCTCTGTCTCACAACACACACACTCATTGGGTTGTGATGTTACCAACTTGGCCTGGTTTTTCCATTTACAGCTCCACGTAAGCGTGCTCATTTACTGTAACGCTGCCTCTACACAGTCAAAATGCATTTATTTCAGCAGCTTCTTTTTCAGCAAATCATTGTGGGTTGAAGTTTTTTTTTTTTTTTACCGAAGATCATCCTCCTACAGGCCCCAAACCGACTTCAGTAACAAATAAAAAGAAAAAAAAAGAAAGAGTTGAATTCCTGCACACATCTACTGAAAAAATACAAGCTCATCCACCAAGCAGCCTGCAGCTGATGAATTTGATACCTGGCAAAGGTCTTTAACAAAAAAAAGGTTGCATTTTCAACATTATCTGTTCTGACAGTGCGCAGGAATCAGAGATTACTTTCTTGTAATTAGCAACGTTGTCCATTGATTTACAAAAAGCTAAGACTTTATAATTACATTCATTAATAAATAACATTAAAATATAGTTAATTAAATAGTTATTTCACTGTTAACAAACAATAAACGCTTTATAAACCATTTATTTAGCATTTAACCATTTTACCATTTTTACCGGACTACTTTGTAAGTGGTTAATAAATACTGTGATTTATTAACCACTTACAAAGTATTTTAAACAATAATTGCAACTGTTCGATAAACAATTGCTTAATAAATGGTTTGTCGATGTTCGTTAACAGTGAAATGACTATTAACTAAAGATAAATAACTATAAACTCAACCTTTATTAAGTAATTGGAAATGTAATAAAGTAATCCTCGACAATGTAACTATAAATCTGGCTTGTTTTGGTGCACTTGCATCCTGATGGTGACCCATTACCAACAAAGTTTTATAACTTGATTACTGACACATAAACCCTTTAAAAGCAGGACTAGATTTAAAACATGTAGGTTGACTTTAATGAAAAACTCACAGTAAGCACATTATTTTGGCTGGTTTTGGTATTCTTGGTAGTTACTGTAGTTGTTTGAGTGGGAACTGGTATAAAGGGGAAAAATGTTAATTTGAATTTAAGACATAAATGTTCTTTCTTTATCAAAAGAAAGAAATTATAAAATGAAATGATTCAAAAGAAAGCACTGAATTCCTTCACACGATCAGCAGCCATCCTTTTGTAAATACCAGAATACCATATCATCTACACCTGCTCTGTATAGAAAGTGTCATGAGGTGACTTTTGTGATAATATACCAAACTCATGGTCCACTTACTAGATTTTTTCCAGACCTTTGAAAGGAGCTTGCTTATTTCGCACCACATGAATGTGAAACTTCAGTACCAGAAATGTATCATTCTGGTCAGAAAGAGAAAACTGAGGAACCTCCATCATCTGAGGACCGTGGGCTGCAGGTGAAATCTCTGGAGAAAAGCTGGTAAGTGGACCTTGAGTAAAACATACAAGAGTATAAGAAGTATCTCGTATTTATTTGTCTGTGGCCTTCCAGCTGATGGAGCCGATACTCAGCATTAACTTTGGTACATATTTAAATGTTTTCAGACTGGACTTGGGGTAGTGTGGGTTATGGCTCAAACTGAAATAAAATCAGGGTGTTTTGTGTGTGTGGGTTGGTGGTAAAAAAGAGAGTACACTGTTGAAAAACAGATTATCCTGAAGCATGGCTGGGTTTGTTTGACAACCCCGCTGAGGTGCATCACAATCTGAACACCTGTAAAATGTAACCTGAGCAGTTGGCAGTCGATGCCAACTTTGTGCAGGTGATGTTTATTCATTTATCGACACTGCATCGGAGAGGTGTTGAAACAACTCATACTAAGTTTTTCAGGCCACATTTTCTTGTGTTTTAATTGACTACATGCAAACTTTTACCTTATTCTGAATATATTCCCTTGAATACTGAATTAAATCAGCTTGTGATGTAAAAATATGTTGAATTTAAACAAGCACTGAAACAGAACACACCATTTTAACTGAGTGATTTCAACTTTATAGCAAAAACTTTGAATATTTCAATGTAGTTTGGTAATTCGGGGAAAAATATGTGAAAACTACTAAAAGCCATATGTGCATGCATGTTTTTATTACACGTGTACAAGCATGAGCAAGTGTACATTACCCACACGAACACTCACCGAGTGCAAGTGCAAAAGTACACAGCCAGAAGGCTGTTCTCTTTCTATGTGCAGATGAGTCGACTGGAGAGCAATGAGAAAGCACCACAGGGACAAAGAGCTTGTATCTCAACTGTGTGTCACTTTTTATTGGAACAGAAAGAGCAAGGAGGTCAACAGTACAAAAAAAAAAAAAAGAGAGAGGGAGAAACGAGGGCGTCAGGGTTGGTGGTTAAGCAGTGAGCGGTCACTTTGCGCCAGAGGTGAGCTTCTCCAGGTCATGGATGCCCTCCTTGTCAATCAAACGAACAGTGAAGGAGGGAAGGTTCAGGATGAAGCGCTTGTTCAGCTGGAGGACAGAGAAGAGACGAGACAGAGGAGGAAATGTTAAAATAAAGGCACAGATATAAATAATTTAAGAAAGTAGAAGCCAGATATAAAACAAACTGTGGGATGATTAGATCAATTAAATGTTTTAGATTTGATTCCAATTAAACGTCCCTTTTATCAACAAGGACTCTTCTATGTATATTATTCTTCTGGCGTGCTTAGTGAATCTCCACCGACAGCTATTTAAAATCACAAATATCCTGCTGTTCGTATGTTTCTAATAATTAACAGTATCAGATTCAATTTCTATCAATAAATAAAGCAATGTTGATTTCCTTCTGTTGAAAGGCAGTCTGACAGTTTGGCCGGCAGCTGTCCTCTCAGCACCTGAGGCCGGACGGAGGTCTGAGTCAGCGTGGACCAAACACACGCTTACAGTAAATAGTCCTCACGTTCTGCTCACGTCTCGCTTTTGATGTAGATTCAAAGTAATAAGACTCAAATTAAAGTGAATTTTTCACTGTGCCACTGAAAAATGTTGGAGGCCACTTTTGCAGAGCAACATAACAACGCAATTCAACAAGATGCTAATTATTTAAATAAAACATCCTGGACTCACTTCCTCAATGCACTTCTTCAGCAGATCCACCGCCTCTTCCCTGGTCAGATCTAGAAGAAAAGAACATGAGAAAAAAAAAGACATTTTAGATTTAAAGATTTAAAGAGAAAACATCTTTTATTGACATAGAAATTAGGTGGATGTCACAGTGTGGTGCCGGGGAGAAAGGGATCATGTGGTGAAGAATAAAGAGACAAAAAAAAAATCTAGTTTGTCAGATTTATCAGGGATAATTTCACCGTTAAACCAGGGCAGAATTAACATAATTGATGTCTTGTTTCTACTGTAATCATTTGCCATTAGGTTAAATAACTGTACTTAACAAGATCCCTCAGAGGACAGTTAGTGTACAGCGTGACCAAAGTGCGAACCAACTCCATAACCTCGGATCATATTCTTTACTTGTCTCTCTCTCGTCTTTCCAGTCAGTCTCTTGGGATCAATAAAGAGGGAAAGAAAACATGCGTGGGGCATTTCTCTGCGCTGACCTGGTCTGTAGTGCCGGTCGAGGATGGAGAGAGTGAGGAAGGCTCCGTAGCCGTGGGCAGCGAAGGGGGCCTTGGCCAGGGAAGACAGGTAGTCCATGTAGTAGAGACCCGGGCCGTCTGTGTCATCGTAGCCCGCCAGCAACAGGTTCACATGATATGGAGTCTGGATACAGAGGAGAGAGAGAGAGTGGATTAATATTCAGTCTTAAAAAAAAAAGGGTTTTGACAAGGTGTTACTCGGGGATTAAATTCAGTGTTACTCAATGTGATGTAACTGGGCTTATAATCAGTTTTTGGTTCACAAAGAGATTCATAAAAGTCGATATAAAACCAACGGCTCTGGGAAAAAAATCAGAAAAGCAGAGACAGGTTGAGAAACAAACAAACAAACCCACCTCGGGATTATTCAGTGTTGAAGAAAAACATACAGATAAACGGAAAAATGCAAAATATTAGTCTAGATGATCAGCCAGGTCGATTATGAATCGATCCCTACTGTTTATGTCGTCAAGGCTTACGTATTTTGCATTTATTTTCCCCCCCCCAAAGTTTAAGTTTGGCACTACTGTTGGAGCAGCTGAGAACTGCACCAGTTCTTCCTGATTTCACTGTAAAAAAAAAAAAAATTTTTTTTACACGAGACTCACTTTTGCAATTTTGCATCTATCAATCTTATTCAAGCCCAGGACGGTGCCGCTAAGCCTTGCTTCCAATCTGGCCTGGTGGCCACTTGCGGTATTGCAGCAAAAAATTCCCCTTCGGCCCAAGAAGCCTTTTTCCCCATACCCCATACCCCGTCTATGGGTCGAGCAGGAACTCGCGGGCGGGGCCAGTGGGGAAAACTTTATTCTCTAGATTCAATGGGCCACATAACCAGGAAGTAAAAACTTTTCTGGTGTTTGCGCTAGGCGAACAATTGTAATTGGTTTGAATGGGCGCTATTTCTTTGATATAAATCTATGATCTTATTGCCCTCTCCCTCTCACACACACATGATATACTACATTTGGTTTAGGGCGAGGAGACCTTCATGAGTAAAATGGGTGGAGTGCTCCTTTACCAGCGGCAGGATCTGAAGATATCTACACTCACCCAGCATCACACAGAACTGGATTTGTAAACAAGAATATGCTGTTTGTAGTTTACAGTCAGGTGGCATGATTTTCTACATTCTTCCCTCTAATTAGAAGCGCCAACTTTGCCATAAGCGTACGTACCGAATCTCAAGTAATTGTTCCTCTAAATAGTTTAATCAAAGCAGCACAAACAAGGGTGAGGGAACACGGGGGTGGGGGGGAGGTAGCTGGAGAGCGATGGAGGGAGACGAAAGGTGAAAGGGCGACACAGGACAGAGGAGGTGAGTGCCTGTTCGAAGGGGGGAACCAGAGGAGTGTCACTGGCAGTGTGACATCTGCTGGGAGTCAGCACCCCTGTTGCTCCCTCCATCGCGCCTTCCCTCCCCTCCCTCCCTCTTCATCCCTTCTTTAACTCCCCCCCTCCTCCCCTCTCCGCCGCCTTCACCCTGTGCCCTGGAGTAGCGCCAGGGCTCATTAAAAACTTCTAAAGTCGTTTCTCTTGCCCCTTCCTCCCCCCCCCCCCTCTCTCTTTTTAAATTACATCTTTTACGCTCCCAGCCTCTTCTCCCTTCTCTTCCTCCAAAACACTAATTTTCTCTCTCATCGTTGTTGCGAGCCACTGTACCACATTTTTAAAAAATCCCTTTAAAGCCAGACAATTTTTTGGTATTTCAAAACAACTTATGGCCTAAATTCCTGACGAGGTAGAAGCGGCGCAGTGTTTTTTTGATTAAAATGAAACAAGAAAAAATATGATATTTCATTCTCTGTCGTGCGGCGAGGCAAATATGATTCATATGACGCCGGGCGAGTTGTGATCTACACACCTGCCCTCTCATTTCAATTTATCTCACAGCCGACCTGCTTATTTCTGTGACTTGTGTGTTAGCGTTACGTTTGCCACAAGGGCAATGATGATCGCTCCCTGTGGAGTCAGCTTTAGTCTGTGTGTTAACGATGGTTGTGAGCGCTAACACACACACACACACACACACACACACAGGAGAAAGACAAGCTGTGTGTTTGTGAGTGTGCACAACGGGCGTGAATCTCAGGATGAATATCTTGGAGTGTGTGTGTGTGTGTGTGTGTGTGTGTGTGTGTGTGTTTCAACTCCTCCGTGAGACTGCGAACGCCCCAGTGGTGTCACCCCCACCCACCAGACACCTGTCTCACTGGTTACAATGTAACAATAATATGGACTTGGCATCAAAATAACCTTCCCATGTCACCTTGGAGGGAACCAGGCACCTTGTTAACCCAGCCACCTGAACTCACACCCAGGTTCACATGCAAACAATACACATATGTTTTATCCCCGCCCCACCGCTGCCGCTCTCTCGCTCTCAGCCAAACAAGGCGACTGTCGTGCCACGAGACAAAAGCTTCACCTATGCGCTGCTACACAAACCCACCTGGTTATAAAGGAATAGTTTGACATTTTGGAAAATACACTGGTTTCCTTTTTGCCTAGAATTAGATTAATAATACTCTAAATTATTGTCTGGAGCTGGATCCAGCAGCTGCTTAGCTTAGCACAAAGACTGGAAACAGGTGGAAACTGTTAGCGTCACTCACACAAAAAAATAAATAGTTGCCAAGACATTGTTTATGACATAATGTAATATTTATACATCACATATAATATTTACTACAGTCTTTCTGCTGTTCTGTTTCAGCTGCAACTAGCCAAGAAAAGAAAAACAAAGTTGCCTCTTGTCATCTAATATCCTGGTTATACATCTTTTCACAAAAATCAGAATTTTTATGCTTTTATGTTGTGTTGATATTTCAATGTGGTATCGAAAGACATGGTATCAAAAATCATTAGGTTTTAAAGGTACTTTATCGAAGTCAGAAATTCCAGTATGGTGACAACATTACTGTGGATTAAACAAACGAGACAGAAGTTGTCATTTAAAACTATTTTCTTGATTAATCTATAAACTGGCTGGTCCATAAAACATCAGAAAACTAACCAAATGTATTTTTTTCTCCAAACAACCGTCCAAAAGACAAATGTATTTAATTTACCATGAATTTAAACCAAAGGGAAAAAAAAGAAAATTCTTCATTTAAGCACCATAGATTTAGATTTTTGGTTCGAAAACAGTCAAAGGCCCAAATTACACAGCGACTCGTCTCTACAGACACGGCCGCTTCGTGGAAAAGCGCAACCGGCCGTCATTCACCATCGTTATGTATTCAATAAAAAGGCATTTAGTTCTGTGCAGAAAATATTTCAACTTCTAAAAAGTGAGTTAGGCTAACCAGTGTCTAGCGTTAGCTTCATATGTAGTGTACAAAAAGATGTCCAATCACAGAAATATCGATATTGACATTTATACTGTAAGATATTGCTGATATTTTTTATACATTATAATGCAGAAAAAGATGCTTGGTTTATTTATCAACAAAATGCTGTTTACATTTTCAGTGCACTGCTGTCGCTTTAGACAATAAAGTTCATTATTAAACTGCAAAAGCCTGTTTTCATTACGTATCACTGTCACAAGTGTTTGATAACCACATTTGGGGGATCAATTGACCCAAAAAATTGAGTGAGTATCGGTCGGGCTTGGTATCAATCTTTTCATCTAAATCTAGCCCAAAAAAGTGAAGAAGTATATTTCCCAAAATGTTGAATAATTCCTTTAAGAAATCAGCAGAGTGGGATTAAGAACAAAAACAGCTTCAGTTGTGACATAAATTAAGGTCAGACCTCTAAAAATCATCACAAACTCATCCCCAAACTCCCCTCTATCACGTTCCAACACTCCCCCCTTCCTTTCCTCCCTCCCTTCCTCCCTCCCCCTATTTTTGCACCCTGCCCCGGGGCATGTTCTCTTTATTGGCATTTCTCCTCAATCTGCTGTATTAATTGTTCATCTGTGCAGGAGCAGGGGAGCCGCGTGCAATATGGCGCCAGTAATTATTTGTGCCCATTGTGTGCCCGTGCTAAAAAATATCTTACAAACCCATATGGGGCCAGCTGTAGATCAGCGACAGCACAGAGGCTAACTGTTGCTGCTGCGGCCTTACAGAAAAAATCTGAAAATACACAGCTCGAACTTTTACACTGACAGAGTTGTAGAGAGCAAAATAACACCAATAAACAAAAACTGATGACTGTAAGGCTTCTACGTGCTCTCCCAAAAAATCCACTGCGATATTTATTACCCATCTGCCCCCCACCCCTGAGCTTTGCTGCATCGCTTTAACCTCACGTCTCGGCCTCCTACACCTACACAACGCGTTGCTCCACCCGTCAATTCAAAATCAATTGAATTTACAGATTACTACAGCTCATCAGACAGGAAACTAAAACAAATAAAAGCAGAGCAGATGCTGAGCTTCCATGCCCCTGAAACTTTGCAGTTGTTGTTGTGCTTTGTGGTGAATTTCATGTGTATCATTACTGATATGCATGCAGCAGAGTCGAGGGCCTCAGGTGATTATGCTTACCGCTAGTTTTTTTTTTCTCTTTGTCTCCTCTCTAAAGCTTGAGTGAATGCAGTACTCCAGAGGTTAGCGGAGTTGTTTTTGTGGACGGCGGGCTGGTAAGCACACACAGAGTCGTATGTGAACTGGGTTTCGCTTCCTTTGCGCCGACATGCTCTGCTGACTTTAGCTAACTACACCTCCCGGAGGTCTGCAGCCACTGGGGTATGACATCTTTCAGACTAAAGGACTCATCTGTAATTTATCCTGCAGGAATATGGCCATCAGAATTAACAATATACCACTGATTAATTTATCAGCCAGTGGTTTTTTTAACCTAGGGGTTTGGACATGCCAGTGGGATCACGTGATGATTTTTTTATTGAGGGGCTCAGAATGATTTAAGGAAAAAAAAAAAAAAAAAGGAGATTTGATGTACAAAAGCAGATCATTATCGTTCCTTTCTGCCTGGGCTAAACTTTAATCTGCAATGATTTAATCAGATTAATTAAAATATATTCCAACATATGCAGCCAGATCCCCAGATGAGAATTGAGAGTAGTCTTGGACTATGGGCGCTTTTCAACGATTCCACATAACATTTAGTTTTAGTCAACAAATCTCGCTCTCAGTAAGCAGCTTGTGGTGTCAAAGTTTACCTATTGTATACATGTTTAATGTTGTTTTGTAGTTAAAAGTGGTGGTAAGACAAAGAACTGGCTTTTAAATATGGATATACAAGTGGAATCACTTGCAGAAAAGTGCTAAATTTGATTATCTGTTTGTGTTTTCTTTGACTATTTAGTCTGTTTTATTGTATGTGTATTACACGTGTTTATTTAATATATTATATTTGTATGTTGTATACATGTTTTTTTCAGGACAGCCTTAAAAAAGCGAGAGAGAGCTGGCTTAATGGCCTTTCCATGTTTAAACTAGAATGGCACTCAGTAGAGCGCATACCTCCAACAAGGCCCAACAGTCCCCTTTAAATCAATCAAGCCTTATCCAATATCAAATAAAACATTAGATACCAGCCACCATAATATGCCTGATTTTTGTCGACAAGATCCATGTATGATTCCCTGAGAAATTAACAAAACTGCTGAAAAACGCCCCATCTTGCAATGTTAAAGAAGGTGGGGAAAAATTCCCGGAGCCGTCCCTTTATCTGGATACGCACCAAAAGCTAATGGGGTCTATTCTGGGCCGAGACCCATCGTCCATCCAAGTTTTGTAGCAATCTGTTCAGAAGTTATTTTGTAATCCTGACGACAAACCAATCAACAGACGAGGGCAAAAACATAACCTCCTTGGCGGAGGTATTAAAAGGTTGTGAATTTTTTATTTTCAGATCACTAAAGATTTAATCTGTCTCGAAATGACAGCAGGAGTCTATAAAACATGTAGAAATTTCAGTAAAATACATTTCTGTTCCAATAAACGCTCGATGGCATAATCGGGGTAACTATTCAAGTCGTGTAGGGCTGAAACGATGAGTGAAATCAATTGGTAGAAAATTAATCTTGAGCAATTTAATTAATCATTTCAATCCATTTTTAAGACAAACTGCAAAAATTCCCCAGTGAAACTCTCAAATGTGAGGATTTGCAGCTTCTCACAGTTTTTTTAAATCACAGTTGAACATCACTGGAGTTTTTTGGGTCTTTAGCCAGAAAAAAGTAAGCATTTTAAAGATGTTATTTTAGGCTCCGTGAAATTTTGATGAGCATCATTTTTCTTTGCGCTTTCCAGAACAAACTATGAGGGCTGTCCTGAACGAACACCATAATTCGAGCTCTGAAGCCTCGGTAGTAATCAACAGCGAATATTCGAAGCTTCGGGCGCAACGTTCTCAGCAGAGATGGACGACATAGTGCTGTAATACTATGTAATACTCAAATAGTCGAATATTTGGGTCCTGCCCTACAAACCATTAATTAATTAGTCTAGATTAATCAAGGATGATAGGAATAAACCACTAACTGCAGTCCTAAAGTTGTGACAGGGTACTTAATGGATTAAGTTTCTTCAAAGACAACAGGTCAGATTCATCCCCATCTAGCACATCTGTTAAAAAGTGTTATTTCTAGTTGACAAACCATTCAACACTCTCAGTTTCACATTCAAATGGACAACACACATTACGTATTCTACATACTCAAGATGTTCTGCGGGAAAAACACCATTTAAAAAAAAAAAACCTGTTTATACAACATAATTTGCAAATGTCCATGTACTCTGGAGGTTGATGAATGTGAGAAGAGCATAGCTTGAGGAAGGTGTGGGCTGCAGAGGAGAAACTGCTACTGCTTCAGTTTCTGAGCACTCCTGAGAACGCAGCATTAGTAAATCCTGCACTCATAAAACCAAATTCATCACCGTGAGGCACAAAAATAACGATACACTCACAGCTTATGGCGAGACATGAATATAAATGTTATCCTCCACAACATGTGCAACCTTGACAGAATAAAACAATCCTGATCCTATAGGTCCCTCTGTGTGCATACTGCATATTGTATTTGTGTGTACGTTGACTCCTACTCGTTCTCACACTCCAGTCGGTGTAGTGTTGTCTACTGGGCCTGCTTGTTTCCCCCTGGGACCCCCGCTCCTCCTCCTCCTCCTGCTCCTTCTCTACCCCTATCCCCCGTTCGATGTGTCCCACATTCCCTTCACTGCCACACTAATTGTTTTTTGTAATTATTTTCACCCTTCTGCTATTGTGACAGGCAGCGGCTGCACTACTCTTAACAAATTAGTGCGAGCGACACAATGCACTCTTGAACTGACTTCCTTCTCAAAACACATGATACTAAGTACGACAAGTTAAATTGAATGTTACATGTTGGACTGAAACAATTAGTGAACGACGCGGTGGTTTTAAGTTATTTGTAAAGGAAAGATGTCAAACATGATTCTTGTTCTAGCTCCTCAAACGTGAAGATTTGCTGCTTTTCCAGTCCTACTGTGATATCAAATTACATATCTTTGGATATTTGCTGGAGGCAGAATCATTGGTTGCTGGCCATTTTCTGGACCAAACGATTACATAGTATATGTGTATATTTATTGAGAGTTTGATTGATAATGAAAATAATAGCCAACTGCAGCCCCTGTGAAAGAGTATTTATAAGTGTCAAGAATAAAAACTTGTTCAGATTCTTAGAGGCCAATCACAGACGTGTCATTGTTTCACACATCTTATCAAGAGTAGAATTCAAGCACTTTCCAGGGCAACTAAACCAAAAATGTACTTTCAATGTGCATGCAAGGACGATATCAAAAGCCAGAGGACGCACACACAATTCACCCTCGTGACGCAGGGTTTACACCAGACACGGAATAACGGAAAAACACACTTTACATTTCGGCACCCGTGTCAGGAAATCTAGGTGTGAGACGCCAGGAAACAACAGACAAATATGACGACGGGAAAGTTTAATTTCAAATACTAAAATATTTTTTGTTGACATTAGTGACTGTGCAGATGAGAACCCAGGTTATGTTGCAAATCAAGTATTTTTCAAGGCTATGGCATTTTTCAAACTTTCAAGACTTTGTACGAACCCTGTTTGAGGCTGAATAAATAACATTTACTGGACTTGAAAACATTGATCCCCAAACTAAAGTTGCCAAACTGACCTTAAAAACTTCACCAATCAGCATTTAAGTACAGTGGTATTATAACTAAAAATAAATATGTAAACAAGTACTTTATTCACGGCGTATGTCTCCAAAATTGTTAATAAATACCCCCAAATCTAGTTCTTGCTTGTGTGTCTTTCTCTGTACTGCTTGGTTTAAGAGTGTATTTTGCTTCTGTGGGGCTCTCAGGTCTCTGCAAGGCCTCAAGGACACATAATAATTTCAAAAAGCACTGCACTTTTCAAGATGTGTTCAGCATAAATAAACAGGGCAGCTCACAAACATGCATACAGATAAATTAGCTGGTTAACTTGCCTGGTTGTGGCCCCAACCTGAAAAAAAAATCTGCACCTTTACGTGTTTTCTGACAGTTTTGTTTTGTCATAAGTTTGGTATTGAAGGTCAAAATCATGGTATTCTTATAATATACCCAGAGCAACAGCTAGGGTGGGGGTAGGGACAGTGTTGTGGGCTCAGGGACAGCGTTGTGGGCTCAGGTGGTGTCATGAAGTCTCAAAGGGAGAAACCTCTGTCGTCATTCACAACAAGCTGACAAATGTACCTGCCTCTGTCAAAATGCATCTACTAGTTCAGCTCAGATGTCTCTAGCTGATAACAACACACACAAATATAATTGCAAGTGACACTCAATTCCCACCTGAACTTCTGAGTAAAACTAAATCACAGCAGAGCCACACCATCAAATAAGCAAGGCCTCTTGTGCTTAACAGTTGTAATTTCCTGTTTAAGCTGAAAAAAGAAGGAAAAAAAAAAGATCCATTTTGAGCTGATGTTAAAACACATTTTGATACGGATGAGTAAACTTGCAACATATGGTGACTGTCACTGCCATCTGAAGTGAGATTTACTTGAACTTATGGGAATTAATTTGTGATTCTATCATTTATTCCCTGAAGCAAAATGAGATTGCAAATGCTAACAGAGGGATGTAATTAAGTTAAAATAGAAATTAAAATATTTATAGGTATGTTCACTCATTACTCCACGATGAATGTGCTTAATTCAGAGGGTGACCACTCGTACAGGGGATTAATTAGCTACTGAGAAAATATACACCGATACCGCTGTTGAAATCCTTTGCAGTAAGTCTGGATGTTCAGCCTGTTTTCTTTGACTCATGATGTGTGGGCTTACTGTCAGCCTTACACAATTATATCTAAAAGTGTAGTGCAAAAAAATGCTTTACTGTTTGTTTTAGTAAAGTTGCTGTATTAAAGTTAACTTAATTTGTTTCTTGTTTACATGTTTCACTATCACTGCGCACTCCCTCTATGTTGGTTTCAATAGGCTACATAATTAACGACAAGACTCCTCTACACACAGCTCCCTCGCTGTTGTGAAAACGGGATCAGGGGTGAAAAAATCCAAAATGCAAAGTGTGTATCTTTTGGGGGGACTATAAAAACATACTGCTGACTAAGCAAGTCAATATGGGTAGAGGGGAACAGAAAAGGTGAGGCAGGCCAGTGTGTGTGTGTTTTGTGTTAAGGTGAACAATTACCACTATGAAGACAAACTTAAAGCGATTCTGAAAAAGATCAGTTCCTCAAACACCGATGTCAAAAACTCAATTCTACGACGTGAGCAGACGATAGCAAACTTTATGAAGTTAACTCACAAAACGAAATCATCCCTTTATGTTATAGTGAAACAGGAAAATGTACCTTTCAACTCCAACAATTATTGGTTATGATTATAGTCACATCCCTCGTCAAACTACTCACTAACACAGACATATTTTCTCAGGGCATGAGAAAACAATTCTCACAAAATAATGGTTACCATCGCTGCTTTATGGGACCCAGATGGCTTTTTAACGGTCTGAGAGCAAAAGACTACAGAATTTAGTAAAGGCCAGTGCCGACAGGCACAAATGATTTCAAATAATAACTTCAAGCAGACAAATAAAAAAGTGGACACATTTCTAATGGATGTGTCGAGTAATACAAGCTAAAACAAATGCATAGAACTCAAAACAACCCTTCTTACACTCTGTTATGTGGTCGTTTTATGCTTTGGCAACACATGCTTGGTTGTTTAAAGTTTGTTTGAACATGAACAATTAACTGCATGCTACAGGTTTAAGTGTATCATCATATGACACTGATCTAAATTTGTCATAAGTCATAATTTGAGTTGTATATTCCAGCGTAATTTAAGTGAATTACTAGACATTATGATGTGTAAACCATCAACAGTCCTCACTGGACTCACAAAGCTTGTTAGTGAAGACCCTCTAGGGTTTTTCTCTTGATGTAACTACAAAGATGGTTTAACAGTCTACTTAATGGCAAAAAGTTTAACATATACACTCCGTTATAGACAGCACAGGGTTAGTATTAAGCGTGTATCAGGATATTTACCCTGCTCCGAAGGTATTCTGCGAGGTTCTTTCGCGTGAAGTTTGCTGCTGCTGCTGGACTGAGTTCATAACCTGGTGAAATTAGAGGCAAAAGATGTCAGCAAAGTTTTAGCAGATGTGGCATCACTGTCAGTGTCAAGACACTTTGGAGTTAAACTTGAGACTTCTGAGGAGAAGTAAGACCAGTTGTTCACACGATCATCCTTTGGAGGTGCTTACCGTTCCTCATTTTGTAGAGCTGAACGTTTTTCTGGATGTACTCTGCAAACTGCACTGTGTCTCCTGCCTCTCCCACACACAGCAGCAAGATCTTCTCACTTAGTTTGAACATCTTGTCATAGTCTGAAAAAACAAACATGAGAATGTATTCATTATCCTTTAATTCTTATCAGTTAAGTTGCTATTTACTAATTACCAGGGTGAGCAATGTTAAGTCAGCAATTACTTTCACTTTCAGTGTCAGCAGCCTGCTTGGTCACCTTATGCTAATCTTGCTAGCTTTTGTTTGCTTTATAAAAATGTGAATTGGATTTGATTTACGCTACGTATATCAGTACACCTCAGTTAATCTATACATGATGTTGACAATTATGAGCAGAAACATGTCTAAACGGTGCCAAAACAGACTGAGAGATTTAACCGCTGAGCTAACTTACTTAAGTTAGCTAGGTTTAGCTTTGCTAGCACACTCACACACTCATTCACATGCTGTGTGACGTTAACCACTAATAGGAGAAGTTACACACCACACATCAATATAACGAAGGACAAGCTTTAAGCACAGCATACCAGTAACACAACTAGGCATTCATTTCAACAACAACTATAACAAAACAGGTCTGTTAGCAGGTGTAGCTAAGTCAACCGGCTCAGTGGCTAACGCTAAGCTAACGCGTTGTCATACCGTGCTTCATCTGAATGATGCTGCTGGCTGCAATATTATCCGCGGCGACCAGGACGAAATCGGGTCCCTGTATCCCAATTAAGTATTCCATTCTGTATAACAGCTACGAGTTGAGAGATTTCTATGAAAATCTGAAAGAGCAGTCGTCTCCTTTTCCTCGTCTGTGCAGATTACACAGCAAAAGTTTGAGATGGGTGTCGCAGCTTGTTGTCGTCACCGGAAAAAGCTCTTGCGTGCATTCAACGCGACTCGGGCGGGCAATTTGAGCGGACTGCCGTTGTCGTGTTGTGATAACTTCTGTGTCGACTCTGAAGTAAATCCCCAAAATAATCGGGTTATTTCTCCGGGAAGCGGTCGGTATGAACGAAGGGGTGTCTGACAACATAATGGCGGATTCTTGTAACCAGGACGGCTCGCAGCGACGGCGGTCAGCGCGGTTGACTTCTCCTCCTCAAGCTAATGTTAAAACTGGCAACAAAATGGCGGCGGCCTCTGTTGCTGTTAAACGCTCCATCACTGTGAGGAAAATAGCACCCAGAAAAACTGTAGCACCCTCGGAGCACAACAAGGAGAACACGCCGAGGCGGTCGGGGTCAGAAGGCAGCCAGAAGAAGCCGAAGGTCTCCACCCCTGGTCCCGTCCCGGGCCGCGGAGGCTCCTCCTCGGCTAAGCAGCAGCAGAAGAAGAAGGCCACTATGCTCTCACCGATCCTCCCCTCGACACCTCCGCCGCCTCCTCTTCCTCGGCAGCCGGCAGTGGATCCAAAGGACGCGGTGTGGTCCCAGAAAGTGCGCCGGTCCTACAGCAGGCTCAGCGACAGATCCCTCAACAGCCCCGACTCCAGAGACAACTTGTTCGGCTTTGACAAGCTGAACACCCCCGAGGTGGGCCGGAGGGGCGGGCGGCCCAAGACAGCTCTGGAGGTCTCCGGATCCTTGTCTGGTCTGAACTCATTCACGACTCTGCTCGAGGCAGAGGACGGCGGTTCGGCAGCTTTGCCCGAGCCGGACACAAACATCCCTGGAGTGGCTGTGGTGAAGGAGAAGAGGAGGAGGAGGAAGGTCCAGCAGATAGATGACACAGAGGTGGACGCGATGGCCGCCAAGATGAACGCTGAGTTTGACGAGGCTGAGGTGTTTGAGTTGGTGGTGGAGTGAATGTGGTGATTTACAGACATTAAAAGACTGAAGGGACTCTCTTACAGCATGTTGTTTTTGTCACTGACAGGCTGAAACACACTGACTCTGAGAGGACAACACTTATATGTGTGCTTTAAACTCAACACGTTCAAGTTTTTGTATAATTTCAGCTCTAAATATTGTACATTTTGATCTTTTGAGTTTTATATGTGTTGTTGTGCATTTAAATGCTCTTAAAGTGGTTGTTCAGGTCATTATGTGATGGCATAGCAGCATAATATCACATTTGTTTTGATTATGACCAGTAGTTGGTTGAGTAAAACCTAAAGCATGTTCTTTATTTTGTTTTTTTAATGAAACATTCATACAGATTTTGTTTCCTGTGATCATTTACCTTTATATTTGTGATTTTAAACGTCCAACAGTCTTGCCAAAAGTGTATTTTGTAAGTTTGTTGTTCAATGACGCGACACAGTTAATTATGGCTCGTTCTCACATGTATAAACTGGTTTGTAAAATTTGAACCATTATTTGCAGGAATGGTCGGATCTGAGAGCTATAATGGGATTATTTTTTTTCTATTGGGTGAAATTTACTGGACAGAATTGGTATTTTGTTTTTCATCATTGTTCATAATATTTGAATCAAAAACAACAGATGTGGGCAGCAGTTCAGAGGTTTATAACCACACTTAAATAATGTTTTATGTCCACATTTAATTGACACAAAATTTCAGAATAACACTGTAAGACAGTATCTACAAAAAAAGTCACAACACAGTTTGTTTAATAAAAATTCGGACAGAACGACACGTGTTGTCAGTGATTATTTAAGTAATGTCACTTTGAATGAAAGCACTATGTGTACATTTTAGTGCATTTAGCAGACGCTTTTGTCCAAAGCAACTTACAGTAATTCATACGCTGATGGCGGTGGCTGCCATGCAAGGTGCCGACCAGCACATCAGGAGCAGTTTGGGGTTCAGTATCTTGCCCAAGGACACTTCGACATGCAGACCAGGAGAATCGAACCAGTGACCTTCCGATAACAAGACGCTGGCTCTACCCCTGAGCACAGGGGTTCCTAAACATTTGCAGTCCTTAAAATCTGACGTAGACTTTGTAAAAAAAGAAGCACAACACAGACAATTATCTGCTCAATCTGCAGCAACATTACCATCTGAGTGGAAGGTAGATCTTGTTTAAAGAGTTGTGTTTGGTGTGATTACGCCACGACACACCATAGAAAACAATGCCTTAAATAAGGGTACAAATCATAAACGTAACTAATGATGGATGAATGTACTGTCACACTTGATAGATCATCAATTTTGTTATGATAATTCCCAGTTATTATAACTGATGTGCAGCCAAATCAGCTGGGTTCCTCTTACATAACAGTTTATTTTCAGACTGTGCATTTTTGGTTCCTAAAATGAAACAAGTAACAGAATTAACATTCCTAAACTGAGGATGATTTATTAAAGGTAAGCAACGTGAAATCATGATGCATCCCGCATCCATTAATGTACCTATTCACCACGAGTCATGCGATAGTTAAGCATTACTTAAGCATATGATTTGCACCCTTATTGAAGTGTTACATAATCAGGCCAAAAAGCATTCTGAGCTGTAAAATGTGACTGCTGGGGAATGACAACATGTGTTTGTGATAATGTTATCCTGCACAGGTCTTAATAAGGTAGCCAGACATGTTGGCTAACAACACATTCCTATACACAGCACCGGTCTCTGGTGACTATGATGAGGCAGACTGAATGAGTGAGTGAGTGGGCGATCTGTCTGGATTTAATGAGAATGGTGGACAGGTAAACGCTCTCCTCCAGAGTCTCTTAACGGTGTAAGTGGATGTGTTGCATAATTTGCTCTAACAAGGGAGGGGGGGGGATGTTATCAGCCCTCATCCCTGCCTCTGACTGTGCAGACTCAGATAAACTGTCTGTTTGGCTTCAGATGACAGAGACTTTTAATGCGTTTTGCAGCTGACATACAGACGACCTGAATAATTGATCGGGAAAATAAATACAGATGCTTCTATTGAGGGCACAAGAGGTCAATGAAACATTTGATGAATATGAAAAAGTTGTTAATCATGTGCTTTGGCCCGCCAGATCTCAACCCTCAG
Source organism: Pagrus major (assembly GCF_040436345.1). Taxonomy (NCBI): domain Eukaryota; kingdom Metazoa; phylum Chordata; class Actinopteri; order Spariformes; family Sparidae; genus Pagrus; species Pagrus major. The sequence continues at coordinate 13,177,500 of NC_133230.1, forward strand.
TTGAACTTACGGGAGACTTTGAACTAATGTGTGAGACAGCACTCCCAGCCACCAGCATCAAAGTGTCAAATGAGGCCAAATTCCTCTTGAAGATGGTGTTAAAGGATAGGTTCACCCAAAAATTACAATTATTATCATTATCTGCTGTTAGTTTTGTAGTCCGCACAACAATTCTGCAGCTTCACAGCAAAACAACGTCGCAGCGTTCTCCTAAACAACTGAAGTAGATGGAGACTTGTTTAAAAAATGTCAATAAAACAACCCAAATAAACTGAAAATGGCTCCATACAGCTCATCCAAGTTGATTTGAAAGATGTTATTTACACCCTCGATGCGCGGTGGCACTCCAGCCCGGTCGCCAGGATATAATGTTAGCAGGTAACGTTTCACATCAGGAGGCGGAGGGGATGGTGGTGGCCTTAGTACAAACCAACAAGGCTACAGAATGGCCGACTGCAATATGAGTCACACCGGTGCATATCTGTAAGGACACCTGTGGACATTTCCAGCTGTTTTTGTGGCGACCAAAATCAGCTATTTTTTGCGGGAAGTTGGACCATCTTCATCCATTATCGTGGTGACCGAAACAGCTATTTCAAGCCAAAACAAGTGTTTTTTGTGCATTAACCTTAACTTAATCAGAAAATTCTGTGGTTCAGCAGACACTTACCTTACACTTACACTCGCGATTGGGTTGCGAGCTTGTGCACCCACTACAGATAGGTTGCGTGCTAATGCTTTAAGCTTAGCAGCTGATATATTTGGTGATAAAAGGATGTTAGTAATGTCTTTTCAAGTCAGTTTGGGATCTCTCGGCTTCTGCTGTTGACGTGGATTATGCTGGGCAAGCTGTGTGGAGCCATTTAATGTTTTTTTTTTTTAGTAGTTCAGTTGTTTAGGAGAACGCTGCAACGCTGTTTTGCTGTGAAACTCCAGAAATGTTTTGTTGACTACAAAACTTCACCTGACTCTCCATCCGCATGAGGTTGAGGAGATAATGACTACATTTTGTAGTTTTGGGTGAACTGTTCCTTTAACACACGTTTGTGATATTCCACAAAGTAAGATGTAGAAATTTGGGATTTTATTCTCTTAATAACAGAAAAAGAGTCACAGCTGAGGCAAAGATTTGGGACACTTGTTTCATGCTGGTGTTAAAGGGGCACTACGTAGTTTTGGTGAAGACATTTAAACTCAGAATTTTAATATTTACAATATAAATGCGGCAATAAGACAAACTAGAAATAGTTATTTTTTCGTTTTCTTTATTTTGGTGGAAGCTAGAGAGGTGGCAGGGTCCGCCAAATATAAACAAAGTACAACAGGATGAAACTGTGTTGTCCTTTAAGGTCAGTTTGTTTATTCAGTCATGAAAACAAAGAGCGTTTGTTTACTACATAGTGCAGCTTTAAAGGTGACTGTCCTGTCCTCACCTTACCAACATACCTGTGCATTAGTTGCAACTGTAATGAATAAAACCCTGAATATCTTTATTTAAATCTAAATAAGCGATCCACAGTGTTGCAGAGGATGCTGACAAGTATATCTACACCTGTTATACCAACCTTGGAGAGAAAAAAAGTGCCTGAATAAGCTATGAAGTCGGTTATTTACATCTGCTGAGAGCACGCACATCATGCTGATAGTATTTGTGAGCGAGACAGAGACGCATAGAGAGATAATGAGTGTGCGGAGGTGCAGCAGCAAGCGAGAGCGAGTAAATCCACAATTTGCTCACGCATTTTAGGGTGTGCAAAGCGTGCTCTGTTTTCCTTCCTCAGGTGCCATTTCATGTTCATACCCCTTCATTTGGCATTTCAGCTCCCTGGGAGAGAGGAGTTTTTTTTTTTGTTTTTTTGTATATTTTTAACAAGGTGTTCATGTCTGCTTGTCACCACGGCTGAGAGTTACAAACAGAGAGAAGAAGCAGGGTGTTTTTGTGAGCTGCCACAGCCAGAAACAGTTATTGATTTACAATGCTTCCACACTGCCTCTGCTCAGGCTGGCTTTTTTGTGTGTGTGTGTGTGTGTGTGTTGCTTTTGAGTCTGTTCATGCTGATTTTTTTGGGAGGTTGGATATTTTACACTCATATTCATGTGTTTTCTCTTCTCTCTCCCCTCTCTCCTCTGCTTTTCCCCCCTCCTCCCCTTCACATTTCACTCACGGCAGTTGTCGCTGGTTCAGCTTGACTGCTTCGTTAGGGCTCATCATTTGCATTCAGATTAATTATCTAATTACCGACAAATGTCCGGCGGCCACCCCACACTCCGGCTCGTCAGCTCTCAGCCTGTAATTATTTTAATCATTTACTTTCATCTGGAGCGTTCCTGCCATACTCCTGTGTTTAGAGGCCATTCTTAATTACCCTGCCAAGACACTCTTTTCATGAGAGGGAGGGGAGGGAGGGAGGGAGAGGGGAGGAGAGGGGTTGGTTTGAGGGGAGAAGAGAGCAATTGGGTGAGGGAACATGTGTGTGTGTGTGTGAGAGAGAGAGAGAAAGACCAATGGGGACATGATCCAGAGGCTTTGACAGCACAGAGGAAGCTCCCTTCTCTGCTGGATGCTCTTTCCTCTCTCTTCTTTTTCTTCTCTCTCTACATACACCCACCCTCCCTCCCTCCCTCCCCCCTCAACCAACTTCCTCATCTCTCCTCTCACCCACCCTTCCCTTCCCTTCCCTCACCCCCTCCCTCCAAACCTACCCCTCCTCCACGCCCCACTTCCCCCCGTTATACTTCCTCCCTTTTTCCCTTTATCGCAAGCACACACAGGAATCGCCCGTGGGCTTCAGTGCTCTGACTGCTAATACACTGACACACACTTACACACACACACACACACTACACTACACTACAACACACACAGAAACAGGCAGACAAGAGAGTCATGCGCCCTGTTTGTGGCACTCATCAGGATGCACACATCTTTCCACTATCTGCCTGGAAAATCTATACTTCTCCCTCCTCTCTCTCTGCTCTGTTTTCTGTCTGCACATCCTTCAGACCGACATCTATCTGCTGCCTTCTTCTCCTTCTTCTCCTTCTTCTTCTTCTTCTTCCTCCTCTCCCAGCGTATTTGGACAGCCTCTCACGTCAGGCCTTGCCGCCGCCCGTCCTCGGCGAAGGGTCATCTCTTTCTCCCCCCGTGTGACCGCTCCATAATGATGCTCTCACTCAACCCCTTAAGCCACTCACCCTTCTCTCTCTCCTCCCCCCTCCTGACTGCTCTTGTTAAGAAAAGCGAGAGTGAGGGAGAATGAGAGTGAGAGAGAGGGAGAGATACAAGCTCTGTAATTGGGCTCTTGAATATTTAAGTCACTGGGGATGAAAGTTTAATGAAAAGATGATTATCTACCAGTTTATCACACCACTGTTTCATATTTCATTTTCATATTCTTCGTTCCCGAGCCGCATTGTCCGTTCTGGCAGCTGTGGATACAGAGTTTATGATCCAGCGTGTGTGTGCTGGAAAAAATATACTGAGAGAAGAGGAGTTTTAAAGTCGTGACACACAGGAGACACTTTAAGGGGAAATGATGAGGGATTTTTGTCAACACTCAGGTGCAGGAGTGTTCATTTTTTAAGGGATTTCTCCACATTGATCCAATTATTTCTGCTCTCCCCATTTAGATTCTCATTCCTAGTGATCCAGTGCGTGAGAGAAGAGGAGTGTTAAAGTCCTGATACATGGGAGATACTTTGAGGGTGTAAAAATGGAGATATTTTGTCCTTTATTGCTCACTTTTCTTGGATTTAGTCAGTGACCATCAGTTATTTCCCACTTAGATTCTCATTCCTTGCAGCTTTGTCCACTTGATACTGAGTTATGATTTGGTGTGTGTTAGATAACATGAAGACAACTCAAAGTGTCGTAATTTCTCGGTTTTTGGTTGATTATGTCGCATTTAATTAATTATTTTTCTACAAAGAACAATGCTGTTCACATACTTTGCCCCATGAATAGATGTCATAAATCTATTACCCTTTTTGGCAGCTGTGAACTGAGTTATGATCCAGTGAATGATGGAGAATACGGAGAAGAAAAGAGGAAAAGATGCATTTTTATGTTTATGTTGCATACAGACTGTCCTTGTCATGATATTAGACACTTGTCTGTATAGCTGCTGTGTCCAATTTTGGCAGGTATGGACCAAATTATAGTCCGAGCAAAAAGGGAAGAAATGTTCTGTGTTAAGGCAGCTTAAATCTGTAGAGCAGACATTTTTAAGTGAGACTACACAGGCTAACTTCAGCTGAGCAGCCTCCACTGTGTTCATAAATGGCAATTATGGGATGCTAAATGCTAAAATACGTCTAGTGTAGCATATATAGGCATACAGTTTAACAGTAGCACAAGTAAGAGAGATAAAGTCAGTGAGTTAACTTAGTAATACTAGTTACTCCCTGTCTAAAGTTGTCTAAACTTAGCTAATATTAGCACCTATAGCCTTATCTCAGCTCATGGTAATACCAGCTAAGGTTGTAGCCTAGCTAAAACTTCTAGCTGAATGACTTGAATTGAAAATGTTTGCATTTTTATAATGTATAGCATACATTATAAAGTTAGGTGTTCACAGCACTATCTGTCGAAAGTCAGCTATCATTAGCTTTAATTAGCATTAACATAATCAACTGGTCATACCAGACCAACTAAGATTGTAGACTAGCAGTCAAACTTATTAAAGACAGTTATATGATGTATAGCCTACCTGGTTTAACACTAGCACAAGTACAGAAGAGTTATAAAGTCAATAAATTAACTCAGTAGCCTAGGCTAATGCTAGTTACACATCATTATATGTCCAAAGTTAGCTAACATTAGCTACTACAATCAACTGGTAATAGCCTACCAGTCGAATGGTTGTAGTTGTTGTAAGTTGTTTTAGTGCACATTCAAGATTTTATTCGTAGGAGACGGAATGAGTTATAAAATAATTATATAAAAGTTAGCCTAGGCTATATAGCATCATTTTAAGGCAATGAAGACACTTTTTCAAGACAAATATTGGATACTGCAACCTTTTTTGGTAAATTTATTAGCAATGTTTTTCATTGAGGCTATGTATATTATTTAACATGAGTATAAAAGTACTGGAATCAACGTATGAAATATCCACAATTTGTATATGTTAATACCAGTATGTTACTCCCATCCAACCAGGTCACTTAACCCCTAAATTTTAATAAAATAAAATAAAATACTTTTTTTTTAAAAAAAGATCAGCCATCAGTGGAAGCTATTTGGCCGTATCAATCAATTGGGCATACAAGTTTTTCAATTTAGTGGCATTAATCCGATCTTTGTTGTTGTTCTTTGCATACAAAAACATGCAGACACAAGATTTCTCAGTTCAGACATTAATTAAGAGACAAATTCAGTGCCAATACTTTGGCTTAAAGCATCAGATGGTAACTTAACCCGCTGATTTCACCCCATTCTGTTGGTTTGTGTCACCTCCATTGTGTCACAGTTCAAAGAAAGGCACAAGGACACTCTTTCCTTTATTTAATCGTGTTGGATAAACAGACGGCTGTTTGTTATTCATTCTCATTATTCATAATGGTGGGGACATTAATCCCTTTTTTGCGAGAAGATGGTGTGAAAAAGCGGCGTTGTGCCGCTCTGACGTGTAGCACTTTTTGCCAAACCCCCAGTGGAATAACAGGCAGGACTGCAGAGTTTTTGAGGGGGATTATGTCGCGGACCGACACATAGCCTTAGGCCACAGTTTGGAAAGGGGACGCAGTTTGGACGGCAGAGATTAGAGCACCAAGGTATGGTGCAAAACAGGCCATTTCCAGGCAAAGACAACCAGCCTACGCGGGTCAATATGTGGTTGCGACAATCTTCTTTGATAAATGAATTCTGGTAATAATACGCAGACTTTATTTTGAATGCATGAAAATTAAGATAAGGGGTGATGCTTCCACGAGAGGACACACGACAAAAGATTGAATTTCGGTGGCGTACAATTTGCATTCTTTGTGTTATTTGATTAATTTTTGGCAAAGTTGCGCAGATAAATTCATGAGCTGCATTATTAAACAGCTTCGGTCTGTGCTTCAAAAAACCTGAAATCCAATAACCTGTATGAAAGAAGCCTCTGGGGACTGTAGTGAGACGGAGTTAAAGAGTGTGTTAACCCTGCCTTATGAGTTACTTGGCATTCATTCAGTCCCATAAAACTCCTTCAAAAAATGTGTGGATCTGTATCGTTCTTGCTGCTTATCAGTTTAATCCACAATTTCACGGCGTCGAGGCGGGGACGACCCGCGCCGCTTGTCGCTTTTGTGGACGGGGTGTCACCGTTTAGCCCTATCTCTGCAGCTCGGGGAAAACCAGGGGAGCTCCGTCTCTAGGTCGGGGGTGGGGAAGGAGGGGAGAAAAGAAAAAAAAAAAAAAAAAGAGCAAGTTAAATGGAAGTGACAATCTGCAAACATTCCTGCCGGCAGCTGCGCAGCATTCTCCATAGTTCACCACCCTCTGCATGGTCACCGGGGCCCCCCCTGCGACCCCCCGTGCCTGGCACACGCACCTGCCGCTCCCAGCCGTGCTTTCACCGACAGCCAGATAATCTATGGGCGGGTCCCGAGCTGGGGCTCCCCTCAATGTGCTCTTGAGAAAACCCCTTATGCGTGAAAGAGCCCCCTTTCTCTGCCTTTTGTCCAACACAGTTTTATGGGACAACATTGGGCATTATGAGGTTTGGGGGATTTTTCACGGGACTCTATAGAAGGGTATAATCCTTTCAGGCACGGGACGAATAAAAAAGTTTTAACCTGCTGTTTTCATATTTATTAGCTGGTTATAGCAGGCGAGGCAGCTGAACCATCAGCACACACACACACACACACACACACACACACACCCCTCCTCCTACTACTCCTCCTCCCTCTCCTCACACACACATCCACAGAAGCTTCAAGTCCAGGAATCAAGCATTGACAAGATGCTTCGTCTTGAGAGGGGCCCCCCATAATGGACCTGATTGCTTTAACTGAATGAGTCAAGAGAGTCAAGTGGGTGACAAACACCAGGGTCACCAAGGCATCAAGTGCCGTGTGGTTTTCTGTTTCAGTCAACAGGTTGATTCAACACATTATTAGATAAAATGTTCCCATTCTGACGGAGGATCTGACCTGTTTTTGTCTTCTTTGTCAATTAAAGTTTCGACAACGTTTAGCTTGTCAATTCGGGCTTCGAGTTAAGTCAAATTAAGGCGATTTAGAGGCTCAGTGAGTGACGAGAACAATTAGATTTTCTGAATTAGTTGTTGATGAGACTGTGAGTTATTTAAATTCAATAATAGGGCTCTGTAGCAATGAGCAAAATAATGCAAAATGATGTTTAATAGTTGATTACAGTGAGACATTTAATTAAACAGGTAGATTTCCCTTCTGTGTAAATCATGTGGGAAGTTTCTCCTCAACACATTTTTGTTATTTTATTTGAACTTAATTTAACCAAGGAGGTCTCTTGAGATTGAAATCGCTTCTTCAGGAGAGTTTTAGCCAAAATACTGACTTGTTTTTTGCAGTAAAACAAACTAACACTTTTCAATAACCATCGTTACTGAATGGTACATTTATAGTTAATTAGACTTCAGCTTTATATAGTTATTTGCCTGTTAACTATCAATGAAAGGCTTTAAAAACAATTTATAAAGCGATTGCAAAGGTTTATAAGGACTAATAAATGGCAAATTATAGTTAATTAAACATGTTAGGGTGTGTAGGTTTGCTCCGAAAACAAGCTCAAGATGACACTTACTGTGTTGTAAAAATGACTGAAAATTAAATGGGGTTTGGTTGACAGAATCACACCTAATGGATGGTTTGTATTTTAAGACCTTTTCTAAATCATTCCTAATAGTTTCTCCACAAATAATGGGAAAATTGTAGATTTTCCATCATTAATAAATAGTAAATTACACGTAATTAGTTAATAGTTTCACTGTTGACTAACAATTAAATGCTTTATACATCATTTATTAAGCAATTGTAAAGGTATATACACATTAACAAACGGCAAATTATAGTTAATTAAACTTGTTTGCATGTTTAGTACTGCAATAAAAAAAAGTGGAGGTTTGCTCCGACAACAAGCTAAAGATGACACCTACTGTGTTGTAAAAATGACTGAAAATTGAATGGGGTTTGGTTGACAGAATCAAACTGATCTGGAGTAGGTTTTATAACAACCATCATTAATAAATGGTAAATTATAGTTGATTAAACTTTAGTTAATAGTTATTTCACTGATGACAAACAATGAAATGTTTTAGAAGCCATTTATTAAGCAACTGTAAAGGTTTATAAACATCAGTTGCAACTCTATAATGGCCATTTAGATGTTTATAAATGAACTACACAGTATTTGTTAACTATTATAAACATAAGATGCAACTTTACATCAAACAATTGCTCAATAAATGATTTATAAAGCTTATTATTGTTTGTTAACAGTCAAATGACTGTTAATTAAAGTTTAATTGACTGTAATTTACCATTTATTAATGATGGTTGTTATAAAATCTACTATGTTCTTCAATTCCAAATAATTTTCTAGTGTGATTCTGTCAACCAAACCCCATTTAATTTTCAGCCATTTTTTAGAAAAGACAAGAAAAGAGAGATCTATCTATCTATCTATCTATCTATCTATCTATCTATCTATCTATCTATCTATCTATCTATCTATCTATCTATCTATCTTGTTGTCTGTATGTGTTGTGTTGTTTCTCCTCTGACGACAGGTCTTTCTATCCAGTTCATCATACACAGGCCTCAGGGCCGCAGCCTCCCTTCCCCTCCTCTCCACCCTCACCCTCACCCTCACCCTCCCTTCCTCCCTCCCTCTCCCTTCATCCCTCCCTACTCCTCTACCTCCCTCTCTATCCTCCACCACCACCACCCCCTTTCTGTCAAAGCTGATTGTTTCCACGCCAGCAGAGTGCTGCGGGCGAACACACTGTCACACTACATCAGGCAGAGGGAAGAAGGAGAGAGAGAGAGTATGATAGGGTATATATGTGTTTCTGTGTTCGGGAAAAATGCTCCACGCAACAGCTAAAGCCGAGGCTGCGGCAGGGATTCCCAAAGTTTTTCATGTCAAGGGCGTCCAAATACCACAAAGACCGCAGACCTCAGATTTTTGTCCTGAGGAGTCTTAATCCAAAAGGACTTTTTGTGGGACAGATGATATAACTGTCTGAAGCTGCTGTAGACACGGGAGGAAGAATTAAAGTGTTACAGGACATGTGAACGTACAAAATATGCTTTCGTTCAGCACAGAGAGTACTAAATGAAACTTGACTGTTGGTTTACTGTTGGGTTATTTATCCAAACTGGGCCGAATGACAGCGTAATGACACTAAAAAGCTACATTTTTACTTAAAACTGTCACAAATGTGTTGCAGGTTGTACAAAGCGATGAGAATATGACGTTTAAAACTGCAAATGATGCACATATTGTTAGCCAACAGCAACAAAATAGTGATATGTAAGTTAAAGAGCTGGAATACATTTAGTTTGGCTAAATAATGACACTAAATCACCAAAAACAACCCAATGACTTCGGTGGTTTTTTAACTCATGTTCAGTGGGTGAAGTTAACCCAGTTTTGTGGATCAATTTTGACCCAATGATTTTTAGCGTGTGCGCAGCCAAATATATCTCAAACGCACAGAACTTTATTTTAAACTCAAGTGGAGATCCAACATTTGCAAAAAGTGCTAAATATGTTGGAGTTTTAAGGGGAAATATGTATGAAATTCTGAATATTTGCCTCAGTGTGAACACCGTAGCTTCAGTGAACAAGCTGATACAAAATATAAAGTCTATGATTAGTTCAGAAAGTGAGGTATAAGAGGATTTCTCCAACTCTGAAGGGTGAAAATTGCCTGTAAAGTGGTTCATGAAGGAACAGCTACACAATATCAGCTCGTGTTAAAGCTCCTGTTGGTGAGATACTTGAGTCTTGAGTCTCATTCTCCAACTCGTCAAATACTAATGCTATGATCCCAAAGCTTCAGTATTTGACACTCAAAAATCAGCTATTTTACCAGCAGGAGCTTTAAAGGAAACTTCCGTACAACCTGAGTAAACTCACTCAACACGTGGACAGATGATGATCTCATCTTTATTTAAGATGTCTCTAATTTCTTGTTTGTTTTGTTTTGTTTTGGAGCAAGTTGCCCCTTTAAAAATAATAATCAACGATCTGAGGAAACAGTAAAGGGAGGTAGATGAACTCACCCAATACATAAACATTACGTTTCCCGCGAGATGTATAAATAAAGTCTTTGACGATGACAATAAACTTTATTTATACAACAGCACCTTTAAAAACAAAGCTCTTTCTTTCTTTCTCAAAAAAAAAAAAGTGTTTCCCAACAATGGCTTTAGCTTGTGAACCCTTGAAACAAACCAGTCTATTTGCAAAAACCCTCGTCATTGCTTGTTAGGTCTACACATCTTGTTCCTTGTCACAGAAAAAGTTAAACAAAGATTGAAGGAACGTCTGAAAATATATGTCTTTTCTGCTCTCCTGTCCCGTTAATCATCCCACGACCCCCTCTGATGTCTCCTGGTTGGGAGCTCGTGCATTATATCATTCAACATGTCGTGAAAAACAATCTTCCCAATGGGAATCCTTTCATGGATCCCAGGTGGCCCCCTTGTTAAAGTGCACCACTGCTGGATGATCCAGCCCCTGTGACCACTGCTGCCCCCTGGTGTCAGAACACAGACACAGCAGCAGGAGGTGAGGGTCTGATCTGAGTGTCTGTGATGTGGTGTCGCCCCCTGGTGGACACAGTTTTACTGCTGTTATCTTCACAAAGAGGAATCTGTGTGTGTCTGTGTGTGTGTGTGTCCATCTGATAAGTTTTCAGCCTTGAAAATTTGGAAAAGATTATTTTGTTCTGAGGTCAAACCAAGCAGATAAAGCAACTTTTAAAAATACCTTCCCTTCACCGTCCTGCCAAGACTGATTCTGCTGCAGTACGGTCAAATCAATCACACCGGAGAGCATCTTCAGCCCTGGGAAGATGTTTTTTTCAGTCATTTGTAGCCTCATTTATATTTTGAAGGAGCGAGCAAGCTTTGACACTTCACCACAATATGTTTGTTTTCTTGTGTTAAAGGGATAATGAACATTTTTGTATTTATTTAAAGGTGCACTGTCTAGTTTTGTACAAGAAAATCAAACTCAGAGAGGTAATATTTACAATATTATTGAGGCAATATTACAAAATTACAACCTAACTAAATAAACAAGCCATGCCCTGGAGAATAAGGCCCCAAGAACAACTTGAAAAGTGGCTATTTTGAAGGATCCTGCAAATACAAACAAAGTAAAATAATACAAAATTGTGTTTTCCTCTCGATTTTCCTTCCCCAGAACTACACTACTATTGCACCTTTAATATGTCTTGTATTGTTACGACTGCAGCTTATATTTACGCAGATTTCTACACTGAAGTGATATAAAAAATAAACTAAATTAATTTTAGTTAATTTTAATCCTTGATTATTGTAACTGTTGCTGTGCAGATTTATCACATATTGTCCTTCTTAAATGTGCACATTTATTAAGTGCACACAAATTAAATCAGTCAGTCAGTCAGTCAGATTAGGCTGCTGGTTATTTCTGTAAAGATGGTGATAAAAATGATCTTTGATGGCAGAATTATTATCAGTCATGGCTTTAAACATTGAAGGAGATCAGGTAAATGTTTCTGTACAGAACAGAAACAAAAATATAATACAACATTATTTCATCGTACTTAATGTTACAAACACTGAACACAATTTATATAAATAGAATTATATTAAAAAAAACATCATTTTCATAATTTTGTCACTGTTTGGAGGTGAAGGTGCCCCAGATCCTCCTCACGACGCTCCACATCTGGATGTGGGTGTCACAGGCCCAGCTGTGCGCACCTCTCTGCTCCCCAGGATGTTGTGCATTGAAAAGAAAAACCACACATCTAACACCACACCTGTCGTTTTCTTTCCCACTTTTTTTTTTTTATCGCTATATTAGTGACTGAATTATCAGGTTTGCAGCGGTAGACGTGTGCGTAAAAACGCTTCGTCAGTGCGCCCGCAGCCAGCGGGAGTCCCGGCGGTTCAGGGTGAGGAAAGTGAATATAAATATTACGGAGTCACCTTTATCTTACAACATGTGTGGGTGTTATTGTTACTCAACAAGCACACAACAGTTTGACCTCTGACCCTTTAGAAAAGAGCTGGAAAAGAGCATCTTAGTGACAAACGTGACCCTTTAATTTGATTTATTTGTATTTTTAGAGATTTCTCACAGCCACCCATCCAATAAATGACTTATAACCATTCATTAACTCTTAATTCCACCTTATAAACTCTTATAAAGAGTGCGTTTTTTTTTTTACTGGTTGGCTCGTTTGTTTTAATTCTTACCAACTGGAGGAAACAGCTCATGTGCACACCATCAGAGGATATTATACTACACCTAAAACATGCTTTCCTGAGGGGATCAGGTACCACTGTCTCTGCGCTCTCGCAGCTTTTGGGGCTCATTTATCTCCGTGTTTCATGCGCTTTGTTTGGACGCATTTGTAACCCCTCCTAACTACCCTGAAATCACGTCTCGGTGGTTTACAAAATTGCCATCAAAGACGTGTTTGTTCCTCCTTGGTGTCCCCCTTTTTTTTTTTTCCAGAGGTGTCTGCTTGTACGTTTATTCCGGTGTAAACATGTTTCATGCCTCTCAAACATCCACCTCCAGCCAGCGAACAAGGGATCAATATGTAAATCGACTCAAGACTTTTCCCCCCGCGATGCCTGCGTCCAGGAGAGGCGATAAGCTTGAGAGAATAAACGGGAGTTGGTTAGTTAGGAGGCATAGTCGGGGATTATCCCCAAACTTGCCCCGGGGTTTGGCTCTCCTGCGCGCAACCGGACGGGCGTCTGTTCACCGCGGCCGGATAGGACCTGCAGGGCCCCGGGGCGCAGACTGACAGGCTCCCCGGGCCGCCCCCCCCCCTCCACCACCACCACCACCACCACCACCACCACCACGACTCGCTCCGCATGGAGATTACAGGGTGGCAACGCGGCTGGTATCTCTGTGAACATACACACATATACGCATAGAAAGAGGTGAGATGATGTCGGAGCGCCCGCGGCTGCAGCCATGCCCGCAAAGAACTGATGCTCGAGCCTCACACGGCTATCACACACCCCAGCCCCGTGTGATGAGCCGATACAGACCAACTCTGTTCGGCTGACAAAGAGGGAATTGTTTGCTGAAAGGTCAGACGCCTGAGGGGCTCCAGTACAGCAAGTAGAGCTATGGGAGATAAAAAAAAAAAAACTGCCCTTCTTTTAGTCATATCTGCACTGAGGGAGGCTTTGATAAAACCTGCTCCTTCACATCAACATGCGGATCTGGAATAAAAAATGAAGGCTCTGGGCTCTAAAAGTGCTTTCATCAGCCTTGTACTTCCCCTCAGATTGATCTATTTTAACTTTTGTGACTAAAGCAACATTTTGAATGTGCAAACAAACACGAAACACACGGAAGCTCAGATATATGATTTATTCTTTTAATTTACTCATTACACTCTATATATACAGCATCTCAGGGTATAAATAATCTCTGATGATGTAAAATCTACATATATTTTCCTTTTTTTTTTTTTGGTACAGCAGGTGTTTTTTTCAAGACAAAGAAGAACAGCCTACACACACACAGAATATTTTTGATATTAACCTCACAACAAACTGTTCATGATCTCCTTGGACATATCATAAATCACACATTTTGGTGAAGGGGTTAGTCTTCAGTTGAAACATTTACTGATGCTCTGGATGGGACACCGTGAAAGAAAAATCAACAAAAACACAAGTTTTTGCGTCATTACAATCAGAAACATGACAGGATGATGGCAACTGGCGATTGTCTTTGTTTTCAGGGGTCTTCAGGAGAGCAAACAGAACAAAAATGCTGTTTTTTAACCACTTCCTGTTTCAGTTCCTCCCTCTACCCTCTCTTTATGATTGGCTGACGGCAGCAGCAGGCGCGGCGTTGGCCACGGCGTTGGCGGCGCCCATGCGCAGCAGTTCCTTCCTTTGCGTGAGGATGATGTCGAAGCTGGACTGCAGGCGGTTCTGCTGCTCCTGGATGCGGCTCTGCAGGGTGCGGACCCAGCGGATAAGCGCCAGGCGGCGGTACATGGTCAGCTGCACCTGGTGCTTCTCCATCTCCTGGGCCTTGAAGCGCTCGCGGTCTCGCAGCGTCCACACGGGGTCCATCAGCTCTGTCAGGTCGGCGTCGGCGTCGGAGTCTGAGGAGCCTTCTTCTTCGTCTTGCTCTTCTGCTCCTTCCTCCAGGAGGTTTCCCAGGTTTCTTCCTTTCTGCGGCTTGCGACTGAAGCTTCTCTGTCGTACAGCTGGATCTCGGTTGCTGTTTCCGTCTTCCTGGTGGTTGGATTTGGGTTCCCCGACTCCGATGCGGTCCCAGCCTCCCATGAGCATCCCTTCGCCCGCGCTGTCCAGGTTGAGAGAGGACATGCTGCCACCGGACTGGTAGCTGAACTCAGAATCGGATTCGCTGTCTCCCCATTCGTCATCGTCTTCCATGAGGCTGCTTTTCCTCCTCTGCTGCTCCTTCTTCAGTCTCTGCTTCTCCTCATTCTGGCTCATCATCACCCTCCTCACCTCTTCCTCCATCCGACCTTCCTCTGCTCCGTCAGGAGGCACTCGGCCGTAACCATCATCCCCGCACTCTATTTCAGGCAGGGGCTCCAGAGTGCTCCAGCAGGGCAGACGGGAGCGTGGAGACAGAAGCCCTGAGCCGTGGTGATACCCAGAAGACGGCGAGGAGTTCGGAGGGTCACGACCCAGCGGACCTAAGTTGCGTGGACGCACCTGGTTTCGGTTCTCATCTCCTCCTCCTCCTCCCCGATTGCCTGTGAAGTCATCGTCACCTTTGCCAGGCAGGAAGTTGAAGTTGCCATCTTTGTCACCCTTCCTGTTTCTCAGCGAGGAGGAGGAGCCGTTGTTGGAGCGTCCTTGCCCTCCATAGGCCGAGTTCAAAGGCTGGTCCTGATGGTGAAGCATCACTGACCTCGACTGAGACTCACTGAAATGACAAAAGACAGAACATTCAAGAACTTAAAGAGACAAACAAGTGTTTCACTACAAATTGCCTACACATACAGTCCTAAAAAAAAGTTGTCAGATTGCTGTTTTCTTTGTCATTTATGACAGTAAATGAAGAGTCTTTGGGTTTTGGACTGTTGGTCGGACAAAAGAAGCAATTTGAAGACGTCACTTTGGGCTCTGGGGAATTGTGATGAGAAATTCCTTTTACATTTTATAGACTAATGATGAAAATAATTGGCAGATTAATCATTAATTGCACTCTAAACTTTCTTGAGATGCATATACCATGAAAGACAACATCACGTTGCCTTCAGCATTAAGTCAATTGATCGAGTTGAGCTGAAATGTGTCCACAGTGGGCATCATGGCGGCCCAATAGTCGAGATCCATACCATGTGACTGCAATAGGGCTGCAATTTAAGATTATTGTAAATATCGATCAATCTTGTAAATCAAGTAAAAATGATTAATTGTTTAATCTATTGAATGTCAAAAAAATGTGAAAAAACAGTTTCCAAGAGTCTAAAGTGACATCTCCAAAACATTTTTGTCAAACCAACAGTCCAAAACCCCAAAAACTCTTCATTTACTGTCATAAATGATCGAGAAAAGCAGCAAATCCTTACATCGAAGAAGCTGGAACGAGCAAATGTTTGACATTTTTGCTTGAAAAATGACTTAAACGATTAATCGATTGTCCAAAAAGTTGCCAATAAGGTTAAACGATATATAACTTCAGCTGTGTGCGCATGCGTAACCGTCAAGGAAGGCAAACTATCTCAAACATGCCCTCCTACAACTTTTTTTGTGCTAAAGAGCAACATTTCCCAGTTTGATACTGATCTGGCATCTTTCTTGCATGTTGCCCCCTCCCCATTTTTCCTGTCTGTATCTTAGCTATCATCATCAAATAAAGAAAAAATTAGTCTTAAAGTATCAAAAACTGTCTTAAGTGTGTAATCTTAGCGTAGCTTTTGTACGTCTCCTTGCGTTTAGACAAAATTAACCGGCAAAGAAATGATATCGAGCGATCAAAAGCCCCAAAAGTAAACATCTCGCTGTCTTGAAGTTTTCCTTCTGAGGAAACTCTGAGTCATAACAGCACCAATCTACCGAAGTCACACTGTCCTCGCCACCACTGCTCTGTTTCTCCTGTTGTTCGTGTCACGAGTTTGATTTTTCCCCAGACAAAACTCGATGCTGTTCGATGGCAAGCTCGGCTTTTCCCCCAGAAGCTCGAGAGTCCTCAAAAACAAGCACGGCTCTTTTTTTTTACGAACTGCATCATCAGCCAACGACGAAGTGGCTTCGACGGGAACTTAAGAGGAAACGTGAGTCAGAACCGACCCGGCAGCTGAAAATTAGATGGATTCAAAACACAAGAACAACTGGACGTACGCGGATGAGCCGAAGCGACGATAAAACTGAGGAAGATTCAATCTGGTTCGCCGACTCACCCCACCCCAAACACACACACATGGACACACACACTTGAACACACACACCCTTGTATTTGTGCACACTCCACTTCTATTAGCATCAAATATTTACATGTCTCCTCAGAATGGAAATTTCTCTAATCCTGACTTCAGGCTGCTGTCAATCAATCCCCCCTCTCCTCTCCTCATCTCCTCCTCATCTCCTCATCTCCTCTCCTGCTTCCTCTGTTTCCTCTGTGCATGCGCGTTCACGTGGTGCTGAAGGACAGCGACCGTGGCGTTGTCGGGGGCGCGCACGGGCTGATGATGGATCACGAGGAGGGGGGAAAAAACGTCATATATTGACGAATTTTAACAATAAAAATAATATATTTCGTTGTAGTATAACGCGTAGTCTGTTTACGGGTATATTCACAGTATTTTTTACTCTAAATAAGGAGCAAAACGCGATGAAAAAAAGGAGGAAAATATACCAAAATAGTCCCGCTCCTGGCCGGATGTGTCTGATCTGTGAGAAAAGATGTCTGTCTGTGAGAGGACGACGGCGGAAAACACGACCAATGGCGCCCAACGACTGCATATTAACGGATTAGCGATGAAACACAACGCAAAACACGACAATCCATCTAAAAAAACCTCGATATTCCCTCTAAAGGTGTTAAAAAATGAAGAAAATCAGAGTATTTGGTGCTCGTCCGGCGTTATGTAACGCTCACCCCATGTCAGCGCTGTCTCGTCTCCGTCCCTCGTCAGTAAAAACGAGCTTCCCGTCCTTTCATCTCCTATTTGTCGGTCGCGAGAAGTCAAATGACGGGACGGTGGTTTATTTGCATGATGTTCTGGTTTGTTCTTACCTTTCCTTTGGTTTGCTGTTTCCCGAGGAGAAGCCGGACCACTGCGCCCTCCCAGTCCTCCCCTCCTCCTCCTCCTCCTCCTCCTCCTCCGACGACCCTCCTATGTGATGTTTATCTTCCTCCCTCCTCCTCCTCCTCCTCCGGCCACAGTGGTTCTGGCTGACTGGTAAGACTTCCTGAACTGGGCTGGGACCGGTGGGAAAGGGAAACCATGGGAGGGTGAATAGAAACAATGGGAGCACAGAGAGGGGCTGTAATGTTTTATATATAAAGAAGCTAAAACTAAAAACACATCAGCACACGAGTCACAGGACTTATAACAAAGATTGTCAATTGTTATTTGACTTTTAATGTACAGCAACAGATTCCCCACAGCCACATGACGACATGGTGTTAACCTCATTACACGGTTTGGCAAAAACAACAAGTTATAATACTTCTGTTGTGTGTTTTACCGCCTATATACAGCGACAAAGAGCCGAGGTTCTTCTGTTTGTCAGTAAATCACAGGGTCGCACAGCTAAATTGTTAGCTGCGGGCTGTATGACTGGCTTAATGTTAGCTGAAGATAAAACACAAGCAGTTAAACTGGAAACCAAAAGGTAAAAAACAACAACATGGAGGGAAGTGTTGACAACTGTTGCTCTTTGCTAGCTATCCTTAGCCGTAGCTAGCAACTGTTAGCCCCCCTAGTTACTGTCGCTAGGTCGGCCAAGCTCGAAAATAAGAAACATAGACAAAGAAGAAAGGAAAAAACTTAATTAATACAGTTTGTTTTTATTCCTGACCACGGTGTTGATTTTTTATACGTTAGCTAGCTTTAACAAAGGATATGACAAAGGATGTTACATTAAAATCTGGACACAGCGTTGGAGGCATTGGAGGATAGCTAGCAAATGTCGGTCCCTATGTTTTTAGAGCTACCTTCAAATTCTGGCAATATTTTACAAATTACATCTTTAAAGCAAAAAACCCGAACTGCTCAACCAAACTTTGCCATGTTTTGATCGTTCTGGTGGTCTACTAACAAACCGTCGACCACCAGAAGCAGCTAAATCTGGCGAAATTTGGTTAAAAGTTCATTTCTGGGGTAATACTTTACTTTAAAGGTGTAATTTGTTAAAAAGGTAGCTCCAAAAACACGTATCACCAGAGAAACTGACACCTGCTGCTCTTCGCTAGCTATTCTTGGCTAAAGCTAGCTACTGTTAGCTAATTAGCTCATGGCTCTGTTAGCCTTGGCTATCCAGCTAATTCAATTTATCCAACCTGGATAAATCTAATCCAACCAGGTAAAAGTCATTAAGAATAACTGAAATAACCATACAGAATTAGCCAATCTTCTCGCTGATGGTCTCTTTGGCTTATGTAGGTCATATAGAGGCGTCTGTACTAAATTGAGACATTATTAATCTCTTAAATCTGCCTATAACTACAGGATAAAGTGTGTTAAACAATTAATTAAATGTTTATATAATGCTCACGGATGCTAAATAGCCTAGTTGGGTATGTATAGATGTAGGTTACATATTGCCTTTGTTTGAATGGCATTCACTTTTATTCTACATGAGCTTGCGTGGTGGACTTTTGCTATATGATTTATGTATTTAATTATGTTTCATTCATCTTATGTTCAAGCCTGGACATCACCTTACAAGACAAATATCACAATGGGAATGATAAGTTAAAGATCTCCTCCAGACACATTTTAGTCTTAAACTATCAAATCAAAAAATCTGAAGTCAAGTTATAATTATGTAAAACATTTAACTATTGGACAGAAGCTTCCTCTTCTGTTTGCGTGCTGGAGGTTTCAAGTTTAGAACATCACACTTACGTAAAAACTGCATATTAAACCATGAATCACTTCTGAACAAGTTGTGATGTCCTAAAATTATGCTCACACACTTGTAAAACTCCTATTTTCCTTCCTCCTTCGGCAATATGGAAACAGCCTCCGAGTGTCAAACTCATTCAGCACAGTGACTTATTTATTCGTTCATCACTTCATCTCAAGAGCAGCACTGAGGGACTTCAACAAACCTTTTCTTGTACAACCCCTGTGTTATATAATGCCTGATAATTGTATCTTGAAGCACAAACAGTGAAGTAACAGTTTGGAGAACACACTTCTGAGTCGAGTGGGAAAAAAAACAGCTACATTTTCACACGCAAATGTCCAAAACTGCTTCCTAGGACGTCACTTGCATGTATGAATAGACTTACTGCATCTATTTCTTCAAAAGTAGATTTTTATATGAGAGGATATGATATTTTGATATTAAATTTTTGGGGGGATCATCCAGGTCATGATATATCTAAGTGCTATACAGAGGAAACTGGACGTTTCACTTCTGGATCAAGGGTTTTTCAACAAGATCCAAGTTGTGTAATTGTTACGCCGAGTGTACACATACACTTGTGTGAAATTGTTGCACAACCAGAGTGACAAAACAACTTGAATCTTGTTGGAAAGATCCCTTTTACAGACTGACTGTCTGCAGACATCCCTCTGAAGGTCTGACCAGACCAAAAAACCTTGTACTTTTGATGTTAGTTCTGCTCTGTCCTACTGCTTCACACTCACATATAGTCATTTAAATGCCATTAAAACAAACAGGGTCTAAGACAAAATCACATGCAGTATCAATGAGTATGTCTGCATCAGAAACAGAGTCCACCAAGCACCACATGTAGATCCGTTGGGTGAGTAAATCTCATAAGACTCGCCGCCACACTGACAGATTGTACTGAAAGTCATTTAATGAAAACCTCTGCCGAGCGTCTCTGTTGTGTTTTGGTGTCGTTTACTGCCGTAGATTTATTTCTACCTCTCTCCTCTGCTGTCTGTCTGTCTGTGTTTGACACTCAGAGGGACTTCGTGGTGCATTCAAGTGCACGTCTTAAACTCCTAAATCTACATCACTTCGCAGGGATACGTGCAACGACCAAGGACAGCACTGACAGTGACATCATGGTGTGCACCTCATAAAAAATTTAAATGACAGTGTCAGGGCATAAGAGTCTAACAATAGCAGCGGGCGTCAGTACAGAAAAACTTGTTAAAAATTGAAAATTGAATCAAATCGCGACCTTAAAATCGAACATCAAATCGATTTGTGGATTTGGAGAATCGTGACACCAACGAAAAATGTACAGAAACAGGATATAAAAAGCAGTAAAAAGGTGCGACGTTAAAAATGTATAAAGCAGTAAGTACAGTAATGGTGTAAATTGCATTAAAAGCTATAATAGCTGAAGGTGCAGCAGCAGTAAAGTTGTAGTAATGTGCATATACATTCATTAAAGGAGAAACAGTGAAAGCATCATGAGTCTTTAATAGACGTGTGACTTAAAAGAGGGAAAAAACATCATCTGTTGCTTTTATTCGGTTGTTTCTCTCTCCACATTCTTCTTATTGAATTCAACAAGCGAGGTCATGCCCATCCTCTGGTGTTTGTCGCACAGCATTCTGGGAAATGGAGGAAATCCCACAGTGGATTTGTAACCAGAGCTTTCTGGCTCGCTGAGTGTCATCGGAGGATGATTCTTCGTTTTTTCACAGCATCACAGGTGAGGCTCAAGGCATCGATACTGTTACCCACAATGCAACAGTGACAGGCAACGTCATACCTCCAGTTCCAGCAAAAGAAAACAGAGGACTGCAGGATTTTGTTGCAGTGTGATTTTTTATTTTTTTTGCAAACTGGTGACTGGCTGCTTTTGTGACTGTCAGTCTCAGATCTGAGGGCACGGCAGTTAAATGTGTGTGTGTGTGAGAGAGAGTGTGTGTTCATGCATGTCTAGAGGTAGGTGTGTGTGTGTGTGTGTGTGTGTGTGTGTGTGGTATAGAGAGGCTACATCAGACAGACTTAACAAGTGTTCTCTGCCTCTCTCCACCCTGCTCTCATCCCCCTGACATGTCGTCGCTGGCGGCAGCAAAAAAAACCTTCTTCTCTCTCCACACACACACACACACACACACACACACACACACACACACACACACACACACACACACACACACACACATCTATCCCTATCTCCCCCCCACCACCACCCCTCTTCTTTCTCCTTCAACAACATCCCCATTCAAGTGCATCAGCTTCAGGCGTCCTTCCTCCCCCCCCTCCCTCCCCTCCTCTCCCCATCGTTCACTAGTAGCCTAAGCACATAAAAAATACATCAAACACAGCCGTCCGCCCAAGGCCTCGTCACACGCAAAATCATCCCTCCCTCCCTGCATCTCTCCCTCTCCCCTCTCTAAAAAAGAAAAAACCCAAGTTACAAAAGACAACCACAGAGGACACTGATAGGAGGAGAGATAGACTGAACTCGCTGGACTGAGGGGTCGTCTGTGAGGCCTCCTGAGGGAAGAAGACAGATTATTATAATGTTAACACTCCCCCCCCTCTCCACCCCGCCCTCTTCACAGAGTAAAAAAAGGAGCATGACTTACCTTGCGCATAATAAGACCTTGTTTGAATTGCACACAGCCCGCAGCGCCATGACCCACTTCCCTCAGTTCGGCTCCACATCTGCTCCAGCACCAGTCTTCGGCTGTGACAGTGGCCCAGGGCGGCCGGCAGCACCCAGGGGCCACACTGTCAGATCCTCGGCGCTGAGATGCACAGAGACTGTAAAAAAAAAAAAAAGGAGAGAAGCCTGCTGGACCTCCAGCTCACAGCCAAGCGCTCTTAAAAAAATCAGACAAATCAGCCAAGACGTGCTAAATTGAACCGCTAATCCAGCACGAGGGTTTGCTTTTTGCACACTAATTACACACTTTTATTTTAGGCATGGACGTGAGTAGACACACGTACAGTGCACACGTCATGACACAAGCTCACACACACATATATACACTCCCCTTTGGGTGCTACAGCTCATGTTTCTCTTCAATTATTCCACCCTCTGCCCTCTCTCCTCCTCATAATCTGAATAAAGCCAGATCCGTGTCCTCTAGATATTTAGAAGCCGGGCCTCGATGCCAAAACATGTAACCTTCCTCTTCTTTCAAGTGTGGAGTGAATTGGGAGTAAAGGGAGAGGAAGAGGAGAGAGAGGAAGGGTGGCGTTAGTGCGTTGACCTCGTAATTCCCTCTCGGGGGTTAAACAAAGTTGTGAATTTCAGTTTGGAGGAGCTGGTGTTGATGCACAGAAAAGGAAAGAATTATGCCAAAGCTGCATTACTTCTCCAACTTCCTATTAAATTCTAATTAGGATTGATTTCTTGACCCTGCAAACAGACCCTCAGGATCTGGAGTCAGGTCTTTATCTCGATTAATTGCATCGTAATGGCTCAAAGATAATGATAGACGCGGCTCAATGCGAAAAAATCATATTATTCCTCTGCCTCTCGGCTCTTAAAACCTCACAGAAATCCAGTGATGTTCTGAGACTCTCAACTCAAACAAAACTGACAAAAGGTAAAAATGTAATCAGTGCTTTAACAACAGCAGGATTAAGCCACAGTGTGCCTGCAGGTGAAGCAGCCTGCTGTAGGCGGGGGCCCACCATGGGGTTCATTCCAGACCCTCCTGGCGTTGGCCCCTAATGATGTGTAATGGGGCCTCCTGCGCCCATTCCTAACCCCGGGACCTCCTGCTAATCACCGTGGCTACTAATGAGATGGAGAGACTTGAAAGGGCTCGTTAGAGGACCCTCCCTTTAATGCAGGCCTATTATTAGCCGCTTACCAAATCATTAGTCTCTAAACTGCAATTATGCTTTAAACCAGGAAGAAAAAGTGAAAGAAAGAGTGAGAGGAGTCCAGAAGTGTGGAGATGTACAGCAAAGGACAGGGAGAGGTGGATTTGCATCCCTGCCCCGACAAAAACCTCGATGTTTCCCCACAAATGAACAGGAATGAAACCTGTGAAACTCTGGTGAAGTTCGCAGTTTTTTTAATGTTTCTTTATGATCTAAGTTGTGTTTCACACTTGTTTCCAGTGGCCTTTGGTGTGTGCGGATCTGAGACACTTTTCCCCTTTTAAACTCAAGTGGGATCAAAGTAAGATCTCTTAGAGCAACATTATCGGCACTACAACCACACACAACCAGCTAACGTCGGACAAGCCGTGTCCTCCAGCTGCTGGATATACTCTCATTGATTTAAACCTAACCGCTAATTGCTGCTAACTGTAGCTGCTGCTAGCTAGTTAGCTCAGTTGGCCTTGCAGCTAGATGACTCTGCCTCAGACCGTAGTAGGTTTTGGAGCACCAAGGGCTTTTTGGTATTTTCACCAGAGCCACAGCCGGGCCAGCGGCCTCTACGAACATCATGACAGAAGCAAAGAGACCGAAGAAGATGTTGAGAGAGGAAGCTAAGCTAAGAGAGAAAGTGAAAGAGCAAGAGGCAAGAGCAACTCTCAGACTGGCTTTTAGTTGTTGGCTTCACGAAATAAGAGTTAATAAGAGAAATTTATGACAAGCAATCCATTGAATATTTCCTGTCAAAACCACAATTGTCAACCTTTAAAATGGCGCTAGAGAAAAATCAAGACATCACCAACACTTTAAATACATATCAGGCCTGTTACACATCCCCTGACCATCTCTAAGTGCTACTGACGAGAGAATACAGGAGCAAGAAGAGCGATTTCTTAAAATACACTTTTATTTACAACGTAAAACAAATACATTTCAATCATACAAATATCCACTATCATTAACAACCAAATCAATCCTATTTACATGATAAAAACATTCTTAATGGACGTCTGTCAGTCCAGGCAGAAATGATTTAAAATTTTAGACACAAGCTGAACAAGTGAACAGCAGACGTGTGCGAGAAAAAACATCAGCAGATGAGTCAGTGGTGCTCTTAGTTCGCCGTTTAAAGGCGTAAATGTAAACATACAAGCATCTGTATTTGTGTTTCACGGAGGGATCTTTATCATTCCCCCCCCCCTTCATCTTGGAAGTCTTATTGGTGAAACATTTGACGAGGTCGGTCAGTTCTGGCTGCTCTCCAGCCTGATGATGATGATGATGATGATGATCCTTCAGTTAGTGTGTTTTGACCTCAGTGGCCGAGGAAGTTGAAGATGCTCCTCTGGGGGCCTTTAGTCTGTCCAGCAGGTGTGTTCTCCCTGCAGACCCTCTTTGCTGCTGGGTTCACTGCTCCCACCGGCCCCCTCTTCTTCATCATCTGAGGGGCAAAACACATCCAAAGTTTAAAGACACATGTGCAAAACTATACAAACTTGATGAGCACTGATAAAATGACTACAGTGGTGAATCCTGTGATAAAACAAACTGCCCAGCAACAGTCATTCTTGCATTTATACTTCATATTATCTAACAGGAGCAGTGGGCTTTGGCTCCACCTAGTGTCATAAATGTAGAAGACATCAGAATCAATAATGTCACCCATTACCCTCACATGACTATCACACTGAACAAGATCTTTGGAAAATATTTTGTTTGTGTGCTTATTTTAGCACAGAGATCAGAGAAGAGACACGACCAGAGAAGATTGGGAAACCAAAACATATGACTGATCATTTTCAACTCGCGCATTAGCTTCTAGAAATATGAAAACAGTTTTAAAGCATGTCCTCTGACCTAACACGACATTTAGAGATAATCTGTCTGGTAGACTGAAGAGATGAGAAGGTAAATTTTAGAGTTAAGTCGGAGGCGTCAGCAGCACCAGGAGTCTACTGAGGTCAGTGCAGTTAAATTATTGTTATAAACTCATGGGTGTAACATGCAGGCTGTGATTTGCAACATAACATCATTTCCCTCTCTACTCCCTATGAAACATTTATCTAATCAAAACAAACGTGACACTGCCAACATTTGCAGGCTTCATACACCTCTTTAAGAGTCAACTTCAAGCACTTTCAAGGTACCTAAAACAAAGAAATTCAAGACTCTCAAAGCCTTTATCATCACGTCTAAACTGATACAACAAAGGAATAGCAGAAAATAAAGTTTACAGAATTCCTTTATCAGGACAGCAATCCATGTATATTGTCACTTTATTTATTTATTTACCGGCTGTTTTATTAACTTTGATTGTATGTTTTGATAGCAGGAGACCAAGAAATATGCCACCGGGATCATTTCATTTCAAATATTTAGATTTGTGGTTTGCTTGAGAGCTTTCCAAGATGAAACAACAGATTATTTTAAGAGATAGGGTATTTTTGAAGGAGAATATTCAAATTTAGGGATGCACATTACGGTCAACAGTAATATATTGTGATTAATTTGACAGATATTGCAACTATGATGTGATTCATGATGAGCGGGAATGATCATTTTTGCATCAGAATTTCCATTTTCATTAAAAAAACAAAAAACAAAACAACAATCTTGACTTTTTTGTCAAATATTCTGACAGCTTCTGTGATTTCGACTACATCTCAATTAATCGTGCAGCCTTATTCAAATTCGAGCACAGCTGTATTCCTAACCTCGAAAACGTAACGATCAGTGTGAACACTCGTTAGCTGGTTACCATTTAAGTATGTGGTGTGAGAGGGCCGCTCCAGCTGAAAGACCCAAAGCTGGCCATGAGTAGTTGAAATGTTTTTTTTTAAAGCCATATTGCCATTGAAAAGACTGTACACATGAGGAGGAACCTCTGGAGACTTCTTTTACATTGCATTCGTACTTCTGTAAAGTTTTGGCAGACTTTTCTTTGTCTGGCATTTCTTTGTTTTGTTTGACATTATTCTTTTATGTTCTGTACCCGTTTCTATTGTCTTTTGGTGTTGTGTTATTGGCTGTTATGTGGACAGAATAACAATAAATTCTACCTCGACCTTTCTATGGTGAGATAACATCAATGTTTTAAATGAGATAATAATTTACCAAGCCCCTTGGTGTATTAAAGACATTTTGTATATTCAGCTTTAAACATCTGAGGGGCAAGATGGGATTTTATGGTTTGATTGTGATGCTTTGAAGCTCGTTCTGCGTCTCTTCAGTGAGTCTCTTTTCCCTCACCTGTTTCTGGGGAGCATCTGAGGTCGAGTTGTCCTTCTCAGGAGACAGAGTCTGAAACAGGAATCCTCGGCTGTTTCTGGGCGCCAGAGGATTCCCCTCTGAGATTGACGCCAGCTTCTGGAGGACGGAGTGAGGCTGACTCAGTAGCGAGCCTCTTCTCACCTGGCAGAGATAAATAAAACATAAGTCTCAGACTGACCTTGTTCACTTCACAGAGAATATGTAATGAACTTTGCTGGTTAAATATTTAAGAGGCAAGTGGCCAAAATCTCACTCTGCACCATTTTGGATCATTTTTAGTGAGGGGGTTTGGTTTTACAGAAGTCAGTACCAAGCTGAAAACTGATCTTTATACTCCACTGGCCAGTCTAGCTGGCAACTAAAGCTTTACACTTGATGGCTGCCTGTCTGAAAAAATGGCTGATAAAGTAAACAAACCTCCTAATTATAACATTTTTCTGTTAGTTATGTTACAACAAAAATATGTATTCCAAAAGAAACCAAGTTAAAATTATACTGAAAAAAAGTCTTAATATTTTATCAGTTGTTTTTGTCCTAAAACGTGACCAGTGTTAGTAAGCCGTCTCAAACAGGACTGAAGCTTAAATTGGTGTGATAAAATGAGAAATCCCTGATGATACCAAACAAAATGAAACAGAATAATAATAAGTCAGAAAAGCAAATGAAACCAAGATTCATGATTTGTAACTATTAGGGGTGGCAGTGACGTACCTGTAAGGGCTGTGAAGGTTTCTGGAAGGGGTTGAGAGCTGCTGAGGTCTTCTCTGGTTGTGGTGCCACAGGAGGTTCTGGTGTGGAAAAGTTGGGAAGTTACAGAACAGACAAAAAGAAAAGATGCTCCTCTAAAAATTCATAGTTAGCCGATTTAAAGCAAAAATGAAAAAAATCTCTTTGTTTCAAGTCTATTCCTAAATAAGAACAAAAATTCCTGCACACTGCCATCTTCGCTTGCATCAGGAAAATTTGGTGACAACATTTTCATCCTTAATCAGGTCGTGTTTTGCTCGGTGGTTCTGTACATCGGTCATCCTGAAATGTTTTTATCTCTACACACTGATGAAAAGCACTTTGAAACTTTGTTTTGAAAGGTAAATGAGTTCAAGTGGTTAAAATGCCCTTTAAAATCTGACTAACTTCCTGCTGTAGCGCCATGTTTATCATTTGGATCTGAGGATGTGAAGTGGCTGCTAACAAAAAGTCATTAATATTACATGTCGCCACTCTGTTTTAGTCACATTTCTTTTTCCGGGAACACACGAATGCCACAACTGTCGGGAAACAAACGCTTGTCATTTAGCAGTGACAGTGTTGGCAGCACTTTCTGCTCAGTGTCCGGGTTAGTTTAGTTTAGTTTGCTGGGACACATGCCAGTGTTTTGTTGCAATCACAGTGTTTGAGTGTGAGTGTGTGTGTCTCTGTTTTATCTCCAAAGCTCTGTTGCACATCAGGTGGAGTTACCAACGGCCTTCTCAACTCTCAGTGCTGAGCAGAACAAGACGCACAGAGAAACTAAGACTCTAAGATTAGACTCTGCTAAAACTTTGTGAACTGTTTATCACACCTTCACATTCATCTCTTCCAACTTCTAAAAGCTCAAATATTCCAGATTTAGACACAACAGCAATGTTCCCAAACTTTCAAATGACCTGCCTGGTGATTGAGTTTTCTTTCCACATGTTTGTTTGCTTTATAAAACTATTTTTATAACTGGACAAAAACACGTCGGACTTCTTGTGAGGCCTCGTATCAAACAGACCTTTTCTCTGCAGAGTCTTGGCAGTCAGTTTCTTGGCCAGCTTCATGAAATGACTGTCTTCCTCTCCAATCTTCTCATCATCTGCATCCAAATCTTCCCCTTTCTTGGCGCTCTGTTCAGACTGAGAAGACACAGAGAAAGGAATGAAGACAAAATAACAACACCCCCCACCGCAGAGGAGAGGGGATGACTCAACCACACAGGTCTTGAATGTACACACATGTAGCTTTTATTATTCTCTCTTAATCCTGCACGGCGTTTTGAAATCAACAAAGTCAATGCTGCAAATAGACTTTCATTAATGGCTCTTTACTATTAGCTTGTGTGTAGGTCTCTTAATATTACCTGTTCTCTGAGCCACTGTTCCCTCTCCAGTCTCTCCTTCCTCCTCTGGACCTCAGACTGGTCCACGTCATCTTCCTCCTCATCTTCCTCGCCCTCTGCTCCCGTCCCGTCCATGTTGAAACCATCATCTGGAGGAAGAAGTGAGAGAAACTCAGTGGTTTGTTGGAAGTTTAGTAAGGTTTGTAGAATATAAAACAAGATCTGATGTACTCAAAGCTCAAAACATACACTTACCATCCATTTTTCCCCCCACACTTTTAGATTGTTTCTCTCTTTAGATTATTTTTTAAGATTTATTTCATATTGAACACCAATTCCAGATACTTTAAGCGTACAGCCTGAGATTATTTTGTGATAAACACTGTTTTTCCCTCCATTTTTCTTTTTATCTCTTTTCCTTCTCTTAATTAATTACCGGTATATGTTTTTTCTTTCTTTCTGTAAACTCACCCATATTTTTCCAACGGAAGCGTCGAGCTCGTCCCGGACCGTCAGAGTGCAGGTCGCCATCAGCGAGATAACGCTCCTGGTAGAGCCTCAGACGACGCTTGTCATCATCCATTATCTGCTTCCTGTAGGAACATTTCATCTCTCGGTTTAAACCACTTAATTTCAGATATAAGATATCCAAGTTGAATTTTAACTACAGGATATTCCTGTTATGATTAGAGCAACGCTGGAGGAAACTCTCTGATGAGTATTAATGCAGTTTGAGCTTGAGACAAACCTAAAGACCAGCTGAACCCTGCAGTGGATAAACAACACTTCAAAACCATTTCCAATAACTTGACCAGATTTTTTAAAAGTCTTTGACAGTCATAAGGGGCATAAACCTTACAACTTAGTAAAGACACTTGACAACACGCTTAACGACTGGTCAGTAAATACTAGACTTTACTGGTTATATAGGTCTCCAACTGTCAAGTGCGTTACTGAAGGAAGGCACCAGATGGAATGAGATCCATTACTCACATGTGGATCTTGTTGACCTGGTCCTGCAGCTCTTCATCGGAGGGAAGCTCTTCAAGAAGCTCCTCTTCCTCGTATTCGCTCTCTCCGTCACCGTCCTCATCGTCGCTGCCCAGGTCACTGCCTGACAGCTCAGCCTCCGAGTCCAAGTAGTCAGTCAGACGCCTGTGAACACAACGAAGGAAACCGTTAAAAACCCTGTGCTACAGCGTGGATTATCTGATGGAAATTACGAATCCATTTCCTTTTTCCTACAAAGTTATACTTGATTCTACACTTACATTTTCTTCTTCTTCTTCTTCTTAACCCGATGGGATGCGAACACTCCCTGCATCTCCTCCTCCTCTATATCATCGTCGTCCTCCTCACCAGCTTCAGCCTCGTCCCCATCTTCATCCTGTCCATCATCGTCCTCCTCCTAAACACATAACTCATCTGTCACTTGCATTATAAAAGACACATTAAGTGGAACTTTAATGGAGACAGAGGTGTGTGTTGATCTTACCTGTTCACTATGACTTTCGACATCTGACAGGAGCCGGAACTCGCAGTCCTCTTCCTCCTCCTGCTCTTCCTCCTCTGGCTTCTTTTTACTTTATACAGAGAAAGCACTATGAGAATCTTGCAATTTCATACAAAATATTTCAATTATTATGACTTCAACACGTTATCAAAAGGAAACTGCTGGAGATATATAACATAATCTAAGTTCTGTGTACTGTACCTGTCTTGTACTGGTGAAGCTGAACGAGCAGAACCTAAAAATGGCAGCAAAAGAAACAAATGTAAATATTGTGTAACTGGAGGGAAAATGATTAAAAAGATGCTCATAACACTGTCAAACCTCTAAATCAAAATGTTGTGAGACAATCATATGTCCTTGAGCTTCCTCATAGTTAACAGGCTCCTATTGACAATAGAGCTGCAACGATTTGTCAATCAGTTAGTTGCTCTATTAACCTTTTCATCAAGTAAAAAATCTTCTTAAATGTGAGGATTTGCTGCTTTTCTTTGTCATTTATGACAGTAAATAAAGAGTCTGTGAGTTTTGGACCGCTGATTGGACAGAATAAGCAATCTAAAGACATTACATTGGGCTCTGGGAAATTGCGATGAGCACTTCTCACAATATTGACTTTTTATACACTAAACTCTTAATTGATTAATCATGTAAATAATCATCAGAATAATTGAAAATGAAAATAATTGTTAGTTGCAGGCCTACATAGAAAATAAGGGAGGTAGCAGACTCCTTTACCTGGACTTGGAAATTTCCCTGAGCACAGCCCCAGCAGCTGATCCATGGTATTATCAGATTCTTCATCCTCTCCTCTCTCCTTACTCTTCTCTGTTTCCATCTGTTCCTCTCCGGCCTGTGTTGGTGGAAACGCTCCCGAGCACAACCCGAGCAGCTCATCTTCCTGTGTAGATCCAAGACCTTTGGTCTGACTCGAGCCGCTCTCCGCTGTCCCGAAAACACCCGAACACAACCCCATCAGCTCCCCCATGTTGGCGTCCATTGCGTTTTCATCCAGGCTGTCCAGGATCAACTGTCTCTTGTGAGAGCGAGGTGCACCAGGGCGCGGCCCCACATTAAGGAAGCCATCTGCGTCGAGTAACTGAGAATGGGTGTCATCTTCCAGCGAGAAGCGACCTTGGGAGTCTCCTCCAAGACCGGGACCAGAAGCTGCTCCACCCAGAGGCCCCGAATCTGCTCCTGGAGATGGAGGTGCATACAAGTCTTGGGAGTCCTCGACAGGGAGGCAGAGAGAGGGCTCGGAGAGTTTTCCTGAACTCTGAAGGGAAAAGAGATGAAAAATTAAACCAGTTCATTTTGAAGCAAACAGTAATAAAAGGCTGAAAGAATTATTTTTATCCCACCTTGGAGGCAGAGCCGAGGAAGCTGGGCCTGAAGAGGCAGGGAGACGGGGAGCGGAAAATGGAGGAGTTGGGGACGTTTCTTCCTGCGGAGCGCTGATGACTCACAGGCTGGTAGGAGGTTATCATAGATCCCGCAAGCTCGAAGCTGCTGTTGTGGCTGTTATCCTTCACCAGGGACAAAGAGTCGTCCTCTTCTAGAGACGAGAGGGATTACAGAGTTTGGAAAAAAAAAAAAACTTACAAACTTGGCAAGTGTCCTTCCAAATAC
The DNA here is from genome assembly GCF_040436345.1 of Pagrus major. Lineage (NCBI taxonomy): Eukaryota > Metazoa > Chordata > Actinopteri > Spariformes > Sparidae > Pagrus > Pagrus major. The sequence continues at coordinate 13,209,149 of NC_133230.1, forward strand.
AGCACATTTAAGTGGAGCAGGCATTGTCGTCACGTAGTCGATATACATTAGTCTTTTGAGTGTAAAAAGTTTGGATAAACTGAGTGGGATCTTTCGCTGTACTCACCCATTTTATTGCTGCTGTCCTGTCCAGAAGGACCAGACCTTCTTACACCATCACTGAAAAGGAGAACAGTGCATGTCAACCTTTAATACCTTTATAGTTGGACAAAGAAGTAATTTCAAGACATTTATTTGGGCTCTGTGAAATTGTGACAAGCATTTTCACATTTCATAGACTAAACTATTAATTCAGAAAATAATCAGCAGATTATTGATAATGAAATGTTCATTAGTTGCTTAAAAACTCAAGTCACAATTACCCTGTGCGAGAGCAGGAGTTGCCCGGGAACAGCAAGAGTGTGCCGTCGGTGCTAACTGGGTCTGGAGTGGGCGAGGGTCTGTTCAGTGCAACAGGAGAAGGGCTCCTGACACTCTGGGCCACACTGCCTTCCTCCTCCTCCTCCTCACCATCATCACCTCCCAGTAACTCATCCACACCCTGGTAAAAGGGAAGATTGTGTTTGATGTGAATACACCGAGATAAATGTGAAGACGGTTGTTCCAAAGCAGCAAGAAACAAACAATCTGACCTCTTCTTCCTCAGAATCTGTCATATCTTCCTCCTCCTCTTCCTCCTCCCCACATTCTTCATTGTCAAGGCGATTCAGCTCGGCCTTGCGTGCCCTCTCCTCCTGTCTCCGCTGGGCCATGGCGAGCTGCAGGCGCTGCTTCAGAGTCAGCAGCTTCTCTCCTATGAAAAGATGAAGTTAGTCATGTCAGGAAGTCAACAATCAAAATTCTCTTAATCGCTGCCCTCTGCATGCACGTCATGTCTATGCATACCTGGTTTGGTTACCACAGGCTCCTCTGCTCCCTCTTTAACAGTGACAGTGACTGACTCAGTGTGCAGCTCTTCCTGACCAGACGGCGTGCTGTCTTTACGGATGATGTTAACCTGCATTGTTCGCTCTCCCTGAGGACGTGTGGGCGCCTTGACATGACGCAGGAAGCGGTTCTTCAGGGCCTCCAGACCTAGTATAAGAAGAGAGGTAAATAAAAGATCTAAATGCAATAGTAGATGGGTTTATTCTGACTCATAACACATTCTTTCTCTTAATCTCTTGTTCTAAAACTTCTAACACTCACCAGGGTTGAGCTCTGGAGGCTCAAGCTGAATAAAGGCTCCATCATCTGGGCACAATTTAACGACAGGTGGGGGGTCCAGTCCAAGCTTTTTCAGCATGGCAAATTTGTCCTTCTTGGGTTTAGTGTGTTGCTGTGATGAAGGCTCTGCTGCAGCTGGATCAGTGCTCCCACACTGAGTGGCTAAAGGCTCCTCCACAGCCTCAGATTTGGCCTCTTCTTGCAGAGCGTCAGAGTCAGACATTACTGCAGTCTTGCTTTGTTCTAAGGATGCAGGAGAGGTTTCTTCTCCAGAGTCAGATCTCGACACTGCATCTGTTGGGAGCGACTCCTGCAGACTCTCAGAGAGGTAAAGCATCGGTCCAGATTCCTGGTCGGGATCTTGGCTCTCAGTGGCTTCTCGGCCCTGGTCGAGTCTCTCTTGCTGCGGGGATGAGGTGGCGGCAGGGTGAGGTATAGGCTGGATCTGAGTGGACGACAGATCCAGAGAGGGAGAAGAGTCCTGCTCTGTAGATGGCTGCACAGGCTCACTGGGTGGATCGGTGGGAGGTGTCGGTTTCTCTAACATCACGGCTGAATACTTGGTGGACCTGACGAGAGATTTTCATTCATTAGTTTATGTCAGCCTTGACACTTCTGATTGTGTGTTTGACAGAAATAAATGTAAAACTTTCAAAAATTGTTTGAAAACAGATGTTAACTTCTGGCTAGCTTTTATAGCTTTTTCTATTTTGTTTGTCTTTACTTCAGCAGTGCCATGGCAGAACCCTCTGGCCGGACTCTCTTCTTGAAGAACTGGTCGATGGTCTTCGGCTCAGGGATGTGGTACGGCAGACCAAGTTCAGACTCTACAAAAGTGTCAAAGATGAAGACATAAGATTTATTTTTAAAGGTCTGAACCACACTTTTCAAGAGAAGGAGTTACGATAAAGAGATTAAAAGCGTTTCTTGTCTACTGACCTCTGACCAGCCTCTGGGACTCACTGTGGAGCTGCTTCATTGCCTCTTTGCTGGCGCGTGCAGCTTTCCTCTCCTGCAAACATCACACACATTGAGCATAAAACCACTTTTTGGTATTTCATATAAATTTTACAGCATTTAGAATAAATTTAAGAATTCTGACACTGCGTACCACACGCTGGGGCTTCTCTGCTGCCTCTTCATCCTCCTCCTCGTCCTCATCTTCCCCATTCAGGAGAGGATCCTGCAGAAATATTTAACCCGGATTACAGAAAGAACTGTCTAGAAAACATCTGCAAAACACTGTGCCACTCTTTTCACCACAACATTTCACTAACATTTCAATACCTTTAACAAATTCTGAGACAAGGAATACAGAGCTGTTTTGATTCAAGGTTAGAAATTCAAATAAATAATATAAGTTACAAAACATTTCAGAAATATTGAATAAGACATTTCATCTTTTTTTCCACCTTATGTTTTTTCATCCTCTGCTTGACAGCAGCTCTGATGGCCTCCAGAGACTCTTCTTCCTCCTCGTCCTCATCGCCCAGACCAGTGTCAAACAGGTCTGTGTCGCCCAGTGGACACCCACTGTCATTCAGAGCCCGAGCAGGAGGCGTGTTCTGTGGAAATGGTACAAAGTTGTGTTCAACTATACAATAAAATCCACATAAAGGATTCAAAATCTATAAAAATCAATCATTTCCTTGATGTAACACTGTAAAAAAAGAGTTATAAGAAGAAAAAATAGCTTCAATAACCTCGTTCGTTTCAGAGAACCGATCTTTCTTCTTCTTCAGTTTTTCCACAGCTTTGCTACGCTTCTCCTTTTTCTCCCGATGCCTCTGACTCTTCTCCCTTTTCTTCTGCTCCTTTGTCGATTCCTTCTCCTTCCTCACATCCTCCTGTTGCTCCTCCATTTCTCCATGTTCCTCCTGTTCAGGCTCACTGTCTTCGCTGTCAATGGGAGCGTGGCGTATTCTCTTACTTTTCTGCGCTCCTTTCTCTTTCCTCTCACTCTTTTCTTCGGCCTCTCCGGTCTCCATCTCATCACCGCTGGAAGCGGATAAGACAAGAGCTTCGGCCATGTGAACACTGCTCTCTGCAGCTGCCTCCTCTTCCTCGCTGTCACTGTCTCGGATGGCGTTACGATGTGGCTTTCTGTGAACTGTGATGTCTTCATCGTCATCAGAATCTGAACACACAAATAACACTTTAGAAAGTCTTGTTGTTGCGGTTTATCCTTTGTATTTTGCTTGTGTTTTACTTTTGTTTGCTCCAGTATTAGCCAATGATGGATGTAACTTCAGTCTCCCTTTGCCCCTTTTTTAATGCACTTGTAATGATTCTTCAAAATAACTGTTGTTCTGGAGCAAAAGTCTAGTTATCTTTAATCTGTGAGCACATGCAGTTAAGTCCCTGAGACACCTTTTTTGTGTTTTACGTAGCATTTATTTTTTCACACAGGAACGACACACAGATTTTCCTTTAAGTGAGTATTGAGGACTGTGTGCTGCCATTCAAACAGTAATGTGATTGTTGCATTCATGGTAAGTATTGTGATTAAGTGTCCACTAAATGTCTAAACTCTAAATTTACACACTCTCATTTACACAGCCAAAGTGTCTCAGTCCTGCATTATCATCTATTGTTGTGTTACTTCACCTGGAAGCTCTTCTCTATTGTTGGCTGTCTCTGTGACCATCTCCTCTGCTGGAGAGCCCATCCCGCTGTCTGAATCACTCTCTGCTGCAGTTTGGGGCACAGCTGGGAGCCCCTCCGCCTGGGAACAATAACAAAAAACAGAACTTACACATTATGAAGTTTATTTTCTATAATATTGAGGCACCGCAGTCCGTTTTACTGGGGATAAAACACACTGGAGGATCCGTGTTCAAAGTTATACAGCCTTAATGTAAGGCACACACTGCTGCCTAATATTAGATTGCAGGGCTACTTATTGTGCTAAATGTGATTTAACCATATTTTCATTAAATCCAAATTTTCTAGGTATTGATTCATGTTTAAAGTGGCAGATTTAGTCCAACTCACTGCTGCTATTTTTCCAGGATACCACAATTAAAGCTTGTGTCTGTATGTGTCAGAAAATACACGTAGGAAAAAGGTAATTTCTTTGCAAAGTTATCTTGAAAAGTTAAGGTTTAAATATGTGACTTTGTGCAGGAACATGGCTGTTAAATTACATCAGTGGCGCCTTGCAATAAACCAAACAATGAGTTAGCGAGCGACAACACTTCCTTTGCTGTGTTTGCACTTAACTTAGCTTCATGTAACACACAAAGACACAAGTGAGTCATCCCCAACATCATAATATGTTTATGTATAAGATGTTAACGGTGGTTAACAAAACAAAATGCCAAACTAACATCGGTTAATCGACGTGAGCAGGCCAAGGCACAACCACCATTACAGCTGGGCGAGCTAGCTAACCGGCTAACGCTAACAATATCTGCAGCTAGCTTAGCACATTTAATCGGTTTTGAATACTTTTAATCAATTCAGTCTTTCCCCATAACTTATAACTAACGGGGGCTTCATTGACAGCGTGATACCTTCGTGTTAGATGGACTTTCGTGTCAGGTATGTGAAAGTGTTTCCTCACCTGGTGTTGAGAGAGGACGAGGCTCATCTTTGTCCGCCGGCTAGTTTTCGCTCTTCCTGTGAAATAAAACCAGCGCGGACAACTCTTCGCTGTATCCCGGCAACCACAACAGACGTCGAAAAAGTTAATGTCCGTGCGACAGACGCTATTTCAGTCTTTTAAAGCACATTTAGGAAGCGTTTAGCCGAGGTGCTCCTCTTCCTCCCGCCTGTTCCGACGCACCGAATAGAAAATTTGATCTTTCGCGCGCCGTGACAGCTGGCCCGCAGTCGTTCCTCGCCGAGGTGTCAATCGCCCCGTTCTCGCGCTCCCATTGGTCCATTCGGGCGCGTTTGTGTCCGCCCACTGTGACGACACAGCTTGGCGGGAGCTGATTTTAAATACCGGCGATGCTGGGGCGGGCGGGGCTGAAGGGTTTGGGCAAAAAAAAGTGAGCGTTTGTTAGCTGATAATATTTATTTATCACAATTTATTGTTATATTGTTAAACTACTCACAGTATAAATGAGTTCAAAATAGCTTCACTTCGACCAGGTTTATATTAAAGACAATAATACAACACACAGGCGCCATTTTCCTTCAATATGAGTAGGCCTACTGTCACTTTTAATATTTAAAGAAAGACTACATTTGCTTATTGTTATTATTTACTTTTACCATTTTACAATCACAAATAATGGAATATTTTTACACTTTTGTGATGCTACTTAAGTAAAGTGTCTGACCCTGTGATAAAATAACTCAAAGATCACAAAGTACACAAGTTATGTATTTTATTTAATGTTTATCTGTATAGAGTGGTTCAGTGATGATGTATTTTTGTAGTAAGATACTCTACACAGAAGACTGTTGGGATTTTTAAAGCGTATATTAAATCACTGGAAGTAAAAAGCTAATGTTAGGTTATAAACATACTACATTATGGTCACATGATTTAAATGTCACCACCGCTAAGCATCTTACTACACAATTACAGTATGTTTTCTGTAAATTGATCAATCTACAGGTTGTAGAGTTGGAGTTAGAATAGTTTGTAACTAAGTTAAAGAAAAAAAAGATTAAATCTAAGATTAATGAAGAAAATTTCAGTCAAAATTCTGAGATAGAAAGTCAAAATTATGAAGAAAAAAGTCGAAATTCTGATGCAAGCAGTCAAAATTATGAGATAAAAAGTCGAAAGTATGAGGTAACAAGTCACAGTTTTGAGATGAAATGTCAAAATAATTAGGTAAAAATTCACATTATTAGATAAAAAGTCAAAATGTATCTAATCATAAAATTTGAATGACTTTTTATTTGTTAATTCTGCCTCACTGTGGGAATATATATATATATAAATATATATATATATATATATATATATATATATATATATATATATATATATATATATGTGTGTGTGTGTGTATATATATTCTTTAATCAAGGCTTAATTTTTCATCAACTTTTTGTCTTTGTCTGACAGAAAAGGTCTTCCACAACATCCTCCTCCTCTGAACTGCTCAACTGTGTGGGCGGTCTGGGTTCTGTAGGAAAAGACGTTTTTTTCATTTGTTTTATTATTATTATCTTTTAGATAAAAAGTCACATGATATAATAAGTCACTTATGAGGTAGAAAGTCAAAAATTATGAGATAAAAAGTCAAAACATACTTCACAATTTTATCTCATAATTATTTAAGGCTAAATTTCCATCAACTTCTTGTCTTTAGCTGACAGAAAATGTCTCCCACTACATCCTCCTCCTCCTCCTGCCCAGCTGTGTGGGTGGTCAGGTTTGTTTCTGTGGGAAAACATGTTTCTTTCAGCTTATTTGTATCACAAACATCAATAAATGTCATTACATTAAAAAAAATGAATTACAATAATGGTTGTTAATGTATTAATGACCCCCACTGATGTATGATTTAAGTGCTTTCATGATCATTTCCACTGTGTCCCGTCACTAATATGCAGTAGGCACCGCCCCCCCCCCCCCCCCCCCCCGCCGACTGCGATCATTAAAATTTGATCTACCAGTGCGGTACAGCAAATTACGCATGCGCACAGCGGGCTCCTAGGCTTCTAACTGGCGCATGCGCACTTACAAATCCCCAGAACCAGCAGCAGCGGCGGTAGCTCAGGTCAGTCAGTCCAGTCAGCAGTCATCCACGCATCTATCTATATTCCCTTTTCTTAAATTAGCCACTTTAAGCTTCGCGATACCGCCCCCAATTTCAGCGTCGGTACGGAGCCGCCAGGCCGGGACAGAGACGGAGAGAGAGGCCTCGGCCATGGAAGCGCTCGGACCCGGTAAGACATTTAAAAAAAAAAAAAGGCAGCAGCAGCGAGCGGCAGCGGGGAGAGCGAGCCGTGTGTGGGGCGCGTGTGCGCCAATGCGACGCTTCACTGGGGGCCGCGGCTTCCAGCGAGGCCTCCACGTCCTGACGGGAAAACAAACCGAGGCCCAGCCCGTGTGTGTGTGTTTGCGTGCGTGTGTAAGTGTATTTACACCGAGCGGGAAGCCACGTTTTGCGACTCTACGCGGACGGTCGGGGTTTTAATCGGGTCTCCGGTCATGTCTGCGCGGTTTTATTTATCGGAAGCACGCACAGCCTCGTCGTGTCGGGGCTGGCATTGTGTGAGTGGGGATTTAACTAGGACCGTCCTTCCTCCTTCCTTCCTTCCGCGTCGTGGTGTGTTTACGTTGATGTTTGTTCGCGACGTGTTTTTTTTTTTCTTTCTCGTTTTAAACCGCATTACTTCGAGCTCGTTTCGACGCCGACATCGCACATTTTCTGTCGAAATTTGACAAAACATCGCACCTGTGTCAAAGCTGAGGCACCTTTTTTTTTTTTTTTTAAATTTGTACCATCGCCATCAGGAACAGCGCGTCTCCTCGGGGCTGCCCCTCGTCCAAGAATGACAGGCGATGGGTGGGAAAAAAACAACAAAATAAACGCCGATAAAAACACATGTTAGTGGCGTTTTAACGAGCGGTACGTGCGTGTTTTGTGGCTGTTTTTCATGCGCGCGCGCGCGTGTGTGTGTGTGTGAGGCTTCCGCAGGGATGAATGGCGCTTTTTATCGATCAGATTTTTTTGCGGGCCAGCTTCATATTATCCATCTCCTATATGATAACAAAGGCACTTATATTGCAGCGATGTGGTGATTAAAGCACGCGGAGGGGGGGAGTCCGCCACACACCTGTACACCCACTGATACGATGCCTTTGTGTTGTTACAGCACGCAAAAAATGTGTGTTTACCTCGCTTTTCCTGCATTATATTTGTGAAATGCGCCTTTACACACACGTGTAATTGAATGCAGCTTGCAGAGGAATCGGTGAAGCAGTTGTTTTTTGTGTGTGTGTGTTGAGTCCACACACACATGCTCTAGAAAACAAAGGTGGTGACATTAGGAAAAACGTAGATGCATTATTTAAGGGGGGCATTTGCTCAGCTGCAGTATTAAAAATAAATGTCGAGCATATGCATGATGATGTGTGTGAGTCCAGGGGAATGATTGGAGATGACAATATTGTACAACCATCCACAGGTGTGTGTGTGTATGAGCCAAGACTGCCTTATTGTCACACTTAATCAGTGTAAACCTTGATGACAGCAGCTGCTATGTGGCCAATTTTACCTGATACTACCTGGTTTTCACGAATGCTTTTAATAAATGTGGATGCGGTTTTGAGATTGCAGACTTCGATAATGATAAATAGGGTGGTTTTTGTGTCGTCCGGTACCAATGTCAAGGCCTTTTACGCTCATAATTGGCCTGCAGTAGCATGCATCTTCATGAGAGTCTTGTGCAACAGCTGTATTAAGTGATTTCTAGCTGACGAACAAGATCCTGCAGTTTCAGCTCTTCAGTCAGTAGAGTAGCATCAGGAAACTGTTGTTGTATTGCTTTTTTAAAACCTGATAGAGAAACTATACATACAATCCAATCCTGTATAAGTCTTCACATTGCAATTCTTAATTTAAAAAGTGCATTTGACAGCTTCCTATGGTTAGGGGATTTCTTTAGACACACACACGCACACACACATTGTTTATGACTTCATTGTGGCTGGAAATCTTAAAGCGGAGCCCCCCGAAGGTTGTGATGAAAGCGGAGGGTGTTCACAAAGAAGCTTGTTTGAGTGGTTGTTTTCATTCTTTATCAATTCATGAGGTGCGACTGTTGAAGTGGTGTTCAGATGCAAACAGTTGGCACTAGAGCCCAACCAATAGTCAAGTTTTGGGGCCGATTTGAGGGAGTGAAAACTTCTGATATGGATATTGGCCGATAAACGCACTTTTTTTTGTAGTAATCCCTCAAATGTTGTTATCAAACACTTGTGACAAAGATGCGCAACAAAGGCAGGATATTTTAAAGTTTAACACTGTTTCAGTTCACTGATTTCAGCTTCGACAATTAAGCTTATTGTTAAACGTTGAAATATTCTGCAGTTGTTACATATATCGTCGTGTGTATCAATCGATATATCGAATGTTTTACTCCCTAATATCGGTGTTGACATTGACTCCAAAAACTGCATATCGGTTGGGTTCTAGAGATAATATCAGGGCGCTGAAACTGTACACCTAACTGGAAATTTGAACCACCCCAGGTATCTTTTTCTGTAAAATAAAATTGTAAATATCAGTGCATAACGGGCAACATAAAAAACCTATACAGATATATCTTTGATAGGCCAATATCAGCCAATGATATGCCATAGTTGGCACAAATTAGAGCGGCACGATATGGCAAAACAAATGCCATTATTTTGACAGATATTGCAATATGGTTCACAATTGGTGAGCATTATCATTTGTACGTAGTTTCCACTGAAAAAATCTGTTAAAAACATGATGATGTGATATCTTATGGTGTCTTTACCAAACAAACATGTTTTCTTTCATCTGGAGAACAAGTTTTGTGGTGCAGGGCATCTGTGCAGCACTCCAGGACCTCAGTGTAATACTTCTTCGTCACACCTTTTACCCTTTTATCAAAACTTTGATGTTGCACTTGAACATTTAGCGATTTCCATATTATTTTTGATTAATTGTGCAGTTCTAGCACACAGATTTTCACAGGAAAGACGTAAATTCAGTTCAGTTCACTCTAGGTGGTGTGAACTGAGGCAAAGATGAGGCTACTTGAGTTGTAAATGTTTCAACGTCAGTGACAAATACGTGATCGTCCTGAAATACATGACTCCACTTAATGAATATAGAGAGACGGGGGCAAAAAAGACAAAATCCTGGAGGAAAATTTGGGAATGTTTGAGGATGATCTCAGTGTGTTGTGTGTTATTTCAGCAATCAGCTGTACTGCCAGTCGTGAAAAGCATCCATTGGCTGATTAACATGGACGGCACAGGTGAAATATTGCTTGAGTTGTACTTTAACTCAGCTGTAAAAGTCAAAATGAGCTGCTCCTGGAGAGTGTAAAATCTCTACACTGAGGGTGGGATATTCCCTCCTTGTGAATGGTCTTTCTCAGTACTTCTACTTTTCCACACTCGAGTGTTGTACCTTAATCCAGGTGATTTGCTGGTGTGGGCGTCAGTGTGCTCCCTGCTCAGTGCAGTTTGTCTCTGACTCATCACCAGGCCAAGCCATCATCCTCATGCTTAGCTTAAGCCCAGCTGTCTCTCTGCTTGATCACACGGTGGTTACCAGGGACACGCGTAGCATTAGTGGGCTCCACAGTGCACGAGTAGCAAACCGTTAACTATGAATATGAGTGCACTGCTCACGATATATTAATGGCTATAAAACGTTGGATCAGTGAAGAGATAAATCAGGAAGGTGATAATCTTTGTGCCGTGTTGTGTTGCTCCGTGAAGATGCTGGTGGTCCAGTTGGAGCCAAGCTGGACGACACACTCGGACTACTTAAGGAGCAGAAAGACTTGTTGGCCTCCAGTGCGTCTGTCATTTTCTGTGCCAGGAAAAGCTAATTTCACTTCCTCTGTGACTCAAAGTAGATGCAGCTCTGTCTCACTTGGAGCAGAAGCAGAAAATTACGGAGGAAGCTTGTTAGACGGGTTGTTTAAATTGGGGCCTAAATGCCACATTTGATGAGTCGGTGTCAGGTCTCTTTGTGTGATATTGTAGCTCTATTTAATGTATTATTGATAAGTTCTCCTGTCAGAAATCAGACTTTTCATGCCAATATTTAAGACTCACATACTTTTATAATGCATGACAAGGACTGTGTAAAACAAACCATTTGCATAGAAATTATACGTTTTTCATTTAAGTTTTACAAAGAACAATGAAATATACTTGTGACATTCGTTCAGATGAAAAAAATCCTCGTATTTATAGCTTTCCTTCTGTTGTACTCTGTTGTTGGTAGGTCATGTGATATTTTTCTTGAAATTTCTCATATTAGGAGCTTTTCGTTAATTTTTCATGCCCGCTTCCCTGAGACCATCTTGTCCAGGTTGGGGCACTAAAATATCCTCATTTACATGAATTTAGGCCAAGTGGTTTTTTTTGCTGAGAGGCGGTACAAAATACTGAAGTGACCTCATGTTTACCGAAGCCCTACTCTTGTTCCTTATTTCTGTATCTGTCCGTGTTGGTTTTTGCTTCGAGATTTTGTTTTGATGTAATTTAGTTAGAGCTAAAAAGATAAATCAATGAGTTGATAACAAGCAAAAAAAGTGTAAAATGCCAACCTTTCTCTAATTTCAGCCTCTCTTTTTCTATTTCTGAATATCTTTGGGTTTTAGACTGTTGCTCTAACAAAACGACACATGAAGAAGTTGCCTTTGGCTTGTCTTCACTGTTTTTGATGTGTGACTAAATGTTTTAATCAATATAATCCTTAGTTGCAGCCCTGCTTTTATCTTTTCCACTGTTTGTTCTTTCACTTCAATCAGCTGATTATATTTGTATCCATTCCCAAATTCACTTGTTGCCATTTTGGTTTGCATGGATAAAATAACTGAGACATTGCTGAATGAAGAAACTTATTTAGTGCTGAAAGGACTGGTCTGTTTATCGAGCAGTTGATTGACAGGAAGTTAATCTGCAACTATTTTGCTAATGAAATTAATCATTTCAGCTTCCCGTTTGTGGGAATGTGTTGCTTTTCTTCATCTTATGTGATAGTAAACAGAATAACTTTGGCTTTCTTTGGCTGTTGGTCAGACAAACGAGGCAATTTAAAGACACCAGCTTCGGCTCAAGGACTACTTTCTCAAGGACATTTTACGGATACCGCTAATTGAGAAAATAATTGTCACCTGCAGCCATTAAAACCTTGTGGTTTGTGGTGTTGACTGTGGTAAGTAGTAGACGGTTTGTGGAGGGAAAGATGGGTCCAGGCATCTCATGTTGAGACACACACATTGCTAAGTGTAGTAGTGTGGCAGCTGAGGAGGTTTATATATAGGTACCGCTCTGGTGAAAGTGGGAGAGGAAGAACTCGAACACGCTGAGCCTCTCACACATTAGGGGTGGGCGATCAGGCCAGAAAGCAGTATCACGATCTATTTAATCTCAATCATGATCCACAATTTAAAATGCACTCTGTGTTCTCAATTTTGAAATGGCCTGTAGACCATAGCCAGCTTTTGAGAGAGCCTATGATTTTCTCCATTTGTACCATTAAAACAGAATACTGCATTAAAGATGGTTGACGCCATGTTGTTGGCTATTAGTCACGTTACATTGTTAACAATACGTTGCTCAAAGTAATTGGTCCCATCTGCGTACATTGGCTACAATGCTCTCTTGGTTTGTTGATGTGGTGCAGATCTGCTGGCTACTAAGAGGACATTAAATACGAAAAGTAGAGATTCCTTCATGATTGAACACAATCTAAAATCACTAAATGAACAGAAAAAGTCAAATACAGAGGGTATCTGCAGGTCTTAAAGTCTTAAAAAGAGTTAAATTTAGTTGCCTCAAAAGGGGTTTAGAAGGTAATAAATAGCCTTAAGTGCAATTTAACAAAGACATTTTTTTGAGCAAAAATACCAAACGTTCTCTGGTCTCTGCTGTGTCAGGTTGAGGATTTGCTGCTATTGTCAGATTTTTATATCCTTATAAACTTAATATTTGGTGGTTTTGGCTGGTTGTTCAAATTTCAGTATTAATCGATATGAAAACAATTTTTAGTTGCAACAGAAATAATCTTGTCATCTTTTGAGATCGGATGAAAGAGGTTTTGACCCGACTTTTGTTGTAATTGTTGTGATCATAGTTGGCGGTTGTGGTATTATATCCCAATTATTTGTCCGTCCCTTGTACAAACAACGGGACAATGTTTCATGTAGACACACATTTTCCTGCTTCCGAAGCTTACGGCACGCACCATTAACACAGTGCACCAAAATGGAGGCACAAATGCATGCACTTGAATTGCTATTGAATTGCAGTGCACTTGAAATGCTTTACTGTGGTTGTGAGACATAATGTAGAATAACAAACACACACACACACACACACAGACACACAATGTTCAGCTTGCAGCACAGCGTAGAACACTCGGTACGCCTTTTGTTGCCATCAGTAACAAGGCCAGTAGGACAAAGTGGACTGAATCATCAGATGATTTTAATCCAAGTCGTGACAAAGAGAAGCAGACGTGCAACAAATAGCTTCTCATGAGACGTAGCTTGAAACTGTATCATAGACATATTGGTGCAGAAAAGCTGAATGATGGTATAATAAAGCTTTATTTGTATGATAGAGGAGGTGGTGGTGGAGGTGGAGGAGGAGTGGGGAGCAGGGAGAAGGGGAGGTGATTTGGGGCCCAGGCTAGATGAGGGCATGTTAGGGAGCGTGTTTTCAGGAAGCGATGGGGAGGGTCCCGATTGTCCGTGCTCTCGCGCTTCACTTGTTAACTGGAGCGTGTGGGTGCATGGAGTTCAGGAGGACCCCCACAGTCTCTTAGCTGTCAGTTGACAAAAGCATTGAGCAGCCTCCTCCAACCTCCGTCAGTAACACCAACTCAATGTTATTTTAATTTCATTTAAATATGGACTTCTTTCCCCCTCGATTATGAGCTCAATCTGCTTTTGTCCTGATGTAATTCAGAGAAAAGATGGCTCTTCTTGGAGCATTTTTCTGACTCTTTTTCAGAGATCAAGTAAAATATGACGGACAGAGCAGCCATCACAGTGCCTTCTTCCCTCCATGTCAATGTCAATAAGTAGTGTTGATATGTGAGAGGTCCGTTGCAGCCTGAGGTCCTTTTGAACTGGTGGAAAACATTACGTTCCTCCATTGCCTGCTGCTTTTCATGCTACCACACCTGCTTTGGTTACCTGTGAACATGCGCGTGCGTATCCTATGTAAGATGCATGTGTGTGGCGTGTACTGTGTGTAACGGTAATCCCAGACTCTGTGCGGCACCCCTCCATATGGCCCTGCTGCTGTCTGTCTGAGAGGAGCTCGGTCTTTGTCTCCGCATGAGGGGTGGGCGCCCCGTGTGTCTGGGTGGAGCTGGGGGGCGGACCGACAGATAATTGGAGGTCATTGTTTCGCCAGCCCCTTGTTGACCCATGTAGGTCAGGGGCCGGAGTTGCGTATCAATCAAAGAGTGTATGCGGGCCTGAGAGGCCATTTCAGTGCATTCAAGCAGGTGTCACTGATGAGATGGTTTGCTACAAGCTTGGCGTTACGCCGCGCACATTAGTCTATATGATTTGACGTGTAATGCAAAGATAAGCGCCACCCCTTTGTTCACATGAAAATTAAACGCCAAACATGCTTTATTTGAAGCTTGATTGTTTTTTTGATGGGTGTAGAATCCATGAATTTCTTTAAAGAGTCTGATGACTGAGAGGAAGACGGCGGCTAATGCATGATTCACACATTTTGAAATGAATACATTTGCTGATATTCTTGTATAAAGTAGTAACTGGTATTTCAACGTCAATAAATGCCCTTATAATTAGGGATGCACGATATGGATTTTATTTTTTCAATTTTCAATTTCACATTTTCTATTAGAAAAACAGTTTATAATCTGTAGTTTAATCACAACTGCGGGTAAGAAAAGCTAGTTTGTAGTGAGCAAAGGCTCTAATAAGATTTGTGAAAACTTGTAGACTTTCTTCCCTCTTCTGAACTGCTGTAGAACATGTGTAGTGCACATTGCAATCGTGTCGTCTTCCTCTGCAACTTTAAAAAAAAAAGTTCACGCCTGCGACCACATTTGGCTCTCATGCTGCGATTGTTGCTCTTCTGTCTTCTGCATACCACCACCTACTATACCTCAGAGTGTGTAGATGCAGGGCTCATATTATCTGCTCCTCTAATTTGATAATATAAACTTCCCAATATCGGGCCAATATGTTGTAAATTCCTACTTAAAAACTCTAAGGTGGTGGTAATTCACACGTGTCATTTAAGTAAGTACTTGTTGTGTCAGATTTTAACAGTCCAATCACTTTCCTCTCTCTCTTTTCTCTCCAGGCCCTCCTGCCCCGACCTCTCTGTTTCAGCCTCCGCGGCGTCCCGGCCTCGGCACGGTGGGGAAACCCATCCGGCTCCTTGCCAACCACTTCCAGGTCCAGATTCCCAAGATTGATGTCTATCACTATGATATCGACATCAAACCTGAGAAACGGCCTCGGAGGGTCAACAGGTAAATCCACCGATGGGTTTGAGCAGAAAATGCACATGTGTATTTTTCTTTGCCTAAGATGTTAATGATATTAAAATGCTGATGCTCTCCAAGCAGAAACTCTCCTCGGTGCAAGAAGTTTTAAACACTAGTAAATAGGGACATGTGAAAAATTATACTGCATCATCTCTTTTTGTTTCTGTGTTTTTCGTTTACAATCCTTTTGTCTCCGTCTTCTAGGGAAGTGGTGGACACCATGGTGCGGCACTTCAAGATGCAGATCTTTGGAGACCGACAGCCTGGCTACGACGGGAAGAGGAACATGTACACAGCACATCCACTGCCAATTGGAAGAGACAGGGTTGGTATTTCAAATATGTGACCTTTTGTGTCATCAGCATGTATGCAGATTAATTTGTGTGTCTTCTTAAACGATCTGTAAATGTTTTTGTCATGTTGGAGAAGGAACGAGCTATAATGGATTCATAAAAGGAGCAATAGTTGGCATTTGACAACTTAATTTTAGGAGAGCAATTCTGTTATCTGTTAAGTGTCAGGGTGTTTCATAGTGAAATAATTATTTAAACCTTTTCCTAGTTTAATTTAGAGTAATATAAAAACAACTATGCCTACTTTGTTTAAAAAAAAAAAGATCTGCATTCATGGCAAAAACCTTAATTGCATGATTAAAAACTCATGGTTATAAAGACTTTCATTCACATTGCTGCTTGTACAGTAATCGAGTTTAACATCAGAATTAAGCAATTTTCCCCCAGTTTTTGGCCTCTTGATGCTGACTCATCTTTTGTCATTTAAAAGACAAACTGACTCATCAATGACTCTTTCTGTGCTGCTCTTCTTCTCCAAAATCAACTTATCCATTAAGTATTTATTGCTTATCTCTGTTCTTCAATCCCTCCAGGTGGATCTGGAGGTGACCCTGCCTGGCGAGGGGAAAGATCAGACGTTCAAGGTGTCTTTGCAGTGGGTGTCTGTGGTCAGTCTTCAGATGCTGCTCGAAGCTCTTTCAGGTCACCTTAACGAGGTCCCTGAAGACTCCGTTCAGGCTCTGGATGTCATCACACGGCATCTGCCTTCCATGAGGTACCGACACTCATCACTTCTGCCTCTTCACAAATGCACATCTGTTGACAGTTATTGCTTTTCATTTTTTATTTGTCTGTATTTCTCAATTTCCTGCTGTCTTGTGTCACCCTGATCAAATCTTATTGCACAATATAATTGCAGTGTTTGATGCCTTACTTTGGTCCAGCGACTTTTGTAGTGCAACACTCGCAACAGCTGAACCAAAAGACACGGCATTCCTGACTTATCTGTGTCCATCTCTAAATTAATTTGGATATCACATCACACCAACAAATTGATAGCTTTTTTTAATGGGTTTAGACTATTTAATGGACTGTGAATAACATAAAAGGTTTGAAGTCTGACAAACTTGAAATCTGTCACTAAAGTGTTCCTCCTGTGCTTTCGCTGTCTAAAAACGTTCTAAAACTGACTTGTATCATAAATTGGCTGATTTATAAAAAAAAATAATCTTGTGGACAAGTGGTGTAACGGAACGGACTGTAGTTGATCCCTTATCCTTATGGATCAGCTTGCGTGTGAACCGTGGATTAATTGCAACATGTAACCATCTTAATCAGCTTAATTGTCTAAGATCTTAACAGACAATCCGTGGAATATGTTCTTCCAGCTGGTAAGCACAACAGTGTAAAACAAACAGATATTTGAATGAAGTCTGGTGTACAAACAGGAGGGCTATGCTTGTTAACTTGGAATCCTAAAGTGCTCGCTGGAAACTTGATGGCTCATTTCTCCCTAAATGAAACGGCCTTAAAGTGTGGAAAGGCAAACAGACAGATTATAGAGGTTTTTAAAAGTAACTCTACCTTCCTCTACCTCTTCCAAAGTCATAAGATCCTCATCGCTGCCACTGTCTGACGCTATATTTTTACTACAACTACGGTAAAAGGAGACAAATAGATTACACGATCCAAACCTCGCCATTTGTGACCCATTGCAGGACTTGACATTTCAAGAATCGAGGTGCTTTGAGTGGTGATTATTTGAGTCCCTTATTCGTCTGCCGTGTTTTTTTTGTCCACAGGTATACTCCAGTCGGGCGTTCATTCTTCTCCCCTCCGGAGGGCTATTACCATCCTCTGGGTGGAGGCAGGGAGGTTTGGTTTGGTTTCCATCAGTCTGTCCGTCCCGCCATGTGGAACATGATGCTCAACATCGATGGTAAGACTTGATTGGAGCTGATCGACTTCAGCTGTGATTTATTACATTCACGTTAATTTTTCTGCATCAGGCTGATATTTATTGTGGGTGTTAAATGATTAAAAAAAATTATGTCTTAATGCTGTGAAAAACAGTTTTATTTACACCATCTGCTGCACCCTTCTTTGTCAAGACTTTAACAGTTGATACATTTCTTCAGAACCTGATCTTTGTCCAGCCAAAAAAAACTTGAACCTGTCTCAACTTTTGCTGCACTTCTTTCCTGCTGTCAATCTCACGATCGTTGCTATCAAGGATAAGATGATTGCCTCAGAGATATCAGATTCCTCCCTCATGCTGAAATATTATAAACCAAGCCAAGTTATGGAATTTGATAAGCCTTTAAACTCCTATCTATTAATCAAATCAAACTTCCAGGATTGTATAGTCTCTCCTGTACCTGAAACAAAATATCCCCAACAATGCATATGTTGGTCAGTGCAGGACTGGGTTTGCCTTTTGTCTAGACAGCAGTTAAGTCAGTTGAAATTGTAAAACTCAGTATTTCACAAGGTGTTCCTGTGCTAAGCAAGTTCCTTAATCCAAGAGTGAAGCAGTAGTTAAACTGTCCTCTTAACACAAAGACCAAAACATTTTTTTTTTTCTTATTCTATCAGAGACAGGAACTTACTGTGATATGATTAATAAACACAACATCTCACGTGTTATCTGGACTGAAATGGTTTTCATACTTTGTTTGTATCCACTGATATTGACAAGACCAAGTTTGTCATCTGGAAAGTTTTTTTAGCATTTGATAGCAGCTGCTGATGAGATCAGGACTTTCATTATGGCTTCAAGAAGGTGCTTTAAACCTCCTTTTGTCACTGCTTCAGCCTCATTGGCTTGTTTTTACGTATTATTCTACGCGACTGATTTGCTGAATAATATCACATCTTTTGTACCCCTCAGTGTCAGCAACAGCTTTCTACCGCGCTCAGCCTGTGATAGAGTTCATGTGCGAGGTGCTGGATATACAGAACATCAACGAACAGACCAAACCCCTAACCGACTCCCAGCGTGTCAAGTTCACCAAGGAAATAAGAGGTGAGCACTCAATACCAGCAGTAATGTTGACATTTAACAACCAGTAAAGCTGGACCAACATTAACAGACATGCACACATTAGATACACAAAGTCTGTGAGTCACTGTGTATCAGATTCACCAGAGAGATTACAGAAAGGTGTTGGCCTGAGGGCTCATGCATGTTGTAAGAACTAAAGAATCTACACCCACTGCTGGATACCCACTGCACATACACAGGGTTTGTAAGGGTGCTGGAAATCCTTGAAAATGCTTGAATTTTAATGTGGTTTCAAGGTTGAAATGTACTTCACCCCATTCAATTCATAATAATCACCTGTTTGAGTGATTGTTTTGTATTGGCTTGGCCAGGTTTTATAGCATGAAACATGAAACTCATGTGCTGCAAAAGCTTGAAAATGCACCTTGAAAATGTTCGAAAAGGTTCATGAATCATTTTGAGTGTATATGTACATACATATATAATTTTCCTCAGCTCTAAGGTGTTGGTAAAGCTTGAAAATTCTTGAAAAGTACTTGAATTGGACGGTTGAAAGGGTGCAGGAACCCTGCATTTCTACATCAATGCAGCACACTGCAGGATTGTGTTTCTGCCTTTTTGAACAGAAACTAGGCTGTCTCAAATAAGAAAATATGACCATGAGATTCAGACAAGTATTCATGAGGGATCTCCTCAGTAGACCTGTGCTTTTTTCATAGCTCAATTTTTAAATGCAGGAGATTTTTTTTATTCCAAGCAGCTCCAGTCTGTTTGTCTTCTTCAGTTCTGTTACACAAAGAACCTCCAGATAACCTTGTAAGACTGAATGGCATTTTTCAGATTTGAACCAGACTGTACGTTTCCTTTGACACTTGTACGCTCTCTCACGTCTGTTTTTAGTCTGCGTTTTGAGACGGGTTGTGACAAACGTGAAGGGGAAACTGCAGAGCTGAAACACCCTGTACACAATTGGCTTGCCTTGTCAGCATTTAACTTTATCACAGTTCTCAAAAATGTCCGTAAAGTAATGGAAGAGTGCAATTTTAATCCGCTAAATTTAATGATGTCAAAATATGAGATTGCAGTTGGTCATAAAATGTAACTGCTTCATCACACTCTTTCTTGCATGTTTTTAAACAGGCTTGAAAGTTGAGGTCACACACTGTGGTCAAATGAAGAGGAAGTACCGTGTGTGCAATGTAACGCGCCGACCTGCCAGCCACCAAACGTAAGTGCCATTTACTCATCAGTTTGTTCACCCTCTTGTGTCAGCAATACAATGTATGTAAAAAAAGTCACAACATAAGCTTTTAAACAATTAACCCAGCTTTGGTCGTGTTTTCCTTTTTTGTTTTGCACACATTTCGCCCACACTTTCCATTTCTTCACAGGTTCCCCTTACAGCTTGAGAACGGCCAAGCCATGGAGTGCACAGTAGCTCAGTATTTCAAGCAGAAGTACAATCTACAGCTCAAGTATCCACATTTACCCTGCCTGCAAGTAGGGCAAGAACAGAAGCACACCTACCTTCCCCTGGAGGTGAGAAAGAGGCTGTTTTGATGCTTGAAAATCGTTATTTTAGTTTTTTTTTTTTTTTTTTTTAGACAAAAAAAATCCCTTTTCATCTCCTTTTACTTAATGAAATGTTTCCTCTGCTTTTCCTGTAGGTCTGTAACATAGTAGCCGGCCAACGCTGTATCAAAAAACTGACAGACAACCAGACATCCACCATGATCAAAGCTACAGCTCGCTCAGCCCCCGACAGACAGGAAGAGATCAGCAGACTGGTGAGTGCTGTTTCCGTCTTGGGGTGGTGGTAAGAAAGGCAACTGGTAGGCTGTCCACATTTGGTATTTCCATCACAGCTTTAAATCCATCAAATCACACCTGGCATTACATTGGTCTCAACATGCGTCTCGAGTGTCCTCTTGATTGGGAAGTGGGAAGTGATCGGATATCACTTCCCAGATCTATATGCAAATATACAGATAAATCATTGAAACAAAGAGATACAACATTTTATACACAACAAAATACATATCTTCATGTATAACATTTGCTGAATTAACAAGACGGCCCAAATTGTTAAGAATGTGCTGTAGACAGCGCTTCACAAAGATTATAAAGTTTCTCCTAACGCTGCAAATCTCAAAATTGAGTGTTTTTTTAAGGGAGTGTGGGGACTTTCTCAACAGACAACAAAGAAGTGGTCTGTATTAGTTAGTTAATATTGGTAAAATGTTGTCTTCTTTCATAAATTTAGTGTAAATGGTCAAATCAGTTAAAACAGTGTGTTGGGAGGTAAGACACACTTTGACACGGAGCAGGCAGGCTGGTACAGCGTTGCCCGAACACACTGAGACTTTTTATATGGAAAGAAAAAACTGAATGCATTGAATTTAATGCCGAATTTACAAGAATGCGTGAATGATTTAGAATTTGCCATAGCTGTTTCACAAAGCTTGCTCTCCCTCAGCAGCTCTTAAAATCACACGATTTGTAAGGGAGTCTGGTGATAATGGGGTGAAAAGCTCAATGGTTAGATTGTACGCTCAGTCCCATTTTTGCCTCATTCCTTTCTTTACAATTCTAATTTCTTCATCTGCCCTTTACCTTCTCCTCCTCAGGTCAAAAGTAACAGCATGGTCGGGGGCCCGGACCCTTACCTGAAGGAGTTTGGCATTGTGGTGCACAATGACATGACAGAGGTGACGGGCCGTGTTCTCCCGGCACCCATGCTACAATATGGGGGCCGGGTGAGTACAGACACAGGAAGGGACTGTGGCAGGGTGAGTACTTGGGGATGGGCTGCACTTTTGGGGGCGCAAGCCAAACTGGGGTCGCACAGGGTGGAGGGCATCACAGAGTGAATGCTGGGACATTGGGGCAAGATGCAGGTTGACTTCTGAGCAAATTTGAGATTGAAAACGGTTGCTGTTTGAGCTCACGCTTTTTGACTAAATGATGTAGAGTTGCAAAGTGGGAGGAGGTATTTTGGGCACCTTTTTTTGGTTGCGAAACAAAAGTCCCATTCGTGTTCCCCATACACCATATTAGATGACTCATAGTTTGAGATTCTACGGCTCAGATGGAAATCACATTCCCACGGTTGAGTCATCAGTATAGAAGATTTTGGAGCATGTTTACTTCTGACATGTTAAAAGACAAAATATATACATATTGGTAGGAAAACAAACAAAATAAAAACACACAGATGAACCAATGTGTTAGAAAATATCTGGTTGCTTTTAAAAGAAAGTTGCAGATACTTGAGGAGAGAGAGTTAGCTGCAAATACCAGCAGTACTAACTACACACTGCCAAACATTGTACTTCTGTTTCTCTGTATTCATGCATTTAAATTGCCCACTTAGAACTTCTTGGAACTATCTGAAGTCTCTGTGAATCATGTGACAATCTGCATTTTGAACTTCCATTGTCGTGACTCTCTCTACTGAAGGGCTCTGAAGATAACTAACCATGTATTAACCACAACTCCCAAGGTGCATTTCTGCATGAAACATCCAATCGAATTCTGACATTACAATCAACTTAAAGGAATTGCACGTTAATTTTAGATTAATTGAGCATCTATGAAGCAGCGTTTTGCTCTCGGATGCACCAACAAAGCGTTTTGAACAACTCTGATTTTTGCCTCTGACTGGCTTCTTCTCCCTAGCAACAGTGGCTGAGGCTCATGGGTATTTTGAGTGTTTGGGAAAAACAAGTACAGAACTACAACTCTTCTGATTTTGCAACTCTATAACGATTTAAATCTGTTAATTGAGGTGCTGACTGGATGTAGCATTTAACTTGAATATGTGGACACCTATAAGACCTGGAACTTGCCCCGTCTTATAACCCTGCAGTGAATCTCTGTGGTCTGTAAAGTGCATCTCTTTAAATACTCTTCCTTCACTGACACATCTTCTAAGTGCGAAATATGTGAGCACACATAGATGAAAGCTCGGCCTTTCAACTGTTGTATTCAGTAGAGCAGTACAGTGTTAGTGGAGGAATTTGAGATGAGGAGTCAAGTCACTCCAGACTGCTGAGATTCACCCTCTGAATCTCAAATCAGCTGTTTAGAGAAATCTGATTGGATGGTGCCTACGGAGGATTTTTGAGCAGGATCTGAAAGAAAATCATTTGCACCCAACTTGTCAAGAGAAGACGTAACTGGGTGCATTTTTTTCAGCCTTTATTGAAATTTCTTTTACATAAATACATGCCTTTTACTTCTACATTACAGTGTGGTTGTTGCGCATAAGAAGCTGATTTGGGATTCAAGGATTGTGTAAGGGGGGAAGAGTGAATGTGTTGCGAACAGGAGGACGATAAGACTCGGAGCCACCCAGCATTAATGTTAAACCTGTCTGAATTACTAACTTTTAAAGCCTGTGGAGTGAATGTGACTTTATCTCTCATCTGAAATTGAAAAGGTTAATATAAATACCACAGGTGCTGAAATAAAACACCCCATTCAGAGGCAGCGAATGATTCTGCAAGGATAAGATGAAACTTTAATGATCCCTGTGGGGAAATTTGGTTCAGTGTATGGGGCAGCTTTTCTTATACGCTCTGCTTCATTTACGATTGTGCTTCACTGAAATGCTCTTATGTGCCAGTGCCAAGCTTAAATCCCTTTATTGGCTCCCTGAACTATACGTTGGTTAATTTACCCAAGATCCTATCACAACAACACTCTCTCTCTGAAAGGTTTGGCCACATGCCTGCTGGGATATCGGGTCTAATCGGCTTCCACTGAAATGCCTTTAATTGTAGACTGCAAGCTTTTCCCATTTGAATGACTCGAATGCAAACACACCTTCCATTTTAAAATGGCATGCTGATGTTTGTGGACATAAAACTACACCAAAGTATTTATATAAATGTGAGATGGGAAAAGCAGCAGTCTATTTCAAATGTAGCATGCGTTGTGATGAGGTTTTCATATTGCTGGCAACCTGTAAGTCATGAAACTGTGATCATATTGAAGTTTTTTTTACTTGAGACAATCTTATAATGAGACAGACGCTTTTAACGTTTCTTTGCGTCCAGCTCTCAGGTAGTTCATTGTGGTCACTTGTTTTAGAGAATAAAAGCTCCTAATGGCCTTTGGAAAATCTCGTTAACTTAATTGAAAGCCACTGCTCTTTGAATTTGTATTCACAACCACACTCGAGGGAGTGGGAGCACTCACCTAATGATGTGCCTTTTGAATAGATACACTAGACTTGTTCGTTGTTCATGTCAGGACTCCTGATACGGGAAGCTATAAAACCCAGAATATTTATGTGAAAGAGCGTTATTTTTAAAGAAGTCTCCACAATGCTGAGCATAGACTGTGTACATCCAGTTAAGATAACTATTTAATGTACAGAACATCATTACATAGTGACCACTTTGAAGCTTCTCTGTGTGTAGAATTTGATCTTTGTAGGCATTGTGTTTGACTGTATATGGTAGAAAAATCAAAGGTGTAGGGCTGTACTACCTTTTGTATTGGCTCATCCAATCGGGGGGTTGACTAAGAGAGTAGGGACTCTCTCCGCAGAATAAAACCGTGGCCACGCCCAACCAGGGCGTGTGGGACATGAGAGGGAAGCAGTTCTATGCCGGCATCGAGATCAAGGTCTGGGCTGTGGCCTGCTTCGCTCCACAGAAACAATGTCGAGAGGACCTGCTCAAGTGAGTTGTGGCATCAATTGTTTTGAGTATGTACTTAAGAAGGATGAGAGAAAGTGACGCTGTGGCTCCAGGGATGCTAATGTCGGTCCCACCAAACTGAAATGTCTTCAAGTATTGAATATGTTCCTTGTTGTTGGATGATGTATCCTACTGACTTTCGTGATCCCCTGACATTTCCTCTAGCTTCCACCCTGAGGTCCACACTTGTGGTTTTGAGTGACCAGTAAATATTAAATGGATTGTAATGATATTTGGTTCTGACATTCATGTCCTCCTCAGGAATAACTTTGGTGATCTCTTAAATTTTCTTCTAGCCAAATCGTACATATTTAGAATTTGTACAATACTTGAGTTTATGATTGAATACGTGCAAAACTAGTGACACGCACATCAGCCTCAGATGTGCCAATTAGCACGTTAGCATGCAAACACATCGAACTATGTTTTAAACGTGAAAAATCATGACATTAACATTACAATAGATATTTTGAAGTAGTTGCGTAAATGTTCACTGCACTGGACACCATCTATCAGCGGTATAAAACGTGACTGTTGCATCCACTTATTCTGAGAAAAACACAGTGGACGTTTTGCACCAAAGGCTATATTCTGATTATTTTGCCTACATTTAGATACAATTTGAAGACCATTTTAATATTGCTGTTTCATAAAACTAAGTTTTAAATAAAACACACAAAATAAGGCAGAATCTAAAAAGGCAGAATATACCCTGTGGTGCATTAAGTCAGTCGACAGATGTGTTGTCATACGGGAAAAAAAAATAACCAAGAAAAATGTCCAAATCTTATTTAGCTGAAAAATAATTATATTTCCTGTCTGGTTTTCTGAGATTTCTGAGGATTCAAGAGTTATTCCAGAGGGATTTGGTGCATCTCCTCTTTCCTCTGCTGTTTTGAATTTATGATGCCATATCTCAAAATGACAAAGAGATACAAGAATCAGATGGAATTGAGGACAAGGCTTTGGGGGTCTGCCATTTGGTGGTTGGGACATGGTACTCCATCTTAAAAGGTTAAAAATAGCTTCAAAATATCAGTGTACCCTCACAAAGCAGTTAGTGAGGCTGTAGACATTGCGGTACCTGTAGTTACAATGGGCTTGCATATGTTGAATAAATCTTTTGATCCCACTTTACATTTAATTTGATTAGATGTTGCTACTCACATTTATGCTGCTGATTTCTAATGATTTTTCAATAGGAGCTTCACTGACCAGCTACGAAAGATCTCCAAAGATGCTGGGATGCCCATTCAAGGCCAGCCATGTTTCTGTAAATACGCCCAAGGAGCTGACAGCGTGGAGCCCATGTTCAAACACCTCAAAATGTCTTATGTAGGTCTGCAGCTGATTGTGGTCATCCTGCCTGGCAAAACACCAGTCTATGGTAAGAAATCCATAATAGTGAATGAGCAAAAAGGTTAAAGCTTTTTAGACATGACAATGAAAGGAAGAGGGTTACATGTGTAGGAATTCAAATTTTAAACTCAATTATTTCTGATCTTAATCTTTGTTCGTGTCCGTTTTCGTCTGCAGCTGAGGTAAAGCGGGTGGGGGATACTCTCCTTGGCATGGCAACCCAGTGTGTGCAGGTGAAGAACGTAGTGAAGACGTCCCCTCAGACCCTCTCCAACCTGTGCCTCAAGATCAACGCCAAGCTGGGAGGCATCAACAATGTCCTGGTGCCTCATCAGAGGTCAGAGTGGATTTTGTTATTTCTCCACTGCAGTCCAGAAGAGAGTCTGGAATGCTTCTTGGCTTTGAATGGTGTAGATTGGTCGGATGTTTTCTGAGTACAAATAGTCCTCTGGTAATCATGTGGTAAAGAACAGTAAAAGTTAAAGTCATGATCTGCACAGTTTCATAAAAAAAATGTATTTTATAGGAATTAATTTTGTTTAATGATCTTGGATCTTTTTTCTCACGTAATTTTCTTCATAGTCGTGCTGTTGTTGACGGAATAAGAATTATGATGCACAAGCCTGTGGTGTAAAGTCTCTTTTCTTTCTTTTGTGTGTCCTGTTTGTGGTTCAGGCCGTCTGTGTTCCAGCAGCCTGTCATCTTCCTGGGTGCAGATGTCACACATCCTCCAGCGGGTGACGGGAAGAAGCCGTCCATTGCTGCGGTGGGTGGGCAGCATGGACGGCCACCCCAGCCGTTACTGCGCCACTGTGCGTGTCCAAACATCCAGGCAGGACATGTCACAGGTGACATCGACTGTAAGTACATTTAAATTTTCCTTCTATTGACAAACTGTGAATTTGTACTTGTATTAATTGGGTAACTCATTTAGAATCAGATCAATGCATCAATTTGACGTGATCCAGTGCGCAATATTTAGAGTAATTAAGTTATTTAATGCCACTTATTAAATTTATAATACTAATTGATGTCAGTTTTGGACAGAGGTGGAAGATGTTCTTTCTTTTTTTTAATACTGAACTTAAAGTAATATTACTACAGCATATAAATACTTTGTTGCAAGTAAAAGTTCAAAGTATTGGCATCAAAATACAATTTAACTACCAAAAGTAAAAGTACTCATTATTATGAATTGTAATGTAGTACATGTATAAAATAGCATAAAATGGAAATACTCAATTACTTTAAAAATACTTAAATTCCACCACTGTTTTAGACTTTGTGGACAGATCTTATCCAAAATTCTGATGGACCATTGAACTTTAGTTTTCTATTAATAGTTCCCTCCTGTTTTTTGAGTCTACATCAGTTGTTATTGTCCTGTTCCAGGAGCAACTCTTCAGCCAGGAGGTAATCCAAGACCTGACCAACATGGTGCGAGAGCTGCTCATCCAGTTCTACAAGTCCACACGCTTCAAGCCTACACGAATCATCTATTACCGTGGGGGCGTGTCAGAGGGACAAATGAAACAGGTGAGACAATCTGGCAAATTTCTACCAGTTGTTTTTGTGCTTATTTGTATCTTGTTTCGGCAAAAATGTTGCCATTTTGTGATCTACTAGGATGGAGTAGCAGCTGTGGTTCATTATGAGAGGAGTCTTTCAAAACTTCAACTTAAAAATGAGTCTACAAATGATCAAATTAAATTAATATATGTTTTTTGTATTGTATCTATCAGGTTGCGTGGCCGGAGCTGATAGCCATCAGGAAGGCCTGCATCAGTCTGGAGGAGGATTACAGGCCGGGCATCACCTATATAGTGGTTCAGAAACGCCACCACACTCGTCTGTTCTGCTCGGACAAAGCTGAGAGGGTCAGTAGGAGTTCACTCCACTATGATGTGTGGTATTTAACCACCTTCTATTGTACGAGACTGTACTGTGCGAGTCTTAACAGTTATTATCTTATTGATCACCGTCTGCAGGTTGGTAAGAGCGGTAACGTCCCAGCAGGCACTACAGTGGACAGCACCATCACACACCCGTCCGAGTTCGACTTCTACCTGTGCAGCCATGCTGGAATTCAGGTGAGAGATTCACGCTCACACACTTGTCAGAGATGAGGGTTAAATCTTACTTTTCCCACCCCAGCTCTCCAAGTCTCTGGCAGATTTGCACACCAAAATATAGAAATTATGGTCACAACTCATTATTTCAGTGGAGATTGTCCTCAAGGGTACAGCAATTTTGCTCCATGGTTACAGTGATAATGATGGGTAATGACACTAAATGGCATGGTTTGGATGCTTCATTGACCTATTTTTGGCTGTTATTTAAAGTGAGACTCTGACCACAAGCTCTTTTCAATAAAATTTAAAAGATGGCTGTAAAAAGTGAAAACAGACACTTGGAGTGGTTTGTGCACATTTCAGCATTTGGTTCTTGCTCTTAAGTTTGGTCATAAGAAATTTTCTGTCCAAACTTGTGTACTGGTGAGCTTGATACTGCCCTTAAAAATATAGGACTTCCTGGTTATAAAAAGAAATTAAGACCGATGAAACATGCCTCATGCTGGTTTGTCAGTTTAGCCAACGAGCAGTGCATTTAGCTATTGTGAATTGGCTAGTAGTGTTCTGAAAAGGGAGAATTAAAACATCATGTGCTGTATCTGAAAAGAACCACTGTCTATTTCTGGAAAAAAATCAGAAGATGGAGGTTGTATGTGTCATCAAGTAAATATAGTGCACATGGCATGATTTAGAAATAAGAACATGTTGTGTTCCTTCTCCTCTCAGGGAACCAGTCGTCCCTCCCACTACCACGTCCTGTGGGATGACAACTGTTTCACTGCCGATGAACTGCAGCTCCTCACCTACCAGCTGTGCCACACCTACGTCCGCTGCACGCGCTCCGTCTCCATCCCAGCACCGGCCTACTACGCCAGGCTAGTGGCTTTCCGAGCCCGCTATCACCTGGTGGACAAAGACCACGACAGGTGAGGCAGCACCGGGAATCTGTGGGTTCAGTTCAAGGGAGACAATTGACATAGCCTGTCTGTACCTGAGTTGGACCAAAGCCAGAGAGTTGTGTTGTCACAGCTGTCAGGAATTAAACCAACACCAATTGTGTGCCTTTGGTGTCGTAACACATAAGTTTAGCATAACTTCAAGCATAACTTACTATTTAAAACACAGAAGTCGCACAATAACACAAACAAACTGATTGAGACAGCGGTAGACAAGCAACTGATGTGTTCAATGTGGTTAGAAATAACGTTTTTGTTAATGGAGTCTGGTGGTTTTAGAGAGAGCGATACAACAGCTGTTTCTGGTTAAACAAAAAGGATTTTATTCCTTAACAAAGAGGACTATCCCATTAGGGATCCTTTCCATAAAGCTGTCAGATACTCGGAATAATAGTCTGAATCTGTCAGTGGCGGTTTGCGGTCGTGTTGTAGCCATTGCAGCGGGTTTTGTGGCTGCCGACTAAGGTGAACTTCTTGGCCAATTTTCTTTGGTTCCCATAAGCCATTCAGACACCAAAATATTTAGGACCCAAATCTAAAGATATTGGCAAAAAAATCCCACACTAGTCGGTTAAATGTTTCGACTTTATAAGAATTGAAATGCAACTTTGCTTTCCAACTCCTGAGTTCTGAGAAGTCAAAATTACTATTTTTGTCAATGGAGTCTGGTGGCTTTGTACAGTGATACATATCTGTTAGTGATATCTCTGCGGTGATCCTTTCCATAATGTTGTCAGACACTTGAAATAACAATGTGAGGCTGTCGGTGGCAAAAACAAGCACATTTAGTAGACCTACTATGACAGGCGCTTTTGTCCTCAAGGATTATGTTGCAGCCAGTCTACTGAACCGGTTCCAAAACCTTTTGTACATATTAGTCATTTAGACACCAAAATATGTGAAAATACGATCCATATTTAGAAATGGATGCCACTAAATCCCACACGCTGGTCTTTCAAATGTTTCAACTTGGCAGCTTCTGTGTTCCGAGAGGTAAAAAATGATATTTTTGTGAATGGAGTCTGGTGGCTTTGAACAGAATGTTACAGCAGCTGTTTCTGGTTCATCAAAAAGGATCTTATTCAAAGTTTGGACAACAAAATATGTGGCAATATGACTGGGTCTAAAAATACCAGGATTGCCCTTTTTAAAAGACCCTCTTTGTCATTTGTAGTTAAAAATAAATGTGTACTGTATTCTGGTTTGGATTTGGTTGTTGAACTGAGTTTCTGGTCTATTCTTTTTGTCTCAGCAAAGCACTTTATTTTAAAAAAGTGATAATATAAAATAAGAAAAGGCCAGTAGAGGCACGTGTTTCCAGAGGCGAGAGACTAAACCACTTACCCACCAGAACACAGCTCATGATTCCTGTTTTCATCCCTGCACCCTCTATTTCCTGCATTTTTGTGATGTGATATCATCCCTGACAGTCAAAGTAAACTCTGCCTTTCTCTGTCTCACAGTGCTGAAGGCAGCCACGTGTCGGGTCAAAGTAACGGCCGGGACCCCCAGGCGTTGGCCAAGGCAGTTCAGATCCACTATGATACCCAGCACACCATGTACTTCGCCTGAGCTCGCGAGCACGTCAGCCAGTCCACCCGCGGATTCCCTTTTCTCTCTGTCTTTTTATCTCTTATTTGCCAGTCTCTCTCTCTCTCTCTCCTCTTCCTTGACATCTCTCTCTCCTTGTAGTCTGTCTCTTTCTCTTCACACTCACTCTACTCATTTTCTGAATCTGCACCAAAGCGGCTCTTGGACGGGAAAAATCTGCTGCGTTCCGACGTCCAGCAGGTTTTTGTTTTTAAAGGAACAATCTCCAACCAGCGTTCCCAATTGAGCCGCCTTTCAAACCAGCAATCCAGCACTGCGAACCCTGAGGGTTTCCAGTGTACAAAAAAGAAAAAAACAAACCATACACACATACTACAAGTTGAGCCATTATTTTAAGTTTTTTTCTATTTGAATGTCTGCACTCTTGTGTTTGTAAGATACACTGAGCAAGGGAGTGGATTGGCACAGTCTGTGTCAGCGCAGCTCTTTAGCTCTCCCAGCTAAGCAGGACTCTTATCTACTTTTACCTCAAAGCCCCTTTGGGCAAAATCTGTCACAAGGTCTTGGGTTTATTGGGTGGTGGGGAGGGAACTCTACAGGAAAAGAGACGGAGGGGTGTCGACCTTTTGAGAATGATATATATATACATATATATATATTTTCCTTTTTATGAGCGTGTGTTTTAACTTTTTCTCCTTTACCGTCTTTTACAAGCGAGGTGACCTGGGTGTCATGCCCATAACTACTTTCCTCCCATCATAGCGAAGAATACGCAAGTCTTTGTG
Source organism: Pagrus major (assembly GCF_040436345.1). Lineage (NCBI taxonomy): Eukaryota > Metazoa > Chordata > Actinopteri > Spariformes > Sparidae > Pagrus > Pagrus major. The sequence goes on from NC_133230.1 coordinate 13,240,254, forward strand.
AGTGAGTGAATGTGAGTGTGTGTGTACGTGTGTATGTGTGTGTGCGTGCGTGTGAGCATCTCTGTATATACATGTACTGCTGTATGAGAGTGTGTTTGTGTGTGCGCATGTGTTTCATGGCAGGCCACTGAATTGTAAAGGGAAATCAAGGAGATAACTGCTGTAAATGCCTCAGATTTGTTGTTTTTATATTCACACATACAGTACATATAAGCATATATTTACATCTATAGAGCAACTTTGAGACATATGACTTAAACGGGCCTCATGGAGGCTGGTGTGGGTATTTGTAGCAGTCCTGGTTTGCTTATAAATTGAAATGTTTTGAATTACATTTCACTGCGAGCGTAAGATTGGTGGGATTTGCACCTTTGTGCCTCAGAACATCGTTCAATCCCAGAACAAAGGTGATTTAAATCATTTCAAGTGTAAGTGAAGTCAGGTCTGATGTGTAGCAGTAGTAACCGTGGTCTGGCCTGTGACTGGCTCAGCATTGGGACCTGTTAAAAGGCTAAGGCATTAAACGCAGAGCATGGTCTTATCAGCCATGCTTTCTGTGTGAAAAGCAGGATCTTATTTTTCTTTGGACCTGATTATCTGAAAGATTATATGATGACACGGCTGGACGTTGCTTTTCTTTTTGTTTTTTTTGTTTTGTTTTCTTTTTGTAGTAGTTTCAAGGGCCGGAAACCAACGTAGTTTTTTGAGGTCTCCCTTGTTAATACTGGCCAATTCATTGCACTGACCCGGGACGCTAGGCAAGCAACAGAGGGCACTCTCAATCTCTCGTACCTTTATGCATTTATACATACGAATCAACAAAGCAGATTTGTAAAAGTTTAATATAAGATGTTTTGTGGTTATCTTAAAAAAAAAAACTGTTGTTTAGAATTAGTAGTTTACCATTGATGTTGTTGTTGTTGTTATCGTTGTTGTCAATGTTGTTACTATTGTGATGAAATTTTACGGTTGGCAGCAAAGCCAGTTATAGTTACTAGTGCGACTTCAGGAATAGACTTCAGTTGTTGAGCTGCAGGTTTAACGGGGTTAGAGCTTTGGGTTGGAACATTTTTTTTTTGTAGCATTCTGGTTAATGGTGAGAAGGAGAAGTAGGCCCCAGGATGGATGAATTCATGCTTCCTCTGTAGGTTTCGAGGTATTGTGTAGCACTCCGACTGGTAGGACAGATCTGCCGCTGTGTTATATCACTCAGGTGGTTTTGATCAGATAGATGGAGACAATCAGGGATTGTAATCAGAGTGAAACTAGATTAAGGGATTGGTTAAAAAGCGGTCTGCGAAAGGCAATGAGTTGAATTTTTAGACTTTTTAAATAATGGTTTCTATTCCTCTGTGTGTATTTGAAGTATACCCATCTTAAAGTCTCTGCTATTTGACGGTGTTTGTTTCATATTTTTATGCATTTTTAACACTGGATTAAATGAATTGACAATAAGCATAAGCACTGCCCGTGGACCCCCTGTACAAACACTCGGCACACTGTCACCATGAAATCTGGTGGCAGTTGCACAAATGGTGCCCCCTGGTGTTGGAGGGAGAGTTTGGAGGAAGAGGTCGACGTGCACGCCTCATCAGGGGGGGACAGCTCAGTGGAAGCCCTTTTGTAATAAACCACCCGTAAAGCAACAGGTTTACTATGAAATGAGTTTGAGCACCTGCCTGTTGGAGGCGTGGACGTTGGCATCGGGGAACAGAGAAGCAGGAAGTGAAGAGCGTCAGGGGGGATTGGGAGGGTGTCGTCGAGGCATTGCATGCAATAAGTTTTACTCTTTGCAGATCAATTTTTAAAATGTGCACTAGTTTTACCAAGCCAAACGGGCTGTGATTGAATATTCATCTGGCATCTCTAACGGGGAATGATTTGTTTTATATCCTTCACAATATTAAACTCCAGTCAGATCAGTGATCACTCCCTGTTTTGTAACATTGCGAAGCAATATTAACCCAGTTCTAGTTTTCAAATGTGGAAAAACAAAGCTATAATTCTACTCATTGTGGTTGTTGGTCTACTCTCGCAATTGTGTCTCTGTACTTTTTTTATTTTTTTGTTATTTTTAGTTTATTTTATTTGCTTGTATCAATCAGTGGGAATGTGCATTTGGTGGAATAGTTATGTAGGCTTTAGACAATTTTCTTTAAAGTAACAAAATGTAGACTTTGCTCGCCTGCATGCCAGAGTATTGTCCTTTTTAAAAAGAAAAAAAAAAAAAAGAAAAAAACCTTTTTGGAATCATATTTATTATGAGAAAGAAAAAAATATTAAAGCTTTTTTTGGTAAATGTTTATCAATTTAGTGGGACTGTTTTAGGCTAGCAATATTTGTCCAGTCTCTCTAAGATGCATTTTAAAGATTCCTACACAAATGTCAGTAATTTGGGAGGTACACTCTGTTTTCTGAGGCGAGAGGGGATCGGCTCTTTGCGTTGTGTTCAAATTCAAACGAGGTACTTTCTTCAATCACGGACGCGTTAAAGACCCGACCCCTCTCGTCTTCCCCAGGTTACTGTAGCGAGCGTCCATTTTGTCTCCTCGTTCCTGGTTTGTACCTGTGGCCACGCCTCTCGGTGGGGGCTCTCCTGTCACCATGGCATCAGTGGAGCAGGATTACCTCTTTTTAACCTTTTTAAAAAAAACGATCCATAATTCTTTCTGTGCCCCGATAGAAAGAGAGCATGAATTATTTTTAAATTCCTCTCACTTTGATATATTGTTATATCTTAACGGATTTGTAATTTGACATTGTGTATTGTGTATTTTTATTTTATTTTGTTTTTCCTTTTTTTGGTTCCTTTTTTTTTCGGGGGGGTTGTTATAGCTCTGCTCTGTTTCTTTTGTTTTTTTCTGCTAGTGATCTCTGAAGCTGTGTGTGATTGTCTAATAGCAATAAGAATCACAGAGTTGGAACATTCCAGTTTCTGTGAATGGAACGTTCCGATTCTGTGAATGAACGTAGCCCTTTCTGAACGGTTGTGAGAGGGCGGGGCATGTTGTGGCCCCGCCCCCCCAGCAGAGGGCCATTCACTCGCTGTTATTGCTATTATGTGACATGTTCAAATACTTTTTTTTTTTCTTTTCTTTTTTTTTTTAGCCTGCAGGGAATTCTTGTGTTAATGTGCAAAGTAATAAATTGGTATTTTATGCCTATAACACATCTTGTGTGTTCTCGTCAATGATGACAGATGATATGTTGAAAACTGTCCTCACGGAGCTGGTTGAACAATTAACACCAAAGCCTCGACGTGCATGTGTTTTGTCACTAGATGGCATTCTTCACCCAAGTACATGAGATCACATGATTACTGAGAGCAGTAAAACATTCATGATCTGCCGTGTTTCCTCACCTCCACACTTTAAGAACAGCTGATGCTTTTTGTCACAACTTATTTTCTTATGATGTGAACCAAACTTCCTTTTTTAAAGGGTAATTCCACCAGTTTTACACATAAGTGTGCTAACATGTCTTGGGGAGTACTACTACATATGTGGAAAAAGTCGTATAAAGCCTTTTGTGGCTCCAGATGTGTGGCATGTAGTCTGATAAATTCAGTGACGTCACTTGGTTGCTAAGTTGCATTGTGGGTATTGTGTGGGTATCTGAAGTTATCAGATTACATGCAGCTTTCTCTGGAGCCACAAAAGGCTTTAGTACTACTAGTAAAAGGTAGTACTCCCCAAAACCTGTAAATATGCTTCAGTGTGTAAAATTGTTGGAGATACCCTTTAATGTGTAAGCACCACTAACGTTGCAGATGGCATGGTGGCGTTAATTTCAGGTACTTTATATGCTGCTGGGTATCCTGACCTATAATAGTACGTCATCATTTATAAGTTAATTTATATTTTGTTTAATCTGATCTGCAAAGTAACTAGTAAAGAAGAAATGCCTAAAATTGTACCCAACTAAGGCAATTGAATTAATGTACTTTCTGATCACTGAAAGGTTTTTTGTATACTAAAGCTCAGGGCCGAACGTAGACATGTAAAACACTAGATAATGTATTAATGTCTGTGGTAACACATGTAGCAGCCCGAACTGTGAATACCATTTGTTTGGCATTTAACATCCTGGCAGGTACACAGGCAAAACAATGGAAAGAAAGGGCTCTTCTCTATGCCTTGATATTGAATGTCTTTAGGGCGTTACCAGTCCATTGGCGTCACATATTATCCTCACATTTTTCTTTTTACTAGATCATTACCAGCTCGGCTTGGGCGTTATCCAAATTCTTTAATCACGTTATTGTCCCACCCAGATATCGTGATACATGATATAATCATCGTTGGAGTCGGGGGTCAGGTTTTACTTTCAATATAAATATATTTTATGTTTTGCTTATTTTATGTTGATTAGTAGTATGAATAGTATGAGTAAATAAAGGACCGACTGCTCCCTTTGCAGCAACATAACACAACATGAAACACTTTTAAATAGCAAAACAATGCTTTTAAATGAGGTATTCGGTAAGTATATTATATGAAGTCCAGCTAGTCTGTCACTGGTGCCCTCCTTCTAAACTCTAGAGAGCCAGCCAGGTGAGAAATAACACTGTGATAAGTCAAAATACAGTCAGAGCAGTTCCTCACACAGCTGTTCGATATTTGATAGTGTGAAAAATATCTCTTATGATCGATTCCTTAATTGATTATATCTAATATAAGTGGACTACTACCAGCAGTCCACACACACACACAAGTGCTTAATGCTTAAAAAAGTGATCCACACAACATCATGTACCATGAAAGATTGAATTACAAGAGCAAACGGTTGAAAAATGAAAATTGGATTAAACACAATTTTATTAATAAGTATTTGAGAACATTTTGTTCCAAACAAACTTCTGTTGATGGCTGACCTTTTCATGGAGGAACTGAGAAAGCAGAATGAATTCATTAAAAACAGTACTTTATCTTGTGTTTTCCATAAAGGTCTTAAAATTCACATTAGACATTAACATTCAAGTCTTGAAATGGTTTTGAAATAAGAAAAAAAATAACATTTAAAGGATGATTTCTCACTCAATTTTTCATTTTCCCCGGCAGCTTTGGATACAGTGCTGTGCTGTTTATTAATACATTACATGTTTTGACTGTAAAGCACCATTGAATACAAACAAATCCCCTATGTGGTGATATTACCTCAAAAACCATTTCTCTCTTTTAAACCAAACATATGGCTGCGTGGTGCTAACTGTGCTGTAGCTTCACTACAGCTCTGTATTGTGCTTCTATAGGCAAACATCTGTCTGTTTGCTCAGACTGGACGGCCATCATTGGTATGTGTCACCTTCCTCTGCTCCCCTTTGTGTATCATCCCCTCTCCTCTCCCGTTTCCTGTTTCCCGGCCGGTTGTCATGGCCACAGTTACCAAGGAGAGCGGAGGCTACAGAAGAAAGGAAACCTGAACCACAGATCTTGATGCCACGATATTTAATTCATCGGCACAGTGGCACACCAAGGTTCAGTGTAATGCAGATGGATTGAGAGTGGCCTCGGGTAGAAGGGGCATTTCTGAATATGAAGACAAAGAGGTGCTGTCAGATCCTTCTGTTACATCCAGGGGCTAGTTTTTTTTTCTTCTTTTATTTACTCCTTTGGCTGTTTATTTAACCAATATATTTAACCAATATATTGATAATACCTGTAATAAATCCCCTAATATAGACCATGTTTCAGCCACAGTTTTGTGAAATTTGATTGAAATGAAATGAAACAAAAACTCAAGAATTCAGGGTTTTCAGGGATTTCCTTTGTCTAGATGACACTGTTTGCAATCATACAACACACGTGACTTTTCTTTTTACCTGTGTATTTCTCCCGTGGCTTTTCAGCGTTTCAACCATCATCGTTGTTAGAGAAAAACCCAAATGCCTCCTTTTGTGAGGCTGTTTCTCTCTTTCACTGCAGACAAAGAAGGCCAAGTGAAAGCTAATTTTTGTGAAAGCTCCTTTAAAAACACACATGAGTTTGTGTGGCATGAAGCGACACAAAGTGTGTAATCCTCATTGTAGAGGCCCCCCCATGTTGTCTTTGTGTTAACCGATCCACCTACGGACAGCTCTCCATCCTCGTCCATCCCTCCCTCTCTTCTTTTGTTGTCTCACCCTCTTTTGCCCTCATTCCCTCCCTCCCTCCCCTCCTGCATCGCTGGGGGATTTTTTTTTCCTGGGGTTCAGTGTTTCTCTCGCAGGTTTGACTGTCAACAACTAAAGATGGAAGGGAGTGAACTGATGCTCTATTTACCCAGAAGTCTCATTACGCAAACCTGATTTGTTATTTATACCCTCATTGGAACTGAACTGACCCATTTGGGCTGTACCGGAGGAAGCGGTTGGGGGGAGGGTGAAGTCTGAAGTGGCCTCATCAAGGCTTGGACCTCAGCGCCGTTTTATTGTCAACAAGGAGACACTCCAGCCAGCAGCAGCAGCAGCAGCAGTGTCTGATGACGAGTCCTGCCTGCTGTTTTTCTCTGGAAACCTGCGCTTTTTTGGATTAGAGGCACAATTAAGCCTTTAAAATCTGCTCTGGAATAACCTCTTTTGATTGACTCTCGAGCAGCTGACTCTTCACCTCCACAGGATGTTTGTTTAATTTACTCCATGAGGACGTAACATTGGATTTCTGTCAACCAAGAGGTAAAAGGCTATTGTGTCATCACTATTTTCAACCTTGCTGTGACAGGATACACTCATAGCAGCTTCAGTGGCCTTGAATCCAAGTATCAGGTTCTATCAGTCTGATCCATCTCGGTAAGGCTACACCGAACCAGGAGTGTGACACTGAAAGACTCCGCAGCTCAGCAACAGTTGAACCAGAGCTGAAGCTAAGGAGCCACTTCCTGAAAAGAAATTTCAAGAAAAAGCCTGGCTGAGATCCATTTCATCCACAGGGCCTGGACCGCGAAGCCTGATCGATCCTGCCTCTACGGGCTGCCACAGGTGGCTGCACAGCTATCGGCTACTCAATAATGCATTGACTCGAGCTCAGGAATGGAAAGCAGGAGAAAGTGTGCGAGCGTCTGATGCTTTTGGAAAGGTGGATGACTGTCGAGAGAAAGAGAGTGATCACTTCTGGATAATCGAGGACACGAGGAGGGGAACAGAGTGAGCAGATGTTGAAGAGGAAGAGGAAAAGAGAAGAAAATGGCTGCTAAGAAAGTGATATTAGGGCAAAGACTGTAGGAAGCTTGACCAAGGAAAAAAGGAAGGGGGCAAGTAAACCAAAGGAGTAGACTTTAAAGACTAACAGAAACAAAAGAAAATTAGATATCCCATAAGAGGCGCCTGTAGCAGACAAAGAAGAGCCACACAAAGGAGGTCATCATGGTGAACACTGGCATGCAGCTGATCAGCTTCACCTGCGCGGTGACCGGCTGGATCATGGCGATCGCCGTCACTGCCTTGCCTCAGTGGAAGGTTTCGGCCTTCATTGGCAGCAACATCCTGACCTCAGAGATCAAGTGGGAAGGCATCTGGATGACCTGCGTCTACCAGACCACAGGTCACATGCAGTGTAAGACATACGACTCCATGCTGGCCCTGCCTCCGGACCTCCAGGCAGCCCGCGCCCTCATGTGCCTGGCCATCTTCATGGGCTGGCTCTCCTGCACCGTGTCCTGCTGCGGCATGAAGTGCACCACCTGTGCCGGGGACGACCGCCGCGCCAAGGCGGGCATCGCGCTCTCAGGCGGGGTTCTCTTCATTCTGACCGGCCTGTGCGTGCTCATTCCCGTTTCCTGGACTGCTAACACCGTCGTCCAGGATTTCTACAACCCCAACGTGCCCTTGATGCACAAAAGAGAGCTGGGCCAGGCCATTTATCTGGGTTGGGCGGCTGCAGTTATTCTGATGATCAGTGGAGCCGTGTTGAGCAGCACCTGCCCCCTCATGGAGAGGAGTGGCCGGTACCGCAGGGGCTACATAGGCCGGAGCTTTGCAAATTCGCCCGCTTCAGCACCCGATCCCCCTAAACCCATCACGTCTAACAGTGTACCGTTAAAGGAGTATGTCTAAGAGGGGGATAAGGGAGAGGAAGGAAGTTAAAGTGTTAAAGCTGTCAAAAACTCTGGTTTTTCCTACATTTACCCTGTCTTAAGTTTTAAGTCTGTGAACTTTAAGCTATAAATTGAAATCTATATATTTATGAACATATTTAACGTATATTTTGCTTATTTTGTATATCTCTTTGTCATGTTCAACTTGTATTCTGTTTTGTTTGAAATTTGACTTTTACTGCACTGTAATTTATAGTAGTGCCTGAAGAAAGCCCATTGCCTATAATGTCCAATCATCAGCATTCACAGAAAAGTATGACTGTTATGATGGCTCTTATGATGGCCTGTGTTGTGAAGATTGCAGTGATTTCTCATGCAGTTGTTCTCTGACGATGTCATTACCTCGAGTGTGCCTACATCGAAAGTGTGAAATAAAACAAGTTTGTCAAAGTGTGCTTCACAAACTCTTCTACAACTCTCTGCATCCTTGTGTGTGCTGGTTGTTCTTGAAAGTACATTTATTTTAGGCCATTTTGACCACCAGAGTGATGCAGTGATTTTCATTATGTCATCAATCAAGTAAGAAATGACGCCACGGGTCCTTTTTTTGTGGAAAAGAAGGCATCTTCTGCGGCCACAAGAATTGCATCCATCTGAGGTATACATGTATGTTTACTCAGTCTTTTAACGATCCTGCTCTTCTCGTCTAACCTCATCACTGAAGGCAGTCAGATTCACAGGCTGGATCGTGGTTCCACTTGACTCCACAGTCGCTTTTACTTTCTTCATTGGGACTCGATGAAGAAGGAAACTTTGCAAAGTGTATCTGAAAGAATACACAAAAGTCATTAATTTTCCTACAAATCTTAGGCACACTTTATTTAACATGCACCAACAAAAAAAGGATATTGCTAGACTATTATCCATGGTAATAAAAGAAATATACCAAAAACAAAATTGCCTGAAAAACGCAAGATACCTCGTCAATTCCCGATAGTGGCGAAACAATTCTAGTGTGGGCTATAACAAATGGTTCTTAAAAGTCTCACAGTTTTAAAGGTGCATTTTTATGCTCATTTTCAGGTTTGTACTTTAATTTCGGGTGTCTGCTAGCAAATGTTTACATGCTGTAAGGGTTTAAAGAACAATTACTTATCCCATACTGTGCATTGCTGCAACACCTCTATTCACTGTCTTCACAACGCTCGCTTTCAGTGCCTGTCTCTTTAAGACCCCCCTCCAGAAATGCCTGGTGTGCTCTGATTGGTCAGCTCTCACAGGCATGAGCAGGCACTGCCCACCTGTGTTTCTGCATCAGCTCTGCTGGTGTTTTTATGATCACGACTGTGCCGGGAGGCAGTGACTGTATAGTTATGTCATCACAACCATATGCAGGTTTTCATGGCTTGTTTAAATGCACAGTTTCTGAATTGTTGTGCTTTATAATCAAAACAGACATGAACATCTCACTTTCTACCATATGGGACCTTTAAACTGAATTAACTTGTCATATACAATAATTAGTTATTTGAGGAGAGTGACATTACAGTGAAGTTATCAACATTATATAAGACATTTTACCTGTGATGCGGTCTTCTGCACTGGGACACTCGAAGGATTTCCATCTTTTGGGAGCAGACTCTAAAAGAGCGAGGTCGTCTGCTCTCAGTGTCTGCAGTAGAGTCTTCCTCCTCAGAAATCTGAACATGAGTTGAGGAAAAAAAGACCCTGAATAGAAGGCAAACCCAACCCAATGTAAACATGAACAGAAAGGATACTGTTCTCGATAGTGACGCTCGGCGTCCTGCAGCCACTCCAGCATGTCAGAGAGGGACGGGGCGGTGGCCGAGCGCTCGGTTACTGTGGGCAGATCCAGACTGTCTGTGTTCTGCTCGTAGAGCTGGAAGACTGCAGAGACCTGGTTACTGGTGGAGTCTCTGACAGACTGTAGAGAAGACCTGAGGGGAGGAGGGAGGGAGGGATGAATAGATAGCATAGGTGAAACATCTTGTTTTAAACTCTTCTTCACATGGAGCATATTCCTCAATAATTGTATCCAGTTAAATCATGACACATAAAACTGAGGGATAACCAATCATATGGAAGCCCATTTCCGCCAGTGTGATGAAAAAAAAAAAATCCTGTAAGCCATTATATTGACTTAGTATCTCAAAAATAATGAGATAGTATCTCAAAATATTGACTTGGTATCTCAATATATTGACTTGGTATCTCAATATGTTGACTTGGTATCTCAAAATAATGAGATGGTATCTCAATATATTGACTTAGTATCTCAAAATATTGACTTGGCATCTCAAAAATAATGAGATAATATCTCAAAATAATGAGATAATATCTCAAAATAATGAGATAGTATCTCAAAATAATGACTTAGTATCTCAAAATATTGACTTGGTATCTCAATATATTGACTTAGTATCTCAAAATAATGAGATAATATCTCAAAATAATGAGATAGTATCTCAAAATAATGACTTAGTATCTCAAAATATTGACTTGGTATCTCAATATATTGACTTGGTATCTCAATATATTGACTTGGTATCTCAAAATAATGAGAGAGTCTTGTTTGTCTTGTTTCCTCATATGTGCCAAAGCAACAGAAGCAAGTGGGTGAGACAAGGCTTAGCAGACCTCCTCATTGAAGACTACTTTAGACATGGATTCACAAATTGTGAAATTTTAGTGCTCTTGGAGGAATCACATAATATCAAACTAAGCCTTCGGACTCTAGAGAGAAAGCTACAAAAGAACCAGCTTTGGCAGAGACGAAATAAGACAGATGAAGCTGAAGTGGCATCCTTCATTGACCAACAGCGACAAATGTCTGGCAAACATAAATATTTTGATACTATAGATACTATCTCATTATAATGACTTACAGGACGCATGGCGCATATGAGGAAACAAGACATAGACCTAAGTCATTATTTGAGATACTATCTCATTATTTTGAGATAGTAAGTCATTATTTTGAGATACTATCTCATTATTTTGAGATACTAAGTCAATATATTGAGATACTATCTCATTGTTTTGAGATAGTAAGTCATTATTTTGAGATACTAAGTCAATATATTGAGATACTATCTCATTATTTTGAGATACTAAGTCATTATTTTGAGATACTAAGTCAATATATTGAGATACTATCTCATTATTTTGAGATACTAAGTCAATATATTGAGATACTATCTCATTATTTTGAGATACTAAGTCAATATATTGAGATACTAAGTCAATATTTTGAGATACTAAGTCAATATATTGAGATACTAAGTCAATATTTTGAGATACTATCTCATTATAATGACTTACAGGATCTTTTTTTTTTTTCATCACACTGGCGGAAATGGGCTTCCATACAATCACATCAGCTAGATACCAAAAAACAGGAGTCATGTTAATGTCGGTATTATTGCACATCTCACTGAGGTATTGAGAACAATCACAGAGGTGAGTCTATGCATCATCTCTACAGTTTATCAATTTTTGCTTGCCAAGCTACTTACATCTTCTCATTGAGTTTGCACAGCACCGTATCCGTGGCTTGTAAGAGCTTGAATCGCATCCGTTCCTCCAGGTCAGGGAAGATTCTGAGCGGTGTGTTGGACAGCTGGACGTTGGAAAGCGCTCTCGACTGCTCTGCCAAATTCCCGAGAGACACCATCAGAGGGCTGCACTCGGCCAACACACCACACCATACTTTCTGATTGTTTTCAAGACCCTGAAAGCTTTTCCTCAGGGCTTGATGGAGTGGAAGCAGTCCAGGTTTGGACATTTCAGGCGCTGATTTTCAACATAAGCTGACAAAAAAAAATAAAAACCACGCGTGCTAAATAATTGGATATTTGTCTTTAAATTATTTCAGTTCGTTTTCTAGCAATGCAACCCCTTTAAACGGTTTCTGTAATCCTTCAAAATGTGGAAACATTAGCTGCTAATATCCTCACATTGCTACCATGTTGCCTGGACTTACTTCCGCCCTCCTGATGTAAACACTGACGTTCAGTGCTGTGATAGGTCGAGAAACCTGTTTTCGTGACGCAAGGCAAACGAGCGCTCTGATTGGCTGACTGTGCGTCTGGCCCCTCCTCGCGCGGAATTTTGAAAACGGCTTTGTAAGGGAAGGTAGTCCGGTGTCCCGAGGAGGAAAAACATTATCAGGTATTTAAATGTTTATAAAACACTTCTCGCCACGGTAATACACTGATATTTAGAGCGTTGTATTAAATGTCTGTGTGCGTGAAGGAACCTGACGCCAAATTGCGGAGCAAGCTAGTGATTTGGCTAAATAACTAGCAGAGCAAGTGACGTTAGCACCAACTGTTAGCTTGCTTGCAGTTTCTTCTTAAAATGGTGGATGGACACAGTTACATCCTAAAGCCACTACACGTAACCCGATGATATAACTATACAGCGTTGTATAGCGTTGGTAAATTGACTTATATCCTCGCCTTTTCCTATTCATTCAGACATGGCTCCCAGGAAGAGAACAACCAAACGGAAAGACGACCAGAAGTCGGCCAAGCTGGAGGCTTTTCTTCAGGACTTCGACAACGAGGGTAAATATATTTTTACTTGTGGTTGAGAGACACTACACTGCAGCATAAACACATAAACTTGGTAAACCAATTCCACTGACCACCAGTCCTAAAAGTACGCTTGCTGTATGTTGCTGGGTCATGTTGCCAGATCTCAGGAGAGAATCAGAAATACTTTATTGACCCCCGAGGGGGAATTGCTTGCGTTACAGCTGCTCCCATTCAAAAGTCTTATGCAGAAAAACTAAAATTATACAGAAACAAGCAACCCTGGATATGCTATTAGGACTATACCAGTGGTGGCCCTAAAGTATGCAGACGGCCCTTTCAAAATGTTGTATTATTACAGAGGGAGACACATTTATTGGCATTTGAGAGCAAAGCGATTAGAGGGATACAGAAATGAAACTACCAACGTTTATTTCTTTGTGTGTTGGACCCTCTAAAATTGGTTGTATTGTGACCAAGACATGCACTGAGTCTGACATTGTACAGTTGCAAAATGAACACAACAGTGCACTCTGCAATGGCAATACTCCCTTTAAAATATGTTTGACCCTTGTGTACTGCAATTTATTGTTGGTAAACATACTACATGCTGATATTGATATAAAACTAACAACCCAAAATTGGGTGATAGTATCGACCTGGTGGATTCTTTTGATCGTGCTATTTATAATCGGGTTGTGATTATTACTGCACAGTCATGTTTGGTAATATGGAGCCACTTTGGACTATTTTATAAATTGCTGGCATCAACAACGGCTGTTATTTTTTCACAGTGGAGACCAGAGTTGTACAGCTGAAAGAGAAGATCAACCAGCTGTTGAAAGATGTTGACAACAGCTACAACATGGCACTCATTAAGCTCCCCAAGGCTGTCAGGCAAATGTGCTGGCTGGAACATATTAGTAAGTTGACACAAACTCTCTCACACAAACCCCAAATGCCAATAATATTAACATTGTTTTAAGAAATATTGCAGTTTTGCCAAAAAGAGGCTTCTTTTGACATTTGGTCCTGGTCTCATAAATAAAAAACTGTTTTTGTTTTTTGTTACATTTGTACATTCTTGCCTTGAGTAAGTGTCATGACTCCTGAGACATGTTATACATAGTTGTTACACTAGCCCCTTTTACTCATCATTAAATGAAAATCATGTACCATCTCTGTGTAGAGCCTGAGAAACCAAAGTCACCAGAAGTGGATAATACAAAGGTGAGTTGAGGATCTTTCTATTTCACGTCATGATTTGCAGTGTGTCAAAAAAATTCTGAATGTCTTTGGCTCACACAGTCGCACCCTGTTCTGTATTAAACATTCACAGAGAGAAGAAGAAGTTGCTATTGTCAACAGCATCATGGCAGAGGACCACGCAGTGCTTCTCAAATCAGTCAAGAAAAGTATGTTAAAACTAGTGTTTTCTGAAAGTATTCTGAAATGAAACAAGACTGTCAATACAGACTAACAAGTCCAAATTCTTCTATCAAGTCAAGAATTTCTACTTTGGAAAATTAATAAACGTTTGAAGAAGATTTCATAACATTTATTTTGTCCCTGACCCTACAGCCACAAAGAAAAAGGGTGGAGCCAAATCCAGTTCAGAGGATGAAAACACCCCGAGCACAACAAGGAAGGTAATGTCAAAACACAGCTGAGCGTTTGAGAGCATCATTGATCATAAATATACATTCAATCACTTTACGCTACTTAACTGCTTATTCCTAATTCAGGGGAGAGCAACAAAGAAACCTCCAACTACATCAAAGAGGGCAAAGGCTCTGTCTGTCAACAAGCAGAACGCCTCCATCAGAAGGTAAGACCGTTCTTTTTGTTTGTTTTGTTTATTTCTTTCATTCTCTGCCTGTCTACATCTTTCTCATGTTCAGTTGCCTGATAACATCACGTTGTGATCACATGTCTGCCTGAATTCAGATCAACCAGGAAGCCACTGGTCACTCCTGCCAGGAGTATGATGGATTGTTCTATGATGGGCGCTACTCCTCTTGTCACCCCACGCTTCGACCCAAGGTGAGAAAACATTATATAGTTAAAACTCCACCACTTCTGCTATTCTCAGTGTTTCTGCAACAACAGATGTCTCATCCTATGTAAATTGGGACAGCATTTATTATAATCTTTGCTATTCAAATGAATGAAATTCTGGAGCCATCCCAATCACCAGAATGAATTTTGGCAATGCACATTTCTGCAAACAACTGATATGAAACTTTTCATTTCTTTTATGTTTTTCTTTAGGATCAGTCTTCCATTTTATGTTGTGACAGTGCTGTTTTTACTCTGGTTAGGTTTAGGCACAGAAACCACTTGGTTAGAGTTAGGAAAAAATCATGTTTTGTCTTAAAATACCTGTTTTGGTCGCCACAAACACAACTGGAAATTGTCCTGAGGTCTCCTTCCAAATATCCAGTTGTGTCACGCATACAAATGTTGAAATGTAGAACTACGGTCACTGGCTTGGCAGCCTTGTTGCCTAACTTCACCACCATCTCCTTGATCTCCCGACAAGGAAGGTCAGGTCATAAAAATGTAGTGCGAGTGTAAACATTTCAGTGGTTTGGCAACATTTTATTCTGTGACTGGGCTGCTGAAGCAGGGTATTCTGATGATTGGGGTTTAAATTTGCCACCCAAATAAAGTGATGGATAAAATTTTCATCACTTCATGTGGGTGGAGAAGTTTCTACAGAGAGATGGGTAAATACTTTTTCAGTTAATGATGATTAAAAGATTAAAAACTGTATAGATCTGCAAGTGGATCTATATGAGTTTTACATTATTTGGGCACTGGAGGCTAGTTCTCCTCGCTATCTCTAGTGTCTAACTCCAGTAATTTCCTCTCTTGAATCTTGTATTTTCTTTTCCAAGTCTGAGCTATAATCCACAGTCAGGCGTTCGTGATATTCACCATGTTGCTTTATCTCCTCAGGCTTCCAAAGACCCCCGCTGTGAGAATTCCCCGCCACAAAGAGAGGGTCTACAGCATTTCAGTCAACGGCTCTCCCATTGCAGCAGGAAATGAGGACATTATCATCAACGTCCCCATCGGCAACGGAGAGGTGAGTGCACAGTTAGCTGGGCTGAGACTTGTGGATCCCATAGAACAGTATTTTAGTCACATAACAAGAAAACAAGGTTACATTGTAATCATATTAGTGTTTTTTTTCTCTGTCATCTTTGTGTTAGATCTATATTTCTTTTTGCATTAAATTATTGTGTTAATTTATTCTATGTCAATTGACAACACTTTGGTTTAGGCTGATGTAGCAGGCTAATTTACCGACCTAATGTCTTGTAATGTGTCGATCCAGAGCGTTCAGCTCCTGGCCAGTCAGATGGACTCGGTGGACCTGTCGTCACTGGACGAAACTGCTCTGAGGAGCATTCGGCTGCTGCAGGTATATTGATCACTTGTGTAGGACAACATTTCTGTGGAGTAACTGTTTAGCTACTGTTTTAGATGTGAAATATTTGCACATGATTTATTTCTCATCATTTCTTTCTTTTGTTTCTGCTTCCTGACAGAATCGCCTCACAAATCTGTGTGGGATCTGAGTGACCTAACTGTCGGCTGTCAACATTACTTTTAAGAAATGTATCTTTATTTTAAAGCTTGTTTTTTTTGTACCTATATGTGAGATTTTAAAAGAGTAGGGAACTTTTGAAGTTTGGCCCTTAGAGCTAAATTTCACAATTTGTGTGATTCTTTGTATGTACCAAATTGCTTATTTTTCACTGTTTTGGTCTGAAAATTTCCTGAACATCCAAGAGACCCTCAGGATACTTTTCAACATTTATTAAACTAGTTGTTGCAGAATGTTCACAGTAATCAAATTACTGTAAATGTATATATTTTTTACCCTTACAAAGACTCTTGGGTTAGTATTACTAGTTTAATTACTGTAAAGGTTCTGCAACAATTATTTGAACTGATGCATTTTGCAGATCATCATGGTTTTTGGGATGCTAAGTGAGTTGTGCGAGTCTGTATTTTTTCTTGTGGACAAGTCCATCTTCACCTAGCTGTACCTCTGCATGGGGACCAGTAGGTGGTAGCATTTCACCACAGAAGTTTGCTTGTGTGGAGAAGTCAGACCCTCCTGAGTGTTGTGTCTTCTTCCTGTGGTTGTAACCCGTCCTCAGTGATAAAGCTGTTGCACAACTGACAAAGTAAAATCTACTACAGTAAAATCCATTTGTGCACTGGCTTCTTCTTCAGCTTCTTATGATGATAACTTGGAATCTTGGTGTTCACTCTAAGAACCATCAAAGTACTAAATCATAGTTTTGGTATTTGAATACTTTGATGTCCATCAATGAGTTGTTGCTGACCTTTAATTAGTTTATGGGGACAGGTTGATCCTGTAGTAGCTCACCTCATAGAGTGTGCACCCTACTGAGTGCCCAATGTACTAAGGCTATCTCCCTACCGTGGCAGCCCGGGCCCTTTGCTGCATGTTATCCCCCCTATTCCTTGCCTGTCCTATCAAGATAATGCCAAAAGAAGAAAAGAAATTCAAGAAATATTTAACCTATAATGGTACTCAATAGAGGCCCAACAGGCCCCCTTTAATTCAGTCAAGCCTAATCCAACATCAAACTCTATAGCACTGCTTAACCACATTTCAAGCTTGTTGCTCTCACCCACAGCCACATAAATACGCCCACTTTTTTCATGAAGATCTGTGCATTATTCCCTGAGAAATTAAAATTCTGGACAGAGACGCATCCTCCATCCAAGTTTCGTGGAAATCCGTTCAGTAGTTTTTGTGTGATCCTGCTGACAAACCAATCAACAAATACACACGGGTGAAAACGTAACCTCCTTGATGAGGTGATAAAAGTGGTTCAACAGTTGCTACCAGTGATGTCCACTTTACTTTTGTGTCTAACTGTCCTCTATAGATTAACACAAACTCTTGATTTTGCTTATGTAAGAAGTTCCTCTTGTCCTTTCATGACTTTGTTTACACAGAGGGACATTAGCGGGTCATGTGACTTGCTGTTGGCAGGAAGTGGCAGCCTGTCCCACTGCTGGCACACAAACCTGCACTCTGACCTTCGGGGACATCATAATGCTGCCAATTAGAAGCTTATTAAGCTTCGTTAGGCCTGATGAGCTCGTTAGGGTTTCCACCTGGGATGGTGAACTGGGTCAGACCGGGCCTCACCTTGGGCCCGTACAGACATGCAGAACTCTTTGCTATTCCTGCTGGATTCTCATGCATCATATGCTACCAAGCCACAGCATGGGAACTCTGTGCCCCCAGCTCAAACCGGGCCTGGTCCCTTCCATCTGTATCCATCTTTAAGCGCTTCATCATCTGCTGTCTCTCGCTGTGCAAACTGTGTTGCAGAGGTAAAAACCAAACTCTGAATCCCTACAAACGACAGATGTTGTGGTCAGCGGTGCGTGCAGTTCAGCTCCCTCGTTAGCGGAGCACTGAGCCCTCGCGCACCTGCTCTACATATCATAGAATTTTCCTAGTTTTGCCTCTGAATGGATTGGATCCTTTTTTTTTATTCTCTAGGTGGGTGGAAAATTGCCATTTTGCACGGATGGCTTGGTTTTCAGTAAGCACGCAGGCAGTGGCGCAGTGACAGGTGCGGTATGGATGGGGCGGATTTTGAGGTCACAGAGCAACACTGCTACATAAATCATCCGCTGAGATGTTCAGGATGAGGGACTGGAACCTGAGATAGTGGGAGGGAGACGCAGTACAGCTTCAACACTTCTGTGTAGTTTTATATCCACCTGCTTTAAAGCAGTCCGAAGAAAATTAGAGAATTGCAGCAGTGCATTCCTGCAAAAGCTGCACCATGCAATAGTATTTTTAAACTGACAATGAATTAAATGGCTGTGTGGAATGTGACGTGTATCTCCCAGTGATGAATCCACTGAATATTAATCAGTTTCACTCAGCTCGACAAAGTGGTTTAGTGTCTTTCAGCTCATTGTTTTGGTTCACTCATTAAAACCCATTTTCATACGCAGCACGGCAGACAAACTTAGTAACTAGCTGGTGGACATCATGTAGCATTTAGTTGCTATAAGAGCCAGAAATGTTGAGTTAAAGATATAATATGTTGGAATTTCTGCATTAAAATATCTAAAAATGACGAGACCGTTGTTATTTTGTTGTGTACTTAAAATAGTCCAAGTGTTTCCAACAATGTTCACATAAGGGAAATCCACAAGTATACTGGAGGTAATGGTGCATTTCATTTGGTAGCCTGTCGCTTTAACTTCCAGGAGAGAGTCACTGAGTCAGGCAGGAAGTCTGCAAATGTATGAATACAACTAAAACATTACCTCATCCATGAACATTAGAGTCACGTCAGTAGATTTTCATCAACAATGGTGTTTGTTTAATGATGTGTTCGTTAATTTGTGGTTATTCACGTCACTTCGCCCCAAACAACCGGTTTACTCATATGTACATAGTGAGGGTGTGCGTATCTGTTTGAATTCAGGTCAACTCTCACTAAACTCAGCACTCACCAGAGACTCCTATTCTCTCTCTTCTTTCCCCTCTCCTCTTAGTAATTTTACTAAGAGGAGAGTGTAACTCCCAAGCTTCAGTCGGCAGTCAACATCACAGAACATAAACACCTGACAATGGAGGTCACGTCCGCAGATCACTGCTGTAGTCAGGTTGATAAATAGAAGAAGAAGATAAGATAAATCCTCTTTTTAATTCCAAAAGGCAAAAGTGATTTGTTGGCCAACAGGACTGGATCAGAGAAGAATCAGAAGATGTGTCTCCAGGTGTTTATTCCTCCAGAAGGTCTGGCTTTGCACCCAACTCTGTCCTCCTAAGATGGCTCTGATGTGCTATACAGTGGCTATGCTGCGTAGCGAATGAAACTTGCTGTTGCCTTGAGTAAAATGATGGATTTCTCTGAGTTAGAACTTTGCTTGAAACATTTGGGATAATGTAAATAACAAAAGTCTGGTTGTTTTGAGATATTTTGATACAGAAATGTTACATATTACAGTTTATCTTTAAGCTTGCTTAGTCTTCGATGAACCGTTTCTTTATCCTTTTGTCCTGTTGTTCCACAATAAGCCCCCACAGATCTCTTCTCTAACCTCACCCTCCCTCACATTCTCTCTCATTTTGTATTCCCAAAATCTGTTATCATTAACACAAGTGTCTGATGCATGAATGTGGTGTATTTCTCAACAAAGCTGTTCCCTCCCCAAACTGCTGGATCCGTTGGTTAATTGAGCCCCCAGACCTGGGGAAACTGCCAAATTTCCTGCCAAGACGAATGAACCTGGCAGAAGCATGTTCTCCTAGAGAAATTAATTCTCTGGTGCGTCGAGGCCTCCTACAAATCCCATCCGTCAAGTGCCCCGCTAATCGATTTATTCACATGCCCACACCTCCGCCTGCCACTGTCTCTCATTCAATTCATACCGAGCCATCCAGGAGGTCACGACTCATCTTTTGCTAAGTTGGTTTGTCAGCATAAACCACAAAAAAATGTCACTGAATGCTTTGTTCTGTCTGCTTCGGTGATGGAGAGTTAGGAGGACACGAGCTGACGGTAAAGTGAAGTGACAGACGGGAGGAAGAGTTAAATGGGACTGAACGGCCCCCACATGATGCATTCTGGGCATGTGTTCGTCTGTTGGCCAGCAGGGTCCTGATGGTGTTTTGATGGGCGGCCCCTCTGTCGCTCAGGCACCCTTGATGATGGGCGGGGTGGAGAGGAACATCTGCTGCCAAAAATTCCTGTGGAAATTAAGGCCTGAAAATAACGGGCGGAGGAGAGGCAGGAGGTTAATGCCGTTTGCTGATTGCACAGAGATAAACTTTTGCTTTAGAGGCCCCTCGGCGGTTCTGAAATTCAGACATTTGTCTGCGATAGACGTGACAGCATTTGTTTGCACTGGGTTTCCAAAAGAAGTTAGACATGAAACCTGTCCTGGGATTCAAGACAGTACTTACATTTCTGGATGGTGTGTGTATGAAATGTATTGATTTGTGTGACTGTAAGGATTCTGCAGATGGCGCGGCGCAGATGGGACAAAAAACAAAAAGACAGGGCTGTCGCTGATGCCTAAAAATGCAGGTTTAAACACTTGCTAATGGGATTGAAACTGAAACTGAAACTGAAACTGGAATTAGTGAAAAAGGTGTAAACATTAAAAGGAGCTGAGGTGTTGCATTATATATAATAATAATAATACAGTCTCGTGGTTCCTCTGAGGATTATAAATGACCTGTAACAGCAAACGACACCATCAGCAAAAGACTGCTATTTTTATACACTTATTATTAATGCCTGTGCTCGGGTACGATCATATATATCACATATAAAATCACGTATAAATACATTACCTAATCGCGATCCATCCTGCGGTCAAGACAAATGCACGCACCGCTGGCACGCGCTAGCAAAGATCTTTTCGACAGATCGGACCGCTTTTGTCCAAAGGGGCACTAGAATTGACAAAAGACTCACTTTAAGACTCATAGTTTGCATTTAGGGCCTGTCCAACTCCCTTTTTCTAGTCTAATCTGTGTGAAAAGTAAAGCACAAGGCGCAAAGGGGTTGTTGTGAACCCGCTGATGCAGGCTCATCTTCTATCTGAACAATGCGCCCCTGTAATAGCGGGAAAGATACCGCACCTGTCTGCTTTTGACCTGCACAACACGTTGAAGAATTTAGCTTTGGAGCCTTGCGTCCTTTTCAGCGGCACGTTTTGACGTTATTTTACTGAAACGCTGTAGGTGAATGTAAGGATGAAGACCCCTCTGTAAAAGGATCTCGAGCTGCTCCAAGGTTGACATTTCAAGGCTGACACTTTTACACTCTCAGTTGGCTCAAATATTCCTTGGCTCACCAGTTTAATTAGGAGTTTAACAGCACATTCTTGTTTATAAGCCCTAGAGGCTGGATTTTTTCCAGTAGTTCGTGTTTTAAATGATTTCCTTTACTAACTTAGGGCGAGCAAATAAAGCTGTCTCTCTCTGGTGGCTTCGTCAAAGGTAGGTAAATACAGTTAAAGCAAGAAATATCAATTAATGTCACATTTTATAAATCAGTTTTCCTTTTGGTGCATTTAATGGCATATTAATTTATGTATTGGACCATTTATTGCTATATTTATTACTGATTTTGGCAGTTTCAGACCTTCTTAAGTGCCGGCTGACTTGGCTATGAAAACGCTTTTATTTCCCGCAGGCATTGCTTGTGTGGCACAAGCCTGGCTTTTTTATTTTTCTTTGTAAATGCATCACAAATAAAGAAACCATTAGAAGAGTTAACGACAAATAAAGGGACATTTTGCTACCTTTTCATCTTTACTACCTGACGATAGCCTAGCTACATAGACTGGAGACAAAATATTATATGTATTTATTTCACTGTGCCGCTCGAAGACCACTGGCAGCTACCGGCAACTTTTTAAAGGACAAGTTCACCCAAAACTTAAGATGCTGAGTTGTTTTGGAGAATGCTTCATTTGCTCCTGCATGCTTTAATGATAATTGGATCTTCAGGCACTACGAAACATGTATATGAATTGCAAATATGTTACTTCCTGACTTGGTGTGCTGTTTCAGTGCACTCCGGCAGCGCTACATCTATGGTCCCTGCCTCCACCAACAATCAATGTTTCTGATTTTGTAAATAAATAGAACTTCCTTTTTAAGACATTTTCTGGCTATGAGCATTTTGAGAGTCAAGGGCGCAAACTAACGCTTTCCTAACAGGGCCAACCATAGCCTGCATGAGGAGGTTGTTAATGTGGAAAGCATTAATAGCACTAATTTGGGCTTTTTATGCTGTCATTCATTCCTATGCCCGACCCGGCCTGGGCAGGATGAAAACAAGCTTTTCTTATTTGGTTAGACGAATATAAAATGCAAATATCAGGAAGGGGCGACAGAGGAGGGATAAAATAAAGTGAATTCTCACCCCATTCATTACCTCCTTCAGAGAAAGAAAAGGAAAGTGACCATAAAATGAGCGCTGGAGCAATGGCCAGGATTGCCTTTGAGAAATAATTAAAGCCTCTTTGCAATGCTCCCCAGCCTCCGGGAAAAATCCCCGTCTTCTGTATGGTCTACAATTGATGTTTGGTTTACCAGCCTCTCTGTATAAAGCAGACCTTCAATAAACTATATCACCCTATTTGTGAGAGTAATACAGCCCAGTGCGGTCCTCAATTAGGTATAAATGACACAGCAAATTGGAAAATTAGGAGGAGAGGGAAGGATAATGTGCTCCAAAACAGGCTAAAACCAATTCATTAGGAGACCAGGAAGGAAGGAGACAAAGGGTCCGTTTGTGTCCTCCAACAGAAAATCCCACTTTAAGTTCAGATGCCTTACTGTTCACCTTGTCACAGGCTGTGTTTGGGGGATATTTGAGGAGGAAAGCCAGTGAAATCTTCCTTGTTAATGCAACATATTTTCCAGTAAGACAAATGTAAGTCATAGCGGAAGATAATACATGGTTCTGTAAAAACCAATGGTTACCACAGGACAGTGACGGCGAACACGTGCTGCTCGCTGAACTACTGTAATGTTGCTGACAGCTGAGACAGTTTGGATGACTGGGAGGCTGAACGTCCTTCAGCTGGATGACCCGAGTTAAGTTCACCGTGCTGGTGAGTCTCTGCTTTGCTGTAGTTTCCTTTTATTGCCTCGCTGCAGACTCAGAATCGCCGCTTTAGTACAATGAAAACTGTTCATAAGAAGCAAAGAGGTCGGACTTAAGAAAAGCTATTCAAGGATGAAGTACCTGTGCACACGAAAAGAGTTAAAACTTGACTGAAATACATACAGTACATTTTCTTAATGCATAATTCTGTTTACTTTGTTTTGTTTATCTTTCCTCCTGCTCACAAGCAATGACTCGAAAGTGTGACCTGCGAGTTAAAGGTGCAAAAAGTGATCCTGGAGAAAGGTAGTTGATTTTTGAGTCTCGATGATGTAAAGGACTGCAGCGCCTCTAGCATTGCTATAAACTCTGAAGTCTTGTTTTATTTTAGGCACATTGGGAAATAAATGAGAAAAGATGGGAGACTTTGGTCCGATGCACAAAAAAAAAAAGTTTTCGGGAGAGTGAAAAGAAAGAACTAAAAGAAATTTGAGTGTTTGGTCAATAGCCAAGCTGTTGTCCCACCTTTCCACATCACAGCTCAGTTGTTCAGTTACAGTTCGAGCAGTTTTTCGGGGCAGGGTGAAAACAAACGAAAAGCCGAGCTGACAGCTTCTCATTGAGCTCTCGGTGGTATTTTCAGAGACAGACCAACAAATGAACGGAGTTGACACTTGAAGGTTTTCAACTTTGTTGCAGGAACACGTTCGCAGACTTCATTTCCTGTAATATTTCAGGTCATATCTAAAAGTCGACACTTACTCTTACGCTCTGTGGTGTTCCTACAACAGGTCCCTTATGAGAGATTTTATGGGATATGCTTACAACCCGTATGCCTCACCTATACAAGCCACATGTGTAGTGTTTGTCTTTAACGATCTCCAAAAACAGCTGCTTTTGAGACTAGCTTCTGCCAAGGTGGTCGGCCACAAACAAACACCGTCCCATCGCTGTGTCTTGTTTACTTGCCGAACATGGCGAGGCGGCTGCTCCTGTCCAGGTGTGCACCCGTGATTCTGGGCACAAAACAACGCAGAGACGAAGTTAGCGGTGATTATATTGGTGCTGTGAGACTGCGATTACACACAGACACACGCCGGCTCTTGGATCACTTGAGAAACACCTGTCTCTCTTGGATTCACGGCAACACACCAACATGATAAATCAAGTTGGGGGATCAATTTGTCTTCATTTCCAGCCTCTCTTTTTATTAGATGCAGTGGTGAGTGATATGATTAGGAGGGGCCTGCTTCGAGATCTGTCGAACAATGGGCCTCTTCTCCACTTCACATAACACACATTACAAATTTCGGCTCATGAAACAATGGTGTCTCTTCACAGAAGAGAATAGGATGTAATCTTGGTAATTAACATTCCTTTCTATCACTGAAATGTGCTGTGAATATTTAATATTTCTTTGCTTTTCAACGCTTCTGCTGATGCTCGGGCTTTTTTTTCTATCACCAGTTAGATGAATGAAACAAATCTCATGGAGTAAATAACCTTTGTGAAAGTAATAAAGTTACTTTTGTGTCAAGGAATATACACTGTAATTATAGAGTGGAAACTGTGCATGTTTTAGGGACACATTCCCTCTTTGTCAGTTCGTCTGTATTTTGTGTTCTTGTGTCTCACTGTCGCATCTTCCCTTCGTGTGTTTCCAGTTTTTGGTTCCTGATTCCTCGTGTTATTTCTGGTTTGTTCTTTGCTTTTGTTCTTGGATTTCTTGACTTTTGTTATCTGCCTTTTGTTGCTTCTGTTATTTGGATTTTGGATTTTCAGCTTTATGTTTAAGTTACCTGCCTGCCTGTGTGTCTTGCGATTGGCTCCCATTTGTTTAACCGCTAACAACCAACCAACTACTGTGATATACCAACTATTTTTATTGCCCTCCCATACAGGTATTTTACCAATTCACCAATATAGGGGGTGCCTACTTTGCTGATTCCTCTGCAAAATACATTTTATTTCGTTTTTTGAAGATGAGCTCCAGTGATTTTTTTTCTACAGGAAGGAGGCAAAGACCGCAAACTTAATAATGAGAGATGATAAAGCCCTGCATAAGCCAGAATCTGATTCCATATAACTGAGAGTATATAGCATTTGTGATAATAAACAGGGAATATCATTGTCTTTTTAATAAACAGCTGCACTGCAGAGAAAGAGATCGCAATAAAGCAGAAGTTGGAGGGCCGGGTGAAAACGGTTTACTGCTGAAGGACTGGATCAGGCAACTTTGAAAACTCCTTCATCGTCCTTTAGAAAGCAGTTTTTCTGGTACAAGTCATCTGTCAATAAATCTCTCCCCATGAAAGAGGGAGGTGTTTGACTTTTTTCACTTTGGGTGTTTTCAGCCGAACACGGTGCGCCTATTGATTCAGTCTCTTCCTTCGTTACGGTTGTTCCCTCACTGAAAGAGATTGAGAAAGAGAGAGGGAATGGAGGGGATGTCAGAAGGAGTTTTGATAAACAACACCTCGCTCCCTTTAAGAGTCGGTCAGAACTGGGCCAAATAAAAACCCAAATTGTCTACTTTCCCCTGGATGTAAATGAGAGAAGTTTTTTGTGACTTTAGAGACTTTAAAGCTGCTGCAATTGATTTTCTTTTCGCCACCAGAACAAGCCAGACATTTTAAGCGTGCCAGGGGTATTTTATGTAGATAGGAGAGTATTGACAGGCTGGATTCAAACCTGGGATCTAATGCTGAGCAGGACCCGATCGCCAGAGTAAATGTTGGGAATCGTACGGTTCTGCAACAGCCAATTAAAGGTGCACTATGTAGTTTTAGGGAGGACATTTTAATCAGAAGAGAAAGATTTTTTTTATTCCTAAACAAACTAAACAAAAAAACAAACAATTTGTTTCCATGACTGAATAAACAAACTGACCTTAAAGGACAACACAGTTTCATACTGTTTTACTTTGTTTATGTGTGGCGGACCTTGCCACCTTTCTAGCTTCAAACAGTGTTCTGAGGACCTTATTTTCAGCTTGTTTATTCAGTTATAGAAAAAAAAAGATATCTCTGAGTTTTTTATTATGACCTCATTAACACTGTAAATATTCTGTGTTTGAATTTATTCTCCAAAACTACACAGTACTCCTTTAACATCAGGCTAAAGGACTCCTTTTACATGAAAACCAGTCATTCAGCTAACTTGGGTTTCATTTAAATGGTGTGAATATCGAGCGCTGTACATTGTCTCTTCTTAAAAAAAAGGATTAAAGAATTAAAGAATGTTTCGGCTTGAAATACCCAGTTTTGTTGCCACAAAGACTGCTTTTGTCGACTGAAACTACAACAACTTTTCTGCCAACTGACGCCAGAATAAAATGTTGGAAGCTAACGTTCCTGCAAACCACAGGTACGTTCACATTTGTACGTGTCATACATACAGTACATACCATATTGACATCATATGTTTAAGACCCAACTTTCCTACCAAGCCAGTGGCTGCAGTTCGAGACTGCGTTTTTACATCTGTTATGCGAAACCTTGAGACAATCTCCTGCCTTGTTTGTGGCGATAAAAAATATATTTTTGTCAAGATGTCGGGACATTTCCAGCCATGATTGTGGCAACCAAAATGGGTAATTTTGGCCAAAACACGATCTTTTTCTGATGCTAACCAAGTGGTTGCTGTAGCTAAACTGAACCAGATCATAACACAGTGTTGTCAGAACATAAAATTGAAACCTAAACCTAAAGAAGCGTTAAGGTGCATAAAGAAATGTTGAATCATATCCATGGTTTGCAGAAGCATTGGGTTGCTAAAGAGCTGAGGAAATCTGCAGAGTTGAGTGATTTATCTCTGCGGGTTCATGACTAAAAGGTGGTCATGTGACACTGTTAATATAAAAATATTGATTAATGCAGATGTAACACGTCCATACACTTAGCACGACCAGTGACTTTACAGGCCTACACATACACACACACGCGTGAAGACAGGCTGCTGGCCCATCACTCTGTTGATGTGTCTGTGGTCTCCGGCGCCGAGGACTGTGCGTAGAGCGGAGTGAGTAAAACGCTGACCTCGCTGTAAGTAACACCGGCGTGCTGTTAGCAGAGAGCCCGGCTCCTCTGTCATGCATCACAGAGCTGTCGACCTTCAGACCTCGGCGTCTGTCCGCTCAGTCGCAAAAATGTGCAAAGCGTTTTTAAGTGCTCGACCCACAAGTCTCTGGTCGCAGGTGCCCATTTCCTCGCCTGTTTTTGTGGAAAACATTAAAGACCCGCAGAAGCACACCAAGCCTGTTAAGTTGCTGAGTTGCTGATTCTTTTTCTCCCCCTCCTGCATAATCAGTACATCACATTAACAGTGACGGGTTGGGTGTATTAATTTGAGTATTCTCTCCTCTGTGGCCTCTAAGAAGGACAGCCACCGCTGATGGAATAGATTACCAGCAGAATCCCAAATGAGCGAATTCAACAAATGGATTTAAAAACCTGCTTCAAGCCAATATTTTTGCATTTACATGACACTTGTAGCCACGCTTTGTGTCTACAAAGTGATTTTCCATCTCCCACGTGTCCGCTGTTCCTTTCAAAACAATGCGGTGCTGCTAAAAACATGTTGATTATTTGCATCACGATTGGTTTTTCTTTTGACACAACGGCGGCAAGAGAGCAGATTCAGCGTTCCCCCGGCATGTCTGAGTGCGAGTCGCGCTTATCTGAAGTTTCACGGTGATCATAGCCACGCAGAGCTTATTCAAACTGACTGAGCGCGGCTACACCGCGGTTGCACCTGCCAAGGGCTTCACTAATACAGCAGCTCGGCAGGTTTAACACAGATTATTGCTGGTATCCTGCCGAAAAGACCCTCTCTCTGTTTTCCTTGTTCTCTTTTCACAAGAACCGACAGTTGACATGCTCGGCTTCATGTAAAACAAGTTTTTGTATCCATGCGGCAGAGCCCAGAAGAATAAAATCATTGAGGAAAAAGTTGAAGTAATCTTTTTTTTTTTTTTTTTTCTCATTTCAATTTAGCTTTTGGGAAAAGGGGTTGTGCAGAACAGTGATGTGATTTAAATTGACTGAGGATAGTGTGGTCTCTGGTGTGCCCTGCTCTGAGACTGCTCATCCCTCTGCCTCAGCACCGTACATTCAAACTACAACTGAATCCATTTCTAAAGCGTATTCTGTGTATTTGTCTCTTTTTCTGGTAGCATGCTCTCGAATAAAATATACATGCATTTTGGTTGAAACAAATGAGAGTTTTCCGAAATGTCTGCAGTTATATTGTCCAATAAAAAAGAGCAGTACAGCGTCCCTCTGTCTGTCTGTCCTTGTCTGAAACATGTCGGTTTTTTATTGGGCAGCTGCTGTTGCAGTAATTAGCTGTGACTTATTGCCTCGACTATTAGTCTTGCTTGCTTTTTTCGCACAGTGGAGTTTAAGATGGAAAAGTTTGCTCAGTTTCTACCTGATAAAGCGAAGGCCTGTAGTTCAAAGACAGATCTGACATCTGGATCACCTATAACGCTCACATCATCTGTGACATGGAAAGTGCTCGACATCTTCCTGGATAGATATTCCTCATTTATGTTTTCAGTCTCCACATTGTAATTTTACTGCTCCTGTATGTCTAGGCTTTATATCTATTACATGCCTATACATTCTGGAAGAGAGAATCCTCTGTTGTTCTTTAGGTTTCTTCCTTGTTTTCAGAGGAGTTTTAGGGTAGACTCACAGTTGGTATAAGGAAACCACAGACAAAGGTCACAGCCATTTATTCTTAAAGGTTTTCTTTAATTTAGGCCCACTATTTACATGTTTTGGTACGTAAAAGATTCATACTTACCAAATATTTTGGAGTCGGTCCAGTAGATCTTCTCAGCTCGCAGTCGCGACACGGCTACAATGGCTTAATCCTTTAGGCAACTGCGACCGTCAAAGTTACGTCCACTAAAAGTGCTTGTTTTTGTCACTGACAGACTGAGGTTGTTAAACTGAATGTCTGACAACATTACAGAAATGACCCCTACAGAAATAGACCTTTTTGTTATATAATAAAATCCTTTTTGTAACCAGAAGGAGAAGTCTCATTCAAGGAGAAGTCTTGCAAGGTGAGCTGTTCCAGTTGGTGCTTCATCTAGATTCTCAAAGCTAGTTAAATAGTCAGCAATGACTTTGGAAATAAATTCTTGCCGGGAGTACTTCTAGGCAACCTCCCAACTCCCTTCTCCAACTCCAGCTTTCCACCCACATGTAGGAGCACGTTTTTACAACATTTTCAGATAATCAGCAAAAATAAAATGTGAGAATATATGTGTTCTCATCCTCTACTGTTATGCAAATATTCAGAGTTGGTGCAAGATAAGCAGTAGGTGGTCGTCAGGTCCCATTATACCATTGAAGAAGTGCGATGGAAACTCGTCAAGTAGATGGATGGACGGATGGATAGATACTTGTGTGGTCTGCCTCGTATGAAAGTGACTGACTCCCACCCAAAGATATGGAGCCGATAGGAAATAAAGTACTTAAACCGATGCAGCACAGACTGACACTTCCATGACCTTGCTCGTGAATGACGGGTCGTTCCACTTGCTGCATGAAGGCACTGCGTCGGAAAAACTGTGAACGAGTAAAAAAAGGCCGAGCTGGGAAATAAATCACTGCCATATTATCACATAACTGCTAATAAGACACAAATAAAAAAGTAATTTCGGGGGGCATTCATCTGTGCCGACAGAAATTATTTAAACCACTTGAGGACTTGATGTTACAGAAAAAGGAATTTTCTGAGAGCCGAAAAAGTATTTGTGTATTGATTGGAGGCTGAGCCCTATAGCAGTTACTCGATCGATACGTGTCAGGGCTACAGTATGTGAACAGGCACATTAGGTGTCAGACGGAGGTAATGAAAGGAAACTGTTTGCTGTCAGATATGACCTTATTACCGGGCCGAGTTTAGATAGGTCAACATGTCTGCAGGTTATGAGTTAAGGTGTAATCATTAATCGTAGCTCAACCTGAGGGGGGAAAGGCACTTTTACTACAGGAAATACACCTTTATTACAAGATTAAATGCATTTTTAATCTTCTGATGATACATAATCTTGTTACAGGAGCACAAACAGGGTTAGGTGCATTACATTTCTTAAATAAACTGAACAGAAAACAGTTAATTTCTGATTTGTGGCCTCGGGATAATAAAACAATATTCTCATATTGCTTGCAAGCTATTCTTTGCATATATTTTATAACCAGGCGAATAAAAAATCTTTCATATGATATATTCCTTACCTTGCTTCCCATCCTTATTTGTCTCCAATCCCCTGATATCTTGGTGGCTATATTACACAGCTGAGTCTATCTTTGAAGGAATCAAGGCAATAAAAGGTTTTATTTACCCTTATCTGGAGCACACACCCCAAAAAACTCCACAGTATAATACAGACGGAGACACTTTCAACAGGCAGCCAGCAAAAGGTTCCCGGTCCTGTCTCCTGGCAGGATTTTCTTCTTATATTCGTTTATTAAAAAGTCTTATTCCTTGTCACTGTGCATTGTACATTATTGCGGCAGATTTCTTGGAGGCAACCGTCTCCCACGAGCCGCTGCAGCTAATGGAGGGAAGGCATCGAGAAAAGGAGGGAATGAAACTTCAGGTTGCTAAATCAGGTCTCGCCTTTGACCACTTAATAATGAAAAGCAATTACAGGCAGGCTTAGCAAGGGAGTTTGTTTTTTTCTTTCTATTTATCAAAGGACCCCAGTTGTCCTGGATCTCTAATGCATGCTGTCAAGGATAGTTTTGAGTGTTGCTTTTCTGTTTTGTGAAGTTTCACTGAATTCAGTCTCAGGTTGTTTTTTTCCATCTTTGTGCAGTGATGATGTTTCCTCTGTTGGTTTTCTTACAGAGAAACAGAGACACAGTCACGTTTTTCCAATTTTAAAAGGACTTTCCACTTTAGTTTAGTCTGTTAACTAAATAAAAACGCATGTTTCATCTGTCAACATTTAAACAATGGGGGTAATGACATCTCTGATTTCAAACGATTTTTAATGTTGACACGGAATGAGACTAGAGTCATTACACCACCTAGCCGAAAACCACGAAACAAGCTAAGGCAAGCTGTGTCAACTCATAAAGAGAAGCTCGCAGAAGAGTTTGATTGCAGGTTTAATTGCCCCAAACAGCCAGAATACTTTACTGTACATTAGCCAAAAGATAGCAAGCAACAACAGGTACTGATGGTGTGTTCACTTTAGTCTCTGACCAATGTAGCGCTCACCAGAGAATCCTGGTCTTTCTGTTATCCTGCAGCGTCTTTTCTTTTACCCATCTCTTTATTTCCCCTCCATACATTGACTCCATACAATTTCCGCTGACTGGTTGAGAAGCCAGAGTGAAGATTAATCCAGTTTTTATCCTCAAAAGTTTAAAAAAACAAACTCTGTTCACTCCTCGACTCCGGGTGTTTATTCTGCCAGAAGCTCCAGGCGCTGCCCGTGCCTGTCTCCACCAGAGCTTGCCGGCTCCCGCTGTTGCTTGTCAGTTTGCTACGTTTATCACGTTCACCATCTTAGCTTAGTGTGTTAGCATGCTAGTATTTGATTATCAGCACATTAGCGTTAAAAAGGTACAGCTAAGTCTTTTGCAAATTTGTGATAAACCAAATAACGGGACGGATTGAAATTATGACCTTAAGAGGAAGCTAGATGGAAAGACAAAGGGTCAAATATGATTCATCCTGCGACATGACATTCAAAGACACAAATGTCGACCTCATGGTGTCGTTTGAGACACAGTCATGATGAAATCTCCAGAGTCAGTAGGATTCATCCTCTGCAGACCAAGAATGTCTGTAAAATAATAAAATATTAAGACAATCCTGATGAAAATTGGTGCTTTGTGTTGCATTTCTGATTCTACCACTAGAGGGAGCCAGCTGATTTTGCTGTAGAGACCAATTCTGCCTCCAACTGGTGTGTTTATGTTTAAAAGGTCATCACCGTTCACAGGTTAAAAACATCATCAGTGAGCTGTGTGGATATTTTTCGATTTGGAGATGCTTCAGGGCGCCACAGAAAGATCAGAGAGTTCACCTTTAACACAGACTGACAGCTTTGCAAAGAAAGTGGGCTGCACCGTCGAAGCCCCCTGGGTGACCTGTGTGTAGCACCTGTCTATAGCCCTGAGTATATTGCGTCTATAGTCATTAACACAAAGGTGATAACTCCACCTGGCATTGTGTTAAACTGTGCTACTCCTGCTGTTATCGCTGCGAACCTTCGCTGCGCTGCATAAATATTTAATCCCACTGTGAGAGATGCCCGGGGTTAAAATTCTTGGATGAGCGACTTATGGCAGACGGAGCTTTTGGCATATTGTGATGACGCGAGGTGACCTTGTTGCTTTTGGCATTCCTTTACAGAGATAAATACATTAAAAAGTGAAACAAGCCACTAGAATTGTGTGACAGCCACCTCGGCGTTTCCTGCGAGGTGTGATGGATGGTGCGAGCCCCTCGCAGCATGCCTTTTTTCTCGAGCTTTCCATGGTGGCTCGCTGGCGAAGGTACGCAGCGAGGCGGCATGTTGGGATGAAGGTCATTTGAAGCCGAAGTGTCTAATTTACTGTGTGAAACACGAGTTAAACTGAGCTCTTGTCAGCGGAGCAAAGACAATGTAAAAATGCTTACAGCGCTGCGGCCCGTGGTACGAACCACCTATCAAAGACTGTCTGCAGGAAGTGAACAACACCCCCGGCTGATGTTCATCCAGCATGTCTTCCACACAGCAGCAACATGCTTCACTTTCTAGGTTACGCCTCTTGAACTCAAACACACACTTTACCTTGATGGCACATCTTCTGTGAAGTCACAAAGCTGCAATATAAATAGAGACGATCGTAGTGTTCAGTCCCACCAGAGGCCTCAGTCCGAATATAACCTGCAATTTGGTCCCTTGAAAATATGTTATCGTAGCCTTTTATTGTCCTTGGACTGTTTCCGCGAGTACAGCCCTTTCTTCCCCTCTTTTAAGCCTGGATGACTGGGATCTGTGCCCTTCATGTAAATATCCCCCCGCGACGTGGTTTCAGAACAAAGAGGAGCCGTATCATGTGAGCTACCCTCGCGCTGAGCCTCGGGTTGAGACATTCCCAACGGGGCCAATCTATCACCATGTGATTTATAGGTTTTAGAGTCGGGGTGTAAGAGGGATGGAGAAAGACAGGAAGTGAAGAAGTGTAGGTAGGAATGGAAGAAAAAGGAAGTGGGGAAAGACTGTAAGAGAGAGGGAAACCTATGGAAACCTATAGTAAAATGATATAGAGATACGCAGTTTAGGAATAATAATCAAATGTCTATCTCCACTCTGTAAGAAGCTACAGTAACCTCTCATTCATTACTGTTGATGATGATTTTCATTATATATGGATCAACATCTTAACTGTGAATGAATGCTGGTGCAGGTGAAATGGCAAAAGGACCTCACATTCTCAAAGTGTAATTGTCGATGGTGGTTTGATTAGTTTTATAACATCACATGCACTAAAAGGGTTTTAATAAATAACATTAGCTAGACAGTCAGTGATTAGGCTTTTACCTTTTGCATTTTAGTTTGTTGCTGTAAACATATCTGGAAATTGTCCCCATGTCTCGAACTGCGGTCACTGGGTTGATAGCCTTCTGGCCTGTAGCTCCCATCACCATCACCATCACCTCCACACATCCTCAAAAAATAAATACAAACAAAAGATGTGAGAAAGTGTCATTTTATGTGGTTGATATCTCAGTCATTGCAAGGATTGCAATTAAAAAAATGTCCTTTGTTTTAATCTCCCCTCTTTCTTCATTTTTACATTTTAAAGTAAGTAAGTAAAGTCAAGTGAAGTAGGTCAGAATAGCATCTTTAGTTGAGAAACAGAGGGCATTTCTCTTGAACTAGATGTTCCCTGACTGAGAGTGCATTTGCTCTCCAACTTTAAATATAAACACACTGACAGACTTCAGTTTATATAAATACACTCAGTCGATACCTTTGCCCACATAATCTGCTGTCCTTCCATCCTGACCTCCTACACAGAGTGCAGACCGCCCGGCTGTGACCCAGAATGATGGCGGCGCTGCTATCAGTCCCTGTCAGGCCACACAGTCAGGCCCGTTTCCACTAAATCCCAGTCAATCACTGGCCCTCTGTATCACGCACTCCCAGATGGCAGTCAGCACCTCAGAGCTGTCCCAATCCATCATACGTCTGATTCCACGAGGCAGAATGTGTTAAAGGTTTGTCGGGGTGGGCTTTTTACTGCTCCGCAAACCCACAAATCTGCCAGAGAACAGGTTAGAGGTTACTCTGCCTGGAGCTGGTAACCTCTGACCCGGCCCACTTCACTGTCCATTACTCAAAACTACCGCTCACTAGGCTATATAACCTCTGCTCACCCCTGATGTTACATCCCCTCTCAGCATGTTCTATCTGTCCTTCTGAGTTTATTTTGTATCATATGGTGCATTACTGCAGCATCCCTTTTCACACTGTGTCTTGAACGCTCCGTTTTAGCTACGGAGTGAGACATCTCGCCTCTGTTCAATCTTTGCTGAGAGTTGCACATGTACATTACGTAACGGGCAAGGTGGTGTGATCTAAAATAACGCCGCTACAGCAGAAGCAACTGTATGTCTGCTGACTGACTGGAGTGTATATATTTTATAATAAACATGAGATCTGTTACATAGTGATGCACATAAGTTACGGAAGTAAAGTGCTCGACTCCAAACCAAACGTTTCAGGCAGTGCAGGAGCAGTGTCTTCTGTGGGAGAGAGGCACAAAAGGAGACATATTATGCTCATTTTAAGGTTAATTATTTTATTTTGGGTTACTACTAGATTAGGTTTACATGCTTTAGCTCCTGTCTCTTTTTTCTCACCCTCAGGTGTGCATAAACTACAGGTTATACATTTCTTTACAAAGTATAAAAGTGTGAAATATCTTATCGGTATCAGGCATAAGAAGCAGGTACTTATTGGTTATCGGTATTGGCTGAAAAGAAAATCAATGTTGTGCATCCGCGGTTTAGACAGAGCCAGGCACGCTGATTCTCCTGCTTCCTGTCGCCGTGCAAAGCAAAGATAACAGGCTGCTGGTGATAGATTTAAATTTATCCGACAAAAGAAAATGAGTTGTATTGATCTTCTCAACTTACTCTCGGCAAGAGAGCAAATAAGTCTGTTACATAACTTTAGTAACATAACTAAAGCACAATGTGTGTAATATCCATACAAACAGCGAGAAGTTCTAGTTCTTTAATTCGTCGCCTCGCCTGTATATATGAAGGGATAAACCAATAATATGAGCAGCAATGTAACACAGAAGTGAAGCCTAAAAGCATTAAAAAAAATACATGCAGTCAACCTACACAGAAAGGCAAACACGTGCAAGTGTTGCATACATTCATGAATGCATAGATTTTCCATCAGTGCCTCATATCATTAACCCGGATATGAAGGTCCCTCTCCTCAGGCCATTTATTATTTTAATAAACAACCAACCTGACCCTGCTGTCACCATCCTTCCCCCTGTCCCAGTTCACCACATAAATATCCCTGGAGTCGTGCCTGCATACAAACACAGGAAGTAAATCATCTGTGAGTGAATAAGGTTGGGGACTGATGGCCTTTCAACTTTCTCTGACCTTTTCTTTTTGGGCAGGTTGCTGTAAGGGCGTCCTCCTGGGAACTCAACGCCCTCTGAGCATGAATTAAACACGGTCCCATAATAAGAAGGAGAGGGGATACAGAGGGATGTGGGGGAATTTTATTATTAATTGGATTGGAGAGTTCTACATGCGTCAGCAAAATGTCTGCGTTCCTGTCGTCTCATTACTGTCCAGCTATTTCAGCAACTTCCTCCAGATGCTGGAAGTTTCCTGTCCTGTTCTCTTACTGTCCAAAAGTTTGTTGGAGATGATTAAAAGGATGTTTTACCTAAACAAATAAGTTCTGCCAAAGTTTTAAAGATCTTTTATAAACTTAGTTTTTTTTTTTTTTTGTCAGTTTCAGAGTTGCTGTGGGACCTCAGGCTGATTAAAACACACACTAGTCTCCTGTGGTAAACCTGAAAAACCTTCTGCTCTATAGTTTAATAAAACAGGCAGTCTGTCGAGTCAGGTTTGAACAGGTTGAATCCATATATTTGTATGTAGGCACATTAGTCTTGAGAATCAGGAGATTAGAGTGAAAGACACAGCACGTGCAGTACACATTAGCTGATATATGAATTAATCAGTAAGTCAATCAACAGAAAACTAATTGGCAACAATTTTGATAATGATTGTAGTAATGTTTCAAGCACAAATGCCAAATAATCTGTAGTTTTAGCTTCTCAAATCTGTGATTATGACGTGATTTCGCGCAAAAAACTATAACTCACAATGTTTTACTCCTTCCACTATTGTGTTGTTGTAGTTACTGTCTTTGGCGACTTATATATATAAAAAAATCACCAAATGTCATGAGGAGAAGTCACAGTGACCCGGTCGGCCTTCGCTGCCGAGTCTTCATTGAACTTCCCCCAGGAAAACAGCCATCCCTCTCCGTGAGACCGGGTCCGCTATTTACTGATGCCGATTATGTGAAAAATATGTATCTTTGTCCCATTCTGCAATACATGGTGGGTTAGGAACTCAATCACAACACAATATAACAGCATCCATATGATTATGAACAGTTTGCTGAGTCATTTTTAGACTTACAGATGGAAACCAGGTAGAAACACGCTAAAAAAATCACACATATCTCAACGTTATGATGTGTACCGTCACGCCTCTTCTGGTTCCACAACGCCAGCTTTATGTCGTTCGGTGTTAAAAAACGAAGGCGCCATTGCAGAATCTCTTTCTAAAAGGGGCTGTTGTCTGATTACCTGGCCTTTCTGAGGGACCAGCCGTCCTCACTCTGGTCCCCGCGTTTTAAATGGGACCGATTTTAATGGTGTACTCATGCACAGAACACTATAAACTTCTGCTTCACCCCAACAGTTTCACTGCTTGGCATTAACAGGCTCGATTAACATACGGACAAAAGACGGCGTGAAACTTTCAGCCTAAAGAAGAACATGATATTCTGTGTCGAAAATAGGGGTGTAAAACTGAGAATGTGTCAGTTAGAGGCAAGATGTACAAGCGTCGAGTGTAAGGAGGATGTGTTGCTGAAGTTTTTTTCGGAGGACATGACAGATTGTGGGAGTTGTGTGAAAATCTGCTGCTAGAGTGTGAAGATTCATAGCTATAGTTGCATTTTTTACAATAATAAAACTTTTACTTCATTATACTAATGCGGCTCTGTAAACAACAGATGTGATTTGTTAGAAGTTGTCGTCTCGAGAGGGTTTTCCGCTGTGCACAGATACAGAAGAATAAACGGCTCTGATTTTGCCTCTTTTATGACCGTATCAGGAAAAACAAATGTAATAGGCACCAAATGTTTTGAACACTCATTAAGTGGCCCAATCACAAGAACAACAGAAGAATAAAGTAAACAAACAGAAGAAAAAGGCCTTCGAGGGGAGAAGAAGAGAAGCTCTGTCTGTCCGATGTATTGATTTGCATCATTACAAAACGATTCATTACCTGTCTGCTCGTCTCGCTGCGGCGTTACATCAGTGTGTCTGAATCATTCATAGCACAGCACTCAGTCGATCTTCAGTCCCAAAGCCCGCCAGGTCTAACAACACTTCAGATTTCTTCCTTCTTCGCCTGAACAAAGACTTTATTTCCTGTGAAATAACCTCTGACAGCCTACTGTCTGTCTGTTACTGTACAAAAGAAGAAAACTGTACTCGAAAAAACCACGATAGCTAATCCGCTTCCCTCCACCTGAGTCGTACCTGGCTGTCTGACCTCGACCTTTTGATCTGCATTGGTGCAAGAGCTTCCCTTTACCTCCGCGGCGCTCGTCTTCTCTACAGTACCAGCTGTCTGCCTGTCTGACTACGAGACAAACTCCTCACCTCTGCCACAAAAAAACACCCTCAAGTTTGAATGTGGCTATTTTATCCAGAAATCCTGATTAGCTAATACATTCCTCTGCACCTGAGTAACACCTGCCTGCCTGACCTCGTCTTCTTTTATTGAGCTGCCCACACACTCGCTCAGCCTGTCAGTGGATGGAGGTGACAGCTATCTGCTCGTTTATTCTTCATCCTTCCATCACAGCAGGGAGGGCAGAGGGCACCTGCATCGGCATCCGCGCTGTTGATAAATAAAGAAGGCAGCTTGTTGGCATATCTGTCTGCTTGTCTTTCTGTCCGTATCTCTTGAAGCCCACCTGAGGACTTCTACATATGTATCTATTGATCTGCCTGTCGGGATGTTTTCGTGCTTTTCTTGACTTTATCAGTCAGACTCTCAGTCTATCTTTCATTGCCTAAATACATTTTCTTTTAGAGATGGACCGATCGATTGGTCTGTTTTTTGGCGTGACCGGCGACTGGCCAATCAGGGTCAATTATATCCGACTCTGCTGCCCGCTCCCCCATCATATCTACTGACCTAACATGGACCACCAACACCTCGCTGCTTGTAAAAAAAGGCCTGACAAAGGAAGCTGAAATAGGTCAAACTCCCACAGAAACTGCTGCTGAACCTCCACAGGAGCAAAGCTGAAACTTTCCTGATGAACAGCGCCACAGTGTGGTAGGCCAGCTGCACAGCCCCCTGAAAGATCAGACCTGCATCGCGTGGTGATGGTGATGGTGTCCCATCGCATTGTCGGGATGGAGCTCCCACGACTGGACACCATCTATGACAACAGACTTGGAGAGAGAAAGCAAGCAGCACAACCAGAAACAACACATACCCCGGCCAATCCCTGTTTTACGTCTGGCAAACGTTTCAGGTCAATAAGATCCAGGACAAACAGACTGAGGAACAGCTTCTATCCCAGAGCTGTGGCCTTTATCACACATAATAAAGTGTAATATTTAGCTTTTATTTATTTGTCTTTATTCTACATTGTGTTTCCAGTCACATGTCTTTTATTTTACTACAGAGAGAATGAGAATGACAATGTTCTTTTACTTTATTTACTTTTAAATTAACAAACGATTCATGGCACAACTCAAACCGACATTTATTTGTCTCTCCCCATCGACTACTGTACATATTTTTTCCGAAATCAGGTCCCATGAAGTCCACCGGAAGCGTGACTTCGGCTCTCTTTGTCAATATTGTGTTCACAACTTATTTCTGCTGCCCCCAAGTGGCTAAAAAAGCAGTTTGTGAAGCTTTAAGGTTAAGGTCAGGACCACTGTTTCTGATTGGATCTGCATACCTGGGAGCTTAAAATGTCAAACACGGCATCTCACCTTTGTTCATGGAGCCTCTTGTGGTTTATTGACCTTTAAGTTGGAACATTAGAATATTGACTTGTGTTTTCTTGATGCATTGTCAATTTTACGTGACACTAAAGAGCAATAACAAATCGTTGATATCGTTCTCTTCTTTAATAATCATATTTTTTTCCTGTCGCAGTGCTTTGTCGGGTTTCAGGAACTCTTTAAGATTCAAACCACAAACTGTTTTATAACATTAAAAATGTTGCTCGATAGTACTCTCTACATCCTTTATCCCAACCTCCAAACAACATTCCTCTTATATGTCATCCCCTTCCTCCCCCTCTCTCCCTCTTGCCCCCCCCCATTTTTCCTCTCGTCTGTCGCCACCTCCAGACTACTTATTTACTAATGATGTGCTGTAAACGCTTACTCTTGTGTTTTTCACGCTGCACTCTCCATCTCCCCTCTTCACCTCGCTCCTCTCCACTCCCTCATCCCCCCAGCACCCCCCATCCTCCTCTCCCCAACCCCTGACTCCACCTCACCTGACCCCCTCAAGGTGAAACCTGAGTGGCTTTAATTGGCCGGCATCAATTAAATTCTGAATGGCACATGAACTCACAGGGGACATGTAAGTGGAGTTCGCTCCAGCTAGTTATCTCCGCTTCCTCCTCCTTCCTCCTTGGACTCCCGGACCTCGGCTCATCCCCACACGAGGAATTGATGTCTCTCACTTCCCCTCTCCAGCCAAATCTTCCCTTTCATTACATAGCCATCTCTTTCTCTCCCTGTTCCCACTATCTCGCTCTTCCTTATCCATTCCTGCCGCCACTTTTAAATAGATCCCCGCGGCAGTGACTGAGCCAGGCACGGCCTCCATCATGGGACCAAGAGGAGGCTAATGCCTTTTTAATGAGGCCTCGGCCACAATGTGACACAGTAAAGTGGCAGGAATCGGTGGCTGGTGAGCCCTTGGTCCGGGGTATTTATCACCTAAAACCCTCTGATCCACTGTGCCTGTGGGAGGGAGGGAGGGAGGGAGGAAGAGAGAGGTAAACAGAGAGTGTGGGAGGCAGGCAGAGGTTGAGGAGGAAAGAGAAAGTTACGAGAAAGCTGGATAAAGAGATGGAGAATAGGAAGTGAAAGGTTGAAACAGAAGAGTAAGAGCCAAGATAAGAAAAATGACTGGTCTTCGAAAGCATGCATTCCTTATTTCACCCTCTTCCCCCCTACTCCTCATCATCTTAAGTGGCTCGCACATGTTACGCATCCCACCACCGATTGCCCCTGGAAGCTGCATAATGTGAAATCATAATAATAGCCATAATGCTTCGACAGTAATTAATATTCCTCCATACATATTGCCGCAGAGCCCGAGAGAAAGGCTCCGAGAGTGGTACGCCTCCAGTGAGGGGAATTCACATTATTATATTCCCACTTCATCCAATATTAATGCCCATTGGGCCCAGTATTCTAATATGAGTTCTAGTGAAATGGCCTTAAGTGGCTGAATGGCAAATAAGATAGATTAGCAACAAAAGAAAACCACCTATTTCGTTATTAACGCGGATGATTGAAAGTAATGGGCAGGATAAAGGTGTGAAATCAAAGAACCTTTGAAATATGAACTGGTGGAGTCTCCTTAAACTCCACCAGCGTGCTCACTTAGGACTTCAATGACGGTCTAATATGGCTCCGCTCCACATAAAAAGAGTGTGAGGTCCAATAAAATGGCTGTTGTAAAATCGGTCCATTGTAGTGACTTTCCAGCTCTGAAGCAGCACCAAACGTTGTCTCACACATCCTGACGCTCCTGAAGGTTTTCTTTTTCGTGCTCATTGTAGTTCTTTGCAGTTATATTTCTTAAGATTTTTTATTATATTAAACCCTATTTTTAGGTGCTATTGAACCTGTGGTTCAATGATGTATTTATCCACTGCATTGTGGTGTCAGTTTAACAAAATGTTAAAATGATTAAAGGAAGGATACAACTTTCACGGTTCAGATTTTTGGTTTAGTTATTTCCTTTTATTTTGTAGTTATAGCCTCATGTGTCTTGTTGTGACTTTCTACTTCCTGTCTTTGTCTCTATCCCACCCTTTACCATATATTCCTGTGTATTTAAGCCTGTGTTTTCCCCTCACTCTTCGTTGGTTTGTCTGTTTTTATCCTGCATCTCCTGTGTTTCTGTCAGTTCCTCGTGTCACCTGGTTTGTTACTTTCACTTTCACTCTTGCTTTTTTGTTCTCAGTCCTTTTGTTGCCTGTCTCTGTTATTTGGAATACAGCTTAAGTTCATTAAAGCTCGCTTTTTCTTACGTCTTCCTGCATTTGGGTCCTTCTTTGATGAACTGTGACAACAACTCTGACTCGCTTCCTTTCAATTCTGAGTTGATTGAGTTTATAGAAGTTGAGGTGATATAAAGTAGTGAATTTGCAAAGTCAAACTGCCAGGGGAGTCTGTTTAGAGCCGCTGCATGTT
Organism: Pagrus major; assembly: GCF_040436345.1. NCBI lineage: Eukaryota > Metazoa > Chordata > Actinopteri > Spariformes > Sparidae > Pagrus > Pagrus major. Next base: position 13,282,245 of record NC_133230.1, read on the forward strand.
TTAATAAAAACATCGATATTTGGCGCCAGTGTAACTATAATCGTATCATAAGAGGAAGTGATACGATATATTGCTGTATCCATATTTTGTTCTGGCTTACTAATCAGCCAGCCACAGCGGCAGAAATGTTAATCTTGAGCTGATGTCGATATTTCATTTGATAGCCTTTATCAGCTAATATCCATGAAGTGCTGATCTTATCTTGGATCCCTTAATGGAAGTGATGCCAAAGGCGAAAACTGATGCTGTGCAGTTGGGAAAAAATGCTTAGTTGTTGTTGACTGCTGTATCCTGTCAGCATTGTTTGGCTGTGCTATATATATAGAAGTTGCATCTGTTTAATTTCTGACATAGTAGCTGCTCGAGGTAACCACCTCCAGCCAGCCTCACGCAACCCTCTAACTTTATACCTTATAATTTCGCCATAAGGTTTCTCCTACGTACCTACAAGTTTATATTCTATACAGTTATATCCTCTAACTCCTAAAATCCAAAGCTCCACTCCCTCTGACTCCTCTTAATCCCCACTCTTATTCAACTTAAATCAGGGTGCTAATTGATTAAATTAAAATGAAATGAACTGAGTAACCTTCACAGTGAGGACATAAAGAAAATGTTGTCACAAAGCGAGGCGCCACGCTGTTACTGAGAGAGATGCAAGTGGTGCAGAAAAAAAAAGCCATGAGGGCAAAGAAATGGCCTGTGACAGGGAAGTTGTTGGTGCAAATCTCTTTGTGAAATGACTCAGCAACGACCATCAGGATGCCCTTGAGCAAAGCGGTGAAGCTGCTCAGTGGTCGAATGTAGACTGCTGTGATTGTATTAGGCGGATCGCAGGTGAGAAAGTTTGCAAATGTGCTGCTGGGAGGACGATGGAGAAAAGAAATAAGAAGTGAGGTGTGCAAAGATGCAACGCTGTCGCTCCACTTTCCATCCTGCATTCTGTACTGCATTTGCAGGAGTAGGACTATCCTGATTTAGATTCACATGTGAGGTAAGATCAACTAGATTAGGTTGGTGCCCTTGTGGGGAAATTTGTCTCAGACTGCAGATTACATTATCTCCAGCAAAAGTTTTAAGCAGCAGGGCGATGCCACAGGACAAACCGCTGTAATGCTGTCAGGTGTAAAATGAAACATACCATGTCTTCACCCGGCCAACATAGACGGTGTTGGTATTGGTTTTTGGATAAAAAGATGTGCCCTTCAGTTTCCTGCTGCAAGCGTATGTTCCAGACAGTCATAAATGTTGTATGAGTCTGTGGAGGGCCTGGGGAAAGGAGAGGAGAGGAAGTAGAGAAAAAGAGGAGGAGGAAAAGGAGGAAGAGAGGGGAGCAGAAGTGACTAATTGGTGGCGGTTGCAGAAAATAGAAGGAAAGGTATTCAAGGCCGGGAAGTGTGCGGCGTGTCTTTAATAAGTCTGTTTCTATGTTCCTGTGTGATTTCCCATGTGTTGTCACTACAGTTGTGTGTGTGTTATTTTTGGATTCAAAGACTCCTAAATGATCTTGGCCTCATAAATGTTTAGACACGACTCAGATATGAAAGAGAGCCACAGACTGACTCCTCTCGAATCAAAGAGAGTTTCATCAGCTTTGGACTGCTGCAATGAGCGTTTGAGATTGTGTACGATGTGTGTGTGTGTGTGTGTGTGTGTGTGTGTGTGTGTGAGAGCGCAAGGACATCAAAGTAATGATCTGCCTTGCATGACCATGTATACTGCACGCTGTAGGTTTAATCAGCCACTCAGAGGCTCAATAAGTTCTGCTTGTAAATTAAAACAAAGCTATTTACATTCATTTACAATTCTGAGCAGCTCATGGATTTCACAACAAGCTCTCTGATTTACCCATGGAAGGCATCAATTTATCTCAATTTGTTCAGGTGCTCATAGGCTGTTACTGGGCGGTCCTTTTTTTCCTTCTTCCTTCTTCCTGGAAGTGTGACATATTTGGAGAATCCCTGGAAATCTGTTTGGACAAAAGCCTTCTTGCAAATCCAGTCATATTTTTTTTTTGAGAATTGAACAAACTGTTGACAGAAACAACATCAACACAGTATTTTTTAGCCCTTGCATGTTTCCAAATATGTTCCTTTCCATGTTTTCATTCAGGGCTGCAACTATCAGTATTATTGAATTATTGAAATTGAATATGAATGGTGGAAAATGTCAGAAAAATCAACACTCACAATTATTTTCATTCAACATCTGTACATAACATCTTTTCAAATGAATCTGAGATCTCGGGGTTCCTGGAGCCATTTTATGTTTTATTCAATTGTTTTTTTTTACATTTTAAACCAAGTCCTCATCCACTTTGGTTGTTTAGGAGAATGCTGCTACGATGTTTTGCCGTGCAGCTCCAGAAATGTTTTGTGGACTACCAAACTTCACCTGACCCCCCATCAGCATGAGGGTGAGAAGATTATGACAAAATTTTCATTTTTGAGTTAAATTTCCCTTTAATAGTTTTACAACTAATGGATTATTTGTTTAATCGTGACAGATTAAGTCACAATTTTTACTGAAGCCCAAGATGTCGACCACCATCTCAAAACACAAAGCTCTTCACTTAACTACAACATACAGTAAGTCCTCACGTTTACCTCAGTGTTTTCTATCTCTGCGTGCCTCATCAGTCATTATTTCTAAATTAATTGCTGGAAAACTAGAAGGGGAAAAAAAGCCATATCCAGAGGCAGAAGAGTCACCAGTCTTGGCAGCAAACAGGGTTTCTCTCCGTGCTGATGTGAGGCAGTGATGTATAAGATGGCTTCCCTGTCATTAATCAGACCGCAGCTTGTCTCTCTCTGGGATGGCCCCCCGTCCAAGGCACCTCGGCCCCCACTGGAGGGGCCTCGGAGGGGGCTCAGCGGGGCCCTCAGAGCCCCCTCTTTCCCTATCTCTCTATCCTTCCACCCTCCCCCACCTGACAGCTATTTCCCCTTTCCTGCAGTCCCTCTGGTGATGAGGCTCTCCCTCAGCGGAGGTGCTAAAAAAGGGGCTGGTGGTGAAGCTGGGTAGCAGGAAAAGGGGAGAGCAAAATATAGAATGAAAAAGGGTAAACAATAAATGGGAAAGCAGGAAGCAGGAGATTTAAGGAGATAGGAAAGGGAAGAAGTGGTGGTTGAGGTGGAGCAGGGGGGTATCAGGGTGCTCCTTTCGTTGTAATCCCCACAACTCACCCCCTCCATCTCCGTTTGCTCCCACAGACAGAACACACTGGCCTGTCTTTAACAAGGCGCCTGTCCTTGGGAGATTTCTCTCATCATCAATCAACTGCAGCCGGGAAGTCACACAGGGCAGAGAGCGGGCGAGAGAGATTGAGAGTATGAGAGAGAGGCGGAAAGAGAGCGATGGAAAGAACGAGAGAGACGGAGGTAAAGAGAAGGAGGGTGAAATTGATTTAATTAAGAGATGGAGGAAGAAGTGAATGAGGTGAAGGAATACATTTCGGAAAATTCGCCGCTGTGCCTCTATTTCTCATGTCATACACCGCTGACAACAGACTCATTGAATATGAAACAGCCACTACATGCAGGGCCGCGCCACAGCAACATGTTGTGGCAGAGCGCGGTGCACCATCAAGGCCAGCGGTGTTGTTTTTTCCGAGGACTTTTGCTCCTCAAATATGCCAGGTACAGGAGCGTTCCCATTGATTTATTGCCCCGATACAAGTTCCGCTCTCTAATCTTTTGTTGTTGTTGCGGCTGCTCCTGTTCGATGGTCGAGACCAAAAGAGAATCCAAGTTTAACATCCTTTTATTGCCGCACAGTCGGGCCAGCAGAATTAATTTCTGATGAAAAATTGCCCCAGCATTTACAATACATAACAGCCATTGTTCAGAGGGAGGTTGGACATCTGCCAGCAGGAAAGAGATTGTTCAGGTTTTGGAGAGTTTTACTTCACTCCCCCAGCGTCAGGGAAACCTTACTCATGGATGCACGTTTTTTATGAGATTTGCACATTTCAGCTAATTACTTAATGTCTGTAAGATCATTAGCAATGTATACTGTTAGCCAAAGCACCGGAGAGAATACTTCTGAATGGTAACATAAGGATGTGATATTGTCACCTGTGGACCGAAACTCTCCAAAACGGACACAGAAACATCCCAACAATTTTAACAATCAAGAAATTTCCAGACCTCGAAGCATTTTCAAAGAAAAAAAAAGCAACATCCCTCATCGATGGTGAAATTACTACCTGCGGATTTTATCGTTAAATTTTTCTTGCCTCCCAGTGATGATAACTATAGTAACAGCATGCAACGACGCGCTCCATTGTTGTCAGCGCTCGGTGCCATTTGCTAAGTGAAAATTATATACATACATACACAAGCCAAAAAAATCCCTTTTGTCGTGGAGGCGCCATGGGGAAGATTCCTGTCCGGCCAAAACACATTTTCTATGGTCTAAGAGACGATGGGACGCTGTTTTTCTTGAGGCACCTGCTACATGGACATGGTGATAAAATGTGTGTCCTGTGGATGCAGAAAGTATAATTTGTACAAAATTATTACATCCTTTCCAGTTACATGCAAAATATCTCTCATTATAAACAGAGTAAATGGTACAATTTATCCCGAAAATGAATTGGTGAACCATTTTTAAAAGTCGGCTCGCTTGCTTTGCTTTCTTGTGGTCAGCCACCAGGCTTTTCACTACATGACCTGCGTTAGGACATTTGTCAAACACGGTCGATCAATCACCTGCAATTCAAAAGGTGCTGAAGCAACACACACACACACACACACACACACACACACACACACACACACACACACACACACACACACACACACACACACACACACACACACACACACACACACACACACACACACACGCACGCGTGGTGGTCATGTGTGTAACTCCATTCTCTGTCTCCATTAATCTCAAGGTTCCTCTGTGTTGACTGACGGCTTGAAAATTACCACTAGAGACAGAAAACAGACTTTGGTGTGTGTGTGTGTGTGTGTGTGTGTGAGAGAGTGTATGTGTGGTCGGTGGCAGTGGGTTTAGATGTTGAAAGCACGCCTCTCTATTTGTGATTTGATCAGTGAATTATTACATATATTGTATCTCAACCGTTGCCAATTTTACCTGAACACATTAACATAAACAGTTTTTATAAAGTGCACCATACAATCTGCTGGCCAGCCGAGACTATCAACCCTACAACAAATTGGTCTTGCTCTCTCGTGTACGCCTTTGTACGTGTGTGCGCCTGTGTGTATCTGCATACACTCCACCCACCAGTGTATGCTAATCAGCAGCCATAATGTCCTGTCAAGGGAAATACATAATAAATCAATTTCGGTTTGACTTTGTAGTGAGACAGAGTGTTCAGGGAGAAAGATGAACTAATGCACACACACACACACACACACACACACACACACACACACACACACACACACACACACACACACACACACAGCTCTTAAAGCAGACAAGTGATGTAAAGTATGAATTATTTTCTCTTCTCACAGGCACATGACAACCAGCTAAGTATCCATCCATCGTCTTCACGGTCCTCTCTTCTCTCTCTCTCTGTTCCTTCTTCTATTTCCTCACCCTGCTCTGTCTTGTTTGTCCATGCCCGTCTGTACTTAAACCAAGCCGTGTGCTGCCTCTCATCTCTCCGTCTGTGTGTGACTCTACCTTTTGCCAACAAGCTCAGGCTGGCGTCCAAAGCACGTGACTCGCAGCACCGAGGAGGTATGGACGTGTTCCTGAAAGCCTTGTTTTCAGATCACATGATCCGTGTAGAGATGGAGATAGGAATAGCTTTTGAAGCTGAGCTACAGCTGATGTGGGAAAATAAGCATTTCAAAAAGAGGACGTACACAGACAGACGCAGAGATGTGCAGGCACATTATTCTTTTTTTAACACTCACATACTGGCATGGACACAAGCGACGGCCACTCACTTGCCACAGGCGGAAAAACTGATGGAATTTCATGCCAACTCCAGAAGCGTTTCTTTCCGTCTTCAGGCTGGCCAAGGCAAACAGAGCATGTCACAACTCCCGCACTGCCTTCTGCGAGTTCATTTTCTTGACAGCACCGTCTAATTGCTGAGGTAATTAGATTAGGGAAGGCTGTGTTAAAAATAAAAGTCTCTCATGTTTCTCAGCACTTTTTGCCTCGACGGGTATAAGGCGTTTGAAGGCAACATCCATGGAGGCCAACAAAGTGCTGCGCTGTCCTCTCCTTGTGCTCGCCTCTCTCTTCTCCTCTTGCTGCAGGGAGAGTGGCACTAAAGAGAAACTTCATTTCACAGAGAATGTTCTGGTTGGGTTCCTTAGAGAAACAGGAGGTCAGGGTTCAAAAAGTCCACTCTTTCTGCAGGGAAGTTTTGAAGCGAGGGTGTGTAGTCCAGAGGAAAAGGATTTTGATCATATCTAACAGCAACCCGCCTCCAAGGAGAGAGACGTTTTATTTTGTCTGTGATACATTTTTTTGTTTTTTTTCTTGTCACCCTGGTATGTGTGGGTTGTTGTGTGGTTCCTGTTTGTATATGAGCATCTGTCAGTGTGTGCATCTGAGCTGTGAGATATACAGTATTGACAAAATGTATTTTTACCTCTTGACTGCACCCGGAGTCTTAGCGCGGTGTATACAAATGAAAATTGTTATATTCTGCATGAAACCACGCTGTCTGCAACAACCGATGACACACTAAAACCACAATATCTGCATTTTATTTGTGTGCACACTTTTTAAGAGAAACTCAAAATTATAGAATTATGTTTGTGTTCATGTGTCACAACATGGTATGTTCATGTTATTTAGGAGAGCATTATGAGAGGGATTTTGCATTTTGGGAGCTGACAGTCAAGAAACAGGAAATTTAGGGAGAGTGGGATTTTTGTCCAGTGAAAAAGGCACATAACGAAAAGCTACATCAGAATGCTGCTCGTTGACTTCAGCTCAGCATTCAACACAATTGAAAAAAAAACATTACATGTATACAAAAGTACAGGAAAAACACTGCACCCTTTTAATCTCAGTAGTCGGTTCTCAATTTGGTTGTTGTAAATTGCCTCCACTTAAACAGCCTGAGGTAAAACTTTTTAATTAAATAACAGTATTTTTGTGCTAAGCAACAGACACATCTAATGAATGGGTTAATTAGCTTACTAACAAAATGATCAAAGGGCCAGAATGAGGTCATTAACGGGCCACATTCAGTTGAAAAGGTCTGATGTAGGCACTGTATGTGCACCCGTGGGTTTTCCCCTTCTGTGTGTGCTCCCCTGCATACATGACACATCCCCGTCTGTATCTACTCCCAGTTTTTCCTGAGGTGCGAAGGCATCTGAATCGATCGTGTGAGTCTCGAGCTTGATGCCTGGTGATTGATGGTGTGAAGGTGATTTATTAGTCATGTCCGAGTAGCAGGCAGCAGGGGGAAAGCTCTTTTGTCCCTGTCTTTTAGGGGCCTCGCTGTTGTTTTTCATTTCGTTCGCTCCCTCTCTCTCTCTCTGTGCTATTGTCGCCCTGCAGTGCCCTTTTAGATCTGGCTGTGAAGTCGCCTTGTAACGAGCAACACTACATCTCAGATGTCTTGCCCTCATACAGCGACAAGAGTGTCATTCTATAGAAAAAGGCTAAAAAGAGCCATAGGCAGGCGAGCAACAGCATTCTTTGTGGTGTTTCTGTCCGTTTCTTTGCCCTTGTCTCATTCTCTGTCTGACTGGAGGCCTAATAGCTCGCTAATCACAGTCTTCAAAAGGTAGCCCTGGAATGAGCAATTTCCTCTGAATCAGGTTTGATGGGGAAGATGTCAAGAGGGATGAAGAAAGAGAAAAGCTCTCATGCTTCTTGTATCACACTGACAGCTAGCAGAAGAGCTGAGGGCCTAGTTGTAAATTGATTGTGACTGCTCATGAGTGGCAGTGTGCGAGGGCGGCAGGTGATAGTTTCCAACCGGCTCGCCAAAGTTCAAACTCCAATACCAAAGATATTTAGAAGTACCACTCTAGGTTTATACCTTTCAGTATCATAAATCATACCTCTGTTTGCCATAGAGCTTATTTTCTGCGATAATCCCAAGGAAAAATCCCATAGGCTTCTTGTTGACGGAACCAGGGCGATGCTAACTTCCGGATCAGCCTACAAAAATGACTGTTGCTATGCCTGTAAAGCTTTCTATTCTAGCTTAACAAATATGAGGTAGTTGAAACTGCTGATCTTTTATGTTTCCAGCTGACTCGTTTTACAGTAAGGTTGTAAAAATATTGATAGCTGCACACATCATATCATGCTTAAAGACTGGGGCTAAAGCTAAAAGGTTCAATGTACGAAGTCAGCATGTTCACCCATGAAAGATCCATGGAAAATGCATGTATTTATAGAAACAGTGGTCTTTGGTTGCTGGAGTGTGTTGTGGAAAATTACAGACATCCTGAAATCCAAATAAAGAGCTACAACCAATGAGTGCTTGGACCTAGAAGCAGAACGCAGACTGTGGTGGTTAAACTGAGCAGGGTTTATTAAAACAGGCAAATCCAAAGGAGAATTTTAAGGTGATGAATACTGTAAGAGGTGGAAAGGCAATGAGTGTCACAATGGAGATATTCAGTTGTTGAGAGTTTAAAAGCACCAAGAAGCAAAACTGGGTCTTAATGTCTGCACCACACAGGTAGACTGAATGATACTGAAACAAACACCTCAAACAAGTGGCTGATGAACCGGGCTTCAAGTACTGCAGGCTGATGAGATGAAGTCGATCACTACGCCCAGAGACACACAACCAATCTCAGACAAGAGAGACACAAACACTGGAACACAGAGGGAAATGGACTAAACATGGAGCCTTGGTCAAGACCATGACGGAGCAGAATGGACTGTCTTCCACACAGCGGGGAGGTTGTAGGGATTTTTTCATGTAACATGAAAGCACACAAACTAATGTGGGAAGTTAACGATGTGTTCTTTGGACTTGCTAACAGTTGCTAAACAATTGCAGGTTACTTTAAAGCAGACATTGAAATCCATTCCTTACACTCTTTGTCTTGTGTTTTTGGTTTTGGAAAACATCAGGCCAGCTTCCATGCTGATGTACTTGTTACATATTTCAGACTAAATATATGCCTGTGTGTGTTTGAGCTGCAGGGATGGCACTCTGCCTAGAACCAGAACCGTTGCCTTTTACTCATTGCAGACTACAGATGAGCGTCTTTCCCTCGCGACTGATGTGATGCACGTATCAACATATGATCAACGATCCAATTCATGATATACTTTAGACTGATGCTGCCTGGTTTCAGTGTGTGCTGTGACATAATGCTGAATAATGTGATGTGATTCAATAGAGCATAAACAGTTCCATTTTAATTCTGCTTCTACATCGGTTGCAAGAAAAGAAATCCTGTGTACAATAAATCAGCAGAATGCAGCTAAGCGAGAGAAAAATTCATATGGGCTCTGTCGCATACTATTTACAGTGTAATTTATTATAACGTACTGGATGTTTCTCAGCAGATAGAAGAAAATCATTTTTAGTTAATACTTTCAAATCGGTCAGGTGAGGCTTTTTCATACATGACATTTAACAAAGGAAAATGAGACTAAGTTTGGTGTTTTGAGGTGTTTTTTTGTGGTGCAAATGATTAATCTAAGGTAGAAACCTGTTTTTTTCGAAAGCCTGACCACTTCTATCCTCAGCAGCATCAGCAATACCATTAAGCAAAGCCGGTTCTCTGAATTGTAGGACAAAAGGAAGTAGAAGTAGAGGTATGGAAGATGTGTTTCCTGGCCATCGCAGTCTTGACTTTCATCTCGGAAATCACAGGCAGGTTGTGGTTTTGTAGCTGGGAGTGCTGTGGTAGTTAGGCCTGGATTGGAGCAATCATGAAGATGGTGGGGCTTTCTACCTCACAGAGGAGTGTGGCCGCCACTTCATTTGATGAGCGTCGCGACTGGTTCAGACAGGACGATCAGTACTTCAGGCCTTTTATACTTTAGCTGTGCAGCAATCTCGCCAGGCTGTTGATCCGTAGGAGGCAAGCAGGTAGACAGAGCTTTGGCTGCAGTAGCACACCGTCTACTTCAAGGTAGAAAGTACAAGATAATCTATTCATCATTATACAACACAGGGTTGTGTGTGAGCACCAAGCATCGATGTGATAAACACCGAGTCCACCTCGCCTCGTCCAGCTGTAGTCCTGCGCTCTGTCGAGTGCAACAGCTTGATGGGAGATGTTGTGGTGGAGACAGACAGGTCTCTGTGGGCACAACAGTCTCTGATTTCACGTTGGGTTGCCAGTTCCACCACTTCACTTTACCTGTAGAGTTTTCTGAGACACTTGCATGAGATGTAGCCAATACATCGGCTCAGCTGATTACCGTAAAAAAATCACAAAAGCTATCAGTATCAACATATCTGGTTTTACCAAATCATGGAATTTTATCAACTGTCAATACCATGCAAGATAGTACAAGAGGGATTTATACTGTGTTTTTAAAGCTGGGTAATCTCTATTTCACAAACCAAAGGAGGGAAAAAGAACTGAAGAAGGATGGGATCACACCATCGTTGATATTTTTGGTTTTTTTTTGCAGCAGAACTGGAGTTTCTCATGGCGCAAGACTCAGTAGGTAGATAGCGCGACAGTTATGAGTAAGTGTGTGTTTGTGTGTGTGAGAGAGAGAAAGAGAGAGAGAGAAAGTGTTGATTCAGTGTGTATTTGAAGGGATATAGGAGAGGTGCAGTGAAACCAGCAGGGAGCCTTGACAGGAACTAAAAGGAACAGTGTTCTCTCACACATGTGCATCACACACACACACACACACACACACACACACACACACACACACACACACACACACACACACACACACACACACACACACACACAACTCTAAGTAAAAGTCCACAATAAGACTTTCTTTTAAAACACTACAATACTTCTTTCTCTTTCACTTAATTCAGTTCAACTCAGTGAAACTTTGTTGGCATAATGATTTGCTCAAAATGGAGGACATATTGCCATGTCATTATACATAAACAATTAAGTAAAAACTGGTCATGTACAGTACTTGGAAAGAAGCAACAAATTAATAACATTAATAAACTAGAAATAGCACTCAGTTGAGCACATACCTCATAGGTACCAGCCACCAAAATATGCCTGGTTTTATTATTCAAGATCCATCCACTATTCCCTGAGAAATAAACAAAAAATGAAAAAGTTAATGAGGTTTATTCTGAGCCGAGACCCTTCTGCCATCCAGGTTTTGTGTAATCCTGTTGACCAACCAACAACCAAATGGACTGAAAACTGAAAACGGGTGAAAACAAAACCTCCTTGGCAAAGTTAAAAATGAAAAAATACTCATCATAAAGTAAGCACAGTAAGTCTTGTTTATGATGTGCAGTTTTATATTCCCAAAACCAGGAGATTATTTGGTATTTAGCATGTAGAAGAGTAGAAATACTTAAAAAAAGAGGCATATTTTCGGTTTCAAGTGCTCAGATCACCTTTTAAACCATCACCAGGAGCAGGTACAGGTGTCAGGAAAGAGCTAACTAACACCAGGTGTGCTGGTTGATAGCTCAGTTGCATCAATTAGGGCTGATGATGTCACAGGCCTGACCTGCTGCTCCAGATTGAACATCAGTCCATGTCAAAACCCAGCCCTCTTAAACAACAAATAAACAGCAGCAGAGCATAAAACTTCTCAGAACAGTGGTGTTAAAGCTTCTGAGGAGCAGAGGTTGTTCTCATGACTTTGACAGTATTCTCTCACCTAGTATCGGCTTGTGACATCATCAGCCTAATTGATGCAACCGAGCAATCAGCTGGCACACCTGGTGTTTGTTAGCGGTCGTTTCCCAGCAGCTGTACCTGCTCCTGGTGATGATTCTGATTTTGGGGGTCAATTTGGGGAGATTTTCTAAGATGGACTTTTAATTTGTTCATATTTTAGGCACACTAAAATTAATTACATTGTTTGACCCTCGTCTCCACCCTGTCCTGTCCCTTTTCTCTGTTTAATTACGGCTGGCAACATATTTTAATAAACAACTGATGATCACTCGGTCAGTTTATTAAAATTTGTCAGGGAACAAGGTTTTTAATTTCAAATAAATTTGGGGCTCGTTAAACCGGCCTTTCAAATCCCTGACAACATTTAAGTTTTTGAACTGACCGCATTTGTTCTTTTTTCAGGGATTTAATTAAGTTGGATAATTATTTATTTTTAATTTTGTCCAGTTCTTTTTAATTATTGCATAGCGATTAAGGCACCTGTTCCCCTGTTTCACATCAAATGCACTGTGTTGCTTCTCACATTTCAAGAGACGGAGTTGGTGCCTACATCTCTTTGGTCCCTTACTCTCCTTTACACTCCCATGATTTCTTTGTACCTCCACCTTATGTTGTTTTCCCTCTTATTTAAGCTCTCTTCCTTCCCCTCTCCTCTGGTGCATCTCTCCCCGTTGGTGTTTATGAGAACTAGTGGCGCGATTAAACAGAATAGCTAACGCAACAGCAGACATGACTCCACTGAACAGCCAAACATTTTTCTTCATTGTCCTCTCTTATACCCATCTCCTTTATCTCATTTCTATCTCCCCATTCAGCTCTGAGCTGCATATACCTTCTCTGTAATCCTCTCTCACCTGTTCACCTCGTCTTCCTGTTCCTGTTCATCTGACTTGGGAATGCACATTCACATTTCCCTTATTCACTTCTGTTCCCTTTGTTGTTTCATTCTCAGCTGTCAGTCAGACTGCAGATAATTTCTGAGAAGATTAGTCAGCACTGGAAAAGAAACCTTGAAAAAATCTTTCCACTGAGAGCTGCTTGTGCTATCATGAGGCTAATTTGACTGGATAATGACTGACTATACCGTAGACGAGCACAGAGCAGAACAAGCGTGGGGCGATTTTAATGCTCCACAGAGACAGCTGCAAAAAGACTGCAGTGTGTTTTTGGCCTCGTCTCATCCCAAATGAATCTGTCCTTGCGTGGTAAATTCTTCTCTGTAGGATGGAAATAGTCAGAAATGCAGACAAATTCAATCACTGATAGCAGAACTGGTAGAGTAACAACAGAAGAAGTTGCAGACCTGAGTTTTCAGGTTTTTACTTTGACCTTTTTGACCCTTTGTATGAGGGTGCAGTTTGCTCAGCGACCCATAGAGGGAGCCCTTTGACTACACAGTGTCAGACAAGCATGACCTGGCATTATCTAAGCGCATGATACAACAGAGTCCCACTCTGTCTCGCTCTTACACACAGAGACACACACACACGAACGCCATCCAACCTGTCATGCCCCGGCTGCAGCCAGCCTCCTGCTCTCAGGAAGGGAGTGATGAGCAGGATGAGAAAAAGTGATGAGAGTCGTGTGGGAGAGTGATGAGCGCTGGGAGAGATTGGCTCGCTGGCAGATGATTCGAAGATCATTCTGTCCCCAGAAATAGCTCTCCAGTTACGAAGGTTGTCTGAAAGCATTAATAAGTAATGAAGGACCAGTGGCCCGTGCTTCACAGATGCATACATGCGCATCAATGTGTGTGTGTGTGTGTGTGTGTGTGTGTGTGTGTGTGATTGTGTGTGTGAATTTTTTTACAAAACTTAACCTTACATTGAGGGTTTGAGATGAATGTGTGTGGTGTTTTTGAATGTGTGATTGCACACATTCAAATATCTTTGATCTAATTGGATTTTACTTTCTGTTGTGTGTTCATTAGCTCAAATGACATTCAGGTGAATGAATCTCTCTTTATATCTAATTAGATTTTATACATGTCACGTGTGTGTGTGTGTGTGTGTGTGTGTGTTTAGAGAGAGAGACTTGCCTGTGCAAATGTCATGATCTCCCTTTTTGATTTTTTTTCTCTCTCATATGTTTGTACGTGTCAACAGGATCCGTCGTTTCCACGCTTGTGCTTGTCTGTTCATCGTCTATGTAAGCAGCGGTGCAAGTCATTCGGGTAATGGAGCGTCGTGTTTTGTTTTGAGAGACAGGGGCGTCGCTTTGCCCGCTCCTTATTTGCATAAAGTTGAATTCAAAATTAATGCAAATAAAGTAAATGAATATGCGTCGCCTCTGGGAACTTCTGAAAAACTTGAAAAACCAACTACCGTCAAGTTAAAATAAAGACAGGTTCTGCAACTGCATAGCTTCTTTCTCCAATAAAATGTCTTCAGAAACACATTTCACTGAGCTGTTTTTGTAATTTAAGAGAAAGTTTCCAAACGAGCTGCCATGTCGGTCCAGTTTAAAATCCTGGAGCACACTGGCCACAAGTGGCGTTCATCCAATCAGAGGCAGCCAGTGAGTACTTGCGCGGTTGTTGGAGGGTGTAGCCTGTTTTGGTCAAGCATGCAAAGCTGGGAAGTGTTGCATGCCCTTGCGTGAAAGAGACGCCCCTTTGGACACTTACCATGGCTGTGTCCGAAATCACCCACTCACTGCTCACTACATAGAGAGTTCAGACACAGCCCACGACTGACAGGTCCTTTCAGTTCTCCCCAGGAGCTTGGTAAGTCGAGGTGGTGAGTCCTGACGCATATCATCTCACGAACAGTTTGTTCTGCCCGAATCATCGTTGGTACCAATCCACCGAGCATCAGTGATATCGGTGACTTGTCTACACAGAGCCCAAAGGATACTAAAAGACAACCCCCACCTCAGCCACAGTCTGTTCATGTATCTGCTGCCGTACCACCAGACTACGGAGCAGCTTCTTTCTTCAGGCTGTGAGGCTCCTCAGCTTATCTTTCCACCTTCCAATTCACTCCACAAATAAGTTTGTTTTGTATTATTTTACTTCTATGTAGCACAAAGGAACTTAGACTAAAGTTTTGTTCACTGACAAATGAGTTAACCATGAAACCTTGTTTAGAGACGTCCAACTGCATCATCCTGTGTCCTTTCGTTAGACACTGCCCTACCCTACATCAGACAATGTTGAAAATTCTAAAGGGTCCATGTTACAGCTTCCATATGTGTTTTGTTTTGTTTTTTTTTGAAAGGAAAAATAATTGTTTGTATTGTCCAGACAAATCCCCAGCTGAGTGTGAATGCAGCTCACACTGTTCCTCTTTACATTCATTTGCTGCCAGAACTCCTACAGTTTGTAGGTCTTTTGTGTGGTGGCCATTTTGCATTTATCCCTAGTAAACACTCAGTTTAATTTGACTGGGGACTCGGCATGGCACAAATTAAATCAACTCCCTGTGTACAATCATTTATTTTAGAAGGACAGAGAGAGCAGCCAGTTAGAATAATGTGGATAGATCGTAAATCTGCCGCCAAACCTGACTGCAGAGCAGATAGCCAAAATGATGTAATCTCCAAACTGTCATGTTCCTTTGTCCTCTGCTGCATAAAGAGATTTCATCTGAATCTTAGGGGCCCGACAGAAGGGTGTATTTTGCAGACCTTTTTAGTTCTGATCGCTCAATAGGCCAGAGCACCTGGACGGCACTAATAGATACAAGGCTGTAATTTGTCCTCTGAGTTAATCAGCCCTGAGTGGGAGAGAAAAAAAAGGAGGGCGAGAGTGTGAGGGAGGTGAGAAAGTGAAAAAATGTATGGATTTAGTAAGTGAGGAAGAGAGAGAGCAGAGAATCTGAGTTGTTTAACAGGGAGAGGCTGGCTGCAAAGAAAAAAACCTGGGGAGAGAATAAATCCTTCGTGTTCATCATGCATGGCCAGTAATAAGCCATTTTTCTTTTAACAAATGACCCCCACACCCTACATAAATATCATCTTACCCACACAAGTGTCACTTCCACTTTATCTCCTGCCAGCAGGAGACACACAGGGAGGAAGAGGAACGAGAGAAGGTGGTAGTGTTCATACTATCTGCAGTGAAAGAGATGGAGGGACACAGGATACATGTATAATGTAAACTTATGGGATCAGACAACATGATATCAGCCGGATCCAACAGATGTGGGCTGACGGGGAGGAACATTTATTATAGTTTCCCATGTTTAGTATCATTGGGTCGTCCAATAGCAATAGTAACAGTAGTAGCAGCAGGTGGTGGTGGTCGCTGGGTAGTAGTAGTAGTAGTAGTAGTAGTAGTAGTAGTAGTAGTAGTAGTAGTAATAGTAGTAGAGTGGGTTGTCTAGTAGTAGTACAGTGGGTTGTCTAGTAGTAGTACAGTGGGTTGTCTAGTAGCAGTAGTACAGTGGGTTGTCTAGTAGCAGTAGCAGTAGTAGTACAGTGGGTTGTCTAGCAGTAGTACAGTGGGTTGTCTAGTAGCAGTAGTAATAGTAGTACAGTGGGTTGTCTAGAAGCAGTAGTAGTAGTACAGTGGGTTGTCTAGTAGCAGTAGTAGTAGTAGTACAGTGGGTTGTCTAGAAGCAGTAGTAGTAGTACAGTGGGTTGTCTAGTAGCAGTAGTAATAGTAGTACAGTGGGTTGTCTAGTAGCAGTAGTAGTAGTAGTAGTACAGTGGGTTGTCTAGTAGCAGTAGTAGTAGTAGTACAGTGGGTTGTCTAGTAGATGTAGTAATAGTAGTACAGTGGGTTGTCTAGTAGCAGTAGTAGTAGTAGTACAGTGGGTTGTCTAGTAGCAGTAGTAGTAGTAGTACAGTGGGTTGTCTAGTAGCGGTAGTAATAGTAGTACAGTGGGTTGTCTAGTAGCAGTAGTAGTAGTAGTAGTACAGTGGGTTGTCTAGTAGCAGTAGTAGTAGTAGTAGTACAGTGGGTTGTCTAGTAGCAGTAGTAGTAGTAGTACAGTGGGTTGTCTAGTAGTAGTACAGTGGGTTGTCTAGTAGTAGCAGTACGTGGTGGTGGTCACTGGCTAGTAGTAGCAATTGTAGGTGTTAGGCTGTGGTTCATCCAGTAATCGGAAGGTTGCCGGTCGATTCTAGGTAGTAGGTAGTGGTCGCAGCTAGTGGAAGTAGTAGTAGTAGTAGTAGCAGCCAGTGGTGGCAGTTGCCTAGTAGTAGCATTAGAAGGGTGGCTTGTCCAGTAGTAATAGTAGGTGGTGGTCGCCGGGTAGTAGAAGCAGTAGTAGTAGTAGTAGTAGTAGTAGTAGTAGTAGTAGTAGTAGAGTGGGTTGTTCAGTAGTAGTAAACGCAGGTGGTGGTCGCTGGCTAGCAGTAGTTCAAGTAATACGGCTGTGGCTCAGGAAGTCTCATGGGTAGTAGTAGCAGGTGGTGGTCACTGGTTCCCCGACTGGTAGTAGTAGTAGCATCAGTTGTAGTAGGCAGGTGGGTGACTCAGGAGGTAGAGTGAGTCATCCAATGATCGAAAGGTCACCGGCTTGATTCCTGGTAGTAGTAGCAGTAGTAGTAATCGGAAGGTCAGGAGGTTGTGGTAATAGCAGCAGGTGGTGGTCATCGCTGGCTCCCCGGCTAGTAATAGGGTTGACATTCTTGATTCTGGAGGTCTGTCTCTGCCCGCCCAATCACATTTGCCCGTAATGCAGGTCATAACAAGTCCAGACAGTTTAACATAGTTTATCTGTTAGGCAGAACATTTGATCATTTCATTTGAGTCCTTAAAGCCAAATTTCCGGGGTCAGTAGACAGGAGGGGTATGGCAAGGGCAGATTGTTCTCTAGTTAATCGACCGCAGTTAAAAGAAAAAAAGAAAAGCAAAAAATAAATGAATAAAAGTCAATATGCTAAAATGTGTCGCCAAATATAAATCCCCAGCCGTTAATATATCTAGGTGACCTTCACAAGTAAAGTAAAGTCTGTGTGGGTAACACTGCCTGAAGTTCTACTGGACAATTTTTTTAAATGTTTAACAAATGGTTCAATATCCAAAAACGTCTGTGTGAATCTGCATGTATTTGCCAAGAAACATGCTTCTTCTCTTCGACTCACAAGAGTTTTGGTTTGAACATGTTTTCTGCGTGTGTCCGTGTGAGGTTTTGATAGGAAATGAGATGATTTCATTCATGGTTTCACTTGTCAGGCAAGAGCATTATGTGTTGTACAAAAACATCTGCATGAGCAGACTGGTATGTTTCCCATCTTCCACATCCTCCAGAGACATTCTCAGCATTAGTCCTGCAGTTTCTCATAGCATCTCAGCACTGAGCCTCAGGGGGGGAAATGCTTCATTGTTCACGATGATAGAATCAAAACACACAATGATGATTCCCTGTCATGTTTCCCATTGTCTCTGTGATGTTCTCTTAATGCCCCTACGACGCTGCGACTGCTCCCGCCCCCGGGCAGGCAGGAAGGCAGTGCTGCAGAGCTCCAGAGCTCCAGATTGCATAGATTTTATACTGAGGATTACAAGTAATGCAATCACTGTGACACAATTACAGATATTGTGACTGAAATCGGCAGAGAATACTGGAAAAACAGCGTTGTGATCAATGGTTTTTTCTTATCTTCCACGAGCTCCCTGGACATTCTCAGCATCAGCCCTTTGAGCTTTAGTTAACTGACATGCTGTACACATTTAGCTGAAGCTGAAGCATATGGCTTTAAATGTAGAAAAATGCATATCCTGGGAATCATGGTGAGAAGAGACAAT
Organism: Pagrus major; assembly: GCF_040436345.1. NCBI lineage: Eukaryota > Metazoa > Chordata > Actinopteri > Spariformes > Sparidae > Pagrus > Pagrus major. Next base: position 13,300,725 of record NC_133230.1, read on the forward strand.
TTCTTTTAATTAGCGGCTAATGAGAAAAAATCACTGGGAAGTCTTTGTGTTGCCATCCAACAGAATGCATTGCGGCCAATAAACGTTTTTGAGCTTTTGTTTTGTACGATTCAGCTTTGAAAGAAGAATGTGAAAACAAATGAAAATGTTGCCCATTGAAGGTTGATTGGTTGTTTTACAGATAAAAAATAATTAGTATTCGAGTTTGAGAGTTTTTCTGCTAGAGGCTAAACTATGCTGATAATCATCTTGAATAATAGAAAGTATAACTTCGCAAAGCCTGAGGTGACAAATTCAAACGCTCGTCCGATCGACAGTCTACAACATAAAGATATTCGGTTTACTTTTACATTTGCAGGAGACAACTTTCGAATGACTAATCGATTGTTTGGCCATGTAGAACAACTACCAGACATATGTTTTAAATATCCATATATTATATAGTCCACGTTTAATAAGCAGTAAAAACAAAACACACAAATGCCTGCTTCTTCTGCCTGCCCTCTCACAAATACTGCAGAACATTTTGTCTATTCCGTCCACCTTTTCATGCCTGGATGCAGCGTACAGAAATTGCCTGTGCCAAGAGTGAAGTTGACGAGCACTGCAGCTCCACGTCCTGCGCTGAAAAGTTGAGAATATTTTAACTTTGATGTGCATCCAACAACTGCTATAGAAACACGACGGGCAGTGTATGAGAGAAGTGCATGCCAGGAAGACAGAGTGGAAAACAATAGTTTTGCTGGAGACTTGGTGTGATCGGCTGCCCAGCTGAACTTCTCCGCTCGCCACTCTGGTTTGAAACAACTTTAGTTTTTTGGCTGTTGTGCATATTCCATTTCTTGAAGAGCAGGAGCTTGATGCTTTTGTATGGCCTTGCTGTACTTGTAACAGCCTCACTTGTGTTTTTTTCTTTGGCCAGGGGTGGCTGCTTTGCCTTTCACATGTCGGACTCATATTAACTGCTGTCAAGCCAAAGCGCGGAGCTGTTGCTGGAGTTTGCGGCTTGTGTACGTATATATTTTTTCAGGCATAAATCTTTGGCAGTGTGCTGGGATGAAGTTTGTGAGATGAGAGAAAAAAAAGCTGCACACAAACACTCAGTGAATCTCCGGATGTCTGAACAGCGGAGGCGAAACCAAACTTTTGCATAAAAGACGTTTATGTTTGAGTTGTCTTGGCAACATCTTACACACAATATTAGGCTATTTAATATGCTGTGGATTCATTTATTTGGCATATTTCCCTCCAGACATTTTGGCTGTTGATATTTTCATTGCCATGCTAGCTAATGTAAACCCTGGATAATATTTATGTGTAATTTGTAATCACATGTGATCACATGATGTCAAGCTGATTAGCATTTGTTGTTGTTACTAAATTCAGATTCTGCTTGTGTAGTAATCTGTAAACTAGTGTTTACACGAGTGGCATGATTCTTCAAATCCACGATTCAATTCAACAGTCGGCTTTTCAGGTCTTGCTTTGATTTGATTTTCGATGTTACATTTTTAACTTAGCACTGACGGCTATGTTTTTGTTAGACTCACATCTGGATTTGTTCAGATCAACAGATCATTGGTTTAAGGGCCAGACTCACATTCTCACAGAGTAAGAAAATGCAAATGCACGGGAGACTTGTAACGGACATTTTTAGGCCAAAACATGATGCTCAGGGGTGTGGTCTCATAATGTCAGATCTCAGATATCAAAAACAGCAAAGTAGTGACAAGTTTGGCTAAAACAGACGGAGCATTGGGAGCGGGAAAGTAAAAATACAAGTAGAACAATCAGAGAGAGCCAAAAAGACAGGGAGTGGGACAAAACAAGAAGTTGAAGCTATCATGTCTAACTCCTGTCTTTTGAGAGCGACAGTAAGTCAGACTAAACTTTAAATGACTCCGTACTCTTTTCAGTCAGTCGCTGTCCCAGATCGATACGTTAGTAGGCTCACGCACAGTGAAGTCAGAACAAGGGGAAAAGGAGTCAAAGACTTGAGTCTGAGAGCCATTCAAATAAGCTGCACTCTATTTCACCCTTTTCACTGCTCGTCCTTGCCTCTCTTTTCATTTTGAAATGTCTGTTTCACTTTCCTTCTTCATATACATATCTCTTTCCTCGCTCTTTAACTCGTCAGGTGCCTGTTTCTCTCTTTTACCCCTCTTCTCACCCTCTCAATTTTTCAGCTTTCAATTTCTCTCTCTACCCCACAATTCCCCACTTTCATGATTTTTTTTTCTCCACTCTCCATATTTTCCCTCTCAAACCGTGTGAGATTGGGCATTTTCTCTCACGAGTGCGCTCCATAAGTGGCACTGAAGGTGTGTGTTTGCGTGTGATTGCTTGTAGTCCAGTCATGTGTGTCTAGAAGCCATCTCACAGTCGGCTCTATTCAAAACAATATTCAGCGGCAGAGGTAATTTCATCAGTCGCTCTGTGGTCCAGGGGTCAACACTGATTCATACCTATTTTCCGTCTCTCTAGCCTCTCTCGCTCTCATTCTCATATGCTCTCACGCCTTTTCACACATGCCCTAATGCATGCATGGACACATACACACCTATATCAGAACCTATATAAATATGTAATGGTAATTCGGGGGCCATACTTTTTCATTTTCACTTGCAGGAGACATCTAGTGGGACCTGCTGCAATATTAGTCATCACCAGCGAGAGCGGAGTATTTTTGATGTCATATTCTATTCATTTATGTAATTCACCGCATATGCTGCACAATATGTTAGCTTGTGGTACTTAACATTACATTTTAAATGAACAGTGTGTTAAGATTGGCAGCATGCCAGCTGTTATTCTGATTTATACTAGCAGCCTTGACATAGCTGTGATTCGCTCTAAAACAAAAGTTTTTCCTCTGTTGATTGAATCATCGATCGATGAATGATTATAATTACTCTGGACACAAAAATAAATGTTGCCTTTAGGGTTTTATGAATGTTTTACTCTATTCGGTGGCACTCAGCTTTTGTTAAAGAGACTGCAGCAGCTCTCACATGCTGTAGCTATAACAGCGCTCACGTGTAAAATAATTGTCATTTGGCATGTGTGAACTTGCATGTGTGAACACATTTGGCCGAACAAAAACTAAGCCTGTGACTAGGAGGCCCATGCTGGTCACTTTTTATGGCTAATCATATTTCAGTTTGTGGTTCTCTTATTTCCAGTTTTATTTTGAAGTTTTGTGTCGTGTGTTGCTTTTCATTTCCTCCCTTTGTGTGCTTTCCCGCCCCTTTTCTGTATTCACCTATGTCTTGCTTGTCAATCAGCCCTTGTGTATATAGTCTGATTGCTCCCTGCTGTCTTTGTCAGCTCATCTGTTTTGTTCCCCTGAGCCTGTTTCCCATGACTCCCTGTGTCTCCCCACGGTATGTTTCTGGTTTTTGTTCCTGGCTTTATGTTTCTGGTTTGCTCACGTCACCTCATTACTGGTTTGTACTTTGCTTTTGGTTGTACTTTGTTTAGTTTGTCCTGCCTGCCTCCTGAGTGTCTTGCATTTGGGTCCTCACAATTTTTGCCACACATGAGAAATCAGTCCGCGAGATAACGAATGAGTCTGTCTCATGAAGTACAAACCTGGTGCAAGTAAAAAAAAAAAACACTCCTCAGACCTACTGGTTCCCCTGAGTACGAAAACAAGTTGTTTTTAACACCTTTTTACCACCATGCTAGGAATAATGCAATGCTCATTTCTTATAATGTTCCTCCTCCCTCAGAAAGATTAATTCACTGCTGTTTTGCTTTTAGAAATCTTTATCTCTGTCAGGGTGGCCTTTAAACAGAACATTTTACCACCAGTGCCGTTCTCTGGCCACTGCCAAATCTCTCTCTCCGAAACATTCTCGTTCGAATCAATGCGAGCAATCTGGCCAGCTGATATTTTGTATTGACCTTTTAACAAGAGATTCATCACAGATCACTTTTCTCTGCCCAGTATCACCCAAGGGAGCGCTCGGCAACGCTAGCTGGTCCTGTCCTAACAGCCACTCTCATCATGCTTTATACTGTGATTACAGCACGTCAAGCCTTTTATCAGTTGAAATACGACTTTGTCACCATAAATGCTACCTTGCCACTCGTCCCATAGTGTGTGCACTGAAAAAAAACGTAATGTAACAAGAAAATTGCAACCCTTGTTCAGCAATAGTGTGTACCCAAGTGTTAAATCTTTGTTTTTAACACAACATTCCCTTCACTTTGAGATCATATTTCTCATACGCACTATCCAACCAGGCAATATGTGTACAATTATGGTGTAGGTGTTCAATATACATATGATAGTGAGCAGCAAATCTTCAATTCTTTGCTTGAAAATAACTTTAATGATTAATGGGTTATCAAAATAGCTGTAGATTAATGTTCTGTCAATCAACTAATTGAGTAATAATTTCAGCTCTATATTATGTATGTCTGCAGCTGCATGCCATCAGAGTATAGCCTTGCCTTTACTGTATGGATGAGGTAAAGAAAACCATTAACGAAAGGTGCGTTGACAGCATACTGATGAGTGAGTATTTTTCTACAGCACGGGCGATAGTTCCCTCCTCAGCACAGATTCAATTTGAACGTATCTCACTGGCTGAGATCCCATCGCAGTGTGAGCCAGCTCTGCCTCACAGGTTGTCTGGCAAGATCAGATCATCTCCTCATCACAGTACACCTTGTGCCTTTATGTATTTTACCAAATGCTGATAAGATATCATGGTCGAGATCTCAATTTAAGGAAACCGTGTCAGTTGTTCTAAAGCTCGAGGTGCGTTGGCAGGAAGAAAATGAACGAGATATCAGTTTGTGATGTTGTTTTCTGTGCTGTCTATTTCACACAGAGATACTATACTGTAGATGCATGATAATATCAATGCATGAAAATACGTACTATACCGATCATTGTCTTTGGATTTGGTCCAAACAGCAAAGTTGGCCATGCTCAGACTGACAATAGCACTGGGAGCTCGGGTTATACAACTCTACTCTATCAACTTTATAAATAAGAATTACCAGGTGTTCTACCTGGGTTTGCATGTCTTTTAATTGGCCATTTTAGTGCCTTATCAGAAGATGTTAGATGTTTGTTCCCAAAAATGTTGAACCAGATGACCTTAGACTTCTTGAAAAAAGCCCTCTTGCGGTACCTACATTGCGGTTGGGTCGCCGCTGTGACGAAAGCTTCCCACCGACCAACACTGGTTGTAGGAGCCTACATGCAGTCTATTTGATGTTTAAGTAATTTACATTTAATAATTCAAGTTCAGACAGGGGGAGAGTTGAGCCAGACCTTTAACTGTCGAACAATTCTTGCTTTAGTCAATGATAACCTTGAAATGAACAATTTTTCTGTACCGTATTTTCTTTTGTCGAAGTAAACTGTTTAATTGAGTGGTCCTGTGGATTTTCTCGATGTGAATGAAGACTAAAGGAGTCATCAGAGTGTCAAACTAAGGCTTCATTCAGTGGAAACCTACACTGGTGTTACCAATTACACTCGGCTTCTTGCAAGAAAAGTCTCTCGCTATCTGTAGAGCGCTGTATTCATTTACTGAGAATTTCCTACTGCTGCAGCTTCAAAATAAAAGCCTTTAACTGCTGAAATGCGAGTTGACCTTTATTTTGAAGTAGACTAGTCACAGGAAATCAACTAGTCAATGTGTTTGTCAGGGAATTTAGCACTTACCCCTTTCATTCATTTTCAGCATTGAGAGCTGTTACACAAAGAGCTGCACACCTCCAACTTCTCAGTGAGGTAACCAACTCCTTTTCCCGCATTAACATTATCAGATTCCTTTAGATCAGAAATATTTCCAAATAAGCGCTTTTGCTTTTTCATTTGACTACAAATCCTCTGCCACCATCTTGTCGGTCAACTGTCCTATCTCTTGTCACCTGATGAAGTGAAATGTGACTCCTGTGCTGTGAGGTGGTGGGAAGGTAACAGTGTGTGCTCTAAACTTTATCAGCCAACCTTAAATTTAGATTCTATACCAAAAAACTAGTCCCTTCTTTCATTTCAGTACCTCAGATGGTGAGATCATCTTTTGTATGGATTTTCTGCAAACATACAGATGGCCTCATCCAGGCTCATGATGGGTCTACAGATGTCGCTGTCTTAAAAGTTGCTGTCCCACACAGACTTAATACATTTTTAAAGGTGTCTGCAGTGCATATACTGCCTGTGTTTTAACCCTGACAGTACATGTGTTCACTATCATGTAGACTCTGGGTCAGCTTACAATGTGTAAATGTATATTAGATATACATTCTGTATGTCGTTATCAGCGTCTTCATGTTCAGCCCAGCCCAAGGTTAGATTTATTACACAATACATGAATCCTACAAGCTGGTAGAATCTCCTCGCCTGTGGCTGTACATCAGATAAGTGACAGTCAGGTCAAAGCTGTGTGTGTGTGTGTGTGGGTGGGAGGAAAAGAAGGGAAAGAAGAAAACTCAGGCTGGTTTTAGTCTCTGCAAAAGTAGTAGTAGGAGGAAGTAGAAGGGAAATATAATTAAAAGCAGTTATGCAGGATGAAGAACAACAGAGAAATCCAGACTTATAGCTGGAGGAGGAAGAAGAAGGAAAGTTTTGAATGCTTACTTCAACTTTGTTATTGAGAAATTGTTTTTGTTTCCCATCAGTTTTGGTATAGCAGATGGCTCTAAATAGTACGATACCCATGAGCCTCAGCCGTCAAACTACAGTACGGAGACGAAGCCGGTAAGAGGAATCAAAGCTGTAGCAAATGTAAAATGCTTTGTAGTTGATTTCTTTACTAATGAGTCACCTGTTCATCCAAGCTTTGGAGGAGCTCCATTTATCAATTACCCAGTGTTATCACTGGAGAATATTAACAGATTTTTACTTGAGTAATCACGAATGCCCAAAATGCCTCCTCCTTACTGCTACTTTTGTAAGACCTGGCCATAGAGAACTGGAAACTAGGGGTGTAAAACATGTCGACCCTTTGGACAACAATACGTTATTTGCTGCTATGACAAAGTCTGCTATAATAAGATTTTGATATGATTTTGATACGGAGGAACATAAAATAATGGAGGTAAATGGAAGGAGCCTATCTAGGTGAAGCAGCAAAGGTGGAATCAGATGAAAGAAGAGGTCCAGACCAAAAGGAGGAGGGGGAGGACGAGCAGAGGATGAAGATGTGTGTACAGCTACTCTCTCAGCTCATGACTTCCCCTCTGCTGGAGGAGGTCAGCGCTATCATCATGTGTGGAGGAGAAGAGGGTTACAGATATGAGGGAAGGAGCCCTCTCCGTAATGGATTAATATAGACCCGTAGCACCCTGCTTTTCTCCCCTCCTATCATTTCTCCCTCCCTCCATCACCTCCTCCCCTCCATCTCATCTCTCCATCTCCCAGACAGTCGTTCATCTTCCTCCGTGTGCCGCCGCTCCCATTTGTTCTCTCTTGACATGGCCTTTTACCTCAGATCCAATTCCCACCATTTTAATCGAGACAAAATCACATTACAGTGGGCTCCTGTTCCTGCCGGCCCGCCTGTGCGAGCGTTTGTGTGTGTTTTTGTCTGAATGTGTGTGTATGTGTGCCACCATTTTGTGTTTGTGATTGGGGTGTGTCTACCTGGGCATGGCTGTCTTTGTCTTTTGTCTGCATCTATCTAATCGGCCTTCTGTAGACATGTGTGTTTGTGTGTGTTTTCACATGCGTGTGTGACAGTTTAAACAACAGTCTCAGTGTATTAAGTGTTGGTCTTTCTTCCTCATAACCAATTTGTGTCATTATCACCCTGTGTTTCTGCTTTATCCACCATTTTCTTTCTGCATGTGCTCTGCTAACACAAATTTACATGTCATGCCAATAAAAAGAACTAATCGAATTGAAAGGGTGCGAGGAATGAATATCTGTTGCCCATTTTATTTCTCCAAGAGATAGGTTTGGCTGCATGTACGATGACATCCTGCAGTGTCAATGTTATCTGATTGGCTTCAAAATCTGTGTGCATGTGAGCTTTTTTGGGCAGTTTATCTCTTCTGGTCCCATATCGCGCTACTATTCTCTGGCAGAGGAATCAACGGAGAGAGGACGAGAAAGGGCAGGTGGAGAGAGATAGAAAGGGGAAGAAAGAAAGAGATAGGGAGGAGTCTCGGGGGCAATAACTGTTATGCTTGTGAGGGAGGAGACATCAATATATTTGAGTTTATCAGAGGAATAAAAAACCTGTTCTCTCTCTGTCCCTGATCACCTGATTTTCTCGTTACCCTCCATCTCTCGTATAACCTTCCTCACCGTCTGCAATATCAGTGTCTTGATCACCTTTGTTAAGTGTCTGCAACCATCTTTGTTTTTGTGACACCGTCCTTACCAGAAAACTTGGGGACAAATATTTATTTTGTGTGAGGATTAACCTAGAAATCCCCGAAATTCTTGTCTTTTCTCAACCCCAGTTTGAACCTGCAATAACAGACTTTTTGGCCACAAAACAAGTTCTGAACACACTGACATATCATCACTCTTGAAGTTGATAAAGTATCCGCATTAACAGAGCAATATTTTAATTAATTTGGATGTAATAGGGTTGGACAATACTTACTAAATCTGCAAATGATGATGCCCACAGTCAGACATTGCTGCTGAGAGGGTGCGGGATTAAAAAACCCCTCAAATGCTTCATTTCCGTTACAGTGACCTTTTTTGTCATTCAGGTTTAAGGACTTATTGATCTTTGCAAAGCACTTTGCAGGCAAACAATTTAAAAGGCGATACACTGTATTTAACATTTACTTACCTACTTAAATGTCCCCTGTCTCATGTGAGCATACGCGCCTACCAGTTTACCTGTACATGTTATTTGACTCCTGGGGTGAATGTGGATCTCATCCACACTTGTTTGAAAACTAATGAACTGCAATGAAACACATTTGCATGTCTGTTTGTATCGCAGCTGTTTCACTGTATACACATATTACATTTGCAGCGCTAAACAGCAGGTGTTTGTCACAATGAAAATGTTTATTGTATTTTTTGTAAGAGCAATCTGTTTGGAATGAATACAAGATGAAGCAAGTGAAAGATATGTGTCTTTATATTTGTAGAAAAGACATAGGTATTTATGTAGGGTGTTTATAAAAATGAGAACAAAAAACTACAGGTAAGAAAAAGCATGAACCAATGAACCACAAGCACATGATACATTGATATACAGAAGAAGAAAAACCCCCTTCATTGTGAAAAAAACCACCAAGTTGACTTTTGGGGCCTGTTTGCAACTGGTAAATAAAAAAAACAAAACAAAAGGGAAATTGCTGGTAAAACAATAAAGAGCTCGTGGATTACAGTAGTAAGAGCTGACACTGCTTGTGTTCTGATCTCTGATGGGATGTAGTATCTCTGTGCGATACTCCCATTTTTGTTCTCTGTAGGTGTGTAATAAGTATAAATATATAAATATTTAAAGAGGAGAGGGAGAGGAGTGATTTGTTTTGCTTTTTGCTGAAGTTGCAGTCTCGCTGAGGCAACAGTCAGGGAGGTGCTTGACACACACTTCTGCTCAAGCACAAAGAACACAGCTGCTGGCATCATTAACAGGAAGAGCAATTCAAGCTCAAAAGACACGAGGAGTGTTGTGTCACGCTCGTTGCAATGAAGTGATCGACAACAACTCGTAAGCAATGTAATTACCTTATTTTAAATAAAGTGAAGTAACAAAGGTGATATGTTGATGTTAACAAAGGATAATTTTCTTTGGTCTAAATTAAGACGAGGGCCAGTGGATCCAAGTATCGCACTATGAAAACAGCTCCTGAATGTTTATGAGAATTAGGGTTGTTCTGATACCGATATTGAACATGCACCATTGCATAATTGATTTATTAGAAATGGGATCAACCTGTAAACAACCTGTGTTGTTACATGTCTTTCAAGGAAACACACACTGTATTTTGCTGAGAAATACAGTGTCTTTAACTCTTTAACCCCTACTGAAGTGCAGATGGTGGCGTTTACGTTTTGTTTATATATGAAACAAGTTGCTCATTAAACCAAACTAAGCAGGGATAGACAGACAATCAAGGCCGATATACAGCATCTTAGCAGTTATTGGTATCTGATTTTTTTTGTGTCCAATTGCCGATGAAGTGAATTAATTTAAAAATGCATTACTTTGGCTCTGATGCAGCATCCTCTCTGTCTGCAGTCACCACTCTGTGGTCAGTCAGCGTCCCGCCCACAACACTATCTGATTGGTTACACAAGTAATAGCCTATTAAAATTTAATAATCTGAATCTGCAAAGTAACTGGTTACTAAAGTAATCAAGTAAATGTGGAGGAATGGAAGTGTAAATGGAATTAATCAAGTAAAGTATCTCAAAATTTTACTTTTATTACCTCAACTACGGTAGTTATGTTTTCACCCGTGTCCATTTGTTCGTTGGTTTGTCAGCAGGATTACACAAAAACTAGGGTTCAAAAGGGACAGAAAAACAAAACATTCACAAAAGCAGAAGCACTGCCTTTGTAAAAAAAAAAAGTCTTCTTTTTCAGAGGATGGAAACAAAAACATGTTGTCACTTTCCTCCTCCAACATAGTTTCCTCTTTGTACGGAGAGGGGGGAGATAAAATGACATGACCGGGCGTCCTGCTGCTGTGTTTTGTCGAGTCGTGATAACTCAGAAGATGTAGTCCGTCTGAAGACTTGGAAACTCTGCAGGGTGTAATACACACAGATTCATCTCTCTGCTGAAAGAGGGGATGGATAATGACGACGAGAGTGAGTGTCCTCCCGTCGTGTCGGGTTGTGAGAGTTCTCAGAAGACGGAGCGTTATCTCTAGTGCTCATTTAAGTCATTTTATACGTAATGCATATCGCGTTCTTTCTGCTCTAAAAAGCCGTGGAGGGAGCGGGAGCTAAATGAGGACGGAGAGAAAGGAGCTCTCTTGTTGTGATTAGTCTCATCCTGATTACTGAGACTATCTCTATTACACTCCCCCCACGCTTCTAAACAATAGATAATATCTCTTTACTGAATGAAGTGGAGACAGAGGAACGGCTGACCCCAGAGAACGAGTGTCCCCCAGTTGTGTTTACTCAGTTGATGTCTGTAGCACTCTCTCCTCTCTCGCTGAGTTAAAAGCATCGATATTATCTGTATATTAAAAAGAAAGTGAGAAAGAAGTATGATACAGACCGAGAGAATGAGTGCCCTCGTCTTGTACTTGTAGTGGTGTCCTCAAGCTGAGGTAGTCTGTCAGTGTAGCTTGTAATTGGATGAGAGCTTTAAGCCCGTCGTTCAGATAAGAGGCGGTTATGTAAGATTAATTTAGTGATACAGTGCTTCAAGAAAATTGGGGAGATTGAAATGAAAAAAATAGAAAAGGGGAAAAGTGCCCCAGAAATGACCACATTTAATACACGCTCCCGAAAATAGCAACTCATCTCCCAGTCTCTGCAGCCTTTTAATAAAAATCTCTTGAGTAATGCAAAGTGAGGAGGTGGTGACTCCACCAAAAAAGCGCGGGATGACTCGCAACAATGATGAAAAAGTTAAGAAAAATAAATGGGGACGCAGAAAAAGGACAAAACCAGAGCTGTAATATACGAGTATAATCCAGAATATGTGAATCAAGGCCATTTTTGGTACATTCGTGTCACTCTAATGTACCCGTCTGTATGTTATTCTGTGTGTGTGTGTGTGTGTGTGTGTGCTCGGAGGTGTGTGAATGAGTGTGTGTGAGAGAGAAAGGCGACAGATAGGATGAGAGAGAAAGAGCCCTTATAGAGCGGACTTGTCAGAGTTACTGTTTGTGATAATGAGTCTTAGTACGAGTGTGTGTGTGTGTGATTCATCAGTGTGCTACAGGGCATGTGAGCTGCTCTCTGGCCTCCGTAGATGTGCAATTTGTAATAAACTAAGCTGGAATTTAATTGTAAACTTGATGAGGACTGGCTTTTGTCCCCACAGGTGATGTAAGGTGATTGTGTTAAAGGAGCAGTTCTACATTTTGGAAAATATGCTTATTTGTGTTGTTGCTGGGAGGATCAATAACTCCGTAATAACAGCTGCTTCTTCCAATGTGAGCTTATGGGAAAAGGTGCTTTTGGGGCAGTGTGCTTCATGTGACTGTGCAATTACACAGTTTGGTCACTATGTCAAACTGGCTTCAAAGACTGGCACACTTCTTTGGGGGGGCTTGGGGGAAACGGCTAGCCTGGCTCCAAATATCAAACCCAACACATTTGGTTTATGGCCGTTCAATATATATATATATTGATCTCTATAAAAGAAGCAAACCCTTAACCAGCAAATGTTGAAACTCAAAATGACTGAAACACTTCACAATAGTTGACAATTAATTTTCGTTCTATCTACTAATCCACCAATTTAGTAACTGCTGAAGCTCTAATGACAAAACCAAGTGTGTGTGTACCCCTCTATAACTGTATTTGTAACGTGTAGTGCACAATGTGTGCAAAACTTGTCTGTTTTTGTCACGTACGAGTTCATCTAGCCTCTTACTGCCCTCCCATGACTGTGCGTACGGTGTAACCTATCACTGTCGCTATCTGTATCTGTGTGTGAGTGTGTGTGTGTGTGTGTGTGTGTGTGCCGGTACTCCAGGCCCTCCCACGAGGTGGCAATGAGAGTGAATGAGCACTTCCTCCCCCGCGGTGTCCGAGGGGACCAGCATCTGTCAGTGTGATGCACTCTCCACTGGTCCAAACTCCATTACCCAGTGTCCTGCTTCTCTGTCACTGTCGGCAACCCTCCAAGCACCCACAACCGGCGCACACACACACACACACAAGCAAAAAACAGAGGCTGGAACACACACACAAGCACATGGTCAGCTGCAAACACAAGCATGTTGGCCACACATGCACAATATGGGTCGCTGTGACTAAAACGATGCAACACACAGACACAGAACGAACACTTGAGACCTCCATTTGATGAAGATTACACTCTCTCTGCTGTCTGTCTATCTCTGTGATTCTCCTTCACTCATTCAGTCACTCACTCATTCACTCGCTGGCCTGTACTCGCACACACACACACACACACACCACACTCCCACACACATTACCTTGACAAGAGCTCATTGACGCCCCTCTCCCTCTCTATGTCTCCACGAGGGCTCCCCATAATGGCTGCACAAGCACCGAGAGCTTTTCTACAGCTACTTGTGCGGCTCTTTCATTAATGAACACAAAACTCTCTCGGTTTTAAAAGCTGAAATTCTGTGTTTTTTGCATTTATGAGTTTAAAGGCCTTCATGCTTGTCTGTGACACGGTTTGAAAAGTAAGTGAAATGGGTCTTTTACAATGCCGAAGTCTTAATTAAACAGCAGCAAAGATTTCTTTCAGATTTTGATAATTAAAACATACTAATGTGTCAAAACTATTTAGTCAATATGACTCCAATACTAGAAACACAGACTTATTGTACACCTTTCTGTTCTGTCTGACATTTTATATCCAAAAGGTCAATGGTCAACTTCAGTGTCACATCATGCACAAAATATTCTGGCCATTATTCAACACCATAACTCAGGAAAAGCAACTTGACTGGTGCATGGAGGCATACAATCACAAGGCGGTATGCCCTATCACAGATGTGATATAACCGCAGTTTAACTAACTAAACGCTCTATTCAGGAAACGTATTGGAAATTCTTCTGAGAAAATTAGGAGAACAAAAAGAAAATGTTAACAATTGCCCTGAAAAAAATGTTAACTTTCAACCCTGCCGTGCTCTGTCCTCCTAAAGTAAAGTCATTGTGAGCATCTGGGATTTAAGTTGGGATTAAATTGTCACGCCATTGCCATGACATTGTGCCACAGCAGCAGATATTTCTGAAAACCTTATTGTGAGCATAACTGGTTATAGTTGGTCTTGTTGCTCATGTTCATCAAAATGTATTAATGTCACTGGAAGCTGCTTAAAAAACAAACACAAGAGTTATTATTTAGTTCACATAATTCTTGAAAATCACTTTGACCTCTTCTGTACGTCCAGTGAGGTTGTTAAATAACTGAAGGCTAAATCCAGTGTTTCTAATCCACTGAGTCTGACAAAGACAAACATCAAAATCTGTCAGACAGTGATAGAGAGGGCTGCACAGCTGTGTGTGCCGGCATTTATTTGTGCTTCTCCATGACAGACAATCCCTCCTCTGATATGGTGCAGTGAAACTAAAATTGTGACACGAAGACCTTCATCCAGCGAAGACAGACGGTTACTGTACACCACAGGAATGAAAATGAAAAGTAATTTGTACAATAAGTGGACCACGGTTTTGAAACGAAGCTTCAAAATCTATTTTTTTTCTATTCTTCTTTTTTCAAACTTCTTTGCGTCTGCCTTCTTTTGTCTCTTCGTTTTCATTCTGTCAGTGGAATGAGATTTTATATCTGCCATATTCCTCTAAAGCACTTCAGATAAGTGTGTGAGTGTGGTGAATTGCATTGAATTAACTACCTGAGTGAAATGAATTAGGGCATGATTCTCATTATGGCGGCGCTTTCTCTCTCTCTCTCTCTGTATTTCACTCTGTCTCTCTGTCTTTTCCTTAACGTACTTCCATTTTATATCTTCCAAGTCATATTAAAACATTTAACAAAGATTATGGTAATAACCTGAAAACCACAGCATCTAAGTGCCTCCCAAAGTACCTGTTTAGTTTCTTTGAAAGCGCAGTGACATTGAACTGCGGAAAATATACATCTCATGAATATACAGCACTCCAAAAATCAATTATATTTTATATTTAGTGATATATGCATGTTTATTAAATATTGTATTAAATATTTACAGCGCCAAGGTCGACTTCCCAAAGTGGGTAAGTAGTATTTGAGAATAAAATTTACCCTCAGTTGCCATTTTACTATGTACACATGACTACAGTCCTGAATTAAATCCTCCCTTCATGAAAGTTAATGCTCAGTTCTATGTTTTGTTGTTCATTAAACTTGAGCTGACACGTTGCTGATATAGTCTATCCTTGCTGATATAAATGACAGTTTTACTTAGATGTACTTAATAAACTGGCTACAGGGTATTTTATTCACAATATCTCCAACAGAACTGTGCAGGCTGTCTCACAATTTAGTCTTTACCAATAGTACAAACATATCAGAAGTTATAAATCAGAAAATATAAACTCCAGCCGTATTAGTCTGTACTTGTATGTCAAAATGAAATGCACACAAAAACAACACAACTAATAATGGTGAAGCTGTTTGCAAAGAGTTCGTACTTACTACAAGTGTCCAGATTTCCCGGCTTTTGCAGAAAGTCAGCGAGGGCTGTCCAAACCCACAATTCATCAAGTCCACAAGGCGTCACAAGCGGACTTCCTGCAGACGTCCAGAGATTCTGCTTTAATTACCCACGATTCATTAAACGTGACGTAGAACTTATTATGAATGTGTAAAACAATTACCTAACCTTAATTACCTAAGATTTTAACAGATAATATTCAACCACATCAAGATACAGACATGTGTTGAAGTACAGGCTGCAGAGGGAATCAAAATGCATTTAATTGGTGTAGTCCTCGGGCCCTCGAAGACTTAACATGATGACAGTGAACAGGTCACAGTACGTATGACGTGCTTGGTCCGCAAGTCCAGAGCGTGGACTTCGGCCCATATTTTCATTTAGCTCATATGTTCTGTGTTTAAAAGCATGTTCAACAAATTATTTAAGTCCAGCAGTCCACAGTCCAGCAGCATTAAACAACTCAAACAAATCATCCACAGGCTTGAATAGGCAGCCAAGAGAGGGACAAGGAAAGGTCTCATTTTTCACATCACTTTATAATCTGCTCACATATGGGCAATAAAAAAGTGATTAACACACGTAAATTGCTACAAAGTGTGACATAAAGCCCCTTTAACAATTTCAGGGTTATGGTTTAAGTTGCACTGCAACAACATTTCTGCAAGAATTTAACTGAAAGTAATTAAAATCATATTTTTTTAATTTCCCCTCATTTTCATGTAAGACAACGAAGCAACTGATCTCTTGAAAATGAGAATAAAATGCTAAGAAGAGGACTTTGGCTGACATTAAAATAGAGTGGTTGGAAAGTGGAGACGTAGAGGTCAAGCTAATCTGACTTTCATTCTCATTTCACCCCCCAACAATTAGACTTTGATGGAGGATCTTATTTAGAGCAATTTACCAAACAATGAGTCAGAGTTTCAGCTCAAGGACACTTGAGCAGGAAATAAATGGTCATAAATGACCACACATTGAGTATAACCAATATAAATATACAGAAATTTCAGTTAGGGGGCAGTTTGTTCATACAATGTTCTGAATATGAGATCAGAAGTGTTCACACAAGTCAGAAATCCAATTACAAATTTGCGTGATTAAGTGCGAGTTAGCGAAGTTTCCTCGAGCCTCGCCTTCATGAAAAATTAAAAGCACACACGGGCATTAATGGCCACTTACTTCCTCCTGCTGAGATCAGAGTTTTAAAATTTAAGTCATGGGATGGTCTCAGCTGCTCCTACCCTCCCTCTTTAGCCTGTTTATGTCGTGACCTATTTGTAGTGATGATCAGTGACTCGGTGTGAGCGATTTATCTGCCTGCGCTCTGTCACTACAAAGCCGGATTTCCTGACACCTGCTGCGGATGTTGTCCACAGGTTGACACACGGGCGTGTGACACGCGCTCGTCTTATTATACACAACGCTGATGCATTCATAAAGAGGACACAAGGTGAATGAATGCATGTAAAGCATGTGTGTATTCTACTGTACATACACACACACTTATTGTTGTACACTGAGTGGTGGGGTGACATAAACAGATTGGGCCTGCCCAGCACTTTAGGGAGGAGTGGCCATTCATCAGCCTGACCTCGTTGTGGGACAGACACACTTAATATGATGTGTCCTGTACACACACACACACACACACACACACACACACACACACACACACACACACAAACATACACACACACACACTTACACAGGCATGTATGCACAAGGATATAGGTTTCATTTCAGGAGTAGAGGTGACGTAACAACCCCTTTGCTTCACTGCTTCATGTTTTTGATGTTCAACGTCGGTGTCCTTTCAGGAGAATATTATCTGTGAATAAAAACAGGTTAAATGATGTAGAATGAGATGAGATGGTAGATTTCTTCCAACCCTGAAATAACGCAGTCTTCCTCTAACAACCTCAAACAAATAGGGTAACCTCTATGTTGCTTAAGGGGCAAAATTCGTGGTAAAATGTGTCTTACTGGTACATATGTGAAAAAAGTGAAAAGAAAAAGAGCTGTGGCTCCACAGGAAGCAGCACAAAATCTGAAAAGCAGAAGCTGCCTTACACTTCTTCATTGTTCATCATTTTGACAGACAGGGTTGTTATATTATTAAATTATTAGTCAAAATTATTAGTCATCATTTTTGTTATTACCCATCAGTTTAAATTTTTTAATGACAGTATCGTGTGTCAAAATGATGGATGACCTTCAGATTGTTAAAAAAAATTCATTCAGTGATGGAAAATATTCGGTTGGCATGATCTCTGGCCTCATGTCACTTGAATCAACAAAAACTCTGAAAGGTTGAAAATGAATAAAATCTTGATGGGAGTTGGAAAGAACTGAGCTCATCAAACCTTCATTCCCCAACACACCTTCAACCAAACTGTTGATGGTTGAGTTGCATTGTGGGTAATGTAGGCACAAGGTTTTTACAAGCATGAAGATTGTATGTAATTAAAAAGATGATTTCTCTGGTTCTGCTGCCAGGATTTTGATACTTCTTTTGAGTCCAACAATTTTCTTGAATCATAATGCCAAATTGGCAAATGACTCTTCTAATGGGGGGGAGCAAAAATAGGATTTTGAAAAGTGATGAGGGCATGTCCTCCCCATCCCCAGTGGAAATTACAATCTTGAACATCCATCAAACCTTTCCGAAACTGAAACACGCCCCTCCCCCTCCTCCACCTGTTAATTTGTGTCTATTTATTCATCACCTGTCGCCACTCCCTTACTCCACCAGCAGCCAACATTAATGATGTTGGCATAATGCGAACGAAGCACTTCATTGTCCTCTCGCCATACCCTCATCAGCCCGTTTCCCATTTCCATCTTTATTCATTTATGCCTCTTCCCCAAAGATGCATATTAATACTAATGGTGATAAGGTGAGAGAGACACAGAGACAGTGAACTGGTCCAGCTGATGGGATGGGAAGAGGGAGACAGTGATTGACTGGGAGAACGCTCGAGAGAATCAGAGGAAGAGAACAGGGGGATGAGGGATGGATGCAGGGCGGAGGAGAAGAGGCGAGATCAACATGGCACTAATTGTTTCCTCTGCACCCCTGCTGAGCCTCGATCAGCCATTCATCACCCCGCCGCAATCGGTCCAGCACCGACACTTTGGCAAATGAGGCCCTCCTCTCAGTCCATCCGTTAAGACTGCAGCAACACATGTAGGTGTGTGTGTGTCTGATCCAGAGAAGAAGACAGATTATGTGTATGAGCGTGTTTCTGGATTGTTTCGAGTGAGCGAGCGCTTGTATGACATACAAAGAGATGATAACGTGTTTGTCTGCAGATGAGTTTCGTCTCTCTTCCCGACGGTCGAGAGAAAAATCCAAACACATTTTTCATTTTCTTCTCGTTTGAGGCGACGCCATCAATCAGCTGTGGTAAATCAAACGGAAAATCATCGGCGAGAGCTTTCTGCATGATGCTGACGCTGATAGGCACTCTTGTATGAAAGGCAAGCAGACGTCACGCGGAGAATTAAGCTCTAAACCACGACACTGTAAAACACGGCCTTGAACCTTATTGCTTTTATTAAACGCCAGTAAGGAAGCATTCTAATAAGCAAGTGAAAATTAGCTTAGCTCCAGCGCCGTGGCTGCCAGCTGTGAACGTCTGGGGAAATGAAAATGTGACAGAGAAAAATCAGATCACACATAATAGCTGCTACCGCAACTTGACAACCAACATTACTGCTCCCGTACACTTAGAAAATACCAACTGTAGGAGCACATCATCTTTAACTCATTAATATAATGTACATGCAATCATCAGAAAATGCTAGTAAAATGTAAACAGTTTCTTATTTTGCCTAACACCAAAATCCTGTCACCTTTCCCTTGACAAAAAAGCACTTTTTCTGAAGCGTTCAGCTACATCTTGTGGCCTTCCTCACCCAAATCACTGATGCAAGTTTGTACAGTAATCCATGAGGCCTGGTCCTTAGAAATACTCCTTCTTTCTATACATTCATGGCAGCATAATAAAAATTACAAGAGCATTTATTAAACGCAAAATTAGTACACACCTCCGAGTTCAGGATGAGTCCCAGGAAGTTATAATCTCTAAAATACTGTGACTTTCTTGCAATTGTTGGGCCTGATACTGCCATATAGGTCAGATACAGAGGAAGAATTATATGATACAACATCAGTTTTGATATCATGGAAACTTGAAAATGACCTAATAATGCAATTGAAAAGTTCTGAGCACTAGCGATGATTGCTTTGAGTGACTCAGTGGAGTACTGGATCTATTCTCCAGAGCCGACAATCAGACCTCGCCCTCTCCCAGGCTCCCTGATACCTACACGACTACATGCCGGCGTACATGAAACTCTGCCGAACACGTCCCATCTTTCCTTTCATCATCGCGATGCAAAGTGCACCCCCCTTCGCGTTGCCTGCGATCCGGCCTTAATTTCATTTTCACCGCTCTAAATTAATTACGGCGCACACAGAGAGGAGTTTATTTATTTATTTATCGCTTGAACATCTAAGAAATTGCATTAGATGGGATGAGGTGTGCCCCCTGGGAGCCTTTTCTTCCAAAAGCCGGTTGATTGTTTAGAATGTAATCCGCATGCGTTCATGTGGCAGCGCGGCATTTTTCATTAGGGGGCCCTAAATTAAGCCAACATCTTCTGGAGACAGTAGACTGGCTGAGGAACGGAGGAGGAGGGCGATGAGCGTATGTGTGTGAGACAAAGAACACGTGCATTTGTATGTGTGTTCATGTGTATGTGTGTAGAAGTATGTGAGTGACTAATGTGCAAATTTAATTACACGTACAGGCTTTGATTATCTGCAGTGAGGAGAACGTATAGACAAGAGCCGCTGGCAGGAGATACAATGGCATCATGGGAAAAAGGAAAAGAGGGGTGGATCATATAGGCGTACGCTTGAGATTGTGAGTCCCTTCAACTAGTATGATGGTGTTGAAAATCACCCTGAGCCTATAGTGGAAGGCTTTCTTTTTGATAGTAGAAGTCTCACTGATGCCTGTGGTGGTGTTGCACCCCGTCTCTGCAACATACAGGATCGACTGTAAATGACTTTGTGGGTGTGTGTTTTGTGCCAGCGTGCAGTGTGATTGCATATTTGTGCGATGCCTCTGTGTTTATGTAGATGAATCAATAATTCCTTGTGATATGATGCCGTGTGTTTGAGTGTAGTGCCTCTGGCTTGCCTTTCTCGGTTTCCTGCTGCGGCGCAGGGCGTACCGCACTGAAGGGGAGGACAATAAGCTTATCAGGCCAACTGATCTTTCCCGTTCCCATAATCCACTTTGTCTTTTCCTCCTTGGTCTGATCTCACTGCCTTGCCAAGACTGGGTAACCTTGGTGCTGCTGGGTTCCTGTCTGTCAAAGAGCCTCGCTTCGTCTTTTTTGTCTTAAGTGTCTGTTTATTTACCTATCTATCTCGGCGTGCCAATGTTGCCATCTCCCTTTGGTTTCCCTGTCTGTCTTTATGCCTGTTAGGTCAAAAAACATCATGGCATTAAAGACAGATTTCATTTTACGACCTGAGTCCTTCTGTTCTCCTTCCTATCAGATATCTTTCTTATCCAGGTCTCTGTAGTGCAAAAAAAGATCCTTCCTTTTTAGTGACTCAATCAAATATCCTGCCTTTGCATCAAAGACTGCATCTAAGGCTGAGCGATATGGCTGAAAAATGTATCATGATAAAATGCTTCATTTCAGTCAATATAGATAATAATTGATTTTATTTAATGAACAAAAAAACAGAAGATAAAAGGTGGAATTTAACCTCCTTACTTTAACGTTGGCAGTGTGTTTCTGCAAACCAATGATATGTTGAAAATTTAAATTGTTTTATGTTGCAGCTTTTTGTGTTTTTCGGTTAAATCTTCAATTTTATCTCATGGCAATGATGTGCTTATGCTCCGGTTAGGTTTAGGCACAAAAACCACTTGGTTAGGGTTAGATAAAGATCATGTTTTGGCCTAAAACACCTGCATATGTTGCCACTATAGTTGAGGTTGAGGATGTCCCTACGGAATAGCTAGTAGTGTCATGCTTATAAATGTTGAAACGCTGAGGTCCCTCGTCAAAACATCCAGTAGAGTCACACTTACAAAAGTTGAAACACAGGCTCGAACTGTGATCACTGACTTGACAGCCTTCTCACCTGTAACTGTGATGTCAATGAACAAGGGCATGTTGGTTATGTGCTGAATGGCAGTTTGCATTTAAGTGAAACGAATAAACATTCTGTGGAATAATTCTCTTATTGCTATTGATGAAGCGTCCATTGCTGGTACATGTTGACATTTTTATCATTTAACTCATGATTATTTTCATTATTGATTAATATGTCAATTATTTCCTTGATTAACCAATTAATTTGTTTGTAAAAGGCCAAAAAGTAGAAAAGAATACTCATCATGACTTCCCTTATAGCCCAAGGTGACTTAGCCAAAGACAAATTGTTTTTCTGACAAACAGTCCCAACACAACAAAAAATATTAAGTCAATCATATATGACAAATATAATCATTAATTTGCTTGAAAAACATTGATTGACTGATTGTTTCTTTTTTTTCTAATATTTAAAGAAAGAATGAAAGAAAGAAATTCATGGATAAATCATTTTTAATGAGGTGTCATTTTCATTAGTGGATGATCATTAGAGGATTCTTTCAAGATGCTGACACATTTCTAACATACAAAAAAACAAAAAGAAAAACAGAAACCATGCTAGGAATAAGTACATTTCCAACAACCCACTGGCAGAAGTCATCATTAGTTTAGAGAAACACCAGATCTCCAGACATCAGATGAAATGACTTGTTGAAGAGGACATTTTTTTTTTTTTTTGCAGTGTATTGAACACGGTCTCCTTGACGTGCCCTTGTGTTTAACAGTGATGAGGTAGATTTATGTGTGGCTCTCAGGCACATGGCCGACGCTATCATGTCATAAATTAGTGGCTGGTCACAGCGAAGAGATGATGCACCGAGGGAGAGAGAGAGGGGGAGAGCGAGCTTTGTGTACACATGCTGTTGGTTTATCATAATCACGTCTTTATCCACCTGCTCCTGTTGTCCTGCCATTTTGTCTTTCCCCCTCCCGTCCTTGGCTTTATCGCTTGTTATCACTCATCCTTTCCTTCAATATTCTCCTTATCCTCCTTTCCCTTCATCCCCCTTTCACCCCCACCTCCTCTGCCTTTTTCCCCTCCTCCCCTCTGACCTCCTCTCTCCTCTCTGCTCTGCGTTTGAAGGTGTCTTTGTGCAGAGATGAAACTGTAGCATTGACCTGTCTCACCGGAAGGCTCTTTATTGGCTTTATCAGCATTATAAGGCTCCTGGAAAAGACGGACGGGCCCCGGAAAGCGAAGGAGGAAGTAAAGATGAAAGAGAAACCAGAAAAACAGGGTTGAAGGAAATAAAATGTAAAGAGGGGAAGGGCGGGACAAGTCTGGGTATTGGCATGCGATTGCATCAGTGTGCGTTTACATGAGTGTGTATACGTGCGTGTGGATGATTTAGGGAACAGGCAACAGCAGCAGGGGATTGATGCAGCGTGCCGTGGCTGTATTTGTATTTGGCAACTGACAATAGATAAAGCAAATGTAGCGTGCTATCACTCGCTCAGAAGTCAGGAGGGTTAAATATAATAAGCAGCTGCACAGAAAGGCTGCATAAAGATAAAACCTATTCAGCTTCTCAACACACAACTGCAGTATTTTCTAATTTAATCCCAAATCCTCATTCTGTGATTGTTTTTTTTCATCATCCCATCTTTTTGTGCTCAGATGCAGCTGAATTTAGCCATGCTCTACTTCCATTAAAGCTTTTAAACTCAGGAGCAGGAATTGTGGAAAAAAAAAAGGGAAAAAAATGAGTGGATGTAGTTGCTCACGGTAAATACTGGATATTAATAACCGTACAGAGCAGAGTCGCTGCTCTACAGTCAGATAAAGACACCTTTCCTTCCTTCTTCGTGTCTTTCTTCCCGCACCACTCATCTTTCCTCTTTTTCCCTTCTCTTTCTTTTACTGTCTCCCTCTCTCCGCCAGCTGTAAGAGATAATTATTTCCAAACAAGCGGTCCCCTGGGTGAGGCCGTATTATCCAAAGCTGCCTTCATTAAAAATTCCCGCAGCTGCACGGACGTCTTCGCACTGCGGTGAAAGGAGAGAAAGCGAGGGACACAAAAAAAAAAAGAAAAAGAGAGAGAACAACAGCAACCCTACCTGAGCTGGGGACTTGTTTGTGTCCTGAATGAGACAACAAAAACGACATTAGGCAGGACAAAACAAAAAGGAAGAGGAGTAGTTAATCAGCTATAGGAGTAGTTAATCAGGTGTGGTAGCTTAGCATATGGCACACATGTCTCCAGTGGGAGCTATCAATATGTTGAGCCACTGTTTATGTCCTTCGTCTCCCGTAATCGTTCCAAATGTCCTTGTGTGCTCGCTACAATTACACTCAAGCTAAACGCACGTGCGGCAGCGCGGGAACAACTCATTCTGCAGGTGGATTTACGACAAATCCAAAATGACAAGATAAAATGTAAATGCAAGTATAGCAGCCCGGCCTGCAGCCATGTGCTCTCAAACACACGATACACACACGCATGCTGACGTCCAAGAGTGTAGCAAAAAGGAGCAAGCTATTTACATAATAGAGTTGGACAATGCATAGCGTAAAGGTAATGTATTCCCCCCTTATGTCAGCATAACTTCACATACAGCACGAGTCGGTGACAGGGGGTAAAAGATTGGCACGTCTGAATCGATTTAGATGAAGATGGTCGGTGTGGGGTTTAACATGAAGCAGAGCAGGAGGACCTATAAAGCTACTGTGAGGATGCATTTTTTATCGCCAGCTGCCTGCTGAATATTTCTCTCATTTCCATTTTTATTTCTGATATTTCTATTTGCTATTGCTTCTACTGTGATCAACCAATACAACACAATTCATTTAAATCTGCTGTAACTGATACTGATACTCCCCATTTGGGAGCTGAAAGAAGCTGTCAATGTCAAGAGATGCCTTTTAAGTTGATATGGCGAACAAACGGATGAACTAACAGTAGCTTTCATTTGCATTCATGTTTATGTCAATTTGGTAAATACGAGTCCAATAGTCAACTCCAACTCCTGAGGGAAATGTCAGAGTCTTTAGCTGTTAAAAGCCCCGCTATTACCACCTTTACAACAAAATTAGCATGTATATTCTGGCTTTTTAAAGGCGGGTCAGCCTCCTCATAGTGGGACATATATATCTCTGTTGAGAGCTGCACACGCACAGCACTGATCAGGCAGGAAGCCACTAACTGTGGTCACCTTTTAAATACATTTTACTTCAGTCAGTCTTTCAAACTCAATGCTGGTCGGGCACTGGGAAAGTATAAACAAGCCAGTAAAGGTAACTTCACACACGTTGTATCATAAAATAGCCAGTCCACCTGGGTATACTCACATTCCCCCTTTTTTCTACTATAAATGTATCATGACTTTCTGTGTGCTGGTGCCATTTTCATTTTCTTTGTGCCTCTGCCCCTAAAACATCCCGAGTCCGCTACTACAGCGTGTTGTGTCTTCACAGCCGATCTGAGCTGGAGCCAATAACTGCAGACTACTGCAGAGTCATTTAACATGGGAGTAAATGCCGATTCACATTGAAGACGAAAGCCAGATGTTGTAGTGGGTGATGGTGTTTTTTTTGTTTTTTTTGCCCAGTGTGAAAGGGCTAATTGTTTACCAGCTATTTGCTAATGTTGTTTGCCATTTGGTGCTGGGCAGGTAGTCCAGAAGGTGAGGCTCATTAGAGCCGAGAGAGCGAAGCAAACACAATGAGTCAAAGTCGTGGGTCATAAAATCCAAAGAGCTGGAAGATTCTCAAACTCTTTGTAAAGATGAGAGGTGCTGAAGAGTTCGAAGGTAAATTCTCTGTGGGTTAATCACTTATAGAGTGAATCTGATGAAGCAACATGGGAAACATGTAATTTCATACTTGTTTGTAAGGTTATTGTTAATGAAATATTGTCTATTGTATCCTAAATATTGAAAATACTATGTTAATTATAGGATTTTTCTAGTTAAACCTATTACGAGGAACTTTAAACTTGTATTAAATTTGAAGACTGGCTATTTCTGAGAAGTTAATAGGTTTTCTTCATGTCTGTCAGCAGATTAGTTTTCGACTTATCCAGGTTTGATATTTCAAAAAAATTAAAAGTGGCTCTGTAGTCTGTTGGTCCAGTACAGCACGGAAACAACGTTTAATTTGCTTCACCATTGTCATCTTTTGTCTGAAGGGGCTGCTGGATATCAACAAAACAATGAAAGTTCCTGTGATAGCTTTCAGAAACACAAAAACAAACTTTGTACAACCAGAAGACGTTCCTCTAGTCAAACCATGGGAAACAGCAGTGATGAAAAACTCAAGCAAGACGTTGCCTCAGCTTGTTGACTTTTACACTTCTGCCCATCCATGCACTACTTCTACTGATGCCGTCATTTTTCTTGGGAGGACAGTCTCAAGACTTCTGAAGGTCACTGGCAGCATGGTTGGACCACTAAGCAGCAGCAGCAGCAGCCACCAGTAAAATCCATTGTATCCGCCTGACTTTGTAAGCGGATTTCAATGACAAACCCAAGGTCATCTTCTACCCTGAGATCTGACAGGGTAGAAAATCTTCAGAGAGGAGGAGGAAAACGTCAGAAGCTCAAGGCGGCAGATTTAGCTGAGTGTACAAAAAACCAGTGGATCAGAATCAGGATCAGCTCGCTGTTTCCAAGGACGATGACTTGTGGTTGGAAAATATTAATATGTAAAGCTGTTAAATCCTTTCTGAAACAAGACCACATAAAGAAAAACAAGTGGAAAATGCTGCCTGATTTTTTTCATCCGAGTAATAAAATAACTTCATGGAGGAAATGTTATCATCGCTACTCATGACTCCAAAAGTGTGTCACCTAATGTGGTTTACTTTCATGCAAGCAATTATTTTTGAGAAAGCAGCCGGGACTTTTATTCAAATGCTGGATATCTCACTTCGGAAAGAAACCTGCTTTATTTGCAAATTGTTGGTAATTTTATTTAAATATCTGCCCTTATCCAGAAAGACAAATATAACCACGGACCTGCAGACACAGAGCCGAAGTAAACCGATAGTGTACCAGAAATATTCTTTGTATTTGTAAAAAGGTGGGAGGGGAAGGTAGCACGCCCAAACACAAATGCTGCAGCTGCTTTTCCAAGTAAGTGTTCAAGCACTCAGTCCTCCCTCTCAAAACACCTCACTCAGTAAAGTCTCTCACTAACTTTCTCCACATCTGAAAGAGTTTCAGATTCCCAAAAAAACTAAGCTAAGCAGCTTTGAACAAGTGCAGAAAGTTTTTGGGGTGATCGTCTCATAGTTCAACTTACAGAGAAGTCTACAGCTCTGTGCCATCCACTGCTGTGTTTCATGAGTTTACTTTCACGCATACACTGTGTTGAACCTAAACTGATTTCCATTCTGTGGCAGATGCGAGAAATTCCCAGATTGCGGGTCACAGTTGTGACCCGTAGCTGTCCAGATGGGCGAGTTCAGGGAGGAAGGCGAGGCAGACTGCACGAGGGAACATCCAGTGTGCTTTACATGAAAATTAAAAAGTAAAGACAGAAAACAATTCTCAACCACTCTGTCACAACAAACACACAGGAATATGCACACATGCCATTCAGTATTTTAGATGCATTATGCAGTGTTGTTGAAGGAGCAACAAAAGAAGAAGAGGTGAGTCTCAGCACATCTGATGTCCCCAAGACGGCTGTCAAGCACCAGGGAGCATAAAAATTAAAAGAAACGTCACCAGATGGTAAATTGTACGGCAACAGCACCAGAACTGGATGGCCTGAGAGATTTGTGGGGTTCATTCTTTTAAGCATGTCTAATGCATGTTGTGAGGCGAGAAAACACGCAGGAGAACCTCAAAGTCAACTTACAAAAGTAGCCCAGCAGCTTCTGTGGAGAGCAGAGCCATAGTCAGGTGACGGAAAAGTTAGGTGTGGGAAAAGATCATGGTTTGGGTTTCAATAGGTATAATGTTTTTGGGTCTGTCCCATTCTTGTGAACACGATATCTCAACAAATTCTTCAAATTTTGCACAAAATTTCACTCGGACTCGAGGATGAACTGAGTAGATTTTGGTAGCCAAATGTAAAGGTCACTGTGACCTGATAGCGTCCCATTCTCGTGAAAGTCACATCTCAGGAACGCCTGGAGGGAATTTTTTCAAATTTGGCATAGACGTCTCAATAAATAAATAATTATGCCATTATATGCACTAAAATGATATTGAAAATCTAAAAAGAGTTCGAATGACGTGACAAAGAAGCAGAAGTGTAAGAAATGTACAAAGAAAATTCATAAATACATTTTGAAGTGAATATATTGATAAATTATTAAAAGGGAAAGTAAATAAATTGTTGAATTAATACAGAAGTACAAACAGAGGCTAATTAAAGCAAAAGTATACATTTATGTCACATTTTATTAATGAATTAATGCCTACATATATTCAATATTAGGTATATTAATTTATTTTTTGAGCCATTTATTTATTTTTGGCGGTTCCAGGCTTCCATATTTCAAAGATAAACCATTAGTATGCAAAACTGTAAAGAAATTAATACTTTTCTATTTTCTCAAACACTAAAATTGACATAAACCATCAAAAAAAATGAATAGGTTTATTTTATTATTATGACAGGTTAAATCTAAATGAACATGAAAGTGTTGCCAAAGCACCAAAAGATGTTCAATAGTTTACACATTTTCTTTCTTTTAATTTTCTTTATTGACCAAAAGCAATCACTTTCCCACCCGCCTGCACTCTAAATATAAATCAACCTGAAGACATTACAGTGCGTATAATGAAAGGTGACTCGAGTGTCTTTATGTGAACTCACTGTGTGTGTGAGTGGATTTTTTTTCCCACTCTACCTACAGATGGAGGAATGGTGCAGTGGGGCCACCGGGGCTCCCTCCTCATCCTCCTTCTCTTCCGAGAACAGGAAAAGAGACATCTACTGCAGATGAAAAAGAGAGTCGAGTCAGACGAGAGGTACTGTGGGTGGGTGGGTGAGGAGTAGGAGAGCAGAGGGGGGAGAGAGGGAGTCAATAAGACAGGAAAAACAAGGGAGGAGAGGGGTGAAAAGGGAATATGAGAGAACAGGGAGATGCTGAGACAGGGGTGGGATTGAGTGAAGAGGGGAAAGGGGAACAAGAGTGTAAATAGAAGGGGTGAGGAGAGTGGCGGGGGAGGAGAAGAGGGAGACAGGCAAACAGTAGACAGGACAAGTTGGGAATAGAGAGAAGGGAAGCGAGAGGCCTTTTTAAAGAGGTGGACGAGGTGTGGATAAGCAAGGAGGAGGAGGAGGAAGAGGAGGAGGAGGAGGATGGGTTGTGGGGTGGTGGTGGGGGAGAAGCAGACAGCAGACGGTGTGTGTGTGTGTGTGTGTGTGAGAAAGAGTGTGTGTGTGTGTGTGTGTGTTTTGGGAGAAAAGAGAAGAGAGTCCGACACAGAAGGGTATTGCTGCATAAGCAGTCTGTCCAGCTGTCTCGGCTCCGAAAACCGACGGAGACGAGTGATGTCAGGGCTCCTCTCCTCAACATCTCTCTCACTGCTCACACTTACTGCTTCACCTCTCTTTTCTCTCTCTCTCCTCTACGGTTCCTCTTCCTCGCTCTTTCCTCTCTCGTCCGTTTTTATTACCCCCTCCTCTCTCTCTCTCTCTCTCTTCTGCTGTTTATTGGTTTATTCATGGAGCGTTCGGATGTCGAGCAGTTAGGATCAAAGCTGGAAAACGAGGCCTGCATGCTCATGAGTGTCAGCATGCGTGTGTGTTTATGTTGTACATACTCTGAGTGTGTATTTCTGTGTGTGTGTGTCAGTGTTTTTGCCTGAAGGTATGCGTCTACATTGTCTCATACTGTATTTTCATGCGGTGTGTTGTGTGTATCCGAATGTCATGGGTCTAAAGTGAGCCATTTGCATATACATTTAAGTGTTACTATGACTTTTTGTATAATGGAGACGGCGAGCTGGCTAATGGCAAGTAGCAGTTGACCAGATAGGCACATGTTGCACCATGCAGAGGCGTTAAATTGGTTCTGGGTCGGGAGACTGTACTGATTTCACCCAGGAGGAGGAGGGCAGCTGGTAGGAAAGGCTTTATGCCTGTAAATGATGTATGTAAAGTCACAGTGGGAGCTTGTGTTTGTTTTTTGTGTGACTGTACAGAAACAGAGACATTACAAAAAAGATGTCCTCCAGGAGACTCCCAAAGGCCTTTTTATAAAAACCTATATGTTATACAGTTAAAGGGTAACTCCACCAATTTCAGAAGAGATTCAAACTCAGAATTGTAATATTTACAATATAATAACTGAATAAACAAGCTGTTCTCAGAGGAAAACAAGGTCCCCAGAACACTGTTTGAAGCTAGAAAGGTGGCAGGGTCCACCACATATAAACAAAGTAAAACAGTATGAAATTGTGTCGTCCTTAGTTTAGTTTGTTTATTTAGTTTATTGCGGCATAAAAGATCAGTCAATGAAGATTTTGACATTGACATCACAAGCAAGCAATTTCTGAAGAAATTGCTTGTGATGTCAATGTCAAAGTTGCATTGTGGGTGTTGTAGGCATTTGTTTGCTTGTTTGTTGGTTTGTGGACTGGATTACACAAACACTACTAAACAGATTTCCACGAAACTTGAATGGAGGACGGGTCTCGGCCCAGAATTGACCCCATTAATTTTTGGTGTTGATCCAGATGAAGGGACAGGTACAGAATTGTTTTTCTCTCTTTCTTTAACATTGCGAGATAGTTCATTTTTTTTTGATAACCAAACTTTGTCATTATCACTCATCAGCGTCGTAAGCAGAATTAAATGGGTGTCCGACAAAGAATGCAAGAATATCGTTTAAAATTAGTGATATAAAACAACTGCATTATGAAGAATAATTGCTTCTATTTCCGTCCCTAACTGACTCTAATAATATTTACCAACACGATAATTGAATATGACAAATTCAAGCTGAAATAAATGTGTGAAACTGGCGCAATATGGCAGACGGATAAGAGGAAATGCCGTTGTGATAATGGATAAATTATGAGCTGGTAATTAAATAATGCTAAATGTTGTTGTTTTCTCTACAGCTCACAGTTATGAATATTAACTGTAATTCATTTATGCTGATAACAATCTTTTTTTTTTCCTTTCCATTTTTAGATTTGGTTAGATTTATTGCACCCAGAGGAACAAGCTCCACCCCAGCTGAATATCATGCATAGAAATGAATCAAACCCACAACCTCATCCCTCGTTCTTTCTGTTCTGTGTTCATCCATATTGAAATGCTGACCGAGGCCGGCTGTGTTTACAGTTATTTTCTAGACCAGTGGCATTCATTTCCTTTCGGTACACTGGCATGAGAAGTAGTGTTTTCTCTAGTGTGTGCCACCGTCTTCTGTTTTCCTTTGTCTCTGTGTCTATGTGTGTGTGTCAGCTTTGATATGTATACATTAGACATAGTGGGTGAATGCATTCTCGCATTGAAGTATTGATGTGTTTTATATGTGCAGAGGTATATGTGCATGCTGTGTGAGAGTGTTTAGGTGTGTGTAGTTACGTTTCTGGGTGTGTGCCATTGTGCAGCAGGAGGTTTGGGCCTGACGGTTCCAATAAACATCAGCATTAAGGCAGAAGTGAGCAGGAGAGTGGAACACCCATCTTCCTCTCAGCTCACCGCCGTCTTCCTCTTTCGCCCTCTCTCTTTCAGGAGATAGAGAAAAATCTTTAGCAGTATACACAGGGTAGTATTCCTGAGCGTGGCGGAAGGAGGCCTTTATGTGTCAGGAGAGGTTACTGATAGAGCTGCAGCCTCTTCTGGTTGACATGTCTGCTAGCTCAGCTTTGCTCCCCTGGGTCGGCCTTATCGCCAAGCATACTGCTGCTGCTGCCCGGTAAAAATGCTATAAATTGGATTTTTATGTTTTGCTTTCTTTTTTACACTTGTATGAAGAATTTAGATCACCCATAATGTGATGTGTAAGTTTCCTGCCC
The DNA here is from genome assembly GCF_040436345.1 of Pagrus major. Taxonomy (NCBI): domain Eukaryota; kingdom Metazoa; phylum Chordata; class Actinopteri; order Spariformes; family Sparidae; genus Pagrus; species Pagrus major. The sequence goes on from NC_133230.1 coordinate 13,332,108, forward strand.
AGAGTTACCCAGTGGGACGGGAAAGAAAATCAACATTTTTACTTTTTCAGAAAAAGGAGAACCTTCTGTATGAACTTCATTTACAACCTCTCATCTTTGAGCAGCAGGGCTTTTTTTTTGTTTTTGGAAAGAACAAAAAATATATAGTTTTCAACCAGTGGCGGACTTAGGATGTTTGAGGGGAAGGGGAGAGAAAAGTTGGACACCGGCGTGCAGAAAGTCGCCCACCAGTGTATTCAACAATACAGTGCTTCTTCCCTGTGAATCAAAACTCCAACCAGACATACAACTGTATGTTGTAATTGTAATTTTATTCAGCGTTACTCACCAGAACTCATTGTGTCTATCCATGAGGTCTAACAAATGCCTCTGATTCATTCCCTTCCACATAATACATTCGCCAAGCCAATTTTTTTCCCCTCAAAAGTTAAAAATCTGTATTGTTCTTAGCCTGCTGTCTTCTTCTTTCTTGCCTTTCTCGATGTGTTACTGCCACCGGTTGTTTGGTGGAATGATGTGAAACCTTTAAGAATCATGTTATATTCATACATGGGCTCAAACAAACAAGCAACAAACAAAATGTAAAAAAAAAGTCGCACCGAAAGGAGTACACTTAAGCATCACTATGGTAAGATGAAAACTTGAACCGCGGGAGGTCAGCAAAGAAAGATTTTCAGAAAATTTTAATGACTTTAATGACTAAATATGACTTTTGGGCTGAACTACTCCTTCATAATAGAGAAGGAACGCCTCATCCCTTTGTTTGTTTACATCCTAGCTGTCTGAGTATTTATGAGACCTTTGACAGCCTTACAAAAAGGACTGTATAGTATTTTGTCATAAAATTAAAGCGTAACTCAATAGTGTTTGCATGGAAGATTTGAGCTCAGAGGTAGAATTAAATGCTGTTTTTTTCTTTATTATTAAACCTTCATTTAGAGGCGCACCATGCACAAATGTTTGTATTAGAATACAATAGGGAAAACAACTGGGAAGCTACAGAATTATATAGAAACCTCAAGAAGACAATAAATAATGGCACCACCCTTTAAGAGAATCACAGAACAATGACATAAACAATGTAATTTTTTATTTCATCTGCATAATTCCACTCTCCTATACTGTTGTGCATGATTAATTAAAATGCCTTGCAGAATGGCACTCCAGTGGCAGGATGTAAAAGTCAGTTTAGAGCTTCATTCCTTTACTTTCCTCGACAAGATGTTAGCGTAGGTGGTCCAGAAAATTTTAAACACCAGCTTGCCTACACTCCGGGCTACCACCGCCTCCTTGTTAAACATGAACAAATGTTGTGCTGATGTTCGCTGTCCTACATGTCAGAGTTGGCATATAGCACAGCTCCCCTGGCTCTGACTCACAGCCATATGTTGAGGCAAGAAGTAATGTCTGTTATTATGTTGTGGGATTGGTAACAGCAGCTGTGCGTCTCGTATCATACATGCTTCTGAGCAGTAACACACTGTACACTACAGACAGGTGTGTGTGGGTGTGTGTGTGTGTGTGTGTGTGTGTGTGCCGGAGGTGGAGAGTAGTGACATGTAAAGAGTTGACATATTCTGTAGCTCAGCTCTGCATCACCGCCATATGGTGAGGAAATCCACTGCGCAGCAAAAATGCTCAGTGCGCCTGAAACTTATTATTCAAGTGTGAACGCTGTTAACTGGTGAGTGTGGTGAATGTATATAATGTTATATAATGCGCTGTGCTATTTTAAAGTGGGTTCGGCACTTAAAGCAGTAATGGTGACACCGGGCGAGGCAGGTTTATTCATGAAGCACATTTTAATACACCCCGGTAAATTCAGTTTGAGCTCATTACACACGGGGAGAATATTAAAATCAGAGAGCTAATAATAATCTAATACAAAGTAGTATTGCATAGATTTTTCATGGAGGTGAGTTTTTAGCACAGTATTATTATGGTGCTCTTGGGCCTTTTGTGTGTTATTAGTCAGTTATATTCAAAAGCTCCTGGCTAATTTACTTTAACACTTTAATAAGTAACAACTTATCACTATACTTTAATATGCTTTATTTGAAGCTCTGCAAATCATTAAAGTGCTCTTGGTATTGTGTATTTTAAAAACATGTTTTGTGAGATTAAAGGTGCAGTATGTAAGAACTGATCACCTGTCGAATTCATACTCAAAACAAATAGGGGGCAGCATATCACCAGAGTAACCGCCATTAGCTAGTTGACTGCAGTTAAGTCTGAAGTGGGAGTTTGGAGAACCACAGACGTGTTTGCTGTTTACACCACTCGCACAGGAGCTTCATACAGTAATGGTCAGGGCTAGCTAGTTAGCATGCTAACTTCAGGATATATATTTGCAACGTCATAATGTCAATGTCATGTTTTTTATTTAATTTTCAAATGTTTAGAACTAAAATTCTTACATATTGTACCTTCAAGCTGTGTTTATAAATCATTAGCGGATCTTATTCCTGTGAAGTGGTGTCCAAAAGTCTGAGACCACATTGAAAATTGTCATGTAAACTTGGAAATAATCAGAAAGTTTGAGAATCAGAGGTCAAATTGTTGTTTTAAGCAAAGACAGGCTTTCTCAGCATCAAGTAATGGCTGGACTAAAGATGTCTAAGTAACCATACCCAATTGCCAGAATAAATGATAGCCAAGTACAGTTTAAGTTAAAACTGGTCCCCACGCTCACGGATAGAAATGGTCTGGCTCAAACTCTGGTTGTCCATTTGGCGGCTTTGTTGGCTGTAATAATGTTACAGTTACGTTGCTGAAATGTGAACTGCCATTATATCCTGTCGACTGGGCTGCTAAAAAACTTTACAGAAACTGGATCAGTTGAATCCAAAGCACAATCAGGCAGACCAAAGAAGATCAATACATCAAGCTGAATTCCCTGGGAGATAGGAACTTCATCACAGATACAGAATTTGCTAAATTAAGAATGCAAGACTCCAATTAGCAAAAGTGCTGTCAAAAGAAGGCTGTCTTGTCGTGGTCTCAGAGGACGAGTAGCGTCTCCTCAGGGGATGAAACCAGGCCAGACGCTTGAGGTGGGCTACAAAATACCAGCTTTTCACAGTGAAGTCCTGTTTTCTTATGAATCCAAGTTTTTTTTTTTTGCTCAAACTTGTGGAGTCCATGCCAGCTCAAATGCATGCTGTTTTTAAGGCAACAGGGGAAAATAAATACTGAGACATTCTAAAAATTCATGGACATTTTTAAAAAAGATTCAACTTTTCACTCAAATTGTTGAAAAAACTATTATTACATTCGAAAACAAATGCAAAACAGAAGAATCTTGCAAAGATCTCATTAGATTTTTCACCAGTTTTCACCATCTGAATGTGTTAGAATGAAATGTTTTACTGATTGACAATCACCTGTTATGTTGACCAAACACTGTTGCTTTGTGTGCATCTGTTTTTCTTTTTCCATCAGTCCCTCCATGTCTCCCCCCTCCTCTCCCTCCGTCCTCGCACAGACAGCTGATGTTGGCGTGTCAGCAGTATATATTCTTTGAGGTGCAAGCTGCTGCTCCTATAGGAGTTGGTATGTGTGTGTGAGATAGAGTCAGTTTGTGTGTGTGTATATCTGTGTGTCGGGGTGCATATACCTGCTGTCTATGTGTGTCTGTTATGTGTGAGTATGTCTATGTAAGTGACCGAAAAGAGTGTGTAAATCTGTGGGAGTGTGTTGTTGTGTATATATTTTCTGTGTGTGTGTGTGTGTGTGTGTTTGTTGCTCGCTGCTGCATCAGGCAGCTGGATTGCTCTCTGCCTGCTTTTGCTGCATAAGGTATCTTGCTGGTGTAACTGTACATTACACACTATGTGACGCATTGAATAGCTCTATTGTTTTGCTGCATTGAGTATTTATACAGCCCTATCTCCATCTCTGCGCTGGGGCTACCTTCTGCTTCAATGTATCTGCATTATGGCCGAATGCTCCAGGGTGTTCATGCTGCAAGCAGCATCTGGGGTTTCCTGCATCTAACTCCTTCTGCATCCTCTTCACCACTTCTACTTGAATGAATAGGAGAGGATAAGATTTAATTGTTCATTTGGAAATCAGGAGTAAAGGTGGTGTAGAGTCTTGCTACTGCAGGTGCATGAAGCAGAGCATTTCTTCATTAAAATGTCTAAAAACAACCAGACCTTTGGTTATATATTTTGTTGAGTTGTGTACTTAAATGACAAATGTTAAAACCCAGAAAAATCTCCAACTTTACTTTAGGGAATGGTGCTTTTCGCTCAGTTCCTTTTTGCCGCTATACCTTTTTGGGAACATTTCAGATGATACATCAGAGGGTGAGGAAAGAAGCCATGACTAGCTCCAATGATCCAACGCTACTCACATCTTTAGTTGTGTTTTATGTAGAGCTCCCTCGCGGCAGACATGTCAAAAATGCAATGTCTCTGTTACCAGAGACATTCAGTCATAGTGGGCTGCCAACTCAGTTTTTAGTGCTACAGCAAAGCCTGGCCTCGTGCAACCTCATGAAGAAAAGATTTCAGTGAATTCTACACAGTGAGGTTCACAGGTGTAACATCTGGGGAAAATAAACACTGGTATCAGATTGTTACTCTGTGAAAACACGAAGTTGAGTTATCAAAACTCGTCAGGACAGAAAAATTCTGATTGGTGCATTCCTATTTATCACAGTCATTTAAACACTTTGAGGTTAGCGAGATGTTTGGATGATTATAGACCAAAGAAATGCCAGGTAAAATCCCAGAAAATCACACATAGCTTCATAGCTTTACATTGGCAGATATGTATTATGATTTGCAACAGGTGCAGCAGGTTATACAGCAAATAAGAGGGAAACCAAAATAGACCCCTGGGGGACACCAGAAAGAGGAGGAGCAGGAGAGGAGGAGGAGGCATTAAGGGTTAAGACATGGTGGTCCACTGTGTCCAAGGCTGATCTGAGAGTTACAGGTAAACAGTTTAATGTCAAAAAGATGTGAATACGAAAAAACCTTAAAAAACCCATTGCAAAACACTTTAAGTAAAGGCACTGTAATAATAAAGTCAAAATGAAAGAATGAAACATTTTACCATACTTGCTATATAAAGTAATTTGGTTCATGAAATCATTTTAAAACAGTTTACCCAGCTTCCAGTCTGCCTACTGTGCCATTGTACTGTAGTGTACGCTATATTTTTAAACTTTAAAGAGGTGTTATCTTGGCCACCTCTTGTGTTTTGCCATCTGTCTTATGCTTCCTAGGTAGTAATCTGGCAGCACCAGTTATTTGCTCTGTTTCCATGCAACGACAGATCTGGGGTGCTGAAGGAGCCATCAAGCATTTGTAGGAGAAATGACACTGTAGATAAACAACCCAGTCATTCCCTTCTCTAACATTTGAACACCGTCCCACTGTTCACAATGCATGACCCGTCTATCCCAGAGACTCTCTTCCATGCAGATGATCACATTATTTCCAGCATCTCTGTAAAGCATGGTGATATGAGCATCAGAAGCTCACCACAGAGTTTTGTTATCCTCACTCTGTCATTCAGTCGCTGTCACTACGTTTCTCATTCTGTCTCTCTCTTCTCTCTCAACCCCTCCTCCCTTTCAGAGTTGTGCAGAAGTGACGGATAGACTGAATGTCTGTCTCTCTGTGGGAAATGAGCCTGCTAATGTGGCGAACTGGGCTTGTTCCATATTCATCTGCAAGTCTCTGAATCACTGTGCGACTATAGAGGCCGCCGTGTGCACAGAGGCACATCTGCTTCCCTTCCAAAAGTCAAACGGAGCGCAAAATGAGTGGTGAATATAAATCCATTTCCTGTCTCTTTCAGGTCTTCATCAGTCCATCTCTCTGCTTTTCTCTTTCTCTCATGATCTCCCTCCTCAGAGGCAGCGCTCCATCTCCCCTTTCACCTGCTGTCACACTCATACTACGATTATTTTCTGCCACTATTGTTCCGTCCCTTTCCCTTTCTCCTTTTCTCTTTTAATCAGCCCGGCCGTCATTCTCCTTATCGTCTTTTTAACTGTCTGCGCCAGCATCCTCAGCAGCACAGAGAGGGGTGGCTGTTATGAAAAGGTATCAGAGAGTCGGATAGACTGACAGACGCCTCACCAGCTGGCAAGGAGAAGGGAGGGCAGGAGAGAAAGAGGTGGAGAGTCATTAGGGATGGCTGCAGGGATTAAGGTATAAATAATCCTCATGTCAATCAGACACAATATTGTGGTGTGGCGCAACAACCTGAGCAGACCCGGCTGGATAGCTGGGCAGCAGGCCAGTATTAAACTGTGGCTTAACCGGTGAATTACAATAGAGAGTCTACAAAGGGCACCGGGCTAGCAGGTCTGCTACATGAGGCCTGCTATCAGTGAATGTTAAGTAGCTGCACTGTGGAGTATTATAGTTGAGAGCACAGCTGGGAAGAGGTCATTTCACAATCATCGCTTGTGTGTCTGACTGAATATTGGCAAAAAGGATTTATCCAGTGTATCACGGACTTCATGGGTCTGTTCAGTCATGCTTTTCATATTGTAGTTGTTTAGTTGGCTCATTAAGAATTGTTTTTGGTAAACCCATCACTGCTTCAAAGGCAGATCAAAGCACGTGATTAAATCTGTATTTATTGTTTTTTTTTTTTATGGGGCAGCACAAAAAGCTTTAAACACAACATTAACAACTTATCACCTCATAAAATTGTTATGGCAGATGTACTAGCAAACACTTGCAGACTAGCCCGTCTTTAACAGAAATACAACCAGATAGGTGGACTATGAAAGCAGCTCATTACAACCCATATTTATGTTTTTTCGTTGGTGGCGACCTCTAGCTGCTGTAGTAATTATTACGGCTGTAAAGGAGGAAGTGAGAAGTAGTGTAAAGAGCAAAAAAGGGATGGATGGTATGCTGAAATTCGACCTTTTCAGCCATTTTGATATGAAGATGTGTTGTTGCTTACATATCCAGCAGATGGATTTGCATTCATTTAGAGTTGTGCTTCAGGTCAACTGGTAAATCCTGGTCCGATATTCACTCTTTTAGCTCTTTAGTGCCTGGCATAGCAAGTTTATCAGAGCTTTGACATGGTGTTGACATTGAATCAAAAATGTTAAGTTGCTGTTAATGTATAATATTGATAGGAGCAGCTGTAAGGTTGTGGGAATATTTTGGTTTTGGTTGAATATGAACAAAGTCATTGTGTCTTCGCTAACGGCTAACAGCATTTGAGATGCAGGACATGTCGCTGGTGTCAAGGCTCTTTGCTTGGTGTGCCAACCCGACTTAACAAAAACATTGGCAGTGAATGTAATCCAGCTAGCAATTATCACAATAACCACAACAGTCAGAGTGAAACGTTTTGTGGCAGATGTTGCTCTGGTTGTAAATATTGGCAATATGCAGCGCATTAGTTCGGTGTTTAGGGAGTTACTGCTAAGTGTGTAAGATTTTTATGTAGTATTGTTTGCTGATTGCAGCAGCTGGTGGCTATGGAGACTATGCATGTGAAGAGCAGTTTACTTTTTTTTTTCTTCAAATAGATAAATAATCACAGAAGACATCAGGTGCTGGATTTATCATTATGGCTTTATTTTACAAGGTACACTCTAGTTTAAGGCTGGATAACAAAGCTCTGAAAGGAATACAATCAAACCAGAGCACCATGTTGCCCAAGGTATAACTGCATGTAGTCATTCCAGGGTCTTGTCACTAATATTACAGGAAACATCTGTGTAATGGAATTACATAAAGAAGCTCTGAGCAAACAGTTTGGACATTGCAGCTCTGTGATTTATGAAGCTTCTGTCATGTGATTGGGGGGCACCGCAGCCAGGCTTTTATGTCTGCCATGTTGGCTTTATTGCATTTGAATTTCAGTGACTCATCTCCTGCCAGCTGGGATGGCAGACAGGCAGCCAGCACAGGCCACCAGAGAACTTACTCTCTAAACTTTGCTTCCTTTTCGGTTAAAGTTCTGCGAGTTTACAGGCTTACAGTTCTGCCGAGGGCAAACACACTTTCTATGACTTTTCTTTCTCCCCTTTCTGTCTTTTTCTCTAGATGTTCCCCATATTAAACTGTACTCCATTATGTGTCGTCTAAACCTTTGTCACTCATGTTTCGTTGGACCTGCGTAGATCTCCATGTAAGAGAGGTTTTTCATCATGTCAGCAGGCCAACGCTGACGTCAAGGTTGCCTTTGTAGTACCTTAGAAAAGCCGGTTAAAAGCAAACTAAACAAGCAAAAACTGTGTCGTAGTCATGTAATCTTATACTGACTGTACAAGGCTTCAATGCTGATGTTTTTATCATGGCCTAAATCCGTGTTCTGTTGTTTTAATCTTCGGGTCTAATCTGGTTTTAGTTGCATTTAAAAGGGACCTGCAGGAGAGAGAGAGAGAGAGAGAGAGGACCTGTTCATGTACATGACTTTAAATGACTGTTTTGTTTATGCAAAGACAGAGGAGGATTGATTGAAATGAAAGACCTCTAAGACTACAGGTCACAAAAGGTGTTTTCGAACTCTAAAGAGCATTCCACTAAAATAATTTGCACCCTCTCTGACAGTGTTCCTGTTGTGTGCTTTTATTTAAATGATCTCTCTCCGGGACCTCGGCAAATGACGCCTTTTTTCTACACAGAAGTAACAGACCGTGTAGTGATGGATTATCAGACCAAGAGTATTATGTCCATACTATTATGCAAAGCTAGTCATGACTGACAGTGTAATGGAAATGGCAAATTAGTCACAGATTGGCTGCCTGGTGTCAAACCTATGGAAAGAATATCAGTTCTCATAAAATTTAGTGCCTGTGGTAGTCCAAGCTGAACGCATGGTCATTCAGCGTCATTATTCCTAATCAGGAGTCTTTGACCTCATATGGGGAATTTAACTATCTCCAGTTCTTACTTTGGACAGTGGGAGAAAATCCTGACAAACAAGGACAAAGACAAGTAAAGCATTAAACACTGATAAATAAATAAAAGGAAAACATTTCCTTTCCTTTAAAAACATGACTGCTCTCCAAAGTAAAACCAAAGCAAGTCAGTAAAGCCTTCTAGCGACTGCAGTAATTTTGTTTTGACTCTTGTCTGTTGGTACCAAAGGAGGAATTGGTGTATTATTATAGTTGGAGAAGGTTCTGGTGGATGAGTCAGTTGGACTTTATCACCACTGTTCGCTTTTTTGTTTCCTACAGTGATATTTTTTACTACAGTTTCTTTTAAACACGACCATTGAAGTTATCTAACCTTAACTCAGTGGTTATTATCGTAACCATGATGATGAAGGTCTCATAAATACTTATTTTAACCGGACCATGATCTTTTCCTTACTCACATCCCCAAATCCAACCAAATCTTAACCACAGTGTCACAATTACATGAAAAAGAGGACCCAAATGCAAGACAAAGAGCAAGCATTTTGAAAACTAGAAGCTTTAATAATAGCTGATGTACGAGTCCTAAATCCAATAATCCAAAACAAAAGGCAGGCAAAAAGGCTGGAAACAAAAAGTACAAGTACAAACGAGAAAAAAAACGAGGACACGGGCAGCAAACGCAGGTAAAACACGCTGAAAAAACAGGGCCGAGAAAGGCAGGAGGCACAGGACGAAAAACAGACAAACTGACAAGGAGTGAAGAGAAAACACAGGCTTCAATACACAGAGACTAATTAATGTAAGTAATGAAACAGAGGCAAACAGGAAAAAGGTGGGGAAAGGACAAAGAGTGGGAGTGAAAAGAAAAACAAAACACACGAGGAGAAAAACGTACAAAATAAAAACAGGAAATGACTCAAGCAAAAACAAAATGTCACATAGTGGTGACGCTGCCAACAGTGGCAATATTTTTTATTTTTATTTTGGGGACTTTTTTTTTTACAACATATTGTTCGTCGAAGTAAAAAAATGATCTAAATGCATTGCTTAACACCACAAATTAATTGCAGACCTTTGTACTTCATAGCAGGAGCGGTGCAGGTGTAACTAATAACACCAGCGGGCCAGTGAGTGACCTACAGTAGAACATTATCAATGTAAGTAATTGTACTGTGGCTTTCTGTGCCTACACATTAACCTTATCCCTTTGCTGTTTGGAGCTTATCAGGTTTTACTGTGTGTTTCTAAAACTTTACTGCAAAAACAAAAAGCTGTGAGCGGCTCTGAGAACTCGTACAATATAAGTTATGTTAATGTGAGCTGTGCACCTATGTGTATGGTAATCGGTGCTCCACACCTGCTGCTAATTAGCCAGTTAATGATGGATAAACGAAGCGGTGTCGTCTTCTCTCCTCAAGCTTTTGACAAAAACATTACATTGAAAAGTCTCAAGCTTGTTGTTTTAGAATAAAAAGAGTGTTTTTACTGATAAGCTGTTGCACCTTGTTGCTGATTTTCCTCTCAAATTGGATTTTTATTCATCTTTAAGAGGTCCGCATCGGCACGTTTCCTCCTGTTCATCTTTACAAAATCGCTTAAGCTCTTTTAAGTTGCACTGGGGTTGAGGGTGAAGAGCAATATTGAAGTCCAAGGGGGGGAGGGTGAATACTTTTTATTATACGGCTCACTTTTCAAAAATCGTTTTATGCTCCCCTGTGCTGCAGTATTGTGGATTTGACGCGCAGTTGCCTTGTTAACTGCCTTCTCTGTAAGTGCCAATCATCTCTGTGTCTTTGTTGTATTTCCCTCCATCGCTGCTGTACTCTCCATCTCCGTCTGTTTCCTCGCACCGCTGACATCTCGGAGACGACGCTGCAGTTGTGTCGACACGATCAATTTTACAGTAAAACGTCAACTGCCACATCCAAATGTCCTTCATCAGCAAGCTCTTAAACAGATCAATTAATTTGTTAATTAATCAAACGAGTGCATCGTGCTGTTTGTGGACATTGATCCACACACACACACACACACACACACACACACACACACACACACACACACACACACACACACACACACACACACACACACACAAACACACACTTCTACCCGTCCTATTCCCCTCTGTGGATCTCATATGAAAGGGTCCTTCGCTCAATTCTAATTTAATCTCCGATCTCTTTTTCAGCATCGATCTTCATACACCCTGCGCGGCACAAAGTGATATTGAGAGGGGGACTGATATGGAGATGGGCATTGATTTGGAATAAAGGAAAAATGAAGAGGGTAGATGTGTCCCAGTGCTTGAAGAAAGTGGTGAAAGAGTGGAAAACAGAGCGAAGGAGACTGTTTTTGAAGAACTTCATCAGGAGAAAGTTAAAGTGAATCATGCAGTGGCATTTTCTGGGATGGCTGGCAGGTTTGTTCTGCCTGCTGGTTAGAGTTTCTTCACAGGAGCCTCCAAATACTAGCCCGAGGTAGAGCGTTTGTACAGCAGGTCGGCTTGCTCGGGATTTGGATTTACTTTGTGTCTGTGTGTAGGGTTAAGATGTAAAAGCCTGCTAACAGGGTTGGCTCTTACTTTTCTTGGAAGAGACGATGTGGGGAAGAAAGCAGCCTCGGAGCATTTTTCAGCTTTCTTACTAAAGTGTCATGTCCTCGCAGGCATCCATACAAAAACCGCCAGAGCAAAATCAACAAACGCAGACATAAGGATGCAGCCTTTACAATGCCATTGTATAAAACCACGAGCCTAAATGTACCCATATATTATTCACAGAAAATAACTGTCGGCAATAAGTAAACACAAGTGGTCATTTCAGGACTAGCTGACTGCATTTCTTAAGTTTCAGCATTTAAATAACCAGCAGCGGACAGAAAATTTGACAAAAAACACCAATTCTACTGCAATTATACTGACACGGTGGAGGTCAATAATTCCAAATAGCAGCAGCTGCCTCACATCGCGGGTGATTACACTGCTACTCAGCCTGGCCGCAATCAGGAGGTGGACGACGCAGGTCAAAAGAGGCAGAACCATGAGCAAGAACAATCAAAACACACGAAATGTGAATCAGAAGAGAAAGTGTTGTAAGTTGTTCATCCTTTTTCACTGATGTATGATGGTTTATACATGGCAAGTGACTATAATTTCAAGGATCCTTAAGCTGTTTATATATATATATATATATATATATATATATATATATATACTCTTATTGGCTTAGTCGGTTGGGTCAGTCACATACTGTAGGTGCCGTTTACACTGAGGACACTTTTTTAAATGGGTGATTTTGTCCCCATCACTTTTTAAAAGCATATTTTGTTAAAAATGTCCTGTAAATAGCTTGAACCTAAAAATTTGAAAACGGATTACTTACATGCACTGGTGCCACCTACATTAGATGTAATACTGATATTGTTCTTCCAACATGTTGGCGAAGCTGTGGATGCGATGCATATGGATGACCATTACTTGGTTGCAAAACGCTATTGTACAATAGTGTTTTCTGATTGTTGACTCTAGCAACACCCTTTTGACGCGCCGTTATGCAGTTTTTCCTGATCCCCACATTACAATGTATAAAATCACATGTGTTGAAGACCATTTAAAACATGTCTCTTCTTCTTCTACTACTTTTTAACAGAAAGTTACAGCCTTGGTTGGTCAGGTTTAGGCATAAAGAGTGAGACTGGCTAAGGTTAAGGTAAGAATATTAGAGTTGGCCAATCAGAGGCAGAGTAGGGTGGGTCACGCTTTCGCCAATCATGGAAAAATATTACCTGCAGTACAATGGCAACATAAAGTGGCAGAAAGCCAGCAACTCTTGCGAGGATGAGAGCCTTTATGTGTTGCAGTCTGAATAGGACCCTGAGTGCAGACCCACAGACCAAGTGAACAGTCCTTCAAAGGTCCATGTGCCAGGTTTTTATTCATTGGCTTTATTTCCTGTTTTAAGGCTCCGTTCAAAAGAGTTGGGTGGACTTGAACCGCGTTGGTTTAAATCACCCCGTGCCGTAATGGAGCTGCCAGATTTCCGCTTTTTAGTTTTTACTTTGTAGCCCTCATTTACTCATCATTTACTTGATTTTGGCAGTCACCTGTAGCTCCCTCACTATGATCTCCTCTGGCAGAGCTCACTGTCGTATCATTTCGAAATGAAGGGCAAAAATCAAAGCAAAGGAAATGTCAAATAGAGAGAAACTGAATGAGGTAAAGTTACATTCAAAGACTTGAGTTGTTTTTTGCATTTTTGATGTGGAAGAAGAAAACTATTTCCTTAACATTTCACCCTTCAGTCCTTCTATTGTTTTTTGAGTGGACCAGTGGGGTACAAGAGCATTTTGATGATTATCTCTAAATTTAAACTCTTAACTGATGGAATGAAATTACCGACTTAACACGGAGGCGCAGAAATGTCAAGGTATACCTTCACTTGTGATGCGGGGCCCTACAGCGGAGGCGACCTTGCGCTCAGCGGTGGCCTTGGCCTGACTGTGCCGAGGCCAGAAACCTGCTGGGCTCACTTCACCCCCTCTGCTTTTTCCTGACACATCTGAGCATCGGAGACTGAGGAGGGAAGAAAGAGATGGATAGAGAGAGGAGGAGGAGGAAAGACTCTTGTCTCCCTTCCACCTCTATTCTCCCCTGACTCCTGTGGATCTGTCTCCCCTCTGCCCTTCACATCCTCCCATCCCTCCCTCGTTTCTCACACCAGCCTGTTTATTTGCAGGGATTCCTGCCTCGCGTCTGTTTTCCTTATCTCTCTCTCCCTCTCTCTCTCTCCCTCCTTCTCATTCTCTCCAATCTGCGAGGAGGTCAAGAGGTAGAGGATAGGAGGGATGGAGAGAAGGTCAGGTGGTTAGGATGAGAGAGGGAAGAAAACGAACAACAGAACAGAGAACTAAAAGAGATAGATGGTCTTTTCTTCTGCTGTGGGTGTCCTTAACCTCTCTGTAGCCCTCTGTGGGCTGTGCAAGCCCACTTCCTTGACCTCAAGGTTGTTCAGCCGAGCTGTGTGTGTTTGTGCGTGTGCGTGTGTGAAGATATGTTTCATGAAGCTTTGCTCGTCTTGAAACTCCTCTCTCTCAGTAATTACAATAACCTCATCGCGCAGTCTTTCTACTAAGTATCTATGTGAATATATGACTGTAGGCTGTAGAAAATGATTTCACTGACTGCTGGAATTCAAGAGGGAAACAGAGAAATGAGGTCACCTGCTCAGCTGTTGACTGAACCTGAAACCTCATTAGGAAAAAGGTTATACTAATAGCTAAGATAAGAATTGGAGTTATTGCAGTAATTATTTACCTTCTAACACACTGCGCTGCTACGCTCACCGCTGTAACGTTACTGTAAACATCAGACTCAGTGTCACACAAAGACTCTTTTTTCTCTCTCTCTCGACTGAACACTTGCTAACGTAAAGAATGCAACCGTTGCCTCCAGTTATTCCTGATGGAAGTTTGCTCCTTGTATAACACATTTTAGTTAAAAAAAACAACATATTTTTTCTCTCTTTCTGTCTCTGCCGCTCATACATCGCACTCCTTACCTACCAAACCTACCTCACCAAGATGTCACTAAACATTTATAATGTCGCTGCCTCTCATACAAACATGCAAACACGCACTCGAACCACACGTGACCGTCATATCTATGTTTATGCTTTGTTGTTTTCTTGATGTTTCTCTATCACCAATTTATCCCCTATATAAAAAAAATCTATATTGTTAAAATGTATTTTTTTTAAAACCAGCTGGCAGGAAAAATCTGCTGTCTGTGTGTCAACCTGCTGTCGGCGAGAAGAGAGAGCGAGAAAGTGCACCTGGTACTTACTTACTGTATGTGTGTTGTAAAGACATCCAGTGGAGAGCCAGAATTAATGTTTTTTTGACATCTTTCTTAGACATTTTTTCAACGTTCACTAGTGATGTCCAAGTGACATCCTTACAGGGTTCAAAATTCAAGTTTTTGTAATTTTAGACATCTTTTCAACTTCAGTCACAGACATCTAAAGAACCTCTCATGGCTCATTTAGACTACTGAGGTTTAGACCAAGGGTTCAAAACTCTTCATGTAGCTTTTTAGTAAAATATGTTTTGATCAGGTGTCTGTCTCTTTCCTGTACAACCTCTTCAGTGTACAAAATACATATTACAGAGCAACTGTTTGGAACAGCATGTCCCAGTACAACATTCATTTACTGCCTCTTTTGTGTTTTCAATGTTAATCTCACAAACTTAACTCAAATTTAAGAAGTAAAAGACATCCTAAGCCACAGCATGGATGCTGTGGTGTGTCTGTGACCTTGAAGGTAAATCGGATTTTTCAAACCGGACCATCCATTGATTCTTTAGGAAATGTGACAACACCACTGCTTCCCAATCAATTATCACCTAACATGATGGATTCACTTGTCAAAAAAGTCTATTAGGGATCCAACAGCAAACACATCAGAATTCAATCAAAACCTACAATATTTCATGATGAATCGCTGTGGATTAGTTAAGTGAGAGGCCAGGCGAGAGATTTAAAGAGTATTTTATCTTTCATATATCTTTGGATCCTTTAGAGGTAGAAGACATAAAGCATTGTTGTTTTCATTGTCACGCCGTAATGATCAGCTTTATTTTCACCGAAGCTTAATGCGAGATTTATCATAAACTGTGGTCATACGTTATAATCTCTGTCAATACCCATAAACACAAGCTTGTATTAGTCCATTATTATGTCCCACAGCCAGCGAGGTTCTGGGAACTCTTCACAATGGAAGTTATTAGAGAAGAAATCCAGACGTGCTGTCTACCAGACAACCAAACAGCGCTGTCCTCTGAAAGCCATTAAGGCTTTAAAATGAGGCCATAAAACCAACTCCAGCCAGCTCCATTACTGGATGCCCCATCTCTGTCTGTCAGTCAGTCTGTCTGTCAGTTGGTCTATCTCTCTGGCCTGCTATGGCCAGCACTAGTACCACCGGAGGGCTGGATAATTACTGAGTTATTATCTCAGTAAGTCCAGAATGAATTTCATCCCAATGGAAATGGCCATGTAAGTGATTTTCCACAGCTACTATGATGTGGGGGGAAAAAAAGATCCAGACCTCTAGGGTGCTCTGCTAATTATTTTTCCATCTGTAAAATCCATCACAGAAGTCTGACTGGTGCTGCAGCGATTACTCGATGTTTGGAAATTAAAGAAATTAGTATTTTTGACTTTTGCAGCTCCTTTTAAGAATGCGCACCACAGGGGAGGAAAACTCCAAGATGATTTTATTTTGTGCCATGTTCAATTAATGTAAGCTTCCTTCACAAGTCGTGTGAATGTCACCAAGCATAGATGTCAACAGCAAACTCTCAGCACAAAAAGGACAAATTATTCTTTAGATCTATGTCTTCATTGAGAACAATATTTTGAGGATCTCCGGGGAAATTAATTTTTTTTTGGCGGACGTTTTAAGCCCACTGTTGCTACTGGATCCCACAAAAACACAATGTACCTCTCCTTGAGTGACACACGCTTTCTAATTATTCCTCAATATTCACTTTCCGCTTTGAAAACTCCCATTAAATATGAATGAGTTCTTCCCCCTCTTCTGTTTTGACTTGACTCAGCTGAGCACCAGCCTCCCCAATCATCAGCTTTTATGATGTTAAGCTGCCATCAATTAGATCTCATTTGATCTGCTCCCTCCCCGACCACCCGGTCTGACGGCGCTGTGTGCCGTCGGCGGTGGTGGCGGAGCGGGATGCGGCCCTCGGCAACTTGCTAATTAAAGCGGTAATTAGGCCTAATCCTTGGCTTCGAAATGAGCTCCTTAGCGAGCCAGGTGTGCCAGCCAGCAGTGGGGGACGAATTTCCTTATTCATTCACCGGCTCTTTCTCAATTTACATACCTTTGTGCTATTGTGTCCTCCATGACATATTTCATATAATGTCTAATGGCTGAAGCGTGATTCCTGATGAAAGAATATGAATATAAAGGTTTTTTTAAAATCCTGAATGCAAATGGCCAAAGATGCATCATAATTAAGTTGACTACGAGCCCAAAGATTTGTTGTGCAAATGATGCATCACCAAACAGCAGAGTAGTTGGTACAATTGCAATAATGAGTGTGTTTCTAAACAGACTGCGCAATGTCAACACGTATCTTAAACCATAATTATAATCTTTTTTTCCCCTTGCTTTCAGGAAACACTCAGAACTCTCAAGAGGGACTAAAGTATCAACCAGATATTTGGTCATCTTAAACTAGCAATAGACAACTTTTTTGCCTTAACTTATTGACACCATCCTCTTACAGATTGGTTCCCTATATACCCTGCTTCTGCATTACGGCACAAGTGAAGCACACCTGCCATTGCACAACCGAAACAAGAAGAGGCATTGTTTTCCCCGGTTGCTATCAAACTAGCAAATAATACATTGGTATGAAATTGATCGTCACGCTTTAAAATGAATGGCAGCTATTCAATAAGTTTCATGTTTATTTAAAGGGACTTTGTGTGAGGTAGATATTATACTTGCATGTCTCATTCAAGGTCCCATTTGTAAGAAAGTTTTTGAGTCTTATTCCCAAGTCATCAAATACTGACGCTTTGGGATTGTAGGCCAGGTCGGCCGCCGTCCCAAAGCATCAATATTTGATGAGTTGGGAATGAGACTCAAAAATCAACTTTCTTACAAATTGGATGTTTTAAAGTAATAGTATGACATTGCAGGACGCTTTTTAGCAATTAGGTGTATTTTTATCTAACTTTTGGAGAGTTAGATGAGAAGATCAATACCACTCTCATCTCTAAATATGAGATGACAGCCAGCAGCCGGTTAGCTTAGCATTACCTTGCCAGACTATTTAATGGCTCTGAGCAGTTGCCAGCCAACCAGGTAGACTCCAGGAAGTTACTGCTACCAGCCAAGAAATTATCCAACACATAACTCTTTGGAGGAGGAGGTGGGCAGACTTTGTAACTGTTGTACATTGTTCCTCCTGTCTCCAGTTTTCAAATTATCGAACTGTTTTTTAAAAATATTTTATTTATTTATCTTTAATTTTGTTTTTGAGGAGGATATTGACTTTCTGAAAGTTATCCAAAAAGTGTGCAGAGGAGTTTGCATCATTTTTTTCAGGTCCGAAGAGTATATGCAGTTTTCCTCTCGGGCTCTGTACAACTTTTACTAATAAGAGGGCAGGTGAAGATCACCACTTTCAGCTGTTTGGGAATGAGACTCAAAAATCAACTTTCTTACAAATAATACCTTAAAATTGATGACGTTGGCTCCATGTGCTGCAACTGCACACTGACATTCAATCAATGTAATGCTGTCATAGCAAAAGGAAAAACGCACAACCTTGATTTGAACCCTTCACTCTGTTGTTGCTCAGTCGAGACTCACCGAGAAACACCGAGCCTTTAAATGCCCCAGTAGCTTTCACCAAAACAGCGCCGTCTCTTTCTCCGCTTTCACTAAATATTAGGAAGAATAAACACACCTCTGACACGCAAGCATATTTCCCTGCATGTGAATGTGTCCTGTATGGTAATAGATAGTCGCACTGTGAGCGAGCTGCCTGTGTATATAACTGCAGTTCCATCTGTTAGCTTTAAGTGGAAGAGGGAGCGAGGATAGTATCTTTTGATTCGGGCACAGATGGTCTGTTCTTTCTGATAATGTTTCGCAGTTGGAGCCGTCAGCGGAGAGAATGTGTGAATTTAAAAATCCCAGTTGAATAATAATAAACTCACAGTGGAACTCTGCAGGTTTCTCAGCTATGATCTGTGGAGTAGAACTGGCTGCGTGAGAGAGGGAACGAGATAAAGAGGAAGAAACAAAGAGGGATGGGGAATTGGAATGGCGTGAAATGTGTGTGGGAGGCATTTTGTATTAATAACTCGTAGACGAAGCGAAGGGGAAAGTTGGCAAAGAAAAGAAATAAAATGAGAGCACAAGAGAAAGTGCTGCATTCGTCAAGTGGCGTAAACAAGACTGGTAGTTTGGAGGAAAGACGGCGAGAAAGGTGGAGGAGAACCATGTGATTTCTTGAAGGAGAGATGCTGTTAGAGGGGAGGCAGGGCGGACAGGAGGAGATAGGTTAGAGAGATTAGTAGTAAGAGGCGAGCAGGAGGTGAACAGATAGAGGAGGGATTACAGGAATCCCCCGACCTCGCCAGGCAGTCATTAGAGCAAAACTAATTACCAGCCCACGACCCTGGAGATAGGAGTCAGTGCCCTGCCATACCACAGTCCACAACCACACTCGCACAAGTGCCCTTCTCTCCTCGCAAGTGTGTGTGCATACTTAGTTTCCTGCTCTCAGTCTGTCCCGCAGACCCTGATCCATATGATGTATGGATGTATGGGAGCAAAGGGAAATGGCTAATCACCTCCAAGAAATGAGAGCGAGAGCGAGAACACCTTCAAGGGACCTTTACCGGACCTTCCTCCCTCTATTGCACGTATAGCACCTGCTCTCTGCCTTCTGCATAATGACACTTTGACATTTTTTACAGAACATATCAAAAAATGAACAATGTATGCCCGAAATAAATGAAAGTTTTGGTTGGTCTGTTTGTCAATGCTGCTTCTCCAAAGATACACATAAACGGAAATGGTGTTCTAGGTAATTGTAGCTTGTAGAGGGTCACAGAGAGCCAATACACATAACTGGCAAATCTCAACAACTTACCAGACCTGTGTCAAGCAAGTTAATTGGTACAATTAAAGCTACAGTCTTTCAGTCAATAAGTCTATCTCTTTGGTACACAGTGACAGACAGAATATTGGATGGATTGCAGTTTAATTTTGTACAAGCATCCGAGGTCCCAAAACAGTAATTCTAACATTGATCTAAATCTGTTGATGCCCTGACTTCAAATTCGGTACAATAACTTTGGCGAGCCTTTAAAGGTCCAGTTTGCAGGATTAAGTAGCATCTAGTGGTGAGGATGCAGATTTCTACCAAATGAATACTCCTCCCCTCTCCTCCCCCTTCCCAAGCTTGTAGGAGAACCTTCAGTGATCTTCAGGTGACATAAAAACACAAAGGCAAGGACTGGAGTGATTAAAAACTGCCCGAGCTTCGTTGCTATCATCTACCGAGCATCAGCGATATCAGTGAAACTTGATCCTTGTTCCTTAACTGGCGGTGCAGGTGCAGTCTTTTAGGTTAAAGGTGCAGTGTGTAAGAATTGGCCACCTTGAAATCGTACTCCCAACAAATGGAGGCAGAATATCACCATATTTTCTTTTTATACATCAATGACTGTCGCTACTGGAAGCTTGTTAGCTCAGTTAGCTGTGCAGCTAGCCGGACTACCAGGGGAGTGTTGATTTTTACACAGCTAGCACAGGAGCACTGGACCCATATTTGAAAGAGGTTTCTCAGGCCTGGGACTAGCTGGTTAGCATCTCTTCAACACAATACATCTTTAACATAATATCAAAACTGTTATTTCTTCAGGTAATACAGAGATTTGAGGCTGTACATTACGAGCTGTTTCTTTTATTCTGACACTTTAAAATCTAACCTTGCATTTCCAAACATTTAGTGTATAAAGGGCTGGAACTACACCAAAAACATGCGATATTACATTTTTGTTACGGAGTCATAGGTCAAAATGCCAACTGTAAAACCTCTCTTGTGAACCTCTATATATTGCCGAGCAGTTTGGGTTTATAATGGATGGCAGGGGAATATGTGAGAGGGAAATGTTTGTCGAGCAAGGTTTACCTTGAAAGCAGATAGAAATACTGGCTCTTTGTTTGTGGACCTTTGCTCTCAGCAGAGGCTTTCAATGCAATCAATATTTGATAAAGTCAGAGTGAGAGGCATAAAAAGGTGTGGCGCACCTCCAGCCATTGCTCTGTTAGATGTCAGAGTTCCTTTTTATCAAAAGGTCCTGTTGTCTGCTACGGTTTGCCTCAGAGTTTAAAGGGGAAGTCACATCGGTACTGTAGGTCAGGGAGACTATCAGACAGGAAGGCTTCCTCACACACTTGTAAGAATTTATACACTGGTATACACAAGCACACAGTCTGGTAAAGACACAGGGTTCAACACTTGACATTTCTTCTCCATTTCCGGATTTACGTTGAAAGTCTTTAATCTGAGTGTTGCGTTTCATCAATTAGAACAGACTGTGGAGACTGTCTGAAGAGGTTGGCTGGGAGCTCAAATCCATTACCTGTGAGACGCTGCTGCCCCGCAGCTGACTTTGCTGTCGAGCCCTGAAGTGTGGCCATCATCATTAAGACACCGCCTTCACACATCCACCTGAAACCCCAAACCTTTGTATCTTAGCGGGAGTATTACCACAGCGGGATTGCCACCAGGGATGAAAACTTTTCTGCCTTGCGGTCTCCATTCCAATAACTCATACCACTCAAACAATAGCTGATTACTCGTCAAGTCCAGTGGAGAAAATTTTACAGGGAAGTTGTCCTCCAAAGGTAATGGTACTCTGAAAATAGATTATTTAATTTCAGTGTTTGAGTATTTTTTATTTTTTTTTAGATTTTAGACAAAACTAGTGTAGGCTCGTTCAAAACAGCACAGATGATCTGATAATGTGAGGGGTTTACACTTCCAGTCTGAGGCCTTGTGAGCTTCTCACAGACTCATCATGGCCACCCGGATAAAATCAACCATGTTAGTTATGATTTAATTTCTAGATAATTTATCAGTATTGTCAACAACAAATGAGAGAGGAGACCCAGAGCAGCTGACCATGCTGCCAGTTAACAGTAAACATTATAGCCCTCACACTTCAGGGCAACATTAGCTAGCATACTACTGTCGACAGAAACTTCAAATCTGGGGACACTTCAGTCCGACCGCTAGCTGCACTGCTTACTGAGCTAACTAGCTAATGGCAGCTACAGTTAGCAGCAGTTAGCATCTATAATGGTGACATGCTGCCCCCCTATTTGAGTGTGAATTTGACAGGTGGCCAGTTCTTACATATTGCATCTTTAAAGGAGTTATGACATGTCAGTGAGTACAATAAACCACACAAAACTGGACTTCTATCACTCACACATATCACAAATATTGTTGAACAATCAAGAGATGTTTGAGTACTTTCATTTTATTTTTCTTGTATCGATGCCATTATTTCACTCTCATTTTTTACTTCACATTTTGCAGAACCGGTGCTGCACTTTTACTCCATCACTCAGGAGAGCAGTTTGGAAAGAGAAAAAAAAAAATCAATAAGCTACATGAGGCAGTTTGATGGATATTCTAATTTTCTGTTATAAATTTGCTTCTCCTGTTCTGCACAAAGTGTTCAGCAGCCTCTAAAACAGGAGATAGATGGAACGACTACATTTAAATGTTTTGCAGTGGTATAACTGATGCCATTTTCTCATTTAACACCTTCACCATCCCTCTGGCGCCACTTTATCACATGGCAAGTATGGGATTAAAAAATAAATAAATATAATATAGTCGCCACAATGTCAAAGATGGTGAGCTGGTGATCAATACACACAATATGTGCTTGGCCTAGTAAAATCAAATTCCTATTAGGCATGATGGATTAAGCGAGTAGGGACGTATGGATTTTTTATTCATTGTGATATCAACCTGGGGTCACTGTAAAAAGTCTCGACTGTTGGATTCTTCATTAATCCCCTTGTAATTTTTAGGATTGGTTCTACAATATGTACAGCCCTGTAGCGTCAGAGTTACCCCTCTTCTTACCTTTACTGTTTGTTGCTCTGGCTTTGAAGCTCCAGTGTCCAGACGGCAAGGTATAATGAGAGATTATGTTTTTATGTGACAATATTACATGTTAATTTTTGTTATGTTGTGCGAAGAGAATAAACAGTCTGGTGTTTAAGTGCAGGAGAGATGAGGGACTTATGCATGAGGAGGGTTGTTGATTAACATATTAGGGCTGCACTGCACAGATTCCACTTACCTTTGTTTTGTTTGAGTAAAGAGGACTGTAGTGCCGAATCATGACTACTCCATTTAGCCATGTTGCGTCTGCGAAATTAAGGCTTATTTGTTGGAGAGACAGTGGGACATTGTGTGATAATTGGGTCTATCAAGGCTTCTGTGGCATATCACTCCCATTGTAAGCTTTTATTTTTATTCTTTTTTTTTATTGCACGTCTCTCTCTTCAGTGAAAAGACAACAACAATAACAAGCAAACAAGCAGGGTGAATGGGAATATGATGTTTCTAATTAAAAGTTAATTTATTCCCTGCTCGCACGCTCGTTTCATCTTATGTAACTGCCGCTATCAAGCAATTAAAAGATAACCTTGAATTGGGAGGTCAATATTTCCCTACTTATTCTCAAATATAATGCACGCAAATAAACACAATTCATAAAAGTGCACGCAGAGGCCACAGCGCTCCATGTTTTATTCATGGAGCCTAAAGTAAATTTGTCCTGTAGTTTCAGGGGTGTTTTCAGTAAACACTCTACCTAAGTACATATAGCTTCCTTGTCGTCTGGCTCTACAAATTATTCTAATGAGCATTTTAAATGATGTGTGTGCTGTAAATATTGTCGATGTTCTGTAGAAACCTCACAATTATTTCCGCCGATTTATTATCGCCAAATAATCCGATGATTATTTTCTCGATTAATTGATAAGTTGAATTGATTAATTGATAAAAAATTTTGATCAGAGTTTCCCAAAGGCAGGATGACCTCCTGAAAATGTTTAGATATTCGGTTTACTTTCATAGAGGAGGACAGAAACAAGGAAAAAAATTCACATTTAAAAAGCTGGAATCAGATTTGAATTGATTAATTAATTATCAAAAATAGTTGCCGATAAATGTATTATTAGTTACCATCTAATTGTTTAATCATTGCCGCTCTAGGCTTAAGCTCACCATTTATATTTCTGTCTATATGACCTCATTTACACAAGTGTCTCACATCCTGATAGCTCGTTCACAAACCTGATTGCAATCAATCTTGGTTTTCCTGGGAAAAATGCTAATAAGGGTAGATTGTTGTCCAATCATAGGCATATATCACAAGGAATATTTACACTCAACAAGGATATAAACGCTTTTGACACCAATTTTCACGAGTTTAATTAAATGATTTAAAACCTTTTCTGTAGACACAAAAAACTAATTTAGCTCAAATTTTGGGCACAAATTTGGTAAAATGTTAGTGAGCACTTCTCCCTCACCAAAAATAATTGATTAGAAAGCATGACTAGCCCTCAGGTGAGCCTTGGACTGGTCATGATTAACGGACATCCTAAAATGTGTAGTTTTCTTACACAACAGAACGGCACAGATGTCACAGGTTTTGACTGAAGAAATGTCCACCAGAGCTGTTGAAATTAAATTTTTGTCTGCACAGAAAAAGTTTTACGTTTTTCACTTCAACTCTTGAAAAATGGGCGCAAAAACAAAAACTTTGTGTGAATATTTTTGTTGAATGTATAAATGATAAGACTACCTGAGGCTTCAAGTTATTTGAGTAACTATAAAACATCTAATTAGACACTCGCATACATTTCTGAACTTCCAGACATTTGATCAGACTCGAAGCCATGTCTTTAATGGCATTGTTAAACTTTTTACAGTGCAGAACCTGAATGACAAATGTAGAGTCTCATCTCAGGACCAGGGCTCATTAAAACATATTACTGCTCCTGTCATGTGGGACCTACAGGCATTAAGCCTTTGGCCCATTTTGTGTATGAATAGTTAAAGAAATCATGATTCATGTTGAGACAACCCAGTAATCTTAATTACGGTATTGTTGTCTACCACTCTCTCTCTCTGTCTTTCCCCCGTATGTGTGCGCGGTCTTGTTTTTCTGCATTTGCGGGGTCCAAAAGGCAGGAGCAGCTTTGTGGGGACCAAAAATTCTGGACCCCATAAATTTTAGAGTGAAGGCTTGGGTTAAGGTTAGGGTCATGTAGACAAGTAGTCGTTAGTGCTGGGGTAAGCCTCCAGGAAATTAATATAAGTCTATGTAATGTCCCCACAAGTGATGAAAACAAGGCTGTGTGTGTGTCCATGGTGAGGCTGCACAAAAAGCAGAAAGTAAGACAACTAAATGACGTGTTTTATTTATACCCCAGGACTCAGGGTTTTCCTTTTAAGAGGAAAACAACATTGAGAAGAGTGAATAAAGCTCTAAATAATGAATCACAGTGAGCAAAAATACATGATTTGTTTACAATTGGCTTGACTGAGACATTATAATCTTGCTAGAAGTAAAACTGTTTGTTTTTTTGCAACAAAGTAATAAAATAATAAAAAAATACACATACTCCAACATATACAACTTTAGAAAAGACTTTATATCAAGATATTACTCATATTTCATTTTACCTCCGCCTGCCTTGTTTTCTTTGTTTTGTTGTCTGATAGTCACTTTGAACACGTTAAACATAATGACTTGAAATTCTTATCATGAGCAGCTGTGATGTTGCGATGCTTGTCACAGTCACATCTCATTTCTGTCACAGTCTCACCTCATGGAGGGAGGATTGGAACCAGAATGATTTTTCATTCTGAACCCTCTGAACTGTGTCCGCTGTGTTTCAGGATGTCGAGCATAAACGGGGAAAATACAGAATTATAACCGACCAGTTGGAGAGGCACGGTGTGGTTATTTTTGCAGCAGTGTGGTGTTGGCTGCGCATGATTTCATCAAGGTAACCACGATGGATCCTTTTGCATAATGGTGCATGACTTTTCAAATTAGAGGCTGCAGATGGAAAACACATATGTGTCCTCCTGCCTTTAGCGAAAGGTGAGGGCTTTCAAAAGTTCAATAGGTTCTGGTAAAATCACCCATTAACCGCTTGAACTCTAATTTGTTTTCACTTCTTTTGTTCACAGGCTAGTAGCACAGTCACTGCATGTTTTGGGCGTAGCATATATTGTTTTTCAGGATAAGATAACGTGACTATAGCTGATTATAACAATGTATGTAATGACAAGGTCAAACTTAAGTTAGAAAGGAACACGTGTATGACATTACGTGATTTTAAACAGATTCAAACTGTTTTCTAAATTTGAAAATTGAAAAAATGTTAATATCTGATCCGTCATGACCTGTTCAAATTAAAAACCACAGGGTGTAAGCACAATGCTTGACAGTAATCTGAGCGACTGTTGTTCTCCTCGCTCATGCAAAATGGAGAAAACACGAGGGCTGTGTTGAATGGATAATCATGGCATCGAAACGTCTACAAAATGTGTGTAGAAGCAGATTGGATTCATCATCATAAGGTGGAAAAAATTGAAGTTGAAGGTTGTTAGTAAGGTTGTCAGCTACAACACATTACTTCCAATTTGTTTAAGCATAGTAGAAAATAGACATGGACGTTAGAGAAACTCCACTGACTGAAAAGAGGAAGTTTACACTGATTTCATCTCATGTGTGCTAAGAGGCTTAGTAAAGACTTCTTTATTGACATGTTAGTAAACACTCAGTGGCGGCTTTATTACTATGCACAGTGTAATGCAATCCAATAAAACTGTTCGGTGTTGATTAGATTATACTGTATGGTTTAGCATCTCTCATGGTTATACAACACGGGGTTACATAATGAAGAGAAAGTTTGTCCTCATTCATGCTACAAAAGCAAAGAACAGATTCATTTCAGCCTAACATTCTGTACGTACATAAACACGCATACACCCAGGAAATATTTCTGTTGTGACTTTATAAATGTGCGTCAGGGTGAAAGTAATCAGCAGCAAAATGATGCCGATGATTATATGGTCGGCATCTTCGCATTAAAAGTTCGACAACCAGTGGTTTTCATCATTTACACAAAATGATTCAAGAATTAATTTGACTCTGTTTTAAATTACATAAAGTAGCAACACATGCTTTTAAATGAGGCTGGTCACAAAATTAAAATTTGATACTAACGGAAAAAAGGGGGAGACAAAAGAAAAGTTTGTGTCTTTATACGTATGCATGTATGTATGTATTTGCATTGATTATAGTATAGTATGGTTGTTGCCATGGTACATCTGGAATTAACCCTATTACCCTATTAACATGCAATTTGTGACAAAACAAAGCCTGAACATTAACATTATAAACTTTAAAAAAGGTAGAATTCATGGCAAAGCTGTTGAACTGATGACATAGTACAGGTTAATCTGATAAAGTGCCCAGAGTGTAGTTTATAGTTAATTTATCTAACGAGATGAAATCACCAAATTATCAAGAGAGTGACTTTGGACTAAAAAAAAGGGGCTTTGATGTTTATTTAGGGGACGTTTTCTGCATCACCTCATTTGCATGGATCTCCCATTTATTGCACCGTAATGCTTGTAACTAAAATAAAACACATTCCAAGGTCAGAAAAAATACCAATACAAAGTAACACTGCTTGTCTTTCCTCTAGAGTCCTCTTTGCCTCTTTCTGATTTTCCACTCCATCATTGGCTCGTCCTAATATGCTTGTCTCCCTCTCCTTGAATTATTCTTCTCTGTCTGTCTCTTCATTTACTGAACACCTTCTCTCTCTTTCTGTTTATCTCTACATTTATGTCTCTCCCTATCTCCTGACTCATTCTTTTACTCTCAAACTTTCCCCCCTAACATTTCTCTATCTGCCCCTCCTTCTCCCTGCCTCTCTCCTGGTGTTATCCACTGGTCTCCCCTGACACAGCAAAATTAATTACAACTCATCCCATTAACTCAGGCCCTGCCTATGCGGGTACAAGCTGAGGTGTGTGTAGGTGTGTGTGTGTCAGCTCAGCGAGAGATGCTGTAAGGAGGCAATGTACCGACCTGAGCTCGTCTTCCTCCCCCTTAGGCACCACCAACAGCCCACCGGGACAAACAGCAGTGGGACTGGAGAGAGATTTGTAATATGATGAGAAGATAGGGAGGAAAACTGAGCATGAATGCAGACATGGAGGAAAGGTGTAGGAGGTGAAAAAGATGTCAGAGGAAGTAATGCTATTTGGAATGAATATGAGAACTGCAAGTAGTCATAGAGATTGGCGGCTGACACAAAGTCAAACTACTTCAACGGAAAACCTAAAAGAAAAAGGCAGAACGGTGTTTGATTGACACTGATTGACCGGTGACTTCTGGGTAGTGAAGTGAAAAGCTACACAGCGCAAAAAAGAGACATGTAGTGGAGGTTTGAGGGCAAAAAGGTGGAAAAGGAAAGACTTAAACAACTGGAGGAAATAGAAAACAGGACAGGGGGAAAGGGAAAGAGGGATGAAGGAATAAGGAGGGAGTGAAATAGAGATTTGGATCTGCTCCTAAAGAGAGAACGTGTGACAAAAAGTCACTTATGATGAATCATTAATGGTGACCTGCACTGCACAGTAGGTGTGAACATAAAATCCAAGCAATAAAGCCATCACAAATTATTAAGTAGTAATGTTCTTCTGCAGCTCCTATCAAACAAACAACTTTGTTATCTGTAAAAGCGATTCTGGAGAATGATTGTTGACATCTGAACTCAACAGTCAAACAAAAATTCACCCCTTCCTTCAGGGCTACCTCAGAAGCTCCGCCCCCAAAATTCATAGACGTGCAATGCCAAGACAACAAGACTACACGAGTCCTGCTGCCCTGGTGTAAGTTGGCCTCAATAAGTAATGTTACACAGAAAAAAATCTGTAATTCCAAGGGAAAGATGAATGTGAGGTCTGCTGTAGCAAGTCAAATATTTTGAGGTAGGAAGTAATATCCCTGATGTTACTTATGTTTAATTGCTATCATGGTGTAGCTCTATTCCCTGTGGGCCAGGAGGTGGAAGAGGTAGAGTAGCTGACAGAAGCAGAGGAGGAGGGAGAGGTCATACGTAAAATATTTGCGAATATCAAAACTATTCACACAGTAGCAGCGACGCAAATTGGTGAAAGCATGCTCCAGTATGCAATTATGCGACACAAGTATATTATCATTTCAAAATGAAACTTACAGCAGACAAGCAGGGCAGGGAACAAAAAAAGTGACGTGCAAACTTTTTCACACAGAAAAAAGGCCTCCAGTGTTTAAAGGCCTTAACTGGTTCTCCTGTTGCTGATTGTCTGGATTACTGTTCTGTGGTTCAGTGGACTGTGAGGAGACATTCGCTGAATTTGACAAAAACTGTAGTGGATTAGAATTACTGCACCTTTAATTGGTATTCTACAGATCCAAGACAGTTCAGATCGGCAGTCATACCTTTTCTACTTTAATGCTCAACAAGGGAGCCCCCCAGGGCTGTCTGCTCAGCCCCCTCTCGTTCACCCAGGACTGCACTCCCACACATCAAGAGAACGCTATTGTGAAGTACGCAGACGACACCACCCTCATAAACAATGATGGGAGTTCATATCAGGGGGAACACAGGGGCACAGAGAACAATCAACTGCTCAACGTCAGCAAAACCATGAGCTGATTGTTGATTTTAGAAAAAAGGAGGCGAAGACACACAGCCCTGTCTACATCAGTTAAGCTGCTTCCTGGGAACCAACATCACAGAGAACCCATCTTTGTCTTCAAACATTGCCACCCTAGAATAAAAAAAAGGGGCACAGAAAAGACTTTACTTTCTATATTCCTGTGTCATGTTTTTCTCAAATTTTTACAGAGGAGCAATAGAAAGCATCCTGACTGGAAACATCACAAAATTGGCTCGCTTGTACTGACTGAAACCGCCCAGAACATCATTAGTACCCATCTTCCGAGCATCAGTGATATCAGTGAAGTGAGGTGCCTGCACAGAGCACAACGGATACGAAAAGACAACATCCACCCCGGTCACAGTCTGTTCACCCTGCTGCCGTCTGGCAAGAAATACAGAAGTATCCGCTGCCATACCATCACCTACGGAGGAGGTTAATTCCTCAGACTTTGAGACTTCTTAACTCATCCTACGCACTCCACCGTGAAAAACAAAATGAGCTTTTCCTGTGTAGCATGAAGAGACTAGAACTTGCATTTTGTTGTACAACCCTGTGGCAAACATGGACTTTCACAGGGTGTAAACAGCTGTTAACAGCCGGGATTTAGTGAGGTATGCAGGCAATTAGGGAACCAAAAATCTGTTTTTCATGCAGTGACCACAACAACTTGTTTAAGTGGAATGAAGGCATGTTAAGGAGGTGTAGTCTTGAAAACCGTGCAGGTGTCCTCTAAAGATATTTACTATAAGTGTCCTAAAATATTGTACATTTTCTATATGTTACTTTTGCAGCAGTAGGCAGTGTTGCATTTATGAAACCAAAACAATACAGATAGAAAGAAGTAACATGGCAATGTAAAGCCCTTTCAATACATTTTGTCAGCATGCACCTGATGACCAATGTGCGATTTTAAAGGTGTGTAAATCTGCTCCTCTATGAGCCATAATGAGTCGTGGTTACACGATCTGACCTTAGACAAGGTCAGCGGCAGACCAAGGCTGATAATGATCAAAATGAGACAGATTATGGAAGATGCTGTGGACGACAAACAAAAGGGAAAAGAAGAAAACAAGAAGAGAGGGCATTTATAATTAATTAAAGTTGGAAACAATACAGTGATCTACAACAGACATGCAGAGGGGGAATTAGTCAAGCTTTTCTTTTATACGTTCTAATTTGTTTACTTACCAAAAAAAAAGAGGACAGAGGGAAATGCAAGAGGGATGAGCATCGGGCTGCGTAATGAGAACAACACATCATCATCAGCTCACCTCACATCACTTCCCTCTGCCACCTGAGGACACGACACACACACGCAGACTCATGAAACACCATCTGTTCGGCCCAGCCTGATGTCAATGCTCTGCTCTGGGTCCGGCTCCCCCCTCGAGTACACACACACACACACACACACACAC
The DNA here is from genome assembly GCF_040436345.1 of Pagrus major. Classification (NCBI taxonomy): domain Eukaryota; kingdom Metazoa; phylum Chordata; class Actinopteri; order Spariformes; family Sparidae; genus Pagrus; species Pagrus major. The sequence goes on from NC_133230.1 coordinate 13,362,765, forward strand.
ACACACACACACACACACACACACACACACACACATCCAGCTAACCCTTGGTTTGTTGTGAACCCTAACCCAGCTCGTTGACAGTTGGTGTTTGTCCATTAGGGGTGGAAGAGGTGACTCACCCCCTTGCAATATCGATTGCTGCCAAAATCTACAGGGAAAGCAGTTAAAAATTTAGTCTGCAGCCTCATTATGTTTTTGTTCACCAACTTTTTCTTCTTAGAATAGTGGATAAAGAAAATTCGAAATATTGGGACACTTGGTTCATTACTTAGAAGCTAAGTCACCAAGTATAACAGACGACGGACTACAGATAAAACCTATACTTGGCCGTGAAATGAGTGGCTCTAAACCTAAAGCAAGCAGCACACCGAGCTACCCAACTACGCGCGGCGGCGCGGCTACTATAGCTAGCAAACTTGCTAAGATGGCGGAGGTGAGCTCTGACGCTAACAATTCACCTGGTCTCGCCGATGATCCCCCGGACACTTTATCAAGGAGCCAACTGGTTTCGGAACTGGAGAATCAACGAGCCTCGCTTCGGAAAGACATGTCTGCATTAATCCTGGACGTGATTAAACCATTACAGACCTCAGTGGACGCACTCCACGAAACTGTGAATAACTTCAACAGCCGCCTGGCTGCTGCAGAGTCCCTGGCTGGGGAAAACTTTGAACGCATAACAAGCACCGAGAAAACAGTTAAGTTGCTGCAGGCCCAGAACAACTCCCTCCAAGACCGCCTCGAAGACCTGGAAAATAGGTCCCGTAGAGTCAACCTCCGGATAATAAACATCCCAGAGGGCAGCGAAAAAGGCCACGACCCGGTCGAGTTCATATGTGGTCTGCTGATGGAAAACCTCGGCCCCGGCGTCCTCTCCAAACCCCTGGAGCTCGAGAGAGCACATCGCTCCCTAGCCCCTAAACCCGGTCCAGGAGGCAACCCCAGGCCCTTTGTGATCTGTTTTCACCGTCTTCAAGAGAGGGACAAAGTGCTTCGGTGGACAAGACAACATGAGCTTAAATACCGCGGAGCTACGCTGCGAGTGTACCCGGACGTCAGCACAGGCACTGCGAAGAAACGAGCCGCTTTCAACAAAATCAAGCAAGCTCTCTACCAGAAAGGTATCAAGTTCAGGCTTCTGTTTCCTGCACGCCTGCAAGTTTCATATGGGGATGAAAGTTTCACTTTCGAGACACCGGAGGATGCACACACATTTTACACCAAGCGAGTGATGAACAAGGAGTAAATCACAGTCTGGCGTTCCCTGCTGCCACCCAAGACGGGGTTTTGTTCCTGTTTTTTTTTTCTCTTCTTTCCCCGTTTAATCAGGTTTAATCAGATGAGACTGTCTGCTCCTGCTCTTGTACTTTACCCTATGGTCTTATTTTTTCTGCAGACACCTAAAATGAGCGTCATGGTAACCACGGTAACGGGTATGCGCATGATCGGTGCTCACTCTTATCATGCTTCAGGAGAGACACACGGGGACTTCTTGTGTTTTGCTCTGTTACTTTGCGGACCTGTTTACCCCTGACTGCACAGTGCTGATGCCATAAGTTACGTTATTACTGTCCTTTTATTCTCGGTCTGGGTTATGACCGGACATGTTTAGTTGGTATCAATGAGACTGGTCTGGCTGATACACCTCTGGTGCACTTATATTTATCCAATATCAGGCATCCCTTATTAGGCTCTTCATTTTATTTTACTTATTTATTTAGTTACTTTTCTTTCCTCTATTCTAACTACCTCCTTTTGTTTTTTTCTCTGTACCATACTCCTTCCCGCTATAGAGTTTATAAAGCAGGACGGTTTCCTTATTTGTGGTTAAAATTGAGGATAACTTATTGATGGCCTGTATACCTGTATATCTCAGATAAATGTTAAGATTGATAATGCTTTTCGGTAATCAGGTGTCGTTTTTTTTGAAAGAGTGGTGTACGTTTTCATACTGTTGAACTGATTGACCTCTTGATCAAGAGAAGGTAATAGAAGTAGGAAGTGTTATCCTGTTGGGAATGAAGATGGGGATGGGTTTGGTTTATGTAAGGGAATGGGGGGTGGGAAAGATATTGAGGGATTGTTTTGATGTCTTCCTTTTTCTTTTTATTTATTTATTTTCTTCATTTATTATTTTCCTGTTTTGTTTTGTTCTGTTTTGTTTTTCTCCACTTTTCCTTTGGCTCAGGAATCATGTCACGACTGAGAGGGTTTCTACTCCTCGGGTCTTCTTGATATGACGACCAGGGGTAAGAATCTTCGCTTTATCTCCTGGAACCTGAAAGGCGTCAACCAGCCTATTAAATGTAATAAGGTAATGACTCATTTAAAGCAACTCAGGGGCGATATTTTCTTTTTACAAGAAACTCACCTTCGCTCCTCAGAGGTAAACCGGATCAAGCGACCTTGGGTAGGGGAGATATTTCACTCTAAATTCCCAGTAAGGGCAAGGGGCGCGGCTATCCTCATACATAAGACTGTTCCATTTGAATTATCAAACTCCATTGAAGACTCTAATGGCAGATTTGTAATTATTTCAGGTAGACTTTGTGGCATGCCTGTGGTATTGGCCTGTGTTTATGCACCTACATGGGATGATGATAAATTTATTTCTAGCTTTCTCTCCTCTCTTCCTAAAGTTGACGACCACTACTTAATTATTGGCGGCGATTTCAATTTAATTCAAAGCCCCTCCTTAGACAGGTCCTCATCTATTCCTCAGGCGTTATCCAAGTCAGCTAAAGTCCTTGATGCATATAAAATTAGTTTAGGTCTTTTTGACCCATGGAGACTTAAATCCCATTCAGACAAAGCTTTTTCCTTTTTCTCACACGTCCACCACTCATATTCTCGGATAGACTTTTTTCTTCTGGATAATTATTTTTTATCAAGGGTTTACTCATGCAAGTACCATAGCATTGTCATCTCAGACCACGCCCCTGTATCTGTGGATATAAGTTTTCCTAGTTATGTCCCACCCTCCAGACAATGGAGACTTAACTCCTCTTTGCTAACCCGACCTTCTTTTAAAGGATTCCTTCTTGCGCAGATCTCTTTGTTCTTTGATACTAATGATCTTCCAGAGACCTCGAGACGCACTCTATGGGAAGCTTTTAAGGCATTTATGCGCGGGCAAATAATATCATATGTCTCGTCCTTAAGGAAGGCAGAAAAGGCAGAGTCGGAGGCAATCAATAAGGAGATATTTAGAGTCGATAATCTGTATGCATTAACCCCTACCCCTGCTCTTTATAAAGAACGCCTTCAGCTTCAGTCCAAATTTGATTTGCTATCCACAAGTAAAACACAGAAGCAGTTATTGTTGGCTAAACAACGCTTTTTTGAGACTGGGGATAAGGCAGGTAGGCTATTAGCACATCAGGCGCGCGCAGCTACTCTAACCAGATTGATCCCCAGGATCAAATCCGCAACTGGGGAGGTTACTTCAGATCCTACAGAGATTAATAAGATATTTTGTACTTTTTATTCGGACCTCTACTCCTCGCAGTGCCCCTCAGATATTTGGGATGGAGATAACCCTTTTGATAGGATTGTTTTTCCTAAAATAAACAAAGATCTCTGTAGAGAGTTGGCCAGCCCGATTGCTATAGAGGAGGTACAGGAGGCTATTATGTTACTTCAGAATGGAAAAACTCCAGGCCCTGACGGGTTTACTGTTGAGTTTTTTAAGCTTTTTTCTGCCACCACTGCACCAGCCCTTCAAAGAATGTACAACGAGTCCTTTGCTAAGGGTTGCCTCCCCCCTACCCTATTGGAGGCCTCGATCTCACTTTTGCTTAAAAGTGATAAAGACCCTCTTCTTTGTGGCAGCTATAGGCCCATTTCCCTGTTAAATGTTGACTTAAAAATCTTGTCAAAAATCCTAGCCCAGCGCCTACAACGGGTCCTGTCAAGTATAATATCAACTGATCAAACTGGATTTATGCTGGGGAGGCACTCATTTCATAACACGAGGAGGCTCTTAAATATCATTAACTCTCCCAGTTTATGCTCCCCTGAGGTGATTATCTCATTAGATGCTGAGAAAGCCTTCGACAGGGTGGAGTGGAGCTATCTATTTTTTGTTTTACAGAAATTTGGTTTCAATTCAGATTTTATATCTTGGATCAAGTTGCTTTATGTTAGCCCAGTCGCCTCAGTCCACACAAATGGACTCCAGTCTGCCCCATTTCCCCTTTATCGTGGAACTAGACAAGGCTGCCCTCTCTCCCCCCTCCTATTTGCCCTGGCTATTGAACCATTAGCTATTTGGTTGCGTCAGGAGGCGGGGTTTGAGGGCATCACCCGAGCAGCGAAAGTCCACAAATTATCGTTGTATGCTGACGATCTCCTTTTATACATGTCAAACCCGGCCACCTCTCTTCCTGTGGTTCTCAGCATTCTCGACAAATTTGGACTATATTCAGGCTATAAACTGAACCTACAGAAGAGCGAACTTCTTCCTATCAACTCTCCGGCCAAAAATATACCCCAGACCTTTTTCCCTTTCAAATATACTACAGACGGTTTTAAATATTTGGGGGTGTTTATCACCAATTCAATTAATCAACTTTTCTCCAAAAATTTCTCTCCTCTTTTTGAGAGATGTAAATTAGACTTTGACAGGTGGGCTTGTCTCCCTTTATCACTAGTAGGTCGAGTTAATTTGGTTAAAATGGTTGTTCTACCCAAGTTTTTATATCTCTTTTCACATATCCCCATCCTTATTAAGAAATCATTTTTTAAATCACTTGATCAATTAATAAGTTCTTTTCTCTGGGGCAAAAAAAAACCGCGCATCAGGAGATCAGTGTTACAGCTCCCCAAAGCTCTCGGTGGCTTAGCATCGCCCAATTTCTTACATTATTACTGGTCCTGTAATATCCATAAAATTTTATACTGGATTAAAAACACAGTAGATGACATGTGCCCTGCATGGGTGGATATGGAACTTGCATCCTCTAAACTCTCTCTACAGTCCCTGGTTTGTTCTCAGCTCCCTTTGACTGTTTCTAACTTTACCTCAAACCCAGTGGTAATTAACTCTGTTAAAATCTGGATTCAAATTAGGAAAAGTCTAGGCCTCCATAGGGCCTCGGCCCTCTCCCCCACTGTAAACAACCACCTGTTTCTACCCTCTTGCTCTGATTTAACCTTTCGGACCTGGTTTGACAAAGGAATAACTAAATTAAAGGACCTTTATAACCAAGGGATTTTTATGTCCTTTTCTGAGCTCTCAAAGAAATTTGACCTACCTAACTCCCATCTGTTCGGTTTCTTTCAGATTAGACATTTTATTCAGAATCAGAACCCCAAATTCCCCAGCCGTCCCCCGGAAACTCTGGTAGACTCTTTACTGGCTCTTGATCCTGAAAAAAGTCAGCTAATTTCTAGCATCTATAGTCTCATCAATTCTACTATTGATAGCCCAGCGTCCGGCCCCAAAGTTTCCTGGGAACAAGAGCTCGGAATTACGTTACCTGATGATTATTGGCAACAAGTCCTTCGGTTGGTTCACTCCTCTTCAATATGTGCGAGGCACAGCCTTCTCCAGTGTAAAGTTGTGCACAAGATTCACTACACTAATCTGAGGCTATCCCGTATTTACCCTAATGTAATTGACTTATGTAATAGGTGCAAACAATCTCCAGCTGACCATTCCCATATGTTCTGGTTCTGTCCCAAGCTTGCCACATTCTGGTCCGAAATTTTCAAAACCATTAGTATAGCTTACAATATTACTATCACTCCTGAACCTTTATTGGCCTTATTTGGTACCCCCTTGCACCCTATCACCACAAAAGTCATGCAGACTGTTATGGCCTTTACCACCCTGTTGGCTAGGCGACTCATACTTCTTAATTGGAAACATGTTCAACCTCCTTCTCACAACAGGTGGGTGAAAGAGCTGTTATTGTCCATTAGACTTGAAAAGCTTAGATTTTCCCTCAATGGCTCCTTAAACTCATTTGAAAAGACTTGGAGACCTCTCTTAACCCATATTGAATCCTTGACATCTCTGCCTGATTGCGATGACTGAGCCGCCGCCCCCCCCCCCCCCCCCCTTTTTTTTTTTTTCTCTTCTCTCTCTTTTTTTTTTTTTTTTTTTTGCTCTGGGTATGTATTTATTGTAAGTATTCTGGGGAGGGAGGGATAAAATTCTGGGGAGGGAGGGATAAAAAGGGATAAAAAAGGTAAAGGAAAATGGTCAGAATGGAAGTCAGCTATGCCACATTGCGTTGTCATGTTTTTGCCTGTGAAATTGCTTCCAATAAAAGAAAGTTAATAAAAAAAAGAAGCTAAGTCACCAAACCAACTCTCTAATTTAAGGGTATTAATATTCAGTGGTGTTGTAGGGTGCAGGATATTCTTTTTGTTTATTTATACTTGCCAAAAGTTCTGGATTCAGTCAATCAGATGTAGCCTCAGCTGGCAGCCTCGACACGGCTAGAATGGCTGAAATGTAATCCTTTGGGGCAACCTCAAAGTTTGGCCACTGAAAGTGTTTGTTTTTGCCACTACAGGCAGAGGTTGTTATTGTGACTGTCTGACAGCATCATGGAAACGATTCCTACAGTGTTGGACCTTTTTTTGTGTGTAAATAATAAGATCCATTTTTGTAACCACAAACACAAGTTTTCACCGTTGTCTTCCTACAACAACTCACTTCTCGCAAGATTTCAGAGCGAGACGTGTTTCTGGTAACAAAACGGATCTCATTCTGAATCAAGAAGGTCTCTCTATGTAGGAATCACTTCGGTACAACCATAAACAAGTTTTAGTGGACGTAACTATGATGGTCGGAGTTGCCCCAAAGGATTACACTGCAGCTGAGCCAGTTGCCAACTATGGCGGTCAACTGGACCGAATCCCTGAATCTCCCTTTAACAAAATATTTGAAACAGCCATGCTAGCTACAGTGGTTCTATGAGATAGAGATGCTAACACTGACAATGCTAACTCCAGCTTCATAGAAATCTATATAGCGGTTGTTGCAATATTTCAGCCAGGACCAAGGTGGTGGGGTGACCGAACAACACTGCCATCCTCATAACCAAATAGCTAGCATTGCTAAAAGTGAATCTACATGCCAATATTTGCTTGACAATGTACTATATATATTCTTTTGTTTTCAAATAACTACATGAAACACAACACATTGTTGACAAAGTAGTTGAGGACAGTGGTGGATACATGGGGATAAGGTTCTGTTTGTTAATACATGTGTTAATGGACTTAAACTGAAGCTGACATTTAAATATTGAACATGAGTTTTAATCACTGACCCTCCCAGCTCTTAGCTCACAATGATGTGCCCATCAACCACTTTGAGGTGTGCGAGTGTGTGTGTGTTGTGGGTTTACACTTCAAGGACACGGAGCCAGTGGATCCTATTGACAGTCTCAGAGAGAGAACGACATGGAGAAGGGAGATAGAGCAGGGTTAATGGCTGATTCATCTTGTCTTTGAAGTGCTCTTCATTCAGTTCATATAAAGAATCTTCTGCCAGATAAAAGTGGAGTCGAGCTCGAGAGAAAAGTGGAAAGTGAAGTTGAGAGGCGGTGGGTTTTTTTTGATGGAGACATCCATTTGACAGGGTCACGGTCCCTCCTCCTTTATTTCCATCTGTGGCCTGTCACTCATTTCCTGTCCGCCTGTTTACCTGCCTCACCTGTCTGCAGGTCACTGTCTCCACTATACAAATTTTATGACAGACTCTGCGCAATAAAAAAATAATAGGTTTGTAATTTCCTCTCCCACATAAACACACACATTCCTGTCTGTCTTATTGCCTGTCTGTCTGTGACTCTGTCATGCTGTTCAACTCTCTCTCTCTCTGTGATGACCGGCCCATTATAAAATGCCAACCGACCCTGCGTGCCAAAGAGAAACATTACACAGCTGCTCCCTGCCACGCTGGCAGACATCACCCACGCTCAGGTTTTAATTTCTCTGCTAGCTACCGCGGGGCCATCAGAGTGCACATTTGTTTGTGTGCGTGTGTGTGCGAGAGACGGAGAGAAAACCATGTGATCGGTTTTTAAGCCAGCAAAAATTCTGCCAACCACCCACCAGGTCCTAAGTGGCCTCAATCACAAATAAAACTCCATTTAAACAGCCATATATTGTGTCGAGTTGAGGACTTGGACTACATATGGCATTAAAATCCGATAGGATTCAGATAGAAAATAAATACTTCAAACGCTGGTCAAAATACACTTTTAATGCCCCGAGGATACAGATGTACCACCAGTTAGGCATGTGAGCTGGTGAATAATGTTTTCATTACGTTAAGTGCAGCTGCAGCCAGTTTTACAAACCACATCTGCACTAACTTGAACCAACATGAGTCAAACAGTAGAAAAGCATACTGTATATTTGTATATTTATTTAAGAATTAATTATTCAGTTATTAATAATGTGTAATAATCTGCTCTGAATTTGAATATCTACAATTACAATTACAATCAAATGTGAGGATTACGCCAAAGAAACAGGTATCTACGGAAAGATACAGTTCATTGGGATAAATTTGTAACTCATAAATCAAATGAAAATTTAATGAATTCTTGGTGAGTTTAAAGGTTTGGGGTTTGATTTACAGTACCTGCAGAGTGCTTTATTAGGCAACCATGTGTGAATGTGAACTTTTAGTCAAAGTGAAAAAAAGCAGCTCCGTTGAGGACTCTTTAATTACATTAAAAAATCCATTAAGTGGGTTTTTCTCAGTGGGCTATTGTTTTCTCTTTTTCTAAATTCACGAGGAGAGAGAAGCAGGTGTAGTTGGTTTTTCATTAATACACTGTGTGCAGGAACACAATTAACTGGCAGACATGCACACGCTCACACAGCAGCTGTTACTCCAGCTCTTGCATTTAATTGTGTGATGATGTGTGTGAGGTAAACTGTAAGTATTTTGACTCACATTTGCATGTCGTAACTGCCGTTTACGAGTGTGTATGTTTTGGCGCTGACTGTGTCGTTTCCGAACCGTGAAAAAAAACCCACAGGTTTACGCCGAGAGGAGACGAGGAAAAGATGAGGAGGTAAAGAAAGAAGGTGTAAGAAGAAATAGGGGGAGGAAATAAATGCAAATCAGAAACGGGAATAAAAAGTAGAGTAAGTGGATGAAAATTAGATAACAAGACGGATCAGGACGGAAACAAGGGGAAGCAGGAGGGAATAAGGGACGGAAAGATGAAGGGGTGCATCACAATAAACAAACAGCGGTGGAAGTGAAGGGAGAGGGGGCCACCAGAGGAGGAAGGAGGGATCGTCAAGGAGAGAAAAAAAGAAACAGGTGAGAGGGAGAGATAGAGAGCTCCCACAGCAGGTAAACACAAGGATGGAGAGGAAGGGAGGAGAAGAGATAGTGAACCTCCTGTAAAAAGTTATAATGAGAGACAGTTGAGAGGGGGAAGCCGGAGAAGGTGTCGAGGGATGAAGAGAATAAGAAAAGATAGCGTCTCGCTCTCTTTCTGTCTGGCTGGTCGGGATGCTAACTGTGTCTGCTCCTTCAGGACCAAAACACAGGTATCTCGGCGTAAACACAATTAATGAGGGATGATGGAGGAGAGACAGATAGATGTTTGATTCCTTCTCCTCTCACTCCCCTCTTCTCTCTGTTGTTCTTTTAGTCTCACTCTCTTAGTGTCATTTGCTCTTTTTTTCCCCCCTTTCTCTTTCTACCTCTCGAGCGGTGGGTGGCGTAGGTGGATGGAGGAATGGGTTTGCAGCCCCGTGGTGCTGACAGCTCCTGATAGAGCTGTTCTAATGGGAGTAGATGATGATTGACGGCCACGCAGCGAGCTGACAGCACATAAAGGTCACATTAGCTCCCACTGCGATAAATAGAGGAAAAGATGGAAAGAGGCAGAGAGAGAGAGAGAGAGAGGAGGTGGATGAGAGAGAGAGAAGCTGAGAGGGAGAGGGAGACAGTCAGGCACACACAGACGAAATGTCAAAAAGGCTTGAAGATGGGGGGGGGGGGGGGGGGGAGTAAAAATAGAAAGGCCAGACGGAGGTAGAGAAAAAAAAAAGTTAAATCAATCAGAAAAGTGTGCCAGCATAGAAAGACAAAAGACTCAAAACAAAAACTGTGAGGGGAAAACTTCTGTTTCCTGTTTCCTCCTGTCTTCAGAGAGCATCTGTTGCTCAAATGCACAGTGTTCACTTAAACTCCCACACCATAGCAAATGTGTTGACCTTCCGTTTCCAATGTCCACCTTCTTTCAAGCGAACAAAAATATGTTTTCCAATTTTCAGGAGTTGAAGTAAAAACATCTTTTTCTTTGCACTAAAAAAGTTGTATTTCTCTCAAATTGGCATATTGACTGCAGAGCTGCTAGCCATGAGTTGGATTGGAGAGTGGCCCGGGGAGTTGCATGACATCTCCTTCACATTCAGCTGATCAGGTTGTCGATTTTGGTCCGTTGGAGTATTGGTCGGCTCCTCTTCTATGGTCGTGTTTGGCTGATGGATATTGGCAGGAATTGGGACACGCTGTCGTTCTGACCTTTTATTGCAAACAGCCCGAGGCACACCTGCGCAATAATCATGCTGTCTAATCAGCATCTTGATATGCCACACCTGTCAGGTGGATGGATTATCTTGGCAAAGGAGAAGTGCTCACCAAAACGTGTTCCAATAAATTTGTGCTCAAAAATTTGAGAGGAATTAGTTTTCTGTGTCTTAAATATTTGGCTTCAACTCATGAAAAATGGGAGCAAAGACAAGAGCTGCGTTTATATTTTTGGCCACTGTATCTGTAGCACTCCTATTGACAAAAACGCTACATTTACACATGGAGTGAGTAGCCCTATGCATTTGATATAGTTTAATAAAGGTAAATATTGTTAAATTTAATGATAGTTACAGTAATTAATTATATGATGTGTTAGTGGTCACTCAACTCTGCATTAATCATAGCGCTATGAAAACTTTTTTGTTTCTTTTGTTGGATCATTGTTTTGTTTTTTTCTCCACCCTCGTCAACCTTGTTTGCAGAAAAAAAAGGTCGATAAACCCACCATATAGTGTGTTACCTGCCTAGCAGTGTGCGAAATACCTGCGCAATACCAATCTAATTTTTCTCAATATTCAGTAGGCCTATAACATTGCAATATTTCATGGATGCAAGACAAGACAATCAGTCTATTGCCTACATGACAACGCACACACTTAACAATTTTTGATAATCCGATATGCTATAGTATTCATAAAGCAACACTGACATAGGAGGTTGCATTGGCTAAAGTTGTTTGGATGCACGTTGAGGCAAAGTTGTGCATTAGCTACAATGCAGACACGACAATAATTGGCACCAATCTGGCGCACTTACAAGAGCAATCAACTGAATAAATGCCAGGTAAAGCCTGTCGGAGACTGGCAGGCAATCAGTGCACTTGCAAATGAGAGCCTGCAGTATGACCATCCTGTGACATTATTTAACCATCCATCTACAGCAAATACGATCAGACAGATGCATCATTGAACACATACACAAATCACATTCGCCTAACCGTGCAAACAGGCCATCTCTCAAACTGAGAGAAGCACCACGGCGGATGCTGACAGACAGACAGACAGACAGACAGCCTACAACAAGCCAACCAGCACCACGGCGGGTGCTCTCTCTGAGACCACAACCAACCACCAGGCCTACACAACCTGCGGTCTTTCCATTCGCCCACCTGCTTCGTTGTGCAACCAGCCGGTAAGTCACCTGTGCTAGCAGCAGTAGCAGCTAACGTTACCTCAGCACCTGCTGCGTCTTCGGAGCACTCGGCCTCAACTTCACGTTGTTCCTCTGGGGAGTCACTGGGTGGGAGAGGAGCCTCTGTTCTGGTACCGAGTGGGCCCACTGTGCTGGCTGCACCGGCATCGTCTTCCGGTGCCTCTTCATCTCTGAGTGCCGCCTTTTTGGATGTGAACCCAAAGCGTGTGAGTGATACACTCTGGTTTAGCTTTCGCTTGCTAGCCGTGTTTAGTATGACGTCTCAACGTGACGTCTGTCTTCTGTTTGGCGCACATGGCTAATTTGCATACGTGCGCAGGACCGGCTGGCTCCGCGTGGCAACAAATACAACATATTTGTGAATAAATGTTTTGGAGTCTGAATACTGGACATGGTGAGCTTAAACACATTTTAGTGACCATTAGTGACAATGAAATATTTTCTTTTCAGGGGGTGTCACGGGTTAATGGGGGGGGGGGGTCTACCACTTACTGGTAGACATGGTGGATTTACCAGTTAAAGTAGTGACCAATACACTGCTAAAAGTACTAAACACGGGACCAATCCTTGACTTCCATTCATCAGATGGCCATAAACAGACTCCACATGGATGCCAAACACATAAATGCGCAAACACATTCACTGTATTACCATAAAAGGTGATAATGTCGTTTCTGGAGTCCCAGCTTGTTTCTGCTGCCCCCCAGTGGCAAGAAAATCAGTTGTTGCAGGTTTAAAACTGCATCAAGCCATATTTTTGTATCAAAATGATTGTGTAAAGCTAGTAGAAGTTAGAAATTAGCTAACTGCTGGTGAACATAGTGGAGCATTTAGACGCAAAGCCAAATGTTTCCACCAGGACATTCTGGAGCAGAGCTTTAATTGTTAGCAAACAATGTTTCTTCATTTCTGCTGGATGTGCAAATAATGTGTTGCAAAAACAACTTCATAAAGTGCTCATATGTCATTTCCATTTCAAAAATAATCTTTATTAGCGCTTAGCTCGACTGCTATCTCGACTGCTAACATTTGCCGGTGGTATTGATTGACGGACCGCGTATGAAAGGAAGTCACAGCTTAGAAATATGTAAACCTGGAGCATTTTTCGATTATTGGGCTTATTTGGTTAATTATGTGTATCACTCAACAGTGCTGGAGGAAAGCAAACTATATCTACAGTCAGGGTGAACGGCCTTTACACCCACAGTCTACCCACACAGGTGTTCTCACTCACTGTACTCTCCCTAATTAGCCCTCCTCTTAGGACCGTGTAGGCGTGCGCTAACTACTTTACTGACATTTCCTTCAATCTCCTGTTAGCTGTATTGCACCTGTTAGTGTTGGATAACTCATACCTTTATCAGTGTTATTAGCCCGTGTACAGATTTCTACCGAGACGCTTGTTGTGTTAGAGATGTGAAATGTGTTGGTTTCAGTTACATTATGTGTTTTTCTGCCTTGAGCTCAGAAAAAAGGGAGTTTCTGAATGGAAAGCCTGTGAAGCATGGTCTTTTTCCCGGCGGTCTTAATTAATATAACACTGCCGGACATCATAAAGCACTGAATCTGTGTTGTTAAGCAAATATCCTCTTAAATGTCCACCTGTCCCCTGGTGGTACGATCCAGTTTGTCACTTCAGTTCTGCTCGTCCATTGTTAAGCAGATGAGGTAATGTTTTTTCTTTTTTGGCATTCTCCATGAAGGTGCAAAAACAAACACATGTTTCTTTGAAAACCACCAATTAAAATGCAATTTTTAGACTTTTAAAGGAAAAACTAATTAGCAGTTTGGCAAATACTCCTCAGTTATTATGATTAACTTCAAAAACCGACACCTTTTTTTTTTCATGCAGTGTTTCTTTTTTTTATTCAGTTGTAACCTTGACTTGCTCATAAGCACCCACAGACACAGCTCATTTTTCCATTCCTTACCTTCCCCCTCCTCCTCTGTTTCTTTACCCCACATTTCACCTCCCTCATACATTCATACATATTGTATACTCCAGTTATTCCTTCCCCAAACTACATGCAGCCTGACAGTCCCCCTATAACAGGATCCTGACATTTCCTGATGGATATGGAGACAGCGATGAGAGTTTACCTCTGCTTCTTCCTCCTCCTCCTGCTGCATCTCACTTTCCTCCCATTTTCTCCCTCTTCTCCCCACATCCTCCCTTGTGTCCTGCACAGGGAGAGAGAGATAGACAGATGATGTGTATGCGTGTGTGTGTGTGTGTTGCTCTGTCTTTCTGCAGGCTGTTTATACTAGTCTGCAATCGTATGGCTAGTGTTGTGTCCCACCAGCCACACACACACACACATATACAATAGATCGAACAACTCATTAATGCAAGTGGGATGTGTGTGTGCATGTTCATGGTTGCATTCAGGGCAGAGAGAGACAGTATAAGTGCACTTGCTCTGGTTGTTTGTACGTGACAGAGAGAAAAGAGGGTGAGAGCATTTTTATGCATATTTGTGTTTGAGTGTATGTGTGAAGGAGAGAGACAGAGTGTGTGTGAATGTGTGTTTCTCACAAAGAGAGTGTGTTTTAGCCCGTGTGCATGTGTGTGTGTGTGTGTGTGTGTGTGTGTGTGTGTTTAATACTGTCAGTGGCCAGATGGTTGTGAAAGCTGCAGCATCATTTTCTAACAAAGGAGAAGAGAAAAGTTTTTTCGGGTGATGATATGTGTGAGTGTGTGTGTGTGTGTGTGTGTGCGCACACGTGGACGTGTTCCTGCCCTTTTATCATTATGAGAACCAAGAATCCTCCAAACTCATTTTGCAGGTCATCACTTTGAAAAGGGCGTGCAGTGGCTTAAAAAGAGAGGATTTAAGGAAAATTCTGCTTTATTACAACTGAGGGCTCATTTGCATACTCATGGCCCTCATTTCTATTAGTCATCCAGACTAACTCTTTTCACCAACGTCCCAGAATCATCCTGAAATACAATTATAACCATCCTGAAGTGAATGTAAACCATCCCAAAATCAAAATGCATCTTTACTTTATTATTATCATCGATGAGTTGTAAGTTAAATGTATTTGCATTCAAAGTACTTTTACCTCCTACCTGTTTCTAGCTGAAGTACTTCAGTACATTTATTTACTGTAAACTTAAATCAAACGCTCCGTAGAAAAGGCAGGCATCCAACTGGACGACAGGGCTGGAAGTAACTAATTACAGCTACTCGCATTACCATAATTAAGTCATTTGTGTACCTCTACTTTTATGAGTACATTTTTCTGTAATTTTACTAGTACTTAAGTATGCATTACACTATGTAATTACTTAGTTACTTACAGTGAAGGGGTGTAAGTAGATTTACTCAAGTACTGCGCCTAAGTACAATTTTGAGGTATTTTACTTGAGTATTTCCATTTTCTGCTACTTTATACTTCTACTGAATTACATTCTGGAGGCAAATACTGTGTCATACTTTTTAACTCACTACATTAATTTGTTAATTTTAGTTACTAGTTACTTTTCTGATTGCATGCTGTATCAGAGCCAAAGGATGTGTTTTTAAATTAACATACTTTATTGACAATGAGATAAAAAACAAACAAACAAACACATGCTATATTTACATACATGTAAATATATGTTACTTTTACTTGTACTTTTGATACTTAAGTACATTTAATATCAGCTACTTTACTGTACTTTACACTTTACTCAAGTACTATTTTAAAAACACTGGTTATAAACATAAATGAGTACTGAGATAGATAGATAGATAGATAGACAGACACTGAATCCTACTTTTTCCTCGATGTAACCTAAAAACATTTATGATTTAAACTCTCCTGCTGGTTAAAGGCCCAGGTCTTCGAAACGCCACACCCCCTTGGCATTTGGCTGCAATCCCTTGAGGGACCCCTTGCAGCCCTCCTAACAACTTAATTTCCTTCTTCTACACTTCCTCTTTTCCTCACATATTTGACATAGTCCTTCCATATCCACACTTCCATTACTCCATCACCCTTAAACGATCTGTCAAGGGTTCATTCTTTGCAGCATGTTTTTGTGGTACGTGTGACGTTACATGGCACACGTCTAATGCAGTCAACGAATGCATGCACACTGGAATGAAGCAGAGCGTCCTCTTCACGTAATTTCTCATGATGAATACGTCCCCATTGTTCCACACACGAGGTCACTCAAACTAATTCACAGAGATGAAAGGAAATGACACATAATGAGGTAAGGAGAAGGGAGGTTGAACGAAAGAGAGCTTATATACATCTTTAAATCACACCACATCCTGCCTGCCTGTCTCTCCTCCACAGCCCTGTGTCTTCCACCACGCTTACCCACACTTCCTTGCTCATGTGTGTACATATGTATAGATTCTGTATATAAGCCACTGGACATGTGGCTGCATAGTTAGGAGGCTCCTGGGAGAGCTCCAGGAACACAGCGGTGAAAGCATTATCATAAATAGAGTTGAAACCGAACAGAGAGAGAGGCTCTAACAGGGATCCTAAATCTTCCCCCTGTTTGTTTGTGTGGCGATGGAAGATAAACTGTAATGCAGAAGCTTTTCCTCTGCTGCTCGTTGAGGTTTGGTGATTCAGTGTGAGATTTTCCTGCAGTTTTTGTGAGAACCAGTGTTTTAGTTTGAGGCCTTAAGAAGTGACATTTTGTAGAATTTTGAGGAGAACTTTGTTTGATCCTCAACTCTTTGATACTTGAAGCTTTAGGGGTAGCGTTAACGGTTAGTGTGAGATAGAGCAGGGTATTGTTTAAAATAGGATAAAAAGAAAAAGTACTAACTATCTGAAAAAAAGGGCAACCACAGTAGGGTTGCTAAATATGGTTAAGTTAGCGGGAACCCATAATAGATTGTAAAACCTAGCCTACTAGAGCCAACCCAAAGCGGTTTTGTATCGCTAACATGCAAGCTAAGTTCTAACTCGCCAAATACGAGTAATTTAGCCTGGTTACCATTCGTCCTCACTGAAGTGATCACCGGTTGCGGCGTGTCATCGTAAGGAGAAGACGACTCTGATATTGAAGAAGCCATTGCTCCTACAGCGTTGTCCACCCTGAACTTTTCTCCATGCTTGATGTGGTAACATGAGATAGGGGCTGGGGCTGTAGCTGCTGGGGTAAAGGGCCAATCACCCGTTGCATTAAATTGAAAAATGCTGGCTGTGATTAGCTAGAAGCAAAAGCATACAAGATCTTTATTTTCTCCTAGTTCTGGGTACAACAAAGATTAAATGCAGGGATCGTTTCACTGGAGAAGTTTTGATATTACTTAGCACTGAGCACTTTCAGTCAATACCTTAAAGGGATCAAGTACTGATACAAAATATATAGTGTGAGATTAGGACGCTGTATAAAGTATAAAGTATAAAGATCACATTGGATAAAGGAATAAAAAGTACCTGGAATGTCCTCGTTAGGAAGAAATACATGTGTACTTCTGCTTGCTGCCTTTCTATAGTGTGTTGTTTTCAAAGTCTACATTTGGGTTTGAATGCTTTATTAGTTATTAACTAACACATACATTTAATCCATAATCAAGTGTTTTTGAGACCACTATTCATCGATATGTGTATTTATCTTCTAACGTATACGTGTGTTTTATATTCAGAGCCACTCCTCTCAGTGTGTGTGCACTTTTCTTTCCTCTACGTGTTGATGCAGTTATTTAGAATTAACACTGCGTTCAAATTGCTTGAGTTATTGTCCTTTAAAGGAATATTCATGAGGCGGAAAAAGTCTTTATCCCTCATTTGATTTAAGTACTTCCAGAGAAACTAAACAGCCAAGAGCTCATTAGAAATGCTGAGTCATTTCTGGTCAGGGAGAAGCTGATTCGGCAGAATGCTGTGCTGCTGCAGCTTTGTTGCATACGAGGTTTACCGACCTGCACCACCTTCTCCTACCGTTCCTCCCACATGTTTGTGTTTGTGTAGCAGATAAAACTTTCTTGACCTTAATATGCCCATGTGACGAACGCTTGTGATGTAAGTTGATGTGAAATATGATTGAAAGTCAGACTTTATACCCAGCTGAACTCACAGGCAGGTCCATCATTAAAAATGGATGCAATGCTAAAAGTTGTTCGAACTTCTAAAACTTTGTTCTAACAGCTCACTCCCTCAATTTGTTAGAGCACCACTTGTGCCATAAAATCCCCAAATTTACTCCCGAACTCGCTCCTGATGTTTTGAAATTAAAAACACATGCAGTCAAAGAAAATAAACAGCAAGCTTGGAGGAGTGTTTTGAGTTTTTGCTACTGGGAACTATAAGTAAATAAAAAAGAGTATCTTTGAATCATTTTGGGATCAATATTAGGTGAAAGAGATGCCAAAAAATGTCAGACCAAACAGCAGAGGAATGTTTCTGCTGCTTTCAATTTTCTATTTAATGTGTTATACGCTGTATGAACTAGAACCAGCAGACAGTTAGCTTAGCACAAAGACTGGAAGCATGTCACAGCCACAGCCATGCGCCAGTATTGTTCCCTTGTGTTTCTCTGTTTCCCTCTCTCTGCTGGGTTCTGGTCTTTCTGTGTGTGTGTGTGTGTGTGTGTGTGTGTGTGTGTGTGTGTGTGTGTGTGTGTGTGTGTGTGTGATTCCTGTATTGCCTCTCATTCACCAGCACACCTGCCATCTATCAGCTCGTCACCTCTCCAATATATCAACCCCGGCCCTTCTCCCACTCGTTGCCAGATCAATCTACTACTGTGACACACATGAACGTCTGTGGCCTCTTATTCAATATATTCCTACTACTATTCCTATTTGGGTTTGTTTTTTTTTTTTGCCTGTAATTAATGTGTTTACCTGTCTCTACTGCCTTCCTGCCTACTCAGCTCACCTACCTATCTGCTTGCCTGTTCTCCAGTCAGATCCTCTTCACTTCACCTCTATTCCCCAGTATTTTATAAATAAAAATCATCGCTTCACCTTGCTTCTTTATCTTTGTTCTGCATTCGGGTCCACCCTGCAACTACTTCGTACTTCAAAATAGACCTACCAGCACCTCTGAAGTTAACTATCTTGTTTGTTTAGTACAAAAATGGAAAAATCAATTAGTTGCGGTTTTACAGGGAGTTAAATAGTGTGCTGGACTATCATTGACTTTCTGGAAGTTGCTTATTACACTTTTGTTTTTGTATGGAGTAAACAAAGGAGAATAAAATCCTGCTAACTTTTGGATGGAGCCAGGCTAGGTGTTTCTCCCAAGCTTTAATGCTATGCTAAGCTAATTTGCACGCGCATCTATAGGCTCTGGCTTAATATTTACGAGGTACAATTGTGGTATCAATCTTCTTATCTAACTCTCTGGAAGAAGGCAAGGATATTTCCCAAAATGTCAAACCAAGACCTTAAGAAAAATATGAGTTTATTAAATGGTACCTCCACTTGGTTGTTCTTACGGAGTACTACTTCATATGTGATAAAAAGAAGCATACAGCCTTTTGTGTTTCAAGAGGAAGCTGCATGTAATCTGGTGAAATGCCCCCAGTGATTTTACTCAGTGGTTAAGTTGCATTGTGGGTAATGTAGGCGGAAGAGCAGTCCACTGGTCTAGCATTGCATTCCTATGATACTTTTGTTTAAAAAGAACAGATATCACCTTTTAATTCCATAAATTCTTCTTTCTTTTCAACAACTGGTGCTTACATTACCCACAATGCAACTTAGCTACTGAATGACATGACTGGAGGCAGTTTATCAGATTACATGCAGCTTCCTCTGGAGCTACAAAAGATTTTACATGACTTTTCTCACACATGCACTAGTACTCCCCAAGACCTGTCAACACACATTTAAGTGTAAAAGAGAGGGCGGAGTTGCCCTTTTAAAGGACGGACTATTTCTCTATCCGTTGAGTGCAAAATGGAGGAGAATTTGACAGCAACAAAGCTGCTCACTTGTACGTTGAGTCTAAAAGCAAAGTAAAGGAAAAGACTCTAATGTTTACACATTGGATTGAAAATGGTTTAGCTAAGGACAAGCGCTGAAGGGCTTTTATTGATTATTTTGTGGTACATTTTCAAATATTACTATTTAATTGTCGTCTGCTGGCCCCGTAAGTGAAAGTAATGTAATAGTATGAGAGGCATTTCCCAAATCAGAAAAACAAATCTCGTTCAAGTGCACTACAAAGACAGCCAGCAGTGTGGAGTGTTGAGGGGTTAAAGTTTGTTTTGCGTCATGAATGTAAGTCACTGGAGTGTCATCATCGAAAAAACAAGCACGACAAAAAGATGTGCGGCGCGAAGTGAAGTAGGGTTACGGGGGTCAGCTCTGATAGGTGTCAAAGAGTCAAGTGTGAGGCATCTCCTCTCTCAGCTGCTATTGATTGGCCTTGAGGAGGAAGGGAGAGGCGAAGGAGAGAAGACAAGGGAGGAGAGAGCAAAGACAGATAAAAGAGGAAGAGGAGACTCCAGAGAAAGGGGAATGCGTCTGAGGTGAAGCGAGGAGCAGGTGAAAGAGGAAGGCAGCGTATAAGGGGCTAACAAAAAGTCAAACTGAGAGAGGATCTGACGAGAGAGGGCCAGCGAGGAGAGATGAAAGGACGCAGAGGGTTGGATTTGGCAGGAGGATAGCTGAAAAAGAGGTGAAATGAAGTTCACCGGGGAAGGAAAAGGACATAATAATTCCATAATTATCCGTTTTTCTCTCAATCTCAGCTGACACCTCCTTCATGCTTCCATTCCACTTTCTCCCAATTTTTGTCTCTTTCACTCTTTTCGCCTTTCATCTTTCCTCTGTCTCTATTACACACACAACACACACACACACACACACACACACACCCACACACACCTCTGAATATGTCCTAATCTCCTGGACATGTTGGAGCATTAAATGAGCTCACGAAATGAATGTCAGCCAAAATATACACAACCTCGGCCATCAAATAAGGCGTATTTTTAATGGTTTGCTCTTTCACTAAATCCTTTGTCTCTCTGTCGGACACATACACACACAAACGTACACACACCGACTCACACATCCTCACAGTTGTTGTCCTTTATTGTCAATAACTTGTCTGTCTGTCATTGCGTTAGAACTACAGCCTTTAAAACAAAACACTATTGCCTGTCTTTTGCCTGTCAGTTTGAACAGTTTGTGTTTGTGCATGCTTTTTATGTTGTTTGCTCTGTTTTATCTAGCGAGGAACAGGGAAAGATAATTGAAATTCTGCGTGTAAATCTATGTGTGTGTGAGAGAGACAGGCAGAGGTGGACAGACAATAACATTGTCAGGAAAAAAAAAAAGACAGGCTGTGAGTGAAAAGAGACGGTGAGAGAGAGGTATAAACGGCAGTGGTAGTTGAGGAGGGGAAATTAAAAAGGCAGAGGAGAGCTATCAGAGAGCCTTTTAATTAGCCATCCCGTTTATCACCGTCGGCAAACCGAGCCAAGGTACCGTCTGTTGTCGTGTCAGGAGAAAGTCGGAAAAGCACTTTTCTCTGAGGCGGCAGGCATGAAGGGGAGACAGGAGATGAAAGAGGACGAAACCAGAGAGAGACAAGGCAGGAAAGTTAAAAGAGAGAGAGATTCACAGATTTTTTTTAGAAGGGGTTGTTGATTATATAATACACATTTTACAGTAAATATCATTGTGTATACATATGATATTCATACAATTTATGACAATAACTTAATACAGACAGATGTTTATAGTTGTGTCTGTGTATACTGTAAGAAGGGAGTTCGTTATGGCAGAATAACAAACATTATTTTGGGCATTTCTCTCAGTAATGACCCTCCTAAACTCCAGGTTTCAAGCTGTGAGTTGAAAGTTCTAAGTTGCTTTAAAGCTGTCAAAATTATCTGATCTCACTCTTTATTGAAGTGAGATCAGGTTTCCACAAAGTTAAAGACTGTTTTTTGTATCTCAATCCACCAAATGGAAAAACTTCCACTTGTCTGCTGCTTTACTTTACATACATTGCCACAAAACATTTACCTTACAACTGTAGAATCTGAGAACTTTTGGATGTCAACCACTACTTGGTTAAGTTAAGGCAACAAACTGCATTGTTGGGTTTAGGCAACATAATTACTTGGTTAGATTTAGGCAACAAACTTTCTTGGTTATGTTGAGGCAGCAAAACTACTTAGTCAGGTTTAGCAAAAGATCCTGGTTCGGATTAAAATACTTACATCTCATCATTTCTAGCTGGATGACCTTCTGAACAGGTGCACACTCAGTTTTCACTATGAAGAGCTCTTGGGAGCGTTGAGTTACCTCAACAGTACATACCTTCATTCTGCTAAACAAGGCGCAAAGCAACAGAAGCAGCTCATGATAGCACAAATGAGCAAACATACAGGCCTCTGTATAATCCATTAGCTCACGTATACATGTTTGTGTCTGTCTGTTATTGTATGAGAGTGTGTGTATGTGAAATGTATGCCTGCCTATCCGTGAGCATGTGTTTTTACGGGCATTCATGCATGTAGTGAAAGTACATGTGGGATGTTGGGACTCCATAATATACCCTGTGGTGCCAGAGCATCCATTCTAACTGTCCTCTTTATACTAGCTAGATCTAATTGAATCTAATTGGGACAATTAAAGTGAAATTGGACCAGAAGAATTTATTGAACCAGTTATCTGTAGTAATTAGGCAGTAATTGGCCTATTGTTATCTTTACAAGTCTCCTGGAAGGGCTGACAAAGGCCCAGCACGAAGACCTATAAGTGAGATTGGCACCGAGCGCATAAAGAGGCACGGTCTTCTTCCTGGTGTGTGTTTCCTCCTCTCTTCGTGATAACATATGTTTCTATCTGTATGTGCCTACAGTATACAGACATTTGCATGTTTATGTTTTCTCTCCCTGCGTGAGTGTTTTTCAATGCATTTCCACTTCGTCCTACAGCTGTACCTATTGATATCCAGTGTGCTGCGAGTGTAGCAGAATCAATGAGGGTCCAGTCGCACATAGAGGACATCTTTCAATATTCTTTTTTTTTTTTTTACTTACACTCTTTCATCTTCTTCTAATTGTTTGTCATCCCTCTCGTCCTTTCATCCACAATCTCACGCAACACATTTGGGCGTCCTTATTGCGCTCATATTGATTCAAAAAATAATACCTAAGATACTGTGACAAAACTAGAAAGGAATACAATAGACTGAGGATGGGGAAGGAAATGAAAGGAGAAAATTGAGTGTGAGTGGAAATGTGACCTGAGAGGTAAGATAAAGAGTGGGAGAGGAAAAAGTGACTGAAAGGGAATTCAGGTGAGGTAACGTCTACATATTCAGACTATAAATAAAAACCTGCAGCACTGAGGTAATCAATGACCTCAGCAAGGTAAAGGAGAAAAATAATCTAACGAACTCAAAACCTGAAGACAATCTGAAGTATCGCGTTGTCCCTGTAACACCTGACAGTGCGACCTTTACTCGTCTTCATTCCTCATAACTTATGTACTATGCGGCTTGGTGAATATTGAATAGGAGTTTATGAATACAAAGTCGTCATTAAGACATCACTTAATGACTTGTATGTAAATCGCGGCTGATTGAAATGATGTAGGTGAAGCATACGTAAGTCTCGGCGGCTCAGAGAGAGATCACGTTGGGAAAATAAAGGTGTCGCATTAGTATGCTGTTGTAAACTATAGGAAGTCAAATGAAATGCAAAATATTCCATTAAAATACCTAATGAGCTGAATACAATAGTGAGCGTCTTTCTGGGGAAAAGAATTATCTTCATTGAAATCCCAAAATAGTGCAGAGCAGTGCACAGGGGACGGACGCTCCTTCAAACAACAGACGACAAAGTGATGACAGCAGTGTTCCTTTTATAGTGGCGTACTGTAGTACCTGAGAGGATGAAATCAAAGAGTACACACCACGATGACACTGTTGCTGTCAAAGTGACTTTTAAAGGGAAAACCCGCTCTAAAATTCAACAGGAAAGAAATGTTGAATATTTAGCATTTCTAAAGTGAAAGAGTGAAAATAACTAATCTATAAATGGTGTTTATTAGAGATGCATGATATACTGTATATTGGGCGATATCGGGATATTTATATGATCAGTTATCTGCAAATAAAGAAGAAGATGATGAAGAAGAAGACTGAAGAAGAAGACGACGAAAACAAAGAAGACTCAGACAACAAAGAAGAGGACAGAGACAATGAAAAAGACAATGAAGAAGAAGAAGACAGTGAAGAAGATAAAGCCAAATAAGAAGGAGGCAAATTTGCAAAACATGTTCCACAGGAGGGGAAAAGTCTTATTAGAGCTGTGGAAGGCCCTCAGGCCTGCAAAAACTACAGGATAGAAACTTCTCTTAAAACTTAAAAATGTAAAATTATCGATGATCTTTTCCGTATCACCCATGAGAAGCATGTAACTAGTGGTTATTGGCGTGGCAGTTAAAAAATCCACATCTTTCATCCTTAGTATTTATCGAGATAGACTTGAAAAATCCTTTAACTCGAACTCTTTCATCCCACCTTTAATATCTTTAAACCTGGCAACACATGTACAGGCGGGGGGGCCTTCTCCAAACTCTTTGTATCAGCATGAGGCCGCCTCTGTAGCACACAATCTCAGCTGGAGGACGGATTCATAGTGACGCCTGAGGCAACTGTGTCGATGGCCCTCGAAACTCCCCACCAACTTCACCATATCTCATTTTTGTCACTTGGTCCTTCCTTCCCGTGTCGCCATATTTTCTTTCCCATTATGGCTAAAGGTGTAACCCCGAGCAGCCTCTACCTGAACCCTTTGCCTCTTTCTTCGCCTTTTATTTTTGTCAGCGGGTACCTTCAGTCGTTTTCCTCTCTTTTCACAGCTTCCCGACGCCGGCTGTGTCAAGACAAAAAACACCTCCAACCTCTGTTTCTCTCTTTCTGCCTTCTGACTCCTGTTTTGCTCGCTCTGTTCTTCCCTGAGGACTCTGCGTAAGACGCTGCCTGAGGTAGCTTACCCATCAGGGGTGCTCCCTTCCTCCTTCTCTCCCTTACTCTCTCCACCCTCCATCCCTCCTCCTTCTCCCTCCACCCTCCCACCGTTTTCCTCACTATTCCATGCTATCCCCATGGGATTCCCGGGCCTTAATTATTCATTGTAATTTGTAGATTAATTCTGCATGGCTACCTCCCTCATCACACACACACACACACACACACACACACACACACACACACACACACACACACACACACACACATACACACACGCACGCACACGCACAGACGCTCATTCCTTCGCCTCTCTGTCTCTTTATTTCTCTACTTGGCTCCACCTCAGGCTCCCCTCTGCTTCTCACCTCCTCCTTCTCTTCATCTTTCCTCTTTGTGTCTTTATTTTTCTTTTTCTCTACTTCTTCACTCCCTCTGTCTTTCTCTTTCCATTACTTCACCTCGTGTTCTCTTTGCATCTCTTTCTCCGCCTCTTTCCTTCTCCTCTCAGCCCTTCCTCTCTTGGTTTGTACTAACCTCTGGTCTCTCTCTCTTTCTTTACCTATACATACCTTCCTCTGCTCTCCCTCCCTCCCCTCGCTTTCTCCCCTCTCCCTCCCGGTGACAGGTTCCATTATCATGTTTCTCACGGCTCGCCTGCTCTCCTCCTGATGGATGACCTCACGCGAATATTAATTTACTGTAGCATTAACAATATCACATCTTATTCTACACTTACCTCTCCTCTCCCCCTCTCCCCTCTCCCTCCCTCTTCACTCTCTACCTGCTCTACCCTCCAAATACCCTTCAGCTACTTCTCTCATTTTCTTTTGTCACTTTGCTCCCTCTCTTTTACTCTCTTCATCGCTCTCTCTTTGCACTTTTGGCTAAAGTTAGCTCTCCTCATTTAAAGCAAACTCCTTCACATCATTGCATTCAAGAAGACAATGAAATAGCTCTACCGATGGAGCAATTTCATTCACTTGTTGCAGCTTGTCATCTTTCCATTTTGAATGCCAGTGCAATCTACGCACATAAAAACGCAAACCTATACGTTCGGCGCAGGAATACAATATTAAATTGTGTGGCATTTACCGAGGCCCCGGGAAAAATCTCTTTCTGAAGCCAAACGTTGAGGCAATCTGCATAATTCATGGTGCGCATCATGACACGCAATGCATAATGGAAACGTTGAGTGAAAGGTGCCCGCATGTTATGTGGATTGGCGGTGGGAGCGGAAAAGCTGTTGACATGAGAGGAGATGGAGGGAGGAGAGGAGGAAAGATGGGCGCTGATGAATGCGAGGAAGAACAGGCCGTCATCTGCGACTTTTTCTCACGCTATCTCCTGCCTTATCCACCACCTTTCGCCTCTTTCTTACTCTCCCCCCCTGCATTACACCCATCTCTCATTCCCTACTTCTCACTGCGTTCTCCAAATCCCACTTTTTATCCCATCATCTCTCTGTCTGTCTTTAGAGGCTCATGTTCACAGTATTTATCATCCCCTGTCTGAGTGCATTTGATCTAGAGGACTCATCCCAGGACTTGGCTGCCGCTGCTCCGAATCAAGCCAAACCTATCTGGACTCACACAGGCTGATAAATACAGTATATTACTTTCGGAATAGACCTGTCGTCTGGTCAAAATTGGATGAAGTTGCGATGGGAATTTGCGGAGGTCAAAAAAACTCCTTGGAATAGTTACATGTGTAAATTGTTCCACCCTTACAGGTGCAATAAAATGAACAGGAGTGACTGGAAATGTCAATCAAGCATTATGTGAGCACGCCTAGACAGTTTTAAGAGGCGCTTTAGTACATGTGCTTGATTAAACTTAAAATGTTCAGTATGAGATGTGTGCTTTTGCAAAAAACCTATTCAGTGATCTACATTCTTCTGCGCTGCTTAGCTTACCTGTAACAAAAGACTTATTTAGCATACTTAAGCTTTCATCAGCGACCTATCAGCTTCAATGCAAATCCAAAAACCTTTATACCTCCTAAAAGACCCTTTTAGTGTCAATGTGCTGATCACTATATATGGTGAAGTTGGAGGCCAAACAAAAGAAAAACTGGAAGGAAAAATCACCTCAGAGTAGTGGGCGACATAACGAACCAAAAATGTCATCTCATTGTGTTGTTGGGTGCAAGAATAGAAGGAGTAATGGCTGAAAGATTAAATTTTTGTTGCGTACCATGATGTTTAACACTTTGCTATTTCATTTTGATCGCCTGCCCTGGTATTGTGCAGAAAGGGGGTCTATAAAGCATGCAATCAAGCAGTGGATAAAAAATATGTGGCCTTATTTTGTAAAAACAAAAGGAATCAGGTGTGCTTCTCCCACTTTGTTGTTTTTTTTCTCAAAAAATATTAAGATAAAAATGGTGGCTGTGTAAATGAAAAAGTCACATTGCTCATTCGTGATCATTTTATTTTAAAGATAAAGGACTGGCAAATCTGCTGAGGCCCTTCAGCATCATTCAGCCCTCATCAAAGCATCCTATACATGACGTCAGCGGACAGTAAAGGACATATCCTGCAATAAATAACATCCATTCTGTTTACATCTGGAAAATAAAATTTAAGTATAACATTTCCTGCTTCCTGATCAAATTTCAGCACATCCCACAAGTACATTTGACAGAAACGCTGAGGTCTGAGAGTCTGTGATCTGAGAAATAATGCACACAATGTTGATTTTAAACTCCCGCTGGGCAGATTAATCCCTACTCTAAAATTATTTACATTAGGTATTTAGATGATAAGACAATGAGCCTATATAAATCTGCCACAAAGTGAAATACCTCAACAGATGGAGCACACACACACAAACAAAAGCTGCAAGGTGTTTGCTACCTCTAGGAAAATGAGAAATCATTTTCTTGTGTTTTCCTTTTGTCCTCACTTCTTATTTACTGTATGTGTCGATGTGTGTGACAGTTTTAGTGATGACAACAAAGATAAACCTGACAGTTTAATGGGAAGAAATAGGCACAAATGGATTATTAGTTTAATAATTGGACTAAGTACTGTGTGTGTGTGTGTGTGTGTGTGTGTGTGTGTTTGTTTGTGTGTGTGTGTACCAAAGACAGAGACAGAAAGAGAGATGGAAAAAACCTGACAGATGAGGCAGCCATGGTGTGAGAATAACGAAAGCTTTCTGTATAAATACTGTCGTGAAAGGTTCAGTGTGGTTTGTTGTCTTAAGGAGTCAAAAGTAAAAATGTGCATGAAAAGGAGCAGCAACACTGGAAATAGGGCATGTTATTGAATATCAGGTAGGCTCTTCATAATGAGTTAATGTGCTCAACAGACAAAACTGTCCATTAGGCACAGGCAGAGTGGATTGAACAGAGAAGCAAAATTAGACCTCAGTCAGCTTAGGTTGGGTAAACAACTGACACAGACAGTGTTTGGCAATCTAAAAGCATGCACGCTGCACAAAAGTGGCCTGACAAAATTGTATCCATGCATCTCCACACGGCTTGGTTACGTAGAGACTACTTACAGGGCTAGTTGTGAGTAGGGGATGGGAATGTGACGGTTCAATAGACCATTTTTGGACGATAGCAACTGTCACCTATTCACTATCAACAGCCATTGGTAGTCTCAACCTGTTTCTGTTCGGTGCGACAACATTAAACTTCACTTTCATGGTGGTCAGTAAATATGGTTGTATAGTGGCCATTAAAGGCCAATTGCACAACTGGGAAAAACATTCTGTGGGCACTGTCTGCAGGACCTCTGGAAAGAGTAAATGTTCGACTGCATCTTTTTCTCTAACTGTATCAATATAACTCCTTTGCTTCTGTCGAAAGCTTCTCTTTATGTTAATGTTTGTCATACGTTATACATTTCTGATGACAAACAATTGACAGATAACAAATAACCAACTGCCATGACTCATTATGACAGCTAGTAGGATACATGATATCCTCCAAAAATGGCGCGGCTCCACCGCAGAGTGCTCCATGATTCCCATTCCCGCAAGCCGCAAGCTAGGAATGTATCAGTGCTAGTTTAGTCACAGAAGTTCTCAGAGCTGCTTAACATTTCCTCTGTACTGTTACCTCCACTTCCCCTGGCATTTTGTTGCCAGGGTTGTACAGAATTTTATTCAGTGAAGAGTTGTTGAAGAGGAAAATAAAAAACTGTCACCAGGAAAATATAAAGTTCACACAGTTGATTCAAAAGACGCTTTTTGTGCCATCCGCAGTTTTACTTCTTCCTCTGACCGAGTGCGCTCGTCAGGACATTTTCATTTAAATTAAATTGATTTCACTGCAGAATTGTGCTGCTATGACTGGGCAGCATTTATAAACCAAGGACATAATCAGTTCTTTTGTCATCCTAAGAAATTCAATCTGATGAAATTGTATGTTTCTTGGCCTATTTTGAACCTGTGATAATAGCTTATTAGTCTTATCACTTAAGCAGCATGGAGACCAAAGGCAGTGAATACCTTCTTTACACTGTGTGATTATTCACATCAGTCAACTCCATTTTTTAATGCTAAAGTTCAAAACACTCATAAGTTAAATGCAAAACCCAGTTTTAATCCTTTAAGTTTGCGGTTGTCTGCACCTACAAGAAAAGGTCTTCTACCATAAGAACTTCTTGCAGCCTGCCATACAATGCCAAGGACAGTGTCTGCAGTATTAATACAGCATTGATGCAGCATAAATGATTGAGTACCTCTATAATAACTTCTGTATCACCTCCATCCGCTATGCAGAAAAGTGTCTGCATCCTCCTGACTTAAGTGTCACTTTGTCCGAGTGCCTGTTAGTCTAACTGCCAGCCTTAATGTACTGGATGTAATATACTTCATTCTTATTTATGACTGAAGTGCAGTTAAAGCTCAATGCTGTTGTGTTGTCACACTGAGACTGAGCAAAGAAACAATTAAAGATAAATAAGGTTTTTACAGAAACGTTTAAATGAATGCACCTAAGTGTCTGTGCTTCCATTCAGCTGTTTCAGTACATCTGATCATTTCTTTTCTTTCATTGTGAGTTCACTGAAGGGAATTCATCATAAAAACTAATTTAGCTCTCGTTGAGTGTTTAATTCTTCTCCAGCATCATGCTTAAGTGAAAGCAGGTGCAATAGGCGCAGATGAGCGAGAGCAATTTCAGTTGCATTCAAGCCGCTGGGTTGTCAGCTGAGATAATGTGCTCCTGTTTTCTTCAGACTATTGCCTCAGACAGCAGACAGATACACATCCAGGCTGAGACACTCAGTCGTACACGCTCACGCGCTCATTGAAAAAAGGCACCACGCACATATTTGCTCGCTTGTTTGCCTCCTCTAACTTAGAGGATCAGCCTGACATACGAGGCATGTGCCACATGACACACACATGTAAAATACCTCCACTTGACACAGACACACACACAAAGCGTCATACTGGGAGTTAACAGTTTTGGCCACCAGCAAAAGCTTTTTACTTCTCCTGCCTCCCAGAGCACTCACTGGATACAGGCTCTCATCCACTCCAGCTCACTCCATCTGACAGATTCAGACTGGGGTGAGCAACTGAAAGCAACGCTTACACACTCTACTGGGTAAAACAAACTCCAGTGGAAGGGAAAGACTGTGTGCCCACTGGGAACTGGTGTTATTTCATTTGCCTCCGAAGGGAAGGATGTGCTGTTGGTTGTTCCTGACAGCACATGGATACTAGTCTGACTTGGGATCAAGAAGTTACAGATGTTCAAACTTTTACCATAAAAGAGCTGTCTTTGAACAGGTGTTCAAACGTTGCAATAACCCAAAAATGGCATTTCGCAAATTGTTTTGTGGTAGTAGGTTAATCTTTCTGAATTAAGTTAAAGGATAAGTTTATCCAAAAAGGAAAATTCAGTCATTATCTACTTACCACCATGCTGACGGAAAGTCGGGTGAAGTTTCGTAGTCCACGAAAACATTTCTGGAGTTTCACAGCAAAACAGAGTTGCAGCATTCTCCTAAACAACTCAAGCAGATAGGGACTTGTTTTGAAGCGTAAAACAACCCCTCCAAAATGGCTCCATACGGCTTGCCCAGCACAACCCAAATCTCCAGAAGCACAGAGATCCCAAACTGAATTTCAAAAAGATGTTTCTTTGCACCCTTTTAAAGCCAAAATCTTCACTGTGTCTGCTAAGCTAAAAGTGTTAGCGCTCACCCCTGTTGAAGAGGATGCACAACCTCAACTATGTGACGAGGGTTTAAAGAACGTCTTTCCAAATCAGTTAGGGATCTCAGGGCTTCAGGAGACTCATAATACGCCAGAGGAGCTGTATGGACCCATTTTACATTTGTTTTCATATGTTTTTTGTTTTAAAACAAGTCCCCATCTACTTCAGTTGTTTATGAGAATGCTGTCATGTAGTTTTGCTGTGAAGCTTTAAAAATGTTTTGTGGACTTCACCTGACTTTCACATGGGGGTGAGTAAATAATGACTGAATTACCAGTGTTGGGTGAACATATTCTTTAAGTTTAGCTAATCGATATGGCACTAATTTATACTTAGTGCTTTCTTTAGGTTATCATTTGAGAAAAAACAAACAAACAGTAAATCTATGTGCTCATTTCAGTTAAGAAAAAGCGAAAACTGGGGATTTTCTATATTTTTGCAGTCCTCGAATCCCATAAAAAGTCCAAAGCCGGCGATGAATTAGTGTTTAGCCTTTGATCTTTTTGAAGTCCTGACCCTCTTTGATACTCAGCCTCGAGCCCATTGATTCCTAAAGACATAAATCTTAAAATATGGGTTACGAATGATTTCATTTTAAAATAAAGGCAAAATATCTCCTTAAATCGTCAGATCTCTGTAGTGTTTTGCAAACTTGACTCACACAGGT
The DNA here is from genome assembly GCF_040436345.1 of Pagrus major. Classification (NCBI taxonomy): domain Eukaryota; kingdom Metazoa; phylum Chordata; class Actinopteri; order Spariformes; family Sparidae; genus Pagrus; species Pagrus major. The sequence goes on from NC_133230.1 coordinate 13,394,261, forward strand.
GTAAATAATTACAGCAGTAGATCGGTGTATGCGGGCTTGAATGTTAATAAACTGAAGTGCTGATGTTCATTGTAATAAAGAAATACCTCACCCAGTGTGAATTTTTGATGTGTTTTTAATAGTTTTGGGACAACAGTTGAGCTCTATGGCACAGAGGAAAAAGCTATAAGAGGACAACATAAGCAGTACTCTTTAAAGCAACATTATGCAACTTTTTTACCTTAATATAACAGCTTCGAAATCATGTTGATGGTACAGTGTCTTGTAATCAAGTGAATGGTGTCTCTGGCACTTGTTTCTGCACTATGTAACTTCAGTGAGAGGGGAGGATCACAGCGTTACATACATGGTTACTTCAAGACACAACACATAACATTGTTATGACGTAATGAGTTTTGTTTGTAGTTAACACCTACATTATGTCTGACAAATTGTTGCAGACCTGGGATTGTATAAACAAACAGTGGTGTCGCACTGTGGGGGGCGGCAAATTGAAAAAAAATGCCAATTTCTACATATTGTTGCTTTAATATGATCTATTTCATATCTGTTTTGGTCTTTTTATGAGGTTTATTGATGATAAGTAAAAAGGTTGAACATCACTAGTCATATCTTTTATAATACAGTAGTTCAAAATGATCTGATTTTAAAATATAATTTGCATCACTCTCACCAACCGTTTTTTGTTTTGTTTTAGCAATAAGCCATTGAACCATTCACGGTAAATCTAGCAAGCAAATAACCTCATTTATACCTAAGTAAAATGTGTTTTCCGACCCTTCATGGGATAACTGAAGGACCTGATAACTGTGCAACAGGTTTGATGTGAAGCTGACACTTTATAAAGTTGGTAGTCTCTCTTAGATTCACTGAGAAAAACTTCACTACTGTATAACTAACTACACCTAAAGAATAACATAATGGGATGGAAGGTTGCTTTGGAACAGCCACCCCACTGGTGTGACTGCCTCTGTGACTGCTGCATGGATGAATATAATGGACCAAATTGTCAGCAAACATACACTGTACACACACACACACACACACACACACACACACACACACACACACACACACACACACACACACACACACACACACACACACACACACACACACGCAGAGAGTACAAAGCACTTCTTCTGGCTGACAAGATCACCAAGGACTGACACAGCTGTAATGGCCACTCCAGGCCATTACTTCACTAAACCCCAGGGAGAGCAAACAGGCTGATAAAAACATAAGAGCAAAAGGAAACCTAAGTGAGCATGGGTAGGAAGAGAGAATGGAATACTGATATATTTTCTAAATCGATTGATGACTGAGTAAATGTCCAATTAATCCGCTTTATGATAGCAGGATGAGCTCCGTGGGATGAAATATGTATGAGGGTCCTTCAGACAGCTCTGTGTTTAAAAATTCTTTTCATCCTACGCCCTGAGGAAGTGTGTCAGATTAGTCTCTCTGTGTGTGTGTGTTGTGTGTGTGTGTGTGTGTGTGTGTGTGTGTGTGTGTGTTCATACCTCCCGCTCAGAACTCCAGGAGGCTCTCGCTCAGGGATGCGAGCTCAGAAGGGAGTGGGCTTCATTCCCGGATACACACATAAACATAACCATAAACATGCATAAATGGGCATATCAAGTGAGCCGTCCATCTTCAGAAAACATACGAAAACAAAAACAGACAGACACAAACAAACAAACACGAACACACACACACACACACACAATAAAATGTGCTCAGGTTCCTCAAACACTTCATCTCAGGAATCTGCAGACTAGGACGGTAAACTATAACACATACCACACTTAACACAGTCGCTGCTACACATAAACAAACACACACAGCTGAGCAGGAGCGGTCTCAGGCCGAGTGATCAATCGATCCTGATTTCATCTAAAGCCAATAATGGGAGAGGATCCAGAGGCTGTGTGGGCAAGGTAATCATTGTGTTTAGTTACACCACACCGTTATCTCCCCTGGGTGCACTACTGCTGCATACACTTCACTTGTTTGTGTGTGGGTGTGTGTGTGTAGGGAGGGAGTAATCCGGTTTGTATTGGAACAATATGGCTGTTGATGGCGTGCACTGTGTGTGGGGTATTGGCGATCAGTAGCGACACATGGCCCATCACGCCTGTGTCTGTCACATATCTCCAAGCTGCCCAGCTTACCATTTGTGCTTTGTCACCAGACAAACGTTTGATTTGAATTGCACATTCTAGATAAGAAAACAGTGTTGGCACGCTGTCACCAGAACAACTAACATGTCCTGCATTGCTTCGTCCAGCAGGACACATCAGGACACATCAGGACCTATTAGCGTTTACATTACAAACAATATGTTGTCAAATGGGTCCCAGATCACCTCTGCGAGTAGTTTGAGTGATCATATCACAATGCTTTTTAATAGTCGTTCACGCTTGTATTTAGTGCCTTCCACTTGTGATCCGATAGACCAAGATGCAATTTAAAACCTAGTGTAAACAGGGTCTACTTGTTTTGCAAGAGGTACACTTGGTTCCATTCACATACATTGCATTTACATAGCACACTTTACATGCAAGGCAGTTTCAAATTGCAGACATTTAAACCTGAAACGATTGAATAAAGGAAAGTGTGATCATGTCTGACATAACATAAAAGCAAAATAAAAATGATAAACATAAAATATTTAAGCTTTTATACATCCCATATTATGATCATTTTCAGGTTCATACTTTAACTTTGGGCATCTACTAGAAAATGTTTACTTGCTTTAATGTTAAAAAAACATGTTTTTTGATACGGTCTTCCATTCATCCTCTGCCTGAACGCTCCGTTTTAGTGCCTGTGTCTTTAAGACCTGCCTCTCATAAGCCGAGTCTGCTCTGATTGGCCGGCTCTCACAGGCTTGAGTATGCACCACCCACCGTGTTTCCACATCAGCTCTGCTGGTGTTTTTGCAACCATGGCCGTTCTTTGGGCATCGTTGTGGGCGGTGACTGTATAGTTGTGACATCACAGCCTAATGGAAGTCCTGAAGGCTTGTTTGAAGGCACAGTTTCTGAATACAGGCTGTGTGTTTCTCTGTGAATTTAGAGTTTTGATACTTTCACAGTGTTTGTAAAGCACCTAGACCTGATTAATAATCAAAACAGACCAATTTTGATATGTGGCTTTAGTCTACACTCTACACGATTTAATTATAAAGCCTTGATGCAGAACCTACTTTTGTTGTTCCATCGCTGCTCCACACTTGCAGAAATCCACAAATTTACTAACTAGAGGGGAATGACAGAGAGATGTGTGTGTGTGCAGAGGAGACAAATTAATTCATTACGCCAACATCTTAGGTGAGAAACAGCTATGAAACACCCTAATGTCCCACAAATACAAAATGCTCTGTAAACTAGTAATCTTGTTTTACCCTCTTTATATTCTCATTACATAATTAGCACATTACATAATTTCCACATTGCACCAGCTGGAAACACACACTGATTTTCTTTGCTGATTTTTTTTCTTTTGCTAAATTGCTGAAAATGTGCACACACACAGTTCAGTTAAAGTCCTTCAGCACCTTATGCTGTTGTTCCCACTGAGGTATAAGTGCCTTTGTGTGTCTTCAAGGTGTTGGTGTACATGTGTTCTTTCTTTGGTCTTTGTTTAATCGGATGTACGGGCTGCCTTAGAGAGCGGAGCTACCTAATGCCGTGTTTCCAAGAGAACACGGATGGTCTGCCAAGGCTTAGATAAAGACATAATGCATGAACAGAGAGCAGAGAGCGATAAACACAGACAGAATATCATGTAGTAGCTCAGACAGAGATACATATCCACTGCAGGAACTCAGCCCAGGGACTAGGAACCTTTTGGAGGAGCAGGGTTTAAATTAAGTTCAAGGAAAATAATTTTACCCCCATAGGTTCCTGCTTAGGGGGGAGGTACTTTCAAAAAGAACAGGAACTTTGGGGGGTGAGAGGTATGCAGCGCTTATTTCCATTTTTGATGTGTTTGTGGGTCTATGGACCAATGGAAACACAATCAACAGCAGACTTAAGGAATCTTTTAGCTCCTTCCATAGTAGCTCCTTGGTGCAGAAACTGTAATTATGTTTTTATCTTTTTCTTTAATGTTTTTTTGTGTGTGTGCGTTTTTCCTGTAGGTCACATATTAAAGCACCTAATTCCAAATGTATTCGCGTCACTGGCTTATTTACCAATTTATTTGATTGCAGCAGATTTTGAGAAAATTAAAAACCCTTATCGCACCTGATCAAATTTACATACCCTTCCCCTGTCCCGCCGTGTTTCAGCTGAATTAAGCCCATCATTGTGCGATTGTACAACACGGCGAGAGTTCTGATCAGTGAGGCAGAAAGGCTCTGATTCTCTGATCCTCTTATCTTCCCTCCATATTTATAAATCCAAGATCTATCTCTGTTTCTTAGTCCCCCAGTTCTGCTCTGTAAACTTCCACATGCTCCAGTATTTCCTTTGAGCGTCTGTCTGTGTGTGTGTGTGTGTGTGTGTGTGTATCTCTGTGTGTGTCCGAATTGGAAAAGCTGTGATGTCTGGCATTACACTTTAATTTCCATGGAAATAGGTTGCGGGAGAGAGCCCAGAATGAGATGGGAATTTCAGAGGCCCCAGCACACACCAGTTGGAATTTACCAACCGGCTTTTTGGTACACAACATGCACGCATACACACACACACACAGACTCCTTGGCCTGCCTCATTCATGCTGTGTCAAGCCACTGTTTATCGTATAATGCAGGATGGAAACATAAGGATAAGTGAAAAACGTCTCAATGGGAAATTATTTAAAAATGCACAGAGCTTTTATAGGATTTTTTACAAGAACGTTGGGGAACTATGTTATCTTAGATCCAAAAGAGATTACAGGCCCACCCAAGAGTGGTGCTGATGGAACGGTCGCGACAAAATGCAGTCTCCTAAACTGTGCCTAATTTGAACTGGCTCAATAAGATCCTTTTCCAATATCTTCCCCACACCTGGGGCCTCTGCTGCCACGCCACCAGACGCTGCCTAGAAGGCATGCAAAGCAGCCTATTGCAGACACTCACACAATCCCAAAGGCAAACATGGAGACATCTGCGCCAATAAGGTATAAAGGAAAAAGTTTTAATATTACCAAATAGCAGATGCTGCCATTGGGAGATTATCAAAATTGAGGGAGAAGGTTGGTTGGAGATGGTTGTAGCCTGGTTAGTCAGGAGCCGAGGATCATATAAGATACAATATGTGAGTATTAAAGGAGACATATGAATATATGAATATATTTTCAGGTTCACAATTTTATTTTAGGTTACTACTAGAATAGGTTTACATGCTTCAGTGCTCTAATAACACATAATTTTTTTTTCATACTGTCCAGTGCAGCAGCTCTGTTTTCTCGCTCTCTCCGCAATGCTCTGTTTTAGCCCCTGTCTATTTAAGGCCCCCGCCTCCCAAACACCCAGTCAGCTCTGATTGGTCAGCTCACACACGCCCAAGCCATCATCGCTCACCTTGTCTCCAGTCAGCTCTGTCGTGTTTTCAGCTTCTAGTTAGCGTCACTTCTACCGTTAATATAGGAATAAATTATGTGAATGTGTGACATGGTGATGCAGTGTGACGTCACAATGTCACAGAATCAAAGGCGGGACTACTGACGAGGTGTTTCTGGCACTTCAGGAGCAGTGTTTTCTGTGGAAGAGAAGAGCTCCTGTTGGCGCAGACTTTGGGCTTCTTAACTTTAAAGACCTTTTATATGCACAATAACCCTTGAAAAGCTGAAGGAAAGGAAAGTGTAAGAGGTCTTCCTTTAATAAACGGATGATACGCCGGGGTGAGGTAGCAAGCTTGAGGACAAAGGAAGGGTTGAGGAGTAGGAGGAGTAAGGGCGAAAAAAAATGAGTGGACATGCCCTCAAAAGGCCTGGTATAAACAAAAGTAGAGAAGCAGGACTTAAATATTCATAACCCGCGACCAGACAGGCCTGTCGCTTTCATGTACAAAAGGAAACAAGAGAAGAAGGCAGGGAGGGAGGGATGAGAGAGAGATGAGAGAGCAAGCGATAAAGGCAGTAAATGAGAAACGGGAAGGGGAATAAAAGTTTGCAGTTAAGTTAAAATATAGAGCGATTTCAAGCTCAATTACAGAACACATGAAAGCTTGAGCCTATCACGTCTTCGTTCCTCTGTTCTTTCTCTTCGTCCTTCAGTTTTCTTTTGTATCCCTCCACCCCTTGTCATCTCTAACAGCCGCTCCCCCCCCCCGCCTTAAACTCTTGCCCTCTCTCTTTTCCTTGACTTCCTCGTGTTTCATCTCTTCACTCTGTTTTCTTGCTTCTCCTCCGGAGGGCATCTCTGTGACGAGGAGCCTTCAACTGAGCAACAGTCTGGCTGATTTCAATATATTTTCAGAGCGTGGGTAGAGTTGAACCTTGGCGAAAATATCTTTGAATCTCAATTTTAATAATGAGATGCCCTTTATTTGACTTGCAGACACTTCAGTGCAGGTATCTCGTAAAAGGAAAGTTAAAATCCAAACGACTGACTTCATATGAGAGTTGTAGCTCCAAACTTAATCCGCGGGTACAACAACGAAGACCTGTGAACCGGCCTCAGGGAGGGAAAGAAGAGGAATGAAGTGGGAATGGATGACGGGTTTTGGAACTGGACAGAGGAGTTGGTTTGAGAAATGGCTGAGCTAGAAAGGCAAAATTAATGTCCCAGGTTGAAATTAAAAAGAAAAAAAAAGATTAAAAGATTTATTTTGATTTATTTCCCAGGAAGTCCATACTGAAATCTAGGAAAAGGCCTATATCAGATCAAGTAGCTGTCATTTAGCCCACAATACTGTCTCCATTAATTAACTGTCATTTCTAAATGTTAACAAATGCCCCACTTCAATGTGGCAGCTGACAGTAAAAATGATTTGTTTGATCTATCTCCTCTCACACAAAACCGCCATCCACACCTCGTGCACCAAGGTAATAACCATGCAGTATCATTACCAAAGATTAATAGGGCTTTTAATACAGCCATTAAACTCCAGTCTGAAATATAGATGACAGTTGTCGGCCGAGATAGTATTCTATTCCATTTCAGGATGCTTTGAAGCTCCTCTGGGTACCGGAGTTATAGGTGTCGCTGGTGCTATCAAGAGCTAACAACATCCTTTGGCATTTACACTTCACTGGTCTCCAAACTATGAGCGCTGAGCTTGTCTGCACTGTGGAAACCTATCAGGGATGCAATGTTCCTATCACAGCATTTCAAAATGGAGCTTTCATAAGATTAGAGAAAAACACTCAAACGGAACCAGGATATCCATTTGAAGTTATTAAATACATTTTATGCCCTTTATTAGACAGTGGACAGCTAACAGGAAATGAGTGTAGGGGGAGACTTGCAGGCATCCCAGCTGGACTTGAACCAGGTCTCATGGTCAGTACATAAAAACCCCTATACAACCAGCACTCATCCATTTGACATAGTTTAGGGTTGGGCTGATGAACGATGTCATTTTCCATTGGTGATGGATGACAGTGATCGACCTCTGAGCCCTGTGCCAGCGTATAAAAGTAGTGTGTCCTGAGAGAGTTGCCTTAAGGCAAGAGGCATTTTTGACATGTGGGAGGGAAAGAAAAGTAGTTTGTTGCTGCTCAACATCTCCATGCCCCGTTTATAACTTCCGTCCCACTCAGGCAAACCCAAGACACTCAGTTACATTGTTGGCAGCTGTGTTTCTTTTCTGCGGGCCGCTGTTGGAGTGTTTTTCTTAATCATGCAACTGTTATTTGCATTTCTAAGATATAGCTTCCTCAGTAGATGAGGAAATGTTGCCTTTACAGCCACTCTGAGGGGACTACCTCAAATTTATAAACGCAGAGAAACAGCCCTGGCCCTAACGATATCATCACCCACACTGTTGACATCTTGAAATCGTATCTTTTTATTTTCAACAGAATCCTTCTTCCGGAGTATACAAACAACAAAAACAAAAATGCTGTCCAATTCCCCCAAAATTTACAATTTGCTCGACCATCGACTATTGGCTGAATGAAGTGTTATTATGGTTTTGTAGCCTACTATTGGTTTCAATCCATTTCCTCTAAAATGAACAATAATAATATACAAATTACTTTATCAAACCGTTTCTCTCCTCTCACTCTTTTTTAGTTTGCAAAGAGCAATGTGCAAAACACTTGTGAGGAAGTGTTTCATCCCTTTAGATATGGAAATCATCTCAGATTATGTAACATGCAGCTAATTAATCTAAATCCTGTAACAACTAAAATGACACTGGCTTTTGTCGGGCTAATATACTCCCTGCAAGCTGGTGTCTGCGCTCAGCAACGATATGTATATGAGGGAAAAGACACATCACTCTGTAAAATCTGACTGTGTGTCCAGCAAGGCCAACAGAGTGGTGAGTGGTCAATTTCATGCACTTCATATTAATAATTTAAGCAGCTGAACTTCTGAATTAATACTGAATCAGGACCTATAGGACAGTATATGTAGTAGCTGCTATACTGTTATACATTTATATCTAACACTGCTCATCTCATTTTCAGGTTTTAGCTACGGGTTGTGAACATTAATTAAGCTGCCATTAAAAGCTGCTTCAGCCGTCTCAGCCAACAAAAGGAAATTACAGATTTTTGAGCATTAGTTATCTGTAACTTTAATTACTTGCAAATGTTGATAGCCAAATCTTATTAGATTTGACAAGGGATTAAATGAGTGGAAACAATACTGGATTATGATTCAATAAATTGCTCTCAAAACCCGACTGCCACTCTTAGAAACATTCTTTATTGCCGTATATATCGGCAGTCACGCCCCCGGAGCTAAACCAAGCGTCAGGATAAAGAACTCCTCCACAACCATGTCGGACTCACTCAGAGAAAAACTGCACTTCAGAGAGACACAAAGTATTTTTTGACCTTTACGTAACAAAGAAAGTTGACTAAGAACATATTATCTATAGGAACAGCTCGGGGGAGAAGTTGGTTGTCAGACAATTACTATTTAAATCATTTCACGACTCTTATGAAGATGGAGTTGAGTGCTCAGAGTCTCTTTGCCTGATTCACTCCTGACCTCAGCTAAAAACAGCCGAACCAGGATTATGATGAACTGCCATTTCATAATGTTGCAGTCAGTACATGACTGTTCCCACAGCTATAGCTTTTCCTTATGTAAGTTTAGTACATGTGATCCTCTCAGTGGTATTTATAACCCAAGTACTCCTGGACCTCTTAGCACCTCTACACCTTTTGACAAGGGTTTTCAGGTCTTTATTGGTCAAATATGATAAATTAGCATATGCCTGTAGACTAGCACTGCTGTAAAGACGGCAAAAAACCCACTGGGAAGTAGGAAAAGGCAGGAAGGTCAGACATAGAAGTCCGAAACAGAAATCAACATCTGCATAGCCAGATCTGGAGAGGTACAAGCTGCAAAAAAGGCAGTTTTGGACCCTTAAGATGTGATTCTATAAAGAGGTGATAGATGAATTACTACAGTACACTGCCCTTCATGCCAATCAAGTATTACCAGTGAAAGAACAACATTTACATCCAATATAAGTACAACACAACAATTAATCAACTGTACTTGATTACACAGGGTCAACAAGAGTAAAGCCCTACAGTAAATCCAGCTTCATGGATATGCATATGTTTAACATATATAAACCCATGAAATGATTTGTATGTACACATCTGGGTTAATGTAAACAATGGCAACAAGATCAAGGCATCTCCACATTAAAAGTTTGACATCAGCAATCACTGTCCATCAACTGTGACTATGTGTGAGCACCAAGCATGAATTTCTGATAGAACCCTCCCTCGTATTTAAGAATTGTGACAGAACAGTGAAAGAGCAACGACTGTAGGCATGTCATCTTGGCTACGTAGTGTGTGATCCCGCTCAGTGTAGCATAAAGAGCTATAAAGTCAGGTAGTCAGAGTCAAAGGTAGTGAGAAGCTACTGTCAGACTCTCTGATTCTCTCCTGGAAAGACAGGAAGTCTGGTAGAGCTTTGACAGTCAGTAGGAGCGCATTTATGGCCCTTTGAGAGAGTTTGTGTGCAGGTAGATGTGTCGTAGCTCAGCTAGCAGCTCGACTTTGAGAGGCTCTCGAGTGTGCGAGTCCATGGGGAAGCATAAGTACGCAGATGTGGCCATGCTGTTAATCACGATTAATGTTACTGTTTGTCAGCCCTCAATATAATAACTTGTGAAGCTCTGAATATGGCACAGTTATCTGTGGGGGCATGTGTTGTGTTTACTGCTGCTTAAGAGGAATGAATCTCTAAAGACAGGGAATCTATCTCAAAGTCTTGCCTATTACAACATGGTTTGGAGGAGCCAGGGATTTCACGTGAACTGAACCTTTGAATCAAACAGACACATGATAAAAGGTATTATGTAACGAGCCCGATTCCAAAAAAGTTGGGACGCTTTGTAAAACACAAATAGTAAAGAATGTGATAATTTGCCAATCCTTTTTGACATAAACTCAGTTGAAAACAGCACAAATATATAATATATTTATTGTTTAACTTCATCGTCTTTTGTAAATAAATGCTTATTGGTGCCAGCAATAGGTCTCAAACAAGGCAGGGGCAACAAAAGACTGGGAAATTTGCGAAATGCTCCAAAAGCACCTGTTTGGACCATTCAACAGGTAAACAGGTTATGTGGTAACAGGTGATAGAATCATGATCGGGTATGAAAGGGGCATCCTCAAAGGCTCATGGTGTGTTTAGACTACTGCGGACAAAACACCAGGCGACAAGTCATTTTCAATGGAAGCCGGCGATATGCAGGATCCTGTATGTATACAGGATGTATTCTCGCTGCTAGGCTTCACATGCACAAAATGATAAAGTGAAGGATTACCGTCGTTTAGAACATATCTCACATCTCATCTGCTTGATGTGGGCGATAATGCCTCATATCCCCTTTCTCCAGGATTTAATGTGTCATTATCTTGTTCCTGTACACGAGATGGGATTGCGTGTCCTCAGGTTGATGTCAAAACATGCAAATATCTCCCAGTTATCACCTAATGATCATGGGGTCTTATCTTGATCCCTCTGTTCCGACTGTGCGTGTGTGCTGCCGCTCTCTTCCTTTTAATATCCAATCTCATTCTAACTGCCACCACTAATAAGTTTGATTTAATTAATTTTGAGCCTGCCTTCGTGTGTCATAGTGGTAGAGGCTGTGCCAACAATTTTTCTTTTTTTTTTAGTACTCCAGTGAATTTTATGTTGTGCACAGACGAAGATTGATTAAAGTCTGTTGATCCGGTCATACAGTTCATTAATATTATAGATTACAACTCACCTGGTAAATGGTATTGGGCAATAACACATTAAAGGTTCAGTATGTCAGAATTTTAGTGAAGATATTGCAGAGCAGAGTCCTGAAAACATACAGAAACCTTTTTTCTGTTTTCCTGTAAGGAATGTTTTGTGCCTGTGTCGATGTTGTGGATGAAAGTATCAAGTGATCCCTTTTTTTCCTGACCAGCTCGCCTTCATCACTCTCTTTCAGGTGTCCTCTTTGGCTGGAATTAAACCCAGTCTCCCCCCACAACTGTGATTACAGAGGAATAGCTGACACGCTATAACCGATGACCTCTATCTCTCTGTCTGTCTCTCTCCTCTCCCTCCCTCCTCCCTTTTCCCACTCTGATTGGATCAAACCAATGACATCATGAACCACTTCTTCATCATCTCCTCCAGGCCTCAACTCAATAACAATGTCCCTCAACATTGTACACAATCAATCGATCTATCAATCAACCAAACAACCGATCACTCTTACATTATTCAGTGCACTTCCCATTTGAACGATTGACACAGTGCTCTCCACAATCAGTGACAGACAAGCCGGTCGGGATTCAGAGTTTCACGCAGAGCACCCCGCAGAGGCCCGACTTAACAGGACAGCCTCTCTCGCAGCAGGGGGTGGTGGATTTTCCACGAAATAGAAGGTACGCAGAATTATGGATTGGTTGCTGGATTTTTGGTTTCGGCTCATTACAACATGCATGCAAGGGCGTAGCGGTGATGTCCTTGGTTTTTACAGTTTGCATGTGTTTTTCTTCTTTATCTCACACCCATTCAAATCTGTCATTTTCCCAAATCTATTCCTGCAACAAAAGAGAAAAATAACCACACTTTTTTACAAATTTGCTGCTGTCATTTGTTCCTCTTTTGTCTTTTTTCAAGAGGTAGACATAAAAAATTCACCATAAATGACTGCAAGAAAGAAATATATTCATGTTACTAAATATTGATTGAGTTAAGATACTGGTTTTCAAGCTTTAATGGCCCTCAGGGAGGTTGAACATGACTTAAAGAAAGTGAAAACATGCATATCAAATACATGCTTTTATGCTGATGATTATATAGCACTTGGAAATAATGGAAATTTGCTGCCTCAAGGCTCTTTTTGAATAATGTAGCAAGCATGTAGCCCGAGAAGGGAAAATAACAATAATTTGTGTTCATGTGTTCTTGCAGCAAGAGGTTAAGTGTGGGTGTTTCATCTGTGGTCACCTGTTGAGAGGTTGAAATTCATTTGAATAAGATAGAAAATAGTACACAAGAGCTTTCTTTTCACTTTAATAGTAGCTCAAGGGCTTTTTTGTTGCAAAACAGGGTAATATTTCTGACATCCCTCATAAAAAGTTTTGTCCGAATGCACAATAACAACAATAAATCCTGCTGGGGGTTGTATGTTTCTGGATTTAGAATACCAACACTTGAATTATTTTTTCCTTCTGCTCTCACATGGATCTACCGTTTTTTTACCCAACACACAGGCATCGAACATGCCTGCAGGCGCACATCCCTGCACACACACCTAACCCCTTTATATAGACATTGTGACTCGTGGTTTTAATGAGGACTTGAGGCTGCTCTGTTTCATTGTCTGAGGTCTTCTGCAGAGCTGATTAGTCTTTCACTCTACCTACAGCTGAATTAATTCAATGATGGGCTGAATTATTTCATTCTTTTCCGATCTCACTATTCACATGACAAAAGGCTTAGATTTATGCGGAAGATATTCTCACTTCAAAACAAAGGGCTCATCCATTTTACATGTAACATGAGGAAAGACATAAAATAGAAGCTTGCGATGCTGCGGGGCTAAAAACGAAATTTATTTAAAGAGGGACTGCGGGGGAAATGCTTTCACAAAACCTGTGTAATTTGCAACTAAAATGTTTTTTCACTTTGAATTCTTAGATCGTTCTCCAACATTGCCCCCCAAAATGTAGTATTTTCAATAAATTAGACGTTTCAGTAATACCTTAAAAACTAAAATCAAATATTTATTGTGAGAGCTGACTCTGTCTGCACCATTTCCAAGTTTTAGTTTTGTGCAGAGCAAACACAATGGGTTTAAACAATGGAATGGGCTTCTGAGAGGTTGTGTGCGTGTATGTGTTAGCATAAATGTTAACTGTGTTCCTTTGCTTTCACATCTTTGTGTTCTTGGTTGTGTCTGTTTGCACTTGTGAATTCAAGGTTGTAGGGGTGAAATAGTAAAGTTTTGGCAAGTTGTGGTTGTTGTCTATCAGCCAGAATGCTAGTCTGTTTAGCCAAGTTTGCCAGGTTAGTCAAGTGACTGCCATGCGAATGGCCAAACAAGTCAGAGACCAGACCTGGCGGATCCCCTCATGACATTTAGTACTGTACAATGTACTGAAGCAGTTCCCAAGTTATAGTGAAAGTGGGCAAACATTAGTGTCAAACTGTATGCCAACATGTTCATCTGACATTAAAGCTGACATTGTCTGTCAGCTTTAAACGTGTTATTTATCAATTTTCAGGTTGAGAAACAAAAAACAGAATGGAAGGTGAGATCTTCAACTTAGAGGTGTTCAGGAAGCCTCACGCTGGAGATTCAAACAACATCAAAGCAATAACTGATGCTATAGAAGTGTTTTGATAGAAGTGCATAGAGAAGAGAGGATTGAAGCAAATGGTCAAAGTGCATGAGCAATGTGCAATCAGAAATTATCACCTAAAGTTGTGTTAACCAGTGATTGATGGACATCCAGGAGTGCACCAAGCTACCTAACAGGCCCACTACATCACTCCCAAGTGGGAAATGCAAAGTCTGGTCCAGCTAACCTGCCCCATTAATGAACGGCATATAAGCATGCATCTTGCAGAGGAACTTAAGTAGCAGTATCAGGGTATTTTTCATATTGACAATATGCCAGAATTTGAGTGACCTAAATGTCACAGGAAGGATTATGACCAATGAGCCTTTGCTGAATGTTTACATTTCTCAAAATAAATGACAAAAATGTTATTTTTACATCTACATTACAATTAAATGCTGTGCATTGTGCGTACTGTCACACCCATAAAGGGTTCATAACCATGTGTCCATTGTATAAACTGTAATGATTGTGTCAATGTGAATGATCAGTTGATACTTTAAATATTTTTGCCATTTTAATCAGTTTGCCATCGGTTGTTAGGGTTTATTTGAGGATACAGCCTAAACTAGAATGGCACTCACTAGAGCGCATACCTCCGCTGAGGCCCAGCAAGGCTCTAAATCAAGACTCATGCGTTACTCCCTGAGAATTAATCGAGAATTAATGCTGTGTACTGCCTTTAAAACTGCATGGGGCCACTGGCTTCAGCGAGGACTCATCAATAGCAATTTCCTTGAGAACAGAAAAGCAGGAAGGACTCAAACCTTTCAAACATGCACACTTATAGACAGACACGAACACACATACACACAAACCATTAGCATTGATCAAGACACTCTCTGTTGTTCTTGGCAAACATGATGACAGAAAAAAAATGGATGATCCCTTCACACAGACACACACACGCACGCACACACACACATGACAAACACAAAATGACAAACTTGCAGTCTCCATGGAGCGCCACTGGATATAATTCATGATTGGCTCCTATTGTTAAAGGCTATGTCAAGCACCAGCCTGTGAGCTCAAGGGTGATGAATAGCAAAATAAACAGATATTTACCCCCGATAGCTCCTGTTCAATTAAAGGGATACACTCCTGATTTTCAACACTATCAGCACCTATAATTGTTTGGTTAACGCTCCATAAGCATGGATGGTGCTGAGCAGTACCTCGACGTTCATTGTTGTCACATTTTAGAAACTTACTGCCCTCGTAAAAACTGCAGGCTATAGCAAATCAATCTTAGTTTGACAAAACAGTCACAACTTGCTTTTTTCTGGAGCTTTCAATCATGTCACACAGCCTCGTTCAGTCGAGTTTGCTCAGTGATCATGAAGATGGATCTGTTGTCACCCAAGTTAAATCCATAGCCGTTTTAGTACATCCGATCCATGTTGGCCTAAAAGTTCAATTCTCTCAGTATTGTCTCTAGGTTTCAACTCTATCACAAGGTGTTCATCAAAGGGATTTGTCATTTAAGCTATTGAAGTGACATGTCAACAATTCCAACTACAAATGAAGACAACATGATATTGTTGATCCCGAGGCATTCCCAGACCAGATGAGAGTTCTCCAGCGAGCTCTGGGTCTGGCCTGGGGTCTCTTCCCAGTAGGCTGTACCCGGAAAACCTTCTAAAGGAGGCACCAAGGACACATCCTAATCAGATGCCTGATCCACCTCAGCTGGCTCCTTTCAATGCAAAGGAGAAACTTCTCTACTCATAGCTCCCTTGGGATGTCCGATCCCTCCAGAGCTGCCGGTAAACTAGATTGTCCCCTTGTGGTTGGGTGGGCTCCTGCCCCAAGCCAAGAATCTGATTGTTTCGTACTATGCCAGAGTATGATTGCCCCCCCGAGTTTGTTTTGGTGCAGTTGCTTTCGCACACAGGTACACTTGGACTCACAGACTCAGGAACAGATATGGTAACTTTGTGTCCACACTAATCAAACAGTGTGAGTGATGAGAAAATGGAGCGTGAGATGGATGGACAGTTTGTTGCGGCATCTGTAGGAATGCGGGTGTTCTGCTGGACCGTTGTGGTGAAGAGCGAGCTGAGTCGGAAGGCAAAGCTTTTTCAACTTACCAGTCGATCTGTGGTCTGACTTTCACCCATGGTCATGAGCTCTGGGTAGTGACTGAAAGAATGAGATTGCAGATACAAGCGGCCACAATGGGTTTCCTTCGGCGGCTGGCCTAGATCTAGAGAGAGATGATCTTCTTTAAACCTTTAGATGTAAGGGAACCATCATTAATATTATCAGTCACAACCGTGCTTGAATACATCCATTTCTGTGGGTTTAGTGCAGAGACATGTCCAGTAAAGGTTTTGCCTAGCATAGCAACACAACTGGAAGCAGGGGGCAACAGTTGTGTTTTATTAACCACCTCTGCATGTGACAGTGTGCAATAATGGAAAAGGTGAAAATACAGTAGTTGCATTTAAACAATAATTAACTGCCTATTTAGTGAAAAACTGCAATACCTGCGCTGATCAGCATTATAAATTACATTAGCCTAGGCAGTGGTGTTGGTGCAAGCTGTTTTTAATGGATTTTTTTCAAAACAACATGAGCAAGGTAGAGGTAGGAGGTAGAGCAAAACTGCAGTAGAGCAGCAAATTGAAGACTTTCATTAGCAATAATGACAATGGGAAATAAGTTAAATTACAGCAGCTGTGATATTTTAAATCCTTTGAATAAACACTGGCAGGAGGTATAACAGACAGCAGAGAGCACTTGATGAAGGCAGAGAAGGGTGGGTGAGTAGAGGGTGTGGGGTCCACTTCAAATACCCATGATGGTGTTGGTCGCATGTGAAACCTTGCTAATGTTATTCAGCCTAGTGATCAGCCACAGCAGGACCCCTGCCACTGTGTGTGTATCTTTTTTCAACCTGTCGTCCCAGGCTCACTCATGAATAATTTATGATGTACCGCAGAAAATTACATCTTTAGAATCACAGATGAATTCACCAGGGGCTGAGGGGTGATGGGAGGAAGTAAAAAAATAAGAGGAAGCGAAGAGGAAGGCGGTAGCGAGAACCTGATCACCCACCTGTGTGTGTCTTTTGATATGTGTATGTAACTGCCTTTATATCTCCTTACTTCAGCTCCATCAGCATGGTTTCTGAAATGAAAAGGGGCTCAAACTGTAAGACTGGGAGTAATACATGAGGAGTGCCAGATCCAACACAGGTACACTGATCACCACCCATTAAGACAGAGGGCTGGCAGAGTAGAGTGGGTTATCCACCAGTTGCAGGGTTGATGGTTTGATCCCCCCGCCTAAGAAATTCCTGATTTAGTTTTTCTTCGTATGGCCACTTTTGCGGAGATGCTGGGTTATCAAAAAGCAAATTGAGATTTGTATGGATTAGCTAACTGAATATGTTGGGTATGTGTTTTACATCGTTGCTTTTTGACACTTCTTTCTGTAAAATTTGCTCGAGGAATTAAAAAGATGTTTAATTGAACAAACAACAGAAGCATTAATGGAAACTTTGATACTCCTGATCTCTATGGACACTAAAGGGCTGGCTATATTGAATGCATCACGCACATGTATTGTACTACAGGTGTGCTTGCCTACAAAAAAAGTTCTTGTTTTCTACGAGTATGATTGTCCTTTTGACCTACTTTTAGCTGTAATTTGTGTTCCGAGACATAAGCAGTCCATTTCGTTGAGTACAGTTGTATCAGGATATAAACCCAAGTTGTAATGACCTGTACTTTCCCTTTGAACAAATCTCCTCTCCTTTTTATTTCACACGCCTGTCTTCAAAAATGTGTGTAACCGCGTGATTACTACAAGAACTGACTCACATTCAGATGCATTACCGAGCATCCGAAACACTTTTCTTACATCCTGCCATCCTCTCTGGGTTTCCCTTCCGCTCCAGTCCACCTCAGTCCTGCTGAATAAATCAACACATTTACATGCTTTGAATTTAATGGCAGAAACAGTAACTCGGCTTATTTGAAACGGGGGCAAAAGTAAATTCTGTCACAGCTGTGTATTTATAGTACATTTCAACAACCTAATCTCGCCCAACTCTCGCTCTCTCGTGCTATTTGTGCCCTCATCATGCCAGTAAGTGCTTTCTCCACGGCCCGCTTCCGTGGTGCCATCAGTGGAGAGAGGCTGGTTGCGTGCGAGCACAGATGTGACCATCATTCGAGGAAGGGCTGTTGGTTACATCTTTTCATGAAACACTTTTTCATGACGTGTTTCTTTTTTTTTTTTTCTTGAACGACAGTCACATTCATGGAGGTAACAGCTGGCAGGCACCACACTGTCACAGACCGTTTTCCAGGAGGGATTTAAGGGGAGATTAAAGTTAGTTGGCATCCGGTGATTGTACCATGTATTATCCACACTATTCCCCCCCCCCCCGTTGATGTCAAGTTGTGTAAAACATTTTGTGTTTAACTTTAAAGTGGGTGTAAACTTTTTTAACAACCTCGTTAAATTTAGCTGATTAAGATTAAAATCATTTGTTTCTTTCTTTCATTAAAACTGAACAAGGTGTACGAATGAACAGCAACAACGAAAATATGCAATACACACAATACATTTAAGAAATGTAACGAATATGAATTCATTCAGGCGACTGTGCAGGAAGCTCTTTGAATTTAATGAAGCCTCTGTTGTTTGTCACCTTCCTTAGTCTGTTGAGAAACCGAGTGAACCGAATAGATCAGTGCAGCACATCTGTTCAGAGGGAGCTGCTAATGTAGAGTAAACAAAACCTCTGACAAATTGATCCTGGCTACAATCATGATAATTTTTGCTTTCTGGTGCATTGTTTCTTTGCTTCTGCTCTTTAATTCACACAGGTTGAGACTTTTTTTTTTTTAGCAACAGTTGACAATATTCATTTAGGTGGTTTTAGTAGTAGGTTTTTGTTTTACTCTTCATTTTAAAATCTATTTAAAGTTAGTGACCATCCAAAAAGTAATCCACACAAGGAATAGTACGCAGAGATACACAGCACCGGATACCACGGAAGCTAAAAAATGATCCGGCCCCAGGTGGGTGAAGAGCCAGTGAAGACATACCACTGGGTTGATGAGTAGATAGACAGCAGGTGGGCGAGTTTGGCAGGTGTGCATAATCAGCGGGGAGCCAGGAGAGACGAGAGGGATTGCCACGCCCCCGCTGCAGACACACAGAGACAGAGAGAGACGGACAGGAGCACAGGAGACACAGAGAAAGAAGAAAACAGAAGGTAACACCAGAGAAAATACAATGTGATCTCGTGTGATGACGTTTAAATAGCACAAGAACATTTGATGTGTCATGTCTATGCATTTTGAGCTTTTGGACATTGTTTGGATGCTCATCATAATCAGGTGCCCTTTGTTGACATGGGTTACCAGCAACATTATGTAACTTTTTTACCTTGAAATATCATCAAAATCATGTTGATGGTTCAGTGTCTTGTAATCAGCTGAATGGTGTCTCTATCACTTGTTTCTGCACTGTCACTTCAGTGAGAGGGTTGGATCACAGCGTTACACACATGTTTACTTCAACAAACAAGTTTTCCACACATAACATTGTTATGATGTAATGTTTTTTGTTCGTAGTTAGCACCTTCATTACGTCTGACAAATTGTTACAGACCTGATTTTGTATTTACAACAGTGGTGTTGCACTCAGAAGCCAAATCGCACAAATTGCCAATTTCTACATAATGTTGCTTTAACTCAACAAGTAAGTGTTGACTTTTGGTTTCACATGGGACACGAACGTTGGTGTCCTGGGTGAAAGTTCTGTTTTTGTTTGACCCATCCATCCACCCTGTCCTCCTCCATATATATGGACTCTCACATTTTTTTCCTACTTGACTTTCGGTGCTTCAAATGACACGTGAAAAGCAAAAAATGCATTGTGGTAATGCAAAATTATTTATATACTGATGTTTTTCATACAAATCTGGTAAGACCAGACTGAAGATACTTTGGCACGGCTGTCTCTGTTCTCTGTGACACTCTGATGTGTCAGCCGTAGTTTCAACAGTTGAAATATTTGGAAAAACTCATTACATTTTGCAAAAGAGAACGTAAGGCACCAGTTTTACAGATAACTACTGACTATATGTCAGTAATAGTTGCAGTGGGCCATTGGTCTCGAAAGCAAAATAATCCCCAAGAAAGTGTTGATGATAAACTTCACAATAAAAACTAAACAAAGAATGAAATATGTATCTCTTAAATCTTGTTTGCTTGCCTACAAAAGCAGACACTGAGACGAAACAAACTAGAAAAGCACTGTCCTTTCTGAAGCAACACACTGATAAAGCTTTTAACAATGCAAGAAGAAAGTATCTAAAATGTTGCTAGACGGATTCTTAGACAAATATAAGTATTAAAATGACTACATACATCAACAAAACTGAGTCTTTGCACTCGAGTGTGAAAAAGAAAAGTTACTCCATGGCCTGTTTCCCACAGCCGCACCAGCTGTGGGGCCACTTCATTAGTGTTACAAACTTGAGAACAAATATGGCAACAAATTAGTCAATAACACATGTCTGTATTTCTCCCTCTGCCCCCCCGGTTACCCTTCTGCTGTAGATTTATGTATCATTGACAGCCCTTCTCTCCTCACTGCGACGACAGACTGACAACGCATCAATCTGTGCTCCCAGCTGAACGCCGCGCCACAGAACACCCACAGAGATGCCAGACGATCGATATTCAGAATAAATTCTACCTTTCACTTCCTACTGGCACCGTGGGAGAGAGGGGATGGAGAGCACACGCACATACACACACGTATATATGTGCACTACACACACACACACACACACACACACACACACACACACACACACACACACACACACACACACCAGTGTTAGCGAGGGCAAAGCAGTGGACATGTCAGCGTGCTGCAGGCAGGCAGGCAGTGAGCAGAACCCCCTGTGGTGAAACCTTAAAGTGTCATTAGCTTCCTCTGTTGCTAGACACCACCTGCCTGGCTGCCATTCAGCATCTTACATGCACACAGTGTGCCCTTGAATGAAAGGAGAACACTTTCTAAGAGTTTATAGGAAATGTAAAAATCAGACGACATACTTTCAGCCAAATCTGTCTTTTATAGAATTCAGACTTTTGTCGTTTGCAGGCGTTTTCCTGTCGATACAAAATTTAAAAAAAGGGAAAATCAAAAATGACCGAACACACAACAATTTTCCTACAAGCACACAGGTTAACAGTCATTTTTAAACGTGTGCACGCACCCGCTAAAACTTCCATTCTCCGAACTGTTGTTTTTATTTGAGTCGCACTACTTCTCCGGTCTGAAAAACTTCTGCTTCCCTCTGCGTGCAGGGGATCTGTTATTGAAATGCACTCTCTTTCACCTCACCGCTGTCGATATTCTGTTTTGAAAAACGTTATCCGCACCCCCAAATATACATTCCCTTCGCATGGTTGTGCAAGACTTGAATTTCTGCAGGGATTGCTGCGTCATAACAGACAGAGAAGCTTACTCCAGCAAAGAGACAACTTCCTCAGCTCCTACTATTTTTTACTCAGCGCTGACTCATAAATGATTTTGTTGTGCTCGAGCTCTGTGCAGTGCGCGGGGGAGATGATTACGTGTTGGGTGTGACTGGTTCAATTTGACAAATCATCACCACCATGCTCTTTCAAAATAGTTTCTGATACACACATTCCTCTAAAATAAACCTCTAAAAATAAAATAAAGACAAATGTCCGGTCAGTACTGGTAATGTAGATTTCAAACTATATTTGTATTTATTTATTTATTTATTTTTGCTTCCTTTTTCCTAGAGAGATCAGAGTTTAAGTCCACGTCTCTCTCCTCAATATTATAAATGTGTGCCTAAAACCAATGATTGAAGTCACTCCACTCACTGTGACCTCCACGGAAATAGTTCTATAATGAGTGAAAATGCTTCAATCGAAATCATGTCATAAAAGTAGAGATATAATATCCACTGGCCATACCCGTTTTATATTATCATCCGATTATATTATTACTGATTTGTGAACGTGTAGGCGATTTGAGGGGGGACGCCATCCTCCTTTTTGGCAAAATGACCAAAATGCGTCCCCTTTGTTAACCTGGCATCCCTCTCCATGCCTCCTGAAATCACTAATAGGTGCACCACTGTGCAGGTCCAGACCCAGACAACAGTTATCAGTCCAGACCCGGACTGATAACTGATCAATTACTGTTACATTTTGACATTTTCTACTTTGCTGATTTTCTAGCCTGTACGGTACTAGCAGCCAGGGAAACTCAGACCAATTGCATGCGTTGTTAATCGCTCACACGACACTACCCAGCCAATCAGATATGTGTATTGCATCGCGATTCGAGTCAGACAGATACAAACAGACGAGACAAGACGAAAAAACAGAACTTTTAATAAAGAAATGGACTCTTTTGTTCATTCTTCCCACAGGTAGTAGTGTTTCAATCCTATCTAAATGTTAAGTTGGATTTAATTTTAATTATTTTATCTTATATTGTAAGATTATTAATACATTTGTATGTAAAATCTTAATCTGTAAGGTAACCAAATATTGTAGACGAGTAAAAGTCAAGTACCAATGCCTTTAAACTTAGTACAGTCTTGAATAAGTGAACTAAGTTTCATTCTACTTCTGTTAGTGGTTACAACAGAATAGTTAATAGGTAGAGGGAAAATATTGTAATTGTAATTGATGAGCAACAACTTCAAACAAAACAGTGCCGTGGTATGACTCTTCCCTTTTTTCCTTCTTCCTCAGCTTCCTCTTTTCCCCAAAGCACTCAACATCATCCCTCCTCTCCTCCTTTGATCCGAACAAACCACATCTGGAACAGTTCCCATGACAGGAAAGCCCGTAGCCAGAGTGACGACACCGATCACTCGTGTCTGGAGAATTTGCTGAGTACATGTGACATTCATACACATGAACACAAACTCAGCCTCAGCGTCACCTCTCCGTAACCTCCCTAATAACAACGACAGCACATGACAGTCTTAGAACTGCTAGAATAATCCCGGCTATAGTCCAGACAGTGCACACAGACATAGGTAACAGGTTTGAGGTGATGCTCCTTTGTCATTTGCTGCAAGAGAAAAGTTTTTGTTTAAGGGCCCAGGACCATTTAAACCACAGAGGTCAGACATAGGACAGTTAAAGAGATGCTCATGCTCTCAGTCTCTGTGGTTGTGAGGCTGATTCCTGCATCACAAGGACATGAAAGCGTTGGATAATATCCCAGCAGGGTCAAGAGTATTTAGCAGTGATTGAGTAAAGAGCAACACACAATTGTAATACAAGAACTGGTGGATGACGGCAGAACAATTTCTGGTTGCGTGCAAATAGCAGTTGACGTCTTAAGAATTATGAAAAAGAACAATCAACAACTCTAAAATCAAGAGTCAACAATAATAAGGCTGTAGTTACAGCAGGCACAGTGGTGCTTTGATCTCAATGCTAGAACTGCTAATGTGCTCACAGTTACAATGCTTCCATGTTGATGTTTAGCAGGTAAGATGTTCATATGGTTGCATGCCTTCATTTGCTCCAAAACACCGAAGTATTAGATAAACTGAGATGGTGCTAAAAATACAGGTTGATAGCTTGAGTTGTATGCCTCAGCACACCAGTCAAGCTGCTGTTCCTGAGCTGTGACATTTAATAATGGCCAGAAGATTGTTTGCAGAGCTTAATGACATCACAGTGAAGTTGACCTTTGACCTTTGACTTCCATCATTTTATCCAATTACACATTTGTGTAATATTTTGTTGTAATTATCATATGAATTGTTGAGAAATGGCCAAAAATGTGTTTTGTGAGGTCACAGTGACCTTTGACCTTTGACCACAAAATTCTAATCAGTTCATCTTTGAGTCCAAGTAGATGTTTGTGCCAAATTTGAAGAAATTCCTTAGATGCATTTCTAAAGTTGCCCAATTCACAAGAATGGGACGCAATGAGGTCATAGTGACCTTGACCTTTGACCTCTGACCACCAAAATCTAGTCAGTTCATCCTTTTGTGCCAGATTTGAAGAAATTCCCTCTACGTGTTCTTGCCGTGGGCCACAGATATCGCCAGCGCAGAGGCTTAAAAACAAAAAATACAACTTTTATAATGAGAATATAAAACATTACAATATATATAAAAAATTGGATATGAAAACAAATCAGAACTTTATTTCACCCGTTTTATATTCACCCGACTCAATAATATTACATATTTGCTGCACCAAAATGCCTAAAACTCCAAATCCAAACAAACAAATGAAACAAAAAATGCATTCATAGAAATTTATATGAATCAAGTAACTAGAGGCAACAAGGGGGAGACTGAGAGGGTTCAAATTTGGTAGCTCGCTTTTTACATCCACTAAAATCGAACTCCCTCCTTACGCTGGAGAAACAACACAGTTTGCACAGATAATAGTACAGGGATTATTACAAAAAGCCAAAAATCCAGATGCAGATTTCTAAACACCTGAAACCCTGTTCGCTCTCTCTGTTATGTTGCTCTCAGGTGAGACACACGAACTCTCGGCTCTGGCTTGTTGACGGCGCTACTGAGACCTCCTGAGGTGCTTCACAACTTTATGGAAACTTCTGAAACTTTCCAGAGCAAGAGAGAAGAAGGAGGAATAGCCACGGAGAGAGAGGAGGAGGGAGCGTGGGTGGGTTTGTGCACATTCGCTCAGCTTGGCCAGTCGGAAAATGAAGTGCTATTATATATGAACACAAGTCTGTAATATAAGCTGCGGTACACAACTCGCTTTATTTGTGTTGCATCAGCCGGCGTAGGCTGTCCTCCTCTCTCGCTGTGTTTATGCAACTAGTTATCAGATATGAGCCAGCCTTCTTATCATATTGTATGTCTTCAGGCTGTGAGTGGGTTCGCTCAAACTTTCCCCAAACTAAACGATTGAAACGGAACAGAAACTTTAAGTCCTCAAGACTCGTTGGCCGCCGCGTGAACCCCAAATGCTCAAATCCCATTTCTGCAGTGTGGAGAAATGGAAAAAAAAATGTAGGGAAGGAGATGAGCATGGGGGGGAGAGTGGGAAGAAAAGATGTTGGGGGAGGACGAGGGGGTGGGGGTTGGCATGCTCAGTTGTCTTAGTAGATAAGAAATAAGCTCATATAGCTTGAAATCTCCCTGGATGTGCTTTCAACAAGGTGCATAAGCAGATATAAATATATTAATGGGAGCAGCCTCCACATTTATTAAAGAGGGAATCCGCCATATTTCCGTGGTGCAGAGGATGGCACCCTGAGGGGTAATGAATGACACAGTGATTCATCTGGCTTTTGTGTGTGTTTGCGTGTGTGTCTGTGTGTGTGTGCGCATTCGGTGTGACTCTTTAAGACACGCAGACATCTGTGCGCCGTCATGGAGTTTGTGTGTCAGTCAGAGGAGCGCCAGATGTTTTGCCGCAGTCATGCTATCTGTCTGATCTGAACAGTCGTTCATTTTCTCGTTGTCATGTCATGGTCCCATTGCGTCTGTTTAATTAATACCCGGCGTTCACTCACAAACAAAGTCAAAGTCGGATGCATTAGTTGTGGTTTACTGAGAATCACGCCTTTTACTCTTTTGTCTCTTTGTTATTTTTCTTTCAGTTTCTCACCTCCCCCTCCTCACACAGGTTTTCATTTGTCTTTTGCAGCCTGCCTATAGGCTCCTATATTATTCATGAACTCCATATTGTTTTTGGCTGATGCAGAATACATGTTTTCGCTCCTATACTACCTACAACCCACATACATCTCCCCTCCAAGGCCTCATCTACGATTTAGCAAGGCTAAACTTGAGGATGACTGTAGGTTACTGCATTCATAATTAATGTTCATGCTACTTTCATCTCATCATATAGTCGGTCTATACTTAGAGATAAGGGGGGGTGGTGTGACAAAGGTTGTGATCTTAGTCGGCTGACACTGGCACCGTTAATACATATATTCACTGCTGTTCTCATTTACAGTTATTCGCCCGCTGATCCAGACTGGCAAACTGAAACACAGGTCAGTGCTGAGGCTTTGTTTCTTCTTCGTGGTCTGAGTAAGGGTTAAAAAATAAGAACACTTAAAGTTAAAGCCGTGCATTCGAAGTGAAAAATTAAGAAAAAATGTCCTCATTCTTCCGCTGTAAGAAAAACAAATCCCTTTCAGAGTGTTTAATTATTAGATTGTGAAATCAAATGATTTAATTAAATCCCGCAAATTGGATTTAATGAGATGATGAGACCCCCCAAATGATGCTGAATGAAATAAATAAACCCAATCTTGGACACAAGATTTTTCACTCATAATTTGAAAAGTTTTGTTTGTACAAATTTGAGTTGGAGGATTACAAATTCCTTCAAGTTCCTTAAAAATGAACCATTGAAAACATAAAGTTTTACCAGCTTGTGTTGAAATCCTAATCTACAAAGTAACTGGTAACCAGCAACTGTCTTCCTGGGAAATACATTTGAATTGTCTATTTCAGTAAATACCCAACTATGACATGTTTACATTTAAGTAGCAAATGCTTTCTTCTCCCTTAAGAATTATGACTCCTGTCATGGGAGCAAACGGGGAACTGGTGTGTGTCATGTAGTTATGGAGCCAAAAAGTCCATAAAGGGACAAGGTCTGTGGATGGACGGCGCAAAAAATTTAAGTTTTTAAAATTTGAGTTTAATGCAGGAGATTGCTTTTTTTCTTCCTGTTTCCTGTCAGCACTTAAAGGGTAACTCCTCTAACTTTACACATTAAAGTGTGTTTAAAGGTCTTGAGGAGTAGTACTGCATATGTGAAAAAAGTAATAGTCTATAAAACCTTTTGTGGCTCCACAGGAAGCTGCATGTAACCTTATAAATCGCCTCCAGTGATGTCACTCAGTGGCTATGCAGCATTGTGGGTAATTCAACTCAATTCAAAAAACTTTATTTGTCCCCGGGGGGCAATTTGAGGCACGTGGAGTAGTTGTACACAGATACAAAACAAGTTAGATAGAATAAAATAGACTAAATAAACTGAAAAGATGCAAAAGATGCAAAGGTGCAAAGTAGCATTGAGGCAGGTTGGGTTGTGCATTAAGAGGCAGCAACAACTTAGTGCAAACTAACTTGTTGGCAACAGGTTTTTGGAAAGCAGTCCACTGGTCTGTATTGTATAACATTGTTGGACTCATTATGGACAGTTTAAAGCAACATTATGTAACTTTCCTTCACCGTAAAATAACAACTTCAAACTAATTTTGATGAAACAGTGTCTTGTAATCGAGTGAATGGTGACTCTGTCTCATCACTTGTAACTTCAGTGAGAGGGTAGGATCACAGTGTTACATACATGTTTACAGCACATAACAGTTTTGTTTGTAGTTAACACCTACATTACGTCACACCTGGAAATGTTCTATTTGCGACAGTGGTGTTGCACTCAGAAACTATAGGGGGCGCCAAATCGCTCAAAACTGCTGATTTCCTCATTATGTTGCTTTAAAAGCAAACGATCAAAATCTGATACAACAGAACCTGAGATATCACCTTTGTTATTCCACGCATTCTTCTTCCTTTTCAAAACTCGGTACCCACATTACCCACAATGCAACCGAGGTACCCTTAATCACTGACCACAAGCTTTTCTACACCTAACAAGTCATTATTGTGCCTGTATTAAACCAAACCTGATCTATAACAGTGCCAGATCATTTGTAACAGAACTGGAAGCCACTGAGAAATTATGTCATGCTGCCAATAGAGCCATGGGATCAGAAAATGCCAGTCGGCCTTTCTAAAAGGATGTATTTGTTGTTTAATTAGGAGGGTTTGTTATGTATTTCCCCTGAAACCTGGAGTGAAAATCTGGGACTACAATGGGACAACAGTACTCAAATAAAAGCATAGCATCTCAGGCCTGTCATTACAGTAAATACTCCGCTTGAGCAAATGTAAATTTCTACTCATTGTGGCCACAGAAGACATTTCTCCTTTTAATAAACACATACGTATATGCAGCAGTAGTGCTTAAAAACCCGGTGACTCTGCTGCTATGTACTCTGCATTACACGCCTGGCTGGATGCATTTCAAAGTCTTTTGTTTGTATGAGTTTATAGTCTCTTTTTAGTAGAAACAGTCAGAAACAGACACCTGACAAGCTAACAGGAACATATTTTGTTCTTGAGACTCGGTGTATAATCCAATAATTGTAAAGAGCATCTGTAAGCAGGAACAGTCTGCGGCGTAAACCGTGTTTCACCTTTATTTATCCTGGTGAGAGGCCTTTCTCACAATATATTTGCTTCGTCATTTTCTTTAATTTATTGTGATTGACAATACTGATTCTCCCTCTTCCCTCACGGTGACCTTCGCTATCTTCTCTGAGTTTCTTCTGAGTGGCGGGACGGTGAATAACCTGCCCGTCTTTGAGAAGTTAAAGTCTACTTTTCCTACTTTCTGTTCCGTCCCTCAGCTATTTTTCTCACAGCTGTCTTTCTGCCAATCTCTTCCCCCTCTCCCCGGCTCTTGCCATCAACCCACCCTGATATTATAAGTCACAGAATTCTCCGCCAAGTAATCTACCTCATCAAATGTGATGATATGCAAATGACTTGATTATAACATGACAGCAATCAGCGGGGCCCTTTTTAGCCATCATCATATTGGATCTAAAAATGTCTGCCAACCTTCTCACATGCTGTACAGAATGACACTAACGCCAGGCATTAGTGAGTCATAATGCGTCGAGCATGATTATGCCTCGGCAGTCAGCGTGCGCTTCTAAGACGTGTATAATCCATATCATTCATGTCATGTAAGTACTTTGTATTTCTAGATGGAAGCAGATCAGAGAGGCACGTTCGTTTTTTGTTGCTTTTTAGAAATGAATTCTCAGAGTTTCTGACTTTAATTAACATCTCAAACAACAACAAAATGGGCAACATGGAGAGGTTTTCTGTAAGCCACCAAACATATAATTAAAGCAGCATTTATGCAGAGTTCATGCATGAATCATTTTCTATTAATCACCAACAATGTCTCACTGATACACTCTTTATGTGCAGGGTCAATGTCAGTTGCAAAGGTCAACTTAATTACCCTGTATCTGCAGCCTGATTTTCATCCACCCGTAACCTTTCGCTTCCCTCCTGACCCCGACGACCTCTTACACACCCCAAGTTTTGTCTGTGTGTGTGTGTGTGTGTGTGTGTGTGTTTCCGCGGGGGCGTGTGTGCGTGCTAAAGACCTGTCTGCGCACCAGACACCGAAGCGGTTTCATTAGGATTGCTGGTTCCCAGGAGGGGGGCATGTGAATAATTACCAATTAGACTGTTGTCAAGAGCCAGTGGTGGTTGCGGAGCTGTGGCAGCCATGGAAGGTTAGGGTGGGTGTGTGCATGTACTTGTCTGACATGAGTATGAGGGTGTGTATGGATATGTGTGTGAGGTTTTCTGATTACACTCCCCGAGCACTGGAGCGTGCGGTCGTGGCTGTTAAATACAGAACGTTGTTTAATCTAATGCTTCAGTCACTCGCTGGGTTTTTTGTCAGCTTTGTCAGCTAATTATAAAATAGCCACATGGATTATACACCGTTTTTTCTCTCTCTGTTTTTCTGATATCACATTCCCGTCTTTTCCTCTCCTCATTCTCTGTTACCACACCAAAATTAGCGTGTACGTGCAGGTTTTTTTATACGCAGGTAAACTCATTCACATTGATAAAAAACAAGTTTGCCTTTGTGTTTTTTTCTTGTGCGTCATGTTTGCCATCACGAATGCACCGGAGAAGCAGGGAGCCGTAGAAAGCAGCAGATCAAACACCTCATCAGAATACATCCAGAAGACTTTAAACTTGTTTTTAAAAGTCTTAATAAAATTCTGGATTTTGACACATTGTTTTTTCCGAAGCTGATAATGGAAGTTGCTAAAGGAGTGACGTGTCTTGCTTCTTTCCCATCTCTTGTTGAGAGTTAATACCGATCAGGCAGCTCACTAGCGTGGAAGTCTCTCTTTAAAGGGGCAATTTGTAAGAATTTTCGTTGAAAACAATCAAGAATCATCTAAATTAGCAATTTTTGACATTATGGTGTCTTTGTATTGTGTTGCAGAGATATCTACTGCTAACCAGCTAGCCCCAGCCCGTCCCGGTCCAAAGCTCCTTGTAAACACTAACACTCCCCTGGTCCTGAGCTTCTAGTCCAAACTGCTAGTTGCACGACTAACTGAGCTAACTAGCCAATGGCAGCTACAGTTAGCAGCGGCTACTCTGGTGATATGCTGCCCCCTATTTGTTTTGATATGATTCTTACATATTGCATCTTAAAAACTCAGCGCTTCTTGAACAGAGACAGATGAAGAAGTATGAACAAGCCAGCGTCCTTAACTATCATGGCGCCTGAGAAGGGGCGCAACTCACGTGTTCACCCGAGCATTGCGTTTTCATCACGGCTGAATGAAGCCGGAGCTGCTAAATACTCGTGACTACTGCACAATCAATTGATGTGGGATTACATGCCGATTCTAGACATTCACATCGCAAAAAACCGATGTTAGTGGGTGTTTTGTCCACTGTCAAAGGAGTATTTGAGAGCTTACACGGGCATACTGAAAGACATGTTTGCATCTGATTGAATAGCTGTGAGTGTTTGTAGATGGGACGCCATACGTAAGTGACCTTCTTGTGATTTAAAAGCCCATTTGCCTGCCGTGCCTGCGTTAGAAACAACCTGACCTTCCTCAATAAATACAAAACGCTCTCAGAGGTGTTTTGGATTTAAGTGTAGCGTCTAAGCTGAAGGTTTACCGACTATTAAAACTTACTTTATGATTCAAAAAGATGCACATGTGACCTTAAAATTGAGCTTTTTCCGCTCTTTATTCCTAGAACGGCTTTATTTGCTCTTTCACTTTACTGTTTATATACTCTCCCCTCCCTTCACATTTTATTGTGTCTGCCTCTTTGCTCCTGTTTTATTCTCCGTACCTGTATTTGCTGTTTTATTGGTTATCTTATTTAATGCGTCTCTTGTAGTTTAATTTTATTATGAAGCACATTGTAATGCCGTTAAGAAGTACTATAAAAATAAATTTTACTGTTAGCGGTATTGCTTTTCGGAGGTCTTGAAGGTTTAAATTGTGTAGCGGTGTGAATCAGATAAACCATAATCATAAAAACCAATCTCACAGTAGCTCAGAGGAGAGAAGAGCAGAAGAAGATATCCAGACTTTTTGTCTCTATATCTATATATGTCTTTACTGTAGTGCTATAAATGCCTCTACATCGGGCACATCATGTGGTATTATGTCTACTTTTTGAGTGATTTATTAGAAAAAAGGAAATAAGATGGCAGACAGAATAGGGCTTCTATAACAAACAGGTTCATGAGACAGGGCTTATTCTCCCAGGATGCACCTGCGTGGGAAAAAGGATTTAGAAGACGTGGGATAATACAGTACTGTCAAACTCACCTCGCTCCACCCTCTTCATCTTTCTTTTTTTTTTTTTTTTTTCGCATGTTACCCTCGGTTTTTCATTCTGCTTGGCTCGTTCCTTGACAGGGCGAGATGGGATGAGATGATAAGAGGAGAGGCAAGATGGTTGGATGATGGGTTGCCTCTTTTTCTCCCCCTGCTCTAACCTTGTTCTGTTCACCTTTATCTTGAGCTCTCCACACCTTTTGTCTTCCTCGTCTTCTTTTTCTTTTATACCTACAGCTACTGCGTTTCCTGACTCTCTCTCGTTCTTCTGTGTCTTGTCTTTCATCTTTTACTCCTTGCCCCATGAGATGAGGAGCATTTCAAAGAGGTGCGGAGAAAGATGGAGAGGAAAAAGCAAGTGTCAGAGGCTGTGCTGTGGATTGGGCTATCATAACATGTTACAATATTTCTCAATCTCCTGCTCTATTTTTAATTTTCTTTCTTTCTTCTGGGTTTCTCGTCTCTGTCCGTCTCTGTTCTTATCCTGTAGTCCAGAAAAACAATAGCCTTCGGTTTCACAAGTCACTCTCCTTGTCTTACCGATTCAGTCCCCTGCCTCCCCTTATTTTTGCTCCTGTTGTCTGTCCTGCACACCTTTACATACCACCTCCTCCTCTGACCTCCACTGCCAGGAAAAAGAAAAAGTGAGGAGTTATGCTTCCACCCCGTCTCTCCTCTGCTGCTCCTCTGTTCATCATCATGTCTGTCTCTTTGTTTGGCACTACAGCTGTGTCAAGCCTCGAGCAACAAAGACTCTGCCTAGGGTTCAAATAGAGAGGACGGCTGGGTGTTGTTTAAATTTTTTAGGCACACTATTGGCATGGCTCCATTGATGGCAGTTTGTTGGATGGCCAGTGCACCGACATGTCTTGTTACACTGGTAGAATGAGACACAGCAGTTTTTATTGGATTTTAGTGGAATTTCTTTTTTTCATGAATATTTGAATGAAAAACCACCATTTTTAGCGAATACACCGCCCGATTTTTTCAATAGCTCCCAGGTCGTTTGAGCCAACCACCCAAAATCAACTGCCAAATGTCTTGTTATACTGGTAGAATGAGACACAGCAGTTTTTATTGGATTTTAGTGGAATTTCTTTTTTTCATGAATATTTGAATGAAAAACCACCATTTTTAGCGAATACACCACCCGATTTTTTCAATAGCTCCCAGGTCATTTGAGCCATCAACTCGAAATCAATGCCGACATGTCTTGTTATACTGGTAGAATGAGACACAGCAGTTTTTATTGGATTTTAGAGGAATTTCTTTTTTTCATGAATATTTTAATGAAAAATCACCATTTTTAGCGAATACACCCCCCGATTTTTTCAGACACACTTAACTTAGCGACCAATTACAGAGACGCTTCGCTAAAAACACATCGTCAGGCAAAACAATCGGTTTCCTATGGTTAATCGTGCCCTGCATGCGCTCCTCTCCAGTGCACCACATCATGTTTTTCTAGCTGTTTTTTTTTACAGAAGTTGAAGTATTGTGAACTTTTAAGCACAAGGCACGGAGTCACACTGCTTTTTCCATTAATTACACATGACAGCCATGCTGTTTTGCCCAAAACACACTTTTCCAAGGTGTTTTTTTAAGTGACTGTGCCTGTTGCGACAGGTCTCTGTGTGATCGTGGCCTTTGACAGTCAATGCAAGTACATCAGCTTCATCAGATATGCTGAATTCCCTCAAAAAATTATTTTGAGTCTTTAAAACTTAAATTCCTTTTTAGTATTAGGTATACAGTATACGTATATAGTGATGTATAATGTATATGAAAAAAAACATTTTGTTCCATCTGACGAAATAAACCAAACACTTAGTAAAAAATTGTTAAACTGGCAATTATTTTAGATTCAAGTCAGAAACTATGAACATTGGAGTTTGATTCTGACCCAACATGCCTTGCCAGCTTTTCGTACTTGGCAGTTTTCGACACTCAGTGCTAAGGAGGCTTTTGATTCTTACAAAAAAGCAGTGAGGGTCAATAGGCTACTCAGTCCAACCTCACACAAAAACCAGAGACAGACAGAGAAATCTGCCAGGGACATCTTGAGTTAAAAGTGTTGTTTGTAATTTGGTGAGCGCTCTCAAGCTCTCAAACAATTACAAGGAAATCTTCCCATGAGAGAAACACACTCAGTCTCCATCTTCATTGCATGCTGTCAGTCGGCGTGCGCGTGTGTGCGTTATGTATACGTTAAAGACGGTACATTACTAAGGTGTTGCTCAACAAGATGTGAAATCGTGTTTGAGGGAGAAAATGATGAGTTTCTGTGAGTGTGTGTGCATGTGTGTGAGAGAGAGAGAAAGTACAAGATTTCCCCTGCTGGCTGAGCATGTCAGCCCTGTCAGGAAATGAACTCATCTCCCAGCCTCACGCCACCGGCTGCTGCTGTTCTCTCTCCTCTCCCGACTCCCCCCTCGTGCATGTTCGCTCTTTCTCCACACCTCTGAAATGTCCATCAAACACACAGAGAGACAAAAAACTCACACACTCAAATATAAACTTAACCACCCACGCAGAAACACACAATGCATGATACTCAACTCACACTTACAATCCCTTTTTTTAAATCCTACAAATCAAACATAGAATCACTACAAATCTGTGTAGGTTCGTGTGGTTGACATAAAAAAAAAAAAAAAGTGGTTCTTGAATTCTTATCAGGAGATTTACAAAGTGGTTCAGGGGATTGCAGATTAACATTTCCCAGATTAGAGCAGTGCAGTGGGTTTCTCTGACTTAAGTGCAAACCCCATTATGTCTCGCTACCAGGACAAACTGAGACCCAGTGACCCAGTCTCCTCTGAATATCTCGCTTACTCTCACTCTTTTTTCCTCTTCATCTCATGTCTGTGTACGGTCTCTGGTGAAAACATGAAATTTAAATATACTCAAATGTATTCAGCAGATTTGAACAGATATTTGTAGTTGACATCGAAAAAACAGTTCCCTGTAGAAAATCATGATGATGATGGTATATACAGATCTGTACACATAATCATATAAATGCAGCTGAAGTGGAATTAATGTACAGTGACCCTCATTCATTTACATGATAAAAACACCAAAGGAGGGCAGGGTCATAGCTACCACCGAGGACATAAGGTCATGTCCTACATAACCAGCATGTGGTAGTTTCTTACCTGATTCCATGTATTATATACTGAATGTATCAACATGTCATTACATTTAGTTTAAAACAATATGAAAGGATTCAGTATTTCCACACCTGACTTTTGTTCACAGTAGATGAAGGAATGAATTAAATTCTGATGTAAGAAATGAATAATGTACAATCAGTAAAATATATAATATGCACTATTTCTGAACGTAAATGTCAGCTAGACCTTTGTTACATATTTTGTTGAGCTGTGTAATTACATTATCCCAAATGTTTCCAACAATTTTCAAACCCAGCAAAATCCGTCATTTTGCTCAACATCAGGCTGTGTTTCATTTGCCTGTCGCTGTAACGTCCAGGGAAACATCAGATCAAGAGGAAGGAAAGTCAGTGAACATCACTTCACATGAGCGCAACATGACTAAAACTCTAATAAATGTCCTTGTCCTTGACAATTTCTGCCCGAGTCACGTCAGATAGATTTTTATGCACATTAGAGTACTGAACAGGCCTGAAATGTTGGCCTGAGTCCAACCCAGCCCAGATCAATCCAGCCTAAGCTGAAGCTCAAAACCCATATTAATCAGCATGCACAACTGTCACTGCAGTTTTAATACACTGTAAAACCAAATAATTTGAAAATACTCAATGTTTGTCGTAACTGATTACCTGAGAATGTTTAAGTAGCAGTAATAATGTTATTAAGTAAAATGGAAGTAAAAAAGTATATTTTCAGTTAACTGAACTTATATATATTAATTACATTTTCTCATATTTTTTAAGTTCGGCTTGCTGAATTCAATTAATTCAATGAAACCTGTTAAAATTGAATTCAACTGACTAATTAGATTAAGATGCATCAACTAAGAATGTAAAAAAAAACACGATATTATTTGTTTAATATTTTTGAAACAATAATGTTTCTATTTCAGGCAAACACCTGATCCGAACCCACATTCTGCTAGTTATTCTCAATTTTAAACTTTTGACAAAAAGCCAAATCACCCACCAGCAGCCAGCATGGTTTAAAATGTACAAGATACCCAGGGATGAACTCAGTGTTTGTTTACGAGGGAGATCATTCTCCCCAAAACATGATGTGTTCCTTTAAATGTGAGTCGGTGCCAGATGGCTAAGATCCAGATGTCTGTATGTTCAGTCCTGTTGTTTTGTATTGTCTGGGTGTGTTTTTGTCTGTGTGGGTTATTGTAATAAGTGAAAGTGTGCCTCAGTATTAGGCTAGTACCAGGAAAAAAAGCCTCAGTTGGCTGAACTCGATTGACCGTCCCAAAGTCCTCTTTCATTTAACGATTCCTCTACTGGATTTAGGGGCTGTCACTATCAATTAACCTCCCTTACATCAGTCACAGCTGGAGAGGAGCAAAAGGTTGGCGGAGGGGACGATGGAGGACAGATAGATCATGTGGTTGAGAATGAGGGACGAAAACAGAGGAGGAAAGTGAGGGGGAGAAAAAGACAGTGATACACACACACACACACACACATGCGCACACTCGAGGCTGACTGCTACAGTACCATGGATGGATGGATGGCGGCGGTGGCAGCAGCGGGGGACGGGTTGTATAATTTGATTTGGATTTAGTGTTGCTTGGAAGAATGACACAAATTCTACAGGGATTAATCCGGCTTTAATTCAATCTGGCCGCCACAGCCTGAAATAGCCCCGCTCCAGTCCTGCTGTTGCTCTGTAAAGCACAGCTGCACCTGGTGTGGGGTCCAGAGGCCACGCGTGTAGGTGTTTGCATGTACATGTAACTGTTTGTAAATGAGATTGTGTTAGAGTGTATTTAATTATGAATGGATTGGTCTGGTTGCCTGTACTGTATCTGTGTGAGGAACATTGTCAAATGTGTGTTTCAGAACAGTAACAGCAACATCCTATAATACATATACTCATATTAGGAATGGACAAGACAGCTGCCTGTGTTTGACTTATGCATGCACTGTCACAGTCTTGGAATTAAGTTGAATGCCTCATCTGATTACAAGAATATTCCAGTTAGAAACATCTGTGACCGGGGTAAATGGTGATGATATTCACTTTTGGCGTATTCCCACTAAATTTCCTGGCCTAGTTTTTTGTTGTCTTACTATTCATCTTTCTTTTACCAGGCTCTCCTCTGAGATTCTGCAAGTACAAGTACATCTTGTTTTTGGCTAAGAAAAGACATGTTTGCAAACTTGTCACAGTGTCTGAGGAACCAGCCTTTGATTAATTGAAAAGGAAAAAACCGTGTGTGTTTCCGTAGGCATTTTTTAAAAAAGCAAAAATTCAAGTGTACATTTGTAATTGGGGGATTGGAGTGTGTGCTTGTGTTTGTGTGTCTACTGTTGTACATTAGTTTGGTAGGCCTCTTCAGTGTTCGATGTTCAACCAACAGGGAACATGTAATACGTTATTTTTTCTTGTCTAACATAAACACACGCAGTGCATCTGCATTGTTTGGCTCTCTGCCTGCAGGCTATCCACAGTTCACTACAGCTTCCTCCTAAAGTGGTGGTTGCCTGGTGATTTGGATCCCACATCTGATGTTTAAACATTCCTAATCACAACTACTGGTCCCTTTACACCTGCACCTGTACTCAGAAGGCATGCGAAACTAACAATAATGAGAGTTTAGGCTGATAACAAAGCAAGAAACATTCTCAATTCTCTATTCTCTTCTGACTTGCATAAAATGGGTAAACATTATGCTTCGTTGGTCCTGAGGCTTAATAAACAAAAGAATGACACCATAAAGCAAGAGTACGAGCCCGTTGTGTCATAGCAGCAATGGACAGAACAAGTAACTAGGCTTAAATGCAAAACCCTGATGCAACCTGTTTATTTTTTTAGCTTCATGAATGAGGATTTCATCATCCTCACCTTCTTTGGGACTACCTTGACGTGCTGAAACATGAAATTCAATTCAAGCGCTCATTCATAAAAATGAATAGGAAAGATGAATCCGCTTTTGTGTTTTGATGTCTACCTGGAACCAAACCTCACTAGAATATTCCTTCATTATTCCTGAATTATTTCTACAGCCTTGCCAGTAGAAAAATGTAAAACTTGGTTGTACTACAGCAGAAACAGTATGTGTCCAGCAAACTTAATTCCAAACTGCATAATACAATTTTAATATCTTGAGGGCAAAGTCAACCCTTTTGGCCAGAATAAAGTGGAAGAGGAACGTTCTTGTCTTCTCTGTGAAATATTAATTTGAAAAAAGCAGTAAAAACCCCCAAAAATCTGAATCCTTTTATTCTCAAGAACATATGCAAGAAATTTGCCACTGTTTGCCCGAGGAGGTGGCCTTTGAACAGTGCACCAGATGACTTGTAGATAATGAATCAGCAACAGATCCGTCCAGTATGATGATAGATGACAAGATGAGCTATGATGTATAGTCTGGATACTCTTGCCACTGACTCGCTTAGAGATGGATTGATAAAGACAGGAGGAG
The DNA here is from genome assembly GCF_040436345.1 of Pagrus major. Taxonomy (NCBI): domain Eukaryota; kingdom Metazoa; phylum Chordata; class Actinopteri; order Spariformes; family Sparidae; genus Pagrus; species Pagrus major. The sequence goes on from NC_133230.1 coordinate 13,432,311, forward strand.
ATGAAGAGGGATAAATGGATGGAGCAAAAGATGTGACTAGAAACGGATATGAGCAATGCAGAGGGTGTAAAGATGCAAAATATCTGTTTTAAATACATCGGAGAGGGCAGATAAGGGTTAGGAATGAGGGTAAAGGGTTTGGGTTAAAGGTGCCATGTAGAGTTGTTCACCACTAGCGGTGCTATAGAGCTGAGTTTTGCACATATACGCACGCAAGCATGCAGGTGAAGCTCTACATATTCCTGCTGACTGCGGGGGTGGTTATGCAAATATTTAGTCCATGCAGGCTATAAATCACAAAGAAGACAAACAGCTGAAACAAATCAGGAAGAAAAATGAACAATCTGTTGTAAGCTAAGCCTGGGATTTAAATCGACTGATAAGAGGGTAAATTAAACTGACATTAACTTCTTAGGGCTGCAAACAACAGTTATTTTCATTTTCAATTAATCTGAACAAGGACTTCTTTGATTAATCAATTCATTGTTTGGTCCATAAAATGTCACAAAATAATATAAATTTGCATCACAATTTACTGAAGCCAAACGTATGCCAATACTGTTTTTTGTCTGCTAAAAGTACAAAACCCATCTGCCCCCTCAAGTGGTTGCCAGTTTGTTCAACTAGCTAAAGTTATTAATGCTAGCTAAAAATAACATAATATTGCTAATATGAGCCAGCTAATGTTGCTAAAGCTAACTACAGCTAACATTATTAGTACAATATGATGGATGCATACTGTAGAAATCAGAAACGTCAACATTTTAAATTTGTAATGTTTGTAAGGAAAAGAGATACTTTTGTCTACATAAAAAACTGTTATCAATATTGTTCCAGCTTTACATTGACCTCAAACTTGTTTTATATTATTTGACAATATCTATAATATCATCATATAAAGGGACAAAACACTATTGCCCTGATTTACAGTTGGTGGCGGTAGCAGGAAAAGTAAGATTGTAATCGATGGTTTAAAAAAATTAAAAGACTGTCTTTGGAAATGATTTATGAGGAATTAAATGCATTCAACACCTGTGCAATGCCTCGATGACACATGTAAGAGATTTTTACGCAAAACACTGAATGTAAACATGTTTGTTTACAAGTAAAGACTCCACAGGGTACCTTTTTAAAAATGAAGGTTAGGATAAGGGTAAAGGTAACTTGGCCGCAACATACTCATTTGAAAACACTCTGAGATAAACATCTTTGTAGAAAATAAATAATGTCAACACAACATGCTTAACAGTTACAAAATATACCTTCATGTAGCAGCATAAAAGGGTCTTAAATATTAACTACTGTTTCATTTTTTCTTCTATCTCAGATCAAAAGGATTCATGTGAAAAACAAACACTGACCCACATTCTTAATGGTCCTTTTTAATTCCCACTGGGGCCACTCAGGCTGAAAATATTTATATTTGCTGTAATGCAAGGTGCTTTGGATAAAAGCCTCCACTAAATAGCTGATATTATGTTGCGTTACTCACATTCGGATTCAGCACTGCCGCCACAAATTAGGACACTCATTATGACTCATTAGGAGTGAGTCTCACACTCAGGCGCCAGAGGCCTCATTTATAAAGATGAGCCTTATGATAAAATTTCATCATACCAATGTTTGTCTACAGGAATTCATCGCAAAGAACTTATTTAAGAATCTTGGCCTTGGTGATTAATTTTCAATGCTGCATGTCAGAGGCAGACTTGAAATATTTTTCATCACTTTTACTATTACCAATGCTGTTGGTGAGGGCGAAGTGAGTGGAGTACAAATCAAGATTCATGTACAATTTATCAGGCCGGTAAAGTAGAGCTGCACTACTTTGAGTTTAAAGTAACCAGTCCTAGTTCAAGGAACAGGCAACATTTCTCCAGGTAGTCGTGGATTCAAACATCAACCTTACATTCACCCTGATAAAATCAAAACAACATTTCTTTCTTTTTTCTTCAGTGCAGTCCCACACCTTAAAAATCAAACATGAAAGCCCAAAAGAAATAACCTTCTTCAGTATATAGACACATGGGTTCTTTCCATTTTTAGCTTCGATATCAACTCTTCTTTTAGCCCCATCATCAGGACAACGTTTTTTGTTGGATACTTTGGTTTATGTATCTAGCGTGCTAGCATGCTAATCTAATACAGTGAACATTTGAGACATTGCACCTTTTAAACTGTAAGTCAACTGTCAATGTTAGCATTTAGCTCGAACCACTGTGCTTAAGCTTGAATAAAACGTTGACAATTAATGTTTCTGCAAACCACAGATATGTTCTCATTCATACATGTCATAGGCTAAATTTCTACAACGTGTGTCATGTCAGGTTTAACTTACATGTTTATGACTTGACTTTCGTATCGGGGGAAAGGCTGCCAAGCCAATGACCACTGTTCAAGACCATGTTTCAGCATTTCTATGTGTGAAACCGCTGGATATAAGGGGACAAATATTCTGTGGTTTTTGTGGGACAAAAGCTGGTGATTGCTCAAAGAGTTGCTGGCCACAGTTAACTGTTTATCTTGTTTTGTCTATTGAGACTGTTTGTCATGATAACCTTTTACTCAGTAGATTAGGCAATTGACTCCAGCAAGCACTACGTTGATGAGCACAAAAGCTTGAACCTCCGACAGCTTTCAAAACAATGTCATCATCTCATGGGTGGAGTTTGCATGTTCTCCCTATTTCTGGGTTTCCTCCCGGTGCTCTGACTTCCTCCCACAGTCCAAAGACATGCAGGTTAATTAGTGACTGAATTACCAGTAGGTGTGACTGTGAGCTTGAATGGTTGATTGACTCTATGTGTCAGTGATCTGTCCAGGGTGTACCACGCCCCTTGACTAATGCCAACTGGGATCGGCTCCAGCCCCACACAACCCTGCAAAGGATAAGCAGTTTATAGATAACTGGTGGATGGCTAGACAGTCTTCTAAATATTTGCCATTTAGAAGAAGTAATTGCAGAACAGAATCCCCTTTAATTACTTGTGGTTTCTGTCGCAAACAGCACAGCAGTTTCAGAGCAATTAGCCACATGTCGCATTTCTCCACAATGAAGGTAATGAGGAAAATGTTGACAAATAGTCATAATGGACAAAAATGTGAATAAGAATTTCAGTGTCTTTGAACATCTCAAAAGTCATGAATGAATAAAATATACCGTCATTTATTAAATTGTTGTATTAAATCTTCAGATTGGAATATTTAGATAAAGTAGCCCTGGACTCAGACACACCCAGATTCACACCCTTCCTCCTGCAGACTGCCCTGCTGCTGCACTCTGCTCTCATATCCACTCACACACAGGCAGGTGGGCCTGGCCTCACCTCAGTGCGGTTCTGTCCTCTGGCCTGAAGCCTGCTGGACTGTTACAATTCATCACAACACACACACATATGCATGCACATTGAGATATACTCGCACAAGCTCTGGCCTTGTTTCTCTGAGTTTCTGATTGTAATCTCTTGTGCTGTTGGTCCTTGTATCTCCGTTGGCCACACCTGTCCAAAATCTGTGTGAGCCTGTGTGTGTGACATTACATTCACTCTTAATACCTGCACACATGCAGTAAGTGTTTAATGCCCTTTTGTTGTGGGAAGCAGTACGTCAGTGAAGAGTGTTAGTTCTGCATGGTTAGCTGGGTGACTTGGCATTTAGACTGCTGCTGATAGCGGTGCCCTCTGGTAAGGTGTGTGTGTGTGGTGTTCTTGCACGTGAATGCATGTGTTTGTGCTTATCATGTCCCATGGTAGCAAAAGAAAGACAGCTTGTAGAGGAGACTGAGGACGCCCATTAGCGTTACAGCCTGGGGATTGTATGATTATAAATGTGGGTGTGTCACCATAGAGAAGCAGGTACTAATTTGTGTGTATGTATGTGGTTTTAAGCATGTGTATGTGTGTGCATGTGTTTTTATCCAACTGCGTGAGCTTTTAGCCTCAAACAACCAATGTGACACATGAGAGCCGAGTCTTTAATCTGAGATTTGACTCTGAAAACCAAATTTCGAGAATTAGATCAACTTGATCTGCATTTTTTAACATGACTTGCTGCCTAAATTCAAATTAAGCCTAGTTGGTATAAATTAAACCACGGTTCTGCAGCAGCACGGCCTATTTCTTGCTTCAAATTTATTCAGACATTGATTTTGGTGAATAGTTTTGGGAAAAATTTGATGTTTCAGAACAGCTGCCATGTTTTTTCAGGTTGCAAAGTAAAATCACAGCACAGTAATTGGTGTGTTCATCCAATTATTTTATCTTTTAATACATGTTTTTTTTAATTTACAGGGACTATGCACATTGATCAGCATGTGTAAATGCCCTAGTGTAGTGCAAAATGTTTTATTTTCATGTTGTTCCTCGACCAGATGTTGAATTAGCCATTTTTATTCATAATAAAACAGACGGCATGTAAATCCAAAACAAGAGAAGTACAAAAAAAAAAAAAAACACAAAGGCTGGTAAACAAAGAACTGAAGGTAACTAGCCCCTTGAGGGAAGTTGTGATTCATGATTCTCTTCTTTATAAATCAAACTGACCATAGTATGAAACTGTTATGGCAACATCTTCATCAAAATATACTTTTGCACTTTTCTGCCCATTAGCCAGTTCCCTCTCTGCACAGCTGTAGTCCTCAACTATTCCCACTTGCCGCATGAACATCACTTCAATGCCCACCTCCCCCTCATTTCCCTTCACCAATGTATCTACATGCCAACTAGCCCTCGAGCAGATCATCTATTATGCCTCTATAGCAGAAGAAATCCAACCTGTTACTGTTGTGCCTGCCTGTTAGTTCATGACCTGTTTGCTTGTTTCGGTTTGTGCCTGGTGGACGACTGATGAAGACCATATAACTGCAACATCCCCTGTTAGACTTCTCATGTGATGCCTCCGTCTCTCTTCTAGTCTGTCTCCCAATACTGACACTACAGGAACAAGGACTGCAAATTAGCTACGGCTAAGTCCCATTGCGTTGGTTGCACTTGTTTGAAACTAACAATGCCTTGTTCTGTGATCACTGTTGAATAAATTAATAAAATAATGCTTTAGATAATAATTTGTGTCTGACTTTTCCACCATAAGGTCAGTTACTTAGTTACTATTTACATATCTACTTAATTATTGCACTTAATATTTGCAAATATTGTTAATTTCAACGCAAAAGCATCTCTATTATTTCAGAAAACAAGACAACATTTCACAAAACAAAACAACATTATAACAACATTGCTGTGTTTTCCGAAATGCTGTTGTGTCTTTCGGAAGTATTGTTGAGTTTTGTGAAAAGTTGATGTCTTTTCCGAAATGTCATTGTGTTTTCCAGCATGTTGTGTTATGTTAAATGTCATTGCGTTTGCCAAAATGTTGTTTTTTTTAAATGTTGCTGTATTTTGCAAAATGTCATTGTGTTTTCAAAATGTAGTAGTGTTTCATGAAATGTAATTGTGTCTGAAATGTTGTCGTTTTTTTTTAGATGTTGTTGCGTTTTGACCCTCAAAGCCACTGTAGGTCTCACTCACAGAACGTCCTCACATTTATACTTGAACATAATCTTAAGGTCATATTAACCAGTGTGCTCGAGTTCAATTCATAAATGATGCTGAGCATCAAAACGAATGAGCTTTAACAGAAGCTCATTTGTAACTTAACCACCTGCAATCTGTAAATCTCAAATCAATGTACACAGTGAAGGTCAAACATCCAAGTGAACGAGGTAGAAACACTATTCTGTGAAGGGGGACTTTAAAACATTAAAGAAAAAAAATCATGAACAACTACTAAAAGCAGATAGGAAAAGTGTCAATACACACCTACATTGAAATAACATCTGTGTTTATATCAGCCTTATCACCATGTTAGACAACAGTGAGTTGAAGCAAATCTCCCAGTCCTGCTTCCTTCAGCCTGGGAGCTGTGTTACATCGCAAATTATACCAAGCCATGGTGACTTCATGTGTGGCCTGTGGGACATACCAATGTCTTGCTGTGTGTGTGTGTGTGTGTGTGTGTGTGTGTGTGTGTGTGTGTGTGTGTGTGTGTGTGTGTGTGTGTGAGTGTGAGTGAATGTGTGACCTGTGGGATGCAGTGCCATGTAAATGTTTGTGTGTTCAGTTCCAGGAGGAGCCGGGCACTTTCTATAATGGCTATTGACAGCTTTAATTGAAGCTGTGCTGACAAACAACCACAATCCATCCTCCTCTCCATTTACACCGGTTAGCCTACGCTCCCCTGCCGCCATAGCGTGCGTGCGTGTTTGTTTGTGTGTGTGTGTGTGTGTTTGAGGAGTCTGTCTCAAACCAGCTGTTGCTTGTCTGATATGGTTAGAGGTCAGAGAAGTAGTTGTGTGTGTTGAGCTTGTATACAGGGAGTTGAGTGTGTGTTTGCTCTTTTGAAGTCTTTGTTACAGATGTTTTGACAGGTTAGAGGAGACGAAAGAAAAAGACAGTAAAATTGATTTGAGTGCAGAAAATAAATGTTTAAAAATTCTTTTTGAAGTCTGGAGCGAGTGTCAAAAACAGGAGCTCGTCTACTCCCACTTGACTGTGTCAACCTGCCTGTCAGCTTCTCGTCTCGTTGTCTCTCAGTCTCTGTGTCTGTCTCTGGCATCTGAGGTTCACACAGAGGTCACGCAGTCCTGTCCTGTCTATCCCCCGAGTGTGTTTGTGTGTGTGTGTGTGTGCGTGCCGCTCACGCTTCAGTAAGTCCTCGTTACAGGTGTTTGGATAAGATAGGAAGGAAGAGCGGGACACAAAAAATAAAAAGATGCAAAATAGTTTGAGGCGTCGAGGAGAACTCTTTTTGAAATCTGGGTCCCCAGAGTGGATGTTTATAAAGAAGCGATGCAGACTCAATGCTGTCAGGGTTCATATGGAGTTCAGCCATCTTCATGCTGATTTCAGCTAATCTCTTGCTCCTCTTCCTCAGCCAGAAGACATTAGCAGTTTTGACAACTGTCTTGTTATTTTTTATCTCTGAGGTTCCATCCAATTATTTTTCGGATGATACGTTTTTTAAGAGAAGTTGGATGGAACATTTAAGGAAGTTTTCACACTCTTTTGAAGGAAATTTTCCTGCAAAAATTAACAAAAAATTATGGATGAAATCACATTTGTGTGATAAACAATGACGCGTGGTTTGATAAATCGCTAAAGTGCTCTTTGAAAACAGCTCAAAAACGGGGTTTGGATGTCCTTGAAATATCTTTGAAATGTCCGCCAGAGCTTCAAAGAAGTGTCACGCATTGTCACCCGATCTGATTTTCCTGCCAAAGTTATTTCATTAAAGGAATCAGCACGAAATATTAAAGACATGAGGAGACAGAAAAGCACAGAAAAATAATTCTTCAATTATTCTTTTTGTCATTCGGAAGCTTTTTCTCTCACCAACGCCCCAATCTAACTCTGTCTTTGCAAATCTCAAAGCTTTTCTGACAACTTCCCTGATGAGATAAATACTGTAGCCGATGTCTCTGTCAATCTGGTTTTCACGCCAGCTTCCCTGTCTTCTTGACCTCTCCTTCTCTCTCTCTTTCACTGCCAAAATTCCTATGCACCTCGCATCGCCAGCCGCCACAGTTTGATGCTCCTGTCCTCCCTCTGTTCGTCTTTATCCCACCTTCATCTCTGTCTCTGTCTTTCCATCCATCCATCTATGTGGCTCCTCGGGGGGTGAGGGCTTTGAGGCTCTCCGTCCGCTCTCCTCTTCCACAACCGATCCCGTGTGAAGGAGAATCATATGGAGGCTTTGAACGGGATTCTGCACTGCTCTGGGTGCTATATGTTATCTCTTTTCTGTGTGTGTGACCAAGAAATGCATTCCCCCCGGAGCTCACTAAAAACTCCTGCGCTCAGGCATAAGGTACCCGTGCACCGCCACAGAACAGGAGGGACCCTCGGGAGGACTTGTGACAAAACACCTTCCTCTCCTTAACATGTCCACTCATTTTCATTCAAATCCCTCCCCCTTCTCCCCCCTCTCGCCTCACCTTCTCTCTCCACTGATGCTTTGTTGCTGTCTGAAAGGAAATGAAATGCTGGAACATGAAAAGGAGCTTCTCGTCCTGAAGTTGGACTCGATCTCTCTCAAGTCTTGCTTTCTTTTTCTACTCTCGCCATCCTATTCTCCATGTCTCCTTCACACATTCTCCCCGTTTTATACTTCAGATATTCACACACTTCTACACATTTTGCATGTCTGTCTCATGACTGTATGGAAATTAGTGGCAGCTCAAAATATTTGAGGTTAATTAAATCTTTCATTTAACTAAGCAGGGTAGGGTCTATTTATTTTTCTTACCCTAATTTCTTATGTTTTATTTTAGCCTTTCTTTATCATATACAGTATACAGTATATAACTAGGCTGTAAAGTCAGTCATAGAAACAATTTTGACACTTTGATACATCTTCCTTTTGTTATTATTGGGGTATAAAATTAACCAAATTCTGTAAACAGAAGTCGCAGTTTGAATTTTTTATATTTTCAAAGCTGTGTAGACACGATAAGCACTGTGAACTGCGCTTGCTGCTGCGTTACGGGCCGAGTCAGTACTGAGGGCCCAGCTTGATGCTTACAAAACATCAAACAACAAACCTGTTTTTTAGTGCGCCCATTACATGAAGATGTTCAGAGATGCTGTTTGGACTTCTTGGTGAGCTGAAGTCTCAAAACAAACTTGAAAAGCTCAACAGACAAACAGGACTAGAAGTTAAAATAATCAGAATTCTGTGAACAGTGGCAAGGTGTTGAATGTGGGTAGTAAGCATCACCTAAAGTATCACTGTCAAGCACTTAATTGTCATTGCCTTCTCAGTAACACTCAGGTTCTTGTGGTCCAGATGTGCCACAACTGAAAACAGTACTTGATAGCTGTGATGAACATAATGAACCATCCTGCTCATCATCTTGTCTGTTTCTTTGGGCACCACAGTCCTAATAATAAAAAAAAAACTTAATACCACTCCAAACTGGGTGTTGACGATAACTGCTTCAATAGAAGTGTTACTTAAAGGGTAGGTCCACCAATTTTACACATTAAAGTGTGTTTACAGGTCTTGAGGAGTACGACTGTATATGTGGAAGACAAAAGTAATATAAAGCATTTTGTGGCTCGAGAGGAAGCTGCATGTAATCTGATAAATTGCCTTCAGTGATGTCACTCAGTTGCTACATTGTATTGTGGGTAATGTAGGCACTAGGTTTCAAAAAGAAAGAAGAATGTGTGGGATAAAAAGGTGATATATTTGCTGTATTATTTGCATTTGTTTTTAAACTGTCCATAATGAGTCCAACACCTACATTACCCACAATGCAACTTGGCCACTGTGTGACATTACTGTAGGCAATTTATCAGATTACATGCAGCTTCCTCTGGAGCGACTAAAAGCTTTACACTACTTTTTTCACATATGCAGAAGTACTCCTCAGGACGTGGTAACACATTTCAATGTGTAAAATTGGTGGAGTTACCCTTTAAGTTGTCTTTTATGACAGCTTTGCCTCTAGGCTGGGTCTGCTGGGAACTTTAAACCCATTGAATGTTCAAGTGGCTGCAGAGCTGTTGTCTCCTCTTTGACAAACACAATCTCATGCGGGCATAATTCAGCCGCGCCGAAAAATGGCCTAGTTAAATCAGGCCGCGTTTTGTGGGAATAAAAGAAGTCAATGAAGATCCTCACAAAGATGCGAAGAGTCTGAAAGCTGAGGTCTTGGGACTTTTGTAAAAGCAGCTTTATTCGGCGCTGTGCGTGGTTGGCTGCCTCAGCCTGACCGTCGTCCTCTCCTCGAACTCACAGCCACCGACCGCAACAATGGAAGTCTCGGCGGGCAGCAGCGATAGAGATAGCAGACAGAAGGGAAGGAAAGGGAGCCGCAAAAGCGAGGTAGAAGAGGTGAGAAAGATGCAGCAGACAGAATAAAAAGAAAAAGAAGCAGCAAACACGAGGAAGAGACAGCGAAACAAAGAGAAAGAGGGCGCGAGAGAGAGAGAACCAAGGTAACAACAGCATCAGAAATGAGCAGCTTAAAAGCTTAGCCGGCATTAGAGACGCCTAATTTTCCAGTGAAACCTTCTCAGCCTCGGCTGTACAGCGACAGGAGGCGAGAGCCTTGTGCCCACAGAACAATAAAGCGCTATTTCATCATTTGTTTCTCACTCCACTGACACTCATTCATTTATTTATTAATCTTGGCCACTGTCATTACTCTGGTCTCCGAGGTATTGAGAGAGAAACAATAAAATTGTTCAGAATGCGCAACAACAACAGCGGCAGCAAACTGATATCGAGGTTCTGCTAATCAGAAGTAATTCTGTCAAGACTTCCAAACATTAAAGCATCAGAGGGATAACCTTCTGATCCGCCTGCTCACATCAATGAAAATCTTCACAATGAAGTAAATTTAAAGAATTCTTTATTTCCCCACCGATTGTCTCTTCTGCGAGTGAAGCTGGAGCAATAGAGACGTTAACCTGGAGGCAGTCTCTCGGGTGATCAACTCTACTTTTTGGTAGAAAGAAGCTGCAGCTGATCTTTGAATATGCTGCACTATGGCTCAGCGGTATATGAAGTATGTCTGTGCAAGTTAACACGCTGCCATCACTCTTTTGTGCTTTGCCTTCTTTTTTTCTCCCAAACCGAGAAAAAAGATGTCTAGACTTCATAATAAAATATAGAAATCGCTGTTTGGGTGCCCGTCTGCTCTTGCAAAAGCAGAGGCTTTTCTTACATCATCTCATTTCTAGGCACATTTTCTGAGTGAGACTGTGAGCAATGAGAGGAGGAAGTGAGGGAAAATGAGAGGAAATGAATTGATGGAGAAGGAGGGAAGTGAGAAGGAGATAAGAGGTGAAATGAGTGAAGATGAGGGGGAAGCAGGAGAGGAGAGGATCATAGATTAGAAGTCCCCCATCCACCGATGAGGCAAAGTGCGTTTGGCCTGGGAGGCTCAGATGGTGAGAAATGAATAAAGAAAAGACCACTAGAGAGTCTGAAAGACTTATTTTTTTTTCTTTTTCCACGAAATACAGAGTCCTTCTCCGCTCTCACAAAAAGGAAGGCAGGAGGGAGGGTTCACCAAAAAGTCACAGAAAGGAAAAAAAGAAAAAAAAGTCTGGGAAGAAACTGCCAAGACGGTCGAGAAGAAATCATGCACATGTACGCTCTCTAAACTTATCCCTCAGTAAGAAGCAATTATCAAATCTTTATCTGCCAAAAACTTGTTTCATAACCTCAAATTTACCTCCTCCTTCTCATTTAGCCCCAAGCAACACAGTCAGGATGAAGTCATACGTGATGGTTGAAACAAAGCAGAGTTTAGGAGGGAGGCAAGGGAGATGGATCAACACACACGGCATAGAGATGCACAAACTTAGCCACTCATTTTAATGGTTTTACTTTGGCCGCACTCACAATCAACTCAAATTAGTATGTTGTCGTATCAGATTAGTTTCATTTCACCCTGAACTTTTTTGGAGTTCAGGGTGGGGTTAAAGAGTCAGGTGAGCTCTGCAATGAGTACAGATAGAAGCTCCTGACAGCACACAAGCGGCGCAACGGCTCATTTTACCCACATTATATACATAAAAATGCACTTCCAAAAGTGTATTTTCACACCTCAAGTGTATTTTCTTCCTTTTTGATGTGCATAACTCCAACATTTGTTGCCTGAGCACAGGCCGTGTAGACACCCACGGAGAGCTGAAGCTGCTGCTGCTGTGCTTCGTGCTGCGTTCACTCGGCAGGCCGTGTCGACTTTGTTTCCCTCTCTGAACAAAAACAAGTTATTTTCTAAAAAGACGAACTATTTCTTTAAGCTAAGTGGTCGGATCATTGTTCAAATGCACATCCTTAAGTGAGCAGATGTTACAGCAGTTTCTCACTTCAGGTCAGTTTCTGATTCTCTTTCTGCTCATTGTATTTTACGCATTGACGATCAGGTTAATGGCTTTGGCCTATTGTATCTGCGACACAGTGTTTTGCATCATAATTCAGAAAGCTTTTAACTTAAGATATACACTAATGAATATTGCGCCTGAGCTCACAGTAGCACTTCCAGTGACCAGTGTGGAAAGCTCCAATGGTAAAAAATACTCAGTGAGTGGCTCTAATGATTTAGTACGCTCAGTTCATCTCAAGGATTTGATGTGAAAGATTGCTTTGTTCGTGTGCTGAACACCTCTAATGGTGGCTGCAGAGTCTCACATTGTCTCACATGCAACAAACTGCTGTGTGGAAATCGTAGCTGAGATCTTCGTCACACTGTCACGGCATTTATATGAATCAGAGCTGAAAAACCCTTTGAGGAAATTAGAGGATAACAGATCACCGAGTACATGCTGGTTTGGTTGCAGGAGGGTGAAGCCCTCAAACAGGTGTGCTAGATGAGGACTGTGTAGTGCTTCTGTGATGTTGCTGCTCTAAAACCTGAACATAGACATTTTGAATTTATGTTGTACTATGGATGACCTTGGTAAAGAATGATGCTATAGTCGGAGGGTGGGGGGGGGTTTATCTCAAATGTCCACATCTGTTGCGTCAGGCCGCAGGTTCTGGTGCAATGACAACATGATGCAAATACACAGCGATGAGACCACATGCAACAAGCGTGTTTTGTCCTTTTGCTGTCCCCAACATCCTCTCCTTGAGGCCATGCACCTGTGCCTCAGTCTAAAACCCCCAGCCTAGACGAGACAACAACACACACAATGAAAATATTTTCATCATCTCTGCTCAGCGACATGCCTTTTAGGGGTTTCCGACTGTGCTACAGGTATGGCATTTCCCAGCTGACATGTCTTTAGCTGGCATGTGTGTATGTGTGTGTATTTGTAAGTGTGTTTGGTCTGCCTGGCAGTGTACAGTACCCGGGGCCCACGCGCTCGTTTCCCCGTTTCATTCTGTCGCCGGCTGCAGTCCCAGCTCTGTTTTCATGGCGACCTGTCAGATTTGCACTAATCCTCGGGATGAGGATGCCATGTTGCCCGTGGCGCTCCCCTTCTTGTTTCTTCCTCTTCTGCACTCTGCTTTACTCCTCCCTCTCCGTCTTCCCCTCATTCGTCTTTACTTTGTCTGTTCTCACTCTGTCCCTGTAATCGTGTTTGCCTGACAAATCGGGGCTGTGCAGGGCTGTGTTGTGTGTGTGTGTGTGTGTGTGTGTGCCTACAGCATTCATGTGTGGATAAATTGGGTCCTAGTACGATTTCGTCAGAATGTGTGTGACAGGTGATGAAATTGTCATAGCGTGCACACGTGCTTGAGTGTGTCTGTGTGTATGAAACCTGCCACCTGGTTGACTCTGCTGCTGTCAGGAGCTTCCAGGGCCAATTAACACTTCCCCAGCACAGTGTTTTTCCTCACAGTTTATTTCATTAACAAATTCAATGTCTGCGCTGCTACATCTGTTTTTGCAGAGAACAATTTGTTCCAAATTTAGACTTACCTGAACACCACCAAGCGATACATGTCACGGAAATTATTAGTTCCCTGAACACTCATTGCGCAGGTAATGAAGCCTGGTGGAAGTTCAAAAAGTTGAAACCTGTGTTTACCATCTATATGCTAATGTGTGCAGCCAGATAAACGTTTTAATAAGTCCAAAATAATTTCAACTTTCCAGGATGTGACAAAGGTATCGAAAGCATCAAAATGAGCTCCTATAGGTGCGTACCATTAGCCACCAGGTAAGTGCTAGGATAACTTGCAATTTTCACTGTGCAGGTTGCTACCTCAGAGGTTGTTGTTGTTGTTTCCTCTCGCAGACATTGAACAGAGTCATAAGCAGATAGTGAAAGAAGAAGATGGCCACCTGAAATAGGCTTAGTTGAACCAGACTATCCACACAGCAGCAGGGCACACAGAAGAGTTGGTTACCTTGCTGTGGAGCTGGAGGTTGGAAGCCTTACCTGTCGTAAGCAACTCTTTTCTCATCGCACAGTTCACCGTGGCGGCTTCTTGTGTCCCGTCATTCCCTGCAAGAAACCTCATTTCCTGATGATAACGAGCAGAAAATAGACACTGCCTTGTTTTGTAGGTGCGGTCACATTTGCCTTTCCTGTGGCTGCTTGATACATCCCTTTGGGAGAGGAAGTTGTCTGGGTTTGGGTTTGTGCTTTAGTCATTTCCTGTTTTATTTTGGAGATTATATTCTCATGTGTCATGCATTACTGTCCATTTCCTCTTTGTCTTTTTTTACTGCCATTACTGCTCACTTGTGTTCCATTCCTTAATCAGTTCCTGTGTATTTAAGCCTGTGTTTTATCTCGTCTCAGTGCCTCTCTCCGCTCTGCTAACAGAGAGCAACACATTAGTTGAGAAACGGAGTCCACCTCCACCACAACACAGACGTTCATCAGAGCCACTTAAATAAAAACCATGAAGCAACAACAAATCTAACTTGCAAAAGAAAAGCTAGATAAATAAACTATAAAAACAACTAAATGTTAAATTTAAACACTTATTCAGATCATAGACACATCACCCTGACCCTCCCTCAGAGAGAGAGTTCGTTTTTCTGACCCTGGCACACACTCGCAGAAGGCCAGACATGCAGACTGATGTCTGCCAAATGGCCCACTGGCACCAGCTGTAGCTCTCTCCCGGTCTTTAAGCTCCTGGCCCTGATGAGTCGGTTTGAAGCAGCTGCAATCAACCACCCACTGCAGGAGGGCGAGGGCAGTACCTGGAGAGGCAGGACACTGTGAAATAGTAGAGCACTGAAGGAGAAAAACAACACAACATTAGGGCATGTAACACTGCTGCACGATAAAATAGTAAGATGCTATCAATGAGATTAAACACATTCATTGTAGTCCTGTGAATCCTTCTGCGAGCTAAATCCGGCATGGGAACGGCAGGATTCGCCACGAACAATAAAAACTAATACTGTGAATGTACTAAACGTAAATACATGTAATGATTAATGCAGAAATTGTATTGTTTTGTAATATGTGGTTTGATTTCATGATACTAAATCGGCTGACTGACTCTTTTGTCTTCATCCAATAAGATTTTGCCACCTCAATTGCAATCAATTATGTCATTACTGTCAAACTTTGAAATCTGTTCCTTTCTCTGCTGCTGTCAGCTGCCATGTTAGTGCCCAAATGACGCGAGCCGTCACCACTCTTTCGCCACCACACGTATTTTGACCCCTGTCCAGCTTAAAGATTGACTATCTCCCAAAAATAATGACATCGTAATGAGATCTGATAGATATATGACCACTATTTGAGCATTTAAGGTATTGTTTACCGATTCTGTGAGACTGCCGCTGCGAAAAACCAATCTGCTTTCATTCTGATTTTCATTTGATTTTCATATTAGGAACCATGCTAAGAGCCTCAGCACCACCAGAGGATCCACACATGTAAGAGAAAAAAATCAGTAAAAGTAATATTGCAAACATCAAATCAACCTCCAGCTAAGATTTGATTAAAGAGCGACACCTCCCTTGATGTACATCCTCCTCTCTGAGCTCTCGCCGCCTTTTCTATCTTTCTCCCTCTCACATACATTTGTTTGTTCGGGGTTTCTTTTTTTTTAGCTGTTTACCCGTTTTCAGCCTGTCATCTCATCGCCAACCAAATCGAGGGAGAAAAGCACTATACCTGACCAAGAAAGGAAAGTGAAATCACAGGAAAAGTATTTGCATAAGCCTCAGGGGTTGATAGTAGGATAAGGAGGATGTTCTATTTCTGTCGGATGTGGGCTGGGATCAGTAGCAGATCGGGGCTCAACGCATCACTCAGCCACTACAAAGATAAATATATAATTGAAAGGGGGACAGAAACAGAGATGAGAGGGATGACAGATGTGAGGTTCAGACTAGAGTCCAAACCTTTGAGGCGAACTGATGCACATCATTAGCGAATGTTGTCTCCTCGCCCATGCATACCTGCATGTATGTGTGTAATGTGTAATCAGTGTGTGTGTGTGTGTGTGTGTCTGTGCCACAAAGAACTGCGTGGACAGAGTATTTGATGAGTGTGTGAGTGTGTTTCTCATCATCTATGCATGTTTGGTTTGGATTTTCAGCAAACAAATTTGTGTACACATACATACATATGTGATTGCAAGCATCTTATGGCGATTAAGTAGCGTTTCCTGTCGGCGGCGTTCGTGCGTATGTGTGCCCACACTTAGCAGCGTGCACCAAACAGCACTTATTTATGTTTAATCATGATAAAGATTGCTTCGCTCCCCGGCTCAAGGAACTAGAGGAAGAAGAAAGGGATATAAACAAGGCTGAATGGGAATTGTATGAGGAGAAGGGACTCCCCGGGGGCCAATAAACTTGCTTAATTACGGGAGGGCTTGTTAATTTAGTCTCTGGCAATGCAGAAGATCTCCGTCTTGCCAAGGAAACACAGCAGCAGCTGCAGCAGCTGACTCTTCCCTGAACTCTATATGGCCTCGTCCCAGTCGGCACAGCGCGAGCAGGGAGACATGTATGTTTGACACATGCAATCTGTTGTAACATTTTGGGATAGTTGCTGTTATGGCATGTGTGTATAATTCTCATCTTCGTTCCATGTTGTAGCCTGCTAATTTTTGAGTCAGAGTTACAAAAAAAACAGCATGTTTATATTAGTTGGTAAAGCTTCAAGCACAATTCTACAGTAATTGCAAAATTAAAATGGGAGAGCTTAATGAAAGATTATTCAAAGCAGATGACATTAAGATTGATGGCAAGTATAACACGTTTTTGTGTTGCTTCATCAAGGGGGTTTAAGAGAAAACAAACAAATACTGTCAAAACCATTTTGTAAGATTTTGCATAATTTTCTACATTTCTGATCTTTCCACTCACATTTTTTCAGGTGGGTAAAATTTTACGTATGCTTTTTTTGTGTAACAGCAGATGTCAATTTTGCTTTACAGCCAGGCAAAGGTGCGTACATCAGCCATATGCTTGAAAAGAACTAGTTCATTGAAGTGTTTTTCCGACCAGCTCCGAAGGCGAGTGTGAACAGTTGTTCCAAACAACGCGGCTGCCAGGTACCAATATTGTAGCTGCGTTGGTGCTCAAGATTTAACCCCATGTGAAGGATAAAAAAATATATATTCTACAGTATTTAGTGGTAAATTAAAATGTAAGACCCAACTTTTTTTTAAGTTACCTTTTGCTAAGTAGCAACTCACTGGAGGTCAGCCACCACCTACACACTCACAGAGACTGCTCGGACTGAGGCTAATAGTGTGCGTGGAGGTGCAGGTTGGTATACTGGACCAAACCACTGTGAGGCATACAAAGGGGGGATCCAATTTTTTAAAAACTTCTGAGTCTATAGTCAGCACAAGAGGCTATTGAGGGAGACAACTCCAGTCCCACCTGTCCCCTGAATTTCCCCAGATGGTGATAATCATTCAAAGTTTTGGATAACTACGCACATTTTCAGACTGTTTCTTCTGTAAAACATTCATAGTGTAGCACTCGTTTTTTCACATGAAAAGTGACGAAAAACTAGCTGTGTAAAGAATGAAAAACAAAAGAGCACTGCTGGCCATTCATGGAGTGAGGTGGGTGTGAATGTCAGATTGTCAGTTAAGTTGTCAGAAACAGCCCCAAAGCCTCAGGGGGGAGATGGTTTCTGAAGCTATTTGACTGCCTGACGAGCAGTTCTGACGGAGTAGTCTGGCGCCTCAATTTTGACTGCAAGCAGAATAATAAAATCTCCTCCAACTCCAGCGTTAAAGCAGTGGGAAGTCTGTTTTTGTCCCTTTGTCACTGTATTTGTTACTTTCACCACCTTTTTCTCTAAGTTGTGTCACTTTTTTCTTTTCTTTTGGTGACTTGTGAGTGCTGATTATCTGACACTATAGTAGGCAGGGTGGAGGCTTGCAACTCAAGAACTATCTTACCTTAAAACGATCCTACAGTTTTGATAAATGTAAGACAAACTCAGGTATAAATTCTCCATTTTGTTATTAATGCTGCATTTCCCTCATTTTCATGTATGTGCACTGTGATGGAGATGAATTATCTGGAACCATTTTAGTAACGTGTCACCATTTTAACAAAACATAAACATCCACAATAAAGAAATAGACAACCAAAGAAAGTGAAAAAAATTAAAACGCATTGTAAATGATCTTGTTTCAAGCTGCGGCGGAAAGGAGGGGCGAGAGTTGTGTTTCAGGATTTTTAGGAAGCAGAAACACATCTCTCGCAGGTAGAAGCTGAGGTGTTATTACTCCACCTCCTTCTCTCTCGGTACGACTGTGAGTTACATACCTGTATAAGTGTGTAGGGCAGTCATATTACAGCATATTGCTACACAAATGACCCCGCTGTGAAATGAAAAGCGCTATAGCGGGAGTGAGTGAGGGGGGAAAGGAGAGAGGGATTTAAAATATAGAGGGAGAGTCATTGATTAAATGCTGCAAAGTGAGAGTAATTCTGCGAGCGCTGGGAATACACACACACCACACTTCCATTATTCATGCCCCAGCATTTCTCTCTTCACCTTCCTCTACCTCTTTCACCCTCTCTCTTTTCTCTCTTCCCACCCTCTCTCTGTGAGCTAGCTGTCGATGCGCGATGATAAATTGTGGCCGGTGTGGAACCTGCGTTTAGTTCTGTCATTATTCAATAACAGGTAGAGCAGAAATCAAGGCAGCCTGGCAGTTATTGTACTGCTGCTGGCGCCATGTGATTATTCGCCGTAATTTACTTTACTTGCCTGCCCTATAGAACCAACGTTAACTTGAGTTGTTTGTCTAACTGGTAGAGGAGAGAAATGTGGGCGTCCACCTGTTTGAGTCACTACCTTAGTTTAATAAGAAACAAAGTCGTCGATAATGACGAAGTTGGCAGCACTTTATCAGGGAAGTGGTGCGCGGCGGCATTTATCTAGGGAAGCTTGAGCAGACACAACATGGCTGCTGGAATGTGCACTTGTGATCATAAATAAGGGGATTCATTGAATGTAGACAAGCAAATATTATATTAAACAGAGCTATAGTTCAGTAAAGTCCAAGGTGATGCCCCTCTATGGCTTGTTATGTCTGACAAAAAGCCCAAAACTCAAAAATTCTCAATTTACAGTCATCTGAGAGACACCTTTTCCGGCCTTGTTAGCTGGCTGGGTAATTAAGCTAACCTTGGCCCCATGAGGTGGTTAAAAAGTTGCCTCTTCATGACTTTTTAATGTTTATAGCTGACTTGTTTTTACTAAGAATCTTGTTAAAACAGTCTTAAATATGCACTTGACGGCTCCACAAATTATATTATGCTAAAAGACAGGGGCTAAAGCGGCATGTTCCAGGCAAAGGTCAGTTGTTTGTCTGCTTTTACTTTTAACATTAAGAAGCTTTTTGGATGAGGACTAACCAATGTGTTTGCCAAACGCAAAGCTATCTTGAATAATGAGTGTGGCTGGGCTGGAGTGTAAACTTGCCCAAACCCAATAAAGAGCTTACCTGATGCAACAGATGGTTTGTTACACAAAACCATTGGAGAAGTCGTCCTTGGAAACTGTAGTGGGCACTTTTAAAAACTACTTGGCAGGTAATTGGACGAACCGTCTGTCTATCACAGGCTAACTTCAACCAATCAGATCAACAGTAGTAGATTGCTACCAGTAAAAGCCAGTTAGTAATTCTTGCCAGAGCCAGTTGGGAGAAAAGTCCAGTCTTTCAGTCCAGTTCTGATTTAACTGATGCTAGCAGCAGCTACGTTTTTAGCCGCCATTGCTGTTTGAAGAATGAAGTTGCTTATCTCGCTGTTGTCACACCTACACCGAGCCTGTAGCTGCCTGTAGGTCCTCATTTTCTTGGCCACAAGTGGATAGCTTGAAGCCTGACAAGATGGTTTCTTGCCTGGTTTTGTGACCTTGTAAATCCAGCTGCTTTGCAATGTAAATAAGCAGCATGACAGAGATGTCAACATTAGCATAAACTTTAGCTATTAGAGTTCAAATCCAGGGAATTACTATGCATTAGATGAGTGTGAATGGGCATTTTATAACCTGTAACCCCACAAAAAAGATTTATTTGATTAATGATGTGCCCCTTGGCTTTGTAAAAACACTCACTGAGCAGATAAAAACACTATTTAATCCTCTCTTTACAGTTGAGCCGTTGTGGTTTTATTTTTGGAAACACATCTTGACAGACCTTTCATGCCGAGTTAGCGGCTGTTAAACCATGTTTGGACAAAAGCTATTTTTGGGAGGTGTTTACTTGCATCGCCTGAGAGTGTATCATGTGTATCATGACTTCTACATTAGTAGTTTTGACTGTCCCAGCTGGCATCCTGCCATCCTAGCCTGACCCCCTGCTGCTGTAGCAGATATATCAGCCTGCTCAGCTTAAACCACATTGATATGTGGGGGATTTATTCTATGTTAAGCCCGCGAGCTGCAGCCTGCTGACTTATATTGGAGCTGCGGCCACAGCGAAGGCCTGTGGGTTAATGGGTTGGCAGTAGGAGCCGAGGACACAAGAATTAGGCCTCTGCTACTAATTGCACAAGGGAAAGATTTGTTTAAATTGGGAGGGAATAAGCCTGCAGGGCTACAGTGGGGGGTACGCAGCCTAATATCCCAGTCGAGGCAGTAGGGCTGCGTGTGAGGAGCTTCATTGACAAATGCAGGCGCAGGGATAGTCGCTCACTTCATGAAAATCCCAACTCGCTTAATTTGTTTTTTTCTGGTCAGCACTGCTGTGGGAGCTTTTAATAAGTAAATGTGCTCATTCCCACAATTTCCTTTCCTTACACACGTGCTTTGTGCAATCATCCGCCAATCAAATCTCTGCTTTTTCACCAGGACACAATGCCAACAAAACACAATTCCCTCTTTGAGACAAAACCTGTGTGTCAGTGTCAGGCTAGCGTTAAAAATGCTAAATTGAAATATGTATGATCTCTTTCCGTCGTCACACGATTGTCCGCATGCACATACACATCAACACAACCTTCAGTCAGTGTGTGGAGCGTGAGCGGTCGCAGTGTGGCGAGAAAATCGAAAGCACAGAAGAGAGAGAGAAAAAGCTGAGCTGAGAAGGAGCACATCGAAAGAAAAGCCCAGGAGGAAAGTGCCGCTAAATGCTATAAGATTAGAGATATCTTCACGAGCAGGACACATGGCTGGTGTTCAATAGAGAAAATTCCATAGGAGGGCCACCCTCAGCACATCGTATCACAACTACCTTTTAGGGATCGGGGCCGATATTCAGCAGTTTTCAGATAATTGGTATGTGTGTTTTTTTTGTGTCTGATCGCCAATATAATAAATTGATTTAAAAACGCATAACTTTTGCTCCGATTGAGCACCTTTTCTCTGTCTATATCACCACTATCACTATCACTATCTGATTGGTTACACTGTAAAGAATTGACTGTAGAATTTACAGTAAATACCTGGCAAAAAAGTTGCCAGCTAATTCTTGTAAAATCACAGTTTATTACTGTAAAAAGATATTACAATATATTACTGTAAACCTTTTACATGGTTTTGCTGTATATAAATTACAGTAACTTATTGTTTTATTTTTTAGAAAACAGGAATTCAATGTAATCTAGTTTACAGCTTTTTCTTGTATTCTAATAAATTACAGTAATTACCTGGCAACTAAAGTTGCCAGTAAATACCTGTAAATAAATAATACAATATGTTGTTGTAAAATGTTTTTACAGTTAATATTGGTTTTTACAGTAGCTGCTTTGCAAATTATGCAGATTTTGAATGAAAAAAATAATAACACAGTGTCATAACTGTTAGAAAATACTTTTATTAAAACTTACATTTGTACTTGCATGAAACTTGCATTTTAAGGGATAGTTCAACATTTCCTCAAACTGGCCCATTGCCATAACCCCTATAGTTATAGCAGTAGGTTGCTGCTAGTAGCTGCTCATCTACTGTTATGGATTCATTCTTGGTTTCTCTCATCAAACTCATCAAATACACAATCCAACAACTCCAAAACACTCTGGTGGACAAGTTGTGACCTACACATTCACCACGCTATGAAATAATAACGTATAATTATGTAACATTACAACACATGAAGCAAACACTGAACTACTTGCGCTTTTGAAATCACTCCGCAGCAGCCGGAGGTCCTTTGAGATAATAACGGAACGTTATGAGACAGAATAAAGGAATATCAGGAACATCATCAAATAGGACAGTCCTTATCTTTGTCTATGCAGACAGCCACTCGAAGTCCATCAACCTCTTAAGCAGGGAGGACACGTGGGGATTTATGCTGTTCTTGAGCGTTGCCATCTTTGAGCCACTGCTGGGGTTGATGCCAACAAAACACCTAAAATAAGAAAATAACAAAACTTCATGAAAAACTGTGACAAGCCAGCAGAATCAATCAGGTCATACAATACAAGCCCATCGTTTGACCTTCCATGGGCAAATCTGCAACAAAAACAATGCTGTTTATTATTTTTCATTATCATTTAATTTTTGCAGTCCAGGCACTTAGGCAAGCTGAAATAGAAAATAGCTCTGCAATGCAATGACCACCTTATGTAGGGTCATAACGGTTAAAAGGGTAGTTTGTATTTCTTGCCACAAGACAGTACGTTAATAACTTAATAACTTAACATTATTGTGCCTGGGTGGAGACAGGGATTGGGTTTGTATTACATTTGATAGATTGAAAAAAGCTATAGTTATTTCACTATGGAACAGTAATTACCAGTAACTGAAAGAAATACATTGACTTAAAAAGATTTTTAAAGAAAGATTTTGATCAGAAATGGACAAAACTGGACTTAGACATGTTGAACATTTGTTTCATACCATGAAACAAGTGCCATATACACTCTACTATAACACAGCATGTCCAGTGGTGTAGTGGTGTCTGTGTTGGTGGGTATACCACTGGATAGATGGGTAGATCACTTAGAAGAAAGAAGGTATGATTTCAAAGGCTTTTTGGCTGATGGGTGGTAACCTGTTACCTGATATAAAAAGAGGAGGGTATAAGCCTTAAACTGATGTATACTACACCACTGAGCATGTCCCTGGCTTGAGAGGAGTCCACTGTCTGTTAGTGCTGGCAAGTCAAAATAATGTCTTGTCCAGTAGTCATGATAGCAAACTTAACAAGCACTACAAGCATCTAGTTACCTTTGGATGAATTCCAGGGTGCATGCAGCTTGCTCCTGGTACACAAGATTGAAGTTGTAGTAGCACGAAAACAACGCTGCCAGTCCTGCCAAAAAGTTGGCGTGTGGAGGCACAACCACCTGCCCCTCGATGCTCAGCATCCACTCCTCTGATGTGAGCACTTCACCTAAACATAAACAAACATAGGTTTAAATGTTAATTTTTTTATCTTGTTGTTTTCCACATAAGCATATCCACAATAAACTGTTACATTAATGTGTCCTATGGTCTTTGTCTTTGCAATACTTTACAACATTTAAATTCCGTGTTGATATGATTGGCCAGTAAAGCTGACTGATAGAACACTAAGTGGTCTCCATGACAGCAGGCAATGTTTCAGATATGGATGTTTCTGCTAAAACGTGGATATTTCACATACACATCTTCCAATCAGCAGCACAGCTTCAAGGTGGGGATAAATGTGTATTTGTAAATATATGGGGTATTTGTAAATGTATAATTTTCCATTTGTAAAAAACAAAAAAGAAAATTCTGTTTGTGAAGTGTGACTCTGCATTTGTGGATCACCAATCACACACACGCATCTCTATACTTAATGACGTATTTCCAGATCCACACAGATCCACAAACACACAGCTGGTGATTCACAAAGGGCCTGCCCTCCTCACTTGTAGGGGGCAGTGTTGGCGAGTAGCTGAATTAAAACAAATGGAGAAGACTGCTGCTGGATTATCTCAAGAAGTTATTTTAATTCCCACTGTTGATATGTCACTTTATTAAGTTTTAATATGTTTTCTGTTTAGATCCCCAATATGCGGTTAGTTTATCCAAATGACTGTTTGGAAGTTTGCTCCGCCGTTTGCGGAGCAGCTAACTAGGCTACCACTGGATGAGCGAACTGTCACAGAGGCTACAGCCGGGCTGCTGAGGTGGTCGGCCGGCTAAGCCGTGGCATCATTCCAGCAAAATACAAGTTACAAATTAGAAATTTGTATTTGTGGATAGCAAAACATGTGTGCAAACCAAGGAGCATTTGTAGATCACCCTCTGTGTGTTTACAGATATATATGAGACAAAAATTACTCCATACCAAAAGCACTCTCACTTTCTACTTACGCCAAAGTGCAGGTGACAGCAGCCGAGACGTTCACGAAGCTCTCCAAGCAGTCGAGACGTTCACAAGGCTCTCCAAAGCCTAATTTTAACCGAAATGTGCTGTAGGAGAGGAGAGGAGAGGAGAGGAGAGGAGAGGAGAGGAGAGGAGAGGAGAGGAGAGGAGAGGAGACATGAGGTGGGGGTGTTTAAAACTAGGGCTGTCAATAGATTTTTTTTTAAAATGAACTAATTAATCTCACAATTTTCTGTAATTAATTAATTTATCAACAAATAAACTGCATTTGTTCTCTTAAGACTTGATCTTATAATGAAAATTCATGTATAATCATCAAATTAGTGAAGAATAAACACAAAAAAGCATATTTAAATTCAAAGACTATTTTAATGGCTTTCTTTAAACTTTAAACACAGTTTCTCTCCTGTGAAGAACAAATTTGGCACGAAAAAGGCCACTTGCATATTCTCCAACAGAAATAATAACAAAACAATCCAGGCCTACTACATGTGTTGAGGTCATGGTTGAAGTGCAGGTATATCAATATCAAAACCATCAAGACCACTCCAGACCACTTATGGGCATGAGGTAACATATTTTGTTTTTCCTTTTTTCCTACCAAGCTGTGCTGCGGACGTGCACGAGAAAACAACCACATCACTGAATTTCCCTCCGTAATTGAATAGCTATAGACTGATCGGTTCATTGTTTTATTTATTGATCTGTAGATGGTGATTCCTACATCTCCAAGGCAGCGCTGCTCTTCTGTCCAGTTACACATGAAGCTTCACTTTTCATTCGCACAAACTAATCAACAACTAAACAAACATTCAAGAATGAAACCAGCCGGCGGTGAACCTCTAAAGACCTGCGGTTAAGTTAATCGGCTCTCTGTCTTACCCCGGGGACTACGCTGTGTACCCGGCCGACCGGCTCTGCAGACCGGGCTGTTGCCTCTGTGATGCTCCGCTACGGTCGCTGCTGGTGGAGCGTCACTGCTCGGAGGACGTCGTCGGAGCTAACTTCATCATCATGTGGATAAACTAACCGTGTGTTGGTCATCTAAACGGTTACTTACTCGCATGAAACAATATTAAAACCGAATAAAGTTAACAGCCGGTATGCTTTGCCTGCACACGTAACGTAACGTAACGGGTCAGCCACCACCGGAAGTAAACAAAACGGCGTTAATTGTTATTTTTTTTAAGTTAAATGTTTAAAATGAATCTCCAAAATTAACGCGTTAACTTTGACAGCACTATTTTAAACCCAAAGTCTATGAAGCAAGCTTTTCCAGCTCGGTCCAAAACTGTTAAGTTACACCACTAATAGCTAATTAAAGTTAACCTAATACAACTTTATCTGGCCGACATCAACATTAGCTGTAATGCTACCTTCACAGTCTGTTTATCAGAGAAAAAAATGCGATGTAAAGACGTCGTGCCCTCGTGCTAAATGCTGTTTTAGCTAAAGTTCTGGGAAATTACCATCACTGAAACAAATATTACTCACCAATCTGCTGACTTCTTAGCCTTGCTGCGCCATTGCTCCTTTCCTCTCTTCTTGGAGTTAACTGCCGAAATCAGAATATCAACAGTAATTACCTGTAATACACATCATCTACATGCCAGAACACACTTGCTGTAAATTTTACAATATGTAACCGCGGAGTTATGCAGCAGGTTACTGTAATTAGTTTTGACCCATGATGCATTGCGGTATACAGTTAAAAATTGTAAAATGACAAAACAAGAAGATACTGTAAAATTTTGCTGTAAATTTTACAGCAATTTGTTACAGTGTACACATCACATCACGTTCCATTCAATCACGGGTCATTCTCAATTATGACGCTAACAAGATTTTTAATTTCTCAATGTAAATGTATATCTGTTATCAGCCTCCTTGGTTACTGATAATCAGTATCGGCCCTGAAGAAACCATATCAGTCGATCACTACTACTTCTCCTGAGTTGATTCCATGTAATGAATACCTAATCATGCTGTGGAAACAGAAGATGCATACGCCTGGAAATAATCTGGAAAAAAAAGACCTGTATACTTGTTTCTGTCAGGTGGAAGACTCACATTCAGAGTTAGCAGAGCCTCATGATGATAAATTTATCTCCAGTCAGAGCTGTGACGGAAATGCCAGGTGCAAAACAAACACTCCAAAAAAGATATTTATGAATATTTATTGGACATGCAGCTGACTCACTCGATTTCGATTTTTTGAATTTTTTTTTGAAAATATATAATAAAAACTGAGTTTAAGTGGTCGGTTGTAAAGAGACTGAATGTGGAGATTTTTTTTATTATCACAGTCTGACCCTGGTTGAAGGGCTGACATGTTTGCCTGTCTCTCCATAATAATTTAATTAATTATTTCAGAGGGCAGCGATGCAAGTGAACACAGAAATAGACTGGAAGTTGGTTGATTTGTGCTCTGATATTAGTAACAGCTACGTTTTTGCCCTTTCTTTTTCATTCTTATTCCTAACCTATATCAAGTATTCCTCTAAATGCACAATTTGTAAAGGTTGCACACTACCATCAAATCTAATGCAATCATGTCTGGTACCTAATCCAGTTTCGATTGTGTTAATTTCATGTTAACATACACACTGATTGCTGTGGGATCCCAGATGACTGGGGAGCTCACATGATTAGGAATGATGTGTCAATGAGTTCTCATTGATTGACTGAAGGATGGATGCAGACTAATGACACTCATGTGGTCGGGGGACAGAATTGTGTGTGTGTTTGTGTGTCCGTTTTTCCATCTCATTTCGGTATTTAGCCATCTGAGACTAGTACCAACAATAAATATTGCATCCCAAACTCCACATCCCTGAGGATAACAAGGCTTTTACACCGTACTTTTATGTAACAGATGCGTTTATGTCTCTCTCTTCATAATCTCCTTTGCACTTTTTCTCTCCCCCCTTTTTGAACGTTCTCCCTCTCTCCACCCCTCTGCTAAGCCCGCTATCTGATGTGTTAATGAGGCACTAATGAGACAAGGTCCATCTTAATCTCGGGCAGAGAACCGAAACGCCGGACAATTTTAAACAGTCCGTGGGATTAGAGGAGAGAAGGGCGCTTCATGAGTTAAGGGGCGTGAGAGAAACACACCGAAGGAGAAAGTGAGAGTGAGATAGACAAAGGTGAAAGGCAGAGTAGTATATATGCACGTGTGGCGTAAATCAGTCGGATGTAGTGAAATGCTGCTGATGTGCTAATGGCTATAGAAAATGAGTGGGTGGAGGGACTGAGTATAGAGAGAGCTGTGACCCTGATGGAAAACAAATAATGAGGCAGTTGTTGTGTGCACACTTAACACCCACACACTTGTTTTCAGAAGAAAACGGGAAAGGAAATGCAACCTTCTTCCCTCCCGAAGGCTCTTCGCTGTCTTTAAAGCCTTTTGCTTCTTTCATCTTCCCTCCTCTCTCTCTCTCTCTCTCAGGTCCAGTCTGGCCGTCCTGTGGCCGTCTCTTTGTCTTTGGACGTCCTCCCTGCTGTCTGAAAGATGAAGGGATGTCCTCTATTTTCTCTTGACTAAAAGCTGGGTAGCTCCACTGCAGATGTTCTGTCGCCTCCACCTCGTTCACCGTTGGGATCCCTCTAATCAATCAAGTCAATTACCACTGAAGTCTCATCATTTCCCCTCATCACAGATTGATTCGTGTTTGATTTACTTGAAAGTTTGCCAGAGTGACTTTATCCTGACTCGCCAGAACTCGTGGTGTGTTAAAGTTTTTTGATTTTCTTTTTCCCCAAACTTGGAAGCATAAATTAATTCAAGAGTAGTGACTTCCTTTCTTTTAAAGTGTCACTGCTGGCTTTGCTATGAGTCAGGGGTTTGAGAACTTTTGACTTGAGGCAGACTTCTAAAGCTGACAGCTGATTTCAGCTGTCCCAGCCTGAACTGCTGCTGTGAAGTTGCCCTCCCGCTTGCCTTCACACTCTTTTTGTCTGACGCCATATGTTGCTTTTTTGACCGAGATTCTGTCTAGGGATTATCTCGGATTATCCAAATGTCTCGTCTTCGAGCTCCAATCCCACTCCTGGCTCCTTCCTCTGACTTCTGATTCCCCTCTGCAACCACAAACTTTTCTCTGGATGGTACATGCAGAATTGTCCAACACTTCGTTACCATTGTAATAAAATGCAAAACACTCTGAGCACAGATGGGTGGATTGCCTGAAGCCTTTAATCAAATTGGTCACAGACGAGAAGAAGTCATTTTCTGTAGAATGATAGAAGTGTAAATTAATTCCAGCTACTGGAAATTTAAATTTCATAAACTATACAATACATGTAGGAAAGTTTATAATCTGTGAATATAAGTAAAGAAAGAAGACAATATTATAGGCCAGTTTATGTATTCGACAAATCATTTTTTTAAGTTGAGGTCCACTAACTAGCTATTTCTAGTGAATGGACCACTTCTTGTGGTCGTCCTCAGTAGGTACATTTGCTCAGTTGTAACCAGGTGCTGAAGTATTAAACTTTGTGATATCGTGCAGACTAGTTGCCATAGTGAAATGTTTGCAGTTAATATTAAAAAAATAAAAATATATTTTTCATAAAAATTATGTTTTTCTAAACTGAAAGGAATGGTTTTTGTGCCTAAAACCAACCAGAGCATAAGCATTTTTCATTTGTTCCTGTTGCAGTGTACCACTCTTAAATGATGATGTAATTTAACATATGTTGGAGCCAAGCACTAAAGTAAAAAACCTAATCAAGGTTAATTACTTAGTGTAATTTACTGGCTTTATGAGGCCAGAGTAGTAGCTACATCACAGATATATTACAAAAGATTAAAAACATAATTTAAAAGTTGATCAAAACATTGTTAATTGCCTCTGTATTCCAATTTGCTTAACCACGACTGCATTTATGGTTGCAGCTGCATAACGAAATTGAACTTCTAGATGTCTTACAGTACATATTAAGATGAGGCCAGTTTCTCATCAGTCTTACGTGCATGTGCCTCTTTATATTTAAATAACTGCAGTGTGCTGATCCACATGTTCTGTATAGATTCAGATTGGTGAGGAACCTGATGTTTTATTATAGTACAAAAATGGATGACCCTGACAGCTAATTCCACCCATGTGACTGCCTTTCAGTTATGACATATATTACTATATGTCATAACTCACAAGAGCAACTTTACTGCTAAAAATAAGCTTCAGCAGTGCAGGGTAAGCAGTGAGAGATTTAAGCAATGTTCAGTTTTCCTCCCTTACCTTTACAAATGTGTATATTTTCCAACTGCATGGGAATTGTTGAAACATGTTAACGTATACTTTTTTGGCTATATTTATCTAGTGCAGCAGAATGCATATGAGAATACATATGATAACATACAGCAGGACTTGTCGTGTACAAAGTGACAGTGGGATTATGGGAAGTGGTGCCGCAGCAATCTGTCTCCTCGCTAACAGAACTGGGTCTCACGACACATCACGCCACATGGGGAAAGTGTCAGAGAAGTGATCTCTTTTTAAGGATTTGCTGCTGTAATATTTAGGACACACACACGCCATGCATAGGCATGCGAGCGGCGAGATACACGTTCACACACCCATGCAGTGAGTGTGTAAACGGCTTTATTTACATTATGCACAGATGCTTTATGTACGCACACATACACACAAACAAACACTGCAAATCTGCTTCGGGCGGGCATCCTGTGCACTCACAGGCAATCCAGAGGCAGCTCCTGTTTGCATGCCAACTGTAACATACTTGAATTGTGTGAACTCGGATCCACTCGAGTGATTTATGCAGGAAACGTTCAAAACAGCGACCTGAGAGAGAGAGAGAGAGAGAGAGTGAGAGTGTGAAGGGATGCTGCCCCACTTGAAAACTGAATATTTATGACACCATGACACAATGCACTTCCACTAAGGCGCCCTCTCTCTCTCTTTCTCCCTCTCTCTCCTGTTTAAGTGATAAATCTCTTTTTCAAGGTTGTTATTACTTACCATTGTTTCATTTCTCACCCCTGTGTATCCCTGTGCAAAATACTGAATGGAGCAAAAACTAAACTGTATTTAAATGAAGTCACAGTAAACTATAAATGAATATAAACATATCTTCTCTCTCGTATGGTCAAGAAACAACAAACCTTCCAGGCTGCCCGTCTTTCTCAACTGAGCTGACTAATAAGTGTGTGTGCACCTGCTGTATGTGGCTATTTCATCATTTCCTCCTCCGTATGAGGAATGAGGCATACAGACCACACACATTGTATTAATATGTCAGCTAGAGAAGCTGATAGCGTAACCTAATACACTAATGCATAATGATATGTGGAACTATAAGAAGATTGGTTACGCTCTGATACACACAGTAATGCGTTCTAATACATATGTATACACACATAACACCATTCACCCTTATTCATAGCAGCTATCCTGCACACACAGTAATGAGTTAGGCTGCGTACAAAGTATGAATACTATGAATTTTTAATATGACGCTTAAACCATGACATTCTTAAAGAGTTGCACCTTAAAATCCGCTTTAAAAAAAAAACAAAAAACTCTTATTTATCAATATTTTACAGTTTTACACATTTCTGGATCACCCATTGTTGTCAGTTTCCAACATGGGAAATCATCTCTATTCTACTCTTTGTACTAGTAATTAGTGCTTAGACAAGCTGTCAGATCCGTCAAATAGGAAATATCTTAGTCTCAGATGAAACTCTTGGCACTAAAAAGCTTTTTTTCTTCTGCCTGTCAGTGTTGACTGTCAGTCGCATATGACACATGTCTGCTAGATATCAAATTTTACACCTAAGACAACAGAAATTAAGTTCTGAGAACCGAGATATAAAGTGTAAAGAGTGTGCTGTATGTGCATGTGAGCAACAATTAAGATTTTCTGTGTCAGAGACAAAGCACTGACAGAAGAGCTGTGAAAGTATACAGGCAATGGCCATGGTTTATATTCAGCACAATCTGTTACCGCAGTGTTGGTGTAGCTCCTAGAAAGTCATAATTAATGTTGCTCCTGGACCATCACTGCAACTGATTACATTTTATAATGTTAAACCTAAGCAACTTGGGGGTTTAGACATTACTAAGTATTTTTGCTAATCAAAAGCTAACAGAACTGTGTCAGAAAACTGAAATTAAAAACTAACAAAACAAAACAGAAAGTGAACAGTACGCCTTAATGTTCCAAACAGGACAAAACCCCATTCTTGTAGATGAGAGTCATGTACTACTTGCCACTTTTGGATCAGCTGTAATGATGGTCCTAAAGCAACATTAATTATGATGTTACAGAAACAACACTAACACGAGTTGCAAAGCTATAGCCTTGACAAACCAAGCCAATGGTCGGCCGCTACATCAATGTCAGGGCTGTCGGTTTGCGTCCGTGGCCCTAGTTGTTGCAGTACGCTCCACACCACTGGTACTCGTCGACCCTTGTTGGTGGCCTTTAGAGCAAGGCAGTCCTGCTAAAGCTCCAACCAAGGGTGGCCATGGAAGATCTTTGTGCAGCGTGACATCCTTCAGGAATGAGAAGAGACACGGAAATAGAAATGGAAAGCCCTTTGACTGTAGCTATAGAATCCATGGTTTCACACCTTTAGCACAGTTTCTCCTCATTTTGTGTCTATGCCTCTTTGCCAGTGCCATTTGCAACGTTTTTATCAGACATATTCTCAATTAGAAGTGGCTATATGAGTGAGAGTGGTGTGAAAAAAAACGTTGCTTCATCATAGCAAGGACATTTCAGCCATAAAATAGAAAACTGGTGGTTCAACCATCTCCCAGCAGACAGTATTAATAAATGTAGCATGCACTGAACAGCAAATACACACATATACGCACACACACAACAAGGCTCATCAGTATAAATCCAGCATTACTAATCACGTTCAACAAAACATTAGACTCATTAGACAGTCGGCTCTCCCACGTGCAGACTGTGGTGACAATCACCATCTGTGTCCAAAGCATTTTCATTGTGTTTGACAGTTGAAGCCAAAGGTCCCTTACACTTTATGTGGAATATATGATTTAATTTGATGCTGATTAAAATGTGTATAATGGGAATTTGCATATAGATGTTGTAATGTGAAGAAACATATTATTGTGTGTGTGTAAGTTATACACTAATACGTTGTGATACATGTGCTGTAGTGCACAATGTACATTATTTTTTTGCAGTAAATGGACCAAGGACACAGACGGTCTCTGAGGGATACAATCAGTTGCCGTAAACCTCGCTAAAATTAACCTACCTTCAATAAACACATGACTGATTAGTGTTTGTTGAAACTGTTTTAGCAGGCAAGTTGCTTCAATCTGCTTACAAATAACATTTACACTTTCAAATTACATGCAGTACGTAAGCCAAAAAATCCGAATTTGTGTGCAGGTGACACACCTTTCAATTAAGTTCTGTGGAAACAGATGTTTCCAAATATCATGACGCTCTACCTACCCCTCTAGCGTCAGTTTTGCACGTAAAGGGCTCTGCAATCAAGTTAGTAAGCATCATATGTAACTGGCTAAATCCTCAAAACATAGGTTGCTGACAAGAAGTTCACATATTATGACTTCCGGACTATAAAGTTGTTAAGCGGTCATGGTTTTGGTCAGGTGCAGGCACAAAATCTACTTGGTTATGTTTAGGAAACGATCATATTTTGGGTTAAAAGAACAGTGGTAAGTGATATAACTCAGGTCACGTAACTTAAGTGACGTAAATACATCACTCATGTTACATAAGTTATGTCATAATGATAATTGGACTCTTGGGTGACTACACTTGAGCTAAAACAGATTCAAATAAATACATGTATCATTAAAGTAATTATTACTTGCAGCCCTAATGCAGCTATATAACCTTTCCTTATACCTGAAAACACATGTAAAGGTTATTGTGACATTAAGGATCTTTAAGATGTAAATTATAGAAAACGCAGCTGTTGCATCATATTACTTAAAGTCTCATGGTTTAAACATGTACAATGAAGATAACTGATAATAACCTCAATTCACCTTGCTGTTCTCTGCAAAGATTATGATAAATGGTGAATTCAGAGCAAACGGCTCTGTATAAAATTACTCCGTTGTTACTGCTCTCCAAAACTTTTTGTTGTTGTTGTTCCCTCTGCACAAGACTTAACCACTCTTCTTGCAAACCTGCCAGAGTGAATGAAACAGACGTTTATTCCCTTAAATCATCAGCCTCTTTTATTGGAAAACTTTTGAATTCAGTAGACCCTCAAAGCTTCAAAGCTGTGTTTCGTAACATGAATGATGTTATTCAGCATCGCTCCGTGTCAGATGAAAACCTGGCCCTCCCACTTTTAAAAGCAGCCAGATGAAATGCAGTGGTAAATCTTTCACCAAGCGAACTGTAGACATTTGCCAGGCCCCTGTGTGTACTGATGTGTTTTTCAGGGCGGCTAATTAAATACCTGTCTTATGACCTGTCCCGATTATGATAATCGACTGCCAAGCAGGCAAGTCTCTGCAGATCAGACAGTGGATGTCCTTGTGATTAGAAGTGTAGCAGAGCAGGGGAGGACCAGGGAACAGATCATTAGTAGGTATAAATGTGGTAGCACCACTCAGGGGGTCCTATGATCACTCCTGAGAGAGCGGGAGGCACATAAAGAGGAAGGAAGATTGAAGATTGTGTTTGTGTAAAGGTCTGTTTCCACTCAATTTTGTTCCACGGGCTGAGGCAGAGAGGGAAGATGGGCTTTGGGGTAGATTAAACATCAAGAAGATAAGAGATGATGGATATCTTTACTTCAGCACCTGAGTCTCACCTGATCCGATTCCAAACTGAGTTACTTTGATGTAGAGAGCTCTGGGAGCTCAGAGTGAAGCAATGAAAAGGCTGGGTTTTAACAGATTTTTTTTTTTTATCCATTGTGTTTTTGAGAAGATCACAAGCTGAACATGACAAACATACCAAACGATGTGCATACTTACCAGAGTTTATTACCATGGCTAGATTAACCTGTTCTGAATGGCTAGTTCTTCATGTGCCCCGTGCCAGGACTGATTGTGGAAGGACTGCTATTAGTAGTAGGGCAGCAGTCTCATGGATTCTCTTGCAAAGAGACTTAAACTGAAACTGGTTTGCTGATGTGAATATTTGTGTTTTTCCATGGTGTAATCTCGGCATCATTGTAAATAAGGGTCACCTTCAATGATTTCTCAGAGAATCTTATATGAAGGTTGAAATGACATGAAATGAAATACGATTTCGGCAAGTCTAAAAAATTATGAAGTTGACATTTCTTTTATAAAGTTGAACTGCCTTAGTCTTGCTTTTAAATGTGTTTTTGTGCAAAACTTGTATTGACACCACAAAAATAAAAATAAAAATACAGAACCAGTATTCAAAAAATGTATATGAGCACATCCAGCTAGTGTGTCTCAATGTTGTGTGTCTCCTTTCGTCATAAAAATGAAGAATTGACTTGAAATAGTTTATGTTCATGTTTGTTTTATCTAATAGGGGTAAGTGCAAGTCCAATGAGATCTGGCTCCAGAACAGTACATTTGGTGCTTGCTTGAAAGGCTCAAATTAGGCCATAAAGGCAGTTGCATGTGAAGTTAGAAATACCTAAAGCTTAAAGCTGTACGAAGAAAACACCTCTCATCACCCAATATTGTTCTGAATTCACATCGGGAGCATCACCGAAGTTCAACCCCAGTGCGACTCAGCACTAACAACGCTAACTCCCGCAACTCATGAAAACATCCCGTCAGTGGGTTTGATGTGAAATAGGTCTGAAAAAGTGTTGAAACCTGCAGAAACCCTTCTGTGGAGGTACACCCACCCTTTTCTACATTGTGTACCCCGTCGGCTCCGTGTTTTCATACAGTGAAAAGTCAACAAGGCAGCTTCATTATACACCCACAGACCAAAATATCAGGCATTACTCCCATGCTGGAATAATTAGTCTGTGGTATGATTTGATTTAACAACTTTAATTAAGAATATTAATCTTTAACCTGAAATAATGGAGGTTTTAAAATTAGATTTTGACACAGGGCTCCTTTACATGAAAGATCTGGTAATGATGTGTTGTTCTGTGTTTTTCTTACTTTGATAGTACACATTCCCTAACAAATGCACAATTAATCAAATTACACACAAAAACACACAATGAACCTGCCATGAGAGTTTTTTTTTACAGACCTGGAGAAGTGTGTTTTTATGTTTTGTATATGTGTGTGTACATCTGCATTTTAAATAGAACAACTTTTTATATCTAGAGCCACAATGATAGACCTTCTACAGATCCAAATATTAAGTGTAAGAGTTTTTACATAATCAGCCTTTTTCAGATAAATAAAGATAAAACAAATCAGAAACAAAAGCACTGACATGAATGTGTGTGCATTTTAATTAAAGCTTATTTTAATGCTTCAAAATTGTGCATCTACTTCCAGTGGATGAACAGCTTTAAACTGAAGCAGAGGTCAAAATGAGATTCAAATTACTGAAAACTAACTGCCGTTGGCAACTGTTGATATGTTGACATGATGCAAAATATGGCTAAATATAGGAATGCTGGGAACAGAGAGTGCATGGTGGTGAATGTGAAGTTAAAACTACTCAGAGCACTGATTAGGTCTGAGCTCGGGGATATGTGATGGGATTAGTTGTGCAGCCATGGCAACACTATCTGACCTTAATATGTATGGAATATATATATGGTCATAACAGTAATACCTAAACACTGACATGTGTTTGCGTGTGTGTGTGTGCATCACATTCACATTGCACAGCAACTGTCTGTTACTGACTTTCTTCCCATCTGTCGCACGCACATGCACACACACACACACACACCCAGTACAGATCCGGCTTCTAGACCGACCCAGCGCCAGCCCTGTGCGCGCACAACAGAGTGCATGCTTTGTGTGCGCTCGGAGACCGCTGTGCTCTATTTGACATCATATTGAATTCGGTGGGTTGAAGACAGGGTGTTTGCTGAGCCTAATTTACCTGGGCTAGACCTCACAGAGGGCCTGGGAGGGGCTGATAATTAAAATGGCTTGCTGCTGCTGGGATGGAATATTCATGGGAGATTACTTCCACCCTCAAACATCCCTGCACTTACAAAAGATGTGTGCGTGTGTGTGTGCACGAACATGCTTGTGTGAGCCGCGTTGAGTCCTAGACATTGGTGTTTTGTGTATGTGTGTTTTTTTATTAGTCAGTGTGTGTGTGTGTGTGTGTGTGTGTTTGTGCTTGTCTACACCCCTCTGTGACCTTTCCCGTTCCCTGTAAGTAAAGTCATCAACACACTGCAGAAGATATTCAGGTCAGTGTGGGACACCATACACAAGATGAGATGAAAGACAGGCAGAGTGAGAGACGGACAGAGAGGGAAATAATGAAATTGACGGGTCCCATGAGGTGATGACAGCAGGCTGTCCTCACTCGTTGATGGATGACAAATGCTCGGTGTCCATGTCTGTCAGAGTCCCCACACATCTCTGTCAATACGGCACAAGTTAAACAGAGAAATCTGGCCTTTTGGGCTTTAATTAACTATGTCACTGACATTTTCTCCCAGAGATAATGTTTTCCTGACATGTGAATCAGGTATGATACATTACAAAATACCCAACCCAAGCACCAGAATAAATGGAAGCTCAGTACAATTCTGCCAAAAGTTACAGCTTTAGGTTTGTTCATGTTGCGACTTTCCATTAATTTAAGTCCATTTTTTTTTTTTTATGTCTCTTCTGTCACAATGCTGTGATCATGCTCCGATTAGGTTTAGGCTCAAAAACCACTTGGTTATAGTTAGGAAAATATCATGGTTTGGCTTAAAATATTAGTTTTGTTCACCACAAACACAGCTGGAAATGTCACAAGGTCTCAATAAAAACACCCAGTTTGGTCACCAAACAGCTGGAGAAGGTCCGATTTCGCATGAAAAATATCCATCATCTGGTCTTCACAATCACGGCTGGA
Organism: Pagrus major; assembly: GCF_040436345.1. Taxonomy (NCBI): domain Eukaryota; kingdom Metazoa; phylum Chordata; class Actinopteri; order Spariformes; family Sparidae; genus Pagrus; species Pagrus major. Next base: position 13,469,511 of record NC_133230.1, read on the forward strand.
GATGGCCCGACTTCACTCGAATAATATCCAATTTCGGTCTTCACAAACACAGCTGGAAATGTCCCGTGGTCCCTCGACAAATTGGCCAGTAGTTTCACACTTAAAATGCCAAAATGCAGATTTGAACTGCAGTTGCCCATTTCGTTGCCTGCAACTCCACCATCCCCTCCACCCCTGATGTGAAAGTCCGGTATAAACATGTAACGTGAACGTGATATGGCACGTTTTGTACAGATATCAATATGGTATGTAGCCATTGACACATACAAGTAGACTGGGCTTAAAATGCCATAAACTCAACTTTGCTGGTGGAAAGAAAACTTAAATACGTGTAAATACACTGGCGATTTTTCCTCAAATCCCTCTCAACCTGGACACCGGAGGACAAACTTTAAGAACACACTCCTTGACTGACTTGTTCATGTTTCCAAACTTAACCAAATGGCCCGTGATAGCTATTCTCTTTATGATGTGTCCTTATGTGCCTGTGAATGACTCAATGTGTCCTTTGTGAGCAGATACTCAGTCTGGAAAGTCTTGACCTTTTATCCAAGTGGCGAACGGACTCGGCACCTCTGCTCAGCCTCTCTTTTTTTTCCCCTCCTCTCCCGCTCTTCCTCGCCTCATTAGGGTGAATTTCAATCTGAGGCCATTAAGGAGCGCGAAGCGAGAGTCTGAAATGAGATGAAAACAGTAGGAAGGCAATAAAAAAGCCTTGTTAGAAGAATTTTATTACCGTTGACTCTGCTCATCGTCTGGAGAACAGCCTGCGTCACACCAGGCACTGGATCTATATCCGTCATAATGGAGCTGAAAAAAGACCTTTGCTTTTTTAAATCTTCTCATATTTAATGCAGACAATGTGAGAGGACGTTTGCGGACATTTTCACTTATTTGCAAAACCAACAGCAGCAAATTTTTCCCCCTGCTGACATCTGAAAATACACTCTCCTGTCTCATCTTTTGTTATAGTTAGAAAATCGAGCAGCACATGATATGACCTATCTGGTATTTCGTGTGAGGATCTAAACAGGAGCATCTTTCATATATATACCTGAGCAGATACGGACCTCGACCCCAACTATTAATCACAATTCTGCGGCTTTGTGTGCGAGAGAGAGATAGAACAGCAGATGAAGACACAGAGCAGATTGAGCTATTTGTTATCACAGCTTATCCCAACACCGGGATGCCCGCTATTATCCTGCCAACACTGGGAATGGCAGGTGGAAAATGGGATTCCTCCCTCTGTTCTGTTATTTTATTGGATTTCTTTTCCCCCTCCTTTATTCTTACTACCTGCTTTTTTTTCTGACGGATCGAGAATAATTTTCCTGCGTTGCATTCATGGAGGTCACGGAGGCGAGGGCGAAAAACTCAGAGGATCGTGGCTGAGGGCGAGCTGGGAGGGGAGGAGGGGGAGGGAGGTGAGGGTGGCTGACATGCTGATAGCGAGAGATAAACATTTTTCTGCGGCTGTTATCCTAGGTGAGGCTATGACCTCTCTGGCTTGTTGATTGTACTGTTTGGCCGAGGCGTTATCTCTCTACCGCAGAGAGCAGCGGATACTGTCTGGAATGTTAGCCTCGCGTTAGCCAGGAAAAGACACTGGGATGCTCCGGCTTTGCTCTCCATAGGAGTGCGTGCACATGTGCGTATTTCTAAGTATGTAGGTGAACAAACACACTCGGCATTGCAGGTTGCAGGTTGCAGGTATGGCCCTGCATGTTATGTGGCTCGTTTTGGCTTTCGTTTCTGCGTGTGAGAGAGAAAAAACACAAAGCTTCAGTGCCTCAGCATGAATGAGTGAGGGGAAGATATGAAGCATATATTTAGCTCGGACCTGTATGCGTGCCTTTACCTCCTGAGGTCAGCTCACTTGGGGGTTGAAGGGATTAAAGATAGCGTTCAAGCAGATTCATTATTTATTCATCCACTTCCACCGACCACCACCACGCCACTTACATGCCCGTGGGTGAGTGCAACGCAATTAGATCTCTGCAAATGAAGACATACCTTATCTGGAGCTGCGTGCGGGGATGAAACACAGGCGCGATGGGTTACTTAGCACTTCATGAGTCTTGTGTTTAGACAGTCTTGAAAGATTGGGCTGCAGCGTGATGCTGTGTGAAGTGAAAACAAATACGCAGCAGGATTAGGTCGTGATGAAGCTGAGGAGGTGGTTTCGCACAAAGTGCGTGATGCAATGGCATGTGAGAGAAGTAGAATATGGGGGAAAGAAGATGGCATGAGTTCTTGTGGATTTGTGTCAGTGGGTGATTTCATGTGCGAGTGGACTGTCAGCACGTTATGACGGTTTGTGTGTGGCAGAAAATGAGGGCATGTGTGCATTATTGCATGTAACGGTGGCGTGAGCGTGTCTATATGCATGCGTGTGACCATCTCTGGTCAGGTTGTAGCACTTGAGATTGGGTCAACTTACCCCTGCCGAACAGATGGGGGTCAATTGGATGCACCCATGCAGAGCCAGCCTAACCTTGAACACTGGCACTGGGTGCAGGTTACCTTTCCAATTTACCCATGGCTCCCCCTGCCAAGTGGAAGAGCCATGCCAGCCGTAACCAGCTCCCTCCTCCTCCCATCCAATCTACCGCGCTCACAGCTGCCAACTACCCCCTAAGCTACCAGTCAGAAAGGGGAAAGAGAGAGAGAGATGAAGTGGGGGAGGGAGAGCTGAGCGTGTGAGAGAGACAAAAAAAAAGAGGGGGGATTGGCAATAATGAGGATTTACAGAGAAAATGAAAAGAGAAAACAGAGATGAAGAGAGGGCGTGGTGGAAAAGGGAGAGGGGAGATTGAGACAAAACGAGAGGATTGACAGAGAAAATAGGTTAAATTGGGGAGGATGTGTTTTAGTGAGAGGGGCCAATGGGGAGGGAAAGGGAGAGCTTCAGCCCCGGTGGCTCTCTGGTGAGCATGCATGCAGGGCCTTCTGATTATTGTATCTCATTGGCAGCCATCGCTGGGCTCCTTCATGTGTGCTAATTGTCCGCTGAAAAAAAGCAGACAATGGATTGTCTCAAATATGACACTGGTCACGATTTGCTGCAGGCGGAAAACAGGGGGAAAAGACAAAGAAGCCAAATGCCACTTTCCTGCGAGGGGGCCAATTACAATAAGCTGAGAAGACACTCTGTAGTGGCGAAAACAGAAATTACTTCTACTGATGGTTTTTCTTTTTGTCGAAAATGTAATAATTACTACTTAATAATAGTTTTTGGTATGCAAAACACTAAAAGAGCGCATTTTGTTTGCAAAATTGATCCCATTTTCCATAGAAAACTGAAAATGGACTTTTGACAAATGCAGCTTTGCCCTCTCTACTTCATCAGTAATTGGATGCGTGTGTGTGTGTGTTTACCACCAAAATACAATTTTTAATGGCTGTCCAAATAACCATCCAAATCAAATACGGAGGTTGCATAGATGTCTCCCCCGGGTGCTATGGTTTATAAGCACTGTATTTGGCATCAGCTTTGTCGACGGGTCAAATGAAGTGGCATCATATTGATGAGTTGAATTAGTTTGAGTTGAATTAAATTCAAGTCAAATGCCAAAGTCAGCCATTAACGCATTTTTACAGTTTTCACTTGAGTTAACTCTGTTGCCGTTACAGCAAAAGTTTGTTTGGAAAATACTAGGGAGAGCTTAGACAGGGAAACATGGCACATACACAAAATACAAAAGACAAGCTAAAATAAAATAGTCCCCAAAGTACAGTGAAGAGAAAAGTACCCTAAAGTACCAAAGATTTATCATTCAAGGTTTCTGATAGCTTCAGGAAAGTCCTTTTCGAGCTGCTTGGATCTAAAAGGTATTTAAAATGAGGTGTCTGCATTCCTTCCAAAAGGCATTTCCTTAATGAGGTAAGATGCTGGGTGATAATCATCGCTAACGATATTTAGAGCCTTTTGCTAATCCCTATGAACATATATCTGCATATGAATGCAGAATCTGTAGGCAAGGGACACTATTTTGGTATTGGAAGCGTTCTGCTTTCCATTTGTCTGCCAAGTATTGACCAACCAAACGTCCGTGTGGAGAGCGAAGGAGGCAGAAAGCATTGGCCAAAATGCAATTTTGGAACCCATCAGCTGTCGTATGACAACTATTTTCACTTTATTTTAGTTCATTTTGAATTTATCTGCCTCCACATGCACATGTATGCTTCTATAGAATAGCCAAAATGTTGTCTTGTGTCCATCCAAACAATGACTGGTGCATGGCAGAGAAATCCTTGGCCCAGATATCAGTTACCTGGATACACCCTGGCTACACAGAAAGCCCTGAAACATTGGCCATTGCCCTCAAAGGCTAAATTCTCAATTGAGACAACAGCTTATACAATCACAGATTGGCATGTTGCTGAAGCGAATCTTTGTTAATTGAAGGGAAAGATGGCAGAATGTCACGGTTTGGATTTTTGGTTTGGTCGTTTCAGTTTTATTTTATAGATTATATCCTTGTTTCATGTTTTACTTTCCACGTTCTGTCTTCGTCTGTTTTCCCACCTGCACTGGTTTTGTTTTTGGTTTGTACTTAGTTTAGTTTTTGCTCTTGGATTAGTTCTGTTTGGGTGCTTAGATTTTGGATTTTGGACTCAGCTATCATTAAAGCTCCCTTTTTAGTTTTTTAACCTGCCTGTTGTTCTGCATCTGGGTCCTGTTTTGATAACCTTGACAGATGCAGTCTTAGCCATTTCCTCTAATTCATTTAATCATCAGTTTTGGCAGGAGTCAAGCCACCAAGACAAACTGGGATAGAGATTTTTTTTTTGCACACTTTACACAACTGATAAAAAAAAAAACAAATCTTGCCTTAAAATCCTGCATTAAAGAGGCACTGTGTAGTTTTGGAGAAGGGATTCAAACTCAGAATTTTAATATTTACAACATTAATGAGGTAATAATACAAACTCAGAAATATTTATCTTTTCCATAACTGAATAAATAAGTTGTTCTCAGAGGAAAAAAAAGGTCCCCAGAGCACTGTTTGAAGCTAGAAAGGTGGCAGGGTCCGCCAAATATAAACAAAGTAAAACAGTATGAAATTGTGTTGCCCTTTAAGGTCAGTTTGTTTATTCGGTCATGAAAACAGAGTTGTTTACTTAATTTGTTTAGGCACATCAGTCATTGAAGCTCTTTCTCTTCTGTTTAAAATTACATAGTGCACATTTAAAGAATGGGAAGCAACAAAAAAAGGCTTAGCAGGACTACTGTTAAGTAGATATCCCCTCTCCCGGAGATACACACCACATGAAAACACACAAAGTGATTGATGTTCTGTGTGACACTAAGATAATACATAGGGTATCTGATGCAGACAGATTTATGTGTGTGTGTGTGTGTGTAAGAGAGAAATGAGAGTATATAGCAAATGCTGTCAAGTCCATTTAATTCATTCAGATACACACACACAGAGAGAGGTAAACACACCTCCACAATCCCCCAACATCTTCACACTCATCATGTTTCGAATCCGGTATTCCCGTGTCCGTTGTGACAGATTGTAGCCTGGGCCAAGCGCTTCCTGGTTTCTGCTCTGCTTCTCCTATCAGAGGCCACCATCTCATCTGACACGGCCGGCCGGAGCCCGTCTGGTAATCACATCAGAGAGAGAGCAGAGGGAGTGACAAATCACATTACAAGCACTGACTCACTGCAGTCATTGTGTAGCCTCGATCCCGTTCTCCGTCTTTGTCCGTATCTCCCTGAATGAAGATTCATGGTTTGGCCTGTGGGAGGAAGAGTAATGTGATAGAGAGGCAGGCTGTGAGTTAGACAGAATCAGTGTGTTTGTGTGTTTGTAGGTGTATGCAGTCTATAAAGCTGACAGTCGCCAGCCCACAGGCAGTTGGGATTGGGTTTGGTGGGCTGGTAGTTCAGTTGGCCTGCGTTGGTATAAGTCAGGTGACGTCATTTCTTTACGTTCACTGAACTTTTTTATTTATTCCTCACAGCCACGGAGGCAGTATTTGTGTTTGTGCGAAGGTGTGTGTTGACGTGAGGAAGCATCAAACCATATTCTTTTGATATTCATATATATGCAGCGGTTGGGGGGTTATAGTGAAAGAGTTCATTTGAAGATATGTTAATAAAATGCAGCATATTCTTATTCATCTTGAGTTTCACTTGAGTATCACAGGATGTATGGGAACACAGAAAATGTAAATGGTGATTTGTGTGTTTGTTAATTGCTATAAGATATTAATATAGTGTAGGTAAATATTTTGATCAACTGAAAATTGATGTTTTATGTCTGTGCATTGAGCACTCTAATTACAAAGGCCACAAAGTGCTTTACAGCACTCAATCAAAGCTGCTCTAATCAATATTTTTATATTAAAAATAGATCAAATGACTACATGTAATGCAGTGACAACCCCACAGAGAATAATTACCCAACTCTGCAGTTCCCTTCAGCTCTTTAGAGCATTTTAGCGTCTTTCAGTTTCCAGTTTTGGTTTTTCAGCTTTTACTTCTTTTGCTCAGCCCAACTCTTAACAATAGCCTTGTTTCAAGCAAGTGTAAACCCACTGGATGGTTTGAAGACTACCATTTTAAAGCCTTGAATTTGGTGTTATGGCTGCCGCCATCTTGGACGTAAACAAAATGGAGATTAGCGTGGTGGAACAACTTGCTGTGGTAAGTTGCGGTGACAACAAAACAAAAGCAAACGAGTCTGGATGAGTGGGGAGCCACTAGCTAACGCTAGCCTCAAGGACTAGAATGTTTACCATTGCTTGGCAGCACTGTCAGCTGCTCCTGGATGCCTCTCTCATTGGTTGTTGTGGTCCAGCTCGGAAAGTACGGATGTAGTCATATTGTTAACATAAAAAAATGTTGAAGACGTGAAACTAGCAATTGAGACCATAAATGAGGAAACTTTCTGAAACCAGTGGAGTCGCCCCATGCTGGCTGTTAGAACATTATTACACATTACTATTAATGCATTTTAACTTTGGACATTTAATAACACTTTATTGCTAGACACTGGTTAAGAGGACGCCTCTTGCCTCCTAATTTTGTGTTTCACACTGCTCAGCTTAAAACCTGAAGGATGTCTTTGTCTTCTGAGGAATACAATGCAGCAATAATTTGAGTGGCACTGGCAACGCATCATGAATAAAGCAAATCATGTCCAAATCGCTTAGGTTACAGATAACCCTATTAGTGCAGTGCCTTTGGAACATAATTACAGCAATTTTTATGCTTATAAGGCCCAAAGTGAGGAATAGCAAATTTTGTGGAACAAACAGGGGAAAGAAAAAAAGAGCTTTTTTTCTGTGTCATTTACATAATTAGGATGTAGACCAGCAGTAGATAGCCAGGTAAGTATTTTGGGGGGACCATATGAAAATGACATTTTGAAAATGAGACAACTGTTTCTCTGTGCCGTGTTATTATGTCTGTATTCATGCTCCAACAGGCAAGGTTCTGGTGGTACTTAAGTTTGATCAGACACACCGCTGGTGTAATATATTTTGGCTCATCCTGAAGAGGGCCTAAATTGCAGACTGCAGGGGATTTTCGTCTGGGTGTAAGATGTTTTACCCCGGGAACTCTTCTCTTCTCTTCTCTTCTCTTCTCTTCTCTTCTCTTCTCTTCTCTTCTCTCAGCATATTGATCTGTTAGCAGTAGAGCAGTGGGACATGTATGTATTCCTACCTCCCTCCTGCCTGGGAATCCAATACCAGAACACACAAGCTACATTGCGGTGCTGTAATACAAAAGCGCCACACAACGACAAGCACCTGGTTAAATCAATGTGCACCAGGTACAAACACACACACACACAAGACATACCAGAGGCTGCATGAAGAATGGGCTTCCTATAGAAGTAGGAGGGGGGTAGTGAGATAGGAGTTCAAAGATATTTAGAAGCGAATGACTGAGAGATGGGGGTAGATGAACGGAAGAGAATTCGAGGTATTCAGGGCTTTAACAGCATCGCTCAAAATTGTTTCATTTCCTCTCATTTCTTGACAGCAGCAGGGAGGGTTTACATGCTCGTATTGCATTTGTGTGTACCTACGAGATACTGATTGTGTGTGCAGATACTGTAGATACCTGCCATTAGAGTCTATGTTGCGTTCCAGACAACTCAAAAACTCAAAAATCTCGAGCTCCTGCAAGAAAATGTAAATTTGGAACACCAATTAAAGTCAGAATTCCTGCTTGTAATCTCAGGGCAAATCTATCTACCCCCACCTCATGAGGGAAGAGTTGTCTGACGTCACACTACAATGGCAGCACCTATGAGGAGGGGGTGGGAAGAACAGTATCTGTAGACTATTTGTACTAGGCTAGCAAATGGAATATGTCCCCAAGTATGAAAGTGCCATAAAACAGAAAGTATAATGGTGTCTGTTAACTCATGTTGTTTTCCCTCCTCTACTCCATTTATATATGTAAGGGGGCTGAACTGCCGAGGGTTCACTTGTGTGTACACTTGCCAAAGAGCCACTGTTTTGTTAAGGTCAGCCAAGTTTTTTATTAACTTTTAGCATCATGGAGCTAGAACGCTTTTAGGATGGAAATAGGAAATTTGATCTACAAAAATTCCGACCTCCAGCTTTGACTGAACTGCAGCATTAAAGCCATCAAACACTAAGTGTCCACAGCAGTTTGTGTCAATGGGTTTTATGTTCCTCTTGTCTAAATGTGAACTTAAATACAGTAATATTTCCAAGGTTACAAAGTTACAAGGTTACATGTATTTATCATTTAACAGCACCAGTGATACAAAATTGTGTATGGATCCTTTTTAGCTACATCCCCAGGATGAATTGAAGAGTCTCACAGCCTGGAGAAAGAAGCTGCTCTGTAGTCTGGTGGTACGGCAGCAGATACTTCTGTATCTTTTGCCAGATGGCAACAAGGTTGAAAAGACTTTGGTGGGGGTGGGTGTTGTTGACTGTAGCAATGATGCAGGAAATGTTTCTGTACATCACAGTGGTCAGCCATTGAAAAACCTCCTCTTCCTGCTGTTGAGAAATTACTTTTATCTAATTTATTTTTCCATTTTTTGCAGATTTCTTGTCAGTGGGTCAGTTTAGATATTTTAAAAAAAAGTGTTTTTTTTTTCTTTTCATTTGCAGTTGTCCAAAAAAATCTAAATGGGGAATTTTTGTTACCACCAACCATACCATACCTGTGTATTCCAGAGTCTTTATGTGAGTAACCATTTGGACTGTATGTTTTTTTCACTGAGTTCATGTGTACATTTGTGCCTACAAACCCCACGTTTATGCACGTATGGTACTGTGTATATTTGTGTGTGTATGTGTAAATAATACAGTGTTTCTGTCTACTGGAAAGGATAATTAGAGAGACTGATGTAAGCAAAGTGTCAACAGTGTGTCAGACGATATTTCCATAAGCGTTTTCTCGATCTCGAGCTTCACTTGAGAAGTGTGGTGTCTGCACCGTCGAGTACAGTCGGAGAACAAAATGCCTTTTTATCTACAGCAAGCCTTGCAACCTGAGAGTTATGTGAATATGACTGCTTTCTAGCACAACTCCAGGTACTCTACAGCTGGTTAAAATGTGTCTTTGTTGCTCTGCATTTTCTATATAGATGACATTCTTGGTTTAAACACAAAGTTTCACTCTGCTCCAACTTGATGAAGTTTGCTGATCCTTTGGTCAAAGCAATAAGGGCATCAATTTCTGGGTCCAATTAATTTGCCACCAACCATCTCCACAGTGCGCTGTAATCCCCGAAGCCTCAGGTGCCCATATTTGGCCTTTCATCTTTTCATTTGGGGCTGAGAGGGAGGAAATCATTTACCTGATCTGCACACTAACTCCCTCGTCACTCGCCTTTTCCCAATTTATGCATTTAGAGGTGACTTTTACACACTTCTGAAGAAACTGTTAAAAGTGTCATTGCATTTCTCGCGGATGCAAATGGCACGCACAAAGCAATTTGAAAACCAGATGTAATCTCAAAGCATATGCACGCACTGGAACGCATATGTACACACAGTCATGCACGCACACAACACAAAAAATAGGAAATCTTGGAACCGGATGAAAAGAAAGACTGGCAAGTGCAAGCGACATGCCACACAAGCAAATATAAACAAACACAATGTGCCAAAATATGCGGCAGCTCATAAAAACCTCCTTAAAAAGAAAAAATGCTGATTTTTCCTGTGTCTACACAACCCAAATTTAGCTGCATTCAACACAGTACTACATATTTAATGCCAATGGAGGGTAGAGAAAGTTCAGCCAAAGTTTGAGGAAGAATTTTTCAGCCACCCGCCTCCAGAAATCCCGGAGAGAGCGAGAGCCTGCAATCGGAAAGCATGAATATTCTGCTTTGAATTTGCATGTGCTTAGCTCCTCATCCTTTGGCCCACTTGTACCTTGCTCCATAGACTGTAGGTATAATCAATTATGCAAATGCGCTGTTGTCCCAGCAAAATTGAGCACCGTCAGCGCACACCGGAGACATCGGGGAGGAGAGTTGCAGGATGTTGACACACCTTCTAATCTTGTACTTGTAAATAAAGCAAAGCTTCGAGTGGCCATGCATGTTTGGAAGTTGTCGGGTAATGTCAACACGCCGATGTCGTGACTCGTCAACTTCCTTTAAAGGATTGACAGACAGCCCGAAACATGATTTGCAAGCGGCAGTTTTGCTGAAGTGGCAGAGATGAAGTCCTGTGTCTTCTCTCTTACACAAGCAGTTTTTAAAGTTCGGTATGCTGAAGAAATTACAGCAGTTAGATAAATCACAATTGCTTGTTTTTGGATTTCCTTAATTGACCATATTCACAGAGACGCAACACGTTGGCTAAGTGTTGCCTGCACATCTTCTTTCCCCAGCAGCAATTTTAAAGGGAATTGTTGGATACTAATTATGTTGGTATCTGGTCTCATCTGGTGCTCTGTAAAAACCATGACTGCAAAGACATCATTATATTGAAAGGCCAATCAATGTTTCCCAGGGAGCCTGTCCCATCGTGACTGCATGCACTGTGGGTGAAGCTTTTTCGGGGGATTTTTTCTGAGTGAGGAAAGTTCATTTTCCTGTGTCACTCCTACCTCCACGGCTATGTGCTACAAAATGTCACCAAACTTTTCTTTTTTCATCTGCCTACAAGATGCTTTATCAGGGGTGCATAATGTCTGGCACATCCTCATATCCTACCCTCGCCAGCGCAATGTAACGAAAAGGACATGCTCCCTCACTGGCTTCCCATTTCCCATTGAGATTCCCTGAACAATGCCATTTTTTCCCCAATGGATAATCACTTCACTTTCTGCACCAAGCTATCAACTGTAATCTACCTCCAGTGATTCTTTTTCTGAGAGTGGCCAGAAAAAGAGAAAGAAGAAGATCTGCCATCTGTTAAGCTTCACGATAACAGCGATGAATGCCTCAGTTCTTGCTGCAGTCCAATCTATGGCAGTGTATTGATATGAGATTGGCTTGTACTTTAAGTGGACCTCTTGGACCGGTGTTATTGCCAGCCTCCAACCATAATATTCATATTCATTTTTTTGTAAGATCCAATCTTAGTGCAATTTGAAGTCCCCATCATCCGGCACCAAGGAATAAACAGGGGTGATAAAAACAGTTTGACCCTGGTCATAGACCTCTATAATGCCTCACATCTCTGCAGGAGTCTGGCTATGTGGCTGTCTCTTTCTCTTCTCCTGGCCATGCATATTTCGCTCTCTTCATTGTCCCCCTCAGTCGGCCCCACAGTAACCTAATGTCTGCCTACTATCTAGCCAATGCCGGACCCCCTGAGCTCCATGACTTACCAATATGTGAATCTACAATCCCTCTCCATAGTGATTGTATGTACTTGTTTTTTAAATGCTTCTTCTGCAGTATGTACTTTTGCACTTTTAAATTCTTTCACTGTCTTCCGTTTTCAACTTTTAATTCTAGTCTTTTGCTCCTTTTTGTTTCCTAAAATTATCTTCTCATCCTTCCCTCTGATATGCAAGCAGCTCCTTGTGGTGCGTGTCTCTGTGTGTGCATTATTTTCCACTGATGCTCATAATGAGGAGCAGTAGGAGGGTGAGGAGTTGATTTCTTGCATGTTTCTATGACTACACCGAGCTCGAAGTTTTATGTCTTAATTGCGGCAGGGAAGATTTTTATTAAACCACCTTTGATTTTCTGTAGCTGTAATCTAATTTATACACCCTGTGCCCTGCATTAGGAAGCCGCTTAATTACACAGCACGCCACACGTGCCGGTACACATTTTGTATTTGTGTAGTGAGGCTGAACCCTGCGTCTCACAGCTAGGGCGAGGTGTCAAAATAACTGTGACTTCACAATGACATGCTGTACATTGAAACAAGTTCCAGTGGGCTGCATTCAGAGATTAAGAGCTCCTCGTTATTATACCTCCTAAACAAGTATCTGCTACAGATGACTAAGTTTTTACAGGTATGAGTATCACTCCAACATAACATGTCAATATCTGTACGTGATAAAGGAAAGCTCTCATTGGGTGAAGCTTTTTCATCCCAGTTCACAAAAACCTTGTTCTTTAAAAAAGTTCTCTTACTCTTGTGATCAAAAGCATTGATCTGAACCAAAGGCTGTTCTGTAAATAGTTTTTTAATAAATAATAAATATAGCAGCTTCTGATCAACTCCGAGAAGTATTTCACCGCTGGAAAGATGGTCCTTGCATAAAACTGGGCTTTCTATGCAGTAGAAAGACACATATAGTTTTGAAATTGTAAAAGGAAAAGGCTTCGGTATTTCCTACAACAACCAGAATGCACTGGTGGGACCAATGGACCAATAAACACTCCTGCAGATGGGTGACATACTGTGAGTTGGGCAATGTTCGTCATTCGCTCATCATTTGTTTTGAAACAGAAAACACTATGGCGACTATATAGAGTAAACCTTTATTATTAGGCCAATGATCAGTCAACTCAAGGCCTTCATTAGATCAGAGTTTTTTCAGCTTCTGTTTTCACAATACAGGAACAGGATGGAGCCACTTCCAAACTTTGCAAACTTTCTCTTTTGCAGCTACACAGTAGGCTGTGCTGAAATATATTTCCTGGAACAGTTTAGGCAAGACATAGGCAGTGTTGTAACAGAGTCTTGGTTTATATTTTATCAGCACTGCCTAATTTAGACAGTTTGATCAGAGTTTGGTGAGACACCCCTCACTTGATCCACCTGAGAGAGAGTGGCGGCTCTGTCTCGATCCAACTGCACTCTTTGCATCCGTGGATTCGGGCGTACAAAAATGTGTTAGCACAATCTGTAGTTGATACAACAGCCATAAAATCTGCCAGATGACACTTTCATTGATACAAAGCTGCTTGAAAATCGTCTCCTTTCAACGACTTTTGGCTGGTTCCCCACACTCCTGATTTAAACCCGAGCCATCTAAGTACAGATATATGTCATTTATTCAGTTTAACTGATAAAGATACAGATAATGGTGTACTCGTTCATCCCTATATAAAAGACAATAACACTGTAATTGTGCAGCACAGGCTTTGAGGTAGCCTCGCAAGAGTTTTCAAACAAGATACCATGAAATTACCTACACGGACACACTTTATGTGTGTGTGTTTTTGCAACCCGCATGTGTGTAGCCACACACACTCACACAGGCAAAGAGGGATACCACTGCAATATAATCTGTCTCTCGTGATGTATTCCCGTCGGTGTCTCCCGAGACATCCAGCCCCTGCTGACAAACCAACACATTTTTCACTCTCACTCGACTGCTTCCTCTCTTCCTCTCCTTTCTCTCCATTTCCCTCTTTCTTAAATCAATTGATTTTTTTAATGCCCTCCTCTCCCTCACCTTGTCTCCATGAGGGGATAAAAAATTCACATGACCCTAAAAAACTGTGGCTAATGGCTGCTGGAATCACTCTGGTTATTAAGAGCAGAATTCGATGCCGTGGGTCTGAGTCCTGCAGAACACACTTCGCTGTGCTTTCTCCTCTCAGCTGGAGCCGACACAGTTGGTTTTGCTTGTTTGGCCGTGTTGATAGTTCAAACTCTTGGCGTACAGCCTAACATGTCCTCCCCCTCCCACTGATTTGCAGTAAAGATGAAACACACTGCTGTTTTTTCTCTTTTTCTCTCTTACATTTTTAATGATGAACAATTTAATTCGAGTTTCTAATTTTCTCAAACTGCAAAGAGCTAAGATACAGACATCATTTTGCACCACCGTCACTGCAAGAAGAAACGACAGCAGCGAGAGAGCTGGAGAAGCGGGCCAGTAGAAGGAGGAAATGAAGTGAGAAGTGAATGTGAGGAGGAAGGGTATGCAGAGGGTGAAAAGGAGGAGCAGGAAGGGGAAAAAAAGGTGGTTATCGAAAAGGAAATGGAGGTGAAGAAAAAGCAAAAGAAGTCACAGTTGTTCCATTTTCCTGGCTGTCTGAACTCGGCTCTAAAAATTGGAAACAGTGGCGTTCCCTAATCTCCCATCACCTGCACAGAGTGTATTCAGCGTCTGATAAACCGCCCTGCAACCCCGAACTACCAAACACACACACTCGCACACAGATTTAAATATAAAAGGATCATCCCTCTAAAGACGAACGCACACACACGCGCGGCTCCATACGAACTAAAGCCGTCTGTGTAAACTGTATAATTGAACTTTATCTAAAGTCACGATAGGTTTGTGCTATCTGTGTTGATATTTAAAAATACCGGCGCAGGAGCAGTGGTGGCTGGAATAACAATCCTTTGGAAGAACGATATCGGATTCAGTTCCCGCCGAGTGAGTCGCCTCAGAACCGGCCTGCTGTGGTTGAGAAATGAGGCCGCCGGGCAGATGTCATATCCGGGAATGTGTCGGTGAGCAGTAGATCACACTGTATATTCCTGATTACTTAGTCATGGGCCTTATCTGCAGACTGCCACATGGCTACTTGACAGTTGGCTTGGCCCCGCCATTACTGTGTCCTCCTTTCCGCCTCGACATCCCCCTCATTCTCCCTGCTCTTTTTAAGTCTTTTTTAAATTTACATTTCACTCCACACCTTTTCTGTCTCGGTGTCCATCTGCCGTCTTTTGCTTCCGTTCCACTCTCTTCCCTTTTCACCCTCCGGCGACGAAATTAAACGATGAGTTTCACAGGAGAAAGATAAAAAGTTGGTCAGTAACAACAGAACAGGATTTATGTCTCATGTTTATCTCTTTTGCCAAAAGCTATCTAATACTTTTCAGGATGGCTTAGCACTTATTATAATCTCTTTTTCAAATGTTCCTGTCCTCTTAACTTCAGAAAATTGGAAGCAAAAATGGTATAAGTGAGATCTTGTTTGTGACTAGCATTAAAAATCCAGACCCGCTGTGCTGCCTTGTTATTCCAATTGCCTAAGTGCTCAGGCAGAAATGTCAGGTCAGAAGTAAAAAAAAAAAAAAAAAAAAAAAAAAATAGAAGCCTCCCCCGTCTGGAAACGGTGCCACTTCAAAAGCAACATCACCTCAATTACATGAGATTCTTTATTTTTGGCCACAGCTTCCGTGAGTGGTGTTATCAAGCTAATTGAAGAGTCTAATTCCAAAGTGAGATACGTGGCGGCTGCTCTGAGAGAATTAATTTCATCCAGCCATAACAACATCCAGAGAAGAGGACAGCGAGTAATATAAGCTGCTTAATCATCAACCACGGTTCGAAATGAATATTTAAGGTTGGTGGAATACTAAAATGGATTCGGTGCATTTAAGATCGGAGCTTCTAAATGTCAAATATGTTGTCATTTATTTTGGGCTTAAGTACTTCAGACAACTTTTCAACTTTCCCTCCTCCCCAGCGTGGTATTGCTGTTACTTGGTTGTATGCAGTATGCAGGTTTTGTTTCTTACTGATCTGGTAGAAAGAATCCCGGTTGTGAGATGAAGCACATGTCAGCAGGGGAACAGACTTTGACACAACACCATCAAGTGAATGCTCGTCCGTTCACTCTTGTTTTACCTCGCTTTCTTGGCCTCCTCCATCAGCCTTGTTCTTTTTCTTTTGCAGTGTAGAGTTTCCACAGTTATTCCAGCTGTTCCACCATTACCTGGAGATGGAGACGAGGTAGAACAACGACTCTTCCTGTTTTGGTTGCACAATGGCAGAAGCACTTCCTTTCTGCCAACCACCGGACTAAACTAAATAACTTTAAATAAAGTAGTGAAGTACACCTCAACCAGCTACAACAATAAACTGTTAATTGTACATTGTTGCATCGATGTCAACAATCTGATAATGTCATATATGAAAATATAGTTTTCTGCAGATCAAGTATTTTTACATTGTTGTATTGCTACCTTTATCTATTAAGTAAAGAATCTGAGCCCTTCTTCTACTGAGACAACATCCTGTCCTCATGCGACTCTTTCAAATGACCTTGACGACACCATAAACTCTTGTACCCGGAACTAATTGCGACGCGAGGACTCATGAGTCGATGGCAGTCGCCCTCCCATGGGCTGCTTTACCCGTTTTTCCCAGGACGAGCCACTGGGACACCAGCGTGACCTGCTTCTTAAACCAGGCTGATGTAAAGATAAAAAGTAACTCCACACCATCCTGGTTAACTCTTAAAGTGATAGTTCAGGTCTTTTGATGTGGGGTTGTGTGAGGTACTTATGCCTAGTCAGTGTATTACCTGCAGTAGATGACCGTCAGCTCTCCACCCGTGTGGAGAAGCAGCATAGCACCAACAGGGAAGCGGAGCATTGTCCTGCTAAACGAGACCGACGTAGAGAAGACGTATTTGAGCCAACTTAAGGAAGGCACGCTTGGAAAAATATATATCCATTTAAGTGTACGCTATATTTTGAACATTTTCGGTGCTTTACATTGCTGTCGGACAGCCGGGTAATGCAGTGCAGGGTAGGCACAGCTGTGCTCGTGCGTAGGAATACGGACGTTGTACGGTTGAGGGAATGTAGTCCCAAAGGAGAGGGCTGTCTGACTGCAATGTAAAGTGCCAAAACTGTTCAAAATATAGCGTACACTTCCTGACGGTGCTGTTTAGCAGTACAATGCTCTGCCTCCCTGCCGCTGCTACGTGCTGCTTCTCCACACAGAGGGAGAGCTGACGGTCATCTACTGCAGGTAATACACTACAAGTACCTCATACAACCCCACGTCAAAAGATCCAAACTATCCCGTTAACATTACAAATTTTATGAACTACGACCTTTCCTCCCTCTGGCCTCGCTCTGACATCACATGTGATGTTCAAAGTCTGATTAATAGTCAAACCACACATAAAGGTTATTATCTCATTGGCATTAATAAAAGAAAAGTATGATTGTAATAAATCCACTTAACAAATCACAAACAGCCTATTAGAGAAATACTAATGAAGGTAATAAAAACAATCTGTCCAGAGATATTGTTAGAGCATATCACTAATCTAATTTCATTATGAAATGTTGGTGTGATTAACGCCTGGCAGCTAATCATCTCATAAAGGGAACGACGATCCTCTGCACACCCGTCTGAATAAAGAAAAGAGTGACGCCTGCTCCCCTCTGCCCATTTAAAGCACTCTATATCTGTTATTGTCACCACTGCTGTGTGTGTGTGTATGAGAGATGTCCTTGTATGTGTGTGTAAGTGTACTACATGTGTGTAGGCGTATATCTCTCTCAAAGACACATTAACACCTTTTCACTTGGCAGCGTTTAGAGGGTCCCATCTTGGGAATAACAGCTATGTTACAATACATCTGGGACTGGTGGCCTACTGTTATCAAACACCCGCTCTCTCCATCGTCCCATTTACTCTCCTCTCCTTTCCTCCTTCCCTCCCTTTCTCCCTTCTCACCTCCCACCACAACCCCTCTTCACTCCTCCTACGCTTCATCTTAAATCCCAAAGGGTGTCAAAAAATTACTGTGACATTATGCAGCAGGAGGAGAAAGAAAGGGGGGGGCAGCATGGGTGTCCAAGCAGCATCATGTCCACACTGATAAAACTTTCATACCAAGAGCTGGGGGAGATTACTCTGAAATGGTCCGTTTCTGAAAACAAATTACACATTTTTTGTAATTATCTCCACTAAGGAGGTTTTATTTTCACACGTGTCCGTTTGTTTGTTGCTTGGTTGGTTTGTCAGCAGATTTACACAAAAACTACTGCACAGATTTCAACATAACTTGGACGGAGGACTGGTCTCAGCCCAGAATAGACCACATTAGCTTTTGGTGCAGAAACGGATAAAGGCACAGAACCAGGGATTTTTTTTCTCACTTTCTTTAACACCACAAGATAGGGCGTTGTTAATTTCTGATGTATTTAGGTGGCTGGTGTCTATGAGTCTGTAAAATTTAATGAGTCACAGAAAGTTTCAGATGTAATCTAGGCTGATTATAGTTACTTTTTTGTAATATGATTACATGATTCTGATTATATGTAGTCCATTACTTCCCGACCCATCTGACTGGAGACATACAGAACATATAAAACAGATCTACTAAACATAAACTGCTGTGTTAGACCGGGTCATGTATGACAGCTGTCACTTTGGTTGTCACTAAGAGACTCCAGTCAGCAGAGTGGCTTGATACACTGATCTACGGTGGCCCTGAGAGTCCAATCCACTGCAACTCAAGAAAACACATACAAATAGGAAAAAAAACACAAGCATATTAAGAAAACATTTTCACCAATTTGAAAACAAATGCGGAGCATTAAGGAAGAAAAATGCTGCAAAGTGAGACAAAACAACCAAATACAGAAAAAAAGGAGCAAGTAATTGGTGAGAATGTGTTTTAAACTTTGTCTGTGTTTGGGTCTATTTGCATTTCCTTTCTTGAGTTGCATTGTGTTGAGCTCTCAGGGCCACCGTACTTACCCGACAAACCAGACAATAGCACCAAATTATAGCCAATAATCACTAATAATAATAATCATCTTCTGACTTGGTCAGTGTTTAAAAGTAAAGGAAATATGGCAATTTTTAAACTCTGTTGTGTCAGTGCAGCAACACCCAAATACAGCTATTGTATTTTATCTCTATTAGTTTTGACTTTGTGAGATTGTGAGATGAATTCACCATCATACTGAAACACAGCATACCGCAGGTGATCACTGAGAAAAGGAGGGGATCGAGTGGAAGATGAAAAAAAAAATATTTGGACATTCAGGAAATGTGAAGAGGGGGAGAAGGGGGTTGACATGCGACAAAGATCCCCAGCTGGAATTACATGGCACACGTCTCAGCCCCGAGGCCATCGTGACTCTCCGGAGCAGAGGTCTTTACAAAAGCGACCTCAATTCCAGATAGTTTTTGTAAACAGCATTTACTGCTTTAGCCAGCTTACTGTGGACGTACTCTTACCTAGATGTGTATATTCATGCAGGCTCACACACCTTCTCTCCTATTATGTCTTTGTTCCACCCTCGTTCTGCTCGGTTGATTACAGAAACGGCCAGGGAACAGAAAAGGTCAAGTGGCTCTGCTCCCTCCTCTCCTCGCCTCCCGTCTCTCTAACATGTATGTGAGGAGGAGCAGAGAAGGCGGGGCGGCATGAAATTGTCGCATTATAACAAAGCTGCGAAACTGAGCTGCATCCACATGTACGTGTGCTGGAATTGACATCTATTTACTGCTTCATCGCCCCCTCCCCCTCTCTGTACGCTATCAGGTTGTGATTCACATCTTTTTTTATTTTCCCTAGCGATTGTGCTTCTGATCAATAATACAAACACATGGCTGGTGGGAGGGGGGGGGGCGCAGAAGATTCAGCCTGCTCGTGTTGGCATGTGTTGACAGAGGCCAAAAGGGGAAAAGTGATGTGTGTGCCGAAGCAATCAAGTAAAATGGAGCTGAAGGCTTCTCTCAGACAGGCTGCCTATATTCAGTATTTTTATTACTGTCAACATTATCCTTGAAAAGACTAAATAGCTAGTAGCATACTGTGTGTGTAGCTAAAGCTAATATAGCTTATTCCTCCGAGTCATAGAGCTCAACTGTTGTCCAAACACTAGTAAAAAGTGTAGGTCCTGATGACATGTTCCATCAATGCCACAAATGTGGGCGTTGTAGTTTTTTCAACTGTTATATGTTTGTTGCTGCAAAAATATATGCTGATGTGGTTAAATGCGCGCTGGAAAATGGTCCCTGGCAAATGCACTATTAAGTCCCGTTTGAGTAATGTTTGTTGAAAAACTACAGTGCCCAGCTGTTTCAGAAAATGACCGAGCCATTTTTAAAAATAAAACTTTATATCTGAGACCAGTTGTTAAAGTTTCCAGTGGGAACGAATGAGCTTGGTGCTGAGTGCTACAGTCAGAGTAAGGAAGTCGGAAAGAATTAAGATAAGCACTAATATATTATTGGTTTTGTTCTTTTCATGGGTTTGGTTGTGAATAATAAAATAAAGAAAAAAAAACATTATCTTTATCCTTTAAATGCACACTGTAATTTGTATAAGTTGGTTTTACTTAAAAAAGTGAGGAAAGTAAAGTAGACCATTAAATTTAGGTTGTACAAGCTAAAAAGATTTTACCGTGTAAGAATTCAAACAACAATTTGCCAGGGGCGTAACCAAGGGGTGGCCTGGGCCATCCCTAATTTAACTGGCCACCCTGTAATAATCCTAAACTATGACTGGTTATTTGACCGATCAGATGCCGGACTTTCATATTTTGTTCTTGTGTGTATATTTGAAGTTGTGCAAAAAATGTTGTCATTACAATATTTGGTCCAAACAAGCTTATTTATTTTCATTTTGTTGTTACTTTATACTTTGACTATTTTTTTATTGTTTTCTTTCGTATGTGGTTACATTATCTTTTTGTGGACTTAAACAATAATGTATAGAAGCTTCATATTACATTTGTATGGTGCCACTCTGTTGTGTTGTGATTGGTAGGTCTATTTATCTTTGTCAGCTACTATCTGTGGAGCTCCCTCTAGTGGTACAAGGAGGAAATAATGTATATTTATAATGTAAAAACTTACAGTTAAGTAAGATACATTGTTATTAGAATAAGAGTTAAATAGCTCTCTATTCCAACAGTAATCACTGATTAAGAGTGTTTGGTCAGTAACCCTTGTCTCTCCTCTCCCTACACATGCAGTGAAAGAAAAAATCATGTGCGCATAGGTCATGCATGATTAGCTACAAGCTCAAACTCAAACTGCCATATCAAGAAAGTGGGCGGAGGTAAAATGAAAGATTCAAAAACAATACAAACGTGGCTCTGAAACAGTAACCATCAGGAAGAAGAAGTGCAGAGCAGGAGAAAAGTATTTCAAGGAGCACTGTTGAAGCAGAAGTTGACGACAGTGAAACGAACACGAGTGCTAGCGGCTACCAAAGCATCCCCAGCACCTGCTAATTTCAGCAGCAAACAGTGCAAAATTGCAAGCTAAACAGAGTAAGCCACGCTACTGTGTATTATCGTTTGTCATATTGGTTGCTCTGGAGACAGAAATGGTGGATTAATACATACTTCATGCCACCCCTGCATGAACCAGATTTGGGCCGCCCACGTCAAAATTAAAGTCTGGACACACCACTTCAGCGAGCGCTTAACGTTGTGGTAAAAACACACTAAAAATTGACACATGTTAAAATTTTCCGTGGCAGATGTGGTCACGGTGGATGTGAGAGCGAGAGCACAAAAGAGAGTGTGTTGTGTGCACGCAGGTAATGGACTGTGAGGGGAGAGAGACGCACAGTGAGTGAGTGGGGCTGTTGGCCTCTGTCCTTGGTGAGTAATGACCACAGAGGAGGACAGATGATCATGTTCATCAGCTCCCAGAACTGAGGCTACCAGCCCCCCTGCTGGGGAGGATCAGTCAGCCTGATGGCCCATAATCTGTGTGTGAGTATGTGTGTGTGCGTGAGCATGTGGTTGAGTGGAGAGAGCAGGGAGAGGGGGCTGGGTGACAACGGCAATAATGAGTCTTACCGTTGATTATGGAGCATATAGGAGGGAGTGTGGACTGTGTGTATATGTGTGTGTGTGTGTGTGAGTGTGTGCGGTATTAAAAGTACTTATTACATTTATTACGGAGCTGTTTTATGTCCGGCCGTTGCAGGGCTTGCTTAAGGGGAAAATTAGGTGTGCTGACTAGCCTTTTCATTAGCACGTCATTAAAGTTTGAAAAGTAGCTAAATAGCAGCGCCTGGCTGCACATACAGAGGAGCTGCCAAGTGGAGGCTGAATATCATTAAAGTCAGTTTATGTTTTCGAGGAAGTTTCAGCTTTGGCCTTTGAACTTGAGGGTCTGATCATGAGCTTAAAAAAATAAGAGAAACCTAAACTCTGGTTTTTCATTCAGGAAGGTGTACATTTCACTGTTTAGTAAGTAAAGATAGAAGGATCATTACAATAATTAGACTGATGAATGGACAGAATTCCACATTATTAGGTAATTGTAATTTGCAGAGCCACTTCAAGCAGAAGAATAAGAAAACCACTTCGGCTGAATTCAATTACAGGAGCTGAATGTTCGCGATGATCCGTTTGAAATTTTTGAATGAACCATGTGATGATTTTTTTAAATGCATATGGTGGAGAGAGCTCTTTGAATCCTCTCTGCTTTCAGCACTCAGAAAAGACTGAATTGTGGTCACATCACTAGTTTTCTCTTTGCAAAAAAACCAAAAAAACGCTATCTTGCTTGTCAATCAGCGATAAACTGTATTGCTTCCCAAGCTAAACTGTGAGGGCGATCAATTCAGGTTGTGTGTGTGTGACTACGGCGATAAGAGACAGACTGGGGGGACTGTTAAGTGAAGTCTATGTGTTGCAATGATGCAAACTCTTGAAACATCACCTCCGTGTTTCAATACATCACTCTCCTCGTCCGTCTGAAAAACCACACACACACAAACCTGGAAGAGCTCGATAACATTTGCTCGGTGCAGAAAACTATGAACATGTCTGCTCACTTAAGAAGCATCAAATCAATAGTCCCCTGAGAAGGAAGTGATTTCCATTACAGAAATGATCTCGAGTCAATTTGTGGAGAGTGTGTGCAAAGAAAATGTACACAGCTATATCAATTATGCTGATTAAATTCTGTCGCGTTACTGTTGATGTTAAGAGGAATTTTTGAGGTGTTTTTCTTGTGAAGTGGCGGCACTGACACATATTAATAGGGTTTTTCCTTTATGGAATTATCAAAAACATAATAAACATAAAAAAGCAGTCTAAAGTCATCTTAAGGTTGTATGCGAAGGTGCAGTATGTTACTGTAGGGTGAATTCTATGTAGTAGTTCAGTTAGTCGCTTCACTTTTTGCCGTTAACCTAGCGTCGTACATCTTCTGAATAGTGTTTACCGTTAGTTTCTGTACATGGGATCATTTTCATCACCTGAGCGTATTGACCATTTGCAACATTAGCTAGTAAATCAGCCTAGCTAACTTATGGCTCTTATTTACGCTAAATGTTTAGAAAAACTGCCAAAAGTTAAAGTGACTGACCTCAAAGTCCTTTTTAGGCAAGTCTTGCCACTCGGCAGCCATATTGGCAACACCTCTGGGCAGCTATTTCGGGCTAACAAGACCAGGCCTGTATCTAACTTCACTCTTAATGGTCACTTGAACGTAAAAACTGCATGTGCAGAATCACCAGTCAACAAAAAAAAAAAAAAAAAACACAAAAAAATGTGGTGACTTTGCTCCAAAATAAGATTTAAAAAGTTTTTTACCACCATAGGTGATACTTCTATTATGCATGTACATGGTTTCACAACACTGTGAGAGTGATATCCTCCTCTTTCATGCATGTTAGAAGTCCCAGCTGCACAAAAATGTTAGAAACTGTCATGAATCTCAACCTAATCCTAATCCTAATCCTAACTAACAAAGGAAATGAAAATAACTTTGATTCGCCGTATGCATCATCACCCCTTATCTTTTCTGACATTATACAATCTCCTCATTACATTGCCTAAAATCCCATATGTTGAAGACTCTTTAAAAGACTCTTTAAAATTGTTTTTTACTTTTACTTTTCCAACTCAGTGGTGCCCTTGAGGACAGTGCTGGGTTAGACTGGTATATTTGAAAATCTATATGATTTATTGGCCTTTAATTCTGAAACACTTTGCCTTTGAAAAGCCCTTGAATTGTTTCATTGTAAGAGTACCAACCCCTGCATATATTAAAACCTAAACCTTGACATGTTTATTCACCTGCTGTAGGTTGTCAGTGATATTATCTTACCCCTTGTGTTCCTGCCACTTCTCAACACAAAGTGAAGTCCTTGCTTGTAAGTGTTTTCCTATTGAGTTTTGTGCAATTGTATGAAGCTCATTAAACACTGAGAGTTGAAAACAACAGCCTCTGATACATATGCCTGATGTTGGTCCATGCTACAGTATGTGTTGCTTTAAATATGACCATTAAAAAAAAAGATCCCCTAGGGGTCTGCTACTGTTTCTTGTTGATAATACAAGTAAAATATTTTGTAATTCTAAAGTCTGATTGTTCACATTTTTGTCCACATACATATGCTTTAACTATTAAAGGAGCATTATGTAGTTTTTGGGGAAGACATTTTAATCAGAAGGGTAAGATCTTCACTGACTGATTCTTTTTTATGCCTAAACAAGCTAAATAAACAAACTGTCTTTGTTTTCATGACCGAATAAACAAACTGACCTTAAAGGACAACTCATACTGTTTTACTTTGTTTATATTTGGCGGACCCTGCCACCTTTCTAGCTTCAAACAGTGTTCTAGGGACCGTATTTTCCTCTGAGAACAGCTTGTTTATTCAGTTATGGAAAAAAAGAAATATTTCTGAGTTTATATTATTACCTCATTAATATTGTAAATACTAAAATTCTATTAGAGTTTGAATTTCTTCTCCAAAACTACATACTGCCCCTTTAAATGTTCACATATGACTGAAAAGTTTGTCAACAGTTCACTAAGATGTTCTTCTTCTCCGGCTTGTGTTGAGTTTGTTTGTGTTAATTGAAATAATGAAACTAAACCGAATCTCTACAACCAAGACAGAGAGATCATTAAACAAGTGCAGGATTCTGTGCACAGGGGAATGTAATCCTCCCTAAACTCTCCAACAGCCAACTAAATCCACAAAAAAGGTCCTAACTCACCGACACCCCTCGCTGTAAAAAAAAGCCTGTAGTCTGTAGAAAAGGGAGCACTGCGCGTTAGACTCTGTTGACTGTAGTGGAAACACCTGGCGCGGATGTCTCAGGTCGCTGCTCCTTGATAGGACGACCCTCCCGTACCCTCGTCTCCACATCCGACTTCATTGCGCTCGCTCGGTGTCAATCTCGTCCGTTAAACCCTCCCCCGAGATATGAAATAGGCCGTGTGCTCCGTTGCTCCCGCACTATTTGCCCAGACGGCTTCCGCTCCGCTCGAAACACTGAGTGCGTCTCTGCTGCGGTGCGTTGCGCGCAGGCTGGAGAGAGATGACAAGAGCCCCGCGGAACTGGCCAGACAAACATGGATCTCCGTAAAACGCTGATTTCGGTGCTTTGGATATTATTGGTGAACCTGGAAGAAGACTGTCACGCCGAAGAAGGTATGTGGGGACGTGTGTTTGTGTGTGCTTTTTTTTTTTTTTTTTTGGCTCGGTTGTGTCCAAACTGGTCTCCGCAGCGGGCAGCGTTGATCTACAGACAGATGTCCGCGGCGGAGATAGTTTGGCATTTGCGCTCATCCTGTGAGGAGAAGCAGGTGTATTGTTTCCAATGATGAGTGTGGAGATAAACAGTATTTAAAGTATTTTTTTTTTTTTTAAATCCCTTTTTTCCTGATAATGGAGAGAGACGCGTATCAGAAATCTGGCAGATTTACGCATCTGAGCTCAGTGAACTGGCAGCGTTTTGCCCCGAAAATGCGAACAAAAATGATTAAATTAGATCGTCAGCTTCTTTGTCACTAAATCAAAAATAAATAAACATGACACTAAGGTGCGGCAGGTTGTCAAAAAGCCGTGCATTTTTTTATTTCCAGCGTCTCCGTCAGTCTTTGCAGAGATAGTGAACGCAGTGCCTGACGCGGACAAGTTGTTTTAAGGATTTTTTCCCCCCTAAAAACAAACTGAGCACAATTACATTTCTGTTGCCACACAGTAGAGCCACTGTCTGCTTCACCATCCTGTTTGTGATTTATTCTGAAAGGAAAAGTCAGTTCCGTTCAGCAGACCGTTCTCGCTGCGAGAAAGAAATCCCCGGTGTGTTGTCACAAAGATTTGGATCTTGTGCTGGGCTTTTTGTCACGGCATCTCTGTGCAACTGGTTTCTTTGTCTTTTTCATACTCTTAAGCTGTGGCACGGACGACAGGACGCATTAGGCTGATGCCTTATTGCTTTATCCCTCCTCTCCTTTTTTTCCAGCACAGCTCCTCTCCAACAAGTATTCCTTCTGTCAGTTTCAAACAGCTGGGCAGCTGTTTTTCTCAGATACTTCCTCTTGTCTTTCCAACAGCATTTCATACCAAGAGTATCAAAAACAGCAATGCAGGGGGAACAATGCACGACCCGCTGAGTGGTTTATCAAGATTTAATACCGATTAGGGATGGGGATTTGGAATTGTGGGCTTGTTTAATTGCCCCTGTGCATCTGCACTGAAGTGTGTCAGAGAGTGAGGGAGCTGCTGAATTTACCGGCGAGCCTGGCCGACTGCCACAGACAAACACTTTCTGCACGCACAAGTTAAACCTGCGCAACTTATATATCAGCTCAAGCTCCCACACAGAGCTGCTCGAGAGTGTGTGTGTGTGTAGGGAAGTGATCCTATCATCAGTTCTGAGATTGTGAAGTGGAAACCAACATAATGGCTTCAGAACCCCCCCGGGCTCTTTCTTAAAAAAAGGGGTTTTATTGGCCAGGTACAGCTGAGTGGATCTTTGGATACACACTCATGCACGTGCCAAACACATACACACACACAGATATACAGTAACCTACTTCTGCTCTATAGATAAAGTACATTTGGCAAGCTCACACACTTCACAGCCATACATCATTGACACACACATAATGCACTCCCTGGCACACACGCATCTCTGGATCAATGCACACGCTCACTTGACACGTACATGTTGGGCTCGCATGCAAGCTTTCTCATGAAACACACACACACACATACATGCATGGTGCAACATTTTCTGGTACTTGAGGGCCCCATTTATATGAACGCTCGCATGCACGCCTGTCCGTGCGCTCTTTGGATTCATCTCACGCGGACTCGTTGCCAGATTGATTGGGTTCCCTGGAATGCTGGGTAGCCAGATTTGGATGCTAGCTTTTGTTTAATTGATGTTGTGACAGCGATTAATTGCTGTGAAAGCAATGTGCTCCTGAAGGCTGGTATTGGCAGCGATTCTTCCCCGCTGTTCGTAAGGATTTGGGAGATAGGGAAAACCACTCGGGAGACTTCCCTCTCCTTCAAAAATTCTCTGCCATTGCGTCCATGTTAATTGAGGCAATTTACCTACCTGTCGACATGCATTCGGTTCGAGTGCCAAACTGCCATGGGAGATGGTTTTAACAAAGGAAGGGCGCGCATAAGTCTTGCCTGTATTAGGAATTTTTGAGAGTTTTGTTAAAACCTTCAGGATTTATGTGACTCTTTGATCCATATTCATAAAATTCCTCTTTTACAGACTACCCATGTGCCCTTTTTTAATGCTTAAGTAGTTTTTTATCTACAGTTTCACATTCCCCTTTGCCTTGCTCTTATATCAGTTCTCCTCATGCGCCAACATCGTCCTGCAGATATGCAAGACTATCTCGTGCTGTACGTCTTCCTTGCTCCACTCTTCCTTCTTCCCCCCATATTCCTGTTTTCCTTTGTTCGTCTTCCCACTCTCCTCTCATATGTCATCCTCCTCTTCCTACCCTGTACACGCTTCCTGCATCCCGAGCTGACTTAGCAAACACTAATACGCCCGGGTGTCCACTACCCCATACCGGCACCTCACACACACAGTCAATCTAGCCACTCCCCCCCCCTCCCTCCCTTCAGGCCGCTTTTCTCATTCCCCCACGCCTCACAGCTAACACACCTTGGCATCTCATCGGGATCTCATTTACTTCCCCCTCTCCTCCCTCTCCTCCCTCCCTTCCTCTGCATCCATCCATTCTGCAGCAAGCTGAGAGAGGGCAACGCGCTCAGGTACAGAACAATAGAGGCAGAGTGATGGAGAGGAGCGGGAGTGATTGAGAGTCCCGGCGTAACCTGTGGGATCATCCTGTTTTTGCGGGCCGGAGCTTTGTTTGATGCCCTGTCGTGTCAGAACGGCCGGGCAGAACTGACTGCACTATGTTCTTGGCAGGCTTTCAGCCCATTGTTTACCCGCAGCCTTATTACGCCGGTGCGCCTCCGAAACCTCTCGCGACGGGGCGTAATTTCAAATTTACAGCTGACATTTTCCGCCATGATTCTCCGTGATGCTGGGGTAGTTTGGGATGAAGTCACAGTTTTCGTACTATTAAACATGACAGAAATACACAGCGGTTTATCTGAGAAGAGTATCCACCCACTGCTGAAAAATCAACTTAAATGTGACAGGTCCTTGAGTTTTCAAGTCAGCTTTAAAAGGTTGAAAGTGCCGTAAAAGGACTCATAAAGCCTTCGTGAAAGTGTGTCTGTGAAGGCAGTGCCCTTATAAGTGTAATTCTGCTTCCAATGCTCAGTGTCAGCGCAGGATGTCTTTTCAGTAGCAAGGCCAAAAGTAAAAGTTAATAGAAAAGTGGTAGATCGGTTGGTGAAAGGCGATGCAAAGTGTCTCACATTAATGCTGCTTGAATTCAGCCTCAACGTACCCATCGACACTGTCTGTCCGTGTGTGTGAGTGCTGTGTGAGTGTGTTTGTGTGACAGCTCGGCATACGACTCATCTCTCTGAACTTACCGGGAACTCGTGATTCATTTGTTTGTCTGCGGTTCCTCTCCTCTCGTCTCTGTTGCGGAGTCATAAGGTCTTGGCATAAGCGCAATTCTTTTTTTCCGATCAAGCTGAGATGTTTTCAACCCCGCTCGGTCAAATCTTCACCTCAATTTGCACTCCCCAGGAGGATTTTGGCTTCCACTTGCATCTTTTCAGCGAGTTCATGTGCAAGCTTTCACCTCTGAAATCTGCGTTGCGTTCGGTCTGACCCTTCAAAGCTTCAGTAAATGTTGGCTTCTCTCCCTTGATCACAATCTTTCCTTACTAGGAGTTTTGGTTGTCTAGTCCTATATTAGTCACATTTACACTTTTTGAAATGAAAGTCTTTCCATAAGTAGTTTTCGTAAAGCTCACTGTCAGGAAGCCTTTTAAGTAGTGAAGCGAAAAAAGTAAGAAAGTTTTAGAGTCTTAGGTTGGCGAGAGGGGGTGAAAAGTGTCCAACCCTTACGCTTGAGACTGCTGCCTCAATGAACCCATTTGCGGTTTCTCTCCTCTCGTCTCTGCAGAGGAGTCATAAGGTCTTGTCATCAGCGCAATTTTTCTCTGTTCAAGCTGAAACATTTTTAACCCACTTGGTCAAATCTTCACCTCAATTTTCAGTCCCAAGGGGGATTTTGGCTTCCACTTGCGTCTTATCATCGAGTTCATACTCAAGCTTTCACCTTTTAAAATCTACGTTGTGTTTGGTCTGACCCTTCAGAGCTTTTTTTCCCTTGACCACAAGCCCTTTGGTCGTCCAACCTGATCTTGACCGCAGATACACCTTTCGAAATCCCAATCTTTCTGTAAGTAGTCCTAGTCAAGATACCAAAGTCAGACTGAAAAAATCCCCCGCTGATATTCCGTGTTCAAAAATGTCAAGGTTTCGCAGAGTCATCCATTATCAATGTCCTGTCTGGCGAGGGTGTTGCTGCATTTTGAAAAACCCCTTCCTTTTTTCGTTTGTAGGTGAAGGCAACTTGCGAATAAATCTTTAACTTATCAGATCTCACTTACAATGTTATCCAGTACCTTCAGTGATTTATCATTTATTTTTAAAACCTGCTGTGCTGAGATGCAAAGCTTTGGTATCTCTGCTTACTGCTGACTTTAATGCAACATAATCAAAATATCTATTCATTATTAAACTCTTCTCGTATGTCATTTGATTACTGAATCATATAATTAGTACTTAGAAGCTATCTGATTGACTAATATTGGGTTTACCAGCAATTGCCAGACTGGCAGTGGAGAAGCACTCCACCCTCCCAGGCATCAATTGCGACTAATTGTCTGTGATTGATGCAGGCTTATTTCTGCTCTGCTGCCACTGCCGGGCCCAGTGCACCGGTCCATCTTTGGCTGGCAAGGACAGCCTTGGACCTGAGCTCGTTGGATCAGACGACTGTGACCTCTGCGAGTATGAAAGGTCAGAGTGATTTGTGAAGATGGCAGGCATAGCGGCGCGACATTCTCTCGTCGAGGCCTCAGGGACGTTGTCATTTTCAGCCGAGACGAGAGGAGGGGCGAAGACGGGGAGGGAAGGTGGAGGCACAGGTGCCGTGAAATGAAAGGAAAGGGAAGGACGGGGCGAGGGAGAGGGGAGTCTCATCCCAAAAATTTGATGCATTACAAGCAGAGGTGCGTCGGGTCGAGGGGTGACGAATAAGGGAGGCTGGGTCGGAGCGAAAAGCGAGGAACAGTAGATGAGGGAGTGACAGAAAGAAAATTGGAGGCGAGTAAAGGCAGGTGGGAGGGAGCAAGTGATGAGGGAATTGTAAGCTGCCACCACCGCTTTGTTCCACAGCTCTCGCATGTTACATGTAATCAAACAGACCATGGGTTCCTATAACAAGTCAATGCAGCAGCTCCTTATTTACCTCCCACTCTGCTGGAACACATTGACTGAGACTTGATAGATGAATTGTGTGTGTAACAGAGAGTATGCGTGACTATTGGATGCCAATAGGGTCACCTGATTTCTTTTGTTCAGGGTAAGGACACTACAACAGCATCGGGGATATTCTGCTGGGTCGGCAAGAATGAGGAAGGGGGGGAGATGTGTGTGTGTGTATGTGTGTGTGTGTGCGTGCACATGTGGGAGGAAAAATGGGGATTTAGCAGGTGTTTCAGCCATATTGGACAGTGAGGAAGGGGCTCTGTGCAGCTGCATGATAGATGAAGGAACTGCAGACGGACTGCGCATCATTTTATTGATGAATCCATGCCAAAACATCTTCCTCAGCTGCTGTGTGTGTGTGTGTGTGTGTGTGTGTGTGTTTGAATGCGACAGCCTCCACCACTTGTGCACATTTCCTCGCATCTTTGTTTCCGGCAGGCACCTTTTTCGTCCCTTCTGTTTTGTAATTTTTCAGCCGATGTCTTTTGCGAGAAGCATCCTCACAACGTGCAGCATAAACAAACTGCTCTTTGTTTGGGTGATTTAAATACATTTAAGCCAACTTGTTAATTATACTGGAATATAATGATATGTCATTAATTTGTGCGGCTGATAATTAAATCGTCGCATCAGCAAGAGTAATATAGCATTGAAAAGGGAGGCTGAGAATATAGGCTTAAATCAGCAATGGTGCAGGGAGGGCAGGAAATTAAAACACCATTTAAAAAGTACAATTATCATCAGTTAGTTGATTAATTGACACCAATTTCTGTTAAGGATCCGATATGTAATTTATATATTAGAAATGGGATTCTGCAGTTTCCCACATTTAATGAATCAATCTGGAGCACTTTGAGGGCAAAATTAAGAGGCTATATTATGAATAGCATGACATAAATAAGAAATGATAGAAAGTGTGCAGCTGTAGGTATGTTTATCCCTAGAACAGAGGGTGAAAATCATCATCTGACACTGCGGACCACATGTGAAGAGAAGAAGAAAGAAAGTCTTTAAGCCGAGCTGCTTTAGCAAATGCACTTGTGCTTTCATGCCAGAGCCTTATGTAAACATCTCAAGGGCTTGTTCTCTTAAGGTTCTTCAAAGGTTATATGCAGAAAAGTCTAAGAAAAATATTAAGTTAAAAAAGTCCTCCACCACCCACACCGTCAGCACCCTGCTGCAGTTAAGACATATTTCTGCCTGATTTTTTAGATGGATGCCTCAAACTCATTATTCATCTCTGCTGCCTTTGTTGGGATACTAATGGATTAGAGGAGTTTTTTGTTGGCAGGCTTTTCAGTCCTGAGGTGTCTAAAGTTGATAAATGTCACTGGTGTGTGTTTGTGCGGAGCTGGAGCCGCGCTCTTGGCAGAAATTTCAGCTCAGGGTGTTTTGCATCGAGAGTAAACACCAACCGCATTAATGCGAGGCTTGATGTGGGTGGGCATGTTGGGAATTGAACTGACAACTCGGCGGAGCTCGGTCGGTCTCCCACCCTCACACTCCCCATCTTTTCATTTAATTTCCTTGTTTTCTGATGGTGAAAACATCATCAGCCGCATCAGCCAGTTTCATGAGGATAGAGTTATTGAGGCGAGCAGGACTCCAAGCTTTGGTCTTTCCATCTGTGATCGGATAAACAGGAGCTACTAGTGAGACACACCGCCAATCTGACAAACACACCCTGAAGACTTCTTATTTTATTGTTATTGCAAATTTCAAGAACTGAATGACCCCATGTGACTCCTAAGTGGACTTAAGTGTAGTTGTCATCCTGCAGTTTTGACCATGTATGCTCTGACGCATCGATTTCTTTTGAATCAAGAACCGGCTTTTGTGAGGGAAATCCAGAGAAACAAATTATAACCTGTGTGTGTGTGTGTGTGTGTGTGTGTGTGTGTGTGTGTGTGTGTGTGTGTGTGTGGAGGCAGTATTCCTCCAGAGGTTAAATGCGTTGCCCTCCCTTTCAGATGTTGGCTCAGAGACCATCAGCCTCAATTGAGCCTGGTTTAGGCGGTCCCATCACACTGTCATGGAGGTGACAGAGGTCCTGGACTGTGCACCAAGACAAACACACACTCACTCAGTTTGCACACATACAGGTAGCCATGCTTCTGTAGATCCACACGTTGTCTTTTGGCAAAACAAGAAACAAAAACAAAATCAGTGATCACCTGAACTTCGGTGGAAATTCCATGCATTATCACATTTTCGCCATGTAATAGTGGACACATTTTTTTAACTTAAGTTTAGCCAAGTAAATTTAAAAAACGACAATATATAGTTAAACCTTTTGGATTGGCTGCAGCTGAGGCAACGTTGTCCAGCAGTCCATACCCAGTTATGTAACCGTCACGTGAGCAGAACAAGAGTGGGTTCCCATTTTGTTAAAACATGAGGCGCGGCCCTTTTCGTGTGTCCATGTACCAAACCGGCTGCACATGTTTTAAAGCCACACGAGAAACCACATCTACTCACGCTCAAAGTTTCATGCTCCCAACTGTCTTGCCTTCTTTCTAGAAAACACACACTCAAACACACACACGTGTCAGACCCTGCACACCTCAACGGCTGAACTCTGCCATTAGCCTCCACTCTTTATTTTTGCTCCGCTGTGTCAGTGTCCGCGTCACTGGTTTTGGCTGAGGCAGGCTGGCCCGTGAACGCTGCCTCCTAATGTTCTTTTCATGTCCACTGGTTCTCCTCTGACATGTTTGACCTGAGGAAGCGCGTTGGGAGAACTCACTTTGAGTGTGTGTGTTGGTGAGGAGGAGAAAAGACTGCACCTTACATTAAACATGTTTATATATGCACATCTTTCTGCTGTTCCCTTCTTTCTCCTTGCACACGTATCGAGTGCTACATCATGCATGCAGCCACTCTCAGATTTCTTTTCTCCCACATCTTCTAATATAGATACAGTAGGGTAATGAAATTTTAATTATTTTCTATAACGCATTTTTCAAAGCTGTGTTATGTAACATTTGCGCAAGAATGGCTCGATCGCATGTGCTTGCCACTATTCAGAAACACTGCAGCCTTCATGACATTGAGTCCTTCTCTTAATGACAGCTGTAT
The DNA here is from genome assembly GCF_040436345.1 of Pagrus major. Classification (NCBI taxonomy): domain Eukaryota; kingdom Metazoa; phylum Chordata; class Actinopteri; order Spariformes; family Sparidae; genus Pagrus; species Pagrus major. The sequence continues at coordinate 13,503,357 of NC_133230.1, forward strand.
GACTACTTTGGCAAATTACTTATCAGGGACCCCAACTCATTTCTTACACTGTTGCACTAGTGTGCCTAACTTTTTCATTCAGGTGCACCGGCACATAATTCAGGTGCACCCGATAACACATTTAAATTTGAATTTACACATTTAAATTTGAATTTTTAACACATGTAAATGATTGTAAACAGGAATAAAGGCGCAAATACGTGTTTTTCTTCATTTGAATCACATGCAAGAAGAAATTGCAATAATCTCAATTGTTTAAAAAAATGAACTGCTAATTTGGAGGCGCACTGGTGCGACCGATGGAAATGTTTACTCGCACTTGACAGATTTTTGGGCGCCTGTGCGACCAAAATAGTCGCACCCTGGAGTCATGCTTGTATCGCTGAGCTGAATCAAGCTGCAGTACAAAACATACTCAGACACAGAGAGACTGAACACAGGCAGCTCTATTTATGTGCGGTGCATTCAGGTGCTGGCTTGAAACCTGTGGACATCTGAAAGACAATTGTTGGCTGTACGACAGCATTGCATTGTTGGAGTACTCGACCGATTTGGCATAGCATTCAATTGTCAGAGTCTTTTTTTTTATTCCCTGCGGTCTTCTTCCCTCACCAAACCTGCCGCCTTCATTACCCACAATGCAACTCTAACCTCCAACATTTTGGATGGAAATTCCAAATGCCTGCTGCTACCCAGCTGACTGTCGAGTCTTGCCATTTTTAAACTCACAGTACCTGAAAGGACCATAAGGCGTGTCAGCCATGCACAGAGCAGCCTGCAGCAGGCTTTTCAAACCAAATCAGATAAAACTTGTCTTGGTCACAGCAAGGAGGATGGCCACACACTGACCAGAGCTACATGCCAATGTTTTTTTTTTTTTTACCTCTGGTTATATTTATTCTTCCAACAAATGATTTTCTTGTCAGTTTGCATAATGACAGTAAAAACAGAAGATTTGTACTAGTTTAAAAAAAGGTTGTTGATGCTAAAAATCTATTTAGAGCCATAATCTGCCCACTGCAATCAATACAAGAGATAAAATATTCAGTGGAATCTGTTGTCTAAAGAGTGATTCACACATGTACATTAGCTGGACAGACGCACACTGTTCTCTACCCGCTGCCAGCTGCCCAGCAGTTTTGTGTTGTCCTTGTTTTTTGCTCGCGAACCCTCCTTCCGTCTCTGCTCTGAGGTGGTAATGACCGTCATGTTGGAAAAGTGTCCGGCTGGGCCTCGTAAACCATTACCCCCGTGCCTAGGAAACCCCATTAATCTTTCTGAGAGGCGTTTGACCTTTCAAACTCATTAACCACAGCCGGTGTGCAGACAGACGTGAACGCATACACAAACTGCAGAAGCACTCCGCTTTTTCTCTCCTGGACAAACAAACAGCATGCGCACACAAAAAAGGAGCACGCTAAGGCAAATTTGGCTTATACACATACACGCACAGGTGAGGTTTTGAGCGCACCGATGTGTGTCCACCTGCCAATATCGCCTTCACCAGCTTGCCATCGTAGCCACGCTCTCTCTCTCTTGTCTCTCTCCTCCTGTCCTCTTCATCCTCTCGTTTCCTCACCGTGTGGGTTTGGGCAGTGACCTGGAAAATTGCCCGACCTTTTAATACGCAGCTTCCTCGGTGATGAATAAATACATAAATCGCGCAGCTCCGGCTCAGTCACTTTTATGATACCCCTCCCTACCCCCCAGTCTTACCTCCCGCACACCTCATTGCACCCCGTCATCTGCACCCTCTCCACACCGACACGGAAGAGGGAAGCAGGGTGTCTTTGAAGTGATAGCCCCCCGTGGAGAAGACTATCCATAATGAAAGGGTGTTAGTGACTGGGCTGAGGGTGAGAGTGTGCGAGTGTGAGCGTGGCGTAGATGGCAAAGGATGTAATGGGGTTGAGTGGGCGAGGCAGGTTAACATGCCAGCATGGGAGCTGCTCTTCTCAGTTTATCAGAAGGCGAGGGCGGGAGTGAGAGAGCTTTGTAGGTGCCAGAGGATATAATGTGGCGAGTGGCAAGGAAGGTTAACATAGCAGCATGGGACCTGATCTGCTCAGTTTATCAAAAAGTGCAAAGGAAGCGTGGAACGGGCTGTAAAGGGCTAAGTGGTGAGGTGGGAATGGATGGAACTTATATTCTGCTCAGTTGACTGTAGGTCCAAATGAGGATGGGAGGGGAAGAGGAAATGAAGCGGAGAGAGAATATTGGAGGCAGTTGAGAAGAAAAAAGGACATGGTAAGAAAAAGAACAGAGTCTTCAGTCCTAACTCTGGTGATAGCACAAAACATATATTTTATTGTCAGGACAAAGAGAGTGTTTGAAGTCGGGGTGTCACGATTTCGATCCTTAATGGGACAAGTGATTGAAAGAGCTTTTAATTTCAATCAGTGAATTCAAAGGCAGTATTGGCGATAAATGCCCCCTACCACTCGCCCTGTGTGACGACTTTTGCGCGGCCAAAGAAAGGGAAAAAAACAAGAAACGCATCAGAAAATGCTTCAAAGACACAACTTACTGACTGTTAGCCTGCAGCTGCACTTCCAGACACTTAACCTGTGTGAACGAAGACTGTCAACTGGTGGTAAACGTAACTCTGACAGTCTTGGAGATGTTTCAAAGATCCTTTCATGATTTCTTTGAGAAGAGATAAACCAAACTGAACTGAACCGATAACATTGCCAGAGATCCTTAATTGATTTGGGAAGATGGTTCACTCTGGACAGGTTAGAGAAACCGAACTTTGTAACAAATGGAATTTCAGTCTTCTGTTGTTTATTGTCGAATCCCTGAAGGATGGTATCTTTGGTTGAACTCTGGAAACTTTATTTTTGGTGAAGCCTAACTTTAATCTGCAAAAAAGCCCCCAGGATCAAGTCAAACTGTTGTTGCAAAATACCTCATCTTTTTTTAGAAGAATTTGAAAATGTGAATGACAGTTTCAAGGGCATAAAACCAATGATCTGTTGATCTTTGCAAATACAGATGTAATATCATCAACAATGAAAAAAAAAATAGAATCAAATTGAATCATGGATTCGGTGAGTCATGACACCACTAATTGGAAGATATTGGGAATATCTGAATAGTTGAAAAGTGGCTATTTTGAAACACTGAAGGTACCCTATGGTGTTTTCTTTTTAATCAACCAAAGTGATGTTCACATTCAATATTTCTCATTGAAATGTCCACGTGTGTCCACATGATTGTTAGCTACAAAGCACAGATAAAGGTCAACAGCTCCAAAGGGGACCTTACCGATCCATTACTATCAGCCCATTCCAACTGTCACATTGTCACCCTGTTAATTCAAGCTGCATTAAGCAGTGTACAAAACAAACTCAAAACCGGCAATCCCAAGTAAAAGAAACACATTAGCATACTTTTACACTCTCTTCATCAGTGACCTCTTCAGTTTGGCTCTTTTGATTTAATGATGATATTGGATATTTGAACTGTTTTGGTGAATCGGTTCTACTTGTTTTTGTCCTCGCATATATGTGCATGATGAATACACTGTTCCTGTTGGCTTTATGTGTTCGCACTCTTGGCTACTTGCTATGCATGTTATTATACAGACCATAAGTACATGCGTGAAGGTGTATGTGTGTGTATTTGTGTGTGTTCCTTTGTGTTCCTGGTCGTGATTGCAATCAGAGTGTCATCAGTGCAGGATGGGTGGGTGGAGTGTGCTCCTGTTGTTTCCCAGCTCCCTGTCAGCTATAAATGTAAATGAAAAAGTCAATTAGTCTGTAAGCCAATCAGTGCGTCAGCCAGTCAATCAGATAGTCAGTTAACCAGCTGGCTAGACAACCAGTCATTTAGTCAGGTAACCTGGCAACCAAGCTAGCCAGGAAAGACATTTAGTCAGACAGCCAGCGGTCAATCAGAAAGTTATTCAGCTGATAAGTCAGCCAGATGCCCATTGCCATTTTGTCTTCTGGTCTGTCAGCCAGTGTGCCAATCAAAGAGCATGGCATTTGATTAATCATTCATTTCAGAGAGCAGCTAGTGATTGTCTGTCAACAAAACAGCGAGAGCGCCAAAGGCATTTGTTCCTGTGCTGTGTCTACAGAAGTTTAGCACAGTGAGATCTCACTGAACTCGAATCTTGTCACTCTGAACCTACACGAGGCATAATCACGCATAAAGGCATCAATCACTCTTCGCTGGCATGTCAAAGCAGGAAAACATTGCTCCTCAAGCAACATACAGATTCAGCAAAGCAAGTGAATCTCGCTTGTTTGACACCGCAGGTGCCAGGACCAGGAGTACAATAAGACTGCAGAGGCTTTATTTGCTAAGAAAATATGCAAATGGAGCTGTAGCATCGACAGCCATCAAAATAGCACTGCAGAAGCAAAACAAAAATTAAAAGCAAAGAATCGTCACCAACTGTTGCAAGTACAAATTGTGTGCCTCAGCTGGAGGTTTAATCCACATTCTGGCTTCCAGCACCCTAAAGCACCCTTCTGTGATCTGATTTGGGATTCTTTGATGGAAAACTGACATCTAACTAACTGGTCATGATGTCCGTGTCTTACAGAAAACATTGCTGCCTTTCTGGAAAATAGACTAAACAAATTAGACCATGCAAAGTACCTTCCTAAATCATTTATCACAGCGAAAAATCCCCCTGTGGCCCCAAAAAGCATCTCCCTGTGTGACACGACACCTTGAACTGCAAACAAGGTCAATAAAACTCTTTTTTTATTTTGGATTTTTCATCTATGGAGGTTTTATATTTCTAAAACTTTCCTCGAGGCAAGAAAAGCGATTTAAAAATCTGTCACATCATCATAATGTTAAGTCTAGGGGCAGAGCGGGAACATGCAGCATTACTGCACTCATTCAGCGCATAATCAGGAAGTAAACTAAGAAGATAGAAAACTTTTTTGGTGTATATGCACAAGGGGAGCCATTCCGATTTGACTCAACAGCCACCATCTTTGCTTCCACCATCTAGTTGTGTATAAACCTACATCATCAAATTAGAAGCTTGTGATGGCTAATGCGTTGGAGTAACATTATCATCCCATTGAAGGTGTATTTTGGCTAACTGACGACTATAAATCATTACTGATTCATCTGTTTAGTGTTTGTCAACTCCTGGGAAAAGATCAGGGTCTTTAGCTAACTATGCGACAATGTTAGCTCCTCTTTGTCGCATGGTCAGTTCAAATGCTTACAGTTTTTTATATGGTGGTTGATTATAGCCACGAGATTCAAGTATACAGTGTATCTGCTTGCAGGAGAACCGAAACAGTTAGCTGTAAAAGGCTAAAAGCTGTGTAGCACTACATAGTTGGGTGTTGATTCTCAGCAGCAGGTCTGACACTTTACACTTCACACGGAGAGACTGAAAGTGTCATTTAATTCATCGTTGATTTCAAACTGATCTCTTAATGCAGGTTTGCAATTCATTACAGTTGGCTGACTCACTCGCTCTCTTCCTTTCTGTCTCTTTCCGACTAGACGGCGAGGCCTTCACATTAATATAATATGAAAGTCAATAACATGACACCGAATTGCCTTTTCTTCCTCCCCATCTCACCTGTAATTCATGCATGCAGGCTCGCATGTTGTGCTGCACCTCATAAGTATGCACATGTGCGGCGTGTTACACATTATCGCCGTGAGCACATACTCAATTTTCGGCATGTAGCATAAATATGACCCTCAATAATAAGAGAAATGAATGTTTGATATAAAATATTGAAAAGCTTTTCTTTTCCTCTGCAGCTTAAGCTCTGAAATTATTACACGCTTTTTTCAGTTTCTCCCCTTGGTCCAGCCTGTAGCTAAAGGCTAGCCATGGTTATTACAGCTCTGCCGAGGAGGACTGAGTGTATCGTGGCGTGTGTGTGTGTGTTTTAGCAAGAATTGTTTTTTACGTTCTGTAATTGGTTTGCCCTCGCATTTAGTACATTTGCCGTGTGCTGTTGGTGTGTCTTAGCTGTGTTTCTGTGTGAGTGTGTGCGTCGTGGGTACACCTGCCGTGGATGAATTGATTTTAATGGGGTTACCGAGGGTTATTATGAGGGTGATAGTGATGTAGGCAATTCCTCCCCATTTTCTGTTGTGTGGTTGCATGGTGTTCTTGTTTGTGTTCTTGTCGCCTGAAACGTCCAGCTTTTGCACTTGAATTTGCATGTGAGCACATCACAAGACGACCATTTTGTGTTGTTTGCTCTGTGAAGTTATTTACTGTACTTCTGTGCGTGGCTTTTCTTTTTCAGAGGGGATTATGCGTGCGTTAATTACTCTCTGTGCGAAGCGAGTCGTCTCTCTGTGCATACAGTATATCTCTGTGGTGATGCATGCTGGAGCGGTCAGATGGTCCGGCTGGTACGGAGCTGAGGTTGACTGGGAGACTCTCTCCTGGGCAGATGGGTGGGGATGCTTTTGCACAGGAAGTGGCAGAATAAAGTGCCTTCCTGCCTCTCGTCCTTTTTCTCACTCACTGTGTCACTCTCTCTCAATTGCTCTTTCCATCTGTCTCTCCCTCCCTTTCTCTTTCGCATTCTCCATCTAACTCGACGCACAATTGAACTTGGCAGTGTTTCAGGGATTGAGTGGCTCGAGTTAATGGCGAATTACCTGCCTCTCTGAAGTCTTGAGTGTGTGTGTGTGTGTGTGTGTGTGTGCGTGTGTGTGTTTGGAGGGGGCTAAAGTAATGGACTTTGCTGGAAGGTCATTTGAAGGAGCCTGCCATTAAATCACTAAATGCCACTAAAGCATTCAATGAAGTCTATTCATTGGCCAGGATTGTGCGGATTTACATGTGAATGTATATTGGTTACCAGTTTGTGGGAAGTAATTGTCTTCCAGCACACAGGCCGTAACGCCGGCGCTCAGCTTTCAGTGCCGAAGCCAAGAACGACACTGTGCTTTCCAACAACCGTCTGCCTACCATACATTTTGTTGCCGTTGAGGTGTGTGCGCTCGAGTTGATGTGTGTCCTTGTGGGATCATGGGGGATGTTGATAATGACGCAGAGTGGCAGCACCACTCAGACGTCTGACTCAGATCATAACACACATGGCTTGAGTCAATTAACAAACTAACCGCCGTTTATCGAGCCAAGATGACTAAGAGCACTTTCCTTCCAGCACCAGTCTTGGCAGTAGTTGCAGAGAGATAAAAGGTTTCTTTAAGATGCAAATCAGGTCCAGCACCGATTAAAGTTAGAAACTGGCCATTAGTGTTTTCACCTAAGAGTCTGGTGTGATCTTGAGTCCAACCTACCGAGACGTCACCCTTGCGTTTGTGAAATACAATTTGAAGCCTTGATTTCGGCATCACGGCCCTCACCATCTTGTTTTTTGGAACCATAAGTGACCTTCACATATTTGGTGGTACACATCAAATCAGCGACTTAGCGACATCCAAGTGTACCCAGTTGTATTCTTTATTTGACTCTTATTGGGACAATCATTTACAAAATGAACATCACTCTTTATTAAACAATACTTGAAACTGGTGATTGAGACCATAAACTCTTTAGGAAACTGTTTACAGAGGTAAGAAATGAAGTAAGAAGTAGCTTCATTTTCTCATAAGCTTACATTCAATCAGGCTTTCTTTTGAAACCAGTGCCCCCCGAAGGCCATTTGTAATTCCGTATTGGCTTCACTTTTCAGAACCAGAACCTGATGGTCTCCCTGGTCTCCCTGTCTTATTTAAGTTTTTGCTACGGTACCAAAAATGCTAAATCATTTCAAAAACTCTTTTTCTATCGAATGTTTCCTGTTTAGATTCGCATAATGATCTGAAAAATAATCTTACCTCAAAATGACCTCCCCACACATTTCCAGAATCGCATCTTTCTCGTGTTGAATCTCGAGTTTTCATGACTTTTTTTCTTCACTTTGCTCTGTCATTCTCTTCGCGTCTCACCAAGCTTGCTCTGGGACTGAAAAATAGCCAAGAGCTCCGAAAATGCCCAACAGCAGAGAGTCAATGTTAATAGTGAATACATTACCATGTCCTTGTAAACTAAGTGACACAAGTCCCCTGTTTCTTCCTCTCTTTCCCCATATTCAGAAAATCAGTGAAGATGTATGTGAGGACAAGAAAAATTTCCTCATTTACCGAACACATGTGACATGCCTACAGATGCACACTTGCCGCCTCAGCAGTCGTTCTTGCTTCTTTTCTTTTCCCCACTCTTCCTACATACGAGCACACATACACAGCGTGAAGGCGCAGGGAGCGCTTGCTTTTAGCCGGCCACCCCCTGAGAGCGGAGGCTGATGAAAAATTCAGCTCAGTTAGTCAAAGAGCGGCTTAAAGGAGAGGCTGTTTGGGTTAGTTGGTCTCTTTCCATCTTCCCTTGTCATTTTTTGTGTCTGGCTGTCATTCCCTCTGCTCTCATTTCATTTTATTTTATGTATTTCCACTCCTATTTTTTCTCATGTCCACTCCGTCCTCTCCTTGCATAGCTGCAACACTTCACTGTATCTGTGTGGTAAATGGAAATGGCTCGAGAGTCTGCCATGATTCAAACAGGGTAACCATTGGTCACTGGGCAGCACTTTTGTGGTCAACATTTGCCCGTCGCTTGGCTTGAACTCCGAACCTTCTGCTCACTGAGGCCACGTGACCACAGCGGTTGAATGTGTTTCTGACCCGTGACTTGGAAAGGATTGAATTCATATGGTGAAGTGGCTGCTTTGCAGCAATTAACCAGAATCTGTCAACAATAAAACACTGTGTTCTCTTAAAAAGCTGTTTTATGGTGGTTTGTAAAAAGGTAAAGTGGCTCATAATGCCTCTAAATTTCCTCTTTGTGATCGCTTTGTGATGCAAGGTGCAGAAATGAAGTTAAACCTTTGACCCTTGTGGGTGGATGATTCGGTCACAGATTGTAAAATAAAAAACTCTAATCAGTTTTATGCTTTCAATTATTTTTTTTATAATATCCTGTTTTAAAAATGTTCTGCTATTCTTTTGTAATGTTCGTCAGGTCGAAGCCTGTTGAAGGTCTGTTGAAATTGCCGGCGGACAAGGGCAGAAAGACAAGGTGGCGAGGATGACGATTGAAATGCAGCTGGGAGAGGACAATACTGAATCTAATCTGTTTATACAACCTCACCTCCAGTCTCCCTCCTGTCTCCTCTCATTTCAAACTTGACAAACAAACAAATATACACACTTGTGCATAAACACACACGCACCCATGCACACCGCATCCACTTTATGAAAGAAACAGAGGTCCTTCGCTTATCTCGCAGGTGAAATCTGGAAAAATGGAAGTGTTGCATTTGCATTTTAATTTGCCCTCAATCAGGCATTGTGTTTGGTGTTGCGACGAAATTGCCTGGTGTTTGCTCCTCGTCCCTATTTATAGGGGCTCCATGAGAGACGGGCCCTAAATTCAAATCTGCCTGCTATCACAGTGTATGTAGATGAGGCTTCCTCTCTCTCTTCCTCTGCCACTCATTCTCTGCATGTCTGTCCTTCTCCACCTTTCTTCATTTTTCATCACTCTCCCTCCATCTTAAATTATTTCTCCCTGCTTCTTTCCTCCCTTTTTTCCCCTCTCTCCACCTTTCTCCCCCTCACCCAGCCCCACCCATCTCTCATTGCTCGGAGAGTGAATGCACAGATTTCATTAGCGATGCCGTGTGCTACGCTGCTTCGGCTCTGAAGGGCTCCAGCAGTCATGGAATCACGACCCTGCTCTGCCCTCATCATCTGTCATCCCATCCCTCTTTCCACCTCACCGACGGCTCTGTCCCCCCTTTGATATTTCCCGCCCTCCCTCCATCCGTTCTTTCTGCTCTAGTCGTCTATAACATGGCCATAAGCTGTCTATGGCAGATGAAGGACCTCTTTCACACAGCTAACTGCTCCCTGGAGTCCAGAGCAGAGGAAGTTTAACCCAATAGTGGCTGTAAACTCTGATACCGTTGTGCAGTTAGTGGACTTTGCATTAAATGGTGTTTCTAAAGGTTAGTATACAGCAATTCGATAGCAAATACAATGTACAAGAACATATACTGTCCAACAGTTTGTTCGTGAAAGAGCTCCAACTCACGGCATTCTCTTCTTCCGGTTCTCTTTAAAATCTCATACATGTGCATCAGACAGCGCCTGAGGTTTCATCCCTTGATGAAGCCATCTGTGTACCATGCTAAAAGCACCTCATGATCAAAACCCCAAATCAATCCATCATCCATGATTTGCACATGAGGGTACAAAACGGCTGCAGGCTGTCTGCTTGTAAAATGAGGTGTGCATACATTTGATCAAATCCCCCGACGAGCCGCTCCAGGTGCTCTGATTGGTTGATGTACCTCTCGGTCGTTTCGGTGCAACCTCTCACTCGATAGGCCGAGACCTCCGGGGACGTGACCTTTGAGCTCTGCGCCGGGCGGTGTGATTGTTTGGTACAAGGTGTCAGTGAGGACTTCAGAGGTCAGAACACATGACCTTTCCCCTTTAACCCTCAGGGATCAGGAAGTCCACCACAAGGGCTTTAAGCTATCGGTATGGAAGTGCTGCGTTTGTGGAGCATAATTTATCAAAGGTGTGTGTGTGTGTGTTTAAATGAAATGGGGCGGAAAGAACCAAATGTACCAGTGGCTTTAGCCAGCAGGTTGTAGGGCTGTTTCTGCTCTTCTTGTGATCCGGGTTCATTATCCATTTCCATTTAAACATCTCAGGGTATAGGTGATGAATTTTTACTAAAGATCTCAAAATAAAACCACAAAATACCCAAATGAAATGAGTAAGGTGTAGTTTCAGGCACAAAATGACTTGGTTAGGTTCAGGGAAAGATCATGGTTTGGATTCAAATGGCTGCTTCCTAATGAGCTGATCAAACCCTGAGAACAAAACAGTTGACAGAATTTAGGGGAAAAGCCAACCTTGCTATCTTTTTCCACTTAGAACAGCTTGTGTCAAACATCTCTGGCCTATTAGTCAGTGCTAATTATGAAAATGCTGTTTTTCAGGCAATATTGTAAGCTCGTGTGTATTAATGGCATGATTAGTGGGAGCTGAGTCGTCACGTTGATGAACTATAATTACCTAAGGCCCCATCTGCAGATTTTATCACTCAACATGTTGCTTCTCTTGCTCACTACATGTCTGTCTTGAGGATATGGTGTTGGCTCCATTCCCACACGCATCCACAGATTTGTAAATGAACACATGATGCATCGTGAGAAAGATGCGCAGCTGTCCTCGGAATTACACAAGCATGTGAGCGCGTCGCAGGTTTCCACTCTGACTCGTTGAAGTTGGATTTGCATAAGTAATCAAGTGGGTGTTTGCATGGGTTTGTAAAATTCTATCAAATTTAAAAGGAGCAGCACCAATCAGCTTTACTCTCCAACATTTTTGGCAATCCAGCCTTCATCAGGGGAGTAGGTGTGGTAGTGTGTGGTGTCTTTATACAACAATTCATCACATCCTCTCCTGGATAAAAGTCCTGTGCTTGATTATCCCAAGTGTCTCCACAACGTCCTCCCTATGCAGACTTTTTCACTCTTTATACTACTTCAACTGACTTCCTCCTGTGCTGCCGTAATAATTACTATAGCCACTAGAGGTCGGCAACTATCAGCGGACGTAGTCTTCTTTCTTTCTTTCTTTCTTTCTTTCTTTCTTTCTTTCTTTCTTTCTTTCTTTCTTCCTTTCTTCCTTCCTTCCTACCGTCCTCCCTCCAAAGTCTGATCATGTCATGTGAATCTGCGCCTTTCAGTTAAAGGCCATTCCTTCTACCAAGCCTCGTTTTCACCACTTAGCTCATGACCAACCTTTCCATAAAGTCTTGTGCAAGTGTGTGAATCCATTTAGAAGTTATGCACCTTTTGGTGATAGGTCTCTCCCATTACCACACCGTCTTTAAATTTTAGCCTCCCAGGACAAAAAGGGTGGCCACTAAAGGGTTGGAAATCGTAGTCTGACAGACCAACAGACAGAGCGGCCTAATGTATAAAGCGCTGTATTTTTGCTTTTACTGATTATTTTGTTGATCGTTCGAGCTCAGACAGGAAGCCAGGCTGGATCGAGAGAGAGGGATTCTGCAGACACACACTGTTGTGTAGCAGCCACACACAAATGAATACCTGCTCTCACAGCAGCGTCACAAACCCCCACTCTGACAGACAACAAACTGATAATTTAAGATGGCAAGCTGAGAAAAGACATCTTGTTTCCTGCTGAGTTCCTCTCACCACCCGCTCCTTCCCATGGAACCAGCGGCTGCCTCAGGCATTAGCACCCAGGGAAGTGTAGTAGCAGCGGCAGTGGCGGCCCCGTGGTTAACTGTTAGAGGAAAACAAGTAATTAGCCCCGCTAATTAAATCCTCCAGTCAGCCAGCGAGCCCGCGCTGTAGAACGAAGTCCTGCTTCTCTGTCCATTTACATAAACAGTAGAATTGGTCCGTTCAAAAATGAGGAATTAGCAGATTAATTCTGTTCTATTATCTGCCTGGCGATAAGCAAATAAACAATTGGCTGTGGAGAAATGAAATGGGATAATGACTTGTGGGAGGAGGAGGCGGAGGGTGGGGAAGACGGGCTTGTGGCGCTCACCAGCCACTGGTACAAATGAGGAGCAAAAGCTGACTATGCCCTCTCACAGGAGCGGAAAGATTTTGTTAATCTGTGTTGGTGACTAAACTGTTTCTGCCCCTGCGCGTTTGAAACGTTACTGTTAACGAGGTGTGTTCACTCGTCTGCGCTCATAGACATATTCAAAAGCAAACTATCCTGCGTGTCATTGCCTGGTTTTTGCATTCTCTCCCACTGGGCTGCTGTTTAGCCAAGAGGGGAGTCATCAGTAAGGGAAGTGCTCTTTGTCCCTCATTAGAGCAGCTCTTTGATTTCATTAATTACTGACCTACTGCTGCTGCGGCTGTGGTTTGGCACAATCTGGCATTCTAACCACTCACAGTGTACTGCCGCTGCTCCACTCCGCATTATTTATTTATCGCCTTGGCTTGACAATTAATAATCATGATTTCCCACAGAGTTTTCCTCGGTGTGAGTGTGCATTTGTGTGCCCGTCAACAATGGATCACTCTCTGTGGAGTTTCACTATTTCTGCAGATTCTGGTATTTCCTTTTCAGCTCTGTTTAGGTCCGCAGATTTTTTTTGTGTCTTTTGTGTGTCTTTCTTTCTGAGGTCTCTCATGGAGCAGCCGCCTCGATTTTTCTGATGAGCTCCCATCTGATATGAATCTAATATCACCAGCTGCACGATCGTTAAGGGGTTGTCTGAAACAGGCTCGATGGCGCTTCTCTACTACAGAACCTTTTGAAAGGATAAAAACTATTATTGTGTCTCAGTAAACACTCAGAGAAGTCTCCTCACACACACTCTTTGAAAGGTGAACTCAACTCGTGACTCACTTTTCTCTGTGTTTCTTGTCTTGGTATCTCAATCCTCGTGATTCTTCTGTTGGCACTTACAGAAGTCAAGATCACCATCTGGACAGCGGCACGATTCAGGAGAGGATTTCTTGTTTCCATGGTGCCTTAGAAAGGAATAAACTGCAAGACATCCAAATGAAACAAATACATAGTTTTGTAACAACACATACCGTAAAGGGTTTTGGAGCGATTGTGATCTTGGTTGCAATAAACCATATTTGAGTGCTGGTAAGAAACTGGGAGCACAATAGCCTCCCATATCCAACAAAGTTGTCACAATACCAGCACTGGCAACTCAAAATTCTAGTAGACACAAATGAAACTCAATACCTCTTTCAATACCATGGCAAAAAAGGAGAAAGGTCTGAGACACATAATAGCATAAATCTTTTCTCTTTTTGAAAATAACTACCTGCACACAGTGCTTGAATGGATAAGGTCACTGAATATAAACCAACACAATTGTAATAATGTTAATATCTGTGCAGCCTTGGACTGGAAATCTGATTTTTGATGTGATATTTTAATAGATTTTGATCCTTTCAAATCTTGTGTTTCCTCTGCTTCTTGCTTCCTTTGTATTTGTTCCATCCCTGTTGGTCTTCGTTTTGGTTCTTGTGCTACAAGTGGTTACAGCACTAGTATTGCTCACAGGGCTTCTTCTTTGCACTATTTTGCTATCTCGATTATATTGTTCGGCTTCCCATTTTATCCAGCTGTGGTGGTACTGTTCCTACCGAGGTGGTCTACCACTCCCAATGAATATAGATGGATTTCTGTCAAAGTATTGATACTTTTGACAATCGCGAATTAGTCTGAAGTCTGAAATTTTGGTGACCCAGCTATACTATTCTACAAACTTTGTGGCTCTGTACCGTCACACAATTTTGTCCTAAGGTTCACAATTTGTACGTCAACTATAGGGCTTTGACCCCTTTAATGTAGAGATACAAATCTTTTAAGGCATTGCTGAAAAGACTGATGCTATCCTTGTTCCTTGGGGGATTTTCTTCAAATAAATGTGCATGAACATGACATTCAATCTCATCTTTGCTTCTATTCATTCTCTGTTATCTCATCCCTCATCTGTCCGTTTGATCTGATGCATGTTCTCTTTCTATCCCTATTACTCATCACTGCTCTCTCATTGTTTTCAATGCCATTTATACTGGATTTGTGTCTGAATGGACAGGCGGTCTGTTTTTCTGCCCTATTGACTGCCATGACCAGGCTGTCTTTTCTCCTCCCTCTCTCCTTTCTGTCCCTGCCTAGCAGAGCTAGTTATGGAGCCTATTGACTGATTGGCTGTCGGCCCCATCGATCCCCAAGGTCGCACTGCTGGCTATTGACGAATGGTCGTACAATGCCGGCCCTCCCTCCTTCCATCATCTTCCCCCTCTGCTCTTAACGTCTCCTGTATTTTCTCTCCTCTCTATCCGCCTTTGCTTAATTTGTCACTCACCTCTTTTCATCTCCCACCACCCTCTTCTCCCTCCACTTCTCCACCTTCATCCGCCTGCGAGTCCATCCATTCTTCTTTCCCTCTATCTCCTCTGCGTTCTCCGTTGCCACTATCGTTCATCGATGCAGCAGAGATCGATGCGGAGGATAATGGCTGCCGGGCCTGCGGGGAGCCGGCAAAGGTTGTATGGGTCCAGAAACGCAAGTGCCGACATGACTCGGATGATAAGAAGAGGGAGTAAAGATGAATTGATGGCAGGCGAAGTGAGGTGGGGATGTCGCTCAAGGTAAAAAAAAAAAAAAAAGAGGAATAGGAAGCGAGGGGAGAAGGACAAGGAGAGACACACAGAGAGAATCAAAGAGGAGAGTTGGGGTGAGGAGTGTAAGCCTGAGGGCAGCGATGAGACACATGGGGTGGGAAGAGACGAGAGGGAAAGCGACGAGAAAGGAGACAGCTGGAGGATCCCTGAAGCTGGCGGAGTGCTGACAATGAAGTGGTTCATATACATTGGTCCAGAGCTGGAATATATCACAGATATTGTAATATATTGAGGATTTATTAAGGATCATTTCACTCTGTTATAAAGCTTAAAGGATTAGTTTAACCAAATCACAAAAAAACATTATTCTTCCTTATCCTTGGGAGGATCCAGCCATTCATATAGTTTTGATTTTAACTGATGAGATTCTGACATTATGTGTTGCTCTGAGATTTTCTGATTTACACACTTATATTGTCTTAGACTTAAGATATCGTTATATCTACACATCCTCATACCAAAACAACTTAATAGATCGATTGTGAGCGTCTTCCAAAATGACGTGTGTAACTTTATACTTCCACTCTGTTACACTTTGTTGATAACTTTTGTTACCACTTAAAATGCTTAAAATGCTGTAAATCGGCTAATAATTGGCTAGGTTGAAAATCAATCTATCCCTACAAGAAACGGTATTATGGTTCGCAATGAGCCACTTTCAAAGTCGACCTTTACGATCATTTTCTGATGAGGACGGCCTCCATTATATTGTGATGTGGCATTATCCTTACAATACTGTTGATATAGCATAACACAATATAGAGCGATTTTATTTTAAGGCCATATCCCCCAGTCTGTGCTGTTAATAAAGACTCTGTTAGATTTGAGTAATACAAGAGTTATCGTCAAATGTATCGTCGCAGAATTTGGACACTTGTTCAGATATTCTCATGCGCATTCATATGTTTTCCACGTATTCAGAAATATGGCATCAGTGGAGCGCACATCGTAAAAATAGGCTTAAGTTAAGTGGGCTTAAAGATGAGGTTATCCTGTCGTTCTTGAATGTGAAATAATCTACTCTTACTGACATACTCACCAGATGGCTAATGCATATGTATTAACCTAGTTTAACTGCTGCTTTTTCAAAACATAATACTGATACCATGGCCAAAAGATAGAGGTTATTTGAAATGAGGTGATGTGAGACCATTAGAGGATGGAAGGCAGCCCAGCCGCCTGCCCATATACTGTAGAAGCAAATGTATTTTACATTATTTCCCATGGAGAAAGAGGAGAGTAAGTGAGACAGTTTGAGAGCAAGGTAATGATGCACAGTGGGTCCTTATATGTGTGTGTGCTGTCTATATGCATGCAAATATTTACCTATGGTTTTGCCCCCAGGGAAACTGTCAATCACGGTGCTAAGTGCCTCGGATTGAAGCGGGTGAGCAGAGGCAATAATAACAATCACGCTGTAGGAGGTTTTTCTGAAGCGTGGCTGGTTGATGGGTGTGATTTCATACAGGATCACACAGTAAACATGACCAAGCATTCACTGCAGGTCACATGAGGTTTGACTGACGTGTGTCGGATATCAAACACGTTTGGATGCTATAAAGATAAATATCTTGAGCATAAAAACATTTAGTGTTGATATAAATAAGAAAAGCAAACACAACCCTCTCCCCTCCTCTGGCAGTGGATGTTCTCTGCCTATATTTAGTAAAGGCCACGTCTGCAGAGGTTGTGTAAGACAAGACAAGCATTACTACCTGCCTGTGTGTCATCTGCTAACTGTTTCCCTTATAAACCACGTATCATAGTTTCCTGGAGCGTTTTCTGCCTTTTCCTGAAATAAAGAGCACCAGTGCTCAACAGAAGAAATCATTACATTTATATAAAATTCGATATTAGGCTTCTTAAGCTTGAGGGAAATCCGACAGCGGCGGTACATCACTTATTTACGGGCCTTTTATTTAATGAGTGAGGTAATTGTTTAAACCGTCATCTGGAAGAGATGCTTCAGGTTCTGTCTGAATCAGCGCAGCAGGTGATTGATCACATACGTTCAGTTTGCAGAGATTAATCAGAGCAGCACGCCGCCATGTGAGAGAAAAGATATAAAATGTGGGTAAATTCAGGTGCTGATGTGTGAGGGAGAACAAAATAGGTAGGGCTGAGCAATATTCAGAGATCGTATTGTTATCATATCATATGGCATAAGTGTTGTCTTTTATCCATTTATTTTCAGTCATAGCATGTTGCATTTTACACAGCCAGTCACTGCTGTGTGGTGACTTCTGATATAGATACCAGCATCCAAGAGGGAATCCAGGACCGGTATTAACATCCATCCTGAGTGATCAGATCACAAGTGGCCCGTCCATTCACACCTGGCATTAGCGTGCGTTTTGAGTGACACTTGTGATCTGATCTCACTTCTTCAATCTCCATGTAAATAAACGCATCCATCACGGGGACATGTTTTTCACACAAAGAAATATTTCCATGTATAACATTTGCCGAATTAACGAGAAGTTCCAAATAGTTAAGAATTTGTTGTGGCCAGCGTTTCATAAAGTTTTTTAAAGTTTCTCTTAACTCAACAACTCACTAATTTAAGTGATTTTTAAATGGAGTCTGGGGACTTTCTCCACAGGCGACAATGAGTTGCCTTTATTGTTTACTGTGCACTGTAATAAATCTGACATTTACCGTCAATAACATGTTGTCTTCTTTCATTAATTTAGTGTAAACGGTAAAATCAGTGGAAACAGTTTGTTCAAACAGCTGCTAAATGTTGGCAGTGAAGATGCACTTTAGAAACAGAAGCAGGCAAACTGACACTTTATACAAGTAACGAAAAAACTTAATGTATTGCATTTAATGCCGAATTTCCAAGAAGGCTTGAATTATTGAGAATTTGTCATAGATAGTGTTTTACAATGTTTATAAAGTGTCTCCTAACTCAACAAATAATAAAATTAGGTAATTTTTTAATGGAGTCTGGGGACTTTCTCCACAGCCGAAAAATAAGTTGCTTTTATTGTTTTACCGCTTATTGTATTTGTAAAACCTGATGTCAATACAGACAATACAATGTTGTCTTCTTTCATAAACTTAGTGTTGAAACTGTTTGTTCAAACAGTTGCCAAATGTTGGGAGGTATAACGCACTGACATCCTTGCTGGAGTTACATCCAGTTTTTTCCAGAGCGGGGTAAACAAGTCGTCATCAGTGAAAGCAATATTTATGTATTTTTCCGTTGGTGTCTGCTCTAGTTTATTCCTTTATAAAACATAATGACTTTATTATTCTCACTAATAACAGGCTGCTGTAGCAGCGTCTGAGACCTGTTGATGTTTTTGCTCTTTGTTTGGTTTGTAAAAGTCTTTCAATTCAGTCTTGATTTGAGTCTGACAGATCTGACACATTGCCTCTTCTTGGCACTTTGGCATCCATTCATGTATCCTGAAATTCAACATTTTTTGAAAGAATCAAATTGCTTCGCAGACAGGGATGCTGTGCCGCTGCAGAAATTGTTTGGGTTTTTGCTGGTTCACCCTTGTTTTCATCCTGAGGTCTTTATACCATGCATTCATCTCTCTCCCAGTCCATTCTGGAAGCCTAATTTTCTGTGAAACAATGTTGTCGGTGTGTCTGCTTTTCAGTGACTGGATGCCGTGTTTTGTTTACCTCTGCACAGCGGGGTGTTTGCTTTGCGGTGCACCATGGGAAGGCAGGACAGAAAAAAATGAATACTGCTATGTGTGTGTAAGTGTCAGTGTGGTGCGGGTGTTCATTTATTTAGTTAGTTTCGTGGACTTTTCTGAACCCTGGGGTGAGTGCGGTATGTATGCAAGAGGAGAAACAACCTGGGAGGAACACGATAAAAATATAAGATACGTTTGAGATTGTGCTGTATGTGCATTGAGTGATTTAGGGTCCGCAGAGTGTTTTTGCTGTATATAGTTTTTATGTGCATGTCGAACCCCAGTCAGACTTGTATACATCAGCGCTGGTGCAGGTACTTCTCGTTCATTCAGTTGTCAGTGAATAAAAGAAAGACGGGGGAGAAAAACGGAGCTGGGAGGGGGAGAATGAAAGGGACGAGGAGAGGTGAATGTAGAAGAAGACGACCTAATTTAATCCAAAGTGGTTCTCAAATTGAACCAGAGGGAAAACAAAGTCAGCACAAAACCTTGAAGCTCCTCTGCACTTATGTAACGCCGCTGCCTTCCCTTTTCCTCCCTCACTTATGAATAAGAGAGAAGGAGGAATGGAGGGAGCAAGGGAGGGTAAGTGGGAAAAAGACGAGGGCCAGAAAGAAAAAAGGAGGTGTCGGAGAACAGGAAGAGAGCGGGGGTAAAGAGCTGGGGAGAGGACAAAACAGACGGAAGGATGAACATGTCAAGAGAGGTTGACAAACAAAAACTTTTACTTCTCTTTGTCATGCACACTCCTATCCCCTCTCGTTGTCTCGCCATGTCTCGCCATGTTTTCTTTAGCTCTCCGTTGCACTGACATCAAACTGTAAGGCCCCGGCAGGCTCTATTCAAGACCGTGGCCTGAATGAGTGTCGAGTTAAATAATGCAGTCTGCTGGCTGCCTAGCTGGCTGGACTGAGGAGAGACTAAGGGAGAAGATGAGGGGGGTTGGGGGGGGAGTAGTGGCACAGTGCAAAGATACACACTTGTATTATTTAACAGTCCTCTGAAAGGCTTGCAAGTTAGGCATTCCCAGAATTAAAACCAGAGATCCGTGCGTATGTGGGAATTTATACACACAGGCGTTCACATGCATATACTGTATATCCAGGCAAAGTTTACCAATCATGCATGACATATGCTGATGCAGACGCACTTGTATTACGAATGCACAAATTCCAAAGAGCATACACAACATGAATAGAGTGTGTGTGTTTGTGTGTTTGTGGGAGCAGACAGGAATGCCACGCATGCCACTTTAGCTTCACGCTCTGTGTTTCTATGACATTTGAAACAGTCCTCTGCACTCAAAAAGGTTAACGTCGGAGCTTGTCGCCGCAACAAGGGAGCATAATCATGTGTTTGTGAGTGTGAGCGTGTCACTGCGAGAGAAACTGTGGAGGGAAAGTTTGGTGTTTTTCTTTCAGAACCGTTTGAGATTTACTTGCTGATATGTTTACATTTCTATGAACAGATATCTGGTTATGAATGCAGAGTGTGAAGGCAATGAACACGATTTTAGTGTTCTGGTGTCTGTTTTTTTGTCCTCCTGTGGTCAAAATAGTGTTGAGCAAGCAGACTGTGGTTGTATGCAGGTCAGTCAATGCAGGTCAGGTCAATAGTCAGTATGGAGAGCAAAAGAGGTGAAAAGCGTTGGCCAAAATACAATTTTGGAACCAACTGGCTATCGTCTGATGACAATTTAGCTTTTTATTAGCTCATTTAAAAATGTATCTTCATTAATCACTGTTTCTGCCCGCCACTTATTGGTTCACATTTGTACGTGTCATAGGCTGGTCACCATATTTCTTCAATACTGTGTCATATCACGTTGACATCACATGTTTAAGACCTGACATTCATATCGGGAGGCGGAGGGGATGGTGGTAGAGTTAAGCCACAAGGCTGCCAAGCCAGTGACCACAGTTCGAGACTGCGTTTCAACATTTGTAAGCGGGAAACCACAGGATATTTCCAGCCGTGTTCGTGGCGAAAAAAAAAGATATTTTGCCAGTTTTAAAGGAGACCTCGTGATTTTATGTATTTTAAGCTAAAACATTATTTTTTTCCCCCAGAGCCTAACCAAATGGTTTCTGTGCCTAAACCTAACCAAACACTGCGTTGTCACAATATAAAATTGAAAATTGAATTTATAGAAACGTGAAGTTGCAACATGAAGAAGTGTAAAGTTTCAACATATTCGTGGTTTGCAGAAAAGTGCATTGCCAACATTTATTCTGGCGACAGGGTTGCTTTCCGCATTACTCTTAATACTGTACCAATCCAGCCATGCGTGTGTCTACACACACAAAACCCCCTTGAGTTCCTTCTGTATGAATAACCTCGAATTGAACTTGTTCCTATCTGCAGACATGAAGTAACATGCAGTCAGTGTGCTCTCTTCCTTTATCATGTGCAGCCCATGTGTTATGCAAGCACATTTAAAGCTGGCTCACCAAGCACCAAACATATGTACACTGACTGTCGATTGCCTTAACATTACAGAAATGCATATGCTGTAGTTCCATTAATAACATAACATATGGAAATGTGGTTGCATAAGGAGCCGGAGGAAATCAATGTCATGCTTGTTCATTTGATGAAAATACGCTTGAAACTCTTTTAAAAGTATTAAATGGAAGTTAATCTGGAACAAAACAGCAGCAGTGAAGCATCTTGTGTTTTATTTACTAAGTTTAGTTCAAGGCTTATTATCTTTCCAAAAGCCTCTTTTTGTTGGCCTTGTCTTACAGTGGAATGGAAACATTTGTTTTTTATCACTAATAGGCTTTTGATTTGAAAGATGGAGGATTTAGAATTGCGATAGAAGGTTAAAGGGGAGGAGATAACAGATGTATTAACTGTATTCTGGTGCGTGAGCTCTATGTGTGCAGTACACTTCTGGATGTATACTGACGTGATGCCTCTTAAATTTTAATTTGAGTTCTGCAGGTGAGTCGTCGTGTGCTATGTAGGGTATCGTACAAGAACAGGCTACGTGTGAATGAAGCCCCACTGGAGCTCCATATTGCCGTGGTTCCATTACAACTACTGATGCTGCACAAATTATTCTTTCAGAAGTTAATTATTTGTGTCCAGTTTAATGCCTTAAATGCCAATGAGGCAAAGAAATGAACAAACTGTCAGTTCCTCCTTCATCTTGGTTAAGTCGCCCAAACAAAAGTTTATCTGGCGTAGATTCAATTCATTGTTTCGCTCTATTGGCAGCAGAGCTGAGTCATTCCAACGTCTCTGTCTTTGTCTATATTTGACTGACATATCCCTCTCGTCATCTTGCATCCTCTCGCTCTCTCCCAGCCCTTCTCTTTTTATTTTTATATCTGCGAGAGTCTCTTTCACTAAACATGTCTGCCTGGTTGATTTGATGGATCAACCAGAGTTTCATTTCCAGCACTTTGCTCTTAGTGCTGTGACGGTTCCTGAAGTGGTTTCTACATTTGTCCCTTTCGCTTACCACTCTGTCCGTCCTTTAAATAGTTCTGCTTGCACAGTCCGCTAGTTCCTTTAAACCGCGCGTCCCTCTGCTAAAACCCAGTGTTAAAGTGGTTCGTCTGAACCTGAGCCAACAAGTCACGGAAGAGAAGGAGGTATTTTGGATTTCTGTGTCCTCGGTGTAACCTGATATATTCTTTGATAAGTGCCGTTACTTTAAAGATAGGTCTGACATTAAAGGTCACCCCGTCACTTTGAAAATCCTTGTTTTTTTTTTTTTAATAAGTTTGCTGTGTAAGTCGCTCTAACCTGCCTTGCAGAAGACCTTTCGCCTAGTTGCCAGCAAAGTGTGTTCTCAGTGCTATACCTTGCAGCCACTCTGTCGTAACAACAAGACCTGACAGCGCTCTAACCGCTCTCACTATATCAATCCAGACAACCAATTACAACCTTTTACAAGACCCAACAAATGAAAATAAGTTCCTTTGGCCTCTGGTCTTCTCTCCTCCTCTGTCTTTTGCTCTTTCTCTAGCATTCGTCCTCTTGGCATGTGCCTTCCTCCAGCTCCTGAGCTTTCGGTTATACTTTCTACAAAGGTCATGTCTATTACAAGCATTGTCTATTGTAATTAAAATGTGAAGTTTTGGAACATAAAGACTCGAGAGCTTTGATAAGTACTTATGAAAGCTCTCAGTCATGCTGTAGTTTATTATTGCTATTTAAAAGACGTTAATTCATTTCAGAAACATGGAGTTTATGATCTGTTATAATGCATCAGAGCAGTTTGCTATATGTCTTTATAACTGGCTGAAGTTATGGTAGCTACAATGTGCTGCTTCTTTCTTACCTTTCTTTTCTTACTTCTGTCTTTAATGCATTATAACAATATACTAATAATGCGTTATATACATCTATAGCGCTGTTTAATCATAGTTACAAGCACTCATGAACGTCCATAACAATAACCATAACTTATTATTGTGCCAATGTCTATAATGCATCATAAACATTAGTATAATAAATTACTCCAATTTTCAGAGTAATCTATTTATTGTATGTTATTATCTGTTAAGAAATATACATTTTGAAGTGTTTTGTGTCCTGTTCTCGCATTGACTTAAACTTATTTTTTTCACTTTAGTTAAAGCAAACAATGACCACTTATAGTGACTTATAAATGGCTTGTAATGTATTACATCTGCCTTTGACACGTGTTTAATTAGTCTACTTAAAGCACCAAATGATGCACTATAATGTGATAATAAGTTAATATAATAGTGATTATAATGTTTTATAAAAATACTTTTTTTAGTGAAAAAATAGTGAGTGAGGAGCATTTAAGACATATTATACTTGAACATTCTTATAACTATAGGCACTCTATAACGCATTATAATAATTCATTCATAATAAGTTATAATTAACAAAATTAAATAATTATTATAGTTATAATTAACAATTAGTGTTATAAAACATTATGAGTATTCATGAGTGCTTATAACTGTATTTATACAGCGCTATAGTCACTTTGGCCTGCAGCTATAAAGCATTATGAATGCTCAACTTATACATTATGTCCAACACTTTTTTTTACTACTATTTTATAAACCTTGTTATAAGTTGTCATGCATGATTATTCTAATATCTGATGAATGTGCTTATAATGCATTAGGGACACAAATCTTTCTATCATCCTCATTCTAGTTCCTCCGTGGGAAATGAAAAGAGAGGAATATGTGTGCCTTGGAGCTTTGGAACATATTGTAATCAAAGCCTTGCAGGTGTGTTTTTATTCACTCACAGCAGGCATAACTTTAATAGGATCTCTCTTTCTTCCTCAGGTGACTCAACCTGTCGCTCTCTTTTTTTTTTCTCGTCTCAGTCAGCCCTCATTCTCTGCCTGAACACACACTCTTTGCCTTCGCTGCCTCTCTGGCTCACTCAATGACTCTTTTCTTTCATGGCCGCAAGCACACACAAACATGCTTACACACACACTGGCTTTATTCCCCTTGGAGGCGATTTGTCTTAACAGGTGGTCATTCAGATTCAAGACTGCCACTGCAAGAGAGGTAGAGAGAAGTGGAAACGGGGAGGAAAAACTGACAATTACGGGCGGAGGAGATGAGGAAGACGAGGAGACATTATGTGCCGGGGACATAACGTACCATGTGATGTCATAGTCGCTGTAATCAAAGTAGTAATAGCAACAGTGATTTCTGCACAGAACATGTTGTTTTTGCTTCCATGCAGATTTAACCTTCACATCTTTAATCACTTTTCAATTGTTGCAGTCAGCCTTTTCTCGGGTCTGTCCATATTGGCCACAGAAAATCTTAATTTCAAAACTAAGAATGAGGAATAATGACCATGAAACACCTGTTTTCACAAGGTTGGGGGAGGACTAGCACATACACATTTTGCTTGTGTTTTAATTTTGACCCTCTCTGCTCTTACATTCATTTGTCTCTCTCTCTCCCATTTTTTGCCCCATTCCCATTGACACACAATTAACCACCAGCAATTTCATCATCAACAAAAAAAGGGGAAAAAAAATCACTAATTATTGGCCTTTGACTTAAAGTGGTTGTCAAGTGTGGAAATTGAAATTTTCATGGATAATCAAGCGAATGGCATAATTAAATATCCTGGCCTGATTGCATTACACTTCAGCCAAATGTGTAGAGTAGCTGCCAAACAGGAGCAAACCTAAGAATATGTTGATGAACGTTCTCAGTCATCCAGGTCATGGTAATTCTACGTGCTATATCGTAGGCAACTGGTATAGCACTGAGAGAAAAGGATAGACACTGCTGCATGTATGCATGTACAATGGCACACTATTTTAAGTGAAAAGTATTAATGCACACATGGTTCAAGTTACTCAAATGAGAAGATTTTGCTTTTGGATATTTTAGTAAATTAAATGTATTTGTTTTTGGAGCTTGTATTTGGCATTTTTTACTACTTTTTCATATAGACTACCTCTATTACATTGGAAACAGACAACCCTCCTAGCGTTTCCCTGTCATACTACTGTTGGTGCCATCCATTGTCGCAAAGACAACATTGGCAACAAGGCTACAGCTAACTGCCTGGCCACTGTCCAAAGCAAAAAAAACTACCATAACAATCCCAATTTAACCTAAAATCTCCATCTCAGTGCTATGAAAAAGGCAGAGTAAGATACCCGGTTGTATTAATCTAATGTCTGTGTGTAACCATCTGAAGTCCTGGTGGTAAGGTGAAACACATGTCACAGACACAGCACCGAAGCACACTCCATCCAGTTAATGTCCGTCCATTGGCTCTTATTTTTCCTCGGTTTTTGTCACTCCCTCTTTGCCTTCTTTGCCTCCATCATCAGCAAGGGACGTTTTCTATTGCAGTGTATAGTTTCCACAGTTATCCCAGTTGTTCCACCGTTACCTGGGGGTAATGACCGGACAAAATAATGCCTCTTTCTGTGTTGGTCGCGCTCCCTTTGTGCCAGTCTATATGTGAATGGTGTCATTTTTCTGCAGCTACAGCAAAAAAGTTGTCTGTTGCCAGTTTAAAGTTTATACTGCTCGACAGCATACTTAAGCACATAGTACACATAAAAGAGACATGCAGTACACCATGATAGCATTTAACCGTCCACCCCATTGTCATGCATCATGTAGGTAATTGCATGGTGGGCTTTAGAAAGCAGACAGCCAAGTCTCTTTACAGTATGTCACATTACAAGTTGAAAGTTTAATGACTCTGTTGAAAGGAGAGCCCTGTTTGAAGTTAATGCACTCTGCTGTTAGGACTCCTATTATAGCACCACTGGCTGGCTATCTGTAAATGTGTGTGTTTTAGGAGCAAAGTGAGTTCGCTGACACCATTTGTCTCTGAAGGTGGTTTATGTGTGTGTGTGTGTGTGTTTGCGTGTGTGTGTGTTTGTTTCTGATTTGTGTGTGTGTCAGTTTATACACAGCATTTATCTTTTATGTGCCTGTTTGTGTTTTTATGTGACACTTCATATCCCCACCCATTTATCCTTTTTTATCTGTTCTACAGCAGTATTACTGTATTGCTCCTGTCAAACTATATATTACCTTCCCTCCCACGTCTTGGAGCGGCAGGGTGGTGTAGCAAACAGGAGGACCATTCTTCATATGAAGTGCTGTGAATGCGATTCAGGCCCCCTCCAAGTCCCGAGTTGCCACCCTGCTCTTGAGTCCTCGAGCAAGACTGTAAATCCCATCCAGCCTCGAGGGTGCTTCTGATTTAGTAATTCTGTTTAGGGGGGAGTGAAGAACCAGTCTCCCTCCTGAGGGATCAACAAACTACACTCTGTAAAAACTTTGTAGTACAGCTGTACATACATGTGTATTTTTCATTTTACATTTGGTATTTACTTAATCATGCTTTTTTTAACCTATATACATTTCTCCACATCATCTGTGTCCAAGTCCAAGTCTGTCAAGTCTCAAGTCATTAGGACAAGTCAAGTCTCAAGTCACTGACGCAAGTCCACACGTCCAAGTCCACACTTCATTCATTTAGACAAGTCCAAGGCAAGCCTAGAGTTATGAAGCAGGTCCTTTTCAGGGACCCAAGACACATAGACAGGTCCAAGTGAAGTCCCAAACCTGTCAAGTCTCAAATTATTAGGACAAGTCAAATCCCAAGTTACTGACACGGGTCTAAGTAAAGTTTCTAGTCTTTTTAGCAAGTCTTCACCCAGGTCTCATGTTATTCTTTCCAAAACAGGTTTTAATTAAGACAAGTCAAAGAAAAGTCTTGAGATTTAATCAGGACCCAAGTCACATAAACGAGTCCCAGTCTGTCAAGTCTCACAGTTGTAAAAATATGTGAGATCAAGTTCCTTTAATGCACGTGATATTCTAGACTTCATGCATATACACGCCAGAGATTTAAATGTTTTTGCTTTCAAATCTGAAGTTAGTTTAGTCGTAAGGGAGTCAAGCTCATAAAACTCAAGTCTCACAACAGTCAAGTCCGAGTCATGTCTCTAGTTTTGTCCAAATCTCATGGCTACAGCTCTGTTATATCTTATTTTGTCCTTTCTCACGCCTTTGATCTTAGCCTCAGCCTTTTTAAAGTTTCAGTTTCTCCTCCACTCTTCTATTGTATAAGACGGATAATGACTGGACAATAGTTGTCCCAGTGGTGCCTGTACTTATCCCGATCTCTGCGCTCCCTCTTTGGGCAGGTTGAGCTTCCTGAGCCCCGTGGTCTGCCTCGGGGTCGGCCGGCTGATAAGTAGCCAGCAGGTCATGGTGAGGACAGCCAATGCAAGAGCTAATCCCGCGATGAAACTATAGAACATTACAGAGGCGAATTATGAAACGAGCCTCTTTCAGTGGGAGGGATTTAAATGGTCTTTGTTTGTTAGAACATACTTGTGTGCGGTGTTGTATGTTCGTGAGTTGTGTTTCAACTGAGTATGCTATCTCCGTCTGTGAGAGAACGTCTCGGGTAAAACGTTTACTATTTATACCTTTGTTCGTCAGGTATGTAGAGCATCGGATTCCATTTGTTTTTGTTCTCTCAGCTCTTTTTCTCCTCTCCTGTCAGCTTACCTTCTTAGCTTTGAAAGTCTTCCTTGACTCTCAGTTCAAGAGTCGCACACCGTCACACAGTTCTAGGAGAAAGAACGAGAACCCTTTGGAGGTCCTTGAAATTGACCTCTGATACAGAGCTGTCTTTGTGTTACTGTCTACGACTTGGAAGGAAAAATAGCCATGTAAGAATTGGCTACACACACGAGAAAGGCCAGTCTTTAGCCTCTTCATGAGTGCTACTGGTACACTGAAACCCCCCCCCTCACATTCTTTAGAATATTTGGCCTCAGTGCTGTTTTGAACATCTCTCCTACAGCTGTGTACAGCTTTGTATCCGTCAGTGTATCTCATCCTTGTGTGTCGGCAAGGCTGAACAACTCAATTAGTACATCTCACAAAACCAGAGAAAGATGAAAGAGTGGGTGAGGAGAAGGGGGGAGGTAGAAAGGGACGCTTACACTTGAGATACACTTACCTCACATTGCAAAACAAAGACGAAAGCAACAAAAAAAAAACCCTTAATCACACGCATGAAGGCAGACAGAGGTATGCAGCATCACCATATTAAAATGGGCAATTTCAAGTGGAGACTCCACTCTTCCCGTTTTGCATTGAAAACCTTCACAAAGGTCTCATTTTAAGAGAAACACACAGATGTTTTCCACTCTAAAGTGCACAAAACATTCCTTTCACGTTGCTGTTGTATGTCAGCTTTTGCATGCCTCTCATCCCAAAGAGTCGTGCTTGGAGCTTGCTGAAGTAAAAGGCCTCAGCATAGCCTTCAGCCCATTAGCGAGGCAGCTTCTGTGCCTTCTTGTGATTATTGATCAATCTTTTTCATTTTGGAACAACTTTTTCAAAAGGTTTCTAGAGACGGTTCTTTCAGACTTTCTGAGAAAAGCTCTTTGATGCCCTCTTCGCATTTTTTAATTCACATCCAAGCATGACCAAAGGCAACCACATCATCAATTCTTCTTCTTACCCAACAAAAAGCATGCTTTCTTTGGTTAGAGGTCCAATTTGTAAGAAAATTGATTGTTGGGGCTCTCTCCCAACTCAAATACTGGCGCTACCGACCCGAATCGTCAGGATTTGATGAGTTGGGAATGAGACACACAATCAACTTTCTTCAAAATGTGACCTTCAAGCTCTCCATGTAATCTGGTTAAGATGGACTTTTACTCTTCTGTGGCTGTGACTGTGCTTTCTCTCTTAGTAATGAAAGTCAGCCTCATTTTGTCCGCCCTAAATCGGTCTGAAACCCAAATGGACGACAAAAAAAAAAGCAAAATTGGCTCACAGTTCCAAATTGTCCCTATAATGACGGGCAATTACTTATGAAACAACCATTAAAATTGGTGGTGAGTAGCTAATGTGTCATGGCTATCAGTGAGAGCTATGTGTAACATGCAGAGAGAGCTTTTGTTTCTTTGTCACATGTACTTTCTCTAACTTTAGTGACCCCTCCTTTGGCTTTCTTTGCTAAACTTTCTTGCCTTCCTCTTCTTCTCTCTCACTCTTATCGGTCTCTGTGTGTTTCTGTCTCGCCCTCCTGCCCCTAAAGGCCCATTAGTCTGTCTAACTAGGCTGTGATTACAGGACTTATGTATTCAGCGTGTGATCATAGTGCCAACTTTGTCCTCTGAGTCTCTCTCTGACTGACTGACTGACTGCTCACTAAGGCCCACTGATCCCTCTGTGTATTACCCGGAGTATTCATTTATTTGCACTTCATGTGCTCCTTTTCCCTCTTCCTTTTCCTTCCCTCTCTCTCTCTTCCCGATTTTTTTTTTATTTTCCTCTTTCATGTTGGCTCTTCTCCTCACCCTCCTCCACTGATTATTTTCTGTCACCGTCCCTCCTCGCCTCCCCGCCTCAGCCTTTCCTCTGTGTCTCTCCACCACCCTTGGCCTCTCCCGCTCTAATCTCCTCCAAACGCCTCTATGTTATCAGCTAAGCGCAGAACCGTGCTTTGGGCACCCGGCAGTGTTAACCCAAAAACAATAAAGTTAAGTGTTTAGTAAAGGATCTCTCACGGTCCAGCAAGGCTTCCCTGCACTCTAGCCAAGGCGCCGGCGTCTCCTTTTCAAGCTAAAAAAGGCGAAAGTATTCACTCGCGTTGGCCTCCGAGGAATTTGGCTCCCCGACTGTGGTGACACTTAAGAGCATGCCTTTTATTTAATGACTCTCAACTGGCATTTACTTCACCTCTTATTAATATTCTCCCCCGGAGCAGATGGAGTCATGGCCTTGAGATTAATAAAATGAACACCTCTCACAAAACAGTTTTCTCAGTTATTTTATGCAGCAAGTAGCAGATTTATTCCAAAAAGTTGCATTTTGACCGCTCTGTGCAAGTGTAAAACATCAAAAATCCCCCCCTCTTTTGGTATGTCAGCACATCTTTGTGTCAGAGTCCTCGGAGCATGAGTCAGGAAGATTAAAGGTCTTGAGTCGCCACATCTTGAGTCACACTGCGTAGGTTTTCGACTCTCCGCTCAGAAGGACGTCCATGTGCCCGGTTGTTAATGTCGATACGGCCAGATATTTGTCATGTAGCGGCGGCTGCAATGCTAAAGTCATTTCAAGAACTCCAGAATTGCTTCGGATGAGGAGAAATGGTTACTTGTCAAGGAGCTAACTGCCTACTCCCGACTGCATCGTGCAGGTTGTTTCTGATAGCCCTTACAAGGCTCCGGCAGTGGCTGAAAGTCGAAGCAAAAAAACAAAAGTCAAAGCCAAGCGACGCACTGAAGTACAAGAGTGAAAGCAGCACTTCTCAAGGATGAAAAATAGCCGTCTGTGCGCAGGGTGGCTTTGTCTGGTTGTCAGATCTCATATTGCCTCAAGGCTGTAGGTGTTGGGAACACTGCGAGAGAGCATGAAACAGTGTGTGGTGGTACGTGTGTGCGCGGGGGTCTTTATAAGCAGACAAGCTTAAAGCACGGGTAACTTTAACATCAGCAAAATCCTTTAAAAATGAGGCGATAATGCAGCTCACCATATGCCACTGCAGATGTTGATATTACATTATAGATTAAGATAAATGTGCTGATGATGGCCTGCGTACGCCTGCTGCATACTATAGTATAGTATGAAACAAGGGCCTCTCTCAGTCTGACGGCTTGAAGACATCATGACAAGTGAACTGTGGCATCTTTACAGACTATATTTATGGTTCAAGACTATTTTCTGTTATTGATTAATCTGATGGATATTTCCTCGATACCACTTTATCGTTAGCTATAAAATGTGAGAATAATGTGAAATACAGGCTGCAAGTTAAGATTATTTTCACTGTGGATTAATCACTTGATTTTCTTGATTAGTGGATTAGTTGTTTGGACCATAAAATGTCAGAAAATGGGGACAAATGGCGACCAGTGTTTCCCAAAGCCCAGGATGACGTCCTCTAATCCTTGTTTTGTCCACAATCCAAAGATTTTCAGTTTACTGACATAGAGGAGGAAAGAAACCGAAAACATATTCACCTCGAAGAAGCTGGAATCAGAAAATTCCGATTCAGAATCTTTCCTCTCAAACCGATTAGTCAACATAACTTTTTGAAAGTCGTGTTTGACTGTGTTTGACTAAATAATGTCTACAGTCAAGACAAGAAGAAGAATCAAACTTTCACATTTACTACCCTGGGACAAGAGAATATTTGGTGTTTTTGCTTAAAAAACTGACTGAAGTGATTAATCAATTGTCAGATTAGTTGCTGATTAATTTCATTTGATTCTATTCAATTATTTTTTAAGCGTTGCTGCTACTACAAGTTTAAAGTAAAAGTGTAGATTTCTTAGCCACAACATGCACTTAAGGTATCCAGTTTTCTTCTTCTTTTCTATGTTTTTATATAATTGTATATTGAGTATCTTTAGGCTTTGGGCTGTTCGTTGGACAAAACAAGCAAAGAAGTCTTGACTTTTTTTTTTTTTTACAGTTTGCTGACCGTGGAGACTAAACTACTCAATGATTAATCAAAAATATATATATTTTAAGGTTGTTTTATCTTGAAAGAACATCAGTCACAGCCTTTGTTAAAACTTTCTATACCCCAACTGAAAGTAACGATGGTTTAGCAACAGAGTGAATGTAAAGTGTCTAAAGAAAAGATAGTCATGATTTTTTTTTGTTTATTTTTTCTAGATAGATAATCTTAATCAGAAAAGAAAGTTTTAATTATGGCTGTCAGATAAATACATTGCTATATCTTCCCCTAAACACTAAAGTACAAGTATAAAAATGGGAAAGTGGCTTTAAATTTCACTATAAGGCCCTTTTTGGTAATATCACTTCTAAAATAAACAAGAAATGCTTGCCCATAAAATAAATGAGTGACTAAAAAATGTTAAGCTCAACTCTTAGCTGTACCTTTTAGGAAACTTCACCTTGCTGTGTCTTCTATCTGAGCAGCTAATGCTAAACATCCCACTGAGCTGTCTCTGCCTTCACACCACCTTCCCTTGTGTGTCGCTGTCTAGGGTCCTGAAATCAGACTCACAGGCTGGCCCCTGCTCTCTGTCCATGGTGCTGAGAGGAAAACACAGAGCGCTGACTTTTTTTAAGTACAGTGTTTCCTCTGCCGAGGGTACTCTTTGTGTCGCGGCTTGTTTTGAAAGCTCCAGCTTAAGTCCTCAGATGGTATTAATGCACTTATCAAAGGATGCGTGCACCAACAACAGATTTTGACAAGCCTGCCTCGTTGTTAACGGCTGAGTTTTTATTGTGCCAAACGTAACGTGTCATGTTGCACTTACACTGTCAGACGTAAATTTAAGACGACTCTTTCACACACTTGTTGACAAACTTGTTTACACTGACAAGATAAAGTAAATAGCTCTGTAACCCCTCCTGAATTGACTCCTTACCTCTGTCTGTTTTTTATTTCCTGCAGTGGTGCTGCTGAATTCTAAAGAGACTCAGGCAGAGCTGGGCTGGACGTCGTATCCCCCCAATGGAGTAAGTGTGCTTACCTGCATTTTTCATTGTCCGTCTGTTTGTTTATTTGCTCGCCGGGCTCCACAACGCAGCTGCTTGCTTTACATCTGCCGCACACCACCACGTTTCACCCCTCCCTCTCTCTCTCCCTCTCCCTCTCTCTCTGTTATTACTTTCTTTTCTTCTACTTATCATTCCCTGTCTTTCTCACACCTCACGTTTGCTTCTCCATCCAGTCTGGAGCTCATCATTATCATTAATCGATGGTGGTAATCCAGGATAGGATACTGCAGTGTCCAAAACCCGCCACTCAGATATGCCGCCATAGATAAATGGTCCCCCCTCCGAAACGATCGATTCAGCTTATAAAAAAGTGCAACGTTATGACTGCAAGACAAATGCAGGAGCCCTTTCTAGAGGAGCAGTTTGTCACACACTTCCCGCCTGGAGGTCTGTCTTCCCATGCACAAGATGTCTATTATATGAACTGCACAGCGTACACATACAGTATGTGCGGTTCATTGTAGAGTGTTTTGAATCATGGTCACCTTGAGGTGGCCGCTGGACCACATGCAAAGCTAAATCTAAGATTAATGGACTTGTGTGACTCACCTAGCAGCCCCGATAGAACTGAGGGAGAACACACTGCAGCCACTTTGATTTAGTCACCTTGACAATAGTGCAGTATATTACATTACCGCCGCAGATAATCTGCTTTCACTGTCTGGTTCGCTGTGTGTGTGTGTGTGTGAGAGAGAGACAGAGTGATGGCTCTCAGTGCTTAGTTTACCTTCAGTTCTGTCTAGTCAGAGTCTCTGTAAGTCAGATGGTGACACGGAGTTCTTATCTTTCAGCCACTGGATAAATAATTCAGGGTACTGGATGAAAAGTTTTTCTCATTTTTGTGTTGTACTGCAATTTTTTTTATATGAAAGTAAATCAAAAATACTAACTCTGCTACTATTGGACAAACTTAGGGACTGTACTATAATTACTGGATTGGTGAGGGATGGTGGCAAGGCCCTCTCCATTATTAATACTTGGCCTAGCCTTGACTAAGAGAAAAATTGCAACATCCTTCCCCCAATAATTCAAAATAATTTTAATGAATGGGAAACAGTTGAATCAAAATGGTGAGTAAATTGAAGTGCCCATAAAATTTAAGATGTTCTAACCCATTAATCCTTAATATGTTAATGGATCAATCATTTTCATATAACAGATAGTTGTCATCTGCATATGGCCAAACACACAGAACATGTTTTAGATGTAAATTTTGAAAAAAAAACAAAAAAAACAAAACAGCAAGAACAGCACTCAGTAGAGTGTATACCTCTGGCAAGGCCCAAGAGTCCCCTTTAATTCAATCAAGGCTAACTCAGTATCTTCTTTGTTACCATAACATGGCTAAAAAAATTCTGCTCCTATGAAAACATTACAAAATGTGCTAGATCCCGATTTTTATTAGGATCTGCATCTAATTTTTTTTCATCAAGATCCATGATTCCCTTAGAAATAACCAAATATGTAGAAAAATGTCAACAAAAGTGTGAAAGCATTTCCTGGATCCATTCCGTTTTTACCGGATTGGCACCAAAAGTTAATGGGGTCTATTCTGGGCCGAGACCTGTCCTCCATCTCAAGTTTTGTGGACATTCGTATAGTCGTTTTTGTGTAATCCTGCTCACAAACCAACCAACAAACAGACACAGGTGAAAAAACATAACATCCTTGGCAGAAAGTAAACAAATTTACAATGAACGAAAAAATAAAACATAAAATCTATGATGGAATTGTTAGAGGACCCTCCTCTGCTCGCCCCGATAAAAATCCAGACAACCCTGCATTCAGCAAAAAGGTAAAAATATAAAACCCTCCTCCTTTCAGGACCCCCATCTCCTGATGATTTTATTACAGTCCCTTAATTGATAGTTTTACTGGAAAGAAGGGAACCACTTGCTTTGAATTATACATTAGCTATTTCACTTTCAGCAAATTTTTGTCAGCAAATCCAAAAATCATCAATTATTCAGATAAATAAAAGACAACACCCCTTTATTACATCATATATACATATATTTTTTAAATGCAAACAAAAAGAGAGAGATAGAGAATCAATCATTTCCAACATACAACGATCAATATTTCAAGGTTGAGACTAAACGTGAACAAAAGAAGCCTTACTGTATTACTTATCTTCTTTCTTAGGTGTTTCTTGGGAGTGACTCAGCAGCGTGTGGGCAGAAATATTTAACAAACACTCCTCTCAGATGCCATTTACTTTTAATACCAAAGGCGGGAGGGGGATCAAAAGAAAGCGGCTGAGAAAGCAGCGGAGGTGTGACCTGTTGTTTCACTAGCACCACTCAAGGCTGATGTAACAGCTGCGAATGTGCAGTTTGTCATTTTCTCTGTGACGTTATTAAAGAATATAAGTGCGAGCGCCCACACACCCACTCATCAGATTAAGTCATTAGACCTGATCTGACTGTATTTCTTCTTAGTCTGTCCTTTGACTTTTCATCATCTCTGGCGCCTCCTGCCCACCTCACTTTACTTTGTTTTCTTACTTTTCACTCCCTCGTGTTATCACATCACTCGTCACTGTTTTTTCTTTGTGTTGTTTTACTATATCATGGTCTCTATTCCTATCTTCTTCCCCTTTCCCACCTGTCTCCATCTCTACAGTGGGAGGAGATCAGCGGTGTAGATGAGAAGTACAAGCCAATCCGGACGTACCAGGTGTGCAATGTGATGGAGCCCCTGCAGCAGAACAACTGGCTGCAGACAGGCTGGGTGGCGCGCCGAGGTGGCCAGCGCATTTTCGTGGAGCTCCAGTTCACGCTGCGCGACTGCAACAGCATCCCCGGCGTGGCGGGGACCTGCAAGGAGACCTTCAACCTCCTCTACGTCGAGACGGACCGGGACCTCGGGGGTGTGACCCGGGAGGACCGCTACACCAAGATCGACACCATCGCTGCCGACGAGAGCTTCACGCAGGGCGACCTGGGCGAGAGAAAGATGAAGCTGAACACGGAGGTGCGTGAGATCGGCCACCTCAACCGCAAGGGCTTCCACCTGGCTTTCCAGGACGTGGGCGCCTGCGTGGCCCTCGTGGCCGTGCGAGTGTACTACAAACGCTGCCTCGCAACCGTCCAGAACTTGGCAGTGTTCCCCGACACGGTGGCCGAAGCAGCTTTCGCCACCCTGGTGGAGGTTCGCGGCGCCTGCGTCAACAACTCTGAGGTTGACATGGACAGCCCTCCCAGGATGCATTGCAGCGCAGAGGGGGAATGGCTGGTGCCCATTGGGAAGTGCAGCTGCAGCGCCGGCTACGAGGAGGGACACAGCAGCTGTGAAGGTAGGCAATGGATAAACAGACAGCGGAATGCATGGATGGATGAAAGAGGAGAGAAAATAAAGAGGGAGGAAACATGTAAGGGATTGGAAGGATGGAAAAAAAGAACAATGCATAGAAATATTTGCAAGCAGATGTGCAGTCAGGAGAAGGGTGGAAGTTATTTAGACTATCAAATGCTGTTGATATCTTTCAGCCCTTTTGACAGAATAATATGAACCTGTGAACAGTTTCTCTGGCATGAGAGAGCAACAGAAAGTAAGAGCACTGCAAAAAAAATCCAGCACTTACATGAACTTATGTGTATTTTGAGCCTTCCGCACTGTTGAACTTGCAGTACTAAAATTATTTTGCAATGTTGCCCGACGTATTGCCGAAACGTCGCAATTCATGTAGTATTGTGAGTTACTACTGTGGACGGTATGCGGGAGTTTACTTGACACTTTTGGTCTACTTGTCCTTCTCCTATGCACCTGGCTCATGAAATGGATGTGCCAAGCAGTAGCAGACACAGGATGATTGAGGGGCAGGGGCAAAAAAAATCAAAAGGGCACATTTTGTCCACTGGAAGGGCACCCTAGAGGACACTTTACCATATTGTATCTATCATAGGGGCATCCAAGTGGGCACGCTGCATTTTCTTGGAACATGGGGGTGGCGACTGCCCCCCCTGCACCCCCCCTGAGTCCAACAGTGGTGCCAAGTACTTTTTATTTTTATTTTTGAGCCTTAAAAGTTCAATTTCAATGAAAAATTTACAGAAATCTGCCAGCAAAGTTTATTTATTTCTACTTGTTGTTAGTTCAGTCAAACAACAAGTTGGTGACATAATTGAAATTATGTCATGACACTATGTCATGTAAGTAGTTAGCATTACACCTGTATAACTGTTGTTAGACTCAGGATGGACTGTTTTGATTTAAAAAAGGAGCAAAGTTGATGCAACAGAACCAGAGATACCGTCTTTTTTATTCTACATTACATTATCCACAGTGCAACTCAGTCCCTAATGTAGCCTCAAGCTGCTAATCTCAAGCGGAGATGAGAAGAGGGCTACAGAGGTCTGCTAAACTCCTTTCTTTCTTACTCCATACCTCTAGAATTTCAGATATTTTCTCCCCAAAGCTGTAAACATGCTTTAATGTGTAAAATTGATGGAGCTCCCCTTGAAGGAAACAATACCTTTTAGACTCAATAATAGACAAAAGAGACTTAAAAAAGATGAAGATCTCTTTAGTGAAACAGAAGAGAGGAAGACATGCGAGGAGAGAATGAAAAGCAGGAGATGGAGAGGTAGGCGAGGCTGTACAGATTAAAAGAACAGAAGGAGGATGAGAGAGCGGCGAGGATGATCCACATGAAAAGAGACACAGGAGCTGCGGAGATACTGTAAGAGTGATGAAGGGTAGTCGAAAGAATTGCACGTGTGCAGGGAGAAATCAAAATGACAGCGCTGTTAACAAGCGCTGAGACAAAGAGGAGGATACGGAGTGGACATTATTCTTAAAGGACGGACAAAAGATAGCACAGAGAGGCCTTTCTCACTCGATTTCCATTCATGCCTGCTTTTGTTCACCACTGACACTCACATCGATGCCGATGGCTTCACTGTTACCTCGTTTCACGCGTACGTTCAAAGGATGTTGTCGCACATATCGACATGTGAGGCCCGGCGTGTGAACCGTAAGGCTGAACAGTCTGAACGGCTTTGTGTGTGCGTGTGTGAAGTGTGAACCCAGTGACTAATGTACTCTTTCCTCACTGAGTTTAACACCACAGCCTCTCCTCTGACATTTCCTTAAAGCCTAAATGGCCTCCACACACACACACACACACAAACGCACACTAACATGGAGCGCTGTCGGAGTAAAGCCGGTGGGTGGCGTGGGGTGTAGCACTCTGACGTAAACACAGAGGGACAGTATTGGAATCTTTTGTCACAGTCCATTGCTCATACAGCAGCAGCAGTTTGATTGGCTGACTGTCGCTGTTAGCTTTCACACCCCATCTTGCATTGTTGTGCAATGCAACGTGGGTGTTGTAGTCACCGGATAACAGACTGCGTGCATTGTAATGGAGGGCGAATTTAGTAAGAGTGCTGAACTCTTCTGATGTTGTTCTGGTTGATGTTTGCTATTATTGGATATCAACTTATTCTACTTCCAGTGGTGTGTTTTCATTGGTTAGATCTACGGCACTGACTTACTGCTCTGTTTTTTATCTAAGGTGAAGCCCTGATAATGTTCTTCACCTTGAGCTTATTGTGTTAGTAAATCTTAAGATGATTAAACTACCCAAAGACGGACAGAAAATTTGAGCTACTGCTTCTGTTGACTTCTCCGATTAGAAAATGAAAAGTCAAGCAAGGTAACAGGTGTGATAATGGGATAAGGAGGTTTGGTAGAAGGTTAATTGCAGATGTAGAGCAATAAAGATTAGGGGCCAGATGTTTATAAGTGACACATACGCATTAAAAATGTGCATTCTCCATTACCTACACATGAATATCATTATAATATACTCAGTGAGCACCAACCAGGCTTTCAACATTGATTTCTTGTTGAAACCTGGATGATTTCCAGTCTCTTTTCAACTGTCTAAAATGTGCTTACACTGTTTCCCACGCATGTGTTTTACGTGGGTAGGCAACCCAGGTATATTTGGCGACCCAGCTTAGCTTTTTATAGGCTACTTTTATTTCCGAGAGAACAACGGCATCCGTGATCGTTTAGCTAGTTGACAATCTGCCCTCCTGTCTGTCAATCACACATTCAGTGGGAAAACTTAGACTGGTGGTTCGATCCCCGACTCTGCTTTAATACACCTTTTATCATCTATAATGTGCGAATGAGAGCATATTTTTATTTTGGAGCCTGACTATAACACCACATCCAAATTTCTCAGTTGAAAGCCAGTGCTGCAAATCCCAGTGAAATATGGTCTAAATGTGACTATTTAATTAAATTCTTCAAGCAGTCAGTGAAGAAACTTTCAGTTTTTAACCAGTTTTGAACATCTTTTCAGTGGAAAAATGCTCACTGGGTTTACAGGTCTCGTGGAGTACGACGAAAAAGTAATATGAAGCCATTTGTGGCTCCAGAGGAAGCTGCATGTAGTCTGATAAACTACCTCCAGTGATATCACTGAGTCACTAAGTTGCATTGTGGGTAATATAGGTGCCAGGTTTTGAAAGGCAGTCCACTGAGCTAGCTTTGCACTTTCATAACTGTTTAAAAACAAATGTCAAAATCAATACAGCACCTTTTTTATTCCACTCATTCTTCTTCCTTTTCAAAATCTGGTGCCTACATTACCCACAATGCCACTTAGCAATTGAGTGACATCACTGGAGGCAGTTTATCAGAGTAGATGCAGCTTCCTCTGGAGCCACAAAAGACTTTAAACTACTTTCACACACAGCAGTAGTTCTCATCAAGACTTATAAACACACTTTAATATGTAAAACTGGTGGAGTTACCCTTTAATTTATTAGCGGTCTCATTTTATTTCCATGTGCTCGTATTTTATTCTATTTCTTTTCATTTTGTCCTTTTATCGTAAAGCTCTCTCGATAATGATACTATAAACAAAACCAATGATTACCCTTCTGATACTAATTGACGGTGATTGAAACACCACTACAGATGACGATGAGATAATGATACGGGCGGTGTTCAGGGCCGGCGGCTCCGGCTTTGTTAGAGATCATCGAACAACGTTGCACAATTTGTACAATCACACCTCCTCTTTGCCGTTCTTTCCATCGACAGCTCTCAAATAGGTGGTGGAGCAGACGGAAGTATTGACGGGAAAATGTGTCTATATCCATTTACGACTATTGTGCGAGTGGAAGTGCAGGCTTGTCCCACAGAGATTTGGATTTATCTAACAGCAGCCTGTGCACACAGAACTTAAAATCTGAGGAAAAAACTGTGTATGTTTACAGGTTTTTAGTCATACCCAGCGTTTTAGGCATATGGTCCAAGAATCTGGGTAGAAATTTTAGTTTTGTTTGACTATGGTGTTTTTGGAAGTACAACAAAGGTAGAAAGAAAAAAAAAACAGGTGCGTAAGGGAAAGTGAGAGACACCTGGAAAGACAGACAGACAGTGGCAGACTTACAAAGAAACACTTTATAATCGCCTGTGTCCTTTTAACATTGGGCCAAGTTAACGAGGAGTATTCAGGCTTCTCCGCTTGTCGTTTTGCATATTTTCTGAACAAACTTGTCTTTTTAGAGCGACCAAAATGAAAGTCAGAGTGAAAATGGGGAAAAAAAAGTATTAGTGAAAGTAACTCTGTTGATCATAAATCATGCAGAACTTCGGCTGCGCTGCAGAGTTTCTGCTCTCACGGTAAGTGTTTGACAGTTGGAGATAAGCACCGCTCACTGGTATTGGCAGTCGGTTCGTGTGCAAACAAAGTACGTGTTGCTTGACCTGTTTTTTGTAATTATCAACAATGCTTTTTCGACAATAAAAGCTGAGCCGTGCACAATAAAGTCAGACAAACAAGAGTAGTGATGAGCAAAAACAGGAGAGAGAGACATACTTTTGAAGGAGAGACCAGGACGAGTCAGGCAGACAAGGACGGTGAAGACCAGTGACAGCACCAGTGTAGATGGGAGCTACCGAATCTTTAGGTCTCGACCTTCCCTGGCGACAGTTAAGCGAGCAATGGTGTGGTCTACCAGGTGACAGGGCCTGCCATTTTCTTTTAAGACTGATCTACGCATACACACATATCAACACACACTCCCCGTAGTGCCTAATTTCTCAGTTCAGCTGTAATGGTATGAATATGCAGCCCCTACGCCGACATCTCCCACCGCACCAGAGCTATTGATCAGCCGTAATGCTCCACTAAACTGAGGAATTGCGCTGGGACTGCTCATACACACATATAATAAGGACACACACACACATCCAGCAGCACGCAGTGTGTGTGCGCAGCCACACAGCACACACACACACATTTTGGTTGATGTCATTCTGTGTGTGTGAGAGAGACACTGAGGCTGCGCGTGCCTGATAGAAATGGATAGCACCATCGCAGCACGAGTGTGTCACTCTCACCCTAACGCACGTGTGCTCCGAGGACATGCATTACCGACTGCAGTGAAACATAATGTAATGAATGCAGAGCAGGCAATCACATGAACATAATGTTCGACTAATTTCTCTGTGTGTTTGTACACAGTTAGAGCAGCTCATGGAACTACGTCTTATTTACTCCCGGGTCTATTTCTGTGACTGAGTGAGTGCAAATGCATTAAGTGTCTTGGTGCAGGTCAATAATATTGAATAGCCAGTGAGTAGCTACTGATAATGCTGTAAGGAGATAGTGTTGTGCAGTCCAGACAAGGATTATTACCACACGCAGTGTTACAGTCGCAACAGATCCAGACAACACTGGATTAGAGGATCTGCTGTCATGATGTTCCTTCTCTAGAGGAATGGTAACACTTCATAATAATCATCATTAAAAAATGATACATATATAGTTAATTAAACCTTAGTTAATAGTATTTTCTCTGGTAACAAACATTGAAACCGTTCATCAAACAATTGTTGCAACCGGTTACTTTATAATACTTTGTAAATGGTTAATAGATACTGCATAGTCCATCTATAAACATTATTTTGATGGCCATTGAACATTTAACAAACTACGAGAAGGTGGTTTTATGTTATTATGCTTATTTATGTAGTGCAGTTATAAAGAATGACTTTGTTTGTCCCAGGCACCAATTTTAGAGAGCGTATTGGGGTAAGTGAGGGTTTAAAAAAAAATTATATAGCAATATCTTGAGAAAAAGTCAAAATTTCCTAAATTAAAGTCGTAAATTTACAAAGAAAAGTTGGGACATCATCCGAGATGAAAGTAGAAAATGTAAAAGAATAAAATTTGAAGTTATAAAGAAAGAAAGCTTGAATATTGTCTGAGATGATATGGATCATACATTTTGGAAAATTACATTTAGAAATTTTCAGAGATGAAAGTCACAATTTAAGAAGTAAAAGTAAAGTAAAACCGGTGTTTTTCGTCAATCATAAACCTTTGAACGTTAAAGAAATTGGCCATATGCAATGATTTCATTGCAATGAAGTTCCTGATGCACAAAAGTCAACACATCATCCAAATCAGTATGTTGTTTACTACTGAATAGGCCCAATTCATGGCAATGTCTCAGTTTTCTTCTGGCAAAATTATGATTTAATAATCTCTAAGATTTTCATTTCTTTTCTTGTACGTCATACTATGTTTATATGGAAACTGCTTCTGAGCTTGGATTCAAAACCCTAACCCAAACCCTAACCCTTCAGCAAAGCAGAAAAGCTTTCCTTCATGCCAATGTTAGTTTATTTTCTTCATGAAAGAAATTAAACTAAACGGCCCGAGCTCACATTTGTAGTCACATTAGATTGATAAACAGGCAAAGCAAACTGCATAAAAGTCAACATGGATCAATGGTCACTCAGACAATAATGATAATCATCAATCTGCTGTAAATTATTCACAAAAAGAAATTAAGCGGAATGCAGACGCACATGGAAAATACTCAAATCCAGTAAAATAAGAAATTATCTTGCTTGTGATTAATACTCACTTGTAGTAAAGCCAAAAGCAAAAAATGCTTACGGTGGTTATTATTCTATTATTCTCAGTCTCCTTTGCTCTGTCTCTTAAAATTGAGTTACCACAAATGAACTATGGAGAGAACGAATGAATGAA
This sequence comes from Pagrus major, assembly GCF_040436345.1. Classification (NCBI taxonomy): domain Eukaryota; kingdom Metazoa; phylum Chordata; class Actinopteri; order Spariformes; family Sparidae; genus Pagrus; species Pagrus major. The sequence goes on from NC_133230.1 coordinate 13,546,234, forward strand.
GAAAATCCTGGCGTCTGAACACAATGAGAAACACTTAATCCCTAGTCGTACAGAAGACTGGAACACTGTGGTGGCACTTGACCAGCTACAAGTTGTGAATGTGAAGAGGAGTATAAATGTGAATGAGGACCTTATTGTAAATCAGCATATGTGCCCAGTCAGCTTCCCCTTGTGTAATAAAATGCTTAGAGGAAGAAGATGGAATTAACAAACAGAGCAGTTAGAAGTGATATACTGTAGTGGAGAAGCATCCACGCTTGTGCGCACACAGTATTGTTACTATATCTTGACCCTGCATGCATTCATGAATTTGCATTACGCGCAAGTGTGGTGATGATGAGCACGAGCATGTTCTCATCTCATAATGAAGTGCCACCAGCAGTAACAGACCGAGGGAAAGATGAATTATGTAATGAATTACCTTGCGAATGCTGCATTTTCATGTGTGTTTGTGTCACACTCATGAGCTCCATCCTGTTCTAATTAAGGCAGCCTGCTCTTTCTATATAATTACTGAGTGTGGCGCATGCCTTCAGCACATTCTCTTATTATCTCTGTTGTTTGCTGCTCCACAAATCGGCTCCAGGCGCATTCACCACCCTGCTATTCCTTCCCATTGCTCTCCTTCCCTCTATAATTTACTACACGCCTTCCTTCTCCTCCCCTTCTCCCCCCGTTCACGTCTTTACTTCCCTCCATTTACCCCCCATGCGCTCCCTATGCATCGTAAGAAGTGTGCACTTAATTTCTATCCCACTGATCTCCACCGGTGCGACACGACTTCCTCTAAAGCGTCTGTTAGGTTGCTTTCATTCTCCCAACCTTCTCATTTTCTCCCTCTCCCCTGCTTCTCTTTTCAATATTCCCTCTAACATGCTGTTTCTGTCTCTCCAAACCTCTCCCCCCGCCACCCCTGTGGGGACCATGTGGCAGGGTGAGATGGGGTGAGTCAGGTTAACGGGCTCAGAGTAGCTCTGCGATTTATCTGATGTGTGTATGCAGCAGAGAGAGAGAGAGAGAGAGAGTGTGTGTGTGTGTGTGTGTGTGTTTGTGTGTGTGTGCATTGGCGTGTGCTCAAATTTTGGCACCAGTGGCCAATCATATGTTGCTCAAGTCGCTCCCTCTGTTACACTCATCTTCCCCTCTGTCTATTGTCACTTCCTGTCATGTCCTCCCTGACTCTTTTGTCTCAGACAGAGGTCGCTTCCTATTTTCGTTCTTGACTTTTGTTTTCTTTTTTTTCCCTCCTCGCTTCCCTCCGATTGATTTGTGCCTTTATACAAAAGCTCCCCCTCAAAACCGCCATCACTTACCATCCCCACGTTCCCTCTCGAGCGTCATCCATTCCCATTTCTCTCTTTTAACACACTCTTTACCCCTCTTCTTTATACCAGCTCCCTCTGGCTCAGTGCCAGCGCTGCCCATCTGGTCCTCCCCCTTCCCTCCATCCTCCATCCTTCTCCATCTTTCTCCTTTCCAGCCACGTCACCCGCTCCTGTTAGTCATCTCTCTCCCTGGCTTTCATGTTAAATAATTCACATTCACCAGGGGAGACAGACAAATGTGTTCTTTTGGGCCTGATGTATTTATTTAGTCAGCTGGCCATACAACAAGTGGGCAGGCAGTGTAAATACACACTCGGACTGACAGGCGTTTGCCCACACTGATGTAAGTGCGGCGACATTACCATGTAGGCACACATGCACCTATGTGCGCGTGCTCACTTGCCGGAGCACCATTAAAATGTCTCTTGGTTATTGAAAATGTGAGCTGGAGGGAGGCCAAGTGTTCACTATTCATCCTTCCCCTGCCTTCTTTCACCTAGGGAGAATGATGCAAGGAAATAAGGGGGGGATGCAAAGGAAAGAATAAAGCAGATGACATCATGGGTATGGGCGGAAATGAAAGGGTGGAGGGGTAGAAAAAATATAGTAGGGAATACACAGAGTTGTTAGCTGCTCCGCATAAGAAACGGTTGCATAAAATATGAGTTGTAAAAGCTGAGGATGAGTTCAAAGGAGCACAATGGTGGCGCGGAGAGATTCCTGAGAGGGATGGGAATGAGAGTGAACAAATAGGGGAGGACGTTGGGGGAAAAACGTGGGAAGAAATGCGTGTTGGATGAGAGTAAAGATGAGAGGTTGGAAGTGTAAAACAGAAAAAGTTAAAGGAGACATTATGTTTTAGCTCCTGTCTCTTTAAGGCCCCGCCTCCTGAATACCCAGTCTTCTCCGATTGGTCAGTTCACATATGCCTGATCCAGCACCGCTAACAACAACAGAGCAGCTTTGCTATTTAAACTCTTACGTGCTAGGCATTAATTATGCAAACGTGTGACACAGTGACGTTGTGTGACGTCACAAAGTCACAGGCGGGACTACTGACGAGGCGTTTCAGGAGCAGTGTTTTCTGTGGGAAAGAGGAGCTTCTATTGGAGCAGACTTTGACCTTTTTAACTTTCAAGATCTTTTACATGCACAAGAAAAGATATAAAACACCGAAGGAAAGGGGAAAAAAAATGAAAAAGCATAATCGGTCTTCCTTAAAAGATTAATGTTGATGTGGAAGAGAGAAAAAGTTCAGGTCACTGGGGTTACTGATAAATAAAAGAGACTGGAGATAAAGGATGTAAAGCAGGAAGAGAAGAAGACAACTTTGGCCACGGGCAGAATCAAACGAGCAAATTACAACATCCCCTCTCTGCCTCCTCTTACCACTTTCAATCCTTCCACATCGGACTCATGAATTAAACACAGCCGACATGAATGCATCAAAGTTAGAAAAGGTTGGCATCCAGCTTAATCATGTTGCTAACTCAACCGACATGACAGCCTCATTTCTCTCCGCCTCACTCATGACCACTGAGCTGAATCGTACATCCAGTTAAGGATCCTGCGAGAGAAACTGTTGGATGGAAGTAAATGACGGGTATGATGTCAGTAAGGCATAAAACAAGATTATTAGGACAAACAAGACAGCTCCATGGTTGTGGCATTCTTTCCTTTCCTCTTTTCTCCTGTTTATTTTTTTATTTTTCGGGAATTTTACACTTCTTCCATAACAATTCATGGAACATACCAAACCAACTAATACCATACATGTGGCTGTTTGTAATATTACTCACTTCATGATTCATTATTTCAAATCATAGGGTAAAAACACAAATATGTAAACCTAGCATAGGTGAGGATGAGAAATATAATGTATCCTTTCGGGAAAGTGATGTTATTCAGCAGCAAATAGAAATTATCTACAGAAACAATAGAATATAAATCATAATTGGACAATGAGGGAAGATTAACAGCGCAGCCGATAACAGCAGCACTATTTTTTTCTGCTGCTAGGAGACATATTTGGCTGTAAGAAACATGTTATTTTCACCCAACGATATTGTGCATATTTTCACAAATCATTGTTATTCAGTGAAAACCATCTATCTCCATTTTTGGTCATTTTGAATTTACACTAAAGAAATAATCCTTCATGGGTTGAGAGAATTCTCCTTCTGCTTAAGCTAAAATAAACAATTTAAAAACCTGGCGGATTATCTGCAAAATGCATCATCACAAAACGGAAAACAGAGCTTTTCTTCTTACCACATAAAAAGTTAAGTTGAGTTGTTAGTTTTTTATAGAAGCCCTCTATTTTATCAGGCAAGAATCTACAACAATTTAGTATTTAGAATATAAGTTGTGGTAACTAAAATAAGCACTGAGCCAAGGCCCAACAGTCCTCTTTAATTCAGTCAAGCCTAAACCAATGTCAAACTTGATAACCCTGTATCTCTCTGGATATTAAACCACCCACAAATGAAAATGTCAAAAAATGGCTGATCTCAAAATGTTAAAGTAAGTGAAAAAAAAATAAAAACCTGCGTATGTGCCTTTATCTGGATCCACACCAACCCACCCAACCTACTCGTCAACCAGCCAACCAATCTGCCGGCCAACCAAACAAACAACTAACCAACCAACCAACCAACCAACCAACCCACCAACCAACCAACCACCCAGATGATGAGATGTGTGTTTTTCACAGTTATGAATATCTTCAGAGACAGAATCACTATCTCTCTTAATATGGAAACATGGTAATACAGAAGTTGAAAGTTTGATGGTTGAAGGCTGTGTTTCCTGGTTGCATAAGAATGTCTTGCTGCTGTTTCTTGGTCTACACATGATCACGTGATCCTTTTTTTTACCCAGACAAAAAATAATGACCTGAAAGAGACCTTTCTGTGATTTTAACCTGCTGTGTCAAGTCACGTGCATCCACAGCTGCCCCCGTGGTTTGTTCAAAGATGTGACTTTGGGCCGCATTTGCTGATGGGGCTCATATTTTGTAAGTCCTGTGTGAAACTCTGACAAGTTAAAGGTTTACTTGAGGACGAGCTGCCTCAAGCCCGAAGATAAGTCTGATTATGTCAGATTATGTAATTCTTGATGTCCTGAAGTGACACGACAGAGGGACGCTGGTGCCCAAGACAGCTTGCAAGTACAGGAGCACATGCAAGCGTGTCATGTAGGGACAGCCTTCGGAAGTAGTCAAGCAGCTCCTTCTCTCTGCGCACTGAGAATTGTACACAGAAAAACCATGCACAGATGCAATCAAGCGACGTGGCTGCCATTCATGTGCATCCATCCTCCTCCTGTTAAAAATGATATATTGTAGGTGACAAGGCACTGTCAAGCAATTGCCCTGCTGTCCCACAATCACCTCTTTCCATCCCCATTCAACCTCCACTAATAACTTTCCATCTGTTCAAAATTGATGTGGGATCACTCTATATATCTGTCTGATCCCATTTAACCTCTGCGAAACCTACTTATTCTGTGGAAATGCTCAAAAGATGACGAGCGCAGTGGTGCACGCAATTATCCACAAGTAAGACTTAACAGGAATGGCAGCCGTAATTAAATTTAGCATACGGGTCTCAGTGTGGTCACAGGAGCCAAATGAAAAAATTATCTTTAATGTATCTAAGAGTGCCAAGTCAAAGGTAACTGGATTTGCAGAATTAGTCTGGAGGGTGTTTGTCACTCATTCGAATTGCTCCATCAGTTGTATTGATTAATGAGGATTATTTTGATTGTCTCGTTGGAGTCACATGAGTCATTTGGTGACATCTGAATTGTCTGAGTCAAATTAATCCAAACACGTTGGGGAAAAGTGTAGTGGAAGCGATCACAAAATGAACCTGCAGTACTCGCCATGAGATCCGGACATCCCACCGGTGACGCTGGAAGTCGTCCAACAATTTAAAAATGTTTTGTATTACAGCAGAAACCAAACTTGAACACCAAGTGCAGTCGACAAAAGCAAGGAGATTAAGAGTGAGAGAAATTCCCCAGACTCCTTTATAAAATCTCTAAATTTTGCGAGTTGTTGAGTTAGGAGAAACTCTAGAACATTTGTATAAAACTTTCTATGACAAATTCTTAATCGTTTGGGGCTTCTTGTAAATTCGGCAAATGTTATATATGAAGTTATTTCTCTCCTTGTGTAAAAAACATTGTGTCTCATACAGGTGTTTCTCAGAGGAGAGAAGCATATAACACAGATCTACCTGCAGTAACATGAAATAGTTTCATGTTTTTAGGCCATGGAGCATGTGCATGAGCCATGTGATGGATGATTATCCAATACTTAAAGTGCAGTCATCATTTCTTAGAAATAAACCTCAGATGACACAGACTCATATTGTACATTTGTGCTTGTATGTGACAGACTGCGATGCCATCACTGTTTGTAGCTACTCTATCATATGGGACTGTGTGTGTGTGTGTGTGTGTATGTGTGCCGGCTGTTGTCTCTGTATTCACAGCTCTGCAGAGGGGCCTGCCGTGAGGACAGAGTGCCCTCCCCCCTGGCTGCACAGGGAGTCTGGCCTGCCAGCCTGTGCCAGCTTGGCTTTCCATCCCCCCGCCCTCCTCATTTTGTTGTTGTTTGCCGTCACCTAACCTATCACACATCCTCCATCGTGCTCACTGATACACACCAGAGCCTAATAAAAATGGCATTTCCAGTCCACCTGCGCCTCGGTTGCCCCGAATCCTCCCCCCTTACATGCATGCACATAATTGCACACGCCCACACATATGCACGTAAATGTACACCAGAATTTCTTTGACGCATGCATTTGCATATCCACACACTCACATAGAGGACATGTGTGCCCAAATGCGTGCGCCGAAACAAACAACACCACATATGCGTGCTTAGACATGGGCTTACTCCCACTCTCTCACAGGCTCATGTGCGTTATTTGTCCATAACCCGCTCCATCTGTTTCTGTCTTCACGCCTTACCAAAGGCTGCTTACCACTCAGCAGACACACACACACTCACGCTCACACACATTGTTTTGATGTATAATCATGCACAGTTCCACAAACACCTGTAGTCTTCTTATTGACCAGACAACCCCTTGGATGGACAGGCTCATTAGCACCCGGAGGCTCACACATCACTGAGCAGAAACATGAAAACATAAATCTAGACTTTCACTTTTGGCTGAATCCTATTTTATATTCTGGTAGAGATGTGGGGGATTTGGTGTACACACTATATCAATAATTGTTACATGCTCTCTTTACGCACATCGACTCATTCATTGGTCTTTCTCTCTCACATACACCCTCACGGTGGGGAGCAGCATGAAGTGATTGGCATCCTGGGGCGAGTGTTATGGGTGACATTTCCACTGTGCCGTGGTATAGAGGTCTCCTGTCGAGCCTGTGGTCCACTGGCGCACCGAGAGACTGGGGGGGCATGAGGTGGGTGGAGACAGAGATGGGGGTAGAGAGAGAGAGGGAGGATGGCAGACATGGGTTATCCCGTATACATGCACGTGGATGGAGACAAAATTCAAAATGAGTCAAAAAGGTTGGTAAACTAAATACCCTTTATCCCATCGTAGCCACCCTAAACACAATTACTACGATGAGACTTCCTTAATTGCCTTAAAACTGTCAGGGTCTCTCAAGTAGCAAAACACGACTGCCCACGCAAAACACAGATAAAAAAAATTGAGAGATGACAGCTTGAACATCTCAAAGCTTTCTTGTCTTGGCTTGACAAGGTTTGATTTCCTGTGATGTCCAAACACCACTGTGTAACAAAGAGGAAAACTGGCCACTGATCTGAATAGAAAGTCTAATCTTTGTAGAAGTGTCTCTAAAGGATAACAAAATATAACAATCTCCCTGGTGCCTGAATGTCTCTCAAGTTGCTTCTCATACTCCAACACCCCTTCTTACTTTTTGTCCTTGTCTGTATTCTATAGTAATTGTAGCATTGTCTTTTTCAGGTTAATCAGTTTATTTTGGGTTACTACTAGAATAGGTTTACATGCTTTAATGCTCAAAAAACACATCAGTCTTCTCATACTGTCCATTACTGCAGCACTGTAATTCCCCTCTGTCTACCCTCTGTCTGATTGGTCAGCTCACACATGCCTGAGCCAGCAACAGAGCAGCTGTGCTAAATCAATGTCTGCGTGCCAAACTAGCTGCTAGGCATAAAAGTGCAAATGTGTGACAAGGTGTCGTAGTGTGATGTCACAAAATCATGTAATTAAAGGCGGGACTGCTTCCGTTGATGTGGGCTTGGGGCTTTTACCTGCACATGAACTTATATACAGCACTGAAGGAAAATAAAAAAATGAAAAAGCATAGTATGTCTCCTTAAAGATTTTATTAAAACACTTGCTCACACTCTGTGCTATAAGAGACAGATGCCTCCCACTGTAAAGATCACAAACCATCTTTGGTGGCGATAGATTTTTCTTTTATGCCTCAGTGCCTTCAGCTGCAGTCCTGAAGAATAGCCACTAGATGGTGGATCCCATTGACATACTGTATATAAAGATGGATGACATGTCTCCACTTCCTGTCACTGTACAAAAATGGAGCCAAAATATCCGGACACGAGTGCTGCCATCTTGTGTTGGTGACATCATCTAGACCCAAAGTCTGTGATCAGGTTTTGGAGTTCCCGCCCATACACCCACCTGAATCATTGTGAGCCAGGGCTCAGCTGTCAATCATGATGCAAACCTTCTTTTTATAGCAGCAACTAACTAATTAAAACCAAACTTATCAGATGATGAACACTTGATTATAAGCGATGCTACAGTCATCCACCCTGGGTGACCGAGATGTTTTGGCCTTTACACTTGGAGGACTGTCATGTCATCCATCTTTACACACAGTCAATGGTGGATCCCCCTCAAAAAAACTTGGACTGTAGTAAAGTCAGAGAAAAACTGATTTAACATCTCCTTTGTAGCAGTTATTAGGGTAATAAAGTTAAAGTTTGTAACTCTTAGTGAACAGTGGCCAAAAGTGACAAGATTGGCAGTTTTTTCTCACCACTATCGCCAAGTGCATTGGGGATTGTTGCTCTGAAAAGTGTCATGTGATAGCTTTTGTGGTGAATGGGTGCTATATAGAAACAATTGACTCGACTTGGCCATAAAGCGCTCAAAATGTCACTGTCACGATTTGACAGTGTGACAACCCTAAATCCTCGCAGACTACCTGGGAATGCGACTCAAAGTCTGTGAGTCTGTGAGTGTGGACGTTAGGATTGGGCCATTAAGTCAGTGAACTGATTCACCGATGTTCATTATACAGTATAGTATCTCAGGTTTTTTAACATTAGCCAAATGAAGCTACTGGTCATACCAGACCGAGTTAGACTATAACTTTAAAACCCCTGGGTGTACTGAATTTAAGAAAGAGCCTTTTTATTGCTTGTGAATTAAACTTTTGATTTGTTGGAGTAATATTGTGTAAAGTATTTTTTTCTTAAGTTACGCAGTCTAACTTTAAAGTTTTAAGAGAAGTAGTTCTAGTTGTGTTTCCTTAACTTAGTTGTGTTTCCTTAACCCACAATGGTTATTGTTTGCTTGTCACAGCTCAGCTCCACATAGGTTTCCTGTTTAGATCTTCTGCATCCAACTCAAAGCTTCAAAACATCCCAGCAGACATCTACAGATGATCTGAAAGTCCATAATTTTCACCTCTATTAATTATTTAGCAATCAAGTGATGCATATGCAAAAATAATCATCAACACGTAGGCTAACCACTGGTCTTGTCGTGTATGCAGTTGTAGGCGTATAGAGCTGGACTTTCGCACTTCCCTCGTTCCCTTTCTCACTCCGGGTCCCTCTGCGTGTTGTGCTGCTCGCCATCCAGAACAATGTAAATCTACTGTTGAATTAGTTATTTTCCCTCCCTATCATCCATCACACAGGACACACTGAGAGGGCGGAGTGCGGAACAGTGAGAGTCTGTGCTGCGCAGTGAACCGTCGCCATGTTTGCACAGATTGAAAAATCAGACACGGGGAAGCACGAGTTCACACATGCTTACCCATGCACTTTTTTTTTTTTGTTAAGCCAGGTTCACACACACACACTCAGAAAATCTTCCACGAGGAGTTATTGGTTGACCTGCTCATGCACAACATACATGTGTACGCACAAGCTGTACATTTCAGCTTGGAACCAACACTGTTGTCTTCTTTCTGTGTGTGAGTTCATGATGCATATATAATGTCTGGATGGAAAAACACAAGCACACACATTCATGTTTGTCAACACAGACGCTCAGTGTTCCTTCTCATTACACATGGAAACTCATTCAAGTGATGTGTGTGTTTAAGCACAGTTGGATGCTCACGTTATACCTCTTGTTTGGCTGTACTGTATATTCTGTGTGTTTGTGTTGACATGGCATTGAGAAGACACACACACACACACACACACACAAACACACACACACCAAATCAATGCAGTGCGTGTCATGCGGTTTTAACTGGCCCGGCCAGCGGTGATGGATGGTGTATTTATGAAGCCCCACGTTCCGAGCTCTGGATCAAGGGCTGCAAGCGTCATCCAGTTAGACTGAGAGAGGGACGGGTGGATCAAGGGATGACGGACGCAAGGGTGGAGGGAAGGAGGAGGGATGCATGGTTCGAGGGAAGGAGGAGACGGCAGAACGGAGGGATTTAAGGATGGAAAGAGAGAGTAGGAGGGTGCGGGGGAATGAGAGAAACAGGGCCGCCTGCTTGGAGGGAAGGTCATAGTCAGCAGGGGGGGTTGGAGTCCTGCTGAGCCAGGGACATGTAGCGTAAACACACACACACGCACACACACTGGAGGGGCCATTTTTTAAATCCCAAAATAGTCCCACATCTTGCGTTGCACTCTGAGAAGCATTAGTTACCTTTTCAGCATTTTTTCAAATTTAAAAACACTAAGAGGACGCGAGGTGTCAGCTCGTTACGGAGGTTGTGATGGATGTTTATTATCTCACCAATTAACTCGACAGCTCATAACTTCCCGAGCGCATGCACATGCTTGCAGACACGCACCCACCCACCCACACACATGCAAGCCGCCTCGCCCCTCTCTGTTTTTTATTTGCCCTTCCCCCGTGTTATCTCATCCCGCCAGCCTCATCTATACCGTGTCGTTATTCTCATTTGGCACAAGGATAAATCTCATCCCAGTTTATGAGGCAGCAATTGTAAGTCAGATAGAAGTAGATAGACCGGCCAGCGGACTATTAGACAGAAAGACAGATGGGAAGAGGAGGGATAGACGGCGAGAACGAGCAGACTAGCTGCTAAATAGCAAGATGAATAAGCAGGCGGGCAGGCTGTAAGACAGACAGACACACATTTGCTAGCTGTGAGATAGGAAGACAAACATTTTGCATGACAGGTTGGCAAGTTTCAGACAGAGTGGAAGCAAATCGGAGTTTTGGTTACACAACCATTTCCCAAAGTGGAGTTTCTCTTGAGGCTGTAATAATCTCATTAGTTGAGTTGAAGCCCAGGAAGTAGAACCAAAGAACTGGTTCTGAAATATTTTGGCTTTAACTGAAGAATAGTCGAGATTTGACAAGAAATGAGGAGGGAAAGGGTGGACTCTGACTTGGGGCATTGCAATGGTCAGCATTTTAAACCCCTTGAACATCAGGATGCCTAGGAACTATTTCTTTTATAATCTAATTCCTGTGAAAAATGCATTGTCACCTCTTCATTGATACAATTTATTGGAAAAGGTTGTTGTCTGAATTGCATTTTGTGTTTGCAACCAGAGCTCCCATTTCCAGCCTGGAAGGCCATGACTGAAAACCTACAATAAAATAGTATCAAGTCCTTGGCCCGCCAGTTACAGCGTTTACAAGCCAAAGAGCTGTGTGTCAGCTCAAATCCCACTCTGACAAAAGGCAGAGTTTCCTCTTGATTTCCCGAACAGCATACCTGCTAGCTTTAGAATGACAGTTTCTTTTACCTTTAAAGGCAGCAGCTCTGTATGTGGTGTCTGTGTAAGTCCACTGGCCAGAGAGGCCTGCAGGAGGCTGACTGTCAGAGCTGTAAGTGGCAGTAAATGAACTGAAGGCTCCCACTTTCTCCTCTTCATCCTCAAAGTGCCCATCTCCTCACGGATGAAATTGACACAGGAGTAGTTACCCAGTGAAATCAACTGTACTACAACCATAAATGAAGGGAGGGGCATTGTCAGTTGTTACGATTTTGTTCGAAATAGACTATTTTCCGGTGTTGGAAGAAGTACTCAAATTTTTTGCTTAGGCCAAGAACGTGGTCCATACACCATACATATACGCGAACACAAACACAACACAGACGCTTCAAGCTGTGCAAGATTGATTTCTGTGTTGCTGTGTTCTGCAATGTGTCACCCAAAAATCTGAATGCAACGCGAGCACGAGCTGCACCCTGTGCGTTGCAGCCTGATACAACAACAGAAGCTGACCCCTTCTGTTTGGGTTCACTTCCGCCCAAGATGATCACGGCTCACTAGTTTGACGAAGCTCTAGCTGAACATGTCCATATGGATCGGCATATTTATGACTTCATCACCTCTTCTCTTCTCTCCATCTCTACTTCTTTTTCTCTTCCTTTTGTGCGGTAGGCCCAGCACTACACATTCCTCCAAAGACACAATGTTTGTTTACCAATGCGGCCATGGAAATGCTCTCATCATCTATGTATCCCCCTTTGAGGCCTGACATTTGTTAACTCCACCTGTGCGTAAGAGCACATGTCGGGGTATGCTCACTGGGGACTCGCATTTGTGCCAGCTGGGCCGAGCGATGTCACTTGCATTCGCATTCTTGCACTGACCATGTTTCTGGCCTTAAGTTAAAGTAACAGGAATGTACGTCGTTACTTTACAGCACTGCTGCCTTCTTAAAGACTCATGCCGTCTGTTGCCAGTTCTCACAGCATGGCGAACTAATTGTGCCTTTAAAGCTTTCACATTTCTTGTATTTTAAGTGATTATCCTGTACACCCTTAGGGACTGGTAATTCTGACAATTAAAGAAACTTGATTTCAGTGGAATTAAAGTTGTATACCCCTCAGTAGAATAAATTATTCCCAGCATGCCTCATATTTACTCAATATATGGCAGTGCTAACAAAGAAAAGTGCTTTCAGTCCCCTCGTTACCATTTGTCAATTTTAAAGAAATTGACCGTTGCTGCAGGAATGAGTCTGTCCTGGTGCAGCAGATGCCTTACTGTCTGCCAACCTGCCCTGCTGTCACGGAGGTGATGTCCTCTATCAGGATAGGACAAATTGACCTGGCCCCCGGGGCTGCCTGAGGGGACACTGCTGACTGTTCCTATAGCGTCTTTATGAGCTGTCATCTGCAGAAAAAGCTCTGCCAGCACATCTTACTTAACCAACAAGGGAGTACACTCTCAAGCACAGTTTACACCGAAATGTCAGGGAAGAGTTCTCAGCATGTGGTGCATTTGCATAGAAATGATGAAGTAGGTAACTTATTTATGGGTCTTGTCATTTTGTAATAATTACAGGATTTCCTGGAAAGAACTGTGTACGCTTATTTTTAAAATAGGGGAAATAGAGAGAATGCACATAGTAAGTTACAAAAGGATACGTTCACCTACAAATAAAATCTAGTCATTACCTTCTCATCCTCATGCCAATGGAAAGTTGGGTGGCTCCCTGTTTGTTCCTTAAAAGAAACAGTTCACCAAAAAAATTACATTTCAATCTTTACCCTCAAGCCAATGTAAAGTCAGGTGAGGTTTCGCAGTCCACAAAACATTTCTGGAGCTTAACAGCAAAACAACGTCGCAGCATTCTCCTAAACAACTGAAGTAGACAGGGACTTGGACAAGTCAGGCATATGTTGAGTCTCCAGAAGCCCTGAGATCCCAATTTGACTTGGGACTCCTTTTAAAGCCGAAATCTTGCAAATCTGTAGCTGATAAGCTAAAAGCATTAGCTGGCAGCCCATCTGAAGCAGCTGCACAAACGTCAAGGGTGCAAATAAAGTCTTTTCAAATCAATTTTGGGATCTTGGGGCTTCCAGAAACTTGGATTAGGCCAGATGAGTTTTTTTTTTTTTTATGATTTAAAACAAGTCCCCAGCTACTTCAGTTGTGTAGGAGATTACTGCAATGCTGTTTTGCTAGCATGAGGGCTGAATTTTCATTTTTGGCTGAACTTCCATTTTAAGGATCAACTAGGGAACCTTCCCTTACTAGGGAATTACGTTCAGTTTATAGTTCAGTAGTTACTGACTAACAGTTAAGTTTCATTGACAGAACAATTTGAAATGTCTCACTGGCTGGGAACAGAGACCGTGGTCCATTTCACCTCAAGTAAAGATAAACTTTTTGTTGAAAACTTCAGTCGCCATTTTTGTTGAATTGCATGCTTGATTGCGGTAATGCTTAAACATGCATGCTTAGCTGCTTTGTTCTGAATAGTTGACTCTGGGGGTATAATTAGCACCAAATTACACAGTCCTTTCCAGGAACCTTCCTAAAACTAATTACGCAATCTGCTGGAAGTGCAGTGTAATATGCTCAAAGTCATTTTGCATCCTTGGATTTGTCGTTGAACTTGGACTAGTAGCTCTGGTAATTCTGGTGAAAGCATGCTGCGGTATTTAGCAAATATGTGTCTCGGAGCGCAGACAGTTTTAGTGTCATGGTTATATGTGTATTTGTGCGTGTGTCTTGAGGGAGTCGTGTTAGTGGCAGACCTGCTTTAGCGTCCCCTCCATCTGTGTGCTTTGTGCTATGGTTCCCCAGAGGCCCTTACACACTCTCTGATGGAACATCAGAAGCCTCCACCTGTAAACACTAGCATCAATAATCTCTCTCTCTCCCTTCCTCTCTCTCTCTTCGCCGGCTGACTGTTGTTTATGTGCCTGTAAAATTCAATTAGGCTGCAGGGGAGCGGGCCGGCCTGCATTACTGCCTGCCAGGGTGACATTTCATTTGCAATGAATCATGGGCCGGAGGAGGACCGGGCCGGCGAGCGAAACAACACTTCTCCCCCTATCTGTCCCCTTCTACTCCACTCATGTGCTTCTTAACTTACTTTACACCCTCTCCCCGTACCTCTGGTGCATAAAACCTTCTCCGCCTTTATTTCCCATCCAGGGTCCCAGCGCTGAGAAAACCTCCAGGGCTCAGTCTTGTTTACTGTCTGCTGTCCATGAGAATGTAGTTGTGTATTCACTGCTGCTTTTATTTTCTCGATCTTTGTTTGTCTGCTACTGGCATTTATCATGATGTTTCTTACTGCCTTATAAGACAAGTTACACTTTTTCGCTTTCCCTTATTTATTCTTGAGAAAAGATGTGGTACACCTTCCTCCTTTTGTCTCCTTTTGCATCATTTTGATTGAGGCCAGGACCTCAACATCCCAGGCCAGCTTGAGCTCCAGCCAAAACCTTCTAGACGAAAAAAATCTCTCATCAAATTTTAAAATGTCTCGCTTTGCCCAGCAAAAACAGTGTAAGGCCACTGCCACCCCCGAAAGGGCTTAGACAAGGCCGACTTTGCAAGGGGACATTAAAAAGAATTACATAGAAGATTTTCTAAGAGTCGGAGTGCTGCAGCTTGTGGGTCAGAAAAAGCTGGATTTAGGGAGTGTGCTGACTGCGTTATTTTAGAATAGGTAAAAAAAAAAATCTGCTTAAGACAACAGAGAGAACTGTAAGATGAGAAATTTGCTCTTGTGCTCATTAAGGCGATGTAAACAGAGGAGAACGAATGGGGTGGCTTGGAGAAAAGAATGTAATAATGCTCTAAATGAATGCATAAAGTGCCCGTCTGATTACACAGCAAAGGGATTCTACATAAACCAAGGATAAACTGTGAATAATCTTATGCAATGCCATCCACACTGAGGAGGTATTAGTGTCCCTGGAAGCATGCTCGTGAAAACATACAAGTGCTCTTGGAGTTTTGAATTCAATCTACCAGAAACAGGCCCGCGACTCATTTTTTGGGTACTGGCCTGTAATTTAGGGAAACCCAATGTACACTATTAATAATGCATGATAAGTGCTCTGATTTTAGCTCTGCTTTGTTCTTTTGTTCTTTGCCTGAGAGCAAAGTTTGGGTGTTTTAGTTTTGTTTGTTTGTGTGAGTCAGGATAGGAGTTTTTTTTTTGTGTATTTGTAAGTCTACGTGTGTTTTTAGTGCATCTGCAGACATGTATGAAAGAATGTACTACTGCCCCCCTCCTTGCAAAAAGGCGTCTTGCTTACTTCACTGGGATGTTTTAGCTTCGATGTGCAGAATGATTTATATGCAGTTTGACTCTAGAATGAAAAGTTTCTTTGCGCAGGCCTTGAATCTGAGCTCAAGATGTGCTTCAACCTCCAGCACACATACACTGAGAATCTACTATTCAGTGAAGTAGTTATGTAACATCTCGTGCGAAGCTGTGATGTTTGCATTTATATAGATTCAGGATTTTTTTTCAATGTGGGAGCAGGTGAAGATGTATTTTCCAGAATGAACAAAGAACTTATTTGAACTTTCTTGTGAAAAAAAAAAAAAAAAATCCAGAACAAACTACTAACAGCAGATTCTCACAGTTGGGAAACTGGAATCTGAAATAAAGATACTTCACATTTTTGCTCGAAAAATGATTATTAAGTGATGAATCTAATGACAATCAAGTAATTGATTGTGTGTCTTTAGACAGGGTTCCCTTGGCTCTTAAAAAACACTTAAATGTCGGTTAGAAATTAAGCAAATTAAGCTGATAAATTGTCTTTAATTATAATTTGTGAATCCCTCATGAGCAGCAGCTGCATAGTGAGGCTATGCTAATGCCTGCATTGTTTGAATGTACTGTGCTGAAGTGCTGTGGGGTTTTTACACGGTGAGTAGGTACATCTGAAAATCTCAACACTATTTATTGGATTAGCGACAGGCCAGCTGAGATAATACGTCCCTTCAATCGTCTCACGCTTTAAAAGTGATCGCTATGAGTGTTTGCATGTGAATGGATCGATTGCAATATGGAGGAATCATCGGCTGATGTGTTATCTATACTGTGATGGTCCCTCCTGAACACTTTACGTTCTATAAAACTGTCCAGTCTTCAGTTTACCAGCCATGTGACAGTCATGTGATGCAGGAACAGGCCTGTGATCAGGTTGGATGGAGGTGGTAAATTTGCAGCACCGCCGGAGAAAAAGGTGAGATGAGGGGTGTCCATGTGACACCCCTGATAAGGCAGGTTCACCGAACAAACGATAAATTTTCCACCTTCTCCCAGAATGCATTACAGTTCCGCAGGAGTGCGCCGCAGCTGACCTTCAGGTGTCAGTATTTACATGTTATCAGGCCGGTGTGTGCTTGTGTTGGTGCACGCATGATTGTTCTCTGAACTCCGCCGGCTTAAAAACAAATCTCATTTCATATTCCGGGTGAGATGTTCCATGCAGATTGCTTTTATAATGCAGTTATCACCGTGACACACACACACACACACACACACACACACACACACACACACATGCATACAGTAAAACACACACTTGTACATATACGGGCGATTCTCTCGTCACCTCTCTCCTCCTATTACTCCCTCACACACACACACGCTTAATGTCCACAGTGAGTCTGCTCCCAGTTTAGGGATGAGCCCCGTGGGGAAGGTGATCTTTGTTTAAATCCAGTTGTCTGTGCTCTCTCCTAATCTCCTCCCTCAGAAAGAAGGGATTTTTCTGCTCTGCGTCGCTCACTGATGTGATTTACACCAGGAGCGGGAGGGAAGGGATGGAAGGATGGAGGGATGAAGGGGCGGTGGTAAAAGTGAATGATGGGAGATGGATGGGATGCGGGGAAATGTTATTCGTCTTTAAAAAGGCTGTAAACATAAAGGGAAAGGATGGCGAATGAAAGAGCAGGGGGTTGTGTAAATCCACTGGGAGAGAATGCCACGTAGTTGTCTATTTGTGATTCTGTTTAACTTCCACAAGTGTGTATGTTGTGAGGATCTTGGTTAATCTTAAGATTGACATACACGCAAACGAGACTAACTCTTTCTGGCAGTTCCTCAGATGTTCATTGAGAAAAAAATCACATAAAAAGACATTCTTTACAACTACCGATCTGTCCCCATAAACATCAAATTTAGACTTTTCCTTTGAGAGTAATCCTGTTGATTTTTGTCTGAAAAATGTTCAATAATTAATGCAAACTGACCAACATATAAGCAAATATACTGTAGGCAAGCTGTAGCCCAAAACTACTATACTTACTATATGTCATATAATATAAACAATATAAATAAGTACAAAACTTCCAAAATATTCACACCATTGCACATTGAAAGTTAAACAAAGTTGCAACATAGAGAAATGTAAAGTTTCAACATATCTGTGATTTGCAGAAACATACCTTGCTTACATTTATAATTGCGATTGAGTTGCAGATTTGAAAAAAACGGTAATCCTGTCCTTCAATTATTCATTCTTAAAGGAGTTTCTGGAGAGTTTTTCCTCATCCAAAACGTGATTTGTGATTTGCGATCTCGGGCTATATAAAATGTTTGGAGCTACAGATAAACAAAACAGACAATTTCAAATTATGTAAAACTTCAACGCTGCTGTCCTACAACATGTCTATCACCACTCACATGCCAAATATTACATGTTTTCCCTGCCTAACTTGCTCAAAATAACATATCTACAGCCTGTAATAAAGACAGTTTGCATATGTGCATTTGTGATTAAAAGGAAATTGGGAGGCTTGAGGAAGAGCATGAAACCAAAGCACTTTGAAGCAGTTTCTTTGTGTTTACTTTGTTAGTATGTACATTGTAGAGTGTGTTGGATCAGTCAGTTATTTCCACCTAGAAGGTTCTTCCTGCCTGCATGTACTCTGCACCTCTAATTAGACTTTGACTGGCACTCCGGGTGACACACTCAGCGTGTTCTCTGCTCTGCATTGCCCAGGCATTCTGCATGGTCAAACAGCATTACAGAGATAATTCCTATTACTCCTACACCTAACTGTTCTTCCCCTTGAGTCTCCTTTCAACAGTTTTCTCTCTCTAACTTTTCTCTCATTCGCCTGCTCTCTCGCCCACCCTTGCCCCAACTTTCTCTCCGTCTTCACCGCTCGTCTTCACCCTTCAGCCGTTCTTTCTCAAAGACAAAAAGTTTTCCACCCCTGTCTGAGGGATTGGATCGATCCATCCTCAGACCTCCCGCCAATGTCCTCGACCGCTGGGCCAAACCATTAAACTCGGCATGGGGGGATTACGCCTCGTTCCTCTCTGTCTTCCCCTTGACTTGTCCTCCTCTGCTTCCCCATCGCTCCCCCATCCCTCTAACTGACACTCTGATACTGCCTGATTCTCTCTGTCTTGCTCTCTCTTGCTCCTTCTCTTTGATCGATACCTTTGCTTCCTCTCCACTTTTCTCCCCGCTTGTCTGCTCTTTCCATGCCCCCGCGTCCTTCAGCCGCGGTGTGTGTTGTGTCTGCGTGTTTGACCGAGGCCCTCCCTGCAACTCACAGGAGGAAGATGCCAATTAGTGCACGGCCACGGGATGCTTCTGCTGCCAGCTGCTGTGTCTGTGTGCTCCATATGACTTTGTTTCTGTTTGGCCGGTTCCTCATTGTACGCTGCAACAAACATGCAAGCACAAAAGTTAGGAAAGATTAGTGTGTGTGTGTGTGTGTGTGTGTGTGTGTGTGTGTGTGTGTGTGTGTGTGTGTGTGGGTGTGCCTATTCGACACTGTGACCCAGAAAGCCGCCCCCCTGATAGGGTGAGTCAATACACAGTGTGAAAAAGGCAATAACCCCCGGTGGCAAACCTCTTATCTCTTATCTCGTCCTCCCCTCTTTATTTCTCACTTTCCGTCTCTCCATCCCTCTGTCGCACTGCATCGTTCTACCTCTCTCTCTCTCTCTCTCTCTCCCCACCTCCACTCGTGTGTGTCTTTGACCCCGGAGGTTGCCTTGTAAACACCCCTGGTAAGAAACAAAACAAATAAAGTGAGAGAGAAGAAAAAAAAAAACAAATCAATAAAGGAGAGAACACAGTGGGTTGACATGGTCGAGCTCTCGTGAGAGTTTGTGCGTGTGTCTGTGTATGTGTGTGTGTGTGTGTGAGTGGAGAGGGAGTGAGAGAGTCTGATTGAGAGCAGCTTGTCAAATGTTGTTTGAGTCCAGAGTGACGTGTGCTGTCACCTCTCGATCACGCATCAACACGACTGACACATGACGACGGAGCGTAGATCAGACACGCGTGTACATTCAGATAACGGGACCCTGGCACAGTATGCATGACCAGTCACTCAGCCCTTACATCACTCTCTCTGTGTCTTTACACACTCTGTCGACTTTCCCTGGTGTGGTGTTGTGGGATTTGTGTTTTCCTCTAACCCTGCAGAACTCTCAATTCCTGCTGCCCTGCTCCCTAAAGACACATTTGTCACTTTGTCATTTGTCATTCTGGAGTCCCTACGGCTGGCTGGCTTTGGTGTGTGTGTGTGTGCGCTTGTGTGTGATCTGCTGGACACGGCACAGCTGCAGCCCTCATTCTGGCCTCATTACTTCACACTTCACCCCTCTCTTCTCCTCCCAGCTCCACATAATCTCTGTCTCCTCTGCTTCCCCTCCTCACTCTTCACTCGGCCTCCATGGGCCGCTGTCCTCCTCTCCATCCATACCCATCTCCCTCTTGAGACGTTTCCTTCACTGTGGTACGTATGGTTTTCTTCGCAAGCGCTTGTCGTGCTCACAACGAGGCTTAAAGACACCCATGGGTTTTTAGCAGAGTGAAATTCAAAGACTTCACAAGGGGAGAATAGAGATAAAGAAAGATGTGAAGATGTGAATGTGAAACATGGTGTAACAGGCCTGTAATTCTGTCAGTTCAGTGGCTCCAGTTCACCCAGATAAAAACAAAATATATCCATATGTTGATTTTCTCACTTGTTTTGTGTTATCTAGCCAAAGATCTTTTGTCAGAAACAGTGTCACAGTTTCTCTGGATTATCCACAGGCTTTAGTTTTCCCAAAAGCTTTTTTTACAAAATAAATAGTCCCAAGACAAGAAAAAGTTATCATAAACAAGAGTTAGAGCAAAGGTGTCGTAAAATTGAACTTGCACATAAACAAAGAAACTGGATTCCCATTATTGTAGACCAGCTGTCAATTTACATTAAATTAAATTAAATTGTACCTCAAGTTTCACCAAAGATACGTCCCTATTGGAAGTACAAAGCAGACACATAGTGGTCTACAGTGGCTTATTTGGATATCAATAAACTCTTCACTAAATTCTACTGAATCAGAAGTCAACAACCACAAAACGTTTGTTTGTTTAGAATATCTTCTGGGTTATTATTGACAACACTTTCACTACAGTTTGAGTCCAAATTTACCTGTTGGGCTAGAGAAAAAGAAAATGACAGCTTGAGTTTACCCCACTAGGCCTAACGTTATTGTGGTTTTCTTGCAAGACCTGTCCTTCTTCGCCTCTGATTGAGTCCAACTGATAGGCGCCCTCTTCCAGTAAAAAATGTAATGTAATATGTAAAATGTAATAAATCTGACAGAAATTTCCGTGAGCCTGGTAGTGGGTTGTGTCTGCCAGTGGCGGGGCTGATACAGAGGTTTGTGAGCTGTAATTTCCCCAGTAAACACACCAACCTATTAGGCTGTCACAGCTGCAGTGTCTCTGGGCTAGTTAATAGTGGCAGCCTGCCCTGCTCTCTGTCCAGCCAAGAGACGCTCTGGCAGTGAGAAAGAGCTGCCTTAATAGGATGAGTGACCCTGAGAGGAGCAGCAGAAGACCGGGAAGGAGGCCGAAGAGGCTGGTGTGTTTACCAGGGAAACAGAACTACATGACTCAACAGTTAGAACCAAGGACAGAGAACGCAACAAATACAAGGCAGCCAGTCAGAGGCGGAGTAGGGCAGGTCTGCAATAAATGCAGTACAGTTGAAAATGAAAACAGAAATAAACACGTGTCCAGGCAATGCAAATCAACCACCAGCTGTCTACCCCGAAGTGACTGTTGTTGTAGGTGTGGATTCAGTCTATAGAACTGTGCTGCTAGGGCTTGCTCCTGGCAAACAAGTGTTTGACAGAAACCAACAAACTTTTTTGTAATCTGCGTAAACGAACCCACTCACCTACTCATTTATTTCTCTCTCTATCTTCCACTGTCTTTGGTCATCACTAATTCATTACCCCCCTTTACCCTTTTGCCCCCACCAGGGTAGATGGTATATTTAATTCATCACTGAGTGTTTGTGTGTATGTGAGCTTATGTAGCAGTTATTGCATTGGCATTATGATGAGATAGATGTGTGTGTGTACATATATGTTTGTGTGTGTGTGTGTGTGTTTGTGTATGTGTGTGTATATGTGTGTGCTGCTTCAGGCTACCGGGAGTGCAAGGCAATCGGGGGAATTGTAATAGAAGCAGAAAGGGAAGAGGCCCTGGCTACCCTAAAGAACAGAGTCCCCGGTGGACACACACATACGCACCAAACACACGCAACCATCTAATGTCTTCCTAGATCTCCTCCTATAGCATAAACTTCCCTGAGGCACAAAATCAAGGCAAAATTGCACATACACACAACATACATGTCCCACACACTATATGTAAAAGCAGAGCCTCTTGCTGGCACGCACACACAACATGGCATGTGGCCTATATGCTTCACACACGCTACAGATTAGCATTCACGCATGCACAGGGAATCACCCCACCTCCTCCGCACTTATAGCCTCAAATATTCCACACACACACACACACACACACACACTCATCCATACTTTAAATACGACACTCGGTTTTACGCATGTTGTCCCAAGCCAATCATTGTGTATTCTCAGCATAGTCATGCTGTCTTTATCTCAGCTAAAGCCTCTTCAGAGCCGTGCATGGTGCCTGTCACAATCCCTTCACCTCAGCGTCAGTGAAATCCTCCCAGGAAAAACACCATCATTAGCTCCTCCTTAAGGGAGCCCTCTGCGCGGGGTTTTTACATTTGTTAGAAAGTGCGCAAGCGGGAATTCCTATTCCAGTCAATTTGAGGAATGAGAACAACCATCAAAGCTTATCACTGGGTTCGAGTCGTGGCTGGAGGGCTCTATTCTGCGCCTGTAACTCTCGCTGATCTTCTCTCAGTTGATTAAAGAAGTGGCACTATCATGGTTTCCTCCATTCTCAAATATGAGACAACAAAAGAAATGCCATCTTCTTTGTGATTTATTTCACACCCGTGACTGGCCGTGCATTTTTATCAGTAACCGAGGGACGGCTAGGCGATTGCATCGAGCTGTCATAATGACAGCGGTGCCATTAGCGCTGGCTCTGTACATGAATGAGCTTGGCTGTGTGTATGTGTGAGTGTGAGCGCAAGGTTTATAGACCATGCTAAATGTCCCTGGGATGTGAGCCATGTCGTATGGCCGCTGTCTGTCTGTCTGTCTGTCTGTCTGTCTGTCTGCTGTCTGCAGCACAACTCAGCACAGCATTGATAAAGCATGAAGATAACAGAGGCACTAGTCAAGGACACACTCATCTCTCTCCCTGTCTTCCTCCTGCTGTATAGATTTCTCCATCTTCCTCTCTTGTGCTTCATCTCTCATCTTTGTCTCTCTCCGCACCCATCTGTCATCTTTTGATCCCTCTCTCTCTGTTTTTATTGGGTCTGTCTCCCTCATTTTAGCCATAATCTTTCCTCTGGTCTCCCAGTGCTCTATCTATTCTACTTGGCTTATTCACTGCCTTTCTCTTAATATCTATCATCCTTTTTTTCTCTTATTGTGACTGTCAAAGACACTGTCCTGATACCTGTGTGTACTTTTGGTCTTGGGCAGTTCATTATTGTCTGGGCTAGAGCCATTACTTCCAATTAAAGAAAGATTATATCACTTTGAAAGAAGAAATTAACCAATTTTACTATTTCAATAAAAAATGAAATCATAAGATATAAAATGCACCCTTACTCAGTACATCACCATCAGGGATTTTCCTTTTATAACCTTACTTGGCCTGGAATGACCAGTAGCATATGGTGGCTAAAATTAGCTTGTGTTAGTTGACACTCCAATTGGTAATACTTTTTAGCATGTCACAGATAATAATTTACTAAACTGAAAAAGACCTAAACGCATGTTACCTCTATATGAACCGAAATGTACTGTTACTATAATGGCAGCTTGTGGCCACAGTTGCCTCTGTTTAGCAAAGTCTGTCTTCAAGGGAAATCTTAATGCTATCGACAATGTGCATCCGCCTTTTGGCCACAGCTTGGGGAATGCCCTGCACAAAGTCCTGATCTTATCCAACACCTTCGGGATGAGTCCATACACCAAGTGCGAGCCAGACTTTAAAGGAGTAATTTGTAAGATACGGCCAGAATGGCAATAGTGTTGATGTTATGTCAAAGATGTCTATGTATCTGCCATGTCTTCTCGTAAATCGCCTCCATACTGTATCCTCTGTCATCAAACTCACATCTGTCTGTCCCAGAGGCTGTGTTCAGTCTCCATCTGGTGTCCAGCCGTGTTCACTGGGAGACCGGTAAACTGAGCCCCACTGCCCATGGTGACCCCCCACTTGTCATCCGAGGCTGCTGTACGAACAGACTCCCTCAGCTAATAGGGCCACTTACTGTAGCTCCATGACTACCTGAGGTCCTTGTTAACAGCAGGTAGTCGCTACAGGAAAGAGTAGCAAGTCCAGTATAGTGGCCAGTTTTTCTGTCCCCTGCAGTTTTGGAGCTACCTTTTGAATTCTGGCCATTTCCTACAAATTACATTTTTAAACACCCAATGTCAGTGGCCGACCTTACTATGCTTTTGTGGCTGAATGGAAACAAAGCCCGGAAACAAAGCCCTGCAACAAGGTTTAAAAAATCTTGCTGAAAGACTGTTTGAATGTCCCCATACTTTTGGCCATGTAATGTTAGTAAATGCATAAATCTGGTAGCTGTGTATACATTTTTACTTTAGGGCCCATCAAATAAGCAGTTATGGATTATATAGCTGCGGTAGTTTAGCACAGGCTGTCAGAAATAATCATGATGTGATACTTTATTGATCCCTTAAGGGCAAATTTATTTTTTCTGTTTACAAAGGCCAAAGGTCAGGGTCAGCCACACACCAACATTTTGTGTCTGAGGTGCAATCCACTTCCACCTGCTTTGGTCCCTGGAGGAGTATCGACAGATTGATTCTTGCATGTATGTGTTTTAATGTGGGAGCCTATCTGAGTGCTGCCAGCGAGATTGAAGTGTGTTTTCTCCCACAGAGCAAAACAAGTTCCCCGCTGCTCCCAACTAAACCAGCCTCTTTAATTGTGTGCTGTTTCTCCCTCTTTCTTCATCTAACATATATGCACCTGTTTGTGCGCAGGCTGCACTTGAAATGAACCCTTTTATTGTGTGTGTGTTATGAGAAAACTGGGTTGGACAGATGAAAGCGAGGAACACGAGTGCCCGTGTAACACTATGAGATGAAGGGCATGAAGAAGGAGAACAGGGTAGAAGTGTTGCTTTGGGAGTGTCATCTGACTTTTAAGTAGCTGTCAGACTGTGAAATATCTGTCTAAGCAGATCTGAGAGCATGTGACCGAGCCAGGGTCGCTCGCTGTCTTGTGGACGGCAAGAAGATGAAAGATTCTCTTTGCATTTCAGCCCTTCGTATTACCATAATACCAAATTTATTGGCGGTTAGCGATGGACAACAAAACTTCTGTGAGACACTCACATCCTCAGCGACTGATGTTGTGTGCCTTACAAGTACTGCTCTTAAGTTCAGACAAAAGCCTGTTGCATGCCATCAAAGCAATCACGCACGCTCCGTCTCTACCTCCTCATCTTTCCTTTTAATGTTAAAAAGAAAACCACTCCACATCAGAGAGCGATTTAGAGGGCAGGGAAGCTGCAAATCAACACCCTTGGAATGAGAAAAGAGAGGGAAGAAAGCAAACGATGGATGGAGATGATGATGGCTGATGTGTTAACGCCCACAGCTGCCAAACCGCTTGAACTCCTAACAGGGTTTTCCTCCCTTCCTTCCCCTCCCTTCACTCTCCTTTACCTCCTTTTCTTTCGTTCTGCCTCTTCTGCTCTGCCTGAGGCGCTTCCTCTGGATCAGATCTGACTTGTCACGAGAGCACAGTAATCCCTCCATTACAAGTGACCTGCCCGGAGAGTGTGTGTGTGCGTGTGTGTGTGTGCCTGTGTGTGTTAAAGTCAATGTCTCTAGGGCTATGGTCCAGATTGAATTATTCATGAAGCATGTTTATTCCCTCTCCTTTACCCTCGTTCTCTCTCATTTGCCACTCTCCATCCCTGCACCACCCTTCAATTCCCATGTGTTCAGCCCCTCTCTCCTTGTCTGACCCTGCTGCTGGGTGCTAACCGACAATCAGCCTCACGCCATGTCAGCATGTTTAATGCACACTGTACAGTATAGACTTGGTGTGTGTGTGTTGGACATGTGGTGGTGGGGGAGGTTGAGGACAGAAATCTTTATCTCTTGCTCTCAGTGTGTGGGTAAGTCCAACAGACAGATATGTCAGTGGGGTGGCTCGCTAACTACAACTCTGCCTACACTCACGGGATGGCATTATTCTGATGCAGATGTACAGAACACACACACAGAGAAATGGAAAGTCAGGGATGAACTTAGGTGACCCATTCAAGTTATAGTCTCTGATTTCTTTCACGTCACATTTACCTTCTTGGTAGTTTTAAGGCTAGTGATACTTCAGTGATTTAAATGCCATTTCCTTGATACTGATTTCTGGTTTAGGTCTCTCTCAGGTGGGCAGTGGAAGCTTTTTCTCTGTTCGATATCATTATCCAGTATGAAAAATGAAACATATTAAAATCTAGCTAGAAATTTTAAATCAGATCCGCATCAAATCGAAGTCATTTGTAGATACCAGCCACCTAAATGTGTGTGATTTTTTCTTTAAGATCCATGCATTATTCCCTAGGAAACTTATGAAAATGTAAAAAAAATAAAAAGATAAAAAAAAAAAAAATAAGACAATAATTATAACACAGATAAGACACGTTTTGTCTTCAGACAGGGAGTCTTGAGCTGAGGGGGTGCAGAAAAGCCCGCTCCCCTTAAATCTTGAGCCCAGACTTGTGATCAGCCAGCAGAGCTCTGCCTGAGGATCTGAGGATCTGAGGCTGTGCTCCGGCTCATAGGGGAGCAGCAATTCAGCTTTGTAGCTGAGAGCTAAACCACGAAGAGCTTTGAAGGTGATCAGTAAAATCTTTTTGGTTCTCTAAAATAAATTCTAAAACTTGCTGCTAACCAGTGAAGATTTGATCTTGACTTGTAGTTTTTTGTTAACAGCCTAGCAGCTGAAGGCATGAGATAGTGTTTTGTCTAAACCCTGTATCGAACAATTTACAATAATCTGACCTGTGATGACATTTTATCGATAATTTGGCTAATTGAGCATTTAAAAGAATCTCTAATCTCATCTCAATTATAGATGTCATCTAAGTAGAAGCAATACGTACTGTGTGTTTCTGTGTGTTTGTGTGCCTGCCCGCTTGTATGTGTGTGTATAAACACATGTGGCTGGCGTCTGCTGTTATTGATCTGCAGCGACCTGCGATCAAACACAATTAGGTGTGAATTCTCCAGATTGTATATCGACATGTCCCCTTCTGCCACTGCTACTGCTGCTGCTGCTGCTGCTCCGTGTTTGTGTGTTCATACTGAATCAATAGGTACGGAGACACTTCACGCACACTTTGGATAGTGTGTTATCGCACCGAGCTGAAGCTCTGTCCGGTAGTGAGAGCTTACAAATTAAATGCAGGTGCTTGCTATAGTAATGGCCCGGTTTGCCCAGTTGTAACAGAGAGTGTGTATGTCTCATGCAGACGTACACACATGTACATGCACACTCTGTTCTGTCTCCTTGTACCATTTTGTATCTCATTATCTGACCTCTTTACATTGTGTGGGGTTGCACTTGTCTCAGCATTGATCAGAAATAGTCTGCATCTCAATCCGGTATTGATTCAACATCCTGTGTGCATGTGTGTCCACCACATACCTCTATGCTGTGTCAAAACCACAGAATAGATTCATTAGTGCCCCCCTTTCCAGCATCCCCTGCCAACTGTTGTCTTGGCAACCTTTGTTTACCCCGTCATTCCAAGATCAATCTAATTGGCGAGCTGTGTCTGGCTCAGGAGCCCCCCCACCACCCACTTCTCCGCTCTCTCCCACCACCCCACCACCAGCAGCCAATCACATTCACTCAATGAGGGACAGGTATGAATTAAAGGAAAGGATGGATGTGGGATTGAATGGCTTTTGTCATTTATTGACCACTGTGTGTTGTCTCCCGGCATGTTTTCGGTCTTTTGTCTTGCTGCATTCGTGTATGTGTGTGCTTTGTAAGTATGTGAGTGTGAGTGTGTGTGTGTGTGTGTGTGTGTGTGTGTGTGTGTGTGTGTGTGTGTGTGTGTGTGTGTGTGTGATGTATGAAATGTGGTTTTGCAGCCCAGCAAAGGTCATGCATTATTTGGCTTTGCCAGTGAGTGAATACAATACAATGTATTTCCTATTGTTCCATTGTGGATTTTCTCTGTATTTGGCCCTCATTGTTTTATATGTGTATTCTAATTTAAATTTAAAAGGGCTGTATTGACATAGAAAACAAATGTTTACGTTGCCAAAGCAAATGACACAAAACAATACAACAAATGAAGAATGGAAAAGTATATACACATGATATAATATTTTATACATATAAATAACAAAACAACTTAAAATAAGTGTGTAGACCAGCAGTTTTTTATGTACATGAATTTAGATGTTAATGTTTATGGATAGGTGTTGGCCCTGGGGGTCAAAACAAAATACATTTTCAGAAAACACAAAAACAATTAGGAAACACAATGTTTTAGAGAACACATTATTTCAGAAACTTAACAACATTTTTGAAACCACAACATTTCAGGAAACAGCAACACTGTAGATGTTTATGAATATGAATAGGTGGCCCTGAGGGTCAAAACAAAATAAGATTTCTAAAAACACAACATTTTACAAAACACAACATTTATAAAAACAGCCTTTCACAAAACAATATTTTAGACAACATATTTCACAACATGTTTTCTGAAATGTTGTATTTTTGAAACAGCTGTGCAACTGAGTGAATGATGTATTTCCTTTAATTCCATTGCAGATTTTTTGTGTGTGCATTTGTGTAGACAAGCAGTTTTGTGTATGTTTATGTGTCTTTATGTGTGAGCAAGGAGCAATGCATAGGGGTGGCTCTGCTGAAAAACAAGCAGACTAATTCAAACAAAGATACTACACTTGTATCCAATCACAGAGAGGCATGCCTTCCCTTTGTTTGAGTGCTACCCGGCAGGCTTTGTGGCCATTTAGCTCAGTAAGTACGAGTGCGGGGCCCATTTAGAGTCATCAGTTCCCATTCTAGTCCAATTATACTGGCTCTCAGTGGTAGGTATCATAGTAACACAAGTGTCTTGAGGAAATACTAATGAGGACTCTTCATAGACACAGTGGGACACACACACACTGAAACACACGCCCAAATACAAACCAACCAGGCTAAAGTCAATATTTTGATACATAGAGTGGCATAGCTGGGCAAGCCTGGCAAAACTAATGCATTGAATTGAATTAGCAACTCATTACATAGCAACAGCAGTTATGGAAGTTATTCATCCAATAAAAGAACAATGAAACCTCAACAAACAATATTAACTGTTAAAAGCTGTTTAATCATGTAAAACGGAAGACTGTGTACATGGTTATGGTTTGTGGTCCCCTCTGTGGGTGTTTCTGAAGAGTTGGATTATAATCAGAATGTGCCGCCTGTAATCAGCCTACATCATTTGCGTTGTCTAAAGTAATTTGCCGTAACATGTTCTGCTAGCAACACTGCTCATGCTAATTGTTTGTGTTTGTTGCCAGTTCCATTTACAGCAACAACTGTGATTTAATACGCTGGAGCTGGAGGAAAGAATTTCTCCCATGTCACTCACTTTCTTTAGTCCCTCAACTGGCTGCCTGTCGCTGCATCGAATTCAAAACCCTGCTGCTGGTGTACGAGGCGGCTCCAGGCCTACGGCCCAGACCAGCCTTTGATCTCTGCTCTGCCCCTACAAGCTGCTTGGCTGCCCCTACTCCTTCCCATCCACACTGACTCCCGGCTCTGATCCCAATGCTGTCCAGTAATAGAATGACCCTCCTCTCGCCCTCTGAGGCCTGCAGAATCAACCCCACTTCCCATCATCGGTTGGAAACTCATCTCTTTGAGAGTAACCGTCTTATTCTGCACCGTGATATTTCTGGTGCTTATTGGCTATTTCTATTGCCATGTCATGTTTCTGCGGACTTAGACACCTTTATTCCGCTGTCCACATACAGTAGATGATATGACTGCTCAATGGAAATGGCAAAATTAGCTGTGCTGTTATCACTGACAAAGATTAATTTTATTAAACCTGTGATGATTGATTTTTCTTGAGCAGTAAACACAAGACTGACATATCAGTCACTGAATGACTTGTGAAAAAGTTGGTATGGCAAGACAGGTTTCAAATCCTTTAGAGGTCTGAATGTTTGATGAACTGAGAAATAGTTGTACGGACACATTCTGCATCTTTGTGTGACTGCACATATTGGAGGAATCTCTGAAGTCCAACTCTGTGCATATCTGTGCGTTAGTGGTGTGACAGGGCTGACATCTGCATCTCTTGACAAGCTCGGTTTGTGTATGTGTTTGCAAGTGTGTGTGTCTGTTCCGTGTTGAGCAGAAGTGGACTTGGCTGTGTATGTGATGTCGGGCGCTGTTTCCTGTCTTGCTCATGTCACTTCCTCTCTAATAAACTGTCAGACCGTCTAATCTGCCCAGCTGGCACTGTCAGAACATGTGTCTGGATGAGTAAGATGGAAGTTGGTTTGTGTGCATTGGTGGGATGTTTTGTTCCATCCGAAGAGGAGGAGGGGGATGGATAAGAATGATACTTACTTACGCAAGTATCACCCTAAATTGAAAATAATTTAAGGGAAATATTAACACAATAATATTTCTGAAAACACACAACTTTTCACAGCACTGGGGCAGCTGTAGCTCAGGAGGCAGAGCGGGTAGTCAAGTAATCGGAAGGTCGCCGGTTCCATTCCACGGGTCCTTCATCTGCACATCGAAGTATCTTACATGGCAGCCTCTGTCACCAGTGTCTGAATGTGAGTGTTGTAAAGCGCTTTGAGCGGTCAGTAGACTGGAAAAAAGTGCTTTAGAAATGCAAGTCCATTTACCATTTTCAACAAATTCAGAAAAATAGAACATTTCAGAAAACACAACATGTTTTACTAAATGTTGTTGTGTTTTGGCCCTCAGGGCCACCGTACATTCATTGAGAACTAAGGCAGATGGGGTTCTGTGCAAGCTCCAGGTCAGCAGCAAATGTACTCTACCTTGCAATTTCTACTACCTATTGATTGTTTAAAAGCAGTGCTAACAGAAATAGTGAATGCTAATGCACTCCTTTGTCAAGCTGATGCCGTTGTTGATACTGAATCACGTGACGCCTTTCTGTTATCAAGAGCCCAATTTTGAGTCTAGTGTTTGCTGGCAACTTGTTCTTTCACTTACCAAAGCCAGCACAGGCCATTTATCTCAATTAGAGTCAAAACAAAAACAAACTCTGTGAACTGATTTCTCAATTTCCAATCAATATTTGGGACTATTTCTTTGTCTATTATAAATATGGGTTCATTCTCACTTGTTCAGCATCTGGCAACTGACTGTGACCAATTTTGAGCCTCCGTTCCCTTTTTTTTATCCTGTCTTTCATTTGACTGTGGATGGGTTTATAAGTAAGTGACCTATATTTAAATAACACCGTTGTATTTAGTGAATAAAAACATATGTGACTTGCCCAGTGATATAATTAACAGATTATGGTTCACAGTATTAATTGGTGTGCATGTAAACAGCAAGAAAAAACAGAATAGCAAGTTGATGGACGTTTGTGTGGGTGGGTGCATGTTATGAACAGTAAATGGCGACATCTGAGGTCTAAAAAGTCCGATTTTCATTAGTTAAATGCCTAAAACAAAAAGGAATTCAAATGCGATATTTTTTATTCAACATCTTCCTGTTCCAGAGTTTTACAAGTTTTTAGAAGATTATTACTTTGCTTAATCAGTTCTTATCACAGTTTAAGTTGCTGCAATTCTTTGTGATTGTAATTACTGGGAGGGGGAAAAAAGTGCGTCTGAATGCAACATTCACAATCATTTCGCTGCTATTTTAGCTCCGGGACACATTCAACTAAATCAAAAATGCACCCTTACAGAGGAAGAGAAGAACACTTGGAGTATAAAGGAAAAAGCAAAAGGGAAGCTGGGAGATACTGAGTTTGTTTACATGTCAGTTTTGAGTGTCTACTCAACTTCCCTGCAGGCTACCATACATTTCTTTCCCTTCAATCTCACATAAGTGTTGTAGATTCACTTTGTCCCATGACACCCAGTAGGATGTCTGCAAAAACTCTGTCGTCAACCCGCCTGAATGCGGCATCGATCACTGTGCTTTTTTGTGTGCATGCGTGGGCCTGTCATGTGTCTGGGAATACACAGAACACTTGGCGACAAAACATCTATCTCACACAAATACTAGACCTTCATATGAAAGGCGACATTGCCCTTGTAGGAGGTAAACTTGCCTCGGTGTCTCTACTTTCACTCCTCTGCGTGACTTGGAGAAACAATTCAAGGGGGCGAGACTGACAGAGAGGGAAAGGGAACATTAAATGCCATAAACCCTGCGAGCTAAACAATAAAAATGTCCAGAGGGACTCATATTGTGTACCCTTCCATCGCCTCCCTCAGCCAACCTCTTATTCCCCCCTTCCTTCTGCTCTATATTCCTCTCCAGCCTTCGTCCCTTCCTGTCCGCACCGCCTCATCTCTACAAGTAGCTAAACTTGCTGGAAGATTGGGTCCAGACGGGCCTTGATTCCCTTTGGTTATGTCGTGGTCATGTCGCATCAAGCTCCAAAAACTTCTGTACCCGTCTCCCTCAGCGTCCCTCTTTGAGTTGTTTACAACATGCAGCAGAGTTTGTCTTCTGCACACAACCGCCGCTATTACAACTGCTTATTCGCTCGCTGGATGTCTGTGTCGGCTGCTGCGCTGGATCTTGCATTTTTTACACAACAGCATGTCCTTCAGGCTCCAGATGGTGTGTCCCTCACCGGTGCTCGTACACTTTGTTCGAACACAAAGTCGGGAACTAGAAACTCTTTTGTTCTGCGACACTGAGGCTGCAGACTTGCTATTGAGGTTTATATCAGAAGTGGTGGAGGTCATCTGTGATTCAACCTCGTCTGGTTTCGACTGAATTCTTAACTACTTCTGCCAAAGTTAAAAATCATGTGTATGAAGACGACAGGCACCAAATAAAGAGACCACGTGTTTCATTTTGGGATCTATCTGGTCTTTTTTTTTGGTTTGTTTTTTTCTTGGATTGAATTAATGTTGAGTTTTAAAAGTAATCCAAGTGATTGTTGACTATCTTCTTTATTTATTTCTGATTTTGGCAGTTTTAGTCCTTCATATTTGAACCCCAGTAGGTGTCAAAGAGACATTGTTTTTAAATATGTATATATATTTGGCCGTTTATTGCTTTATTTTGATAGGACAGGATGATAGAGATGACAGGAAATGGGATGAGAGAGAGGGGATGACAGCAAAGGGCTGGTTGGACTTGAACCCTGGGCGGCTGCAGTGAGGACCAAGCCTCTGTACACGGGACGTATGCCAAAACATTGTTTTTGAATTAGATGGAAAAAAAAGGTTTTTGCCTCACTGACTCATAGCTACACTATCAATACATTTGAAGACTTAATTAAAACAGGTTTAGTTGTGTCAACATTGTTTTCATATAAATCCTGCTGCAGTCTTTTTATACGTATATAAATATTTGCTGTGCTTGAAAACTTCTAGACTTGGAAGAAAACAATCCAAACACATTCCCATTTCATATTATTCTTATTCTCATAACCTGTCCCAGAAAATGTGTTGTACCACTTGCCATGGCAGTTTTAAGTATTTCTGGGAACTTATCCTGGAAATAACAATCTCTGGCAAATCTGATACCTGCAGTGATTATGCCGCAGCACATATAATAAAAGGAGTGAGAACCAAAGTAAAACAGCCTAAAGTTCAAAGTATTCAGGTGATTTTACTCGCTGATAGTTCAGGCAGATAATTCATTATTCTTTAGACCCTGAAAATGATCTCAGCTTAGGGCCTGTAATCATAATTTTATTGCAGTTTTAGCCATAACCCTGCAACTGATTCCCTCATTGTTATGGTTGCTGCTCACGGCTCTTTGTATACAATCTCCAAAGGTGCAAAACTCACACGCTTCCCCTTGCAACTTCATCAAAGTATATATTTCTGGTGACACCAAACCATGGCGTGCATATGCTTATTTCATCTAAACTATAGACAGACTGCAAGTTAGCGAATGGGAAATAACATGAAGCAAACTGCCAGCTCTGTGAATTTCTCAGAGTTGCCAACAAGAAAGCTGGAAGCATATTTGGAGAAAGCCTGCAGATTATTAAGTAGTCGAAGGGAATGGTGGTGGGTGTTTCTGCTTCTGGGTTTTACTGGATGATTGTGTGCATGCGTGTGCGTTGGGTCCCGACCCAGAGCGAGTGTGTGTGTGCGCGCGGATGTTTTCATTTTCGACTTGGATCGCGCCCCGCTTCCTCGCAGAGTCGGAGTGATCCCACTCACTCTCTGCTCTTTCCTCGGGGCACGTAGATAGTGAGAGGTATTAATGGAGAGAGTGGTGGGAGGAAAGAGAGTGAGCGAGCGAGCTGGAGAGAACATGTTAGAATTGAGAGGGGAGATGGATGGACAGAGGTGATGAAGGGTGGTGGGGGGGTGAAAGAGCTGGATGGACGATTGGAGGAGAGTGGGCGGACGAGGTCAGCGACGAGAGCAATGCAGATCAACAGCGGGCAAGAGGAGGAGCAGAGGAGGTGGACGGGAGGAGAGGCTCGGATCCAGATGGGAAGGCATTTTGGCAAGCAGCCCCCCGATTGGCCCACAACAGAAACTGCCAGCCATGACCCATCCAGCCCTGCCAGGAAGAGATGGTAGTTTCATCTCTACTAATAAAATCTCTCTCACTCACACAGCATCTTTGTTTCTTTCTTCCGCCCCGATCCTTTCAGATAATTCACTCTCTGATGTACTTCCCTTTTTCTTAGTTTAAACCAGCACAATTCGACCAGCTGCTTAGGCCCTACATGACCCCTAAAAGGAAAAAAACGGGAAAATTCACACCCTCTCCTGTCCCAGTCATTTTGAGTATGTGTTGCCTCGGCGTAAGCTAGACTTGTCGTGTACCCGAGTCGACCCCGTGCGCGAGGACAACCGGCTGATGTGCCAAAGGCAGGAATGTAACAAGGACACGGCACAGCAGAGGGCGGGGGGCAGCGCTCGCCGTGTGTGAAGTGAGGGAGAGGGAGAGAAGAGACAGAATAAGTATGTGTTAGTGGCAGAGGTCGAGGAAGGGATGGAGCGTGTGTGCTTTTGTGTGCATGTGTGTGTGTCTGTGGGAATGGGGAAGCCAAAACAGTGAAGTTACACGATTTCTTAATAAGCTCAGTCAAGCACACAGAGGCCTCCACAATGCTGAACCAGGACGCCAGGAGCCCTTTTTTTTCCCAGACATTTGTTCCAGGAAAGGGTCTGACAATACTTGATGACTTGAGTGCATAAATCTCGGGTAAGAGATGTGTGTGCTTGTCATTTAAAGCTGGGGACAGAAACAAAATAAAGGACTGAATAAAAACATCGTTGTTGAAGCTTTGTAAGCTGGAGCTCTGCAGTGTATCTTGTGTTGTAGACCTCCATTGTTGTCTACTAATTAACTATAAGCTTATCCCGTATACTGTATATGCTTGTGTATTCATCCACGGATGAAAATAGTCCTCAACAAAAACAATTTCTTTTTTAGTTTGAGTGACATTTAAAAGAAACTACAGTGCCCAGCTTTTTAAGGAAATAATCAAGGCCCACTCCCAGTATACCCTTTGCCCCTTACACTTACCCCATGTTACACGTTCACGGTTAGGTGAGGGTGTCCTGATTCTTGTTAGGATATAGAGTTTGGGCTACATGGCACTCCAAATGGATGTCTGTGTCCTTTGCTTATTAACATCAGCTAGCTAAAGTGGTATTTTTTTGGTGATTTTGACATATTTCACAGTTGCACGTCTCTGCCTTGGATGGCATGTGATGTCTGGAATTTAACTGAAGTCCTTGGTACCGCTTCTTTAATATCAGTGCAGCCTGGCAGGATGGGAGCACAGGTTGCTAATGTTAGCCCGTGTTAGCCTTTACCTCGCTAGTGGCAAGGTTGTGAAGCAGTGTTCCTTTTTATGTGATGACTTGATTGATTGATGACAAATTGCGAGGGCTATTCTTTTCCATATCCGTGAGATAAATGGTAACTGGCATTGTGATAATACCAGAATTGCCGCAGTAAAGCATGAGAAATCAGCACAGTTGAAGACGGTGCATGGAAATGTCCGGCCTCGTCTGTTTACATAAATGCCATCGACTACTACTAATGTCACATGAGGGTCTCGAAGGGTTTCAACCACTACCCCTTGTAACTCTGTTCTGAGAGGCAAGGGGACACTCGAAAACGGGGGGTCGGGGTACAAATTGGAAATGAAATTGCCAGGAAACAATTTGAAGAATTATTAAAAGGCACATTTTCCCTGCCGGAGTTCTCGAACAGCCTTTCCATTTGATCTCGCCATTTTTACAGCAATATAGAAAACTCAATAATGAGCTGCTGTACTGTTTATGATCCTCTTTGTACTGAGTACAGAAATATCCTGGAGTAAATCACTGGGAAGCACGGTGCTGGATCGATACTGCATACAGTTTTGGTTGTATGGAGAACAAGGACTTGAACCGTATAGTAATCACTGCAGCCTATTCTTACAGCAGTGCTCCCACAGTGAGGCTAAGTTATAAATACAGAGAGACGGGGTTATATTGAACCTCTCTGCTTACATGCACACACAGAGACACACCTACACTCACAGTCCACTTCGGCTCGCCTCCCAGCGATAGAGAGCTCCAAGTTAGGAGGATGTCAGCCAACAGGAAAAGCAGGGATTGAGTGAAAAGAAAGTGGAAAAAAAAAAAAATGCAAAGGGAGGGATGGTGCTACATCGCTTCAGGGGAAGGACAAATCGATACACTAGCACACATAACACTCCCACGCACCAGCTAAATAATGCTGCTAGTTTGTCTTTCCTTCTCCCTCAGTGACCTCGGTCATCCTTGCATGCTGGGTGGAAGAGTTTATTCTTGTTTTTGCAAAATTACAGATTTTCAAACAAAAGTTTCTGTAAATGTGTTTACAAGTCTGTTCCTGCCTGCTTTCTCGCTATTAAAAAGCTTTTTTATTAGCTTGCCAGCCTGTTGAAGGACTCATTTTTTAAAACATTTTCTTTGGCTCCAAAGCCTCTGTTGTCCCAAATTGGCTCTTTCAATCTGTTCCGTGTGCACATGCTTTGCTTGGAGAAACAGATCTTTGGTTACGATGTGACTGGGAAATTTTTGATCTCTAACACTCCAGTATGTCAAGGTCAAGCGTGTGGGCAGTGAGTCAGACTACATTACAGCATCGATTACATCCCAGCATCGGTGGTGCTGCAGCACATGCTGCTGTGAGTGTAATAAAGCTAGATGCATATGTTTAAGTGTTGCACGGTTTTAGCTCCAGCCGTGGCCAATGGCTTGTTGCTAAGTTACTTGACTCTGTGCCAGAGTTTATTTTGATAATTGGCCTATTCCCTCACAGCGCCAGTAGCAAGGCAGCGAGAGTGGAACTTTGATTCTCTCAGCAGCTGCATCTGAATTTTTCCAAGATTGAAGCAGAGTTGTTTACAATGCTGCCCTGTTCCAAAGCACCTCTTCAATTGTGGCCCAACATGTAGCCCAGATTTGGACGACACAACTGAGCACTCAGTACCCTACTGATAACTGCTCCGATGATGCATTCAGTCAGCCCTCATCAATTGCTGAAGGAAAATGTGCTTAATTTTCCAGCTAAATGCTTCCAGTCATATATTTATGAATGAATACCACATGAGCTGATACCAATGATTATTTACCTCACTGCAGGCTGTTGGCAAATTTGGCATAAACTTCGCTGCGCGTTCTCGTTAGCAGCCTCGACACAGCAATCATGCAGTTATAGAGCGATGAAAGTTAAATGAAAAGAAAAAAGGATCTGGCATAGACGACTGGTAGATAAATGTCTGTCAGCTTACACTGAAAATTCAGATGTTATTAAAGTCCGCTGATCCTGAAATGTAGTGTATTTGCCTGTTGTATTTTCAGTTTAAGTTGTAGTTTCCGGCATTGCAAGTCTTTCCTTTGCTCCCAGTAGGGGTAAATTATTTTAATCAGCACAAAGACAAAATCTCTCTCTTATATAAGATCTCTCTAGAGGTGGTGGAGAAACACTCGATGAGTTAAGCAGCAACAGCAGGGATGTGGATGTGCAGCCAGAGCGAGTGTGAAACAGGCCGGTTTAACTGGACCGCCTGGTGTCAGTGTTTGATTGTAACTACCGCCGATGGGCACTGCGGTGTGAGTGTCGGCCTGCTTTACCCGAATTATGACAAGCACTGTGGTTGTCTGCGCAGCAAATTCTAACATCAGCCGCTGCCATTATGCCTCTGGTTTGTCCGACAAGTCCCTCTTAACAGTAATTTATGTTGTACTCGTGTTTAATACAGTAGGATGACAGTGTGCCTTCCATCATGCTTTGAGTGCATAACTGCTTATTGGCTGCAAAACCCAACATTCATTAAGCCTAACACCGCTGGATATTTTTAAGGAGACCTTGGGGCAATTTCTAGCTGTGTTTGTGGCAACAAAAAAAAAAATATTTTTGACTGTAAGCCATCTCCAGCCCAATTTCAGGTGACCAAAACAGGTATTTTAAGCAAAACCATGTTGTTTTCCTAACCCTAACCAAGTGGTTATTGTCCCTAAACATCATCAGAGCACAAGTACAGCACTGTGACAAGAGAAACATTCTAAATTGAACCTAATAAATGTAAAGTTGCAACATCAAGGAAACAACAAATCAAGTTTTAACTTATCTGTAGTTCTGCAGGAACGTACTTTGCCAACATTTATTCTGGCGATTGAGGTGCATTAGGCCTGTCTGTCAATGGTTTACCTTGCCGTCGTCAGTCTTACACCCTCGTAGGCTTGACGTGATGACAGTGAACACGTCACAGTAGTTCAGGATTGCCCGGTCCAACGGGATAACATTTGGATTCATGAGCCATTGTGCCAGTGTGTCAATAACTGCAATTTCCTTGTGTCTCTGAAATGCCTCGACTGGTGTATTGAGGGGTTTGTGAGACTTAACTTGAAAGTAATGAGTCACGTAGTTCATAATGATGCTTTTTATGGCTCACCCTAAGGTTTTACACTGGCACAATGACAGAAAATGAAATACAAAAGCTAAATTTAGGGGTTTGGCTTAACACATAATTTTTTTTTATGGAGCAAAAACGAGGGAAAACCTGCGACGCACAACATGTTCTAACTGCACCGACAGCTGCTCTATCCAAACATGTGTGCCTCCTTTGGAATGCTCACCCGCCATCTTTAAGTACAATCCAACTGCTCAGCGACTCTCCCACCACCTGTTTGTCTGCTTCTCCTACCTGCCACACGCTGAATCTCGCTCTACGGCTCTCCGCCTGTATTAGGCAATGGATGTTGACAACACCAAGCGAGGCGGTAAATAACACGGTAAAGTGGGTCTCGGAACGTCTGTCGCGTCTGCTTGTGCAGCATGATTCTTTTTGTTGCTCGCTGCTACGTTTGAACAGTCGGGTTTTAGGCAGTCAGGCCTCTTTTAGGCACAGATTATTAGCTTCTCTCCGCCGGCGAATAGGCTGCCGTGTCAGATGCACTCTCCCCGCCTGAGACCGTCGTTGACGAGGATACACACACATAAACATACACACTCATAAGGAAGGAAGTGAAGGCACATGCACGGAGCGATGCACACATGCAATGTAATGCTTTCTGAATCACTTTACTCGATGACTCACTGTCTGGTTCAGTCTGTCTCCACATGCTACAGCGTCTGGACCATAATTCCCAGCTAAGGCCTTGGTAGAGTTTTCTGACATTTGTGTTAGTGCTTTGCTTGCGTACATGCCAGAATAAAGATTGCACTCAGAGCAAAGTGAAAACAGCCATTCATAAAGTCACATTGATGTCTGGTCTGTAAACCTTTCAGGAGATGGTTGGAGGGCTCAGACAGAAATGTGTTTCAACGCTTTTTTCCAGAAAATACAAACGGGAACAAAAGCGAACGGGGTAGCAGACCAAGAATATTTCACTTTCTGTACATCTCTCGTCTGGCGCCCCCCCTCCCCTTCATCTCTTCCCTTCACCGTCCCTTAATTGCTTGACTTCTATCCCCCCGACTCGACTCCTCATGACGCCATCTTGCATGTCTTAATTAAACGGCTGCTTAGAAAGAGGAAGGCACTGAGTGAACGAGGGGATGTGTGTGTGTGCGTGTGTGTGTGTGTGTGGGGTGGAAAGGCGGGAAGGGATGTGTGATGGCGGTGGTGGGGATTAATGAAAGAAGAGTCCGTTAATTACACAACAAGGTCAAGGCCGCTTTACCTTCACAGCTTAATTGCGGCCCCTGATTGTGTTGCGAGGCCTCATTTTTAATTCAAACAGCAGGCGGACTAAACTACGTTAATTGTCTGTAAAGTGTGTGTGTGTGCATGTATGCGTGTGCGTTTACGTCGGTGTGTGTGTTTAGGTAACAAGTGCGTGTTTTATTAGGCAATCCATCAGCTCATCCTTGACAGTGAAATATCAGAAACTAGTTTGAAGAAAGCATCGGTGCAAAGGTCCCTCCTGTGTTTATTATGCTTGCATTTATATTTGTTTACGTACAAGCGGTCTTATACGAGCACCAATTATGAAGAAATTCTGGTAAAAATGTGATTTTAGAGACCATTTACGGTGCAAACACTCCGCCGTGTAATTTTTTTTTTTTTTCTTTTCAAACTTTTTCAAAGAGATTCTGGTGCATAATAAGCAGCTCATTTTCACTGCCTTCTCCGCATTTTTCTCCTCTTTTTTGTTACGGGAAGCAATTTCTGAGCTGTGATTGTCGAGGGAAGACCTTGTTGACTGCAAACTGTAGCAATCACAAGTAAGAAGCAGTAATTTTTTGGATGCTGGGAGACATAAAATCTTGGCGAAGATGAGGTTAAATTATCTTCCTTTTTCTAAAAGTTGTGGTATTTTTCGTGACAAAAAACGACGAGCCTCACACATGCTTAGAGCTGGTTGTCCGTGTTTATGAATGCGTGTTTTGATCCCTGACACGGAGCTCAGCCGTTAAACCCAGTGGGGGGGTGGGGTTAGAGGATCGGCCCACCTCATCCATCTCCTTGATAGACCAACTGTTCCTCATCACATGGGGTCTCGCGCGCACACACACACACACACACACACACACACACACACACACACACACACACATACACTTTTACACATACACACAGAACCTGCACACCCTCTAAAAATATTTTAACTGTCGTATGCTGTGACCGTGACTCCCCCCGCCAGTGAAAACACTTAATCAGCCTTATGGTCCAAGTGACCCCCTGCCACTATCTCCATCCATCTCTTCACCCGCTCAGCTTTTTAATAACTTTGGATCAGGATGATGAAGAGGGATTAGATTTTCCTTTGATGATCAGCTGAACACGGGACTTGGCAGTGTAGAAATCATGTAAACTTGTGTCGGATATTATTGTTCTTCAGCAGTCAGACGTGTGCTTGGATTTTCTGAAACGAACGGATAGGAGCATGTATTTAGAGTGCTCTGTTCTGCCTTTATGTCTATTGTCAGACAGGTTGGAAAAAAGAAGGATTCCTATTGCTGTTGGAACTGCTTTACGCTATTGAGCCAGATAAAATGACTGGCATTCTTTTATATTGGCAGATTATTTTGAATGAGAAGCATCGAGAAAGGGGAGTCTTACCATTATATATTGCTTCAGAATCAGTGCATTCCCTCAACGCATTTTTACACAAAACCGATGTTTTGGGAAGCCAAGCACAATGCCTGCTGAAATCACTTGGTTGTGTATGCATGAAAAGGAAAAAAAAAATGATTTCCCACTTTCCCTGGAGGATGAACACTTAGATCTGACCTTGTGGCTTTGGTTCATACCTACAGGTTAGATGTCAAATACGGGTCAGGCTGGTGAATCAGCGAGGCTTTCATTGCATTTGCCGGTGTGTGCATGTGAAAAAATATGCAGGGCACAAAAAGTGACTGAAGAAGTGAGCTGAATGCTCAGTTTGTCAAGAAAACAGAAAGTCATGAAAAAATAAACACCTGTGTGATGTAACACAATGCAATACAATACCTCTGCATTAAGAACTGCCTCGCTTAAAACGTTTAGATTTTGTTGCCTCGGGTTGTTTGTCTTGACTGGTGCGTTTTGAGTCTGCACCCTGTGGTTGCGATATATTCAATGGCATATTTTGTTTTTCTTCATTTACACATTTGGAAGAGCAAAAATCACGGAAACACCTCACAAAATAATGCAAACCAGTTGAACAGCACGATGGGCAAAAATAACCACAGCAGCGCATTAAGTACTCCAGTGTTTCCCACACATAGACTTCACTTGGGCTGGCTGCCCAGGTATATTAACAGGTGTCCAATTATATTTTGCGACCCATTTTAGCATTTTGTATTTTAATTTTATGTATCCGTCAGAGAGAACGATGCCATCAGAGATCGATTAACTAGTGGACAATCTCGTTTTCTCCTCCTGTCTGCTGTCAATCACACATGCTCTGCAGAGAGAGAGAGGTCTCAAATCCCCCCTGAAAACACACTGATTGCGATGCCACCTCTCCTATTTAATGAAGGCCTACTTCTGCCATTGCTTTGCACAAACTTGTAAGTGCACCTGGTTGTTCCAATGTCGTTTTTGGGCGACTTTATAAAAGATACTGCTGACGAGGAAAGGAGATAACACCGCTGGGAGAGAGAAAACAGAAAGGAGAGGCGAGCCATTGTGCGACAATACGATTAGAGCAACCCTGTGTAATGAAGGCAAACTCCTGAAGCAATTTAGAGGAGAGATAGTTGATTTTTGAGTCTCATTCCAGGTCGTCAAATACAAGTTTACTACCTCAAAATATTCAGTTGTTGTATTTAATTCAGGAGTGTAGATGTTTTTTCCACTCTCAGTAGAATCTGTCAGGAAACTCTTTGCATCTAGAAAATGCACCTCTAATCCTTCATCTGCAGTGCATGCTCAAACACACACATTAGGCACTAATATGTAGTAAAAGATGCACACCGCCCCCATAAAGCCACTCATATACATAATTACACTGCATAAGTACACAGAGATATGCACCTTCTCCATCCTGCTCCCCTCTAAGTGACTCTAATAGGTGTGTCTTCCAGGGTTGAAGAGCTATCTGATTACCCTTGACCTCCTCTCGTTTAACAATAGGACGAGATACTACATTGAATGAACTGCTCCACTGTTTTTCCCCCCTCCGTTCTCCTCTTCTCAGCTGTACTTAAGGATACGCAGCAGCAGCAGCAGCAGCAGCAGCTCATCCGTCTGAACTCCCGGGTGTCAAATTTATCAGGACCGATTTGTCCATATCTGGGTCACAGTCTTTATGAAAATGGCTGATTCAGATGAGGCAAATGAAAACGGAATGTCATTAGTAGGCTGAGGCTCATTCAAGTTCGCAGCCCAGATTTGAATAGCTGATTCGAAAGAATCAAATGAAATCGGCGTGTCACAACAGACTCCGGGCTGGAGATTATGCCTGTTAATTTCCATAACACACGCACAAATGAGGGGTCTGTAAGCAAACAAACTCTCGTCTACTCCCTAATGCTTCCACCAGCGAATGTGATTAGCTTCCAGTTGCATGTATTATTAAATTTTTAGGAAATGTAAAAATCTAGGCGTATGTGTCACAGTGAATCATGATCTGAATCGACTGTAGCAAACAATATTTTCAGGATTACTCACTGTTTTCTTTGTCTGACAGCCCTAATTTTGTGTCAGCACACAAATATTGGCAGCATTTTCCCTCAGTACTTTTTTCCCCACTCAGTGGTTGTCATATACAGACTTCTCGCAGTAGAGACGTACTGTAGACATGCACTCGGTGCATTTTTATACATGAAAAATTGGAAGTAGTGAAGAATTGCATTACATATTGCCATCGCAAATGGGGGAGAGATGTAAGTGTCTAAAATGCTGCTGTGTGTATAACCTTCGGCAGCATTACCAATCAATATTACTTCTCTTACCTAAGCTTATCTTCGCTCTCGGTTTGAAGGTGGAATTGTGTTTTAGTGAAGTATGACAGGCGGGAGAGAGACGGCGCACGTACACACAAACACACTCGTGCACGCGTGCACGGCACAACAGCATGACTGTTGAAAAAGAGCAGAACATTG
This sequence comes from Pagrus major, assembly GCF_040436345.1. Taxonomy (NCBI): domain Eukaryota; kingdom Metazoa; phylum Chordata; class Actinopteri; order Spariformes; family Sparidae; genus Pagrus; species Pagrus major. The sequence goes on from NC_133230.1 coordinate 13,590,189, forward strand.
AATCTCATTTCGCGAGCGCTCGACCTGAAATTGCCTGACATTCTCATGCAAACACGTCTGCTGACTCGCGGCTGATACGGTTATAATGTAAATGACTGGGACACTCTCCCTGCTTTTGCTCAAACGCACACACACCCAAACACGCAATATATCACCCGAACATTAACTGAACTGGTATCTTTCTTCAAGCTGTTTCCCATGCAGGCTGGGTGTGTGCAGTAAGGAGTAAAGGACCGTCCATCTGGATGTGATGGTGATGATGATGATAGTGGGTATCAGTGGGACGTGAAGGCTGAGAGCCTGCCAATCAGTGTCATCTCTTTCCCAAATATCGTTCCTTTGTGTCCATCAGAGGAGCCATTTCTTGGGTGATTTTGCAGCGTTAGGCCTGCGTAGGCACATTAGCATCTTGAGACGTGTCCCTCCTTGTGTGTGTGTGTGTGTGTGCGTCTACCACCTGAATGCGTCTGTTTGCTTTTTCCACACACACACGTGCACCCGCATGCAGGTGCCATGTTACTTTGATAGGCACGGACAAAGATAAAATGCCTGTGTGGGTGAGCTAAATAGAAGCCATCCATCACACACGTGGTGAAACAAAAAAACACTTCAACACAGTGACCGCTGGGCAAGGTTGCAGGTCCCACAACTCAGGGTCTCGTGATTGAGTAGAGGTTTGATGAGGTCCAAAGTTAGGCTTGGAGGAATGAGGTCAGAGTTTGATGATGTCGCGATAAGGCTGTGTGTTTTGTGTCTTTTATTTATTTATTTAGTTAATGGTTAACAGTGGACACCATAGATTGCATTTAAAGATAGATGACATCTTCCCGCTCTATAAAAATAAAGCTACAGGTGCTGCAATCTTGTACTGGTCAAGACATTTAGAGCCAGTAGTGAATGGGTGTTGGAGCCATGGTAGCGAGGTCTCACCCATACACAATAATTCATCATTAATATTCCAAATTTGTTGTGCTAAAAGATTTTTATGTTTTGTTCTCGTAGATGTTTTCAGCATGGAGCATGGATTACAATTACAACACTTGATCATACATCAGGGTGATAACAGCCATTTTTATCTATTTTTTGTTAACATGAAGGGGGCGGGGTTAATGACCTGTACTGCGGTCAGCCACCAGGGGCGATCGAGATGTTTTGGCTTCGGTTATGATAGTGTCCATCTATATACAGTCAGTGTTAGAGACAGAGGCCGTGTCCGAAATCACTAACTACCCACTATATAGTGAACTATAAAGTGAGTAAGCCATTTTGTAGTGCTGTCCGAATGTATGCTGAGATTTATTATACCCTATAGTTGGCTCAGAGTAACCCACAATGCATTGTGAAAGGTAGTAAGCAACTGATGGTCACTAACCAAGCATTATATACCATCATGCATTGTGCTGGAGGGGAAAAATTGTATTTTCATTTCACCGATGAGCTCACTATATAGTCTGCTATATAGAAACTCCCTGTAGTTAGTAGGGAGTAGTGAACGAGTGGGTGATTTTGGACAAGATATGCCTCCTAGACCACAAGGTCACAATGGGGATATCCATTAGGCTAAACCAAAACTAAATACATTGTAGTAAGGCAATGACTGCCTGTAGTCAGGGTCAATAGTTATGCACTGTATTAACTGTTCATCATTTTAACTTATATTAAAATGGGAACCAGTAAAGTATTCAGCCCATTCAGTCGATACTAATGTCCTAATGAGGCTGAGAGGCTTCATGCCAGAGTTGCTGATGTGACAATCAGGGGGAAGAACTTGAGGCCTAGCCTGCGACGATGATGCATGTGACTGAGCTGATGATGTTCCAATGAGGCAGCGAGATGACACTGAACCCTGGCGGTATCTACACATGCAGTTGTCTGCAACTGGGGTGCATTTGTAATGCTCAAAGCCTCGAAGATCATATTTGTGTAGGATTATCTGAATGTAAAGGTTCATCCAAGTGTTCGCAAATGCATGTGACTGTCTCTAAAACCCGTGCATATGATGAATAAAGAGAGCTCGCAATGAAAGAACAAAATGCAGGTTGGTCATAAATTCAATCCCGGAGACAATGTGTATCCTTATTCCAGCCCACTCAGGATAAGAACAACAGCTTAATACCTGAAATGTAAATGAACAGCGCATTTGTGTGTCTGCGAGACGGGCAGGAGGGAAGGGGAGGCGATAATATCCTGAAATTGTTCCCTCGCAGTCTTTTGTTCCGCAGCCTCTGATAAATCCTGTGAAAATGATAGCTGGAGCAAAAGTAGGGATGGCGAACAATAGAGGAGAAAAAGTGGGGAGGGTGGGAGAGAGCAAACATTATAGAGGGAGGGCAGGGGGGGGTGAGCAGGGAAAGCAGGAGGGAAGGAGAGGCTGGGCGGCATTTGGCAGGGAGCAGAGCTGATAGCAGTCAAGAGCTATTTGAGAAGATGAGATGGGAGAAAGGTAAACGTCAGAGTGACACAGGTATTAGAGGAAACATTGGGAGAGAAGAAGAGGAGGCTCTGTCAACAGTCCCTGACTGACGTCTGTGTGTGTGCGCTGCGTTTTGTATGTCAGAGCCGAGTGACTCATTGTGTTTTCATAAAACACAGATATGCATCCTTCGTCCATCTGTCTGCTCTAATCATGTGTACGCATAAGGGAAAATACATTTGGTTATTTATAGATTCATATAAGACATGCTGGGATTACACTACACACCATTATACCAGCTATGAAATTATGTTTGTATGACTTCCCGCAAAGACAACTTGTTTTTATACCATATACATATTTTTACATATTTCTTAAAGGGACAGTTCACCCCAAAAACCAAAAATAATTTTTTTTTTCCTACCTGTAGTGCTATTAATCCATCTTGATCTTTTCGGTGTAGGTTGCCAAGTTTTGAAGATAACTACATGGCACTTGGCTTGTGGTGCTCGAAGTACCAAAAAATACCCTTAAAAAACTCAACAGCATATCTCCTTCCAGAAATCATGACCCAGTAACTCAAGATAATCCTTGGGCCTTGTTGTGAACAGTTTCATGTTGGAACTATTTTATTCCTACAGAACTAAACCAAACATCATTGCACATCATTTTGTGCAGATATCACACAGACACTAGCGCCACCATCAGGTCAAAATTCAACTTTTTAGTCAATATCAAAGTGAGAAAAATTGCAGGCTGAAGTACATCACAATGGCGAACCTGTATATTGGCTCAGCCATTCATACATCCACTCTGTCACTGATGGAACAGCCATGGGAGCCCAAAGATACTTTGATATGCAGCCAGAGCCAGCAATCGAACCACTCACCCTCCTATTAAAGGATGACCTGCTCTACCTCCTGAGCCACAGCCTCCCCAAGGCTAAATCAGCATGCTGTCATTGTCATTGTGAGCATGTTAATACTCTGATGTAAGCATTTAGCTCAAAGCACCTGCTGTGCCCAACATGGCTACAGACTCCTTGTTAGTGTCTATGAGTTGTCTAAATAATCCAGCTGTGATAGGCGTCATTATTTCATAGTTTTCCAACAAAAAGTTGTATCTGTAATGGATATAAACGCTGAATCTCAGTTGAGTTTATTTCCGTGCTGTGTCTGGGTGTGTTTGATGTATGTATCTGACTGAGAGTGAGTACATTTGTGTTTGATCCACTCCCGGTTCAGGTGTGTTTGTGTGTCTCTGTCTGGATGGGTGCCTGTCTGTTCCTCTCTGCACCTTCTGTCTCATACAAACAGTACAGACCTGGCACTTCTGCGCTGTGATGTAACACAACAACAGCTCTTTGTTGTGTCCGTTTTTCGTGATGTAACCACTCCGCTACTGTTAAATGTTCTGTGTCTAAGTGTATGCCTGTGTGAAAAAGCCAGTGAATAAATCTGAGGGTGTTTACATTCATACAAGTGTGTGAAATTGTGTGTTTTTGTGCGTGTGTGAGCACTAGGCGTGTCGGCAGAATTAGACATGTCTCCAGCGTTAAGCTCATACACAGCGCCGCTGACATTAATACCCCTGGCGGCATTGTTCGCTAGTTATCCTCCTGTGTTTTCTGTGTGATGTCAGTCTGTGGTAACCAGGGCAGAACAGAGAATAAAAATGATAAAGCAAAGCGTTGACCCGAATGGCATGGCTCAGAGCTTTCTCCCCGATTACACTGTGAGGCAGCAGCCAGTCAGTGGGTAGACCTGAATGAGGTCTTTACTTTGAGCTGATAGCAGGGATTTATGCTGTAATTCGGGGCTTGGTCGTATCTTCAAAGCAGCTAGACGCACAGACAGGTTATGACACTGCATGTAGCGCGAGAGAAAATTGTTGTCTCAAAAAAAGCAGATCACGGAAAGTGTCAAGAAATCGCTTTTTTTCATCAGTCACTTCATGTCAAGCCTGTGACAGCAGAAAAACCTGAGCCTGATTACTGACTATTTCATTCTCAACTACTGATAACTATACGAACCTGAACAAGATACAGTATGCGCCGGTTTGCATGCTCCGCAGGAGGTGTCACAGAGAGAAAAATAAACTAAGTGGTGCTCTCAATTTAATAATTTGTGCTCCTGAATTAGTAATTCATGCTCCAGATTTAATCATTTGCGGTCTCAAATTAGGCAAGTAGCTTGTATTCTCTATTTAGTAATAATTTGTGTATAAGGATTAATGAATTCCTGCTCTCGATTTGGTGTCATTTTTGGCGTGAGGCATCTTCCTTCTCCCTCTCTCTCAGTCTTTAGTTGGTGGAAGGGTGCGCAAACAAAGACAATGGTTTGGAAACCACAAAAAAAACCCTCATGTTACCACTCACACTTTGCTGAGTCTGTTCACGTTTCACTGAGTAATCTGTTTTCTTATGAAGCATTAAATACCATTAGCCGTCACAGCGTAGCAGAGAAACACGTGCCTCTCCAATTTTAAGAACGGACATTATTCCGCACGTGGCACAGCAGCGGTGACTTTATCAATAATTTATAAGGGACAGAACAAATCCCTCACAAGACTTATTAATAATTGAGAAGTTCACCTGTAAAGACACTGTATGTTTTCAGTGTTTCATTTCAGTGACTTTTAGTGCTTTGAATTATTCGTTTTGTGCTTCGGAAACTCAAAATTTTGATGCTCTGTCCATTGAAGAACATGAGTTAGAGATGCAGTATTCGACTCTGAGACAAGCAACAGAGGTTCATAATGATGTTGAAAATAGGTGAAAGACACACGTAGGGATGTCAATGGGGTTCGGTCCACCACTTTGTTCCACACTGAAACACTTCAGTCTCTGAATGATGGGTTGCCAGTTTTGCAGTGACACTCATGGTCCCTAGTAGATGAAACAAGCAGATTTTTATTAACCTCTGTCTTTTCATCGAGTGCCAACCATGACATTTCACATTACTGTTTTAAGCAAACAATTATTCGACAATTATTGAAAAGACTGCAATGAATTTTGTCAACAGGCTTTCATGTTTCCCATCAGGAAGACTCAGAAAAACCTTTTGCAATCCGCTTGCTTTTCATTTAGCGCCATCATGAGGTCAAAATTGTAACTTGTTCAGTACTTCCATAAAATCAAATGTATCCTTAACGAGCATAACATTCCCGCCAGCCTCACCCGCACTTTGTGTTTAGTGTTAGCCTTCTAACCAGCTGAATCACCAAGATTGTGTCAACTGCTAAACATCAGCGTGTTGGCATTGTATCTATTGGTGTGTTAAAACGCGCCTTTGTGCCTAAGCCTCGCAGATACGCACATTTCACCACTGATATTTGCTTTATCAATAGAGGGAAAAGTGTCTTTGCCAGGGTGCTTCACGAGCTGTTAGAGAGAGCATTTTCCATTCATTGTTTGACTTCTACTCAAGTCTGGGGATTCACACTGGCAACCCTTCAAGCCCTTCTCCCTAAGCTCCCGGATATTTCTAAATCTACTCTACATTTGGCCTGGAGTTAATATCTTTAAACATTTTAGTTCTGGTCTAGAGTGGTCCAAATCCAATTCTCCTCAGCCAGGAGTCCCATTATTTAGCTAATGCTCCATTTTTTTGGGGGGGAGTCTGGTTCCATCCCGTTGAGTCCAATTTCGAGCGGCCCTCTCCAGTCAGACTCATCTGGGTCCCATTACATCATCATTTCACAATTTTTTAATTTGATCCAACATGAAACACTTAAACACACCAATCAGTCATTTCACTGCCACACGCCTCCCTGTCTGACCTGGAGATTTTTCTGTGTGTGTGTGTGTGTGTTGAAGAGACCTTGAAAACTGTTTGATGGTAATGAGAGTTCATTTTGTGGGTGTTAAAGCTGCCTACCAGCTGAAAGAATTAGCATCAGAATCAGCATCAGCCGCGCAGAGGACACTGATCTGAATTAAGGCTCTTTGAATTATTGATTTCCACCTGCTGGAATCACTTCCTGTCTCCCTTGTATCTCTCCTTCATGCCATCACCCCTTTTTTTCTCACTTCTTTTCGCTTTCATGTCTCGTATAATTGAGTTAAACTCCAGCCAGAAACCGACGACGGTGCCGTTTGTCGTCTGTGTTTTTTTTAGTATTTGTACAAAAGTTAGGTTTTTAGTTTTGCGTATTTGCGTTTATCCCCCAGTGGATGTGTCAACATAACAGCGGGGGCTAAGCTGTGAGTGTGTGTGTGTGTGCAAGTGTCTAAAGCAAACCCCCTTTAGTGATATTAATATTAATTAATGTGTGCTGTCAAGGAGGCAAAGAAACAATTCATTGCTCACATTTATTGTATTAAGTGCTTCATGATTTATTAATGGGCATGTTTAAGGTTAGAGAAAAGAAAGGAACGGGAAAATGAGAGAGAAGGGCAAACTATAAATTGATTCCTCCCACAAAGACAAAAGTCTATTCAAGTAATTTGTGAGCTCATTGAAATGTGGATTCTTTGGCCTTTTAGTTTTTATTCATTAGCTGGTGAAACTGTCGGCATATCTCAATACTGCCATTTTGATCATGAATATTTTACTTTCATTTATCTGATTAGATGGATATCAAGTTTTATCCCAACACCCACAGGCTCTTGGTAAGAATACTTGCTGAACATACTGTCGTAGCATCATTTAATGCCGTCAACATTAAGCTTTTCAGGTGACATAGTATAAAGAGTGAGGAGGTTTGGGTCGATGGATGAGTCAAACTGAGACAGGACCTTCACCCAGGAGACCAGCGCTCATGTCCCACGAGATCCCAAATTTTAAGATGAAGGAAGGAGTTTAGCCTCGACCGCTTCACATGGAGCAGGGAGCCTGTACGGCGCTCTCAGTGCAGGGGAATTTTGTGACAGGAAAAAAAAAAACTCAAGGAACAAAGTCCAAGGTCGACTGGAGCACACGGATACAGACCACTAACTTTTATCAAAGGACCAACATTTCTGAGCCATGTGCCGGACATTAAACCAAATTTTAACTTCAGATTGCTCCCCTGTTCACACTATATAACTTTTTGTCTTGTTATCGGGAGTCTTGCGGCCTTTGTGGTTTGCACACTACATGATGACGGGGGTTCACACATCCCAACATAACATACTGGAGACATGACTCAGTCCAAGCAGTCCAAGTAGTTTGTGTGCTGCAAACAAGCAGGAGAAGCAAAAGTATAAAAGGGGCGAGAGAATGGTTTAGGATGCAGCAAGAATTACTTCTGCACAGAAATCAATAACTTCCTGTTCGTATTGTGGTTCTACAAGGACGACACAGTGACAAATACTGAACAGCTTGTTTGTATTTATTCTGATAGAAACTTTAAGCTATTATAGCGGCGGCTTTATACAAAAAGATGCACGATAACACTGGATTCAGAGAGAGAAACAGTGTCTGCTTTCATTGGCTGTAGCTTGTTCCTGGCTCCCAAACTGTTGGCGACTCAGCCAGATGTCAAGCTTACTATATTCAGCAGACGTCAGCGCCGCATTGTCAAGCTTTCGCTGATTAGCCTCTGATCTGGGGCTTTGTGGTTGCGATCTCCAGAAACCATCATGTCTGAAGCCAAACCACCATCTTTTCCTAAACCTAACCAAATACTTTTGGTGTCTAAACGAAGTAAAATAACATCACAATATTAACCACTTGTTTAACATTGTTTCCATGACGATAAAGGTCACCTGCAAAGCCTGACTTCATCTATTCCTGCACATCCAAAACTCATTAAATACACATGGCTTTAAATGACGCGTGAAAAGTTTAAAATGCGTGGCACGAGATCCAAAATCTTCTTAAAACTGGCAAACTATTTACACGCCACTGGATGATATAATGGTTGCATATGATCCCACTATAGATGACCTCAGTCTCGCTCACTGACACTGCTCGCTTCAGTGCTTCTCATCTGTATGTGACACACGTCTGTGTTTATCTGTTTTCCTCCCCGCCTCTGTCTATCTGTCAGGCTGAAGGAGTCCACTCTCCCTCCCTGTTTAATGTCCGTTCTTTGTACATTACGGAGCGTCCCGTCTTTCTGTCTCTCACACACCATCTGTCTGTCTGTTGCCGTCTCTGTCTCTCTTAACAATCTCTCGCAGCAGTTGGTCTCCTGCCTCATCTCCCCCCACCCCTCCCCTTGCGTTATATAGGACTTGGCATGTCGCTGCATATCTATATTATTACACCTTGAAGAAATATGTCTCTATATGTGTTCGTGCGTGTGTGTGCGTACATGCGCTACCATGTTCCATTTAATCGAGGCTCCCTGTTGGCACACAGGACAAATTGATCAGTTGGTTTGCCAGCTGTCCTGGCAGATCTCTCCTTCTGTCTCTCTATTTCTCTAACCACCCCCCTCTCCCTTTTTTCTCCCCGACGCTCTCGTTTCCAGTTTAACTTGTATACCTTGGCAATGAAAAGGCAAAGGGATGAAAAAAAAAAACCATGTCTTCTAATGACTGGAGTGGTCTTCCTTACAAGCATCTTCTTTTTTCCCCGCCGTTGGACACGTTTTAGAGATTCCACATTCTCCCATTGGCAGATGGCTGCTGGCCCATTTTGACTGATGTGACCTTTGCTGGCACCGGCTGTTGGCGTGCCGTCGAATGATGCCTCGCTGTGGAGAATGATGGGCAGCGGGCAACGCCAGCTTCTTTTGTTATCTGAGCTGCACATATTGTCTTGATACACCCCTATCATTAGACACACATTTCCAAGGTGGGCCGGCGAAATGTGTATCCACGCTGAATTGAGGAGATAAGTCAGAAAACGCGGCCAGACACGAACATGGCTAGCCCGCTTTTAAGCATGATAGGTAGAAAATGCGAAACCCATTTCTGTTCTCATAGATCTATGCATAATTTTGCCTTGATTCGGGTGCTATTCACGCTTGATGTCCTTGGCGTGGTGAGGGAGGGATAGTGGCAGCACGGTCAGGAACAAAGAGAGTCTACTCCAGAGCCGCTTGACAGCGTGTGTGTGTGTGCGTTTCTGTTATGTCCCCGTGCTTGGCTGTGCTGTGAGCTGAAAGCGAGAGGCTTTTCTCTGTGTAATGACAGATATTAGAAAGTCGATTACAAGGTTCTTACAGCCTCAGATACGCAACTCGCAGGCATACACACATGTACACAGGCGCAAAACACACTCGCATGCACACTCACTGTAGTCTGAGCCAGGAGAGGCTGACGAGGCCCGCTAATCGATGTGTGATGGCAGGCCTTTTGTGTGCGTGTGTGTTTTGTTAGACTGGCTGAGTAAAAGAGGTGGGATAACAGAGGCCCCTTCGTTATTATGCTCGTGTCTTGATGAACGTCCATAAGCCTTAAAGCATTTTGGGACAGCAGCTTTTGTGTGCGTCTTTGCACCTGCTGTGTTCGCCTTGAATTGCCTGTCTCAAACACAGACCTGTCCTCTCCTCTCTGCCTAATTCATTTTATTCTAGTGTGACACAGTGCCAGAGGTAGGAGAGATGTTCCAGCGTCTTTCTCCACAAAAACCTGGTTTCAGACCTCAAGATCTCTGGCCAGTCCTTCAGGTTTTGTTCGCCACTTGGTGTAATAAAAGAAACAAAACAAAATCAACTCACAAAATGAAATATTTTACACCTGATTTCTTTGCTAACAGAAAAATACCAACCAAACACCGTCTAAATGACATTTTCTCTCTTTTAGCCAACACAGACTTAGCTTAATTGCCTTGTTAACTCATCTCAAAACACATAAACAAAATTAAACTCACCAACACAGCCTTGATTTGTCTTTCCACAAACAAATATGGGTGGTTGAAATGAATCCTTTTCCATCAATCAGTATTCTGTTGCAGAAAGAAAATATTCCCGACAAAACCCTATCAGTTAACAGAGCCATTTGGCTGCACGGCTAACTGAGCTAACATGCTATCAGCAGCTAGTTGCTACAGCCAGTTATAGCTAGAGCAAAGAGTGAGCAGCCGTTAGCAGATAGTGGTTAGGATTATGGATCTTTGTGATCTAATTGCTTTGAAACGCTACAAAAACACAACATCGCTAACATTAGCTGACAATTTATTCAGCTTAGTGGGCTAGCTGGCTAATTTTAGTCACTCAGTAGGCACAACTTTGAATAAATCTTCTTGATTTTTAAAAAAAAATTATTTATTGTCTTGACTTCACCGTAGTCTTGTCTTTTGGTTTTTGTTCTCCAAAAGATGGCACAATGAAGTTTCATCGAACAGGAACATTTTTTTTCAGGAAGACTATTTAACAATGAAACTGGGTTGTCTGTCTGTCCATCCACCTGTCGGTTGATGTGTCTATCCTTCTAGACACTTCCCAAACGTGGGAAATTCACTCATGGAAAAGGAAGCCTTTTGGAGGTTGTGTGTTCCTAATTGGGGGAGAGAGCGTTAAATTAAGGGAATAAGACAAGAGGGGAGGATAAGAGACGGGAGAAGGCAACGCAAAGAAGAAAAAGAAAGCCGTGGAGAGTGTTAAAGGGATAAGAAAGATGGATGTATTAGGAGCATAGGAGGAGAGCGGAGGAGAGAGAGAGAGAGAGCTGTTAGAGTAGAGCCGCTGCTTAGAGTACAGTCTCAGAAGAGGGGAGAGCGGAGCACCGAGCGCTAGCCAGCTCCCTGATTTCACACCCATTATCACCTGCTACAAAGGCACGGCGAGTGGAAAATGAAACCGCATAGAGGGAGAGTGTAAAATAACCTGTTTTATTCCGCGTGTTTACGCGCCGCCCGTTGTCACACATGCATTGATAAGCTTCTGTTGCACGGTTTGTATTCTTGCGAGCTGCGCATGTAAGGTCATGGGTGCTTATCACCCTCGCCCACATTCTCACCTTTCGCACTGTCTGTCTCTCGCTTGTGTGTGCAGTAGTTGAGTGTCGCTGACTGTAGAGGGAGATATTGGGAGGGGGACAAAAAGCAATCAAATAAAGTGGGAAGATGTGGGAAACAATATTAAGTTTTGGGTTTTTTTTGCAGTTGTGTTCCTGCACATCGCCTTGGCTTGTTTTCATGCGCTGAGCTGGTTCAATCCAGCAGCAGCCTTTGATGCCATTTGCCAAGGCCACTGATCACACGTAATGCCAGAATTGTGTTTGTCAGATGGATTAAGCCAAAGTCTCCTCTGCTTTTCCCCCCTTAATCATATCTTTTATCTCGTCTGTACCTCCCTGTGGATTCACTTGCTTTCTGTCTTTCCTCCATTCATTCTTAATTTTCTCTCTTGTGAATTATAAGGGAGATTACGGAGGCTTTTTTTTCTCGGGGTTTAACACGCTGCTCGACTTAGTGGAATACGAGAGTTTCCGTGCAAAGGGAATGGCTTTAAATTATTATAAGAGCTGAAGAATATTTCATAACCTCCTTTGTAGGAATAACTTGAGGTTTGAGATGTCTTTCACATGTGATTTACGTGTCTATCCCCTCTGGAAGTATTTGCTTCAAAAGTGGCTTTCCCGGGTTAACAAAAAGGAAAGAAAGAATTATAAGATCAAATTTCTCTGACACATCTTAATGCGCTGTATGTCTGTGTGATCTTTTTTCCAGCGTGTCCCCCCGGCTCCTACAAGATGTCCTCCAGGCAGCAGGAGTGTTTTCCCTGCCCGGCCAACAGCGTCGCAGAGGATGAAGGATCTGTGGTGTGTGTGTGCGAGGAGGACCACTTCAGAACGCCCCTGGACACGCCCTCAGCGCCATGCACAAGTAATAAGATCATATGTTTATATTCCCATGTGTGTGGCCGTTTTCCTTGTGTCATTTCATCTTGGCATTTCTTGAATAATTTCCTGTTTGTAAGCCAATCATTATCACACCCACCCGTTCAGCCTTTCATATCTCTGCTCTCTCTGTCCTTAAAGACCACTTTGCCCCTGTGGTTTAACCCGTCCTTCACCCTGCATCCTTTCATCCGCCTCCCCCCTTTCTCATCTCATCACCTCTTCGTCTGACCCACGCCCACCTCGCCCCGGCTTCTGTCCCATCATCCATCCTCATTCTCCCGTCTCCAGCTCCTCCTCATCACCCTATTTCCATGTCTCATCTCCCCCAACCTTCACCTCTCCTTCACCTTATATCACGCCTCTAGTATTGTATTCCTGTCATGTAGGAGAAGAAAAAACACCCAAAGACAGTTTTTGTGTTTATTTTAATCATCCCAGATTGTCAACCAGGATCAAGGGATTTATTTTGACAGTTTTAGCTGTGGTGCTTTTCTATTATTACTATTTTTCTTTTAAGATTAATTTCCAAATCCAAGTAAATTGTCACCAACGATACCCCGTCTCTCACCTCTTCCCTCTACCCACCGCAACAAACAACTCACAAAACCTGCAAAAAGGAGGTCAAAATTTTAATTAAATCACGGGTTAACTTCAAATTATGCTGTACCACACTTTCAAACTAGTTTAAGATTGAAAAAGATCAAATTGAAATCTTTCTTTAAACCTCAGTTTAGTTTGTAGTCCAAACAAGGAATTTAATAATGTTGCACCAAAACTTTAACCTCCAATGATCCAGTATTACTTTAAACTTACACTTGAGGAAGTTTACCTTTTAAAGAAGACATATTATGCTCATTTTATGGTTCAGAATAGGTTTACATGCTTTAATGCTCAAAAGATTCATCCGTTATCTCACACTGTCCAGTGTCTGTCTGAAACTCCCTGTTTTAGCTCCTGTCCTTTTAAGGCCCTCCTTCTGAATACCCAGTCCGATCTGATTGGTCAGCTCACACACGCCTGAGCCAGCACCACTTACTGTGTCTCAGGTCAACTCTGTCTTGTTTTCAGCTTCCAGTTAGCTTTACCTCTACTGTGAATATAGGCATAATTATTATGCAAATGTGTGACATGGTGACATAGTGTTATGTCAAGAAGTCACAAAATAAAGGGCGGGACTACTGACGAGGCGTTTCAGGCACTTCAGGAGCAGTGTTTTCTGCAGGAGAGAGGAGCTCCCATTGGCGCAGACTTACCTACAGATATAACACGCTGAAGGAAAGTAAGAAAACAAAAAAGCATAATAGGTCTCCTTGACAGCTACACTTGAGGAGGATTAACTTTTAAAATGGATTGAGCAAAAGAACGATGAAGTGCTTCAAAGAAAGTTAAGGGACGGACTCAACTCAGTTGGTTTTCTATAATGTTGCTGTATTTCTATCAAGATACATGTTCACCAAGGACACGGTTAAAGGGCTGAAAAGAAAAGATCTGAATAAATGTCAAACATGTGAAAGAAATGCAGCTGTACCACCAGTGCTCCTTCTCCAGGTGGCTTTGAGATCCACCGGATGATTCCAGATGGTGGATGGGAACCTGCTTGGCCTTCACAACTTCCCTGCCTGCCAAATTGTCCACAAAGTGAGAAATTAGATTCTTTATAGTACACGTTTCGCAGTTTTTGCAACCAGGTTGCATGTGTAGGGATCTGGGCCTAACCTTTGAATAGAAATACACTTGATAGCTGCAAAAAACTGAATTTCTAAGTGTGTGCCCATCCTTCAAAAACCATCTGGTTTCACTCAAAGTATTGCTACCTACGGGTCCCTGGTCAGGTCAATGTTACATGTTCGTCATCCTGATAGATCTTAAAGGGGCACTATGTAGTTTTGGAGAACAAATTCAAACACAGAATTAACGTTTGCAATATTAATGAGGTAATAGTACAAAGTCAAATATGTATTTTTTTCATACTGAATAAACAAGCTGTTCTCAAAAGAATAAGGCACCTAGGGGACTGTTTGGAGCTAGAAAGATGGCAGGGTCCGCCAAATATAAACAAAGTAAACAGTGTGGAATTGTGTTTTCCTTGAAGGGAAGTTTGTTTATTCAGTTTATTCAGTCACGAAAACATTGAGCGTTTGTTTATTTTGCTTATTAAGGCATTAAAAATCAGTCAGTGAGGATCTTTCTCTTCTGATTAAAATTTCTTTCCCCAAACTGCGTATTGCACCTTTAAGCTTTGGGCATGTCCATGACTGTATGTTAGCTGACACCTCCAGCAGGCACCAGATGCAGTCATCCGATAAATCCAGTCCTCGTTTGATCAAAATTGTAGAGTTGCTCTTCCACAGAGAGACCGTCCTCATGACCTTGCACATTATTTAATATTTTTAAGTGTATATTCCCCCTCTGGACCTGTGCTTACACCCTTTCTATTTTATCTAATGGTATACACACATTAAGCGTCCATCGACAACAGCCATTTTCTCTGCCTTTTAACCTCGATTCCTTTTATCCCCCATCAATCCTTCATCCCTCCTCCTCACATTAGGTCAAAATTATACAGTATATGCGTCCAAAAAGCCCATCACCCCATTCTCTCCGTCTTTTTGCTTAACCTTATACATTCTCTCCATATTCCTCCACCTTTTTGCTTGACATTACAGATCCATTTTCTGCTGTACATCCATTATCTTTTCCCACCCCCTCCACCCTTTCCCTTTTGACCCCCTGAATGCACATTTCCCTCCATACTCTCTGTCCGTCTTCTCAGCTCAGCCACTCATCGCTCTTCTTTCTGCCGATTGCCTCCTCGCATTTCCCTTCCTCTTCATCCTTTCATGCGTGTTATCACCCCATCCTTCTTTCCTCTGTCAAACTGAAATCTCATCCTTCTATCCTCGAGCGACAAAGTCCATAATCTCATCCCTACTGTCCACGCATTATCCGTTCATCCCTCACCTCTTAAATTTTCTCACCCCGTCTCACACACCGAATACCTTTCCTCCCCAATAAAGATGCACTACAAGGCCAATAAGACAAAGACCATACAGAGGAGGCCTATTGATTCCTGCATGGAGACCAGCTTATTGATATAGCTTAGTAATTAGATGGAGGAATAATGGGCTCTATATCCTGGTACTACTCAAGGCAGTAAAACCTTAGGGTCACTAGGTCTGTGCGTGCGTATGCGTGTTTGTATACATGCACATTCACTTGTGTGTACATATATAAGTGTGTGGTCATACTAGGTTTTATGCTAACTGCGATGGAGGGGTGTAATTACAATATTGATCTCTGAGCTCTCTGATCCCTGTGTGATAACATTTATAGGAGCCTAATGACCACATTAATTATACTATTGATTCAGTAATTATGATCACCCCAAGATTCGGCTAATCCGCCGCGTGGTGCGGATGGAGAAAGAGAAAGAAAGGAAAAAGCTGATGAATCAAGAATTATATATAAAGAAAACGGGTTTGATATGTGCACCTTATTATCTCAACAATTAAAGAATAATACCGGTGCGATTTTATTATTTCCCTTTGCCATTAATGCCTGTGAAATGTCTAAACTCGAATGTGTTTGCCACACTTGTCTCTTTGAAATAATAGACTCTTGATTGTTTCGAGAACCTTTTCAAACAACACACAGCTACATTATTTCAAATGAGATTCATGATGTTATACTTCCTGACACGTTTAATTACCATTAAAAACGATGAATATTTACAAGATTCCCATTATAGCACACTGTTAAATATTTCCTGTTGGCACTGAGGAGGCAATGGAAATGTTTTTTTTTATTCAGGTTTGGCAGAGTGGAAGTACTGCTGACAGGGCTGCAATGGTAGTGATTGTAGAATAATAACTATAACGAAAATGTATCTTAAAGTAATGCATAATGTTTGTCAATGTGTGTCCCTGTAAATGGGTTTTTGAAAACAGTGGGAGCTCCTCAGTGGGAGGATAGAGTTGCAGCATAATGATTTTAACTCCTGGCAAAGGAAGTAAATGCACAAATGTAGACTTTTTATGGACCTTAATGGCAAAAGCGGAAAAGATTAAAAGAGCAGGTTTGGATTTGCCTCAGAAAATCTTTAACTTGGTTAAAATCAATGACTTATTCACAGGAAATATACATCTCTTCCAACGACACATTTTAATAGGATACGAATTTAAAGGTGCAATAAAAAAACGCGACACCCTACAAATTCGAACTCAAAACAAATAAGGGGCAGAATATCGCCAGAGTAACTGCTAACTGCTGCTAACTGTGGCTGCCATTGCCTAGTTAGCTCACTTAGCCACACAGCTAGATGTCTGAACTGGGAGCCTGGTTAGCATGCTAACCTCATTAGACATCTCTACAACACAAAATATAAACGTCATATTGTCGAAACAGTTATGTCGTCACATTCGGTTGATAATTTTGAATGTTTTCCACTAAAATCTTACATATTGCATCTTTAACATGTCTGTGATCTAACTATTTTAAGAGGGGGAGTGTATCATAGTTACTGAGCTAGCAGATACAGGCTACTTCAGACAGCATGGCTAGCATGGACTTTTAATGAGAACTAGATACAGTGTCATATTTTTTCCTCTGTTTATCTCAGTGAAGAAAGGTCAAGTGATGAATCAATTAATCTAGAGAACAATTGGTAGATTAATTGATGATGAAATTAATAATTAATTACAGCCCCACATTAAAGCAGACTCTTTAAAGGCTTTATTGGCAATATTATAAAAACAACATCAAGAAGCTGGAAAAGGAGACGGAAGATGGCAACAGATGGAGAATGAAGGAGGGCGAAAGATGGGAAAGAGTTGTGGAGGTCAAGTTTTAATAAGCTGCACACAAAGAAGAGAAACTTCAAGAGAAAGAAGGCAGAGGACGCACCAAAGTAGAGAGGGACGTCAGAAAAAAAAAAAGGCCCAGCTGTGTCTGCATCAGATGTGTGTGTGTGTGTTGTTGTGTGTGTGTGTTCACACTCCGAATGCTCTCTGGACTTATGTAACTCCGCGCCCCACGTGTGTCCGGGAGCGGGGCGCAGCTGGGCGGTGTGTGACATGTTTGACGGCACGCACAGAGCAGCACACCTTCACTTATTCATTTCACAGCACATGCACACACATACAGGGACACATATAAAATTCATGACCTTTAATGGACCTTAGCTCTATTCAGCCTCGGTGCGCATGGACCTGCAGGAAAAGGCACAGGTCAGCCAGGACACTGACTCAGTAATGAGATACAGTCCTCTAGCCTGACATTTCGCAGCTATTTAAATACTCGACTGTATACTTTTTATTTAGCTCTTTTGTCACATGTGGTGGGTAAAACGCTTGAGGTTTTTTAAATTGCATCCAAAGCCCTGTGCATCGGGCAGTGAATGATGTAACTTTCCCACAGATTTCATTGGCTTTGACAATTCAAGCGTAAGGCAAATTTTGACATACACAGCTTTGTCACAGGCAGCTCCAACTGTTATGATGCGTCTGGAATATCAAAACCCTCATTTCCAAATCAGATTCACGTTCCAGGAGAGTAAAAGCCTTCTCCATGACAACTCACCTTTATTTACTGATGGTAAGTGCAGGGATTTGTTCTACGCGGCGCTGTTGACATAAGTGCATAATGGACAAACGTATTATCCATGCTCGTGCACGCACATACTCATAAAAGACAATGTCGATTGCCTGATTGATAAACCGCGGGTTGGAAAGAGTTTTTTTTTGTTTTCAGCGAAATGAACAGTCTTACAACTACGTGCTCTCCTGTCTGTCTGCATCATCAGTAATCCCTCCTTCATGACAATACAGCATAGACTCCACAATTTCAATTGCCTATTCCCGTTACAGTCAAAATGGTTGCCACCAAATGAATTTCTTAACACCAAATCCTGGATAAACCAGGATTATCATACATGATGTGCAAACTGAGGCCCTGCAGTCACACCACAATACCCAGTGCACTTAGACCATCAGTCATGTGAAAAACTTCTGGCTTTAACAACGTGGTGTTAGAGCTGTCTCTTTAAGCCGTGCAGGTAATGTGTTACGGGCAAACATGTTATTGCTTTTATTGATCCGGGGAGGTTTTACACAAACTGTTTCTCCCAGAAATGCCTCGCTTCATATTTACAGTCACAGATTACAAGAAGTGGACACCAGGAGGTCGTCTTTGAGGTCTTTTTTTGAGAGTGAATAATGCTGCTGCTATGTTTGAAAAAGTATTGCAGTTTTAAGTCTATTTCTGCCAGGTTAATACATTCTTTAAAGGTGCTATATGTAAGAATTGACCACTTGTTGAATTGCTGCTCCAAGCTCATAGGGGGCAGCGTATAACAAGCTGCTAAGCGCTGCTGTTAGCTAGTGAGCTCATTTAACCACTGGGCTAGCAGTCGTATTAGCTGGCGGATTGGGAGTTCGGAGCACCATGGGATTGTTGGTGTTGTTTAATATCGGACTACCACCTGTTGAGGTAAAATCTGGCTAGGGGCTAGCTGGTTAGGATCCTAACTTCAAGAGATAACCCTGAAACACAATACATAGACATCAAAACTGTTATTTCTTTACATTTTGTTGATAATGTTAGTTTATCTTTGAATGTCTTAAACCAAACTTTTCCATACTGCAACTTTAAAGGTGTAACAATGAATAAAAATGCAATTTTCTTACTCTTGTCTCTCCAGGGCCACCATCCCCGCCTCGAGACCTGGTCTACACCCTGAAGCAGTCCACGCTGATCTTGGAGTGGGCCGCACCGTCCGACACAGGAGGCAGGGCCGATCTGACCTACAGCGTGGGCTGCAGGAGGTGCGTCGGCAGGCAGTGCGAGCCGTGCGGCGCGAGCGTCGGCTTCGTGCCTCAGCAGGTGGGCCTGACGGAAAGAACGGTGACCGTGGTCAACCTTCTCCCCAACACCAACTACACGTTCACCGTCGAGGCCTTGAACGGAGTGTCGGAGCTGCTGCCGAACAAGAGGTTCTACACGCAGGTCAACGTGTCGACAAGTCTGCCCGGTGAGTCCCAGTTTGCTTTTCAGAATGTGCAGTGTCTGTGTGTGTGTGGTTATACACATGAAGGCATTTTTAAATTTTAAAACAAAGTAGTCTGCAGGTAACAGACAACAGCTGAGCGAGAATGAGGTCACAGCGCATTTCCAAAAAGAAGAAGTAGCTCAAGTGAAACAAACCAGAACACTTGGACGTCTCCGAGATGCTTTGTGCATTAGACTACATTACGTGTCAGCTGAGAATGAATTTTTAATCGGCCTGCACTGCATGTGTTTCTCAATTTGAATATTTAACAGTAGGCTACATTCAAGGAACTCTCTTCTGTTAATTCGAATTAATTTGCAGAAGTTAATATTTGTGCTATTTCCCTATAGATTGTGCTAATGTTAATGTTTAAATCCTGGCTGTGAGGAAAAAGATTATCTTCTACAGGCTACAGGATGTAATCTTTTGTAATGAGTTTACCAAGGAAACTTAAAACATAGCCTCGCACAATCTATGGCCTTCGCTGCGTGAAAAACCTCTGACTTCTAAAGTTCTGTTTCATAAACACTCATTTATTTCTTATAACATCAGTGGGGAGAATTGTCAATTCAGCAAGGTGTTCCTACACACACACACACACACACACACACACAGAGTATATGCATATTCGTACTTTTAGATAAAAGTGCACACTGTGGCTCCGTTCATAAATAGATTCATGTCTCGGACACATAGTGACCATTGTAGATTCTCAACATGCATGCAGCAACATACAGCTCTGAGCACACATACGCAACCAAATGCGCATCCTGTAGTGATTTTCATTCGTGTGCACGCTCATAGCAACGCGGCCCTCGTCCCCGTACTGACAGTGTGCCCGTCGCTGCAGACGGAGCAAAAAAGTCTCGCCGGTGGAGGTGATCTCATTTTCATCAGCACAAGTCTTCAGCAGGCCATTAGCCATGGGCTTGAAAAAGCACTTTGCCAAGTAGCCCTGTCAAGCAGCTCCGCAACGGCACTATTTGGAGGAGCTCAAGTGTGAAAAGACCAAACACACACACACACACACACACACACTAAAAAAAACCTACAGGAACACATTCCGGCTTGTACGCTGACAAACAAAACCTGCACATCCATTTACGCGTCAAACCCACTGTGCATATTTTTTTGAAAAATCTTGTTTACTCTGTTTGTTTGATTATCCTTTTATTTGGAAAATGCTGAAAGAAATATTATTATGAATCATAATGAAGCAAATGTGGTGTGAAGGCGGAGAGACTGACAGGTGCTGCACACGGAGGCAGGTGATGGAGAAACAATGAGAAAGTGAGAATGTGGCAGAATGTGTTTTTGCCACTAATTGGAAATTAGCTTGGAGAAATGTGCTGCATAATGAATGGAGAACTGTTAGTCATATGTGGGTGCTGGGATGGCAGCTGCACTCGGTGTGGGTCTGTGGTTGGTATCAGGTGAACTGTTATAGTTTGCTCTCGATAGAAAAAGAACTCGACGAAGGAAACTACATACAAATGCATGCGTGTTTGAGTTCATGTGTTTACAGTGGGGATCATGACTGTGCGTACAAAGAAGGGTTAAGAAGATTGCTGAAGGGAGTATTTTTAATGAGCGTGTGTGCGCTTCTCAGTGGCCCAGATTAACTTGTTGACCAACTGTAAATGTTATGTAAGCGTAACATCTGGACATGTTGACCACATAGGGTGAGTAAGAGGCTAAAGGACAGCTTTACGTGTTCAGTATGCGCCAGAGCTTTAGCTCACTGTGCTGGGTTAAAACTGCAGCATTTTTTCTAGAAAAGCAATCTTGTTTTGCAATAGTTCTGTTTTTTCCATTCAGCTTGACTTCTGCTAATGATAGTTCTATCTTAAAGCTGCATTAAAGATGCAGTATGTAAGAATTGGCGTCTTGTCGAATTCATACTCAAAACAAATGAGGAACAGGGACTCACCAGAGTAACAGCTAACTGCTGCTTGCTGTAGCCACCATTAGCTAGTTAGCTCAGTTAGCTGTGCAGCTAGCAGTCCCGAATCCAAGCTGGAAGCACCGGGAAAGTCCTAGAACAGGAGCTTTGTAACAAGATGGACCAGGGCTAACTGGTTAGCATACTGACTCTGCAACACAGAATTTTTAAATGCTTTCAACTAAAATTCTTGTTGTACATGTTGCACCTTTTTACGCAATATTTGACCATTAGGGGGCAGAAAGACAAAATAAAGGCTCAGAAACACAGGTGACCAATGCATGGAGTTGCTTTGGCTTACATTTCAGCAAATATTTCCTTCTTACGCAATCCAGCAGACACAAAAACGCATGGTCATCTTACTTTAGTTGAATTTCTAGCCACCCGAAAAATTAAATTTAGTGTTCACTGTCACTTTGACCCCTTTTTGGGTTGTGACATCCTGAGAAACCTTGTCCACAACTCTTAGTTTGCTAAATGCTTCTTCACCAGCCACTGGTCTCCTTCGAATCTGTGCTTTATTCATGAATCCAACTTGAATCTTTGAATACTTTTTCATGCTGGGTAGATTGTGTTCCGTCTGCTTCTTTATTGGAGGGCTAGTAAGAGCTGCTAGCGAAAAACCCCTGAGCTACAAGGTAAGGGACACTGCATCAGAAAAGGACAAACCTGAGGTGATTATTTTCCCCATGCCGACGGTTCTTTCAACCTTTCTCCCTTTTATCTCCTCGTCCCTGTCCGTCTGTCTTGTCAGCAGTTGCCATGGCGTTGATTTGTGGTTATTATGGGGTATTAGGGTGTGAGTTGTCCCGCTAACCGTGTCATCCAGAGGGATTGGACAAGGGGTTAGGAGAGTGTGTTTGCAGGGGTTTCAGAGGACTTTGTGTGTCAGGGAGGATTTAGACTGACATTTGGTGTGGGGTGTTTAATGCTGCCTGACTGTGTGTGTGTGTGTGTGTGTGTGTGTGTGTGTGTGTGTGTGTGTGTGTGTGTGTGAGTGAGTGTGTGAGAGAGAGAGAGAGAGAGAGAGAGAGAGAGAGAGAGAGAGAGAGAGAGAGCTTTTGAAAATGGTATTTGATTTTGAAATGTGCTTTAGAATTACATGCCGTGTGTCTCGTCTTACCTCTCCTGATATGTCAGGCTTTTGTCCAGACCTCTGGTTTACACACATGACCAGCAGAGCGTGGTTCAGATCAACAGCTAACCAACTGAAGATCCCCTAAACCCTCGTGCCAGCTCTCCTCGATGTATGGCTGTCCCTCAGGGTCAAGTGGCTTAGGGTTTGGTGAATGTCTGCAGTGGCACGAGGAATCTGCTCAGCTGTATCAGGCGTGGGATGTGTTTTATAGATGGTGGAAACAGTCAACAGTCACGCTGACGTCATCAAACACAAATGACGTACTGTGCATTCAAACCCAAATTCCCAAATTTTGGTAAAAATGGAAATTCATTATCTTTCATTTAAAGCAAAAAATTACATTTAAAGGGCAACTACACCAATTTTACTTTAATGTGTGTTTACAGGTCAGGTGAGTACTACTGCTCATGTTAAAAAAAAAAAAAGTAGTGTAAAGCCTTTTGTGGCCCCAGAGGAAGCTGCATGTAATCTGACACATTGCCTCCGGCGATGTCACTTAACAGTATGTTGTTGTTGCATGTTTTATGCCAGACCAGTGGACTGCTCTCCAGAACCTGGTGCCTACATTACCCATACATTACATTACATGCAGCTTCCTCTGGAGCCACTAAAGGCTTTACACTTTAGTTACTCTCACCCTCTATATCTCTCTATTTCTTGTTTGCATTTCACTACTAGAAATGTAGTCTGTTAGACGTGTATTTTTTTATATATATATATATAAAGTAAATATATTAAATGCCACCGTGACTCAATATCTGGCCCGTTAATATCATCATCATATCATCAGACAACTTGAAATATCAGAGAAAAGAACATAATGTTTCCATCCGCTTTTAGCATCACTGCCTCAAGCTAAACCCATAAGGACTCTGTGTGCCTCATGTTCGCTACAGGATCTGTGCAACATATTTTCTGTAGTAAACATCGTTGGGGGCAGGGGGGGTGATTGGGGTCTCAGTGCACTGTGAAGTGAGGAAGTTCATCTGTAGGAGCAGGCGGTGTAATTGTCAGAAAAATTCCCGTGCAGCCAGGTCAGGTAGGGAAGCGAAAAAAAAGATGTTCTTGCACGGGCCTCAACATTGTGTCCGTACATTTGTGTGTGCACCCCCACACGACACACTAGACTTTACACCATCAAAACTCACTGACCTTTATGAATACTGCAGCAGGGATTTGGAGCAAAGCTAACACACACCAGCACACACACACTCACTTTCTCTCTTGCCACCTCATCATCTCTTTATTACTTTTCGCCTTTTTTTCCCCCTCCTCCACCTCCTCCCCTCTCTCCTATCCCGATCTCTTCTTTTTTTACCCTCTATTTCCTTCCTCATTTCCCCCACCTTTATCCTTTCCTGCTCTCCCCATAAACTCACTATTCTTAGATGGTAATTTCTCTCCTTCCTCCTTCCTCCTCCTCCTGCCTCTCCATCCCCAACAACTCTCTCCGCTATCTTCTCTTTCTCTCGTCGCCTCGCCTTGACATAATCTCCGCTGCCCTCTTTCTCCTCACCTCTCTGCTTCTCTCTCTCTATCCTCTCTGCAACTCTTTCCTCTCCATCCTCTCTGACTGTACCATATTTGTTTTTTCTGGGTACGGTAAGCTTGTTAGCAGCAGGGGGTATGGCTTAGCTGGCAGCTGAGGGGCCAAGAAAAGCCAGAGGATTTAAGGGCATGGTCTGAGATTGGGGTAAAAAAAAAAAAAAGGTGCTAAGGGATGTTTTATTACGTCCAAAAAGCCCCAACCACACACGCATAGACGCAGAGGGGGTCCATTTAGATTTATGCATAGACTAAGATTTTATTTCTTCGCGGATGAAAAGCATCTGAAACTGAAATTTTCAATCTAGCAACATTAAAAATCCCTCACAAATGAATTCTTTAAAAGCGTCTCCTCGAGCTGGATTCTTGCACATGCACCGTGGAAAGAGAAGTGGATTTCTCCCAGACAGACGGGGTTTTATCAGAACTCTCCAGGCCACCAAGGGGAAGGGGGGAGTTTTGCACGGTGTGTCATGGATGGATGGATGGATAAAAGGAAAGAGAGGAGAGAGAGAGAGGGTGGGGGATAGAAACAGGCCTGCGGTTGCGTGAGGAGATGGGGCATGGGGCCGGGTAAATGGGGGATCATTTTTGCCCTGGGCTCATGGGGCCCCTTATCCAGCTGTGGATTAGACATGCATATGTGTGTGCGTGTGTGTGTGTATGTGTGTGTGAACCAGGCCATACACGCGTTTACATGTGTGCGTTTTATGCTCGCGTGCCACACGCTCCATGCCCTGCTTCATGCTTGATTTGTGTTTGTACAAAAAAAGATGCGATAATGACATCTTGCCTCAGAATTGCTCGGTGTTTGTGTGTTTTGTGTGTGTGTGTGTATCATCAAAACACACTTGGGTTGAATGTCTCGGCCCCCAGTCGTACATCCAAAGCGCTTTAGCTGAGGCAGGGGAAGAGGAGAGGGGATGGAGGGAGGCTGCAGAGACGGGGTGGAGGTGTGGGTCAGGGAGGAGGACGGATTGGCATTTCAATATCCTGAGAGGATTACCGACCGGGCTTTAGATGGCTGGTCCCCACGGAGTTACATGCGCCTGAGAGATGGACGCATAAAGGGAGGAGAGGAGAGAGGGATGAATATAGAATGGGAGGGATGGGGAGAGGTGAGCGGTGTAGCATTGTGAGCAGGATGCCTTGTGGGTGTAGAGGAAGAGGCATGGGGTGAAGAGCAAAAAGCGAGAATACACACATTGCTTCAAAATGGCGCGCACGCAGGAGAAACTTTTTCAGTCTGAAGCGTGCAGAGCTATCTGGCGCTTTAAACAAGCGGCTCGGAAAACTGCATAGGGAACGGGTTTACAAGTTCTTGTGCGTGGATAAAAGGGCGGGGATGAGAGGAGGGTAGGAAGGTCTCGAGATGAAAAGGAAGAAGTAGAAGTGGAACATGAGGCAAAGACGACTCAGCGCAAGCGAGGAAAAGTGAGATGAGCGGCGCAGTGTATATAGTTTAACATACAGGAGTTAGGGGAAGCAGAAGTTGGAGGAAATGTGGTAGAATTCTGGTGGAAAAATCTCACAGATCATTTCCTCAAGAAAAAGTGTGAAATGACTCTATTACTTCAGTCTGGTAAAGGTCCCGCAAGCAGACTGTGCTTAAAAAGCACAGTCTGCTAAATGTTCTCAAAAATTAACTAAAGCCCTGATTCTATTATTATATTATATTATATATTATATTTATTATCATTAATGGAGTAGAAAAGGAGAAAAAGTTCTCGGGGGCAAAAATATGTATTCATTTTTTGGGAAAATTCTCACGTTTGTTTTTTGTGAAATATCGCTGAGGTGTAACGCTTTGGGCCTCGAGCAGTTACTTACATTAAATCGTCTGAGAACGTTAGAGGGGGAATCTCTCTGTTTTTGGAATTATGACAAGCTTACAGGCATCGGAAACAATGACAACGAGCCAAAAAAGGTTCGGATCTTGAACAACGCCTTGTATTTTGTAAGCTTATTAAATGTAGCTTTCAGTGGCAACCAGGATCAAGGAAAAAAACCCTCAAAATTACTAAATAAGTAATGTCGACTAATAGTTTTAAGTTGTTAAAACTTTTATCTCATACAACTTAAATGTAATAGTCTGCATAGCATTACTTGATAATTCTGAGTTAATCTGTTCCTGACTTTTAAAGTTTACAGTGTAGGGTTTGGGCCTGGCCCGGGTTAGGGTTTGGATAAGACTCGTAGGGTTAGGGGTTAGGAAATAAATTAAAGTCCATGTAAAGTCCCCAAAAGTGACAAAAAGTCTGTGTGTGCCAATTGAATAAAAAGGGGCGTGGCAATGGAAGGGGCCTATAACAACAAGCCGCTTCACCTCTGAACACATTAACGTAACATGACCAAACTTATATAACTGGCTGGTTTATCATTTCCTGTAATGTCAGTGGAATATCACATGTTTGAATGATGAAAAGAAAGGAGTGTAAACAGAGTGATGAAGTTGATGTAGCACCTCTCATGATTTCCTCGGAGCTCAGGCTTTCTCTGTCCACGTTCCACTTTGACCGGTTGAATATTTATAAGTCTGAATTAACTCTGGATCACACCGCCACTCAATCATCATGACAGGAAAAAAAAAAAAGTCAGGTAATGCTTGTTTGTTTTCTCTGCCTCCGCTGATTGAGCGCTCGTCTGCTTCTCTGTCGTTTAGTTTCCAGTAGCCTTTTTCTTTTTTTTCTTCCTCCACTTTCACACCTCTCCGTCGTCTCTCCCCTCTCATCCCCGCCTCCAGCCCTCCGCATGGAGGCGTTTGGATCCTTTTTGCCTCCTTAATTAGAAGTGATGGGGAAGGTGAGGCTTCAGCGGGCACCAAATGAATAGAGTCATCAAGCTACTTTTCAGGACTATAGCCCAGCCACTTAAGACACTTTTTCACCCTGTGATGGGAATTTTAATTGCCTACCTCTTGGCTTATAATTGGAGTCTATGAAGAGGCGCTCTCAGGGTCTTTAGTATGTGTGCTCTGTATGTGGATTTTACAGGCTGTTTCTTGTTGTACGGGGAATTGTAGTGGAACAAAAACAAAGCTTGCAGGTAGTTGATGACACGCTCACAATGTTATCCTCATAATCAGAGTATTGTAGAAGGCTTGAGGGCTGTCTTTGATGCAAACCCCTCTCAGGAGGGGAGAGAAACGGGTGAGAACACAAACTCAAAACGTCGCAAAGAAAAGTTCAAACTTCAAAATCGCTCTCTCATTTCCTCCGCCTAATGCCTTCTGAGGTCTCGTTCGTGCCTCCGTCGAGCGAGACGGGCTGTTGTTTGCGTGTGCGTGCCATCTTCGTTTTTTTTTTTTTTTTTTGTGGGGTGCGTTGCTGGAGGCGAGGGGAGGTTGGCGGCATCCTGCTGCGCCAGAGAGAGAGAGAAGAGATGCAGCTGTCTGTCTGAATGACAGCAGGCTCTGATACAACAGTAGGTGGGAGACAGACAGTTCAGCTCATCAGACCAGCGATGCACACACACACACAGATACATCTCATCATTCACTCAACGCTTTTACATCATTTTCAAACATATATACAGTACATTTTAGTATTTACAGTTCTTAATTTTTTATATCTGCAGTCCTTCTGATGTTCTCCCAGTGATGAAATGTAACTGAATAAATAACTATTTTACTCTTTTGTACTTGCATGTCCATGTCAAGCCATTTTGTCTTCTCCTTAGAGTAGATGTATTTCTCGTGTTGTGAGGGTTAAGAATTACCTGATTAAAAAATGCTGTCAGTAACCCAATGCAAGTATCACAATAATAAAGTAAATTCTATCATTATCTCTATTATCTGATCGAAAGTCAGGTGAAGTTCTGTAGTTCACCAAACATTTCTGGAGCTTCACAGCAAAACAGCGCTGCAGCGTTCTCCTAGACGACTGAAGAGGATGGGGCCTATTTTAAAATGTTAAGAAAACAATGGAATAGAGCATAAAGTGGCTAGTACAGCTCGTCCAATGCAATCAAAGTCTCAAAAGATGCTATGTACACTGGCAACATACCATTTTATAGCAGCTACAGTGAAGATTTCTGCTTTAAAAGTTGTAAATAATGTCTTTTGAAAGTCAATTTTGGATCTCTGGGCTATTGAGACTTGGATCATGCCGGACGAGCTGCATGGAGGGATGTTTTGTGGACTGCAAACTTCATTGGCTTTCCATCAGCATGGGGGGGAGCAGATCATGACTGAATTTTCCTTTTTGTGAGAACTTATCCTTAAAGTAAAACATCTAAACACTCCCTCCAGCACTGTATTCTCCAAACCTAAAATACACTTTATAAGATCACCTCCTCTCTCCACATGTTTGGCTCGCACTTGCCTTGAATTTGCACTTTGTGTCAGTAGCACCTGAAAGAGGATGTAGAGATGTGAGCGTACGTGTGAACGCGTTTGCTCTCCTTGCAAGTCTGCCGGGGCAGATAGAGTGTTTTCCTCACCTTCTTAGCCAATCCCCTGCAGCAGGATTGGGTCAGCCACTCTGTGTGTGTGCATGTGTTTCTGTGAATGTGTGTGTGTGGCTGTTGTTTTTATTTGTTTGAGGCTTCAGGCTGAGGCTGTCTGGCTTGACGGACATGTCGTGATCAGACCATGCCTCTGCCTTTAGGCTAAAGCACACTGGGCCTGGAGAGTGTTCTGAGTCAGTCAGTGTGCAGCTGTCAAGAGCAGTTTAAGCAAGTAGGGCCAAGTCGTTCTCCCCTGATGGGGTTGTGGGATGCCAGATTTGACAGATTTCTTGGCCGAGCCAACAGGTTAAAGGTGGTTTTCGGCATATAGCAGGTACTTTGTCTTAAAATCATCCTCTAATCTGACCCGACAAAGATCCCTTATGCCAACTCATTATCTGCATGCATGTGCAGAAATGTTTCACATCTTCATTGTTAGCTCATATTCAGGACCTGGTGTTTTTTGCACAGCTGGATTATGTTGATCAGGCCCTTTTGAATGTATCATACAGACGGAGACTCTTTGTCCCTCTTGCTCATTCGCTCGCTGTTCTGTGCTTTCTCTCGCACACCCACCTGCTGACTGACACATTTAATCATTCCATCACTGAGACGCTCCTCTCTCTCACACACTTACAGACACACACACACACATGCACACAGCGAGGTGGATCAATCCCTGCAACATATAATCTTGTAGTTTAGATGGAAATGTGTCCTACTGAGGTGTCTTCCCCGCACCATTCCTCCCTCTAACAGACAAAAACATCAAAATTTGTCTTTGTGTTGCACTTAGACAAGACTCCAAACATCTCACCTCCCATTTTCTTGCTTTACTGACATGAATGGTAATAGCCCCAGATAGTACCAGTCTCTGACAGCATCTGGTCACCTCGCCTCTGAAGCAGGATCCCGAATAATATCATTTTCCCTGTTGCTCTTTCTTACAGTACGTTTCTACTTTGGTTATTTGCTGCGGAGCAGAATAATTGTGTGTATGGATGTGTATTTGGGACGAGGCGTCCAGGTGGCTGGATGCTGATAGGGCAGATTAGACTGAGTGGTGAGCGGGGACGGGTTGCCAGATAGCGCCCCGCTGCTGAGGCGGGCTGATAGCCGCAGATTAAAACAGCAAGACTCGCTGCGAGATAGTGAGACCTGGGTGGGGGTAGCTGCTCTTCTGTACAACATCATTAGATTAGGATGCAATCACATGCATGCACATATAACCACCCGGTGCACGGCGGAATAAAGATGTGGAGCATTTGAACAGAATAGTTTTGAATTGATGAAAGTGCAAACCTACTTCACTCATTGGTTTGAGGACTACTGTTTGAAGCCTCGAGTTTGGCGTTACGGCTGTCGCCATCTTGTTTTTTTGGAGCCAGAAGTGACCATATTTGGACAAGAGGGTGGAGCTGGATTGAACCTTGACCCCAGATCACAGGTGGAGTCACAAAGGGCAGAAAGGGCCTCAGCTCAACCCAGTTTAGCAGCCTGAGAGTGAACACGGCCAGACCTCCGAGACCGGCGGAGATCAGTGTTGACGGCAGGTGATACAGAACAGAGGTGATTTACAGCAATTCCGATCAGGACAAGGGCAACAAAAGCCATAATCTTACTCTATGAATTGAGGCTTTATGTTGAACAAACCAGAGATGATTGTGGAAAGACAAACCAAGACTGTTTTGGTGAGTTTTATTTAGTTTAAGTCAAGTTTGAATGAAATGTGTTTTACAATGAGTTAACGAGGCAATTAAGCTAATCTCCGTTCGGTGAAAGAGAGAAACTTCCATTCAGACGGTGAAAAGAGATGTAAGAGTAACGTCTTTCTTGACATTTTGTGAGTTTATTTAGCTCATTTATGAGACTAAAAGCTCTCCTTTAAGGCACTTCTGCACTGGATTCACTTTTCAGGCCCGGAGGCTACATCTATAATTTGTCAGTTCGCTATGTCTTTATTAATTCAATCTAAGTAGTGAATAATGAATTTGAAATGTTTAAAGATGTTTATGTGCGTAGGCTTACTTTAGTCAGCCACGTTAGAGCTTATTTAGATCTCACAGTGATACGCTTCACTTGTGTTGTGTCATTCTTTTAAATTTAAATTAGGGATTTACGCAAGATTTCTTTTCATTCTTAGTGATCTCGTTGCAACAGCTCGATGTAACTCTTCAATATCCCACCTTTTTTTTTTTCTTGCATCAAAGAGCTGCTGAAAATCTCTTCCACTTCTGTGCTTTTAGTGGAGTCAGTACAAGGAATGCATTGCTTTAAATTTACCCTCTGAGGAGATGCTACAGGGTTCCTCCGCACAAATGATGAATGTGTGCATCAGTGAATCTGGCTTCAGATAGTCAAATGTCTGTCAGCGGGATATTTCAAGAGTGAAGTCCAAAACATGATTCATTCACTGCTTTTTGCATTGATGAAAAGTTTAGTTTGTAGACTCGTGTCATGGTAAAGTTAGAGACAGTGAAAACGCACGGAAAACCACACAACTACTTGGCCGTTTCAAACTTTGATGACTTTATTAAAGTAGCGCTTGTGCAAATGCACGCTCCACTGGGATTTTGGAACCGCTGAGAGAAATGCTCGTGGCAGTAGGTGTATAAAAAGCCCCAGGGACAGCCAAACCAAAAGAAATGTAATGTTCCCACTCGTCTGCTGTCAGTCACATAAATCGATGTACTTCACTTTCAGTTTAACCCCGGGTAGAAGCCTGTGGTGCTGTGCCCAGAGGGAACGACGCTCTGGCTTCCCATTAACCCTTTGAATATGAACAGGCCTGACAGATACGGCTCTCTCAATCATTCCTTCCCACGACTTACAGCTACACACTCTACCATCTTGTCTCTTCGTTCCTCACACTCATGCAGTCACTCACTCTTTAATATGCGTGGGCACACAGGAGCGCGTAAAGTTCCACACGTGGCGGAGACGGCGAGAAGTAGAACAATGAAACCCCCTCCTGACAAGATGGATGTCATCTCAGCAGAGGCACAAACAGGCCTGCAGGGAACAGCAGATTCCCCTGAGAGCAGGGATGGAGACGGAGCTGGGCTGGGGAAGTGAGAGAGATAAGGAGATCGAGAGACATTGAGGGAGAGAGAGAGAGAGGGAGAGTTTCCAGAGAAAGAGGAGGAAAGTAAGAACGACTGCGAGATGTTCAGCCGTCGGCCCTGGGGAGAGCAGCTCCTCTGCCTGTCTCCTTTGATAACGACACACAGATGCCAGTTGCACCTTAGCTGCCTCTGTACACATGGATGCAAGAGCCTACAGCGGCAGCTGCCATTTTGTGCCAAAGCCTATTCATAGATCTACCTGCCATGGAGACCAGAGCGTAGAGCCTGCCACATAACCTCCAGTGTGTGTCTGCAGAACTGGGTATGGAGGGTCTGAACAGTGCTGAACAGTCATAGATGATATATGAATGATCTCCAATCATCCCAGAAATCAAAACAACACAAAAGTGAGACTGAACTTTTATAAAACATTGAAATTACCAGTGGCGTCATGAAAAATCGAATTTTTATCTCATATTTTTTCTTTCAACCTAAAAGAAGTTACTGGTTATGCCAGCTTAAAAAAAGTTTTTACTTATTCAAATAACATGAAAAGCATCCGAACTTTCACTTTGTTGTCTGGAGCTGTATGAAATGTTCCCACAGTTTCAACAAAAACTGAGTCAAAATCAGAATCTATAAAACCTAAATGTGTGCCTCCTGTTTGCCATCTTTTACACTTCCTCAAAGCCCAGTGTTTTCGCTCTCATCATAGCGTCCCTTTGAAGTGTATAGACCATTATCCGTATCAGTGATTGGTATGTGTACAGCAAAGCTTTCATGCTGGATCTTATCAGGAGCCGTATATCTTGGTGACGAGTGCCTATCAGTGTGTCTGCTATGTGATTTTGGCTTTATGATGAGGCTTTGAAATCATCTGCCGTGTACTTCCACGGCGGAGCCCGAGAGGCTTATTGCCCACAAGGCCATCACCTCTTCTATATTACTTGCACTCAGCATCGATTTCTTCCTCTCAAATGCAGCACCAAAGCCAACACTGCCAACTGGTTGTTGCCGTGTATACTCTTGTGCGTAAGTGTGCATGTCTATTGAAGTGGTGGCTGTGCAGTATATGCACTTATGTTTGTATAAGCAGAGAAAGAGGGAATGTAAAAATATGAACAGAAGTGTCTACAGGATATAAAATCTTTCTTAGATCATGAATGCTGAAGTTTCTTTACAATTCTGTGGTCTGTTAATCAAGTGTCTGAACTACACTGCAGACTGGAGCCTCTGTTAACAGTGACAAACAAGCAGATCCTCATTAAACACACTCTTCTCCTCTATGAAACATCTGTACCCTTACTGCGCTGGGTTATTATAAACTATGACACTGTTTATCCCGGGAATTAACACGTGTGATCTTTGGTGACAGCTCGACAGTTCACACCTGGCATTAGGTGTCTAGAGTGACCACCTGTGGTCACATCTGACGTCAGACACAATGTTTTTTGCACAAAGAAGGAAAGAACTTAATGTATGACATATGCCGAATTTACAAGAAGGCCCAAATGATTAAGAATTTGTCGTAGACAGTGTTTCAGAAAGTTTTTAAAGTTTGTCCGAACTCAGCTGCTCACAAAATTGAGCGATTTTATAAGGGAGTCTGGCGAAGTTCTCTCCCTCGACATCTCCTAGCTGTTGTTGACTGCAGTTGCTGCTTTGCTGGTGCTGTGCTGCAAAACATTCTCAAATTGTTGTAAATTATTTTTAATAATTAAATATATATTATCCTGGCCATTCGAATTAATACAAAAAACATGAATGAAACGCAGCATTCACAATGTCGTCATTATATATACCGATCCCTCAGCACCTCCAACTGTGGCTGACTTCCCACATCCCTGGCTTGTCTGCCACAGAAGTCCCAGCCCACTTCTTTTCATCTGCACAGGTGGAAACACCACCTTAACCAGTGTATCACATTTATATTTGAGCCTTCAGGTGATTGTGATGTGTGTGTGTGTGTGTGTGTGTGTGTGTCTGTTGATAGAGAGCTCGTGCCCACCTGTTTTTCTTATGTGTCAGATTGAGCCGTGTGATCTGGGGTTTGGAGGCAGGCACCGGTCCTATGCATAATTCAGCACACAAGGAAGGAAAGAATAGCAAGCAATAGCCTGCAGTTGTAGGTGGGGAGAACAGGTTGACACTGAAGTTTCTCTTTGCGTTTCGGTTTCAGAGACTCGGAGGGAGGAGAGAGTGTCTGTTAGCGCTTCCTTTGACTCTTAACTAGCATCAGACTACCCAGCGCTGTTTTCTCTTTTCATTTTCTCAATTTCTTTAATGTTCGTCCTTTACCAGCTGCAGACTCATCTGTGCACTTTCATATCTTACTCTTTTTTTTCGCCCTGCTTTACATTTACCATGAGAGAAATTCCTTTTTTTTTCCCAACAGCGAGGCTGCATCCTTTTTTTTCCTCTACACTATATGATAAATTCCTGTGGAGATAAAGTCATTTCTCTCTGAGTGTTTATTTACAGTCCCGTAAACTCTTAATTAGCGTTTTCCTTCTCCTTTAGTGCCTTTCTTCTCTCCAACCACCCTCTGCTGTGCCGCTCACTGTTTATGTCTTAAGTTGCATTTAGAAATCTGAAGATATACCCTCCAATGACTTGATGCCTCATAGCCAACTGTGCATACTTTCAAAATGCCACTAATTGGCCTGATTAAAGTTTTCTGAACGCTTTGAATGTTTAAGTAACTTTATGTTTTTTGAGTCTTTTTCATATTTGAGTTGATTGGGTGTGTTTTATACATAGACTACTTTTGGGGACCAATTCCAGACCTGTAATTTGGGGACCGCTTGGGACAAAAACTGTGCCCCCAGTTGGGAAAAAGGCTGATTGGTGGGTCAGTGGTTAAAATTAGGGTTAGGAAAAGGTTTTAGGGTTTAGCAGACACACACAAGTCAACATGTGTTTTGGGTTTAATTGATTACTACATGTGTTTTAAATACACAATGACAGCTAACTGCAAAAGCTAAGTGTCACTGGTGAGGTGCCCTCTCTTCACTACAAATATGTCAGGACTGTATGTCTACATACTGGTGCCCCCCATGCATACATGTGGTGCCCTTTTTATTTTTTCCCCCCTGCCCCTCAAACATCCTGAGTCCGCCACTGCTCATTTTTTATATTTTTTAACAAAAATGTAATGTTAAATTGTGAACTTGCTTGCTAGATTTCCCTTTACGGATTGGAACTAGCATTTTTTAAACTTTTTGGAAAATAAAAATCTGAATAATATATTTTTTTTAATTAAAGACAGAGCCACCTCCATGCCTTCTCCACTCAGCTTGGTTTTTGGCAGTCATACAATGCAATGATGAGTTCGGCGCTCCTTGGTGAACACACACACAAACAAACACATACAGATACAAACCCACCTCTATGCCTCTATGATACAAAAATCCACACAAGGAGTCACTATGAATAATGGATAAATACCTGTGTTTTCATAGACATCAAAAGACAGACAGATGGAGGTGGACAGTGAGAGAGAGAGGGAGATACTCACACAAATCGAATGTGTCTTTGATCCGCTGCCTAAAAATGACTGTAATATCCTGCTGTTTGAGAGGAGGCCTGAAGGAGCTGCACGGATGTGTGTTAGTGCGCCTGTCTGCGGAGTGTTTTATGTGTTCATGTAGTTTTTTTCTCATGTGTGAGTGACAGGCAGAACATATTCATTAGTGTGGCCGTTTCCGCGGAGGAATGCGATGAATTGATGGTTAGCGGTCGGGGGGAAGAGAGGAGCAGGAAGTGCGTAGAGCAAGAAATGGGAGCAGTTCAACTGATGAGGGAGGTTGAGAAGGGATAGAATCAACACAGATGAGAAACTGCAAGATGAGGATTCGTGTGCCAGAGAAAATCCTGAGGATCAAGTCTTTTTTGAAGGGAAGTTGGTAGCGAAAGGCGTTTAACTAAGTGAAAACAGCAATAATTATCATCCAGTACATAAAAGATGACAGAAAACACCCTCCAGCTCCCGTACCAAACCTAACCCTAATGGCCTAAATGACTCAGCTCCTCCCAAGCATAAAGGCCTTTTGACTAAACTAACTGCACCCCTTTATTTCTTTTAGTAGTTTTGAGTGACAACCCACTTTGCTGCTTCATTATACAAGGCATAATTAGCACTTAAGCAAGAGTGGGTGGTGCTTGCTGATTATCATACTATGTGCCGCCTGTCATATGTTGACAGAGAAACAAAAGAACTGGTCTTTCCTCAGTAATGAAATTGTTTGCGTAGCGAGCCATCGCGCGCTGCATCTAAATTGGGAAACGCTTCGTTCAGATAATTCATCTTCGGTTCTCTATGGTGATCAATACGTGATGAAATATGTGTCAGGATCATTTTCACCGCGGCCCGTTTAGATTGAGTTAGAAAGAAGTTCTGAGGTCCGTTTAATTGAGAGACTCGGAGAGGAGGGGAGAAGGGGAGCTCAGATTAAGAGCGTCTCCATCCGTTAGTCTCGTGTCGATACAGACTTGTCAGTCAATCCATATCTGTATTGATCTATTGTCAGTCCCCAGTGTACCAGCCCAGACACTAGCTCAATGCCACACACACACACACACACACACACACACACACACACACACACACACACACACACACACACACACACACACACACACACACACACACACACACACACATTCAGACAGAGAAACGTACTCAGTGTTAGTCCATACATGGAGTGCGATGAAGTTGTCTGCTCCGACGCGTCTCATTTCTTAAAAGACTTTGTATTTATATCATTGCATTATTGCAAAATTCCTCCTTATGAGAGAATTCAGTTGTTCCTACCTTGACCTTTGCCTGCACAGTCCAACTTTGTGTAAAAAACTGGAGATGCAGGAGAGTACAGACATTTCTGATATCCTTGAGAAAACTCCTCAGGCTACTGTGTTTATATTGAATGAGACTGGAGACCCCAAACTCATCTCTCTTCTTCCTCTCCCTTTTGATTCCTCCCCTTTCTCCCTATTTGTAGCACCATCACTGATCAGTGAGCTGCGAGCAGAGAAGATCGAGCAGAAGAGCATAACCTTGGTGTGGAGGGAGCCCTCGTACCCGAACAGCAGCCGCACTGAATATGAAGTCAAATACTATGAGAAGGTAAGGCCCACTGTTACATCACAACCTGTCCACATCAGTGCTTTTCACTTCTGTATGTGTCCATTAATCTTTATCATGGATCAACACTGACAGTAAAGTCTCACCCAGGGACTAGGACCCCAAGTTCCCTTAATTGATTGACTTCTGCCCTCCATGCTCAGATTATGAATAATGAATAATACGTAACTAGGGATCCTACATATTGAGACACCATTTTCTACCTCCCACAAAAGAATCTGTGTAATTTTTTAATAACAAATATATATTTTTTATATCGTTTTGCAGAAACATTGGGCCAAATTTAACCTTATTTGCCTGCAGGCCTCACTTTAGACAGCCCTGCTTTAGCAGTGCTGCACACTGTTGACATTGTATGGGAGCTGAAGTGAGGCATGGCACTCGAATGTCACATCCTTTGGATTTTCCTGGAAAAACTGTTGTCTTGAACTTGAACATACGGTTCAAAATTCATGGCATTTTAGTGCATTTTCAAGAGCCAATTATTTTGAACCCTGAGTCCATATTGGCCACATTTTCTCATGCTTTTATGGTTATGGTTATGCTTCTATAACCGCTGTAATTTCATCGGCCCTATCCCTCCCATTTAACATAACACTTAGTCAGATTGTGGCCGCCCCGTCAACACTCATAGTCTTCACAGTAAATCTGTCATGCATGTTAACCACAGCTGTCACGCTTACGCCTCTCCGTTTTCATACGCTACATTTTCTGGCAAGGCCAGGTCTTTGTATTTGGCTGTGTCACACTCTCACCCATTTTCACACCTCCTCCTCTTCTCTATGCTTCACCATATTTAATAAAGCCCTCGCTTCTCACCGCTATACTCAGACATCTTTAGGAAAAAAGGAGGGGAAGATTTAGAGCGGTGATGGGAAAGGAAAGAATTGGGCGGTATTTATGATTTACGCATTTTGAAAGAATAAGATGCCTGCGTGATAACCGAGGGAAAGAAAAGGTTACAGAGTGTATTACGGACAGATGAGGGGAAAATGACTCGGTGGATAGATGCTCGTAAGAGCACAGTAATAGGAAAAAACTGAACGTAGGTGCTTTGTGAGAAGAGCATAGGGAGGCGGATGAATGGAGGGATTGCAAGGGATGAATGGAGAATAACTGAGATTGAGACAGGGACATTGTTGACAGGCCATGAAATGAAAGACCGACTACACTGCAGCAAAGAGCCTATTAAAGCATAAAATATGGCTCTGTCAGTGAAGGGACTTTTTCTTCCATCTTTTTTTATTATCAACTTGCAGCATTACAGTATTGGCCCACAGTGTGCTTATGATATTTCCAAAATCACTTAATTATCATTTGATATGACTATAATGTATGAGGTATCAATTTAATATGGATCATAACAAGTAACACATTGTTGACGACAATAATGGCTCCCACTGGTGATGACTAACAATGAAAAATCACTGTTTATTCATAAATTAAAATTACAAAGTGCCATCTCTGACTCTGTTGTTATTTTTCTCCCACTCATCTTTTCTGAGAACTTCTCCTCCCCGTCCCTCTCCACCCTCCTCTGTTCTCTTCACCATGTCACATACTATATTAGCTCACTCCACAGGAGTCACTCATTATACAGTAGCTGCCATTCTCAGTTAATCTCTCTTTATTTCACTCTGCCTGTGTCCCCTCCTCTGACTCTCTGCTTTCTTTGTCCCCTTTTCGAACAATGCTCTTCTTGGACGTACATTAAAAAGCAATAACGATCATGCATGCCATTCCGAATCCTCATTACACTCACGTCTGCCTGCTCTACCTCATTTTACCCCTGCACGTAAATCAGACTGATCGCCAAAGCTCTCGTACACATCATCCCCGCTCGCAGTAATCTTATTGACGTGCAGAGGCATGACGTGCAAAGACACAATAAGGACTGCTAGTTGAAGCGAGGCGGAGATGGGACACGGATTGCACCGAACGGGCCTAAAACAAACATATCAGACAACAAGCGGAGCAATTATATTAATGTGTGTCACCCACTCGCTGCCCTCATTGTGCCCACTTTTGCAAGGTGTGAGTCATTTTCACAGAGAGAAATAAATGAGCACCATTTTCTGTTTGTGTTCTAAAGACCTCTCTAATGAACAGAGTCGCTCGTCTGTAACTGTCTGGATCTTTATCATCAGTTATTTCAGAGTCGTACTCAAAGGTTGGTTAGCTTCCTTTTATGCGTTGATACGGTTGGTGGATGTAGTTTGGTCGAGAGAAAATAGTTCCTCCGTGAAACTGCTCACAACAAGATCTATGGATGATCTTTAGTAACCAGATTGTGAGTTTTTTAAATGTCTTCCGTTGGCGCTTTGAGCACCACAAGCGTGCCATGTAGTTTTATTATAGTGTGGAGAAGACAGACTGCAACTCACACTAAAACAATCTAGATGGATTAATAGTGCCCCAGTTAAGAGGGGTTCTTTGGGGTGAATATTCCCTTTAAAGAAGACCAAACTTCGCAAACTTTTTTAAAACTTTGCCTGACTTTCCGGAACACTGTGCCACTCTCTGTCGATAAATGAAACATTACCAAAGACCTTGACTTGGTTACAAAATTGTCTCGCGCATCCCTCAGCGTTACAAACTGTGCCTTGGAAATGAACAAGGCGCCTCACAAAAATGCATTCCACCTACTCGTCTCACTCCTTCCTCCCTTTGCCCTCCTGCCTCTCTGGCTTTGTTTCCTCCGTCTCTCACTTTCGCTCTCTGTCTCCGCAGGAACAAAAGGATCAGAGTTATTCTACTGTGAAGACTGCCGCCACACGGATCAGTGTCAACAACCTCAAACCTGGCACCACATATGTCTTCCTCATCCGCCCTTTCTCCACGCCGGCCCCCTCCTCACCCCTGTCCTCCTCCCCTCTCTCGTCTTCCTCCTCCTCTTCTTCCTCCGCCTCCTCGTCTTCCTCCACTTCTTCCTCCTCTTCTTCATCGTCCTCCTCTTCCTCCTCTCCGCCACCCATCGACTACGGAGCGTACAGCGCTCCCCTGGAGCTGCAGACACTTGGCGAGTGTGAGTACCCGTTTTACGCCTCCTCCCCTCTTCTCCTCACTTTCTCTTCACTCCTTTCTCTCAGCGCCGGCAGGCAGATTGGGATAGGGGGTTTGTGTAGGCACCTGGCCAGCCCACACAATGAGGCGTGCTGCTAGAGTGAGAGAGACAGAGAAGGGGATGTGACTGTGTCTGAGATTATGTGTGAAGATTTGAGATTTTACCAGTAAGCTGTGAAATGGTTCCTCTTTGTGAAAGTTGATTCCGTGTCCCTTGTGCCACCTCAGGGTCTGGTCGGGACTGTGTGTGTTTCATGCCTTGTACTCCTCACAAATCCTTTGTTTTGAACCTTTTTATTCTTCCAGGACAGGGATTTGTTGTGCTTTCGTAGTCTTACACCATTTATACAGTTGAACTCACCTGAGAGCTGCCCTGCACAACCACTATCTTCCACAGTTGGCATAAGACCAGCTTTACCAACAGATTATTTATTTATTTCCAAGTGCTTCTTTGTTTTCGCTTTAGGGTGAGAGGTCATATAGTAGTTGCACAAACTTTTTGGGACGATGCATATTCAGTTAGCTTCGTTTGCCTTGGGCGGGATCGAGTGTCAAACGAGTGATGACCCGAGATCTCACAAGGCAGCAACACAGCCGCCTCTTGCAGCCATGTACGAACCACAGAAATGCAAAAATATTTTAAACAGGAGGACCAATACATTATAATCAAGATTATGACATGTATCTGTCAAGTGAATAATGCATTAGGGAAGTATAACTAGTCATAGGTTCATTGAAAGAAAGCAGTAAGAGTCGGAAGGTCAGCTGCAATATCGAGGGGAAAGACTCTCCAGGCTTTGACACATTATAATGAATGTTCTTTGGCAAGTGTTAACAATGATAATGATGATAAGTAAAGACTAGTGCATGCTCTGCTGTGTCCCAGGACTGTAAGAAAGTATGGAGATCTGATGAGGTTCAAATTTAAATCCTGACCTCAGAAACAGCAGCCGGCAAAACAATTGTTTCCTTTAATAATTCCACAACTTTGAGCCTCAACTTTTCAATCTCCGTAGACGATGTGAAGGAATGAAGAGGGTTCAGGAGACTTGGGTGTCTCTGACTGGAGTATTTATTAAAGTTCGATCGAGGAGAATAGGCGTAAGAATCACAAGTGAGAACACTGTGTCGGGCCAGAACGATTCTTAAGGCCACTACTCTTCACTCATCTGTTCATATATATGACTTCTTATTGGGTGTTGGAATCTTATAAAGACACAATGCTTACCTTACTTATCCAAGGCTGAAAAGAGTCTGAAGCCAAGTACATTACAGTATATCTATTGGCCTTGGCTGCCCTGAACACTAAGGCAGTGTTATCAGGACAGCTGCCGTGTACTAAGCAGTCATCCTCAGTAAAGTCAGAGATGAGGTTGCTCTGAAAGAAACTGTGACATCTTAAATCTCCTTCACAATCAAAATGGGGGAAGATTTGTTAAGGAATT
The DNA here is from genome assembly GCF_040436345.1 of Pagrus major. Taxonomy (NCBI): domain Eukaryota; kingdom Metazoa; phylum Chordata; class Actinopteri; order Spariformes; family Sparidae; genus Pagrus; species Pagrus major. The sequence goes on from NC_133230.1 coordinate 13,631,152, forward strand.
TGAGATCAAGCTGAGATCGTACACAGTTACAATCATAATAATCACACTTACGTGCACTTACAATAATCAATCATGAGAGGGTAACTCCACCAATTTTTCACACGTGAAAAAAGTAGTATAAAGCCTTCTGTGGAGGCTGCATGTGGCACTCAGTGGTGTCGTTGCATTGTGGGTATTGTAGGCGCCATGTTTTGAAAAGAAGTCCACTGGTCTTGCGCCGCACTCCAGTAACACAGTTGGACTGTTTTCTGGACAGTTTAAAAACAAATGATCAAAATCGACACACATTTTTCTTCCTTTTCAAAACCTGCCACCTACATTACCCACAATGCAACTTAGCCACCGAGTGACATCACTTGAGGCAGTTTATCAGATGACATGCAGCTTCCTCTGGGGCCACAAAAGGCTATATATCACATAGTAGAAGCATAGTAGCACTCCCCAAGACCTGTAAACACACTTTAATGTGGGAAATGGGTTAAGTTACCCTTTAATGAGTGATTGTTGTAAGTGTGTGCAATCTCAACTCTGTAGCAGTAGTAGTACTGAGGTAGAGGTAGTTCGATCAAAAAGAGCATCTGTGAAGGAATTTGAGAAGTCTTTAAATCGGTTAGAAATAGGAAAAAAAGGAGATTCTACAAGCAACCTCCACCTGCTGATGAACGACTCGTAACGTGATTTAAAGCACTGGAACAGCTGCAGGTGGACATTAAGATGAGACTGTTTGGTCAATAACTGTAGTTTTGGTTTACTACTTCCATCAGTTTTAATACGGCAGGTACTAAAAGTATGTTGTGCGTTACAGAAACATATGGTGTCGTTTTATTTAGTGAAGCAGGATGGAAGTAAACAACGTTATATAGAAGGGTCAAGTGAAATATTAATAATGTAGAGGAGGGCGTGGGTTTCTAAAATAGCCTCCACTCTAACCAGCTTCCTATGAAATTAAGTCAGCCTTTAAGGTCATCGCCTTATTATTATTTCTCATCTCCTGTTCTTGTTCACACTTAATATAAAGTAATTGAGTATATGTGTGCTGCATGCCGGCATGTTAAATTGTGTTGTTATGGGGAGATGACGAGCCTGTGGTTCTTTAGCCCGGCTAATTGTCACACACACGGTTCAGGTGAGGTGTGCGTTTTTGTTCGTATGTGTAATGAGTGTTTTGTTATTTCCAGTGGCGCTGGCGTCCAGCGAACAGAGTCCAGTGGTGATCATCATCGTCGTGTCCGTGGCCGCCCTGATCATGCTGCTCTCCATGGGCGTGGGGCTGCTAATCTGGAGGAGGTAGATATGCAAACACAGACACGCATGAAATCAATCAATTCACCATCCACCATCCACTTCCTGCGACTCATTCTAAGATTTTAATAGCCTTAGCATGTTACACAAACACACACCGACATGCACATGTGTGCAAACACTCAATCGCAAAGTCAATCACGTACTCGTTCAACTGTCACACACTACTCCATCATAATCCAGATTACAGTAATCCAGTGATAGGAGGAGTCCCTGTGTGAAAGGAATGTTCAGTGACGGAGAGTGAATGACTCGAGTGACACCATAACAAGCGACACTCATCTTTTAATATGCGACATAAAGACGACAGTTTGATAATGCCGCTGTCTGTGTCACAAGCTGGCGGGGTCAAAACCTTCTTTGATCATTTTTTTGGCGAGGAGTTCATAGTTCTTTGCTAACTAATTAGCTTTCACAGAGAGGAGAGGGAGTTGTGGAATGGCAAAAAGATGAGAGGGAGGTTTAAGCTGTGTCACTTGCATAACAATTGACACATGGCGCACTCAGGCCAGTAGTTTAAAAAGAGGTCAGAACTCTTCTGTGATCTTTCTAATAGGAGTGGACAGCCCAAATGTATTATTTCCTCCTAGAGACAACTGAAGCATTTAATTTAAAGAAAATGGTCGGAGTTGAAAGCGAATATAGTGACCTAATTTTTCACCCGCAGCTCAAAATATTCAATCAAGCTACTTTCAATTGGGAGAGTTTTGTGGCGGCATGAGGAGACCGTTCAGACGGCAGCAATCAGTGTAAGAAGCCTTATTTCTTTAATTCAAAATTATAGTGGCAGCCGAGAACACTTGAGCCCAAATACTGGGTGGATTTTACAACTTAAGTGCTGGAATTGCGATAACCATCATAAAATTAGGCAAGTGGCTGAAAAAAAAACTGTGAAGCAGGATGTTTTCAAAGATAAGATTACCCAAAAATTAAAATTCAGTCGTTTACTCATTCCAGCGCTGATGGAAAGTCAGGTGAAGTTTCGTAGTCCACAAAGCTGAAGTAGATGGGGAAGAACAGTTAAATAAAATAAAATTAAATATAAAATATCAATAATGAAACAATGTTGTTGGGATGACTATTACTTTACCATACTTTTCACAAAATGACAGTGAGATTTTTGATAAATATCATCAGTAATATAGATATAATGAATAAGTGGATAAAGTCATGTCTGTTAAACTCAGAAAATAACATCACTTAACTGTAATGGAGCCTTTAAAACCAGGAAAGGCAACACCTATGCCATATGACAATATAAAGATATCCAATATCTAATACAACAGATAGTCTCATATACCGATAATGATATAATATCAATACATAGCATCATAGTTGCATCATTATGTGGCATTTAAAGGAGCACTATGTAGTTCTGGGAAAGAAACTTTAATCAGAAGAGAAAGAGAATTTTTTTTTCTGCCTAAACAAACTAAATAAACAAACTCTCTTTGTTTTCCTGACTGAATAAACAAACTGAATAAACAAACTGACCTGAAAGGACAACACAATCTCATACTGTTTACTTGTTTACTTGTACTTGTTTATATTCGGCGGACCCTGCCACCTTTCTAGCTTCAAACAGTGTTCTGCGGACCTTATTTTCCTCTGAGAACAGCTTGTTTATTCAGTTGCGGAGTTTGTATTATTACTTCATTAACATTGTAAATATTACAGTTTTGAGTTTGAATTTATTCCCCAAATCTACATTGTGCCCCGGGGCTTTGTTTTACTTTAGTCAATCAACCAACTACTCAATACATTCCTAGGGTCAATTCAGCGCCGTTATTGTCTTCCCAGGCATTGTAATGCACAGTTATTGTCTTGTTTATTGCACACTACAGTATATCTCGGCATGCTATATTATCATGTTTAATTCAGTTGAGCGGATAAAGCGAGGGGAAGATGGGTGGAGGGGATATAGTGAATTTCTGCTTTCCGTTCCAACCGCTTTGCTCTTTGACTCCTGTCCAATTCTATATTCTGCCAGCTCGCCTCACACACACCCACACGAAAACGCACACACTTGCGCAATTTACACTTTACACTCCATCACACATGTGAGCACATGAGCAAGGGAGCACATATCGACTCCCACACAGTTACACAAACATGGCCAGAAAACTATTGTGTGTGTTTTTTTTTTTTTTTTGTTGCATTTCATTTGGCTGGCGTTCAACTGACATCTATCCAGGGAGATTTTCTGATACATTGTGGGCGCGTGTGCAGTCTCTCATTCTTTGCTCCGCGCACACAAATACAAATCTGCATCGGCGCCACTTCTCAGCCTCGCAAAGTACCTTTCCACCTTTTTCCTCCTACCTGTCTAAAGAGGGGATTGTGATATAGAAACCACCAGACCGATTCAAAATACACAACAAAACACTGCAATGATGGAGTCAACCGGGTGTAGAAATGGCTTCTATTCACTCACAGCAGCGCCATACAAAATGCCGCTGTCACTCAAACATCCATAAAGGAATATATGGGGAAAAGATCTAAACGCAGACTCACATGTATGGTCCACAGCTATGTGAAGGCAACATCTGTGCAGCAGAAAAACACAGAATATGCAAAAATGTGCTCACTCTCAGTACACTGTGTTTAAATACATTGTTGCTTTGAGGGAAAGGCTGCATCATCCCTCGTGCACGGCACATTACTGAATAATAATGCTTATCTTTCTCTCCTTTATTCCCATCACTGCATTCATTGCAAGTGGTCTCCATTGTTCATCGCTGCTGGACCATTAACTTGCTCTTCATGTTTTGCATAGAGACAAAGAGCGAATGGCTTGATGCCTCAATTACCATGCTCTCGTGTTTGCAAAGTGAGCCAGCTCCCGGCTACGGCTGGAGGCTCTCCGTTACATCGATCCGCCTGATCACACAGACACATGCAAATGAGTCCCACTGCACACACATGGAGGCACGGACGCAGGCGGTCACACGCACTTAAGGCACACATTCACATATATGGAAATGCACTTACTCGATATTACGGATCAGAAGCTGTTCTGTCCCTTTAGTCCAAAACACACCAGCAGCTTACTTGTATTAGTGCATACTCCACTGTGCAGCACTGCCCTTTTTTGGGTCATATATTTGTAACAGCAAACAAGGCGAAAGGTGTTAAAGGATTAGTTCACCCAAAAATTCAGTCATTATCTACTCACCCCTATGCAGATGGAAGCTGTTTTTTTCAGTTGTTTTTTATGTTTTAAAACAAGTCCCCATCTACTATAGTTGTTCAGGAGAATGCTGCAGCACAGTTCTGCTGTGAAGCTCCACAAATGTTTTGTAGACCTGTTGACATCCCATCGTATGGGGGTGAGAAGATAATAACTGAATTTGAAGTTTTGGGTGAACTGTTCCTTTAACAACGTCCAGACCTTTAAAGGGCACTAGCATTTTAAAGATGATATTAAAACACATGGTGGACCATAACTACTGAGATTGACTCTTCAGGTTAAAAATCAAGTGATATAACACCCAAAGCATCCAGTGCAGTTTTTCATAATCATTTTTTATTGTGTGATGTCCTTCATATTATGTTTTTGTCTTGCTGAAGTACCATGTCCTGCTCTTCTGGTGCTACAGGTGTCCAATAATGTCTGTCTTACTGCTTCAGTCTCTTTTAATCGTTTTCTGCCAGGGTCTTCAGCAATACCAACATGCTTAAACTCACAAAAAATGGGCAACTGTCTCCTTTCACATCTCTGATAAATGTTTTTTCTGTTTTTATGCCTCCGCGCGGATGATAGACACAGTCTGTCCGTCCATCCGTCCGCCTGTTCGTCCGTTGGATCCATTCTTGCAAACACAATATCTCAAAAAGACCTAATTCTAGTGTTTCACGTACGACGTCACAAATGCGCCGGAAAACAGGGAAAATAAAATCAGCGTGGAGGCAAGTGACGATGTTAACACCGACTAAAGGGCGTCCTTCACTTCAACGTGTATCATAGAACTGTGCTGGAAAAGGGCTGTAAGTTAGCATGTCAAGACACTGAAGACAAAAGCCAGATGTTAGTGGGTGTTGGTGGGTATTTTGTCCAGTGTGAAATAGTCACATTACCGTGATGTACATAGAAATGACTCTGACAAATGATGTATGTCAATAAGAATAATGTGAAGAATTATGGAGGAAAACACACGAAACGCACACACACTCCCACATGCAGTCTGTTGGTGCCTGACAGAGTTTGATGGAACCAGAGTTCCAGAGCTTTGCCCAAACATCCTCCGAGAAGCCCAGGCTCGACCGGTCAGCGCGGGGATTGTTTCCCCTTCGCCGGCCACACCAGCGTGCATGTGTGTCCCTTGTGGCTGAGTGTGTGTGTGTGTGTGTGAGATAGAGTAACAAGTTATCAGGAGCAGAAGATGGAAGGGCGATCAAGAAGAAAGGAGGAATTAAAGCAGAGGGTCATTTCATAGGGCCACTGAGTCTTGGCGACACAGCGACAAAAAGCGGAATCCGAAGGGTGAAACAGGGCGAGGGAGGGACGGGCAGGCCAAGAGAAAAGGTCTCGAGCCCTGTAGTGGAGTTTCCTGCCTGTCTTGTACAGATCAGTGCTCTCGTGTCTCAGAAAGCCCCCCTACCATCAGACATAGACATCCTGCATTTTATATGTGAAAGTTGTCAGTCCAAAGGGCGCTGTATCTGTTTTGGAAATATGTTTTCATAAATTATTCATATATTTTTAAGTATAAACTTGTTAATTATTCTTAACCCAAATTCAAAAACAGTTTTTTAACCACATAAACCAGTCTTACCGATGCTTAAAAAGATTGATGGTGGATAAAAGTCAAAAGTAGATTTTTGACATCCCCAAATTCTCCATGTATTTTGCCCTACATAAGTCCCTGCTGGCCTCAATTCACTCTGCTTCGCTGTACCTGTCAGCTAGGATTCTATTCCGGCTCTCTCACCTATTATTCATATTATTTCCATAACCGCACTTTATTTTTGAGGAGAATTCAGGTATGGAGAGGAGAGAGCGGGCGGTGAATAGGCTTCATTTACATGGCATTCGTTCCCCTTTTTTTTTTTCTTCTTCTTTTTTTGCTTTAATGTTCTCTCCTGAAAACACCATTGTGTGGGCTGCACATATTATCAACTCGAAATGAGAGAAATTTGAATTTGCCATCCATATGCATATAAGTATAGGGTAAGGTTAGTGGTAATTTTGTCATCTGAAACCATGATGGCTTGTGAGGACAACATGTTGAAGCTTTAGATTACAGTTACATGTTTTTAGGTGGTTTCTTTTTACTGAATTAGGATTGTATAAACCAGTCAGTTCTGTACACTAACCTTAACCAACCATCCCTTTTAAAATAGGTCCCTTTGGAAAGATCCATTACACCATATCTCTTTAATTTGTCTCTGTTTATTCCCCAATGCTGTTGCCCAAGCTGTGTGCCTTAGATAGCATTTTGGCCAACGAGGTGCAGCTAAGAAAACCGTCAGTTATCAAACAGTATAATTAAAAAGTATGCACTTAGAAGCTTGGTACACATTGAGTAAATTGGGCAAATTTGACCGAAATGACCCAAAATTCTTGAAAAAAAAAGACATTTTCCAAGTTAGCCATGTCGACAGTTTAAGGCACAAGGCTGGTAATATTCTATATTTTTACCTCCGCCAAAGAGGTAATGTTTTCACTCGTGTCCATTTGTTTGTTGGTTGGGTGGTTTGTCAGCAGGAATACACAGATTTCCACAAAATTCAGATAAAGGGATGAATCCAGGATTTTTTTCTTACTTCCTTTAACACTGCGACATGATGTGATTTTTGCTAATTTCTCAGAAAACAATGCATGGAGTCTTGATGAAAGAAATCAGGCAAATTTAAGTGACTGGTATCTATGGCCTTGGCAGAGATATGTGCTCTATTGAGTGCAATTCTAGTTATTCTTCATGTCGTTTCCGATGAAAAACCCAAAGCTTGATATAGCTCTGTGCCACGAGCTCAACTGTTAAGCAAAAACTATTAAAAACACACCATTGCTCTGGATGACAAGTTATCCAGCTGTTTTAGGAAATGATTGAGCCTTAATTAAAAATGAAAGCGTATTTTGTGACCTGTTTTTAAAGATTTAAATCATCTTCAATTGGACGTCTTCATTAGACTGAGTGCCACAGACAGGATGGGGAAATAGGACGTTGATGAGAGACGGACTAACAAATTGTCGGTTTTGGCGGTTTTTAAGTGATTTGTTGACAAAAACACACATATAGAACAAAAAATATAGGAAGTAATATTTTTATTTTAGTGAATTTACCGTTAAATCTTAAAGGACCAGTCTGGAGGAGCACATTGGCTGCGAAAAATCCAAAAAGCCCTCCCGCGAGCTATTGTTTGGATTTTCCCATTTTGGCTACTGTAGAAACGAGGCGGTGCAATATGGCAGACTCCGCTGAGGAGGACCTGCTCCCTCTGTAGATAAAAGGCTCATTCTGAGGTAACAAAAACCCAACAGTTCTTAGATTCAGGCGATTATACACTAATGAAAACATAATTATGAATATTTTATTCCTAAACCCTACACACTGGACCTATAAGTTTGGTTTTCAGCAGTTACCTTTGCTCAGTTAAAAATGTGAAAATGACAAAGACTAAACCTTAAGATTGAAAACTCTTGCCAAAATTAACATTTGATGAGGCTGAGCTGACAGTGACGAAGTTTGGCCAGAATCTTCAGTGTTTTGGCATCCGCATGTTTCTCTCTGCCATCTGGTTCTTCTGAAGTGTGAAATTTAAAAACGGGTCCAAAATTTCTTGCAAAAAGGCATAAAATTGGAACCAGATCTGGGAGGGTTGAAAAGACTTGTAGGATATATTTTCAAAATAGAGAATATATGTTTTCATAGTAATGATCATTTTATAATTTTTCCATGTTTTTTTTTTTTTTTTTTGGCCGCATCCACCATTTTCCAATAATTAGAATTGGGAGAATCGATTCATCAATCCAAAGTTGTATTGACTGACCGTCTTTTAAAGTAATGAAAAGAGCCGGAGAATTGACATTGGCACTCCCCCCCTCCCATCCCTTCCCCTTCCCTTCCCTCCCCTCCCCTCCTTGTTTTTTTCCCAGCAGCGTCTGCTCGAGCTCCTCCAATGTAACTCCTGCTAGCGTGGTGCTGCTCTCGACCTCCTTCTCCACTCTTCCTCCTCCTCCTCTTCTCTCTCCTCTTCCTCCCTTCACACAGCTGATGCCCAGGTACACTGGCATGTCTGCACTCCTCCCCCTCCTCCCTACTAATCTTTTTTTTTTATCCCAAACCTCTTTCTCCTCCTTTTATTCCCCTCCCAGCCATCCCATCATCTCTTCTTGCTCCCTCTGTGCTTCTTTTCCGTCTGTTTCTAGCTTTCTTCATACCAAGAGACTGATAATAAGCCAAAAAAATTCTCCCTTTCCTTCCCTTTTTGTCAAGCTGTTTGGCCCAGTTCCCTCGGTACTGTATCTGAGACAAACGTAAAAATGTGATGGAGACTGTTACCGTTGAATTATACCCAAAAAAGAACTACTCTGCATCTGCTATTTCATTTTCGTCACATCTGTGACATTTCGAGAGAAGTAATGGAAATGGAATCAAGTCACTCAGCTTCATGCAGCCTTGCCAATTATTCTTATTCTTCCTTATTTCCTTTCTTAAAGGCTCAGTTGCCTCCTTGTCTCCTCGCTTCCTTCATATCACACACACTTCCGCCTGCTGTTATGCTGCTCTTCCACCATTGTCTAGCTTCCTTCATATTTAGCATCCTTCTCTCTTAACTTCTTCCTCTGCCCCTGACTGTCTTCTTGATGGGCTATACTAGGTGCCTTTTCAACTATTTCTCCTTCCTTACATACCCTTCTGCCCAATTACCCTCTTTTACCCGCAACCTCTTATTTTCTTGTCACTTCCTCTCCGAACTTCCTTGCATTTCTTCTCGATGATTTATCCACCTGCTTTGCCCTCGCCCCCATGTCATGTTCCCCGTTACCTCTTTCCCTCCTCTTAGGTATCGTGCATCTTGTTTCCCCTGGTACCGTCATGCCCTTCGTCCTCATCTCCCTCCCGTTTTGCCCACTTCCTCCCTTTACCGCTGCGCTCCCTTATCTATTAATTCTTGTCTCTTCTCCCCTGTCTGGTATCTCCTGCCCTGAGGATCTGTGCTGCATGTGTCTGCTGGTGTGTTTTGACAGACAGGGTCCTGACCTTGTCTCAGACCCCGCTGCTACACGGGCTGAGGGATGTGTCAGCCTCACCCTGGATCAAATCTTCCCGGCGCAAACACTCACAGGGACATGCACATGCAAAATAAATCCCACAATCCTATAAACACATGCACGCACACTCGCATTTTTCTGCGCACACACTCGTGCATAACCCTATATGACGGGTCCGTCAGCCTCTCCGTGAACTCTGTGAGCACCGGTCTCTGTGAGCACCGGTTCTGTGTGAAGTGCTGATGTGTTCTGACGTTCACATTAACACACTCGGCGAAACACACAAATGCACCTCAATGACATCAGTCCTCAAGTTTTGACTTCAACACGTTGCAATCAAAAGTTCTAAGGACAGACTCGAGTGCTTCCAACAGGATTCTGTGAGGCTGTGGTTGGTGGACCTTGGACTCTCTACGCGGGTCCGTCGAGGACATGCTCATACTCATACGGCAGAAAATTTAGCAGATTTTAAGATTAAATGTATTTTTCTTTTCATGACCAGAAGAATGCCTCACTGAAGTTGTAAACACTGACACCAGCTTCGATACGAGGGGGAGGCAGCGTAATGCGTGGGCCCCTTGGACTGGAGTGTGTGTGTGTGTGTGAGAGAGAGAGAGTGTGTGCACATACAAAGGGAGGGCTTAACTGACTGGGAGTGAAAGATTATTTTCTGAAGCAATGGCCCAAAAAACTTAGAGGTCTTTAATGCTATTACGGCAGGTGAGAACATATTTTTCTTCGGTTCGTTACGAGACAATGGCAGGACAAATTAGACCATGGCTGGCTGCCACAGTCGAGGTAATTAATGGGAAACAGTGGACTCCCTGATAACACTAACCTGTTGATTTGATGCTTGCAGATATAAACTCATGCACAAATAAACTTGACAATAGGGCAACACCATATGGTCAAAGAAATCATATTGCAATTATTTTTGACAGATCTTTAGATCGCAAGATTCATGATTAGCGGGAATCAGCATTTTTGTATCACAATTTTCATTTTCGCTTGAAAGAATGAATTAAAATCATGATTTTGCAACGTTTCTCAGGGTTTGTACCATTAAAATCAGGTTTTCGGAACAAGATTTGTAGGCCAGGGCGTCTCTGCAACACTACAGCAATTCATCATAATGCCGTTTTGTTTTTACCTTTATGAAAAAATGGGATTTATATGTAGATGAATTGAATTGTGCGGGCCTACTCCACACTCCTGTGAATAGTCCTTCAGACTGTAGCTGGAGGAACACCCCAAAGTATTTACGGTCTTACATTTCCATACATATTCGTGATATATTTAAAATATATTTTATCAGCACCCAGTTTGCGAGAATAACCTCTGATGTGCTGCAGATTTTAACATCAAAACTCACCCCACTTTCCTTTACTGCACAGTATCCCCCTTGTCTTGTTTTTCATCCCTCGCTCTAATCCAAGTAAGCATGGTGCTGCCCCTCCAGAATGTCTGTTCATCACTTGTTAATCTCTCACTTACAGTATATGTGTATGTGTGTGTGTGTTTGTGTGGACTGTGTGCGTGTGAGCCTAAAGAGCCAAGTTTTTCCTCTATAAGCCGAAAAGCCATCAGCACTCAGATCATAGAGAGCTCTCTCCTCTTTAGGCCCCCTGTGGTAGCAGGGGATGAGAGATAACCGTGTGTACAATTGCCCATGTGTGTGTATAAGTGTTCAACTTTTTATATAAAAACTCCATCGGGGTGAAACAACAATACTAGTGTATCAATTCCAGGGCCTATCGGTGAATGTCTGTGCCTCGCTCAGTCAAATCAGGCAGGATTTCCACTTACTCAGCCTCAGATCTTTGAGCTGCCGTCGCATCAGGGGTCTTTCTGAATGCCTCTCCGTATCCTTCCCATCTCCGATATCAATACTCTTGTCTTCGCTTTCTCTCATTTCACAGTTATTGCACATTCCATATAATCTGTTGCAAGATAAACAACGCCTGATTCTTGTATTTGTTTGTGTCTGACAACTGGGATAAAAACTGTCTGATGGCTGTCTTTGTTTCTCTTTTCAGACAATGCGGCTACAGCAAAGCTTCTCAAGAGGGAGACGAAGAACTATACTTCCAGTGTAAGTGACAGCCGTGATCGCTCTATTATATTGCAGATGTGTGTGTGTATGTTAACTCTGGGTGTTCAAACTTTGGGGACAGAAGGAGGAAACTCTCCTATTACATGTGCTGGAATGCATGTGAATACACACACAGGCGCCTGCATTACCGATGACTTTTGAGGCATTGGCGCCACAGCAGCATTAATTCTTAATTCTGAGTGCATGCTTAGCCAACTCTGAGCACACTGACACACTCCATTAGGTGGTGTGTGCGGCAGAGTTTGATGGGGAGAGATTGAAATCAGGAGGAGGGGAAAGATAAAGAGCTGGAAATCGGGGGGGGTGGTGAAAGCTGTGGAATGAGGCACGCAGGCAGGCAGAAAGCAGCAGCAGCAGCAGCTGAGCTCCCAAAACGGACGTTTAATGTTGTTGTTGTATGTGATGTTGTACAAGGTTGTAAATGCTGCTTTTTTTAAACTCCGCTCGCAACGCTCTCAATAGGCTTTTTGTTTGACAGTGACAGAATGGAAGTAGTTTGACATATCTCTTCCCCGTTTGTGTGTAAGTCTGCGTGCCAGTGCCTCGCTAATGTGGTGGATGTGTGTGTGCGTGCTCGTTTGCGTTGTTTAATCTCCCAGCATGCTGAGCCCCTCTGGAGAGGTTTGGAGCACTATGCCTGATGAATAATGAGCCGAAGCCATGCGGCTGGGAATTAAATCTGCCCAAACAAAGACATGCCAACAGCTGACAAGCACGCAATACACACAGAAACGCGCGCGCACACACACACACACACAAAAACACACATTTTTGGCCCGCTTCTCCAACACACACACACCTTTTTTTTCTCAGTAGAACACGGACACTCCAACACACACAAACAGCCACAAAGACACGTTTTTTGTTCTCGTTATCCAACACACACACTCTCTCCTGAGTCCACTTCATGTTCCGTGACTGTGGATTCGGCACAGCTTGCTCTCGCGGTGCTGCAGGTCCGCCTCACCCAAAAAAACCTCAAGTGTTTGAGGTAGCGAGTGTCACGAAAGCCTGATTTTTAAAAAAAATTCACCCTGCCCATCTGTTCACCCGCAAGACTCTTAAAACACACTTCACTACCAAAGTTTAACACGGAAGGACGGGAGAGGCAGCGAGAATGAGTGAATACATGAGCGCGTGTGTGATAAAGTAGAAGAAGAAGGAGGGAGAGGGGAGTGTAAATGAGTGAGTGAAGAGGCTCGGTAAGAGGGATGGAGTTTGAAGAGGTGAGTTGGCAGAGATGGAGAGACTCATCATAAGTGACACTGCTCAGAACGTTAGTTTCATGTCAGAGTGTGTGACCTAGAAACATGCAAAGGAGGGGGGGATGGAGGAAATCTGCAATCTCCATTAGCAGACCCGTTTTTAGATATCATCCAGAGTTTGATTGCATGCATGAGAGGGAAGGTGTCTCGGGAAATGAGTGGAGAAAGATAACAAGACGTGTAATGAAAAGTTTGTGGCCTTTGGTTTCAAGTGAAAATGTTTGGGGCCCGGGAAGCTAACCCGGCGGTCCGTGGAAGATTATGCAGCCGAGTGCGAACATGCTGTTTCCCCTCAATCGCTCGTGGCAGTGACACAGTTAACCCTGAAACTAATCAGCCTCGGAGCCAATGAAGCGTGTATCTGCGTGTGTCATATGCGTGTGAGCAGCCATTTGCAGCCTATACAAGGAATATGAGCATCTCCTTTTGTGTGTGTGTGTGTGTGTGTGCCGCACAGCTGGTTTTAAGCTACAGAAGTGTGTTTGAAAACCCTATTTGACAGGAAAGAGCCTTCGATCCTCCACTCAGCCCTGGCCTTGAATAGAAAAGGTTTCGTTTGCTTCATAATTGGACTTTTTGCTTTATTTGTCGATTTGTGTGTGGGTACACAAACATGTCTGGGAGTGTGTTCGTCCACACTAGCAAGCCTGTGTGTGCGTTGGATCAATAAGCCGTTATGAGGCAGCCAGTATAGGATCCCTCAGGTCGATCCAGAGCTGTAATCACATTTCAGAGCTTCAGCCAGGATTTTGGGAAATCTCCCAGGCCTTTTCCTGGAAGATTAGCCTTAACATGCAGTAACAAGGGTCAGAGGTCATCTAATTGAGAGCTATAGCCCATTGATTAATGGTTATTGGCTTTCTTATGGCTAGTTTATTTGCTAGTTGTTAGTGTTAAGCATAAGCAGTTGATACAGAAAACAAGAGGCTCATTGAGAGATCAGGTAGCGCTTTTGTTTTGTTGAGTACAGTCAAACAGTGGGGGTCAATATCAGCAGCAGTTTTAAATGTCAGCTGAAATTTCCGAATGTTGTAGCTCATTAGTGTTGCAGACGCAATTTGGTAGAGGTGCTTAAAAGAAATTAGCCAGGGTAGTCGTCAATAAGACTGGAAAAGGCAACATTAAATAATTCATCTAGTTTGAATTTAGATGCCAGGTTTCTGTTTTAAAGGGTAACTCCACCAAAAGTACACATTAAAGTGTGTTTACAGGTCTTGGGGAGATCTACTGCACGTGTGAAAAAAAGTAGTATAAAGCATTTTTTGGCTCCAGAGAAAGCGGCATGTAATCTAATAATTTGCCTCCAGTGATGTCACGCAGTGCCATTTTCTGTGATTAGTTGTTACATCTTCCCTTGGTTAGGTTTTGAACTGAGTAGGCTTATTAGTTAACAGTGTGAGTCGGGAACAGAGGATGTATTTTGCAGCCAGCGGCCATGTTAATACAGGGGATTGACTTGTAGTGATCTGTAGTTTCCCCGGTAAACACACCAACTTATTCAGCTGTTAATGTGTAAAATTTGGTGAAGTTCCCGTTTAACTTTTATTAAATGCTGTTGTTGCATTAAAAACTAACAATACATCACTTTTAATCTCAGTAGGCTATTTATCAAGTGTCACATTGTGGATAGAAGACATACAGTGATGTTATTTTGAGAGATTTTTCTGCTGATGTACCTAAGCTGTCATTCTTTTTGGGAGGTACCATGCAGTACCCAAACTCTAAAACTCACACCAAAGCAGCAAGCCAACTCCAAGTACTGTTGCACTTTGAGGTTTAGCCGCCTCAGCATTTTACTGTCTGTTATGTCCTGTCCCAGTTTCTGACTGAGGATTATATTACGTTTGTGCGTGATATTTTGCATATGTGTGTGTGTGTTAATGAGATAACATTCTGAAGCAAGCAGAGAAGACAAAAAGCCCTCGTGGAAGAGCGCTGTGATCTGTTTAAAGCCATGCAGAGGAAACACAAAGTCAGATTTGAGAACTCGGAGCCTTTGATCTCGTTTTTTTTCTTCCTCTGCCTCTGGAGTTCGCAAGGTCAAAACAACCAAAAACGGAGAATTACAGCTATGAATGCAAGAACAGGAGCAGCTTGTATCTTATTAATTAAAAGAAAATCATACTAAAAGCTATTTGGAAAGTGTTTTTAATGTTTTGTCATCACTGGCTAAACATGAGAAACTGAGATATTTACAGTATTCTTACAGTTAATGGGGTTTGAGAGCAGAAAATGTTTCTGCTATCTCAAAAATCAATGGCAGAACTCAAGTATTGATTCGAGTCTCTGGATCAAAGAGTAAGAGTTCTTTCCCAGACACAACATTTTGGTCTAATGTTGAACAATCATACAGAGAGAAATTCTTTGTCCAAAGAGGCAGAGATACCAATTTCTCCTCTGACTGTAGCCTTAAAAGAGCACAAAATGATGCAGACATGAGAAATATTTTTGCTTTGTGCTGTGAGAGAAAGAGGAGCACCACCAGGGCCACAGACATCTCTCTACACTAAATAAACAGTTGGCTAGCTATCAGTATTTACTTGCTCATACACAGTCTAATGGTTTTTGAATCTAAGACTAGCTTCTTTTATCTATTTTGTGCCTCATGTGGGCACTTTGCTGCTGGCACTCCAGACTTTTATCCTTTTTATGCGTTTCTTTTCGCAGAAATGCATGCCGACCATAAATGATGTGTTGCTGTCCTGTTGATTTTATGTTCTGTGGAAAGTCTTGTCTCAGCAGCACACTTTGAAATTCATTTTTTCTGAAATGTGTCTTATATTGTGCATTTTTCTTTTCAGTTAAAATCCCAACACGGAGGACCTACATCGACCCAGAGACCTGTGAGGACCTGCTGCAGGCCGTGCACGCCTTTGCCAAGGAGTTGGACAACTCAAGCATCAAAATAGAGCGAATTGTGCACACAGGTATGTGACTTGACGTGGGAAGAAAGCAGAATTGTTGCACTTTAGTCCATATAAAGGGGTACTTCAAGGGGTGTAACAGCACACAGAAGTCATGTTTGGTATAAGTTCAGTTCAACCAGAAAAAAAACCTGAGATAGTTGGAAGAGACTGTTGGAAACCCCTAGGTACTTCTGCACTTTATTATTTGAAGTAGCAAAGGCACTGATATCCTGACTTTAAGACTTTGGTTTGGTTCAAGCTGTTAAAACACTACATTTTTAATTTCCCAGAATGCAATGCAATATCGTCTTTTGTTATGCTGCAATCGATTGCAATTAGGAAGTCCAATATTTCAGACTTCCAATCTAAATGTCATCAGTTTGTTGCGGGCGTCTATGTTCAGAGACTTGCCCTAAAAATTGTAAAGCAAGTCTCTGAACTTCACAAGCATCTACTGAAGACCTGATTAGCACACTTTAAAAGAGACTGGGGGAGTAGGCTGGGACTGAGTGCTTACATAGACTCCAGTCAGGTACAAATCAATTGCATCAATTTTACCAGGCCAAATTGTACTCCTTGTGACAAGTAAAAGGATCTGTGTGTTAAATTGATGGAGGGCCCATTGAAATTTAAAGCTGGATATGAGCAGCACATTGGGTATAGACAGATTATAAGTATAAGTATGGAGCATACACAGCAGAAATGATGACATTCTTTTGTACCAAACGGTAAGCGAAGCAAAAGATTTCTTAACCTTGCTATCATCCGGATTCCTACAGCATTATGAAACAAGAAAAGATGAAACACGGTATGAACAAAGGCAGCAAACAGAGCAGGGGCCATGAACAGTGGCAATAATCTTGAGGCAACACAAGGTATTTTTGCACCTTGCCTCAACCTGGCTTGATACAAATTGAAGAATCCAGTTCAATCAGCCTGGCATCGTACAGATCTTTACCAAAATCAAACCTGGCTGTTTTCTGGCTGTAATATTTGCCTTGTCTCTACTTGATGTTCCTCCGTTTCACCTGCACCCTGCACCCTGCTCCATCTTTGATGTTTCTTTGATCCTTTTGTATTTCATGTTCCTCCCGTTCTCCCCTCAACAGTGTCTGTTCATTTGCGTCATCTCTCTTTTCTATGTTTGTATTCTTCCATCTGATTCTTCACCAACCTTTCCCCCCCACCTGTCTACACCTGATTCATTCCTTCTTTTCATCCGCGCACACATATTACTCATCATCAATCTGACGTGTAACACTTTGCCCTTTTCTTTCTCCGCTCCCCCTGGTTGCTGATCGATCAGCAGGGACCATGAGCTCTGTTTGTCTGTCTCCCCCTACAGGCGACTTCGGGGAGGTGTGTCGCGGCTGCCTGAAGCTGCCCAGTAAGAGAGAGCTGCCCGTGGCCATAAAGACATTAAGGGCCGGCTGCTCGGACAAACAGCGCCGGTCCTTCCTCAGCGAGGCCGGTATCCTGGGGCAGTTCGACCACTCCAACATCATCCGGCTGGAGGGAGTCATCACCACCGGTAAGGAGGATGGGAGGGAGATGAAGCAGAAAGCAGACGGTGAAAAGCGAAAAGCTCTGGGGAAAACATGGGGAAAACAAAAGGAGAGCGGGTGAAGATGAAAGGAAGCTTAGAAGGGGGGGGACACCTAGGGTTTAGGAGGATCCAAGGAGGAATGGGACAATCTGACCTTCTCCAGTGTCACAAACGGGGTTTATCACCTCCGTTACCAAGGAGGAAGGGCTGGAAAAGGAAGCAGAATGGGATGAAACTGGGAACTAGAGGTAGACCATTCCAATATCACACATGTGGAGGGGAACTATGGAGAGAGACGTGAAGAAAACTGTAGGAGTATCAAAGGCGATGGAGAGGTGAAGAGAGGATTGGGAAGAGCGCTGCAATACTCCGTCCACTTCAATATCACACGAACGGAGGGGGTCAGCGCTCGCAGCGGAGAGGGTGGGACGAGACGTGGGGGGGTGGAAGAGAAGAAGAGTAGAGAGCGAGGGTGGACGCCGTACCCTAGCAGCAGCTTTGCTACATCAAGGCCCATTTTCCGCTGACAGATAGCAATTGAGGTCCTAGAGCGAAAACAGGATGGAAGGAGCGGGAGAAGAAAAAAAAAAGCCCGGAAGGGAGGAGACGGAGGGGAAAGAGACGTGAGAGACAGAGAAGATGAGGTAGAGGTTAATGGGAATGGCAGGTGAAAGGAGAAGCTTTAAAGAGTTTGTGAAGTTTTTGTTGCTGCCGCATTGATGCTCAGTGTGGTGTGTGTGCGTGTGTGTGTGGGCACAGTGCCCGAACACACTCTGTGCTCAGTAGGATGGCAGCAGATGTGCAGGGTACAGTAATTGGTGCTAGAGACCCAGCGGGGCCCTGAGATCCACTCCAATCTCTCCCACCATCACGTGCACACACGCACGCACAAAGTCAGTCCCATATGCTCACTTTCTCTTTCACTATCATTGACACACACCTGCTTGCTTGCCTCCTCGCTTGGCATGAAATCACACATCCACGCACACAAACAGCACACACACACACACCCGCACCGACTGTTAGACTACAAATCACCTGCTTTACATCACTTACCCCCCACCAGATCCTCACTCGGCCCTCCTCCAGCCCTCCACCACCTGCAAACAGCAGCAGCCGCCTCCTTGCTAATTTTCCCATCCTTTCACCATAATTCAAGGCCACATAAAATCATGGGTGCGTCCCGTTAATTCACAAGCTTCTCCCTTTTCCTGTCTAGCTCTATATGCTGCTGTCTTTTATGACACGCCATTTGCTCCACATTGCTACTGGACGTTCCGGGATTATCAGCCCGGTCGCCAGGATAAAATGTTGGCTGTTCATGTTTCTGCAGACCACTGATGCGTTCACATCTGTACGTGTCACAGGCTATGTTCCATATTGATATTTCTACAAAAAGTGTCATATCATGCTCACATTACACATTAATGACCTGGCTGTTTTATCGGGAGGGGGAGGGGGTATGGGTGGAGTTGCAAGCCAGAAGGCTGCCAAGCAAGAAACCGCAGTGCGAGACTCTGTTTCAGAGAAAACATGATCTTTTCCTAAGTGGATTATGTACCCAAACCTAATCAGACCATAAGCACAGTGCTGTCACCACATTAAAGAGAAAACTGAACCTAAGGAAACATAAAGTTGCAAGATATCCAAGGTTTGCTGAATCGTACACTGCCAACATTTATTCTGCCAACTGGGTCGGGATTATAAACAGTGGTGGAGGGAGTACTGAGATCTTTTACTCAAGTAAAAGCACTAATACGTCAATGTCTTTACGCACAGTTCAATACTGGTGCATTAATTAAGAACTGCAGTCAAGCACATACATCAAATCCGCTTATACTGTCAAGTTACTAAGAGTTGATCTACACTCCCTACAAATCAGAATCCAGAATTCTCAGTGGCCATGGTACCAAGCTTGGCATGCAGCAGTTACTGTCATCAGGGGGCCTTTTCTGTGATATTGTTTTCTGTCACACGGTGTTCCTGCTCAGCTTAACAAAATGTCTCCTTGAATGGTGGTTACAGGAAGTTTATTTGACTGACATGACTCCAAACTATAACATACAAAACAATGGCGTTGCATTACTTTTATCTACTATTAAACAGCTCTCGTGAAGATTTTCACAAACTAGTTGAGCAAGCAAATTTAATTATTGGGAACAAAGTCTTACAAGTTTGACATCATCGGCTGAATTCTCTTCAAATTAATCAAAAACCATTCAAACATTTTTGACAAGGTGGTCTGTATGAGAGGAATTTTAAGATTAATTTCACATTTAACCCTTTTAAATTTAATGAAACAAAAAAAAGTTGCATCACAACCTTGGACCATTCACTGTATATTTAATGGAGCTACTGTACAGCATGTATTAGCATACATACTTAATAATGTAATGCATATTGGAATAAGTATATATAATCACACATGAAGATTTATAGTAACAGCAGCCAGAAAATCAGTCAGTGATGTGACAGGAAGTGGTGATTTTGTGTCAGTTTCTCATTGAATTGCTGTTGTTGTATTGTTGTTGCACACTCTTTACACTTGATAGCAGTTTCAGTGAGGCAAAGTGCCTTTATACTTCCATCTACGCAATAACCTAACAACAGCAGTTAGCTATTACCATATCAGGTTATTGAAGATGATCTACCGATAGTGGATCCTGGCTCAGTTGGCATTTGTGGATTCACTTACATTTAAATAACCGCGCACCACTGACACCCTCTGTCATGAAAGCCTCTGGGTTCTGGGCAATTTTACCAAGTATGATTGGATGTAATAATATTTGTCCTCCGTTTCTTTCCCCGACAAGAATATTCAAGATTTTTTTCCCCACCTCAATAAGTGGGTATTTCAATTTTCACCAGCTGCTCTGGCAAAATGATTGAGTCCGTATGAGATACAGTTTTGCAACACACCGTGTGAAACAGTAGGGTTCGGTTAAGTTCAAGGATTTGCTTTTCAATATGTATTCAAATTATGACCTACAAGTGTGCATGAGTATATGAATTTGTGTTTGTGTGACGCACACAACAGCACTTATTACTCCTTTCCCTCCCTCTGCATTTCTGTCAGGATTTGCAAACTTATGCGACATCCTTTGAAATACATTTTTAGCAGCCTCCTCGGTCCTTGTTTGTAGCTACGTGTCATCAGCCCCGTGCCACCCACCGACATTCACTCGCATTAATTACATGATAGCTGGCATATCATGGGGCAGTGTCTGCAGCGCTGACTCACAGTTCCCGATTGTTGTTGGTCACCTTTCCATATAGCTTCCTGGCAAACCATCAATTGTGGCTATTGCAGTGCCAAGCTATCATTTTTGTAATAAGCCTTGAAAAACTGTTCTAGATTTGTATTTTGTAGCCATCAATTTGTTCAGTTCATCATCCTGTCTCTACCTCCCATAATCCACTCCTCCTTTCTCCTTGTTCCCTCTCTCCTCCGACTGCTGCAGTCTTATTTTCCTCCTCCGTGCACTTCATAGCACTGCTGGATCTGTGCCATCTGCGCCTGGGCCCAGTGTGTATGTGTGTAAGCATGCGTGAGTGTAGTGTATACGAACGTGCCTACCTGGGCTGCGTCGGCCTGTGTGTACGCACCGCGCACAGATTGTGTGCATGTGTGTGTGTTTGAGGGTCGTTAAACTTGCTGAGACAGCCAGGGCAGCACACAGGTTCTCCTGACTTCACCACAGTTCACTGGGTGAGGAATGGCTTTGCACAATGCCTGCCGTGCTGCCAAGTGGACTAGACTCACTTTATTCTTTCCCTCCCTCCCTCCCTCCCTCCCTCCTTCTCCGTGTCTCTGTCTCTATTACCTCTCTCACTTTCCTTTTTTCCGCGGATTCTCTCCATTTTACCCCAATTTCACTTATTTATATACACTGCTGTGTTGCTCTCTTTGTCTTTCTCCAGGTAACACCATGATGATCATAGAGGAGAGCATGTCTAACGGATCCTTGGATTCCTTCCTTAGGGTAAGTTTTAAGAGTTTGTGCTCGGGGTTTGGAAATACATCGATATTATATTGTTGTCATGATTAGGGGGTGGGAATCACAGAATAACTCACAATATGATACGTTTCTCATGATAACCATAGTATCACGGTACAGCAATTCTGTAATAACTGATACATTGCAATACAATCATCTGAAGATACATCCCAATGTCTGTCTAACTGAAGGATACAAAATGTGCAAACGTGCAGGAATTATGTATTTATTCACTGCATCACAGTGCCAGTTTCACAAAATTTGACACTAACTGAGATTAAAATCTCTAGAAAAGTAAAATCAAAATAAAATAGGGGGCAACGTATCACTACACTGTCAGAAAATGAGGTGTGTATTTGTACCTTTAAGGGTACATTGGCTTGTCACTGGGGCACTTATTTGTACCTTAAAGAGCCCAGTCTTGTATATCTGGTGGCAATTTTGTACCTTTATTTTATGAACCTTTTACTGCTTGAACATACCTTTTTGGCCCTAATAAGGTACACATAGTTACCTTGAAGTCCAATATTTAGCCCTTAGGGGACAGATATGGACTCCTACTGTACTCTATGACTATTTCTGACAGTGTAGACTAACAAGTAACTGCTGCTAACCGTAGCTGCCATTTGCAAGTTAGCTTCGTTAGCCACAGCTAGCAATCTAGAGTGGGAGGTCAGAGAACCAGGGGAAATGTTGGTGTTTACAATGCTAGCACTAAAGCGTAAGACCAGGACAAGTCAGGTCTAGCTGGTTAGCATGCCAACTTCTGTGTATATCTTTAAAAACACAAAACAGATGTCATAACTTCAGAAGTGTTGATAATTTTAGTTAGTTTGTGAATGTTTTCAACTAAAGATTTTTGCCATATTGACATTTTGTCTCAATATTTTGTTCCACCCCTAATTATGATATGAGACATTTTGGATATAGATATCATGTTATGGATCGATAGTGTTAGATAGTGTTGCCTTTTCCTGGTTTTGAAAGCTGTATTACAGCAAAATGATGTATTTTCTGAACTTGTCAGACTGTTCTACTGCTTCTAATACTGGCCTTTACTCATTTAGTCATTATTTCCACATTACAGATGATTATTTATCAAAAATCTCATTGTGTTAATTAATTGTTGAAGCACTTATAGTCATCCCTATAATATTGTCACAATCGATATTACAAAAATATTGTGATATTTGATTTTGTCCATAATGCCCAGCTGTAGTTGTAATTTACCTTAAATGTACATGCAGACATCTTTCTTCATCATCTAATAACAAAATGAAGTCTCATTATTCTTTGTCTGTTCATCAGCCGTTTCACAAACAAGACATTTTATTCTAATAAACCTAAATCCACTATTATCATGATGTGGTCCTGGGGCGACGGTACTTGTGCTTATTAACCGTAATAAGGAAAACGCAGCATAATTAACCGCACAAATGGAGTGTTTTCTGCTTATAGATGCTGTAAGCTTCTGTAAACTGTTATTGTGCCCCTCTGCTCTGTGAACCACCGCGGCGTGGTTTATAATGATATGAATTAATGGCCTGTTTGCTTTTATTCTCCAAATAAAGGGATTCGGCTCAGCGAGCACAACATTGCACTGTAGTAACAGACGTTTCATTCATCCCCTCCCTGTTCTTCTTTTCTTTCTTCTCATTTTTTCATCTCCTTCCTTCCTTCCCTTCCTTTCCCCATCACCTCAGAAACACGAGGGCCAGCTGAGTGTAATGCAGCTGATGGATATGCTGACCGGGGTGGCATCAGGGATGAAGTACCTCACCGAAATGGGCTTCGTCCACAAACGGCTCGCAGCGCACAAGGTGAGGGGAGCAGGTGGGAGGAGATGATAGAGAAGAGGGTGAGGGGTGATGTACGTCCAAGCAGGTGGATCACAGGATACAATTTGTCCTCATGTGAAAACATCTTTGACAATCACTCGCCTGCAGGTTTTTACATAAAGCCGAACACGTCGGGACAATACTGTCGAAGCCGCTTTGTCACATCCAGGTCTCACAGCGTGGCATTTTCCTAAAAGAGCCCGTCTGTCAAACTGTGAATGCAGTGATCACATTGCAGAAAATGAAGAACAAGGCCATTTGTTCTTGTAAACAATCAATTGTCCCCGGTACGATTAGAGCTTTGCCCACCGGGGCGGTGCGATCTCATGCTGAGATTGTTTCCCTGACAAATGTTACCAATGCTAATCAGTTTGTTTTTCCACTTTCAGGTGCTGGTTAACTCCAACCTGGGCTGCAAGGTATCCGGCTTCAGGCCTCTTCAGGAGGACAAGATCGAGGCCATCTACACCACACTGGTAAGACAAAACCCACAGTGAAATCTTTTCTGGATATTTTTAAATTCATTATTTTCCACTTCTTTCTAATTAATGACCCTCAAAGCAGCACAAAGCCAAGTTCGCCCATGTAGGGTGATATTTTTAATGAGCCTTAGACCAAACGCGAGTTAACACACATCGTGTCTGGTTCAGCTGAGGCCATATAATTAAGCTGTCAGAGGGAAAAAAAAATAATTTCATTGCTTTATTTCCCTGGATATTTTTGGGCTCCATTCAAGGTGAAACCATTCCTCTAAAGATTCTTTTGATCTGCTGAAAATATGTTCAAAAGCCTTTCAAAGGGAATATTTAAGCGCTGCTTTTTTGAACTCTCCACACCCTTTCTTTACGTCGCGTCTTACCCCCCCCCCCCCCCCCCCCCCGGCAGCACGGAGGGAAGAGCGTGGTGCTGTGGACCGCTCCGGAGGCCATCCAGTACCACCGCTTCTCCTCGGCCTCAGATGTCTGGAGCTTCGGCATCGTCATGTGGGAGGTCATGTCCTACGGAGAGAGACCCTACTGGGATATGGGCAACCAGGATGTAAGTGTGTGTGTGTGTGTGTGTGCGATAGCAAGGGTGGCTTTCCATTAATCTCTCCAGTCACTTCCTTTATATTGCTTCCTCCCTTTCACCTACGCTCTATCAATGAACTCTGTATCCATGCCCGGCTTGGATCTTATTAAAAGAAAGCCAAGAAGCCACAGTACGTCTGAAAGCTTTTGCCGGGCCTAAGTCCCCCTCTTTAAGTCTGCATCAGCTCCATGACCAATCCTGTTTTCTCTTAAGGACGCATTGACCCCCTTCCAGTGGCCTCCACCTGTCCCAGAGTGCCGTCCTGCTTTTAAAAGTGTTAAAAAAAAAAAATCCACCGGAAAATTTCTTTAAGGAAATGTAAAGCACTTGCCATTTGAGGGTTGAAGAGATTGTCCAGTCGATAGGACCCCGCCGCTTGTCACTAGAACTCTATTATTTCCAAGCAGACGTGGGCGGGTGCTTTGCCGTCGTCACTCCTACCTCTTCTCTTTCTCCTTCAAAAAAAAGAGGTTGTTTTTGTCCTTTTATTTGAAAGAAAGTCATGCTTCTAAAGTGCAGTCGAAAGCATGATGCAAGTCTTCTAAAGACACAAAAGAGAGCACTTTATTTTTTGAGACTATTTTCTCTTTTTACCTGAAGCCGACAACACACGGGAGCATGAGAAGAGGTGGACGATTTTAAAGAGTTCTCATCGTTTCATCGAGTCCAAAAGCTAAATCATGCTAATGCCCTCTCAAATTACTGTCGTGGGGAAATTATGCCAACACTTTATGCAGGCAGGTGGATGGTTAAAAAGCAACGGGTTATTAGCATGTTCCATTTTTGAATGTCCAAAATTAATATGCATGAGTTATTCAGCAGGCACAAGAATAGTTAGCTTTCACAGCGCCTTTTTTTTTTTTTTTTTTCTTCCTCTCATGCCCTTTCACAAAGCAGGAGAAAGTTTCCTCTCAGCCTCGTTCATATTATCAAACTTTCCAATTGAGAGGGCAAAGGTCGAGCTTGTAGAGCGCCGGGGATATTAATCCACTTTAAATTGATACATTATATCATAACGGAATTGTTGGTCGGCCTGTCCACCTGTGATCCATAGCGACCTTTACCGACCGACTTTGATTAAATGGAAAATGTCAAATGCTGAAAAGCATTTTATGAATGCTCTTTAGTGAGATACGAGCTCAAGGGGGCTGAGAGGGCGGTGAAGTGGCGGCGGTGGGCGGGCAGGTACAGAGAAGAGAGGGAAAAGTGCTTCAGGAAGTAATGCCACTGATGGATGTCATTTTTGTGATTACGCTCCGACTTTATTTCCTCCTTTCAGGAGATTGTATTTCTTGGGGACTCAGGAGGAGGACGTATCGCGTGTCCATAAATATATTGAGAGCAAGTCTCTCGTGAGGCGCTGTGGCGGATGGGGACAGCATTAGTTTGATGGAGGAGGAGCGAGCAACATTGAGGTGGTCTGGAGGGAGGCTTTCGTGCTCTGCTGTTTGAAGACAGGGAGGTTTCAGGGTTGATTAAAAGGGGCTCTATGTAACAATGCAGAGTCATTTACATCTATTAATCACTTTTTTATTGGTCATATGTGAGCGGATTGTAACGTGACGTGGAAAGTGAAACCTCCTCCGTCTCTCTCTCCGTTGCCTATACATGTAAGAATGGCCACCTGTCGATTTCTCCAAACACAGGGGGCAGCGTATCACCTGAGTTACCACTAACTGCTGATGACTGTAGCTGCTGTCAGCTAGTTAGCTCAGCTACCAGTGCAGCTTGCAGTCATGTTATCCCTACATATGAGACCTTTAACTTGTTGTTGGACTCTCTCCGCTCGGCTAACAGGGAGCAACAGTTGCTAGCGTTAGTTTAGAAATGGAGTCTGCTCACAAACTAACGACCGGCTTCAGGCACAACACAGAAGTTCCCCTTTAAAAAAAAAAAGCTGAGCTGGGATGAATCATTGTATTTAGAGGCTTATCTTTTAGAGTGGCACAGGTATAAGAAAACAGTGGCTCTTATGGTCAGTCTGTGTCGTATCTGTTACTGTCTGGATTGTTTTTACAATTCACGGAGCTACAAGATATTGTATTATCGGAAATTACAATGTTATGATAAACTTTTCTGCTGATAGGAGCACATCAAATATCCTGTAAAGTGACACTAAGAGACACACCGAATATCCTGTCGAGTGACCTTTAATTCCAGTCATGATTTTGTTTTTGCAGGAAGATCCCTCTTCTCTTACAGTTAACAGTCGCCTCTTTTTGCTGTATGGATCAATGTTTTTGTAGCAGTTCTAGTCGCGACATTACTGCGGATTTGTAGTGACCTCATATTGTTTAGGTTAGCAATATCTCCCAGTTTGTTCCGAGGTGACCTTAAAGGATGCCGCCTCCAAATAAGTTCAGTAACTAAAAAGTGAAACAATGCAATGGAACAATAAAGGAGGTGTAATTAAGAGCTAATGGAACAGCTAACACTTTTCTATTCTTATTTATCCAAGTAGGACTTACACTGTCCAAAGGCTTCGAATCTTGGCAACTAAGCAACTCCGCTGTGAAGAAATAAAGTTTTAAACACCTTACTCAACTATTTTTTTAAGTAGGACAAATCTTATTCACTTCCCCACATCCTGCTCTATGAGTCACCCACTTGTCCTTTTGGGAATTTATCCAATTATAGTAGAAGTGCTTAAAAAATCCGAACACCACTTCCAAATTTTCTAACCTGTTTTCCGTTCCTGTAGGTGATCAAGGCCATCGAGGACGGTTTCAGGCTGCCCGCTCCGGTTAACTGCCCTCAACATCTCCATCAGCTGATGCTGGACTGCTGGCAGAAGGAGAGGACGGAGAGGCCCACCTTCAGCCAGATCCACTCAGCCCTCAGCAAGAGCATTCGCTCCCCTGATGGTATTGGCTCCTCCACGCTGGCACGCAGGTGAGGCCCGGTTATCTCTGTTGCTCGGTACGCGTTTCATTCCTACACGTTTCTCCATCTAATCGACGCCATTTCTCGTCCTCTAGAACCCTGAGTTCATCCATCACGCTAGCAGAGAGGCCTCTCCCCTCCTTCCCTTCCTTTAACTCAGTGGGGGAGTGGCTGGACGCTGTGGACATGGGCCGGTACAAGGACAACTTCACTGCAGCAGGATACTGCTACTTGGAGTCTGTGGCACGAATGACCGTACAGTGAGTGGCTTTATACAAGTCTGTCTCCGTGACCTTTCATTTCCTGTTGTAGAGAGGGTGTCTGAGTGAGATAATAAGAGAAGAGATCATTAAACAGATAACTGCATGAATAAATAAGTGACTTGGGGGATAATGTCCATTCCTTTTCTCTTCTATTATTGATCCCTTTTTCATTCTGAGCTGTTAAAGATAGTATTTATAACTGACTGGTGCTCGGGGAGAAATGAAAACATCAGAGCCGTTACAGTGAGTTTATCAACAGAACAATCATCAGCAACTGTTCTGATAATCCATTAGTTATTAGAGCATTGATCTCAAAGACTCTGGTTCTAGCGTCTCAGTTGTGAGGGTTTGCTGCTTTTTTCTTCTGTAATACATTTTAGGGTTTTAGAGTTTTATTATTTCATGACATTACCTTGGGCTTTAGGAAATTATAATGTAGTTTCACCAGAGTATAAATTAAGAAATTGTTAGATGAAAGCGAGTGGGCTGATAAGTTATTTTTGAAGCATTTTTCTGTTATGTTTGAAGAAAATCTCTCAGCATCCTGGGAGCATTCAATAAATCCAATGCTCTGACAAAAAAGTCCTGTATCCAGCCCATCCAATCGTCTCATTCGGATCATATGAAAACATTTGCCAGGCTACCTGCCTGTCTGTCTGCTCACCTGCCGCTGCATTAATTGTGCGTGATCGGAGTCTTCCTCAAGCCGGGGTGGATATCTTGCTAAAGCTATTAGCGAGCTAGTCAAACAAGAATAGCGGAGAAAGTGCAGCCAAAATGTTTTCTAACATGTGAGTGAGGCACGAAGTAAAAAAAAATGGTTGCGATGGTAACGACGTGCTGCACAGTTAGCTGGGTTAGTCCAAGAAACTTCTCAAACTTTTTCTTCAATAACCTTGGTAAATCTTGTTCTCCGTTTCCGCAGAGATGTACTGAGCCTTGGCATCACTTCCCTCGAGCACCAGAAGCTGATCCTGGCGGCCATCCAGACCCTCAGAGCCCAGGTCATCCAAATGCACGGCCGCGGTGTGCAGGTCTAACAAGCAGTCGACACGCCCAGCCTCACCCTGCTGCTGCAGACCCCCGCGTACTTGCAGAAAGATGATGGGGTGGAGAAGAGGAGAAAGAGAGAAAGAGAGCTCTCCCAAACTGAAGGAAAGATGAGCAGATCTTTCTTCCGACTGCACTCCTCTATCTACTCCTCCTTCCCACACTTCCTCATGCCTTCCTTGATCCCTTACTTCCTTTTTTTCTACGAATCCCTTCAGAGATGAGCAGCGTCCCCGTCGCGATTGCTGGGGATAGCAGAGGAGTGACGTCACGCGCGCCCTTTTTTTGTGACCTCCATATCTGCACTTAAATAACTGTGTCAGCTCCATCTCACTGGTTCCGGATCAGCGCGTAGAGACAAATGAAATGTTGTCTTGTAGCAGGACGGGGCTCTGTCTGAAGCTGACCTCTGAGCTGTGTGGGACACGAACACGCCGGTTGCGGACGAGCGCTCAAAGAAAACTTTCACATTTTTGGGTGGAATTTCCCTTTACCACGACATGAATTCACTGAAAACAATAAATCAGTAAAAGCCGGGGACTGTTTTACCGGCACTGGACGATATTACTCTCTCCTCAGAACTGGCACCGCTGCTTTCACATCCAAACAGGAAACTGATTTACGAAGATAATCACAGCATCGAGCGCCAGAGCGGAAGATTAAACACGGCCGGAATGTAACGTTTCAGAGCAGCAGCTTGAGAGGACTGCGCTGTCCGGTGAGTCAGCGGATGGAGGCCTCAGAAGCCTCCGGTTTAGTCCTATCTACAGCATATGAAGAGTGCTGACGGGACAAAAAGAGCTACAGTAAGTCACGGCTGATGACACGATGTACTTTCAGGAACATCAGCCTGCTTTTTTTTTTTCCTCTTCGGGGCCACTGATGGTTAAACAAAAAGCTGCAAGGATACAAGTGTAAAGGTTGAGAAACGTGTGTTTGATCGTCCATTCATTTGTCGTACGTCGCTTCTGTTAGTTCCTTTATCTTCCTCCTCTCCTCTTTGCTTTGAAGCTGTTTTCTCTCTGTGCACTTAAACATCTACTTTTCCCTTTTATAGCCTGCTGGAAGTCCACTCAGTAATATAATCCTGCTCTCCAAAGCCTCTCCCTGTTTTAATACTCTGTATAGAGCACGGGCCTACTCTGGAAGATGGCCTGATTCAGATATTTATCCATATTATTTATTTATGTTTACAGACTGTAACACAGATGCGGTCAGAGAAGAGTCGAGGAAGGTTTATTTATTCAACTAGTATTTAGGGGAAAAAAAAATGTTAAGCAAAGCGGTCGTCTCCTCTTGTTTCGTCGATTTATTGTTTTGATTATGAGTTTATCGGTTTGTTTCGTACACTGGAAGCGAGAGGAACACTGGAGGATTTTTACTGTCAGCACACAGTATCTGTGTATTCTCGAGCACTGGATTTAATACCGTTCATTTTCCGTCCTATCGTTGGATTTTTATTGTGTGCATTACAGTGTGTGTGTGTTGCAGTATGAAGACAGTATTAAGGAATGTCATATGGATTGTTTTTTTCTTTGTTGGATTGTCATGCTGATGCTGATATCATGCTCTGCCATACTACAGTATGTGGTTGCACTTTTTCCCACCCAGACAACTCCCAGAATCCTCTCTGTACAGTGATCCGCCCCCGCGCCTTTTCTTTCCTATTTCAATACGGGAGACTCGAAGGAAGAAGTTTATTGGGGGCATTATTTGATTTTCATACACTTTCACAGTAGAAGGTACCTACATTTTCGACTGGAATATTGTAACTGGTTCGTATTTGGTACAAAATGAGTTTTTTTTGTTCTCCCCTTCCTCCTCTCTCTGTAACAGTTTTGTCAAAATTGAATAATCTCAAGTCGCGCACATGTTGACATATCTGAAGAATACACACCGTGGGTCCCTTTGACAAACACACACACACACGAGACTATGACAACACACACACGCAACGACCTGGACCTCGTCACCACGATGAATGAAACTCCCATTTTCTTTCCCCCCCTCTCTGTTACTGTGACCATCATGATATATGTTTAATACTGTAAATATGTATTTGAAAATGCTAAATCTATTTTTATAATTTGTTTGAAGAACAATGTGTTGAATATAATATCTGCTCACTGTGTAAGGGTTTTATTTGTTTGAATTTTAGGGCCATAGCCAAGAAACTCTGGTGTTTGGAATATAAAACTGAAAAAAAAAAGTTTCTTTTTTCGTTAGTTTTTTGATGATTTTTACCTGTTAGAAGAAAATCTGATGGCTGTTGCAATATTGAAACGTGTTATTAAAAAATCTCCAATACAAGCAAACCTTTTTGCTCCTGGTCTCCTATTGTCTTCATTTGGGGTTGAACGTTAATCTTAAAATTAAACTGACATATTATAGCCCGGCTAATGATGGATTTTTGAGACCACTCCCTTGAGACGATGGTTTTCTGCTCATGAATGCTGTTCTGTACCCGAAGCATTCGAATACAGATTTTGACATCGATTACAGTGGTGACGGTAGAAACTTTGAAGCATTCTGGTCAGCCCCTTAAATTCCAGATTTATTAGTATCTAAAACTTTTTTTTTTAATTACCTTGCCTTGCTATGCTATAAAAACTTAGTGGTCTAAAGGGTCAGTTCACCCAAATAACAAAAAAAACAAACTGCAACCATTTTGCTAAAGAGCTTTATTTTGAAAGTGTAATCCCATGATGCATATGTATTATTACTAACTTGACTTGTCCTTCACGTTCAAAACTGATGCAAGGTAGGTAGGTATGATAGTTTGAAGCTTAGGGCTGCTGACCAAGCTTCTGTAATTGACGAGTTGGGAGTGAGAATATGTTGGGGTGACGCAGCTAACATCCCATCATTGGTCTGTAGCAGTCCAATTGTTTGACTTGCCATTTTTCTTTGTTTGGGCTGATTTTCCTCATGACTGATTGCAGGGAAAAAGAAAGAAAGAAAACTGCTAGATGATACCATGAATGTTACAATGCACTGTTTACAATGGTTTTTAAAATGGCGTCGCAAATGTTTCATGAGGGAGGAACTGCACTCAACAGAACTGTGAGACCTCAAGGATTCACGCATTCACCCGTGATTCTTTTGTTTGTTTACAGGTAAACGCCACGGGGCAGCTTTCTTTTGTCCAGGTTTGAGATTTGTGCCGCCACCGCAATACAGTGGAAGAGAACAGAAATTCATTCGTGGTGCTTAAAACATTGCAAATTTATATTAAAAATGTGTTTTTTTGACATTTGGGTGACTCAGCCCTTCACAGTAAACCTTGGATTTCAGCGTGTTGCCTGAGGAAACAGAGGATCTGCAATGAGCAGCTGAACAGTTTAAGGTGTACGGGGTCTAAATGATAAAATCCAAATGTTACATCTACTGTTTAACTTCTCTTCTGGTGCTCAGAAATGAACCAATGGCCTTTTGGAGCTCACTCATTCCTCGAACCTTCAGGCTACCTGGGCCTCTTGTACTTACGGTGCTTGTCTACATGCTCCGAATCCACTCACAACACAATTCAACTTTCAGTTACCTCTCCAGTCCCACCATGTGGCCTTATGAAGTCTCCCCCCCCCCCCCCCCTCTCTGGGGCCGAGGTTATATTACTTACTGCTTTATTACACAACACCCACCTTTAGACCAGCGCTGAGCAAATGGGAAATTATTGTAAATGCAAATTAACTTTGCGTGGGACTGCTGTGGGCAGCTGTGTGGGTGGGCAGGAGTGAGTGCGCTGGTACGTGCTGCTGCTGCTATGCCTGCTCACATGGGTCAGTACGTGTGTGAATGTACCACGTGTGTGTTGACAGTCCACAGGCATACATTTGAGAATGAGATCTTTTTATTTATCTCATACAGTTGCAGCGGCAATCCATACTTTTTATATTACAGTCTTATTGGAGTTGAGGATTGGAGTTTGAGACTTAATGAGTTTCATCTCCGAGCCTTCGCTGGCTGCAGCTTTCTAAGCCTCCCACGCAATCAAACATCACCTCCTTCAGATGCTGCTTTAGCAGGCCCCGGCATCTGAACTCCCGCTGCAGTTACGCAGGGATTGGCTCGTTCATTATTGGAGGCTTCTCGTAGATTTCTTGCATGATTTTAAAGATTGAATGTGAGGAAGAAAAACACAAAGAGGCTTATTTACATGTCAGGCTCATTAAGATTCTGTCTCGGGGACTAAAACGTGGTGACTCTAAAGAAATGTTAAAGCCTTTATTTAGATGCGCCACCAAAGATACAAAGCTCATTTTTACATAAAAGTGTGCACCCTGTCAATCTAGACTGCAAAAGGGACATTAAATGTAAATGAAATCCATGCATATAAATATGTTTCCTATCTACATAATCTAAATGATGAAATCCTAATAAGTCTTGACACTTGACTCCTACCTGCTCCGGGTCATGAGCCATTTTAGCAGCTGCACACATGCTAAATGAGCCGAACAGCAGGCCTAATCAACTGCTTTCTGCCTCCTTATTCCCTCGTGGTACAAAATAATGAACGCTATTCATTCGAATGTGATGTCTTAGTATGCAAACATCATATCCCACAGTAACTCTCCTGGGCGGCGATGGGGGGGGGTTGTGTTAGTTGGTATTTATCAGGCTTCTCACGGTTCGAGCGTAAATCTTCAATCAGATTTGCCTGTTTATTCACTGTAAATGAGACTGGGACGGGGAGACGGGCAGGGATCCTTCCAAGAGATTACAGCGAATCGTGTTTCAAAATGCAAAACGTAGATTGTTGTACCTGAAATCCAGCACTTCCTCAAAACCAAGACTTCACTCGAGACATGTTTAAGGCCGGCAGATAACTTGGAGGCAATTCAAATACACGACATGTGATGCAGCATTGAGAGGTAGATTTTCCTAGCACAAAGAAATATGGATTTTATTTGTTAAGTACTCGACAGTCCAAAGGATGTGACTTAATGGACGTTCTCTGGTGCCTGTCTCTGCTCTGCTTACAGAGAGCAACAGTAGCTTACAGTAGTTTAGACGACCGTCCAACACAACATAGAAGTTTCACAAAACCCCTTAAAAGTTGGTTTGTGATCCACAAATGATCACAGAGAAGACGAAACGTGCAGCACGCTGTCGTCACGCTCATGACGTCAGACTGCTGCACCTGGTTAGAGCCAGGCTGTGTAGACGAGAGCCAAACATGTCACATCTGGTGTGGACGGGTTTTATCATTTCAGAGAAAAAAAAAACATGATGCAATCTGCAATACATACCCACAATGGTTCAGACAGGAAGGGAAAAAAGTCCACGAGTTTTAACACAACAAATCTTATTGGCGCTGCAAATGATTAAATCATCCATCTTTTCTCACTACATCTGAGCCTTTCACACCCTCAGGTGTGCATAAATACAAGTTAGAAACTGATTTTTAATAGACAAAAATGTGAAATCCATATCAATCCCTAATGAATCCCTACTAGCTTATGAGTTCGAGTCAATAACCAAGCTAAAATGCAAAACGTCCTTTTGTTCCAGCTGCTCCAAATTGAAATGTTTTAAATAAAATAATAATAAATTTCTTCCTTTTTTTGGACTGTTGTTCAGAACTAAAGCTCTGGGGAGTTGTGATGGACAATTTTCACTATTTAAAATTTTACAGACAATTAATCCATTTATTTATAGTGAAAATAATGATTAGCTACAGCTGTAATTTGGTTTCAGCTTCTAAAATCTGAGGACTTGCTGCTTTCGTTTTACATAAACAGAAATTAAATCCATTTTGATGCTGGACTGTTGCATGCAACTTAAAGATGTCTCCTTTTAGTTTTAGGAACCTGTAAAATATATATATATATATTTTAACCCTTTTGTAACGTTTTTAAACTAACAATGAATCGAGAAAGTTAAGAAAAAAACAAAACAAAAACATTTCAATAACGAAAACAACAGCCCTATACACTCGGACCTGGGCATTACACAGCTTTTTACCCAAACCAGACATTCTGATCTTCTCAATCACTGTAAGAATCAACCCTTCAAAGTTTAAAATCCAAGAAACATTTGCAGCTGGAAAAGAAAAAGACAGAAAAACATGTTCAAGAGCAAGAAGGAGGCAAAAGGATTCAAAGAGGCACATGAGTAAGCAGACAACACCTCTGTAAAGACATTAGTGATTCCCAGCTGTGTGTTTAGAGCCCTCTCCCCTTCTTGTCCTCCCCTCTATCCCCCCAGCTCCCTCTGCTCCGTGTGAAGATTAAAGCAGGCAGCATAAAAGGGGGAGAGCAGTCCACCTCTAAGCTAGTGTGAAGGGGAAACTTCCCCCAGCACAAAAGTTCTGCTCTCCGCTCTTTGCCGAAGCGTGCCGCAGCTCAAATCGGCTTTGAGAAATTAATCCCTGCATTATGGAGGGAGTAAAGTAAACAAACCGGGGACAGGATGGGGACCTGTGAGTGTGAGACCAGGGGGAGGGAGCAGGAGGAGGAGGAGGGAGGTGCTGGTGTTGCTTTTGTAGGTAAAAGCTTGTGTTTCTCTGGAGAAAAAAGGGAAGTGCGTGCTTGTATGTGTGAGCTTGTGAGTAGAGAGAAGGAGGGAAGAGTGAGCTGACGAGGTGACGAGAGGGTGAATGAGGCAAATGAAGCAGCAAAAGCCTGCCCCAATCCTCTGGGACACTCCTGGGAGAAGAAGCATCACAGCCTTTTTTTGCAGCATGATCTTAAAACCCTTCTCTCTCTGTCTGACTCTCATATGTCCAGCTTATTGCTGGCATTGTCTTTCCCGGCTTCGCTCAACCACTATGCCCCTGTGGCAAAGAGTCATTGTCTGCAAATCCTCCCACTTCTCTGCTTTCTCCCCTCTCCTCCTTCCCATCCTATCTTTCCACCGAGAGGGTACTTAGATAAGGCGCAGGGTTCAGAGCCTGACGAAATCAAAACTTCCCACTGAGCAGAGATTAAACTCTGAGTGACCGAACGGACAACTTCTCTCACTCCTCTGATGTCTGCTGGCAGACTGGAAGCTGGCAGGGAGGTTTCTGTCTCTTTTTTTTTTTGACAGTTTAAACACCCGTCTGTCTGGGCGTCTCCAGAGACTTTCCATAAGTGCACTTTCAGTCTCTCTCCGCTTGTCTGCATGTTGCCCCTCGGCGTCTCGCCATATAGCCGCTGTCCATCATCGCTCTGCATCCCTCCACTTTGCTGCACATAAAATCTACGCATCTTCCTCTCTCTGGTGTCTCCCTCCCTTCTCCCTTTGATGAGATTTCCTTCTTGTTTTACACAGATGTATCCTACTTGTTCTCCAGCTGCCGGTGATTGAATCCACCCCCCCACCAGGCAGACAGACCAGATGATGGATAATAAAAAGGATTTAGCTAAATACATTGTGTTGTTTCTGTTGTTTTTTTACTTCGCAATCCCTCTCGAAGAAGCAGCCAAGCAGAATGACACTAAACTGACACTCAGCCTTTGACCTTGAGGTGTTAGTGGAGGGTCAAGCTTAGAGAGTGGGGGTTTGTAGTCACACACTGCCACTTGGTGGTGAATGTGAAAACTGCACCTCATGGTAAAGACTACTGTGGTGGGAAACAGCCAGGAAGGTTTACTCAAGAGATGTATTATAGTTCCTTTGATGTACTATTTTTTTGGCTACTTAGGCTACATTTATTGCTTTGACACTTCTAGTTACTTTGCAGATACATATTGTACATTTTAAGCATATGATCATCTTATTAAACATTAAAAGGATCGCAAGAACACAATTCATTTTGGCTCTTCCTACAGGTTAATCAACAAGATAGAACATGTTAATTAGTAAGCTTTAGAGGTGCTGGCAGGCACCAATCACTTCCTGGCTCTAGCTTCAAATTTGCCTTACATACATCAGAGTTGTTTTGATCCTCTCATCTAACTCTTGGCAAGAAAGCGAATGAGCACATATATCCAGATTTCAAACTCTTTCTTGAAAGTTGCCATTTGTAAGAAAAGGTTGATTTTTGAGTCTCAGTCCCAGCTCGTCAAAAACCGACGCTCTGGGATGGCAGATGACTCGTCATACAATCCCAAAGTGTCAGCTCTTGATGAGTTGGAAATGAGACCCAAAAATTAACTTTTCTTACAAATAGCACCTTTACAGAAAGAGTTCACCCAAAAATGAAAATTCACTCATTATCTACTCAGCCCCATGCCGATGGAAAGTCGGTGTGAAGTTTCTGGAGCTTCACAGCAAGAACAGTGTTGCAGTCCTCTCCTTAATAACTGAAACAGATTGTGACTTGTTTTAAAACTTTTAAAAAACCAACAAAAATAAAAATGAAAAATTTGGGGTCTCTGCGCTTCTAGAGACTTGGACTACGCCAGAAGAGCTGTTTGGATCCATTTTATTTTTTATTTGCCGGTTGTTATTTTACATTTTAAAACAAGTCCTCATCTACTTAAGATGTTCAGGAGAATGCTGCAACGCTGAGAAGCTTCAGAAATGTTCTGAATATATATATATATGGATTATGACACATTAGACAAAGATCAGTACAAACAGAGATTTTATTGAAAATTCTTCATCCAAAGTTTAAAATTCAGTTCTTAACTTAGAGGATGCATTCAAAATAAATTCAGAATCTTTTAGTGCATTTCATTGGTATAAGGCTATCTACATTCAAGAGTTGTTTCAGGCAGTATGATGAGTATCTCAGATTTTTAGCACATTGTATTTATCAAAAAATGCCCCTGGAGTGATTAATAAAGCTGTTTGTATTGTAGTTGTATCATTCTTATGATATCCCTATTCCTTTTTTTCTTACATGTTTCTCTAGCCATTCACTATAGTTGTACCAGTATTTTCTTATGTTTGACAAAAGTTTTAATATATTTTCCTGAAAGTATAAAGAAGTAACCTTTCATCTCTTTAAAAGCTTCTCTTCACCATGTATATCCAGAACTTCTCTCCCTGTCATTATCTCTTCATTCCTTCCAGCTGAGCCCAAGTGTCTCAGCGATGAAGGAAAAGATGTGTGTGTCTTCCAGGATGGCCTTGGCGGTGGGTTTCCCTGCTCCGTGCCCACTGCGGGTGTCCACCCTGACCATCAAAGGCTGACGCTGCGCGGGGCTGCTGCCCACTCCGTGCTGCAGGGCAGCACAATATTTGAGGGTGTGGAGAGGCACCACGCGATCATCGTGATCTGCTGTCAGAAGCAGGACGGCAGGGTAGGGAGGGCCGGAGTAAGGTGGAGGAGGCAGATTATGGATAGGAGAATACCTGGAGAGAAGGTGAGGAAGAGCAGTGAGAAAGAACTCTGAGGAGAATATGAGAGTGATTCATGAACATTAGTGTGTGATTTAGTTGCCCTGCTGGGATTTTTTGGCATATGTGGGTGTGTGTAAATCTGGAAAGAGACCTGGAGATTATTGAAACCAACAAAGACTTTACACATAACAACTATTTACACCAACATGCTCATATTATTTTAGTCCTGAGATTCAAATAGAGAAAAATACTGAACAAATGAGTAAATACAGAAGACAACACATGATGAAAACTATGAATTAACAAAGGTTTACCTTGCTAATTTAATTTCCTCGCTGCAGTCAGAGCAGAAAGGGAAAAAGAATTGTGGGAAAATGCTAAATTTGGATTAGATCTCTTGCAGAGAGAGCTAAAGGTGGGTAAAGTGAATCTCAGGTGAGCTGTAGCTCTGCATGGAAACCTGGATGAACTGCTATATAACCTATTTGTTGTTCATGAACCAGGCACTATTTTAATGTTTGTATGAGTATCTTCATAGACTTCATATCCCTAAAAAATCTGCACGCAGAGTGCAAAGGCAATAGTTTCATCTGCTATCTCCCCTGTGCCTACATCCTATTTTCTAAGATTATCTTCATATCCCTAAAATCTCTACAATCTAAGCTAAAAGGATGTGTGAGTCAAGTAACCACAATGACTGATAAAATTATTCAAACAGTTTGAGAAAATCGACCTGCTTCTCTTTTCCTCTGGCGTCACTGCACTGCACCACAACGCATTGTCACCGTGACTTACAAGCACATAATGTAGTTACTTTATCACGAGCGTACAACAAGATGCCACAAAAAAAGAGAAGCCATAGCTTTCTGCTGTAAAAGAATGACTCCTCAAGCTATTATAGTTTTTTATTTCAGATTGATTTAAACAGGATCTCCAAGGTTGGTTTTTATTAGGGTAAATTATTCCAAAATGTTTAAATAAATTTTGACGAGAAGGATAGGCAGCAAATAAATTATGAGAATTTATCTGCTGCAGCTGTAAAGTATTCTCGTGTGCAAGTATAGTTTAGTAATTTGTTGTGTGTGTGTGTGTGTGTGTGTTCTTCGTACTTGATGAGCCACTTAAACTGCTCCTGATCGTCAGAGCAGCCATAGTCGGTGGTCCAGGCGTGGCCGATGGTGAACTTGTGGAACTTCAGCATATCCATCACCCCCACCTCTGCCACAGCACAGCCGAACAGGTCCGGACGCTGGTTCACGCATGCCGCTGTGTATGTGTGTATTTAAAAATCTGTGTTACACACACTCAAACACACATGCATTCACTTTATTCTACACTGTAGGACACAATCACTCCTAAATAGCTACTTACACACCAGGGAGGAAGGCATTACTTGGGTTTGTGTGATGCCATATGGCAGCCAGCCTTTGGTAAATGATGTGACTAAGCACTGTTTAATGTGCTGTTTAATAGCTAAATTAATTGCAGCTAAGCAGCTAACTACTGTTAGATGAATTTGACATTACCAATTATGCCAGAGATGTGATGTAAAGAATACAAAGCATTCGGATCAATGCAGCTCAGACTAGAGATGGACGAGTGATCTTAGCCGGCTCACAGTCGGCTACAGACACATGGAGATGTGCAGAACGCTGTGTGTACTGTCAGTAGCTTCAAGGGCTGAACTGAACTGGGGAGGATTTAGAGGTAAAGCTCAATTAGCAGATTTCAGCAATAAAAAATGACGAGCAAGGCTCCCTCACTTGTAAAATTTAATTTCCTTGATGTAACAAATAAACTGTTGTATTATAGTTTCTGGGGAATACCTATTAAAACCCTTCATGTTCTCTTGTTCTCTGTGTCAGGGCTTGCACACAAAACACAAACACCTTTGACCCCTGTACTTACCCACTAGCAGCCCTCCATTAGAGGCTCCGTTGATAGCGATGCGACTGGCCGTGGTGTACTTCTCCTGGATCAGAAACTCTGCTGCACACTGGAAGTCATCGAAGCAGTTCTGCTTGTTCCCTAATGTTCCGGCTACAAACACAGACGAGAAGGGGAAGTTGTGAGAACACAGAATCAAAACTAAATCAAACTTAAGTTTAGTATTTTCTAACTGACATTGTTATGGTTTTCTGGATGCCTGTACCTTTGTGCCAGGTGAGGCCGTACTCTCCGCCCCCTCTGATGTTAGCCACGGCCAGGATCCCTCCCAGGTGTCTCACAAACAGCAGGTAAGCAACACTGACCACAGACAAGACAGACAGGAGAAAATAAAGCAATATACTGACCTCTTTTTCATTCGTATACATACAGTGTTTCTCAAGCACCACTAAGCATATATTTGTACCATCCCCCTATAATTTACAGAGAAATCAGACACAAAGTAAACCCTCATTTTTATCCCTGTATTCCTGAAGTATCTGACAATGGCTGGTATGTTGAAAACAGTGGCAACAACCAGCAATCAGCTCACCTTCATGTGCTACACAATCAAAAATTCTCATACCAATCTTCACTAACCACACTTTTGCATGTTATATTACTGTATAATGTGTATTTTGCTAAAACATTGATGTTTGTTTTGTGAATAACTGTTTTCACATTGATAACACTACTACATTTATGGTAAACAGTAGCAATGATTGGTTTAAGAGCAGAGGAATGTTTTGCAGAACAAACATGACCGGCCTTTTGAGTTTTATTAAAAGTTGGTTTATCCATTCTTCATTTACCCCCCTTTCTTTGGACATTTGAACACGCAACGATTGGTCAATGAACTGATTAGTCAATCGAAACAAAATGATAATTAATTAATCGTTTATATAATTCTTCAAGCAAACACTTCAAACATTTGCTGGTTGCAGGATTTTAAATGTGAGGTGTTGCTGCTTTCTGTGTCATTTATGATAGTAAATGAAGAGTCTTTGGGTTTTGGACTGTTGATGGGACAAAAGAAGAGATATGAAGACGCCACTTTTGGATCTAGGACATTTTCACAGTTTTTTTTAACTAGAAGTTTAATCATGGCAATAATCGAAAGATTAATTGATAATGATAGAGCCCTAGTGTTTATCTGTGTGACTTGCTTGG
This sequence comes from Pagrus major, assembly GCF_040436345.1. Classification (NCBI taxonomy): domain Eukaryota; kingdom Metazoa; phylum Chordata; class Actinopteri; order Spariformes; family Sparidae; genus Pagrus; species Pagrus major. The sequence goes on from NC_133230.1 coordinate 13,671,914, forward strand.
CTTTGACAGTGAATAACAAAGAAGAGAGTGGCCACACTGGTTTATGAGACTTTGCACAGAGCAGTTGTACTTACTTGTAGTATGGCTGTATGGAAGCCTCGAAGCCTCCGTAGCCATAAAGGAAGACAGGATGAGTCCCATCCATCTCAAGGCCCTTGGCGTGGACCAAGAACATGGGGATCTTGGTTCCATCTTTACTGGGATAAAATACCTGTAAAGTATTAGAGAAGATGGGTTTAATCAGTCTGTTTGTCTCTCAATCAGGATTCAACATTAACTTTTTTGTTCAGCAGCTAAATGCTAGAGCTGAATGTTGACACTTTACCAGCTCCTCAAAAGATTACCATTGTTATTTATTTTTCAATGCATCTCTCTTTCACATAACATCTCTTATATCGATGTTTTGAAACTACAGTTTTCACTTAAAGTGTGAAGGGTAAAATGAGCCGTTCACACATACCATATTCTACTTCCTCAACCCCAGTGACTATGATTCTTTGCAAATCTGCGTCATGACATGAATACGCAACCAGTTGGAGTGATAACACAACAGGAACAACGATAAAGCAGAAGATGATGGGGAAAGCCAGTAGGAAGAAAGAGTTATGTCACCTGGGTAGTCTGATATTCCTCTTGCTTGATGCCTTTTACCTCCACCTCCCTGAACACTCTGGGCTCTGCGTTCGGCTCACTCAGATCACAGTGGTAAATGATACCTGAGCACAACAGCACATGGACATAATTTAAGACAAAAATGTAAATGTGTAACACATACTAATTACAATTTAAATTACATATCCTGGTATAGACCATTACATCAAGTATTTGGTCTTTCCTTTGAGTTTGTATTTACATTTAAAGTATTTTTTCAGATATTTGATATTATTAAAAAATATTGTTGAAGTTGCCATTACAGTAGCAATACAGCACTTGCAACAATATATGTATGATTTCAGATTTTTTATTTTTATGTGGGATTAGCAACATTATTTTACAGTAATTTAAGTCATTACAATTAATCGAACAAATCTGAGAAAACTTGACAGAATTACCTGGGGTAGTGAAGGAGGTGAACTTGTAGAAGAAGTCAGAGTGTTTCTTCTTGCAGCTCACTCCGCCCACGGTGCCGACGTCCAGTGGCAGGTCCCTGACGTGCTGGCCTGTGGACAACTCATGCACCTGCAGGATATCCTTCACGTCATGGAGATAGTTGACCAGCAGGTGGTGCTGGTTCACACAGGAGACGGTGCCTGAAGATTGACGTATATTATAGGGGAAGTGATAGAAAGTGAATGTGACATTGCGTAGCTGGTTTTATTGTAAACACTGTATCCAAGGGAAACAGTATCCGTGTTGTCTGTCTTCCTTTCTCTTGTTACTACCAATGTCAACTTTCTCTCTGCCAGAGAGCAGTTATCTCATGATGCTGGTATGAAGCCAAATATAACGGCTATGAATTGAATGTGACTTGACATATTACAGTCAAAGGTTGTTACAGAAAGAACTTTGGATATTTCTTTTTATCAATCCACAAATAAGAAAATAGGGTTGACAGCCATAAAAAAATATTTTTTCTCATGTTTTGAAGAATAAAATGTTACAATGAATAATATATAATATGAATAATATATGAACAAACCCCTGCATGAAAACCTGAACTAAGCAGAAGTAAAACTGGAACATTTAGGGCTGCTGAAGTGGAAATTTCTGGCTCAGAGTCTGAGAAAAAACTCATTTCACAAAAACAGCCTTTAAAAATTCCATACAATTTTTTACAAAGGATGTTTAAAACTTTAACTGATAGATGTTACCATGAAACCTCCCCAAGTTGATAACCTGTATCAAAACTATAATGTTTTTGTATTAAAAATAATCTGATATTTTATGCATTATTATGCAAATTAGTGCTAAATGTGCTGATTTGCATACATTTCAAGAATGGAAATCTGAACTACCGTGTTATCGAAGCAAAAAAGTCCAAAATCTCATCAACAGCCAGCAGGGGGCAGTCTAATATACTATAAGTGTGATACATGTAAATACTTCACTGCTGCTCAGCAGGTGTCAGTGGTGCTACAGAGGCTGCCTTTGCTTGGTTACTTTGTTTATTACAAGTAATAACACAATCCCTTATATGGTATTTTGTCGTTGAGTGTCCCCAGTGTCAGCAATCTGACCAGTGACTACTGACATAATTCTCAACAGTCTGTCGCCCACAACCACCATCACCACGAAGAACAACTTGGAGTTAAAATGATGTGAAGAGTTGATATTGGACATTATTATTAAACTGGTGATGGACCTAAGTTATAAGGCTGTTATAGGAAAGCATTTTCACAGAGGAGACTCATCAGTTTAAAAAATGAGTCACAAACCAGCAGCAAACCAGCTTGATTTGTTAAACAAGTTCATGATTCAGCAAGAGCTCTCTGTAAAAGCAATGGAATAATACAATATTATCTTATGTAATCATCAACTCTCCACTGTCAACTGCAACAAATTATTTGTTTGATACCATGGCAACAGGTGTCTAATACTGTTGAGACCGGTTATGCATACTCATTACTAAACATCATTAAGTGGAAAAGTAGTTCAAAACATTATTTTACATTATCACATTATTAGTTTAAAACCTTTCCTCAAACGGTGAAGTTGGAGAATATAAAAGTAAAGATATCACCATCATCAACACTTCACTTTAAGTCTCTATGTTAGTATTTTTATGCAGACATTTAATAATAGTTTATATAACACACTAAAATGAAGATGTATGCAGCATTTAAAGGGATTTTCAAGTTAATTGAATTATTACTGTACTGGTATAAATGTATTAAGTTATATTATCAATATTTGTATCCAATTACAACTTCTCCGATGAAGATCATCTTTTACTTTATTGTCATTTTTTAAATGTTTATCAAACCAGTTGTCACTTATGGATGCCCACAGGACTTGCTGACAAATACCTTAATTATAGCTGCTTACAACTATGTTATAGTGAACCACTTATTAAATATTTACATAAGCTGATAAATGCTCAATAGGGGAACTTGATTGTTTCCTGATCATTCAGATGATTTCCCTTAACATTTCTGCACCTTTTGTCATTACACTGTTTTATTGCCTTAAAATCTGTACTAGTGTGTGCACACGTTTTACAAACATAAATAAGAATTTCATTGCCAGTGACTGTTTCGCTGTAACTGTTGTGCATATGACAATAAAGAACTTGGAAACATTTCATATTGGGGTACACATATTATCTATTAACAAGTTGGTTAATAGCATATTAGCAGCATTTTTACTCTTTATTATTAGATATCAGCAACACCTAAATTAAGAATGTGGAACATATGATCCAATTTGACATACTAATGTAGAGTTCTTGTTCTGTTCTTGTGGTACTACTGCCTTTATAAAGCCCATACTAAGCTATGCATATTAGGATCATATCTATGTTAAACAACTTCCTTACCGGCTATCTATAAACTATAATTAGGACTTTATTGAGGGAAAAGTCTTAATTATTGACCTAATAGTTGCAGAATAAGGCAATAATAAGTGCTTTATAAAGACTAATAAAAAGTCAATATGCTACGAATATTCATCCTAATATGAAAATCGTTAATGGTTACTATGTAACCCCAATACAAAGCGTTACCAAAAACATCAACTTTAAACATAAATATAAATCTAAGCAGAAGCATGGACGTGTAAATTTCCATCACTCCACCATTTACCATCATTCAAATGAGTCATAATAAATGTTTAAAAAAAAAGTTAGACATAGTGCTTATAGACCAAGTTTCACTTTTTGAGTTCACTGTGACGAAGTCTTCAACCACAGACAGAACTTCCCACTTGTTGTGGTTGGACTGTCATCGAAACATTAGGACAGATATTCAGCAAAAAAAAAGTATTTCACAATATTCTAAGATCCAAATTGTGGAACTAAGATTCCACGTACAAGCCCTTTACGTCTTTCTACACTTGGTGGAGTTTTCACACGCTCTGACACAAGCCCAAAGTGGTCATACTGACATAGGTCTGTTTTATAAGCTGCTGTATGAACACTCAGACGTATTATATTTCTTCTGTAGAGAACTGATACTATAGTGGTAGACTACAGAGCTGACTCGGCCTTCTACTGTGTATTCTACTGAAAATTCCATTCAGTCTTACCCAGGACATCCTTGTCGTGCTGTGGAATGAGGGTGGTCCAGTGCTTCCTGTCTGGCTTCTGGATGTCTATGTTGATGAGACAGTACCGAGGAGCATCCAAGTTGGAGTGGAACGTAAACACAGTTCCTTCATTGGTAACGTATGAGTACTGGGCATCAAAGTTGTCCACAAGTTTGACCCATGGCAGCAGGCCTGGAGAGGATGAATAAAATGACAAAATAAACAGTGTGTTTGTTATTAATGCATAACAACAAACATCCTATAGCAAGTAGAAAAATATAATGAACAATTAAAAGCATGTACTGCAAAGTCAAGAAGAAATATAATACATGATTTAAATCAAGAATCATGTGCTTCTTATCTCCGAAACAAATCATTCGGGCACGGAATTGATTAAATCTCTTGCACAGGAAAAACAACAGCATTCCCACACACCTGAATCATGCTGGCTTTTAAAAACCAATCACATTCTCACAATAGACTTGTCTCTGGGGGAGGGAGAGATATTTCAAAATAAAAAAAAACAGCTGCAAAGTGAATTTTGAAATCTCCGCATCTGGTGCATTAACGGTTGAGTCACAGGCGTTGGCATCAACTAGTTTATTGATGATACAGCAGGTTTTTTTATATCCCATGAAGCTGGGGGGATGTTATCGTGTGCTGCCAGAAAAGCTCATGTGGTTTACTATAAATGAAAGTTGGATTTTGGAAACACACACATTTATGACAGTGACTATTCATTTTGTTCTCCTGATATTTGTTAGACTAACGACAGAAAGATAATCGCTAGCCCTTATGTCAATGGGCATCATCAGAAGAAAATGGGGCATATAAATAAAAATGATCTATGTTTTGTTTCCTTCTCATGACAAGCTTTATTCTAAAGATATTTTCAATATTATTTGCACACACATCCATAGGTGCTTCCAAGCACTAATTTTAATTTGGGGATCAATATTCATCAAGGCTTGTAAAGTCTGAATAACTATCTTACAGCTTGTCTTAGATCAATTTAAGATTCACACAAGTACAAAACTGCCACAGCAAATTTCAGGATTCATACATCATCTCTTATCTTACTTCTCAAGAAAATATGTGAATAGTCGTGTTTATGTAGGGCTTAAATCTCAGTCGGGAGTTTGTTACACGGATACATACCTGTGATGCCATCGGGGAGCTGCTGAAGGTCACAGTACCACAGCTGGTTGACAGGCTCACAGCCTTCAGTGATGGATAAAACAGCATATCTGCCATCATCTGATATCTGGAAAGAGAAAGAAATAAAGAGAGGTAGGAAAAGAAGCAAAGAAAGATGGAAAGAAAGGCACGCGATTATGTGAATGTAGTCTTTATAAAGTGTATAATACATTACACTGTATAATACTATACAGTGTATGTATAATAAACTGCTCACAGCTCCTATTGATGGGCATGGCATACCCTTTCAAAATACCAAAGAGATGAGAGACATACAAATGTCATGTGAATGACTCCAGCTTCACTAGAAGGAGTTCTCTTTAATGCTTGTTAAAAAAATGCTGGATAGAGGACGGGTCTCAGCCCAGCACTGACCCCATTAACTTTTGGTGCTGATCTGGTCAGGGTTAGCGTTGACTGGCTGACTTTCTGCATATGTTACAAGCAGGTCATTTCGTTCATGTAACAGATGCTTTGTGGTTATACTTGAATATGACAACCTTTCGGTGAACCTACCCCTCTCTGTCAGCACTTTTAAACGTCAACAAAGCCAAAATTCTTACATGATCGGTTGTTTGACAACAGAAAACAGATTTTTAAAAAGAAATACAACTCCAAATCACTGACATGCCAATTCTCAACTGACTAATACTCTACATACTACATATCACATGACCTCTGTGTTTGGCAAAATATGAAAGGTAATATGTGGTGGAATTCTGATTTAACAAATGACGGACATGGCAGTTTCTCATGGGATTAAGATCACAACCTCTTCAATTATTAAAAATTACTAGAGGTCCCCTGGTAATATTAGCCCAATGCAAATAGTGCTCAAATCAATATTTATGGCAGCCAAAGACCTTTGTACAAGTCAAAGCAGGAAAAGTGCAGGTGTAACTATAAAAAGATGGCTCTGTGACTTTTTTGTTGGTTTGCAATTCTTCAATAGGACTTTAAATCAGGCTCTAATGAAGCTTTACATGACCTTGATGCAAATTGGTGATTATCATAAGAGTTTAGAGATTACTATGGACTTACAGTTACTGAGCTGTGCCACTTGGGATGTTCGGGGAACTCTGCAACCAGAATGTCTTCTGACTGTTTGGTGCCCATGACGTGGTAGTAGAGCTTCTGGTTGATGTTGCTGGTGGTCTCTGTGCCTTTAGTGAAATACAGATGGTTTAAGTCTTGAATACATTTGTAATAGTTTTTGCATGGTGAATGGTTTGCTTAAATGTGTTGTTTCTTTGAAGGAGCATGCATGTAGGTGTATGGCGACTCTTTCTAACCATCAGTTTTGCCTTCCTGGGGTGGGTAGCAGTTGTAAAAGACACCCTTGGCATCGTGAGTCCAGGCCAAGCAGCTGAATTTAACCCTCTCCAGTACATCAGGCAGTTTGGTAAGGTCATCAGCCTTCATGAAATGGACCGTTACCCAGTCTGAACCACTGCTGCTCAAACCGTATGCAAAGTATTCGCACTCCTCTGACAGACGGCCCACTGGATGGACACGGGGACAAAGAAAGGGGGATTCAGCATAGTACATGTTTTTCTTAATGCCTTGACTTGTCTGGGTATGTGTGCTTTTGTGGACAATAAGCATATAAACTCTGGCTCACTCTTCAGTGCCACAGTGCCATCTTCAGAGAGTTCATTTGGGTCAAAAAATACAGTAGCAGGTGCATCCAGAGAGTCCTGCACATACAGCACACTCTGGTTCTGGAGACCTTTGTTGTGAAAGTAGAAATACCTGGAAAGACAAACAGGAAATAAGGTGACAACAAGTATTGTTTCTTTTTCTTTAGACCTACAATTCAGGTTTGGCACTGCACAGACTAAAACCTTTATGAGAGAGAGTATCCTTCAGCTAGTACCTCTTCCCTCTTTTGTAAGGACAGCTGTATTTCTGGTAGTCATAGAGCTCAGTGAGACGCTGGTGGAATTGAGCCCGGACAGCACATTGCTCCAGGTACGGCATGGTCAGTTTGTTCTGCTCCTCAACAAAGGCCTGAGATACAAAAGGAGAATGAGAATGGATGAAATTTGGGGAACTTTTGGTTAAGGAACAGCTTCAGCTCTTTGCAAGAGATCAAAACATACCATGGTTTCTGCACCATCAGGGTCTTCCAGCCATGTGTAGGGATCACAGATCTTATTCCCATGGTAGTCATCCGCCTATTGCAAAGGTACATCAGGTTCAACAGGAACAAACACGCAACCATAAAACACAAACAACAACTGTGTTTAATCTCTGGCATTAAAACTTGACAGAGAGGATTTTTCTGGCACGATACTATGTAACTTCTCTCCAAAACTAATTTCTGTGGAACTGAAGAGCATCAATTAGCTTGCCAGCTTGACTTTACTGGTTACGGTCATACACTAAAGATGTTTGGATTATCATGTATGAATACAATTATCACTGCAGAACTCTTCCTGAGAATTTTACCTTAGCTTGGCAGCACTTAAAAGACATCAAAACACATGTGAAAATGGTTTCATCAGTCTTAAAGAGACTGTCAGATGTGTTGATAACAATATTTTTCATTATATTTCGAGACTGCAGAAGGGATTGACAATACTGGGGAAAGAAAAACAGGACAAATGTTTTTTTGACATACATTACAAGATACAGACTCATGACAAATTAAATGAAAAACCTGAATACATGAGTAGAGAAATACAACCAACGGTGGCTCTGTAATGCTTTGGGGAACATTTTGCTGGCATGGTTTGAGTCCACTTCTTCCATTAGCGGGGAGGATCACTGCAAATCTACCACTGCACAACTAATCAAAATATTTACCAAAGGTAACATGTGACAAAAAAGCATTATAATAAATGTAGACATGTCCTAGCCTCCAAATCTTGTTCTACAGATCCATGAAAATATGTTTGTTTGGTACAGACCCAAACAAATGTCACATCACCATGATTTTAAAAGTTTTTTTTGTGAAAATGGAAACTCTGATGCAAAAATGTTGATTCACACTAATCCTGAATCATATTGCAGTCATAATACCTGTCAAAATAATCACAATTCAATAGTCACAACAGTTTAGCAGTCACCAGATCGCAATCTAATTGAATGGCTACAGGAGGTTTTGGACCGACATGTTAGACAGTGCTCTCCATCACCATCACCATCATGAAAACACCAAATGAGAAATATCTTTTGGAAGAATGGTGTCCATCCCTTCAGTAGAGTTCCAGGGACTTATAGAATCAATGCCAAGGCACAATCAAGCTTTACTGTTGGCTCAACACCTTACTAACATGATTTACGTCTTAGTTTCTCCTTTAATTCGTCACTGAGCAATCACATTGGTTGGTAGTACCAGCAGACACCTGAGTTTAGGTATTGGAGTCGGTAATGTGAATGGAAAGTTCCATTGGTGAACCTCCAACACTGAAAAGATGGCTTCACTGAAGGAGCTAATCACCTCTGCAGAGAATGACATGCCAGACAATTTTATAGATGTGCTCAACACACATCTATAAACTTTCATAAGACTTTCTCAGAAGTCAAACGGCTTTTGCTCAATCCCCAACCTCGGCCTTCCAATTAGTCATGTTACAAATAGCTGCTGGATTGTGTCCAAACCTGTGGGAGAGATTCAAGTCACGTTCCCTGGAACCATGTCCATCAGCCTGCAATTCCAAGGAATGGGGTGAAGACTGTGTCATCACATCAACCTTTTGCTTTTTCGTTTCACTTTATTTTATCATTATTCTGTACTTTAAAACAAAAAAGCGTACAAAAGGTTTTTTTTGTTTGGTAGGGAATGTAGTGCCAAAGGAAAGGAAAGGGCTGTCTGACAGCAATGTTAAATGCTAAAAATGTTCAAAATATAGTGTACACTTAAACATCTATTATTTTTTTTTTTTAGGTGTTCCTTCTTTCAGGTGGCTAAAATATGCCTTGCTGTCAGCACTGTTTAGAAGTACAATGCTCTGCTTAAATATAAATAATAAATATCACTTTTTTTTGTCACTGCATCCTTTGAGATGTGACACATGCATGTTTGTCAAGTTAAAGGATAAGTGCACCTAAAAAATGTCATAATTCAGACAAAATCCACTCATCTACATGCAAATGGAAAGTCAGGTAGTCCACAAAACATTTCTGGGGGTTTACAGCATAACATGGTTGCAGTCTTTTCCAGAAATGAAGCAGATGGGGACTTGGTTTAAAACGTTAAAAAAAAACTACCAAAGAAAAATAATTTTTAAAATAATAAGCTAAAAGCTATGGCACACACCACTCTTCAAGGGTGTAAAAAACGTCTTTAAAAATCAATTTGGGATCTGGGGTATTCCCATCCACTTCAGTTGCTTAGGAGAATGCTTTGCTGTGAAGCTCCAGAATTGTTTTGTGGACTATGAAACCTCACCCTACTTTTCCATCAGCATGGGAGTGAGTAGATAATGACTAAATTTTCATTTTTGGATGACCTTATCCTTTAAGTGTCCGTGCATGTCTACTCCACCTATGTTCCTCTTTTCCACCTCAACTCCGCTCTACTAGACATGTTGTCATTTTTGCGTTACATAAGTTTATAGTGATTGCATGCAAGCGCAATACAGGTGAGGCATCTTTGGCTGTACTCTGAAAGTTCACTCATCAAAACGTTGACAGTTGCATTCACTGCAGAATTATGTACTGTGGTGAAGGTTTCCAACACCATGACCGAGACGGGCCACGATCAGGAATACTGAGGGCACGGAGGTCATTTCCTCATTTGCACGATCTAATCACCTTACGAGTTGACATTCTGCATCTACACAGAAGTGACATATGGTGGGTTTCGAAGGCTCACTCTGATGCTTTTGCTGCTTTTGTCATATAATATGAATAATCATTCATTCATTATATTAGAGCCGACGGATAAAAGACAAGCTGATCGACATAAAATTAATTGGCAACGATTTTAACGACTGTCTGTTTAATAATATATACTATAGTGTATTTTAAAGTATACTTAAAACTATACTAACTAAAATCCAACTTTTTCTGTTTTCTTTACTAGTAAATTGCATATCTTTGGGTTTTTGACTTGTTGTTTGGACATAAAAACTGTAAATAAGTCAGACATTTTGTACAAATGTTCAGTTAACTGTAGATTATAGATGAAAGTCATTGTTAAGTAGGAGCCCCTCATTAGATTTCAGTAAAAACTGATTAAGCCAGTAATTGTATGCCTGTATTCAGCGTGGTGAAAGCTTATTAAACAAACCTTTAAATCATAATGTTGGCAGAAAAAAAACACAAAATAATCACGTGAATTAATTTAGAGATGGGTGGGGGAGGGGTAACGTGGTGCCTGGACCAAAAAATGCCGATGTGAGGCCTGGGGGTTTTGCACCAAACGCAAGAAAAGTGCGTTAATAGAGGGCTGGTGCTCATTAGGACACTTAAACATGCTGTGAGTGTGAGTAAAACACCTCGACTCTGACGGTGGGAGCGACGTGGACATTTTAAACACGTCGTTCCTCTCTGGGACAGTTTGTTCCGCGTCTTTCCCCCACCCCACCCCAACCGAATCGCTCCTCAAGTTTAGTTTTTGTTTCTTCGTCTCCTCGCCATTTGCTTTTTCTAGCCCTCCGTCAACACTGCGGGCTGTGACTCGTCTTTCTCTTCCTGCTCTCGCTTTTTCTTCCCCGTGTGCATGAACCGGAGAGAAAACCGCCGACTGACAGACAGAGAGAGACAGACTGACAGAGAAAGCACCCAGCGGGACTTTGACACTGACCTTAGTCTCATCTCTTCTCGCAGCCGGGTACTTAAACGCCATGGCGGGGCTTCCTAAAGTGCTCCTCTGTGTCCCTGAGTCGCTTTATGTGTCGCAACTCTGTTATTTTTCCTGCTATTATTGTTCTGAATGCGGGGCCTCGACCAAATCAATGGAGCCTTGGAGTGAAAGTGAAAGCATTTTTTCTCTCTCACACATACACACACACACACAGTCTCGTTTGTGCAAACCGCCTGAGCCCGTCCTTACACAGGAAATGATGCGTCACCCAGGCCAAGGCGTGCCAGACGCGCAGTACGTGAGTGCTCATGTTAAAAATTAAGTACAAATTCATTTAATGCAACTGTGTACTTCCACTACAGCACATCGCAGAGGCAAATATGCAACCTCTTGTCTTACTCCACTACATGTATCTGTCAGCTTTAGTTAGTGGGACATCCTCCAGAAACGTTCATTTTTAGACAGGCAACATGTCTGAAAATAGAGAGCCGAGCGAAGGACCCATGGAACCTTATTTTGGAAAAACTTGTAAATGGAGAGGGACAAATTATTTTTGATCCCGTTTGAATTTTGCCATGAATCACACATTTTGATGTTTGTGAACTAAAAAGATAATTTAGTCGATAAAGTCCAAAATAAGGTCAAATAAAGGAAACCGGAAGAGACAGCCGAAGTCACGCCCCTTTCCGTTGGACCCCATGGGACCTTATTTTGGAAAAACTTTGTGTATGGTAGTGAATGGAGAGAGACATTTTTTTTTATCCCGTCTGAATTGTGCCATGAATCGCACAGTTGATGTCTGTGAATTAAAAAGATAATTTTTCAAGTCAATAAAGCCCAAAATTAGGTCCCTTGAGGGAAACCGGAAGAGACAGCCGAAGCCACGCCCCTTCTGTTGGACCCCACTGGACCTTATTTCAGAAAAAAACTTTGTATGGTGGTGAATGGAGCGAGACAAATAATTTTTTGATCCTGCTTGAATTGTGTCATGAATCACAGATGTTTCTCAATTTAAAAGGTAATTTTTCAGCTTGAGTTGTAGTTGCATTTTTTTTTATAAAACTAATGAAATAAAAGACATATGTAATAATAAAGACTACACAGCCAACAGTCGCGGTAGTGACGTCAACACCAGAACCTGTAATTTAAACATTGTGGAGCTGGTCCTGTATATTAGCAGCTCACACAACTGACAACCACCCTTTTACATAACAGCAGTTGTCAATATGACCAGATTTATCGTGATTTTCATCTTTTTTAGTACCTTTTGTGTGCCGAGTTGGCGGTCATGTTGGTTTTGGTGACGTGTGTTGAGCGAGACAATGTAGTTCACTGAGTGGTTTAACACAAAACTACATGATATTTTACTTAAATTATGACAAACTTTGACTTTCTTGACTTTTAAATTAAATGTGGTAGTGAATGGAGAGAGAATGATATTTTTTTGATACCGTTTGAATTGTGCCATGAATCCCACAAATGACGTTTGTCAACTTAAAAGATAATTTTCCAAGTCAAGAAAGTTTTATTTTTTCTTAAAACTAATGAAATAGAAGACTGTGAAGATACGTAATTATAAAGATATGTTAGCAGCTCACAAAACTGATGAACTACCCTTTCATATAACTGCAGTTTTCAATATGGCCAAATTTATTGTGATTTTTATCTTTTTAAGTACCTTTTCTGTGCCGAGTTGGCGGTCATATTGGTGACGCGTGTTGCGCGAAATTATGTATTTCACCAAGCGGTTTAACACAAAACTATATGGTATTTAACGAATGAGAAAGAAAGAAAGAAAAGGAGATGTGGTGCAGATGGGGTTTCAAGACCTGACAGAGCATATGAAAGGGGAAGTTGCTTGGCTGGTAGAAGGCATGTGAACTGAAAAACTGTTTAAGCCAGTCTGTCAGTTAATCGTATAGTCTATAAAACGTCAAAAATAAATAGCCATGATAATTTTCCAGAAATCAAGATGGAGTCTTTACATTTTTTGCTGTGTCCATCCAACCAAAACCCAAAATAGCCTATTTAAATCAGGATGACATCGACGGAAAAAATTGCAGTCCTGAGACATGAGCCCTCAGATTTGAAAAGTTTGTGTTTGCAAATGTCTTTCTTGATATTTTACTAAAAATATGTATCAATATCAAAATAATTTCAGTTGATTGATTAACCACGTAATGATTTCAGTTTAGAGGCTTTCGCAAAATGGCATTATTATTATTATTGTTCCTTTGCTCAAGTGAACACAGCGGTCGAGTATGTTTTACATCAGTGGTTCCCAATTGATGTGTCAAAGCACCCTTTGTCCAGGTGTGCCATGGGGTTTTGTTACAACCACAGATTATTATTGCAATTGCAAGTAATGGATGAGTTTTTAATTTACTATGTCAGCCTTTTCCTTTAATTTCCTTTAAAAACCTTCCACAGAACCAGAAATAAATGCGAACAGACTGCATGAATACAGGTGTGCCTTTAGATTTTGGCTTGGTCTCTGGTTTGCCTTGGGCACAAACATTTAACAAAAAACACTGTTACAATTAACTTCAACCTGTGGATGACATGCAGTAATACAAATTAGGCCTAATTAGCCCACAAACATATTATTAATACTAATATAGTCATCTGATCTGTCATCTGGTTTCTGTCTACAGCTGCCTTGAGTTGTTGCCGGTTTAACCCAAAATGAAACATACACCAAAAACCACAAGCACAGTGATGCCTGTTTTTGAAAGCCTTTCCATGTTATGTAAGTTTCACAGGTTTCGGTCACTTTTCCACACCTTAATGTCAAACCACAAGAAATAACTCCCAGCCTTATCGAAAGATTCTGTATGTGCACTTGTTCCCTGAAAGACAAGGTGCTTTTCCAGCAGCTCATAGGTAAATACTGTCATTCCATCATCATCATTAATTCTATGTGTTGTTTTATGAATTAATCTGTGACAGGTTTGAAGGCAAAACAACATGTTGAGACACTATGTGCATCCTGGATTAACACCCCTCAAGATGGAGGGACGAGGACCGCAACAGGGCGAGGGAGAAAGAACAAAAACAGAGTTTCAGACGTGTAATCTGTCTAATCCACAAAGCTGTGAAAACGACTGGGGAGGGAAGGGGGAGGAAAAGGAGGGGAAAGATGCATGACGGGGAGTTAGAAAAGAGGGCTAATTTCAAACTAATTTAGCTAAGGTGATTAAGTGAGATTGGCTTGATGAGAAAATAAGCTGTTAGAGGGCCTCTGACCTTATTTCAGTGTATTTACCTCTGTGTCTCAATGGTTGTAAATGTCTGTAAAATAATACAGACACCACCTGCAACTGAAGCTCAAATCTTTTTAGTTTTAGTATCAAAATATCAGCAATGATCACATCAGATTACTTCTTCTTTATTTACAAGAAAGGGAGAAGCTTCTGTCTTTGTCATAAAAAACAAGATGATACTTGCTAGTATCATTATCTGATAGAGTTTAAAATACTGCAGCCGCATCCATTTTATATTATGATACGTTATGATCAAATGACTTATCTATCACCTTCTGAGATTGCTGCTGTATTATCATTTTTCTGTGCTTCATCTAACCCTTCAAATGCTAAAAAGTTATCTTACTTGGTTAAAAAAAAACAAAAAACAAAAACTCTTCTCTGAGTTGCAGAAGCACCAACAATAAAAAGACAACATTTGGCGCCAAAGTAGCCCACTTAACTCTGTGTTGAATCATAGCTTTGGTGATTACCTAACAACTGTATGGCAACAAGTGCTTTAATTGGCTGTAAAGTCTGCAGAGGATCCCTAATCTTTGGGGCCGCTGGGGATGAAAGTGGACCAGGCCAAGCCAAAGGCAGATGGGCTGTTATGGAAGCAGATATTTGGGGCCTCAGACAGCCTGAGCCATCGCTGAGCCCTGCAGCGGCACGACTAGGCCGGCTGGGCAGGGCCCCTACGGCGGCTGGCTTTGGCCTGGCTTGCATGGCGTGCTGTGCAGATGGGCTAATTGGCTGGAGAGACCCAGGTAGTTTGCCAATCTGCGGCGACAGAGAGATTAGATTAGCCATGTCAGATTACAGCAGAGCAGAGTCAGACGGTGTCATCTGACTGCGATGCAGCTCCAGACTCACCCACTGAGAGAGGGAGAGGAGAGGGGGAGCTGTTGATGTTGTGATAAAGAAAAAAGGATGGAGATGGACATGGAGATGACAAAAGTGTGTGAATGAAGGCAAATAAGAATAAAAGGAGACAAAATATTAAAAAAGTGTGTGTCAAGGAGTGAATATAAGCCGATTTCACACTAAAAAGTCATAATATGTGGTTATAATGTCTTGAAATGCTGTAGCAATAATTGAAATTGTAGAATTAAAAAAAGAAAAAATGTGCTCCTATGTAAACACACTCATAAACACATACACACGCACACAAATGAACAACATTATTCACCCGCTGACCCGCTCCTTAACAGATGGCCTAGAGTGCAGCCACTGACACACATAATCCGTTATTGTTCTGAATATTTTGATTATCGTCCCCGGTTGTCATTTCAAAATCATACACAAATCATCTCCTAACCTTAGCCTGATCCTGGGCTTACCACCGTGCTCAAGCTAATATCTTTGGCTCAGGCCTTCAAAGCCGTATTGTAATATAACTGAGAGTGCTATTCCATAAGCTTCTCATTTTAGAAATTGACGATGTACAGATTTGTTTTATTTCGAGAGCACAACAAGAGGCTTGGGGGGAGATTTGAAGAAGGTGTTTACAACTGCTCAAGTCAGACTTAATCCACCGATGCACAAAATGCTAATATTTTTTTTTATCACATTTCAAAATGTATTGTTCTTTACCTCCATTGGTACTTTGATTTATCTCTTTATTAAATGTTGCTCTCTATGAAAAAAAAACCGAGTGATTTTAGTGAATTTATCAGCAGAATATCAGTCCCTCTGAACGAAACAAGACACCCAAATGTTTCTTTGACAAACAACAGAGATTATTTCTGCATGTCCTCCAAAGCCGGCACACCCCACCCTCCTTTTATTTTAATTAAACCCATAATCAGTACATGCGGCCCGGCCTTAAATTAGTGATAATCGATAAAGACCATGGTGGTAGTTGCGGCCTGATGCCAAGTATTGATCTGTGGTTAATGTTTTTGTTCTGCAGTACGCATGACGCCCCGGGGACAATAAAAGACCAGGGAGATTAAGACAATTAGGGGGTTGATTGTTATCCAAAAGACGAGTAGAAGAAGAAGAAGATTAAATAAGGGGATTTAGGTCAAAGTGGTGATGTCCAGAGGAAGGAAGGGGGAGGGGCAAGGAAAAGGTGGAGGGAGGAGGAGGAGGAGGAGGAGGAGGAAGGATTGGGGTCAGAGAAACTGATCGCTGTTGCCTGGGAGGTTGCCTCTGACTGGGGAAGAGAGTGATGGTGGGAGGGTGAGACTGATGCCTGGCAAGACTGCATTGGATCAACCCACAGAGCAAGGTGGAGTGTCACCTAGTGTGCCTCACCTGATTTCCTCAGCGGGCATGCCTGGGGATTTTCTTTATCTGTCTAGACTTCTGAATCAGCACTGGCTGCTCTGGTGTTTTTCTTTTCTTTCTTTTCTGGCTCACTCTCATCCCGCACCAGGCCCTCCCCCTTCCTATTCTGGAAAGCCTAATTAGCAGACATTTTTATTGATCCGCTGGATTTGGTGCTGAAATCCCCCCCTCTCTGTCTGCCAGACAGATCTTGGCTAAAGTCCTTCTCTTTAGCTGGTGGTCTGCAAAGGTTGCGGAGGGGGGCGGTGGTGCACAGGGGCCCACCTGTTGACCACAAGCCAAAAGCGTGCTGCACCCTTACGTCACCCCCTTTCTTATCCCTATCATCCCCGTCACACCATCCTCTAAGTCCTCCAATACCCCCAATGTCCCCCTCACTCGACTGTTGTTGGATTTGGGCCCGCTAGACATGAACTGCATGTGCTGTAAGTTAGCAATAATTAGGGTTTTAGGCTGGAAGAGTCTCATTAGAGACTCATTAGTTCAGAAAGTAGGGGATTGAGGTAAACACCCTGTGATAATTGAGTGGCATGGAAAGATTATGGAAGCATTATAAATGACAAATTAGCACAATGTGCTGGCTAATGAGCCATAATCTGTTAGCACTGTCCGCATTTTGAGGTTGTCGTACCTTACAGCTGATAAAACTAACATCTGCAGCTAGCTACACTATATATTTTCATTGACAGCAAATGAACAGATATTACATTAATAGGTATATTTCATTTCTCCATTCTACAATCATAACAGCATGGCAGGGTGGGAGGCAATAATGTTAATTTACTCTAATAATGGCTGGTTTATTTTATTGTGTATGTGTATGTATTTCATTGAATTTCCATATTTGTAGCATATTCTGCTTATATGACATGGAAAGCTGTATATTTTAAATAAACTATATAAAGAGAAATTTTAAGGAAGATGAGACAAAAATCTTGAAACCGTCCCTTTATCCAGGTCGGCCCCAAAAGTTAATGGGGTCTGTTCTGGGCCGAGACACATCAACCCATCAAAGTTTCATAGAAATCCTTTCAGTAGATTTTGTGTAATCCTGCTGACAGACCAACCAACAAACAAATGTAAATGGGGGGAAACATAACCTCCTTGGTGGCAGTAACAAATACAAAAAATAAAAATAAAATCCAATACACTGTTAGAGATTAATTCAACTATTTCGGCTTGTTACTCTTTACAAAAAAGTGTCGTGGCCCTGTCACGTCTCCCCGGTTGATGGTCACTCGCCTGCATTTGTGTGTTTGTGACTGTGTTCTTTGTCAGGTTTAAATTTCTAAGATGGTTTACATCTTTGTTGGCCGCCATCCAAAAGCATCATTATTTGACGAATTGGGAATGAGACTCAAAAATCAACTTTTCTGACAAAAAGCACCTTTAAGTAAGATTTTGATTGCACATAGTAATAATGGTACCTACCTCTTCCACCGTTACTACATGATAAAAATGTCTTTCTGTTTAGCTCATTAAAAAAGGTGCTAAATCAGAAAGTTGGCCCTCCTCTGGCAGCATGTCCCTGCATGTCCCGCCAGCTTTAGTGTGTGTTGTCATATTTTTATTGCGTCTGACTCAAAAGTGTTTGCGGGACATTACATCAGATTACACACTAATCTAATCAAATAAAAGGCTAGTCATTTGATTGCAGAGCTACATTATGAAAACCAGTACATCCCAGTCACATAAAGCGCAAGGAATCTGGTAAATACATTTGTTTTCGCTGAGATGCTGCGAAGTAGATGCTGCACCATTAACATATGCCCCTTCTGCTACTAGAAGCTGCTGCACCACTGTACGTGTGAACTTTCACATGTCTAAACTGAGAGAATCTCAGCATCATCTTACACACACATCTCACATACACCTCTTGATTAAACTTTTTTTAAGTCACAAATATCTGCCTTCACGCTGTGTGGGCTCAAGACAACTGTTAATAGGCGCTTCGTGTTTTCTGAAAAAGCAGAAGAGGCCGTCCCACAGAGCGTGCACCACAGAACAAGAGTTGTAAATGATGGCAAGTTGACCGTCAATAGTGAGAAAAAATAGTTGCAAAATGTTTGTGATGGTGTCACTGACACTTAACATTGACATTAGTGTGAGCAGTGTGTCAGGGTCAGGACGAGATACAAAAAGACTTGATGTCATAAAGCCAACAAAGCTGTGCGGAAAACATAATATAATGTGTAATTTAATTTAATAAACCAGAGGCCAGTGATTAAATGTTGTTGACAAAAACAGATTACCACACGTACTTGCTCGGATTGAAATTAGAAGAGTTGGAAACCCCCCTATACCATACACTTTAAAGTTACCATAAACACAGACATAAACAGACTGATTAAGATGTTGCAGATAAGGATGTTGCTTGTTGAGGCCCTCTAGCTTGTCCGTCTTCTTCCTTCCTCTTCTGTGATGGCAAAGGAGGTGTGAAAACGACATCGGTTATTTTTGTCTGTCACAGTCAGCCTCCGAGAAACTCTTCTGCCTTATTGCCACAGATTCTGGTGAGAAAGTGTGAGCTCTCACTTAGTGTTTACCTTATAAGGCTAAGCAGACGTGCAAAAAGGCTGAAAAAGTGCTCCATACTTACATCTGTTTTCATTTCTACTGTAGTTAATGACTGTAATATGGAGAGTTGTGTGTGTCATGCATAGTTACGGTAAATGGATTACAGTTTGGCAGTCAGTTGTCAATGCAAATTTGAGTCATTGATTGTCACTGATTTGCAATAAGGCAAAAAGGCCAGGGCTAGTAGGGACTACTGCTAATGCATGCTATAAATAAACGCAGTGCCCGTCAATAATGATGACCGGACCGATTCTTTAAAGCCACTCAGTTTGTCATTATGAAGCTGACTCATAAACGACTCTTGGTCCTCCACCCGTGCCTTTTGACAAGTTCTTTAATAAATACATAAGTAAAAAGTCTGTTAAGATCTATTCATTGTCTGTTAATGTCCTTCAGTCAGACTTGGCTACCCTGCCTGTCAATTACTGCTCACTACCGCAGGCGTGTGCTTTGAGCTATGCTACTGGTTTAGCTTCTGAACAGCAGTCTGTCCCTCCCTGCTGCAGCGGTTCCCTTGTTCTCCAGCTCGGCATCTGTTTATTGACATCTTCTTTGGCTTCTGACCGAGTGTCTGTCACTGCACAAAGGCTTGCTCGTACTTCAGCTCAGGGTGTGTGCCCCAGGCTGTCCCTGCTGCAGTGGTTCACTCATGCTCGTATGCATGCACCACACAGGAGCAGGATTAGGGTTCGCAACATCCCGGCCGGCAACTTGTTTTGCAAATGCACTGTCTGCAACAGAGTGATGCATGGGTTGTCAGGTAGTTTTAGAGTCTGGGTGGTCTATATGTGATCGCTATATCACAGAGTTCATATTTTGTCAGTCAGTTTCAGAATGCACAACCACAAAACCACCAACTCATTTGGCATTTTCAGAAGATTGATTTTACTAAGAAAATGAGACAATGTTAATACAATGCTTAAGTTTTCACATTAATCCACTTTATACGTGTTCATATATTAACTTTATTGAAAATAGTATTGAAAACATTCCCTCTATTTCTTTATTTATCTGGCTTTACAGGATGCAGTGCTTTTAGGAAAGGTGAGCATGACTTCCAAATTAAACAGCCCCTCCTTAGATCATTACTTTCATTTTCTTTGTTGTTTTTTTGCCTCGCTTCCAAATAATCTGGCATAGCTCCACACAATTTGAACATTGACAGATGGACAAAAGAAGTATTTAAGTAAGTGTTTTTGTTCCCCCCTAACCTCTTATGATAGAAAAAACATATGCCAACACTTGGAACACTGGAGTTGTCTGCTGCTGTGGATTGATAAAGATTATACATAAAGATTAAAATTGCACTTCAAATCATACCTGGATTATGTATGTTGACCCCCTTGACCTATAGATAGCATATAGGATTCCCACCCCCATATGTAAAAATGATTGCTTCCATAAGCTTTAAATCTTATCTGTCATTTATTTGACGTTGCAACACAAAGGCCCCTTCCAGTGAACTAACAATATCCCCTGGAGCAACTGAACATGTCAAACAAGTTCTATTATTTGGACAAAGATAGATGTTTGCCAAGTCACACGGTATGATGAGAGGTCCTTGGAAATGGAGCATGATTTCTTGGAAAATTCTACTTCAGAGGGAGGTGTGTCTCACGTATCTGTTGGCATAAACCATTAGATCACATCTTCCAGGCATAGATAACAGAAAGCATCCCAGGGACAAACCCTGGCTTTAGATTTCACGCTGGTAACAAAAGGACTTCCGACCGCAAAAGACCCCCACCCATTCAGAAAAAAAAAGCCTCAAAACAAAGATGCTTCCAGGAAAACAATTGCCTGTGCATGTTAGTGACCAAATGCAATAACATAATCTTACATATTTAACGTTCATCAGCGGGGGTTAATCCTCCTGGTTAAAGGGATCTGATGTAAAACTAAGCCGGCCACCCTCAGTAAACAACAATGCCGTAAAAAGTGATGTATCTCCGCCTACTTCCTATAAGTCATCTACTTCCTGGTAATGTAGATGTGGGTGTCGCTAGGGACAACAACTGCAGTACCACGGTAACAATGCATTAACAGGCAAATAATCCTCTTTTTGTTTCGAAGGATCTGCCGCTCAGCTGTTTACTGTTTACCGCTGCAGATCTGGAAAAACACCAAGCCTGGGGAGAACCAATAGAATCAGAAGGATTGGGGGCGCCCAGAAACTAAGAAAGACAGAGCGAGTAATGTAAACATAACATCATCACATGTCCCTTAGTTTCATATATTTCGGAGAGTGGCATGTTTCCAATACAGGAGGAAGGTGGACACAGACTCTGACTCATGGCCAAGCAGCTCTCAAGAAGCGATGTGGGCTGTCTCATTTCTTCCATGACCGGGTTGTTATCACTTTCTTTCTCACTGAAAGAAAAACACTCAGTCTAACAACACAAGTCATCATGTGAGTTTCTATCACCTGGTGTTTCCTTATTTTCTTTTGCTGGATCTGACCACAGTGTCACCTTACAAAAGTCCTGTTAACAGTATCTCATTGTCTTTAAAGCACCAATCTTGAAGATCTCAGTACCACTTTTACTTGGCGACACCTGTACTGGCAACAGAGGGAAATGCTCTGAATTGCTATAGGTCACAGAATTCTGGGGGAAGCAAAACAAAACCTCATCCTCCTAATGAAGAAGTCAGGCGATACTTGGCCTTTTTCCATCAGTATGTGGGAAAGGGCACCATCATGACTATGCAATTTGCAGGGAACAGTAAAAGGAGTTGGTTACCTTGCTGCGAAGTTGCAACCCAATCATTAGAATAAATCTTGGCAACGCATGTTCCTGCAACCCCCGGATGTGTTCAAACTATGTTGCAACATAATGTTTCTTCAGGTTAAATGTTCAGCTTTTCTCTTGTCACAATGTTGTGCTTATGTTCTGGTTAGGCTTAGGCACACAAGCCACTTGGTTAGGGTTAGGAAAAGATCCTGTATCGACTCACTGTTCTGGTTATTTTGGTCAAAGGTGACTGGAGATGTCCCGACTTTCTGTCAAAAACATCTGTTTTTGTTGGCACAAGCACTGCCAGAAATTGGCCCAAGATATCCTTAAATATATCAAGAGGTGTCACGCTTCCAAATGTTCAAACTCAGTCTCCAACTGCCATTAATGGCCTGGCAGCCTTCTCGCCTGTAACTCCACTACAATCCTCTCCGCTGTTGGGTTATAAACCTGTAATGTGAACATGATATTACATGTTTTGTGGAAATGTCAATATGGTACATAGCCTATGGCATACACATTTTTCCTGGGAATGTTGCCACAGACAATACAGAAATACTGTAATACCTTTATCAGTGGGCCATAGGCTAAATCACCATTGCGTTACCTCCTTAGGTGATAGACAGTGACTTAACACACCTTTATTACAATGAAAAGCTTCATAATTGTTACTTTAAGCTTTGCAAAAGGCTATTAAATGGAAATGAGTTAGGATTTTGCACTCATTTTTTTAATGTAGATGTGTTAAATAAAATTAAAGTGAAATGTCAGACAAAAGAAACTGACTCATTTGTTGTTTTGGTTAATAATCACTATGTGTATATAATATAAGTAGTAACACACAAAGTTGCTAAAAACTATATAAATGTATATAGTTGATGTTTTAATTGTCATAAAAATTAAAGATAGGGCATTTAAGCTTTCCTCATAACTTGATCTTTTATCTCATATTATGTTAAAAACTACTAAACCAAACTTGAATTCAGTTAGGAAAAGGCACAATTACGCAACACATCTTTCATGGGCTGCTTGCCCATTGGTTGGGGTACACGCGTAATGAGGCTTTAGGTGGTGGAATCAGTGGTTACTGATGGGTAAACAATAGGATTATTTACTTTATACTCCTAATTGCCCGATTTGTTTTCTTGCAGCACGGGGAGACAGAGGGAGACAGATGTACCACGTCCGAAAAATCACCATTAGCCCTTTGTTGTACTTTGCTTAACATTTAATTCTTTCACATGTTATGTTCATGTATATCTAGGAAGCATTGTGCGGGTTAGCTGTCACCACAAAACAGAACATTTCTTTTTGTTTTAGACTCTAGAATAAAATATTTTAAAAATGCTACCACCTCATGCATTTAATTGATTTCTACTGGATGTAAATGCGAACATTAGCAGTGGTCACTCCTGCTGGATGTCCAATTCAATCTTTACCGTCCTACTTCTCTTACCTTGAGCATCATATAGTGCTTCACAGTTTCTCTTTCAGTATAACCACAATGGCTATTTTAAAACATCAACAACTATCACTGTGCATCTTCTCAGCGGCAGTAAATTCAACTCACTTTTAAAATCAACATTTGGTGGAGCAGGTGGCAGCTTTCTCTGCACTGTGACTGACACTAGAGCTGTACACACTTAGACTTTTGCATGGCAACACGTGTATTTAGAGCAGACTATTACAAAACACCCAGGTACATTGACTTTGTGTTATCACATTTCAGGTCACATCACTTTGTCTGATTTCATCTGTCTCAGACAGCTTCAATATAGCTGACCTCAGGTCTTTTCTCCACTTATCCTTTTCGTCTCGTCTGGTGCCGTTATCTCCCTCCCTCCCTCCCTCTTCCTGCTAATAGGCCCAGTTCCCTCTGCTCTGCTAGAGAGAGAGAGGTTTCCCTCCCCGGAAAAAGTGTGTCTGGAGCTATCCCATGTCCCGGATGTGATGTGCCTCTAGGAGTGAGATGAGTCGGCTAGCCCGCTATCCTGGAGTGCCGGGTCTTTAGCCTCTGAGCCCTGAGCCTGAGCCCAGACTGTCTGCAAATTAGAGAAATTAGCCCAGCCAGGCACAGGCCAGTGAAAGAACCCAAATCCCCACCTCCCCTCCTTTGCCACAACACACACACACACACACACTCCTTCTACCAGCACCATTAACCCCCACGCCACACTGGGCAGTAAAGTAAAGCTCCACTCTTGGATAGCAGTCTTGCCATATGGCAGCCAATTTACTATTTCACCAGCCAAGTTAGGAAAGAAAGGGCGAAAGGAGGAGGGGTCCGTGTTGGACACAAATATGTTATATGTTTTTTTGAAACAAAGATACGGCTTTATCAATTTATAGTACTGACAATGATAATGGAATGAAAAATAATGGAAATATTGATTTATTATTGGTTACACAGTATGTTGTTATATAATAATAATAATAATAATAATAATAATAATAATAATAATAATAATAGAGGTTATATAATAATACATGTTTAATAAATACTGTGTCGTTCATCTGTAAACATTATTTAGATGGCCATTATAAAGTTGCAACCGATGTCGTTAAACCTTTGCCACTGCTTAATAAATGGTTTATAAAGCATTTTATTGTTTGTTACCAGTAAAATAACTATCAACTAAGTTTGATTAACTATAAATGTACCCCTTTGATTAGAGGAGCGCTATGTAGTTTTGGAGATGAATTTCAAACTCAGAATTTTTTTATCTTTTCCATAACTGAATAAACAATGAAGCTAGAAAGGTGGCAGGGTCCGCCAAACATAAACAAAGTATAAAACTGTGTTATCCTTGAAGGTCAGTTTGTTTATTCAGTTTATTCAGTCGTGTAAACAAAGAGAGTTTGTTTATTTAGTTTGTTTGTCAATGAAGATCTTTGTCTTCTGATTAAAATTTCATCCCCAAAACAACATAGTGCACCTTTAATTTGTTGCCATGACATTTTCATCTGTTTCTCTTTAACTATGACATGAACCCTAGAAATCCAACACTGTTGAACTTATATTGTTTAAGCCTTCATAATATTTTATAGGGGCTTTTATGGCAGATTTTAAATTATACAACAGGCATACACATTTAGAGTTTTATTGAAAAACAGAACAGTAGTGCATCTTTTTAGGAACTGGAAGTTGAGGAATTTAATTGTGCAAGCCATTTGCAGTTTATGTAGATTGGTAAATTTGGATGAGTAAGCACGCTGTAAATTACAGTAATAAATGCAGACATTAGTCATGATTTATAGGTAGATGTGTCACCAGTGGTAAAGTGATTATGGCGGATGTTTCAGTTGTGAAATGTGAGACACCACAGGTGAAAAACCTTAATTTCACAAGCCCATGGGCACATATGAGGAAAATAACTGATACTGATTCCACGTGACAATTTTGGTGGACTCACATAAAGGCATAATTGTTTTAAGGCATTTTTAAATTTGAAAACACAAATGTTTTTGTTTTTTTAACACAGACTGCATGTTTACATTTTAAAAAGTCACACTCTCTTCTCTGACCGTCCATATGTTGCTTTAAACGCTCTCTCCTGTCCTGGCTATTTTTACGCAGATCGCCAGGTGAGGCGACCCAGAGCTCGATATAGACTCCGTATGTCTGAAAGTAAAGGGGACGCTCACCAGACAGGTGTCTAAGTCCCTTCCCAGAGTGGCGTGAGTGGATGACCTGCCCTACATCTGTACCTGTGAGTGGGTTAAGAGCACCAATCAGGGCCAGGGATGTATCTGTGCGTGAGAAAGAGGGAAAATGCATGTATTTCATTTTTTTATTTTTACTTTTTCCTGATTAAATCAAAAACATTTAAGAAAAAATGTGCTCATGTGTTTGTATAGGTTCTCTTATATGTGTGTGTGCGCATGTGTGTGTGTGTGTGTGTGTGGCAGGGGTCTTAAGGGTCTCGGTTAAAGATGTTCTTCAGTGAGATGTAGGTCAAGGAGATACAGTGGCAGCAGATTGCTCATTAAGTGCCAAACCAAGCAAAAGTCTATGAGTGTGTTTTTCAGTGGCAACAGGCCAGCCATCTGCTCTCCCTTTATTCATTCATTAACATGTCTTCTTTGTGTGTGCGTGGACGTGTGTGTGTGTGTGTGTGTGTGTGTATGTGTCCAAGCATTCATCACAACAGCCCACTTGCTGGCCAAGTGTACAACGTCACTGATGTTGTTGTCCAAAACCAACAGTTGTGTGTCAGATGGCTCGGTCACATGACCACGGCGGCTTGCGATTGGCCGGGCCGTTGAGCTAAAAAAGCTTGGCGCAATCCAAGGCTCATGAGTTTCTTGGTGACAGTGACAGAGTGAACACAGCAAGAGCGGATACCCAAAGGATCTAACTGAGAGGAATCCCTGAAAACTGAAGAAAGAAGAGAGAGTGCAAGGAGGAGAAAGGAGATTTTAAAAGAAAAGCAATCGAGGGATGACATAGCCAAAGAAATGAGGATCCTACAGCTGAATGAATGTGTGAAAGTAAGTCATTTTTTTTTTTTTTTTTTGCTTGCAAGGATAACGTTGGATGAATAAGAGACAGTTAAGTGGCACAGAATGAGCAGAAAAGGACAAGTTGACCGATTGGCCTCATAAGAAACGGCTGGTTAAACTGAATGGCGAGTGCTGGGATGATGGCCAAGAACAGTGTCAATGAACTTTGCTTCTTCATGAATGGAGCTGGCTGCTTGAATAATGAATGGCATTTTTAAATAGTGGGAGATAGTGAGTCTCAGAAAAAGTGTGGCAATTACAGCCCTAGATTTTGTTCACTTTGGAGGTTGCTGCTTTAGTAATGTTTGACTTGTATAAAAATAAGTTTTCATGCTCAAGGTTGGGGTGAGCTGGCTCAGTTTGCAGTGGGTCACAAAAACAAACTTTAAAGTCAGGTTTCTCTCTTTCAAAAAATTCACTTTAAACGGCTCATTTGTACGAAAGTTGATTTTTTGAATCTCATTCCCAACTAATCAAATACTGACGCTATGGGATTGTATGTCGGGTCGGCTGCCATCCAGAAACCAAAGTCAGTACTTGACGAGCTGGGAATTCTTACAGACTGGACTTTAGTTTAAAAGTTAATGCGATACAAACTAACGTCTTCTCTCCTTTCCTTTTTCAGATCTTGAGCTTTAACCAGCGTACCTAAGAAAAGGGACCTTCCCAACCAAAACCAAAGTACTTTTATACCAAAGCAACCAAAACCAAACAGAAACGAACCAAACTGAAGCCAAGAAGCCCGAAAGCCTGAATCCATCGCTCACAGTTTATTCTACACTGTCAACATGAAGCTGGATAGCACACGGGGAGACATGAGTGGCTGGAGGGAGATGGACTTCGCCCTCAACTGCACCTACATTGTGCCGGACCAGGTGTCGGACCCCAGCTTCAGCCTGCCCAAAGCCATGACGTCCATCCCACGAAACCTCACCTTCGAATACGGCACCGACAATGAGGTAAGATTGTTTATCTGTTGAGGTACAGAACGGAAAATTTAAACCAAACAAACTTTAACCGCGACTTTAAGCTGCTTGCATCGGCTGATGCTGTGTCTGAACCGTCAGTTTTGTCAGATTAAAGCTTTAGTGTTGACACCTCAACATATTAATTCTGTTACATAACATTCTGTTGGGCCATCTGTATCGGGCTACTTGGAAACAAAAGATCTGCTGACTAATGAGTTCACCACATATACAGCAGAGTGTACCGCATGTGTGTGAGTGAATGTGGGCCAGTGCACACGAGGCCACTGGCAGCTTGAGGTCAGGGGCCTTTCTCATGTCTCCTGGCCACCTTAACTTCCATTATGTCACGCTCATGTATGAGCCATTGTGCAGCTTCGTTACACTTCACTTGTTGCAACTCATGCAGACACTCGGGACGTAAACACACACTCCACTAGGTGATCTAATCACATCAACACTCTCGCCTCGCTTCTTTTTTACAACCATGTCCGGCCTCTTTATCACATACGTCGCCTCCCACTCAGGTGAGTCAGAAGGAGCAACACCCCTGGGCTATTTCCGTTCCGTCAAGTGACTGTTTGGCTCGCAGTAAGAGCCGACGTGTGCCTGAGCATGTTACCCACTTTAAAGCAGTGCAATCACGTCGCCGAGGAAGGTTTCAATAAGGGGTATTTGTTCTGCAACTTAAGAGAGAGTCCCCATCTTAAAAGGAAGACAGAGAGAGAAAGATGTCACACTTCTTCTGTAGTCGCTCTTAACACGCAGCACTGCGGTCGGCTTCGCTGGCCCCTTCCTCTTTCTGGCAACACTTTCTGTCGTCGTTCCTCTTCCCTGGCTCTCACACTCTCATCTCTTCTCTTCTCTATGTGCAGCGTTTGAGAGAAAAGCATGCAAACTAAAGTGATAAAATCTCTTCAAGAGCTAATTTCGATCCCCCAAGACCTTGTTTACCGGCCCAACGCGTCTTACAAAAAGCTTCACACGCACTCACAGCGTGGTTTTACCGTTTGCTTGTGCTCACATGCCGTCAGTCCCAGCTGATCAATCAACACACTCATGAGAAGGTAATTATATCTGACATCCACATGTGATAAGTGAGTCAAAACACATCAGATAAGAAATGAAACATGAAAACGAGGCACGAGCGCACACTCACATGCTTGCCAGTAATCTGCATTGCTTCAAGCGGGCCCTTGTCCACTGAGTGGTTTCCCTTCCTAAAGATGGTGTCATGTGAATCTTTCTCTCCTTGCCCTGTCGTAGACGGGAAATTCATTTCCTGCGATGATCATAAAACACAGCCGCTCCTTTGTGTGGGTTTGTTGGACGGTGTGCACACTTGTGTCGTCCTAAATGTAAGGCATAGGTCATGCAGTTAACAGGAAGGCTCAGAGGGAAGGGGAATTTTTTTTTTTTGATACTCAGGTGAGCTTATGATACACTTGTTTCTTTCTGATAGATGAGAGGAATTGAGACTCTGAAAGAAAACTTTGAGAACGGAGTCATTGGTCATGCACACTTTTGACATTCAGGAAGATTGTTAGGCCCACTTATCTTTCTATTCCACCTTATCTAAACTTCCTTTTCCTCGCATTTTTGCTCCGAAGCGTGCCAGGAAATGCGACGAAGGGTGGAGGGGGCACGTGGCAGATGGGGCATCAGCAACGGGTGCCAGCGAGCCGAGAGAGAGGCAACGGAGGGGATGGGAGGGAGGAGCTGGGGAGAGGATGGTGTGTGTGCATGGGGGTGGGGGGATTTAGGTTAAAACCAGATGATTAACTTTCGTTGGGGACAGGCAGCCGGCCAAGCATCAGGCTTCAACCTGGCGGCCGCACAAGCTATTTCGAGAGGGTTAAGAAAAGACGAGGGATTGGGGGAAAAGGAGGGCGTGCAGCAGTGTAATATAGCGTGGGTCCACTTAAGAACGCCCCAACCCTCTTTTCTTCCGTTCCTCAACACCCTTCCCTCCCCCTTCGAACTCCCCTCCCTCCCCCATCCTCCCAACCTGGCTGAACTGAGCGGTTAAGCAGCGGCGGCGGCCACAGCGATTCGTTAGTCACGCAACGCCAGCGAAGCACAATGTCGCTGTCACACCGGCTCATCGCATCCAGGAATCACCTCACTTGCCTCGACGGCTGCTTGACACACACACACACACACACACTCCTGCCGCCCTCGATGACCTGTTGTTTCTAATTAACTGCTTTTACATAATTTAATGAGTCTTATCTTCACAGTGTGGTAAATAATCACAAGGTGTTCAGGTGTTTGGCTTTTTTTAAGGTTTGACCTTTACAAATAAAGGCCATGAAAATCCTTCTGGGGGTCAGTTTGAATTACGATCCCTCAATGGCAGGAAGAAAGCGTGTGTTTATGTATGGGGGGTTGGGGAAGGAGGGTATTTAAGGATTGAACACAAAGCTCCTCAAGACACCGAGGCTGTGTGCCACAGACGCTGCTGCCTGATGGCGTGTGTGAGTGTTTGGGTGTGTTTGCGACCAGGGTCTGACCCCAAGCCTGTGCAATTTCTATGAAAGTGTGAATCACAAATCTATTCTGCATAACAAAGACGACACTTTCAGATCCTGTGTGTCCTCCCTATAGATCATCTACCTCTGAAGGGTTGGAAATGACTCAATAACGTACAGAACATGTCGAGTTTTGCTCTTACCACATCTTGACAGAAAGGTTCCCGCTCATTGTACAGAAAAAAAAAAAACCATGCATTTTTCACTTTTGTCTGGACAAGTTTTAAAATACAGGTTGGAGGCTGATTTCCACATCTATAGATCAAACATTTTGCAATCAGGGCAGTTACGCTGTGAAGCAAACAGTCCATACAGCAAAATGAGTCAGTGTTGCCTTTAAAACTGATTTGTGGTCTCAGAATCAAAAAGTGTAGTACTGTCTTCTGTGCATTTTAAGTGCAGCTTTCATGAAGCCCACAGGACATACAGCAGGTGACACTGCTTCCTCTCTCTCCGGTGTTTATGAGGACAGCAGGTCAGAGATCAGTGGAGTAGGTCAGAGAAAGTGTAATTCTCTTCATTCGCTTAACTTATTAGCTTCGAAAGTGTGTCACCTTGCGGGTTTTAACTTGGCTCTAGAGCTGTCTGGGTCAACGTGATGAAGCTACCACGACTGCAACTCAGGCAGAGAACCTGCCAGACACAAACAATGGACAAAACAAAAGCATTGTGCTATATTACACTTTAAAATGAGAGAACTACCAACCTTAAAGGTGCAATATGTAAAATTTTTCAAATTCAAAAATGTGCTGACGTTAGATGGGAAATCTAATGATGTCTTTGGTCTGTGTTCCAGGTAACAGGCGTGTTCAGCAAAGAATACATTCCTCAGGGGACTCGTTTCGGCCCTCTGCAAGGAGATATCTACACCAAAGACAACGTCCCCAAACAGGCCAACAGGAAATACTTCTGGAGGGTAAGAGAAACACACACATACACACATGCAATCTATCTACACAAATTTACAATATACACAAACTCTATGTCTGGTCAAACTTAGGAATCAACAAGGTAATCCAACTCAGTGTGACAAATCTCAAATCTAAATTTAAGAAAATGGCCAGATGAGCAGCAACCGTTTCAGTCTTCCTCTATTATTCATGATAAAAAAAACAAGGTCAGTTACTCAGACAGAAGTTTCACATCCAAGTCAACACGTAAGGAAACAAAACAATGCTTTCACACGGATCACTCTGGCGCACAGTGGTTTTGCTAAAAATTTCAGAGGAAGTTGGAGGAACACTGGTGGCACGTAACGGCGGACACAGTCGTCAGAGCCTTACCGGCATTTAGTCCTATGCAACATGTGTCACATACACAAAGGAAGGGACTATTGTTCAACACACACACTCAGACAATCCTTTACCTGCCCCCCCCCTCCCCCCCCTTTTATTCCTCGAGTCATGTTTCTTATCTTTCTCTCTCGTCAAACTTATGTCACTTAGGAAATTTTTCTATTCTGCTGAGTCAATTCCCAAATGGGCTTTTCGCTGCCATCCTGTGTATTTTCCTTCCGGTTTTATTTCCTGTAAGACCTGTGCAAGGGGGTGTTCCTGCCCCAGGGCAATAGTGAAAGTCTGACGTACTCCTGGAGAGATTATCATATCAACCACATGACACACAGGTATATGATTGTGTGTGTGAACGAGCTGCCAAAAAAGCCATGCCTGCATGCCTGTATTTTTGGGCTCCCTGCCAGCACCTGTCTGGCAGGCAGCCAGACTCCCCGTCTTCCCTTCACCTTGTTTGTTGTTTCTTTTATAAGCCGACACTTTTTCACTGATCCTAAATAAATGTGCCGCTGCCGTGTGTTCCATAAAAATAAACGAGAAGACAGAAACAATGATATTACTGAGAAGTGAGAAGAAGAGAGAAAACAAAAAGGAGAAGGAAAGAGGGAGAGTGAGAAAGGCCACGCCTCCTTCCTGACGCTAGATTAAAGTGCAAAGCACAGGCGTAAACACACACACACGCTCAAGAGTTCAACACTGAGGACACACAGAGCAGAGCCGTAGGAGCAAAATATACTGACTGATAACTGAAGAAGGGAAAGGATATTTAACTGTACATGGCAGAGGTGATTATTCACACTTTTATCTGATATTCTCTATTTTTTTTAAATAGTTTTAAAGTTTGTTCTGATGATGTATTGATTTATTTCCATTTTTTTATTGATTGCTTTGATTTTATGTGGATTTTAGTCAGCATTTCAATCAGATTTGTGTGTCTTGAATTGTATTTTAAAAATTAAGAATTTGAGCATCATGTGCGGCAATGTCCCAACAGGTGGTAAAAATTGAACTATACTAATGAATTTTGACAATTAGTAAAGACAAATCAGAGTTTCTGTGTGCCTGTTTTAATCCACATCGTCTCTCTCTTCATCTCCTCCACCAGATTTACAGTGGCGGCCAGCTTCAAAACTTCATTGATGGCTATGACGTCAACAGGAGCAACTGGATGCGTTACGTCAACCCGGCCCGCTCCCTGGCAGAGCAGAACCTGGTGGCGTGCCAGAACAACCGGGACATCTACTTCTACACCATCCGCCCGGTGGAGCCCAACCAGGAGCTGCTGGTGTGGTACAGCCAGGAGTTCGCCCAGAGGCTCTGCAGCCAGCAGCAGGCCGACATCAAACAGAGTGAGTGCGGCAGGAGCAGAAGCTTCAGTTAAAAATAAACTCGCTAATATCTTGTTGCTGTGTATGCACATTTTAGTTGCTTTTGTTTTTAATGTGATGGAAGTTGATGGAGGTACTTTTTTCTGATCACCTACAACCAAAATAACCAACTCCATCACCTTGTGATCTTGTAAGAATCACCTCCAAGAATAACTTAGCGAGGGGAAATTACCCGCAAAGATTCTAGCTATTTTCATACTAGATCTGATAAAAACGACTGATTTTGATCTGCTGTGATTGAACACGTAGCACAAAGTCTGCGTCAGGACGAGGATCTCTTTTATCAGCAAAAATTCTTTCACTTCAAAACGAAAACAAAGGACACAGTTTTCCCTTCCTGTGAAAAACACTTGATGTTATCTTTGTCAGAAAAGATAGTTGATAGTTGGCTTGATGTTATTTCCTTCTGTCTGGCACCCTGCGGAGAGCCAAAGATTTATGTAAGGCCATGGAGGATGCACAAATCTCAGTGGTAGATGTGGTAAATGACGTGGGAGTTTGAAGGAGAGAGGAGAAATGGAAGGGGAATAATGGCCGGTCAAAGTACCTATGTGAGTCATTTGTTTTCAGCTATTAGTAGAACTGCAAGTCATACCCTCATCATCTTGAACGGTGAGGGTAAAATGACTCACACCAACTGGATACACCAGCTGCGTCGCCATTCAGCTCGGTGACTAACGCAAGGCGGTATCATTACATTGTTTTATACACTCGAGGGTTTTAAAAGCATTCGCCTCTCCTTTTCTGTAAAAGTCCAGGAGCGGTCATTGTTTGTCTTACGGGTTTGACTTTCTGTTATTCCGTGAAGGCGATCCAGTTTGGCGGCTTTGGTACTGCGGTGGCAGCACTTGAATTCACAAACCCAGAAGATATTATGAATGCATTTGGGCTTTACAAATACATGATTGTGCACCTGTAATAATCTAGAAAACATAGGAATGACGGTTCAAGTCCCTGCAAACTAATTCTTGTTTCAAGCTTAAGAAGAAAGGAAACCAGTGGCTGCATCTAAGATCACATTTAAATGTAAATGTAAAACACTTGGTTAGGAAAATCCTTAATGGGGATTTAAACACACAAAATGTAAAACAAGAAGCAAAATGAAAGAGGAAAGTAGCGTGAGAGATGTTGAAGAAAATCTACCTATGTGACTCAGGCATGAGATAATGTTTTAAAGTTCTAGTCGCGTTATGTTTAGCCTCGATCATCAACTTCCTTCCTCACTCTCTCCTGGACGTTATAGCAACAGGTGACCAAATTAAAGTTCCCGAGAATAAACTTGGTATTTCTCTGAGTTTGAACATTGTTTGAAACATTTATTAAATATATGACACAAGAAAGGTCTTTTTATGCAGTGGCATAATGTGTCTTCAAAGTTAGAACCAATAGTATAAAATAGGTTAAACCATCCAAAAACAGCGGTACAGCCCTTTAAAGGACTTTCACATGATGAACACAGAAACTTTCTCACACAAACAGAAAGAAAAGGGAGAAAAAAAAAAGGAAGAGGTGGTTCACATTGTCTTGTGGCCGGTAAGACAGCGATACCCAGAAAAGGTTGCACAAATGAAACTCAGAATCTTGTCGTCCTACAGCGCATACATGGACTCCCACACGCTTGATCACCAGCCTACTCTCCAACACCAAAATCACTACTTCGATTGACAAACAGAAACCTTCATTATATGGTTTACGCGTCAAGTCAAAACTGAAACTACTATCATTTACCATAAGAGGGAGTGCCTTCCGTGGGCGGATGTGTGATTGCGTATGTGAGGCATCTTGACTTGAATTTGGGAATTGATTAGATATGGAAGTGAGATCTTTTCTCTATTTGCTGCCATTATTTAAAGTCATCTAGCTCTTTGAAAATACTTATATTCATATTTTATTTTACTTTCTCGCAGAATACACGAGTTCTGATGAAGACCATGAGCCAGAGTACACCAAACAGCACCTACCTCAGCAGACATGGCTCAAGGAACGAACAAAAGAAGAGGTAAAAGAAGAGAGAGATGAAGATTGCGAGGAGAAGATAGACGTGGAGATTCTGGAGAGAGACACTCCGCCTGACACGCCTGACGACCAGGTCATGGACTTCAGCAAAAAGGTTGAGAAGGAGGAGAACAGCGACAGAGATCCAGAAGGGCGGGGGATCATTCCTTCACCTCAGCCCGAGCACAGAGAGCCCAGCCTGAGCTTGAATCACCCATACCTGCACCATCCCGAACTCCAGTCCCAGCACAGAAATCTCCCTCTACACCTCCACGGCCTCTACGGCCACAGGGAGGGTCTTGTTTCATCTTACCCCCTTTACCCTCAATCCAGACCCCTCCAGCCTGCTTACCAGCTCCTTCCTCCCTATGCCCCACACTATCCCCGCCTTCTCCTCCCCTCGTACTCCCCTCCCTTCCCTGGGATGCTGCCCTCAAGGGGATCCCTCCGCTACAGCAACTACCTGGGCACAGACGGACTCCCATATCCACCCATCGGCCAGCCCAATCTACTCCCGGTCTCCCTCCCCTACCCTCCGTCCCAGCAAGGGGGTTTGAAAGAACTCACACCGAATGTGTCGCCACCGCGAGGTGCCCCAGCCACCCCAGAGCTCTCCCCCCTCCCCAAGCCCGGCAGTCAGCATCAGTCTCCCGAGCAGTCGCCCTCTGCTTGCGAGGAAGCCATGAATCTCAGCCTGGCTACGACCAAAAGCAGCACGGCGCCGCGCAATGGCCCCGGCCACAAATCCCTGCCCTACCCACTGAAGAAGCAGAATGGGAAGATCAAATATGAATGTAACATCTGCTCCAAGACGTTCGGACAGCTGTCAAACCTCAAGGTAACAGCTTCAATCCCTCTATCTTGTTATCATGACTTGACTTAAACCAAAAAATTTTTGTAATTTTACACCGGTGCTCATGACTGTTTTTTTGTATGATCGTAGGTCCATCTCCGAGTGCACAGTGGCGAGAGACCGTTCCAGTGTAACCTGTGTAAAAAGAGCTTCACTCAGCTGGCCCACCTCCAGAAACACCACCTGGTCCACACGGGGGAGAAGCCACATGAATGTCAGGTATGTCGAAAATCATGACCTCAGAGTATGTTTCTGTACCAGCTTCTTTTCTGATCTCACAATGACGTTGATTTAAAATCGAGAGTGTGACTGTACAAACAACACACGCACATACCTCTCTGGTAACTCAGTCAAGTTTGATTTTCAATGAGCCACGACCCACCTTTTTTTCATAACAGCATCTTTATGCGCTTGTTTGCTAGTGTGACTTTATGGGTGTGAGTGTACAGAGAATAGAAACTAGTCTTACAAAGAAAGAAAATTAGAACTGGAATAACATGGTCAACCCACTATTAATGACAAAAAAAATGACATAAGTTCTTCCAGACAAACAATAAAACTTTTCTAAGGTGTTCAGTCATGTCAACGCCGCTCACCGAAACCTTTCCTTTCATGCCTTCTAGGTGTGTCACAAACGCTTCAGTAGCACCAGCAACTTGAAAACACACCTACGCCTCCACTCCGGGGAAAAACCATACCAGTGCAAGCTGTGCGGCACCAAGTTCACCCAGTACATCCACCTGAAGCTGCACCGCCGCCTCCACAGCACCCGTGATCGCCCCTACCACTGCCAGCTCTGCGCTCAGGCCTTCTTCCACCGCTTCTCCCTCCGCATCCACCAGCGCAGCTGCTGCCTCGCCAACTCCAACGCCCCCATCAACACGCACATGAAAGAGATGGTGGAGCGGTTCGACGCCAGCCAAGAGGCCGACACGCTCACGGAGACGGCGTCGGCGCCGCAGGTGGAGGAGGCCGTGGAACGCTGGTTGGCTCGTGCCTTGGAAGGTGAGGGGAAGGAGGACCAGAAGGAGGCCACCATACTGCTGAAAGCTCTGACGGCGGCGATTAACGCACCATCGATGCCCATGGCCCAATCAGCTACATCACACCACAGCTCTCCACTAGCCTATCAGGAGAGGGCCAGTGTTGTTCATCTCCACAAGCGGCCGGCAGTGAAAACAGAAGGACAGTGAGGGGTGGGGAAACAAGGACATACAGCATACCATCAACCAAGAAAAGAGATGTCGCCAAATAAAACTCCCGATATTGTCCGTGAAGGGCATAACGGGAGATATAAACTTCCATAATCCAATGAGCGCAGCACCAAAAGAAGAGCATTCCAAAGACTGAGGGTATTCAGTGATTGTACTTCCTCCCAAATGTCAGTTTCAAATATGAAATCAGGGAGGATGTTGTTAAGCTGTGAATTATTTAAAACTCTTTTCACTCAGGTAGAGAAGTGTTTGCTTTTTGTGCTTTAACTTATTACCTTTTTTTAAAAAATTTGATTTGTCTATATTTATTTAGTTGTGTGATAGTTTCTGCTAGTGTCTTTTTCATGTGTGCTGGCATTTCCAAGGAGATTTGATCTTTTAGGAAAACCACAAATGGACTCAGGAACAATATGCGGTCGAGTCTTCTCTTGTTATGTTGTGTTTTACTTTTGTGTGACAGTGCGTTTGAGCACTTGGGTGCATGTGTGCAACGAGTGGAAGTTTTTATATGAACGACAGGGCACAGTGACAGCACAAACCACCTTCCTGCTCCTCGACTGTTTGCACCTATTTTATTTATTTATGATAATACAAAGGGGAAAGAAATCAGGTATCTTGAAACTGTGTGTTAATAAGCAATTGCCAAAATCATAATCAAAGAACATGAATGTGTAGCACCGTTTTTTGGATCATTATTCAACTCAAAGGGAGAAAAGAGGGTCAGACAGAGCATTATTCACCTTTTTTCTTGATTATCCGGCAACTACTCACAGCTAATTTACAAAGACACACTATGCTGAACATAACCAAATGCCACGAAAAGAAACAAATAGACAAGATCCACTGAAAAATAGCTCTTATTCTCCTGCAACGTTTTTATGTTGACATTTAATGCTGGTTAACTCGCTTGATCGCTGTGTAGCTTTTTACTGGGTTCAAATGTTTCTGATATTTCATTGTCAACAAAGCTTTACTGTAAATGTTCACCTAAGCTTCATCCAAATCGTCATCCAGACATCGGTACCTCATATTCAGCATTGGACAGCAAAACCAAGCAACGCAGAAGCACAATTTTGCAACACTGTTTATATTTTCGTCACATAGCACTGGAATGAAAAATGCAACTTGATCTGTGTGCTTTTGGTGTTACCCAAAACCAGAGGACAATTTGTTCTTGCAAATTTGACTCCTGAGCCAGTAATGTTCCTTCTTTTATCATTTTGTAGTTCTATTTTCTTATGTACAATATGTTTGTCTATGTAGTTTATTTTTGGAAACAGGTTATGAGATGTTAAGAATTTATATGTGAGAGACTATTTTGATGGTGACTTTTATATTTACATGATGTAGCATATTAAAGATATTGTTTCTATACAT
Organism: Pagrus major; assembly: GCF_040436345.1. Lineage (NCBI taxonomy): Eukaryota > Metazoa > Chordata > Actinopteri > Spariformes > Sparidae > Pagrus > Pagrus major. Next base: position 13,710,015 of record NC_133230.1, read on the forward strand.
CTACTGTTCTGCGTGTGTTTTTTAATGCTGATTTGTGGAACGATAGCAGAAAATAAATAATTTCTGCAATCCCATGTTAAAAGAAGCATTGCATGACTTTTTTGGCAGTGCACAAATGTCCCTCCAGTGGTGTGTTCAGACCAAACACAATGCAAATTTACCTTGCTTGGGTTTTACCCCAAAGAGCCAGAACACTGTACTGTACATTAGCTGTAAGCTAATGCCAGCTAAGCTGGCACAGCATGAGTCAGTTCAGCCTGTCAGCTGAATCCAGCACTCACCATCGACCCCCAGTTCTCTATCCTCTGCCCCTTCAAGCTCCAGTTAGCTGCAGTCATCTTTACAGTACATAAACACCCGACAACAGAGCTTACCTCCACGGATGGCTGCTGCTGTCAGATTGATAAACAGGAGTGAAGTGAGATCCACTTTTTAACCCCAAAAGTTAATAAAAATGTTGCTCAAGCTCTCCTCCTGTCCGTAAATGGCTCCAGAGCAGAATCCAATGTAAAATCCTTGGCACTCCTCAGCAAAGCCTTTGGAACACATGCAAATTTTTCGCTAAAGTTCAATTTTTTTCAATGGTGCAAATACACAAAATTTGCTCCAGTACTACATAATTTACTTGTCTTCTTAAACTGTCACAAATCCCTGTTAAAAAAATATTTTATGATGTGGCAACGTGATCTGTTAATGGTTTGGTTACGTTTCGTTCAATCAAGTACTTAAAATTTGTGAATCATCATGCTCTGAGATAAAAAGACAATGTTAAGGTTAGGATTAGGGTTAGAGATCTTTGTTGTCATGGTGGTAAAGGTCCTAACCTTAAAGCAGCAATTTGTAAGATATGGCCAGAGTTTTTGTTAAAAACATTAAAAGAATTAATTAAAATTTTCACCCAGAATGTGAAGAAACAACAGTGTTGATGTTATGTCAAACATGTCTGCATATTGTGTTGCATAGATGTCTCCTGAAGTTAGCATGCTAACCAGCTAGCCCCGGCCCATCCTGTCTCGTAACACCACTTTAAACTGGCAAGAGGCAATAGTCTGTCAGGCCTGTTAGGCCAGCTGTTAGCGTATTAAATGAACAAAATACACAAAAAAAATATCAAGAAATGAAATACCACACCTCCTGAATTCGAGTTCAAGTCATCAATGCAGTGTCAGAGCTTACAGGTGGATGGTGGTTGGAAAGTGGGGCTTATGAAAGACTATTTGAACATCAGCAGCAGTGGCAGCAGTATCAGCAAGTGACGGTAAAGGTTGAGCTGTGTGGTAGTGTGCGTGGTCTGGAATACAGTACATGTTGCAATGGGAGTGAGGCAGCAGTCTGCATGGACTAACAGGATTTACTTCATTTCATCCTTTGTCAGCTATTAGGTGTTCATGGACATTTCCTTCTCAAGTATTACTGTTCTTCCTCTTACAAAATTCCCAGTTTACGTAATGCTGCTACTGCAGGATTTTACAATTAGTATTAATGCTTGTTACCTGTAGTTTGGCCTCCGATAGTTTTAACAACTACACTACTCTAGTTTTGCTCCAACCTGTCAAACTGGCCCGTCTCCTTTCTAGCGAAATTACATTTAATTGTTTTCATAATTATGTTGTGCTGAACAATCATTTGCCTGGTATGTTAAGTAGCATTTCCTCATTGTTTGAATTGAAAACATATTTCATAGCTGCATAATATATTAGTTGTATAAAAGTAATTTAAAGGAGACAGGGCTGTGGAGGAACCTCCTATTTTAGTGACCCACTCTGTTGTGAAGCCCTCCAGGGGTCCATCCTGGGTCCCTTACTGTTGTCCATGTTCGTGCTCCCTTGAGTGCGGACAGACATATCTTTGCGATTCACTGTTACAGTCACGACATCACTAATCTTACACTTTGTGCAGACTTTTGGCCGAGGTTGAAGTTTCCCATTGGTGGTTTCTTGTAAACAAACAAAAGTGATATTCATATTCAGCCAAAACACACCAAAACACACTAGATCAATGTTTACTTGCAGTCTATTTTTCTCCACTTCCCAGTTTTGCATTGCCTCATTTGTTGGTTACCTCCGTCAGCTGTTGATCATCGTAATTGCGCAAAAACTAACGGCAGGATGTGAATGCTGCGACCCATGTACTTGCAAGCGTGCATGCGTATCTTTGTGCATGACGCAAACAAATCAAGGAACCATCCGTAAAAACAAAGCTCCATAGCGCAACTCAAAAAAATCCAGAGGATACATTTCGGGCTGTAACTTGACGGGGTCGTAAATGTTTACTTCATCTGAGACTCTTTACGATGATCAGGCCTTTCCTAAAGAGAGTCATACCTGCTGTCTTTTATTTAGAGATGGTTAAATTATATTCCACTTCACCCCTCTTGTTCTTCTTGTTTTTTATTTTTATTATCTGGTTGATTGATTTGGGACCTTTACAGATCATCATCATCATATCAAAGCAGCTAGACATGCATGTGGACATTCTGGCAAAACTCTAAGCTACAGTGGCATTGTTATTGGGCTTGTTCATGGTAGACAGGAAGACAAAGCACAAGCCCTTTCACAATCTGCTTACTACCCCCTCTTGCTGGTAATAACCTCTAGGAAGTCCCACGCTACGTCCCCCCCCCGATTTCGTTCACTTTTCAAGCAATTTCCTAGAAAATACAGGAAATGAAAGTAGTCAGACCTGAATGAAACTCAGAAAAAGCACTGCTTACATCAAGACTCGTCTATTACAAAATAACTGAGTGTGAGAACACAGATACTCCTGTTTTGGCGTCTAACAGTGGTTACAGTAAGGGACGTTGCAGGTGTTGAGTACCTCATGTTTTGTTTTATTTTAACACGTGTGCCAGTTTCAGATCTGAGTTAAAGTGGAGACATTAGTCTGAAAAAACAGATCTAATGTCAGAAATCTTGTCAACGTAACTGATTATTACCTCTAGAGCACAATTTTCTCTGACAAGACTTTTAAAAATAGGTAGTTTAAAGGGGCACTGTGTAGTTTTGGAGAAGAAATTCAAACTCAGAATTTCCATATTCACAATATTAATGAGGTAATAATACAAACTCAGAAATATTTATTTTTTCCATAATTGAACAAACAAGCTGTTCTCAGAGGAAAATTAGGTCCCCAGAACACTGTTTGAAGCTAGAAAGGTGGCAGGGTCCGCCACATATAAACAAAGTTAGACAGTATGAAATTGTGTTTTCCTTTAAGGTCAGTTTGTTTATTCAGTTTAGTTTGATTAGACATTAAAAAAAAATATCGTTCTCTTCTGATTAATGTCCTCCACACAACTACATATGCTCCTTTAAAGGTAGGTTTAAAACCTGAATCTATGACTCTGCTTTTCTCAAGACAACAACAGTGTCATGCATTTACGGGCACAGCGGGCACACCTGAACAAACCTGAAATACAATTGCAAATGGATCGTCTTTGTTCCATTGCAGTGAGGCACACTTTCAATCAACAAACTTAATAGCAAAGTTACTGTAAGCATGGTTTGCTCTTTACCGTAATCCTCTCAGTTTATCTGTCTCTGTCTCTCAACCACTTTCCTTTTCTTTTTGCTGCGCAATGACTCTTCATTCTATAGTATTTCCTCTTGTGATCTCTGCTGTGGGGGATAACCCCACAGCAGTCACCTACACGCCACTGACCAGAATAAAAACACCTTTAATGTGTGCTGACAAACTGCAGCGGTGACAGGAAATCCTTGTCTTCTGGCAGTCTGCCAGCTGCACTACCAGCTGCACATTTACTCTATTTTGCAACTACGCTATTGAAGCAACAGTTAGAAAGAACATTTTCTGATCAAGAGAAGACAAAAACATAAGAAATGAAAATAACAAATGCAACCAGTGTCTTTCACAGATCGGTAACCAGCCGAGTCCCCCTCAAACTGCGAACAGCTTTTTATTCACCACATCCTGTGAAACATTAGGTCATTCACATGTACATGATGTTCATACAAGAATGAGTTGCATCAGCTCTATCATCAGGTTTGTGCTCAAAACACACATTCTTGCTGCAGATAAGCACAATGAAAACGTAAGAAATGTCTTGGTAATGTGTTAAATGGTTGCTACATCTGTCCAATCAGAAGCTGTCAGCAGTGTTAACTGGAACTGTAACATCACAAGTTGTAACATAAATTCAAAAATAACAAATTTTAAGATACCTAAAGATGTTGTAAACTTAACTGTCTATACTTTGTGAATGTAATTATGGCTTATTTTTTATATATTTACAGATATATGGTTTTACTATAACCTACCAAGCATTATTTGATCATTCAGCCTAATGTAATTTGAGGTTTATTCTGGTATCTTTGTTAACTGTAATTCAATTCTTCTCGGTTTACATTGCCATTAAACATAATTGTAATCAGGTGTCAGGTCAGATGCGTTGGCTGTATCCAATTACAAACATATTAGGGAAGCTAACTTGTGCTTTGTCAGTTAGTTACATCTGGCAGTTACAAATCTATATGTAAGTAGGTCTACTTTGTGATACATACCTAAATAAGCACTTATAACTAGGCCATGTTTGAACATACAAACAGCGGGTACAACTGGTTACTACTGTTTAAACAGTATCAAACTCAGGGACGCTGATATGCCCATCATCCCAAAACCTGTTACAGTAAACCAACCATGTGAGCAGGGCCGGACAAAATGAAAAGATTACACTGGGCAGAATGTTTTTTGGGTCCCCCTGAACACACATTTTGATATTTGGTTAACAAATAAAATATCTTAACTGCCACATTATTATTATTTCTCTCATTAATATAGTAAATTATATATTTTTTTTTAATATATTTGGATTTTGGCATTCATATGCAATTGTTATTCATATGTATATGAAAGGTATAGCTAACATTGTGTATTTTTTAAACATTGTTTAACATAGGCATGATTAGTTTTAAAATAAGGTCAGTGGTCACCACGGGCTTAAGACTTTACAGAAGTTGTCGCAGATGTTAAACGTCATCACACCGAACAGGGAGACTCATCTACTCACTAGTCTGTCATTACAGGCGGACTCTGGGTCCAAACTATTCTACCTCTATCTTTACAACTTGTAGTTTGATCAGTTGATAGAAAACATGTATAGTAATTGTGTAGTAAGTTGTTTAGTTGTGGCCTAACATTAGCTTTTTACTTCTAGCGATTTAATTTACGCTTCGAAAATCACAAAAGTGGTGTTCATCTGTGAAGATTATCTTGCTGAATATAACATGTAAGTATCATAAGCTTGCGGTGGCTACAGAGGTTATTTTTGGCTATAACCACAATCCAATTCAAATATCCCATAGGCTTCTTGTGGGTTAGCCTACAAAAAATATGACATCCCTATACCAGTCTACAGGCATATTCCTAGAAAGCCTTTGCTTAGATCCTGCCCTGCATGTGGGTCACATGGCCAGTTTATCCCAAGCAAACCCAAATTTAACAGAACATCAGAATAAATTGGCCTCATTACATACTGAACAAACAGAGAGCCAAACAAACTCAAGCAAAGGGGCTAATGTTTGACCTAGAAAAGATTAAAATTGGACAAAACCAAATGAATAAGAAACACTGTCAGGTACTGCTGACTGCGTGGTGAGGAGGACAGGGCTCAAGCGAAGCAGACATCCAGTTTATCCTTTTTTTCCTCTCTGATATCACAAGACACTGTTTCTTCGAAAACAGACACCCTATAGTTCCCCTCCGTCGCTGGCCAGCCGTACAGCAGACTTGATTCATTTGTCCTGTGACAATCACGAAAGGACACCCACACAGACACCCACACAAAAACTAAGCATGCCTAAATATTGTAAATGAAAAAAAAAAACCCTCACTTAAAATATGGATGTGTCACATAGCTGCCTACGTAGTGCCTATTACTGACAAGGAAGTATCCTTTAGTGCACATTGTAGGGTGCCAATGAAAATTTCCAGGGAAGTCATTATCTCGAGTCAAGAGTGCATCAAAGGTTGCTTCTACTCAAATTTCCTCTCTTCAAGCACAATACATTTGACTTCCAGGGAAAAATGGATGTGGTAGTTTCCAATTTCACTGAGGAAAACGTACCACACTTGTGATCACTAGTACTACTACTAAGTTTTACAACAATCATTGCTTTGTAGTACAATGACACGTGCAGCTGGAGTAATTTTCCGTAGCTTTTTGTTTTTTTTTTATTTCCAAGGAACCGTGTGCCTCAGGGGTAGAATACACCCACACAGGGCCTCAGCTCTTACTCGCGGTGCAATAAAGTGCTGACTGTCAAATATTTAAGTATGTCATACCCCTCAAGCCACAATCCAATCTGTTCTGCTTCCAAACAGCCGTCAACACCACCACAGGGCACATCAAGACTGAACTATGGCCCCTCTGTTGGCTGCGACGCATTATGGATGCTGCAGTTACTAAAGGTCTAAAGTCCAGCTCTCTTGAGTGAAATCGATACTGAATTCACTTATCTCAGCGTGTTGTTACCGTCACGTTATCAGGAAATTTACAAGCATTGTCTGGACACAATTGCTGCCAGTGCCTGCCGATATTGTATCCACACCTTTTCTAGGAAATGATGATGCTCAGGAAATTCACTGAAATCATCCTTTTCTATCTTTAGTGCTAAAGTAACTCAGAGGATGGTGACAAATTACAAGACTGAAAGACTTAAAACACTCCAGCTGGAAACCGTTGACACCTGTTTTACTTTAAAATCCAGTCAGAGGTTGCATCATATCCTATGCAGTATGTCGTGCCTTCTGTGGAAGTCAACCAGATCCATACTGTTCATTCTGAGACAAAAAGAAAGAAACTGTAGAGAGAACAGTTCATCTCTGTAAGACCCTTATCAGCAGCTTTCTCAGCTCAGGTATTTATGATCCCATTCTGCAGGGAAACACATCACAGGCTCCTCTTACTGATATACTTTGAATTTTCACCCTTCATTTCATTAGATTCCTGCACATTTTACACCTTCGCTTTGGCTCACATCCATCTTTCCTTTTCTTTTTGTTTATTTATTCATATTTCATCTATTTTCATTAAGTATTTTGTGTACATTGTAGCACTGGATGCTCTGTATTGTGCTGTGAGTCAGCCAGAAATCTTGGTTTGTTAGACTCACACGTACGTCATGTTCGCATCAGCATACTGCAAAAATCCAGTCATTTCTGTCATTCACTGATCTGGAGAAGGTTGTCCACGCATATATTTAATCTCGCCTTGACTACTGTAACTCCCTCTATAGTTGCCTCTCTCAAAAATCCCTCCATGCCCTCCAACTTATACGAAATGCTGCAATTATACCCGTGTCTGTAAGAATTTATTTTAAAATGAACTACTTCTGAGGCCTTGTCTGGTTTGGCATCTTCATTTACTGCAGAGCTGCTCTCCCCCTACGGCAAAATGCGCTGCCTCGGATCATCCAACAAAACTCTGTTATCGGTTCCAAAGTCATGCCTCAAAACTAAAGGCGGCTATGCTTTCGATGTCAGAGCCCTCAAACTTTGGAAAGCCCTGTCTGAAGAGATCAGGCATGCCCCACTTTAAATCACTTCTTAAAACACACATGTATGAAGCTGCTTTTAATACCTGATTTAGATTATTTTATCTTTGTTTTATCATCCAGATTTAACTCATTTCATCTTCCTGTGTTACACTGTCTGCACTTTTTAACCCTGTTTTTAAACAAAGTTATTATTATTCTCATCACTATTACAAAAATCTTTAATAAAGATCAAACTAAAAACTATCTTTGGTCACTTCACTTTATAAAGAGAGCAACTAAGGACTTATAAAATAGTATTTATGATTAATTTTAAAAGAAAAAAAAGCTTTTTAAAGTAGTTAGAATCTCGGTCAAAGACAAAAAGGAACGTTTTAATGAAATGGCAGTATTTCCATTTAATACGGCAGGCAGTTCCTCAGCAATGAATCAAACACAAACAAAAAAGAAGAAGAGGAAAAACAGGTGATACAGAAGCAGTGCTTTAGTCTGCAGCCAATCCACTTTCGTATTTTCTCTTCTTACTTGGAAGAGCTGTGTTGCATAATCAATAGATCTTCACAATGTTCCGTCTAAGGAACAACTGATGCAAAGACTGATAATCACATTACTTTCTCTTTGATTTCTACAGAATGATCTCAGCTACGATTGTGTTGAATGACAGGGCTGTGTGTGTTTGTGCATGTGGGTGAGTGTGCACTGACCGTGCCAACAACAAAGACACACTATGCTCTGATGCCAGTGTTCCCTTTCAGTTTGAAGTTACAGTTAAACAACAGTTATTAAAGTTAAGAGGAAGACAAACCTTCAAAATAAACAGGCTTTATTATCAGAGTTTGACAATCTGGGTGCGTGCCATCATCATCTGGGTTCAGCGTCTGTGTTCATCCCTACATCATTAACTCCAGTCTGATCTCAGTGTTTGACTTTCGGTTGCAGTTATGTTTTAGTCAGCAGTGAGGGCCATATACATGGGTGTGTGGCTCTGACTAATAACAGAAAGTTGTGATGCAGCAGCATTCAGCTAAATGGGTCTAAAGGTTTAACATATAAAGATAAAAAAAATTGTGTTTATATCACCATGTTTAGTGAGTTCATTTAAGCTAAGACGCTCTTAAACAATATTCATTAGTTCTCTGTTATGAATGCTTGAGAGAGACATATTGAAGCCTCCTGCTGAGGAACTGTTATTACAACACAATGCTAACAAATGTCACACCTACTCCTACAATATGAGACACCTATCACTGTTAAAAACATATCATGCTTGGCTAATGTTACAGTCAAGCAATACCAAGCAACTTAAGACCTAAGCTTTAGTATTTTGTTTAAAGAACGGGGTGGATGTGAGGGTTGTTTTACTCTATAAGACATAACACACTCAACTCGTGATCAGGCAAAAAGACTAAATCCTTAATAGATAATAAAGATTCAGTCATTATCTTCCCACCCCCATGCCGGTTAAAAGCCGGGTGAAGCATTGCAGCATTTTCCTGAACAACTGAAGCAGATGGGTTTCAAAAAATAAAAAATAAAAAAACACAACTGAAAAAACCCAAAATGACTCCATACAGCTCGTCCGGCGTAACCTAAGTCCGCGGAAGCCCCGAGATCCCAAACTGATTCCTGATCCTGATCCTTTTAGCTTAGCCTCCCATGAACAAGTCAGGGCGGCTTCTTCCTACTAGATTTTGTGTGAAGCTAGGCTAACTGGCGGCTATATTTTACAGGTCGGAGAGTGTGATTACGTTATTCTCCACCTGAGAGCAAACAAGTGCACTTCCCAAAATGATAAACTTTTATTGCATGGTGGGTTCTGCTTCATTACCCACACTTGGGGCTCATGATCTACTTTTATCTGTTGGCACATTTCATTTAATTAACTTTTATAGAATAAAATCACCAGCGAAGTTCTAGCATAACTGTAAACAATGCACAGAGAGGGGGAGGAACAGGGGTTAGTCGGGGTCCCTGAGCAGCTAAATCCTGTACTGTAACCCTGATGATTGCAACAGGGGAATCCCAGAACAATCACTGATAAAATTATTTCTCTTTAATAACCCTCCATATAAGTATGAAGTCGCGTAAGACTTTCCATTTCCTTATCTCTCGTTATCTCTGTCGTTACCAGTTGAACCAGTGTGGGTGGCTACTGTTACAGCAAAGTAATGCAAGGCGTCCTAAGTCTCTGATTATGAAAATGATGACATTTCACAGCGTCACTGCAGTTATAAGTGACCTTTAGACTTAATCTCTATAGTTCAGTGGTTCACATTTTCTTTCTCACGTCAAGGACTCTAACTGGCACGAATCAGACCACCGTCCTTCATCTGCTAAAATTTTGTCCCAGGGTCCCCCATCAGACTGATTTGTGTTATTACAGAAAATGTATGACACCCATGACTTAAATGTTCATACACTCTGCCATTGTGTTACTTTTGGATGGAGTGAAATAGTGACTATGGTGAAAGTAGCCCCCCTCAGGTACCCCCTGGGGACCCCACAACGAGAAGCACTTCTGGTTCTGGTCCTTTTTATGTAATTTCATAATTCATTGCATCAGTCAAACATGTTGCTCCCAACTGACTTTTATAGTTGTTTCATGTACAGTATAGTGTCATCTTTGATTGGATTGAGCGAGCTGGTTGCGCCATCCTGAGGCACAGAAAGAAACACGCATGCAAATGCGAGTGCCCTTGCATTTAATTGGTGATCAGGTTGTAAACTGCACAGAGAGACCACAAGATGTCGCAGTCTATCCACTGACTTTGCACACTGTGGGGGTAAACACATTGAGGAGTCACAGTATAAATGAAAGCTTTATACAGCTGCCTCACAAGCTATAGTTTGAAGTAATTATTTATTGTACTAAAGGTGTCCAATTATACCAAGTACTCAATTACAAGTAAGTCCTGAATTAAAAACCTTACTTAATTAAAAGTACAGAAGTATTATCTGCAATAAAATCCCCAAATTCCCCAGATACCAATCCGATTGAGCATCCGTGGGATGTGCCGGAACAAGTCTGGAGGCCCCACCTCGCACCCTGAGGCGTCAGACTGGGGGGAAACGAGTATACAGGACCCTTGTGTGGGGAGGCTCACCAGAAGGTAGTAGAATGAAAAGACTAATAAATTAACTATCCTGGATTTGGGGAGAGGCCCACTGAGAATGCCTTGGTAGAGGGTCCAGAAGTTGGTGCTACAACCCTGCTTGCAACAGATAGGACACTGGGACAAGATGGATCAATGTATTTACACATTGAAAACCCCATATAGGAATACACACTAGTCTTAAAGGTCCAATTTGTAAGATCATTGATTGTTGAGTCTCATTCCCAACTTGTAAAATGCTGACGCTTTGGGTTGGTAGGGTGGGTTAGACACCAGTCCAAAGCCTGACGAGTTGATAATGAGTCTTAGAAGTCAACCATCTTGGACCTTTAAAGGTGCAACACATAAGAAACGGCCACTTTGGATTCATACTCCCACCAAATAGGGGCAGCATATCACCAGATAGATGCTGAGCTGCTAGCTGTTTTCTTTGTCTACATCCATGACTGTAGGTAATGCTGGTTAGCTTAGTTAGCTGTGGAGATGGAAGGACTAATGCTGCATTGGTGTGCTAATCGAATGCTCCCACTTCCGAGTTGGGAAGTCGTTCTTCCCGACTTTGGTGTGGTCATGTGCATCATGTTGGAATGTGGGCACAACATGGACGCCAAAAATAAGCTGTTTAGCATTTTATCACTCGGGGCGTTTAACGACATGTTGGGAAGAGCAAAGGAAATGATACAAAGACTATACAATACATGACTTTGGTTAAGGTTTCTCACCATCAACCCATATTTACTTTCACCAGCCATTTTTCAGTGACATATGATGTCAACTCAGCAACTCGTGTACCAAAATTTTCTCCGACTTCTCCGACTGGTTCAGACTTGAGAGGGCATTCGCGTGAATTTTCCCAGTTGTCAAAACGTTGCTCCAATAACTCCAACAACACATAAATGCACAGTAAAAGGGGAGTGCTGGTGTCTATACACCACTGGCACAGGGGCTTTGGACCGCTGGGAGAAAGGGGTTTTCAGGCCGGGAGCTAGCTGGTTAGCATTCAGTAAATATCTCTTCCACACAGTACATAGAACGTCAAAACTGCTTTTATTTAATGCATATTAAAGGTGCACTTTGTGGTTTGGGGGACGAAATTTGAATTGGAAGAGAAATGTCTTCATTGACTGGTTTTAAATGCCTAAACAAACTGTTGACGCTGTGCCCGAAAAAGCACAACACTGTTGGTGCCTTGAGAACAGCAGAGAAAAAGATTCAGGTTTTTAAATCCACCTTTAAAGCTGCACTATGTAGTTTTGTGGAAGCCATTTTAATCAGAAGAAAAATATCTTCATTGACTGATTTTTATATGTCTAAGTTTCATGCTGTTTTACATTGTTTATATGTGGCGGACCCTGCCACCTTTCTATCTTCAAACAGTACAGCTTGTTTATTCAGTTATGGAAAAAATACATATTTCTGAGGTTGTATTTTTGACTTATTAATGTTGTAAATATTAAAATTCTGAGTTTGAAATTCTTCTCCAAAACCACACAGTGCCCCTTTAAACTACCTATTTTTAAACATCTTGTCTGAATAAAAAATGTGTTCTAGAGGTAATAATCAGTTACGTTGACGTTTAATAAGATTTCTGACATTAGATCTGTTTTTTGTCTCTACTTTAACTCAGAATAAACTGAATAAACAAACTGATCTTAAATAACAACACAATTTAATCCTGTTTTACTTTGTTTATATGTGGCGGACCCTGCCACCTTTCCAGCTTTCCACCTTATTTTTCTCTGAGAACATCTTGTTTATTCAGCGATGGAAAAAATAAATATTTCTGAGTTTCTATTGCTGTCTCATTAATGTTGTAAATATTAAAATTCAGAGTTTGACTTTCTTCTCCAAAACCACACAGTGCCCCTTTAAGGTGGTGGACCAACACTGGGAGGCTGCCTGGGCTGTCTGGGTGTTGCTCCTCAGGGGCGTGTCGCCACACCTGAGCTCTGCAGCAGCAGGAGCAGCTGACATCTGTCAACAGGAGCCATCCTGCGGTGCGGTGTCTGTTTTTTCCACCCCTCGACTCTTAATGACCGGATAACCAGCGGGAGGAGAACAGTCGACTCACCTGAAGACCCGCAAGTCCTCCACTGACCTCGGTGACATCGGCCGGCCAGAGATGGCGAAGAGTTCACCCAGAAAGTCTCTGAAAAGTTTGTTCTCCCGGAGCGAAGCCAACCTGAGCGCTCCGGCGGAGAAGGATGTGGACAAGAATGTGGGAGAGAAGAAGAAGTTCAAGTTCCTGAAGTTCAAGACAAAGTCGAAGAGCAGCTCTGCCTCGGAGAAGCCGGCTAATGAGAGCCAGCAGGTGGCCAGGTATGCTCCGAGAATCCTCCTGTCAGTAGCTGTTTTCATGCCTGTGCGTGTGTCATATGGCTTCATATGGAGCAGCAGCAACATGGAGCAGCTCCAGATATAAAGCTGTAAACAGCCTGCAGTGTTGAATACCTCATGTTGCCTACAGGTGCTGCTGATTTATTGCTTTAAAGCTGTGATGTTATCCATACCGGTGTTTTGGTATCACTTTGGCAAGAAGTTTTGCACTTTTGCATGAGAGCATCTGTGCTCTTGTGACTCAGATCCCATCAGGAGATATCCAGCAGTCAGTGCAGCAACTACAGACTGTTTAGTGAGGTTAATGGTAACCAAAAAAACAAATGAAAGTTATTTCCTGCAGCATGCCAAATCAATTTCCTTTATTTGAAGATAATTCAGTTGATAGTAATATAGAAAGTCAGCGAGGACAGCTCTGTCTAGACAGGACTGTTGAAAGGGGAGGCTGTGAAATCCATAAAATCAGTCAGTCCTCTCAATCATTGTGTAACCGTGCAAAGGAGCCTTCAGGGACGTCCAGTGAAATGGCTTCTGAACAGTTTCACAAAGTTTTGCAAACAAAGAACGTCATATTTTTTTTGGTCGAAGACAAAAAACACGATGAAATGTTTCTTGTCTTTTCTGATTTGAGGAGACCAATAATTCTGCAATAATTCTGTTCATTTATTAACTTGAAAACGGTCAGCAATGTTTCAGTTATTCACTCAGTTGATCATTGGATAAATAAAACTAGTAACTATTTTTTATTATCATATTCTCTGGCTGTAGCTTCTTTATGCGTTTTGCTCTTTGAATCGGCTGTTTTTTTTCCACCTACGCTCTCGTTTTGACTATTTTGTATCCAAAAAGTTTGTGTAAATAAGGAAATAAAGAACCTTAATGTGTGTCTGCCCCTGTTACTCTAGAACAGGGGTGTTTTGATGTCACAAAATGACATTTCTTTGCCAAGCGCTTGTATATTTCCCAAGAAAAACATAGGTTAAGACTCCATTGTCAGTGATATTGTCATCTAATTCGAAATTGTACCCTGTAAAACCATATGATGTGGACACATTGTGTTTTCCAGCTAATAGGGGCAGTTGCAGGTCATCTGCAGGCTTATTTTTTGCAATCAAAAATTTAGGAGAGAACAATAGATGAATAATTCAGTGTGTTCAAACTCCTTTAGATCAATGCCAGAGGCACTTACAGAGCTTTTGACAGCTTCGGAAAACAAATCCGCTTATAAGCTTTCAAAAGAGCCCAAAACCATGACTGTGCTCCAAATGGTTCAACAACAGCTTTGAATAGATTGATATACTTTACTTTTTTACATACATTTCCAGGGATAAGAACAGGTTAATATTAATATTTTCTGTTTTTATTAGTCGTTTATGATATTAAAGTGAATGTCTTTGGCTTCTGCACTGTTTAGTTGGGAAAAATAAGCCACTTTTGGAAAATAATATTGAATATTTTTGACCAAATGATTATTTGGCAGCTTAAACAACCATGAAGATAATTTGTACTGGCAGTTTGAATTGGCAAAAAACAAAAATAGCAAGACACAAAGTGACAAAGAAGAGGCTGTCTGATACTGCAATTATGTTCATTTCTGTTACCGTTTTTTGTCTTCAATAAAAAAAAAAAAAAAACGCTCAGACGAAGATGAGAGATACAAGCAGTGATCCCTGAAATTTAGCAGTTAATCATCCGGCTGAGCCATAAAGTCATTTCCCTAAAACAGAGCTGGAAACACCATCTGTCCAACTGTGATATGCCCGCTTGTAAACAATACAGGCTGCTTGACAAGCTAGACAAACATACGAGTGTTGATAGACCCACTCTTCATGCTGCTTTAGGTCATGAATGACTATCTGTGGACTGTGCTGATGAAGACAGTACACCTAGCTTTGCAAAGCCATAACTAAGCAAAAATTGTAAACACACAATATGTCATTTAAAAGCTCTTGTGCTAGCCATATGACAACATATATCGTATAACTGACTGCATGGCTAACTGAGCTAGCTAGCTAAAGGTATCTATAGGCAGCAGTTAGCGGGGATTCCGGGGATACGCGCCATATTTGTTTTGAGTATGAATTCGACAAGGCGCCAGTTCTTCATGCTGCACCTTTAAACAATCACCATTGTAAATAAAAATGTTCATCCAGTTGTTTATCCATGATGTGTTCAGTCACGTTCCTCGACTTCCTTACCTCACCCATCATTTTATGTTTTCCTGGAACTTATAACAACAAGCGACTAAAATAAACACACCGTTACCTTGAGTAAACTCATTACTGTGTGGGGATGTGGGTGTAATAATCAAGCGCAACCTCACCCAGGCAAGACAGTGACATGGTAAACTAGAACCTAGATACATCCAACAAGGCCCAACAGCCCCCCTATTTTACTCACTCATAGATACCAGCAGTGGCGGACTCGGGATGTTCGAGGGGCAGGGGTGAAACAAATACAAAGGGCACCACCGCGCAGAAAGTTGTGATATATTTGTAGAGGAGAGGGGGTTCCTCACCAAGGTTTGTGGCACCCTAGAGGACACTTTATCATGTTTTATCTAGCATAAGAGGACACTCTTGCGTCATTTTCTTCCCAAACAAAGGCCATCTAAATGTCTTTTCTCGCAATGTTAAAGAAATTGAGAAAAAATTCCGGACTCCCTGTCCCTTTATCTGGATCCTCGCCAAAAGTTAAAGGGATCTATTCTGGGCTGAGACCCACCCTACATCCGAGTTTCGTGTAAAGGTGTTCAGTATTTATTGTGCAACCCTGCTAACCAAAACAAACAGACACCGGTGAAAGGATAACTCCCTTGGCCGAGGTAATGAAATGTTAGGCATTTAGGCAGCGACAAACATGCAGGAAATACACATAGAACACTAAAAATATTAAGTTTGTAACTTTCAACTTCGGTCTGAAAAGTTTTAAACGGCACAGCACTCTCTTTAATAAACGTGCCGTATATAAGCAGAGGTGTGTGCACAAACAAACAGGTGAGGCGGTGTGTGTTTATACAGGTCACATGCCATGACGATATAATCATGTTCTTTGTGTGGTTGTGTGGACCAGACACAGAGTTACATCTTGTGTTTGCACAGGAAAAAAAAAAAAAAAAAAATGAATGATGAGCTGACACGGCAAGAACCGCCTTAGCACACAAGAGCTGCACACAGAGGTTACACAAGGGTAAAACCTAACAGTGCATGGAGGATACGCATCCAGTTAGAAAAATAAATAATAAGGAGCAACAGAGTTCTTGTTAATATAACATTTCAGGTCAAAAGTACAGTCAATCAAAACAGAATTAAAAGAATAATGTGCCATCCTATCCATAATCCCTCCTGTAAGTGAGATGTTATATTAGTTTTTTTTATGTTAGATTAGTTTTTCTATTATGTGTTATATGAATACATTCTTTAATTGTTGACATTGTAGATGAATGTCCTAGATCAGAGTTAAATCCAGACATAGACTAAATCTGTTTTTGTTGTTAGTTACGGATTAAGTTTTAATCCTTGTCCAGGGTTTTATCTGACACAGACTTGAGGATTTCAGGGTCTAAGAAATACATCTTCAAGTTATTTTTTTTGTTTTGACTCTGTAGTATTTCATACAGTTCAAGAGGGATGTCAAAGTCATGATGGACGTATTTGAAACTATAGAGGAAACACACAAGTCAAACACACCCACAGTTTTAGTATCTGGAAAGGATTGTCGGGCTCCCTGAGCCGACCTGTGGATTAATAGAGGTGCTGTTGAGAAACCGGCCGCTCCACATGCCTCCTGCACAGTCATGAACCTACTAATCAATTGCCACACACGACCCAGCATTGTGCGGGTGCATATAGCTCGGCAACATCTTAGTCACAGTTGAAGGTTAGACGTCTCAGCTCCACTGTGTTTAAATGGCTGACATAATTCAGAACAATTGAGTCGAAAGTGAGTCACTGTATCGCGGAACCTGTTGTCCTTTTTCTCGTAGGAAGTGTAAGCAGGTTAACACTGTGGTTACCGAAAGTGACACACCATCAGTATAGAAGTACTTCATTATCCTCACAGAAGATGTCATGTTTATTGAAGCAGAATTTTTTATAGTGACCCTGCCAACGCTGTCAGTGGATGTTTAAACAGAGGCCTTAAAAGTATGACGTTACCCTGTATCTTTTTACGGCTTTTATATTGTTGCATGAGTTAAAAGATCTAATACTAAAGCTGATTTATTTAAATATCCCCTCTGCAGATGTATTGAGGCTTACATACAAATTCTCTAACCTTATTTAATCCTTAAAATGGCACCTACTCCTTCTCGGTCAGTAAAAATTCCCAAATATATGAATATTCAAACATTTTTCATTTTATATGTTTAAAGGGGCAATTTGTCAGATATGGACAGAATTGTATTTATGTATGTATTTATTATTCATTTGAAAATGAAAAGAATCTCTGAATAGAGTTAAAAAAGAAAGTGAAAGTGAAGTTACCAGACTTCTGATGCCTGCTCCTCATGACTGCTTGTGACAAGCAGCTTGATGCTACATTAGCTGTTACATTGTAGAAGACATTTGAATCTCCCGACCGAACTATCGGCAAGTTGCATTATGGGTAACGTAGGAGTCAGGGTTTAACAAAGAAGGATGCATGGGGGAAAAAAAGACGATATCTCTGGTTCTGCTGCATAGATTTTGATCCCATCTTTTAAAAAACTGTCCTTTTTGAGCTCAATAATGTTATAAAGGTGCAGGAGAGTTTTACTGCCGAGTCTTGTTAGAGTAAATTTATTAGCGTAAACCAATATTTCTGTAAAGGGTTAATTGTGACCAAGATATACACTAAGCCAAGCCTGTCTCCTGTACATTAGGTTTATATATTACATGACATTGTTTCCTTTATTATGTTGTGCTGTCAAGTGTAATCCATGCCTGGATTAAGTTCCTAGGCAATGTTGTTTTTGAGTGAATGGAGTTCTACATTTATCAGGATGGATGGCAGCTGTACAAAGCACAGCACTATGACAGCAGAGTCCAGTGTTTGTCTGTGTTTGTCTGTGGTTAGGTTTTGACAACAAGAACACTTGGGTTAAGGTGGGAGGAAAGATTGTGGCTTCGGTTACCAATCACATTGTGTCTCTTGATTCAGGTTTCTATGTTAAACCAGACCGTTGTCTCTCCCTAACCTGAACCAAGTACCTAAACATAACCATTATAGAGTGAAATGCTGCTGTGGTCAGTAGAAGCGGAAATAGAAAACCTAATCTGGTCAGCTTTACGTTTCCTTCTGCACATATTTGCTGTTGCAATTAAGACAGATACGAATGTACTTTGTGTGAGACAGATTGACGAAGCAGGACATTTTATAGTAGTAAAATTAACTTACCATCGCTCATTGATGACAAACACATATTGCTACAATGTTGTTGTTTTTACATTTATAGGGATATATCTGCAATAAGCTTATATCAGTTGTTTTTGTCTCATGGGAAATATATGTCTGGAATTCATCCTCAGATGGCATTTTTCTATTCTTTACCATTGTGTGGACATTATCGACAGACCAGATTAAATAGCAGTAGTTAAATATAGCTTTGTCATTGAAATCAATGGTTGGCTTCAAGTTGTAAATTGATAACACTGCTGTCAAGTTATTTTTTTGTCCGATCCATTCAGTCTATTCTTCTTGCTTAAATAGGAGTATTGATTCCAAGTGACAGCGCAGACTAAAAAATGATAAGATCTCAGTAAGACAAAAGATGCAGATGAACCCTTGTTCAGTGGAGGGACCACTTCTGTCTCTGCAAACTCTATTTAGTCATTTATTGCCATAATATTGGAATTCATCGTCACTTTTGTGCATAGCAGCATCTGATGTGAAGCGGTTGTGGAGTAACTGACGCCTTTACATTTTTGTTCAGTCTTCACATGCCCTTGTTTGTGAGTTCAGAGTTCAGGAGCAGTTAACTGTCATCAGTCGTTACTGCAGGGTGTCTTCCCACAGCTGCCAGACATGACTATCTTTTATGATCGACAACAGAGAGTGACGGTGAAAGCAGCACCATGACCCCAGCATCAGCTAACAGTTGCACATAAAATAATAGCAGGGTGCTCTGAGCAACTCAGATAAACTTAAACATTTACACGAAAACTTGTAATGCTGTAAGACTGTAACTGTAGAAGTTGTTATCCCATGTGTCATCCACCTTTAGATTTATTGTTTGTTGGTTCCCATTAGTTCATACAAGGCTACAGCTGATTTTCCTGGGATCCTTATGTCCTGTTTATGCATGTCTCAGACGCTTGAATATGGAAAGCAAGACCCCAGGTAGGGCTCCAGGCTTTGAAGCCAGTTTTCATAGCGACTAAACTCTGTAATTACATTGTTACGTGATGTACTGGGGCCCAAAAAAACATTCAGTCAGAAAAAAATTTGGAAAGTCTAAAAGAGCTTCAAGTTTCAATTAATTTATCCCAATTAAAGTTAACCGGGCGTTAGCCGGCTCGGTTGGCGGAAGGCTCTGCTGCAGGGATGACGTGTTTTTGTAGGCTAACTTGCAAGTTGGCATCACCATGGTTCATTCAACAAAAAGCTTGCTAGATTTTTCTGGATTATTTTCGAAAACAAAAACTGTGGCCAGCACAAGTTTATGAAAGCATGATAATGTTCCCAAATGAACATCACTTAAATGACTTTTGCGTAAATGATCATTGCTAGAAGTAAAAAGCTAACGTTAGGCTATAAACAAACTTCATTGCGGTCGCATGACTAGCTAGCTAACTTAGGTTCACATAGGTTACTGATAAATTAACAAGAATTAATGTGTTTATCACTGATCTTTAGAGGTGCTGGTAGGTGGATTTTGTTACCTTTGGACAGTAGGAGGTTAGCTGTTTGCCCCTGTTTCTGATCTTAATGCTAAGCTAGGATAACTGGCTGCTGACTTCACGTTTATGATACATGATGTACATCTTAATGTTTTAAAATCTCCTCAAACGACTTCAAGAATGCTGGGACCAGGCAAGAAAATTAAAAACACGATAGTTTTGACCAAATACTTCCATATCACTGTAGATAAAAGAAATAAAATCAATAGTCCAGCGCACACCAGGATATGATCAACATCATTTTATTAACAGCATTTTGCACGTAGCTTCATCAGATTCGCTCTGTCAGACTTCCATATCATTATTGTGCTTGATAATGATATATGATGAACTGTCTCCGAAGTCAACCGAAGCTTTGGCTATTTCAGTGCATCTGCATACATCAGGCGTGGCTTTGCTGTAGCCAGTGTCCGTCAGTTTGTAGATAAAGATGCAAATGTCTTTAAAACGTTTCACTGCTGTCGCCCTCACTTCAGCTCCCTCTGGCCTCTGTCTCTTTCTCTCAGTCGTAGTCTTATGCAAACATTCTCACATTTTATTGCCCAGCCAGAGATCGTACAGACGGCTCTTTCATCCCTCGGTTACATCCTGTTGAACTTCATCCAAATCAAGATATTCTTCGTTTTTCTCTGAAGGACAGGTGTTGTTAGTTTACAGAGAGAAAGGCTTTGTGTGTTTCCGAGTATTATGGTTGTGTTGACATATAAATGGAACATCGCCTCGGGACAAAGATATGACTCATCCTTTTATTATCTCGGGACATCTTTTCTGACCACAAAACGGCTTTTATGTCTCACACTGTACTGGTTATTAACTTGAGTGACTGGCTGACAGCCGCGGTGGACAAATACACAACATTTGGTAGCTTTTTAGTTATAAAAAGTGTTTGTGTACGTCTGTCTTTTAGATATGTGAGCCTGTCTTATTATACAAGTGTCAGCTTCCAACCGTTGAAGATGCTTGAGGCGTTTAACATGGGAAAGTTGAATCAGTTGTCACCTTAATGGCTACAGAGGAAGGTCAAGTTCCTACCTGCACAACAACAGATGAAATGTCGTGCATGTTTGTTGTGTGTTGGTTTCTGAAGTGACAATAGTCTATAAACCGCGGCGCTGCGACTCATGTTTGCTTGTCATGTCGCTTCCTGTTTTACATCCAGTTGTGCAAAGGAAAAAAGCCTTTGTGTGTGTATAAAGAGAGCTTTGTAATTTGTCTGATGTGTTGACACCTTATGATTATTGATGGAGCCTCTCTGTTGACTCTGAAGCCCCTGCAGCCTCACTCTGACACCGAAGTATCAGGGCCCAAAAGCCTGTTGTTTCACAAGTGGACAAAAATGTAGTTGATAATCTTACCAAGGCTACCAGTTTCTAGCTTTGACTCACAGTAAATGCAGTCCCAACGCAAGATTTCTGTTCACCAACTTTGTCCCGATGACATAATTATCCTTTGTTCTACACAAGAGTCATACTTAAGATGGAACGCTGTTCTAAGAAACGCAAAGTCCCTTTCTGCTTAGCCGGTTCTGCTCGACATTCCCTCAGCAGTGATTCACGGTTTTATTTTGCTAAGCAGCATATTTTCCCTCTTTTTAGAAGCACGGATTATACTGCACCTACTGGATGACATATCTGTATGATATTCCTCATGCACCGCCTCATCGCAGCTGAGTAATGTGCTGCACGTGGGACAAAGATCTCTGAAATCAGAGTTTGATTTGTCATAGGAATCCCATTTTCTTCATCTAGAGTAGTTCAAATGTACTGTTTATTAACTCGCTAACCAATTCTATCTGATGTATTTTCAAATGGATTCAGTCGGTGGAGACTCTGCTTATTTCATACGTTACACTTTGTGCCCCTCAGCGCTGTTGAGCCCAGTAACCCTGCCGAGAGTGGAGAGGCCTTGGCCGGCAACATCGCCTCCATCAACAAGAGGTCTTCTCTCTACGCCACCGCGCCCAGGTCAAAGGTCAGTCAACATGTTTACACTGTCGATCTCTTTTCACAGGTGGTTATTAAACAAGATCAAACCCTGGTGTGCGGCTGCACTGCGTATAGAGGATGTGCTCCTGAGGGTGTAATTGAGGACTGTCTGCGGCTCGCTTTAAAAGCATCCTGAGGACATAATTGAAGACTGTTCACACCCATTCATTTTGAAGTCTAACACTTGACTGACCAATGGTTTGGCTTTCATCGCTCTCTCAGTCAGGGACAGACTTTCTCTTCTAAAGGGCTGGCCAGGCTTCACTGCAGACGGCATTCTCACCATTTAGGTTATTTCCGATGGTGCAGTCAAGCCGAAAAGAGTTTTGACTGGATCGCGTTAAAGGGTAACTCCACCAATTCGACACAGTTTATACATTAAGTCAGTTTGCAGGTCTTGGGATGTACTACAGCATATGTGAAAAAGTAGTTTACTTGTAGTTGTACCTGGCGCCTACACCCAGCCTCATCCAGTTAGTGGAATCTGAGTATTCGTACATTTGTTTGAAAAAGATTGCCTTTAGTTTTAAGAGTAAAGCAGACAGTGTCCTACAGTTGCACATTAACATGCCTGAGGGAACGCCTCGGCACGTAAGAACGTCACATGAAATGAGTTTAGTCACAGCAGGGATTATAACTCATTAATAAAGTAAATGCCTTGATTACGCCATTATGGCCATGATTATTAGTAATATAAAGATGTCAGCTCGACAGACAAAAGACGAAGACTAGCAACCAGTTTTAAAGCTTATGCTCTGCCCTGCCCTGAAGTGACCCCCTTTATAGTAAATTGTTGCCAGCTTCCTCATCAGTTCATATTGATGCCACAGCTTAAGTGATTGCTGTAATACAGATTCTGAATGTAGAATATCTGTTGTAAGCATTTTTACAGCACTATATGCTCTCTAACTATCACCTGATTTGACTGATTGAGAATGTTTTGAGACAAAAATATTAAATTTAGGACAAGCCAAACTTTTTACTCTGGGGTGTCAAACATGCGGCCCGCAGGCCAGAACCAGCCCGCCAGAGGGTCCAATCCGACCCCAGTCTATGACTTTTTTAAAGTGTGAAAAAGAAGTAAATTATTCCAGTTTTTCAATAAAATGTGCTGCAATTCTAGATTTGCCCACCGGGGGTCATGCTATTGTCAAGCATTTAGTCTACTGTTCATTCAGGATTCAGGATTTCTTTAGAGGGCCAGATTTGAAACCAAGCGAAGTGCCAAGCGGCCAGACTTTTACAAAGCAGGTCAGACTATATTTTTCTTTTTTTTTGTTTATGAGTTTTCACAATTGAAAAAGAAAGATTATACAAAGGTGTAGGAAAAAAATGCACCTTTTTATTCTTTTATTAGTTAAGTAGGTTGTCAGTTTGACTCTGCTTAAACAGCCTGGGTTCAAATGTTTTAATTTAATAAGACTATTTCTGTACTGAAGCCCTAAACTGTCATGAGTCAAACATGTTATTAATTTTTATAAACAAAGTTTGTCTTCTTGAGATCTAGAGAAAGTTATCCCATCGTCTCGGGACAACAGCGTTTGTTATTCATTCATGATAACATACATAACATAATAACCAGTGTAAGCCCATAAACTAAACTGAGATTGATACTCCTAAATCTTGATGAAGACATTCAAATCTCTGATAACGTTGTCTTCTCTTGTTCTGCTGTCCGGGAGGATGATATTTGGTTGAAACTTGATTTTAGCCCCTGTGGCAAAACAAATGTCAAACACATGATAGCAGCAGCTTTAAATTTAAATTCTGAATTTGATTTTGCCCCTCAGGTGTTTCACATGCAAACAGTGATGGAGGAGGAATGACAGAAATCACTCAGGGTCCTCATAGATGGATTATTTTGGATGATAAGACTAATTGTGACACGTTGTTTTTCAGGCCTGTATGTTTTCTTTCAGCGTTCTAAAGAAGATGCCGGAAACTTGTCTGAACGAGATTATTCTTGGGGGGCAAATATTGCTTGTCAAAGATGAGTAAAGTGGCCCCCAATTAGGTGATTTAACAACTACGGTTTGCATTCCACCTTTGGTTTGTGGAATCTCCTTCAGGGTCTTTTTTACATAATTATGACCACCCTCACGCTCACAAGCACACGTTCACAGATAACTTTAATATGTACCATACAAATAAACACAATTATATTTACCCATTGGTATTATTTAATCACCGTTATTCATTATTCAGTCAATTGAGTTGCAACCAGAGACATACAGTTGACATAATGTCCCCTCTAGAGGGAACCATATGTCAAACAATAACACACAGTCTGTTCACAGTCTGTTCACAGTCACTCGTGGTTGTTGCATACTTTATGTCCACAACAGAAGTGGAAGATGTGCTCAGATCTTGTACTCAAGTACCACAATGTAGAAGTACTCTGTTAAGTAAAAGCAAAAGCACTGGCATCAAATTACATTTAAAGTGTCTAAAGTCAAAGTGGTCACTATGCAGAATGGCATATTTCAGAAAAATGCATCATAAGTTATTTGATTTGACCCTAACCCTGATTAATTCATCACATGAAAGTGTTTAACTACTTTATATAGTTTATCTGATTTGTAACAGTAGAAAAAGCAGAATTTCCCCTTGGGGATCAGTAAAGGTTCATCCTAATCTATAAAGACACATCAGGATTCATTTGTTGATTATATTTGTATAATTAAATTAAACCTGCAAAATTAACTAGTGGCAGAAGTTGTCAAATAAATGTAGTGGAGTAAAAAGAACAATATTTGCCTCTGACTTGTAGTGAAGTAGAAGTTATGTATAAAGTAGCAGAAAAACGAAATACTTAAGCTAAAGGACAAATGCCTGAAAACTGAATATTCATTTCATTTGACCTTTATTTGATAAGGACAGATACATTATACATGGAGAGTTGCACAACAGTTATCCGGCGCCGATGCATCACACTTAATTCTGTCCCTAGAGGGGCCTTATTCCATCCAGCAGAGGGTGCCAGAGCCTTACAAAGCAGCAGCCTTGGAGTGAAGATCAACTGTAATCCAATGATTTGTTAGAGGCTCCATACAGAAGAGCATATGAGCATGGAGATGAATGTGTGTGAATGCAGTAGATGTGTGTATTATTGAGTATATGTGTTTAGGATGTATCAGCTGTCAAAATAAAAGCAATGCAGATTGGGCTTAAAGGTTAATAAAACACTTTAATTTACATTTATACAAGAAAAGTAAATCTAGAATCACCCAGGCTTGGATTGAGGATCATTGAACACCGTGGTGATGAACTTAAACGCACCACCAGTAGACAAAAGCATCCTATTAGCTTTTGTTTAGCTGCGTGAGCCACTGACGGTCAGGTTGAACTCAAACAAGGAAAACCACAGGTTCCTGTTTATTTGCATAACAGTACATGTGCAACAACAGTGAAAGGAGATTGCAACACCTCTTTCCACTGTGAAAATAGCAAGCATGAAAAATCAAGCATATACAAAGCTAAATACATGGAAAAGGAACAGAATATCAATATAATAAAAATAACATGAAGCTATATACAGGGGAAATTAACGGAAATCACAGAAGCTGTATGTTCTGTAAAATCGAGACAGAGTCGAGTCAAGTTAAGTCAACTGTGTGATTGAATATCATTTACATTGTGCATGTATGTCACCATCAATAACATAACTGAGTGCATTAGGATCCTTTTCCGCTAATCATCATGCCTCGTAATTGCTCATGTGGCCGCCAAACAGCTGCGGTTTCTTCCTTACCGACTTACTGTGCAAAGGCACATAGTGTAGTCAGTTGTTTGCGATGTTAACATAAAACTTACCTTAAAATTTAGCCAGTGAAACTTTCGGTTGGACAGCCAGCACTGTGGTTACGACTGACAATTAAGAGGAAATGCAAGGACAGTGCCAAAAGGCTATGTAACAGCGGCACGATCAAAGAAGAGTCTTGACTGTCAGTCACAGATCAATATCTGTATAATGTTAGCTAACATTAGCTGCTTTAACCTACTGGTCATACCAGACAAAATAAGGCTGGAACAGCAAATCAGCTGTGTGTGTGAACGTGAATTCAACTTGTCTTATTTCTTTTTTTGTATACTGAAATATAGATCCAATGGATTTTTTGCTCCTTAATCTGCATTAGGTTTACCTCTTATGATGTCATGATATTTTATTTGTGAGACAAAGAAGGTTACCTCCCTATAAACCTTGTTTTCCCTCTGCAATTTTGTCTTATTCCTACAACAGAGGAATAATACCACTTGTTACACCTTCAGGTTTCCACTTTAAGATGAGCACCCAAAGGACCTGTAGATATGATTAAAATACTGGACTCACAGTCATAATTAAAACAGAAATTAAACAACAAGTTTGTGTTCTCATGCGCTGACAACTTAATATATTAGACTTGTCTAATGTAGAGTTACCCTGTCCACCCCCTGCAAACACAACTCCACTTGTCTTTGCTTCTCGTACTTTCCAAAACTATGTAGCTGGAGGAAAGAATTCAAGCGGGCACACCCAGTTAAAAAACCTGGCAGATGGCACTGACAGACAGCCTCGTGTTTCTTTGTCATTTGTCATCACGGCTTAACAAAAGATGCAAATATGATCACCGGAATAGCATCACCTCCATCTTTTCCATCAATGTCTGTCTGCATGATTGGTATCTTTGTGAAATGTGTGATGAGGGAGCACCTGGGTCATACTAGGTGCTCTCCAAGATTTATACTCATCTCAATCAAAACAGTGTTTTGTCACAGTAATGACACAGTGTAAAGAAATGTAGTCATCTCCTTTGTCAGTTATGACTTGTACTTAAAAAATGTTTCTGCCCAAACTAAGCAGTCTCTCTAGCTGCATAATGTTATTCGCTATAAATCTCTCATATACCGTACGCTAGGTGATACGTAGCAGCACATTAAAGGAACACGAAGTCGCGTTAAGTTGTTTATTTTTTCCAAACACCTCCACCGCAGCATGATACCAGAGTTATGGATCGTGTTCTACTAGTCTTCCATGTATTTAAAGGGTGAGGCAGCTTTTAATGCTTGGAATGAAGCTAGGGTGTCAACTCTTTTTATTGTTTACGTGTGCAAGTACTCATCAGCATGGTGGAATATCCTCATTCCTACCACTGAAAGAAGGAGTGTGTGGAGGTTTCTAATGAACATTGTTAGGTATGTTTGGTATGTTTTTACAGTTTACATAATGTTTTAAAGGTATGCTACGCAGGGATTTCCTTATAAACAATGTATAGACCCGATAGAAGTCTGTGGTGGTGTGTGTGTCTGCTTTACCCCCTAACTCTTATTATTTTGTTGTGTTCAGGATGTTTTATTGAAGGCAGTGATACTGGAGAAAGATAGTTGATTGTTGAGTCACATTCCAGGTTGTCAAATACCGACGCTTTAGGTTGGTGGCTCGCCAACCTAAAGCGTTGGTATTTGGCAGACTCAACAATCAACTTTCTCCCGAATTGCTCACAGAACCTATTGAATATTGTTATTATCCATCATCAATGGATAATTCCTGCATAGAGACTGAAATAAAAGTTACCCTCCCAATTCTTGATCACAACGTACACAATTTATTAAAGCAATACATTTATATATGCTTTTGTTGACAACTTGTGTTTATCTTCTTCCCTCCATCACTTTCTCCTCCTCTCAGAGCAAAGAGCTCAGCTACTCAGAGTTGGACCTCCGCAAGCCCAAAAAGTTTGCTACCTTCTCTTTTGGCCTTAGAAAGAGGAAGAAGAAAGATGAGGAGAATATGTCCAAGAGCACGTTTGGCCTTCATGGCCCAGGCATTGAAGAGCAGGATGAGGTAACCTCAATCCCATTTTTCTTTGCTTTTTTGTATCTTTTTTGTAAATGTGGTGCATCAGTTGCCTATACAGTTACAGGATCATGTTGTTTTGTGTGTTTGTGCCTGTTGTTTATTATCATTATATTTATGTAATTGTCTGTATTACCAATGCCGGGTGAAGCATTTGTTTTTCTGAAAAATACACCCAGGACAATCTTTCAAAAAGCCAGAAGGTTGTTTTATTGACACTCACAACTGCTTTGACTCGCTGGTATTTCCAGAATCTTTAGAGACTAATTACCCATCTGTATGAAATGTTATTCCATCTGCTTCACCATGAAATTGTGTCTGTTGAATTAAATCTGTTTCCCAGGTTGTGACTCAAGTAAACACGGTTGCCAGAAATCACATTTATCCTTGAATTTACCTTTAAATTTGTCATTGAACTTCTTCTAGACTCTGGACATCGGTCAGATGAAGTTGGACCAGACCAACACGAAGAGGTTTAGTATGTCTCAACCAGAGCTTGACACCAGCGATACATTTGACATCCCCTCTCCTCCTCCTGTGGCCACGAACAAGTCAGAAGCATATTTCACTCTGCTTAACCAATCAGAGTCATCTATCACTACAAACAGCCAAACAGAAGCAAAGGAGTCGTGGATGAACGGCTCCCATCCTGTTGATGTACATCATGAACCAGCGAGAGCACCGATTGCTACCATTCCTGAGCTTCAGCTGGATGATCCAATCTCATCAGAGATGGAGAACATCCCTGTTTGTGATAACTCATCCAAAATACATCCCGAGTCATCTGCCTCCAGGACTCACACAGCGACCACCTCTGCATTTGATGACGAGACCGTAGCTATCCCTCCAGTCAACCAGCCTGGAGTCGAGCTTGAAACCTCAGATCTCAAAGCAGCTCTTGTTGACTCGGCGCGCAACGTAGAGAGTGACAATGACATCTTCCAGCAGTCTGACACAAAAACAGACACCTCTGGAGAATCCACTGGAGTTACAGTATCAAATTATCAGCCTCCCGACCATAAACCCTCCATGGCAAGTGTCGACGGCCAAATTGATGCCACTATTACAGAGTCAACCCCCGTTCCTCACACTGACAACTCGGCTCTCAACACATCAGTTACTGACTCCACAAGTAACGGCCTGTTTGACAATGACATCCTCCGGCAGTCTGACACTAAAACAGACACCTCTCTCTCCAACGGAGTTACAATGTCAATGTCAAATCATCAACCTGATGCCCCCGACACAGCTGACAGTACGGCTCCAAATGATAAACCCTCTCTGAAAAGTGTTGACTCCAAAACTAATACGGAGTCAAGCCCTCTTCCTCCCACTGACAACTCAGCGCTCAATGCAGATTCTGCTTCATTCCCTCAAGAAGTCTCAATTTCTCGCACTGAGAGATCTCTTCCCGAAACCGCCAAGAGTGTCACCACAACATCGGCTGTTAGCGGTGAAAAGAGTGCTCGTCCTGTCGAACAAGGCCAAGTATATGGGGAGCTGTATGAGTCACTTTTCCCCCGTAATTTTACCTCAGAAGTCATATCGTCCCTCTTAAACCCTCCACCTCAAGTCCATTCAGAGATTAGACACCTTGACACCAAATCAGAACCTGTCATGATTAAAACTCTTAACGAATGTCACACGGAAACTAATGTGACATACTCTCGCCTGTCGACCTCACCTACATTTGACTCAACTGCTCGCAGAATGGATAATGCTGTTGGTGGTTACACAAACATAAATTTAGCCGACAGCGAGAGAATTTCTCCTAGTGAGAGCTCCAGGTTTACTTCTGACAAAACCTCCACTGCTTTTGTGCCTCATGAAGACCTAGATATCCACCACAGGTATCTATCCTCCTCTCTTCTTTCAGGCTCTAAACCAGCTGACAACAATACCACCCCTTACTCAGAGCTGACCCACTCTCCTTCAGAGGTTAAATCAGGCAGTTTCAGAGACACTGTCAAGTCAGTCCCTCTGATTCAAAGCTCTGCCCCTCCTGTTTCCGACTATGTAACACCCCAGGGGACAGATACTCAGATTACCGACACCATACGTAGAGTGATCCTTGTCAAAGAGTCAGTCACAGACGAAGCAGGCGCTGATACTGGCTCTCTTTTTCCTGTGCCTGATAAAATGAGTGCAGCGGAGGACCTTGAGACAAAACTAGAAATAGCAGCTCCTCCTGCAAGGATGGACGGGCTTGACGGGCCTTTAAGTCCGACATATCTGAGCGTAGGTTCAGATGATGGCAGCGCCATGGAGATCTACTACAGCGCTGAAGAGGACAATGCAGACAGCGGGGAAGAAGAGATGTACAAGGTGGATAAAAGAGAAGACCTGTGGGTGGCAGACAGGGTGAAAGAGGCCATCGGGCTGCGTGAGGAGTTTCCGCAGCAGGGGGAGGTTACAGGAATGAGGCTAAGCGAGAGAGACGAGGAAGAAATGAAGGTGTTAACAGTGCAGAATGAGGGGGGCAAAATGGACCCGGAGGAAAAGAAGGACATCTATAGCTTAACTGAGATGCAGCAACAACTGCAAGGTCAGACTTCTTCACAAGCTCAAGTGCAAGAAACTGGATTATCTGAGTTTCTCGTAGGCAATGACGCAGAGAGTCAGGTGAAAGAAGCGGCAACCAAAGTGTTTCTACAGGTGAAAGAAGAGGGGCAAGAGGAGAGAAAGGAGGAGTTACTGGCCACACCGGTTCAGCAGGTGAATAAACTGATGGTATGTGAGGTTGCTCCACCCTCCAGTGAGCCGCGAGGGCAGGGGGAGGGCTCGGAGGGAAACTGGACCAATGAGCTGGAAACAAAAGACCACCATGATAGAGAGAAACTATACCCCAGCCAGGAGATACAATACCTGGCTTACAAAGACATTAGTCCTACACGTATGCATACTGCATCCAGCAACACAAGAGAGGTAGACATGATCACACCCAGAGTTGAAGGTGAAGGGAGCAAAGCAAGCACAATAACCAGCAATGCCACAACGAGTCCAGGTCAAGATTCCTGTGGTGGAGTCACGGGTACTTTGACATGCAGCACTGAGCTGCGATCAGATGCCACAGGCATTGAACACAATAGAGTTCCAGAGAGTAGTGAGTGGGTGGATACAATTACTCAGCCGATAGACAGAACCTGGACAGTTCAAGAACAGGTGGCAGTTGAGCTGTCAGCCGAGGAGAAAGACGCACGCCGTCCTGATACCGAAGCTGCAGATACGCTCTCAGAGAGATACGAGCATCCAACAGAGCCCCAACTCGACCCGCATCAGGGGTAAGTGGAGAGTCCTGTTTTTCGTCAGTCACATTTTTTGTTTGCTGCTTTTCCTCATCTCGTGTGTAATTGATAGTTTGCTATCAGTACATTCCAGAGTTAGGGAGCAATGCGGGAAAGTGCAACACGTGAGAGTTATTTTGACTTGAGAATGCTGTCATAGAGGAAATTGCAGCTGTGTAGCTCCTGTGCTGGTATTTACAACATATAGCCCGTGGGGGACGTTAGACACTTCAATTAGCCTCGATGTTGTCGTTAATGTAGAGTGGTAATCTGCTACAGCCAAGATGACTGACTCTGACTTTCTCACCTTACCGTGTTGTAACCCGATAAGGGCCTGAAATGTGCGATGGATAAACATTTCCCCTGATAAAGAATTCAGCACCAGACGAGCTGCCCTGTTTACCAACATAGCTGCCTACATACCTGTGTAGTTCTGAGCACACCCTTTTATGTTGTAGCACATGTTGATTGATTTAACCTGTCATGACTGGGTGTCCTGAGCTTTTGCTGTCACATAAACCTCAGCTAGGTATGTGATGTAGTCCACAGATAACGTCGTGATCCACTTATAGTGTAAGGAAGTAGACGACTAACACCCAGATTCTACAGCACAGCCGTAATAGGTGATGGTTGTCAGCTATCACTGATCACTCAGCACAATATGAAGTGCAGTATTGATTTCTGGGGGTGTAACAATAGTGAACAGTCTAGTACAATAAACAATACAGTGGTCACAGTTCAGTACACTCCTAATATATATATATATATATATATACATATATATATATATATATATATATATATATATATATATATATATATATATATATATATATATATGTGTGTGTATATATATATATATATATTTTAAACAAAACTCAAAGGAAAAAGTGATGGTAAATTATTCCTTACTTATTCCTCCTGTGCCATAAAATGTCCAAGATGAAATGATTTAGGCCACAACTAATGATTGCTTCCATTATTAATTAATCTGCGGATTGTGTTCACGAGTGACTGTTTAATCTATAAAGTGTCAAGAAATGCTCGTCTCAGAGGCCAAAGTGACGTCTTCAAATTCCTTCTTTAGTCCAAAACCCAAAGACTCTTCACTTTCTGTTATGAATGACAAAAAAAGGCAGCAAATCCTTAAATTTAAGAGCTGTGAACCAGCAATTGTTTGATATTTTTGCTTGAAAACTGACCAATCGATTATCAAAATAGTAGGTGATTAATTGTCTTTCAGTCAACTAATTGATTGATCAACAAATTGTTGGCGCTTTGGATTTACATCGACAAACACTCAACAATTAGAGTTTCAACTTATTTTCGGTTTCGTTTTATCTGTCATGTATTTCTTTATCAATGTGAGATTATGACAAACAGTGACAAATGCGCATCACAAGTTCTCTGAGCTTGCTCGTATCGCGTCTTCTGTCTGAACATCAGTTGAACATTCAAAGATATTCATTTAACAATAATCTAAAACAGAGGAAAGCAGCAAATCCTGGGATCGGAAGCCTGAACCACCTAATGTTTGTCGTAAATTAATAAAAGATTAAATGATTATGAGATTTGTTGCTGAATCATTTTCTGTCGATTGACTAATTGATTAACCAATGAATTGTTTGGGCTCTTATTACAGTGTGGATAGATATACCACTCCCATATCACCCTCATTCAAGCTCTGAGGGCCAGATGCTCTGCTTTGTTTGCATTTTGGTGACATTATGTTTCAGCTGCAAACACATGGCAAGAAAACAAATAGATAATTGTACAGGACTGTTTGAGAGTTTTGTTTGGATGAAAACTACCTACATATTTATTGTAAGCGGCATAAATTCAAGACAACCACCGCTGCTGTTCTCAGACAAAATTTTATGGCCACCTTTCAAACCTAAAGTGAGTCAGTGTCTCTGACCTCTGATTCTCCAAATTTGAGTGATTGGGTCACTTGCATCACAGGACTTGCTGTGTGGTTCATGTGCCATGCTTGTTGTTTCAGTGTGTATCATAGAGCCACACTATACTAACATGTGTCATCGCTGCAGGAAGGGCTTACAGTGTCGCAGTGGGTCTCGGGCCAGATGGCTCATTTGCATATAAACATATGGGACGGTATGTCACGCAGTAATGTTTTGGTATTGCAGCAGTTCCATCTGAAGCTGGCCTTTGTCCAAGGATTTATATTAATAAAGGGACAGATGAGGCTGAAGGTGATCTCACAAGGAAGAACAGTAGAGACGTTTGAGGTTGTTGGAAAGGAAAGTTGCTCTCTTTCAAGAGGGTTAGGGTTAGGATTAAGATATAAAGCATAGGTAGCTACTTTGCATAACACTAATGGTGCATTTAGTGTTAAAATCATTTAAATATTGTTTGCTGGTGTCAGTTTTACGCAGTATAATCAGTGTGTTTCCTTATTTATTCAAAGTACCGCAGCTTATTAGGTGTAATGTGCTGCACTAAACAGTATATTGTTTTGCATTTTTAACACCACAAGATGGCAGCAAAGACATGTTTTCTGCTGGAGTGGAAGTCACCGGCGGATCTTATTACCACACATAGAAACAGGAGATTGTGTAGACCTCCTCTGTGACAATAGACAAAAAGTGAACACACAAATTAGAATAAAGTATCGAATGAAGTTTTTTACACCCTGTTTTTTATTCATGCATTAATGCGTTTTTTATAACAGCAAATCATCTTTCTGCTGTTGTAAAAACGGAAAGATCACATTGTGATCACTGAGTGATGGCGGGGAGCTGAAATGTAACAGTTGGGAATGAATGTCAACAAAGAAGAAGTTGTTTTGGAGCAGAGGGTTTTGTGCGTGCCTCTGTTTCATCATTTTCATAGATTCTTTTTTTACATAGTCTGCCAACGAACAAGCTGTTTCCTCCTACGCTTAAAACAACACCAGTGATCAGGCATGCTGATGCTTACTGAAAGATGAGGCATTCAGCCAGCCCCACCTGTCCGACCGGGTTCTTCTGTATTGCTGTCATGAGCAGTAACATGCGTTTAAAATCTAGTTTTTCTTTTTGCCGAAAACATGGTTGTAACATCTGCCACATCATTAAGGCTTGTTTTATTTTTTCCATGATGAATTTATTAAGTGTAAAACACTAAATCTAGTCTCATTTTTAGTGGTTTCATCAAAATCTGAACTGTGACAGGCGACATGTTGTTGGTAGGATTAGATATGTTGAGCCAGTTGAGCCACTTGTTGGTCTTAGTCAGAACGTCGCCTCTGAGCTTTGTCCCTTTTGTTTTTCT
The DNA here is from genome assembly GCF_040436345.1 of Pagrus major. Lineage (NCBI taxonomy): Eukaryota > Metazoa > Chordata > Actinopteri > Spariformes > Sparidae > Pagrus > Pagrus major. The sequence goes on from NC_133230.1 coordinate 13,744,229, forward strand.
TTCATGTGTGACTGACTGGCTGCTGTTTGACAGCTTTACTTGTGAGACAAGTGGAATGAGTGACTTTTTATGTGGAATGATTACATCTTGACCTGACGGTAGTCATCTTCCTGAAATCCTGCCTCTTCACAGCTTTATCATGCCAAGATCTGGGACGACATGAAGATGTAATGTCACGATCATCCTGGCCAAAATATATGCCATTCACGATTATTCTGGTAATCATGAAAATACGCTTAAAACCCTTATAATGGCACTAAAACATACTGCAATCACTTGACCTTACATTTTGTAAAGTTACAACCATTTTATTGCGTCACAGATAGGACACACATGTTTTTTAACATCCTTTTTAGTGAAAAACAAACTATTTTAAATACAGTAATCCTTAATTATTGCCGTATAGACAAAGGATACACAAATGTTGGCCAACTCCTTGAAATCCACAGTATTAACACACATCTGAGCCTTGCTGAGCCTACAGCCATAGTGACAGGCTTAGGATTTGAAATGACTGAAGAGATTCAGGCTCCCCCTTGAGGCAATTCAAAATAAACCATGAAATCAATATCGGACTGTAAGTTATCGCGCCAGACACCCTTTTCAAGCCACCGATATGAGGATATTCACCATTATCCGGGTAATGGAAAATCGCCACGATCAACTCATCAAGTGTTTCGATCCCAGTCCGATCCCAGTCCATGCATTCTCAGTAAAGGCAGTGTCTTAAGGCTGCTGACTGCAATTGTTGCTAAAAACACACAGTGGCCCTGTGGTGAAAAGTTGAAACAGAACCAACTTCTAGAGAAACGCAACCCAGCGTCACGCTGTGGTGAACAATCACATAAGCAGCCAATCAGATGGGCGGATCAACAGTATTGTCCTCACTAAATGTATTAGGACAAAAATAACCGCCTACTGTAATACTTTTAATCGAAGGTTTTTATGTTTTCTCATAAGCAATCGTTGACGTGACACATTTGGTGTGTGGGTAAGACCGATAGCGACACATGCACAAGCATTCAGAGGTCCGCCAAGTTGCTTTGAGAAACCCTAAACAACATTCTGCTGCCAGGAGATTACACCAGCAAGGGTGGAGAAATACACTGCAAACGTGTTGCAGATGGAGAAAGGAGCCTCTTTGGAAAGGTTGTTGCTCCCAAGCTGGGAGCAAGAAACCAGACCAGACGGAGTTCACTGACCAAAAGATCATACTCTCCCAGTTGGAAGTTCTGATTTGGTCTGAATACAGCCTTCAGCCAAGAATCTGTCGGGGTCACCTCTGTAGAGGCTCTGCAGTTTTGTTTTAATGTCTCTAATCAGACCAACAAAATATTCCAGTCTTTTCTTTTGAGTTGTCTTACAGCAGTCAATTTTATGTTTGGACTCTTGGAGCTGCTGTTCTCCATGAGGAAACAAACCCTCTTTCTGCCACTTTCTCCCGAGCCTCCTCCTGCACTGTCATTTAGGTCAACCAACTCTGAGTGGGTAATTTGCTTCCCAGGATCTGCTGTGTGGTTCATGTGCTATGCTTGCAATTTGCATTTTCTTGGGCACTTGGGCGTATCAAAGAGCAGCATCACTGCAGGAAATCTTTATGGTTTTTCCAAGACGTACTCATAAGATAATGACCCCTTATAGCTCCGTAACATGTCCCGTAACCTGTAGCACTGCATCTCTCGATGGCTCATTTGCCTACTAACATAAATATGTGGCACAGTTATGTTTTGCTATTGCAGCAATTGCATCTGACGTTGGCCGTTGACCAAGAATTTTAATTAACAGGAGCAGATAAGGTTGAAGGTGATCTCACTTGGATAACCAGTAAAGAAGTTAGAGGTTGTCAGGATTCAAGCTATGGGCTTGTCCCTCGCGCACACAGTGGTTAGACCAAACAAGCGTCCTTTGAGGAACTTCTGGCAGCTAGACGCGACAGCTTCGGCCGGGGTTTAGGTGTGACGGCCAGCGAGAGAGGCGACTCTTCATTGGAAAACCACAATGGCAGCTTCTCAAGAGGTTAAGACATCAGTTATATAAGAACTGGCGAGTATTTCCTCGTGGAGAGGGAAGCTAAGAACAAGCTATTTACCATCGTGCTCTGCTGGTAGTGCTCTCCTCCTGTTGATTTATGGTCATCACCTGCCAAGTAGTTTCTGAAAGTGTCCGACCTTTTCCACACAGTTTCTTGCAGCGCCTTTTCATGGTTCTGTGTGTAACAAACCATCTTCTTTGGGTTACCTGTCGCCTACATTACCCAGCTCGGTCTGAGATTGAGTTTGATATGCTGGTAGCAGCTAATGTAGCCACATGCTGCTAGACTCAAGCAGAGATGACGAGTGGCCTACAAAGAACTGGTAAACTCCACTGTTCTTTCTAACTACACACATGAAATTCTTTTCATTTTCAAAGTTGTAGTAATAAACTGTGTTTCCACAGAAATACTTCCGGTATAGTACCCTTTGAACCCTATGTAACCCCTGGTAACCGTTCCGACTGGTCTGCAGTGTTTTAATTCCAACCTTTAGAATCGGATCAGTGTGCTAGCTACCTCAACAGAGGGGTAACAAAAACAGTTTTTTTGGTACCAACTGTTGACAGTGGAAATGCAAAAAACAACCGCTTTAAGGTGTAACAAACTGAACTGAACCAATTTATCCGGGTTTGCCCAGCTTCCTCTGGAGCCACAACAGGCTTTTTATTTCACTCACTTAAACAGATGTCGATGTGCCAAACTTCAAAGGTGAAGTAGACAATTCTGATTGTTTAGTCTCATTTCTAAGTCGTTAAATACCACAATGCAAAGCGCCAGAGTTTTACGGCATCGGGGTGAGACTCAACCATTTTTCGCTAGAATTCTGCACCTTCAACGTTAAGCATTAACACAAGTTCAGTGCTAATGCTTCATCTTATGAAGGCCATGTAGTAACAACTGGGCTCAACATGATTTTCAAGTTTGCAGTTAACTTTTAACCCAGTGATTGATGGCGTGTAAGCTACACCTGTCCTCTGAGCTCAGTAGAGCTGCAGGGCTGGTTGGTGTTTGACAGCCGGACAGATGGTTGTTCATGTAGCAATCCAAATAACCACAAGTCACACTACTGTACACTGGGTAATCCCCTGTAGACATGAAGAGAGACGAAAAGTAAACTAACAAACTTTTTTAGCTTTCTTGGAGAGAAGGGAGGCTAAAAAAGAAAAACATGCCAGTGGGATAAACATGCACTCTTCACCCACTCATGGATTTTTATGTATTCTTAGAAAGACAGATCTGACAAGATGTTTTCATCCTGTTATTATGGAAGGTATCACATGTTGACCTCCCGAGAGTTGCGTGTGTTCTGCTTGAGTTCATCAGTATTTGCAAAGAGCTCTTACTGATTGGCAATATTTCAAAATCAATGTTGATAAAGGCTCCACCCTTGATTATCTGTTTCCAGTCGAGTGTTCCCACTCTGTTCTGAGTTTGCAGCAATGTTTTTTCTGGAAAGAGTAAAATATCCTTAACATCGATTAGAACCTTTTGTGTGCACATGGTTGTCATTCTCAGCCCTGGTTGTCATTCTCAGCCCTGGTTGTCATTCTCAACAGGAGCCATTCAAACCAAAGGCATGTTTCACAGTTTCCTTTGGTGTAAGGTATGTTGTCCACATTCCAACATTTTGTCACCAAAGGCGAAAGAGCAACATTAGAATTTTTTAAAGATGTTACTCAGTATGGAACTAACAGTATTTGCTGTGAAGATGAGTTAAAGATTTGCATGGAGGCAGATCTTTGAGAGTTCCATAACAAACGGGGGCTACAAATTATAGCATGCTCACATATAATTACATGGGTCGTTTGCCTTTTATGTGCAACGTTAACATTCCACAAATGTGGTGTCACTCCATGTACTAGTACATACAGACGTGAGGTCCCTGTAGATGCTGGTACATGTTCTAACACGTGTTTTTGCATTGACTTTGATTCCCAGGTGTGTATTTATAGAAGTAGTTCTCAAACTTTTTCTGTCAGAAGCCAAAAAAAGTTCACACTACCCACCCCACAATTGTTACAAATCATTAACAGTGATAGGGAAAGCTGCTAAAGTTTGCAGTAACAGCAGCAAACTCTTATTTAATGCCTCTAAATAAAATACATTAATTTTATTTTAGTGTCACCCCTATATATCCCCTTGTCATCCATGCCCCCCCCTAAGCAGGAACTCTATGCCCCCTGAGTGGAGCCCACCCTCCAGTTTGAGAACCACTGATTATCACAGAACGTCCCAGCACCTGCAACTTGATACACTAATGTACCATATGTGCCTCTTATCAATCAATCTTTCTGTCTGTCTCCTCCAGTCTAATTGTGTCAGAAGTGTTATAATTTGCATGCTGCCGTGAAGTCTTGGATGAGGTTTGGGATCGCTGCCAAAATGTACAGGTGTGGTTCTGTCACTGGAACAGCAATGTACTCACAATGTCCCAGGAGGAGCTGGAGGATACAGGGAATCATTTTTGCATCACGTGTTGCTTTGAGATTTGAGAAAGAGATATTAGTTGAAAACAGTGTTGTTTTTTTTATGATTGCCTCAGTTGTTGCCACACATTCATAACAAAGACCTTACTATGCAAATGCTTGCTGAATTTTTCTTGCCCTAAGTCAACCTCGAGGGCTACATGCTCGACAGGCTGTTCCACCTTCATTGGTGGAGGTTACTGGGGCTGTATGCAACGTGACATGAATGCCTGCAGACACAACTCGGGGCCAGCTGAGAAATACTGACTGCTTAAATCATTGGTTCTCAACTTGGTTCTCGTGTCCCCCCCCCCCCAAGGGGAGTTCCTTTCCAGGGGTTGCCAGATGGTTGTAGGGGAAAGAAATAAAATAACATATTTTAGACAGGTTCATTGAGTGTGTTTGCGAGAGTCAAAGCGTGTGTGAACATGAGTTCTGACTGGACATAAAACACCCCCCACAGTGCTGTATTCAAATACAACATTATCAATCAAGGTATCAGATATATATGTAGTAAACTAAAAAACATTACGATCAATGTAGTAACAATACAGACGTTTACAAAGCATTTAATTTTTTTGTCATTCTGCCATCATACCACTGTTATTAGAAGCACAATAACAGGTTTCATCAAAATGTATGATTTGTTAGATTGATTATGTCCCCCGCACGTCATAAACCAAAGCTATATCTCCGTGGGTGGTCAGATATTAAGATAGCTGCCAGCTGCCTTTCGGCTCAAAAGTACCTAATTAAGCCTAAAATCTAAAGGTAAATATACTGTGGTTTGTGGTGTAGTGGCCAATTGTCATGTAGAAACTAACCACTGTGTTAATCTTATTGTAAATACTGTCTCTATTCATCAACTTTTAGCTCGATCTGCAGAACCAGTAGTTTGAGAGTGACTCATTCTTTGGTCGGTGTGTTTCTGTTCAGGCCCACTGATACTCAAATCTTTTGCAGCGATGCTTAAAAGTCCCTAACACCAGCATATATGACTGCACATTCTTTACTGCAACGTCTAGTTGTGACCTTTTTGGCACATGCCTTTAAGTAATTCACAAAGGCAATTTAATTCTCATGACCTTTGAATAATCCACCCCGGGCATACGCTCATCTGTTTCACCTGTTTGATGACGGTGAGTCACCATGTCCGTTCTTTGTGCGGTTTCACAAGCTTTTCACCTTTTACTGGTAGTCGCCCACACAGTCAACCTTTTAATCAAATAGTTTTTTAATCTTACCCCTCCTTGAAATGTTCATGCTACGCAGACTATGAAGTTCAAGATCTATGACAGGTGAATGACTCCACTGACGGAGGATCAGCTGAAACTACTGCTTGACTTCTGTCAGCTTCTTGACGTCCAACTTAATGCTTAGTTTCGTGCGGCACACAATACTTGCGGAGACGATTACGCTGTTTTTTTTTATTGCCTAGCCTGCATTAGCTTGTCAGACACCACAAAAACAGGGTTACCAATCTCCATAACTTACACAAACAACACGGTTTTTAAGGGTTTCATGTATAGGTTTAAATGATTATAATTCCAGCTTGTCTTTGGTGTAGGCTTTGAAGAAAAAGGTGTGCGGATGTAAGAATGTCAAACTTTTTAACACCATGTTTACGGTGTACCAATATTTCAAGCGTTTGTCTCAGCATTTGATAATAATTAAGAAGTTGTTGTTCTGCGACAGAGAAGAAAATTAGACTTATTTGAATCAAACATACCAGTTTAATGGAGCAACTAAAGATGTTTTGCTGCTGGATAAGTGTAATTCAGGATCAGATGCCAAGATATCCAGACTACTGGTTCCTAATATTGGTCAAACTCCAAAAACACAAGGTACCACAATTCCCATAATTCAACTGGATAGTGTCCATAATTTAACATTTTATGTTTTCAACAATTGAGTTTATCGCAAGTTCTTGTTGCATGTGCTGTGAGGGTGTACTTGCATTATTTTGCCATTATCATTATATTAGTTGAAAAATGGTCTCAAAGCGACAATATTATCGTTTATCGCAATAATTTCTAGGACAATTTATCGTCCAGCAAAATTTGTTATCGTGACAGGCCTAGCTGTGATTTAAATGGGAAAAAAACTGTATTTCAACCTTTATTCCCATTGTTTACATGAAGTGTTAAGAAATTAAATTAAAATGTATCATTGGGTCCACCCAAATTATGTGCTGGTGCACCTAGGAGCACCGGTGTAAAAAGCAAGTCTGAAGTCCGGTGTTTTATTCTAAACTCGTGCTGTATTTAAGAGATCGCTAATTGTTAGAGCCATTATAAGTCAAACAGCTGCTGTAATTATGAGGTCTTTATAAACTGTGTTTGGCACTGCATCCAAGGCAAGATCCTCAAAGTTGCTTTGCATATTTTGCATTTCGGCATTGCATGACATACCACGCCCCGGAGGCACTGCAGCCCTTGACACACTGTGAACCAATGATCAAATCAGCCTCTCTGTCCTTCTATTTTGTCATCTGTTGCCCTTTTTTTTTCTTTCTCTCTGTGTTCATCCAGGTCCCCGACAGCTACACAAGTCTTTGCTTCAGAAAATCAGCCGACTGAAGCTGACCAGGAAGCGGCTGACAAAATGAATTCAGGCTACAGCAGCCTGAGCACCAAACTAACTATAAAGAATACATCTCCCTCGCAAGAGGATGAATCCAAACGCTTCCGTAAAGTGTCTCTGATCAGTGAGGGTGGTACCACTGAGGTTGGCCAGGATACAGTGGAGTCGAGCGAAACAAGCTCCACTGTGACTGAAGTAAACGGGGCAGATTTAAGCTCAGAGTACAGATGGAAGAATAGATTCAAGTGGGTTTCTGAGAATAGACCATACAGCCCAGAGGATTCCTCTTTTACTGATTCTCTGAGTTACACAGTGTCTGACACCTACTCCAGTCCCTCCTCCCTGTCCTCCTCTGCTCTCCCCGAGGCTACAGCGTACAAATATGTTAGCACCGCCTATTCCTCCGCCTCCTCCACCTCCCCAGAGGAACATATTACCCCTGGCAACAGCCTGAATGACAGGGCCAAAGTTTATCTGAGCGGTGAGGGCGAGCCAGCAGGGGAGTGGAGACATGAGTGGAGGAGAAGCTTAGTGGAGCAGGAGGAGCCTGCTGTACCTGCAGGTGAAAGAGAGCGACTGAGAGAGGCTGAGCCAGAGAGGATAAAGTCACGGTGGGACTCACCACAGCTCCTTGTCTCCGGCCTCTCCTCAGCACAGCAAAGCAGTTACGACGCCACAGACAGCTACAAGGGGCACGACGACTACGACCCATCCCGTTTTACTGGAGTGTTCCAGGCCACGCGTGTGGAGCTGGTCTCCGAGCCTGCAGCTCCCCCCTCCACTCCCCCTGCCTCCCCTGACACAGAGTCCCCCAGCCAGTTCGAAATGGATAGTCTGGTGGATACCCTGAAAAGCATGGGACCTACCCTGAAGCCCAGACACACGCCCATGCGTGCGCCAGCTCCGACCCTCATCTCCTCCCTGCCACCGATTGTCGAGGATGCTCCCAGCCCTATCACCTCTGACGTCCCTGATTCTGTCACCAGCAACTTTAAAGCCCTCAACGGACTTCACGCTCTGCCTACTCTGCCAACACTGCCTCCTGACCTGGGATTAAAGAGGAGCACCGCCAGAGACACACGTTCACCACTGGAGCTGATGAAGCAGAGCCAGCAGGTATTGTTACATTCAGAAAAACACTCAGTAAATTGTCTTTACCTGGTTAAAACCTTCATCTCTTTATATGGACTTCACAAAACAACATTGAAAATCTGTTTTCATCCTTATTGCATGGAGCAGGAAAATCTACATGGAGTGTACATTAACTAAATAACTATACATTATTATTATTATTATTATTATTATTATTATTATTATTATTATTATTATTATTATTAAATTACATTTTTCTGTTTTTTTAAGTTCCATGGCTCTTAAAAAGACAATTCGACAAAGAGCGATGGAAACAAACAATACAGTGCAAACAAATTAATCAAGGCGTACATGAAGCATGTCAGCTGAAGAGATGAAAACTTCCTCTTTTGTATCCCTGCATCTGCAAGTATATTATAAATAGAGGAAAGATGGCAATTTGTTATCAGTTCACCACTTCCTGATTTATCAGCAACTGAAAAGACAATGGATAGTGTAAATCTGGAGGGACTTGGACCATATTTCAAGTTCAAACAACATATTTGATTAGCCGTTAGCTTCTGGTAGACAACAACTAACTTTAGCATTCTAGTCTTTTTCGTCTTTTTAGTGGCTGATTGCTCAGCTAGTGGTGAGAATGGTAACAACTTGTCAGATTCCCTGCATTTATACAACTAGCAACCTGGAGCACAGCAACAAAAGATTATCCAAGCATTCGAGCTCTGTGACGTCAGAGGAAAATGGCCGCCGTGTGAAACTACTACCTAACAGTAATGGATGGAAACACGCATTGGCTTGAAATTTGCCCCGCAGCGAACAAATTGTAAAAATTAATATGATTTGGTCACAAAGATTAAAAAAATGTTAAGATGATTAGAGTATTGTCTAGACCTGCTCAATTTGGAAAGTGTCGTGGGATGACTTTTGTTGTGAACAGAGATTAATTGATTGGTTGATTGATTGAAAAGATAGCTTTTTAAGGAACATGTTATTTTTCATTGCTACTTACAGAATGTGTTCAATCACCTGCAAGACCAGCAGCAACTTGGAACAAGAGGTCTGACCTCGCCCCTCAGAGCATCTGCCACCAACAGTATCGTGATGAGAAAATCCTCTGACCCTTCATCTGATGAGTTATTGTCCCCAGTACATAATGGAAATGGAGTACTTCAGTCCCCCAACACTGGCTCTCGCCTAGATAACAGTGTCATCTTTGGAAGCTACAGGTCATCCTCCATAGATCAGACACATGAAAGCAAACGTCAACTCTTCCGCAGCGGCTCGCTACCTGAAATAGGGCCAAGGGAGCCTGACCTGGGCTCTGGAACAGACCTAGCCTCATCCCGCTTTGACCGTTTCTCCTTCCTTTTGAACTCCTCATCCTCCGCATCAGGCTCCTTGTCCGGGGCTGACGAATCTAATGCTCGTTTGAGTCGCCCCCCACAGGCGGGCATCACCTCGCCACCCTCAAGCAACAGTCCCACCCGCCTCCTCAGCCCCACCGGCACGATAGACCTCCACAGACCGTTCGCACCAACGGACTCCCACCTGTCGATGTTTGGCCAGACACAGGGGCTTGGGATGGGGATGGGGATGGGGATGGGGATGGGGATGGGTGTAGGCAATGGAGGACTGGGCACTCCCATCCTGCAGCGCAGCTTCAGTAATGAGAACACCACGGGGGTCCAGCAGACTCCATTGTTCATCAGTGAGCAAGGAGGGTCTCAGTTCCAGAGCCAAGAACCTGAGAGGAATTTCACAATGAAATACAGAGCCTTCCCCGATGCTTATGTAAGTATTACCAGTATGTTCTTAGGCTCGTGTCCACATGGTGTTTGTTTCTGAGCACAAAATGGAAACAACAAAATTCAAATGTTCCCAATGTGTGAAAAAAAGAAAGCAACCAATCATATCTTAGATGGGTTATGACTGTGTTAGCTGATGTGAATTGAAACCAACGTGCGGCATTTTTTTTTCTCAACGCACCATCAACACAGCGCTCCCAAGCTCTCTGCCAGCCCTTTTCTGCCTTGAAGAAATGCTATGTGGACACAGGCCCTTACTAAGTCTTACACATTTCTAACACCGTAGACGATGAGTGACTTTATATGATAAATTTCGATGAGCTGTAGCCGTAGATAAATGGAAATGTATAAGAAATCATGTTTGTACTTTTTGGTGATGAGCTTGTACAACATATTTATGAGGTAGCAGGCCTCAGCTCATGAACAGACGTGCACACGGTGTGCAAATAATGCAGGTTTTTCTGCATACTGAGGCAAAGATAAGTGTGAAGAATGCAGTAGAAGAAGACTTCAAAAAAGATCATTCCAGTGTGTACATTTGCAGTCAGTGGAGGGTTGTGTGAGGCTTGAAATGGCACCTACGTCTAAGGTAACAACATCAGAAAGAAAATCCTCTACATATGTTTCTGCCTTTTGTACAATACATGTGTTTACTTAGTCTGTAGGCGGCTCTCAGATCTCTGTCCCCTCACTGCTGTACAAAAAGACAAACAACAGGTCGGCTTACAATAGGTGAGAGAGATGACTTCACATGAGGTTTGTTGTGCACACAAGAAAAGTCCCTCTTTGTTTGGCTTTTGTCGATGTGCATATGCCTTCACATACTGTAACATGTGCGATTTATAGAGCTGCTTAGTTCAAATATTTGTAGAGCGCTCACCGTCATTAAGAGTCGAAGTGGCTGCACACGTTTCAAGTCAAACGTTCAGTGCGCCTGTAGTGTCAAAATGTAAAAAAAACAAGTGTACTTCCAAACCTCCACCTCCACCTGCACCTCCACCTGTCAGGTACATGCTATTCCCACTGAGCATCACTAAATCACACGGATGAGGGTGTGTATCCAGCCTCGTCTACACACGTGTACGCACTTGTTCTCACATGCAAGCATTCATGTGGGCTTAACCGATTTGGGCATGTCTTAAATGTATTTTTATTGGCACGAGAGGTTCACATATGAAGGCGCACATACGCCCTCTCGCCCATTACGTCCTCTCGCTTTTTGTCCCCACACACCAGCTAATTCTGGACCACAGACACCTTTCAGTAAAGAAACCACAAAATGTTGATCTCCCAGTCAGCCATTAACCATTATCTTTCAAATGCAGACAGCGCAGTACGCCAGCAGTTAAGAAACCACAGAACCGATCCCCGAGGGGAGGTTAGGATGTTGCGACAGGCAGTAAAACCAGAACTGTACCCTCCGCCTTTTAATGATGCTGCTCTCTGCAATATATCATCTGTTGATCATTTATCTCCACATGCAGGGATAGTGATGTTATTTCGGTGCATGCAAGCACAAAAAGAGTGTCTGCTGGGTGCTGGAGGTGTAACTACTAGTTAGACTCCAGCTGTTCTGCGCAGTTTGAATACAAATGTTTGCACAGGATGTTTGTTCATGCTCAAACAATCCTCTGTGATGATCAGTAGCATGGCTCCTGTTTTACAGGCCAACGACAGCTCATATTACTGACCGGGCCACTGAGACTGAGACTAACGTAGAATGAGTTTGGGCTTCTAAAAATCCACGTACGGAAATATTACTGCAGAAGCAAAAGTTTTGAGACTTTTTCAGACAGTTTTAAACCGAAACTAGAGAGCCAGACAAGTCACACTTGTGCTACAAATACATAAAGTTGCATCCCTACAGAACCCATGATTAGTTACCGGAAGCCACCTCGGCTGTGGTTTTGTTTTGATCTGCATGTCAGGTCATATGCAGAAACACCTAGTGTAAAACCCACTGGTTGTTTTGTGGATTACCATTTCACACCTTGAGTTTTGGCATCATGGCTGTCGCTGTTTTTGTTTTTTGGAGCCAGTAGTTACCATATTTGGACTAGAGGGAGGAGCCTTGCTACACGTGACTGACTGTTGCTGTGGAAGCGACCCGTCAGTCACAACGCCCTATATTTTACTCTAAATGAACATCATGCTGTATTAAAGAGGGTTTTAAACAAATGATTGAGACCATAAACTCATCAGGGAACCGTTTACTGAGGTATTAAATCAAGTGAGAAGTGGGGTCATTTCCTCATAAGCTTATATACAATCGGACTTCTTTTTGAAACCAGTGGATTCACCCTATAATATTGTACTGTAATGTAGATGTTGACATTGTGTTGCAACTTCCACACACTAGATGTTTAGAAAAAGGTGCAAGAAACAATGCAATCCTTATGTTTTTGCAGAATTTTATGATATGTGTATCTTCATAAACTACTTTTTTGTTACTTCTTGTGCCAAGGTACCCAGACAATGAAAACAGTTTATTAGCGACACGTTGTGACAAGGGAGATGTGTTTTAGAGCTCTATCCTGCTGACAGCTGACATAAAGGAGAATTGGAAGGGAATTTTGAACACGCTGCAGGGCTGATCGCTATCTGTTTGTCAAAGCATTAATAAGGTTACATGCTGTAATCTCCAACTATCAGTGGCACTTTCTCAGCCAGCCAGGTGGGCGTAAGGCTTCTCAATCATTTAATCCGAAACACTGAACACTTTCTTCTTCTCTGTTTTTTTTTTTCTTTTTTTTTTTTCTCCTGTCTCCACCGGCCACCACACCCATTCCAGCTATCTGTCTGATCCTGCAGAGACAGGGCCACACCTCATCCTTTTGTGTTCATCCTCGCATTTCTCTGCTTGTTTGTTTGATATTTGATGAAGTGGAGTTGACAGGGAGAAATTTAAAGGGGGCAGGGTGAGAGAAGAAGGCAAATGCAATTATCTGTTCCCTTCCTCGAGGTGGCATTTGTTGTATTCCTGAACATGAAGCACATTTTCGTGCTTTTTTTTCTGATTTGCTGAAACTGCACATTCCATCTGTGGTAACTAATTTTATGGGAGCGCAGATCTTGTGCCCAGATTTCTGGGAGGGAAGGGAACAGGAGGGGAAAAGGTGTCAGTTGGAGTTGTAATTGATCATCAAGGCAGCAGTAAACACATCACTTCCCATTAATGATGCGGTTTTCTGACCTTGTTTTCAGCTGTAGAGTGAAGCCAAGAATGAAGTGCAGCTAACATACACAGACGTATACCTTCAGTGTTAAGCATTGAGAATGCTGCATTGGATTCTTTTTATTTTGGGGGAACCGCTACTTTTTTAGGCTCAAGCTAAACTATTAATCTTGTTGATTGCTTTTTAAAGGAGTCCAACTGTCAAATTGCATGAGCTACAAGTGCCTTTACACGTAAAGTTAGCGTTAGCTCAAGGTGCCAGTGTGAGTCAGATTGTAAAACATTGTCAGGGGATGTAATTTCCTAGCAGTTTATGATTGATACCATTAAATGTCCAACTATGCAGCTGTTACAGATAAATGTACCAGCATGTTTGAACATCACGATAAATCTGAATATTAGGTGATGTCATTTTTACCATGCTCTGGGTAGTGAATGTTTCCATTGCATAGGACCCTAATGGGATTGTCATGATTGTTCCAGGTATTGGTCATACCCTCAAGTATTAGTTACTGCTTGTAAAAATGTTGATTTTGGTAAAAGAAAAATGCATGTAAATATTTAAAATAGTCGTAATTTTCTTTTTACTTTGGCAAGTGACAATGCTAAATGCAGGATAAGGGCCAAGGTGTCCATAACTACTGTCAGCTTAATGAAATCAAAAAGCAAAAAGACAGCCAATGCAGGCCTGGAGTTTATCTGAATTCCCATGACATGAATATCCTTTACATTTTTGACTTTTCTTCTGACTGTTTTATGCAAACCAGCACTGTAAATTACCTGTAAGGAAAACCTGTGAGACCGACTCAAGTGTCGCAATCAGTCAGGTTAAGATACCATGTCAGCTCTCGTCTCGTCTCAGCATTCGTCACACACCTGTTTTGATCAGGTTTTTCTGCCTAACAGCGTTCACATACAGTATACCATACATATTACACGCTAGAGGAACTTAAGTGTTGACTTTTAGTTTTTATTAACTATGTTAAGTGACAGCATGTCCCCATTCGTAGCATTGACTGCAGCATGTTGCGGGTGAAAGCAATTTAACAGCTCGAAATAGACTTTAGTATAGAACTGAATAAAACTTTAATGTCAACCATGGTGGAACATTGTATTTTGCACATTTGGCAATATATTAAAACATATGAACACAGCATATAAGAACAACACTTGACAATATGAATACACAAACACAAAAAATGAAAATAACAAATCTCTATCACCTATGTCATGACTTTCTATATGTTCTTTGTTGACAGAGGCATATTGCAACCTTAACAATCAGGGTATTGTTAGCATAATTTGCTGTTGTTAGGTCACTGTGACCCTTTTCCTCTTTGTCGTTTAAAGTACCATACAAGTGAAAAAAGAGGTTTAATAACAATTGCAGGAAATCGACAGTTGGTAGGAAGGTCGAAGTTTTTTTTGATGTGGCTCTATGGTGGGAAGCTTTTTTGTTGTTGTTGTTGCTGTGGTATGATATGTCTTGTGAATAGTAATGAGTCACTTTATTTACTAGGTCAGTGCTGAAAAGGTACCAGGCAACCATTCAGCCCCCCCGGCCTGCTCTCACTGAAAGTGTAAAAAGGTGTTCGGTTACAGTTTAGAAATGTCCAAATGCTATTGTGTCCTAAATATTTAGCTAAACTTGGCCGAGATTGGTTCTTTTTTTTCCTGAAAATGTATTTAACGAAAAAACAAATTTAAATGAGAACAAGGATGGACACTAACGAGAACGAGTGGAAATAGAAGCTTCTGTCGGAGGCCCCTCTTTGGTTGGTAACGTGAGCCGGATGATAACCTGTTTCCGACAGAGCTTCCAGAGAGTAGGGGCCAAGTGTTACCTGAGACCACACACACAAAGACACACAAAGACACACACACACACCAATCTCTATGATAAATCTATATGCAAATTAAACGACACCGACCTGCCACCACATTCCAAGCTCCGCGAGTCAACATACCAAAAATGTCAGCAGCATGCCAGCCGAGATTTAAAGACTTGGAAATGTATGGTATGCCATGCACGCCCACACACAGGTGAAACACTGGCTTAATTCATCACTGTCCACTGACTGAGATCTCAGGCGAGCTCATGTTGTTGTTATAAGCGGGGGGGGTTTAGTACAGTAGGAGACATCAGGTTAAACAGGTGCAGTGAGGAATGTATTCCAATCGAGAAAGAAAAGCTTGTTTGTCATGAATGATGTCTTCTATCCTTGTTTCCGCTCCCTGACGCCCCCAGAACCTGTCGAATGGGCTGACATAAACATCAACCATGTTGGATTGTCTGGCATGTGTTAAAATCACCAGTTAGAGACTGGGCGTAATCTTAATGATTGCTGAGGTCGTTGCATCATTGCCTTCAGCATCAGTGATGATATATTGGCTTGTGACGCTCTATTGTCTGCGTTTGGCTTGTATGAGTTGCCTCAGGATGTCAGGAATAGTAAACAAAAGGAAAATGCTCTGATAAATAGGATATATATTGAAAAGTTTGGTAAAAATGTGTTTTTGTCTTTGTCTACAGCTCACGAAAGAGAAGGAACATGGCAAGCTCAATCCTCGTCCTGGAAAGGTGAGTCTGCACATACCAAATACTCTCTTGAGCACATTCTAGCAACAAAGCTGACAGCTACTTTCCCTCATCAACTTCAACCTGGGACCAGGAAGTAATCCTCAAGGCTGTGTTTCTGTGGAATTTGCTGTGACACCGGTTAGATAAATAATGACCTAATTTTCTTGTGTTGACAAATGGGACAGATTGAAACAGTCATTCGAGGATGTGGGGAATAGAAAGGAGACAGAAGAACCAGTCATGTTTACGATAACTTCCTGGCAAAAAGAAAGCAATCCTTCACATAGCTTACATAGAATTTCATTTTCTTTTGTCAGGACGTCATTTCAAAGATTAAAGAAAATGACAGCTCGAGTTTACCTCAAGTAGCAATTAGTTTGAGATGTAGCTGTTGGGTAGATTTGGTCTATCAAAGATGTCAGCAAAGCAACACAGTACATTAAATAAGCATAGCGGAAACATCAGATCTTTAATCGTACAGTTATGGCTGAAACTAATGATTTTGCATACCTCAGCAATGCAAATGAACTGCCACCTGTCTACCCAGGAGTGACTGTTGTTAGCGTGACGTCAGTGATTCATTCTGTAGAGAGTACAAAGCTTCTATGTCAGTATACCCTGGTTAATTTTTAGAAGTGAGACAAAAAAAAATCCATTCACTGTGTCATTATTATTTTTTCTTTGATTGATTTTATATAGGTGGCATTAAGTCCTTGAGCTAGATGCTAACACATCATGGACATTTCTGTAAACATGCTAACGGAAATTAGCATTATGACCAAGACATTATCTCAACAAAATATTGATTTCACTTCACATGGTTAACATAAAAAAAAAACCTCAAAAAACATTTTTTATTATATAAATGTTTTTTATTTTCATGGCACTAGCTTGATGAGCATTTTTAGATTCAAGATTACCTTGACCACAAGAGGATGAATCCTTAAAACTTCAAATCAGATGCGTCATCGGGGGAAAATTTGGGTTTAGGATTAAAGACTTGCCAAGCTAACACTATTCCCATTAGCCTCAGCTGTACTTTCTGTGCATGCTAACACTCTAAACCGAAATGATGCAAAGTCCTGTTATCTGCATCTCTGAGGGGCAGTGGGTAGCCCTCATATTTGCATATGGCATTGTCATTTTGAGCAGGTAAGCATGCTAATTTTAGCATTTAGCTCAAAGCACCCCTGTTCCAAAGTGCACTGCTCGCATGGCTATAGACTCTTGTTCTAAACATGTATTATTACAGATTTTTTAAGCGGTAAAACACATACACACAATGTTTTTTTGCAGTAGAATTCAATTCTAAGTTGTTAATGTTAAAATATGGTAATTATTCCACTGCAACTTAGCTTCATCAGTCACGCCTATTTAAAGGGTTATGGCGTAAAACAAATGTAACTATAGAGTAGTTTCATATAAGCAAACTGCAGAGACAGCTGTTTGTTACGAGGCTTTCAGTGCGAGCCATTCATGTGGTCTGGCATTATGCAGTTATGCATTCATTCAGAGTACCTGACTTGTTCACCTTAGGGGGAAGAGTCATCTGTAAAAGACGTTCACTCTATTTTGTTTTTCTTTGGTTTAACACATGTTCTCCCATCAGGGCAATTTCATAATATTTTTCATTAGGAGTGTCTGGTTAAACCCTTTTGTCCTGCATCAGAAAACCGTAGAAACCTCCGTGGAATGTCTGGCTGTGTTTGATGCTGTTTAACTGCATACCTGCTACTTGCGCCTATCCCAGGATGTGTTCGTTATTAACTAAATGTCAGGCCTGCTCCTGCACGCAGCTGACGGGCGTACGGTTTCTCACTGAGATTGCCCATGAAAGATTCTGACTGCTGGAGGTGGAGCTGACATTTAAGTTGAGCTTCTGGGTTTTCTTCCACGCTGCAGGGCCTCAGACCTGACCGGACGAAACATGTCAGCACTCGACGTGAAGCAGTTTATTTTGAGAAGCTTTTATTCAAATTCAGCCTAGAGTTTCAAAGAACCTTTCGGCTGATTTTAATATTGTTCCATGTGTTAAATATATTTCATTTCCTTATACATGTCTGCGCAAAATGTCACTCAGATTGATGCTGTAGTGCAACTCAATTGTCACGCTGCTACGTCCTTCCTTGTACGACTCTTGTATCAGATGTTTTCAGGGGATTATCATGAAATTTAAGATTCAGGTTCACATATGAAACTTGAGATATTGCCACCGGATGATATTCTATTCTTTTTTCCCCCATAAACATATGTAGGATGCTTCAGCAGCACCAGTTTAACTCCTGCCTGCAGTGATTCTTTTGTCATTACTGTAATTGTATCCAGTCTGCCATTGTATCCTTCTCCCTGTCCTCGTAAATGGCTTCTAATATTAAAATTGAGTTTCGAATCATTATATTTTATTTGATAAATGTTTCTCAAGGTTTTAAACCTGATAATCTTTCTGCTTAAAGGTCCCATGTTGTAGAAAGTGAGATTTATGTAGACATCCAAAATAAAAGTATGAACCTGAAAATTAGCATAACGTTGGACCTTGAAGAACAACCTTCAGCCACAAAGACAAACTCTGCCCTGCCCCGTTCACAATTCTTATTATTAATTGCATCTGTCCACGTTTTGCCTAGATGTACATCTTTGACCGCCCAGGGATGTGCGGCCAGAGGACCGAGGTGCGCGGCGATGTCATCGATGCCACGGCTTGGCAGCTGGAGGAGACCATCTCCATCCGGGTCGTCAGAGGAGGGTGAGTGGTTATTAAACACGTGCACACATGCTCTAGGTTTACACGGTTTGCTACTCCACATTTTCCCTTTAAAGCTACAGTACCAAGTGTGGAGTCCCAATCTGATACTTCATTACAGCGGCTTAAAACATGCACAGAATTAGTCTGCTCTACAGGCAAGTATGTCAAAAGCCAAGGGGCACTGAAAGCAAAAGCACCATTAGATTTATGCCTCCACTTTGGGACAGCCTAAGGTGCCCCACCTGAGAATCTAAGGCCGCAAACAGGCTATTACAGGGTCAATATTTTGGCTGTATAGCTCAGGGCAAGACCCAGACGTGCTTAAAAAGTGATTGAGGACATCTTTAAACTTCTTAATCAAACGGAGCAAGTGGAGAGTAGCCAGGATTGGGGTTATGTGTTCTCGTCTGTCTAGCTGCTGCATTATGAACTGGTTGGAGGTGAGAGTGACCTTTTGTTTAATGCCAGTGTAGCATGTAACCTCACTCGTCTTTCTTCTTAATTATAGCAGTGAACGCATCATCCTCATGCCATCACCGCCTTTTTGGCACTACATTAAACGCGAGGCCTCAACTTAAAGGTTGATAGGATGACACCTTCCCGTCTTGTTTTTCTTCATCCGTGAGAGGTGTAATAAAACCTGGGGTTATTATTTTTCTTCAGCTGAGCCTTTGTCACTGCATGCAGTCATGTACCTTAGCACCAAAACAACAAACAGCCATTGACACGCCGTGAACCTGTAAATGCCTTCAATAGTTAACAAACCCACACACATGCTTAAATATACACTTACCTCAGATGCGGAATGTTTTATCAGACGCGGCCAACAGCATCGACCTGCAGTAACACTGATGCTGCTGCTCTGACCTGCACTGCTAACACCAGGCCGACACTTGTTTTGCGATTATACTGTCAGCACATGCATCATGCTCTGCGCTGTGGCCCAAACCGCAGCTAATGCTCTCATTAAAGTGTTTGTATCCCATTGTCCCTGGGCCTTAAAACAGGATTTACTCTCTTTTATGAAGAGACTTCCCTTGGTCGAGCAGCACTGTGGTGCCGTACAATATAAAGGTGCTCGTATTTTACTTGAGATTAGCCACTGAGGTATGTACCTAAAGCTTTGGTAGCTAACCAGCCACTGTAAGCCACTTGTCATACCAGACCAACATACAACAACAACCACCTGAGTGCACTGAGTCGATGATTGTCCTTTTAAGAGTTACAGAATCTCAGCAGCTTTGTGAAATGACACATCGAACTGCAGCACAATAATGAGAAGAGTGGATTTGATATAAGATATTAAGATATTTTGTGTAAAAATGTGATACAACAGATTTTACATTAGAGGTTTTTCTTTCCCCCCCCCTAGATGGGTGCTGTATGAGAAACCAAACTTCAAAGGGGAGAAGATCGCTCTGGACGAGGGGGACATAGAGCTCACCTGCCCCTTCAACCCTCCAGAGGAGCAGCCGCAGAACGGACAGAAAGAGGGTGAAGTGAAGAAAGGAGAGCAGAACGGAGAAACGACTGAGGGGCAGACGGAGACCAAGCCAGCCAGGAAGTTCGTCATCGGATCTGTCCGGAGAGCCGTCAGGGTAAGTGCGGTTCACTCTTATGTTGTTGTTGGTTGTTGCCAAAAATAGTCGACACGCACGCCCTCCTTTTAGATCTGATATGATTCCGCTGCAATGTGTTGTGATAAAGTTCAGTGGAAACCCATTTTATTATCTCCTTTCTTTTTAACATTGTTATCTGATTCTGAATGTCTTTGTACTGTAGCCGCTCAGTGACTATGTGCTCTTTAACTCAAGAGCACCACCTAGTGTCACAAGTAGGAGCAAACACCTGTTGCTCTGGCTCTTGCACAAGTGTATGAAATGTCAGATATTTTGACAAATGATCTGTGAAATAAAAGTTAAACTGAATATTTATTTTTGACACCCTTTTGAACTGTATTTCATCCTGTTCTGCCCTCAACCACTATAGCTGCTGTCGAAGTAATAGTTTCTGAAGTCCCAAAACTTTCAAAGCTGCAGCAGAAACAAAGCTTTTTGCAAAATCTGACAGTTTAACAAAGATTATCTTATCATCAAATGTTTTTTATGTAAGAAAAATTAATTAAACATCAGTGTTAGCCTAAAGAATCTCGCTTTCGTTGAGCTATGAAACAGACTTATGGGCTTTAATAACAGGCTCTCATCATCTGTTTTGAGTTTTGACGGTGAGAAAATCCTTCAGATCCCGTTTGGATTATGATTTGTGTCTTTGACTCAGCATATTTCCCCCTCAGGCAACTAATGCACATGCTTGCTCCATCCCCTCAGGACTGCAGCATTACAACCTGTTATTTTCTCCATTATATAACACAAACGCATGCTCTCCGTCCTCCCTCAGGACTACAGCGTCCCAGAAATCAGTCTGTTCCCAGAAGAGAACGCAGAGGGGAAGAAGGTCGTCTTCAGAGACACATCTGAGGACGCCAGGATCTTTGGCTTCCCCATCAAGGCTAACTCGATCATCATTAACGCTGGGCTGTGAGTTCACAATTATGACTTTCATGAGAAAATGCGTGCTAGAATGGACATTGTGACTTTATTTCATCAGATTTGAAATTTTGCTCTTATTGTTTTCCCTTGTTTTATCGTCTCTCCTGCTCAGGTGGCTCGTCTACGCACACCCCTTCTTCCAGGGTGTGCCACGTGTCCTGGAGGTGGGGGGGTACTCCAACCCTGCAGCCTGGGGAGTGGAAACGCCCTATGTGGGATCAGTACATCCACTCAAAGTAGTAAGTGTCGCTGTTAGAAGTATGTGCAAGCTTTGTTGTTTTCCGCTGATTGTTTGCAGTAAGCACATTTATTTTCTTTTTCGATTCCTAGGGTGAACCAAGAGTGGAAAACACAAGCGAGCCAAAGGTAAGAAAATAATGTTGCTAAATCAAAGTATTGAGACTGTGGAATCATCCGACAGTATTGATATGAATGATGACTGACTCTGATAAAGTTAACCCTTGATCGTCACTCTTTCTCCTCAGATGATAGTTTTCGAAAAGCCCTACTTCAGCGGGAAATCGAGGACCATAAGCTCCAACATGAAAGACTTCATGACCAGGATGGACTTGACGCAGAAGGCCTTCATGTACAACGTCGGCTCCCTGAAAGTCATGGGAGGGATGTGAGTAATCACTGAACTGTAGCGCTGCTGCACAATTTCAGGTCTAATGCACGAGGAGGAAAAATACGATATCAAACAGCTCCCAGGCCAGAATAATTGCAGAATAATCAGATGTGCGTGCTTTTTAACACCGCGCCTCTCCCTGTCGCTGCAGCTGGGTGGGCTACGAGAAGGAAGGCTTCCGAGGCCACCAGTACCTACTGGAGGAGGGAGAGTACCATGACTGGAGGGTGTGGGGAGGCTGTGATGCTGAGATGCGCTCAGTTCGGGTGATACGAGCAGTAAGTTGCAAGGAATATTTATTTTATTTTTTTTTTAATTTTATTTATTTATTATTGTATTTTGTCCCCACAACATTTCTTTTTTGGCACTTGTGTTTGCCAGTTGCTGCCTTTTGAAACCAAAATAATGACAAAAAAAAGAAAGAAAAGGTCGCGTCAAAATGTAGTTTTAATGAAACCAAAAGAAATAAATTGAGGACTCTTTATTATTGTTATGCAGGTGTTTGCCCCTGAGGGGATTACAGGCCGTTTTGGTGAGCACTCATTTATAAATGGTGCTTACTGCTACTTCCAAAGATAATGAACCATAATGTCTCTTTTAGATAATGAGAACAGAACCGCTCTTAGCTGATTTTTGTTTTGAATAAGTGGAGGCTGAATTATCAACAGTGCAACCTCGACCAAACCAACTACGACGCTGTTGTTGTACAGGAAGGGTTTTCACTGAACACCAGTCTTTTTCAGTCAGACCTCCGGTTAATGAAACAATCCGTCGACTCTTGGAAGCCACGAACATGAAGGACACGTAATAATAACCCACAGTGTGATTTATTTGATCCCACGCATCATCAGAGTCTTATCTAATCTAAAACGTGACTTTGCACTCCGATGAATGGCCTTTTGTCATGTTGATACTGAGAGTCACAGGTTGAATAACATGACACTCGTGACCACTTTAATGACTCAGGATATGGTTTAAAAACAAACTGTAGCGTGCAGTGATGAAAAGATAATGGCCGTATGACAATAAATAATAATGACTTAATGACTCCTCATTAATTAAATATTATGAGTTAATAACTATTTATATAGCACCTTTCACAAACAAAGTTACCTTACAATATAAACACATAAGTAAAGTAACCAAAATCCAGAAGTTAAGATATAAACAAGATAAAATCATTTGAATGATTACAAAAAATATGATCAGTTAAGAAAAAGCCAGGAGATAAAAGCAAGTCTTATAAGAGATGTAAAGAAGGAAGAAAATGATTCAAGTATAAATGTCTAAATGTCAGTGTGTAACAACCAGATGACCTTAAACATACCGGGACAGTTTAGATTGGCAACGTTTTTTCCTAGTTTTCACTGTGCTTTGCATCCTGACTTTCTAACAAGGCATTGTTTTAATCTTTCCGAAAATCGTCCTTGTGAAAGTCTGACTGAAACAGAATCTTATTTCAGAAAGAATTTTTTAAAAATCACAGATTGGTTTCTCCTTCCAGATGTGTTAAAAGTAAACTGTATGTAAACTATGTGTAAACTGTGCGTGAAGAGGAA
Organism: Pagrus major; assembly: GCF_040436345.1. NCBI lineage: Eukaryota > Metazoa > Chordata > Actinopteri > Spariformes > Sparidae > Pagrus > Pagrus major. The sequence goes on from NC_133230.1 coordinate 13,767,441, forward strand.
GAGGAAGCTGCATGTAACCTGATAAATTGCCTCCTGTGTTGTCCACTCAGTGGCTAAGTTGCACTGTGGGTAATGTAGGCGCCGAAGACTTTTTGTGTCACACAGAGTTGGGTCAGGTTTCTTTTTACAATTACGAGCCATGATTTCCCCTTGCACTTACTCCCAATGTTTATCTTCTATTTTCAATATCAATTAAAAGGAATAAAAAAACTCCATTATCATCATTAAAAACACACAAATATTATATAAGTCACCATGAACAACACTGGCGACCTCAGAAGAGTGACCTACTTTGATATACAGTCGGACATATTCGGTATATTCATGAAAAATAGTTTCATAATCTTTTCAAATGCCATATTTTAAAGGCGTGACCAAAACTTCACAAAGTAATCCTTGAAAATGTAACTATACCCAAATTTCAAATGTAATCTGGGCTCATTATAGTTACTTATGTTTTGTAATCTGACTACAGAGCCCTGAGTGTGATTTTAAACGAGTTTCTTGCTCTCTTCAGGACCTGACCGAACCTTTGATGGTGATGTTTGAGCTGCCAGAGGAGGAGCAGCAGGGCATGCAGGAGGAGGAGAACACCTTCGAGGTGACGGAGGCCATTCCTGACGTGGAACTGTTTGGGTACAAAACCTCCACGCGCTCCATCCACGTACTCAGCGGGGCGTAAGTTGACTTTATTTACCGCCGTTGCTACATCGCCAATTGAGGCGTTGCTATAACACAATAATCGCCTTTTATTTTTTCTTCTAGATGGATCGCCTACTCCCATGTGGACTTCTCTGGGAGCCAGTACATCTTAGAGAAAGGCTTCTACAATAACTGCGCCGACTGGGGTTCTCAGGACAATCGTATCTGCTCAGTGCAGCCCATCCTGCTGGTGAGGACCACTGGGAAGAAGGGGATACAAACTAATAAGCCAGATTGGAGTGTGATGATGTCATGATGTTACTCACATTTTTTTTTTTTTTTTTTTAGGCTCCAAGTGAAACCTCAAGGACCAGGAATGAGGTGATTACATTTTCTTGACATTCTCAGTTTTGTGTTGTGTTTGTAACTTCTAAACTGTGTCATGAAGTCGTTTCCCTTTAGTTTTCCCACGAGCTGGTTCATGTGCTGCATGTGCACTCTGCTCCGTGCAGGGAAAAGCCCCTTTTAGCTGCAGTGGGAAATGCAATAAAAGTTAGAGGCTTTAGTGCCCCCATTTTTTTATTTAAATGTTGCAAGTGAAATATTAAACAGTAAGCACAGTAGAGGACTCAAAACTTGACCTTTGACGGTTGAAAGCAACATAAATAAAGCCTTTATGTGGGCAGAGCAATGTTGCAGGTGCAGCTTTAATGGCTACCATAAAAACAAACATTACAATAAATGAAAGAATAAGGGGCTTCAGGCCATGAATGCCTCCTCTGATCTCTCTATTTTCCTTCCTTTCCCTCTGCTTATCTTATCTCTCAGGTGATACTGTACTCTGAGCCAGACTTCCAGGGCGAGTGTCACTACATCGACCGCAACAATGACGCAGTGTCGGAGAAGCTACTGACCAAGTCCTGCAGAGTGTCGGGGGGAAGGTGAGGCTCCTTTATCAAAGCATTACAGAGGCTTTTAACTCTGCAATAGAAAAAGTCTGCCAGTGCACACATTGGTAGTTTTGCTTATTGTGATGTCATTTCCTGGAGTATCCTCAAATGTTTCATATCTCTAAAATGTGTACAAGCTAAGCTAAAAGGTTATGTAGGTCAATAAACAGTAATAAGTGGTTAAAGTATTGAAATTATGTCATACATTTAAAAAAAAATTGAAAACAAAAAAGCAAAAGATTAAGTGTAGAAGGGCTTCTTTTGCAACGGTAAACAAGATATGTATGCATGATGATAAAATTCAAAACTTCATTAAAAAGCCAGTCATTTCAGGCTGAAAGCAGATAAGTAAAAAAAAATCATAACTGATTTCTCTGTGTTTCAGCTGGGTGGTCTATGAGCATAAACAGTACACTGGGAACCTGTACGTCCTCTCTGAAGGAGACTACCCCAATTTAACCAGCATGGGATGCCCAACCGGCTTCACCATCCGTTCCATCAAGGCTGTGCCGATAGTGAGAAAGCTCTCGCATTAAAACCAAAAGAACTGCTCTGTATTCATCCCTCTGTCTCGCTCTAAACCTCTATCTCTCCCTGTCTAGACGTTCACAGTTCCCTCCATCTCTCTGTTTGGCCTTGAGTGTCTTGAGGGCAGAGAGATCACCACAGAGACAGAGGTCATCAACATGGTTGAAGAAGGCTTCAACAACCACATTCTGTCCCTCAGAGTCAACAGCGGCTGGTGAGTGTTTGTCTCGATGAAACAAATTAAAAAATAGCCTATTAAAACATCTTTATGGTCAGCTGTTGCAAAGGAATACCAATTGAATAATGCTAAAATGTCTTCTTTGGATCCCTGTGTTTGCAATGTGATGGTTAAGCGACACATTCCTCTCTAACTGTGTCTTTCTTCCTTTGCAGCTGGGTGATATGTGAGCATGGCAACTACAGGGGGCACCAATTCCTCCTGGAACCAATAGAAATCACCAACTGGCAGAAGTTCAGCTCGCTACAGACCGTCGGGTCAATGTTCCCAATCAGACAGGTTTGTTAAAAATGTGTTTTCAGGAGCTGTTTCAAAATGAAAAATATGCATCCTAGCCATCACAAGTAAAATTTCATTACCTGACTGATATTAAAGGATAAGTTCACACAAAAATGAAAATGTAGTCCTTATCTAATCACCCACGTGCCCATTGAAAGTTTGTTGAATTTTCTTAGTCCACAAAGCATTTCTGGAGCCGCACAGCAAAACAGCGTTGCAGCTATCTCCTAAACAACTGAAGTAGATGGGGACTCATTTTAAAATGCGAATCCATAAAGCTCGCCCAGCGTTATCAAAGTCTTGGGAAGCTCCAAGATCCCAAATTGATCTGAAAATAAGTCATTTTCACCCTTTTCAAAGCGGAATTCTTCACTGTAGCTTCTAGCTAAAAGCATGAGCGCGCACCCAGTCTGAAGTGGGTGCACAAACTCCACCGTAAATAATGGAGGGCCTTCGTAAAGTCTTAATATAAAAACAGCCAAGGATCAGTGACTGTGTAACCACAATCATTTCTTCCTCCTGCAGAAGCGCCGCTATTTCCGCATCAAGAACGCAGAGAGGGGTCACTTCATGTCCGTCCAGGGCGGCGTGGAGGAGATGAAAACAGGACGAGTGGTGGTGAGCCCAGAGGTGGAGCCCATGAGTGACATCTGGTTCTATCAGGACGGCTTCATCAAGAGCAAGGTAATGCAAGATTAAAGGGTCAAACAGAACCCGAAATACATCTTTCATGTCATCTGACAATGAGCTGGTCTAATCACTTACTCTGTGCGTGTTCTCTGTAGTTGTCCCAAACGATGAGCCTTCAAGTGATGGGCAACATCGAGCCAGGAGCCAAGGCTGTGTTGTGGACAGAGACCCGGCAGCCCATCCAGACCTGGACGACCCAGATGAGAGGCCTCATCACCAGCCGTACTTTCCCTGGCATGGTCCTGGATGTCAAAGGTATGATACTTGAGTAAATGCACTGCGGGCCACTAAAAAGGCATTTTATACTTTTTCTACATGATCGTCGTATCTTCTCAAACAAGATTATTTTTCTTTTCTTCAGGTGGCAAAACGTACGACAAGGACCACGTGGTGATTTTGCCGGAGAACGATGAGAGGCCGAGCCAGCAGTGGGAGATAGAGCTGCTGTAAGCTGCTCTGAAAACCTCATGTGTCTGTTCACTCAACTTTCCTCAGCAGTGCTTCGACAGTGCCTCTCTCCAGAATACTTCCTCAGCGTACCGCCACTGCCTTATGATGTCATTTATTTCAGTGCCTCCAACTCTGTGACTCATATTAAATCCTACGAACATTGAGAATGATGCACTAGAAGCCATGAAAAAAGCCGGACCAGACAGTTTAGCGCTTTGCAAAGTCAGACGAGGATTTTTCTGCGTGCAACAGCGACCAAAACAGAACTGTGAGTGCCTTGACTTGCTGCAGCGACTGGGTTCATCACAGGAGTTGGAAAGCAAGAATAAAATGTATTTTTTGACGTAGAACCATTCACTTGTACGTGGTTCGACCTCTTTGACTTTGACTTTTCTCTGACAGTAATTTGAATATTCAAACCAGAACCTCCTTGTTTGTATGACGCAAATTCCCTGACTGTAGTGTACAATGGAGCTTATCAAGTTTTAGCGATCACCAAGTGGCCACCGATGCTTTTATACAGACAGTGGACAAATGAAGCCAAACAAAAGTGTAGTGTGCACAATATGTTCACTATGCTCTTTTTTATTTTAAGGTATTTTTATATATAATGTGTGTCTCAGTGTTTGTTTTTGGGGAAATGTTGCATTCACGTATACAAGTACATCTCATTGCATTGTGCAGTGCCATGAAATGGGTTGTGTGTGTCCAGTTACTCTCATCCTTGTTGTATTTTTTGTTATAAGTCAGATTGTTACAGAGAAATATATTACCTGCATCAGCTGTATGTTAATATTTGATGCTAAAGATATGATGTGAAATGTTTATGTAAGAGGGAGTGGTTTAAAAATATGAAATAAAATAAAAAATATGAAATAAAACCAAAAGCTTTACTAAATTATTTCAAAAGAAACACGGATAATATAACAATTACCCATTTAAAATAACTACACAGGTCTCATATTTCACTGTGCTCTGCAGGTTTTTGTTTTTCAAATCAATGAGAGAGGTCCCATACTGTATATGTTCAGCTATTTTCTCATCTTTTACGTAGCCCTGATCAGCCTCGATCACGTTTCTTCTCAGCGCTGATTGGAAGAAAAAGAACAGATAAGTACCGCTGGTAGTACTCGCGTCATTCTGGGTTTCCCTTCACTTTTATGGACTATTTTGTTCTTGAATCTTATTCAAATGTTTACTCAGACTGCCGTTCATTCATCCATTCAACTATTCAGTTTCACTTCCTGTTTGAATGTCAGGGTAATTGTTGTGTATTTCTATGGATAATGGCTTTCACAAGCCAACAGAAAATATACAACATGCAATACAGTAAAGTCTACAGTATTTATATTTGTTTCCATTTATATCGTATATTGGGATATGCAACATTTCACCTTTGTTGACATATTTCTTTCCCTAGTTCTTTTGTCTTTCTAACTAATCTTCTCGCCTTCAGTGACGCACACTCTTACAGTCTCGTCAGTATTATTCATTTTATGTCATTTTTAAGTTTTCATCACTTTCCCTGACATTTCAACAGCTTTCCCCTCTCACGGGGTTAACGACTGACACTTGAGGTTTTAATTCTTCAAACAACATTTCAGGGCTTTCATCACTTCCTGTTCAAACAACACTTCGACTGCTTTCAGTGGTTACAACTCGACTGATAATTCAACTTTTATATATTGCGCTTTTAAGAGCTGAGTGTCATTTGAACAGTATCCATTGGCTAAGTATATAATGTAAGTTAATAAGCGCCGGTGGACTATTGTGACCCCTCACGTGATGCATGGCCATCAAAATATGTCTTTCCAGTGTTGATAATGTGATACAGCTGGTGCCTCTTTTATTTTTTTCTCCCCTGCCCCTGAGACAACCTGAGGCCGCCACTGTAAAAGGTAAAAGCACCGATGATGCAGATCAGCTTTGTTTGTAATAACAACACAGGTCTGCAGGTGAGCAACAGGTAGAAGGAGCACAGAGGATTGGGTTTTATATTGTTCACAGGTAGCTCTGTGTTTCCTGTCAGAAATGACTTCATGAACAAACGGACTGGAATGACTGGAATTTTCCGTGACATAATAATATAGATGACCTGCAATTGAAAATGCACAAGATGTGTGGCCTTTGTCTTTCCTTTCTGTCCTTCTGCCCTCTCGTGACTGAAGGGAAAGGGCGGGTAAGAGTTTTTGGAGTATCAGATCTCTATCACTGGCAGCCACAAATACAGGCACTGAATAGCCCCTTTGTCGGCTTTTGTGACACAATTAAGTTTTCAGGTTTTGCATTCAAAAGACCTTCGGGCTGTACATGAGCAAACCAGCCTCAGACAGATCTGTTTTACCCTGAAACCAGACTTACCGCCCCCTTCTCACTTACAGAGATGACTGGCATGTTGTCTGGTGGGTTTGTTTCACTGGATATCCACTCAAACCTTGATGAAAAGCTGTAAAATGACGAGCTGTAACTCGTAAACCTCCACACACTTAAGCGAAGGGGGGTTACGACAGCAGCTCCTCACTGATGAGTCGTTTTTTGGGCAAAAAAACACACCACAAAATCTACAACCACAAGAAAGGTCACCTGTAAACAAACCTGACAGTCTGGATTCCTCCATGTGCAAGGAATGTCAGTATTTTACAAGTGGGTTGTCATAGTAATCCTGCAGACCAATGGTAATGACAAAGCTGTGAAGATCCTGAGCACCGATTGGTCAGCTGTTTGATCAAGCAGTCAGGTGGTTGGACTGCGGCAGGTGCTGCGTAGTAAGGGTGGGACTGAGATACAAGGCTGATTAGAGGAGGTTGTAAAAAACTCCACTACCTCCACACCTTCATATCGCTGCCACGGCCTTCTGTTACAGGTAGGAAAAATAAGCATTCTTTAAAGATTTTGTTTCAAAATGTACTTCTGTTGTTCTGTCAGGTGTTTGTTTTGGCTTGTCGGGTGTGTCAGCTCCTTAAAGATAAAGATGTGAAGTAGTATAACTGTTTTATTGAGGCGTCTGGTTTCATGACCTGTAACCAAGAGATTAACTCAACCAAAATTCAAATTCGGGATTCAAAGAAATTAGTATCATCATATTGGATTTCATTGTATGCATACTTGTTATTCACTGTATGTTTCTGCATGTGAATGGACCGTTCATCTCTTACTCACATTCTTTTGCAGCAGTTAAAACAAAGCCATGGACCCTGACTACTTCAAATCTCATGTAAGTCTCCCCATAGTAATCACATCATGATTCTGTTTGCCAGGACGCCACATCGCAGATAATACAGTCTGCTGTCTTGTTTTCTCCGACTATCTTGCATACCTCCTAAAGTTATCTACTACTGCTGACAGTCACTATGTACGTGATAACTGCAGGCATGCTGGAATGCTGCAATGTGAGCTCATGCTTCCGCCGCTTTAATGCAAAGAAATTGAACCAAATAAGAAATCTGTTAACTCCACTCAGACCTTAGTTAGTGGAGTAAAGGTTAGGCACTCAAACTGCTCTTCCAACCTACTCATTTTCCAACCATCCCCCCACTCGTCACAGCAGGAGTACAGAATATTTGACATTCTTTAAATTCAAACACGATGAAAACTGACTCATCTTCTGCCAACACCTTCATAGGATGTTTGCGTAAATCCATTTTCATCCTGCTTCTTCTCATTCTTCTCTAAAATGGCGTCTCTCTCTCGAATAGAACATGTGGTGGGGCACCCTTGGAACGGTGCGGCCTTTTTCCAATTTCAATCCTGAGCAGGACGCCACGGAGATCCAGGCAGCGCTGGAGAAGAAAGGTACTTCTGCTAATAGATTAAAGCTTGGTTTGGATGAGTGTTTTGTTGACCACCTGCGCAAAGCTCTCAACACTCCTCGTCCACATCATTAAATACTCAGTGTTTTATCATCATTTAAATCCAAATACTGTGTTCCTGGCTCAGATGCGGTGACTCTGTTGAGTATCCTCACCAATCGGAGCAACGAACAGAGACAAGTGATCGCCAAGACGTTCGAAGAGTTAACAAAAATGGTAAGGAAACGAATGACCTGAAGTTACAGCGCTTACGACAACACTTTACAGATTAAAACATGATTCAGAATAACAGCTTTAAAGTAAAAGTAAAATATTACCTCAAATAATCCATGTAATGCAATATAACAGAGTTGTAATGATAATACTGCATGTCGCAATGATGTGTTTGTTTCTTCTGTAACGTTCAAGTGTTTGCTCATCAAACATCCTTTTAAAAGTGGTTTAAAGGGTTTGACCACACCCTTGTTTAGAGAGGGAGTATGAGCAGGATAACTGAAAATAATGTGAGGTAGGCCGACAGTGTAGAGAATTAATATGGTGCTGTACATAAACAGCAGGGGAACATTTACTATTTCTTGGCAGTAGTTAATTTTCATGGGTTTTCATGGCTGTATTTGAACATTTTAAACAAAACAAAGAAGGTGATCACCAGCACAGGTATTTTCTTTTACACACGGTTGGTGATATTATCTGTCAGACACATACTTTCACACTATCACTCTGTTGTCAAACAGGCAGGAATCTGTTCTTCTTCAGTTGCAGTTGCATCAGTATCAGAGGATCTGAAAGGGACAGAAGCAGAATTAACATTGTGCTCGCCCACTGAGTTTCAACAAGTCGGTTTCAGCTATATTTTACAGAGACACAACATTTAAATTGTTTAACCTTCTTAGTTGTTCTTATTTTACACACACAGGTTAGAAATGCACACATGCGCAATCAAGGTCAAGGCCTGAATTAACATTTATTTCATCATTAGCATTTAGAGGTCCGGTGCCTTGCTCCCAAACCGGTTCCTCACGTTCTGAGCTACTGGGGCCCCAAGCAGCAGCGAGTGTAGAGTGTAACACTGCAATGGATACCTACCGGTCAATATAGCTTGAGCAGTAGAACAGTAGTTTATCTATGATTGAAGCATCTTTTATGGATACAAAAGTTGTATTTCTTGTGGCCATTAATAAGTACCATGCTGAAGGTGCAATATATGAGATTTAAGTTGAAAACAATCAAAAATTAACTACAAGTATCACCAAAATCTGAAGGAATGTGTTGCATATCTACTGAAGTTAGCATGCTAACCAGCTAGCCTTGGCCCATCCTGGTCCAAAGCTCCTGTGGGAGAGGTATAATCATCAACACCTCCCCCGTTCTCTGAGCTCCCAGTGCGGACCACTAGCTGCACGGCTAACTGAGCTAACTAGCTACAGTTAGCGGCAGTTAGTGGTTACTCTAGTGATTAGCTCCCCCTATTTGTTTTGAGTATGAAGTCAGCATGTGGCCAGTTCTTACATAATGCACCTTTAACTATATTTCAGGGTTGATTTTTCCTGCCAAGCTGCCTGAATAAGAGTGTTTTGTCTGAGCATCAGTTGTTTATTCTGACTCTGTTCCAGGACCTGGCAGCTGGTTTGAAGAAAGCTCTGGCTGGAGATCTGGAGACTCTCCTGTTGGAACTGCTGATGCCTCCTCTGCATTATGAGGCTCAACGCCTGCAGCAGGCCATGGCAGTAAGTCTGTGTTTCTCTTTGTACATATTGTGCTGGGCTCGGAGTGGGTGTATTTATGTATTGCCTGTATATCCCTGGATACATGTGCGCGCTTGTGTGTGTGCAGGGTCTCGGCACAGATGAGGATTCACTACTGGAGATCCTGTGTACACGATCCGGAAAGCAGCTTCAAGAAATTAGCGCTGCATACCAACAAGGTATAAGTCACAGAACTGTCCTCAGAGAGATTAAGTGTGATTCTTGTGTATATTTAAATTCTAACTCTGTCTTGATATTTTTTTTTTGTATTGATTGTTTCTCAGTGTATAAGAAGGACCTGGAGAAGGAAGTGAAAGGAGAAGCCAGTGGAGATTTTGCTAAGCTTCTTGTCGCTCTGCTAAATGTAATTTACCGTCACCCTCAACCTCATATGTAAAGCAATTGGCCTTGACACAGTTGTAGGCCAGTAAAGCTACAATTAAAAGTGTTTCCTCATTCCTCTCTCCCAACAGAAAGAAGATGTTTCCGGTGTTGTTCGAAGAGACGTTGAGGTATTATTTTCCGTGACATTTTTATACACAGATTGCTTTATTGGTGTGTATTCAGAGGAAGTGAAGCTAGGCTTGTGCCGACATTGGTCCGACTGTGGAACAATCAGTGTGTCTTAACTTTAAACTTTGCAAATTGCCCGTCACTAAACATTTCCAAATGTTTTATTACATTTTTATTACCTTCTCGCAAGCAGAAAATATTCATTATGAAACTGGGTCAATGGGCGGTCATGTCATCTAAAATTATAACCCATCACTCATTTTGGATGGCACTATGTGAAAACAGACATAAAACTAAACTACTGCCCTTAAAGAAGAAGTCATTTTCCAAAGTGGGACTTTGCTTTGCAATGAATTTGTGGCTCAGAAAATGGCAGAGTAAACTTGCAGATGGGAAATGTTAAAATATTATACCAGAGGCTTCAAATTATTGTATTTTGGGGGAAATGATCATACCCAAGACATAACCACACACCACCTGCATCAGTTATGTTTTCAAAGCAAGCCGTTCTAGCTCCTGATGCATGGAGGGGGGCGTCCATAAATTCATCAGACTAACAATTTTGGTCATAGCCTAAAATTTTATGACAAGACAGCACTATTGAAAGCCTGTTCATATTCGGCATGGAAACAGATAAGGCCATTTGGCAAGCTTACTTTTTAATACTTTAATTTTTAAACCAATCAGCTCGAACACAGCATACCTTACTGACAAAGTTCAAACGACAGCAGTGCTTATCATCTTAGCCTACACCAAGCATGATTGGCTGGAAAGAGCTAAATGCAGGATCCAGTTTGCTATCCTGATCATGTCAGGAAATGAATTGAAATAAGACAGCGTAGACTACAATCAACTACTAATACCAGTGTCACAAAATGGTCGGATTATCGTATTTTTTGCAATTACTTATCGTATAGAGGGCAAAATGATCATACAAATGTGGTAGATAGCTCGCATCTGGCAACACTACCTTGTATGGAGATGCAGTCGTCTCTGATTGTGTTTTATTGTTTTTATCCTTCCAGTATCTCATTTCGTCACTAAATGGTAAAAAAGCTGATGCAGGACCATGGATCGACATACTGACCTCCAGAGACTCAGACCATCTTAACGATGGTGAGGCTGTAAAACATTTTTTCTTTTTCTATGCAGTTTGGCTTCCGTGTGTTAGACAGTCATCACTATGTCAAGGCTGAATATGGTCAACTTTATTGACAGTGCTGTTGGGGCTGGAGCTGGCGGCAGGACAGATGGTGGAACAGCTTTTGGAGAAAAGCTTCTCAGGAGACATCAGGCTGGGTTTGACAGTTTTAGGTAAATAGATACAGTGTGAGATATCAGCATGCACTTGTTGATTAGTGTTGATTAGTCTCTAATAATTCTTGATATCTGTGTTACGACAGTAAAGTGCATTCAGGACCCCTATCACTACCTCGCCCAAAGACTGACAAACAAGAAGGTAAGAAGCTGAATCATCATCAGTTTTTCATTGTCTTTTATTCAAACAATACTGATGGATAGATGAACTAACTGATCATTATATTTAGCATTTTAAAGACTTGACTATGAATGATTCTTTATCCCTTATTTTCATTCATGAAAGCGTTGCACTCATGACACAGATCTAACACAAGTTTCAATATGTCTTACCCTGCTTACCATCAATTTAGGGAAATGGTACTTTATTTTTTTAGCATGTTTATAACATGTTTATATCTACTTTAAATTCCTGAAGAGCACTTTGAAATCGCTTCATGTGCTTTATAGATACATTTGCACAAATATGCGAAAACAAATGGCTAAACCAACCTTCCCATTGAAAGCAAACCTACGACCTTGTGTCTGAGATTGTCAAATACATAACAGTTGAACACTAAACACTTCACTCTTTCAGACACCAATAGTGCAGGGGATTATGGTGTCTCACAGTGAGGAAGATCTGCTGTGTATCCGAGCCGCCTACCTGAAATTAACAGGCACTTCCCTCTACACTGCTCTACAGGTGGGTTAATGCACAATGTGTGTTTCCAAATTAAACAGTTAAATTCCAAAATTATATAATTATGTTTTTATTTACTTTTTTTTTTTTCCCCAACAGAAACAGTTCAAAGGAGATCACCTACAGGCTCTGCTGGCCATCTGTAGATCTGAAGATTAAACAAAAAGCCTGAATTAATCTATGGTTGTGAAAAAATAATCTTTATCTTCTGTTGCTTCTTTTCATATTTTATGAAATCTCATTTAATAAGCATGCTTTATGTATTCTTGCTTGAAATACACGCAGTAAATGTAACAGCACAAGATATGTCAATGTTTTATGAGTGCAGTTTGGTGCATTTGTTTTTATTACTTTACTAATTTCCTTCACAGTACTTCCTCTTCATCCTAATGTATCTACATACAGTATTTTTTCAAAACGGTGCTCATAAACAGAGAACAATGGTTTCTTTTTCTTCTTTTTTATGATTCTTTTTTTTTTTGTTAATATTATCACTTCACATTTTACATAAGCATTTGAGTCTTTAAACATGAAGCATAACATTTAAATTTTAAGTTTAGTAAGTTTAGTTTAACAGTTCTGACACACTCATCACATCACTTTCTCAATAAATGGTTATTCCTGATGTCACAGAGAGGTCCGATCGATTATATTACACATTCCTAGTTCTAATCATTGATGTATATAGTTACATTAAGAGCAATCTGTAAATGTTATACGTACATACAGTATATTGTACATAAAAAGGTTAGGATTTACCAGAGATTTTACTAAGTCTTTCAGTCCCCTCTGAAGAGTCCGTCTGCATTCAGTTCAACTCAATCTTCATTTAGACAACAATGATTTTATTTATATAGCACTTATCTAAACAAGGTTACAAAGTGCTTCACATGAAATACAGGTTAAAATAAGCTTCAAAGAATACATGAGAGCAAAACAAAAATTTAAAATATTGGCAGGTTAAAAGTGCTTCATAGAATATATTAAAATAAATCAAAATAAAGGACATTGGCTAGTAAAGTGCGACACGGAATACATAAGAATAAAACAAATTTAAGAACACAGGCCACCATAGTTATAGATAAGAACAAATGAAAAGTAAAACACACACTAGTGTAGAATTTACCGATCAGCCATCAAAAAGGATTTCCTAAATTAAAAAATGATTTAAGCAATTACTTAAAAACAGGGAGTGTGTTTGCCAGCCTAATCTCCAGAGAATTCCAGCGCCATGGAGCCCTGATGGCAAAAGCCAGGTCACCCTTGGTTACCAGCCTTGACCTAGATACGTCTAACAAGGGTAGGTTGGGTGGATCTTAGGTTGTGACTTGGAGCACAGGGAATCAATAATTCAGTAATGTAACTGATAAAGAAAAAACACAGAATTGTCGTCACATCGAGAAACATGAGTTTTGCTGGCTGCTGCTCAGGGGCAGAGTGCGTAGAGCAACAATGACACAGAAACAGACAAAAGAAGAGAAGCTTTGATTTCTGAGCCTCCACTGTCTGTGGTGGGGATTGTCACTGTTGGGTTGGTTTGGGAGGCTGTTGTAGATGGGGTGTAATGGGTGGTCGTGTCACCGATAGTCGTGCTTGGCGCAGCAGTTGTGGCGGTGGCTGGGGCAGCAGTTACGGTGACTGGCGCAGCAGTTGTGGTGGTTGGGGCAGAAGTTGTGGTGGTTGGGGCAGCAGTTGTGGTGGTTGGGGCAGAAGTTGTGGTGGTTGGGGCAGAAGTTGTGGTGGTTGGGGCAGCAGTTGTGGTGGTTGGGGCAGCAGTTGTGGTGTTGGTTGGCGCAGCAGTTGTGGTGGTTGGCGCAGCAGTTGTAGTGTTGGTTGGCACGGCGGTTGTAGTGGTTGTTGCGGCAGCAGTTGTAGTATTAGCAGGTCTGGTTGTAGTCGTATTATCTTGAGCCTGATTGAGAATAGGGTGGATGGTCATTTAAATCAGTATTAGAAACAAAAACTATGATGTATACGCAAATACTTCTATACCCATAGTTACCATCCAGTCATAAACATGATTTACCCAAGTCTTTGCGTCGGAGACAACTTGTTTGTTTTACTTGCTATACTTGTAAAGTCCTGTAATTTCAGTGAAATTATAATAAGTGAGACAGAGCAATCATGACAATTTTTGGTTTTGATGTCATGTCTCAAAAACCTCTTGAACTATTTCGATACTTTTTTTTACGTGGGCAATTATTATTTGTCTTCATTTAACAGTCATAAAATGTTCTTTATAATGTTAGAGTCACGATGTTGATTGAAACACTTCAAACGTTACATCTGTCCCCATGTGCAGGGGCGATTGTAACAGCACATGTGGGCAATGTAACCCCACTCATAATACCTTCACATAAATACCAAGGACCACGATAAACACCAAAGAGTATAAATAACTTCAAACTATTTAAAACAATAAGCTACATTACAATTAACAATTCAGTGGTACAAGATGTGAGATGTTAGAAATATAATGGCTCCAAACAGGTTTTTAATCTGAGTTTTAATATTACAACAAACCAAAAAAGTATGTAGATTTCTAGTACTACTAACATGATATTATTTAAGGTTAAGACAACTTCTGGTTTGAATTTAAACTTCTAAGTATGAGCAATCGGTTCTTGGTAGGAATTTAATTGCCGTCCTCAGATTGAGAGGCAGAAAACCTAACCACTGGACCATGCCACAAAATATACAAGAGTACATATATGCATTTAAACTGAACAAAAAGCACTTTTCATATATTATTGGGTCAAAAAAATCTTCTATTTTCATGTCGTGACAAAGCTAGACACCAATTCTGATAGTGTCAGAGTCCATCGTATCACAGCGTTAACTTCAATCGCCCCTAACTGTACCTACCATGACAGAAGCTACCTAGCTGGGTAGAAACAACTTAGATGACTTTTGACAAAGATATCAAATGTTAGATAACAGAATGTTCATCAAAACCAGACAGATTTCAATGTTTTGACATTTAAAAGTTAATTGAGTATAAGGAGACAAAAAAAAAAATCCTCAAAATGAGTCAAAAATACCAGAGAGGGGTCATCACAGATCATGTGTATACTGACTTTCATGATTGTGTGAACTGAAATGTTACAGCTGGCCCGAGTCTCCCCCACATTACTGTAAATAAATGGTTTTAAAAAACGCATAAATAAAAATCTACAGCGATAGTAATATTAGAAAAAAATAATAATTATTATTATATTCTTGAAGAACAATTTGAAAAGTTTAAAATTAGTTACCATTCCTAATGCCAGCAGAGCCAGTATGCACAATCCAAGAGTTAATATCTTCATGGTGGAGAGCAGTGATGAGGAGGAGATGCACCAGAAATGTTATTAAAAATATCCTTCAGTGTTGTCAAGTGCGGCAAAAGTTTTCCCACTGTACCCTGCCCTATTTCCTGGGAAACTGAGCGCAAACTTTTTGTTCTTGCCCTTATACAAAAATATCAAGTGTCAGGAGGGGCAGGTGTGACTTTATGAGGTGCAATTTAACTGGCCCAGGATTCAGGAAGTTGCTTCTCCACCTGTCCCCGTCCAGGCTAACACTTTGTTCCTGTTAATCAAAACATTAAAGTTAAAGAATTCATATTGACTCAAAGCAAATACACTGATCAGTTATAAGACATTATGATTTTTTTATATATATATATAGTATAGGAATAACTTTTAGCTAACCCCTCAATGACTGCACGTCTTCCTTAAACCCAAAATTACACTTACTGTGGATTTTAGCACGGTTCACAACTGTAAAATAAAAAACAAAAAAAACAGACAAACAAAAACAACAAAAACATTTTATTTTCATTGTATTTCTCCTTCATATGGGTATGACAGTGATGGAAATAATCTACTTCCTCACTGTATTGTTGACTCCAGGATTATACAAACTTCTCTGTACCATTGGGGTTTTTTTCAGCACTGGTTGGTGCAATTCTTTCCAGTAAGTTGAGGCAGTTTTGTCAATAATAAACGATAAAATGTTTCCTCCTTTCTTGTTCCTCCTAGTTGCTAATTGACAAACTGATAAACAAATAGGTTACTATAATAATTCTATCAACTTGAGCTGCAAGATATATTGTGATGATTTTTTTTCCCCCCCGGAAAAGTCCTTGAGACGCTTAGTTCACGTGCCAGAGGCAATCTCAGAACACTGCTACTCAGAGACTTTACTGCAGTTTATGGCTTTTGGTTTGCACCTGCCTTGATGGAGATTGCTGTTGAAGTCATTTCCAATCATTACACAGCACATGGTTTGTATTTTCAGGTAGTAAAATTATCTCACAGTGTTTGACAACAAACGCAAATGTTTGCTGTGGACAGACAGGAGGGAAACAGTATTATTAACATGGATGTAGGTGTCAAAAGGAAAGTTATGAGATAAGCATATCACCCTGTTTTGGAATCAGCTTTCATTTTCATGTTTTTGCATAGCTATTAATAACATACCATATCAGCCAGCTGGATGCTTCGCCTGGTCTATAGGTGCACGTAAGCGTGAATGACACTCTTGTGACTTAGTGATACCATCGAGCATGAACAAATAAGGTCATGCTACCGTACGATGTGTGGTAATTAAATCCACTATGTAAGCCAATATGGAAAGTAGTCTTACAATATTTGAATAATGACCTGAATGTGTTGTTGTTCTAGTTGCTGTGGTAAAGACAGGCTGTCGTCCAATATTCAGGGGCGTCGGCTCGGTATTCGTGTCAAATCCTCCTTATGAGAGACAACAAAAGCTTGTGTGCAACTTCCCTCTTGAATTAACCCTTTCTATTAACAAAAAACCTTTTAGATGTCACACATGATGCATGGCATACTTCGTAGCTCTGTTTTTTCTTTGGTTTCATGTGCACTGTGAGCATGGAGAAAAACACATTATCGGTGTACAGTAGGGTCAGAAAGTCTTGTCAAAATACTGTTGACAAGACTAATGTTTGAAAAAAATATAAGATTTGGTATGTCCACCCTTTGCTTTAATGACTGCATTCACTCAAGCTCGCATGGACTCCACAAGTTTGCGCAAAACCTGATGACGCGTGTTATCCCAGCATGATTTGTGTTTCATAAAGCGTCTTGTGATGTCACAAAATGCTTGGCTTTCTCAGTATTTAAGTGCCCCCATAAGTGTTCAATAGCATTGAGCTCTGTTGGGGAAAGTCCTTAGACCGTATTCACATGGTGGCCATTTTCCTCTGACGTCGCACTCAGGGTGGGAAGCTCAAATGTCACACTACTGTGTTCATTTCACTGCTTACTGACTGATCAGCAACTGAAAAGACAATGGATAGTAAAAAACTCGTTCCACATTTCAAGGTTAAGTGACATATTTGATAACCTTTCATCTAATATCAGGCAACAGCTAACGTTAGCGTTCAACCACATCCCAGGGAACGTTACCGTTTGATAGTATTACACAATACAGAAAGAAAGGCGTAAATTAGATCCAAAATATCAGCACAAACCTTGGACACATGATTTCAGCTGGAAAATGGCCGTTGTCGTGTGAATATGGTCTATGACAGTCGGCACTCCTTGGTCTTCTTTGGTTATCTAGTAGTTCTTGGAAAGCTCCACAAACTCGTGGAGTCCATGCCAGCTAGAGTGCATGCTGTCGTTTAAGAAAAAGGGGGACATGCCAAATACTAATATATTCGGAAATTTCAGAGATTCAACTTTTCACTTAAGTTGCTAAGCTTATATAATCATTTATAATGAAGATGTATTACATTCAAACAAATGCAAAAAGGTATTTTCACTAGTGGTCTCAGACTTTTCGGCCCTACTGTATACTTAAACTAACAAAGGACTGAGTTTCGCTTCAACATATCATTATGAAGTGAATGTTGATTGCACAATCTAATGAATATAGAATAATGAAACCATCTGCTGGTTCCCTATAAACCTCACTATCACTATACAATTTTGTCTGCCACCTGGGCAAGGAAAGGTTAAAGGGCGCTTCATCTGTATTATTTATTTATTTGTACTGTGTCTTTGCAACAGTGGTGCCAACAATATTACCACTTGAAAATGCAAGAGGGAAAAAGTTGTCTGTCGCCACTTTAATGCCATTTTTTAAAAATGCTCTTTTTTTATTTTTGACTGATAGATATTGTAAATGCGTTTATAACACATTGGCAATGTAACATTTTTGGAGATCGTTCACCATGCTTATTAAATGTTTATTGTTTTTTGAACCAATTAAAAGCAGAAAAGAAAATCTAATACAGAAATAATTATACTGATGCACACACAGAGACACACACACACACACACACACACACACGTGGCTTCAAAGGTCAATACAACATTTTTTTTCATTCATTCATATTTATTAATGTAATATATTTGATTGAATAGATATAATCAAACAGGACCATAAATAGGCCTACAGTATGTACAGTGTAAATATGATTGAGGATATTAGAATCAAGTACACATCAGGCAGCAGTAATCTCTTGTAATGAAAACTCATTGTGATATTTCCTTCACATATCAACGCAGAATCTGATTCACATCTGTCAAAGCTTCTAAGTGCATTAATAAACTGGCTCTGTCCCTGTCACTCACTAATCATCATTTCATAATCACAAAAACACAATTTTCTTTCACACAGTCAACTGAAAATGTATTTCCTCTAAAGCAAATGTTCCAAAATAAGCTCAGATTTACAAAGTGTTAGACGGTGTTGTCACTCCGGCTCTGAGCCTCAAGAGGGCGCTCATTGCCAAAGTGCATGGTGAACACATGATGAAAAAAACAGCAGACTGACAGAAGTGAAGATGCGGCTCTGTCCACTCTTTGTAGTCATGGCGCTCTTTGTAGTCATGGTCATGGTCATAGTCATGGTCATCCCTACGGGTCTGGTCCCTGTCATCTTTGTTGTCATGGTGATGGGGGTCTGGGTGCTGATTGGACTGGTTCCTGTGGAGTTGCTGTTGATGTTAGTGGTGTTTTTTTTGGATGTTGCATTGGAGATTTTAGGCTCTGGTAGTGCCCCTGCCATCTGGAGAAGAAGAAGAAGAAGAAGAAGAAGAAGAAGAAGAAATTAAAAAAATACTCCATGAATCCATTTTTTAATTTTGGCATTGATTTAAATTACATTTATATTTAATTCCTAACATGAATATTTAAATCACATTGGTCAGGAAAAATACAAGCACAGGCAGTGTTGTAAAAGTATCAGAAAGTCATACTTAAGTACAATGGTGGAATGTAACTAAGTATATGTACTCAATTTACAATTAAACAATTTTGAGGTACTGTATTTGTATTTGAGTATTTACATTTTCTGCTACTTTACACTCCCGCTCCACTACATTTTGGAGGCAAATATCGTACTTGTACTCCACTACATTTTTTGCTAACTTTAGTTACTAGTTACTTTGAAGATTACAAGTTGCATCTGAGCCAAAGTATTGAAATCAGATTAAAAAAAAACAAAGATTTAAATAATCAGAAAATTCTTATATATATACATACATGTAACTATATGTATAATTTCATTTTACTGTACTTGTACTCTTGATACTTAAGTACATTTAACATTAAAGTACTTTTCATACGGGGGACTTTCACTCATACCAAAGTAATACTTTAACTCGATATCTTTACTTTTACTTGAGTATGACTTTTGGATCCCTCTTATAAGACTGCACACAGTAAAGATATCGTGTTTAAAAATTACTTCACTCAGGGGGATAGTAATTGAGTAAAAGTTAAAGTATCTGATATTGAATGTACTTATGTATTAAAAGTAATTTTTAGACAATAAATGTACTAAGTATATAATAAATTAATAAATCAATTAAAAAATGTACTGCTTTCGCTCTAGTGCAGTGTGCAATCTGCAAAGTAACTAGTAACTAAAGTAATCAAATACATGTAGTGGAGTGAAAAGTACAATATTGCTGAATATATGCCTCATAAATGTAGTGGAGTGAAAGTATTAAATGGCAGAAAATTGAAAAACTCAAGGTACTCAAGTACCTCAAAATTATACTCAAGTATAGAACTTGAGTAAATGTACTCAGTTACATTTCATCATTGATACGATTTATGGCAAACAGGAGTGGATTTAATCATTTATTCATGATATTAGAGCTTTTCGTGTGAGAAATCAGAAATCATTTTTGTAGTTAAAATAAGAAGAAACAATAAAATCTGAAGAACTTTCTCCTTTTGGATTTAGATTTTTTCTTTCTTTCTTGTTCTTCGTCGTATCTCTCTACTTTACAACCAGTGACGAAGATCTTTTACCTGTGCACAGACAAATCCCAGCAGAGACAGCGAAAACAGCCCGAGGACAATGAACTTCATGTTGGATGAGAGGTGATTTCCTCTTGAAGACAATCAGAAGGCAGCAAGTATCTTATTTAAACCTCGCTGTTTTTTTTTTAAAATCAACTTTTCAATTGTATTTCTTTCTTTTTAATGTTGAGCGCGGTCGTACACTTGCGTATCCTTGCCGAGAGTCTTAGCTTTGTAAACTGTGTCTTTCTTGAGTCTGGCCTATTATAAGGCAATCAGATTTTTCACCTGATACCTGTTTCCATTCAGGAAGCCTGGCCTCAGTCTCCACCCCAGCGATGGACCACAAATGCAAAACCCTCACACTGAGCCAAATGACATCAATCCAGATATGGATGTAAGAGATATCTTGTATCTTTGCTGTCTTTGTTCGGCAAAGTTCCTCCAACCACTGTATTTTTGTCATGTCATGTCTGTGATTGTCTGCAGAATTTAGGAAGACAGTCACAGATAAATAATTTATTACACAGCTTCTTTCTTGTAAAGAAATGCTACATGACGATGGCCTCTCAGTGAACCAGATTTTCCTAAAAATTTCCCTAAATTTCTCAGACATTTGACTGCAGTTTAACATAAATTCTCTATTTAGTCGGAAATTATATTTTTTTCCAAAAGATGTACCCTTCTTTAGGTCAGCTCCAGTAATAACTTTCATCACAACCTACATACTTACATTACTCGACTCATAGTTTAAGATACAAATACACACATACACAGAAATACATACAACATGATATCACTTCATGAGAGCCTGTCATTGTAGTCAGGAAACAAAAGACAAAGCAACACATTGAAGGTGGTTCATGACAAACAGCCTGGTTTCAAAGAGGCAGTAAGTGAGAATTTATTTTTTCAAATGTTCAAATATGAACTAAAATGATCAACAGAATACGAAGAAATAGCATTTTTTCCTTTACAATGTCTATGTATTGTGTTGCAGAGACAACTACTCATAACTACAGCTACAGTTAGCAGCAGTAGGCGGTCACTCTGGTGACTTGAATCTGTACCCACCACTTTTAGTACAACTAAGGTTTAGGTTTAGGTAACTAAGGCTTATCAGCTGCACACAAAATTTGACCTTGGTCGATGAAACCCTTAAATTGTATTTTTAAAAACACTTTCATATGTATTTTGACAATATATTTTAAATCCAATGGCAATTATGTTGTCAATTAACATTTCACTTTCAAAAGAATACAGAGAAATGTCACATCCTGTGTTTACGTTTGCTTTTTGTGATTCAAATGTGGTAGTTTTGACATCTGAACAACGGGATTATACATTATTTAGTAAGACTGTGTGCAACAGTCTTGGTAAAAAGTGAAAAAAAGCTCACAGCAAACAAAGCACTTCATAGCACTGATATGAGTCACAGTAAGAGGGTAAATAGAAGAGATTAAATGACAGGCTCTGTCAAAAATCTAACATTTCTATTGAGGAAAGGTGAATCTGTGATTTGCTTTTGCCTTTTCACTTTAGTCCCATACGCCGTAGATCAGAACAGAGATCACAGGCACCAGGAGTAGACTGCAGGACCCGATTAAAGAGGCAGACCCATCTTTTGGCGTCGTAGCTGAAGTTTTGGGACTGCTGGGCCCGGTGGCCCCAAATGTAGAAGGGTGGGGGGTGCTTCTAGAGCTCGTAGTTGCTTGAGTGGTCGTTGTGCGCTGTGATGTAGTGGTGGCGGAGGTGGTTGAGACTGGAGTTGTAGTTCTGGTTACAGTAGTACCGTTGGTGATGGGGCCGGGCAGCGCTGTGGCTCCTGTTCCGGTGCTGTTGCTGCTCCCTGTTGAATTTGTTCCCTGTAAAAGAGAACAGTTTGCATTGTAGAAGAGAAGAGATAAGTCCAGAGTTACTTTCTGTTTTAGAACGAAAATCGGTGGCAAACACATCATCTCTGTCAGTTCACTATAATAAAACAAGATACACATCCTCATGTTCTTCTTGTGCTGTTTAGCCAGGTGGTTTGGGTTTTATTTGTTCAGGTTTCAAGAGATGCGTGTTGATCATTCCCACCGCAATTTCAGTACAACGGAGGCGAGGTATTTTATTTTTGTGGTTCCAGCAGCAATAAAAACCAGCACCAGGAAAGGAAAGAAAAAGACTGAGAAAACAAGATCAATAGCAACCCCATGCCTTCGCATTTCATTTGTAACTGGAGTTTGTGATATTTGTGGAAGTTACAAAAGATGCTGGAGCATGCATCATTTTTATGTCCACCAAGTACTTCTGCAGCATCTTCAGCTGTTGCTGATTATTGTGTGCACACAGAATTTAGATTTTGGTCTCTGAACAGGAACAATGACACCAAATCTAACAACCTCACTGTTACGGCAAGAGCTCAAATGTTGTTTTTACACCACTGTTCATAAACAAGTTAAACAAAGGAATCAAAGTGTGCTAAAAAGCTGGTTGTTGTTGGTTGGACAAAGCTGATTTACCGTCTTCCCTGTGTTGTTGCGACCTGGTCGCTGCCACGCCCTGACTCCAGCTGTGAGACGCACAGACCTGAGACCGATATCCAGCCTCACATTTCGCTTTTGGCTTGGAAGAAAATATATTTCCCACGAGGTCACATGTGAAATACACACTGCTGCTGATTCTTCTTATGTATTTTGTGTGCCATGAGCCCACAAATTAAATTCCTCCACTACATTGGGGTCGCAGAAATCCCCAATACAGACCTGGCAAACAAAGAGGTAACTGTAGAAAAACCTTTAACTTAAGTGAATCAAACGTTTAAGACACAAAAACCTGTAGCTGTGTGTCTGCAGCACTTATCACTGTGCTGAATCCTCTTCCCACCCTCCTTCACTCAACACTGATTTAAAGTTATGATTTCCTGCCGTAGATAAAGCTTCAGTACACTGTGGCTCAGTGTCGGAGACAAATCATAGCCACACGACGCAAAGGTCAAGCACCTGCTGTTCCAACTGAGTACATGAAGCGCGGAGACATTAATCCTGCTTTGCATATGGCTGTGGTTAGTAGAGGCCTGGAGTGTGTGTCTGCCCTCCACTAATTGTTCCCTAACTGCACACGGCATATCTACACCTGCCTTCATCTTCCCTGTCGTCCAAACCTACGTTCTATTTTTCCTGATAGGTCATATCTACTTGATCTGGAAATCTGAGTGCTCCGGTGACTCACCTCAGCGAAAGAAAAAAAGACAAAGTAAAGTAGGTCCAATATATTCAGTTTCACAGAATTATAGCAGTGGAGGACTTAATAAGGACTTAATAAATCTCCTGCTCATGATTACAATAGAGCAGAGGAAATATGACCTTACAGGGTTGAGTGAAAAACAGTTTTCAGAGGAAATTTGACCAAAGGTTAATTAAATCCGTTGACTAACGCTCCAAATCATAGCAATTTGGCACATTTAAATAGAAATCCTAAGTAACCAATGCTTTTTTCTATGTTTTGGGTTTCATGAAATTTAAAAATATGATTAAAATAAATACCAAAACACTACAAACACAAAATAAACTACTGTGTCCAAGGTCAAGAATGAATTTTCAATTTACAATTTTAAGCCAACATTGATGGAAAGTGCTCAGAAAAAAAGCTCCACAACAGCTGCTAAATGGGCCCTAATGATGACTAATGTTTCCTTGGTCGAGAATAAAATCATTATTTTTGTTCTCATTATTTCATTTTTTTTATTTTACTCTTGATTAAGTGTTTCAGTTTTGCAAAGGGTAAGTGTTGTCTCCAGTGGAAAATAAAGTCCAAACACAAAAAAACACTGCTTGAATAAAAAGCTCTATTTGCCTAGACTTTGAGAGGCATTTAAATGTTTCATTTACCTTAGTGACTCATTTGACTGCAACCATTCTTACAAAAGGCAGTTTGCTTTGCGTTCATGTTCCAGATACGTAAATCAGCTGTCCACTAATCAGAGAGGCTGAACTGCTCGGCCATCACTGACCCATCACAGCCCTCAAACTCAGAGTCCAAAGTGTCCCTTACCTCAGCGCAGCCCACTGACATGACGGTCAAACAGACACAGAGCACGAGCATCCTTGTTTTCTCCATCCCGAGCTTCAGTTTCTTCCTCCCCTCGTTCTTTATGGCTGTCCCCACCTTCACATCCCTCCTTTTATACCTGTCGGCCCTCCATAACACTGATGCTGATAAGAAAAATGAAAAAAAAAATGCACTGACAGTAATCTGGAGCAGCATTACTGCTAAGAGAGAGCAGACAAGTGAATGAATCTGATATGTAAATTTGAATTACAGCATGAGAAAACCTCACACTGTAGTTTGTCAAAAGTATGTCGTACTGAACGTCATTTCTAAAGCTAGGGTCACACCTTGTTTTTACCTGTTCAACCCTGGAGGTTAAAGCACCACGATGAATAAATGTTGAGGAGATCGTCCCACATTATAAAGTAGCACCATATCATATTACCACATTATCTCTGCTTAAATAGATTGTTAAGGATCATGATAACAGGGCTGGGAGTTCCGCGTACACCTTTATTTTTCAGCAGCTTCGGCTGCTGCTGCTGTCACACGTCTGTGTGTGTTTATGGTGTGTTATCTTGGTAAAATGTGCTCCTGGAGACATCTGCTGTATTTTGGGTGTTTTGCAGGTGTTTATTTGTCTGTCTGTCTGTGGACAGATTTTTGTCAGCACAACAGTGGGGCGACCATTAAGGGGGCCGACAGTAGGGGCCTGACCCCTTCACACACTTTATGCCCCGGTCCACAGCAGTTTTGAGTATTTTGCCAGGTGCTTATACGTCTGTCTGTCTGTCCCTTCTTCTGTCTGCCTGTCCGCCTGTCTTTCTTTCTGTCCCTCCATCTGTCTATCCGCCTCTGGCTGTCCATCTGCCTGTCTGTCCGTCCGCCCATCAGTCCGTCCATCTGTCTGTCCGTCTATCTGCCTTTCTGTCTGTCTGTGCATCTTTCCATCTGTGTGTCCACTTGTCCATGCATCCATTTTTATGTCTGTCTATCGATCTGCCCATCCATCCATCCATCCATCCATCTGTCTGTCTGTTCATTTGTGGTCCATCTATCTGTCTGTCCATCCATCCGTTTGTCTGTCTGTCTGTCTTTCTGTCAATCCGTCCTTCTGTCTGTCCATCTGTCCGTCCGTCCACCTGGCTTTCTGTCAGTACGTGTCTGTCGTTCTGTCAATCCGTCCATCTATCTGTCTGTCCATCTATCTGTCTGTCCATCCGTTTGTCTGTCTGTCTGTCTGTGTTTCTGTCAATCCGTCCTTCTGTCTGTCCATCTGTCCGTGCATCCGTCCGTCTGTCCGTCCTTCCATCTGGCTTTCTGTCTGTACGTGTCTGTCTGTCCATCACCAATTTCTTAAAAAAAAAAGTTGACAAAGCTCAAATTTCAAAGGCGGCAACTGAGTTGAACAGTGAGTACCAGATTATTGATAATGAGAATTCACAGTGTAATAGATAGATTGATAACTTAATTAATCCCCGAAGGGAAATTAGGTAGCAGCAGGTACATTCAAATACAAGTACAATCTGTAATCTGTGGAGTCTTAGAAGGAAACACTGAGCAACCTCTGAAAGTTTGTTTTCCTCCGCTCTACAACTAGTGAGCACACAGAGCTGTGCCACTTTGTAATCAATTACAGTTAAAAGATTATAATTGAACAGGATACAATGACCCGGGGTCAAAGGAAAAACTACTTCTATCTTCTGGCAATTTGTAATCATTATTTTTTTGCCGTGCAGTTTGATGGAAACAGAAACTAACGTGCTTCTTCATATTTCACTTTTCACTTTCAACCAGGCCCAGATAAACTCCAGTGCAGAAAATGGAAATTGATGTGATACGATAAGGCAACTCACCTACAGATGTACGTAACCACAGAAACTCACCGCCGCAGGGTTACTCTGATAACACAAGAATTCTGTTTTGCTCACTTTGACATTTTTCCGTCCCACTGGACTTTATTTGGATGAAAATTTTGGGGAAAAGGCACGTTTGATTTCACCTTGTCTGTTGACCAACGGCTGCCAGGAGCCGTTGGAACAACTGAAGCAATCAGAAAGGAATGTTTCTCCCTCTGCTGTGTTTGATTTTTGATATCCAGTGTGCACAAAAACTAAAAACTGGCATCTTATCACCTCCAAAGGAACAAAGCAAGGATGTGACAGCCTCATTGCACTTATGCATGAAATAACAATAACACTTTGGTACGGGCCTTTGTTTCAACCATCCCTCAATATTAGCATTACATGAAATAACCAATCCTGGAAATAACATACCTTTGGTGAGTAAAATGTATCTTCCCATAAAAATGTAACAAAAGGAAAAGTACATAGACAATCCCTCTCATTTTGATTTTATAAGGTTAAAGATGTCAGAGGGAAGGGTGGGGAAGAAAGGCTTCAAGTGATAAGTTCTCACGTTAAGCAAGCACTTTAGTCCACCCTGCTGGACCCCACAAATTCACTGCTTAACATGTGTACATATGCAGGTGATTGAAGGAAAGGTGCGGACTCAGAAATACTGGGACCATTTTAATAATGACAGTCCAAAAGTAACCCAATGCAAACCATAACACACTTTCCTCCCCGCATCACCACACAACCTAAAAACCAGAGAGGGAAAACTGGTTGTGCTGGTAGCTGTGTGAGCACAGCCAAGCCTTTGTCATGCTTTATCAGCCATGTGATCGCCGTGCTGCATGTTTCCTGGTATCAGACATTTTACTGTCCCTTCAGATAAGCCAATGCCCCATCATCAGTGATACCGGAAACTACTGCAACTGCTGCATATTTAATCTGCTGCCCTATATATTTTTTTTCTTACATATGTTTCGCAGGATCGTCTCAGAATCTAGTACAAGAATTTGACATGACACTGTTGTCTTCCTTGCCTTGCCCTGATATCTTCTATGTTATTGGCCCCTTTTGTGTGACATCTTTATCTGATGAGTTAATGATTGCGTAAAGTAGGGTTTCATTGCTTCTCCATGACGGTGAGAGAATGCAATAAGTAGAGGGAAGGGTCTTGTAAATATTTCATTTGATGCTCAGAAAGACAATAAAGTTTCTGTAAACTCAAAAGTACATTTCTACAAAAGTAAATAATGGATGATGCATGAACAGTTTCAAAACCATAAACTGAAGAAGGATCCTTCTTACGAGACGAGATGTCGAATTCCTCATGATCGTGCTGCTCCTCAAGGTGAAAAGAGAAAACTGAACACAGATGACGTGACTGATTTTCATTCTTACAAGAGTAAACAAGCCATGTTGACCTTTGTTTACCATCTTAGTTTAGCATGTCTTAGTTTAACATTTGCTAATTTGCGATACACAAAGTACAGGTGAGTTTGATGGGAATGTCATTAGTTTTGCAGATATTTGGTCATAAACTAAAGACTTGATGATGGTAACAAATGACGGAAGCAGATAAAAGCTGTACAAGCTGTTGTTTTTTTAAAGGACAGTTTCACCCAAAAATGTTGTCATTATCTTCTCACCCCCATGCTGACGGAAAGCCGGGTGAAGTTTTGCAGTCCACAAAACATTTGTGGAGCTTCACAGCAAAACAGTGTTGCAGTATTCTCCTTTTTGTGCCATTTTATACTTTGTTTTTAGTTGTTTTTTACATTTTAAAACAAGTCCCCATCGACTTCATCTGTTTACGAAAATGCTCTTTTTCTGTGAAGCTCCAGAAATGTTTTATGAACCGCAAAACTTCACACATCTTCCACCGGCAAGGGGGTGAGTAGATAATGACTGAGTTGTCATTTTTGGGTGAACTTTTCCTTTAAGCCTTTAGAGGAGTTTAAAAAACATTAACATTAAAATAACGTCTCCTGTGATGTTATTTCAAGCAAGTAATAACTGCAAAGGATGCAATCAGGACAGTAATACCCTGTTGGTACCTCTAATTTATCTGTAAGAGCTTTCAAAAGAGTTATTAAATTAAATACACACAATAAAAAAATATATGTGTAGTGGAGAGTTATAAATAATAGAATAATATTGTCAGGTCAAAATATGTTCAAATGTGTCTAAAACGCTTCATTCTTTGACCATCCCTGCTGTTCAGCGCCATCAGTGACTTCCAGTGACCTCTGTCTTTAACGCCTGCCTGCAAACCAAATCTCCATTCAGGATACTAACCAAGTTCAAGCTGAAGATCTACAGTGAATAAACAATTATGAAAATAGTGAAGTACAAAAACAAAGCAAGGGGAGCAGAAGAAAAACATCCCAGCAGAGTCAAATCAAGGTGCAGCCGAGCAGGGGAGAGTAAAACAGCCTCACAGTCGATTTAGAAGTTGTTATTCTGATTCTTTGTTCTGTTCTTGCTGGTTTCTTTGCACTCAATTCAATCAATTCTGGCCTTGAAAATAGAAGCAAACAGTTTTTCAATTTTTTTTTTTCTTGCACACAGAAATTTTCCCTGACACGGAGAAATAATGTGTACAGAAATTCAACCTTTAGCTTATCAAGTACTGACTCATGTTTCTCACGTTACCTAAGGGCAACAGGAAGGGCATTTGAGGCTATAAACCACATCACAAGAAAAACAAAATCTACTTCCTTAAAACTTTTTGCCAGTCACAACGGCAGAAACCTTTCATCTTAAGTAAACACTGATCAGTCAAAGGTTTAACTGCTATAGAAAACACTCAACGATAAATCACAGGCAATGAATGATTTGGCATTAATGAACGTCATTTGGCTGGCCGGGCTTCAAGGAAATAAAATAACACTCTAATGACCTCCACTCAACTCCATTATTAGTGCTTTATTTATATGATCTCTTCACTTTACTCTATAAAACAGTGGTTTAGTTTTAAATAAATACATCTTGGTAGGTCGGGATATAGATTCGTTGCAGCGGTCAGTGCTAAAAGAGTTGGTGGGTTGATGCGTAACTGAGTGACTCTTTTAAAAATGTATGCAGGATATAATATTGTAGAGCACTGTAAAAGTAGCCACACTTAATGTTGCTTATTTCACATTTCATCTATATTATAGCCAAGTAATAATATTCTAAATATATATTAAATGTTAGTCTGTTTCTTGCAGGTATTTTGCATGCTATTATATCTATAAAAATCTCACGAGCAGTAATGGAAAAGTACATAAAGGGCGTACTTGGGTGAGGTTAAAGACATTGTGTTGAAATTTTGGTAAAAGTGAGTCACCCATTCGAATTCTACTTGAGTAAATTCCTTTAGTATCTGATATAAATGTACTTAAGTATCAAAAGTCCAAGTATAAGTAAATTATACATACATATATGTATACTATATGTATGTTTAAACTGTGCTACCTTGGTTTGGCGCTGCGCACACTCTGCAAAGTAACTACTTGCTCGAGTTATCAAATACATGTAGTGGAATAAAAACTGTGGTAGTGCTACTTTTGCTCATGTAAATCAATTAAAATCATTTTTATTTATATAGCTCAGAAAACTATGTATAGGATCTGAGAACACCTCTGCATACATCCATGACTGCTGTGCTGTAGTGAGGTTGGCCCACTGTCTCCATTTTGGCTCCATCTAGTGGTGGGACATGGCTCCTTCTCTACCCGGAAGTGACGCAATGAAAACAAAAAACGTGCAGCGCTTGCTGAAAGAAATCAGCGGGACGGTCTCATTATGTCGTATTTAAAATAATAAATCAAACAGACGTTATTTTGGGCAGCTACTGCAGCGAGCCGGAGATATTTGGACAGCATTTTCTCACAGGAAGTTGATTTAGGTAAGCTGTTTTCAGCACTCGCCGCCGGCTAGCTAGCAGGCTAATAGCTAACTAGCTTGCCTCTCTATGAGCCTTTCCATTGAAAATTGCTAAGGCTAGCCTGTTTAGCCACAAAGATTAGCTCTGGTCAGTCACCAGAAACTGTGTTTAATAGTTTAGTGCGTACGAGAATAGAAGTTGTGGGTTTTGCTAACAGTTGAAGTTTACGCATAGTAGATAAAGTAACGTTACATCTTCAGGAAATTAGTATTACTGTCATTTTGAAGCTCTTTCAGTTATTCCAGTGAATGAAGTTCAGACTACTCAAACAACAACATGGTTGGGCTCTTTGTCAAGCTATCACCTTTATGTTCCTATTAAATGTTCCCCAATAGATTGATTTAATGATGGCAGCCTCGTTACCCCAGAAGCCAGGGATGGCAGGGATGCCCCCTCAGCAGCAGCAGCCCCACCTGCCCCCCAGTGGTGCCTCAGCCCCAGGGCAGCAGCCCATGCCCCCGCAGGGAGCCCTGAGGGAGATCTCCCCGGTGTTCCTCTGTCGGATCGGACAGGAGACTGTTCAGGACATTGTCACACGCACCATGGAGATCTTCCAGATCACAAGAGCTACGCAGGTACTGGACATAAGACTTTAAGATAGCTAACACAACAGGGAGCACACCCTGTTTCTGTATGAGATGCTATTATTCTGTGAATACCTTTGTAGGATCCACTGTTATAGTGATTGACCAAGGGACTTTAGACCATAACTTTTGGTCTGGTACAGTTTCTTAGGAAATGTAGATGATTCTGAGCACCTCCGTTGTGTCTCAAAACAAAACTTTTTTATTATTTTGTCTAGGAGTTTTTAGAAAACAAAGACAGTTGCAGACTGTAGAGCCTCCAGTGTTGTTACGCAGTTGCTTATTTTATCTGAACAAAACAAAAATACAGGAATCATTATTTAAATGTTCAGTAGTGGCAAATGCTCACGTTGGAGAAACTGGAGCCTACAAATGTTTGGCTATGACTAGATTGTTACAGTTGTTTTAGATAAGTTTTTTTGTGACACAATTTGTCCACCTCTATTTACATAGATGTGTGGGACAGATTATTATAATTCAGTATTGCTGTCATAGTTCACAGTTTAGGTTTTACTTTACAAAATGTCTCTTTTTGTTTTGTTTTTGTCGTATTGTAAAATACGATCTCCCTATCAGGTTTGTGTGGATGTCAACTGAATGGCTGCTGGTGCAGGGTTTCTCTGTCGTCTGTCAGTCTGGATTTGTCCCATCCTCCTCTCTGGCGTATCTGCTTGGCATTCTTGTCAGCATCTGTGTCACTCACCTCTCCATCTCCAGCTGATCTGTGTCTCTAATTGTGTCTCCCTGTGTGTCTCTGTGTATAACTCGCCTCTTCCTGCTTGTCGTTGCGCATTAAATGGAGTCTGTTTTTTTTCCTGCATGCTAAACTCTCAGCATCAGGACCAGGGACACGTCATGCATTTAAACCCAAGAGTGACACATCAGAATCTAAATGTTCTTATATCTAAAAATACACACAGAGAAACATTCTGCACTGTGTCTTACAGTATCAACCTCTGACTTAACAGGAAATGGAAAGAAAACGTAAGAAAATGAGTCAAGTTTAAGCTGTTTTCTGCCCCAGACTAATCTTGATATCTGCACATTACACTGCCATCTGAACCAAAATGTTAACAACACTTGATGAGACACAAACTGATGAGAGACGCTGTGTGTCTTTTGATTTAGCTTCCTAACGGTGTGACCCAGAGCCAGGCGATGTACCAGGACCGCTTCGGGAAGCTCCAGGAACACCTGCGGCAGCTCGCCCTGCTGTTCAGAAAGCTCCGTCTCCTGTACGAACGCTGTGTCGAGATGACCTCCGACCTGCAGGAGGGGCCAGCAGAGGTCAGGAAGGAGCCGGAAATTTCTGTTTAGATATTAGATATCATGTGTCAAATATTCAGCCTTTTCAGGAAATGATGATAATGATAATTACTAACCTGGGAACCAGACAAATCTGCCAAGCTCATGAAAGACACACATCCCACATCTTTTACTGCTCTGACTGGTTGTAGGTCTATCCAGTTGTGTGCGTCCTGTCTGCAGGTCTGTCTGTTGTATTTTACTGTTAGGCTGTAGTTTGAGAAAGTTTTTTGTGACCAGGCCAAAGTTATTGTTCCTGCTTAAAAACGTGACCAAGAGCCACCCCAACATGCACGTGCCATTAAGTGTGTCGTCACAGATTTCTGATTGGTTCTAGGTCTTTTGTCATTGTTCTGATTGGTTTCGAGGCTAATCCAATTGCATCCAGAGGCATTTCATTGTGCACCGGTTGGAAATCGAAAATGAATTGATTGGGGCGATGCCAGGCTAGTTTGAAACACCTATAATACAACACTAACAAGAAGTTTTACTCTTTCTGTATTTGCAAAACTGGAGTGCATACTTCTCTTACACTCAGTCTTCTTTCAGTGTTAAACACAAACGCATTTAAAGACAGGACTGGGAAAAAACAAACAAATCTTTTTTGTATGTATTTTGCATCCTCAGCTTCTGCCATATGTTGGGGAGGAGCTGGTGTCTGTCAGAGTGGAGCCCTGCAGTCCTGCTGTCAACCAGGAGAGAAAAGAGGTTCTAGAGGTATGTTCCTGTTTTCTTTTTGTCACAATTAATAATTCACATTTAGTTCTTTTCTGCATTAGAGCAGTGAGTGAAGATAGCTGCTTCTCCCTTTGCTGCTGTCAGATTATAATGCAGTTAGTAGTTTTCCTGTAGTAAGCCATGCAGTGATGCATAAGATATATGACGAAAAGTAATTACAAATTGGTGGAATATGCCTCATTTTGGCAGATATTTAAGCAACACTGTTGCTTCAATAAAGCCTACTTAGGCAACACAATATTACTACCAAGCTATTCAGGCTACTATTTATTTCTATTGTTTATTGTTATTTCTATTTATTGCTTTTAAAAATTAAAGTAGGCTTCCCATCAGGCTTTGAAAGAACACAAAGCAAGACTAAATATTTAGCTTTAAGTAAGCAAGCCCCCTGCAAATGCCTCTAGGTGGCAGTGATGACACAGATCAAGGGTATGGATGACATGCAGAAACATAAAAAGCATCATGTGCAGCTTAAGTAAATGTTAAGAGACAGGGTGTTGTTTTATAAACATTAAAGCCAATATTCCAGCTAGATGAAGATTTTGGTAGGTTTTATAAGGTGCCACCAGGCAGCTGGTGGCAAAATTGTGGAAGATGCTGGCTTGAGGTTGTAAGCCTGTTTGATTACTCAACAATATAGCAGTAGCAAACCAGTTAAAAATAATCTTTTTTACTCTCAAAATCCTCCAGCAGCTATAATCCTAATAAGCCTCAATTATTGATTCATGTCTACACAGAGTAAACTAGGTTCTGTCCTGGTTTGTTAAGATTGTAAGGATGGTAAATGCTAAAGCTGTGGTGCTTTCAAGATGTTTTACTAATGGATGTCTTGTGGTTAACCTGCAGAAGGTCCGTCAGAAGAACCAGGAGATGAAGGTTCTGATGGATCAGATGAGGAACCTGCTGTGGGATGTCAACGCCATGCTGACGCTCAGGAAATGATAGTTCCACTAGATCCTATCAGAGAGAGCATTCCTGCATGATGGCCAAGACCAGGTGAAATAAGGGAATTTCTGTTGGATTTTGAACATGGGACCTTCCACTTCCACACCACCTTTTCGCTGGCACTTCTTCACTGAAACTCACAATTCACTCGTGGTTCACCTACGAACTTCTGCTGTTTACTATGTATTATATCGAAGTTGTTGAGGGGGGAAACAAAATGAGAAAGGATGAAAGAAGCTTGTGTCAGCCTGATACACTCCAGCTCCAGGAATCATTTTCTATTCGTACGAGGCAGCTGACAACCCAATTTTTGTTTTCCAAGAGAAAGCTGTTATTTTGTCACTATGTGTTTATTCAAATAAGTTACAGACTCCTGTTTTCATACTATTTAGATAATGAGTAGAAAACCTGTAATGCCTCAGGTGAAAACACAAGTTCTCTTAAAACACTGTATTCATGGTGTTTTGCCCCTGGGTGCTGACTTGACACCAAACAGACTTGAATTCATTGCAGGTAATTGCAGAAAGCACAGAAGCTGATCTTGTGACTGTGTTTACAATAGGAACAATTGCCCTTATTAAGCTCTGTCAGTTGTAAAAACACTATGGGTTCAGCATTCAAATTAGCCCCTTGGCAGCTATGTATCTCAGGTGCTTTGTACAAAAGTGTGTGTGTGTGTGCGCGCGCATGTGCTTAATGAGATTAGCTTCCTGAGTGCTAGACAGCGCACCTGTTTACCCCGAGGGTGCTGAGACGTGCTTGCCTGTGAATTTATTTTTGTAAACTGTTGGACGAAAGATAAACCCACTGGGTCATTTCTGTTTTGTATAAAATAAACTTTTTTAAATAAAACATTCTGAGCATATATTTTAAAGTCCTGCTTCTGAATTCAGGATTTGCTGGCTCAGACTGCGGTATGAGCTCCATTGTTTCAGTTCCAACCCTTAAGGGCCAACGTGGGACTGCATGATCTCCTTCACAATGGAGATGATGTATAAATACATCGAGGCGTATCCACCAACACAAAATGATGCATATTCTGACCCTGACCCGTGTATTTATCCTTCCTTTACATACCAACGGCTCATCAGTGTAGTGCTCCCACACTACAACACGGCATCAAAGACAATCCCAGAGTTACAAAAACACAGGGGACGTGTGAGTGAGCTTTGCTTTTGATTGGTGTAATTGTATCTGGAATCATTTCACAGCTAATTCAATCTGCCCAAAAGGGTTTTTCCATTTAAGTCCGTGCTCAAAAAATAAAATCCCAGGATTTCTTCTGTGTAAGCAAGGACATGCTACTCACCACAAGTTATCAGTGTACCCATTGGATAGGAAAATGTGCTTGCCTCAGTGTATATGAGCTGCATATGTTTACACAATATGAAGTGGGCTCCTGGTAATTTTCTATGAATTGTGAAAATAGAAAATAGTAGTATGCTTAGTCGGGAGTAAAATTGAAATGATTAGTAAATCAGCGGAAAATTAGATTTGCGAACATTTTGATAACTGATATGTTGTCTAAGTCAGTATTTCCCACTTTCCAGCACCTCGTGGGGGATCCCAAAGTGTTCCTTGGCCGGATGAGATTTGTAATCCCTCTAGCAAGTTCTGGGTCTGCCTTGGGGTCTCTTGCCAGTTGGTCATGCCTAGAAAACCCACAAGGAATAATGGCACTTGGGCAGTCCGCTCCTGTTTGCCAGATCTGAAGGCCATAGCATGAACACATGTCAGCCAAGAGCAAACCGAATAAACCAGAACTCACCCAAATCTGGGCCACAGTTCATTCTATTCTGGTGGGCTAGATCTGGCCCAGACCCAAGTGCCATCATTCCACACGGTATGTTGACCCAATTTGGGTGTCTGGTACAATTTGCTACCTGGGAAAAGGAGGCGCCCAGAGTTCCACGTCACTAGGAACAGTCTGCGATGGCAGCGGTCAGGGCGCCCAGGTCCCCGCCTTCGTCTGCCACCTGGCACACATTGCACCTGACACCATTGCCTGTCCTTGCTGGTGGTAGTGGGCCCACAGTGTGGCAGCTCCATGTTGTTTTGTTGGTGTGGGCCGGGCCAAGCCCCATGGAATAAGACTTGGCTAGCCACATATTAGATGGCCCGCTCCCCTCCCGGTCCGACTCCAGAAGGGGGCCCCAGTTGGTTGGCCTAAAGCAATATGAAAAAGTCACCTTGGTGATGGGCATAGGTGCAGAACTAGTTCCGACTGATGGACCTGTTGAAGGATGTTCAATGCACAGGACATTCATTCATGTATACAGGACCAGTATGAAGTATAGTAAAATGAGTGATAATCTCATTCTTGGCATGCTAAAATTGGCCTCACTGATATGCATCATGAGGCAGTGTGCTTCTTTAATCTCTGATGAAAATATATACATCCTGGACTTCTTTGAAAAGAGGGTATGTGCCAAGTAGGTGGAAGAAATGTAGCACCCTGAGTTTGCATTTATAAATCATTTTATTGGTTTTACAGTTAGAATTTTGATGTGAAATGATCTGTTTCCACGGCAACAGTCCCTGCGCAGTAACGCTGGGACACACATTGACAGCTGGTGGAGTGCATGGCACCGACGCAAGTCCCTTGGGTGCTTCTGGCGTGACATAGCCATTCCCTTCTCATTGTCACGCCAATAGCACCGTCATCTGCAGTGTTCACACGCGTTCCTTTTTTTTGTTGCTGTCCAATATAGATTGTCCTTTCTCAATAAAAGGCCCAATCACAGAGACTCTTTCAACGCCCCTAAATGTCGTCCTCTGTTGTCTCACCAGACTCATGGAGGAAGGAGAATCATGTGAAACCCCTGGAACTTTTATAGGCCTCTTTCTCTTCATATTAATATGTATAAGTCCAGAACAGTCCGCCAGGGTCTGTCTGATGATTGTATTTTGTCCTTTTCACAAATGGACCACACTGCCACTTTGTCCACATCCCAGACAGTCTTGACTGTTCCATCTTGACTGTCTACCATTGATTGGTCCATTTGACTGTCCAAAAGGCCACTAGACCAGACCTCCATGCTTCCCAGCCTTTCTGTCCGTCACTTTCACGCCCTCTCCAGGTCTTTGTACTTCTTGCGCAGGACAGACACTTGATCTTTGAAGAGCACGGGGTCCAGGCGAAACTGAGAGTGGACCAGAGGCATGTAGCCAAACCAGTTGGCGAAGGTGTTGACACACTCCTGCCGCTGGTTGAAGTGCTCCGGGTTGGCCCAGGGGACAGTCTTTGTACCCTAGGAGGTAGAACAAGATACAGTCAGTCACCATCCAGTGCTAGTGACCTGAACACAAATAAAAAAAGACTAATGGCTGCTTACCTGTGGACTGGGCAACTCTTTGTACTGCTTCCTTTGGGCCACTTTGATTGGCGGCAGGTGGGTTACAGCAGAGACCAGGAAGTTCATGAGGATGTCCTCACAGTTGGAGGTGCGATCCACCAGAGTCCGCAGAGACTGGGGTAGGTAGTGGGAGAACAGGTAGTGGTAGTACCTGTAGGTAAGTCAAAGTGTGTTACACAGGAATGTGTTACATGTTATTAGAATATTAAAAAAAAGATGATACCTTGGGACATAAGCATTCAGGTTATTCTTGGTATCAGTGAAAATACAGCCAATATAGGCTAGAGCTAAGGGACATTAAATCATCCATCTTTGCTCACTACATTTTATCCTCTCTTACACTCAGATGTGCAAAAACTACAGGTTAGGAACCAGTGTTGTAGTCATGACCACATAAACCCGAGTGTATCGAGACCCAGACAAGACCAAGACCTTGAGAAGTTGAGACAAAGTCAAGACCAATGCACGTCCCACACTGCATGACACACTTACAACAAAATGTGGAACATGCAAACCATAGGCACTCCTAGAATTGATCTGAAAGATCCACATTCGCATAAGAACACCCACAAAAGACAAACATTTCCCTTCATTCACCCCTTCTATATATATGTATGTATGTGAATGTCTAAGCATACCATAAGAAATGTCCTGATAAAGTAATCAAAAAGCATCGCAGAAAATACTAAAAAAATACAAAGACTAAGGTCCTGAAATCAACTTAAACTTCTACCTAATGCAATCCAATTTTTTGTGCAAGCATGAGGTTTTCTGGGTGACTCTTCTTCTTCTTCCCATAGGGACCACAATTATGTACAGTATGTATCAAACAATTACTCAATACAGTGCTATCACTGCAGTTGTCGTCTTGACTGGTTCCAGAGTCTTTTTTGTCTGAGACTAAAACAAGACCACAAAACAATGCGGTCAATTCCGAGACAAAACCAAGACCATCAAGTAGTGATCTTGAGACCAAGACCGATCTAAGGCACTACAACACTTTAAGGAACGTAAGGTTTCGTATGTAAGGTACGAAATGTGAAATTGTCGGTTATCTTATTGCTATCGGCCATGAGAAGCAGGTAATTATCGGTGTTAGCTGAAAAAAAATCTGTACCGTGCATCCTTAAGTAAAAAAATACAATTTATTCTCTGTGATGTATAAACAGTTGATAAAGAAAGCAATTTTCACTTGACATGAGTATGAGTGATTTTGCTGCAGATGTTCTTCACCCTTTCATTTTTCTGTTTGACAACAAGAGAAAAACAACTGCTAAAAATGTACTATGTGTAAATTTATTTAGCTTTAAAAAGACTAAATGGCGCTGAATTAAAAAATTAATTGACTAAAGGATCATTATTTCACATTTCAGTCATGTACCAGTCATCCACGGGTATCCTTATGTAAAGAAGAGGAGTAATTAAAGAGATGAGAAAAAGGTTATATTTCAAGAAAAAAAAAAAGTGTTATTTTCACATCTTGCACCAAACACATTGCTTCATTATTCCTCTTGCAGGAATATTTTGTCCCATCTGTCAGCAGTGCGCAAAACCTGATGTTCTGTCTCACAATTATTCGTCTCTAATCACAATTCCAGCCTCTTGTACAGTAAATCTCTTTACACAAGCACATCAGAAAAAAAATGTAAAAAATATACAGCATAAACGCAATTTATCTGAGGTGGAGGCCAGGCGACCAGCAACTGTATGGTTAAGAGGTATGGGAACATCTACAGAAGAGTAGATGGTGTGCTGTATGTTGATGATATGTATCTGGGACGAGTTAACCATTTCACCGCCGGTGGGATTTGATATTTATAGTGCACAACAAACTGAATCCCTGTGGTTCAATACATATGCTCTCCATTCTTTCCGTTTTGGAGATTTAAGTGTAGCGCTTTCTATTCAGCTCGTCATTTTACATTCTGTTTGTCAGACTCGGCACCTCTCACTGTCTTCTTTTAAATATGTTTTGTGCTTGGTAAAGAAAAATTAACAACAATTAACTTTATGTCAGTTGTATTTTGTCATATTTAATGGGGATTTTTTTTTTTTTGCAAAGCAGCCCCATTGTGAAAAAGCCATTTGTCACATCAATTTACTAATACAATGTAGAGTAAGTAGTCAGATAATTTGCATGTAAAAGACTCAATTGAGGGTTCTCACAATGAGAAAGGCAGGTTTTAACTGACTGCTCATTGTCATTTTTCTGTTTAAGTGGTGAAACAAGCATTTGAGCTAATGCAGATGGGCCTAGCAAATATCAGTGGGCCGAACCAATGGGGCTGTAAAAGATTCAAATTAGCATGACAAGGAGGTGTTTTCATAGAAACTGCTGACAAAAAATGGCCACTTTGTCTGAAAATGTCACAAGGTTTCGGCAGCTTCTAAAGTACCCTGTATGTGAGGTAGTTACATTCACACTGTGTAAAAGACTCACATGTCTTTGCCATTGCACATATCGAATTCAGGCTTTATCAAATTAATCAAACTGCTTGAAGTAATCCCTGAACTTACACCTACACATATTATCCTTGATACTGCTTAATATGTTTGATTGTCATTTATTGCTTTTCGTGTTCGGATCCATGTCATTGTGCTGGCTGCCGCTGCAATTCATGAACTCGTCCCTTGTTTTTAGCTGTTGATCTCAGTTGCATTACCAGTGTGCACAGTAAATGTACGCCTGTTTTAAGGTTATAATGAAAACATCCGAGGGACTAATCCTTAAAAAATATAAGAGCATATGTAGCTCAAAATGGCCTTTGCTGTTCTTAGCTGAAGCAAGCAATGTGGCTACAGCGATGGCAACATTGGTCAGACGGTCAGTTCACGACTGGGTCGCTGTTGAATACTGTACAGGCATTCATGGGTCTCAGAGGATGAATCCTACAACCCCAAAGGACAAGGGATGAGGTTGGGGTGGTCGGGAAGGTCATACACGGGATTGACACACATGAGACTGGGGATTGTTTCCTGTGTTGAACAAGTTATTTTAACCAAAACCAGGACATATTTCTCTTTTTCACCATTCTTAAATATCCAGTTGTAGCCAGAAGAAATGGCATGTAATATAAATGTAATACAAATCCCCTAAGTGTAGAATTAATCAATATTTTGCTAATGAGGTATATTTAACATGTTGTGGCCCTGGAACATGTCTACAACCATAGCTCCATTCAGCTCAAAGCGTCACTACATGGCAGTAGACATTTTTTATTTGTTTTAAGATAACAATTAAAGCATACTAAGAGGTAAAATATAAAAAAAAAACAAAGAATAAGTAGCTCTGAATGCCATTTTTCCATGTAGATTGCTACTGTCTGTCAGCGTACCTGTGGTAGAAGGCAGCTCCAGTCAGGACGATGGAGTAGTCGTTGGTCCATTTAGAGGTGTAGCCCCAGGCACGCTTCAAGGGATCCCAGAAGTGGCTCCTGGGAGGGTAGCCCACAATCCGCTCAGGGAAGCTCCTCCACACCAAGAAGGCAAAGTTCACCTGCAAGTGCAGAAATGGGGCGCTCAGACATTGCTGCAACTTTTTCAGGAGTATTGATTTCTATATGTGTGCAGTTCAGCTGTATGTTTATTTAACACGTGTTACATACGCACCTCACTGGTCAGCAGGACTGTATCCTCGTCCAGACTCAGCACTGCTTCTGTCTCTATGGCAACATGAGGTAGGAACCGACTGGTGGTCTGAGAGAGAAATACAGTAGTAAAGCTCATTTCTGGTACTGTAGTCGGCTATGTGTTGTCTGGCCCATGCTTGGGAAGATTATGAGAATGAGTAAGAGATGATCGTGTTACAGTAAATCATGTTGAGTAACTGAGATGAATGAATCACTACAGATTTTGCCTCAGGAGTCCAAAAAAAAAAGACAAGACAGTGAGAGAGAGGCGGAGGAGAAATGTGGGTGAGTGACATTTGTGAAAGCGAACGCCACACGGATCGGTGGACATGTCAGATATACATGGATAGCGAGCGAGACAGAAATATATATCAAGGAGAAGGACCAAAGAAATGGAGTAACAGAGATGGAGAGTAAGAGAGAGCGAGATGCATAAAGCGACTGAGCAACTGACAGTTTGTCATGCTGTCAGTCAGACGTTAGAGCTGGCACCAGCGTGAGGTGTGAGTTGCATTGTTCCTCACCTTCCTCCTGCCGTCTGTCACAGTGAGGGGGACGGGCATGGGAGGCCATTTGCTCCGACCGGGAGGCGGCTTCTCGCTGTTCCAGAGAATGATGATCTGGAGAAGCAGGGGAAGGGAATTTTACGTTAAACACGGATAGACTGATAAGAAATGGCTGCCGACATGAATACCAGTAGGGCTAAATACACTTTCCCTATTAAAATATCATGGTAAGCTAATTGCTAAAGCTTCACTTTTGGTGTGGAAGCTTGTACGTGTGTTGACATATTGTTTTAAAAGTTACCATTTGCATTATTATATCATCATCTCACAACGTTTGTCTTGCTTACCTGTGAGCAGTATTTTGACTTTGAGACCACCTGAAGCAGCTTCATGATTGGCTGAGACTGGGAGACCAATGGGGACACAGCGTGGATGACAGCAGTGAACTCTTGACCTGGACTGACCCCTGAACACGGTCACGACAAAAAAAAAAATGATGAGATTGTGTAACCTGTTTGAATATACACGTGGTATTCTGTACAAGAAACATTTAAATGTGTGTCTGTATTAGTCCATCAAGAAACATTAGTGCAATTTAAAGGTGCAATATGAACACATTTTAGTTTAAAACATAAAAAAAATAAGATTATAAACAGTATGTGAAGAAGTAACAGTTCTGACATTATGTCGAAGGCATCTATGTGTTGTGTTTTAGAGGTATCTGCTGAAGTTAGCATGCTAACCAGCTAGCCCCAGCCTGTCCTGTCTCGTAATACACTCCAAGCTCCCAGTCTGGACCGCTAGCTGCACGGCTGACTGAGCTAACTAGCTAACCGCAGCTTCAGTTCTGGCCAATTCTTACATATTGCACCTTTCTAAAATGTGGCTTTGAATAGTCTGGAATAACAACAAGCCTTATTTGTAACATAACATTCAAGCATGATTGCAAAATTAAAACTAATACAGACAAGTACTTCACTAAATATTTGATTATGATTTCCTGGTCGAGTGTTGATTACTCGTGTCTACCTCCGCAGCCCTGACATAATAGTCCCATCACCATCCTGCGCAATCAAGATTTACATGTTGTGCAGACTAATTTGAATGAAGTGTCTGTTTACCTAATCCCAGGTAGTAGAAAGGGAAATGTGCGAGGTGAGTGGAGTACTCCGGCAGGACCAGCAGACCTCCAGGCAGGGAGTTCCACATGTACTTGTTCCTCGATATGTGAGAGAACACGCGGTCCTTTATGATCTGAGGGCAAAGAAAAGATACGACCGGCTGTCAGAGGCAGAGTGAACGGGTTCGCTTGCATTGTGAAGTAGCTGTGTGCTCATCTTGCATAAGCCTGCACCACATTCAGTTGTTTTCCTTTAAGCCGCTGGATGAGTGTCTTGGAGCTTAAATGTAAACTCCACTGCAACTCGAGACCTGACACACTTGCATATTCCAGCAATCCCTCATGATATGCTCCCTGTACTTCCTATTATACACCAACAGGAGGTGTCCACGTAGCAGCAACACCGGCATCCGCTCTGAAGGCCTCTGCCTGACTGACCTCAGGCTGACTGCACAGCTGTGTCCCATGGGGAGAGGTTCCCCTCTGCATGCTGTATGTATATAAGCAGCTTATCACCAACCTCCAGAACCTCTCTTTTATTATCTCTAGCATAAATCCCCAGCACTACGGGGCTGCCAGACTTGCCTTTATAAACATCAGAGTCCAGAGCCTCGGCGCGCACTGTGTGATTTCTTCAGGTTTCAGAGGGGTTAAATCTGTTGTTTCCCCACATTCTTTATGTGCTAAAATTGACACCGGCAGCGTGTGCAAAAAAAAAGGCTCATATATGGAGATTTCTCTTTCATGCATCGTCTCACCCTTGGGCTAACCTTCAAATGACTTTGTCTTAGCTGGAGCAACTACCTTTGAAGTACATTTCTTCTCAGCTTACTCAAAGACAAAAGACGGACAGAGAATGGATGCTAAAACTGCGGAAAAATAAGGTAGAATAATCCAAGCGGCTCTTTGTTTCTTCTGTATAATGCAATAACTCTTTCAAAGATGAAACTTTTTCTCAAGTGTTGGAAAAGAAACACTTCTTACAATTTGATCACAGCGAGGCAGAAACTAGCAGGTTGAGACTGATATGTGCAACATGCTATGTAATTTCTATACATTAGGGGATTTCTCTGAGACTTCAGGGGGGGGGGGATCAGATGTGAACTGCTTTGAAATGTTCCCTGGGCCTCCAACACAACACAGAGCAGAGATAGTAAAAGGAGTAGAAATGTAAAGCATGGGCCAGGATCCAACCCCGTAATCATAATGATAGAAGGGTAGTTTGATTCAAATGTGAAAACCTCTGTTGGACAGGCTTTTCTGAGAGTGGGCTGATGATAGCACACGGGCAGTAAACCACAGAGAGGTAGCAACTAAGGCTGTGTGTTCAACAGAAAACCGGTGTTTACAGCAGTGGCTTCTTTTTGTAGATGTTTTCACTGGATGCTGCTGCACATTCCTGAACAGAATTGCATGGTAGGAGTTATCAAACGTTTCAATTAGTTTTCGAGCCAATTGTGTGCAGCCAAGAGCAACATTATCCGCAAGTGTTTGTGATAGAGAGAAACAGGCATGGAGGTCGGAGCTAAGACTCAATGTGATACAGCCAAACAGAGCAGGATAATTTAAAAACCGCAACATTTTCCAGTTAAATCGATTCATTCCAGTGGAATTTCTTGCAATAAGTTCAGTTTTGGTTAACTTTGACAGGCCTGTGTTTGACCAGCAAACCATCCTAACAGTGCTGACCTTAATGGGGAACCGAGGAATGGAAAAATCTGAAACTGGAGGAAGCTATCACGGTTTATTGAACCTCCATTTAACCCTCCTCAACTGAAGTATACACTGCTGCGCCAAAGAAAAACAGGAGTTAATGGGACATTTATGACTTTTGAATATCCTACCTGACCTTATTGTACCGTTAGCGACAGAGCTTACTAGTTTGCTAACTCTTAGTTTTAAACAATCAGGGTTATTTTTTCCCCTCTACAGTAAAACCTTAATGAGTAAAATCATACAGGCTACAGTCCTGAGGACAACATGCCTGTGTAGGAGTTCAGTGAGCTTGTGTGACTAGCACTAGCATGCTCATGTTAGCACTTAGCTCCAGTAATTCACCAATTAGCCCAATATTACATCAATGATATGTTGGAACGATGAGAAAAACGGTATTACAAGAAGTGTCTGCCATTTTTTAAACTTCACACATTATTCAAAGATGGTTAGCTTTACTGCTAGCCTCAAATTGCACGCACATTTAAACAGCTTAA
Source organism: Pagrus major (assembly GCF_040436345.1). Lineage (NCBI taxonomy): Eukaryota > Metazoa > Chordata > Actinopteri > Spariformes > Sparidae > Pagrus > Pagrus major. The sequence continues at coordinate 13,811,760 of NC_133230.1, forward strand.
TGTAGCATTAATCATTAATCATTTTGCAGGGTTATGTGCTCGGAGTGTGAAAACGAATACAGGCAAACCTGACCAGCTCCTTTTAAATTAGCCTAGCTGTGTAAACTCATTGTCCTGTTAGCAACAAAAATAAGCATGCTAACTGGCAGCTTGTTTTTTTGCTAACTAAAAGCAAATTTAAATGAAATAATGGAGACTAATCCTCCAAAATGCTCGGAGGGAAACACGGCACATGCTATCTAAAGCTCAGGAGGCTATGTTGTGTCTGACTAGCGCTAGCATGTTCCCAGCTAGCTCGCGTTAGAAGTTAGCTCACCAGCCACGGTAGTTTGCAGCTAGCCCCACGAGTAGGTTAGCCACTCACCAAGCTTCTCAAACCGTACTTCAGGAAGAAATGTGGGTTAATTTCATTATACTTTATGTCGAGTGTGTTAAGGCTGGGGCTGACCTCCAGTGTGGTGAGGACTATCTTGTCCACTGAAGAAAAATAGGCCTCCCACAACATCTGGGTCCTCTGTCTGAGGGCCAGCACTCTCTCATTTCCTACCGCTCTCACCGTCGATGGCACCTGAGGACAAAAGATGAGAGCAGTTATGGAACCAGACAGTGAAATTGAAAGAGAAGAAGTTAAAATGAACACAGAAAATAAAGCTTCAGAAGGCTCCACTTGTGTTTTTAAGGCCAAGTCTCTTAAAATAGACTGGGTGAAGAAGAAGAAGGAGGAAATGGCATTTAAGAGATCAAAAACTGAGTAAACTGCATCGAACGGCTGCTTAATTTGGCCCCCCAAAAAACACATCTGACAGAGAGCTGATTTAGGATCTATTGTTCAGACAATTAGACCTTAATTAGTAAGGACTACATTGGGGGTTTCGAGTAAATCACCAAAATTGATTTAATCACTAAGAGAGTTAAGCTCGGCGGCTCAATCAAAGTGGAAGAAAGCCATGTTTAACTGAGAAAAGTGTGAGCAGTTGACTCCTTTAAACCCTTTTCTCTTTACACAGCACTCCCATCTTCTAATGAGCGCCAGTCAAGGAATCCGGGAGGCCGCTAAATCTCTTTCTCATCTATTTTTTTTCCATCATTCTTGTCCTTGATCTTTCACACTATGTTTTTTCTGTACATACCTCCCTTCCCCTTCACTTCTTAACCTTGCTCCCTCCTTTCTCGATCTCCCTAACCTTTCTACTTTCGTCTTTTCTTTCCTCCGAGGACATCTGAAGGACAGTTTCACAATCCTCCGTTTGACTAAAGTGCCTTTCCTCACACAACCACCGGTGTAAAAGCTTCACACTCCTTAACCTCAGGTCGTGGACGGTGTGAATGTGTGCGTTATACGTGCGTTTCCACGTGAGAGTTGCGCAGGTGTGCAGAACCGCCACTGATGAGGTCGGCTCGTTCAATCCAATCCTGCCGTAGTTTGAAAATGTCTCCGCTCTGAGCTCTCTCGGTGGGGGGCGGGCTTCTCCTTGTTCATTAGCTGAATGCCAATTTGTGTCCTCTATCAGCCCGAGATCGAAGCGGATCAATGCGGAGGAGACATGATGCAATTTGCGTGATGGAGGCGGATAAAGGTTGTAGCTGAGAGTGAGCCGGACGCTTTGCTTTCTCTCTGTGATTATTCGTGTGGATGCGTGTGAGAAGAGACGCAGAGGATGAGCGAGTGAGCGCTTTTGAACCGAAGCTGGATTAAGGCCTCGGTGGGTGTTTAATCTCAGAGGGGCCCCAACCTGTAACCACACCGTTTGATACAGGTAGAGAACAGGAGTCATGCCACGTCTGGCCTCCGTAACTCAATGCAATCTCATTCTGCATTTCTTTCATCTGTCTTTCTAAAAGGTCTAGCAAAAGTTTAAGCTCTCTTCTAAAGTCATTTTTCAACTTTTTAGTTGTAATCTCTGTCTAAAAACTTTTGATCTCTCCTTTCTGCTGTCATTGCAGACATGACAGCCCCTCTATCCACTCATGATCTCAACTCTTGTGTCGAAACGTGACGTTCAGCCTGCAAACGTCTATGTGTTTATAGGAAATGATGTTTGTTAAAAGTAGCCAAAATAAATAAATAAATAACAAATGACAAACTACCAAAAAAAACTACCTTCCTTATCTAAACACATGAAGTGAGCCACAAAACATACTACCTTGATTTTATGTGAAATATCCCCGTTATTTCTGTTTATTTTGACTGTTGGGAAGCATGAAAATTATGATTTGAAATAATTACAATGTTAAAGAGACTTGCAACTCCCCCGATGGCTTTAACAGTTTACACAGTGTTACAAAAACAGCACATTAGCAGCACAGCAGCTTCACTCCTCAGTCGGCGTCTGCACAGGATGCATTCAGGCGCTGCGCTGAGTGTAGGTCACCTGTGTTTTGGCATCACTCGGAGCCATATGAGGGCACGACTACCGCGAGACGAGGATAGACGGACTCTGTGTTTACATAATTGATGCTCTGAATTCACACGGCGTCGAAGTGGATCGACATCATGACGACCACATTATCACCATCTTGTTGCTGCTGTTTACATTCAGCCAGACACAAACCAAAAAAATGCACTTTGTGTTTATGTATATGAATAACTGCATATATGATCTGTGTTTGTGCAGCATGAAGGAGTTTACACGCCTCAATCTGGTTATGCAACCCTGACAAATAAATTACTTTGAACCTTGTCATCGCTGTAGTTGTGCACAGACAGAGGGAAACAGACGGCTGTGTAGATAACTGCACACTGTTTTGATAGACGGGCGTCTAAAATACGCTTGAAACGCCTCCTTTGTTGACGAGCCTTTAAGTGTGACTCACTCCATCTCTGGTAGCTTCATTTTTAATTGATCCTTTCAGTTTACTTTAATTAAACTGGTGCAACTCATTTGAATGTACTGTCCATTTCTTTTTCTGACTGGAAGCATCTTCAGAGGTTTGCTCTACACGGGACGACCTCACTTTGTAACACAACTGAAGCACGACGGCTTTTGTGCATCTGCCAAAATAAAACATAAACCGAAAATTGCTCGGTATTCCTTTAATATATATTTCAGTACGTATGATGCGGCACTGTAACAATAAAAACTGTAAAAAAAAATCATAAACGTTGAGCCTTACCAAAGGAAACCTGCTGTTCTGAATGCCCAAAACAATCAATAAACCACTTATTTTTTTTAAATACACAATTAAATATGTGTTTCATTGTGGTTGCTCTGTGCTGTTGGATTGCTGTGCGTACCACCTGCTGGTGGTGGCGCGTTCCCAATCGATTTTTTATTTTTGAAAGTACAGTAATGGCCCAGCGCCACGCTGAGGCCCTGGATACTATAATGGTACATTTCGTGTCTAATTTAGTGCGTTTGTGCAATTGTGCGCCTGTAAATAAACGTGCGTAAATGCCTCTGTTTGTTACCTGTAGTAGTAATCTCTCATCCCCCTCGATGACCGCCTGGTTCCACTGTATGACATCGGAGAACGGCAGCTCCCAGCCGTTACTCAGCAGCACTGGGATGCAGGCGGCCTGGAAACATGTACACATATCAAAGAATTAAGAGACTCTTCAGGGGACAGAGATTTCTGATAAACCAGCTGATATAATAGAGAGGACACTGTAAAAATTCCATATATATCATTTTAATTGTGACCAGCTGCAGTTTGACTGGGTTCCTCCCTCGCTGCCGGCTCCTCTCTGCCAGTAAACAACATAACATGACATACTGCAGCTGCATGAATCTAATGCAATCTGTAGGAGTTCAGTCCCAGCTGCTTGGGCGCTGTGATATCGCAGGCTGGGCAGATAATATGATCAATGCGTGTGCGTAAGACCCCTATATGGCTGGAATGAGTAACTCGCATCTCGTCTTTTCCCAGGGACCCCTGAAGGTTTGTTAGAGACTGTCACTCAGGCAGATGTGGCTGACGGTGCCGACTCTTTGTGTACTAATTAGGTACAACCACTGAGGGGACGAATGCAGGGAAGGCGGTAAAACTGAGGGAAAGAAGCGAGGGATGAGAAGATGGGAGGAGAATGAGGAGGAAGCTGTTTCTACGTGGAGGCATCATGCTTTATTGAGGTGGATATTTGATGTTGCCGTATCCCCCCATTTACTGACAGGTTTTTGATGTTGTTCCACTTTTTGCTTTGGTCTCCCCCCTCTCTCGCTCTCTCGGTTTCTCCCTCTGTACTCCTTTTTTACCATTCCTCTTGGCTGCACTCTCATCCCATCATCCTCTCTTCCTCTTTCTACTTGCTGTGGTCTGGAGTGTTGATAGGTCTGGGTGTTATTCCCCCCCCCCCCACACACACACTTTTTTTTTTTTTTCTAATTAAACCACCAGAGAACAGCAGCCGCCGAAAATGGTGGAGATCAAACGCTCTCTCCGGCCCACCGGGGGCTTCCGATGCTCCTGCATTTCATCTGAGAATAGACCTGCTGAAGGACACTCCGGCAAATAGGACGACTCGTCTGTGTGTGTACGTGTCAGAATCAGCCGCGGGTTACATCGAGGTCACATAAAGACTCCCAGAGTGATAATCCAAGGCCTCTAAATTTGAAATGCAGCCCGAGGCTCGCCTGAGTCCTCTCCCTGAGAGATGAGGCACTCTGAGGGTGAGTTTCAAATATGTCAAGCCCTCCCTGCCTGGAGGTAGGGCAATATGAAATCCTATATGTGCTGTGCAGTTGTTTTTGGTTTGTTTGCATTGGGAGATGAAAACAGGGGAGGCTTTGAGTAAATGTGTATGTGAGGAAGTGTGTAAATGTGAGCCTGTGTGTATACTGGAAAGCTGGCAGGAGGTTTCTTACCACACTGGTAATTGCCAGGTCTTTTGTGGGCTTGGCTGGCACCAAATTTAAAAAAAAAAAAAAAAAAATACACAACCTAAATTCTTGAAAAGTTCCTCGAATGGAAAAGAGAGAGGACGGCAAGACCGAGTGGGGACAAAGAAAGAAGACAGGAGGAGAAGGGGACCATGACTGCTGCCAAGCCAAGTGGGTTGTGTGTGGATTTGTCCATTCAGCAGACATCAGCGGTGGGGCAGCCTGCCACTCCTATGGATGCTTCCGGACCATTCAAGCACACACACACGCACACACGCACACACACACACAGCCCCAGAGAGCAGTGTGGCCAGGGAACATTGTAGCAGCCAGAGAGTTCAGTGTTTGGCGAATCTAAAAACAGCCACTACAGCTTCCTGCACTGGTGTGAGACGTCGACTTGGGTGGCAGAAGGAGAACTGCAGCAGGGCCGACTGGTTTAAATTGTTCTATCACTCCATCGCCTGCGGTTCATTGTTTGTGTACTCGCACATTTCGCTGATGGACTGAAATGAACGACAACAGTGTTTGCATAAGTGTGCTCGTGTGCGTCAGCGTGTGTTAATGGACCCATTTTGGTTTAAAAGGCCCAGCAAATAGCAAATAAAGCCTTTATGGCGAGATCTGCAGTCGACACAACACAACGGTCGAGGGAAAACACTTGCAGATGTGAACATTAAGGTGTCAATAACCAGAGGACTACATAAACCACGGGCTGTGGAACATAAACATTCTGCATCCTGTGCACTTCCTTGTTGACTGAGCTGTATATGAGCTGGAGCTCATTGAATCGGAGCTGTTTCCTGTGAGGGTGTAATTTGGTCACTCTCTGTTATGCAGAGCGAAATGCTGCAGCTAATGTTTTGATGATTGCTGTGTTGGCATGTTGTATGTAGCAGGTTTTAGATGTTTGTTTATGTGGGCCTCAGAGAAATCGGAGAAGATACATGCAGGACGGACAGTTTTACAAAGGGTATACATCAACATTACTTGTCAGTTTTATGTTGCTATATTTGACACAGGGAGCATATTTGTACGTGAACGATTTATACTTGTCAACGCAAACAGCTTTTGCAGAATATCAATGATCTTGTGAAGTAAATGGTAGAGTTTGCAGGATAACATTGAATAAAGACGAATCCCTGCACATTTATACTGACAGTGGAAGCAGAGATGTTTTGGTTAATTGCGGTCGGCAGTCGCCGCCTCAGACAGATGAGGGTAATGTGTCAAAGCTTTTCATTCTCAAAGCACTAGTCTGAAATTGGTTATGGACACAAACTTTGGGGAAAAAATAACGTTCCATTTCTGTCCGAGGTTCACAGTTTGAATGTTAAAGCACTGTTCAAAGTTACGTTAACACAGCCAAGTAGCAGATGCACTTGCGCTCAGCTGTGCATCCAGGTCTAAAAATGAGGGGGAGGTCAGTTGCTAACTTGAGGCAGCAGAAAGCGATTGTGACAGACCATCAAAGAAAAGCTGGTCCAAAGTCAATGGCACAGTATTTTCAGGCTGCTTTCTGTCCTTTTTAAATGTTTCCACTGCAGCAAATATTGTGGCACATTTAAACTTGTAAACTTGACAGGACAGAGGAAACTCTCCAGAGGAAGCAGAATTCAACTTTTAGCTTATGAAGTTAATATTTTCAGACAGCTCTGATGGAGCTCGGGATTTACAAGAGGAGGGCTGTTTCACTGTATGAACCTGCTGTGTGCGACCACAGAACATTAATTAACATTAGATCCAAACCGATCCTGTCAGTGTGTCGGGACATTTAAATAATAAATGAAGTTGGGCTGCTGTGCCTTGTGCGTAAATTCGTCTACTTCTGTAGTTATTATTAGTTACTAAGAGCTTAACCGTCATAAATGCAGGTGATCTGCTTCATCAGGACGGATTTGGTTTGATCAGATCTGATTGTCAGTGCTGAAACATAGCAAACAACCTCCCAACTGTTATCACACTATCACACAATGTGGCTAAAACCCTGATTGTTGCATTTTTCCAACTGGGCCAAGCCCACATGAAACTAGTGTAGTGAGAAAAGCACATACAGAAACACAAATAGAGCAATCTCTTGTGTACATGCTAGAGTTGAATAATGAATATTGTTCATGGTGTGTATTGCCTTGAATAATATGCACATTTTTTTATACCTGTAGCGACTCCAGGAAGCGAAAGGAGCCCAGACGACGACCTCGAGGCACCAAACAGAAGGTGGAGTTGTGGAGGAGCTCCTGGTAATCGAACCTAATGGAGAGGGGAACAGTTGTAACACATAAATATTCATGTTTCATTTCATTTTAGCTTCAAAAGGAAAAACAGAACAACAAGAGCACAAGTTAAAAGCGAATACTCAATAAAAACAATACAGGACTTGTGTGTAAAGATGCCGGACTCTTTTTTCCGAAATTCTGAATATCTTGAGCCACAGTATCCAGGGAAAAAGTTTAAGATGGATCTTTTGAACTCGACTAGACAGAATAAAAGTTTGTTCGATAAGTTCTAGGAGGAGAATCGGACTCTGTAACTTCATGAAAATATGTATTAGAAACAGCGTGTGAGATACAGTGTGACCTGATCTGACTGTTAAATTTTCTCTTCAGCTCTCTCTGAGTTAAGAATCTTCACCTCAAAAAGTTTTATGCGAGCCTCTGCTCGGCCAAAACTATGGATAGAGACGCAGACTTAAGTTTTCTGGGAGAATGGAAATACATACTTTCTATACTCTTTTGATTTATTGTCTGAAAAGTGCTGATGGGACTACACAAACATCTGATACGCAACTATCAATATATTGATCTGTGGAAGACGGCGACAGAACAGCACGAAACACCAACTTGTGAAACATCTCAGCGACAGCAAACAAATCTAATAACTCTCCTGCCAGTGCGGGGACACACACTTCGGTTTGATATATGATATTCAACATCTGTCACACATAAAGTAAACCAGGATTTTTGTGGCTTTTCAATTCTAATGTCTAGTCATAATGACTCCGTTTATGTGCAGTCATAAATCTTCACAGGTTTCTTTCCCCCTTGCACAGACATCTTGGCACCACTACAGATAGCTACTGTACGTTGGAAAATATATATCCATCACTGAGCTCATGAGCAAATATGCCCTAATCGCTGTTCTCCATTGATTTGTGCTGTAGACAAGAGGGCCTGAACTCGAGCCAAAGTAAGAAATTTTGAGTGCGCTACTCCCACTGGCTGCTGCCACGCGTCGCCCTCGTGAGCTCCACCACTTCATGCTCATATTTCACGCCAGCGCTATGAAAAAGAAGCCGCATGGAAACCTCTGCATCAATGCTCGCCTTCATCTGCTAAGTGGAACGCCAACGGACGAGTGGTCTGACCGGTCTCGCACTACAGAAGTCAGTGGAGTAAACAGATTGAGAGACAAACAGGCTCTTATGAGAGAGTTTCCCCCTCAGTCGGCTCCTCCGCATCTCATCACTGATACTTTTGTGTTTCAGTAGTTGTTTTGGGTCTCTTATTGATACCTTTGTGTCTCTGTAGTCCTTTTGTGTCTCTTTGCAGTACCTTTGTGACTCTAGCTGTTTTGGCTCTTAGTAGTCATTTTGTGTCTCTTTGTGGTACCTTTGTATGTCTCTCTGTGGTACTTTTGTGTCTCTTTGCTGTAATTTTGTGTCTCTTTGTGGTACTTTTGAGTCTCTAGTTGTTTTGTCTCTTTGTGGTATCTTTCTGTCTCTATTTGTTTTGTGTTTGCGGTACTTCTGATTCTCTGTTGTCATTTCCTATCTCTTCGTGGTCCCTTTTTTTGTCTGTATTTTTTATTTTTTTGCCTACTTGTGGTCATTTTGTGTCTCTTTGCGGTACTTTAATGTCCCTGTAGCTGTTTTGTGTCTCTCTGTGGTACCTTTGTGTCTCTTTGTTGTCCTCCTGTTGTTGTTTTTTTTGTCTCTTTGCAGTCATTTTCTGTCTCTTTATAGACTTACAAATTAATCTTAATGGTCTCTTCAGATAGGTCTGGCCCAGTAGGTCCATGCCCACCACTCCTCCTCCCTTCTCTTCTCATCCTGCTCTCTCCTCTCCCACCTTCCCAACGTTTTTTGCATTCAGCTCTCTGCTTGTTTATTTGCAGAAGGAGCGTCAGCGCGAAATATGCCTGCCATTAATCTCCTCGCCCGCCGAGTCATTTATTTAACCCTCCATGAGCGACGAGACACAGGCCTCTTGCTCCCTGGATGAGAAAATTGGGATTTCATTGCTGATGTTGGCATCATTTAACACTGCTACACTCAGCCCTGGACATCGAGATCTGAATGAATGTTGGTGTGTGAGCGTGTGTGTTGAATACACTTACACAAACACTAGTGTCACTGAAAGGCAGCCTTGTTTGGCGTTAGCTACGGTTCCGTTGCGATATTCTCCCACCTGTTGATAGAGCTTTGCCATCGCCGCTGCTGTACATATACACGTGTGCGTGGGTGTGTGATGGATCTGTGTGAATCTGCAGTGAAATAAATCTCCCAGTTGGACCGTCGATGTACATTTGAAATCAATCTCTTGAGCTAAAATATCCGTCACGACGGTTAAAGAGATTTACACGACGTATTACTGAGGGATTTTGTGTCCAAATCTTGTTCTGAGCTCGGGGTTTTTGAATGTAAACACCTTCATTTAGCTATGCTATGAGTTAATGAATTTGTAGACTGCATCTGTTATGATGCACAACTCCTCTGTGAATTCATGTGTTTGAGCAAGGGGAGTAAATAAATGGGTAAATGGGGGTGTGTGTGTTGCATTCAAAAATATGTATATTTACTTCCCCTTGAGTAAATATTGTGTTTGGGGGTGTTGGCGTGAGAATACATTAATATTTTCCTGCTTATGTGTGTGTGTGTGCATGTGTAGTATCTAATATGAGACAGTGGGACCTCTTGTATGCTGCAAATTTAGTGAGACTGATCTGGTTAGTCTGACCCAGTTCTCTCCGTGTTCCTGCTGTTTGTGTGCGTTTCGCGCATCTGTGTGTGTCGGACAATGCATCACTAGGTGCCAGCCTGTGCGTGATGTCGTGTACGTCTGCGCATAAGTTGGTCCGTCTGTGATCCAGCAGTCTAGTCGGCCAGTCTGCCGGCTGCTGTTCTTTAATGAGGGACCGTACCGAAATGCAGGGAACAAGTAAATCATTTAAGAGCACTTTGTTTCCAACAACAAACGACCAGGCCTGCTGTGCCTCTCCTTCACTCTCCTCCTCCCCTCCCTCCTCTCTCCTCTTTTTGTCCGCCCTTTGTCTCAGCATCTTTCCCTTAAGTGTGCATGTGTTTGTTGCCGTCCTCTGTCACTTAGATTCTGACTGGAAAAAATCTAAACAGTTGCAGTGTAGGTTCGTGTCCTGCATTATCACACTATGTGCCAAATGACCTGTGTGAACACGTGGCTGCATTTATGTGCGTGATAGGAAAGGCTCACCCAAAAATGAAAAGTATCTGGGAGATTTGCCTGTTTAGAAAATAACATTCAAAATAAAAGAAGTAGTAGTAGGTAGTAGTTTTATCCTGCTTCGGTTTGAAATATCCATCTGCGAAATTCCTGCTGTCATGTCAAAACATTTAAGGCAGATAAAATGCTGGTGGTGCTTTGAAAAACTACATCAAAAAAGATTGACTCAACAGGAAAATCCCCTCAAGGAACAGTGTCTGTCTTCTTTGGATATTCTACAGGGCTAACTTCAAACAGTTTTTTTTTTCAGGACTGTTTCCTCAGTAGAAGGCACTAATTATTTTTTTAAGACATGGATATCCATATATTTATTTTAGTTCACCGGTGCCATTTATTCGCCAAAGCAGTGTACAATTCAAGCTACAAGTGATCAAGGAAAAACCTGCTGTGGCTCAGGGGTAGAGCCAGCGTCCCTTTTATCGGGAGATCGCTGGTTCGATTCCCCTGGTCTGCATGTCGAAGTGTCCTTGGGCAAGATACTGAACCCCAAACTGCTCCTGATGTGCTGGTCGGCACCTTGCATGGCAGCTACCGCCATCAGTGTATGAATGTATATGAATTACTGTAAGTCGCTTTGGACAAAAGCATCTGCTAAATGCCAAGCCATCTAGAAGACATGCCACAAGGTTGCATATCTATATATCTATATATATATGTACATATATATGTTGAGATAAAGTGCATTTTCTGGAAAATTAATTGCCAGTCAACAGTTCGCGGATGCCTGTTTTGAGCGACTCCAGTGTGAAAGTGAAAGTCAAGGATCGTCATCACATTCATGGAAATTCATACAAAAATACTATATTTACATAAAGCAGTCCTGCTTATTGATTTGCAACCTTGCCAACATTAGCCTCACACACCCACGGATGTTAAAGGTAATGCTAAATTCTCCTAACGGCTGAAACATTTCTACAATTTCATGTACATGTTCGACCCAAAATGTGTTTTATAATTTGGGTTACCCGACCCTTTTGAAATACCTCCTCTTCGTACCCTACAGACATTAAAAACTGAGCATTTGCATGAGCGAGTGAGTGAGTCGCTGTGTCTGACTGGGGGCTGGTAGGTAACCCTGGCTAAATAACAATGACTCACTGTGTATTCATGTGAATGTGATTGCGTGCATGACATTTCATATTGTGCGTGGCAAGGAATGTACAGCACTAGACCCCCTTCATGTTAATGTGGGAAAGCATGCATGCAGTATGGGTACTGTAACGTACACGTATAGACCTGCACTCGCAGTGTAATACAGAGGGTTTATACAGATGCCATGTGCGCTGGATGGCAGTTTGCATGATTGTTATCTGGAAGCCCACGCTGTGAATATGGTCTGATCTGCTGTGTGTCGACGTGGATTACATTAGATTACATTACAAAACAGTTTACAACAAGATTATTGTTGAGTCAAATGCATATTTGAATGAATACAAGGGATTTATGGTGTATGTATATAGCAATATACCGTTTACTGTGCAACTCACATCTGTGTGAAAATGCCCTTCACAACTTACAAGCGAGCAGCATCTTTAGGTAACACTTTATAATAACCATCATTGATAAATGGTACATTTAAATTAAATTAAACTTTAGTTCATATTTTTTAAAAACTATTATCAAACAATGAAATGCTTTTAAAACCATCTATTAAGCAGTCGTAACGGTTTAAGAACATCAAATGCAACTTTATAACGGTCATCCAAATAATGTTTACGGATGAAATACACAGTATTTATTATGAATTTACAAAATATTATTAGTAATATATATCAGTTGCAACTTTACAATAAACAATTGCGTCATAAGTAGTTTATAAAGCATTTTGTTGTTTATTAACAGTGAAATAACTATTAACTAAAGTTTGATTAAATATAAATTAACCATTTATTAATGATGGTTATTATAACGTGTTAACTATCTTTAAAGTGGATTAGAGCTGGGCAACATGGCCTTAAATTAATATTGCAATATTTTCAGGCTATGTTGCAATACATAATATATATCTTGATATTTTAAATTCTCCTCAAACGGCCTAGGACTGGGTGAAAAAATCAAATATCATAATATATTCTACCAAATACTTCAACATTGATATTGTAGGGATGACTCTTGGTACTTTGACAAAACATCAACACAAGATTTTTGGAAAATAGGGTAAAGGTAAGTATTAGGACAGTCTGGTAAGTTCAGAAAATGACATCACGTTACTGTAGTCTTTAAAACCAGGAAAAGAATCCATATCTGATGTGTGGATATCCAAAATGTATTATGATTAATAGTCTCATATGACGATATAATATCAATAAATAGCCCTAAATCAGATGATTTTGTTTCTTGCCTCGGCCAAGAAGGTTACATTTGCTCGTTTGTTTGTTGGCTGGTTGGTTTGATTTCCACGATACTTGGATGGAGGATGTGTCTCAGCCCAGAATAGACTGTAAACTTTTGGTACAGATCCGGATAAAGGGACAGATCCAGGATTATTTCCTCACTTTCTTTAACATTATGAGATTGGCCGCTTTTCAACACTTTGGTTTAGTGTTGTTTCTCAGGGAATAGTGCATGGATCTTGTGGTGACTGGGGACTGTTGGGCCTTGGTGCTCTACTAAGTGTCATTCTAGTTTAGTTTGTGTTTTTTTTTTTGTAATATTGCTCCACGTCTGCTGGTCATCAAATATGTCAATGTTTACATCTTGTATCTGCCGCCTCCAAACCCATAGAACTACCATATATTTAGCAATTTTGCTTCACAAAAGGCTTTAATGGAGAAGTGATTATCAATCAGCTGCTCAATTAGTTGACTAATTCCTGCGCTTGTGTGCGATCTGCAGAAACACGCCGCGCTTCATGTTTTGACGGAGTGTTGTCTGAACACATTTTCATCTCATTTGTATGCTCTTGATTGCACATCGAGTGTGTTTGTTGATGAAAGATTCTGATGGCGCGTACACTTACACCAGGAGGAGTCAACACTGCTCAGTGTTTGTGTGTATATGTTGGGGTGTGTGTGTGTCTATGCACATGCTGCCACCTCCCACCTTTTTCCAATCCGCAGGCCTCCCGGGAGGACAGATATAGTTAAATATTAAACATCCAATATGGAGCCAATCTATGTAGAAGGATAAGAGGAGTTGATTTTGTAGTCAGGACACACACACAAACACGGACACACGGAGATTTAGGTCTGATGTCTTCATATTGCTATCCTTTTTAGTATTTTTGTCTCAGATAGCCGGTCTCACGCAGAGACATAAATAGAGACGCAGGCCACAGTTTCTAACACCCACCCATGTCTTACACACACACACATACACACACACTGCAGCACACACACACACACACACACACACTGCAGCAAGCTCTCTCTCATGTCAAGGCACTGGGCTCACAGTGACAACACTATCATCAAAGCTGTGTTTACTAAGACGGCAGCATTCCGAGCTGGTGTGTGTTTGTGTGTGTGTGCGCATTTTGTGTTGTTTCGTGTGATAAGCAAATCTGCTCCTCCTCCACCCTATCATCTCCCGATCCCTTTCTCTCACTCACAGACCCATCAGCCGTCAGCTTCGCCCTCCACAACTTGATTCTCCCCCACATTTCTTCTCACCGTCCATTTTGTGTGTGTGTGTGTGTGTTGTTTTTATTTATCCCTCCTGTCTGCCTCAACCCATCCTCATGCGCTCTCATTCCTCATGTGTGCTAAACACTGACTTTTTAATGAATATTGACTGAGTGAAAGTGGAGAGGCGAGGGATGGAGGGAAGCAGGAGGGAGGGTGGATGCTCCTTGATTGACAGCAGCTTCTGGTCAGTTGATCTCCGCTCTGCTTCCTGTAAAGGTCAGGTGTCAGCAGAGCGTGCATGCTTCAGTTTGTGTGTGTGTGTGTGTGTGTGCGCGCGTTTGTCCCTGTGCGCGAACACAAGTGTGTGGTAGACCAAGGTTATGGATTAGCCGCCAAAGCGCTAACAGACTACTGTCAATACTTTTCATTCTCATGTGCACCCCGTCGAGCACAACAAGAGCTGAGCGACAGAAGTGACTGTCTTGGTAATGTCAGCACTCACACGTCGAAGCAATAAGGCTCACTAACAACATCGGCGCAAGTGTACAGTGAACTGGACCATAGCATTTCTTTTTACAGCTTTTATAGTGCAAAAATAGGAGCGTACGCCCACATCCAAACTCAAAAAGGGCAGGTGCCGAGTCAAAAATGAGCAAAATGGGAAACAAAAAGACGCATCGTACACGGCAGAGCTCCGATATGCGTTAAATAAGTTGATGTCGGAGCCGTCTTTTCGTTTCAAGCTTTAAAAAATGCACAAATTAAGGATTATAATGGGGAAAAAAGATGATAAAATAAAAAAGCAGGGCTCGTTGTAGCCTAGTAGTTAATATGCATGCCATATAGTGTGATCGCAGCGTCCCCCAGTTGAATTCTGGGCCCATTTTCATGCATTGGTGTGGACTACCATTTTGAAGCCTTGAGTTTGGCATTACGGCTGTTGCCAGCTCGATTTTTTGGGAGCCAGAAGTGACCATATTTAGACTAGAGGGAGGATATCTTGATTGGATCTGACTGAGAGCCTGAGGATGAGCCGTGGGTGGGTAGCATGTCCTAAATCTTACCCTGCTTTGTTGTCTTTTTTCTCTAAATAGGTCCATAATTTACAAAATAAACATCACGCTGTGTTGAAGACGACTTCAAACTAGCAATTGAGACCATCAAGTCACCAGGGAACTGTTTACTGAGGTAATAAATCAGATGAGAAGTAGGTTCATTTTCTCGTAAGCTTACATACAGTCTCACTTTCTTTTCTTCACTTTTTAGACCCGCGAACATCCATATTTTATGCAGTCAGTGTTCTCTGCCCTCATCTACTGTCACCTCTTGACATTTGTATACTAAAAAGCTTGCTGTTGAACCTTTTTAGTGCATCCAGAACCCTTTTTTGGCTGAAACCACACCAGAATTCATGTTTGTTCTTTCTCAGTCCCAAGTGGAGAGAAATACACCTCTCATTCCAACACTATGCAAACCACACATCACAAAACCTGCCCTTTTCCTGCGAGAAAAATGTAGCCCGTCTCCACTCATCCCTGTCCTCCTCTGCTGCTGAAATTATGATCCATGCCCCAATTGCGTTCTGACTCGACTACTGCAATTGCACATATATTTTACAATGTCCTTAAAAATCTTGAGCATATTCAGAGCTCTGCTGCTTTCCCTTTGTCACTGTCACAATCCCTCCTGCAGGCGCCATTCCTCCTGTCCCTGCCACACAGGACCAAGGATGCTGCAAACTCGCCTCTTTAAAACAGAAACTCAGTGTTTCATTTTCATATACTGCTCCACTGAACTATTCTACATTTTTGATGAATTGATGTACCTAATCTACAGGTAGACATCCAAAGTTAGTCCATGAAAGAAGTCTTAAAAACTTACATTTTTAGCCACAATAATTTTAGATGTCTAAATAGATATGGCCGAGTATTGTTACCAGTGTCGATACCTACTCGATACTCGAGACAGCCAGTCACCAGCACTATTACATCTTGGCACAACAAGCATGCTGCATGCTAATTGGCTCTCTTGCTCTGA
Organism: Pagrus major; assembly: GCF_040436345.1. Taxonomy (NCBI): domain Eukaryota; kingdom Metazoa; phylum Chordata; class Actinopteri; order Spariformes; family Sparidae; genus Pagrus; species Pagrus major. The sequence continues at coordinate 13,827,657 of NC_133230.1, forward strand.
TGAGATTGACTCCCTTGGTATTGAAATTTGGTATCGAATGAGAAGACGTTTTTCGATACTTGACAGTATCGAGGCAATTTGGTCGGAAGTATCGAGGTTTGATACCCAGCCTTTAAAATAGACGCTGCAAAAAACGTTCATTCTGGCTCCTCAGTGGACAACAGAGACGTTGGAATGGCTTCTTCTGGATGTGTTCCTCTCACCGGGTTGGTACGGTTTCTTTCAAGTATGTCAAGTAGGTCAATGCATTTCATCTAATTATCACACACAGGAGAAAACTAAAACAGGAAAGCGATCCTTATGCAAACTGACTCATATAGGCTGCTTGACTCACCTTCCCTTCTTCATTTGTACATTAATGATATTTGGAACTACATCCAGAGAAACTTACGATGCGTCAGTAATACGATACCATATGTCTACTGTATATGAGGCACATACTCATGCACGTTCCTCCTCTGCAACCAAATGAAAGACCTGCACTGTATATGAACTGACAATATGACTGCAGCTGCCAAGATTTCACCGGACAAACGGTGGGAGGAGGGTGTCTGGATGTGTGACACAGACTGACACAAAGACAGAAGAAGATGAGAGGGTGAACGATGGAGGGATGAGGAGGAGGAGGAGGAGAGAAATGTGTGGTTTTTAGCCAGCTGCTGCAGCCTCTGGGAGGGAGGGAGGGAGGGAGGGATGGGTGGGGGAGAGAAAAAGTCACCAAACTGCAGCTCTGTCTGCAGGCTGTGGGTCAGGCGCTGGGCTGCAACCCACACTAAACATGCCATCTGACAGAAGCAGAAGCAGGGGAGGTGAAAAGGAAACATGTTATTGCCGCTGTGAGAAAAGCACAAGTGAAAAATGTGAAGGGAAATTGCGGAGATTAGAGAGAAAGGGGAAAGATGCAGAGGAAAAAGGAAAAGAGGCAGCGGGCTAAATAGACAGTTCAGGTTTCACTGTGCAGAGGAATGAGGTCTTCTAGTCTCCACTTACATTAAACATAGAGAGAGAGAGAAACCGAAAGAGGGAGGGAGAGACGAGGAGCTCATCTTTGTGCGGGGGATGTCTCGGTGACATCAGTGGCCGTAATCTTCGTCTTTCTTCATCTTTTCCGCTCATTTCTGTAATCTCCACGTCAGGAAAGAACCGGTGTTTGCATGCGTTCTCATAAGAGAAAGAGAAGGTGTATCCAGATGTTAAATCCCTTCCTGCAGCTGTTGCACGTACCAGTAAAGAACAAAGACAGTTATATATCCCAGCCTCCTTGACTGTTTGAATGGCAGATGGACAGATAAGCCATGTACTTCAATCACTCCTTCTGATTCGTCTTCTCTTCTTCTCCTTGTTCTCGTCTTTAATAAGGTTGATTCTCGGATGCACTGTGATCCCCGCTCGAAAGATTCTGTCCAGATGCCGAAAATGTCAATATTCGGAAATTTAAAACGAACACGTGCGTCATGTTTACGGGTGAGCGTGAGCAAAGACACTGGAAATAAATACATTCATCTGTTTATTATCATTAATGCGCTTTGTTTTAAAAGTAGCAAGTTGTTGCATGCAGCAAATTTTGGTGCATCAGGACCGCGTCAATAATCCGTTTATAATCGCATCATAGACCTCAGATAGGAATTGAATCTTGAGAGGCGTATAGAGATTCCCTTCCCTAATCTTTCAGCACCTCGATGGCAATCTACTGTAACAACAACTAAAAATACTCAACAAAGCTGAGATGACATCTAACGAGGGTGCCGAGGAGCCACCGTGAAAATCTGAAAACCTTCAGAATTCTAATAACTGTATTTTCTAACAGGATTTTTTTTAATATATTTTCTAAAGCTATTAAGAAACTTGACAGTGTGGTGGAAGGAGCTTGTTTGCCGAGAGGTTGAAGGCCCTTAAAACTCATTATCAGCATCTTGCTGAGTGATGGGATCCTACAGTACTTCAGAGGATATCCGTGTTTGAAGTGGGTGTAGTTTTTATCGTGTCAAGCTCTTTATAAAAACATACCTACAGATGTTTTCTTTACTTTTATCATTGCTTTTTTAGTCATAAATATCTAATGTTACTGGGAAATACTTCATTTTTTACAGGCTTTGAGGTGCAGACAAATGAGTATAACGGTAACATCCCTGCACGTGCTCCCCAATCTGTCTCTTTCCTCTGATTTACTGTCAGCTCACTACTGTCTGCTCTAAAGTAGAGAAATAATTCATGGCAAAAAGTTTACAGCAACTATTCACATCAAAAGTTTCTTTGTTTTCAACCAGGCCGGGCCCAGCTCATGAAAAATGAAAGATGCAACACATTTATATTTGAAGCTAAAAGGACACTGGGGCTGCTCGCATTTGGTATTAACATCTGTCCGGAGTGATCCGATCACGAGCGGACAGACGCCCGTCGGATCACACCTGGTGATTGGATCTCACTTCCCCGCTCTATATGCGAATAAACTCACACATCCCTGGAACAAAAGGCTACGAAAGAAATATCTTCATGTATAACATTTGCCGAATTAACAAGGAGGTCCAAACTGTTAAGAATTTGCTGTAAGCAGCATTTCAGAAAGTTTATAAAGTTTCTCCTAACGCAACAACTCCCAAAATTGAGTGATATCTTAAGGGAGTCTGGGAACTTTCTTCATGGGCATCAAGGAGCTGCCGATATTTTGGCACCTATAGAACAGAAACAGCTCAAAATGCAATTTTTAGCCAAGGACTGAAATTTACTGGTATTCCTGTCAACTTTCCGGTAAAGTAGTCCAATCCCAAAATCTCAACCATCTTCTTCCTTTTGTCCCTTACACTTAGAGACATGCCCTGACCTAAACACAAACCTCGGCTCCACAGGAGTGTTTCAGACGTTAGTCACCCACCCCGGTTCAGACACGGGGGATAACTCCTGCCAGCCTCCTCAGACTCTCGGAGAGAAAAAAGGACAGGGCGGTTATTTCTGACGCCTCCAGTGCAGTCGGCCTTGCCGTATCAGAAGCCACCATTCCTCTGTGCCTCTTTGCTATCTGGCAGCAGACTCGCTAATGGATTTTCTGCCAGGCAGTTTTGTCTTCCTCAGTTACCAAGAGTCATTACTGTTGAGGGCTCGAGTGCAGGGCTAAAAAGGAGCATTTTTTTTTTTTTTCTCGCTGTGCATTTAGATACGATGGCTTTCCCTATGTGGCGCAGTGCCTTGAGTGAGTCATTGTTTCCCGTGGCGGTGACAATTAAACTCTGTAATAATGATGAATCTTCAAGTATTTTCCTTTACTCATTTACACATTTTCTGACCCCTGTGGCCTAAAGACGTGTTAAAAACTTTGTCTAACCTAAATCCGAGACGAATAAACAAGCAGAGAGAAGGGTTACGCTAATGCCTCACCCCTCCCTCCACATGTGACTGTGCGCTTTAGTATCAGTCAGTTAACGGCGTTGTTTACACTGGCATCAGCTCACATTTTCACCTTTTAAATTTACACTCATTAACACCCCTCACAGCAGAAAACGGCGACAGAATCACCCGATGCGCTCCTGCTCGCACAGTTGAGGCTCAACTCCTGTCACAGTAACACTCGTCAAACGTGTTTTCCTTCCATAACTCACCAACCAGATCGACATGTTGTCAAGTAGGACCCGTGGGAGGTGGAGGACAAATCTCAGGGGTCACAGGACAAGTATAGAAAAGAAAAAGAAAGAAACATTTCTGCTGGACAAAAGAGACATTTATTCTTTATTTATGAAATAACCATCCTTTATATAAGTAAGTTTTCTCAGGTATTGAAATAACTTTACCTCTTTGGTGAAACTTTATTGAACATAAGTGTGTATAGAAAACCGTCCAGTATTGTGAAATGTGACATTGAATGCTTTTGTCTGATTCTTATTCTGAATTCATATTCTTACTTATTACTTATTCCATTACTTTTTAAAAATGTATTTTTGTTCCGGTAAGTTGCCTTGAGAAACTGTTTGGAAACTTTCAAAAAAGTACGACTCGGACAAACCATCTATCACAGGCTCACATCAGCCAATCAGATCGACGGTAGGAAGAGCGACACCACCGATGGGACCAGCCGGGAAAGGAGTGATAACGTCTTTTCCATTGAGAAAACCCTTCAGCGCCCTTCTCTGCTCTTCTTTCAAACCCAAACCACGCCCGGGTATATTTTGACGACCGGCGAAAGAAGTGGCAACAATGGCGGCTTTCAAAAGGGTTAGGATAGACGCACCTAAAGCATCAGTTGTATATTTCACTGAAAGAAGAAGAGCAAAGAATAAATGTTAGCTAAGCCATCTTTATGTTGAAACCTTTTCATCTTCAATTTTCATGACACGCTTGGCCATGGTTACGAAAACATCACGGCTTGGCTTGAAATACTTCTTTCAGTTGTCCCAAGGTCTCCTTCAAAACACCGTATTTCTTCATGTTTCTTTTATATCCTGTCTTAAAGCCTGTTATGTTTTATATACAGCTCTTTGAATGCCTGTTCGAGGCCAAGCTATTCTATTCTATCAATAAACTCTTCTTGTTATAACCTCATATCATTTTTTTTCTTCTATCATTTACACCGGCTTAGCTTAAAACTGAAAAGGAACTTTACTCATCATAGTTTTTGTGCGTAGTTGAAACTACGTTGTGCAACTGTTTGTGTTGAACAGTGTTTTAAGTACCCAAAATTCACACTTATAATACTTAAAATACATTTTCTGGCAATAAATGTACTTAAGTATTAAAAGTACAAGTAAATAATACATGTTTTTACATGTATGTGCGCTACTTTGGCTCCAATGCAGCATGCAATGTGCAGTAAATGTGGAGTAAAAGCACAATATTTGCCTCCCAAATGTAATGGAGTGGAAGTATGTAATGCATAAGTTGTAGAAAAATAGAAATACTCAAGTACTTCAAAACTTGACTTAAGTACAGTCCTTGAGTAATTGTACTTAGTTACAGTCCATCACTGGTGTTAAGACAAGAAGTGCACTGACAGAAGAACAAAAAGTTAGCCATTTTTTTGCAGTTTTGTAAAAAGAAATATGACTAAACTAAGCTCACACAGCTCTGGTTTGCTAATTGATATTATTTTGGGACATGAAAATTGGAAACCAAATGTGTGTTTTCTGCCTTAATGCAGATTTTTATGTCTGCTGCACTTCATGCGGCTGCATTCCTGCCGTCCTGCAGTTACTCTCCCTGTTGACATAGAGGTCCTGAACTCTGCTCGACAAACCACAAATCCCATCCGACCCTTTTATATCCTATCTGTTGTTGGTTCTGGACTCGCTGCTCGGCTGCACACACGCTCATCGTGTACACAAATACACTGACCACCAGGCACCCTGTCATTACGCACAATCCCTCCTCTGCTGAGTGCGTTCCTGTGTGCGCACCGGCTTCTTTTAATACCACTCTGCATGTGCACTTACTCCGCTCTTCGCCTCTTTGTCTTTATCTGCTTCTTGCCCTCCGTCTCGTTAATTACGCAGAGACGGAAGGACTTAAGCTCTCTAATCTGAAAGAATACGACCCCACCACCAGCTGATCCCTTAACACTGTTACTTATACCTCGATCCGCCACTCCAACACACACACACAAACTCACACACACTCATACACGGCATGTAAATATAAAAAATACGCAAAAATGAGGGGCAGATAGAGCGATGGTGTCGTAACAGGGCTAAAAATTGTGTTTGTTAACTCTCAAGGCTTGTGAATGTCCCTGAATACAAGGACACTATAAGTGCTTCAGAGAAAAGAGACGCTATTTTTCCTTTAAGGGGGACAGGCTGCTGCAATTTCAGACTGAAAGGGCTTTTTTGAGTGTGTGTTCTGCATCTATTTAATACAAAAATTGTGGTTTTATGCAGATTAAAGCTACATTAAATACCGTATTTTAAGCAGTCCTAGCGAGGCTTATCAGAGTGCTTTTCACTAAATCTATTTAATGTAGCTATATTTGTACATAAAACCACATTTTTGATGTTTGGCTGGAAACGATTAAATAAAAAGCGGCACAAAAAAGCGCAGGTTTTTAGCAAGAAAGCCTCTGAAAAATTAGCACAAAAAGGATTGAAGATTAAATTTTGTGTATTTCGGCGCTACAACCCCACAGTATAGGAGCACACACACTCACACACACTCGTACAGCACTTCCTTGGGCATTAGCACATTGGTCAGTTACACGAAGTGCCCTGTGAGAGGGTGTGACAGACTTCATCATGTGGGGTTGTTAGTTATATATAGAAATGGGAGCACAGCTGTCTGTCCATTAGGCTAAAAGCACAGCAGCAGCAGCAGCACAGGAACATGAAGTCAACGTCCCGCTTGACGAGGAGGAGAAAGGAGGAGGAGATGGATAGAGATCTCAGTGTAGCTGCTAAGAGAGGTTAGAAAAGGGAGGGAGGACGGAGAAAAGGATAGCAGACAGAGCTGGGATCGTAGACATCTGTGTAACATGCCAAACATCAGACTGACTTTGCAGGATCAAACGAAAAGGGAAGTTAAAGATGGATATTCATCTTCTGTTTTGGCAAGTTGGTAAACGATCTTTTGATGTTTGCCAAGACGGCAGCCTCAACTAACGTGATGCACCACAGAAAAACAAGTCTGGATTAGCATTCAGGCAAAGTGGGCAACCGCCTCGGGGACCAGATTCCTTCAGGCCCCAAAAAAAGCCACACTTTCACTGCATGTCAACTGGTTTTCAGGTCATTTGATTAATTGCACAGCTTTTAAGAGAAGCTGCGCCATTAAAGTCCGGTCACATTTATTTCTGTAGCACATGTAAAACAACACGAGCTGACCAAAGTGCATGACAAAAATAGGCAAAAGAAAACAAGGTCGACAGAGCAGGCAACTAAACTCATGCCTATGCCCAGGCAGAGATGAAGATAATAATAATGAGTGATGTAAAAACTGATAAAACAACCATTTATGTGTATCAATTAAGGCCACTTTATCTAGAAACCCTGTTACAAGTGTGAACCTGTGTCACCTGTGTTACTTATAAAGAGACAGTTTGCCAATGTCCACATTTTATTTGCTTTCTTGATACCAGTTATCATGTCTATACAGTAAATATGCGGGTAATTAGCTTAGCTTAGCACTACCCTATTTTGCTAGAGACAGAGCCAGGCTTGCTGTTTCTAGTCTTTATGCTAAGCTAAGCTAACAGGCTACTGGCGGCAGATATCAGAATGTTAAAAACAGAATTAATCTAGAATTCCTGTTTTCAGGACTAAGCTTGTCAAAATATTTTATTTTAAAGGAAAATAAAAAAGGTAGTTGCTTTTTTTTTTGCCAAGAATAAGTTTGAATTGATACTCTTCATGTCTATACATTAAATATGAAGCTGAGCTAGTGGGTCGTTAGCTTAGTTTAACACTTTTTTATGCATTAATCATGCAAGATATATTATGTTAACTAATGAGCTCGAGAGGCATTTGTTGGGGGATTTTACATCCTACGGACAGAATTTCCAGTCTTTAAGCTAAGCTAAGCTAAAAGCCTAGCATGTCCTCAGTTTAGCTTAGCTCTTTTTAATGCATTAATCATAGAAGATATATTATGTTAATTAACGAACATGAGAGGCATTCATTGGGGAGATTTTGCAACCTAATGACAAAGCCAGGTTAGCTTTAATTTCCAGTCTTTATGCTAAGCTAAGACAAAAGCCTAGCAAGTCCTTAGTTTAGCTTAGCTCTTTTGAATGTATTAATCATATAAGACATATTATGTTAATTAATGAGCTCGAGAGGCATTCGATGGTGGATTTTGCTACCTAAGGACGGAGTCAGGCTAGCTTTAATTCCCAGTCTTTATGCTAAGCTAAGCTAACAGGCTACTTGATGTAGATATGAAAGTGGTATATAAAACAGAAATAGGTTGTAAGTCGCTCAGTTATTTTTGTCCCTCGCCATTGTACATCACCCGAAAAGGCATCTTTTGTGAATGCTGTGCAAGAAGCAATTTTATTTCACAGATATGAGCTTCACTGAGTATCAGACATCGCTGCGCTGTGATCAAAAAATGCCTCTTGATTCTACAAACTTTCAGGTTGAAATGATCTCACCACGCTGGCGGATCTTTTTTTTTTTTTTTTTTTCAAGAAAAGGAGACTTTTAAACAGCCGACAAAATAACTTGATAGGTTTTTGCGGTTTGAAGAAAGTGCACTTTCTCTGTGTTTGCCATGGAATATCAATAGAGCTGGAGGTAAATAAGGACAGAAACAGAGAGCGAGACAGCAAAGGTATGGAGACAGAAAATAAAACACAGCATGCACTCTTTGCAAGAGCAGATAGAAAGAAAGAAGTAGAGAAAGCTCACTGTCTGCCTGCATGCCTGCCTCCCCCGGCGTGCAGTAGGTGTCTGCTGCAAGTCTAGCGTGACTGATCTGAAATCAGGTTTTCTGCCTATAAATATAGAGCCGAGCAAGACGGGGACTCTTCCACTTCTCCTGTTTTTCACGCAGCGCGGGTGCGTAGGCCACAACCCCGCTTTCATTTTCCATTACGGCTGCTGGATTCTTTATCCAATATGCCCATCAAAGTGAGGACGGATGACGGAGGGTCTCAGAAAACACAGAAAATGAGAGTCTTTCATTACTCTAGCTTCATAAGTAATGATGTTAGGAGGGGATGGATACAGGAAGGGAGGGGAAAGAGGGAGATAGGCGTAAGCTGAAAAGCAGCGAGCAGCGTCGAGATGGTCTTTTGGGGTGAGACGAGAGAGGAATTATTTATGGTGAATTTACACATCAATGACAGTTTCCTCCCCCTTATGATTTCTCTGCCGCGCGCTGCAAGCATAATGTGACGGCAACTCGCACGGATGGTCGCGAACGCCGCGTCTGTGGGCCTGCACATGCAAACAGAGCGCATGTTCACGTGTCATTGTGTGCATTTAATTGTTAAACCCCAGCCAACAAATCTTGTGGGTTTTTTTCCTGCCTGACTGAGAATTTGCCAGATTTGGTCCTCGCGTTGATGACACAAGCCAACTGGCAGCTCGCTGGGTAATCTATTAACAACAAAACACACACATTCAGGATCACACACACACACACAGAGACAGCAAGACAAATCCCATCGACTGCACCCCTAGCCATAGCTGGACCACCTATGGGCCTTTAAGCCCCTAACACACAACAACAGACATTACATCAGTGACAATAGGAGCTGCTTTTGAGAAGACGGTGTCAAGCGCTCTGTCATTAAAGCTATTTTAGGTCTGAACAAATACCGCCACATATAGACAAGCAGCTGTACTAATAGCGAAGGTTGGAACGCCCATACACAGGTGGGGCCACAATAGGTACTGCTGTCATGTGGCGGCTCCTTTTGAAGTCAGACGAGAGAAGAGGTGAGAGGGAAAGTTTGCAGGATCATTAGTACGTGTGTGTGTGTGTGGCCATCAGTCATACATATAAAAGCCTCCTTTCATGTCATCACAAAGCCCCAAATAGCTCCTATGTGAACATAAAGGCCACGGCACTGTATGTTCTCTGCCCTGAAGTACATGCATGATGTTAAAACAACCGCACAAGTTTCCAGGCTCAGGTTAAACGGTATTCCTGCGTGTTTTCTACCTTAATGAACATTATGTCACCAGAGACTAACTGCACATCCTGCAGAAGTCGAGAATGAATCTCATTTTGGGACTTCAAACGGCACTGACCTTAGGTTTTATGTCGAAACATAAAACAGTGGACGGCTGCTTGTTTTATGGAGCCGTCTCTAAATAGAGCCGCCATTCATAAAGTCGGAGCCGTTTATCATAAACCTTCACGGTCACATAAGTGGGATTGACTCTTCCAAGTGGGGCTGACTAAACTTGCGATTGAATGACTATCGACTCTTCAAAGAAGGTTTTGTTTTCCACAGAAAGCTGCGTGTTTCGTTCTGGTACTTTCCTCCTATAAACCAAAAACGGGAGGTTTTTATTTCGATCCATTGCAGTTACATTGTAAAAAAAAAAAAAAAAAACGCGATTAAAGCTGCTCTAATTGAAAAATGATGCATAAAGAATGGATTGTAATGTAAAATGGGTTGCTCCCATTGATGACTCTCCGGAGAGTTATCATCCAGCCACAGTTTGCCTCTGCTCCATGGAGCATTACAGCGTCTTTCAGCTTATTGCTTTGATTTTATCGACCAAAACTCACTGCTATCATCAGCAGGGCAGCTGTTGCCAGCACAATCCCTCTGGTAAACTCCAATATATGCTGCTTGTGTGGCACCGAATGGCACACAGGAAAAGCTAGCTAAAAGCTGCTGAACATAGTGTAGCATTTAGCTTCATGTAGATATTACTCCAAAGAGGTGGTGGAGACCAAAACAGAGCTAAAAGGAGAGTTAAAATTGGACTTTAATTCATCAGGAGGCCAAAAACATTGGATGTGTAAACAAGCTAAAATAATCAGCATACAAATTTATAAAGTGATAATATGTTAGCATCAGGTTTATACCCTAACACCCAAAAACATCAACTAACGTAACATTTTGGGAAATACGCTTTTTGGTGCAAGTGCGAAGAGAAGATCAAGACCACTCTCTTGTCTGTAGGATAAAAATGAAGTGGCAGCTAGCAGCTGGTTAGCTTAGCTAGGCACAAACAGTTTTGAGCAGAGTTATATGGGGACTCCAAGAAATGGTACCACACATAAACCTTCATAAAACCACAAATTAGCTTTACTAATAAACAAACAAGCTATAGTGTGTTAATTACTAAGCTTTAGAAGTGCAGCCAGCAGGTTTTCTAACATTTTGACGCAGCTAGGCTAACAGTCCCCCCCCCCCCCTATCTCTGCAAAACAATACATAGATTTTTGATTCATTTCATATTGCGCAGCTATGAAGGCACTGTAAGATGTAAAAATATCCCTCATGAATGAAAGTTATGTGTTACTTTGTACGCATGTATATGGATGGAAACCTCTCCACGCGTCTCTTTCACATTCATCCTCTGTGATCGGCTGCAAAAACACCAAAACGAAACATATGCACTGTAATTGCATGATATTAACCCAGATTGTTGTCGTGGCGTTGGGGGATGTACCGCATTGTTGAGGGGGGACTACTAAAGACCGTGGAGGAAAACTCTCCGCCGAGACTCCCTGCTGTGAACATAATCTGTCTCCGTGATATTTCGTCTTCTATTAATAGTCACACGGTTTAGAGGGTTTTGCATATATCAGGGAGCTGCACCGAAAATCATTGAGAAAAAGAAAAAAAAAGAAACTCTGAGTCATGATCAAGCCTGGCTTAACAGCGATCTGTCGATGTGGACTGCATTCTGTCTGACTAATGCACGAGTTTGGACATAAAGGCAGAAAATAACAACACAATCTGTAACTATTCCACGTCTCCCCCAGCGAAAATAGACATTACAGCCACACAAAAACACATTTCTGTTGCACAAATCCGACAATTTTCATGCCTGACAGTTTGCACCTGTGGAAAATATACGCTAGACACACACACAGCCCCTATTTTAGAAAAGGGTTTAGAGGATATTGGAGCTCGGGGTGACCCTTTCACCTGTGAAGGATATTGAATGGACAAAAGACAGGCTGAGGCGGCTTCACTGCAGACGTGTGCAGACAAGTGGAGCAGGGAGGAAGAAGGGAAGACCACAACGGGGGGAAGCAGACAGCATGGGGATGGGCAGAGAACAGATGTGTTCCTTCGTAAGGGTCGTAAACATGAGTCATTCAACTCTGAAGATGGCCGAAGGGCACAGAGACGCGTGGAGAAAAGTGTGAAGACGGGATGTATAGGGAAAAATCCAGGGAGGACAGCGAATGCAGAAGACAAATAAAGAGTTACGTGATGGAGGAAGAGAGGGAGCAAGGTAGAAGTGGAAGAATTAAGAGAGCGGGGAGGGAAGAAGAAAAAGCGGTCGGGAGACTAAATGGTCTGTTTTCAGCAGCAAATGTGCTCTCAGTGAAATCCATCACTGGCGGAACGGCTGGCAGCTCATCTACACTGCAGCCTTTGTTTTATGGCATTGACACCGCCACCGCCGCTGTGTTTTCATCAGTCAGGGCCCTGACACCACCCTGGGGAGTCGCACATGAACAGGCATACGTGTGGGCGAGGACATCTGCATATCTGTGTGTGTGTGAGGTCACGCTTGTTTGTTTCTACCTGTATGTCCCAACGTAGTGACTCATCTTACAGATTAGTGAGCCAGACGCTACTGTGGAGGGGGGGAAAAAATGAGACGCTGCAGCGTTGTCGGCCCCTGATTAAATCCTTAAAATACTAAAGTAATCTACATAGGAGCCTCGGTGCGAGGCAGCCCTGGATATTCTTTTTTCTCTTCTCCTAGTGTGGCGGATTATATTTTTCTTTGTGGCGCAGGGCTTGCAGCTTCTAGCAGTTTGTATTTCAAACACTAATTCTTCATGCTCTGAGGACAGCAGCAATATTTCCCAAAGAAACTCCCAGGGGTGTTTATTTAGGCCACAAACACAAGTGGTGGGACCGTGTTCAGCAGTTACAAAACCGCAGAGTTAGAGTTGAGAAGAAATTACCTTTCTAGTGAGTGTTTGTGAAGACAAAATGTGGCAACTTTTAATTCTCTGCGTGACCGTGAACTCCTTTGTCCTGAAAATAGTCTCTTTCATATACTTTATGTAGTTGATGCATGTGTGTCTTAAGCCTCGCACTCTCTTGCCGGTCCCAGAAACTCTTCAACAGGCAGACACATCATGAAATATAGATCTAAAAATGCCCGACTCCTGTAAGCTGCTGGATGTGCTCTGAATCAATAGAAAACAAACCTAACATTAAATTTGTATGAAGGCCACCGATCAAAGTGCCAGTGTCATGACAGAACTTTCACCCTCTTCAGCCTCAGACTCCAGCTCTCCCTGTATGTATAATGGATCATTGTTGTGTCCCAAATCCATAGTAAGTACTTATTATAGACAGTATATAATCCAAACTCCAGTTTGTACTGGCAGGGCACATCAAACATAAAGACAGACATAAGTCAGTGTGAGACACTGGAACTGGACTGGCTTTAAGATTTAATGATTATTTTACTTTTTTGGCTGTTGCAGTTGGAAGTAACGTCTTCATTTTCTTTGTGCATTGCATTATGGGAGAACAGTGCACATGAACCAAGGAAACAAGTCTTTTAGTATGCATACCTCATGGGTACACCCACAGTTAAAGCACTATGAAGTGAGAATCAATTCATCGGTTTGAGTCAATTTTTAAGGGAAAAAAAGTCAATTGTCTATCCCAGCTTGTTAAATGATGATGACATGATTGATCGACAAAGTAATATTTGATCACAATATCTTTAATTTTACTCAAGTATGACTTTTGGATTCTTTTTACAACACTCTTCAGTGTGACTACTAAAGCCTTGAATGAGTTTGGCTGAATTGTGTCGTATAAAAATCTTTGTGAACGCGATTTACAAGCCAGAAAATGCTAATAAGTTACTTCTCAATGCTTTCCCTCATTTCCTCTTTCAGGTCCGATGTAGACTGTATACAATCCACTTCTGCTTCTATCAGCCGCATAGTTAATGCACTGTCCTGAGGACAGTCTCTGCATCGATCACTTTGGAATCAGAGGGTTACAGGAGAGAAGAGCCACCAAAAACGTCATCGATGCAGCTGAGAAAGTTGCTGTGGATCAAGAGGGGTGATTCATGGTGTAGCGCGCTAATTGGACACGAGTTGGGGACAGATCCACCCCCTGGCTGGGTCGACCAAGTGACCTATGACTGACACTGAAGATGTGTCCAAGTTGCACCACACTGTATTTGAGAAAATATCGCCAGAATAAATGTCGGCACTGTATCGTTCTGCAAAACACTGATATGTTAAAACGTTACGTTTCTTTGATCTGGTTAGGTTTAGGCACATAAACCACTTGGACAAGATCATGTTTTTGCTTAAAATTCATGTCTTGGTCGCCATAAACATGGTTGTAGATGTCCCATGGTCTCCTTAAAAATATCTGGTGGTGTCACATTTGCAAATTTCAATTTTGAAACACAGTCTTGAGCTGTGATCATTGGCTCGGCTGCCTCCTTACCTGTACCACCCCCACCACCACCACCATCTCCTTCACCTCCAGATATGACAGTCAACTCCCAACCTTCTATCCTGGTCGTTAGGCTGCAACACAGTCCTGAATCCTGACTTATAAATCCTAAAACCTGTCTTCTCGCCTCCTACCGTCTCACAGCCTGTGCATAAAGCCTTTTATTCAACAAGCTCTGCCTGAGTTTTTGCATTAAAAGGTCTTCTTGCCTTTTGCAATGTACCTCAGCTGTGACAGCCCTTCACATTCGCCTCCGACTGTGTTCGCTCAATCTGACACTCCTGCAATGTTAAGCAGCAAAATGAGCAAAAATAAATAATTCAAGAGCCTATGTGCGCATAAACACGGGTCCATGCGTGCGTTTTTCAGATCCAGACAGCAGGTTAGGAGGTGATTACCTGTGGTCCTCGGGGGATGAAGGAGGCCACGGCCTTTAAGAAGCGGCTCAGCGTGAGGTGAGGGGAGCTCAATGACCAACAAGCTTTTTAATTACGCTGATTGCTACCCGTGGATGTGTGAGGTGTGTGGTAGACCTCCAGTGATGAATACTGTTCTATCTTTGCATGCATTTGTCAAGCAAAGAGCTATTTTTCTGTGTGAAAAGATAAGTATTTTTGCAGGATAACATTTTTTCTACTTTCCTGTCCTGGTATGTGACCCTCCTGAATTATCTTGTGGCCTGTTGTAGGGGTCACGATCCTGGGTTTATCTTAATGCGTGTTTGTCTCAGTGATTTTAAGGCATTTTGGTGGAATGAGTGGGTGTGTGTGTGTGTGTGTGTGTGTGTGTGTTTATAAGCATGTGTCTACGTATACATGTGAAAATGGCCATATGGAGTCCGTGCGACTGTGTGCGTGACACCTGCGTAAACACAGGTCAGCTCAGATAAATAGCAGACACACGAGGTCGTGCTCATGGAGCCAGTTGCATTTTATGAGTGTGTGTGTGTTTGTGTGTGTGCTGGAGGGCAACAGTGACAGGTATGTGCACGTGTCCAATGGCATTCCCGCTCACTCAGACAGTTTTACAGCTTCCAGACACAAACACTATCGACTACTGAGTCTTCCGGAGTCGCCATCTTATCTGGATCGCAGCAAAACACGCACAAGCTCAAAACAGCGTGACCAAACAACACACACACACACACACACACACATTATGAAGTAAACTAGGAAGCATATGACCTCAATTGAGCTGGACACAGTCTGACTCTGTGACCTCACTTGTTTTGAAATGACCCAAGCATATATCACCAGCTTCTCCACACACACACACACACACACACACACACACACATTTCCATGTGTGGCATTTATGGAATGTGGGGCATTTGCCTGCAGTTGGCATTTCTGTTGAATCTCACCTCTGCGAGTGTGTACGTGAGTTTGGTGCATTGTCTTCCCTGTGTATGGGCTTGTGTAATTAATGAGTGTGTGTGTGTGAAAGCTTAGTCATGTCTCGTCTTTACTCTGTTGTGATTTACGGCTCTGTTAATAAAGATCTTATGTAACGGTTTGTCAAAAGTGTTTCTTCCACGGAGAGGGATCCTAGTAAAGACTGCAGACGTTTATAAAGGGATAGTGTGGCATTTCGGGAAGTATTCGGGAAGTAATCTCATTGCTTTCCGAGAACTAGATGCCAGAGAGAAGAGAAGATTGATGCCATTCTTGTGTCTGTGTGGTTAAATTAAAGCTGGAGCCATGGTGATGATTAGCTTAGCTTAGCATAAAGAGTGGAAGCAGGGGAAACAGCTAGCCTTGCTCTATCCAAGGGGGTTGAAAAATAAGTGAAATTACTTTTACAGTTTCATTCAGCTAACATTTTGACAGTCTAGAAAAGATGCAAAATTAAATATTTAATTATTCCCATTTAAGGTGGTCGGTCGCTAAACTGGAAGTTCGCCGGCTTGGTCCGCAGAAGTTTCCCGTGCACACGCTTTTTACGTCCCCACAACGGATGAAGAGGTTAACCAGGAGTTTGCTAAGCTAAGCTAACGCCTGGTGCCAGTTTCATAATAAATGCACAGAGATGAGTCTGGTAGCAATTTTCTCATCTAACTCAGAGAGAGAACAAATGAGTGTGCAGTATTTTCCAAAATGTCGGATATTGTTTTCTTGTCCGAAGCTGTGTTGTGTTTCCTTCTATTTCAAAAGAAGCAGCGTACGTATCAGCCACATAATGGTGATTTACAAAACTGATTTATTTATTTACATAGGTCAAATGCCAAAAAGGTTGGCAACCACCGCCTGAAGCATTACCCTTTCTGCTTCCACCTATCCCAAATAATCTTCATCCAGTCCTTAATGGGTCCACTCAGATAACGCACTGAAGCGTTTTGATATGCGTGCTATTTCCAGTAACATCAAGTTAGGGTCGCCCTCTGCCACCTGACACGACCTTCGCTCCAGGGTCGAGCGTCAAACTTCTATGTGTTTGTCTGTCCCTCGACAAAGAGCAGAATCCCTCCCAAATGAACCCTCCGTGATCAAACTTATCTTAATGTTGGACTTTCTCCTTAAGAGACACCGTCAGCGTCGCCGGTCCATGAGAAGAGGCAAAGGTTAGCAAATGTTAACCAGCTCCCCGGTGCGACATTATCAGCCCGCCTTTGAAGTTTTGTCCGAGCATGTTGTCTCCTGGAGGACAGCGAAAGGTCAGCTCCCTGGACATACGCTGAGCCTGGTGCTAACACAACCATATGCTCCCATTTCCACCTCTGAGAGCAGCAAAGCACACATTCCTTTTGCTGCACTCATTACCTCCCAAAAAGTGCTATTGGTTTACTTTTTCATTACAGTTGCGTTCAGTTGGATAAATTTCAAGTTTAATTTCAAAATGATTGACAGTTAATGTTTTAAAGACGAGATTGAGGGACACATTCAGAGCCAAGATTCACCAGGCAGTTGTTTTTGGATCCAAATCAAATCAACTCTTTTCTACCTTTGCAGGGTTTGTATATATTTGTTGTCATCCCTGACATGGATAACCTTAAGAAAAGCTCTGTTGTTGTAAAACAAATGGTAATTTTCACTCAACAGATGTAATTTTAGGGGGGGAAAAAAGTATTTTCTCATATCACAGCCGTTGTTTTCACCTTCCCTCGAAGCCTCTCTTCATGCAAAACATCAGCGCTCTGTCACTGCAGGCTCAGACAGGGTCAGCCAGTCCCTGCTAAATATTCAGGAATCCACATTTTGCCAAAAACAACTCCCTACTCATCTGGTTACCTCTAACAAACAATTCCTCTTCCAAAAATATTTTAACCCTTAAGTTCAACTACTCTTGAAGGCAGCGGCATCTATGAAAACAATGCGGTGTCGAGTGGCCTCGTCACAGATTATGGTGGTTATATATACAAGTTACATACATACAGCAGTTTTACCTAAACGTTTCGTTTGTATGACTTTAAGAGGTCTGGAGCAGCAAAAGTATGAACTATTTCATAAAATATAAAACAAAACACGGGCACCCTAGTGGCATAGAGGTTTAAAGATATAATATAGAAGAATTCTGCATTAAAATGTCTTAAAAAGACTTGACATTTGTTACATATTTTGTTGAGATGTTACAGTATCCCCAGGTAATGGTGCGTGTCAGTCGGGTGCCTGTTGCTATAACTTCCAGGATAGAATGAGGAAGTGAATAAAGCCAAAACATTTGCATATCCATGAACATTTGAGCCTGAGTCACATCAGATGGATTTTTATGAGCGATGGTGGTTGTTTAATAGTGTTCACCACAAGCGAAGTGAGTTTGAACGCGGGGCCTCTTGTGTTTATTTGTGTTATTGTCGACAGTCTGTGTGTTTGCATTCGGGTCAATTACTGAGCTTAGCACGAGACCAGTTCTCTCTCTTTTTTCCCCTCTCCTGTCCTTGACGTTACATTCATGAAGTAAAGGTCATTACCCTTCTAGCTCCAGTCATCCAACAGTCAACATTACAGAGCAGGACATCGGCGGTCACCTCTACAAAACGCTGCTGCAGTCAGGTTGTTAAACAGGAATGAAGATGGATCCACTTTTAGCCTCCGAACGATCCAAAGTAATCTCTGAGCTCTCCTCCCGTCTGTAAACAGCTCAGGATCAGAGCAGAATCCGACATGAGTCTGGGTGTTTATTCCTCCAGAAGGTCGGGCTCTGTCCCCTACTCTGTCCGGCCCTCCCCACCCACACACACCCCCAAACACTCAACGTCTCACCCCTAGCAGCACAAACTACATCTTGTGCTTTTAACTAATTCACAAGAAAAAACAAAACAGGGGCACCCTAGTGGTCTAGAGGATTAGAGGTCCAGTGTGTAGGATTTAGGGGGATCTATTGGCGGAAATAGAAGATAATATTCATAATTCTGTTTTCATTAGTGTTTAATCAAATTAAACTATGAAAGATTACGTCCACAGAGGGGTAGAGTCCTCTTCCAGAGTCTGCCATGTTGCGCAGCCATGTTTCTACAGTAGCCCAGAAAGGACAAACACTGGCTCTAAAGAGGGCCGTCAGTGTTTTTAGTGGCCACTTAAGGAGAGGCTGAGATGAGGGGTTTGCTGCACACTGCCACCTCGCCCCTAGATGCCACTACATCCAACACACTGCACCATCAAAGCAAAACCAGAGAATCTGAAGACATGTTCCCTGGCGAACAAGCAAAGCGAGCACAACCTTGTGACCAGTGGTTTCCCAAGCGGTTACAAACAAGTGCGGGCACTTCTGCGCACACAGGGAACACACATCCGTGCACACACTCTCGGGCTTCCTCCTTGGCCGTGCCATCTTCGCCTTGTGCAGCTCTCAGTGCAGTGAGACGAGGAGACAGTGGGTGTAGTGTGGAGAGACTGGCCTCGCTCCAGAGACTCTCCAGAACATTCCATTGAGAGACCGCTGGCTGGCAGGCTGGATGGTTGCTGGTAAACACGCCAAACAACAAACAACAACACCGGCTCGACATAATTCCTACAGAGAGGGAGGAAAAAAAAACATCCATTCTGAATGGGGATTAACCCCTGTCATATTATTCCTGTGATCTCTGACAATTCCGCCTCAATCTGGGAATACAAAAAAAAAAGAAAGGCTCGATTATGCTATCAGTGGAGAGCTGCTCGGCTCGTTCCATTACAGTATTTGGGATAATTTTACAGGGATAAGCGCTTGTTTTACAGCTACCGACCATAATGAACGTTATGCTCGTTTTAATTTTAAAACTCCACGATCTTACGGGTGGATTTTTAACGTTTGCGGCGAGATGCTCCGAGATGCAGAACTCGTTGCACAGCTGAATTCCTGTCAGAAGAAGGCCGCTCAATGCAGCAACTAACAGAATAAATTAGCAGTGTTTTCCACCAACGCCAGCTGTCGACTAGACAGCATCTGACTCTTTTCCGGTCCGCCTCGTCTTTAATAGTAACTTTTTTGTTTTAAAAGACAAGCAATTCCTGTGAGTCTGTCTGATAACTTGGTGACATAGCAGCATGGGTTTAAATTCCTGTTGTGAGGTGCTTGAGGTGCACAGTCGTGACAGCTTTAAGCATTAAGAAGACATAATGAACGCCACGGTATGCACAAATGATATATTTACTTTACAGAATAACTAAAGTAATGGCTTGTTATCGCTGTGCAGTCAGCAGACTTTTCTCAGAATCTCAATAGATTAAACTAATCGGGAAACCAGACGACCCTGAGAGACTAAGAGTCCACCATTCATTTCTAGTTCAGCTGACATGCGCGCAATTGACAGCATCTGACTGACTGGAGCTCCGAACCACCCGCTGCAAGTCCACACACATCAATCATGTCATTATGTGCTGAAACAGCACTGAGTGGGTGGAGAGTGCCGACAGTCATTTCAACCTGGGAAAATAATGCGGCTTAATAGCCTGTGCACTTAAGTAACAAGCATGTAGGCAGCAATTTGGTTTCCACGACGGACAGATCCATTTTATGTTGACTGCAGGGTCACACGGGGTCACTTTATAGGTGGTATCTCAGACATCTGTATTTGAGGAATATTTCAAAATCTTAGGTGATAAACTAAAGACAGGAAAGGGTGGAGAAAAGGAGAAGGGATGCCTACCAGCACCTCTAAAGCATGTTTTATCTAGATGGTTCAAGGGATTATGGGAAATGGAGTTTGTTAAAGTCTCGTTTGTTAAAACATTTCAAAGGGATTTTGAATGTAGATGCTGTTATGTCGGAGCCAGGCTAACTGTTTCCAGTGTTCGTGCTAAGCTATCCCATCAGGGTGCCAACAAGCGTAACAGATCGTCACATCACAGTCAATTCTCAGCTTATTTCTCATGTTTGTAACTAATTTTGTTATTTTTAAGCGCGCAATTCAAACAATATTTAAAGATCCCCTCCACTCATGTATTAAGACACACATAAAAAATCTCCAATGTGTGTCTGACATGGTTTTTGCAGGAAATAAGTATAATTAAACCATAAAAAATCTTGGCACCTATTCCTTCTCCCTCATTAAAACATTCCAGCATTTATGATTTATGTGCAAATATTTTTCATTTCACAAGATTAGCTGCCGGACACAAGATGTCTCCTACTTCACTGTAAAGTCCACTCTCAGTTTATGTGCAGTGGAAGCCATTTGTCACAAATCACGCTCGTAGCCTCGCCTCTTACAATCCGATTTTCAGCGAGCAAAGAGAAAATGTACGCTTTCAGCAGATGAATGTGAAAACAGCCTTCTGCACATACATCACTCGACACTGTGAAGTTCAGACACTAAACTGTAGGAACAAGAAGACGAACATATTTTTGACTGGAGGGGGACCTAAATAATGACAATACACAGAAAGCGTCTGTAAACACTTAACTGTGCAGCGTGGGTGGAGAAGAATGCATGCAGCTATGACAGACTGCGTCTTAATGTGTTATTTTTTATTGACGTGAGAGTAGAGCTGGGATGTCGAGCTGTAATGCTGCTGCACAGCTGCCGCAGACACATCTTGTACAGGCTGCAGAAAACCTGCAGAAAGAGTCAACACTGACTTAAAGTAAGGAGCGATTGAATCTTACCTTTATTGATTCACCGGCTAACGAGCAAGAGGAGTGCGGGCGGCGGCCGCGTATGCATACACATTGAAACCATGCTGATTTATTTATCTGTGGCGTTTATAGAGTGCGTTTCTTTTTTCGTGACTTCTGTGTATTTTTCCGTATGTGTCTATTTGTGTGAGTGTGCGCATAAAAGTGCGTGTGTATCTTATCAATACGAGCACGCTGCGGTGGTGTTGGTGTGTTGCAGACTCAGGGTTTGAGGTGCACTGTGAATTCAAAGTGGACATGTGATTAATGAGTAAATACAACAGTGACAACAGGAGGCCCTCCAGAATGATCGAACCCCACCGAGTTTGCTGTTGTTAATACAAAGTGTGTGTGTGTGTGTGTCTCAGTATTACTCGGGACATAATCCCACTCAGCATGATCCCTCTATCGACAGACCTCCCGCTCACACTGTGCGGCCCACAACCTGTGCACACACACTCACAAATCCACACACTCAATGCAATTAACACGTAAACACTTCCTCCTCGTTATAGCCATCCAACATCTTCGCTGTGTGATGCCTGACGGTTGAGCTGTGACCCTTAAATACGCACACAGTCGGATAAGCCTGGTCTCATACGACTTTGGTTCTGTGGTCTTTGTGCTCACCGAGTTAATTGCGGAGGTTCTGACATGTTTGATGGAGTAAGAAACAAGACCACAGGCCCCGAACATCCATCACAGTTTACAAACTGATGCTCTGGTACAACTTTGCTATCCCATACTGTGCTGTGCACTCTTAATCTGCCTGATTAACATAAAATGAGTTCAGATCCTACCTACTGATTCCCAGTTCAGATTTTGACGTGTAAAAAGCAACAGATACAAACCCCTCATTTTGTTTGTTTACATATTGTTGAGTTGATCATGGATACCAGACCTGAACCCGTCGAGACCTGTTGGCACCCGCTCGGAGCCGACTGACCGGGCTTTGTTCGCACAAAAATAAGGGAACGATGTCTGTCTTCAGGTTGCGTGAAATTTAAATGGTGCTCTCAAGTTCTTTTAGTGAAAATATAACATAAAAAAGGCTTCTTTCATATGACTTAAAGCGGCTCTGTGGAACCTCTGTGTTGCGCTGGAAGCCACCCGTTTGTTTATGTTAGCAGACTCTTCTAAGCTAAGGTTAGCTACTGTTGCTCTCTTGGAGCGAAGAGGGGCACTGAGAAATCTACAGTCCAGCAGCATTAAAAAACTCAAACACATCGTTCACAGCGTTGTAAAGACAACCGAGAGAGACGGGGAAGTCTCATTTTTCATGTCACGTTAGAATCTGCTCACATGACCAATCAGAAAGGATGAATATCGGATCCCACAATCAGCCGGGCCAATAATCGGTCAATCTTTACTGTAAATTAAAATATCTAACCGTATATAAAGTAGTTCAAATGTGCTCCAACTCCAAAACAGAAATATTCAAAGAAGTACTTTTACTTTAAGCACATTTGCTGTTAACACTTTCATGCTTTTACTTGAGTTGCAGAACTTTAACTCGCGTCAGAGTGTTTTTACACAGTGGTACTGCAATTTCTTCGAAAATATAAAAAGATCCGAGCACTTCTTCCACCACTGTAGGGGGTTGTAATAAACCTGAATTGCCCTTTTCAAAAGCAAAGCACGCACATCTGATGCACACTCACGCACACAGAGCGATGATAACAGCTTTCAGTGGTGCTCCGCTGCAACTTCACTTTGAGATCCACGTCAACAAAAATAACAACCCCCCCCACCCCCACCCCAATTCTCTCTGAACCCAGACGATCACACACTCGTCACAGCTCTCCCGCTCCATTTTCTGCTGAATCCTCCGCCTCCCACCTTCTGCGGCAATACCAGGCCAATATTACAGTCTCCTTTTAAATATTTCACGTTCATTTTAAATAATTCGCTCTCATTTTTAGCACCGGCAAATGCCACAATGCGCAGCCGAGCCCACACACGCGCGCTACACAAACACACACGAAATGAGCCGTAAAGTTAATTAGACATGGAGCTGAGAGAGAGCCTCTTCCTGCTGTGACACAATCATCTGCACAGCACCTCTGGGGGGGAAAAGAGGGGCTGCGAGTATGTTTGTGTGTTTGTGCCTTTATATACACACAAATACACCCACACGCGAGCTTATATACATCTAAACACACATCTAGATGCATGCAGAATAAGCAAATAAAAATTAGTATACACTCAGATAGAAAAAACAAACAGTGATTCAGAGTCTCAGTCTCTGTTCACTGCTGTGAAAGTGCCTAAATTACAACAACACACCGAGCCAAATCATTATCAGACTTCATAAACTGCTCTCAGATGATGCATAAACATTGCAGCGAATATATTCCACCAGGTGCTTTTCTCTGCCTCTTCATCTCCAACCTGTTATGATTTCCTTTTGGATCAAGGTGGAAGTGAAACCACAGCAAGTTTGTCCGACAACTTCCTGGTTAGTTCTTAAGCATTAACACGCCGCCCCAAGTGTGATCCGGTGATCCCCCCGTGTCTGCCCCGCTCTCTCCCAGCTGAGTGCAGCCTGCGCTCGACCGCACTTTGGATGCAGAGCAGCTTCTTTTTCGTCCACATGCCCCACAACCCCTTTGTGTGTCTGTCTATGTCCTCATTGTGAAAGAGTAAGATAGGGAAAAGGGTGGTTTGAAGTTCGTCTCAGAGATTTCTGCCTCCAACCCAATACGTTGGAGGTGATGATTTGTGCCGCACAAAGGTTTGGAAAATTACATTTAAAATATTGAACGGCGACATATCTTTCCATAACATGTTCCGGTTTGTTCAGGAAGTCCTTGTAATCAATTTCTAATGGAAATCGTGCGACAACTTTAAATTAAAAAAGTTAACAGTGGGCTCTGTGAACTTACTCCAAAGTAACATTGTTGCTGTTAACTTTTTGAAAGTGATTTTTCAGTGTAATGTAATGCATGGCTAGATACAGCTAATAATTACCTCTTTTAATTACTTAACCAAGTATTTTTTGTGCCTTAATACAAGTGTGTTTCATGCCTGAACCTAACCAAGTAGATTTCATGCCTAAACCTAACCAAGTATTTTTGTGCCTAAACCTAACCAAGTATTTTGTGCCAAAACCTAACCAAGTATTTTGTGCCAAAACCTAACCAAGTATTTTAGTGCCTAAACCTAACCAAGTATTTTGTGCCAAAACCTAACCAAGTATTTTAGTGCCTAAACCTAACCAAGTATTTTAGTGCCTAAACCTAACCATGTATTTTGTGCCAAAACCTAACCAAGTATTTTTTGCCAAAACCTAACCAAGTATTTTAGTGCCTAAACCTAACCAAGTATTTTTGTGCCAAAACCTGATCAAGTATTTTTGTGCCTAAACCTAATCAAGTATTTTTGGGCCTAAACCTAACCAAGTATTTTTGTGCCTAAACCTAACCAAAGCACAGCTGTTTGACAAAAGCAGCCACAGTCCAAAAGTCATAATATGTCACAATATGTGAACTGTTTGTCAGCAATTTTTATTACTTTGAAAGTATAACTTGATGTTGCATATTAAGCATTGTTACTAACTTGACCGCGGAGACCTTCACATGCAAAAACTAATGCTAGAGGGGTTGGCAGAGTGTCACAGTTTGAAGCTTAAGCCATTGAACAAGCTGCTGTATTTGATAAGTTGGGAGTGAGAACATTTCGAGTTATTGCTTTGTTATCTCGAAACTTTATCATCCGTTTCTTCTTTAAAATCCCTCTTTTCCTTTTAATCCCATACACACCGTTCTGCTGCCATAAATACTCAGGAGGGAACCAGATGTGTGTTAATCCACAGCTGAAAATAGTCTCCAGCAACTGTACTTGCTCCAGTTTGAGTAATGTTTGCTTAAAAAAAAAACTATGATGCCCTGCAGTGTAAGTAAACTACTTTGGATTTTTTGAAGAAATGGCGTTTGTTTTTAAAGATATTCCCTTCAGTTCGACTGAATAGGCTTATAGGGCCACAGACAGGCTGATGAAGTTGGAAAGTATTGAGAGATGGGCTATAAAGTTGCTGGTTTTGGTCTTTTCATGGGATTTGCTGACAGTAAGAAAAATAAAGAATAACACCAGCCTTATCGTTTAAATTTCACAGGCATCTGACAAACTGTCTCACTGAAGACAAAAGGAGGGCTTTATGTAGTTTTAAAACACCCCAGATCAGTGAAAAAAAAGACAAAAACACCTTACGAGGCATCAGATGCCATCTGCTCCTGAGACACAGTTTCTGCTGATAAATCTCTACTTTAATCCCTCTGTCTCCTGCTTTACTCCCTCTCTCTCTCAAAACTCTCCTCCTATGCTAAACTGCCTTTTTTTTTGCTTCATTTTTGTCTCTTTCAACTGTCCAAGCTTATTTCTACGCAGCTCTTTTTGTCTCACGCTCAGATGCTCAGGGTCACCGGGAACACAGATTATAATGGAGAAAGAAACGCTCGTGTTGTCCTTGTGTGAGGAGGAAAACGATGGAAGGGAAAAAGAATAGAGAAACAGGGGAGGGGCTCAGGAGGGAGATGTCCAAATGTTTGTTTATGCCTAATTGGGCCACGGATGAGCCAGCGGCCATCTCAGATAACAGTCTGTCCAGGAGGAAGGAGGAGACGGAGGACGAAGAAAGGGAAGGGGATGGGGAATATTCTGCAGAGGTGAAATGAGGAGCAGCGGTGGGGTTTTCAAAGAAGAACAGATAGAGGAAGTAAAGACAGAGGAAGCTGGTGAGGGCGTCTGGCTGTGAGGAGAGAATATCGAGGATAGCGCGAGGACGAGGGGATGAAAGGAGCGAGGAGGAGTGAGAAATTAAAGGAGTGGCGGTGGGACCTCGGGGGAAGTGCTATCCAGTAATTAAACAACAAGAATCGTGCAGCATGTGTGGCCGCACTACAAAAGTCCTTACTGCTCCCCACTGAGCACATTCAAAACGGCACTTTGCATCTAATTAGAGAAACATATTGGAGCTAACGTTCTCACTGAACTTGCCTAGTGGGCTCATAGAGGTGCAAGTAATGTAAAAAGCATACATAAAAGGGCATATCCAACAAATATGCAAATATGTCCCACTGCATTGGAGCAGCGAATACCCCCCAAAGCTAGAGGACTGATGCGAACGCCGAGATCAAAGTTGGTGACGACAAAAAAAGAAGGATTTTTTAAAAAAAAGGGAGCTCACAAGTGAAATGAACTCGAACACATAACGATTGTAGTGGAAACAAACTGAAGGCTCATCGCTGTGTACAGTAAACAGAGGCTGTGGGAATGTTTCACTCTCAATGTGACCTCCTCAAATCAGTGCAAGTGCTGATGACCGTCAGTCTGTGGCGTGATCTGAGAGGCGCCCCGCTGTCCCGGTGACGTCAGCGTGACAAAGACCATGTGAGCGTATAATTAGTTTGCAACTGAAACAGACAAAGCAGCACATGCACCATATTCCTGATTTGGTTTGGATTGTGCGATTTTGGAACCTAAACGAGGAAAAGATGTGACGTGTGATGTGGAAAACACCTTAAAGCTGCAGTCATCAGTGTTTTTTATACTGACAATGGATGAAAGTTAACAGTTAACTGCAGTTTTTCTCAGGTCTATGGAGCATTTTACTGTCTCTCATTGTTTTTGTTTGAAGTTAATGTTTAGGTGTTGCTACTCTCCTCAAGCAGCAGCAGGGAGCTGTTTTCATCAATAAATGCTGCGAGTCCGGCACCAAATGGTTGAGACACAAAGGTGGTAAACAAAAGCCAAAAGAGCCACATATTTTCCTTAGGAGTTGGTGGAGACCAAAAACAGAGCTAAACAAAGAGGGGCCCTGTCTGCTGAATATGTCAATAGGAAAAACTGTTGGCTAACACACTTTCGTTAGGGTTGGGCCAATTTAAACATTTTCAAACCGGTTTGTTATGAGGTTTAATACTGGCAGGACCGGTAATGCAGAATGTCAACTCTAGGTCACACGTGACTCAGCTGCTCCCATGAGGAACATAATTAGAGCCCATGAATGACAGCAGCGCTACAGTCCATCATGTCAACTGTGACACAAACCTACCCAACCTGACTACCTGTGACAAATTTAATATAAGGTTAAAATATGTGCACATTGTGCTAGGAGCTTGTTCCACTGCCCACAGGCAGCAATAAAACAAACAATATATTAATACTTTAATTATCATTATGAGGGAAGTGTCCTTGTCATTGAAACTAACCTTATACATCAGTGTTTGAGTCATTTAGCTGATAAACCCTCTGATACAGCCAAGGATTTGGAAAAATCAAGCCCAACCAAACTTTGAAAGGTTTGTACAACTTGGAGCAATTTCCTTTGATGACCTAAGACCTAAATTTTAATGTGGAGCTATTCTTCAGCTTTTTCCTAAAATGACAGGACAGCATGCAGGGACACCAGGTTCAACCCCTGTCTGACTGATTCTTTTAAAATCCACAGCCCACAGAAGGTAAAAAAAGACATCGAGTGTCCTCTCCATCATCTGTACGGATCCCTCTGGACGGAGATTCAAAGGCTCGTTCTGTCACTGTGAGAAAGTCTTTTATCTCTCACACCATCAAACTGTTAAATGCTCATCATTTGTCTTTCATATATAATAAGTGGGTTGTGATGGCAAAGTCATTTTCACCACTTTATGAGAAGTTAAATGATGATGGCTGACTCCACTCCATTAAACCTTAAGATATACCTTTTTAGCCTGGCTTTTACATAATGTGGCCCATCATTTTCATCAAGTCTTTGTACTTTTCTATACCTGTCTTTATTTCTTAATGACTTGTCCTTTTTCTTTTGTTTACATTTTTTTTGTTTTGTTGCTGTTTTTTTAAGTCTTGCACACTGTTGTTTGCTTTAGTTTTTACCTTTTTGTCCGCGCTGTTTAAGTCTTGCTCTGTGAAGCACTTTGGATGCAAGCTCTGTATGAAGGGTGTTGTACAAAATAAAGTTTATGAGTACTAGGTTTTAAGACTGATGAACACAATTGATGAAGACAAATTTCCCCTCAGGGATTGCGCCGAATCTCAGCCAACATTGTCCTTAGTCTGAGAGCAACACAGAAATACTGCTGCACCGGCATTTAGTCAGCAAAAATATTGTCTTTTAGTTGGTGGAAAATCAGAAATTTTTTTTAAAAAAACCCTCAAAGGAAAATATATCAGTTACACTTATCTGTGCCAAATTTGCCGAAAGAAACTTGAAGTGGAGAAAGAGGAAAATCAAGGTTTCAAATTGCAAATGATGTGTTGACTACCTCTCCTGCCTCTGTAACAAACGCTGACACAAATATCCCTCCTCCCCCCAACCATCATTCCAACTGAGAAGAATTCATTACATTGCTCTCCAGCTGTCCATCAACCACTCCCTCCTGGAAAGGGTGACTTGTTTTGCTTTTTTTTTTCTCTTCCCGTTACTGAGAAATTACAGTGCCTTTTCACTCCCTCCAAACCAGCTTTCAATTTCCTGTGGGTGGCTGACGTCTGCTGGCTGTCAAAGCGGGGTGACACCAGGTATTTGATGTCGGCTGGTTTTAGAGGGGTGGGCTGGGTTTTTTTTCTTGTGTGTGTGTGGGTGGGGGTGCGCTCTCTACAGGGACCCTAAAGCTCTTGGGAAAAAGTACAGAGAAGAGCGGGAGATTGAAGTCACTCCAGCTCCCGCCTCAGAAGCTGACAGCTGAGAGATTAGTGGTTAATTAAGTCAGCCGAGTTGACTGGCGTGCGGGGAGCAGCCCTCGAGCCAATCAGAGTTTTTCGTTCAGTTGGAAAACAAGAGCAGAACTACCGCAGCCTCTGGGGAGAGCTCACTAGAAGACACTAGATTGTAGCCAAAAGCAGCACAAATACTTCCCGACTCCCTGGTTCCTCATCCTTCTCGCACATCTGGAGAGGCTAGATAAGGAACATGTAATGAAAAACAAAACGGTGATTGACACCGAGCTCGCTGTGTGCACATTTAAAGCCATGTAAATTTACATTTTTCAGGTGCGGAAGGATGCAAAGAGGAGAAGAGGAGGAAATGGAGATACAGTGTGTGTCACTTGAGAAAACTGAATGAAAAAGAGGGAGAGGAAAGACACACTGAGAGGGAAAAGAGATTTGCATGGAGCATTTTTTTAAATGTCACGCCTCAGTAGGACCATAAACACCATTCTCTGACCTCGCCACGCGGCCAGCACACACACACCTCAGAGAAAGACGAGGTCCAACCGCTTCACAGAAAAACACTACAGCTTTTCCCTTTGATAGCCCCATCAAAGAGAACTGCTTTGCTTATGAAGGACATGTAAATAGCCCTCCAATAACATCAAACAGGTCATGGAAATCGCATAAAAAGCACGGGCGAGCTGAAGGAGCGAGGTCACAGCGCAGTGAAACTGTTTTCCAGTTGTTCTGTTTGGTCCAATTATGTTGCACTCCAAAAAACAATTCGAGATATTCCAACTTTTTATGTTCAGTCAAAGGTTTTGTTTTAGGAATATTTGGATATGTTGGTGAATATGCAAATGTGTTTTCTTGAGTTGGAAAAAACATGCAGCCTTCAAATGTTCAAATGCCATGTTTACCGTGTTCCTATTGTGGTATTCACGACCTCCGTAAGCCTACAGTTTTGTGACGTGTTCGCTGACATTTTTCAGGGATGGTGGAGGCCATATAAGGTCATTTTTTGGTGGATGGTAAGTTCATATGTTGTAATTTTAAGCTAATTTTATGTATGTTTTGTTGCTCCACGCTGCGTTAAAGTAAAAAGTCAAGATCTGTCGGAAAGGAGCGAAGAATGACAAGAGAACGACAAGAAGTTTTTACATTTTTTTCAGTGTTTTAGCGTTCATGTCGCCTTCGCCTAGCCGCTGTGCTCTGACAGTTGAACCTCTTGAACAACAACTGTGCGCACAACTTACCACGTTGCAACCACAAGCTCATGAGTTCCATTTGAAGTTGCAAAGATACTTCTACACCGGTTAGCATGACTTAGCATGAAGCAGGTTAATAGCTAGCCTGGAGTCTGCCCTTACACTTCAGATTTTGTGTGGTATAAACAAAATAATAAACCTTTTGACAGGGCAAGGCTATGGTCTATGTGCTAAGCTAAGCTAAGCTAGCTGTCTCCTGGCTGTAGCTTCACATCCTGCGCACACATGTAAGAGTGGTATCAATCTTCTCATCTCTCTCTCGATAATGAAGCAAATAATTTCCCAAAACGTGGAACTGTTTCATAAATGTGTCTCTCAGTTAAACTGCCAAAGTAGTTTTTATTTCTCTTTGAAGTTTATGAAATATGATTTACGACAGAGTATTTTTCAGAGACAGAGAGTTTTCAGGCTATTATTTACGACATTGATGCACACAAGATAGACCTTGTGCTTTATACTGAATAATTCCGGCAGAAATGATTATCGATTCGGCCCGTACTCCCTGTACTTTGTGTGCACAACTGAATTTCTCTCAAAAGCAAATAGCAATACGTCCTCAAGGTTTTCAGATCGACAGAATCGCTTCCTTCAGCTTGTGATTCCCCAAAAAAGCTGTGAGTTTCAATAAAAGCCTGAAAACCAGCATTTCAAGTGTGAGCTCCCTTTTTTTTGAAGTCTCTGCCCTCGGCCAAGTTACCACAGGCACTATTCTAATGGGTTTTGTTTAATTGTAGCCACTGTGCTTCAGAGGTTCCCCCACCTGGCATTCACATGATGGATGAGGGGAGGGAATGAGCATCCTTTTGTTGTATAGTGAGGGAGAAAAGGAACAGGAGACATCTGAGAGGGTGAGGAAGCATTGAGGAGTAAGGCTTTTATGTATTAAAGAGAACTCATTGCAGAAAACTACACATACAAACCAGAAAACTAATACATGAATTGTGTCCCTCTCTATATCATTATATCCTTTCTTTTATCTATGCAGTGTATTATTTTCCATTGTTACTAATCCTTCACACATCTAGTTGTTGTTTAGTTGGTTTCCATTTTCCTCAGACTTTCTGGCGTCAAATTAACTTTGCAATAATAACCTCCATTCTCTATTCCCGTACATTTTTATGATTTGCTGCATCAATCAGAGCTTTGTTGCAGCTGACGGAATCTAATCAAGAGCTACCTATGACTTAATGAGCAGCTTCAGGATTGAACCCAAACCTCATTTGAGATTCATACACTTATGTGATTCCCTGGATGAAAGCGCCAAAGAATGAGGAGGAGAATAAAAAAAGTTCGGAGTCATCGTTAAATTTAATTTGTCTGTGCTGTATCATTTCTGAGAGTTTAACTGCTGCAGAAGTTTTCCCCACAACTTTCACACAGCTAGGAGCGCTGCTCATCAAATCATCGCTTCTACCAACTCAGTTCACTTGGCACTTGTACTCTGGCGCTGTCATCATTAGCGCCACTTGCTGCAGAGACGAGTCTGCCTCGCCATTAGCCGACAGCCACCCTGCAGCGCGAGAAGGCTGAAGGGTTAAACTTGTCCGGTTGGGACGCTGGTTAAAGCTGAGGGAAGCCGAGAGAAAGGGAACATTAGGGATGAACTAGTGCAATCAGCCCAAGGCAGAGCAGAGGCCGAGCAGGGTTCAGTGAATTAGCGATATCTTTTCCCAGCATAGATCAATGGAGCATTACCGTAAGAAAGAAGGGGGAGATGGAAAGAGGGAGGGATGGTGGAACAGGAGGAGGAAAAAAGACAAAGAAAGAGAGAAAGACAGTAACAAACTAATAATTTGTCTCAGCCTCCAGCTTACTTTCCCTCTCTCAGTGGATCCCTCTCTCTCAAATCCAACCAGTGGAGAAATCTCCAATCAAATAGGGGTGATCACGAACCCAGGATGGCAGGTTTCCAACCGATAATCACTGAGTAAGACCGTTTCAATACGAATGACGGCCTGATTATAGGCTTAATGAATTAAGAGCCCACCAGTGGCTAATAGCACTTTTGTACGCCCAAGGTTGAGCTGCCCACGCACACACACACACAAAATCAAATGTGATCTTACACAATTGCAGCCTAATTTCCAATGAAATCCGCACATTTTGTGTCATAACTGTGACCAAACTCCTCTCAGGATGATACTGCTGTTTTTAGGCTAGGTTGTCGTACCAGCCAGGGCTAGAGATGATCAAGAGTGTGAGCACAGTGGTTCGGACAGCACCTCCTTTCTACTGTCCAGTTTTTCTTCAACAAGCATTAAAGTTGAACACCTCATTATTTCAGAACAAGAGGCCTTTGATTTCCACAAACATTAAAATTGTCCACGCTTGATATTTGACTACACAGGATTTAGTCTTGTTATAGTTTCTATTCTAATAGTAATTTGCATTCCACCTGGGTTGGGAGTTTTCATATCAGTGAGCAAATGACATTACACTCACTGTTCACAGTTATGGTCAGGACAGCTATGGGAAACTACCGAACCACCATCATCCAGACACTAACACATCTACTGCAGACATCTGACTAAAAATGTCATCTCTGGTGTGCTGATGCTGAACTTGTGAACTTGGCAATGCATGTATTTTTTTATCCATTAACATAATTTGATTTCTTTGTGAACAATCACTGAACTAGCTAAATTATGCTTTGTCTAGTTTCACCCATCTCGTGTTTCAGTCATAATATACACAATAATACGCACATGTCTTGTTTCTATTTGATTTATTAAACCTGATACATTGAGACAGACGCTAGGTGGTCACAACAACCAGATGCCAACAACACATTATGGTAAATCCCCAGTTCCAGTATAGACAGGACCAGTATAGACAGGAAATATAGACAGGATATTTTACAGGGTTTTTCCCTGTCGCTGGGGATCTTAACTCCAGAATAAGAAAATTCAAAAACATCTACACCACCTGGCTGTCGAAGCTGTCTTTGATAAAGTGCTTTGCTTGCAGAGTATCCCATACTAAAAAAGAGCAAAAATCACATTACAATATCAACAATATTATTATTGTTGAGTAGTTTTTTAAATCAGGGCAGCACAGCGGTGCAGTTGTTAGCGCTGTTGCCCCACAGCAAAGGTCCTGGGTTGGGGCAGGGCCTTTCTGTGTGGAGTTTGCATGTTCTCCCCGTGTCTGCGTGGGTTTTCTCCAGGTACTCTGGCTTCCTCCCACAGTCCAAAGACATGCAAAAAAGTTAGGTTAATCGGTTACTCTAAATTGTCTGTAGGTGTGAATGTGAGCGTGAATGGTTGTTTGTCCCAATATGTCAGCCCTGTGATGAACTGGTGACTTATCCAGGGTGTACCCCGCCGTCACCCATTGTCACCTAATGTTTCAGATAATGAAACCACAATCAGTAATGCATCCCTGCCAGCCTGGACCCTCACCAGTATGCTTTCAGAACCAACGGATCCACAGAGGCTGCCATATCCACTGCCCTCCACTCAGTCTTCATACACCTCGAAAATAACAACATCTACACCAGAAAGCTGTTTGTTAACTTCAGCTCAGTATTCAACACAATCTCACCCATGAAGCTTATTGGAAAACTTCACACTCCGGGCTCGAGTACCACACCTCCTCTATGACACACCCATGACTGTACTTCCAGACATCAAGCGGATGTTCATATCAGGAGGAAATCAAGGATCTTGCAGAGAACAATCTACTGCTCAACGTCAGCAAAACCAAGGATCTGATTGTTCACTTTAGAGAAAAGCGCCAAGGACAAACCCCCTTTCTACATCAGTTATCTGTAAAACAAACAGAAGTCCAGGGTGGTGGAGTGATCACTGCTGGGACTGTGTTGAAGTGACACTGACTTACCAGCTGTGACACCTGTCCTGTGGCTCTTCCTGACCTCTGAGTGAAGAGAATTTTTCTACAGGGATCGATAAACCCCCACGTTTAATCATCATTGCATTAACCTAAGAGGCGACGTGGCAGTGAGGGGCACTCTCATGGGAAGTTGCATTTTATGGGACACTAACATTGTTACTCCCTCTGTCTCATCTGCTGCAGTCGCCCTGTGGAAACCTGATAGCCGCAACGCTGAGAAAACAGAGGCTCATTACCTAATCCATTCTCTCTTTTTCTCTCTCTGACTGTGTTGCTTTCACTTAGTGGCTCCCTGTTACGCACAGGGCTGCTAATGCATGCGCACACACGCACCAGATCTCCACTAAACCACTGGACCTCGACACACAAAGACACGCAAATAAAAAATGACCACATTCAGACACTCAGCCTACACAGAAACCAGTCCGTGCCCCGTGGAGTATGGATTGCATTTAAGGCAGGGTGCCTCAATAGATCACAGTACATTTATTGGCTCCATGGATTCCCTTGAGTTCATCAGGCTCCAGAGGAGGAGGAGGAAGTGCAGAGACTGAATATAGATTCACTCTACCACTGTCTGCTGAGCAGGCCCGGCTGGTCCATCAGCCCATAGCCTATTAGAGGCCATGATGGAGTGTGACAGAGTGTGTTTAAGTGCTCGCACGTGCATAGTAAGTGAGCAGAGGCGAGCGGATAAAGGGAGCGTAATGCACATACAAAATATTAGAAGCAACTTTAATGCAGCAATCACTTTTGACTATCTGAATTGTCTAAAACGCCTCTTCATATCATCCACATTTTCTCTACTCCTCTTATTGCGATGAGGAAATCAATATAGCAGCTTTTATACCATAAATCACCCTCGGTATCACGAAAAGATAAGAGTGGATGATGTGATTTTTGAACTCGTGTTTGTGAGGCACATGTGTGTACGGCTGTTGGAGAGGTGAACAAGTCACTTTTTTGCAAAAAAAACAAAAATATACAATTTATGAGGGCTGTGGTCATCTCCCTATGGTTGATATTATCATCAACAAACATAACCAACAGAAACTAAGTTATAACTGGGTGTCAGAACAGCTCACTCTATGTTCAAACTTAGGCTACCTAGCAATTTGCTTACCCAACTGGACTCCACTGTAGTGATGGGCTGTAAATCTTTCGCAATAAAGTTGCCTGTGATTTTCTGCCGAGTTATTTTCAACGTTCAGCGATAAAGAATGATTTGAAGTTGGATGTCTGACCGCTCTCCACAAATGAAGCAGAAGCTGCTGACTGATTGACGTTGTCTATGGTTATGTTTAGGAACATAAATTATAAATACTTAAAACCGATGATCACCGTGTCCCTAGTTAAGAATTACTGACTTTACTGACTCCCATTGGCATCGGAGCCAGGAGGGTGCACTGAGAAGGCAACGTTAGCTGCAGCAGCCGCCTGGCTAACGCAGTCAAAAGAGTTGTACTTTGTGTTTCATGAGGTTGCTTGTGTCATCCTCTTTACATGCAGCTGCCGTTTTACAAGTGAGCCCACACTTTTGAATGCTTTGTCCTGTCAGCCATGACTGCAAAGACGCCAGGTACGGTATGTTGGAATGAATTAATGTTAAATAACGGCAATAGCAGCAGCAATTATCCCGGATCCTATCAATATTTTGCTACTGACCAATTAGGAACCTACGCATCCCCACTTGTGACCCCTACTTGTGTAAAAAATCAGTTTGTAAATTTGGTCATGTTTCAGATGTTGTTTTCATCTCAACCAAAAAAAAAATCAATATTATATTACATGAAAAGCAAAGATTAAAAGAAACCTCGCCTATCAATCATCTCACAACTCCTCAGATTTTATCTTATGAGCCTCTGGGGGGCCACTAACCCCTATATCAGGAACCAACAAACTGAAGTATCTGACTGTCTGCTCCACCTCGACCAGCTAAGACAGTGAAATGCAACCTTATATGTATGCAAATATAAAATGTCATACATAACATTTTATCTGCAGAATGAGTACCTTTACTGTTGACATTCTGCTGATACCAGTAGGATTTCGAATGCAGTACTTTCATTTGTAATTACGTACTTTTATTTTGTAGTGCTTGCACTTTACTGCTTCCACCACTTAACCCCTTTCCTCCAGCAATGGAGAGATTGAGGAGAGGGGAGATAATTACATGAGGAAAAGAGGGAAAAAAGGAAGAAGAAAGAGACATAATCTACTTTTTGAAGTGAATATAAGCAGAATCGTTCACACACACTGCACCTGATCACATTACATCCTTATAGGCGGAAAGGCAAAGGGGGATGGGGGTGAGCAGCCGAATGAAAGACAACAGTGGAGCGAAAGAATGGATTCTGGAAATAAAAGCAAAGCAGGCAGAAACCGTAAATGTCTTTTCCTGGAGGATGTTAAACAGAAATAGAGAAGACGAGACAACAAGGAGAGGGTAAAGTATGTGAAGACCTGTCTTACAGTGAGAGAGGGAAGGTCACCACATGGAGGAAGAGACAGAGACAGAGTGCTCTGGTTTCTGGCAGCCAGTGGACAGAGAGACAGAGAGAGTGATAACCAGGGGACAGCTGGAAACACAGGAGCGCGGCCGAGCAGGCAGGGCACCGCCGGCTGGGCACACAGCGAGAAACATGAGCAGGGGCGTGTGTGCCTACATGCATCTTGTGTTGAGAGGACGATCAAGGGAAAGAACGAAACAGCAGCGGCAAAGACAGGAAGGAGAGGAAGAGCATGTGAGGCCATACGAGGCATATGTATGTGTGTTATCTGGTGCTTGGCACTGGGTGAAAGGTTGGGAGTGACACTGAATGCCACCACCGGACTGTTAGAGGTCATTATAGTAGATGCCAACAGCAAGCTAATAGTAGTATTGGTATAAGGATATCACAGCAGGCAATAAATACGCCGGGCTAAAGATGAACGGCTCCACGAAAAGTGGTGGAGTGTGAGTTACAGCCCGGAGGAACACATATCATTTTGATTCAGTTTCGTTTTTAGTGGCTTGACTCTAGGAAGGGAAATATTGGTCTGCTGGTTAGTCGGTCGGTCCATGACTTTGGTCCGGACTGAAATATCTCAACAGTTATATGGATGGCATGAAATTTTAAACAGACATTCATGGTCTCCAAAGGATGAATCTTTGTTACTTGAGGGACCCCCCTGACTTTTTACCTTGCACCACGAATAAGTAAGATTTTGCTAAGCCAGTGAAATGTTTCGAGGTCTTTTGAATAGATTTGCACAAACTTTGGTATGAACATTTGTGGTTCCCAGAAGATGTAATTTATCAACTTGCCTCTGGAGGCAACGGTAAATGTTTTGGGGCCTCTGCTGTTGCCTGCAAAAAAAAGCTAAATCCTCATCAGACGATAGCTGATTGGTTCCAAGATTGCATTTTGTCCAATGCGCTCTGCAACTTTTGCTCTCCACACCGATTGTTTACCTCAATGCAATCCGAGCCAACTTAAACATGATTGGTCGATACTACTCAGACAACAAACAAACTACAAACAGAAACCCGAATGCTTCTGTTAACAAAATCTTGGACCATGATGCTAGTGTTGTCGTTTGAGCATGTTAGCACGCTGGTGTTAGCATTCAGCTCAAGGCACCACTATGCCACAGAGCCACAGCATGGCTTTGTTTATTTGCTAAATTCAATTTATCAAATCACATAAAAATCCTCGCATTAGTCAATGCTGTCTTTTCCCTAACCTGCCCCGACGCACCTGCCTGCTGAGGAATGGAGATGCACACAGATGGCTTTATCACTAAAAGCATGGGACGGCGCAACGGCAGGCATTGAACTTAATATGCTTAATGGTGTGTATAATGTAAAGGAAATGAGGACTGAAATGAGCGGCAGGATAGGAATGAGTCCGGGCCTGCTGTAGTGTGAAGGAGCTCGGCGTGCCGAGGTTTTAATCTAGAGTGGAGACTTTTAGGTTGTGAAGGCGGCGGCGGCAACACAAAGCCCATTTTTCACGAGACACACAGACCTGACAAAGCGTGTGTATATTGGGTGCCATTTGGAGGGCGGCTGTTTTGTAGCGTGCTGTAGGTGAGTGTTCAGTGTAGTAGGCCATCTGACAAGGAAGTGCAGCAGGCCATACATCACACGCTCTGAGGTGCGACTGCGGCTCGTAGGGTTTGTGTCTATGGTGCACTTTCTGCGAGACTACAGCGCAAACGACATTTTGAGAGCAGCTGAGGGGAAGTTTTGACTCCCTCTCTTGCTTTCTCCACTTGTTTCACATTCATCAAAGGTGATGAGGGGGGAGACAGGCGAGCGGTACAGAGCGGTCCCAGCACAGCTATCATTAAATAAGAGTTCAACACCAGAGCTCATGAGTAATTCATGATCTTCTATACTTTCTTTATTTGCTAGGTAGGACTATAAAAGCCCTTATCTGGGGCGCTTGTACTGTATTGTCTGCTCTAAGGCTTGGCAACGCATGCAAACACACACCGATGCACGCTCTTTCCAACTCGTGATGAGGGGATTACATTGCAAAAAAAGCAAGAAAGCAGGTGATGCTCCTGGAAAGCTTCAATATCATTCTTATTCTCTTGTGCACTGTGGTGAAACGACAAGAGGGAATAAATATAAAAGGGATTTTATCAGGTGTTATGTCCAATTCGTACTGTTTGAGTAGTGGTTACCACCCTTGACAAAGAGGTGTTGGCTAAACAGCACAACAGCGGGAGTACAGTAGGTCAGATTTCAAAACCTTTCTCACGCTGCACGAGTCAAGAGGTTAAGATGAACTAATGCACAAGCTGCTACAAAAACTGCCCTTTCTCAGCTGCTTACTTATTAATTCATAAAGTATCCAGTGTACTCCTTTAATAAAGCACAAGAAGCACGGTAAGTACTCCGGAGATAACGGAGTGAAACGCAGGTCAGGTCAACCTCCGAATAAACTATTATCCTCTCTGAATGCCATTTCAGACATCTAAAGTGATGATGAATTGGAACTATTTGCTGTGAGGAAGCGGATGACAGCCTGTACGTGAGCTGTCAATCCCTGACAGATTCAGAAGGAGGACACTATGAACTGAGAAGAGACGTCAAGCTTTGAAAAAGGCTCACACATTAGGAAAAAAAACACACATTCAAAGGAGGCCTATAATGCTCTCTCATTTCTTTCCTTTCCTTCAACATTTTGTATATTCAGTACTCTTGCATGTGCATGTAAAAGACCCTGAAAGTTAAAAGAAGCTCCTCTCTCCCACAGAAAACGCTGCTCCTGAAACGCCTCGTCAGTAGTCTTGCCTTTAAAGGGGCACTGTGTAGTTTTGGAGAAGAAATTCAAACTCAGAATTTTAATATAAAAAGTGTTCTTTAAAGTCAGTTTGTCTAGTCAGTTTATTCAGTAATGAGAACAAAAACAGTTTGTTTATTTAGTTTTTTTAGGTATAAAAAAAATCAGTCAATGTCAATCTTTCTCTTTCATCCCAAAACTACATAGTGCACCTTTAATTCTGTGACTTTGTGACATCACAGTACGTCATGTAGTCACACATTTGCATAATTTATGTCTGCTGGTATATTTGGCACGTAAGAATTGATTCAACACAGCTACTCTGTTGTTGCTGTTAGCGGCGCTGGCTCAGGCATGTGTGAGCTGACCAATCAGAGGAGTGGGTATCCAGGAGGGGGGAGCCTTAAAGAGACAGGAGCTAAAGGAGTGTTTCAGACAGTTTTCTCACAGTATGAGAAAACTAATGTGTTTTTTGAGCACTGAAGCGTGTAAACCTATTCTAGCAGTAACCCAAAAAGAAAATTAGGAACCTGAAAAATGAGCATAATATGTCTCCTTTAATAAACAAGCACTGCTACGAACACTCCAATAAAGGATGATGCATGGATGAAATAATTAAGCAATGTACACGGAGGGCTATGAAAGAGTTTGCATTAAAAATACTGGAGGTTGCACTGACACGCTCTCACCCAAATCCCAGTTTAACCCTAATACCCCACTGCGTTATTAAAAAAAAAACTGGGGTACATAGATCATTTTAATGCTGATAGTGCAGCATACATTAGAGAGTCCTTTGAACCCTCCAGTGGTCGGGATTATCACTATGTATCAGTCATTCATCTCAAGCCCCGGCCAATCGGAGCGCTTCGTACGACATCAAAGTGAGTAAAAATTTTTAAAAAAAGACGTTATTAAAAAGCCTTTTCATCTTATTGCAAACTTACACTACACAATATTTTTCTGACCTAATTTTACACCATATATCTCAGGCAATTTGGGGGTCCTTGGAGAGAGCGCTTGGAATAAAAAAAGTCTTGGGAGTGTGTTTGGGACGGCCTAATTGAGGCAAAATCTGGTCTACATGCCGTGTGTCTGTAAGTAATGATTTGGCTGCTGGCTTCTTCTGCACATGAATGGCTTGAACTTCTAAAGCGTGACACTTCCCACACATCTTTCTGCAGTAACTTTCTTTTTAACAAATTCTATAGCTTATTAACACAAGCAAACGTGTCTGTGTCTAACTTGATATTACTGAATTCCCCGATCATCAGAGGACACAGAGGTACCACTAATCTGGCATCTTCCTCTCCTCTAAGCGCAGACCGCATGTGGTGCTGAGGTCAGAGGTCAAATAGATGCGATCAAAAACCAGTAAACAAGTAAAATCCAGGCCAAACAGCGGAGCCTCGGCTCCTTAACTGCACAAGGAGTGAAAAATGGTCTCCTTCCACATCTCTCGCTCTTTTTCTCCCCCAACTGCATTGTCATTGTCAAAGCTTTTACGCTCCAGTTGGCCTGGACAAAAGCGAGCAAGGTCGCCAGAGGCTTTTCCTGCTATGATCGCTGTAGTGTTAGCCGGGGTTGATAAAGGGCCCATTAGGGCACTGAATGGGCACCCATTAAGAGGACACCCATACTAGTGAGGGAGCCCCGGGGCCAAACGGCTTTCCTTAAGAAACCTGATAGGCACCTGACAGACTGTAGCCGCCCACTCGATACACGCCGGAGTTAAAAACAAAGCTCGAGTTGAGGTGATTGAGAAATGAGGAGGTGATGGTGAAAAACGCCTGCTCTACCAGCGTGAAACTTGTGTGTTACTCACGGGCAGTGGCAGCATTTATCTCAGGCTCGGTTATTCACTTGCAGTTCGAAAATAGAAAAGAGGGCTTGGGAGAGAAGTTGACATCCTCCACACTCTTGGCCAATCGCTGCGTGAGGTGGGTGTCGGGTTGTCGGTTTTGGATAAGCAACAAAGCAGCCCCCCCCCCCACACCGATTTCGTTACCAGAAGGTTGGGCCTTGAGTCTGGTCCAGCCTGATTCATTACAGACCAAGCCCAGCCTGGGCCTGACAGAAAACAAAATGTCCAAGCCTAAAACCGGCTGGAAGGCTATTTTCCACTTCGAAAACAACCATAACAATCAAACCATCAGAACTGACTCATCACTTTGCACCGATGTGACAAGAACACAATGACACGAAGCAATATCGCAAAATGTTCCCTTAAATCATCACAAAGCAGATAAAGAGCAGAACGTCCAGACCCTGATAAACTTTATTATAAGTTCTCCTTAGTCTGCTTTCTTTTTATTCTCTGTAAACCTGCACCTGGGAATGTGCTCAAATCCTACCCAAAGATGCCAAGCCCGTCAGACTGGGTCAGGTGGCAGTAGTCACTTTGGAGGGTGCTGCAGGAATCAGTCCTAGAACCCAGAAAAAGTCAGCATTTTTGCTCTTGCAGTTCCCTCGTCTCAACGGGTATTTTGAATGTTGTTAACACAAGCTTAAGAGGTTTTCGCGTTTCGTTCTACGACATAAAATGCATCTGTAAATACCCCACTCATGAATTTATATATCGCATTACAAGTGATTGCAGGTAAGTGGCTGAATGAGACAACAGAGATTGTCGACTCATCCAGTCATTATTCCACCTTTACGGGTGATCTTTACTTCCAGGCTAATCGAACGAAAAACAATCAATGGAAAATCTCCATTGCCTTTTGTTGAGGGAACCAGGGTGAGGCTAACTTCAACCCACATTTGAACCACTTAAACTCCTCTTTGACTCGACCGCTACTGTATCAATTCCTTCTTCTGCATGTTTTTTTTACATTTGGCTTTGGTTATCCTTCCACTTTGCGCTGTTTCTAATGAAAAATGCACATACTGCCACAACTACTCTCATAACTTTGAGCCTAATCTCCCACATTATCAGTGAGACACAGAAACCCTACTGTAACTGCACAGCACCATTTACACAGTTGCCCTGGATTAGACAGATCTTGAAATCTTTTGAAATAAATTGAGGTTAAGCCTGTCAGGATTTGCCAGGAGAATAGTATTTTTTAAACGATCGTTGTTTTCACGTGTCCGTAATAAGTGAACACAGCGAGGTCAACCGACAGACAGCGGATATTACAGGTAAGGTGATCTCCTTTGAAGCAGCTGGACTGTATTAGCTGCACAGTGTGACTAGATTGTATTATTTGTTGGATGCTCAGTGAAGTGAATGAACGATGGCAGGGCTGGTGTGTCATCCAGAAATTAAATAGCATCCATTAGTAGAAATTGTTGGGTTTACTTTTAGCAGTGAAGTAGCACAGAAGATTGTAGTTTTGTTTGAATTTATGGTTACACCTTCTAATAAGGCTCCCTTTAACATTTTATAATAACCATTATTTATAAATTGTAAATTTATAGTCAATTCAACTTTAGTTAAGTTAATAGTTATTTCCCTGTTAACAAGCAATGAAATGCTTTATAAACCATTTATTAAGCGATTATTTGTTGTAAAATTGCAAGTGATGTTTATAAAACTTTACAACTGCATGATAAAAAAAAAGCATTTCATTGTTTATTAACAGCAAATATTAATATTTCACTTCACTTCATTTTCTGCATGTGTCATAGGCTGCGTATTGTATTTACATTTCCACAAGACGTGTCATTTCACGTTCACATCAAATGTCTGGAGGTGGAGGGGATGGGGGATGTTTCTGAAAGGGGACCGCGGTGTTTCAACATTTGTAAATGTGACACCACTGGATAATTTTAAGGAGAACTTGGGACACTTTCTAGCCGTGTTTGTGTTAACAAAAAAAATGTCGACTTTCACCGGGAAGTCTGGCCATCTGCAGACGACAATTTTGTTCTGAGCTAACTTTCTTGAGTCTCCACTGGTTTGCTGGGCAATTGTGCAAAGCCAAGAAATAGTCCAGTTAATATCAAGCTATTCCTCTAAAGCATATATTACCGGACTGCCAATGAGACCAGCAAAATCCCTTTGGTTGGTGTGCGTCCAATAATGTATCTATAAATGTGTTGGTAACCCGTTAAAAAAATAGTTGAGTT
The DNA here is from genome assembly GCF_040436345.1 of Pagrus major. Lineage (NCBI taxonomy): Eukaryota > Metazoa > Chordata > Actinopteri > Spariformes > Sparidae > Pagrus > Pagrus major. Next base: position 13,870,865 of record NC_133230.1, read on the forward strand.
GTTAAGAAATATATTTTTTGGCCAGATCTCCTGCAGCTCATTCCAGATGGTCCAATCAGTCAAAAGTAGTTTCACGAAAGAAAAGTTGCCAATTTTAATGGATTATAACTGATCTATAAAAGTTTAGAAGATGCCTTGGGTAAAAAAATTATGGTTAAGAAATCAGTCCATGACTATGCGGTGTAGGGACTGCATCAAGAGTGCAGGTAATCAGCTGTAACACTTACATCATGTTCGAGCACAAACCAGTATAGACTCTTTATTTGTCGCTTCTTACAGAGCGGATTAAATGAAACCTTGTTTGACGCTCTGCGGCTCATATGCTGTAATTCCTTTCCTCTCCTGACCTTTTGATGCTGTCCGGCTCATCCGAACATGCATTAAGGGTGAGCGTCCGGGGGGGAGGGGGGTGTGGGAAGCATGTTGTCAGGGCAGGAATGCACAGATTAGCAAGCGAGCGCAAAGAAGGGACTGTTTGTCAGTGTTTGTGAGCATGCATAGGTGCATTCATGTGCATGTAACCAACACAATGGCGTGCGAGACAATTGTGCGCAACACCGCAGACATCTGTGCTGTCAAAAAAAGTTTGCCTTCACACAGGAGCTGGCTGCGTTGATAAATTATGCATACTTGGGCTCAGAAATATGGTAGGAGGCTCGCAGTCAACTGTAGGAGGACTTTGCGAAGTGTGGAGAAAAAAGTGAGGGAGGAGGAGGACAAGATGTTAGGAGAAAAGTTATGGCGGTGTGCAGAGGATACACTTTACTAAGAAGGTGTGAAACGGAGTCAGAGAAAGAATTATTATGAGCTGCAAAGTCCTTACAAGTGCATGTATGTGTGCAGACATGCCTCGTTGTGTTAATCAGGGCAATTAGATGCTTTGCAGGCGTTTTTAATAGGGATTAAAACTAAGACTTCTCCAATGTAGGTAAAGCCTGGGTGTGGCAGACATGTCCAGCAGGCATTTTCTGATCTTGTTTCAATATGAAAAAACCCGTTTGAGTCTTCACAAAGCCGCTGAGACCTTGATTGTCTCGTGGTTGTGTGGTTCCTGTGCCACTGGTTTTGCCAGTGTCACTTGTAAACAACAAGCTTTTGTCAAGCTGAATGCCCTCAGACTAGACGGATAAATTATAAGTTATTCTGAAAAACGGAGGAGCGAGACAGACGAGAAACTCGAAACTGAAATAGCAGCGTTTAGGAAATGGGAGGATACCAATATGACTCAAGTCCTCGAGCGCTGAGAGAACAATAAGGGAACGAAAACTTGACCTCAGACATTTAATGAGAAATGACAAGCAGGTTGTGACTTGCTTGTCATTTGACCAAGAATACAACATTTTGTTGCTGCAAGACTGAGGAATGAAAGCTGTGGTCGCTCAGCCTTTTCAGATGGGCGGCTCGCATAGAGGAGAAAGCCGCCAACAATGAGCACTCTTCCAAGTCAATATTGCAGCCAAAGACATCATTCCTATCAGATGAAGTGATGTTAAATTGATTTTGTGACCTTGTGAACGTGCCTTTTGGATTCGAATCGAGAGTCTCCGTCTCTCATTGTTGCGGCTTAAACATAATAATCATCTAAATCTTGGAATTTCAGATAAGGTCAAACCCAAGACCTAACAAATGATTCACTGGCCTGAGTATTATCTGTCATCTGTCATGATAACTTGGAGAAATAAATGTACAAAGGCTTGGCAACATGAAACTGAGGTCTGGATGTGATTAACTGATACAAATTTACTCCCAAATCAACCTCATCACTATTGGTAAAGATTATAAAATGCAATTAGTTCTATTCCATTAACTCTTGCGATGACATTTAACCTGTGACTGCTGTGATATTTATTAGTTTCAACCAATTAAAAATTCTATTAAATAAATGCAGATTAAATCACAGTTGATGACAGACTTTCTTTTTGCCAGTGACAGACAAAAGGTGACCAGAAGAAGAAGCTTTTTCATCGTTTGACTTGCTTCTTTTGGCTACTCTGCAGACACAGATAGAAACTGTGAACGCAACATTGAGAAATAAGTTGATATGATGAACTTGAAAATGGCAAATGGTTGTCGAATACCCTTCGAAAAATATGGAGCAACCATCAACTAGCATTGATTTAAAGTCGTGTTCCTGGCCACCTGAAGAATGTCCAATATTTACTTTTCTGTTGGCTCCGTTTTTGGTCTCCACCAACTACGTTCACCAGCTATCTGCTCAATTTGTCCTCTTGCTGCACCTGAAAAACAATACTAATGTCAAAGAGGACAGAGTGTAAAGAGTGTAGAGTGAGTTATAAGCGTCACCGCCTCCTGTCGTAAAGATGTTGATATGGCTAGCATGTACATTCGTTTTGGAAGAGAGTGAAGGAAAGACGCAACATATTTCTAATACTAGTTTTCTTTTTGACATCAAAGCTGTTCGCAGGATGCATGGTGATGAGGTCATTTATCAGTTTGTTGCTATGTAAATCAATAATTGTTATATGAATAAATATACTTTGTGCATGTTTTGGTGTGTAAATGTTGCTGATTAAAGGTTTTGGATCCGGCCCAGTAGATCGCCTGAGTTGGCAGCCATAACACAGCTGCAATGGCTGCAATCTGATCCTCTGGGGCAACTATGACCGTCACTAAAAGTGCTGTTTTATGCCACTGATCTGCTGAGGTTGTGTCTGCCAACATTACGGACATGATTCCTAAGGAGAAATACCTTTTTGTTATATAACATGATCCTTTTTGTAACCAAAAACAAGTCATTTTCAAGGAGAAGTCTTCCTGCAATAACTCGTGTCTCATGAGAGCTCAGTGCAAGACTTGTGTTTCTGGTTACAAAACAGATCACGTTATTTAACAAAAAGTTCTATCTCCACAGGAATCATCTCTGTAATGTTGTCAGAAGAATAACAACCTCAGCCTGTCAGTGGCAAAAACAAGTGGCTGTCGTGGACATAACTTTGACAGTCGGAGTTGCCCCAAAGGATTACGTTGCAGCCGTGTTGTGGCTGCCAGCTGAGGCGATCTGCTGGACCGATTCCAAAACTTTAAAATTATATAAAGTTTTATAACTATAATAATTATACAAAAATAGTCAGTCTTCATGCTGATGGTCTCGTACGCTTATGCAGGTCGTATAGCTTCATCAGTATTAAATTGGGACTGTTTCATAACCAGTTAAGCGTTACTTATTCTGTGTTTAAATTTCTGAGTTGACTTCAGCACCAATGAGCTGAAAGATGCTAAAGCACGACATTAGCGTTAAAATATTGATCGAAGCAGCTTTAAAGAACCTTTGCTGCCCCGTAAAAGAACTCTGTGACTTTATAAATATATTTGACCAGACTTCACAACAGCACAGCGCGGGAGGAAGACTGATGTGTGGGAACAGAAAAAGACACAAGCTGGAGAGGAGGAAAAAAACGAAAACGAAAATGGAGGACGGAGTGAACAAGTGCCAGAGAATCATAAGGCCGCCTCTTGCTTCCAAGTATTCTAAACAGAGACAGCAGAGACGGACCACACAAACCGCACGCGCATACACACACACTCAGACCACAGCATCTTCAGAGGTACAATTTCACAGGCTCTAATTACAGTGGGCTGCAGCGGCTCTTATTTGGTTTGCCAAAATCTCAAGTCGCACACACACTCTGGTACGGCGTTCACACACAACTGTGCATGTACACACACCCACATATTAATTTAAATCGTGCATTCACAGAGGTAGTCGCTTTTTTTTTATGTTTCCTGGCTGATAACAATGACACTTCCTTCAGTTTTCACGCACCACATTGAAATCCTTTTATAAGATGGCGTTTAAGTCTGCAAATTTCCTGTTCAAATTACATATGCATGAGAGCACTTCCAAAGCATTTCCTTCTTACTTTCACCGTAGCCAATATACGATTAAATCGTTTCTCTCTTCGCAGTCCTGCAGTTGTGTTTTGTCTGATTAGTATGCTGCATTCAACCTGAACCCCCTACCCAGGTTTTAAAGTCTGATCGCCTCACTCTTTCTCTCTCAACCTTGAGTTCCTTCAAGGAGGGTCATGAATAATGACCCGCCGGGTTTCAAGCATCACACAGAGGCCGAGGCCATTTAAGACAAACAGAGAGGAACAGCGTTTTGCCATTACACATCCTCCCCGTCACTTTAATCTCTCCCTCTCCCATCCCGTCCATCGCCGTTGAAGCCCTGCTTCACCTTCACAATCGCTTGGCCCGAAAGGAACCTGAGAACTTTGTGTTTTCTGGCGTACCTTTGTATCTCCTGAATATCCCTCCCTTTCTTCCTCCCCTCTCTGTTTTTCACACTCTCGCTCATTTACATTCACTGTACAATGCACGTTTTCGCTTCCCTTTCTTCGAGAATTCTCTAAAGTGAGGGGAAACTAGGCCATTAGGCTGCAGCACAGCTTCTCCCTCGCTTCAAGTATCCCCTCTCTTCCAACTCCCCTCTTTCTCTCTCACTTTGTCACCCTCCTTCCTGCCCCGTGTTGCTTTCTCGCTTTTTTTCCTTAAGTCGCCTGCGGTATCCCACTGTCTTCTCCCCCGATTTTTTGTAGTCTTTATCACATGACATTCTCCTTTTTATTCCTTTCTGTCTTGCTGCTCTTCTCGCCTTGGGTACCGCTGTGTCCTACCTCCAACTTGTCTCTTTGCTACTCCGTTCTGTTTTCTCGCTTATCATCTATAATCCATGCACACACACACACACGCGCGCACACACACACTTAAACTTCACACACCGATTCAATAGAGCAGAAAAGTATTTCCAGGCACATTCTGTTCCTATTCAGATTTCTTTTTCCCTATGGCAGATTTTAATGGGATTTTTGGACACCATTTACCGATCATTCTGCGCTTTAAAAAGGGTAAAATTACATTAATGGACATGGTGGGGCCAAATGTGCTCAAACGTAATCTGTTTTAAAAACTATTTTGCTAACAACCATGGTGGTATTATCTTTGTTTCACACAGCTATCCAGTCCTGCAGGAAAAAAAAGCCAAAAAAAAGCCAAAAAACATATGTAACATTAATATTTCAGGAGAGCAGGACAGCTTCACACTGCTGCCTTTAGCAGTGAGTGGCACAGTTTAAACCTGCAGTAGCAGCCAGTCTAAATGGGTAAATGTGTGTCTTTCTAGACTATTCTGTTTGGGTGAATGGGCGCCTTTGTTAGAGATGACTCAGACCCTATGAACGGTTTTCATTAAGCTTTTTTTTTTTCACGCTGAGAAATATGCACTATGAAACCTGTTGACAGAATGGTCTGTGGATCAGAGCGACCGGGATGCTACTTCTATAAAAAAACAAAAAAAAGATGTTGCTGCTGTTTTCGATGCTGTGAGGACCACAAATGAGATTAATTCCCCTTCATCGTGTTGGACTGGAAAAGAGGCAGACGTCTCAGGTGTAAGATACCTCAAGACCAGTATTCGGGCAGACAGTTTGAGTCATTGATCCATAAGTCTGATGTGTTTATCAGACATCATAACACTGCACAGCTGAAGCCTTTCTCAGTACAAAGTAATCTAACATATTTGATATTTGATTGGCTGACGGAGCATCTTTCTAGATGATGTTGCATTTGTAATGTGGCAAAAGTTGAACCAGCTTCAATTTTTTAATGCTGAACTCAGTAGCCTCAATGGTAGTGTTTCGACTGATGGTGTCAACCTTTTCTGACCGTACTGTATGTATTTTATTGATTAGAGCATTTTATTTATTCATTTCAATCGTGACACTGTTTTTTTCCCCTTTTTTTGAATTTAATTGAATTTATCAATTTTTTTTTATGGAGTAGGGGGGCATTGTTTGAAAAGCTTCTTTTTCCATTCGATATCATTGTAAAAAATCTTTGTGGTTTGGACCAAATGATTAATTGATTAATTGAAGAATAAGTCAACAGATTAACTGATGCAGACTAATGACTTTTTACACAGTGCTGCACCATTACAGTGTCTGCTCCAACTGGTTAACATGGTAGCAATCAAACAAATTGTTTGTTATTATTATTATTAATATTATTATTATTATTGTTATTATAATTTATTGCTATTAATATTATCATTGTGCAGTTTTTTCTAGCATTTTATTGTGTAAAAAAATAAACTCAAAACTATAAATAAATAATTAAACATTCACTGTAAACAGATTACAAAAACAGTTCCCTGGAGGCAATCACATCACTTTGAAGGCCTTTTCATTATCTCATTTGTCTAAGATGGGGGGGGGGGGATTCAGAAAATGATGTCATGACAGTCTATTGATCTTTTCTCCGAGTCCCCCCTCCCTCCGCCTCCCTCTCCTTCTCTTCGTGCCCTTTGTCCGTCGGTTGTCGTCTTGTCCAGGTCCCTCAGGGCTAATCTGCTGGTGCACCAGATGCATGCGCTCATTAACCTGATACCACCTTCTAAGAGCCTCACTGACTGTGACACAGTCTCACACTCACACACACACACACTCTCACAATCTCATGTTTATATAGCAGTGACATGTGCTCGCTTGGTGACATGGGCTATTATTTTTAGTACACAGGGTTTTTTTAGGTGCAGGATTTTTGGGCAAAAACAAGAAGAGAGAGGAGTGAAAGAAACGAGAGAGGGGAAATGTATCAGAGCAGCAGACAGATGGAGAGGTGAAGGTGATTCTCTACCTGGCCCCAGCTTGGATTCACACAGAAACCTAACTCATGGTTTGTTTATTGTCCTCGCTTCATGTTGTTTCCTTCATTTGGATTCTGCGGTCTGCGCTGTTCGTATGCTCTCCCCTCTGAAAACCCATTTCTTCTCTCCCCCAAAGGGAGATCCAAAGGATGCAAAAAGAAAAATGGATCCCTCATCTTCCCTCCCTTCCTTCTCCCCTTCCACATCCCTCCTTCACACCTCTCTCTCTCTTTCTCGGGCTAAAAGGCTTGTGTTTCCAGAGAAAGAGACTTCATACAAAGGGGGAACGAGGGAGAAAAAAAAAAAATCATCCAGCTTTTTGTGTTTTTCTTCCAAACGGCAGCTGTCTCTCACATTGCTTCCCCCATTCACACCCTTACACCCTCAGAGCCGTCGCCGTGTCCAAATCCACCGCAAAATACCACACGGGACAACCCCACCCCCCACCCCCCTCCACTATACTCCTCCACACACCCCCTGCCCACCCGGGTGTCTGAGTAGCGGGCTGTGTGGAATAAATGAGCTCATTCATACAGCGTTGAGCGGCTTCATCCCTTTGCTGCCCGGGCCCAATGTAAACAAGCCTAAGGTAGCTAGTTATAGGCCACAGCAGCAAGGATCGCGCTTGGATCAGAACCACCTCCAAACTGCTGATCCCGGGGTACATGGTGAAAAGTTATATTGTATAATTTAAAAACATTTGCTTTGAGCATTCATTTGATAGCACTTGAAACCAACTGCCACCTTCCAGAGGCTTTGGATCTAAACTGGAAGTTTAGCAGTTGGCGTTCTCTTGTGCCAGAAAAAAGGTTTGGTCGGTCCAACAAAGGAAAAGCTTCAGAGACACAGATGCTGTTAAAAAATAGTACAAGGCTCAATGAAAATGGTGTGATCTTTTATCGTGAATGTAATGTTTTTTAATTCATTTCAAGTACCGACAAGACCTTTGAGAAATCGCTACCGCCGCAAGCTCTGAGAACCAGCTTATTCACAAGAACCCGTGGACGAACTTATCTGGGCCAAGTTTCAGAATAAACAACAGACAACGGTGCTGTTTCATCTGAGACCTAGAACATTTTTAAAGCTTTTCATAAAAACTGTCACTGGAGTTTATACTGTTTCTGTTTGTCCGAGTATGAATCACACAAGGGATTGAGGGATTGAATAACGACAGCGTTGGTAGTTCTTTGAAACTGTGCAACGGCGAGTCTTTGCTGATGAGTAGTCCAACATCTACGGCTAAATTTATTAACGTCTTGGTGCGGCTCCAACTCGTTATTCTCATTCTTTCTTTATTCTTTCTTCCACTGAAATCCATCTCCTCCTGTCTACCGATGTTCTGCACCATCAGACTTCCCTGTTCTTGGTGTATGAATGGACAGCCGCAGACTTTATAACGAGGAGCTCTGTCAGCACTTCAGCTTCAGAGACTTTTATTGCAAAGTGTCAGTTAAGCAAGTAGGAGTGAAACAGAGGGGCTGTGTTACACGGCGGCATGGTTCCTCAATATCAACTGTGTAATTACGACTTCATTGAGTAAGAGAAGATAATGACTTTGCGTGAAACATAAAGAACCTCCACCCCTCGACTCTCGGAGTTCTGCCCTCACGAGTTCATCAGCTCTCAGACGACAAACCCTCGTCAGCTCAATCAACACATTCGAGGCAGTCGCCGCAGTTTACACCGCACCGCTTTTGCAATTAAAACAAGAATCTACAATTGCAATTAGAAAACAATGGAGGCCTTTATTTTACCTCTGACATGAATTCCCAGAGCATACGGATAGCAATTTTTACAAAATAAATTCCTTTCGTGGGTTTTGAGCACAAGCATCTATTTCCATCTGTTGTAGGAGTTGGAGAAAAGCACTCAGAGGATGAGACATGTTTACCAAGCTGCTGCCTCAACATGTATTGTTGGCAGATGGGTGTTTCCTGAAGCTTTTATTAACTCTACAATGGTGCTCGCATACTTGAAAACCACACTGGCCCGTACAGCGCACAGGGCGGAAGAGAAAATACATATTGTATAACACAAACAGTTTTCAAACCCCGGCAAAGGTCATATGCTAAAACTAATTGGTTTTAATTATAAATCATTGCTGTAAGTATTGCAGATGTTGCTGGAAAACCAATTTCCCGATGTCTTGTATCCACTCCACCCACCATCCAATTAGTAAGCTCCAAATTATCATTTAAATGAAAGTGGAAATGGCAAGTTTATCTGCCATGCAACAGCAACAGGAAGAAAACCCCCTTCAGGAAAATGTACAGACTGGCTAAAGGTGCAATACGTACAAATTTGGGTTTAAAACGTGAAAATAACTCAAATTCTCAACAGAATGTGACGAAACATTATGTCAAAGACATCGATGTGTTGTGTTGCAGAGGTATCTACTGAAGTTAGTGTCATGATTCTGTTTGTGATCCTGCGATTTCCTGTTTTGTGTCGTTGCTTTTCATTACCTCCCTTTGTGTCAATTTCCCGCCCTTTGTCTGTGTTCACCTGTGTCTTGTTTGTCACTCAGCACTGTGTGTAGAAGACTTTGTCAGTTCGTCCTGTGCTATCCACCTGTGTTATTCACCTGTGTCATTCCCCTGAGCCTCTTCCAGTGTCTTCCTGTGTCACCCCGTGGTATGTTTTCTGGTTTTTGTTCCTGCTAAACAGCAAGCCCCAACCTGTCCTGTCTCGTAATATCACCCCAGGCTCCCAGTCTGGACCGCTACCTGCACGGTTAACTGAGCTAACTAGCTAGCGGCAGCTACAATTAGCAGCACTTAGCGAATACTCTGGTGAAAAGCTGCAGCTGTTTCTTTAGAGTGCTTCCACAGCTGGACCATTCTTACATATTGCACTTTCAAGAGAATAATAATTATTTACCACTCACACCCAACAGCGATATATTCACAGAGGAAAGCCATTCTTTGTGCTGACCTTTGCTTTGGCTCATTACACAGTTTAGTCTCTGTTATGATCAATTAGCTTTAACTGTATACTGTTTTAAACACCCAAACACAAAATAGGAACAACTGCAAGTGCCATTTTTCACAATTTTGTGGAATGCTCTTCTTTGTTTGTCTACCACACTGTAACATGTATTTACACTCTGAACAATAGTGTATTAGTAACAACGACAATTGCTTAACTGTACTTTCAACAGCACTAATGCAAGAATAAGAGATTTTTCTGTAAATAGTGACCTGAATCTAAATTTCCAGAGACTTGAGTCTGCGTCTCAAGTCTTTGATCTCGAATGCAACTGCCAAACATCATAAACCTAAATAGTCAAAAATTGTTGCAGCCATAAAAGAGAGACAGAAATAAACCAGTGGGACCCAGAAGCTACCACTGACACTGCTTGTAGAAAATCACTGACATCAAAAGACCAATAAAACAGCATGTACGGTTCAAATAAGAAGGCAAACGGAACAACACCGCTGTGGATTTCCTCATAAAAAAATTATACTTGACATTCTGTTTCCTATAAATCCCTGTACAGCTCCGCACTGACTCACACCTCGCTCAGCGTTTTAACATCGCCTCATTACTGCCCTCCCCACAGGCCACGTGACCCCCATCTTACCTCTCGTATTCGAGGTTGTCATGGTCGCAGCGGGCGTCTTTGTGCTTCTCCCAATCCTTCCCGTGGCGGCATGTCGTCAGCGACACAATGTCCTTCCCATTGTGGATGTGATGAAGTGCGTTTCTGGTGTCTGACCCAATGCCTGTCAGATAACGCTTCCCTTTGAACATCAGTAAGTACTTTCTCCGTGGCGGGATGGTGTTCCTCACCAGCCAGCCCCGCTCTCCACCCTTCTGCGGGTGATCCTTTGAGAATAGCGGGATGGAGACGTCAAAGCCTGGCCTGAAATGTTCCGTGTTGAGGCTGGCTTTGGCTAAGATGGCCTGGCCGATGTTGAAGCCCAGGTCCTCTGTGTAATTAGGCCAGGTGCCTGAGTACAGGTTGAAGATCAGGTGGTTCCGCCCATCGTTCCAAAGCGGGTAACCACGGATACGTTCATCTACATTGGGCACAAACTGTCCTGATAGCTGGTCCCGATCTAAGGTGTCTATCCCAAGCACAAACAGACATGCTTCCCGGGGGTCTGACGTATAGTACCGTGACTCACCTATAGACGTCAGGATCTTCCTGTAGCTTTCCGACACGCGATCATTTTTCTCCGATGGATATATATACACCCTGAACCCCTCCCTTCCTCTGCGGCGACACCGCGAGAAGTCAAAACAAGTCTCCATGCGGCAGCGACTGTCCTTATAAATGGCGGACCACGCCTGACGCCGCTGCCGGGGCGACTCCGCCGTCCCGGGGTCCGTCTGGAGCTCATCCAGGTGGGCATAACGGGGCAGGAAGGCCCGGTCGGTCCAGTTGGGCCAGGGGCGCACCACCTCACCCCGGTGCCGTGTCAGCAGCCGGAGCAGACGCAGCTGGACTCCTCCACCCCAGTAAAAGAGGACCAGCCAGCAGCACGCACACAAGCCCAGCAGAACATACTTCTTACGCGCCTGCATGGGGGCCTGTCACAGTCTCTATTTTCTCCTCTGTCTCTCTCTCGTCCTCTGTTTTTTCTCTTCTCCTCTGCCCCTCAGCTCCGAAGCCTCACAGGGGCGGGGGACTGATTTGTGATTACTAACAAGGAGCCTCTAACGGAGGACAATGTGTTAACAAGGACATCCCTGCCTCTGAGTGTGGCCCAGTCCACTTTGCCATTTAGGATGACGCAATCTGAGTAACTGACTGCCCTCGCTCAGTCCCTTTCTGCCTTCCCCATTTGCTCTCCACTGTACTTCTCAGATGTGAGTGTTAGCCCGTCTCTGCTGTGGCATGCGCTGCTTCTGCTGCTGCTGCTGCTTCTGTGTGCATTTCTTCCGCTGCCCAGCCTGGTTGAGAGTGATGAAGGGTGATTTCTCCACTCGCTCAGGCCAAGCTTGCTGCCTCATGGTGCCTGGCGCGACTCCTGTCTGCAGGGCCTCTCCTGGGGAGAAGTAAACAAACAAGAATACAGATCAGTACACAGACCGAGTGCCCATTCTGCAACCGACACAAGAGACATACAGTGTGATTAGTTGGGAAAATGTTGTCTCAAGAGAGGCCTGAGCTTACACTTTCATGTGCTTTTCAGTTTGGGCAGACGTGTGTAATCTGCAACTCCAACCAAACACACATACAGTGTAATCAAATAGCAGCAAAGTAGCCCAGCTGGGTAATGGTTCACAGAAGAGGGTTTTAAACTGTCAAAGTCCCTCTTCAACTTGAGCTAGGAAGAGAAAATTGGGAAAAATACAACTCAAAAAGGCATCCAGCCCTGATTAGCCACACATCAGAACAATCTCTCAATGAACCCCACCTTCCCTCTATCTCCGTCCCTCTCTGGCCTCCACATTCCTTTGAGAAAGATTGATATTTGCAGTCTCACATGCGCTGCGATGTGTGCCGACTCCTTCCGATAGTACGTCAAAACCTGGAACGGCAGACAGAACTAGATATTATCATGCTCTTCAAGCTCCAGTTGAACCGAGCCAGATACAGTTGAGGTGAAGTGGAGGAGAAAATAAGAGCGTGTTTAGCATCTTGAAATGGAGATTTGGAAAATGATGCAGAAGGAAAACAGAGCTGCGTTATGGCTCTGAAACGTCCGTTCACCCTGGATTGAAGGCCTTTTTTGTTACACTCGCGAACCTGCAACGGTTTTTCAGCCTCGTAATTTTTTGCCCAACATCCCCCTCCAGTACTCCACAACATGTACTGTACACTTGAGTGTGTGTCTGTGTGTGGAGAACACTTTACAGTGAAGGGCAGTGTTCGAACTGCCAGCTGCCACACAAAGGCAGCTTTCAGGTCTCACCTGGCCGCTCTCTCTCTGCCTCTCACTCACATTCCCTCGTTCCTGCCTCCGCTCCAGCCAAGCAGAATTGATGCCTGCCTTCTCCGCTTGGGATAAAACAAACAGCACAGTGGCGATGCCAAAATCATAATGCATAATGCATCCTCTGATTTCTCCACCTCAAACGGATAGAGGAAGTCAGGATTTAGGTGTGAATGGAATTGCTTTTACTCCGTGTCATTCTCAGTCCATGAATCAGAATGAAATGCCGAAGCTTGAGTTTAAAACAAGAAATGCAAATATGTTCTCTTTACTTTTATGTCGTTTTTCGCAGTTTTTTGGGATCAGTCGATTGCATTCAAGATTCATCAAAAAACGGAATACGCAGATTAATCAGTAAAGAAAAGCCTACATGCAGAGGGCTGTCACTTTTTATTAAAAATGCAGACAAGTGTTTGAACATGTTCAAAAATCAAATATTCAATCTGTTGTGATCTGTTGAAATTCAATATTCCCAGCGTACAACAAGCTGAGCCTTGTTCTCCAACAGGGGGGCCTTTCCTAAAATGTAGTGTCACTCTGATCTGTTGTCCTCTTTGCTAACGTGACACGACACTGAACCCGGACGAGCTTTACGTGTGAACGCAAATGTCGGGATCAGTTGAACCGGACATTAACCGAACTGGACCCTGCCAGATCCCGAGTACGAAGACTGAGAAGTGTCAGGTCATTGTCCGGAGAAATTCACAACGAGCACGTGGTCGTGTTGGTGGAGTGTAGCTGCTTCTTGCACTTTTCTGTTTCAATGATACTGCAGATACGTCTAAGTGCACGTAGTACTGATATCAATGCAGTCATTATGGAGAACTCCTCCTCGTCCTCCTGCAAGTTCTACCCATGCGCTTAAACCTCGCCTAAACCAAACACTGTCCAGAGTTCCTACGAGACAATGGCTTGATTGAGACTGATTAGGTGTTCATGGTCAAAGGTCAAAGGTTAAGGTCACTGTGACCTCACATCCATCCATCCATCCCATATACTCCTGAGCACAAAATCTCAGGAACGCCTGAAGGGAATTTCTTCACATTTAACATAGACGTCCGCTTGGACTCAAGTGTGAACTGATTGGAATTTGGTGGTCAGAGGTCAAAGTTCAAGGCCACTGTGACCTCACATCACACAACTCAATAATTCATATGCTCATCATGACAAACTTCAACTCTGTCAACTTCACTGTGACGTCATCATGTTCTGCAGAAACACTTCTCTGGCTGTTTTTTAACCATAACTCATGGACAGAAGGGGAGATTGTGACCATATCTCACATTTGGTCGGATACTGAATTGGTGAGACGAACTGGCACTTGGGTGTCCACCTTGAAACTGTTATGACTGTATAGATCTTCCGTGCTGCCATGTAACTGATTCATGTTTAAGAATTTTTAGCTCATTTGCAGCAACATCCATATTTGAAGCATGTTAGGCTCATGGGTTTTGCTGATATTGAGCTTCAGGTGATGTTCAGCATGTTTCTCACTGCAACTACACGTCCATATTCTGATAACTTTTTTTTTTAACTTTTTCAAATTCCCTCAGTCTTCACTAGTGTGTGTCTGGACTGACATGAAATCAAGCTGCATCTTCACTGGTGCATACAACCGTGAGGCTGTAATTCTAGCTTGAAAAGGTGACAGCCAGCCCTTGTATTTGGCTGCATAGCTTCACCGTGGCAGAAGCATCTGGACACATGAGCCTTTGTGGAAATGCATTCTGACTGTACCAGCGTGTGAACAGCCGGTGGTGTCAGCCAAACTGCACCGGATAATTCAGGCTAGCTAATCTGCCTGTGGATGTTTGTGGGTGGTTTTTTGGCACCTTCCTTGTTTTTACTTCTCCGGCTACGACTGTAAAGCAGCCCGAGCAGCAAGCCGTCCAAGTTGGGGGAAGAAATAGACACTTGGGATCCCATTACACACTGCTCATCAATAATTCACCTGCTCCTTTAGTTAAGGCATTGATTTTGCCTTCTTTATTTATTTCTTTTTCATGCTTTGTATCCCCTGCCACCAACGCGCACAATTACACCTCAATCTTCGTCAGGACTGTACGAGCTCTGTCCTGGTGATTTGCGGTTGTGGGGATAATTGATAGTGATGGCAGGAAGGTGTAGCAGAAAAGTGATGGAGGGTATCATTACGATGATGGTAATGAGGATGGGCATGATGAATTTATTCCATTGCCATATCTAATCTAATGCCACTGGACACCACTGCTTTGTGAAAATAACAGTCTAGTAAGGATATTCATATTGATTAAAGTCCACCAAGGTGTCTCTATCACTGTTGGATTAACAACAGGAGTTTTCATTCACAGTCTTAATTTGTCATTTCACAGGAAGATAAAAAAAAAACAAAAAAAAAAAAACCTTCACTTGACAATTTTTATTCATCAAACTTATCAAATAACAGCAACTGAAAGCTCAAATCTGAATCGATTTCAAAATTACAACTCATGGAGAAACGTATTACAGGTTCAGTGGAGGAGGGAAGATAAAATGTGAATGAAGCATAATCACAGAGATAATGTTTCAGAATATTAGGACATGAAACTACCCATTTTTCAATAACGAACACCCAAAAAAAATCCATTCCCTCCAGGCGTGTGAAAGCCCCTGTTGAGCACCGTTGCGTTGATCGCTACCATCCTACTTCCCTGTGCAAGGACAAACCAAACCACAGCAGTGAGCGGCCATTAACTGGGAGCAATAATGATGAATGTAAGCCGGTGAAACTCTGGGGCATGCCCGGGCCTGACCGAGCCTGACAACATCCTTGAAAGGGGCGAATCAGCGAGACGACGCACACACACACATAAGTGGCTTTAAGTGGTGAGAGAAGTCCCTCTGTCATGGATCAATGATGGATCCTCATGGTTGGGTGACTAGCACTGGAAAAAGCCACAAGGCTCATTGAGTAGAGGGGCCCGAAGGTGGAAGGACAGGGTTCAAGGAGAGGTGAGAGCAGGTTTCAGAGCCCTACAATTCCACCCGTCATCATTTGTTCCCCATCTATACGGTCTTTCCTCAATTCCTACCAGTCATGCCCCCTATATTCTCCTCTACTTTACGACCCTAAGTCGACTAGAGGGTCTCACGTCAAAACAATACAATTTTTCCGCTGTTTTTCCTTTTTCAATTATTCCTGCTTAGTTCTCAAAAGAGGGCTGAGGGAGGCGGGATGAAGCAGGGGGCACAAAACACTTAATCACAGACATGAGGAGCACACTCTGTAAGGCCAACAACTCTTTGATCATTTGCTCGCCTTGAGTGCAAACAAACGCCGAGGAAGGTTCATTTAGAGTGTACCGAGCACGCAGCGAAATTGTGTCAACACTGCAAAGAGAAAAAAAATACAAATTAAAAATGCGCACCGCACACAGTCAGCTAATATAAAGTGGTAGGTGGATCATACGCAGTCGGAGCAGGACGAACCAGCTTTTTCTCCACGATGTTCTCTGTGCTCTCAAGTTGTTTCCCCACTTTACTGCTCTAAAATGCTTCAGTTTTGAAGTCATCTCCTGCTGAATACAGTCTGATTTAAAGTTTTAATCGTATCTACATCCTGTAATCAGCTATTTAAATGGTAGCTGTCATGTCGAGCGGCGGACCCACCACCCCCGCAATGGATTCACACGCAGGAAAACGATGCATGCATGTAAAAACTGACCAATGGGACTGTTTTGTTTTTTTTACAGGCCGACTCCAATTAATAGTAAGCAAGGAGACTGATAATTGATATTTGAAACCAATATCCACAAATTTCCTGGGCAGGTCACTTATAAGCATTAGCTAAGTAGGCTTAACAATAATAACAGTGTTAGTAGTATACACTCGATGAAGTCGCTAACCTGGAATGAATTATCGGCTGTACCAATTGCTTTAAGAACAAGAATTAGCTTCATGTTAGCATGGTAATGTTACTTCCAGTTGAGTGAATGGACGCACAAGAGTCACGTCCATAATTCACGCAAGGTATCATGGGGGCTAGGAACATGTTGGGTACATTTGCAGTAAAAATGAAAAAATCCATACTTTACGTACTGTTTTACTCATTTTGGAGGCCAATATTCACTTTTGCAAAGTAGTGACTGACTACAGACAGAGCGAGGCAACAAAAAGTAGCATATTTTTTAGTTATTGTTTTCAGCAATCGCACAAAAACAACAACCAGAACAAAAACCCACAATAATCCTGATATCAGGTCTGAAAGTCAGCCAGGCAGCTAATTAGTCGATCTCGAGTGTAATCAGAGTCACTGTTTTCTGTTCACTCCCATACAGCCTTATTAAGTTGCAGCTAATGACACTGCCATTGCTTAACCAGCTTCACCCTGCCCTGTTGATGTACCAAGAACTACGACGCTGAACATGACTTTGTCTGGCTGAGGTTTACTCTCGTATTAAATTGCACTTGTTCATACCACCGGTAACCACAGGCGTGGCCGTATCAATCATGACTGAAGTGTTAAGGATTACTACTTCAAAGAGCTGAACTTCTTCACTGAGCGTAATGCATATTTACCTTGGCGGAGGTAAATATATTCAGCTGCAGCCAGAGCACGAATAGAGGGAAGCTGTGGGAAAGGAGCTGGTTGGGTCACAGAAGAAACCAAAAGGGACATTTTGATGTTCGTAAATATTGTAGCCCAGGGTTATACTTCTGAAGATAATAAAATAGTAGCAAGAGGCCCTGTAGTCTGAGTCAAGATGGCAAACTTTTATTCCACTCATATATCATGCGTCTGACAGACTCCCTGCATTGCCTACCTTTCACAATAAAAGCCATAGATGTAGAGGTATACACAGCGTAACTGCTTATCAGGGAGGAACTCAATGTCACTCTGATCATTTATTTTTCATCTGCTGGTTTATTGTACAGCACGGTTTGTAGGGTCTGCAAGGCTGCAGCTGGACCCCTCCTGCCACACTGGAGGACACGGGAAGGTCAGTATTTAAAAGGACAGGAGTGGAACAAGTGAAGCGGGATACAAGGTGAGGATGAAGGACATTACGTGGCTTTGAAAAGGAGAATGACAAAGACGAGAGGGACTTAATGATCGATATTTCATGGATGACAGCTGGACACAGTACTTCCAGCCGTAGATCTCTGCCCCTCTGCAGAGGCTCGAAGGGCTTCCCTCGACTATTTCTACCTGCCGCTGAACTACACTATTAAGTCATTCACGGAAATGGAATTGAAATTTGTCATCCCATCTGTCTCCCTTGAATTGTGTTTACACAGCAGCTTATTCAAGCGAGGTGATGCAGGCTCTGATAGAAAATGAAAAGCGACATGCTCTGAAATGGATGTCACCGATGATGGCCTTCTCGCCAAAAAATCAGCATTTGTCAATTTGTGTGTTTTTTTCCCATCAGTTGGGGCATTTTTTATTTTTTTGATAGAGTTCTGCCTTTCGGGGACAGATTGGCTTCCCCTTTATTTGTTCAGTTTGCCTTTTTTCTGGCCACAACACCAGTGCTGAGCACAAGTGACATCGTAAACGCTCAAAATGAAATCCACTACCATTACCGTCCTTCTCGGGGTAGTGCAGTCATTGCCGGTGTTAGAGAAGCAGCAGCGGTGGCATTATTATGCCTGAAATGATTTGGGTAGTGGCACAGAGCAGGCTGTAAATTGGCACTGGATGGGCCAAATGTCTGGTAAAATGAGATTTCCATTCTTACCCAAATGATGTTGTTAGCTTGTAAACACAGACCACCTGAAGGATGGGAACCTACCCTCCGCTGACACAAATCCCGGGTGACTGCACTGTACAAACGCCGGCGGGCCTTTCGGTGACTTTTTGTGGCTGCGTGTGTGAGCGTGTGTCTGAACTATACTTACACACACATCTGGCATGTGTGTTTTGCCGGGCCTGAAGCTGGCGATATATTAGTTCAGCATAAATGAAGTGTTCTGGAGAAAACACAAATCTTGTGGTCGGTGAAAGGCTCGGTCGAGCTAAAATTATCCCCCGGACTCTGTCATTACAGGACCAGAAGAAAGCCACGCTGCGTTGTTTGTGTTACTTCACTGGTTCCAAATCTTTTTCACTCCTGACCTCTTAAAAAATAAGGCTGTGTCTACGTGTGACCCCTCAAAACAGGTTGCATATGTCAGATCCTTCAAATTTCAATCCTGCTCGACTCACTGATGCTTACCATGATAAAATAGTGCAGTTTTATAGAACAGATCCCACAATAATAGGAGGAGTAAACCCTCCTTGAGCTGCTACTTTGTCAGAAATACTATAGAGAAGTAACTGGTGTATCTGCTGCTTATTCCCTTGCAAGAGGATGTGATGAAACTAATCTGCAGCCAAAGAAATGAAGAAGTATCCCACAAATACCCTTCGATTTTGTATTCGTTCTCCAATCTAGAATAGCCTAAGTGACCTGAGATCGTTATTGAACCACAGCGGTGCAATAAGCCTCTAAACATTTTGGGAAGCCATTTTTCTTGGGGCCCTCACTCAGCAGTCTACGCGGTGGTTAGATTAAACTGTGTTATGTCAGGCCATTGCATATTCATCTGATATTCTGTGATCCGACTAACCTCCTCTTTCGATTTTGAAAGTTGTAATAGCAACAACTTCAGCTCGGTGTGGGGGTTACTGTGCACTTGACACTGAGGCACGAACCTATTTGTACTTAAACCCGCACAGATTTTGATGCTATACTTGCAATTTCTGCTCTTTCAGTTGAACCATTGTACAGTGTGTTTTTCTCCCTCGTACAAAACCTGACTTCTGTTGCGAACCTTTCACACAAAATAAAATCTATTTGTAAAGAGGACTTTCTGCAACCTTAATGCATGAAAGACCACTCAAAGAAATACTGTAGACCTCGCAGCCTTCTACTGAATCAAGCTTTTGTGGCAGGTGATACCATCTTTTAAACAGTAGTGTATAGTCTGTTTTTGTCTCTCGTGAACTTGGGGGGGAAGTTTAGGGACCAGTGTGTTTGGCTCAATCCCATTTCCAGTTTATACCCCTACCCCTCATTTTTGAATGCCCCCTGGCCCCTCAGAACAGAGATAGGTAAGGGGTGGTGGTTGAGATCTCCCCCAATGAAATGAGACAATCCTTTAAGACCCTCATACGTCATCAGTAGGCGAAGGCTTTTATGTAAACAGACGCAACCGGACAGTTCGCCATTTGCCATTTATCGAACCGCGATTGGAAAAGCCTGGACGCTCGCAGTTCGTTCACAGCTTCACGCAATCAACCAAGTCATCCTAACAAGGGTTGGGACACCCAACCTCTGGGCGTGAACATGCAAAATGGAGGGCTAATTGGTAGGGGCGAGGGGTGTGTTGGGAGTGGGAGTCCGGTCGAGCCAGGAAGGAGTTTGTGTGCTCGTCATTGACTGTGTGTTGAGTTTCAATGGCTGCATCATAGCGTGGGTGCAATTCTCTGTTTTCCTGACTGTGTACGACGTGAGCAGGAGTCACTTAGTGTGTGAGGTTTGTCTGTAGTCGTTTCAGTCAGTCTGTGGTGAGCCACAGAAAAACGCTGCTGCAGTAAAAAAGGCCGAGGCTGTCTCCACTGACAGACCTGCATTAAAGGCTTACAACCGGGATGTGATCCATGTTCTATTTTCTGTCCTCACCTACCAGTTGCCCTTTGAAATCGAGGTGCTCTTCAAACTCCCACACACCATATGCATATATAAGCAGACGCATACACACACGGATGTGTGCATTTCTGCTCTATGCAGAACAAATGGCTCCTTTTAAAACATAATCTCTCTTTCTGTCTGCAGGCAGCTACCCGAGAGTTTTTCCATTAGCTCGACCACCTCTGAACAATAATGACCATTAACTTAATCAAGCGCTGGTTCTTTTTACAAGCCCATTTTCATAAAAATGTAGAACCGCACATTCTCCTTCTCCACCTTCATAAAAAGCATACTCGCTCCACGTGGGCTGAGGGACTCTGACACGGTTAATAAGATGTTCACCTCGAGCTGAACGCCCTGCAAACCAAACCAGCCTCCCAACCGCGCTCACATTCCAAACCCAGCATAATTACAAGCCGGGTTGATTAATTATGTCTCAACAATATGCTGCACTCCAACGCCACAAGGGCTAATTAACAGAATGAACGAGATGGGTAGGAACAGTTATTAGGAGGTTCGAGCTCGCACTCTGAATCTGGCAAAGCTGTTTACAGTCCAAGAAAATGTGGACAAAAAAAAAACGGATTCAGGCTGTAACACGCAGAGATCAGAGGTAACTCTGGCACACAGCTCCGAGCATATAGAGTGGAGAAGCCTAGTGAGGTCACTGATACAGCGAGTGCACCGCTCTGCGATCGGGGCGCCTGTGTCGGCGCACCTGACAACACACACAGCGTGTAGTGCAATCCATCTGCCTTATTATATGGTCCTGCTCGCAGTGCATCCAACCTGCGACTCATCTTATCTGTGCAGCTTCAGGGGCCCGGAGGCATTCCTATCGCAGGGCTCAGATCAGATCAGCCTATAAACAATCTGACCTTGACAACGCCGGGGATGATATATGATCTGACCCTGGGATGAGGAAGATGGGGCTCATTCCAGACAGGGGTTCAATTAGTGGAGTGTCCCTTACATCTGAGATAAAAGCGGTAGGTTTTTTTGCAGAATACTAATGATTTCTCTCCTAATTGTCCTTAAAACACCTTACTTTATAACAATAATGCATTCCTTTACTCTGAAACCCAAAAGTCCACGAGAATACCAAATGCACAGTGACCCCTCAGGGTTAATAGCTCTGAAAGGGCGCACGCTGATATTTTCCACCCCTCTAATGAATGTCTTGATTTACACCTCTGGAATATGAATACTGTCTGTATTGGCCGATGCTTCAGCAAGACAGGATTTGAGCTTCTCTTAATCACCGGGTAGGGTATTATAGAACCGTCGTGAATGCAAAATCCCATTAAGAGGAGGGGGTTGCCATTAGAATAAAGTCATTTCATGAATCGGATGAAATCCGTGTACAGGATCCACCCCTCCCCAGAGAGCCCTTTTCCGCTCGTCGCGTGATAATGACAGGCCTTTTTACTGTGGGATCACTGAAGTCGCCATCTTTCCTCATCAGAAGAAGATAACCCTGAGAGTTGTAATTAATCGCTGCAGTGAACTCGGGCAGCCGTTGTTTGTTTCTTCAGGATTCATTATGGAGCACTTAGTAGTATATGAATACATATGAATGACTGAATCTTGACTGCTAGAAGAGGCAGACGGCAGAACAAAGCGTTGTTTATTTGGACTGCATCTATAAGACACAGCCCAGCGGTGCGTTTTCTTTTTTTTTAACGTGAAACTAAGGTGTTAGACAGTGAGATGGAAATTCCCCCACAGCTCTGAGGGAATATTTAACATCCTCAGAATCTAATTTAGTTGCACTGGCTGACTCAGGACTTTAAGGGAGTCATGTCCTCCATCTTCATCAGCAAAAGTAAATTCAGACTTTAAATTCAGTGTGTTTCTTTCAAATTAAAGTGAATCACAGAGTGACAGCAGAGCCAGTGGCAACATTATTTAATATTCTTGGATGGTGGCAGAGTCAGGTGCAAAACCAGCAGCCCCATCTGTCCAGTGGGAGAAGCAGATCACCTGCCAAAAGCCCTCAGCCAAAAGCTCACAGAGTTGATCTAAGAAAAAGCATCATTATCTGCAATAACCTGAGAATAACAGGTGATCGCTTCACTGTCAAAACATGCCACCTCCTCAGCCTACCTGTCACAGAATGATACAGAGATCCGTTGCAGGTGGCGGCAGCAGGTTCTTCCTGTTCTGAGCCGGGAGCTCCAGACCCTCTGGTCTCCCCCTCCCCGCCCCCTGAAGCGGAATCAGCACAGTTTTTACGCACTGAACTGTTGAGCGTCCTGCTCGCTGCTCAGTCCGCCGCTGACACCAGCTGCAGAGGCTCAAAACACCAACTTCTCCTCGATTTGTGCGAGCCCTTGCGATGTGATTAAGTTACCAGGCTGGCCATGGCGCAAGCACAAGCACCGTCCGGGCGCGTCCGTGCAGGAGAATCTGAGGCGGAGTGTCCCGCCGCCCCCTCGCGTCTGTGCTCCAAATTTTTTTCCCAGATCCTCTCCTTTATCATCCAGCATGCACCTCTCTCATGGACCGCACATCATCGCTCCCCGCTGCTCCCTGAGACAGGCTGTCTGTCAAACAGGCTACAGGCATGATAATCCACCGGTACATTAAAGTGCCCCTGTTGCTCTCACTGTGAGTTCAGCTCGCAGTGACCTTCCGCTCAAAGATCGCCACAATACAACAAAAGCTCCTCTAGTTTAGCTTTGTTTCTTTATCCCCCCTGTCTGATCGTGAGATCTGCTTGCAACACTTGGCTCCGATCTGAGCATCTGAGCAGCCTGAGTGACAAAGGTGCGCTGCTGAGCGCCGTGAACACACCAGGAGCGGGTAGTTAAAACATATCCCTAGTTTTTACAATCGCCACCTGCGCCGTCACAATACACCAGGAGGCGATTAAACGCTCGCTTGTATTGATAAGAGCTTGTGATGGTAACTGATGCCTTCAGGGCAGAGGATGATCTGTGAGCCACATGGAGAATAATCTACAACTCTGATTAGAGAGAACGTAACCTGTGAGCTCACCGGAAACATCGGTGTGTCTGTTATTGCTCAGATGGATCAACAATGAGCACATCGTCCAAACCTAGACAGCAGAAATCACCCAGCACGATCCCCGCTGCGCTCCGACTCCCCCCCCCACCCCCGACAGAGAGCTCGCCCTTACCGGGTGGCGGTGCCACGCTCTTCCCCTCGCTGGTGATTTTCCTCTTCACGCCACGGCCGGGCATTTGCGAATCAATTCAGCGTGCGAGCGCAGGTCCCCCCGTCGGGATACGAATGATGAATGTGCGTTTTAAATTGTCCATTTTCCATATCCACAACAGTCCACACACGACCCGCCCCCGGGCGGTAGCGATTGGTTCAGAGGCTCCTCGACGTCTTCGTCGCGCCGTAAAGAAAAACACACACATCTGGATGGGACCCAGCGCAACTGGAGCGCGTTGGAAACACCGAGTTACGCACAGTAATTGAACCGGCTTGGAGGAGCGTCACGTCTCCCAGGGCCTCTTTAAATGTGGTCTACTTGTTTATCGTGGTTAAAGATAGCGATCTGGTCACCTTTGCGGAAAATTATGGTTGCAGACACATCACTGTAAACACCGGCCGTCATACAAAGGCGCTCTAATGGTGGCTTTGGTGATGATTCAGTATCAGGGACTACCAGACCGGGCTGGGAGGGTTTCTGTTGTTTCAGCAGGTTGAATGAGACGAGAGGAATCACAGTAGTGATGATAGTCTGTGTGAGGCATCGTTACTCAAAACTGAGTTATAATGAAGTGACAGGCTTCAGACAAACATAAAAGCTCTACATGTCTGGGATCAGCATGAGGATCGAGGCCCACAGAGCCAATTAGATGCTGATTCAATAGCAGGTTGATTTAAAACACATCGCAGCATTAGTATTTTTTATCACATATACTTGTTATGGTTGATGTAGTGTCTTGTGAACGTCTAATAACCACCGTATTTGCACGTTTAATGTGTTACAGCGTGATAATATCACGGGAAACAGAGCTGAGAGTGATGGAGCGCCTTATTTCCAAAGGGGGACCTGGGATATCTGGGACTCTCGCGCCCCCTACTGTCCAGATTAAATTATCCTCCTTCCTCTCCCCTCTGATTTCACGTTGTCTTGCTTTGAGGGGGAGATCTCTTGTCTCCTGGCTCCAGCGGAGCGCTGAGCCGATCCAAGTGTGGAGAGAGGCGAGGCGAGCTGGGCAGGCGAGACTAATCAGAGAGCGGCAGAGCGGAGGCTTTCTGAGGATTAGTGACAGCTGTCACAGTCTGAATGTGGCTTCAGTGAGCTGTCTCAGGAAAAGGAAAGGGAGAGTATCATTTATGTTAAGATTAGAAATGCTGCAATTGTTGAAATAAATAAATTAGATCCTCAAAATTGAAATTCTTCTTCTTCTTCATATTATTATTATTATTATTATTATTATTATTATTATTATTATTAATAATAATAATAATAATAATAATAATAATAATAATAATAATAATGACTGCCTGGAAAACTTAAATGATTAATCTATTTTTAAAGTAACTGTGGGTTCTGAGTGTTTGAAAGCTCCGGAGTCAAATCAAGCAAGTTGTTGCTTATAACTAACCACATCATTTTGTAGTAATGCAGCCTATGTAAAAAAAAAAAAAAAAAAGCTTTGTAGGAAAAGATTTAACACTGTTTTATAGGAATTAAATTATCTCTGTTCTTTTATTTTTTGCTTGGAAACAACTCTAGCACCTCTTCACGGACCGTTGCTCGTCCTCACAGAGAAGAACACAGCAAGTAAAAGCCAATTTAGGTTATTGAGCCCACTGAGCAGAAGGGGGTGTTGTTTTCATACATGGTTGAGGTGATGTGTATAATATAATATAAAATAATCATTGGTAATACCAGGGTTAGGCTGTTAAAAGTGAAGGCAACGTTTTTAAGTAGGATTCTGGAATCTCCGACATTCTCCATGTAATTGAATGCACCATCAGGCTCCTCCCAAACCAGAAGTAAAACCGCGCTGGGGTAAATTTATCCCAGAGTTTAGCCTGTCAGGCAAAGCTTTGTTAAACGTCCTGCCAGTTTGTCTTTTTACAAAACCACTTATTGAGAATTTACAAACGTACAAAACAATTAACAAACATTCACATTTTATGAATATAAGAAGCTACAAAATTGCTCAAGGGAACAACAGTATGGTGATTAAATAGGACTATATGCATCTTATATTTCAAGGACTGATAGTTGAATTCCAGTTATTTTAATGAGAGAAATTTGATATTAAATGAAATGAAAAAAAAAAAAAGATTTTATTTAACTTACTTAACAGAAGGGAATTCTAGCAACATGAGCATTATATGATTATAATAAACTACAAAATTGATAAAAGGAACAACAGTGTGGTTAATAAATCTTATATTACAAAGATTAATAATTTAATTACAGTTCTTTTATTGAGAGAAATGTAATAATAGATATAAAAGAAATAAAACACAAAGAAGAAAATTAATAAATAACTAAACATACAGGGAGACATGTCATGAGTATCATTCAACTTGTTAGCTATTATTCCATTGGCTTGTTGAGATTTTGGGTACAATTTAAAATAATTCATGAAAAAACTGAATTGGGAAATTAGGGTGTGTCCTGCCAGTTGGTCAGAAAAACCACAACTTGTAGATAAAGCAACAGATCGCCTGACAGACTCAACTCAGGGCACAATGACCCCCACTTCCACTGCCGGGTATTGACTGAAGCGGTTGCATGATCGAGGCTGCTGCTGCTCCTGTGCTGCTGCTGCTGCTGATCACACATTAGTTGTCTTCGTTCCAGAAAGGTACGCGCTCTGATTGAGTTAGCAAACATGCGAGGTTCAGGTTTTCTCTTGAAGGTTCTGGGGTTGGTTTTGTGCCAGGCTGCTGCCAGGTGAGCATGGACTTCTGACATTGTCCTGTCATTACAGAAGGCATCTCATGTTATGCAAGCAGTTTGGTAAGTTGTCCCTGACGTCACAGTTGGTTGATTAAGGTGGTGAATGCCTCACTTTTTCAAGCACCTGGACCAGGTATTTCAGATTTAGAACATTTTAAAGCTAAAAGCTGTAACTTTTGCCTTTTACGCATTAGAAGACAGAGTGTGTTTGCATGGACGTGACCCTTGCACTGCCCCCACTTCTGTCTATTCTGGCTTCAGCTGATTCTCCTTTAATTATCTACCAGTTGAGTCAGCTTCTCTAGGGTCAACATTCATGATGATTTTGTAACCCCACAAGCTTGTTAACTGCTCTCTAAAGGCTTGTTTACACACACACACACACACACACACACACAGTGCAGTTGTTGTTTATGTGCAGGGACGTGTGATTGTGTGCATCATGTGTACTCACCCCTGGTCTCCGTACACAGATATGAATGCTATTTTCCCACTTCTTTGTCATCCGCCAGCAGCCGGGCTCAGGCAAACATTACCAGCATGCTGGCACCGCAGTCGAACCGGGTCATGGTGCTCGGCGAATGGGAGGAACGCTGGCAGGAGAACAGGATCGGCTTCCATCAGCCTGTAGTGCACAAGTAAAGGCTCCGCTTTAATCATCCTCGTCTGTGGGATGAAGTAAAATAAAAGTTTTCCCAGTCCATGTGTGACTTTTAAAAGGTTTTTATTTTTCTTCAACAGAATGCTGGAGAGCAACATTGATAAAGTTCTTGCCGGACGGACGGGAGTTCGCTTCTTCTTCCCTCTTTGTGGGAAAGCTGTTGATATGAAGTGGTATGAAAAAGAAGATTAAAGAAGCTCACATCTATTTTCAGTTTATTTCTGCTATGTATGGACACCTCCTGTATTCCCTCTCTTTGTCTGTGTGGATCCCAGGCTGGCAGACCAGGGCCATTCAGTGGTCGGGGTGGAGATCTCTGAAATGGCTATAAAGCAGTTCTTTGAGGAGAACAACATGACATACAGCGAGGAGCCTGTCCCTGCCATACCTGGAGCAAAGGTTTACAAGGTATGTGAGCTGTACACGTTTGTAGAGACATGTTTGCTTTTCATATTTGTGCTCGTATCATCTGGATGGAGGTCATAACTATGCTTAGTTGGGGGCACATTCAAATTATACAAATGTTTTACACGCGGCAAACACATTATGCATACTTATGTATCTTTAAAGTTATAATCTTGATGATTTTCAACACACCAGAACCAGTTTTTGACACTTTTTATGGTTTGTTATTTTCAACATTTACATGAAATGATGCTACTGCCTCTAACGTTATCTCACTGATATCAGCCTCACTGTTTTACTCACTGTATCAGAGCTGTTTTAAGTTTTCTGCAAGTCTAAAAGGAAACGATTCTCTACGGCTTCACGTTCAATGTATGCAAATGTCTGAGCAGGGGGTGGCTTCACACAGCATCACTAACCACGACCATTCTTCAAACATGCACAGCCAGATGAGCGAGTAACACAACGCTTTGTCAGATTTTTGTCTTTGACTAGCTACGTAAAGGACCATACTAGTGTCTTCTCATGTTAGCTTATGTATTCACAAATCACATTTCTATACAAAACCCCTGTGGATACATATCCTGCGAGAAAAATGGTGTAGCTGTGAAACAATGTAAGGGAGAAATTGACTTCATTACAGCACTTGTTTATATAGATGTAAAACGTCATCATGCTGTACATCATGTCTTCTTTTTTTGTCATTGTATTTCATTTTCATCATACAGACAGAACGTAATGACGACTAATGACGTTCCCTAACCCGTCTAGAAAAAACAAGGAGCGCAGGCAGGATTTCATGCCTTCAGAGACCACTGTGTCGTCTTAAATTGTTTTAAAAGTTACATTAGGTTAATTGACCAAGGTCTTCGCTGCATTACCGCACAGAACAAACGTAACTTTGTCAAAAAATAAAAGCGTACAGAATGTTTTCTGTCACCCAGCTCAAGCAACCCAAAAGTAACTAAAACAATGTGGTATGCTACCAAAGGGACAATGGTGGTAAGTATAGTATGTGATCTGTAAAGGGACAAAAAAAATATTCATCCACACTGTCTTTGATTCCACAGAGCTCAGAGAAAAATATCTCCCTGTATCAATGTGACCTGTACAACTTCTCCAAGTAAGTAAACTGTATGTGTTTTGGTCCCTTTTTTAAAATGTTAATGTAAAAGATAATGTTTAACAGAAACTCTGTTTTTCCATGTCACAGTTCCACTGACGGTCAGTTCGGGGCGATTTGGGACAGGGGCTCTCTCGTGGCCATCAACCCACAAGACAGAGAAAAGTAAGATGAGATTTAAAGGTGCACTGTGTCGTTTAGGGAAAGGAATGTTAATCAGAAGAGAAAGATATTTATTGACTGATTTAAAAAAATAATGTAACGGATAAACAAACTGACCTTAATGGACAAAATGATTTCATACTGTTTTACTTTGTTTATATGTGGCGGACCCTGCCACCTTTCTAGCTTCAAACAGTTCTGGGGACCTTATTTTCCTCTGAGAACAGCTTGTTTATTCAGTTATGGAAAAAATAAGAAAAGGATATTTCTGAGTTTGTATTATTACCTCATTAATATTGTAAATATAAAAATTAAAACTACATATTGCCCCTTTAACCCCTCCACCTAAACATCCTAAAATGAAATGAACATTTCTTTAAAACAATTTAAATGTGTAATTTAAATATAATAATCATTTATTAGATATAACACAGAGAAACCACACATACTGTACGCTCCACGTTGTCTCACTACATTCTCTCACACATCACCACAGGTATGCTGCTCTCATCATTTCTCTCATGGCCAAAGACTGCAGATACCTTTTGGACACTTTGTTGTACAATCCTGAATTATATCCAGGTAAGTGCCCATATTGAGTGTGAAGCAGCAGACACTGTCTAGAGAGTCAAACACACCTCTTGGCTAAAAATACAGTGTTTTTGTATGAGTTCAGTGATAACACAAATATATTTGAGACTGGATTTCTCTTTCAGGTCCTCCCTTTTTTGTGCCTGATGAGCAAGTACAAAGCCTGTTCGGTGAGTGTTAGGAACAACCATGGCTCAGTGTCTTTCCATTCTTGAAACAGGCTACGATGAATTTGCAGTTTTTAATGGTGCGTTTCCTTTCCTCAGGGAAGAGCTGCGATATAGAGCTGCTGCAGTCAGTGGATGCCCTGACAGACAGACACCGAGGCTGGGGGCTGGACTACCTGACTGAAAATGTGCACCTCATCACTCCAAAGAGCGTTTGAAAAACTAACTTGCAAGTTCAGAGAGCTTAGAAAAGTAGATGCTGGGCATTTTATCACACACGCAGGATGAAGAGAATTTTTGCCTATGCATGTTTTTTTAATGCTTAGACATCATATGTAGTTTTGAATGCTTGACAAATTAAAACGATTTTTTATTACAAGATGTCTGTGGTTTTATTGAAACCAGCTGGGTAGCTGTTGTTTATTTGAGGCAATATAACTGTTTATAAAATAAAACTTAAGAAACAGAATTTACAACTATAATAGACAGAAAACAGAATATAAGCTCTATACTTATATTTCATCAATATTATTATTATTACATACCAGGGTAAGACTGATAGTAAGGGTTTGATTCACTTAAATTTGTTTTCGGTGGGTTTGAGAATATGTTGATTGCATTGAATTACATTCAATTGAAAATGGGTGGGGTTTTCATAAATTTGGCTTTGTGTATGTACATTTTCATGTTTCTCTTTCATTACTGGCCCATACATTACATCCACATGTGATTTCAATGCAACAGATACAATTTTTTTTTAACCATTCTTCCAGTTGCTTCCGAAACAGCTGGGAATGGCTACAAGTGGAGAAAAAAAATGCTCTGTGGTTTAAATATCAAAGTATTACTTAGGAAACATTGGACCCAAGTGTTTCTCTTGCAATGCGGAAGTGTCCTGTGAGCGTCATGAGGCCAGCTTCCTCCTCATTGGCTGTTGCCTGGATACCGTGTCCAACATTAGCAGCGGAGAGGAGGAAGGAGCAGGAGCTAACCAGGGACCTGTAACTAGAGCTAACCTGTTGAAGGTTTTATTCACGGAAATGCCGAAATATCCAGAGAAGCCGAGAAATGTAGGTTGCTACACTGAGACAGACGAATTTAAAAGTTTTGAGTGACCAGTTACGTGGCTAAAAACGTTAAATACCGCCATTATTTAACCGGTAACAAGTGGTACCGGCGTTTGTGCTGCAAAGTCAACGTCATTAACCATGAAAAAGTCCCAAGTGTCTAGTTTATTAACAGTTCATGCTAACATTTTGGGACACTTTTAAATGTCTGGTTGATATATATGAGGGATAATAACGCTATCTTTCAGGTTAGTGCGCCACCTCCAGGCCGCTGGGTCTGGAATGATGAAGCTGGGAGTGTGGAGTTTGTCAGGTGAGCCACATTACTAGCTAGCATACTGAACATGCTAACAGTCATCAAAGCACCATTAAACTATAATGCACTACTCAAAATTAGTCAGGGATTTGGGGATATGGGTGCATATATGCATGAACTGAAATGTGGGACCAAATATATTCATAAAACACAAAATAAAAATTCAGATATGTCAAAGAATAAACAATATTATATCCCAATATCTCTGACTAATTTTGAGTCATGCATAATTAGCACCCTACCTCTTTTTTTAAATATTATGAACATGGTTGTGTTACTGTCCTTTCATCTAGATGTTTCTGGATCTTCCTCGTTCAAGTAGGAGAAAGCATGAAAAAAATGTCTATAACAAGTTGAAGGAAGTGTTGATTATAAGTGAACTAGGTAAGAGTAGGCCCACCTATTTCCCATCTTTTCTTTCACTTTATATATGCAAGAATATAAAGCATCTTTAAAAACAGCGTCGACAAAGTGCTTCGACAAACAATCAAAAGCAGGAAACTCAGGAAGGCAATATTACAGAATAAACAGTCAACAGTCAAGCCAAACACAAGTAAGACTCGTCTTATGTGAGTTAAAACAAGAAGGCAGAACAGAAAATGTAAAAATACAAAAAGTCAACATGAGGCATTACGAGTAAAAGGAATAAAAGCCATAAAACAGCCAAGATCACAAAAAGAAAGAGTTATGCAAAAATAGAGAAATAAAAGAATAAAAATCAATAAAGGACGATAAGAAGACGAGGACAACACATCAGAGGAATTTAATAACAAACAAAGGGTGACTTCACATGAAAGCAAGTCTATAAAAGTAAAGATAAGATTAGAAATAACATTCTCTATGGCATACAACTTATAGTTAAAATTCCATATTCATGAACAAATGTTCATAATCCAAACCAACACCATGTTATCATGTAACATTTTTAGTTAGCATGACCTTTTTAAAGGTATTAAATAAATTGAATACAATGCATATAACATGAAATCTAGCATTGTAAAACGGGAATGTATCTACGTTTGTACCTTTGTCTTTAAACATGTGTACAATAAAGATGCAAATAAAACTCCCTCTTTTCTAGTTCTGGTCCAGCAGAGGAGGCTGTTTTGAAGGAAAGGAGGCAATCCAACGCCAATTTCAAGGATCTTCAGCAGCGATCAGAGTGGTAGGCCTGCATGAACCAGCAGCATTCAAAAGTCTTTTCCTTTAAATGTTTATACATGTTATTTAGCTGTGATTGTAATTATTTGAAAGGCAAAACAAATGTTGTTAATTGCAGTTACTCTTTACTCTTCATTTGAGACCAACGTGCACATGTTTATCATGACTGCTGTTTCCCCAGGTTGGCTGCCATCTGTATGTTGAACCATAGAGGGCGCCAAAGCATTAGAAAGAGCCTGAGCCCTGCTCACCTGAGTGCTTACAGGTCCTCGGCGATGAAGAGGCGAGGAGACCGAATTACCATCGATGATGTCAAACGTAAGTGTCGATCTGTTGTTGAACTCTGCAACAATAATACTGCATGACTTAAATCAGCTGATCCTTTTTTTGTCTGGTAGTTGGTGAAAAAATAGGAGTTTGCTGAGTGCGAACATAAAAGAGTACCTTCATATCTAATCCCATCAAATATAAAGTAAAACTAAACTTTGCTCTCAGGTTAGCGTGAAAGCATTCAGCCAGAAAATGATGCATTTCTATACCGAGTGAGTGCTGGATGACCTTCAACCCTCTTCTCTCTGTGTCTTAGATGTGGCTGTTGGTTTGCTGCAGGAGAATTATTCGCTTCCCATTCCGCTTTGCTTCATGACTGTATTGAAGTGAGGAATAAAAAGACATGTTTTCATCTAAACATACACACAGTTTGGCTTTGCTGTTTATTCTATTCTATTCTCTGTCCAGGAGTAAAGAGCTTGATGACGTCCTGGCTGCCCTTCTCCTTTACCTGTCTTGTTTCTTCGAACACAAGTCTCTAGAGAATAAACCCAAGTCTTTAATGGCGTAAGTATGCTCAGAACAAAAGAGTGTGTGTCCGCCTTTAATGTAATGCAGTGGTAATTTAGTGGTATTTTTTTGTATCACAGTTACTAAATGTGTTTCTTCCCCTCTTCTCTGTCTTGTATTTCTACACCCTCACTCTCTTTCTAACAATCCTCCCAGTGTAGACATCATCACAGAGCACCGGGTGATGGCGGAGGCTTTGGCCAAAAAGGAGATAGCTCAAAAGAAGCTGGCTGTCTGCTACTTCGGTCTAATCATGGGCCTGGAGATAGAGCAGCACCAACACACATCGTATCACAAGTGAGCGTCTGTTCAGATTCAGAACAGGTGTTAGAGAAAGAAAGTGTGATTCTCTCTGCAATATTTTCACTCGCTTGTCTGGTTATCAGGATGCATCACTCATCCCACCTTTTCAAAATGGCTCCCGGGGAACCATTGTATAGCTGTTGTGAATGTCTACAAACATTCATAGTGCATCACTGTTATCTGTATTCCAAGTTCTCATGTGTTTTTTCCAGGGGCCAGATGTCATCAAACCGTACAGAATGGCTTCTACATGCGGTATGTGCAGTAAGAATCCTATAATGTGCTCCAATAAAATGTTTCAAAGCTTAATAAGACTTTTAGGAACCTTTTAGGAAACGGTTACCGTCTCCTAACCAATTCCCACTGTTTTAAAGACTTGATAAATCTGACCCGTAACTGACCTGAAAGTTCTTTCCCTGCAAATGCAGCATGTTGAAACATTCAAAACTACATATATTGCCTCATCTGCACAGAGAAAAACTGAACCTTCAGCTGTCAGAGTGAAGGCCAGTTCACCATCTGTGAATACAGACGGCAGTGAGCAGAACAGAACGACATTGAGTGTTGGTTATGCCTGGTGGCCTTAATGAATTAGTTAGTGGTAGGGGATGTTGACTTAACACAGGTGCTTTGCTTTGACAGGCTCTCCCCAGTATTTAGCCAGGTGGGTGGAAGGGGGAGAAATATCACGCTAAGAGCAGCAGCTTGTTGTCTGCTCTATATGTGACCTGTTTAGGACAGAAATAGCTGTTGTGACCTTTTAAAAATACAGAATAAGTGGCTGCCTGTGTTTTTAGGTAGAATTAAGGATTGAATTAAAAAAACAGGTGAATGAATGTCTAACTATCAAATGAATTAAGAGTTCACATTCTTCCCTCTCTTCTCATCCTTCTGTGTCCTCACCCTCTTGTTTCTAGTGTTTGTACAGCTTCTTCTGTTTTGTGGCCTGGGTGACATTTGGCAGAAAGGACCTGAGAGACATCCAAGAGGAGGTGGGGAGACTTTTGTACTCTGACACCTTCAACTTGGCACTCAGGAACAGCACCGATGGGGACTCGGGTATGACCTTCTCTGCTGTTAATGGTTCAGTGAAGACGGAAGAGGCTGACCCCAAGGAGACGGGACGTAATGGCACATTCAGGCACAGGTACGTCGAAGCGAAGGAAAGGCTGGGTAGAGGTGGCATGTGATACCATCAGTGTCGGTATGTACTTTTTAAGAGTAGAAGACAACCTCGTCAATTATTTATTATGTGTATTTTGCTACTATGTAGGTTCATATCTCTGTGAACTTATCCTGTACATTCTCCCCACAAAAACAGTATGACAGGGTAAGCTACAAATGCCTTGGTGTTAGTAAAGTCCCAACTAGGGATACATAGAAATTCTCTCTTGAAAGATGGATGTCTCGATGAAGAAAAGTCAATAATCGGCTATAAAACGATAAAACACGATTTTTGACATTATGATTGGCTGTTAAACTTGAATTCAGCCGGGCTGTACGTTCCCTACGGCTGAACCAACTGGATGGTGAAACATAACGGAAGTACAGAACTGACATAAACATGTGCATCGTGTTTTTGTTCTAAGCTGGGCTACATCTTGAATTTTGAGGTGTGGATGGTTAAGTGTAAGCAACGAAGAAGGAAGTAAATTAATCTGTTTATTTTAATTGTGCATCATAACAAATATGTTTTGTTTTTAAATTAGCCAGTAGTCATACAGTAAGAAGAAATTAATCCTGTGTAAAGATCAAAAAGTTTGGATGCATCGATAAATACATTATCGTATATATAATATATATTTCGGTAATAATGCTCTGTGACTTCATCACTACCAGCAAAAACTTTCACATAGAAGTAGACATGTGATCCATTGTTATT
This sequence comes from Pagrus major, assembly GCF_040436345.1. Classification (NCBI taxonomy): domain Eukaryota; kingdom Metazoa; phylum Chordata; class Actinopteri; order Spariformes; family Sparidae; genus Pagrus; species Pagrus major. Next base: position 13,905,634 of record NC_133230.1, read on the forward strand.
ATAGAAATATTCATTATAACTGCTTGAACAGATTTGTTCTGTTGTCTAACCATCAGTATGTGTTACCAGCCTCACTCTGATTTGATCTATTAGAGTAAATAACTTAATAGCTCCGGCAGTAATGTCGTCTGTGTTTGATGGACGTCACGTCAGACCTCTGACTGGAACATGATTGATGTAGACAGATTCATAGCTTTGTCCGATAGCAGGGACTGTCTGACAGACCGTTTTATGTTGCATTGCTGTGTCTGACACAAGATTGGCAGTTGTGTAAGCTGTCAGGGGCCTCAGAGCTCTTTCCTGCTGTCAGGCTGAGACCAAACAATCAAAAGCTGGGCCTGAAGCTCGCTCTCCTCCTGAGGGTGGATGTACATGACATGATTTGTACGAGCTCCAGCAGTTTCCAACTGTCTGGCAGACACTAAAAAGATTGTAAAAAAAAAAGAAAAATCCATTTGATTATATATATTTTTTGTACTTGTTCTGGAATAAGCACCTGGATCTTGAGGATTTGGCTCCCATAGCAGCTTTCCTGATTAATTAGTTCTGGAGATTTAAGTTTCAACCATGAGCATTATAGGTATGTATGACAAAATGGAACATGTGAGGAATGTCTGCTTTTCAAAATGCTTATACAGCTGTTGTCTGTGCATGAATGAGCTATTATATAAACAGATCGTCAATATTATAATATTTGGTTTAATTAAAAAGTTTCTCTTCTACTTTTGTTCTCTCAGTTGAGTCAGTAAAATGTATCAGAGAGAGTAATTTGTACACACTCATTGCCCTCTGTGCCTCTTTCACACATTTGCATGTTTGCCTGTGGTGTTTTTTTTATATATACACTAAATTCATAACATTTTCTGTCCCTGCTCCTTGTCCTGACTTTTTTCCAAAGAACGTCCCAGCGGCGTCCCGCCCTCGGCACTGTAGTTAATCAGCGATCCCCACTGATGGTGTCTCTGCTGCCCTCATCCAAAGAACAGTCACCCCATCTGTTCGTCCGCAGCCCAGCCAGGAGGCAGAGCCCTCTGCAGGCCGAGCTCTGCGACATCAAGGCTCTGACGGAAAAGCTCAACCAGCAGCTGGCCAGCGTCAGGTGGTGAAAAACATGACAGAATATGCCACTGATAATATAAAGAGGGTGGGATTTGTTTTGATCATTGATATGATTTATCTGTGTCTCTACTGCTGCTATGTGCACAGTGATTTATGGTTAGAAAGTGACTTGGGACCACTGAGGTAGCAGAAATATTTCAGACAAACTAACAGTGATGGAATTCAAAAATAATGTTGGATCCGATAATCAGCCAGGCTGATAATTGATTGACCTGCAGGATAAAGTATATACAGTACATACATTTAAATAATATGTACAATTTATCTATACTTGCACTTTTGATTCTTAAATACATTTATTGCCAGGAAATTAATTTTAAAACATTTAAAATTAGATACTCAGACTTTTACTTAAGTACTATTCATATGAGCTGGAATGGGCTGCTTATGTTTTGAGTATGTATGTGGGGAAAATCTACCATAACATCTACCATCCATGTGAGGCTGAAAAAGCCAAAACCAGAAGCTCAAAGCTGCATAACGCTGCAGAGTGAAGTGGTAACTTTAGTGGGTCAAGTGTCGCAGTTGATTGTGATTCAATGTAAAAACAAACAAAAAAAAACCCTCTTGCCTGTTTTGTTTGACTTCTTGAAAATGAGCAACGAGTACAAAAAAACTGAGCACTATTGTGATTATGTGCAGTCAAACCCACCCACTCTACATGATGTAATAAAGAATGCTTTGTCTGGCTCTAACTGAATAACAGTGGATTTCATATGTAGCAAAATCTTAATCGTCATCTAACTAGATCAGCTGAAAGAGTAGAATTATTCATTGTCTAATACTTCCTACATATATACAAATATTGTGTATATTTAATGTGTGATTATTGTGCCAACATAGCAAAAAGTACAGATGTGTTCATCTTTTTTTTATTTTGTACATTTTATTTAAACAGGAAGTCCCTTGAGATTAAAATCCCTTTTTGAGGGAGACCTGTCCAAGATAGCTAACCATTACAAAGTTAAAGAAATGATCAAATAGAGCATGTCAACAACGGACATAAAGGAGTTTAAGGAATAAAAATAATAAAAGGAACGAAAGATACGGAGTAGAAATTGCTCTTTTTGAAATCAGGGAGAAAAAATCATTAAGCTGTAGTGTGTTCTGAAGGTTATTCCATGACCAGGGGGGAAAAATTGGAAAAAAGATGCTCCTGACTTGGGTTGTGAAAAACAAACAAAAATGAATCCGTCTTACTCCATGTACTCTCTCTCTCTTCATTCTTTTTTATTAAATCAGCTTTGGGATTCTTGGCATGCCATTGAGACAATTCAGTCCCAGTACCCTGATACCCTATGAAGAAGAGAAAAACAACAGAGACGAGGAAGAACCAGGGAGTGACGTTAATAACAACAGCGAGGATCATCCTGGCATCCATGTTCGAGGCGGCAGCGCGTCCTTCGTGGGACCCAAGTCGACAGGTCTTGCCAGATATGGCAGCACCACCCACAAGAACGCTAGACTCTCAGCGCATACCGTTCAGGCAGTGACCTCAGACGCTGAATAACTTGCAGGTGAAAGTTTGCATTTTTATTGACACAATGCAGACATTGCATGTGCGAATGCATTCCTCAGCACAGCCAGAAACACAGGGTCAGAAAGAGAGAACAGAAAGTAGCAGGTTTTCATTCTGCCCTGCTCATGTGGGGCTCATTTTCAAAAGCACCTCCCTGGACTGTCATCACACACACCGTATTTGCTCCTGAATTTAAATCACTGTCTTATTTGCCAGCTGGTGGTGCTGTTGAATAAAATATAATGAAATCCAGAACAACTTTGAAGGTCTGCACTTTCTATAGAGCCTGAAAAAATATTCAGTTCACATATGAAAATGAAGGAAGTCTAGCACGTTGCATGCATAATTCACACTGGATTACATGTTTTTGGGGAAATCAAACGATGCGGCCTTTATGGAGTTTGTCATCTCGACAAGTACACCTTTCTTTTTATTTACATCATTGAAGGCTTCCCTTTAGACCACTGAGTCATCCTGTGTCCTGGCCTCACAACAGGCCATCAATAATATGACCTCATGCCACACATGCGCACACACACACACACATTCTCACACACCGCTCTCTAGCCAGGATTGGTAGCAGAAGGGGCTTTGGCTTCACCCTAATTGGCTGCATAATCTGGGACACCAGGAGTGGAGCTAAGCCCTCTGAGGAGGAGGAGGAGGAGGCCTGGGAAGCCTGTGCATTAGATTGGGGGATGGGTGACACGATTTATTTTAAATTAGTTTAAAGAATTAAAGTGCTCTGGTGTAAATTTAAACTGTTTCACACCAGGAACGATTAAGTCAAGCGCTTCCTCCGTTTTTGTTTTTTTTTCTAAATTGTTCAAATTGATTCAAATCAAACGGGACCTGCTTCTTTCTCCCCTCTTCTTCTGCTGTCGTGTCGTCGTCCCCCGACAGCTACTTTCACCTGTTCTCTGCTGCAGTGTCGCTAATACCAGGCAAGCAGTCAGATACTTGACACAGTGAAACCTACTTTATCAGTGAAAACGTCCTTTTCCCTGGACTGACTGAATAATCAAAGAGGTGCTACAGTGGCAGTGGAGCAGAAACTCTGTAATCAATATAAATGAAAGGAAAAGATTGGCTGTATTCTCGACTACCATCTTAAAGAAGTAGTTCCAAGTTGTTGGAAGTAACACTTTTTTGCTTTCTGTCTGAGAATTAGGGGAGATCAATACTAGTCTCAAGTTTGTGTGGAAAATATCTAGCTTGAGCCAGATATCTTAGCTTAGCATAAAGAATGGGGGTAGCTAGCCTCGGTCTGTCCAAAGGTTATGAACAAGATAGGTGCTGAGCTTTAAAATGCAAGGAGTTGGCAGAGCCAGGCTAGCTGTTCCCCCTTTTTTCAGTCTTTACGCTAAGCTACGTTACCAGAGACATTATAAGAGATGTCTTGGTGACCATTAAAAGTGACGATAGATAGATAGATAGATAGATAGATAGGGGCGCAGTCTTGTTAGCCCAAAATAACTGCCCAGGGGCATTGCCAAGATGGTGGCCGAGTGGCTAGACCTGCCTGTAAGGATTTTGACGATACCCACAACGTAAGCTAACAGCTACACAAGCTTACAGCTCCATAAGCTAACAGTTACATATTTGCGCTGCATATCTTGCGAGCAAATTTGAGAGTAGAATCTGTCTTCTCATCTAAATCTTGTCAAGAAAGCCAATATGCACATTTCCCCAAAACACCTTTTGTGTATTTAAAATTATTTGTGTGACTTTTTAGTTGACTTATCTCCAATCACCAGTGGTGTAAAGAGTTACCTGTTGAATAGATAATACTATATATTCTTTTCTTCATCACCGCATACAGTAGGATTTAAACCCAGTAAACTCTGAACTTCAACTTGAACTACCACTGGATTTTGTATAACTTAAATGTTGGCTTGTGTTATCATCCATTCACTGCACTCCTCTTTGAGTAAGAATCACAATTGAACACCAGTGAAGTCTCCTCATAAAAGCTGCACAATGATGATTCGCTTCAGAGATAGAAATATTCTTGTTCATCAGCTGGCAGAACGATTCAAGTTGCCTTTCAACATTCCTCAAAGTTTGTCTTTTTCCAAATGAGAGATCCAGCAGTGGCACTAATTAGCAAAGCTTTATCATTCAGCTGTGAATATCTTCACAGGGTAATTGGTTAAAACGTGTCAAGGGTGTGATATCATGTCGTTGAGCTCAGCAGCGTATGCAGATACCACAGCGTGTACTTACCTCTAGCACCAAGGCGAGTGGAGCATATTCACATTTCAGCGATATTATTATGGATACATGTCCGGTTTTTGGGGTGGACCACCTGCAGTATGTCTGTTTCAGTCTGTGTTACACATTCTCTGCATCTGAAGGAAGTCAACTTGTATCTGCACAACATATTTGGCCTGTAAGTGGCAAAGATGGTGCCTAAGGAATTTGATTTGGTGGTACTCGTGACCAGGAGAGTTGTCGGGTTTACTGTGGGTTGGAAGATTGTGCTTGATGGCTGCTAATCACAAAAGTGCCTCTCAAATCAAGCATTTGGAGCACATGTTTTAAAGCTAATCAACGTGCTCTGCAAGTCCATTTCTATCCAATGGGCTTCTTAAATAAAGTGATTATTGTGAAATATTAAATCGTTTAAATAACGTGCTTGGATCTATAATTTTGCTCCTATTATCTTCATTTGTCAACCTAAAATAATACATCTTTCATCCATCAGTCCGTCCATTATCTGTTCTGTTATTGTTTGTCGGGTCGTAACAACATATGCAGTATATTTGGACCTGTAGAATTGAAAGTTACTATATTGAGGTCTGAGCTTGCAGGATTGATTTTAAAAACCGTGAGGCATTAACGAATATGTCTGCGCATTCTTACAGACTTTTTAAGTTTTATGCACAGAGCTTTATATTTCTTATTTCTTTTATTTTTTTAAATGAAGTCCCCATCTACTTCCATTGTTTTATGAGAATGCTGCAACTCTGTTTTGCTGTGAAGCTCCAGAAATGATTTGTGGACAACAAAAACTTCCCCTGGCTTTCCATCAGCATGAGGGTGAATAGATAATAACTCAATTCTAATTTTCGGGTGAGCTTATCCTTTAATCCTGCGAGCGCAGAACCAATTAAAATGAACTAATCATTTACTCAAAACACTTCTAACCTGAATAAACTCGAAACCCTGGAAAGGAGATTAAAGTGGGGCAGAGGGTGGAAACTTACATACATGTGACCGAGGGCACAAATCAGGTGCACCTTTGTTATATTTGATTTTTTTTTTTACATTTTGAATCAAGTCTCCATCTACTTCCGTTGTTCATAAGAATGCTGCAACTCTGGTTTTGCTGTGAAGCTCCAGAAATGTTTTGTGGACTACAAAACATGACTGTGCATCAGCGTGAGGGTGAATAGATAATGACTGCAAGCACAGACCCGAATATAAAGAGTTTGGACATAGAAATCCTGCAGTAAACGCAACACTCTGTTGACTGTGGAGGAGCTATTGGCTCACAACACCAGCAGGGGGAGACTTTGCCCATTGATGGCTGAACTCAGCGGGACTGTTACAAAACTGATACAACTCCTTTCTGCTGTTTGACTCCAATGCATCTCTCACTGGATGTTGTGTATTTCATCACATGCTGAAATACAACAACAAAAAAGCGCCTGATCAGATGCGTTCACGGGATCTTTCTGCTGCAACAATGAACAGGGAGGCTTGAATTGTCATTCAATGAAAGTGCAGGAATCCTCATTAGGCTGCAATTAATGATCGTTATCTAGACGCGGAGATAAATGGCTCAATTAGCTGCGAGTTCGTTATCCGACCTCCCCTGCAGATAAAAAAAATAATACAATAATCAGCTGTGATTCCTATCAGAGCGTCAGTGGACGATGTAATTAGTTTGTTTTGATTGGTGTCTTATTATCGGTTTCCTGTGTTTTTTTGAGGAGGTGGTGGGGGGGATACTTCGTCGCAAGTTCTCGCGGTGTCACGGCCGAAAGGAGCGCACGCACTCAGCAGCGCGTCAGTCCCGTGCGCGCGCCTCTCTCTCTCTCTCTCTCTCTCTCTCTCTCTCTCTCTCTCTCTCTCTCTCTCCCCACACTTCGTCCTGGTTATTTTCAAGTGAGCGCTGAGGGAGAGAGCAGCGCGAGCGAGCTGTCTCGTGCGGATTTTTTTTTTCACTCACGCCAGGGCGCGCGGAGGACTTTGCAGTTAAAAATCAACAAAACAAACAAAAAAACAAACAAACAAACAAAAAACAAAACGTGATTATTCGTGCAGCTTTTACGTTTTTTGCAGTCAGGTTTAAAGACAAGAGAAGAAGAAGAAGAAGAAGAAGTGCCTGGAGAGAGCGAGGGGGGGAGGAATAACCCAAAACGCAACACGTATCCGGTGGGATCCCACTCCTGAGAGAGAGAAGCGGCAGGAGTTGGAGCGAAGGGTGCGAGGAAGGAAAGAAAAGAAGAAGAAGAAGAAGAAGAAGAGGGGGAAAGATTTGACGTTTCGCTCCTAACAACGCGTTTTTAATTGATTAAGAGGAATAATGAGGAACGCATGGATAATTTTGACCCTCGGGCTGACCGTCTTCCTCTCCGGGGAAACGGTAAGTTACAGTCTGGACAGCAACTACTTGAAAAACGGGGGTGATAGCCGTGGGGGGAGAAACTTGGGGTCTGCTGCTGTCTGTGCAGTTTGTTTGAGACGCACACACAAAAAAAACATCCACAGTTCAACCTGTGTGTTCGCTTTTTATCTTAAAATACTCCCACACATGTGTGGAACAAACCAATGAAATCTTAGTTTGGACAAGTTGGACTGTTTGTCCATTGAGTCTCTGTCTGACAACTGAGCAGAGACAGGCCTATTGCTGACTGCCACTTTGCCTATAGCAATTTTTCTCTATATCATATAAGATGCTGAATTATGCATGACGAGCTGGGATGGAGCCTGCAGAGGTTAATGTGATTATCTTCAACTTCAGTTTTTTCATTATTATTTTATGTCTCTGACACTTTAAAGGGACCATTATGAATGAAGTTCCTGCTTTTGAGCCTGTGAAGTCATTGCATCACCATTTTCGAGGAATTCTTTAGAAATATCACATGAAATTGGGACAGTTTTAGACTATATGACACCTGAATAGGTGGATGTGATCACCACGCTGACTATCAGAGTGCCTCTTGGCTGTGTTTCACCTGTTTAACAGTGATTTGTTGTTGTGATGCAGGGTTGTGCTCACTGAAATGGATGCAGTATCGAGTAAATGTCATACTTATTGGATCCATGCAGCTCACCAGACAGATGCATCTTTATTTTCTCCTTTATTCTGGCAATTACTGAGTAGTCGTGGCATTTAACTGGATAAAGCTCACCTGAGCAAACTTCAGAGTCTTATTTTCAACGTTTTCAGAAAGTTTTAAGCCAATATTTTGCTGCTCATTCCTCGGTCGTGCCTTCCTGACTTGGAGTGTGCATCACCCCTGCAAATTGGCCGGGCTGTACGACTGACAGATTTTGGCACATTCATGTGCAGCCCCTGTCATTATTTGTCCCCTCCTGTTGTTTCTCTGTGGGTTGTGACTTGTCGCTTGGCGCACTGCCTCCTCCTCTGTTGTCCAATTAGCTGATTCAGACACTGTTGTTTTAATGACTCATTGTTGTTGCGTGAGGTCACCCACCAGAGTACATTTTTCACATGTTTTCTATTATCTGTTTTCACACCACGGCTGTGTATTTGCACAAAACACTTAGGTTCTTTGTTTTAGTTTAACTTAATCGTGCATGCACAATAACCCGATGCACACCGAGTGAGCAAAGTACAGTCCTACAGTAGCACGAATAACTGCTTCAAAACTACCAATACAGTCGAAAAAAAGACTTTCCATAACAATTTAGAGTTTCACTAAGGAGGCATTTCAAGAACCATTGAATACACTTTACACAGACAATTCACACACACACATACACACACTTTAGCCCGATCAATATCTGCCTCCCCTTTATCGGTGTCCCCCTGAAGGCCTCGCTGGAACTTGACATGCGACATCGATTCTAAATATTGGCGCTTGTGTTGACAAGCGCTTGATAACCTGCTTCAGGCACATCTGTCCGTGCTTTAATTACCCCGTCACATCACAGCGGTACAGTGGTGTAACTCTCAGCGGCCCTAGGAAACAAATGAAAACTCGCCGCTCTTTCAAAAACAATTTCAGCACTGAAATAAGTTTTTTAAAATCCAGTTGTGGTTCATTTATTTGCCATCTTTCAGCAAGAGGTTGTTGCAGTCTCTCTGTGCTACACAACAACATGTAAGAATTGGCAACCTTTTTTGTTTCATACTTGAAACAAATAGGGGGCAACATAGCACCAGAGTAACCACCAACTGCTGCTGACTGTGGCTGTAGCTGGCGTTAGCGTATTAGCTCCGTTAGCCGTGCCGTTAGCAGTCCCGCCTCGGAGCTCAGGGAGTAGGGTAGTTTTGACATCTGCACCTCTAGCACAGGAGCTTTGGAGCAGGATGGACCACAAGCTAACTGGTTAGCATGCTTCAACTAAAATTGCCCCTTTTAAGGATGAGTTAAGGAGTCTCACAGCCTGAGGAAAGAAGCTGCTCTGGCGTTTTAGTCTGGTGGTACGGCAGTGAATACTTCTGCATCTTTTGCCAGACAACCACAGGGTGAACAGACTGTGGCTGGGGTGGTTGTTGTCTTTTAGTATCCTGGTAGCTGGTACCAGTGATGTTCTGGGCCGCTGTAGAGCCTTCTTGTCCTGGGCCGTCCATGAATCATGCCTGTTTGTGATGTAATGCTTTGACAATGATGCAACATGTGAGGTCTCTGCACACATTGAAGCCTCTACTTGAAAATACTGTTGCCATGCTGTTGTGTCTTTATCATAACTCTCATTAGATGAGGTCAACATGTGGAGCTGTAATGGCCCGCTGTCCTCTTTAACTCTTCTCTCCGACTGTTCCTGTGACGTTTTTCCACCCCTCTGCTTCCAAGAACTTTTATGAACGAAGGGGAAGAGTTTGGCCGGGCTCAGCCTAGATGTTGTGGTCTGTAATTTGTGTCATGTTTTGGTGGGAAGCGTGGGTGTCCACCTCCCTGTACGTCTGTGATTTACAGGGGGGTTCTGAGTGCTGCCTCGCACTATGATGCTGGACTCAAAAGAAAAGCACCTCAGGAGGAGGACCGGGTTGGGAAAGAGAGTCGAAAGAACATGGGAAGTCTTCTCAAGTTCAACAAAAAGGAGATTTCATACATCTGTTTATTTTTTCCTCCGCTGTGTTTGTTATTGACCGATCCCATTTGTGAGGATGATGCAGGGTGAAAGCTGTCTTATATTCTTTTCTCAGAAGGGCAAGTGAGGTTGGATCGCTGTAATAAACTATCCTCAAATAGTCAAAAAGAAAAGATACTCTAAGCCCGAGCAAATCCCTTGTATTATTTCAAGGGTGAGGAGGCCAAGGCGCCGAATATAGGAGTTCAACTTGAAGCCTTTGATGGCTTTTCAAGGGAAGGAAGAAGGTGCAGGCTGTGTATTGTGAGGGATGTATTATCTATCAAAGTCCCGTAGAGGTATTCAAGTTTCATTTTTTGGCTTGGATTCTTCCTTTTTTGTGTGTCTGCTGATTTGCTGGTAATGAAATGAACAACACAGACGCAAAAGCTGACCTTCATTTCAACTTTAAGGCCGTCTAGTTTCTTTTTTTCCAGACAAGCACACACACACATCGATGCATCGAGACACGTCATTCACTCCCGGATGCACCGAGAAAAAAATAACCCATACAACTCTTAGCTTTTTATTGATCCGAAGGCCGTATGAATCCTAAAAGCATGTTCATTTCAACTGTTCCTAATGTTTTTTTAATTCTCCCACCTCCCCCCTTCAAGGCCGCTGAACTGAATGCGATGCCTCACTCGGTTTTGTTGTACAGCACAAGGCTTTCAGACGGAGCCTGAATGAGCGGTGCACACTGGAAATGTTCTCTTCATTCTCAGACGATACGAGCAATATGCTTCATCTTGAGCACTTCACTCCACGGTGAATAAGTAAAACATCGGTGAACAACATATTTTGTCAGTTTTCATTCTGCGCAGAGGAAATGTAAGGACCGAAAGGAAAAATGCGCGAGAACAGAAATTACCAAATAAAGGATGTAATAGGTAAGGTAGCAGAGAAATGACAGGATGCAGTGCCACACAGACAGAAGCCGAGGCCAGATGCTGTGCTGTGACTGCAGCTTCTCCTGCTGTATATTTAATGACGCTCTTTTATTTTGCATTAACCTAGAATTCGTCAAACTGACGACACACAACCAGCTCCCCCTGCATGAGACCGCTTGTGTTTTGTCTGACTGTGAAAAAGCCTCTGCTTTCCTTTTTTTCCCTCTCCTAATAAATCCGCCGCTGACACACATGGGAACGCCGAGTTTTCTTGCCTACCTCCTCGCTGGTGTCCGACCCTTCAGGGGGTGCATTCACTCGTTCCCTGTCTGCCAAGCATTATGCAATCACTAATGGACTCTACAGAAGGCAGGAGGAGGCAGGGGCTGCTGGACCACTGAAAGCACAACAGAAAACCACCACGCACCTCCCTCTTTTTTTTTTCCCCCTGAATCCATCTGTGTCCACGCATGAACTCCTGTTTTGTCACCATGCAGGCGCACACAAGTAGATAAACACACATCGGCACACATGGTCTCTCGCCTCGCCTGTGTTGTTTTTCTCTTGCCAGCATGGTCAAATATGCTGCCTGTCATTAGCACAGTGTCTTCTGCATTATGTTGTCTTCTGAAGCAGCAGGAAGGAATGAAAGGAGAGAATATAGATTGTCCTTTTTTTCTTCCCTTTTTTTTTTTCTCCTTTCCATTCCCTTAAGATGTGCATTGAATTTGCGAACATCTGCAGGACGTATGTGTGTTTTGAAAGGCTTTCCTCTCTCCTCCTCCTGGCTCTTGTTGACGAGTTGGAAGAGGCTCTTACTTTGGCAGGGACTTTTGCATACTAGTAAAGACTCACAAATAGTCCGACTCTGTTGACTGTGCATGTTGTGCGCCTGAGTTTATGGCCGTGTTTAAAATACACTGTCATCCCAGCCACCAAGGCGTAGGGAAAATGCATTAGGGCGATGTGGCGCTGGTTAATGTTGGGCCGCAGCCACTTTAGCTCACAGACTGTCAGAGGCTGCATCGGTGGACAACAAAAGCCTCCGCATGTGCTTGCGGCCATCTGGATGAAAATATTTAGACGTCGCAGACCTGGATCATCACTCTGGCTCTTTCTTCCTCTTTTCCCACCCTCTTTATTCGCCCTTTTAAGTAGCTTAGCAAATGGAAACTTCCTTGGCAGCACTGTGGTGGAGGGGATTGTGGTTGTGACAAAGAGAAATGGGGAAAACCCCTGTCTCAGGACGTCTGTTTTCTTCCTTTCTTTCTTTCTTTTTTTTTTTTTTTTTAACTGCCTGCTGCCTTCCAGTTTCAGTCGGTAGGAGGGAGATGAAGGAATAGGAGTGGGGGGAAGAGTGTGAACCCTGTCTCCCTTTTGGTGTTCAGGTTTTCCTGAGCCAGACAGGACCTGTCTGGAGTCTTTGCTGCGCGAGGTGTGAAAAGTGTCGAACTTGGCAGGGGGTGAAATGACGGAGAGAAACCCATGTGGTAAACGGAGTGCTACTAATGGTGTTTGGTATGTGACTACTGGACTGGTCTGCTTTGGTAACAGATTGTAAGAGTTTGAGGAATCTGCCCTTACTGTTCGTTTTCTAATTACTGTGAAAGACACGTTGTGCTTTCACAACGTGTCCACGTTGTGCTTTCTTTTTTCTTATTTGATTTTACGAAGAAGACCCGACTAATGTAGCATGCTGTTATCAAAGTATAATCACTGGTGTGAGATTACACTAATGTGTTGAGAGAGCTGAGACTTTTTTTTTGTTGTCAGATGAACAAAGAATACAAACGAGTCTATACTCATGGAAAAGAATAGCTTTGACTGACATACATCACATTTAATCAGAATCATCCTACATCAATCTGCTACTTTCAGTCATGTAAAGTAGGGTTGCAGCTAATGATTACTGTTGTTATCAATCAATGGAATCATTTTCTCAATTATTATCATCTTATCAATTATCTCAACTAAATGATATACAAGAGTAACCACCGTTACATTGTCAGTGTCTTCCATGTCGGTACCAGATCCTTGTCAGCTGCCTGACCTGTGCTGCACGTGTGCGACTCTCAACAGAGATGAGAAACATGCAAAATGTCTCACTCCTTTGTTACTTCCATCATCAGTCTATTATTGATTATTGATTAAGGGTTGGGTACTGAACTTGAGACCGAAATACTGTTTGTTTTTAATGCTCCTTCTGACAGTTCCTTATATTTTTGATGTAGTCCAGTACTGTGCTGATATTCCATCTGTTTCCGCATTTCAGTCCAGGTATCCAGGTTGAGTTAATTGCACAGAGAGTTTCCCTGGCTACTTCCAGGTCTTTGAACAGCTTCCTCCTTTTGACGCACCTCCGGGCATTTTTACATACCTACCTTATTTTAGTAAGTTTGTGTTTAAAAAAAATCTGCCTGTATTCATGAGAAAAACAGAAAATCCTCACATTTGAGAAGGAATCATTACTGAAATCACTGAAACGATTAATTGGTTCTCAACACGGTTGCAGATTGACTTTATATTAGTTGTTGAAGGAAGGAGTTTATATTGTCCAGAGACATCACAGCACATAAGAATTAGGCACATTAGGCAGCTTTCCCTGTTCCTTCCTTTCCTTCAAATCTGTGTTAAATGTTATTAGCGTAGATTGTGGTCAGTTCAGGTTTTGTTGGTCATCTTGTTAAAGAATGAAATGAAATCGAATGCTGCTTGTGAAACTGTCACTGTTGACTTTGTTCTGCTGAATAGACAACGATCTCAGGGCCAAATGCCTTCCATCTGTAAACTATCCAAAAAGAAACGCCAGATATTTGCAGCCATGACGTCAGCTAGGTTTCTCCAGCCTGAAACTCCCAAGATTGCTGTGGAAAAAACGGCACGCCACATTTAACACATCTGCGCTCACTCATATTTACGAGCACGCTTTATCGTCTCTAAAAGGCGCCAAATTGATATCTGCACTGGCGTTTCTCCAAGCAGAAAAATGTGCTTCTAATGTCTGGTGTTTCCATTACTTCCCCAAAAATCTCAAGTCAAAACGGCATCAAATGAGCTAAAGCGTGTAAATCATGCTCTCTATGCAGGGTGTATCACCAACCGCAAATTATACTCCATGCATTCACTTAATTTAGAGCTGTTTTCATGAGAAACCTTCGAGACTCCAGAGGGTATTTGGGGAAGCTGATGAGCTGGAGAGGAGAATTCATTAGTGAACTTCCCACATAGCACATAGCACTTCCTCATGCTGGTGTGTAAACTCATCTCATTTTAGTGAAAAGCAGTGACTTTAAAAGCTCCGGTTGAGTGCTCATGAATATTCATTACTGAGAGGTATTGAGAGAGCTCACAAAAAGCAGGAAGTAGATGTGTTTCCATCCCTGTCTCCACGTGGGTAGTCTCGGCAGACTCCTGAATACTTTCAGCCTTTAATAATTTCCTTCTGAGCGCATAACCTGTAATTTAATAATAAGCCAGTTTTTTCCATGCTCAGAAAAATGTGCATCCGTCTCCATATTCCTGGCAGAAACAAACATGAGTGGTATTTTTGGATCCCAGTTTGATTTCAAAGGCAGTTGTAAGTGCTGACTTTGCTGAGGTTTGCTTCATTACCTTATTTAGATTTGGTGGAACCGTGATGTCACAACCCCTAGATCTGTGTCCAGATGTTCCCGTGTGCTGTTGTGGCAGTCGTCTGATGTTTGAAAGTCTAAACTGTGACCACACCATCAAACCAGTCCAGACAGTGACTCACACTGTAAGGCTGAATGAGCTAACAGTGGTGAAAAAGGGGGCAAATGTATAAAAGGGACATTGGGCACAAAATTAAAAGAAAATACTTTGAGTGGAGTTTCATTTGCGACGGAGAATCAAACTGAGGGCCTTTTCACACCAAGTCTGAAACTAATTAGTAGTGTGTAATCTGGAAAAACAAGATTTTTGCCGACAGGAATCCTTTTTTCCATGCAAAATGATTTACAGGGGGAAAAAGTAAAACATATATTGTGAAAAAAAAAAAGTTAGGACAACTTAACAGAGTGGCATATGTATCAGCAAAGATATTGTTAGTATGATCATCACTTTTGGTTATTATTCTTACAGGTTGTCCTTATGGGCATGATTTGATATTGCTGTGTTCCTGGAACATCATAATTAATGTTGCTCCAGGACCATCATTGCAACTGAAGCAAACAAAGTATTTTTGTTGCCTAAACCCAACAAAGTATTTTTGTTGCCTAAACCTAACCAAGTAGTTTTGTTGCCTAAACATAACCAAGTAGTTTTGTTGCCTAAACCTAACCAGGTGTTTTGTTGCAAAACAGCAACAGAAAACTGAAATTAAGATGGAAAATAACAAGTGAACGTGGCGATATCAGATTGACTGTCTTTAGAAATGCAAGTAATAATTATTTTATTGTCCATTACTGTGCTTGTTTTTGTTTTCTCAATTTATTGTTGAATGCTTTAGATACAAAAAAATAGTGAAAAATGCATCCTGAAGTAACTTTTTTTTGCCCAACCAACAGTCCAAAAATAAAGATATTTAGTTTACTATCACATAAGAGGGAGAGAAGCAACACATTCTTCATATTGCAGAAGTGCAACCATCAAATGATTGCCCTTATATTAGTACCTCTGCTTAATTAATTGTCAAAATACTGTCAGATCAATTTACTCTTCATCAGTTAATTTTATTGTTCCAGCTGTAGTTGTCTTACATGAAAGGAAAACAAGCAATGTATTA
This sequence comes from Pagrus major, assembly GCF_040436345.1. Classification (NCBI taxonomy): domain Eukaryota; kingdom Metazoa; phylum Chordata; class Actinopteri; order Spariformes; family Sparidae; genus Pagrus; species Pagrus major. The sequence goes on from NC_133230.1 coordinate 13,921,178, forward strand.
CATAACTGAAACAGTTGGCATCTTTTCAACATCTTGACTGCTCTTATAAACTCTGTTGGATACTCTGCACTGTATGACATTTTGATGTTGCGACTCTTTTTCCCAAACTTCATGTCTAAGAGTAAGTTTGACACACACACATTAAGTGTATAGCCCCAGGTGAAAAACCGCAAGCCTCATCATACCACAGACTGTCTCTCTGCCGTGGTTGTTAACATGATCACAGGCACTAATGTGGCGATTCTACCAGGCGAGTTAATCTTTACTAATGCATTCTGTTAACAGCCATCTGTGTTCTCAACGTCGACTGTAAAGCCTTTCAGCAGAGCACCAGGCAGCGTGCAGCGCCCCAGCAGTCACTCCTCCATTACGCCGAGGGATTGGGTTTATTATTCAGCCCAGAGAGGCTTTAGACCAGAGAAACCGTGTCAGATGGAATCCATTTTGATTTTAAATGCAAATACCGCTGACATGCTCATTGCCGGCGCTCTCCTTTCGGGCGCGACCACACGGCCCTCTTGATGGGTGGAAAATTTAAGGGAGGGTTCTCTAAACAAACAAGAGTCAGCCAGTCAGACTGTGTCGTGTCCACAGTCAGGTACATGGTTGACCCTTTGACCCCTTTACTGGAAATCTCTTTGTGTGTGGTTGACCGCGTCGCAGGCTTTACTGTGCTCTAGGTTTGGAAACTGAATAGTTGCAAAGATTTTAAACATATCCTGAAGTTAAAGTACAGACATTTGAGGACATAAACCAGCTTTAACACTCCATCTCTCTCTTTTTGGGTTTCTCTATCTCCCTCGCTGTCACCCTCTCTCCCCAACTCTCTCCCTCTTACTTCCACCCCTCCAAAAATAAGCCCTCTTGACAGCGACATCAGCCAAGGTCACAGCTTCACTTATAATCTGTATGGTTTCAATGCTATGCCTAAACCGGTTTTCATGGTATAATGGAAGCGGGCTGGCGGGGTGCAAAGCTTGATTACTTTGATGATGATAATTTGTTTAATCAAGTGATTGGGTGGGTGAGTGCGAGTGGGATAGCTGCATGACCGCCACACTCCAGACTCAGCAGGGTATCCTCTCTGCCTGGGCAGCCAGCAGTAGCTGGAGCCTCCAACGCAGTCTCTGCAGGGGTTTTCTGATTTTTCACAAAGAATTAAACAGGGAATATAAAGAGAATAAAGGATCTTCAGGCGTTTTAAGCAGCTTTAAGCCTCATAGCGTTTAGCTAACTCAAGGAATCATCTCTTGTATCCAGTAGTGCTGCTCAAAAATCCTTGAAACGATTGTAAGTGTTCACAGGGACAAGTTTGTGGAGTTTTTCGACCACTAGCAGCGCTATGGAGGAATGTTTTTATCAGTGGATCGTTGATAAGTATATCAGGATTGTGCACAGGTTGCCATTTACATGCTGTACTGTAGTAAACATAGATGTAAACCATGCCAGATTCTTCTTTTTTTATTTTTTTTTTTAATCTGCTTTTATGAGGAAGGAACACTTGTTGGACTTCAGTGATCGTCAGGGTTCGGACAAGCCAATGTTTTGAGTTTAAACGCCTGTTTTGGTCGCCACAAACACAGCTGCATGTCCCAAAGTCTCCTTGAAAATATCCACTTGTGTCATGTTTATAAATGTTGAAGCGCTGTCTTGAACAGTGGTCACTGGCTTGGCAGCCTTCTTGCCTGTAAGTCCACCATTATCTTCGCTGCATGGAAAGCTTGCGTTACAAACTAGGAACATGGAGAAGGAGTGTCTGCAGGGAGCAAAAGTCTAATAAAATGCAAGGAAAAAACAGAAAATGTCGGCCTCTGCTGCCTCGACTTGACCGTTCTTTTTTAAATCTTCCATCTTATGAGTCCTTCTTATGTTGTTAAAGTAGTAATACTCTTCAAGCCAAAGATCAGAATGTTCTGATCATGCAGTTTCAGTTTTGATGAGCAAAAGGTCTCTCTAATGACTCCCATTGTCATGTGATGAGAGCTGTACACATTTTGCTGAGTTTCTCTCTTCCTCCCTGTGGTTACTTCAGCTCTTGCTGGCTTTAGAGACTCTATTTTACAGTCACTGTGGAGTGACATTGTGGCATTCTGCTTTTTTACAATGTGCATCTGATGAACTCCTGTGACCTTACCACATCTGTTTGAACTGCCTACGCATCCACTGCGTCGACACACAGCCACTGAAGATGCCTTTTTTGAAGATGATTTCTCACTCTAGCAGCCTCTGCTTTTGTTTAATGTGGTTCCCCTTCACTACGTGTGACTTTGTGACCACAGGATCCTCTGTAACAAGTTTTTTTAGACCTGCAGTGCAGAAGCAGCTGGAGACATCTGTTGCTCGGTGGGTTTTTTTTGATAGTGGCTCCTCTTCATCGCGGGATGCACCACCGCAAACCTCTGGTCGCCAGCTTTCACAGCACATCCGTGTCTGTTCTTACTTTAAGACTTTACATGCGCATACCATCGATTAGAGCTGTCTGTTAACTCGCCTTTTGATTTTTCTCACAAACGCTCGTGATGCCTCTCTTGAGACCCCAGCAAGGGAGGTGGTAAAGTAAAAACCCGGAGCACAAGGGTGGAGCGCCAGTCGGCCAGCGTCTTGTGTTGTTTCTGGACCTTTCAGGAAAGCCAGACTGCAGTCTTCAGAAACCACACATTCTTGCAGAATTGCAGCAGAGGGGATGAATTGGGAAAGGCTGTGTTGTGAGGAAGGGCGCAGAGGTTTGGCAGACACATTAAAAGCCATTTTTAGCTCGCAGGAGTTTTGTTAGTGATCTCTGTCCCGCATCCAGTTGATGTGAAGGATTGGGCCCTTGCTAATTGTGTGTTCTCTCAGTTGAAAGTGTGTTTTATGTCTTGATAAACTGGCACTCTCTCAAAGTCCCAGCTTATTCTTCCACAGAGTCATTAAAGATTGAAAATGCAGCCGCACTGTGTTCCAGTGCTGGGCTTATTTTGGTTGCCAGAATTCAATTATTTACACGGGATGGAACATGAATAAGAATTTTGCCCCATCATTTTTAAACATGAGCCAGGGGCTATAACACTTTTACTTTTCCAAAAAGTCACACGAAATATCCCCAAGAAACCAAGACAAGATGGTTTCTGCTGCAACATCAGTGATTCACACCTCATCCTCCTCACAAAGTGTGAGAGTGTGATCTCATTTTAATTTCACAGAGTATAAAAAGCAGGCACATCTCACAGGAGTCTTTCCAGTCCAGCGCTAATCAAAGCTGAACTGCAACATGTAACGCACCCTGGAGGATATCGTCACCGTTTACATGCCGGCCCTCTGTTGTTTGTCTGATAAGAGAAGAATGCATCGCGCATCAAGCAGCTGGCCTGCATGTGTAAGACATGGAAGCATTTTTCTTTTTGTTGTGGAGCAATTTGTTTCAACAAGCACAGGAACTGAGCGGCCGGAGCTGCGGTGTTCCTGTCAAACATCACTCACACACACGGAGAGAAGAATCGCAGATGTACATTACGATGACTTCCTCTTGTCACGTGTGATTGGTGTTTGGTGCCGTCTTTTTGATGCATTCTCCAAACAAAATCACGTTTGTTGTTGAAACGCTGGGTTTATGAGCTAAAGGAAGGGGTCCAGAGCGCTGCAGTCAAGCTGTTTGTTCATATACAGTATATGTTATACAGTATATTTAGTATGTTTACTCCTTCTTTTGTTTAGGTTCAAACGAGGGCTGCAACCCAAAATTATTACCTTTTCCCCCTTTTTTTTAGCACAAAGCACAAAGAAACATGCATATCTGTACAGTAATACAGGGCAAGCCAATATTGGCCTATTATAGCTATATCGATGTAGACATACACTGTTTGTTGTCCTGTATGAAAACTTTTTTTGAGGTTTTATTGCAGAAAAAGATGCTTGGGGTAATTTATGATTGTTAAATTAATGTTTCAGTGCACTGATGTCCTTTTAAACAGTATAGTTCATTGTTAAAGGAGTATTATTATGCATTTTCAGGTTCATAACCTTATTTTGGGATACTACTAGTAAGTAAGTCAGTTTTCTCATACTGTCCAGTGCTGCAGCACTGTATTCCCCCTGTCTCTAAGGCCCCTCCTTTTGAATACCCAGTCTGCTCCGATTGGTCCTCTCCCACATGCCTGAACCAGCACTGCTCACCGTGTCTCCGGTCAGAAAATTATAAAATTTGAGAAGCTAGAATAAGCGGAATTCTTTGCTTTTAAAATTGAATCAACCCTCAAAATCATTGCATATTATCTTTCTGTTGAACAGACAGCTGCCGAAATTGTCTGTGCTGCTGCTGTAATGCCTAAACGGGTATTGACACCATTACATGAACAGACCTCGTGTTGCAGTGGGCACACTACAGCGGCGTTCACATGCCAAGATTGAGATTTAGTTCGGACCACGTTGCTAAGAGGACTGAAACGCTCTCTTGCCACAGCAGGCTAATCTGCAGCATCTGCCAGCTAAACCTCAGGTGACTCTCACACGCTGTTAATCCACACAGGTGACCGTGTCACAGTCCAGTCAGTGTTACAGTCCACTCTGTGCCTGAAATCTGAAGCGGGACATCAGGATGTACATATAGGTGCATTAGTGTGGCTATACAATCAATGACTATATTGTTTGAGGTAATCCTGGTTTTACAAGCTTCAGTATGGGGCTCAGCTCTATGATGGTGGGCCCTAAAATTTACTGCAGGAATTAAACCATTACATTGTAAGGAATTCCTTTGTCTCCTTCTGAAGATATTTTAGGTTGGAGTTTTCATATTGATGCAGACATGAGATTAAAAAAAACCTGTGTGGTTGTGGACCCTACACTGAGTCTGGCACACCGCTCAGCTCCCGCACCCATAATTAGACAGTGTCATTAATGTGCAATTACATGAGTCATGCTTAGCCCACGTTGGATGTAGTCAGTGTTTATACTTGAACCCACCAGGAGAGAGCTGCCCTTTTTTATTTGTCGTGATGTTGCCCATCTCTGTCCGGCTTCAAAATGCTTTATGATATCGCCACAAAAGTCATATCAGAAGCTAAAAGGCCTAAAATGTTTAAGGAGTCCCTGAAATGAGTTAATCATCAGTTTAGTCTTGAGGTCTACAAGCCTGTTATTTCAGAATCACAGAGGATATTGAAGCCATTTCAGGGCTGTAACACCATTTGGCACTTCTAGCACGTCATGACATTACAACACTGCTTATATTCATAATGTCACACCACAGGAGTACATTTAACATCTCTATACTGGAATAAAGCGTCTGTACTCTTCTTTCACAGAAAACCTTTTACATGATAATGTGTCACTAATTCAGTCAGTGGCTGATATCATATTTGTCTTTGCTTTGAATAAAGGAGGATTAAAGTGTCATCGGACGGACATTTATTCTCCTGAGGCTTAACATCCGAGCATGACACTAATAATGACCTGCACATCCACATCTGCAAGCCATTCGGCATTATCATGTGACACGATGGCCCAGACTGGATTAGAGCCAGAACACGGAGCCCTCTTCAAACACAACAATGCACCGAGGCCAGGAGCTGATTTGATTAAAGCGACAGTACACACATTGGTTTTGCTTTTGTTTTGAACTGGTATTGATCTATGACCTACTTTTCATTTAGGTCTAAGTCCTGACGTCAGGTCTGAACCCAATTCTGTCCTGTGCAGTCTCTCATCGAGCGTTTCTGAGACTGGTACTGTCATCTACTTTTCATCCATTCACTGTTAGATATTCACAACTGAATGGTTCATCTAAAGTTAAACATCAAACACTTTGTTAGCGTCCATAATATTGGAAGCCCATCATTCATTCATGAAGATAACAACCTTTAAAATAACCTTCTTGCACATGAAAAATAATCTTATTTTCTTGAAGTGCTGCTTCAAAATCCTTTTTATTCTGCTGTACAACTACCTACTCAGTGATGAGATGTTTTCAGCTCTTACACAGCCTCACAAAACGATGACAAGGATCTCCTGAGCCATGGTTACTGTGGATGTCATAGGGCGATAGCGGTCGGCGAGGCGGATATCGACCAGTCTCGATGTCTCCCGACAAACATACCACCTTCATTCACTCCGACATATTGAGTAATGACATATACTGTTGAGTAAAGCTCCTTCAAGGCTGGACTTTTGGTTTTATTATTATCATAGTATGACAGACTGTGATTCTGTAGTGGTGGTCCACGGTGTTGAATCTTTTGTTTGTTATTTACATAAACACGTCGTGCCCCAGACACACTGGCTCTCTGGCTATTAATACACCCTGTGCATTCTGCACTGTGGAGCGACGGCACTCTGGACTCTCACCCAGGGCTGCCAGCTCTCCTGCACCGAGCGTCAGACTCGCACAATCACACGCCGTACCTGCTGTTTCTCGGCCTCTCAAAAAAGTTTACTCCTGAGTTTTATTATTTCACGGACACCAGCTGAGACGTACGGTTTCATCTGACGAGCTGTCAGAAGCTTGTTGTTTTGCAAGGGGGGTGAGATGAAGAGCAGACTAACACAAAAAAGGAAAGAAGTAACAAGGAATGAAAAAGAAATGGCTCGTTATAAGCACAAGAAAGACGTATACTTTTGTCAATATTCACAGTATTTTTAGTACTTAATTGCAAATTTTTCACTGAATAGCTGGAGCCAAACTTTTGACATTTAATTATACAAACAAAACATTTTCCTGTCATAACCGTTGAATTTCTTGTTAAATTCTCACACGTTTTGTCTTACTTAATCGAGGTCTTTCTCTATTATTCGTATTATGTGCGAGAGGACTGTCTTTAAAGCTCTGCACAGCTTTGCTCTGAATAAAATATTCCCATCTTCCCTGCACATGTAACTATTTAACACATTTTATTAATCAACCTTTTGAGCAGATGTCACTCTCAGATTTTCCCTCAATTCTGGCTGCAGGTTGACTGACAGACCTGATGCGTCAGCGGGTGTCGTGCCAGCAACAAACACACACACACACACACACACTGCACACCGCACACATGCACACCACCCAACATACAAACACGCTCACTCCTGGTCAGGATTAGCCCTGGATAATGGGATCAGAGATCACCACCTGCCGCTCCTCTCCCGTCATCTCATCCTTCCTACGCTTCTCTACTCCTTCTGTTTATCTGTTCCTTACTGTCCCCTTCTCTCTTTCATCTCCTCTGTCTGACAGTTATAATGTGTGTGCGCCTCTTTCATTAACCTTTCTCGCCATCTCTGCTTTCTCCCCGTCTTTAAATAGCTAGCACATTATCCCTGCAAAATTGATAACGTTTGCCTCGACAGAGAGAATTCATCCTCCTCGACCTTGCTTTTTTTTTTTTTCCCAGGTTCTTATTTATTTTTCTGCAATTTTCCAGTCTACCTTCTCTCTCTTCCTTCCCCTGCACCCTTTCTCCCTCCATCACTCCAATCATGCCATCACGGGTTGGTCCCCTCACACTGTAGCCCTGTGGCCTGCCGACTCCCTTGAGTCCAAATCCTCTTAAAGGAAAAGGGCTTGGATGGGAATTCAATCGCCGCACCACAAGGATTGAACCAGATCAGCCAACAAAGCGGCAAAATCGCTCTCCTCCCTCTCCAACCGCCCTCCTCCTCCTCCTCCTCCTCCCTCCTCGCATGCCTCTGCCCCATCTGCTTCTCCCTCGCTCCCCTCTGGCTTTCATCTCAGGTGATAAAGGCCTATTTGTCAGAGCTGGCAGCGGTGAGAGATTGGTGTCCTGGTTGGAGGAATGTGGCACATCATCATTTTTTTTGTGTGTCTGCAAGAAAATATGGTGTATTTGATTTAAAAAACACAATAACAAACTTCGGTAAAATGCATTCGGTAAATGGATGAGAGCAGATTGTGACAGGAGACGGGCAAACAGTCTGAAGTTTTTAGTTAAATAAGGCAAACCAGAATAAATTGAGTGATAATTCTCACATCCTCCTTCTTATAGTGGGTTTAAATGGCAGACAAAACACAAGCAAATGAAGAAAACCTCATCAATTTGACAGTCGGAGTAGTGTGAGGAAAAAATACTCAACGGAAACGAGCTACTAAACAATACAATTCACTCAAAAGGAAATGAGGTAACATGCCTCACATATAATGTACAGTTATTTGAGTTGGTTGGCTAGTAGTGAGTAAAAAGGTTTACAACAGATATCTGCAGTAATATCTGAGCCATGCTCTAAGAATCTTATAAAAATGCATCATTTCCCGACACCACTGTTTGATCGTCAGCTTCAGGCCGCAAACGTTCATCAGCTTTTACTATCCCCTGGTTTTGCAGCTGTTTAACATTGACCAGCAACATTTCTGAAAGTGGTAGTCTCCTCTGTTTGTACGAACACGTCCTCATACCTAAAGGCCAGAATAGGTCATTTGCTGATGACTCAACAACATATATGACTGTGCACAAAACGTCATAATGTAAGTACGTTACGTTCCATAAGTAAGTTAAGTACGTAGTTAAAGTTTTGAAACGGTCACAGTTCGTTCAACAATACTACTTGGTTAGGTTTAGGGAAGATTCATGGTTTGGGTTCACTAAGTACATTACATTATGTTAATTATGGTACATCGGTTAATTAATGTATATACATTAAAATAAGTCAACGTTGACTTTTAGTTTCACATTGGACATGAACAGTATTCTCTTTTGTCTGACCCTACGTGGACTTTCTTGGTCTTTATACCACATCGCATGACTTCCTCTTTTGCTCCCGTCATTATCACTACAGCCACTAGAGGTCGCCATCCATGTAAACATCGGCCATTTTAACCCTCTTAAGGCCAGTATACAGTGTGTGATTTGGGGCCGTCACAGACAAAAGACGACCAACATGAAAGAAATTTGGTGAGATATTTGTTAGTGTTTCACTGTGAGTCTGTTAAGTTTATTAGATCCATGTCGCACAGTGTGGCTTGCATTCAACTTATAGGTTTGCTTAAATCTCACAGCCTGTAGGTGCACTGAACCAGTGTTGTTGTTTTTCTGGTGCGGACAGGCTGGTTTCTGTGGCTTGTTTCCATATTCTGGTTGTGTTTTTGACTCTTTATTTTCTAAATGCATGTGAAACTGATGATATTTTCTTCAGTTGCGTGCTTTTTGTATGACTGCATGTGTTTTTGTAGCTTTAATGGCCACCACACCTCCTCCTCCTCCAATCCATCCTTTTATCTGCTGTATTTTATGTGGTGAGGAAGACACGGGGCAAACTTTGACCCCTGCAGTCCCCGAGAGAGCTTTCATGTTATGGTGTTAATGATCTGGCAATGCAGAGCTCAGGGTTTTTCTCTTCTTGGCAACAGGTTGGTCAGAGACACACCGACAGAACGTCGACCAAGAGATGTTATAATGGGGGGAAAAAAAGCTGCACTATATTAAATTTAATACCGGTTACGTCGTTCATCCATCAAGCAAACACATGCACACACGCACAGTTTTTTTTTGTGAACACAGATGCTTAACACCAACAATCACACACACCTTGCCCTGGGGGGTTTTATAACACCAGTGAAACACACATGCTTTAAGGAGGCAGAGTTGATGGAAACCATGCCCTTCCATCGACAAAGTGACAGAGAAAACCAGACTGCGTGAGGTGTGAGAGACGTGTTTTGTGACACGGAGCGCAATAGTGGACTGTGTGGCTGACAGTGGCCTCAACAGAAACCAAACGCTCTACAGTTCATCTATCAAAGTTATCTGAATAATCAGTTTCCTGACATGTGATTGGCTAATTTGCCTTTCTAGCACGAAACAAGTACTTTTTAATTTACACCCTGAATCGACCCTGCACCTCGGTTGTTAAGAGACAAGTTGATTAGCTCTTAGTCTCGAGCACATGATCAGTGATTAATGACATTCGCCCCCCACTTGAGCCAGGAAGTATGTGCATGCCATTGTTCCAAAGATTAAGGGCACTGAGTTTAAAACACTTTGCAGTCCCCCCATTATGTTAGACATTATGTGCATGCCAGGGGTGGAAACGGCAAGAAAAAGGAGACCGAGGGACGGATCGTCTGAAGTACCACTTCAGCCTGGTTTGTTTCCATCAGATTGAAGTCAAAAGTTTGAAGTCTGTGTGTGTGTGCGCATGCTGTCTTCAGCGTGTAATTTACATGAGCAGCATTTGGCAATACTCAAACAACTGCTCAGCTCGAGAACAAAGAGTGCGAGTACAAAGCATGTGCAGGCATCATGGAACAAACGCACACACATACGCAAAGCCTAATTATAGTGATAGGGTTCAAACAAAACACATTCCAGTAGTGTGTGCGCTTTGTTGACAAAGTGCAGTCGGCGGTGCTCGCACTGACCCCTCTCAGGTGATTTTGGTACTTATATATATGATGTATAATATGTGTGTATGTGTAGGAAAGACACACACACACACACACACACACACTTATATCTGCTATATTCATTTCAGTTAACATCCAGGAGCAGCACCTGTGTTAGTGCAGGAGCGGTTGATATTGCAGGCCTGCTGAGGCTTGAAAGACTGCATTGATCCCTTTCCAGAGCACTGACTGACACACTGCCGACCTGATGGAGGAATTGTGTGTGTGTGTTTGTGTTTGTGTAAGGATGAGACGGGGCTGTATATGCACATGTTGTGTAAAGACAAGTCAGTGCACAGGTCAAAGCAACGCAGTCCGTAGCTTGTGTGGACATGCGGCTCATGTGTTAACGCGTACATATATATATATATATCTCTGAGGTGCGTTTGTGTACGTACCCAAGGCACTGTGCTGAGAGTGTGTGTTTGCCTGTGGAACCAGGTGTATGTATGCTCAGCAGAGGTTTATATAACAAACAGCGCGATAGATCTCAGCTGGGAGCAACAGGAAGCGTTTGAAGTCTTCGCTGTTGTTGAATAATGGCGGCTATATTTATTGAGGAGTGTGTTTTCTAATGCAAATAAAATATAATCACATTCATCTGATGATCCACATGACATCCTGATTCACTGAAGCACTCGAAACACGTTTTAATGACACCGAAACTTGAAATGGAGCCTAGTTTCCAGCCTTTTATGCTTCTGTTGACAAGTAAAGGTTAATAAAAACAGTCATTTTTAATATTTAAATGGATATAAATCACACAATCATCCAGCAAAGTGTGGTGGCAATGTGGCAAAAAGTCAGCCCACAAATCCCAAAAAAGAAATCTAAGACCATTTATTTCAGAGGCTCAGGCAGGATGCATTTTGGCTGCCTGTCACAGTGGCAGTAGTCGCTGCTTGTAGCTTGCAGATTCCCACAAAAGAAAATGAAAGTTGTCAGATATCAAAGTCCAATGCCAAGAAGTGCAGATATGTGCACCGGCGCAGCATCCGTGTCACCGGTGGGGGTCAGGGGACACGTGCGTCCCGGCGTCTATAATTGGACGCATCCTCATCAGCCGGAGGACACAGATTTTACATCACCTAAGGCGCCGCATTTTTTTCTTCAGCACACGTTTCGTTGGCTTTTCATACAGCGCGTCAGGAAAACAAAGTCACTGTTTTCAGCCAGGATGTTTGTCATGAAGAATGCTGTGAAACTCGATATGGACGGAAAACTTGTGTGAGATGTTTTAGAATATTTATTTACTTACTCCCACAGTCTCTAAGGTGTTTGTATACGTGGTTTAAAGTTACTGTGGTGGTATGCACATTTACTCCTCAGCTTTGTTTAATATACAGTATATCTCTCTTGTTTTTTAGTGCACAAACAATGCATAAGATGACGCTTTATACTTCTGTTGGGCGCTGCACTCAAATGTCTACCGAAGCAATAAACAGGTGATTTAGCTGCTCTACATGGACGGTGGCTGCAGTTAATGATTATATCTATTATTGGTTAATCTTTCATCAGTTTTTTGATTACCTGACTAATAGTTTAGTCCATAAAATGTCAGAAAAATGCCGATCACAACTTCCCAACGTTCAAAATTTTCCAAGACTAAGTGTCACATTCGATTCCCAACTGAACTTTGAACCGAATGTAAACAAGTCTCATTAAATCCTCGAGCTTCCACCTTTTCCTGACGTAGAAAGGTTTGTTCACGCCTTTGTCTTTTCATGTTTTGACTCCTGCAATGCACTTTTCACATGAGTCAGTCCTCAGTGGCTCGACTTCAGCTAGTGCAGAATGCTGCTGCCCGTATTTAAACTAACTCCTAGGTCCCTTATCACCCCAATTCTTCTTCTCATTTATAACTTCATCTCATTCTGTCGCCCTCTTACTTTTCTTATATTCTTTTCTGTGAAGCACTTTGCAATCTTCTTCAGATTAGTGCTATATAAATAAAGTTATTATTTTTATTATAAAACCTGAAAGATATTTAATTTACAATGATATAAAACCGACACAAGAAGCAAACCTCATTTTAGGAGATGAATCCTGCGAAATTGTGCCATTTGCTCAATTTATGTCTTATATTGCAATGGAAGATATCGTTGTAACATAAAATACTAATATTTTATTTGCAAATAAAGGACTGAGAGGTTGATATTCTGTTCACCTATTTACTTCTCCATTTGCAGCAAAGTATGAATTGTAAACATTTCAGAATAGTGACAATATTGGGTGCAGCTTGCCCAGAGGATCAGCTGGTCTCTGCTGGTCGATATATATTATGATGTTCTTTAATATCAAATATCGGCCCAAGCCTACAATTCACTACTTGTTCGGGCAACTATTGTCCCTGAACAAGAATATCTAACAAAACTTATAATTCAGACGGCACAGCGCACCACAACCTTGATATTTTAGCTTCCACACGTAATTGTAGAACGATTTTCCATCTATCCGCCGCCTGCCTTCTTAGCAGGCTGGTCCAAGGACGTGAGATAAAGACAGACCTGTTTTCTCTCCTGCACTCCCTTCCCTTACAGATGGTCTTGGCACCCTCTGTGAGTATCCCTCCTCCCCAGCTTTTTAAACCAGGAGTGTCTCTCTGCCCGTCTGACAGACGCTGAACACAGCAGCGCTTCAGTTCTGGGCCACATGCTACTCGACCGAAGCCCATACGCTTTGCTCCGAGGCAGCAAGACGCCTGTTGGCTCAGACAGGCAGATAACAGTCACACATGCATTTAAATCGAGGTGGATGTATGCACACATGCCTGCCCACTGAAGCGAGTATTACATAGCAGGCCTGAAAGATGAGAAAGCTTGTACAGGCAGCGACAGGGGACATTACACAGTGCTCTGTATTCTCCTTTCTCTCATGTACACTGCAGCTCCTTGGAGAATACCTGCTAAGTTAGCAGCATAACTATTAATTTCCTGTTCTTGCATAAAGGCTTGGGTATAGTGTGCACCTGTGGGCTAAAAGTCGAGGTAAGTGAGTATTAATGTGATGCAGGTGAAGGGCTGGAAATCTACTGTTTCTGGGGACGGAGAGCCGCAGCGATGGAGGGCCAGATGCCCGATTAGCTTCATGTTATATTAAGAGCGAGTGAAGAGAGGAGGGTCACCGAGACATTTGTGAGAGACAAAGCTTTTGTCACAGCGCTAATGTTCTCTCCAGGTAAAGCGTTCACTCCAGGCTCCAGTCATTTCCAGCCATGATTTGGTAGAATATGAGAGAGGAAGAAACAGGAGGTCCTCTTTAGTCCAGCTCTTGAAGGTTGCCGTGAGAGCCAGAGGTGGCTTTTAATTAAAGGAAGAAGACACTGACACGATATGAAGAGTCTGTCTGAGTGTGTTTTTTAGCGTGTTTCTGTTTGTGTCGGCTGTAATTGCTTTATACCCAGGGCTTTCAGACGTCCTCGCTTCTTGGTGTTCGCTCGCTTTTATTCATCCTTTAGTCTGCGAGCCGCTTTGAAGAATGACTGTCATAGAAACACAGGCTCCCTCGTCGCCCCTTAACGTCCTTGTGAGCTTGTAAATGAATAGCTACAAAAGCCGTTTTTGTAATAAGAAGTGTTAATGGCAACACGTTGTAATAACTTTATAATAAATGGTAACTTTACAGTTAATTCAACTTTGGGTAATAGTTATTTCACTGTCAACAAACAGTGAACTGCTTTCTAAACCATTTATTAAGCAATTGTAAAGGTTTCTGGAATATCTTTATGATGTCTTCATACAAGACATCACATCAGGCTTTGGGAATCTGTGATGGGCATTTTTAGGTTAAGTAATCTGCAGATGAATCAATAATGGTTAAATAATCGTTACGTCACTGTCGATGCAGTGCTCACGTCTTGCTTCTGCTGCCCCCCGAGTGGGCCGGTGTAAAGAAGACCACCTACACATGGTTTAGACATCCGCAAAGGAATCTCCATTTGTGGATTAAAGAGTTATTTGAAACTTTTTTACAGGCCTATAAACAGAAATAGCAGTTTGAAAGAGCTATCATGCGTTTTAGATGTACTTAAAAGCCATGTTTACATTTTTGTTTTGAAGCATTAGAGAAAAAAACAAGCTTGTTTTTGAGTTATGGTGGGGTCAGAACAAAAAGGTCATAGAAGGTATACAGCTCAACAATATAAGACCAAAACTGTAATGAAAAAGTTACACAGTGCACCTTTTAAGGATAATAAAACACTTAAACACACAACCTGTGATTGGTCAGTTTGGGGCCTGGGGCGGATCTTCTCCACTCCCAGCATTTACCAGCTCTTGTTAAACAAGCGGCGTCTCTTTTTTCATACAGCTGCTCGTTTGTGTTTACATGGCACGACTCCATTTTGAGTCCCTGCGAGTGGTTCGAGCCTGTGATATGTGGTTTTCATGATATGGGGCCGTGCTATCACTTCCAGCTAAATGGAGAAACTCCACATTGTTCCCTCGCTGCACCTTAGTCCTTTCGGGGTTATTTCAGTGTTTGAGATCCCGAATATGAAACCTGTTTTATATAACACACTTAAATCTCTCTCACCGCTCAAGCTTTCCTCTTAAGCTTCATATTTCTCTCCTGTCTGGAGGGAAGAAAGCTGTTGCGCTGCAGCAAATCTTTCTATTTCCCTCCTCCTCAGCACCAGAGATGGCTGGAAGGTGAAGCCCATTTCCCAGTGTCTAGAGTTTCACAGCTGACAAAGAATCTAGGCTTTCCCGTGCGTATCAGAAGCAGTTTAACGGAGCGGAGGAATTTCCCCCAATGCCCGACCGGTGGACGGGCAGGCAGGGAGGCGTACAGGAGGGAGGAGAGGAGGGCGGGAGCGGCAGAGCTGGTTAGGCCTGGGAATCTGCAGAGCTCCTTCTTGTGCAGAAGGCAGAAAGAAAGCCAGTTACGGTCCATGAAGCTGGATACCGCAGCACTGAGGTATTCTCTAAATAGGGCCATGTTGAAGCCACATGAGCTCCACATTGTTCCCCTCTTTATGAGCTCTGGCAGCGCTGAGGGAGAGATTTCACAGTGAGGTTTACATTAACTTTACATTAAATCTGATCAGGGCCTCGAGGGGGCCACCTGACAGGATCAGGCTGCCTTTAATTAGAGTGGTTATATTGAATATTTAGTGCTGTGCAATGAAGTAAATCAGCTGTAAATGTGTTGCAGCATGTGAGAAAATCCATATTCTCACACTGAAGCACTCACAGTGACACATTCACAAAGATGCAATGTCACAAGAATGTTACAGGTTTTTTTTCACACCATTTTTTCAATTTTGTGGCACTTTCATATTCGATTGTTGCCTCCATTCGCCTCTGACCTCAACTGGACAGGCTGCCTATCACCAGAGTAACCGCTAACTACTGCTAACAGACTGGGAGCTCGGGGACCAGGGGGAGTGTTGGTGTTTACACCACTAGCACAGGAGCTTTGGACCAGGATGGGGCTAGGTGGCTAGCACGCTAACTTCGATAGATATCTCTGCAACACAGAACATAGACATCATAATGTCAACACTGCTGTTTATTCAAATGCTGGTGATAAATGTATTTTTTACTAAAGGATCTGAGTATTTCCACCACTGTAGACAGGTCGGGGTGACAGTGAGTCGGCCACCCTCGTGCACTCTTGCCTGTCAGTGGTCTGTCAGCATGCATCTGTTTTTTCTTGGAAACCATGAAATTGACTTACTTCCTGTTGGGAAGCAATAGTGCAAGGGAGGAAATCGTAGCCACTCCATGTTGTGTCTCACTGGTCTGTGGGGAGGAAAAAACAGAGGAGCATGTGGCGTCGGTTCAGAAAGCAGCATGTTATGGTCGGCGGGGGTTACGACTCTACCCATGTGCACTGTTTACACGGTATGAGTCGACTCAGTAAGCCCCTCTAAAGCTCTCTGCTTTTACTTGTGTTTGTTAGCTTGGTGCCACGACGCAGGCATGAGGGCCCATCATTTCCGTTCCCACCTCATCGACCAAAAATCCCCCCCAACGGCCAGCGGTTCCACCAAGTCCTTGATGCTTTCTCCGTGGGCAGAAAATGCTCGAGTTGTGATCCATCACATATTTCAGAAAGTCGGTGTATTTGCTCGGCAGTAACGGGCCTGAGCCAGTCAGCCCACACGTAGCAGAAAGGTCTGCTGCATTTGATTGTCCTGCAGCCTTCGACAGTTTACTTGAATCTTTATGGGGACATAAAGTTGTGCTAATGCACCAGTAAAAACACATCCCTTTAATTACAGTGTGCAGGGCAGTGTCAGAGCAACAGTCAGGGTAACTCATCTTTAAACCTGCACTCAGTCTTGTCGTCCTGAGTCAAAAGATCATACAGACATATTAAGTAGAGTCAATTAAGTAGGTTTTTAGAATGGGTTCATAGTAATCAAGGTTATTTGCATTCACAGCAGCCGTCCCCGACACCGTGATGTAAAACTAAAGCTTCCAGCGTGCAAGCTGACCATACGCCACCTGCTTAGTAAGGGCCCAAGTAACCTAGTAGCCGGTGGAGACATTCAAAAATCTAGCAGGTCAAGAGACCCACATGTTTTTACTCAGGAGTTGGCAGAACAAACTAGGGCTGAAACACAAGCTGTTATTGGACTTGCATTTGACAGGAAGTAAAAGAGGACTCCCAGCCAATGTTGCTCTGTTTCTGATGGTGTTTGGGAACATTATAGCCCAAATAAGTTAAAAAAGGTCGATCTGTTAGTGAGAGTTTTGTGACTTTTTTGTGACCAACCAAGTCCTCAGCCCATAAAGTCACACTCAAGACGTCCACCCTTAAAAACTGGAGTAAAAACGGGAGTAAACAGGGCTTTTTGCTGGCAGCTGTTTTCAGCTGTGGATGTGTGCACTGAGTATTTTCAGAGGCCGGATCGGTGCATGTGGGGTTGACTATATATAAACTAAAGAGCCTATGTTTATTGTAATGAAAGAACTTGTCAGGCAGTGCTGCAGTGTGGTTCGCTGATGTGTTTGTAAAAGTTTTCAGTCAACAATGGAGCGCTGCGGCACAGAAATAGGATCAGTTACATGTTAGCAAGATCTGTCCACAGTTGGTTTTTAGTCATTGGATGAGACTGACAGTACGATAAATACAGAATATCACTGCTTGTCTATTTAGAGCAGCTACAAGGAACTTATTATTTTTTGTCGACTTTGGCGGCCCCTGTAGACAAAAGCGGTATGAGCACGTCTGCCTGATATCATGCGATGCAACCTTACACATAATTCAGAACTTTTCCCAGTTCATGTCATCAGTCTTCTTTAAAAAAACTAAAATGTAACTTCTGTTACATTCATGAGATCTTGGTAAATCCAACAGCTGTACTCCAAATACTGAATTTTTGCCCTTCAGAGCCGAATTTTATCACTCTTGTGATCTCTTTATGCGTATTCAAAGCCTCACAAATTGCTTTTCTTTCACTTGGCATTCGTACTGAACATCCAAGTTCAACCCTTTTGTCCGAAATGAATGATCTTTCATTTTCAAAAGCTGTTTTCACTTTCTTGCATCCCAACTTTGGATGCTGCGTAGTATTAATATAACTCTATCACATTTGGAAGTTATTTGGTGCTGCGTGAAAAAATGAGTGCCACAGGTCTTGCTAAATATAGCTTCAGAGCTGAAGAACACACTTTTGTAACATATTTTCCAAGGAAGGATTATTTTTAATGTCCTTGAAACTTTTTTAATTTGAAAGTGTCGATGTTCATAAAGAGACATTACAGGTTTGTTGTATACTAGATGATGTCATTTTCTTCTCTGTGGACAAAAAAAACTAGTTCCTTAGCTCAAAAACACACATATCCTTTCACAACTTAAAATTTCTGCTGTCTGGCAATACAGAAGTATCCTCTGCCGTACCACCAGACTACAGAACAGCTCCTTTCTTCAGCTGTGAGACTCCACAATTCATCCTCAGCACGATTTTCAGAATCTGACCTGTTGACAGGCAGTAAAAAATAACCAGATAGAAGCAGCCACTCTTCTCACTGATGGTCTCGTTTTATTATGTGATCATAGAGATGCATCGGCATTAAATTAAAAGTTCTTTGCGGTACGTTTAATCGTCTACATTTCTAGTCGCGGTCCACTTTGAGTTGTACGAAGGCCCTCGAGTTGCACACTGCAGAGTATGGTGCAGACACCCCTGGAAGTTTGAGCTGGAAACCCCTCCTGCTCCTGCCAACCCCCTTACGCAGGGGCTTGAGCCCTGTGGAATGTGGCGTATGCCGTTCTGTGTCAGACGGCCGTTTGTTTTGGAACAGGAGACGATATGAATCTGAGCCGAGCGCACCCACATGCTCAGGTTGTTGAAGGGGGGCCTTTCACCTACCGAGGCAGCGTGATCTAATCCTCCAGGAGCGGGGAGAAAATGGAAAGAGTCGCAGAGGGGGGGTGGGATGAAGTTTCCATAGGATGTTGTGCAGTGTTGAGCCTCTGAAATGAAGAGGTTACGTGAAGATAGGTGGAACGTTTTCATGTCTCAGTGCTTTTATAGCAAAGTGCACTTTCTGAACTCTCTTCAGTTTGCAGGTCAAAGCGGAAACTCGTGCGGTAACGAAGGAGACGACATCTAGAGACGTATAGACAGTAAATGTCGACTCCAGACTGACACACTCTCTTTATCTCACCGACCCTCTTACGTATTTCCTCTCTCTGCTCTCTGTCTGTGTCTGTTTCCCACCAACCCACACACACACGCGCACACTGCAACTGTTACCCACCACAACTCAGCTGGAGTAGCTCCAGACCTTAAGGGCTCAGAGAGAGTTTGATTTGTGTTGACTTCCTGCAGGAACTCCCCCTCTCTTCAGCCCGCGGCTCAAAGACCATCAATTAGTTCCTTATTATGATCCCTGGGAGGGCAATAAAAGTTAGAGTGGGTTCAAAGAGCACAAAGGCAGACACACACACACACACACACACACACACACACATGCACAAACCTCTTTGGCCCGTTAGAGTTACAGTTTGGACATCCTCTCCTAAAAGTCCTGTAGGTGGCTGCTGCTTCCTCTTCTTCCAATTTACATTTTCCAAACAATGCTCACCGCCCACACGTATGACTCACCGAGACCTTTTCTCTGTCTGTCTTGCTGCCAGTTTGTTCAGTTATCAGCAGGTCTTGGAGGGACAAATTCAATGTTTGTGTTTCGCCAGCTCCTCCTGTCCTGTTTTCTATCCGTCTCTAATAACAACACAGCCGCCAGATCCAGCTGTTATCCGTACTTCCTCCATGAAGGCAGCAGCTGTCTGTGCCGCTGATGGCCGATGCTGCATGAATTCGGGGAAGCCAATTTGTCGCCCTACATAGCCATCAAACTCTGCCAGACTCGTCTTCTCCTGTCACTTCTCTCCTACTGTCCACCTCTCCGATCATCAGGGAGCGCCTTGTTCCCATCCTCTAACATAAACAAAGTCGCCACTTTAAAATCTAGTTTGAAGGATTGCTCCAAATGATGGAGTCTGCTGGATCATTATTTCAACTTTGTTCCTGATGGTATGGTGTGGTCTGCTATGGTCGATTGCTTTAAATGCCATACAAATAATGACGCTGCTACGGTTAAGAAGCCAGCCAGAGGCAACAAAACACAACTTTAGCAATATCAGAACTCTTGAGAACAAAATACTGCAGCACACAGTCGATAGATTCATCCAACACTTACCACAAATCAGAAAACTAATTGATTTAAACAGCTGAATGAATTATATAAGGCGTCTATAGAGCATATTCTTCAGTTTAACACCACTGTAAGTATGGTGCACCCAGGATTTTAGATGCAGAACACACTTACAGTATAATAAAGCTTGAGGACAGCACTTTAAAGAGTTTGTAGGATGGATTTGGAAAAGTGTGGAAAAATAAGTGAGTCAAGTGCATAGCTTCAGTTAGCATGTAGGACTATTCACAACATGTTAGCCTCAGACAGCTAGTATAAAGCTAGCTATCTGGGTTAATGAATGAGGTAATAACAAACTCAGAAGAACAAGCTGTTCTCAGAGGAAAATAAGGTCCCCAGAACACTGTTTGAATGGTGGCAGGGTTCGCCAATTAAAACCGTTTGAACATTATACGGTACAGTACAATATATGGAAGAATCCAGTGGTTTTATATTGAGAAACATGATAATATTAAAAGAAAAAGTCAAATGTAAACAGTGGGAATAACCAGTAGCTCTACCAGCTATATCTCTACTTCTTCTCCACCCTCCAGGTGGAGTAGGAGGACACCTCTGACGCCCCTCTCGGCTCACACCCCCCTCTTCTTTTCTGCTGTTGTTGACTGCCCTGTCTGTTGCGCAGCGATAAAGTCCAGGTCACGGAGGAGGCGGTGGTGTGAGGAAAGCAGGGAGTGGAGGGTGTTTGGTTTGTCGACAGCAGAGTGAAACAGGGCAGAGCACAGTTGCTGCCTACCGGACTGTGCTGCTGTATTGACCTTGTGTATGGCTCCGTGGCAGGCCAAGTAGAACAGATAAAGTGAAAGCCAGCAGGTCAATCTGCCACCTTTTACTTTGTTAATTAGGGATTAAGAAGCTCTTCCTCTCTCTCACATGCACACCCTCCCCTTCTCATAATATTGAGTTCTCGCACAGTTGCAGATGTTCGCGTGCCCGGCTGTGATAATGAGAACTGATTACTTTCACAGGACAGCACAAAGCAGACAATACACTCCACAGAGTCGGGCTGTCACAGTGTGCATATGAAGAACCTTGATTTTATGAAAGTTACTGCACCTGAACAAATAGAGAGACAAAGAGAGCGTCTAGAGAGCAACATAAAAAGGACTGAAGGAAACTCGGGCTGCACCGAACGATAGTCCTCTTGTTGATTATTGATTTATTGTTGAAGTTTCACATCGACAGATAGCTTGTTTTGTCTGGTAAACAGTCCAAAACCCACAGATATTCAGTTAACAGTCATATAAAACATTTTGGGAAATATGCTTATTGGCTTTTGTGTAAGGATACAGCGATAGTTAGCTTGGCATAGCATCAAAACTGGGGACGGGCACAGAACTAGTCCGGCACATAACCTCCCGTAAAACTGCAACTTGTCTTTTTCCACTTCACTTCAAGTTCACCTATTTAACATTAATAATCAGTATGTAAACATTTCATATATTGTCTCTAACTCACTATAATGTAGTTTATTCTCCTCTATCATGACTAAAGTGCTAATAATCAAGCTTTTAGAGATGCTGGGCGTATGTTTTTACATTTGGACAGAGCCTCGCTAGCTGTTTCCCTTCTCTTCATGCTAAGCTAAGCTAACCAGCTGTTGGTTCTAGCGAAGTAATTAACAGACATATAAAAGTGGTTCCAATTTCTCGGCTAACTCTTAGCAGGAAAACAGTAGGTTTATCTTTTAAAAGGTCAAACTGTTTGTTTAAATATGGGGCTGCAAGTTTGTGGACGGTTAGCTTAAGCTCAGCTAACTGCTAGCAAAGACACATAACCATCTGTTAAACTGAGCACAATGCCTTGCTTAGAAAACGGATTGTTGCTTCTTTTTGTTGTGTGAGCTCCTCGCAGTCGAGGGAGACTCAGGGAAATGGGCTGAGAACCAGAAAACGGCAGCAGACCAACGAAGGAGGATCTGAGGCACAGTCTGTCTGCCAGCCCCCGTGCACTTGCTTCCCTCTTTTTTCCCCTCCTCTGAAGTCGGATGAGAAGTGTTATGATGTGCGTCTGCGTATTCGTCTCACGCCTTTTCGAGATGTGAGAGCTGGATGAGGGTTTCTGAGTGTGTGTGTCTGTGTTGGCACATGTTGTGTGTCCCATGGGTGCTTCCGTGGACACAAAGATATTCAAGTGTGTGTGTGTGCGTGTGCGTGTGCATTCCTTTGAGGAACACTATTTCGCCTGGTCCGACTTGGAGTTGAGCTAATATTTGTTGTGGTAGAAGTGAGAGCGGTGTGTCAACAGTGGGAAGTCGGGAGCCCGGGGTTAGTTCAGTGGACTCCATTTTCCTCCCATACGCATCCCCCCTCCATCCCCTCCATCCCCTCCATCCAGCTCTTATAGAAAAGAGGGAGATATGCAAATATTACACGGACACACACATACTATAAGCACACATAGACCCCGGTGCCTTTCAAGCCTGGCTAGGCAAGTACATGGTGGTTTTGACAGGCTTTTAGCAGAGCATCCTTCAGGCTACAGGATTGTATGCAGCAGTGGGTTACTTCCCTTCCTCCTCCTCCTCCTCCTCCATCTCTTTCTCATCCTTTTCCCTTTTTTTGTCCACCCCCACTCTCTCCCTCTAATCCCTCCTTCCCTGCCTCACTCATGTTTTGTCCCGTCTTGGTCAGCAGGTCCTCATGTCCTCCCCGTGTCTGCAGGTCAAACAGACAGAGCGGCAGGGACACAGGGACAGTGTTGAAGCTGCCCCTCGCGCTGGCTTATTAGTTCACGAGCAGGCAAAGATGCCAGTAACGGCGGCTCTTCTCACAGCTAATAGAGGGCATACATCGCGAGCTACCAGCTCATTATGGCGGCTGGCCCTCTTTCTTTAGCGCGCCGTGTCTGTCCCTCGATCTCTTTCCCTTTCACTGCCCCCGAGCTCGGTCGGACTGTGTAGAGAGACGCTTGTTAAGGTGTCCAAATGAGGCTCTCTTTGTGTGTCTGTGTGCTTGTGCAAATACCCCTACTTGTCCTTGAGTGTGACTGAGCATGGGAAGGTTTTACCAGTTATTCACCGTAATGATGAAAAGGATGAGATGGTTCCGACAAGGCCAGTTGTGACTAGAGTGAAAAAATGAAATACGGACTGAGACTCAGGAACGCGAAGGTTTGGTCTCAGAAATATGTTTTGATGACGGTGGCAAGGGTCAAACAGATCAAAAATCATTTGTTGGTTAAATGAATGTAGCTTTTGCTGAACAGCCGCATCTGTGGCCTCGAGTGACAAATACAGAATACCAGCAAATCAACAGTGGAGCAAGAAGAGAAGAGTCATTAGGTTTGAGGAAGTGCTTGAGCTGAGTAATGGTCTGTCTGATTACTTATGAGTTACTTTTCATTTGTAAGAGGAAGAGGGTGTAATTTCCTCTTTCAGACGTTACGTTAAGGGTTACCTGCCCTGACGTTCAAAAGATCAGCGATGTGAAAGTTACAGTGCAATGAAATCAGTCCAGGAAGTTCAAGTTTTTAACTTGGATCCATGAGTTTGAAAGTTTACCAGACGCCAAACCATGAAATACCATAAAACAGGAATTTACAAATCAGTCAGTCTATATTGCGTTGTGATGATTACCAGGTAAACAGTAGAAATACAGAGTTCTCGGTGGATGGAGGTTGCATGTTTGATGGGCAATAAATAAATCTTGGATAGGTTTGTGTGTGCGGTGCGTTAAGCACACACGAGGGTTTGTGTATCAGCATCCACAAGGTCGAGTGTTCTTGTTATATATGCGTGTGCGACATGGCAACACAGCAGTTCGTGAAAGTGTCAAGACGTAGAAACACATTTCTTTGACCGAATGACGAAAGACGCCACATTTATGAACCTTTGCCTGAGTTGCAGAGAGGTGATTTAGATTTAGGCAGCGAAAGCACCTTGGTTGAGGTTAGGAGAAGAGGTTTGAAATAAAAAAACAGTCCAGAAATTCATTTATAGGATTTAATTCAGTTAAACTGGCAATAAACAAGTGTTTTAATTTAACGTATCATTAAATTGAAACCATCAGCGTTTAAACTGTTGGTGGTTTGCTACTCTGAAGAAAACAGAAAGCGTTCTTTTGTCTGTGCGGCACCGACAATAAAACCACTTGGTGAGTGAGTAAGTCGTCTGTTTCCACTTTAAGGTTCGGAAAAGATCGTGATTTAGGTTGTATGTTAATGAAAATCTGTTTCTGAAATACTGACAAATTTGTGTGCATGGAAACAAATTCAGTGTCATGAAACTCGTGCCCATCCTTACAAATCCTATCGCTCAAATTTCAACACCATTTCCCAAATTCCTGCGATTCTGCATCGGTGTGTGTGTCTGTGAGTGTGGCCCTTGGCCTTCTTCATTACGATTGTGTTTCTGTTTTGCTGCCCACAAAGGCAAGGCCGTAATCTCTTTTCCAGAATGTGTGCCTTCAATTATCTACACTGTAGTGCACACGGACTGTTACTCAGGAGATATTGTTGTATGTTTCCTCCTCCCTCTGCCGCGGGGCTCCAAGGCCTCTTCTTTTATTTGGAAGCGACTTTTCTTTTTTAGCTCGCTGCGAGGTGTGTGTGGTTCGAGCTTCGAAGAACAGGACACAGGAGCTGTGGAAAGTTAAATCTCACTTGAGCGTGTCTTTGACGCATGTAATCCTCAAAAAAAAAAGAAAAAAAAAAGCGCTCTGTATTTGATGTTGGTTGTCATAGTGAAGTATTGTGAGTCTGTGCTACTCTGCAGTGTGGTGTTCAGATGTTAACACAGAGAAAATCAAACAGGCACCAAAGATTAGTTATTAACAGTGGATTAATACTGATTTATGTGTGTTTGCATGTACAGTTATGAGCATACGATGACGTGACTGTGACGTGCTGTTACAGGATAACCAATATAAACAACAACGGTTAGCCTACAAAAAGCTTTGTTAATGATCCCTTCACTGTGTTTATTACAATATATTGATTTCTGCTGCTATAAAAGTCTTTAGGAAAATTAGGAAATGTAGAAATTGGGGAAAAGAGCAGTTTTGGTTGCTAAGCAGGGATGAGTCAGTCGACTTTAGCTCTGTAATAAATAGGATTCAGAAATTGTCCTCCTTCATGAGAGACCTAATGTCCATAGCCAAAATTAAATGATAAGAATTAAATTAGATATTTTCAACTGGATCAGTTTTACAAGCTCTTCCTGACCTGAATCTTTTCCACAAATAACACTGCAGGATTTTTTCTTTCAAATAATTGCCACCGACATAGCGAAGCAGCCTTTATGAAAACCTCTGCAAGGCCGCATCTGGTGCATCTAACTGGTTTTTCGCTGTCCTGTCTGCCTCACTTGTCGGCGGATTGATGTCTGGTGCAGCTCAGGCTCGGCGATAAGGGCAGAGAGCAGACACTACCTGTAAATGTCACTGGATTGATAAAGAGAGCAAGGTTTATCGGGGCTGCTCTGTCGGCGCAGAGGCATGCGTGTGTCTTAGCGATAGAGAAAGCCCGCTTTATCAGGTTTGTATTGTGTACACTTGTTTGCTAGTTTGAGCGTGTCCCCGTGGGTCAGACAGAGTCGGTGGAGTTCATCGAGTTCAAAAAGACCATTACCTCCCCTCAGATCTGCGCTGATTTGGCGCCGCTGCGTTTGCTTGTACAGTCGAACCTCTGATCCATAAACACTTTGTTCAAACAGTCGACACATGAAGATTACACAGGAGTCAGTGGCCTCGTCTACCTGCATGTCAAAAAATGAACAGCTCCTCTTTACTCCTCTTACCTGAAAGGAAGAATAACTCCTGGGTGGATTTGGTCGTATTATCGTTGTTAAATGAAAGGTTTGACATTTTGAGAAATGTGTTTTTTTTTGCTTTCTTGTGGAGAGCTAGATGAGAAGGTTGATACCGCTCCAATGGTAGACAGAAGGAGCCGGTTAGCTTAATTTATCTTAGCACAGAGACAGGTGAAAAAAGAGGTGAAAACAGCTAGCATGACTCTTTCCACGGCTACCAGCACCTCTAAAGCTCAAAATAGTAAACTTGTTTTTTTACACACAACTAAGATACACACCAATTAATCAGCTCTTAGACATGTTGGTGGGTTTCTTTTGTTATCTTGCCAGATGTTTCCCCCCGTTTCCAGTCTTATGCTAAGCTAACCAACTGCTACATGTGGCTGTACCTTCATATTTATCTGATTCTCAGCATATTTCCCAAAATGTCCCACTTTTTCTTAATATTATTACACATTTTTCCACGTGTAATACCCTTTACTGACTCTAGTGATTTCATATAGACCTAACTAATAAGAAAACATTAGTTGGTAGTGCATGTGCTCCATGTACAGAGGCTCTGTCCCTGCCACAGCAGGCCCAGGGTTTGAATCCGACCTGTGGCCGTTTGCTGCACGTCACCCCCCTCTCTCGTCCCATTTTCTGTCTCTCTTCAGCTACACTCCCAGATAAAGCCATGAAAAAGGCCAAAACAATATTTAAAAATAAATAAATCAAATATTTTGATTGATAAAACCGAAAAAAAGACAGAAATTCACTTGTTACAGCTCTTAAAATACACATATTTTCAGTTTTTCTTACTCGTCTATTCTTGTAAACTCAATATGTTTGGCTTTTCAGCTATAGGGGTGTTTGTAATGTGCATTTTTCACTGTTTGCTAGCATTATATACACCAAATGATTATTGATTTATCAAGAAAATAATCACAAAATTATGTTTCAGCCGTTATATTGTATCTTAAGCAGTTCTTGCTTGAAGACAGAAAAAGTAAAACCATACAAACCTTCCTTCCCGGCAAAACTATGCAAATTATCCGTCCATTAATTCATTTAACAAGTCAGGTGAAAGCATTTGTTATAATTATAATTTCTTTGAAGTCGATGTTTAATAGGTCCGAGAGGAGAGAAAGCTTCTTTGTTGGTACTTAAGCTCTTTATGCATTCCTTCACACGTTTCCATTCCTGTCATGTCATATGCTCAATTGCTCCCTCTAATGTGTGTGTATGTATAATCAATGAATCAATGGATGCTCGCATACATTTGTAAAACACGTCCGCTCATGCATGCATGCTTGTGTGGCCTCTATCTCATTAGTGCCCTTTGTCGCCATTTGATCTGTGGCCTTCCTCCTTTTGGTTCATTGTGCTCGTATCGGGCCAATGTGGACCGCATGGGCCGGTGGATGGGTGCGCAGGCTGTCGCGCTGGAGGGAGGAGGGGGGGGGAGGTTTGTGTTTAGAGGAGACGAAGGCAAGAGAGGTTAAGATAAAGTTGCTTTGAACAAATTCTCTCTTTGATCAGGCGGCTCAGCGGTGAAAGGCCTTTTCTTCCAAAAGTCAGAGGCAGTTGAGAGAGGAGAGATGGAGATACGTATTGTTCCGTTTCATCTCGCCTCTGTCTTTCTTTTTCGCCTCTTTCACACTGTTGTAAGCTGTGTGTAGTCCCTGCGTCTTTGTTATGGAGAGCGCCAGGCCTCTCTTTCATGACTCCATACAAACACACATATGCACGCACAATGACTTAAAAGCATTATTGAAAACACTCGCATCAGAGTACTGAGTGTAATTGGAAAGGCTGAGATGCAGCAGGGATGTAACCGGAAAAAAAAAAAAAAAAGACACTTGCTCTGTTCTCTGTCGTTGCTTTTGCCATCTGTTCATTGATTAATTGAACAGGAAATTAATCTTCAATAACTCTGATATTTAGTTCATCATTGAAGTCGTTAATCAAGCAAAAGCAAGCATGTTTATATCTTTTTAAATTGAATATATTTGACTTTTGAGCAGTGTAAAGATGCTATGATTCTGATTGTGATGTGCATTTTATTAGGTTTTTCTGACTTTCTCTTACTTTTTTGGGTAGATTGCAGCCAGGAGAAGCACACAAAACATGATAAAATACATGAAAATATGGCATAAAACATTGAATGTTCACTATTTCATAATGAAAACCATCGTAGTTGCAGCCCTGTCCAAACATAGACGTCTAAAACAGGCATGAATTAGGACTTGAGATCATATCTCTAGGCCCATTTTCTCAGTTTTCTCTCAGCATGCCTATTCTCTGCTGTGAACAAAAAACCACTTATTTCCTGCCAAGCCAATTGATTATTTCCTCCAGTCCAACTTCATTCAGCCCCCTGGTTTATCAGCACAGCATCCCCGGAGCAGACCTCAAACTGTAGGGACGGGCTTAATGGATGCAATAGACATAAATTCACAGGGATGATATAGTGTGGGGTCTCTCTTTTGTACTCTTTTCTTTCTAAAGCAGGACTATCAGTATAGAAGTTGACCAAAGTCTGGTGAATAGGAGTTGAATGGATGTTGCCATGGATGCGTTTATAGCCATTCCAGTCACACACACACTCGACACAACACATAAATAGTTACGTGGGCCGTAAGCACACTTGTGTAACAGCTGTAATATCTAAGTGTGGAGCGTTCATCTGCCTCTGCGAGCATCTTAGAGCGAAAACTCCATTTTCTTTTCTGATTTCTCGTTAAAATCCCAACTTATACACCATGTGAGGAGCTGCTCTTTAAACAAACAGGCACTGTTAAACTGAGCTCTTTTCAGCCAATCACTCCATTAAGCCGGAACACAAACATTCCCACCGCTCAGGCTTGTTGTCCAGACAACGATGCTGTAGGAGGGGCGACGTGTTGTGATTGGTCGGTCACCTGTGTGGCTGTGCTTCATTGAAGACATAAAATAAATAAGGCTGTGTCTTGAGCAACAGGGGATGGTAATGTTGATCACTCACTGTCCAAAGCTTTGGTCCAGGATGAAATATCTCAACAGTAATTGGACACATTACCATGAAATTGTTCTGTACTGTACTAAATGTACCGACATTCATGGTCCCCAGAGGATGAATCCTAACGACTTTGGTGATCCTGTCACTTTTCATACAGTGCCACCATGAGGTTGGCGTTTGGTTTGCTGAGATATCTCAACAATTATTGTATGCATTGCCATGACACCTCGTACTGGCAATCGTGGTCCCCAGAGGATGAATCCTCACACCGTTGATGATCGGGTCACCTTTCGTTTAGTGCCACCCTGAAGTTGGCATTTTGTTAAGTGAAATATCTCAACAGTCATTGGATGCATTGCCATGAAATTTCGTACCAACATTTATGGTCCCCAGAGGATGAACCATAACAACTTTGGTGATCCTGTCACTTTTCCTACAGTGCCACCATGAGGTTGGCGTTTTGTTTTGTGAAATATCTCAACAGTTATTGTATGCATTGGCCTGAAATGTAGCTCTGACATTCATGGTCCTCAGAGGAAGAACCCTAATTATTTTGGTGATCCCGTCACTTTTTCTTTAGTGCCACCATAATGTTGGCATTGTGTTTTGTGAAATATCTCAACAGTTATTGAATGCATTGCCATTAAATATATATGTTCTTGTTGCCTAGAGGATAAACCCTACTGGTTTTGGTGATCTTCTGACTTTTCTTCTCATGCCACCAGCAGCTTATCCAGTAAAAAATGTCAACATCAAGTCAAGTT
Organism: Pagrus major; assembly: GCF_040436345.1. NCBI lineage: Eukaryota > Metazoa > Chordata > Actinopteri > Spariformes > Sparidae > Pagrus > Pagrus major. The sequence continues at coordinate 13,950,687 of NC_133230.1, forward strand.
TTTGTAGAGATGATTCATCTTTCCCGCACGATGTACCTAATTATTAAGGTGATCGATGGATTTTTCCTTTAGCTCCACCAGCAGGTTAACATTTGTGGTTTCATCCTTAAGTCTGCTTAAACTTGCACAGAATCGACTAACTCTTAGGAAACTCTTACAGCTCCGATGTGAAACACGGGATGATCTGCTGATACTAGCCGTCTCTTAAGCACACACTCAGCACACTAATTCTTACTTTATAGCAGATAGAAGAGACAGATTATTACTGTATGTATACTGTCCTGACAGCACACTGTGGTTGCAGAATGGCAACTTAAGCAAAGATTTATGCTATTTAAAACGCACTAACGATATGCGCTTGAATTACTACTCGAGAGGTTTTTATGTTTCACCAACTGAAGTGTTGGTCTCGGAACAAAGTGGCCGGGATTAATAATTAAAATGCTAAAATAAAATCTCAGCCACTCGTCTTTCTGATTCACATTAAGCTGTCAGATGGTAAAATACCGAAACAGTGAATGTGTGCAAACAGTCGAAAGCCTTCACTTTGTTGCGGTGATGTGGTGCAGAATGAACACTTTCACATGGACTTCTATAAATAGAGATGCGCAATCAAACCGACATTAATCCCCGACACCTTGTTATCTTGTTGTTTTGCAGATAGCACAAGCAGCCAAGGCTTCCTCTCAGGCTGATGACTTGTACCTGGATGACACAGGCTCAGGAGGTTACTACCCTGAAGATGATGATGACTTTAACTCAGGGTCTGGCTCAGGTAAGACACACTCACACACACTTGCATGCTCAGCAGTCATTTGCCCAGAGGCGTCATGACTTAATTTTCAAGTCTGCAGGTAAGTTTTATGAATGCTGGGTTTCTTTCACCGGCAGCCTAAAATTGTGCAATCAGTTCCTCCCTCCTCTGTCTTTATCCCCTTTGTCTTTTCTTCCCTTTCACCGCCTTTCTCTTTCTCTCACTCGATTTCAATTGAGATTGCCTTGTCACCGAGGCTGCCGTGGGCAAGTGTGCAAATTTTACACGTCTCTTTTTTATTAGCTCCTCTGCTCTACGTGTTTTAAGCACCTCTGCAACGCTTATTCCTTTGTCAAAAGTTACTCTTCTTTTTGAGAGAGTTGGATAACTGCAGTGAGAAAAGGTCATGCAAGGTGAAAGGAGACAGCGCCGTGATCAATAGCCTTTCCAATACTGTATATACACTCCATTACTCTGCTCTGCCACTCTGTATTCAAGGGGAGGTTCAAACAGTAAATAATACATAACAATTAAGTCCACAGTGTGAAGTTAAGTGAGACAATATTGATAACATGCATGCCCATGTTGTACATATTTGCACGCGCACACAGCAAATTTAAAGGAGAGTTATTTACTCGTCACTCTTTCTCCCAGGTGGAGATGAAGAAGAGAAGGAGGAAACAGTGACCATCAGTGTGGTTTATATCGAGCCCAACGCAGCAGAACCCACCCAGGACTCCACCAAAGATTTCACCCCCAGGGTGGAGACAGCCACGGTCAGAGAAAAGGCCCAGGGCATCACACCCAGGAAACCAATCAGAACGGAGGTAAGAGGTGTAGCTTGACCCATACGGGATTTTTGATAATTGATTTTGATATTTGTGGGTTTAACAAAGTCCATTTTCTCAGCACAACCTATAATATAAACATTTTTGATAAAGTTCCCTTAATCTGATAGTAAACAACAACACTCCCCCGGTGCTCCTCGCTCCCAGTCCAGGCAGAGACCGCTAATACAACGGTTAGCTGTACAGTTAACTGAGCTAACTAGCTAATATCAGCTACAGTTTGCAGCAGTTAGTGGCCAATTCTTACATACTGCACCTTTAAAATCAAAGCAATAGTTATTCATTTTGGGAAATACACTAATTGACTTTTGTGCTGAGAGCAAGATAAGTTTCGACCCAGGAGATGGTTAGCTTAGCATAAAAGCTGAAAACAGGACTGACAAAAGGCAATACAAATCTGCAGTGACGTGTCAGGAAACAGCGGAGACTCCAGGAAGTCACTGTGCCAAGACAAAATGTGTAAATCAGTGAGCTTTAAATGTCCTGGTTTGTCGATTTCATTCCCTTTGGAAAGAGTCATGCTAGCTATTCCCTCCTGCTTCCAGTCTTTGTGCTAAGCTAAGCTAAATCTAAGTCTTTTTTGCTGTAGTTTCCAATTTAGCATCAGGAAAAAAAGATTTTCCTCTTACTCTTGGCAGGAAAGCGAATAAGCATATTCTCCCAAAATGTTAAACTTTTTGGCTCATTTTCTACATTCCTTCCAGTCTAAAACTTGCCATGTACTTAAGTGAAACGCGGTTTATCATATTATCACATTAAGGAACTGAAGGTCATTTCTAATCACGGTGGCTCTTTTTCCTGACTCAACAGAGAGCGACGGGGCACCTCAGTATGTCTTTAGCTGACCCAGTATGTCATCAAATCCCCTGTAATACCAGAAGCCGTGAGGTCGCTTTCGGGATAAAGATCAAGTGCTCACGTCAATTCTCAGTGTTTTTGCTCCATTGCAAATTATGGAGGATTACATCTCTCTCGGACATAATCACATATTCTGGAACCATCCTAGATCTCACTTCTGTGTTGCACTCTTACTATACTGTACTGGATACTACATCTGTTTGGGATTAGTCGTCAAGGTCTCAACCCCCCTAAGCCAAGCCTACCTGGCCCTGTTCCATTTTTTTTCCCCTCTTGCCTCTGTCACTACTCCTTTCCAAATGCACTGGCCCTGTTCCACTTTGGTCCTCTGCACCCTTCTCTAGTGTTATTGGAAAAAAAGCACTGGATGCATGGGCCCGCATCCATACCAGATACTTTGCTTCTTTTCCTAAACTCAGAGAAAAACCTTGGGGTCACTGGCTATGTTTTCATTGCACTAATCGTTTTGGGCAATCTGGATTTGCTCCACTTTCCTCTCTGGCCTGCTTCTATAGGATTCACTGGCCAGGTTCCATTTTGGTCCCTGTTCTCTTTCTTTGACTAGACCTACTGCTAAATGGGCCAGTCCGATCCTCACTCTTTCGTTAGATAGACTGTAAAATATAGTTAAAGTGGTTATATTATGCTTCTTTGGTTTTTGTTATGTGGCATTTTTGTACATGTAAAAGTTCTGCAGAGTGAAAAAGCCCAAAGTCCACGCCAAAAGGAGTTACTCTCTCCCACAGAAAACACTGCTCCACTGCGTCACTACGTAACAGGCGTTATATAAATATATATTTTTATATATTTATTATAAAATATATACACTCCAGTCAGTCAGCAGACATAAAGTTGCTACTGCTGTAGCAGCGTTATTTTAGATCACACTACCTTGCTCTGCATGAAACCGCCCTACTCTGCCTCTGATTGGCTTTATCCTGCCCGTTAAGTAAAGCACATGTGCAACTCTCATCCCGTGCTTAAACAACCAGATATTATTGTTAATAACTGAGCAATAACGTGCTGTTGGGCAGATGTTGTTACCTCTGAAGTCGTGCTAGTTGTTTCCTCATTTCCAGTCTCTATGCTAAGCTAAGCCAACTGGCTGTAATTTCCTGTTAAACTCACAAATATCAAAGTGTTATCAATCTCTTTTGTCTAACAAGGAATTTAGGCATTATACCAGAACACCCAAATGAACCCAAGTCCTCTTAACACGCAGACAGAAAATATCGGAGGACAGAATGTGAAAGACAGCTGTCAATAAGGAAACCTTAATCGTTTTTCTTCCCCCCTCTCTTGCCTCTTTCCTGCTCCTGTCTTCCTTCTCCTCATGCAGGCACCAGTGCCAGTTACAGAGGACATGCAGAGGAACCAGATGACTAGTACGACTAGTGCCCCCGGCTCACCCCAGGAGGCCGTTGAGGTCCGCACTGAAAACCTCTTCCAGAGGACAGAGGTGTTGGCAGGTATGTGTCATAATAAGCTGCAAGAAAACATCCAGTATTTTTCCTATTAATTTGACTCCAGTTTGTGTTTATATTTTAGACATCGGTTCTGCGGTAGATGCTTTTTCAAAGGCAGTGATCTGTTTTCATGAAGCTGGGCGCAGATATGATGCTAGCTGGATTTGTTACCTTTGCACAGAGCCAGGCTTGCTGTTTCAAGTCTTTATGCTATGCTAATTGTTATGGACAGAGATCACAGATTCCCCAAGGTCCTGATGTGAACATAGATTTCTCAAGATCTAGGTCACAGGTCATCAGAAGCTATTGGGTGCAAGCTAACTGTCTCTCAGCTTTAGCTTTACATTTATCATACAGAGAGTGGTACCAATCTTACTCTTAGTCTCCAGGAAAGCATAATTCCCAAAATGTGGAACCATTCCTTTCATATTTCTTTCCAAAATTAAAGTAGCTTGTCAGTTTTGATGCCGCACCAATAAATTATTTGTTTATTGGGCTTATTTAGATCATATATGTTTCAACATTTTTGGCATATTTCAGCAGCAAAGCCTCAGAAAATTGCTGAAATATCTCCCACCTGATCCCCTTCTCAAATAATTACTTTTAATAAACTCCATCTGTGTCCCTCTGTGGGACCTTGTAGAGTTCACAGAATTGTGGGTGATTCAAGTGTGTCTGCTGCTCGCTTTGAATACATGAAAGAGGGTGGAAAAGGAAATTATCGGACTCAAAATCACTCTATACTCTCAGATGCCGTCTCTCTCTCCCTGCGTGTCTGAGGCAAACATTGATTGGCACCTCGCTTTTTACTTTGTTGTGATATCCATCTGGTGCTGGCAATATGCAGAAACAACATCAAGAAGGACAAATCAGGACAGTCTCACATCTCTCTCCTAGTTATCGTCTCATTTCATCTTTTGCATATTGTTCTTGAATCGTGACAGAATAATAATTGCATTGCCGGTAGAAAGTCTTTGGATGAGGCCTTAAAAAATGTAAATATCCTATACAAGGTTCATGTCCGCTCGTCTCTCCCCTCTCGCCTTCTCCACCTCGTTCTCTTTACCCTTCCTCTAGATTATAGCCATTACTCTTCATCTCCCGTATGACTTCTATAAAAATAATTGCCCATAATCTAATTTTCATTTATTCGCTCTGCATTGCTTCTCGGAGCTCGGCAGCTGGGTGTGTGCCATGATCTTTACCCATGGGGCTGTGAGGCAAGTCAACATGTTGAAACCTAAAGTGGAGCACAGGGCAGATTGTGGCACCAGAAGAGACCTTAAACAGATTAGGAAGCTATAAAGAACCTCATACAGGCATAATTGGGAAGGAGAGTGAAATAAGCCCATGTGGCGAGTTAGGAGCATTAGTGAGGAGAGTCGGGGTCAAAGCTGGAGGGGGGCGCTTCTTAACACAGCCTGGGTGGATTTATGCAGATTCCCCTTGATGTCACACCACTGTGGGCCAACTGGTTTACAATAAGTCCTTTACAGAAAGTTTAACCTACATATGACGGCGAGAATTTCATGTCTTTTGTCTCAATTTACAAAGAAATGCACACAGCCTGTTTTCAGGAACTGTGCCTTTAAATGAGCCATCATTACTTCCGTATGGTTGTGATGTCACAACGATACAGTCACCAACCCCCAGCTACGCCCCCGGCACGTCCATGGTTGCAAAAACACTGCCGGACCTGATGCGGAACAGAGAGGGCAGTGCCTGCTCAGGCCTGTGAGAGCTGACCAATCAGAGCAAACTGGGATTTTTTGGGAGGCGGGCCTTAAAGAGACAGGCGCTGAAACGTACCGTCCAGACAGAGGGTGAATAGAGGGGCTGCACCAATGGACAGTATCCGAAATATGTGGACACTTTAAGTATTTCTAGTAGACATCCAAAGTTAAAGTATGAATCTGAAAATGACACTTTGACACAAACATGGCTATCCAATGTGCCCACCACCGCCGTAGTAGGCCTCTTCTGGCCGTGTCCACTCTCTTCTTGTTGTGGGCCGTCCAGGTTATGGTCGAAGTTCAGAACTTGCACAACTCGACATTGCATCTGTTGCTCCTCACCGTCCGATCTCTTCCTAATTCGCCAAACTAAAAAACTTGTCAGAACATTAAACTGTGAAATCACTCAAGTTAATTTGCGAACAGATGGCGACTTGGCTAATGAGAAAGGATGTGCAATCTCAAGGATTCACTTAGGAAATGACAAATCACATTAAGCAAGCTCTGTCACTTGGATGCAGTGTTTCCAAATTATGAATTAAAGGGGCGTTCTGCTAATTTTACTAATGAAGATCAGTTATCTCGTCATAGTTCAGCTCAGCTTGAGAAAACCCTTTTTTCAAATCCGGGAATATATTATCATTATCTTTTATCTTAACGTCGAGGTGAAGATGTGGTACGTTTAATGAAAGACACTTTTGAAATGCATTGTGGGAAGTGTAGGATCCAGTTTTTTTAAACTTGGACCAAAAGTCAGGAAATATTAGCCGCTGCTGCTACAGTTTTGACCGTAGTTCTGTCTAATGTGAGTCCCCTAATATTTTGGAAGTGCAATACTAAATAGCTGTTATACCCATACAAAAGTCTCATTCATAAATATCTGAATACACACACACAAAAGCCCAGCCCACATGGATTTTCAATATAAGGCACCAAAAATGCTGTTGTGGTGGTGAAACATGAAAAAACCAATACCAAAATACTTTATCTTTTGTTGCAAACTCTCCAAATAAAATCTTTAGAAATGATTCCTGAAGTTTTTTTTTCTAATCATCCAGCCAGAAAAACCCATCAGAAATGAAGGACCTTTTCGACTTTGTGTTATTCTGCGTCGCTGTCAATATTGAAGCCTTACGATGAGATTTATCCTCCAGTTGGGGAACCGAAATAGGATTTAGCTCGAGCCACGCTGGACTGGTTGTTGTTTGTTTGTCTCCATCGGATTTATTCGCCCGACTGTTAAGCAATGGAACCAATACCATCAGCTTCTTCCTCTTAAGCCCCAGTCGGCAGTCGGTGATTGGAATACAGACCATGTCGAATCAGCCACGCTTGAGGCGACGTGGCTCTGTGTACCAATCAAGGATCAGAGCCTTAATACCCCCTAAATTGAACACTTACTTCTCTCGCCAAGAGGATACATGTGAGATGAGGTGAAACGACCCACAGAAAATGATGGACTTTTGTATCTCTCGGGACAAATTGAGGGTTTCACAATTGACATTAAGTAAGTGCATCCAGCTGATGGTTGCCACCTGGTTGCACCACATTTAATCGCTCAGTTTTGATCATTTGCTGGGGAGCTGCATCGGTAGTTTTGAAATGTGTTGCATCAATAGTAGATAGTGTTGCTAAAATAAACTGTCGTAATTGATTGCACAAGATAGCAGACTCATCTTGCGCTCAGTTCACGTTAAGGTCGCGCTGATTAGACTTTGAGTGTTGATGGTTTCCATTCTGCCTCTCTGCCCTCAGCCGTTATTGCAGGCGGAGTCATCGGCTTCCTGTTCGCCATCTTCCTCATCCTCCTCCTGGTCTACCGCATGAGGAAGAAGGACGAGGGCAGCTACGACCTGGGAGAGAGGAAACCCTCCGGCGCAGCCTATCAGAAGGCCCCGACCAAGGAGTTTTATGCATAGAAGCCGGCCCGCCCCGTCATCAGAACGACCACATCGCGAGTGACTGTCAAGAAAAACGCAGTCGACAACAGCAAACCTGTTCAAACACAACAAGAAACAAGTTGATTAAGGAAAAATAGCATAAAGGAAAGCTTTTGCATAGAGTATTGTAATTAAGACCTTTTCTCTCTTCTTTTTTTTTTTTTTTTTTTAAATGAAAACCAAGCATTTCTCATTTTATGGCAAATCTCAGTGTATTTAAACATTTTGTGTATTATTTGAAAAGGCTGAAAAAATAAAAACAGGATCTGTAAAGGCGAGGAAACTAATCGCATCTGTCTTCTGTCAGAGGAGCTGTTTTTAGTCGCTGACTACTTTTAACTGTAGCAGTATGGTATTTGTAAAGAAAAAAAATTTAAAAGTGGAAATAATTGAATATAATTATTCTGTATCAATCCTGCTTTCATTTTTTTCTTTTTATTTTGTCCTAGCATGTCTGATGTTGATCTCTAAAGGTGTATTACATTAATTTATCTTTTCTCTGATGTTAAAAAAAAAAAAATTGCCTTTGTAGTTTTGATGAAGCTCTTTGGTCTTCATATTAACGCTGTTAACGGTCAATGTAAATGTTCTCCCTTCAGGTTACAATGTTTATTATTTGCTCTCACATCAGTTTTTTTAGTCAAACGTGAGCGTTTCATTATGTCTTGTTTATTTGTTTGTTCTCTTCTCAGTGTAGCCTTTTTCTTTTCTTTTCTCGACAGCGTTTAATTTCCATACCAGGTCTTTAAAAGACAAAAACAAAGTGTGTCAGGGCTTGAGAAAAATCACAAATCTCGCTTCTGTTCGTCTCGCTGAACTTCTTTTTTCTATTTAAATGCATTCTCGTTCACATTGCACAATCACTGCTTTTGCTTCCCACTGCTGTCGTGCAGCTTTGCGTGTACGTAGAGTGTTTTGGGGTGAAGTTTATTCTCCGTGGCTTTTGGTGTTTTTTGGCCCATAGCCGCCTCCCTCTCGATTTGTCCCTTGAGTTTACTGACAGCACCCAAACTCTGCTAGCACCCTTTCACCCTTACATCTCCTCCCCCTCTCTCTGTTTACCCTAAGCTCCCTCCCTACCTCCCACCTTCTTTTTAATCAGATCGGAGTACGGCCAGTCGAGTTGTCAACCCCCAACCAACCCCCCCCCACTCACTCTCTTTTTCAGCTGTATGGAGCCACCCGGGTAGCCCAGTGTTATTGTCCGTGTCCCAGTGTCGATGCTTTAGGCCCAAAGATCTGCTAGCTGAAGGCCTGCTACTGCTTGGACACAAACACACCATGCCAGGGCCGAGGCCCCACATGCAGAGCACATACCTCTGCAGCAAACAGCACCAGATCCCCCTCCTCTTTTGGAAACCTAGTTTCTCTCAGAGGGATTGATAAATAAGGTTGCACAGAAAATGTAAGACTCCAGTGTTACGTCTGAATAGTCTTTGACAAGACAAGTTGAGGGCTATTCATGTTTTTTTTTAAGTGGTCAGCGCAGGCATTTCAAAAGAGCTTTTGCTAAAAGATGAGGTTGTTTACCAGGTTTCAAACCTACATCGTTTTGATGCCATTTTGCATCCCCAAAATGAGTTAAGCTGAATAAAAGGCCAAAAAATGGCTGTTGAGGGGGAAAAGCCACAAAGCTACAGCAAATGAAAGCACAGGTCACGGTCACATGACAAGAAACAGTTACTGAATCCTCCTTTTCTTTTCTTTTCTTTTTTTTTCTTTAAACATTACATAACTTGCTCTGAGGAGACACACACGTTTTGTCCGGCGAGTTTGTGAAGTTGCCTTTTTTCAGCTGTACAGTAATGTGAAGTAGATACAGTAGATGCTGTCACATCGTCTAAACTCCTAACACCACCACACCACCCACATGAAGCTGTTCATCCCTCGTGTTCCTCTTCCTTTTGGTTGTCCACTTCCATCCTCTTTTATCCCCCCTCCCCGTCTCTGTTGTCCGTCATAAAAATTAAGGTACTGAACTATACTGAAAAACCCAAAGACTCACAGTATTTCTACTCCCGACCTCCTCTCATTACCACCCCCTCCACCATGGCCACATCATGTTGTTTCCTCATTCTCTCTTTTTTCGTCACTCTTTTAGTTCTTATTTTCTCTCTATTAGAGACCTGACCTTTGAGTCCAATTGCTTATTAGTATATGAAAAGATATATAAATATATATAAATGTATATTCACAAATGTTTTAAACCTTCAAAGTGCCTACCATTTGGAAAATGTACTTGCTCAAGGCGAGCATGTGGCAGGTGTGTACACACAGGAGGGGTGTAAACGACTTGACTGGCATTCTGTGAGCATGGATGACTGTAATGGTAACTTTTTTTTAGTCTTACAAAAGCTGACAGTATTGTACCTATAAGTTGAAACAACACTACTGAATAAACATTGTGGCCTAATATCAAACTGCGTCTGCCGTCTTGTTTTCAAATCGCATTGTTTTTTTTTTACCTCTGCGATTTGTTTGATTGTGGCAAATTTTTTAATCAGTGAAATAACTTGGTAAATCAACATTCAATAACACGGAGCTCAACGCTTGTCGTGACTTCAATTAGGGGTCCCTCAAGTGCATCCCAATTATCAGTTGATGACAAATGTGTGACTTCAGGGATTTGGATGGAAATTAAAATAAACAGCTTTTACGGGGGATGAAGTTGTTTATCCGGGAAAAAAATGCCAAACGTTGATTTATTGCAGCTTCTCAAATATGCTTTTTTCCCCCTAATTTTGTTTGTTTTGGATAAGCTAATTGTAAACTGAATATCAAAAACAAAACAAGCATTTTGAAGATGTCATTGGCTGGGAAACTGATCAGCCATTTGCACTGTTTCAAGTTTCAGTTGCCTGGAAAGGGAGAAGCTAGCGAGTTAGCTTGACTCTTTCCAAAGTAAGAAAATAACCACGAACAAGATGCAAGATGTTAATTTGCAGCATTAAGAGGTGCCGGTAGGCAGGGTTTATTAAACTTTTGACCGAGCCGGGCCGGCTGTTTCCTCATTTCCATGGCTAATCAACTCCCAGCTTCAGCTCTTAATGGAAAGATAGCCCCGTGAGAGTGCTTTCAATTGTCACATCAAAGTTAACTCTTAGTAAGCATGCTGTTTTGTTGTAGGCCAGTTAAAGAGGAGGTGTTTTTGCTTTTAGATGCTTTATGATGATGTTTGTTCGTTTTTCATACTTTTTGAGAAAAGACTCCTGGGACCTTCTGGGATGAGAGTTGCTTTTTCTGTAAAAAACAGAGCAGGCACTTTGCTACATTGCATAATGAACCCTTCGTTTTTTACTTTTCTGTTTGAGCACAGGTTAGACAAGATGCAACATTTAACTTAAGCTTTAGAGATAGTGGTGCGCAGACTTTTTAAACTTTGGACAGCTGGCTGTTTCCTCCTGCTTCCACTTTGTATGCTAAACTAAGCTAATCACCTTCTGGCTCCAGCTCCGTACAGACATCAGTCTTCTCATCTAAATCTCTGCAAGAAAGTTAAGAGAAAATGTTGAACTATTTCTTTAAAACACCTGAAAATACTCTTATACTAGAACTATAAAATACTGTGTCAGTTACTGCTTTCCTGTTATAATTACAGAGAGTTTGTGGCTTTAAGATCATATGTTTTCCATTTTATTTGAAATACATTAAAGCAAAGATTTCTCCTGGGGTCTATTACTGGATGTTTTGTCTAAAAAAGTTGAGTGCAGACGCCTTGCTTTACGGCTCATTAACTACCTCAACGTCTTCAACAAAGCGCTCATTTGGCTAATTAATCAAAGGTAAGGCGTTCTCACTATGGTTACCCTACAGCCAGAAATCCTGCGGCGAAGCTGTCCTCAAAAAAAGGGGTCTCTCGCTCTCTTTAAATAGAACGCATTTAAAATGTAGGGCTGCCTTTTATCACATTTGCTCCCTTAACATTACTCAAAGTCAAAGGGGATTATAAATGTGCAGATGAGTAATCTTTATGTGGTAATGTGCTCCACCATATCATTTTAGTGCCCTAATCTCACCCTGTTACAGAGGGAGATTAGAGTAACGGTGGGGATTAATCTCGCACAGGATTGCACATCTTGAGTGGTGCCACGAGAGGAATGAGGAAACCGATGAAGCTGACATGACGCGCCGACAAAACTCTCACAGGGTGCGACTTTATTCTCATTAACTGCTTTATTTATTCATTTAGTTATCACATAAAACACATCGGGGCTTAATGCGCCGATGAAGTCAACGCGATAATCCCTCTCAAGAGTTGCGGTGATGCACATTAAGAAAAGGTAGCATGCGTGGGATATCTTCCCTCCTTTTGACATTCGATCCATACCGACTCGTGATTTTACAGACGGCTTCATCACAATGGCGTTATTCATACTCAAGAAAGCCCCGAGAGGCCTTCATGTGTGCAAAAACCACCTTGTGATCTTCTCTTTGAAGATGAGAAAAGGAGCAGAGGAACTGAACATGCATGCATCAGTGCATACTACCAAAAGTGTGTGTGTGTGTGTGTGTGTGTGTGTGTCAAACTTGACTGTGTCCATGTGCATGCATCTCATCTCCTCTCGTATCTAACCTGAGGGGAGACTCAGATCATTGGGGGACGGGGATAAAGCTACCTCTGGTTCTCGATATGTTGTTTTAAGTGAATACTCCTCTTTCTACTCTTTTCTAAAGATTCGGGTCAGTATGTTCTAATATGGTATGTGATATTTGCCCTGAGGCAGTTTGTACAAGGCATCCCACCAGGACAGGGCCCACTGAGGGAGGTGGTGCAGCGGGGAACCAATAGGAGAGGCCATTTATATTGAAGCCGATCCAGTGGCCAACATTTCCCAATCTGTCTGTTCCACTCTGTGCAGCTGTGTTTGCACGTGTTTGCCCTTTTAGTCTCCGGTTTGTGTCTTAAGTGCAACCAGGATTTATGTTGTGTTTGTGTTTTTGTATAGGTTAATTTGTGTTTACGTCAGGAAACAGAACACAAACCACACTTTGAAAAATAAAGGTGCATCGCTTTTAGGCTACTTCATAACCTCTTCCTCTCTCTTTCGCTCTTTTGCTCATTTTTCGATCTTTTCCTTTGTCCCTCTTTTCTTTTCTCTGCCTTTGTAGCTGCAGAGCTAATTCAATAAAGCCGCCAGCCATCAACTGGTAGTCAGCGCCAAACCATGCAGAAACGTCAAGGAAATGGCGTCCAAGGTAAACAGCCTGTCAGGCCTCATAAGAGCCCATGGCTGGAGACTAAGCCTGGGCCCGACCAGGGTGGACACGTAGCACCTCGCTGACCCAAACACAGCACAGCAGCATAGCAGGCAGACACAACACTGGGCTGCACGAGGCCAATGCATGAGCACAGGCCTGGCAACTGCAACCGTGATAATTATAGTATGATGGAGCTCGAGTCGTAGTCCAAGCTCCAACCTCAAGTCTGTATTTCTTGCCTGTCGCTGCCACAAGCCTCAGTCTCGACTCGACCAGCTGCGGCCACTTCTGCACAGCGCCTTACAGTTTCAAACAAAGCAACGTTGCTCCGCCGCATGAAACTGGAACAGACACTTTGCTGAAAAGACAGAAGCAGGGTAACACAGAAGTTAGAGTTATAAGATTTAACTTTCTGAATGAGGAGCAGTGAGCCATATAAATCTGTGTCTCCTGGTGGAGAGGGAGAGTTTAACACACCAAAGGATGTGGGGAACTCTATAAAGACATCAATAATGTTTGACATCAACTTTATTCTCACTTCTAAGCGTGAAAAACAGTGCAAGACATCAGAAAGTTAAGGGAAATTAAAAGCAACTCGTAAGTACAACAAGACTAAGAGTCGACAGCCATGCTAACAGCTCTGTGAGGCTGCACTTAGCCACAGGAGGGCTTTAGGTGAAATGCTAACATCCACATGCTACCAAGCTAAAACCATAGAAGAACTAGATACCAAATGCAAAGATGGCACCTTTAGTCCAATGGGAATTGCTTGCCTGGCACATGTGCCAAAAATTTGCAGCAGGATTAAGGACAACATTAATGCTACTAAGAAGCTGGCGGAGGTTGTAATGTTGCCAAAGGTGCTACTGGTTGGGTTAATGATAAGCCAGCAATGTTAGCCGAGAGGCTAGACAGATACTTTGGGGTACATATTGATTCTTATCTATCCGGGGATGTGTGTGTGAATTCTGTGTGCAGTAGGATCCAGCGGCGGCTTTATTTTTTGCGAAGACTCAGGGTGATGGGAGTCGAACAGAGGACGATGTCGGTTGTGCTGTGATAGAGAGCATACTCTAGTAGACATGGAATGGCTGCTTGGTTTGGGAATCTTACAGTGAAGCTGAAAGCAGAAATAAAGAGACTGGTCCGCACAGCATTAAAAGTGATGGGGGTGAGGGAGCATCCAACCCTCCAACAGCTCTTTGAGGAGAAAGTACTCAGACAGGCAAGGAAGATTACTGCCGACCCCTGACATGTCCCGCACTCTCAATATGAGCTGCCTCCATCCGGTCGACTTTACAGGGTCCCGATTAAATGTAAGAAAAGAAAAACAGATACAGCAGCTCATTCATTCCCATATCAATGAATATCCTAAACTTAGGCCATAAGGAAGGGGTATGATGAGGGCAGGTGTGTACCAAATTTCTTGGCAATTCATCCAAAAGTTTGAAACACAAGCGTTGGGCCAACGGAGCAACATTTCCATCCATACAGCAACGCTTCTGGCTAATTAAATCATGTCACTGACTTTGTGTTTAATGTAATTGCATGTCATGGAGTTTGGTTTTCTCCCATTTTGTGTTATTATCTGCAGGTTATTTTACACGCATTGCTCATTTCATTTTCAGCACATTGTCTGAAACAGTTACCATCAGAATTTCTTCTAAACAGCTTCGTTCCCTCAGATTGGATTTGATCGGTGCAGGTTAGGGAGGTCCAATTAACACGATAATATTTCCAAGCCGACGATTGAATATTAAACTTAACACAGGTTTTTTTTGGATAGAGGTTAATAGTCTGTTTAGCATAGGAAATAATTACAAAGCATAGATGGGATCAGAAGTAAGTGAAGGAATCTACGTGGGATTGGGGGAAAAAATGGAAGGAGTGGGATGGGAGGAAATAAATATTGGTTATATATTAATTTAAGATATTTAATATTTGGTTGTCTCTGCTGAAAAAGACACCTGGCGTAGGCAACCCAAAACATCTCTGCTCTGACTGAGTCAAACTAACTGCTCTCTTATTGAATGCCCTCCTGGATTGAAGGTCTGACTGGTCAAGGTGGACAGAGGAGATAAAAGCATGAACAGTATTCTCTCACCTTCCCTAAAAGCAAAGCTGTCTCAGAGCTCGTGTAATTTACCCTGGTGAGGGGAGCTGAGCTAAGCTGAGTACTTCTTTGGATCAGAGGTCTTACTGGATCAAAGATGCTTAGGAGGTAAATCACGTAAATGTTGTAAAGAAACCGCTATAATGTGGTGAATTTGTACCAATTTTGCGTGGGCTTAACCTCCATCTACTTTAATATCATTCCACTTTCAAAAAGCTCTGAGTCATGTATAAAAAAAAGGGTAATTTGGGTCTTGAGGTTTTAAAGCTTAATGATGCTTTTTACATTAGGCAGGGAAGCATTAACTAATTATGCAACAATTTTGCTTAGTTGGGATGATCCACCAGGGAATTTGAACAGATTTTAATTCCTGGTTGAAAGTACAAACAGAGCTGGTACAGGTTAGAATTAGAGTGCAACGCCTGGCTGTTTCTCAAGTTGGTTGTTGGGTTCGTTCCAAACATTAATCATTTAAGTCATCACTGCTGCATAAAGAACAGCACATTTGGGATGGAAGAGTGATGAAACGGCTACTTCCTACACATTTTAATGATGGGAATATTAAGCTAACACGATGTAGAAATCAATCAAAAGCCATAAAACAACTAAAGGCTCTTTCATCTCTCAGAAACGTGAATCTTAATTCCAGATCCACCAAGGACGCCATCTCCACTGCCCTCCACTCAGCCTTCACACACCTTGAAAATAACAGCACCTGCATCAGAATGCTGTTTGGTGACTTCAGTTCAGCATTCAACACAATCTTTCACATGAAGCTGAATGGAAAACTTTACACTCTAGGCTCGAGTACCTCTCTCTGCGAATGGATATTGGACTTTCTCACAAACAGACCCCAACAGATCGGATTGGAAGTCACACCTCCTCTACTCCAGTTCTGAGCCCCCTCCCGTTTACCATGACGGCACACCCAGACGTCGAGGGAACTCTATTGTAAAGTTAGGCCGGATGATCGGCAAGATTTCAAACAATTATGAGAGTTCACATCAGGAGGAAATCAACAATCAAGAGCACAGAGAGAGAGAACAATATCCTTCTCAACGTCAACAAAAACAAGGAGCTGATTGTTGATTAACTTAACTTTTTTGGTATGTGACGTAATAGGTGAACCGGATGAAAGGTCCAGTAGCAACTAGCTGAAACGGTGCATATCACCACCTACCGTAGTGGAGTCAGACATACTCCTGTCAATAAATCGATTCTCCCCTGGTCCCTTTAAATGGCCTAATCGAGCCATGACTGTAGATTTTCTTTTTGTCTGATAGCTAATAATACATTTTTCTCTCTTTTGTATTAGAACACAAACATCTTAATCTTGCTTACTAAGCACACTTCAAAGAGCAGAATCACATCTTGGTTCAGTTTCATCTGATTTTTGGTCCACTTGTATGTGGGTCAGTGTAATTTAACAAGCTAGATAAAGCAGTGAAGCGACAAGATGGTGTTGTGAGCTCACATGATCGGCCTCATGTAAGCCACAAATGTGGTATTTAGGTTTTTTGAGCTTATTCAGTAAAATAAAAATTCACTTCAGCTTCTGCACTGATTTATTTTGATAACCCCATGTTTTTTTGACACAGGACTGTGAGTCACCTCTCTAATTTTGAGTAATGAGTCCTAGCATAAATACATTCATATTATGAGCACACAAAGCATATTGTTAGCGTATAATAGTATGTTTCACCCCAAGGGATGACCACACCCCACGGTCTGACAAAACATGTCTACTCAGTTATTCAAACAAAACTGAAGTATCATTTTCAACAATGTTTTGGGAACATTAAGAACATTGTGCGCCAATACAATCTAAACATTCTGCTCCCAAACCTCCAGCTGTCCCAGTTTTTCTGACATGATTTAGATTTATTGGCATGAGTCAGACGTGTATCCAGGATACGTTGTTGAATATGGGAGCGCTCCAACAAACTTTCAGCCCTCGAGCCGTTGACCACGAACTTGCAGAACATACGAATGAGGACATTCAGAGTTATAGTGTTGCATTTTCCACTAGTAATTTGTTTTCAATTCAGTTTAGTTTTACTCAGTTTCCAGAGGGTTTGTTCCTTTGGTCTAGTTTTTATTTGAATGTGTTATTAGGTTCAGTTTTTTTTTGTTGTTGTTTTTATTATAATAATATGGGGCAGGATTTCAAAATCAAGACTAAAAACATTTCCTGCATATTTGTATCTTAATTTCAGTTATTTTTGTAAGTACCCAACATCGTTTCAGATATTTTTTTAAATAATCTGTAATTTTTAGTTTAGTTTTAACTACAACAGTCTTGGACATATGTGTCTCTAATGTCAAATATCTAATTTTGCCATTTAATACTGCCTCAAGAAGACACTGCACACACAAATTACCAAGACAAGGAGCAGCTTGGGGCATTTCCCTCACAGCCAATCATGGTGTGATGACACCCTTTTTGTAAAGGCTTAAGAGAGGTGAGAAATTGCACACCGGTGGCTCTCACCCATTCTGAATCTCTCCCTGAATCACTGAGAACCTCATTCCAGCCAGAAACTCTGGTCTATTTAGGCCCTATTTTGTTTTCTTGGCTACCCACATCTTTAAAGTGAGGAAACTTTGTTTATTCGGGAACCCCTTAAAACCCCTTTACACCTTCAGTTTGACCTTTTATTTCCCTGGGGCTTGTAGGAGCACAATTATTTATCATACCTAGCAGAGGCATTTGTTTATTGGTTTATTGTCCTAGTAGTGAACATTGGGCATTCCCCTAGCTTTACATGTTTTTTGTTTATATATTTTTATGTAGGTCGGGCTGGCCTGTAAGCAATTTACAGCCAGTACCGCCACAAACCAACGTATTGGACATAGATTATTTTTAATCTTTATAAGATAATAACATTAGATGACAGGTTTATTGATTCATTGAAGTTTTTACAATTCACCCCTAGGGGGTGTGTGTACAAAACCTTACCACAGTCCATTCAATAGTTGTTAAGATAATTCAATGAAACCCCAAAAATGTCCATCTCATGGGAGCACTAAAGCAAAAGTCAGGGGATCTACAAATTCAACAGGCTTCAGTTTCTGAGGACCATGAACGTCTGTACCAAATTACACGGCAATTTAGTTTTTGAGGTATTTTATTCTGGACCAAAAAGTATGTGCTGTCAGAAAGCTCCAGACACAATAGATTGCTATAAAACAAGTTGATTTTCTGCTGGGATAGGGATAGCTTATGTAACAAAACGCTGACTGGTGCGATTTAAAACGCCTAATGTAAGCTTCCACACACACGACAAACCCAATTTAGAGAAACGACAAGCTGCTCACATTGCCACTTAATCACTGAGTTTCTTGATTAAACGCTGGCTGATAATGAATGCCAATGTGCCACCTTCCTCTTGATAGGATTTGGAAATCACTCCGTTCCCTTAGCACCCTCGTATGAACACGCACACACTTCCCATCGCTAGACTTCTCATCTTACCCAGCTATAGTCTGCAACACGATATTGCCATCATTTCATTTAAATGCGGCCGGCTCATCGGAGGTCCATTGAGAGAAAATGGAAGTTTTGTTTTTGATTAGAGTGCCCGTGATGGGAACGTTTAGAACCATTATAGACTAATTAGATCTGAAGCTATGGGGAAGAAAAGTCATATGGATTTGTGCTCAGGGCCCATGGGAACTCTCCGTTTACTGGGACTGGAATACTTTCTCCGGAGCTGGTTTGAATTATGGTTTTTCGTAGTGTGAAGGCCCTGTAACATTGACTGCATCTGTACTTATTCTCTTTTCACTTCATTGAGTATTCAGTGTTGTAAAATATATGCAGCACAGTGGAGGATTTCAGACACATCCAAATTGTTCTGTAAAGATCAAGGCTGAAGAGGAAAAGTTGAGGTTTGATGTTGAAAGCTGCAGGATTAACTTCTAATAAAACACGTATACATTTCAGTGAGAAGGTTCAGTAAAGTCACGACATGCTGACTCCATCTTTTTTATTGTTTGATTATATATTCATCACAGAAAGAGGATACTTTCCACCCGCTGAACTCAGGCAGACCTTTTCGAAGACCCGTCTTTGCACTGCTGCCTTTGTTCTCATAGTCATTGCAGCGCTATATGATGAAAGCCTCATATCTCCAAATGAATCATCTTTCCAGGATGTTAAAACCAGAGGGCATGGAAGAGGATGGGTCTTTGAAGTCAAATATTGATGGAGAAACGCGGGGGGATGATGTACACTGGTCTAGCAGTCAGAGTAAATATTTGTTAATGCTTAAGTTAATCACTTATTTGTACTGACGTGGAGAAATCATCCTGACGACAGCAGTTGAAGCCCCGTCACATTAATCTGCTGGTGATGGATGCACTGAAGCATGTCGAGCACTGCGAGCCACTTCTGTGCGGCAAGGATGTTTTTGGTGAGGACAGACTGGACAGATCATTAACAGCCAGGCCAATGCAAATGATCTATCCAGACCTCCCTGTGGTTAAAAGCTGCAGAGAACCTGTGGAGCTGCAAGTCAAAAGGTCCTCCATTATATTAAGAATTCAAATCACGACAGCTGACGTCATATCAGACATGGACTGCATTCCGTAGAGCCAGATTTGTCCAGTTCTTGACTTAAAAGCCGCTTGCTTCTCTGGTTCCCCGTCAGGTAGGGGACTCAAAAATAGAAAGCTTGCACCTCACATGGCAAAAACTTCTAGTAACCACCATGTTGTTCTAGCGTAGCGTGCCGCTCGGGCCGTATATTTCTGTCAAGTCTGATTCTGAAAGAGTAGCACCCTGTACCGACCCGAACTCGACAGGCATTCTGTTTAGTATGTCTGAACCTGACTTTAGTCCAAGTCAATTAAAGTTATGTTAAGGCACTGAATTCACGTTATCCTGTCACGCTGTCGTATTTCATCAGAGTCCTATCTTTTACATGACCTGCTTTGTTATTATCTGCATTGATGACTAAATTAAAATGTTTCCATATCGTCAATTCCCGCAGTAGTTTAAAACATACTAGATGACAAGTTTTGGTTTACGTCTTCCATCTTTAGCTAGCTAAAACTAAAAGAGTGTTTACCGCTTGGAAAATAACAATTAACTAAAAGAACTTGAAAGCATCATGTCAACTGACGTGACCAAACCTGACCCGAAACCAGACATCATTTCTAAATTTTTTGTCCCAGGTCCCATCGTGTCCCAGTGGGCCTTAACAGCTCCCAACAGGTCCTGACAGGTTCAGATATGGTCTCTTTACTCTTGCTACTGTAGTGATGGCAATCCTTCCCCCCCCTGACTTTTTCTTTAGCAGCATCTTAAGGTTCACATATGTGATTTTGAAAAAAGTCTTGGACATCTATTGGATAGATTTCTAAGAAACCTGGTTCAGACATTTTCTGCCCTGTCAGAATACGTTTTATTAACTTAATAATTGATCCCTTGGGGTTTCATCTAGAGCCTTCACCAGGTCAAAATTTCCATCTGTCCAGTTCTTTGGTTTCTGACCAAATGCCTGTAAAACTCATGCTGTCATGGTCGTCCCTCGAGGTCGAGGATGATGGTCTTTGTTCTGTTGATTATGAACTCATGAGTCCAAGTTGTGCTTGGCCCATAAAATGAGGATGCCTGTGACCGTATTTGTTTAACATGTACCTGATGTTTGGGAGGATGTTAGCATGCTGGCGTTAGCATTTATCACAAAATACCACTGTGGAAAGGTCCAGAATAAAGACTTTGCACAGATTCTCAGTTTGGGAAAAAAGGCTGATAGCTGCTTTATATTTTGTTGCAGTTTTGTTTTATTACTGATATATTATTACCAGACAGAAATTCTTTCTTCAGCACTGGAGAAAAAAAGCATGGGATTTGGATTCAGAGCAGCAGACTCTGAGATGATCACCAGCCACAGCATCTTTCAACCATCCAACCTGACTCCCTGGGGCATTCCGGCCCCAGGGGAGGAAGGATGGGAGCCATACAAACTAGTTTTGACTTTAGGCTGCCCCTGGCTGTGCCCACATCTTTACAGAGACCTGTCTCTACATCTTTACAGATACCTGTTGTGCCCGCATCTTTACAGAGACCTGTCTCCGCATCTTTACAGAGACCTGTCTCCGCATCTTTACAGAGACCTGTCTCCGCATCTTTACAGAGACCTGTTATGCCCGCATCTTTACAGAGACCTGTCTCTGCATCTTTACAGAGACCTGTCTCCGCATCTTTACAGAGACCTGTCTCCGCATCTTTACAGAGACCTGTTATGCCCGCATCTTTACAGAGACCTGTCTCTGCATCTTTACAGAGACCTGTCTCTGCATCTTTACAGAGACCTGTCTCTGCATCTTTACAGAGACCTGTCTCCGCATCTTTACAGAGACCTGTCTCCGCATCTTTTTAGAGACCTGTCTCCGCATCTTTACAGAGACCTGTCTCCGCATCTTTTTAGAGACCTGTCTCCGCATCTTTACAGAGACCGGCCTCCACCACCACATCCCACTGTTGTAGTCGACAGGCAGACCGTGTCTGGAGCCGGCAGAGGGCAGGACTTCAGTGGGATGAGAAGTGTAGGCATCAGTGATGCTTGTTGCTCAATGTAGTCAAATTGGATGGACAGTGTTTACCTGATGTTGAATTTTCAATAAGAAGATGCTGAACATATTATAATCACCATCTTGCTCCTGCTGTATACTTTCACCCCAACGCAAATTCAAAAAAATAAAAAAGGCACAACAGAATTATTTCCTGGGTATAATCACATTTGTGTATATATGTATATAAATATTTGTATATATGTTCTATATTTCTGTAGCATAAAGGAGTTCACAAAAAGAACAACCAATGGAGGACCAAAGGATCACTCACATATTCACATACATCTTAATGCTAATATCTGGTGATGTGAAGGCACATACATTTGCTAAATTAAGGTAGTGCTGTAGCAGCAATAATGCAGTGCTGAGCATTGGAATATACTGCCAAATATGTTCCTAATGCAAGGGATAATGTAGGTGTAAGTCCTATTTGATTAGATGGTAAATCAAACATGTGACTATAAAACAGCTTCTGTGCCTGACTGAACTGCTGAAAAGCTGTTTGTAGCCCCAAGCTGCTGATATCTTTTAATCAAAGTTCTTACCTGAAGTTGCTGTAATGCATTCCATCATTATTTGTTGACAAAAGCGTTGATGCCAGTGTTACTGTAATACTGATTAGTGGAGCTGACAACAAGCGCTTGAATCACATACCCAGAATGCCACTGATTTGACAGCCTGAGCAAACATTCAAGTAGTGATGCAAAAATTGGCTCCTGGCAATTCAGCTATACCATTCTGTCATTAGATTTTGTATATGCCTCTACATCTCTGTCACTACTCCCATCACGGCTACCGATGCTTTTTCATCATTTATGACAGACCCAGCCTCTGTCTGCAAAAGAAACTTGTTTTTTTTGCCATTCTGCCTGACAGATGTCCACGCCTGCATGCCCAATCAGAGCAAAATGACACTTTCGTTTTTTTCTTTGATTTTCTATCTGCCGACTGGAGTGTGTTTTCTCAGGGGGATGCGCTGCGTGTGCAGTCCTCACGCTGCTAATGATCAGCTGTGCTGCTCACTCAGTTTTGCCCCCCGTGTGGTGTATGTTTCAACATGACGTTGAGTGGACCTGATGTGTTCAATGCCTTGATCAAATGTATCAGCAACACCAAACACATTGCGTGTTCTGGTCATGTGTGCAAAATTGAATTAAAGACAGATGATTGTGCTCGGCATCAGAGTCAGAACGCAGCACCATTTTTGGGTGAAGATTTACATGAAATGCATTGACAAATTTAACAATTCTCAAGTTCTGAGATTGACTTTTTGGGAACACTGTGCTTTCATGTGACAGTTGATAAGTTATGTGACACATCACCTAATGCGGCAGGCTTCAAACACTGTGAAGCATTCGCATCTGTTTCTATTCTGATTCTTCACTCAAGCCTGTGCGCACCTTTTCATCCGTCTCTGACTGAAACCATTCAAGCCGTGAAGAAGGAGAGCAAGACAACATCGCTGATTGAGCCCGAGCAACAACAAAAGAAGAGAGATTCTAAGAAAAGACATTGCCCATTCGACTCAACAGACGTGGCTTTCTGTTGCCTGCATGGTTGATCTTTCTCCCTTTGTGTCCTTTTGTCTCCTCCCCGCTCTTCTTGTCTTTCACTCGCTTCTCTACCTGCTGTTTTTAATGGCTGAGTGCAGGCGGGGGAAGAGAGAGAGAGTGAGTGAGACAGACAGTGAAGAAAAGAGGGATGAGGAGGATGAGGATGGAGGGGACGGAGGGGAGGGGAGGGAGGGCTCCCATCTCCAGGCAAGGCTTTAATGAAGAGCCTTTGAAGTTTTCTGTGATTGAGCAGCACCCGTATCCTCTTCGAGAAGGGACCAGCACCTCTCCGAAGACACGCCGTCGTTTCCTCTCCCTTCCAGTTTTCTCTCTCTCCCTCTTGATTCCCTTTCTTTTTGTCTCTGTCAATTCCATGTGAGATCTTCACCACCTCTGCCTCCTCTTCTTAAGCTGGCTTCTTTTTACCACCTCCCCTTTCACTAGCCCCCATCACCTCTCGTCCTCCTCTGTGATCAGGACATGGATCACGTCTCTACTTAACTAACCGTGGTGGTCCCATCCCGTTAGCTTTGGTACTTTGAAGCCCATGACACTGGATGGGTGGGTGGGAAGAAGAAATGAGTGTGTGCGGCGTTGGTGGTGCTCGCATGTGTGTATAGCTGAACACACATTCAAGAAACACACATGCACGCACCCGGCATTCAGGAAGAGATAGTGATTCCCCTCCCAATCATCCCGCGGCACTGATACCACTCTGTTATCTCAACAAAGTGGCTCCGTGGGCAATTTTGCCTGCTGTCCACCCATCAATCCAACCCTCCCACGCATCCTCCTCTTCCTCCTGCAGGTCATCTTCGTCTCTTGCTTTCTTCTTTTTCAGTGGATCTCCATTTACCCCTCCCCCCCAGCTAATTGATCTACACTCCTCTATGCTGAGTTCCTGCCGTATACAGTCTTTGACTCCAGCCTGAAGCAATATTTTAAGGCCATGTGTTATCAAAAGGAATACTGTGCCGCACATGGTTTGCATTTGAACTGAGGGGAAGTGAACTTCAGATTGTTGAAGTGAGTGTGATGAAGACTACCATCATGTGTTGTGTATAGCAGCCATTTAAAGGAGCATATCGCAGGCAGGGTTTAGTCCATGTAGCACGAATAAAACATATATACAGTAAATGGTAAGTAACATAAACTGTGACCAGGCGTGTGGGTTTTTTTTACATTGTTTTTACAGTATGAGTGTATGTGTGTGGCAATAATTTGGGAAAAGACTTTCCTGTTTCAACCCAACAATACACCTGTGTGTAAAGTGAAGTCTAAATAGAAATAAAGTCCCGATCACAACATATCTTTTGCCCCTACCACAACATTTTGCGCAGTGACGCCTAGGGGTAGGGTGTCCCGATTCTTGTTGGGATAGAGGGGGTAGGGGTAAGTGTTAGGGCTACATGGCCCTCCAAACTGAGGTTTTTCAGGGGTGCACTTCAATCCAAGGGTTATAAGAACTGTCTTGTTGCAATTGGCGTAAAGCATTCGCTTAAATTTTGCTGATGTCTAGCTAGCTAGCTAACATTACATTGTTATTGCTGATTTGTGCAAGACGGTCCTGAATTTTGAGGGACTTCAATGTTGCGTCCCCAATGTTAAAAATCATTTTAAACTTTAACTGCCCTACTGACCAGTGATGCAGACAACTGCAGACTTGAGGTTCACTGTGATGGATGACACAACCTTAGCAAGTCTGGAGAATCTGCTATCTTATTTTCATACCATAGTTTGATAAATGGTAACATGTTTAGTAAATGTGTAGGAGGAAAAAGTGCATTATTTCCCTGTGAAATGTAGTGAAGTAAAAGTATGATGGAGCATAAAGTGGAAAAACTCAAGTACAAGTATCTCAATAGTGTACTTAAGTACAGTATTTGAGTAAATGTACTGAATGTAAAACTGAGGCGCACCTGAAGCTACAGGGCACCGTTAAATTCAAACGTATTTCACATCGATAACTTCTGCATTGTGACTTTAGTTGTATTACGGCAGCATCTGACTCACTCTCCTGTGCTGCTGTGTTTGTTGGGGCCGAGGCTGGCATGCGTGAACTTAACTCTGGATTTCATGGAGCGGACAGGAGGCCAGGGACGGTCAGTCAGCCACTGGCAAGCTTAGTCTGTGTGATTACAGCCCCCCTCTCATCCAGGCCTTGTTTTTGCGGCGTGGCCAGCGAGAGATTAATGGGTTGAAAGAAAACATTAGCGCAGCGCTATGGTTCACGCTCACCTCTCTGCTTCTGCCTGCTCGAGCGTTTCGCTCTCACCCTTTCCTCCCCTCTCTTACTCTATCTAATTTTTCACACCGACTTCAGACACCGCGCGTGTACTCGTCTTTCGGTGTAAAGGAGGTCTTTAAAGGACATCTCAGTCACAAACACTGCAGGTCTTTTTACTCAATATGATGCTAATCCTGCTTTTTGACATGGAATTTTGCACGCATACTGAAACTTTTGCAACCAATAGTCAACCTGAAAAACAAATCTGTTTCGCTCTCTGCAGAAAAAGAAAAATCAATACAGGAACAAAGCTCTTTGTACTTGAGTATCTGTTATTTATAAAATGATACCAATTTGAGGTTTTATTTGGCTATTATTTGTGAAACCGGTACCTCAAATGTGTCTGATCATGAGACACCAGTCAGTAATAACCTAAATTGCAAAAACACAGCGAGTAAAAAAAACTGTCATCATGCCGGCTGGAGCAGAAGATATTTTTCTTTTGTGTGTGCTCCCTCTCTTCTCTATCAGCTGCTCACCGAGGCAGTTATCTGAGGTTTTTTGAGTCCCGCCTTGCTGCCTCATGCCTGGAGAACAACTTTGATTGTTAACCCATAAATGATTCACTGAGTCATATTTTTAGGCTGTAGCCATTTTAAATGATGTATTTATCGAGTGAGCGGTTCAGAACGTGTCCGTGTTGGAGTTGCCGTGAATAAATCTGCCGATGAGATTTGAATTTTGAGTGTTTTTAAAATGCTTTAAAACATTTATTTTACTGCCTCGGTTTTGTGGATTTATAATCCTTTAGAAGGCAGGGGGGGTTGGAATAAGGGATTTGAATGTTAATATTGTTTATTAAATATTGATCTGAACTGGATTTTGTTGAAACTGTAGTTGATGGAAGTCTTACTGGAGTCAATTTAAAATATTTTTTTTTTGCTCAGAAATCAGTTCATCTATTCTTGGTTTTTGTTTTCACGTATGCACCTATTGAGTATAAGTTGAAAATGGCAAAAATAAGATATTTAAACGTATTTATTTTTTCTGACGTTGACAGAAAGGGGTCATTCAGAGTTGAATAGATTTTTTTTTTCGTCCACCCCAGCCTCCTCCATCCGCAGACTTTCTGGCTCTTATACTACATCCCCTGACTTCCTCCTTTGCGCACATTATAATATCTACAACCACCAGGGTCGCTGCCTAACAATAAAGACGACCTATACGGCAGTTTTTCTGTTAAGGGTGAGCTGATACAAACTTTTAGCACAATAGGTTCTCCCAAATATTGAGCGCTGCAACATAACCACGTTTCATATCCAGCACTATTTGGCTTCATAGCAACATTGACTGGCTTTACAGCATGACAAACACAAAGTTACAGCAAATTTTTTACTTTGCTTCCTTCATCTTGACAGGAACTTTTACAGAAAATTGATGATTTACGGGTGAAATCTACAAAGGTAAAGACAAACTTGGGTAGCAGCACTTCTCCGAAGCTCCACACAAAGGGACCAAATGATTGAGCTGTTCCTTGTTTGGTTTCCCACCCTGGAGCCAGTATGTGGGCAATAATGAGCCTGTCACCAGAACTATGGACCACACTGAAGTCAGACGTCAAAGAGAAGACTTCCAGCACAAACAACACAATTACATACCCCGCACGCACATGCACACGCACGCACTCCTGACATGTGTCGACCTGTAAGTGAAGCCATCCAGTCACCTTTTATACAGTGAATGGATGTCCGGGTGAGAAAAAGGGACGGATTCATAATAGATGGAGAGCTGGATTTTCTTGTTAACGGCTTCACACGGACTCCGACAAAAGGCAGATGTTACTTTTGAAGCAGGGAGGCAGTCTTTTGTGAGTCTTTTTAAAGAACTCGGAGCAAGTTCTCGGTGTCAACGGCTTTATGTTGCAATGAACGATTGATGATTAGTGTAAGAGGGAAGGTCAGTGAACCTCTCGTGTACAAACAGAAGCTGTTTTAGCTCTTCTGTGTCCTGATTCTCTCAGATTTTAGAAAACCTCTCCCAATACAGATTTGATTTTGAAAGTTTAGAGCATCTGCAACATTTTTTTTACAGGTTTCTCTCAAAGCATTACCTCAGATTGAGTGTGCGTGCGAGCCGTAAAGAGCTGCTTATCATCCAGTTTTCATGAAGCTAAAGAGGTTGCTAAATACACTTTGGTGTAATCCTTTGCTGTATGTAAAACCCTGCAAACAACACAAAGATTTGTTTTTTTTATATTTGAAAGCATTCTGTAGTCTGAGCTTTCAGCCTGCTGCTCTCTGATAAATGTTAATAAAGTAAACTTTGGTCTATTTAGCTGCTAATCATAGTTATATCCTGTTTTCTGCAGCGTTTTTCTCCAT
Organism: Pagrus major; assembly: GCF_040436345.1. Lineage (NCBI taxonomy): Eukaryota > Metazoa > Chordata > Actinopteri > Spariformes > Sparidae > Pagrus > Pagrus major. The sequence goes on from NC_133230.1 coordinate 13,978,341, forward strand.
TCTGTATTCCCATTTTAAATTTTAATGATGTCTCCAGTGTTGCTTTAGAAAAGCGGGATTCTCATGAATAAGGTTCATGTTATGACCTCTTCCACTCAGTTTCGGAAAAATAATTTTTGTCCATCTAACTGGTCTAAATGCTTCAATACTCCTGAGCCTCAGCTGGTGTTGCTAAGCCATTTTACACCAATCAAACATTCTCCAAACACTGACTTCAAAAAGGACCTGAGTTAAGAGGACATCAACTGTAATTTAGAGACACTCTTCACCACATTTTCTTTTGTTGAAGTAAACTGTTCAAGATTATCGAGTGGTCCGGCGGATTTTAGTTTTTTATGTGGATGAAGACAAAGGGAATCGTGAGGCTATATATATGATATGATATGATATATAGTTGTTGAGAGTTCCAACATTTAAGTGCTTCCACACTGTGAGTCATGTAATGTTTTCTCTGGGAAAAATGAATGGGATGTTTCCTGCTTTTACTCCTCACACTGGAATGTGAACCGTCAGCTACAGTACGGCAACTTGAGGATGATAATGACAGAAACTGGCACATTTAAATTGTTCAGTTTATCTTTGTGCATTTTAATTTAGTTTTATTTCTATGTTTTCTCTTTGAGACAACATCTGAATTGTACATCGAACTCAACTTAGCAGATAAAAGCGTAGACTTGAATATGAGCAAAAATGACACACATGTAATTTCCGTTTTTTCCCCTGGATCGTCTCCGGATGCCCTTCGCCTCCTGTGAGTGGACGGGAAGCACTCGTTTGAATTGCACGTCATGAATTTTGATGCTTTTGGGAAACAAGGTTGGTAAGATGGATCGTCTTAGACCCGAGATAAGAGTACGAAACGAGGCCCCATTTCAGAGATGAAGAGAGAGAAAAAGCAATGATAGTGGCTGAGCAACGTCATCTGAGGAGCCACACTCTCTCACGCACACACTCACACACAGGCTGAGCTGTTTTCCTGTTTTGACTTATTGCTTTGCGATGCACTTTTCACCTCGGAAACATCATGAAAAATAAATACGTCCACCTCTTGTGCAAGCCCGAGACTGCTGATAATCCGGAGAGCTAAAGACGGTCTCTGCTCATTTCTCCTCTCGTCTCCCTTTTTTCGCAACAATTACTTTGATGAGCAGCAGTTGTTCCACGCAATGACACATTTCATAAAGAAGAGGAATGAGAGTTGAATGTGCTCCTGGCTTCTCTATTGCTAGTTATTCAGATATGTCATAGAGTTCACACGCTCTTTAATGGCACTTTTCTGTGTTTTCAGGTACCGAGCGCTCCCCTATTTATGATAATGCATTTCCGAGCTCCCCAGTTCTCTTATTACCCGAAGCTAGTGGTAACGACTGACTGTAAATCACATTTGTAGTGCAGCAAAGAGTGGGTGTTAGAATGTGAATAATCTTTTATTCCTCTACTTCAGAGAAAATATGAATATATTTTTACTTTTGCTTCACAGGGAACATCAGATGATCTTCGGATGCTCTGCTTTGTATCTTTGCCTGCCTCCCTCTATACCTTCCCGCCTTTAGTTGTAAAATCAAGGCAGGATAACAAAGCCTAACACTCATCGCATGAATCTATATTAGGATGCCAAGCTGTTGAAAGAAACGTTCAGACCTCTCGCTTGTGATCCCAGCCTCGTATTGGCAGTATACTTAAAGATTTAAGAGACATACAAATCCTTCACCAGGCATTAGAGTCATACATTTCATTTTTTATCAACTCATAATGTTTGAGGAACGCCACCGTAGATGGATAAGGAAAGTAATAATGTTGCATTATCTATTCGTGGCTGTAAATACAAAAAAACGTCTTTGATGCATGTTGCCTGAGCTGTCAGGGCGAGAGGAGCTACTGGTGTGTTATCGCAGTGTTAATAATTCGGAGATTGTAGCCGCTTCTTCAACAGCGATGTTCACAAAACTAAGGTTAAGGTTGCTTTACAGTCTCCCGTGGGGAAAAACTTGTCTTGATTAAAGGATCTGCTGCGTTAAACCAGACGTTACAGTAGAAACACATCAGAGCACATGTGTAAAAATTGCATGGAGATAAAAACAACCGAGCAAGTGGATCACATAGTCAGGCACTCTGCTCAGAACATACACAGCTTTGTACATAAATAAAACACAACTCACTTCGCATGCTTGCGGACAAACAGCTTTAGGTAGAACCTTCACTCGCCTTAGATCTGAGTTACCCCTTCGGTCTGCCCTCCAGGACCTGCCCGTTAATAAGTTACACTGCTTTCTTGGGGGTTGAGGAGTGTAGCTCCCATGATCTTCCCTGCCATCATAACTAGATAACTGGGCTTTAAACTTGACTGGTTTCCAAACCACCTTATAATAATCTGTTTATTTAGATCCACATTAGCCACTACTACTAAAAGCTATTTCACTGCAGGCATTTTTCCACAAAATTAGATCAGGTTCGTGAACTTGTTCCTTTCAAGATTCTTGGAGCGTGGTGCTTTCTAGCGGACCAGCCCGTGTTTCCCCCAGTTTTGAGGAGAACCATGATATTCGATGATGTGCCATCAATGGATAGCACTGCACCTGCCCACTCGCACCTGAAGCCAAAAGGAAACCCTGTTATTTTTGGTTCCAGCTGGATTTATTTGGTTTTTGCTCCAAGTGGTTCAACCTTGGTCAAAGAGGGGGTATATGAGAGCAGCAAACTGAAACGGTTGGTTTGAAAACCAAAACAATTACCTGAAAGACGCTAAAATGCTCTGTAGAGCTGAGGGGAACCACAGCAATTTAATCAATTGTAGCTCTGTACAGAATGACAGCATGACAGTGACACTTAACGGACCCTCGCGGTACAGTCGCTGTCTGGTTAGGTTTAGGGGAAGAAGACTACTTAGTTAGGTTTAGGAAAACATTGTGGTTCTACAGAGCATTTTAGCATCTTTCAGTTCATTGTTTTGGTTAACACATATGGCTCTTCCAACCAACATGGAACCAGCTTTGTTGCGGTTCCATGATGAACAATTTGAAGCATTTCGACCAAAAATAAGTTGGTTCGGAAACCAAAAAGTTGATTCCCAGCTGAAACTAAGAATAACAGGCTTTAATTGGCTTCAAGTGCGAACCAGAGTGGGCACGTGTAATTTCCTATGTTGATGACACATCCTTGATTACAATGGTTCTTTCAAAACCGGTTGAAAACATGGACTGGTTGACGCCAGTATTTCAAGAATCTTGAATGGAACCAGCTCACGAACCTGAACTAACTTGGTGGGAAAACCTCTACAGTATGATTTTTTGCTACAGAAGGCAGCTGTTTCCAGCAAAAAAAAAAAGCTCTCAAAGAATCCACTATGAGCTACTTGCCCCTCACCAAACAACAGACAGACAGAGTTGGCCAGTGGGTGAACATTAGAGAGCACTTAGCAGCTGAGAAGCCAGACAATTCCCTCAGGAGGACAAAACGGAGCTAAAAGAAGAGCGAATACTTAACTTTGTGTCACTTTTTGCTTCGTTAGCCTTTCTGTCTTCTAGAAATTTATTGCAATTCATATCCACAATGTTTTCCAGGGTTTGAATGGAGCACTGTAGTGCTGAAGTCACTGAGCTCCACCTTTCTGTTTATGCTCTCAAATGTTATGTTTGGGCCTCGTCACAGATTACACTTTGTTTTTAGTCGAGAACTGCTAAAGTGGTTACGTTCCCGTCCTTGACTCCACCCTGAGCCATAGCACCAAATCACCCCACCCCCACCCCCACCGCCCTCACACCCATCTAACTATACCCTTCTTAGAGAAAATTGCATTTCTTGCAAACACACTTAGAGAAAAACACTCCTTGTAAAGTTCTAGTGGTTGCATGCAACTGCTTATAAAAACAGATAGTGGCCCATTAGCACCAAATTAGGCTTTTACACAGCGTTATGAAAGGGGAGGCAGAGCAGCCATTACGGTAAATGGTGGTCATAGAACATAGTGGTGTTTATATTGAAATTGGTTTTCTTTTAAGTCCACTCCTCTTCACCTTCATCTCTCCGCTCTCTGGTGCCATCTCCATGGTTTCTGATTGATATGCACCTCTTACTCTTGACCCCCACCCTTGACTGTGCCAACCTATACACATGGGGACAACCTTGTACCTATAACATGCTATCAAACTGTGCCCATACATATTCAAATATTGTGTGGGTGTACATCTGAGTCCACAGGAAAAATAAAAGAAGAAGGTTTGCTGAGTTGTATGATACCACAGTGCAGGAATCATAATCTCACCAAGTAATATTCGTATTCTGTTTTTTCCTAAAAGTCGCAACATGTTTCCGGTGAAACAAACTTGTTGTTAAAGTTCATAAATGTGCTTAACTTTGTCTTTTTTCTGGTTTATTTCACTCAATGCTTTTCCATCTTAATGATTCAATTGTTGATTTGTAATGGAAAAGTGGTAGCTGCACACCTGACTGTCTCACAGGAGTGTGGGGTGATGAGTCAAAGTATTATTTATAGTCTTAAAATAAAATACAGAACAAAATATATATTATAAATCTAAATTCTATTTAGTTAACATTGTAGATTAATGTACTTGTAATAAATATTAGGTAATAAAGCAGTATAAGCTCTTATAATAAGATTATTAACATGACTGATTGTTAATAAGACTGTGTAAGTGTTAATAACAGCATCATAAACATGTTTATTGTTTACTGTTAATAGACGTTTAAGAACATTGATAGCAACTTTGAGTTTCTTACAATCATTTGAAATGGTTAAATTCAATAAATGTTTGTTATGCTTACTCACCTATTATGTCATTGTCATTGATAAAGATGTATCGAAGGGTTTAAAGGGCTAATAGAGGGTTATCGAGTTGTATAAAGGATGGATAGTGGGTTAGGGTATTAAGGACTGAGAGTGGGGCACTGATAGAGGGTTAGAGAAGGGTGTAATTGGCTGAGGGAGGGGTATAGAGTGGAATAAAGGCCTGATAGAGGGCTAAAGAGGGGTATTAAGGGCTGAAAGTGGGGTATAGAGGGGTACTTAAGGGCCAATAGAGGTTTATAGAGGGGTACAGTATAAAAGACTGAGAGTATAGAAAGATATAGAAGTTAACTAATGTTTTTAGCTTGTGGGTATGAAGCGAGAAAGTTGATAAATCCTTTATTATGAACTTATTAACAGTTATTTTAAAAGTGAACTTTGGAGGGCTTTTGCCTTCATTGGATAGTACAGCTACGGCTTATAAATGTCTTATAATTTAACAATAAATGTGTTCATGATGCCATATTAAACTTTTATATGTTCTGTTAATAAGCAACTTATGAGGACTTACATACAGGCCTTATGACCAGTCAATTAAATGCTCATTACAAAGACCTTGTGTTAAAAGTGTTACCTTTTACTTTTTGTTGGTGTAAACTGGTTGTAAGTTTACTGGAAATAACAATAACAAAGTACTGATTTGACTTTTCTCCACTTTTTAAAAGGAGACATTCTTATAATCCTTCAAATTTCAGGCCTGGTTGATTTGGCAACACCTGTTGTTACCGGTGGCAAATGGGATCTCACACTGCAGGTCCCAGACACGTTTATCACTGAGATTAAATTACAAACATTAACGCTGGATTACATGCTGCATCTTTCCCTGTGAATCCCCTGTGCGTGTGGTGGCAATTTTTACCTCCCGCAGGAATGGCTGACTCCGCCACAAGCAGGGAAAACTACTGTGTTGACAGGTAATTACTGTATGTAAACACACTGAATGGTTATTGCTGAAAAAAGGCATGAAAAGCATCGACAAGTGGATTTTATCTCATTAAAAATTCAAAGGTTAGAACATTAGTGGCTCAGTAACAAAAGACTTGACAAGATGGATAAGTAAAATGAGAAAAATCTGCATTTCTTCCCCTGACTCCTCTTGGTATCGGAAAAAAAATCTGCCACGGGTACTTTGATCTCTCGAACAAACACAACCTTCAACATGTTTGCTTTCAAAGAAACCCCTGGTGTCAGAACACCAATACCACTGCACTTTAACCTTCAATCCAGTATTAACACGCCAACAAACCAGCAGGATCAAAGTACTCCCTGCGTGTTGTCTCTTCATAACAAACCAAGAAATAGGCCTGCATATTTATTAGTCTGCATAATTTGACTTCAGCTGTTATCTTGTTGCTTCTTTGGTCAACATACCTGCTCTGTTTTTTTTTGTTTTTTTTATGCATTTTAAGTCTCACTGCTGAGAGTCGGGCCTCGTGTATGTACACCCAAAAAAAACGTGGTTCTTTTGTTGCCAGAGTGTGGTAAACTGCCCAAGCAGCAGAAAGGCTCCTTTGTTTCTCCTCTAGACAAGAGACGTTGGTGCGCCATCACTTGAAATACTCCTTGTCTAGGCTGCACACCCAAAAGACCCTAATAAAGCTCTCAGGTTTTGTATTACACCCAATCAACATACCATGAGGGCGTGCTTCAGACACACTTGTGTGGAGCGGAGGACGGAGGATGAGTCTGGCTTTCTGTTTCTAGTCTAAAAGGGAGATTCCACGCAAATGAATCCTCTTTCATCTTTGCGTCAGCGCTTTGTGCATACAGAGTGAGATTACAGTCTTGGAAAAAGTGCTGTAAGATACATGTATGACACTCCCTGCGGTAAGTGCTATAGGTGCATTTACTGGAAGGAGTGTCATGATGGTTTGTGGTAGAGCAGGTGTCAGACTGAACACCAGTTTACGTGATCTATCTGCGTACTTTCACATAAAGTACAGCTGTGTTGTCACACAGGGGTAATAGGGAAGACGTGAAGTGTGTAATTGAGAATTGCTGGTATTCATGACGGGATGCAGGGATGGGATACACATTAATCAAGATAAACATACAGTGCAAACACAACCACACACACACACAGTCTGGTTTATAAAGACACACATAGATCTCTGCGGACTCTCAGCAGGATTTTTTAATCACTGCTATGTGACAGGAAGTGCTAGGGGCAGCAGATTTGTGACATGTGTTATGTCACACAGAGACACTTTCTAATGAGGACGGATGTGATCGCGCTTCGGATCACATGGGAATATACAACACTAATAAAGTCTGACATCACCAAAATCAAATCCAAGAGATTATTTTTATATTCAGGTAACAATACAAGATGTCCTTTAAATTCCTCTCAGCTCTTTTCAGGGTTATCCACAAAACATTTCTTCATACTCGTCTCTCCTACCAAAGCAGAAAAGGCACTTTTTGTTTAAACACGGCTTTTATGAGTCTGTTGGAGTGTTTTTAATGTATTTCTTGGTTGACAGGATGACAAATCTCCATTGCAGCCGCATTAGAGCATTTGGCACAAAATACTGCAGTGTACAACTATCTAAGGAGTGTGAAAGGTCAAGTTTCAGTTTCTCAGAATAGAAGAGCTTCACAGTTTCAAACAATTACCTAAGAGGAAGTGCATCATATATAGAAGCAGCGAAACTGAAATCTCTGCTGACAGCAGCTGTAATAAACCATAATGCAGTGCAGCTAGAGAACATATATATAGTGTTTTGAGGAAGGAGCAGGTTAAGCTGGCTATACTTACACCCACATTTCGTAGGCAGTCAGTTCCCACCCCGTCTCTGGGGACTCTTAACATTCATTCTAGGAAATGTGGCTTAATGTAACTTTAAGTAGAAGTAGATGAGGTGGGTTTGAGGGAATGGTGGTACACCAATAAACATTAACTTCATCACACGAGTCCCAAAATAACACCTAGGCTACACTAAATGTCTCAAATTGCAGATATAGTAAATGGTAGTGTAGGTGTACCCGACAGTAGAATGTAATGTAATAGAAGTGTAATACAGCTGTTAGAAAAAAGATAGTCATACCCAAGTGGTTACTTCTGGGGCTGAAAGATGAAGCCAATGTGGAAATACCAAAAACTGCAGCCTGGTACAAAAAACGGTTTTGGTCTCTATAGCTAATTTTCCCGTTTATGACAACTTTACTGGGGGTGAATTTTTATGTAACTTGCCAGCTATCAGCTTGGTGGGCTTGTTTAACTAACTAGGCCTGCTTCAGCTTCACCCACACTCCTTGCTTTTGGTTAGCCAGGAGTTAGGCGGAGTCAGTTACCGCTAAGATGGCGACATGCAGCCAAGACTTTGAGCTTCATTTTAGCTCCTCAGAAACCTATGGGTGATGTCATGGTGGCTCTGTCCACTATTTTTACAGTCCATAGTCATACCAGACCAAGTAAGAGTGGAAGAGCAAGGCTTTAAAATGTATTTCAAGGATGCATTTTATTGCAATTCCACTTTGCATTTCAATGAGAAACATTGTGTTAGAACCTCTTCGAAAAGGCAATCTGTCTAGCTTTAATGCTTTCGAGCAAAACACTAACCTTGACCAGCTCCAGCTCAGAACACAATGGTTTTGCATTGCAGCCAGCATTAAATAATGAAGCAGTGCTTGTATAGTCAGACATTTTAATTGGATAAATACAGGTTAGCTGTACTGTTTTTCCCCTGTCAGCATGCTGCCATTTCCAGTCCAGCATTTACCACAAAAGTGGCTTTCTCACTTTCACATCTTTGTTTTTATTGCTGAGGCCAAGCATGTGGAGTCCTTCTGCTTTAAAATTCTGCAAAAAAATCAGACCCTTCGGATTCAAACAAAACAGAAAAAAAGGCAATGAAGTAAAGACTGTAACTGTGCTGATTTACTTGTGCTGACAGTGATAGTGTTGACAACACTTTGCTGCTGAAGTTTTGTACAAGACTTTTTAAAAAAGGGCTTCATCTGGACTTCTGGAAAGGATGGATTTTTAGCAGAGCCATAAAAAGCAGCTGGAGCAAAGTATCATGGTCGCTAAGTGGGTTAAGGAGCAAACCGTGTATCTGCAATGTTAAATTCATTAAAAAGTAAAGTGAAAAAAGGCAGCTGGAGCCAAAAATAAATGGTTTCCCAGGAGGGTAGCTTTTACCCATGCTGCTGCCAAAAAGGAGTGACGGGTGGACGGTGACACCGTCAGTTCAAACCAGTTCTTATTGAGGTATAACAAGACACCAAATGCAGAATTAATTATGTCTTTCAGTTATACATCATGAAAACTTTGGAAACTTTGGGGAAATCTGACTGCTGTATATAATAAACTAACATTTATTGGCATAGCTGCTGCAGCTGCTTAAAACTGGTTAGCTCTGCAGGATAGAGTTGGGTGCAAAGGAGGAAGTCACATTGTATTCTGCTCTGATCCAGAGACATTTACCGATGGAAGGAGAGCTCAAACTTTTGGGATTAAAAAATGGATTCATCTTCACTCCTATTTATTAACCTGACTGCAGCAGCGATCCACGAATGTGACCTCCATTGTCGGGTGTTCATGTGCTGTAAAGCTAACTGGAGCTGGAAGGGAAATGTAGTTTACCTTATGGATGCAACATTACACTGATGAGAGGGTAAAAGAAGAGAGAACTGGAGTCTCTACTGAGTTGACTTGATTTCAACACACGGACACACACACACTTGATGCGTGTCATTGCTTGCTAGCTTATGGCTAATGTACAGAAAAGTAATCTGGCTGTTAAACACAAATAATCCCACAGTCAAACTTGCTTTGCTGGTCGTGGATAAACTATTAAACAACTACCTTGCTGATGAAAATCTGTCTGACGTGACTCGGGCACAAATGTTCACAGACGAGGCAATGTTTCAAAGTTTTATTTTTACCAGCTTTTCTATCAAATGAAACGCACCCTTGAGTAAACTTGTGGATTTCTCTGGATATGAACATTGTTGGAAGTAAGTGTAAGTACACAACTCAGCTGCACAAAAGTCGAGTCATTTTTGGATATTTTACTGCAGAATTCTTACATATAATACTTTTAAAGTAAATTGACGCAGAGGCAGAAACATTGGGAACACGACTGATTCCTTACTTATTAAAACAGCAAGTCAGAGATACACTGATGGAGTCAAAGGATCATGTAGTATTTTAGTATTTCAGTCCTTACTGGAAGATGGAAAAATGTACTTGGTGTGCCAGCAGGATGCAGCTGATGCTGCATGCACACACACACACACACACACACACACAGTCTACAGATGAACAACAAAGATACTCAATCAAAACATTCACACGCACGCTCACAACCCCTCATAACCCCTTGCCTAGCTCAATTCCACCCACACACACAGTTATACAGCAGCAGGCGTGATTAGAGCAGGATGTGTGTGGCTGAGCCCAGCTGTGGTGAGCCAGCCAGTGGATGTGGTATATCAGTCTCTCGGCCCGCTAAATGAAAACTAAATGAAAGGCTCTCAGATGGTGTGAGCGTTGCGTAAGCGAGGCACCGAGCAAGGTCCCGGGATAAGCTGATTACGTGGCAGACTCATATTCATTTCAACATCCCTTAAAGAACCGAGCGGCGTGGCTTAGCGAGACCCCGTCTCTCTCTGCTCCGGCACCCAATCTGCTCCTCTCCCCTCTTTGTTCCATATCTTCTTCTATTTATTCTCTATTTAGCTGTTAGTGTGTGTGTGTGTGTGTGGTCAGTGTGTGTCCATGTGTGTGTGCTGCAAATGATCTCTCACGTGCTTCCCCTGACCGCAAAGGCAACTGCTAAAGCTGCTCTGGATGGCTGTGGCAACAAGGCTAAAAAACATGTGCCACTGGCAAAACACACACACACACATTCACACACGTGGTTGTGCATATATGCTCATGCACACACACATACAAACATAAGCACAATACTTCACATGCTTAGCGTAATGTAATGTACACATCGAGGCTTAGCAGCTGTGAAGGTGAAAGCGTCAGGACAGCTGGGGGTGTTATCCAATTGTTAGCGTATGTCCTGTGTGTCACCTCATACATGCTTGTTTGGTCGGTTTAACGGTAGCCGTGCTGTCAGCAGGTCACAGTTGACAGTGTAGAAAAGCGTCAGAGCTCAAGGTGACTTGGTAATAGTTGTTTTTCTCCATGTGAAGAGGGAGAAGGAACAAGGGGCTGATGGGAGAGCGAGGCAGTGGCTGGAAATGATCTTTAACAGGTGGCAACACTTCATCTGTGCTCTACTCTCATTATAGGATATGCCTGTGTCATGTATGTCATGTGTATCCCCGTGTGTGTGTGTGTAATACAGGGTCTGTTATTGTACGGCTAATCCTCCCCTGAGGCCACAGCGTGTTAACGGAACAACTGCGCTCACCATGTGACGGACTCAGGACCAAGGGAACACCAGCGCTTCCTGGTTTACATTTAAATCACAGTGGATAGTTGAGGAACAATGCCTCCATTCTGAGCACAAGGGGAAAAAATTGCCCTCATGAGCAGTTGGCCTCACTAAATGGACCACCAGTTAAAGTGATTCCGGCACAATCGCCAGAATAAATGTTGGCAATGTATGTTTCAATTTTCTCCTTTATGTTGTGACAAAAAACACTTGGTTAGGGTAGGAAAAGACTATGTTTTGGCTTAAAATACCTGTTTTTGGTTGCCACTAACACAGCTGGAGATGTCCCGGCTTCCTGTCAGAAGTATCCAGTTTTGGTCGCCATAAACACAGCTGTAAATTTCCCCCGAGGTCTCCTTAAAAATATCCAGTGATGTCACACTTACAAACGTTGAAACACAGTCTTGAACTGTGGTCACTGGCTTGTCAGCCTTCTTGCCTGTCACGCCACCACCATCGCCTTCTCCTCCCCATATGGAAGTCAGCTCATAAACATATAATGTGACATATACAAATGTGAACATATAAGCGGTTTCCAGGAAAATTAACTACCAACATTTTATCCTGGCGACTGTGCTGAATGTTCCCATGTGGGTACATCACTCAAAAAAAAAAGGAAATCTCCAAAAATAATGCTTGTAGCCATTTTTTATATGTTCATTTTTCCGCTCGAGCTGGTTGTTACTTAACAACAACACTCTCATTGTGCTTTTAAGCTGATTCCCTCAGCAGCAATTCATATCTATAATAGAAAAGAGAAGCACCATCATCCCTACAGCATGACATTCTGCAAACCTCAATTTATTTCAAGCATTATGGTTACGGTATAGTGAGCAGGATGCTTATAATAATGCAGTTCCTCTACAGCTGTACTGCCACACTCTATCCTGTGCAGAGTGAATGAACATAAAGCTCAAAATAGAAGAGAACTGAGCTCTATTTTCCTGCAGATTGACACAATAAACACACAGGAACATTAAAAATAATAGACATAACACAGTAAAATGCAGAACAAATTCCCAGAAATAAATCAGTATACGTACAAAAGCTGATAGTGCTCATTGTTCATTATTCTGATTGCATACGGTACAAAGCATAGGCACCAAATGTATTATTTCTCAAGGGGATTCTTCACATAGTGAAGCCACGGTAATGAAAGAAAATAGAGATATCGCAGGTAACAGGGAAACGACCCACATTACTCTGCGGCAGTCCTGGATGTTTTCATGCCAGTCAGACAGCAGCAGTTCACAACATGATGCAAAATGACACAGTGTTTGGAAGCCCTGATTGGTCAAAAAAGCTCAAATGCTTTTGAACTGTTAAATTTGTGTTTTTGTAAAAGCAGTCTGGTGTATTACTGTTTCGCTCTTAAATGTGTACCTTTTGATTGTAAGTATTTATTGTAGTATTTTAACATGTACATGTACTGTTCAGTACAGTGGATCATATTTTAACAAGCAAGTTGTCTGTAAACTGTGTTTATAAAAGATCATTTCATTCATGATCATAAAAATGTCCTTCATTTTCTCTTCTAAATTAAATTCGGGTATTATTACCAATACGTATTATAGCCTAAAACAAGTTGTAGAAAACAGTAATTTCCTCTGTTGTAGTGAATTATCTGGTTATTTTGTTATTTTTCCAACAGCTGTTACTGAGTTTTAAGTGTCAGTGTCTGTGCTCCCTTGGTCCGATTCCTGTACATCATCTGTACTTGTTGAATAAAGTTTTATGCACATTCTGATTACGGTGCTGGGAAAATATATTCCTTCCCTTCCCTACTGTCAGTGACTGACACTGAGTGTGTATTTGCTGTTTTTCTACCTGTCAGCCAGCTTATTATCAGAGCAGTGACAGCAGGGTCACAGTAACTGCCCTTTACCCGCACATACAGATCCACATGGCCAACAACCTCCGTCTATCACCACTGCTCCGGTCTAGTTCTGCGCCATCTGTGTCCATAGCAACTGGACAAAATAAGTTACTTATTATAGGACAGGGGCTCAGCTGGCAGGTGGTTTTCAATGAGATTTGTCATATCCTCTTCCAAACTGGTTTACAGCACACGAGGCGCAGGAAGTCGGAGGTTGAGGGTGTCAGTTTCAGGAAGTAAAATTCTGTTGTTCTGTTTGAGGATTGTATTGTTTCCTGGTGCTCAGTCCTGAGAGTAGGCTCATTCTAGCCTTGAATTGTGGTAACCTAATTTTTACTTTTTGCTTCTGACAGGTCCGAAAAGCAGAGATGCAATGGCAGTCTGCTTTCAAACACTGTTTTTTTCCACAGGCTGGTGTCAGAAAATTGAATCCAAGGGACAAAGGAATAAGCAAAAATGGACACGTTTATGCAAATCCGATTGGTACCCAGGGTCGTAGCATAGCCATGCAATTTCCTTTTGTACAAGCAGCATGACACGTGTTCATGCTCTACTGCCCAGTACAGCAGCACGCTAGCCGAAACCAAAGTAATTCCTAGTCTTTTTAAGGGTTGACAGGAAATGGAACAAGAAACAAAATAGTCCTTGTTAGATAAATTGTTAGGAAATTCAATGCTGTATTTGTTGTTTTGTACAAGGCCGAATATTTCACTTCACTGTTGGAACAACAAACATTTTTCAAGAGCAATTCCTGAAGGGGTCACCTAAGGAGCTGCCAAAAGAGTTTAAAAAGAGATTAACAACATCTATAACTATATTATTACCCTAAAGCAGGCTGGAGGGATTTGTCACAACCTGGCAACCAAAAATGTTTTCTTATTCGTGGTTTATAACGCTCTGAGGCCATAATTAATGATTTATTAACATTAATAAAGCAATTATTTACATCTTATAAACCATTTATTGGGTAAGGATGACTTATAAGAAAGAATTTGGTGTTTAAATAATAATAAATAACATTAGACAGATTCAGGGACAGGCTGTTGAAGCATGTTGAACTTCTTCCTTCACCCCTATTGCTTACTTTGCATGTTTGTGTGTGCTTTGTTCTAACCAAGTAAATTGAGTGACACTTCAAATGGCTTCAGAGACTCCCAGAAAGTGAAGGGAGGAGGAGGAGGAGGAGGGATGTCGGTCGGTAGCAGCTGCGGGTGAAGATGGAGAGATAGCGTTGCAGATCGTCAAATTCCTCCCCTATCCCCCTCTGTCCTCTGAAGCACATCTGCGCCGAGGCCAGCAAGCTGGGACCCTCAACAATGGGGGACATTCAGCGGCTCAGATAAACTCTTCTCCTGCTCCCACCATGTACCACCATCACCGCTGTTATCTCGAAAAAACTCCCTCACCTCCTCCTCTGCCTTCGTGCTCGCATAATACATTTTCTCCTTCTGCCTCCTCTGTCCTGCAAATCTCACCACCACCTCGGTATCGCCTCTGCTGCCCCCTCCCTCAACCCTTGATAAAGTACTGCCTGCTCTCCCCTTCACCACAGTCACCCCCTGTTATCACCCTGCTGTTAACCTGAACCATGAGGGCATTGCCAGATGTGACATGCAGCAGCAGCACTTTCTCTTCAATGCTGCATTCATTTTGTTTTTCCTCTGGCACTTTCTTGAGGAGCAGATGTAATGTGTAATGGCTTTGTTTCTTTCTTAAACTGACTATGATTGATATGGACCTTTTCATACCATCTTTTCTGGTGTGGAAGTCTGCTGCTTTGGTTCCCTCTTACCTTTTTCATAACATCTTTTATGCCCACTTTTATGCCTCCTGCCGAGCACCAAATGACAGATGGACAAAGTTAGCGACTACCGGGCGAACTTAGTCAAGTATTTTGCTGCTAAAGAGCCTGACATTTCCTATGAGAGTGAGTTGAGACCAAAACCAGAGATGAAAGAATTATGATTATTGGCCTTACATTTATGAAGTGGACTGAAGCGCTTAGTAAGTGACGATGTCGGTGACATATCACTTTCACGTTACGTATTTATGACCTGACTTTAATATCGGGAGGTGGAGGCGATGGTGGTGGAGTCACAGGCAAGACGGCTGGTTCAAGATTGAGTTTCATTATTTGTAAGTGTGACACCACTGGATACTTTCCAGGAGACCTCAAGACAATTTCCAGAGGTGTTTTTTTATGGCAACATTAATCAGGTGTTCTTAAAGAGACCATGGAACACATCCAGGTGTGTTTTTGGCAACCAAAACAGGTATTTTAGGCCGAAATACAATCTTTTCCTAACCCTTACCAAGTTGTTTTGGTGCAGGTAAAGTTGCAACATCAGGAGCTTGTGAAGTTTCAACATATCTGGTTTGGAGAAACATACATTGCCAGTATTTATTCTGACGATGTGGGTTGTTATCAGAGGGGTGAACACAAATACAGAAGGATTTAGATCATCAAATTTATCACAAATACACCACAAGAATATCCTAAGTATTGTGTGACTTCATCAGTTAGACAAGCAGCACTGGTCACCAACATCCAGCCATTATAATGTACAGCACTTTTTCCTTCCTTTAAACTAAAACTGACCATAAATTGACCCCATTCCTTCCATTACTTTCTAAAATTACCCGCAACTAATCCCATTAATCGTGTTTTTGTCAGCAGTACACACATTGAATTACTGATGTTTATAGATGCTGGATATGGACTGCCACACAGAAACAATCTTGAGGACACGACCATTGTGTTGGCTGTTCCGTCAGATCAATTAAAAACAGCCAATCAGAGCAGTTGCAGCTTCATTAGCAGAATGCTGGATTACATATATCAGTGTCAAAACTGTAATAAACTGAATCCTCCAGATAATGAGCACATTAATCCCTCTCTACCCCATCTCCCCTCTCTCTGTTTACGGTGATAAACCTGTGGAGGCAGATATAACCATCAGACCGCCCGCCACCAACTGGAAATTAGAATTTAATCGCTGGATGTTTCATATAGATCTCAAACCCCCTTGACAACATTTTCCCCCCTAAGTTTGTGTTATTTAACATTTGAATTAATGCAGCGGGGAAACAGACATAATCCTAATGATAATCCTGCCAATAGGTTAACAACCATTTAATCCTGAAGGGGGACTCAGTGTTGTGGCTGCAGGTGGTGGAAGTTCACACGACGGGGAAGAAGCAGGTACAGATGTATGGAGTAGAGAGTGTGCCACTAAAATAATTATATTATTCATACAAGCAATATACAAGTATATTTAGATATCAATAACCTGTTCTTATGTGATTGGAATGACATACTTTGCTACTCAAAAATTAAATAAATATTAAAATATCAATAAATTTTTTGGAATCACACAACTCATTTTAAAATGTTATGTTGTCATTAGTCCATATATACTAACAGCCAAGAGTGACTCCACATTACTGACAGCTCTGTCGGTCTGACCTCATAACTGAATTACCTGCCTTCACTCTTCATTTGAAGGGGTGTGCATAAGACTGTCAATTCGAGAGTGACAGTCTTATGCACAACCCTTCGAATAGAAGCGTTGCCACTTCAATCAACTACATCTCAAAACTGTAAATGTTAAAGCGAGAAAATTAATTTAGAGATAGAACATGATAGGCCTCCCTATTACTAAAAACAGTAATTTAGCAAAAAATGGAAAGTTCTTTTAAGTATTTCTTTAAAAGAAAAACACTAAACACAACACCAAATGTGCACTGCTAGCTGTAAAAACTTTGAAAAATGCCAAGAATATATGAAAAATTGTGGCACATAATGTACATTACTGGTTGTAAAAAGTGGCATAATGCTAATATTGTTTGTATTGTGTGCAAATTCTTTGAAAAAGCTAATGCTAAACTGAATTAGTCGACTTTAACATATATGAAGTCGCATCTGAAGAGTCCGAAGAGTCGTAATAGTGGGGTGACAATGAAGGATTCAAAATATACTACAAGCTGTGAGCCAAACTGCGATTTGTGTCAAGAAACAGCTGATGAAGTATGAAGAGACGTTACAGTGGGAATGAGTCAAATACTACGAATGGGACTGAAAAGTTAAATAAATCTCAAATGTAATTAAAGATGGGGAAAATTAATATTTAAATTGATTTTCTGGCTTTTAAAATGAATGAGCAGATAAAAGTAAAATTAAATGTTGTTATGGTAGGAACTATGAGAGCCTACTGAGCACATTGTGAAATGTGTGTGTGTGTGTTTGTGTATAGTCAAAAATGTGGCTAGTGGAGCAGTTAAGAAGAGTGGTTGCGACCAGCAGGAATTTTCCCTCAAGATGATGTTTAAATTATGTAGGTGGGGTGAACATTGTGGGAATGGGAGCGAGTTGAAGACAAGGTTGTCAGATTTTTTTAGGGCTCCTCTCCGTTCTGCCAGTCGAGTCCTCCACTCTGGCTGTCAACATTGTGTCCCGTACACACCAATGTAAAAATCTGAAAGTGGCTCAAAAATGATGATAATTTCTGAGCTGCGACTGTGTATAAAGTATGAATGAAAAAGGTGAATTGTTATGAGGAAGTCGTAATCTTCGTGAGCGTTTCAAAGTTTTAATGGAATTTCTATGTCAATGTATGATGGTCTAGGAGGAGTTTGAAAATGAGTGGGTTTGAAGGGATTTCTAGGTGACTTCCACTATAACTGAGCTAAGACTGAGTTTCAAAGAAAGTTGAATATTTTGAAAAGTTTTAATGGGATTTAGAAAGTTTAATGATCAATGCCGAAATGTCTACTGATTGAATGAGACACATCTCTTTCTATTGGACTGGAACCTGTACAAGAAGACATTTCGGCATTGATTTTGAGTCAGTGGGTCACATGAGGTGGAAGCTATTGAAAAAAATTACGATTTTTCACTGGAAAAACAACATTTGTTGGGTTAAAAACAAAACAAAACTGTATTTTTTTGTTATTGTACCACAGATTGTGACAGCGGAGGCAAACAATTCAAGTTTTAGGACAGTAGATGGACAAGTATGACAGGCTTCTGAAGAAAAACAATCACAAATGATTACATTTACTGACAAAAATAATTTGAGTGCAGACAACAAGGACAAAACTGGTATGCAGCTAATATTATGTTTCCTTCTTGTTCCTTTTTCTGCATCTATTTGTGTACATATACTGCATGGAGATGGGTGTACTGTGACCAACCAAACATTTATTTTGTTTACCCTCCTTATCACCAGGCACATCATTATGAGAATATTCCATTTCCTCCATCCACATATACACATGCAGGATTAAGACAGATGTGGTACAACAGCAGAACACGTTAACATTGTTTTCGGTGCATGGCTGAGGCAGACACACAAACAAGCTGATGGTTTCCGTTCATTGTGATAAGTTCAACTGACGCCCCAATAAAGCGCCGCAACAAATGATGGAATCTGCAACTATTAGTGCACAAAGCTCTCTGTAGCACTCAAGAGAAAGTATTTGATCACAGCTCCTAACAACACAGTTGTTTTGTGCAGGTAAACAGAGCTACTTTTGAGCCAATTTTCCTCATCGACTGGAGAAAGAGTCGGAGCAATGCAATTACTCCATTAGGCCCAACTGGCTAACAAAGGCCATACCCTTGAACACGGGGATGGAGAATGATGCTTCCTATTAGGAGCGCTGTCAGGGCCTATTATGCTGCTCCCATGACAACCCGAGGTTTGCCCTGCAAATTCAAATCTGGTTTACAGCACGAAATACATGCTTCTGTCCTTTGTTTAGACAGCGAGAAACATCACTGTGTGTTACACACAAGGAATAACCATGTGTGATGTGTCTACTATAGCAATGCAGAACAAACTTGCAAGCCAGTGCTATTAGATTAGCACTAGCAGAAGGCTAAATGGATAATGACAAAACAGTGAATCACCCACATTATGACCCTCAGTGGCATGACCGGTAATGATCCAAGAACTTACAGGACTGTTAGGCTGAAGGATGTGATTGAATCAGATGTGTGTGAGAACATGAGGCTGACATCTGGTGTTTTTGTCACATTACTTTGACATTTCTACAGATAAGTCATTAGCCATTGGGCCTTTGGGCACAGACATGTACCACTCAAGCTGAAGCACTGTATGCAGTGACTTTGCATGTTTTTTCTGCTCTGTTTTGTAGTTTTACCTTAACTCAAAAGTTCTGATGTTGGTTGAAACTCTTTTCTTTAAGCCAGAGATGAAGAGATAGTGTCTGAATCCTCTCCCAATCTCCCTGCTACGACAGATTCACGGTGACTTGAAAAAGAAAAATTCAAAAACTTTGCACAGGGCAGCTTTACACGGGGACGACTAACAAAAACAGAAGAAGACAAGGACTGTGATGGTAACTTTAGCATGCTAACATGCACACAATGCTCACATGCAGGCATTTAGCAAGCTTAATGTTAATCATGTTCATCATCTTAGTTTAGCATTTTTGCATGCTAACATTCAGCTGAGGCTGGTGGGAATGACGTTTTTAAGAGTGTAACAGATCCGATGTCTATAAACAAACTTTATGACAATTCATCCACAATTAGTCGAGACATTTGAGTCTGAAGCACAGTTATCAAGTCAGATGATCTTGAGTCACTCTGATTTATTGTTTTAGTATCATAGATGTAGTCTCCAAATTTAATGGCAATTCATCTGACAGCCGAAATGATCAGGATTTAAAAATAACACACATAATTGTGAATTCCTTTCTTTGTACTGAGTCCTGTGATTTTTCAAAACAGAAATAGATGTCACCACAGCCACAGCTAAATATTTACATATGAGCATAAATCATGGGAGAAAATGTTGGTGTGTGAGCATGAAGAAATAGATTGCCTGTTAAAGTGGGTTTTATCTCCCGCAGTCAAATCAAAGCCAGACCTGTACGGCCCTGCTGTGTAAGAGCGGCTTCACCCTGAATATTCCTAGCAGGGGTCGTCATGTAATGACAGCACCTTTCTTATACACATAGATCTAACACTTCCCCTCCTCTTCCTCCCTTTAATCCTTTCATCCTCTCGCCTCTCCTCTGCTCATCTGACTCTGATCTTCCTTGCTTATCTTATTCTGGGGGGTCGCTGAGCGATGGGGCCCCTTTGTGGAAAGGACGGATCTGAAGATAAAAGGCGAGTTTAAAATGCCGGTGACTGAGCCGAGGCGCTGTCAGATAAATTGGGACGACACCTCTCTGGTCCCATCAGACGCTACCTGCTTCGATTGCTGGATCAGATGACTGAGCAACCGTGAACGAAAGGGGTGATGTTTCTCTCTTTGCAATCTTCACAAAGATTCATGCAGTTAAGTCGCTCTCAGTCATCCATCCGTGCTCAGCCTCTCGTCTTTAATCAGCTCTTGGTGTGCTTATTTAGAGTAGGTGATTGCCTGTAATGTGCTCTGGCGGTGAGAGGCCGGAGCCCAGGCCCTCATTGGAAGTCATAGATCTTCCACCACTGCTATCGCTAGGTGTGAGTGATGATCTCCATATGCCCGGGCTTACCCCTATTCTCACCAGTAAGGCTCTGTGTATTAGTCATGCCTGCATGCCATTATCGCCATGTGTCAAATGCACACCTGGTATGTGTGTAAGTCCGAATACAAGCATGCTTACGTATGTGTGCTTGAGAGGGTTAGTGTTCAATTATATGTGTGCTCTATTGCTGTGACGCGACTCGAGCCGGCGCCTCGTCGCATCACTACCTCCCCTTCTCAGTCATGTTAGCGTTCCACCACAGCTGCTCGCAGGTTGTTTACACTGACCTTGTCTGCACCTCTCAACTCACCTGGGCTGCAATGCCCGCCACATGCAGAAACTGCGTCCATGTAAATGTCATAGTACCACATAGTGAGTCCGCTACACATACACACATCAACTGAACTGCCAGTTCATTAGGAACATCTGGTTAAAACAAATAGAAAAAAAGTCAAATCCAACAGCCTTGCAGTAAGTCTTACATTCATTATAGGGTGACAAAATTTTCCCACCAACAAATACGCTTCTGAAAGCACAGGTACACGCTATATTTATTTACTGCTTACACAAACTGAACATTTCCTTCTGTTGCAGCTTCACATTAAAAGCATTTAACTAGCAAAATGCGAGTTGACTTCTATTATGAAGGAGACTAGTCACAGGAAATGCAATGTGTTCAAAAAGGAAAAAACAACAGCCATTGTCTGCATTTTTTTCAAAAGAGGATCAGTTTGAAATATGTCAGGGAGTTCTTTTATACAGGCTGGCCAAGCAAGGGGAAGTCAGGGACTGCTGTGCCCACATCTTTACGAAGACCTGTCTCCACTTCAACGTCCTCGATCAAGCTGTTGCACCAAGTTCAGAGCCAAAAGAGCAGAAGACTCCAGCAGGCGGAGGAGAGGTGGACTCTGTGTTTACATCATTGATGCTTCGTGCTCAAACGCAGTCAAAGTTGATCAACAGTGTCAGACTTTTAATATGAAGATGTCACATTATCATCAGCATATTGTTGCTGCTTTTTACATTGACCCCAAGGCAACTTTAAAACATGTACTGTATGTTTATGCGTATATGTATATAAATAACATTTGTTCAATGTTTCTGTAGCATGAAGAGGTTAACTTTCATGATGCAACCCTGTGTTGTATAATGACAAATCACCCTGAACCTTGAATTTTGGAGGTGGATTGTGTTTTAATGTGAGGTGGTTCTAATATTTTGTCCACCTCTTTCATAAAGGGTTAATAAAAGTAGGATTTGTTGCAGAAAAGCTTTATTAAATTTTAACTAGCAGTACCTTTATAAAATGGCAACTCGGTGTGCTTTTCTACATAGAACTGATAGATACACACAACTTTGAATCCTTTTGAAGTGATACTTCACCCAAATCTGTCTTCTTCAGAGTATCAAACACAAGTTGACTGTGAAAAGTTAGTGTTTCGCTTCTTCAAAGAGAATAGTCATCGTCTTTGATTAATGTCCTCAGAAACTACTGAAGCCACCCCTGTACTCCGCCTCACTGTCGACTTGCATCTGTTCCAAACTGTCTTATTTTCATTAAATATGGCTAAATATGCAACTTAAATCTCTTATTAATGAACACACAATACATGATCATCTCTGTTATGCATGTACTGGAATCATTTCAGATGTATTAAAAGGGGTATTTGGCAAGAGAGTCTTCTATTAAAAGGGACTTCTTGTTAAATTTAGCTTTTGAAAGGGGTTATGTAATAGATAACATGTTCTGACTTGTGCTGTGGAACACTGGTTTTAATTGGTTGATGTTAAACATATTCCCTTCCAAAAAATATCATAATAATTGTATATGTGATACTTTATTGTAGGGTGGAGAAAAAACATTTACTTGAGCTGGCAGGGATTCGACATATTGCTCAATGACACTTAAGACGGGAGGGTCAGCGCTTCTAAATCATAACAGACTCTTCTGCCTGCTGTATCATTTATTATTATTAACAGTCAGAGCTTTCTCCTGCTTTATGGCGACAGAGTAATGTGACTAAGGCAACAAGCTTTTTGCAGCAGTGAAAGAAAGAAGAGTGATATTGACATTCTCATTACCATGAATTTCATCAGAAAGAGCATTGTCACTTGACTCTCAAACAGTGTATGTGTGAAAGAGTGTGTCACTGTCACAGTCCAAACAATTTCTCTCAGAGCTTTATTCTCTGCTGCTTCAGACATCACATGCCTTTGACACCCACGACTGTGGCTCTACTTTGTCAGATGCTCCCGACAAGTCGCACCAGAGTGGCAGTCTCCACACTGACGCTCGAAAAATATGAACTTCTGCTGAGGTGAACCAGCCGGAGAAGGAGAGATGAAGAGAGGGAGGAGTGGTAAAAACAGAAAAATGGGTTGGAAAGCAAAAAAAAAAAGGGTAGAGGCTCACAATCAGGAAGAGAGCTGTATTGTATCAGTCTCTTTATGTCAAGACCCCCTTTTCAGTGTGCTGTACATCATTTTTTTAAGGGCCTGTGCCTGCTGCATTATTATAAATCCCACTGCTGTTCTTGCAAGACACACCCTACTCTGCCTTTGATTAGTTGCCTTCATTGCCTTCATTGGTATAACTGCACATAAACAGTTTGATTCAAGGTTTGGTTTAACCTCTGGGTTTTTCGCAGCACTGATACGCTGGTTTATGAGCTGTAGTTTCCCCAGTAAACACACCAACCTCTTCGGCCTCTTGCATGGTCTGCTGCTGCTCCTCCTGGTGTTACTCATCCTCCGGAGCCCATTTTCACAAGCAGACACACCCTGAACATACACTTCAGAAATAGCAAGCTAGCCAATTCTTGTCTCATTTGTGGTTAGGGGCTGAGGGGTGTGTGGTCACGGCAGGACAGTAGAGAACAGGCTCTCGGCCGTGGGCAAGGACCCCACCAAACTCCCTTCCTCCTGTTGTCTAACAGACTTCAAGGGCCACCAAATCAGATTTTTTTTCAGTGGGAAAAAAGGTGCCTACTAGTTGAACTCCAAACCGTTAGTTTTTGCCTTGCTCCTTGGAAAAAAACATGATGGATGTATTAAGCGCAGAGTACCAGGACCACAAAGCCATCAAGGCTTTCAACATACGGAATTGGGGTGGGTTTCATTGTGGAAAACCGACAGACAAAGGCCAATCAGAGGCAGAGTAGGGTGCGTCTTGCAAGAAACACTCTGGGATCCATAAAACATGTGCCTGGTACACATATAAAACACACACACACACACACACACACACACACACATACTGCAGAACACACACGCATGGAGACAAAATGTATGCAGAGCATTTTAAAAAATGGAGCGGGTGTACGGTCAGGTTATTAAAACCAGAGAACGCTTTTGGTGGAGTGCCAACCAGTGGATGGTTATGGGATCAATCAGAGCGCAGAATGGCATCTACTGCTAATAAGCAGTCAAACACACACACACAAAGAAATGTGAAATTTAAGCCAGCCCCACCACACCCTGAGAATGTGCAGCATTATGCTCCCTGCCAGAGACCGCATTTAATGAGACTGCAAGGGACCACAAGCTGAAGAAAGTCTACCTAGACACAACACACACACACACCCACACACAAAAGTCCCACTCATTAAGGGCATACATAATTCCTCCGATGGATAATTACTTTGGGCTGTATATGTATCACTATAGAAACACTTGCGCAGAGGTACTGCATAGTAATCTGCTGTAGAATTCATACAGCAGGTGGGAACACGGTGTAATATTATCATCCCTGAGCCAAACCATCTAAAGAAGAACATGAAGCTGCACTTATAGAAGCACAGCCATGTGCTTTATATTATTCTAAATGGAAACTGCACTGCGCTGTTACAGCAGAGTGGTTATCGTGTCTGTGCAAGGCTTGCGTCAATGCGCCTTTGTCTGCAAGAAACTCTTATTCCGCTCGTTTGTTTGCAGGTTGTATGCTTGCTGGACAATAAATAATATCTGTATGTATGTATGTATGTACTGTGTATGTCTGTGCATTTGTTAGTAGAGTATTACTTGGCAGCTGTAAAGACATTGTACTCCATCTGAGATCAATTTATGGCTTGGTTCGCCCAAAATACTTGGAACTATTTTCTACCGAAGAGGAAACAGAAAGTAGAAATAGGAACCGTGTTTTTAGGATTATTCTGAATAACAGACACAGTCCATTTGGGGTTATACCACTGTAATGATACACAGTAATTGTTAACAGCCTTGGAGTTAATAGTGATTTCAGGCTGCAAAAGTAACAAAATAAGTCAGTATGCATTACAAAATGGGTGATTTTTGAGTGTGCTGTTGATATACACTATTCCCCCACAATGCAAAGCTCAGAGGAAATGGAGGAGACGCTCACAGCTGAAAGATATGAAAACTGAATGCGGGCCGTGGTGATACAGCTCGGATACAAAAAAATAACAGCAGAATGTTTTCGAAAGAAAAAGAAAATTGCTGCTAAAACTGTGTGTTCGGACTGAAGACAGAAATAAGCACACGTATTATTTTCATGAGATTTATAAAGCTGTGCACAGTCATCATTTCCACTCCCACAATTATCCATACATGACTGCAGAAATGCCCTAAAACATCTGTCTGTATATCGATACTTGTGCCGCTCCGCCGCTCATTAGACCGACAAGAACAGAAAATGAGCCACACAATACAACGTGTGTCATCAACAAGGTCTAACCAGCATCAGAAAAGCTGTCGTTACATGTGACCGTTTTGCACGTCTGTGGCTATTTATAGCGCCCTCTCTTCACACGTACATGTGAACCATCATCATGGTAACGTCTCAGTCGGACAGATGATCAATGACAAATCTGCAGAGCTCATATTGAAACTGTGCCCGATTCTTATAAGTCTCAATCGCTGTGACAAAGTGCTTAGTCGTTCAGGATCAAATGAAAAGATCATTAACAGGGAAGTTATGGCTCCAGTGTAAATAAAAGAACGCTGAAATTCATCACTCATGAATAATTTAAAATTTGTTTACATACGCGCCTCTGAATGAACTTTTGCTGAACGCTGCGTCGACTGCGAAATCATAACAAAGTCAAGCAAATCGGCAAAACAACCTACACAAACAACACTTCACTCTAAGGTTACATCTCTCACCCTTATGTGTCATCATTTCACCTGCAGGTATCTCTGGAAAAACGAGCGTACGCTGTCTGAAATTCCTTCGCTATCACTGCCCAGCCCTAAAACTACTGTAACTGTCACAGTACAAGCATCAGCGTACTTTTAATCCTTCTCAAACTAATTTCCGCTCTTTGTCTTGCCTGCTCGCTACATCTCATTTACCTCTTACCTCACCTGACATTCACTCCTCCTCCCCTCCCTTTCTCTCCTTCGCTTTATCCTGGGATTTTAAATTCCAGGCCCCCGAAGTCATCCGGGGTTTCGGGCAGTCAGCCAGGACAGTGAGCAGTGTTTAAATCTGTCTATTCTCTTCCTGAAGAAGCCGTCTTCTAGATCTGCCCCGTAGGCAGATGGAGGGGAGACGGAGAAAAGAGCAATAAACAGTGCAGAGGGGTTTTGCGGGCGTATGACAAATGACAATGAGTCAGGCGATGGCTTTGTTTGGAGTGAGCATTATTCATAAAGTACTTAAACTGTTTGGATCTTGAATATTCATATACCTGCACCTAAATCTGCAGCTCGGGGGCTTTTAAGAGGCTCTGAATGTATGTAGGAGATGCAGCATTAGAGATGGAATAAACAAAGCAATACTCATGAGAGCATTATAGCTTTGTTAAGGATGCATTCATGGTATTTTTTCCCCTATAGTGGCTGCGACTGAAGAATATAAAACCTTTTTCAATATGAATGCTGTGTAAAAGGGTACGGTTACAGTGCAGATGAGAAAAAAGAATGGACTAATAACGTTCCAGTCACAACTGCTCCCGTCCCAAAGGACTTTATAATAGAGCGGGAAGGTTTCAGGCAGCCACGGAAAACCTAAACCGATCTATAAATTAGCTTGCAGGTCTTGCGGTCAGCGAAGCCGGGGGACTGACGGCACTGATTTGTGCCAACAAGTCTCAGGTCCGACAGGCTCTCTGCTGTTTTTTTTCCTCTCCACGTCGCTCTCTCATTTCCTTGTACTCCTTGTCATACTCCTTATCCCTCCGCCCCCCTCTCGCTCACTATGTGTTTAATATCGCTGCTTTTCGTTCTCTGCTGCTATTGTGCTTCACTGATGGCTCCCGCTGATATCTATCATCCCGTGGTCTCTCCGTCTCCAACACCGTCTCACACACTCTCTCTCTTTCTCTTCATTGCCTTGATGAATGGGCAGTCCACTGTAACCTGAAGCCCGTCTCCTCCCCCGCATACCTGAATAATAACACGTATACGGAGGAAATGTAGACAGGTCACTGGGGCTGTGACCCGCCGGCTGACCAGGGCCGCGACCTCTGTGTGACTTCAGCTTAAGATCTAAACATAACTCGCGCTGGCGCCTTGGGAAAACGAGGCGAGCGGATTGCTGTGGCTCATCTTCAGACAGTGAAGGAGAGTGTCTGTAGTAGGGGGATATTTTTAACTATGACGCCCCAAAATAACTTACAAATCATTCTCAAGCAGAAGTTGGCCCAGACTACAAAAGCTGTTCGTGACAACATCCTGAATGTTTTATGAGGCAACAAAAGGAAAGAAGAAAACAATCATTTTATCATTTATTTTTCCCAGCATACACTGGAGGGATGACATCATTGTTCGACTGATCCATCATTGCATTAAATCATTGTTTTGATAACGATGCCTTCAACTAATTAACCCTCAAATAACCCCGTCCTTAAACGCAGACTAATGACTCACAAGCGTCTATTTGCTCTTCCTGTGCTGTGACTAATGATGACCCAGGCTCCGAGTGTCTCCTAGGCTCCAGCCGGTTTGAACTCTGACCTCTGTGACATCACGGCTGGCACTGTGTCGGAACCAGCTGTTGGTATGAATATTTATCACTTATCATGTGCAGCGAGGGGATTTTATTTCTGTTTGATCATAGGAGGGAGACGGACCAAGATACAGGGCAGGAAAAGTGCTCCACCAAGGTCCGTTTGTTGGTTGGTTGGTTGGTTTGTCAGCAGGATTACTGACAAGGATTACACACTGGGACAAGGTCAGGCATGATTCTCTGTTGGTTCACAGTAAGCAACCATTTTCCTTTTAGAAAGGCTCATTTTGTTGTTCAAATATAAGCTGCTCAGACAAATAGGTGCAGGTCAGGGCAGTACTACAAGTTCCTTCACGTAAAAATGGACTTTCTAACCTTCAGTGTGCATTGTGTGGTCTTGTTCAGCAATAAAAAATATCCTGTTATACATCATCTACATTTTCCGATTCAGAGTTCACAGTGACCTGAAACACGAGCCTGTTGTCATCTCTTCCTAGAACCACACACATCTGACTCCGACTCACTTCCTCGACCTTTTTTATTTCCTGTATCTTTCCATCCGCACTTTTACTGGAATACTCATTGAGGCAATTGTCCACAACTGTCATATTCAATTGATTCAATTTACAGGGACTTATTGAGGCACATAATAAAAACAGTGAAAACCATCATCATTAACCGGCTTTTTGCTCAACATTTATTCTTTCTTACCGCGGCTATTTAACAACCATGACGGTTTTATTACCGTCCCTGCACTGTAATAGGCCTCTCATTTTTAAGGAGCCGTGTGGCCTTGGGCTAGTGGAGATGGCGGGCCGGTTTAAAGATGGACCTGGTCGACGTGCGCTGTTAATATAATCTTCTAATGTGCGTCTGTGAAAATGTCACCGTGGCCTGGAGCTGCACTGGTGTGTTCTCCTACAGGTAGGAACTGACATCAGTAATTCAACACTCAATTTTTTTTAGCTATATATTCATTTTGTCAGCTGAAGGCTGCAGTCCACATGTAAAAATTTATAGCACCATCAAAAAATATGAGAAATGTGGTTTATTGGCAAATGTATCAAAGTTTTTCATTCATCTCTTTGTTCTCTGTTGGAACACGATATAATGGCTCTCTCCATAAGTCACATTCCCATATAGCACTCTGCTTTGAAGGATAGCAAAGTGCTGCAAGCACTCAGCAGAGGAAAACTAGGGTACATGCTAGATAAATGTGTTGTTGCCCTTGACAAACACCGAGACATTTGGGGGTAGCCTTAGAGAATACGAGTATGACGACCCTTAATCGATCTGTGCTCTTTTCTGCTAACTTGTGCAGCGAAGCAAATGCTCAGAATAGATCAGGTGACTTGCCCTGAATAAAATACATTCACCACCTTGTCCTCGCTGCAACTTTCACCTTTCTTTCCCAGAGTTTTGTCAAGGTTTGGGCACATTAGTTTCCACTGTCAGAAAGCTATTATGTCAACTTCAAGCAAAATGTCCTTTTTTCTGTGTTTCCGTTCGATTATTACCATTTTTGCCTGTGGTGGCTACATTTCATTTTTTGCTGAGAGCAATATTTCTGCAATGAAATATGGAATCCAATAAGACATTAAAGAGTGCAGAATTTGAAACTGTATAGTCTGGGGTCTTTGGGTATAACAGGAATACCAGATGCAGCCAAGTGTGCAGTCTGTGCCTCACGCAATGTCAAATGTTGGGGCGTGCTGCCTCTGTCCCATGGGATGAGACGTCAGCCCGGTAAGGAACAACAGGTCACAGTAGATTTTGTATGTGTGTGTGCGAAAGAGTAG
Organism: Pagrus major; assembly: GCF_040436345.1. Classification (NCBI taxonomy): domain Eukaryota; kingdom Metazoa; phylum Chordata; class Actinopteri; order Spariformes; family Sparidae; genus Pagrus; species Pagrus major. The sequence continues at coordinate 14,007,610 of NC_133230.1, forward strand.
ATGGTTTGTGTGTGAGGTCACATGGGTTCAGGTGTGTGTGTGCCTTGCAGGAAAAATGAAAAAGTAAAGACATCAGGTGGAATCTAAAGTCTAAAGCATCGATGCAGAATTTTTTTTACAAGAATAAAGGTGGTGACTTACAAGTAATCCAACAGTCAGTTTAGTGCTGCATACATGGGAATTAAATCCAGACCGCTTCACTGCTGACATTTTGATAAGTTGCTTCTTTAATGAATTTCGTGCTGGCACTGCAGGAGTCCGTTATTTGTGTCTATCAATTTAATTCCACTCTCCTGTTTAACAGGTGTGAATTACATTGATGTATTAACATATTTAACATAAAAATATATGGTCGTCGTCATTTTTTTAACTGTTTGCTCAGAAGCAAAAAACAACGCTGAAAATGATTTGGATCGTGCACTAAGGCAGGCCTGCTTGGTTATTTGGCAAAGATTTAGCCATTTAGCCAGTTTCCCAGAGAGGGTAATCGGTAAAACTAGCGAACTCAGAAACAAAATATCATAATTGACGCATCTGCTGAACTTCCAAGTCTTTAGAGGCGTTAGCTAAACGAGCTAAGCGACAGCAAAAGTGTTCGTAGTATTCACTCGATAAAGTCGCTTACCTGGGCCGTCATGAATCAATAATACGCCACAGCAATCGCTCTAAGGATTGGTGTCCTTTTACCATAGCAAACGCTGGTTCCAGTTAAGTGACAGGACGCGCCGGAAGTTGCGCCCATAATTCGCGTAATTTTAACGCAAGGGGCTAGAAATAAGGTGGATCAGATTGATAATGGTTTCAACCAGACATTTGATTCAGGACTTAGCTTAGCATAATGACTGGAAGTAGGTGGAAACAGCTAGCCTAGCCCTGTCCAACATAAAAAACATGCAGTTATTACCAAGACGCAATGACTACGAGGAGTCTTGTCACAGACTCCTTTCTATAATGACCACAGAGGAATCAGAGAGGTATTGACCGTCTCATCAAAAGGCATCAGAATGCTTCAAAATGAAGTGCTTGAGGAATTGACAAATGGCTTCTGAAACTACTTTTCCCCAACACTGGAGCTGCGGGGCTACATCTGACAATTTTTGTAACTTTTTCCCGAACTTACAATTCAACATGCTTGTCCATTTCACACAGCAATTGGCCAGGTGTCCAGGGGTGAGAACGGAGGGTTTGAACCTCTCTCTCAAGCTGTATGCTTTCATCCCTCACACTTCCATCACCTTTTGTGTGTACAACTAGGTGCAACACTGTGAATGCCTCCAAGAAGAGACTGCCCCAACAGTGTGTGCTTTTACAGGCAATTTGTACAAGTGATTGTGTCTCGCCACTTCTCCGTGACAGCAGTGTGCGGCTTTTTGGAACAGCAATAGACACTTTTGTTTTGGGTAGTAGTCAGATGACGCTTGGTTTGTACGACATAGTTTTGAACATGCCCTGGCCTGAACATATTCCTAAGAGTAAGACAGGTATCTTAATGGTGGTTTTAATGGTTTCTCATAAAAAATAATATACACCTATCATCCTGAGCAGTTCATGACGTTAAAAGTATGAACATCAACCCACTAGATCACCTGAGTAACTGCTCTAAGAAGTGATTACACCATGCATTAAAGGACTGTAATGACATGCCAGTTTGTTTGCTAAACGTCATCATATGGTCCCCTTTAAAGCGATCACACGGCTTAGCAGCTACTATGAGGATATTAAGTGTGATGTTTGTTAGCCAGACTGAGTCAAGTACAATTTGCGGGAGGTTATTCCCAGTGTGATCGTTGTTATTTCAGGGGCGGTCCTGATGTCAAACCGAATCACTGAATCCTCTTTGATCTGGCGTTCTGTGAAGCAGCCCATATGGCTTAACATTCACAGGGTATATTTACCTTTCTAAGTGAGGTAAAAAAAATGTCCTCATTAATAATGGTGAATTGTTTTGTCTCTGAGCTGTCTGCCTGGCGTTCGCTGGCTGCTGAAAAACAGAGAGGCGCATCCACCCAGAATAGGCCGTGACTGGCCTGGCGGTAGCACATGTAGCAGCGCCGCTAATCTGAATATCAGGCGCAAACAACAGCTCGCGTAAGCAGCGGCATGAAAGAGACGAGGTGGGTGGGATTTCGATGGAAAAGGTGTGTGAGCATGTGTGTACATGCGTGTGTGCATACATGTGTGCTTGCATACCGGTACATCCCTGCACAGCTGAGCTAATGGTGAGAGAGGCGACTGTTGTCAAGAAGGTGACACCAGTCGTCACAAGGGAGAGCGAAGAGGCCTGTCCGATTCAGTTGTTTCATAAATGGTCATTCATTTTTTTCTGTCTGTAAACTCAAAATTCATTGCCTTGTAATGTATGCTCGGTAATCCCCTCTGAAGCAGCACAAAACCTCCTGTCTAATCTCTCAGACCCGTGACTCATCGACTTACTGCCTCACTACAAGGCAGCTTTTTCAGATCAGATTTTTTTTTCCCCCCCGTGTCTGTGTGTTGCAACGGGAAGCTTAATGCGTCTTATTTTGATTAAAGTGTATTTATATTTGTGCAGCGCTGAGAGAAAAGCAGATACCGTTTCCATGAATTTCAATACGAGAACCCCCTTCTGATGTGCGTGCTGCAGCAACATGCCACGGTGGGATGCAGGCTTATTGCAGCGGGAGGGGTTGCTTTATGAGTTTGCCACATGGAGGTTTTGTCCTCAAGCCATACAATTAGCTTTTGTGTTTTCATTATGCTAATGTGAGGTGGTCTTCAGAGGGTGTCTGTCGAGGCATTGCTGTCATTTTAAAGTCCTCCAATTTATTTATACGGATATGTAAAGCGCTTTCGATGACAAACACGTTTCATAACCCTCGGTATCACTAATCCCATTTTATTGCAACAATTGAAAGATAGAGAATTGTCATCATTTAATCACACATTGTATAACAGTGTTCCTCAAATACTCACCACCTGTAGATTTGAAAACCATCCTCCAAATTGAACAGCAAAATGTGTGGTTTTGTAATTTCCATCCAGAACAATGTGTCCAAGCCCTGATCAGCAGGGCAACTGTCATTCCCTTTTCTGAAAACTATTACAAATTACCATAAAACAATTTTAAAAAAGCGTTTTCTGATCCAACACCACTATGGTTAAGGTTGGGTAAGGTTTAAACACCAAAAAGACTCAGTTAGGGTTGGGCTCAAATGAAACCAACATTGAATATTGGTAGAGAGCTGGAAGTGAATAACGGTAAACAAAGTCCAATGTTTCATTTATCCATGAATCCAGCCTAACCTCTCACATCTGCAGTTGTTGTGGCTCTACCTAGCTCCTGATGGATCGCTAGAGGTCTTTGGAGCATCACCAGTAATATCTATGAATAAATCTCTGCTTGTGAATGCATCATGCATTCTGGTTTCCAGGTCCGAGTAGTACTGACCAATTACATTTGAGTGGGCTTTGTTGCATTCAGGTAAATAGTCTGTGTGGAGAGAAAATGAGGCGAAACACATTGGCTGAAATGCGACCCAGAACCCATCTGCTATAGTCCAAAGACAATTAGAGTGTAACGTGGCAAGTTGTGACACAATCTGGTCCTAGAAATCGTCTCTCAACTCAGTCTCCATTCTCACACTTCAAGTCTGACCAGAGCACAGAAGAGGAAGTCCTGGCCCGGTTGTCCTTCACCCAGATATCCGCTGGCTAGACTAGTCCTAAATCACTGGCTGTTGCCTCCAGAGGCTAAATCATTGTCAGACGATTAACATATGACCTTATGGGCCACTTGCTGAAATGACTCAGGCTGTTGATTTCCTTGAGACAGTCCTGTTTGAAAGATTGCTTTTCGCTCCGTCATACAGGATGGCAGCTGTAGTCAGTTTGGTTTCACAGCAGTTACAATGAGTCATTGCAAAAACATGCCAAAATCTTTTCAAAGAAACTTCTCCATAGAAACCAGTCTTGCTGCACAGTCCAAGTCTACTGCATTGATCTTCCAGATAACTGTCACTGCACTACATCAGGCAAGCTATGACGAACAAGGCCATTGCACACAATGGAAGTAGTGTACAGTATATACACTATATTTAGCGTATATCATATTAAGCTCAGTTGTGCAGTGGAGAAAAGATGATGCTACGAGACTTCTTTGAGATGGAAGTTTCTATGGACAACCCTGATGAAGGCCACGAAGAGAAATAGTACAGTTTTTTCTTTATACTACAAATGTAGACTTATTCCTCTCTTCACGCACCTTGAAAGAAGGTGAGCTGTTCAGCAATCACAATCTTCAGCTACTTGACTGTATCCTCTTAACCCCAGCATTGTAATGTGATCTGTACGATTGTCTGTGTGTATGTCTGTATGTGTGTATGTGTGTGCTGTCACAGTACAATGGCACTGAAAAAGAGGATGTCTGTGACAGCAGACCTGTCATAAAGAAAAAGCAGAACTCCAGACACAACATGTCTGCTTCCAGCACCCTTGTACGACCCAGCGCACAGTGTGGTGCAGGTGTGTGTGTGTTTGTGTGTGTGTGTGTGTGGGGGGGGCAACTTGTCCAAGTCTGAACAATCACATTGTGTGTGTGTGTGTGTGTGTGTGTGTGTGTGTGTGTGTGTGTGCGTGTGCTTGAAACAGGACAGTGTCCCCTGGGTACCCATTGGTTTCCTTTGTCTGATCCCTCAGACCCCATGGGAGCTTAGAGGCTTTGGAGTTTAACTTGACTGTTTCCAACACGTACACACACTCAGACTCGTCCTGTATTGCTGTATAGATCGGCTGTGTGCCTCTTCCTCCAATCGACACTACAAAAAAAGGATCCCGAGGGGCTCGAGTCAGCCATCCTATTTATTCGTTCTATGTCTGACATCGATAAAATGACCTGCAGCCACTCAAACACGCCTCTCTGTCACTTCAAATCTCCGGCCTGTTTACTGTTACAACGCAGACAAGATGGAGCACTGTACCAAGACCAGTGTGCTCTGTGGCTTTCAAAATACTGGCATTAAAAGTAACTCATTTTATGTGTTCAGTAATTACTAAATTTGTTTTCCAAATTCAGTAATTATTGGTCCACTGCAAATTAAAGATGAACATTTTTCATTTTTATAAAAGCAATATTCAGGCGTGAGGAGCGAAACTCCTGTGAAATGAAAAAGACGCCTGCTGAGGTCAATATGAGCCTCACAAACCACACTTAGGCCCAGGGATCATGAGTTGACATGAAGCCTGAAAGATACAAAGGCTTGTTGGGGCGCAGGATATTCACATACCAGGATTGTAGGCACCAGGGAACTGGACAACAGAGGCTTTAAGGACACAGGCAGACGGTTGGTCTACAGAGGTACAGGCTGGAAGCAAATCGATGGAGATAATGCTTGGGATTCACTCAAATGCATTGACATGGCATGACCAATCCACATTAATTATACTTCCCTCGTGAATGTTATATACTATTCAGTGTTCCTGCACTCAACAGCTTTTGCACCAATGGGATTAACTCACTTTTGGAGCCAGCCTCATGTGGCCATTTGAGAAATTGCAGTCTGTGGCACTATCTGTGCTGGCTTCAATTCTTAGTCCCGCAGGTTCCCGCTTGGGTGTACCTACCATGGGTACACCAGCTACCTGCAATAACTGTGATTGGCTGCTTGCGTTTTATCCAACAAGCTTCTCCATCCATTCATCCATTTTCTTCAGCTTATCTCTTGTCAGGTTGCCGTGGCAGCAGGCTTAGCAGGGTTTTCTAGATGTTGCTTTCCCTAGCAATGCTTTCCAGCTCCTCCTGGGGGATCCAGAGGTGTTCCCAGGTCAGATAAGATATGTAATTTCTCCAGCTAGTTCTGGGATTGCCCCGGGGACTTCTCCCACTTGGTCATGCCCGGAAAACGTTCAAAGGGAGGATTCGTCCTAATCAGATGCCCGAACTACCTGAATGGGCTCCTTTCAATGTGGAGTAGCAGCAGCTCTGAGCCGAGCCACTGTACTGAGGAAGCTCATTTCAGTAGCATCCACGATCTCTTTTCTACTTTGGTCACAACCCAGAGCTCATGACCATAGGTGAGGGTTGGCGACTATGGTCAGATTAGCATCAAATATGACACCCAGAATCCTAGCAACCTGCGTAATATTATTTGACAGCCTGCCAAGATTTGGATCAAGAAAGCTGGTGGATTTTGGAGAACAAAAAAGAATGACCCCAAACTGAAGTTTTGTGACAGACAGTATTTTGTATTGGAGAGACAGGTTGTAAGTTTAGCTACGCTGCTAGGATCTTAGGGTTTTCATGGCATGTATAGCTGAGTGTCGTCAGCATAAAATTGTACCATATGACATGATTTTGAATAACCTGGCCCAAAGGCAGCATATAAATAGAGAAAAGGAGGGGATTAAGAACAGAGCCTTGAGGGACACCACAAGTCAAATGAGCTGTTGAAAAAGTAGTGTTTCCAAGGGCAACAGAAACGGTTTTGTTGAAGAGGTATGAGTGTAATAAAAGAGCCATAGTTATGATGCCAACCCAAGTCTCCAAGAGGATATTGTGATCAACAGAATCGAAGCCAGCACTTTAATCTTAAAAAACTATAAAAGGGCATCACCTCTGTCTGCAGTTTAGAGTAGGTGATTAGTAACTTGAAGACTTAGAAAAACTGCAGTCTTTTCATTAACACAGATGCATCTAATAAAGCAATCTTCACTGCAAACCATCTGCTACACTATCGCAGTGGCTGAATAAATGTAAACACAGCAGTTGTATAGGAGTAGTGTCCTATTCCCTAATGAGATATGGTGGAATAGAAGTTAGATGGATGTTATTCTCATTATGTATGTGCATAGCCAACTGTCACTGTGTGAGCAGCGACTGAATACATTAAATTACAATACAGCCGCATCGTATATGGAACGTCCATCTGCTATTGGAGTTACAGTGGACTGCCCACTCAGTGACCAGTGACCTCATGTTGCATAAAACTGAGTTACACTCGGTGAGATATACAGATTTTTTAAAATTCAGGAAAATGAGAGTGCCAGTATCAGTAGATTTTGTGAGAGTTGATGTATTGGAATCAGTTTTGGGAGTAAAAAAGTTAGATTGTGTGCCTTCGTAATACAAGCACAGGGCTGGGGAGACACGGAAGCTCTGAGCTTGCTCGCTCCGTCAACCTGCAAGCAACTAAACAATGAAGACCTGAGCCAGGCTCCAACGAAGAGAGCAATTCCTTTTTGGTAATACATGGATCGTTTTTGTCAGTTAGTAAAGAGAAGCTCAACAACGTAGGTCAACTTCGATTTCTGGAAACAGTCTGGTGGGTCCATTTCTTCTTAGAGTGCACTGCTCTGTAATTTTAGGCTATTGACTACAAGCATGAAGAATCAAAACGATGTGTTTTCTAGTTTGCAATGGGTGACAAATTTGAGTTTACTCCCTTTCAGGTACCATAAAACATGCACACATTTTACCAGAGCGACTAAACAGAGCCCGTTTGGTATCTGCAAAATTAGCATGACTGACAGTTGGTTGCAAACAATCACATGACAAGAGGGCTGAGGTGCCAGCGTCTGGCATTTTCTATGCCGGGCTGACAGAGCAGGTTTATTAGTTTTAGCAGCTTTTTCTTCCGTTTGATCAGAAGCCACTGGTGAGAACAGATGGAAAGGGAGAGGAGGGAAGGAGGCAGAGGGAGGGAGGAAAAAAAAACTGCAGTCATATTTTGAGAGCCGCGGTGATATAATAAATGGTGAAAAGGTGTAATAAATCAGCATAAATAGACCACAATGTGTTGAGATTCACACAGGTAAGCAGCGAGAGGCTCAGCTGCTGCTCATCCTGGCAGGGTGGCATTCTCAGTACTGAGCTCGGTTTGGCAGGTGCACTGAAGACGCAGACAGAGAGCTAAACAATAGTGAAAAGTGTTTGGGTTGTGTTTTTTTTTTTTTTGAGGGGACTGCTTAAATTCATAACAGGAATCCTATTATGTTATCAGTGTTGTATAACGTCAATGACAGCATTCCTGTGACAGGTGGGTAATCTCACGAAAAGTGTTTTGACAGTCCGTCAAACCACAAACGCCGGCTGGAGTCTGATCCTTTCGGCTTCGTTTTGAATGTCTTTCTGTTTTGATTTTAATCTGTTATATGAAAGCCCCCACCGCCACCACGCAAACGCACAAGCACCCCACCATCGCACACTAACATAACACCCTCATATCCCCACCGCTCCGTCTTCCTCACCGCGGGTCCCTTTTCCTTCGGATTTTATTGCTATCCTCACCTTGCAGGACCACATCATGATCTGTTCTCATGATTTGTCCATCTCCTAGAGAAGTAATCACCTCGGCTCTGCTGCAGAAAAACCTGACGTCGGATGAAGATTGCAGAAGCAGAGGGAAGGAAAATCCACAGTGGCTTCATTATCCTTCAGTTGTATATGGGGCATTTCACCTCAACTGCTGTAGGCTTTATTGAGATTTTACTCTTTTGGGAAGGCAACGTACCTCTTTGATAACTCTTAAGTCTGAAACTAAAACAACAACCCTGAATTTTTGATGGTACCGAGCTAGAGTTTTTCTTGGAAAAATCATTGGTCATTAAATGTACAATAAGTTGGATTTGGTTGTTGGCCGGCTCAACCTGGGAACTCAATTTCCTGCCCAATTTTGTCCTGATACAGATTCTGATACCCAAACCTGGAGGAGTACCAAGTACTTCTCCAATACCAGTGTAAGTTAAGCTGGAAACAGACCGCCTCTGGTGAGGATGCATGAGTGAGGACATACTAACCACCAAGATGGGCGAGATGGTTGGTGCTTGGCTTTGTCCTTTGGAGGAAAACAATGTGGCCTTATTTATTTATGGTTTATTTGATAGGGAGAGATACAATATATAAGACAACAAACTGAACAGCTCTCTGATGCAAATATCAAAGACTTCATAGCAGATGGTAGTTTGCAACACCAGTCCCAAGACGGGCTTTCAAGAACATAAGAAATTAAAACAATGTGATTAAAATTAAAAAAAAGGCATTAAATCATCATAAACTGTCTTTTTACAGCTACACAGAACAACTCAGGATATTTGTTAACCTTTCTAGTGCCTCTTTTGTGCATTTTACTCATAAACCAAAAAAACTAAAGCTTTGGTTTTGGTTGTTGTTTTTCTTTTACTGAAGAAGCGAACACAAGTAGTTATGTTCTGAGCCGTTCTCCTTTATGAAGCTTGAATTAAATCAAATGTTACTTCTTCCGTGCAATGTTTAAAAATGTCTCTGGATGTACAATATTGAGTCAATTTATGGGAATGTTAGATAACTAAAAACGTTTCACAGTGATGACGGTAAAAGCCAACCACTACCTTTCACATTAAAATGCTTTTATTGTGAAGCATACAACATGTAGAAAGTAATGAGTAACAACAAGAGCTTAATGCAACAAATGAACTGAGCTGAACACAACATATACTGTAGGGCTGCAACTAATGATTATTTTTACTTTCACCACTGATTGATGAATCATTCGGTCCATAATATATTAGAAAAAGCAAAAAATGTACTGCATAATAATGTGACGTTATCTTTAAGTTTTGTCCAACCAACAGTCCAATAGGCTACCTAAAGAGACTCAAATAGAAAAATAGGAGAAGCAGCAGATATTCACACCTGAGAAGCTGCGACAAGGGATTTTTCTTTTGGATTTATGATTGTGATTTGATTAATTTCATGTCAAACTGATTCATTTTTCTGTCAATCGGCTAATCAGTTTGATTGTCACTTCACGTCCGTCTACCTGATCAGCTTCATAAATGTCGGGTCCAATACTGATCAGGATCGGCATATTCTTATTTCTGACTGGTCACGACTGTTTCCAATATGACAACAATATGGAGGACATGTCAGGACCAATAACCAATTTAAATGATGCACATCTACGATACGACTATTACTAGTACTCATTTAATTAAAATAATAATGACTACAACAATACAATTAAAGTCTACAGCAGTCATTTTATAAAATACAGAAACTTACATTCCTCATATCACAATGTCTGACTGGTTAACTGAAATAACTTTCTTATTTGCAGCCTCTCAATCAATGGAGTCCTTCAATAATTAAAAGTGACTAAAAAAGACAGTTGTTTCATAAGCCTTATTCTCCTACGTATGCATCCACGCACCACACCACCCACTCACTACTTTAAGCATGTTCTCTATAAGGCCTTAAATAGCTCTCTCTTTCACTGGTCCATCACTTAAGGACACAATGTGCACAAGGTCCAGTGAGCACGCTGAAAGATGGCATATTTGCCTGTGTGTCTCCTTTCTCTGCCAGGGTTTGAAGTGGCTCTCCTCCTGGGCCATGTTTGCATCTTCTCTGTTGTGGCCAAGGTAGATTAATCATTAATCAGTCCTCCCCTCTGTCTCAGCCCATCTGTGTGGGCTCATCCTCATCTGAAAAAGACCCCGACTGTCCCTCCGTTCTTCTTCTCTTTGTTGGGACTTCTGTTTTTTTTTCCCTCCCTTTTGTTTCGTGCTACAAACAATGTTTTTAATCCTCTTTTGGATTGTGGACATTTTTAAATCAAGGGGCGAAAAAATGTTGCAGAGAAATCAATTCGGCTTTACGCCGGAGACATGATGCAGGACATATTCCACTGTAATCTAGTTTGAAAAACATTTAACATTTGCACAAGTGTTTACCTCAGAATGTCATTAATGAAAACTCTTAAGCTGGGCTTCCCTGCTAAAGTCTAATAATCCAATTATCCCAGCCAGCAATGCGTGCATATCTATTTTCCCACACTTATATATTCTATGTCAACTCTTGTAAGCCTCCATTTTCAAATCTGTCCCCTAGTAAGTTGACATTGAATTAATTTAAATCACAATGAGCACCTTGCAGTCCTACACATTAGTATTGTTGATTTTTCTACAGCTTATACAAACAGTTTTAAGCACTTGTGGCCCACGGAAAGCGAGAATCACAGTCTAATCAGCGCTTAATTACAGTCTTTCGTCAGCTACAGTGTCATTTTCTGGTTTTACTCATTAACCATGTGGTGTTAGTCGAGCTGGGGCGTTAGAGGCCCTGCAGACTGGGGGAGCAGAGGACGGCGGCCACACAGCTGCTTTTCCCATTCTCGTTTCTCCGAGACCGTTGACTTCATTTCCTGCAGGCCTCACTACAGGACACTTTTGTCTGCTTTTTCACTCCTCTGGTTTTCCTGTTCTTGCTCTTTTTTTACTCACTTGTTCTCTCTGGGATGTTTGTTTCTTTCTGTGTGTCTCGTGCTGTGTCTGTTTTTTTGACTTTTACTCACTGTTGTTTCTACCTTTTCTTTCCCAACTCCTCTCGCTGCTATGACCTGATGGCAACCCACGTGAATTTGCCAAACTGATCATGAGGTACCAACTCTGCACAAGCATTTTTGATTGAATTATTGTGGCCAAAATAAATCACAATAACAATTTTACCTGGATATCTATAGAAAGTTTTTAATAATTGATGATGCACGAGCGGTGTCCTACTTTTCTTTTCTTAACCAAGAGAGAGAAAACACATCCAAAGGCATAATAACATGTAGCTTAAGCAACAAAACTTAGACTTTCATGCAACTTTTTCCATTACAGGGCGAGCAAATTAAAGCTGCTGTAAGCATGGTTGTCATTTTAGCGAGCTTCCTGTCCTTTCTGCAGCGAGCAGTTCCCTCCCTCGTCTCTACGTCGCCACATTAACGAGCGGTAACCAAGACCCTGCTCTCTGCAGGTTAACTGAGCAGACAGGACCGCCTCTTTATGGAGGTCTCTGTTCTGATTGGACAGAGGGGTTTGGTTACTGACCAGCTGCTCTATGAGAGTGATTGGCGAGCTAATTCTTTCTGGGTGCGGGTCTCGTTTCCGTCTGTCGGCTCCGACGTGATTTCACGTGGCAGTAGTAAATCAATAAGTGGTAGCAACACTCTGTGGTAGTAGCTAGCTAGTTAGCTAATAGTTACTGAAGCTATTTCTGTTTTTAGCCAGCGTTAAGATGCACTCCTGCCACTTATTACGACAAAGTGAATATGGAAAGAAAAAGAAATGATTTAAGTGGTGCTGGATTATTTGCACAATATCATAATGTGTGTATTATTAAGACCGTGTCGGTACTTATTTTTTTTAATTTAACCGTTATCGTCAAATTGTGTAACGTGTGTGTCTTTCCACATCATGAGTTAACCTACTTTATTCCCACCAGGTCATTTCCGCCATATTTAAACTTTTATCTGCTTCTGTCGGTGCGACTGCACTAAGTACCGTAGTAAGGATATCAAATATTAACCTCCTGGCCTCACAGAAGTGCATGTATCTGTGTGTGTGGCCGCTGCTTTAGCTATTTAAATGACTTTTTAAAAAGCAAGTGGTTCATCAGCAGGTCAACCTCAAAGAGACGTCGGGTGATTTATGTAGTCTGCAGGAGGGAGGAGGAGGAAGGAGGAAGGAGGAGGAGGGTGAAGTCATCCAACACCCCATCCAGAATGGGATGTTTTGGCAGCCTGCATGTTTGGTGCCCCTGCCGTGACAAACTGTGTTGACGCCGTGGATAAAAAATAGGCCAAGGTGCTTTCAGGAACATGGAACTGTGAAAAAAACAAAGATTTTCATGAGGCTGCGTCTCACTTTTTTTTTATCGCCGCCCCCACACTTTTCTCTAAACAAGTCTCCATCACATGCACAGCTAGTTTAAAACTTTTTTTTAACTGAGGAAAAAAAAAGACTGGAGATGATTGTTTCATTGGTTGGCATTAGAATGGCAGCCACTGACCCCCTACTGTGCACCCCCTCCGACTCTCATGAGTTTCTCCCTTTCATCTCAGGCTTCGCTTTAATCACAATCACTCCTGATTTCCTCTCCATTTCCTCATTTCTTTTCTCTGTGTCTGCCCTGCTCTCGTACTCACATATGTCATGCCGGGGTCTATTAGTTATATTCAGTGATATTCAGCACAGAAAGCATTATACTGCCTGTGAGCACATCCTACTGCTGCACAATGTACTCACACAGCTCTCAGTGTTGGTTTGGGTGACGTTCGAGATGTGAGAGAAGTTTCTGTGGAGAGGAATCCTTTGTGGAGAGGATGGGGAAAAACATGAAATACTGTTTAAAAGACGCCGCTGTGTTTGAGTTGCAGCACTTTGCCTTGTCATCTGGTTAAAAATGTCTACTGCAGCAAAGCTAAAATGGCTGCGCACACAACACACTGGTTCAGTGCACGCATGAAAGGGAATTTACACGCCACTAATGTTTATTGCCTAGAGCCAGTCGTACCAGCTCATCAGTAGTTGAAATTTAGCAAACGATGCTTGCGGAGAGTTAAAGGTGAGAACCATAATGAGGTCTGTACGGTAAATATGTAGCTGGAGCCAGCAGTTAGCTTAGCGTAGCACAAAAGACTGGCAGGGGGAAAGCCTAGCTCTGTCACAAGGTAACAAAACTTGTCTATGAGCACCTCTACAGCTCACAGTTCTTGAGAAGTTGTCAATAAATATGTATTCCTGATAACCGCCACGTAAATATGTTAGCTAATGGAGCCAACCGACAAACTTTTGTTAGCTCGCTGATACGTTATGATAGAGGAGTAAGAGAGGTAAGCTAATGGAACCAACTGAGAAACTTCTGTGCTTTGCGCAGAGCCGGTCTCCATTTCTGAACTAACGTTAGCTACTGTTAGCAGCACAAAGAGAGGCACTCGAGAAAGTCTATACGGTCACATCTGTTGGATGTCGTGGAACATCTGTTGACAGTGGCTTATCGTCTCTATAGCAAATTGCTTTTGAGCCCTGCAGATGTTTCCTAGGTCTTCACCAGCCGAGACATTTCTTAAAGTTTTAATGGAAAAGCATTAAAAGTTTTAATGCAACACATTTAGTCTGAAACTTGTTACTAAGAATGGACAAACTTGTAGATGGAATTACAATCTAGTCCTGATGAGGAAAATTAAAAATAGCTTAACTTCACCAAAACAGTTGGTTATGCTCTATTTCTTGATGTGCTCACAGAAAAGTAGAAAAAAAAGTTAAAAAAAGAAAGGCAGCTCATTATTTTGGACTATTTCACAGAAATAAACACAGCTGCTCTGCAAAATTAGTAAGCAGTTTTAGCAGCTTTTGCATATTTTCCCAAATTCAAATCCTGTTGACTCACTTTTGGTCCAAATCATTTCCCTAAAAACACAATGAATATATCCGAGTAAATTTAGCGCATAAATATTTAGATTAATTTTGGTCCTCACCCGTGGTCCTGTTTACCCTGTATTTTTGTTTTCCTCTCTGGATGCATCAGCTCAGTGCTTTTCCTATGGGTCTAATGTTTGATGTGGAGTAAAAGGCTCCAGGAGTTTATGAATGAATATTTTAAAAGGGATTCAGCAAGGCGGCAGGGCACAAAATGGTTCCTCTGTCCTCTCTACAAGCCAGTCAGTCATCCTGCCGCAAGCCCGACTCTGGTATCTCATAAAAGCAAAGCTGCATCACTCTGCTGGGAAGGGGAGTTGGGTACAGGAAAGGTCCTGTGTGTGTGTGTGTGTGTGTGTGTGTGTGTGTGTGTGTGTGTGTGTGTGTGTGTGTGTGTGTGTGTGTGTTTATGTATATATATATATATATGTGTGTGTTTTCAAGAGAGAGAGTTGGGGGAAAGAGCTGACAGACAGAAAGAGTGTGAGACGGAAAACAGAGGCGCAGGTTGTGAGAAAAAGGGTTGAAGGAAAATGTGTGGGCTGGAGTTTCTAAAATGAGAACTTGTGCTGTATGAACACGTAGGTTGTCACATCTATGTGCAAAATGACAATGTGATTATATATAAACAGATAATGATATTTCTACATGTCATGTCTACACATTTTCAGCTTTACAGGCCCTTTTATGAGTTTTGGACATAAAGGAAAGGAAGAAGTCGGTCAACCTTCTTCAGGTGATCTCTGACGTCAGGGTGAAAATAGTACAGAAAGCTACTTAATGGATCTGGATCTGGTCACCTGACATCAATTAATCTATGACATCCGCTCGTAAAACGATATGCAAAGAAGCTTAATGCAAACGGCTTTAAATTACATGCAAAATGCATTGTTGATGCCAAATGACTGAAAACTGTGACATGTGTTGTCACACGCCATTTGGTGAGGCTGATATGTGTTGATCAGCGCAGAGCCAGAATCAGATGGCTGCTGGAGACGTCGGCATAAAGACGCCCAACAAATCCTCAAGTTGAGAAAATAAAAAATAAAAAACTTTGACACTGTTTCAGAAATTTGCTACGGAAAAAAAGAGACAACAGCTGTAACACTGGATAAATTTAGCATTTTCATAGTTTCTTTATTTATGATTGGCATGTAAAATACTTTTTATGGGGCACTTCTCCTCTCATCTCCCGGAGAAGATTTTTGCTATTGAAAAAATAGGAATATGTATTTGTTTAACCCACATAACACATAAATTATGAAATGTTTCTTTATTTGGTATAATACCATTCCTTTGCAGACACTTCAGTGCTTTACATACTGTGCTTTAACATGGTCGGAAAAGCTAAAACGAATCGAAAAGAGAAAACAAAAGGTAATTAATGTCTGTGAAACTGTAAAACAGCAAAGAATAAAAGCCAATCGCAACAAAACACAAGGGTTAACATATGATGTAAACTTTTTTTTTTTCCTGTAAGCAATATGAATAACTGACTTCATTGGGAAATCCAGGAGACTCCTGCTCAAAGTCTGTGTTTTCTGTACTCCCTGTTGCATAAGCACTAACTTGTTAGCCAATCCTGTGAAACCTTGCACTCAGCATGAGGTTCGTATCAGTGTAAGCTCAAAAACTACATCTACATGCAATGTGATCTCTGCTCGAGTGTCTGATTTTTGGCCTCTGTGCTGAAATTCCTCTTTGTCTGGTTGGAACCAGTCGCTTTCTTGCTGGTATGGAAGAGGAGAGAGGAAGGTCATGGCGGTGGGGTGTTGTAATTCAAGTTGCATAAGAGTGTCTGGGTTTTCATCTTTTTCTGTATCTTTTACAGCTACAGCGATAACATCGGAGCGGTCGTGGGAATGTTTGACGGCGAGACAGCCGGTTTGGATGTTAAAAAATCTGAAAAGATTAACAATTAAATTGAAGACCTAATGTCATTTTCCAGCGAGTCACGTTCCTGCTGATTGTTTTGACCTGAGAAGTATTTCTGATGTGCGTGGAGATCGGCAGAAACGACTGCTTACGCACTTGCCTTCCAACTGCCGCCTCAGAGATTATCTTGGGGAAATCCCATCCCTCAGGTCATTTTGTGCTAAATGTCCTGAGATTGAGTCGAGTCTGGGAATGCTTACATCTCTGAAAGCATCGCCTCAGACATCTCAGGAGAGGCCGGGGCCTGGTGAGTGGGCAGGTGTGATAAACACACATAATGCAGGAATGCTTTGTTGTTAGATTAACCTCGCTGGCTCTGTGCCATGTTTTACGAGTGACGTAACGTGTTATTCTTTTTTCCTCGTCGAGACGTATACATTGTGCGCCATATGTTTGTAAAAAGTTTCAGTTAGGGGTCTCTGGTATGTTTATGTCGTCAGAATGATGAAAAATGTCTGGTAATCCAGTCCTTGAATGCCTCATGTGACCGCAGTCGCACACATACATCAGTATGCAAACACACCATCCCCAATTATTACTAATCCTTTTTGATTGTTCTTAAAATTAACAAACTTTATATTAGGATTCGGAGCAGTTGAGGTCTGTGGTGCATTTTGAATCAGCAGAGTATATAGATGTCTTTATCTGAGTCCCAGGTCAGAACTCTGGCAGCATTTTGAAGGGAGATCAACAGGCAGCGTGACCTTCAGCAAGGACAGGAGTCGGCAAAAAGGGAAAAAAAAAATCAATATTGCAGTTTGCTCTGACTAAATGTGTAATGAGAAAAATGTGATGGAGCTAAAAATGTTGTATAATTTGCTGTAAAAGATATCACCTGTGTCTAAATTGACTACGAATAAAACATTTGTTATCTGTTTATTGGTTGGTTGGTTGGTTTGTCAGCAGGGTTAAACAAAAACTATTGAACTGATTTCCACGAAACTTTGAGGGAGGATGGATCTCAGCCCAGAATAGACCCAACCCCCCAGGAAATGGGTCGTGGTTGAAGCCAATTTTTGTAGTGGCTGAACCGTGCAACTACAGCGTCACGTCACCTTTTTCCCATAAGCTAACATTGTGAAAGAAGGGGGCTGTAAAATGACGGATACATTTTTTTGAGTGTCACAACCCCCCGAGAAATTACTCGTTTCACTTCATAATTTCAGCCATTCGGTCCAATAACATTTGGAAAGTCTAGAAGAGCTGCACAATTAAATTATTGTATCCTCATTCAAGTTAGCCGGACGCTAAACAGGAAGTCTCTAGTGCAGTTCTATGGGCTGTGTCCAGTAGTTATAGGTCCATGTATAGACCCAATTGACTTTTGGTGTGGACCTGGTTACAAAGACAGATCCAGGAATTTCTTTCTCACTTTTTTTGACATAAGGAGATTTTTTCAACATTTCCAGTAATTTCTCAGGGAGTAATACATGGATCTGGTGTATTTATCGGGCTGGTATCTATGACCTGTTAATGTGTTCTAAATAGAAAAGTGTTAATGTGTTTTTGTAGTTTAATAATCCTAAAACACTGCAGCAACAAGTTCAACATGTAATTGTAATCCATGATACCTTTGGTGGATTTTTACAGCTTCAAAGAGGTACAAAACGAAAAGCAAGGCAATCAGTCCTGAGTTTCTCATGTGGCCGACAGAAGTCTGCGTTCGACCTGCAGCCCTTTGTTGTGAATGTACGAGCATTAAACATAATGACAAGAGCGCAACTAAAGGATACAGTGCATGCTCAGCAAAGAGAAGTATAAGTCAAGTCAAGGCAGGTTATCGTTTTAGAGTCCAATATCACAAATCAAAAATCAAAAATCTGCCTCAAGGGGCTTTACAATCTGTCCTTAGACCCTCGATCCATCAAGAACCCCACCCAAAAAACAAGACAGACCTGGAACAATGTGTGAGTTCTCCGGGTATGGAACATTTCTGGCAGCCATCTGCTGCCTGTCTCCACCTGTGCGTGTGGAAAGACTAATATATGGTTGTTTGAACAGGTAGAAAACTGCACTGTTAATATTAGCTCTCGTCAGATGATCCCTCTCAGGTGTGCTTTAATACCAGATGCCTCATATTTTCGCTACCTCGCGTTATTGAGGGTCGCTTCAAAATCAGCACGACGTTCCTCAGAATGAAAACCATTTATGGCAAAACGTACAGTCTGAAAGAATGCGATGGGAAAAGCTCTGATGCTTTTGTATTAAAATGTTAAATCATAACTTTGTCAACTTCAGGCGAGTCCATCTTTTCACTGGAGCTCTTTTTGAAATATATATAATGTATTTTGTATTATTTACATCTTCTGTTGCAATTTTAAACATTTCTTGCTGTAACACTAGAGCCAATATTCGAGAGCATGAGATATAATCACATTCGCAGTTCATTTTCCCCGAGGATTTTCTCCTGGTTTTTATTTAAGAGCACTTGGGGTAGATGGTGTTTTCGCTCCAAGCCTGGTAAAGACCTGCTGATTTCCCTTAAATGTTTGTTGATTAAGAAAACAGGAAGCCAGGCATGCGCTTGGTTCATTAGTTACCCGGTGAGCAAGGCTTTAGGTACGCACTTACCCAGGGGCACCTCTCACTCCAAACATACACAACTCAGTACTGTAAACATACGCTCACACACAAGCTGCACATAATGAGGAAGCAGCAAAACACACACACACACACACGCACACACAAATGCATCCATGCAGTTAAGAATGTGCGCAAACTATAGTGAAGTCACAAGCTTCAAGTACTTCATACAGAGTACTCCCAATCAAACACACACACAGGAATACACACAGAGGTGTGATTTGCCAGGCAGGACCGTGAAACGCAGCTATGTGAGAAAACACCTCGCAATGCAAACAGAGCCGCACAAGGCAACCGCTTGTTCCTGGGCCAGAACCCGGGGCAGCGCTCCTCACATCTCTATGAGAGGAGAGGAAGGAGGCGAGGGAGGAAGAGAGGGGAGAGCGAGTGATCAGATGAGACCAGACTAGACATGATGGGAGGCATGAAAAACATGAGCAGGCCAAGAAAGAGTAAGAAAAGAGGAAAATAACATGAGAGTACAGGGACGATTGAAGATAAGGGTTCTTAGAGAGGCGGCGTGGAGGGTGGGAGGAAAGATGAAAAACTAAGACGCAGCTTGAAAAATACAGAGCACTAGAAAAAAGGTCATGTGAAAGGAGATGAAAAGGGTGAATTAATGACAGGATAGAGAATACTGCTACAAGAAATGAAAAAGGGAAAAGGTGACAGACAATTTAGCATTCGCTAAATTCTGCCCCCAAGCAATTGTCCAATCAGAGCTTAGCAAGTGAGCTCAGCAGTGCTGAAGCAATCCTCTGTATGTAAGGAGTCGGGAGGGTGGTGCCTATCCAAAACCAAAAACACAAGAGCAAAAGTGTCAAGAATGGATGACTGTGTTTAACTGCAATCGTTAGCATGCCTGGCTAACTGGCTTAATAAAAAGGTGCTTTACTTCCAAGGCCACGAGTTAGCACACATTTAACAAACATTATTCACTTTACTTTGTGGGGTTACAGCTTTATAATTCACAAGTGCACACAACAGCAACCCAACCAATATTACCCAATATAACTTTACATTTAAAGTAGCTAAAGATGGTTATGTGAGAATGAAACCTTTTACAGGGTACTTCTTTTAAAATAAGTTAGCTTGAAATCTGCCAGAGGCGTTTTTATGGATTCCACCGCTTTTCTTGCAACCCCCTCTGCTACTCTGCCTCTGATTGGTTGCCTTTGCTGGTTGCAGTGCTGATACAGTAGCTTCCTGCCCAGTCTACTGCTGTTCCTATCTGGGTCACTCAGCCACCAGAGCCACTCTTCTCTGGGACCAGTGGTAATGGCAGCCAGACGCTGCAACAGCTGAAGAGGTCGGTGTGTTTACCGGGGAAACTCACAACCCGCTGCATCAGTATCGCATCTAGCTGTTTGTTTTACAAATACAAATGCAACTCTTACCCTAACCACAAACAAGACAGAGAATCAGCCCATTCACACCAGACAACCACTGAGCATACAGTTGGTAAATAACATGCTAGCCAACTAATTCTTGTCTCGCAAGAGGACAGCTTAGAAAGGCATATTTACCCTCTGATGGAACTAGCATTAGCTCAAATAGCTTTCTATCTACAGCTGATAAAATTAAGCCAGCCACAAATGTAATTCCAGCTGGCAAATCTGACAGCCGAGGGCTAAAAATGAGAGTGTGCTTCGTCTTAATCCGACTAAATCAAGGACATATTGATTCAAAAATTACAAGAGGATACCTTAAATCCAAAGCCCCTTTCTACACAGAGACCCAACAATCCCGCCATGAAAAAGACCTGTCAATACAGCTTTGGTTTTTCATACCGAACCAAACGACGACGGGATAATGCCACCCAGTGTGTGATTTTAACTACACTTACACTTAAATTTGGCCCCGTTACTACCTTTGCCGCTGTCTTAAAGGCAAAACAACAATGCCAATGCCCCCTCATTCAATGTTCATACATTGTCCACAGAACGGTGAGGTGGAATAACGACGCTGTGTAAAAGGGGCTTAAGTTCAGCATGACTAAGTCAGACTACTCTGCTGTGGTTCTTCACCGAGTATTTGGCATTTGTTTTTTGAGTTGACTATACAATGGGGCCCCGAATCTTGCTATGCTTTCTGCAGAGACAACAATGAGCCACTGCGTCTGGAATCCAAAAATCCAACAGAGGATTTGTTCTCCCTCCTCTCTTCTCTCCGAAAACACTTCCTTTTTCCCTCAAGCAGAAGCAGACTGTTTTGAGAAATGTGAGCTTGTTATGCTTTATGATCTGCAATCTGGTGTCTTATTGACACGTTGCCTCCTCTACCGCAAGAGAACCCTTCAATAACATACCTCAACGTCCCTTGCAGCCTCGCGTAAAAAGGCAAAAAGGTAGGTCGAGGATGTGGATGTATTTTCAGGCCTCCGTGGCTGTTTTATTTTCGGACGTTTTCCAGCTCAGCTCAGTCTGCATGGCTGGTATTCCCCTCTATGGATATGAATCTATGACTTTGCTCGTAAAGGTGACCTGCAGCCAAACATTATAATGACTCTGGTGCCACGGATATTTGAACATTAATAGTCTCTCGGACAAAGCCAATCTTTTGTTTTTGCGGCCAGAAAAATACACACATGTACAGTAATGACATTAATTCTCTCCTCGCTTACGTTTGAGAAAGACTTTTTTTTCTTTCTGAAACTGCTAAATTGCTTTTCCCTCTTAACTATGATAATTGTGCCGGACACTTTTTTCCAGTCTGGAAAACTTTACTCTGATTGGATGACGAGCTGCCCATGTTCCCGGTCTCCGCTCTGTTCTGTTGCCACATACATTTTGGGTTGCTGTGATGCCTGGCAGCCAGCTTACAGACCTGGTTGTTTATGTTGGCTATGGGAGACCTGCCAGCTAAACGTCCTGGAGCCCAGCTGTCATGAAACGCTATACTGAATATTTCCCCTCAAAATCAAAACAAAACCAACGTCAATAGCATTTATTAAACCGCCAGAAATCCCACCTCTGCGTTGCAATGCGTTGTAGATGTGTGGTTTTTTTTGGCAACCAAAAACTGGCAAACACATGGAGATGTTTGTAATGTGTGTTGTTGATGATGCACATTAAACGGCGCTGTCACATTCTCAGTTCCAGTTTTCAGAGCTTCCTGTGTTCCCTATCTGTTTTATCTCTGCCGAAGCGTCTGTCAACCATCAGCGAAACACCACTTCAAAAGCCATAAACTGGGATAAATGAAAACTAATCAAAGTATAAAACAACAAAAAGAAAAAGGACGTATTTACCATCTTGACTGTGTTTGGATAATGTATGACTTCTTTGCTATTAAAAAGAAAACTTAAACACGAGGAAGTAATTTGTGTTGCTGTTAAGATATGCCTTGTTGTATCTGGTGTGTGTGTATTGTTAGCATGTGTGTCTGTATGAGTTTGTGACAAAGAGTATAGGGGCCAATCCCCATATGACTGTTTGTGTGCGTATTTTATGTTTGAGCTCATAAAAATATCTTTGTGTTAATGTGTATTAATTTGTTTTTTTTTTGTTGACCATAAATGTAGGGATACAATGCATGACCATATGTATCAAGAACCACTTCTGGGACCACCACAGTGTCTCTGTGTCTGTTTGTTGGTTATCTAGGTAAACCTTAATTGAGGTATCCTTCAGTTTATACCGTTAAGGATTGTAAAATGTTCCCAAAAGTCAAAGTTTTTTTGTTTTCTGATCTTTATGTATTAAGTGTGGACACATTTCAGTCGTTTTCTAAAATGTATGTGCGGCCTCTGTCATACTTCCTTGTTTTTTTACTATCGTAATTTAATTTAGAGTTTTTGACGGCAGTGACCGCTTTGTGGAAGCTAATGAGAATCCTAGAGAAGGAATAAAGACAGAAAGCTAGTGTGTGTGACTTTCTTAGCATGCACACATGTAGGTCTACAATCTGGGAGCCGGATCTGGATCATGAGGCTTCTGCAAGACACCCTCGCTCTCATTGAGATCCAGAAAGACAGATTATCTCTGGCATTCCACATCTGGAAGCAGTTGAGTGCCGCGGAGCCGCTTCTTCTGAGAAATATACAAATATGTAGGACAAAGTGCACATGAATGGGGGGGGGGATATGGATCCTTGCTGTATGTCACTGCATCTAATGGTGTCCTGATGGGCTTTGAGGTTCAGAGTATAAATATTTGTTTTTGCTTTATCATTTCAGGGAATGCTGTACAAACACAACACGGTACATTTGTTAACGTGTGCATGTAGTAGCATGACAGTCAGACTCTCATGCCTGCGTGTCAAGTACAAAGCAGGAGTCAGGAGGCAGTTAGCTTAGCTTAGCATAAAGGCTTGAAACGGGGAAGCAGCTAGCCTGGTTCTGCTTAAAGGTAACAAACCTCTTCTATCATCACTGTGAAGATTGCTTAATTGACACATTATATCTTGTTTAGTTGAGCCGCACAAAAACGAAACGACCCCAGCTAGTCACTGCCCCCCGCCAATAAACCGCACCACAACTTGTGATTTTAACACAATGTTTTGTAAGCATTGAACAATAGGATAAACAACAGAACAATACATAATAGAAGAAACATTAATTAGTGAGCTACCGAGGTGCTGGAAGATGTACTTTGTTTTCTTCAGAGCCAGGCTAGCTTTTTCTACCTGTTTCCAGTCTTTATGCTAAGCTAAGCTAAGCTAAGCTAACCGTCTACTACCTGTAGTTTCATATTAATCAGACAGATACGAGAGTGGTATCAAGTCTTCCTTTAACAACTGCATGCCACAGAATCACCTGATACTTTGACCCGCCTGACCACATGCACTTGAGCTGAACCATCAGCTGTAGGGGCTCCTGATGACTGGGTTAAAACAACACCACCTCCAGAGGTTCAACACAGGCTCATGACCTTTTGTCAGATTTTATAACAGCAACAAAAAAAGTGGTTTCTTTTGTTAATCAGGATTTTATTCCTCGATAAATGAAATTACATGCTCAGCATCAGCAAGACGGGACCTACTACAACCATATCCATTTCTTCATGTCAAACCTGTTTCTGTATGTAATTATCCATTTTAAGTGGAACCCTCTGTAATCATTCGCCTTCACTCTTCAATTTTGGTGAGAGAAAAGCTATTAAAAGACTTTTTTCTTTTTTTAAATTGCAGGATTTTATAAAATAGTCAGTGTGTGAAGTGGAGCGAAAACATAAAATGTTCTGACAGGAACCTCGGTGGGTATTATACATAATGGACCAGCATATTCACAAAGACACACCTGCGTGAACAGAATACACACACACACACAAAATGATGATGATAATATTCTTACATTAGTGTATTCATTAACACCCTCCCATAAATGTAAATTTCATTCCACGTGCTCCGGCTCTGTGGAGAGTGATGTGTTGCATGTTATTTTTCTTCCCCATGTGAGATGATTCATGTGAGCACACAGCACGGTAATGACCAGTTAGTTGCTGTGCATCAATCAATTAAGAGAAGCCGTCAAAGCCTCATAATGGTTTTAATACGTTGCTTCTTCCGCCGACTCACTGAGTCGGATAGGTAATTGCTGCATAATTGCTCGGAGTCATCTTGGGTAGGTCTCTACCTGGTTATGTCTGCGCCTGAATATAAATGTGAGGAAAGTTAGTTTCAGGCGGCTTGTTTGAAAGCAAAGCACTTCTCGGTTCAGCTGCCGCCGTAATACATAATAAAAACTGAATTGATAAAGCGATGATTAGTATTACACCTGCAGGAGGAAGGGAGTGAAAACAGAGAGGCTTTTTATCCAGCACGTAGCTGACAGACCGGAGTAGTGACTGAGGGGAGATTTTAGTTTTATGGGGCACATGCATTGTTGATGGGAAGTATTCAAATCCTTTACTTCAGTATGAGAAAGTTAAAGTACTTACATACCACTGCAAAAGTACTCAAAGTTATATAATTATTACCAATGTCTAAATCTGAATATATACATGACTATTTTCTTCACAGATTAATCTGTTTTCTTAAATTTTCTTAATTAATCGATGTATTGTTTGGTTTGTAATCTTGATATATTGAATATTAAATACCAAAACTTGTCCAACCAATAGTCAAACCCTCAAAATGATCAAATCATTCATTTTATTGTAATTTAAGACAAAGAAAATGAGCAAATTATCACAACTGATAAGCTGAAACTGTGAAATGTTTTCTGGCTTATTAAAATTGACTCATTTCTCAATCAGTCAACTGATTAATATAGACTGTCGCTTCAGCTCGAACGTTACAAGCCGCTGCATGCATTATAAGCTCTTCATATGGTTTGTGAAGCTAACAGATAAATGTAGGAGAGTAAGAGACAATACTGTCCTCTGACATGCAGTGAAGTAGAGGTAAGTGGCATTACCTGGCAGAGGTGGTTCAGCTATGCAGATCCCCTATTTTAATTCAAAACTCACTTAAAGTAGAAATACTACAACATAAACACTCAATTACAAGTAATAGTAGATATTTTCAGATAATGTACCCAAAAGTATCAAAAGTAAAACTACATATAATATGGGAAAATGGCAGATAAACTGGTGACTTAAATATTATGATATATTATATCACATTATTGGATTTGAATTGATGGTGCATTGATGTGTAAGCGGAATCTTACTGTTGCGGGTTGAAGTGGAACTAATTATAATTACTTTATATACTTTACAGTAGTTTAATCATGATGCATTATTTCATAAGATCATCATATGTTTTGGATGTGGAATAAAAAGTACCAATTTATCACTGAATTGTAGTAATGTAGCAGTATAAAGTTGCATAAAACAGAAATATTCAAGCAAAGTATAATACATAAATAGTTACATTCTCCCATTGGACAGAGCCAGCATGTCTGTGAAAAAGACTGCTCTAACTATAAAGCAAGGAATCTCTGTCTGTCAGTTTGTTACTCGCAAATCTCGAAAACCGTTTATCCGATCTCCTTCACATTTGCAACGTTTGTTGCTGAGGACACAAGGAAGTGCAGTGTCGACTGTGGTGTAATTTGGACGCAATTACATTTTACTGCATGCCTGCAGTACTCTGGCTTCATGGCTCTGCAGACTAAAGCTGGGCTCACACGTGATCCCTCTCACATGATCTCATGGGGAAGTAGACGTAAACCATTCGGGATTGGCGTGGCGCAACAACTTGCTATAGGGACACATTGGAGTAAGTCTGGGTGAGTGGGGAGATGCAGTCTGCATGAACTGGAGGTGAGATGTTTCTGTCAATAGCAGTATGCAAGCTAACGTTAGCCTCAAGGGCTGCTCCGGGATGCCTCTCCAGCTTGTTTCGATCCAGCTCGTAAATTACCAATGTTATCATTCAGATGGTAAATCATAAATATCAAATGAGTCTGTGAGCAGTTCAGGAGGCTTCAGACTGGATCTGTAAACCCCTCACATTACCAGGTAATGTGTCACAGGCTTTACCTCACCTCACCTTTTATCACCTCGTCTTCCTGAAACTCTCACAACACTTCCAAGTACTTCAGCGGAACATTTTAAAACAAACCACGAGCTGTTTGATCCTAACAAGCCAATAAAAATAAATTAAATCTAAAAGCCAAGCGTAATTTACCTCACAATCATCAGCACAATAACACCGCGTGCTGAAATATTCAGAGTCGGTGAGTCACAGCCTTCGCAGATCTAATAAGACGAGGCCTTGCGCGGAGAAATACACTGACATTCGGTTGTTCTGTATTTGCCTTTCAAATGAGCCGACTGATGGTTTGAAAGTCACACGCGTCACGATCCAGCTGTGCCGCTTGGAAGTGACGGTAGTGTTGTTTCCACCGCGGAGTAAAAACACAACAAGCAATTGTCTATTCACTCTATACTGCCTCTTCCATCTGCTTTACTTTCATCATCCTTCTTTTAACTTGATATGATTCATCAGGAGGGAGATGGGAAACAAATATCACCCCTTGTCGTCTTGTTTCCAGCGCGTTCGGTCCTAGTTAAGCCCCTGTTGGCGCTTCTGATTAATACTTCCTGGCCTCGTTTGGTGCTGACAGTGGTGCCCACATCCAGGGCTCCTTAGCCTCTCAGCTAATTAGAGTCATTCTTCAGTAATATTTCTAAATCAACTGTTTCCTCGAGCCTATTTGAGACCTAATTGGAAGCATGTGCACTCAACCCGAAGGGCTCCTTTTAACCCCTGACACTTCAAGAATGTGTCTGTTGCGGTCATTGATTTTCCCTTTGCTGTTTTTCTTTCTTTATTCTCGCAGCCAGAGAGAACGTGCGACTGTGAATCTTTGCCGTTTTTAATTTGACGATCAGGGCGTAGATGTGGTTGCGACGCTTTTTTATCGGGGGAGGTCGTCTTTAGCATTATCTGCATGTGTTTGTGTCAGTCTTCTGTCAGGCTGCACGGCCCGATCCCATGCTTCACGCTCAGAGGGTTGAGCTCGGGTCAGAGCGTCGGGTAAAAAGGAGTAATATTTCACCTGCAGCAGCAATAACACAGGATTTACCTCAAACGGCTTCTTACACCTGACACCTGACAAAAAAACATTGACGGAAGAGAAATCTGCAGATGTGCTGCTGAAATGCAAAGTGCTGCTTTTTATTACTCAGATTTCACACCAATTTCATCATCGTCACTGCGCCTTGTACAAATTCTCTGATACAGACACTTGGATTTGATACTCCGTGTTTACAACTTCGGTTACACACATCATTAATGCATAATGGGAAGACTAAAGCATCCGAGGATCTTAAGTGTGTTGCGTTAACGAACTCCTGCGCACTGTAAATATCATATGTGACGGTAAACACTCAAACTATATTGTAAGAAAACTGTGTGCAACAGTTTTGGAGGGAGATTTTTTTAACTCTGTTGTATTTTTTGGTTCCTCGAGCTCCTTTTGTTATTCAAATGTTTTTTTCTCTCCATTTTAGACAAATCGTCTCCCGCCTGACTCCACTGAGTGAAACAAAGCAGGCTGCCGCTTCAAACCCATTACCGACATAGACAATGCGATTTGAAGTGGTGTTAGAAAACTTCACAGATTTTCGAGAATATGCTCCCTCTCTTTTTCCTTAACAGTCCTGGATCCGACAAATGTTTTCGCCTTTGCTGCCGCAGTAAACAATGGCTTTGGTGTTTATCTACAAAGCCTGGCTGCCTGTGAACTTGCTTTCATCATTAATGTCGCTCCATTTCAGTGGATCTGCAGATTGTTGGGGAGATTCAGCAGACGAGCATGTCGCATTTTCTCCCCGGCTCGCAAAAAAAAACCAACATAAAACTGGAGATAATTCCAAAGACAAATGGTTGTGATATTTTCCGGGGTGTTTATTGGTTGAATGGAGCGGCGCTCGTTTCCTCGCTGAGGCGCCCGAGCTTGTCGCTTTCACGCGGAAAACAGAATTACAGATTGGAAACAATCGGAGGGGAGAGGCTCGGCGGGGAGATTGATTTCTCAGCCGCCATTTCTGATCCATTAAGCTTTACCTATCCTTTTCACTCATGATCCGCCTCCCTCTCGCACACCTGCTTCCTCACGGGACATTAGTGGTAAGGGGTGGGGAGGGGGGGGGATAAGACATGCCGCCTCTCAGCCTCTGTTGGTCAATGCATCCATCTTGTTGCCCCGTAGCTGCTGCTTATAAGCAGACATACTCGTTCTCACAGTAAAGTAAAATGTAATGCGATGACAAAGAGAGATTATTATGTGTGAGCAAACACTCCCTCCTGCCTCTGCGCAGGAACATTCAATTTGCAGCAATAGGAGATGTTACACAAGGGGCTCGGCTTCATCAAAGAACACTGGTACTATTGTGTCGCAGTCATAACCGTGATGCACTGCACTTTACAGAGCACCGAGTCTGTTCCTCGGGGAATATAACTGAGCTCCATACACTCAACCAAGACAAACAAATGAACTGTTATTGCAGAAACACCTTGCAATCATATCAGTTTATGAAAGCTCAGTCCTTTTTTTTATTTTTTAATATAAAGATGTTTATTCAGCTCTATGGAGGCCACAGTTTGGAGTGCGATGACATCTTCAGGGGTTCAAAATCTGAAACAAACCAGGGGAATTTCTTCTTAAACCTGACATGCATGTTTTTTCACAGCAAAGGCATTTGAAAGGGACCCAAGGATAGTCAGATCTGGTCCGATGAAGGCCTTTTTCCACCAATCTCTTTCACAAACCTAATATTTGGAGCATTTAGACCAAAAATACCAAAAAAAAATGAACCCAAGTGTGAACCGCAGTGGGCATGTCATATTCTACAGGTGGTTTTTGCGTTGTGCAGCACCCTCCTTGATGAGACATTCTTGATTGCAATAGTTATGCTGAATACTGGTGGAGGCACAGGCTGGTTTGCTCATGAGCACAAAGGGTCCAAGAATCTTGAAAGTAAGAATCACAGCTAATTTGGTGGAAGAGGGTTGGGAGCAGACCTGGGGAAAATCAGAGCAAAATTCAAAATGCAGTCGACCAAAAGTGACCCATATAGAGAAAGAAAACCGACAACCGACAGCATGATGACCAACCGCCTAAAGGATGTGTTGTCAAGTCAGTCTGAAACAATATGTTATATGAGGTAGTATTTGACTTTTCGGATTTCTCTTACTCATTTACAACCGGTGTGAAAGTAGTTCCTTGTGCAGCTGTCGGTGTAATTGCAATTTTTGAGTTGTCACCACCGGAATTGGCAGCGCTTCAGTCGCAGATGCAAAGTTATTTCATGTAGGAGCAGAGAAGTCTCAAAAATAATGACATCAAACATATCCAAAGGGGCCATCAGTGCCAAAGTGCCATTTACTGCAGAGCCGGGGTGTTACGGGTGCATTTGAGGCATTTCTTTCATTAAGCGCCCGGTGTTTTTACCACTTTCCACTAAGCTGAGGTCAACATTAAGAGAGAGACGCTGATGTCAAAGGTCTTGTGAAGGCGCTTGGCCACAGCGGCCTCTGCTGGGTGGTAAAAGCAGAGCACCCGGGGGGTAGAGATCACTGATTTAAAGTGTGGAGGAGCACAGCTGTGAAATCCATTCAAGAATGGAATGATTATCTCTAATTAGCTAAATCCCGTATTAAACTATGTGCTCATGCTAGTGCTTACCTTAAGATAATGAATCACGCTCAGCCAACTGTTGTGGATTATAATTGATGTGAACGGATCCCAAATGCACACTGGGTGAGGCTGTGGGACGCATCTGTCCTGCCTTTGCACAGCTGCCGGAGAGCGTCGACAGCCATGTTTGGCTTTTTTAATTGAACTGGAATGTAGTGGTGTTTGCCAGATTTAATCAGAAGCCCGTCGTGGACGGAGCTCATCAAATTATACCTGAAATGTTTGGCGATCATGTACGCTCTCTCACACGGGGAGGAATATCACATTAATATCTGACATTGATTAGCATATCTGAGATAACAAACTGTGAAAAGAAGCTGAGAGCAACAGGCGAGCTCTCGGTGTGCCCTAACACGTTATGAGAAAAACAAACAGCCAGATTTACATAATATCTATTAATAAAGCTTTGACTGTTTGAAGGGGAGCTTTATGACAACATGGGAACACTTTCTATATGAATAAATGTCAACCACAGACGGAGAGGACAAATGAAACTGGTGTTAAAAGCAAAAACTCTCACGACAACAAGCGCCATTGTCTGAGAGTACAGTGCACCATGTTTTCCCATAAACTGCTCTAAGAGACCTCACTAAAGCTATTTTCAGCCTGTTTAAGAGTAGCTCTGATATAAATCAAGTAATTGCTAGCAGAGTCCCATGATGTAATTTAAGCGTTAAGCTCCAAGACACAGAGATGGGCCATTAAAGTGGAATAAAATGATGTAGTTTAATTCATCTCCATCGAGCGGCCTTTTCTCAGTGGCTCTGTTTCATGTTCAAACAAGTGCAGTTTTTACGCGGTAATTGAAAGGGCTTTTATGCCACAAAGTGTTTGGGTCCCAAACTAACGCCGACGGATTAAGGAGCATTCGCAGAGAAGAACATGAAAGCGTTTCTTGGATCTTAAACGATAACTTTAATCTGCGAGCCAAATTTTTCCACAACAACCTACAGATAGACGGGGCTTATGTGTCATCATTACAGTCCTGGCAGAGTTTTAGTATTACTGTATTTGGATACAAAGAACAAAAGAAAAAAATACTTGTGCGAGAGTGACAGTTAAAATCAAGACGCCGGCGTGGCGCTGCTTTTGGTGTGTCGTCTTGTTACAGTCGCACATTAAATGGGATTATGGGGGGAGCGTTTGCTCGGGGGACGACGAAATCTGGAACGAAACGAGTGAAAAAAAACATTATCATACTTTAAAATGAGCTTTTCTGTGCTTTAAATCAAATTCTGTTACTCTGAGACATCTTGATTGTGTTGTCGCTTCCGTCCCCAGTGGAATTTCCTATCAGGTCATGAAAAAAAAGCAGAAGCTTTGAATAAATGGGGGAAACAATTCCCATGAGAGCAGGGGGAGAGCTTTGGAGCAGCCAAACCCGCCAGCTAACCAGAAAAACCAACATCAGCCTCCGTCACTGCCATGTCATGACATCATCTCTGCTTCCTCTCTGCTCGTGTCCCTGTGGTCTCGACTCCTAATTCTCTGGCTCGGATGCTGATGGTCCTCAAAAGGGCTGGGCGACTTAATCCGATGCTGAGAGACAAGAAAATAACAGCGCTCGGCTCTGGTGAGGTCCCGTCTCTCTCTGCAGCGCTTCGGCGTGCTGTGATACAACCTGACATTACCAGCTCGGACTGCCCCGAAATTAGATAGAGTTAGTTTGCTTTGGCTGCACTCGCCACTCCACGGAAACCTGGACGCTGTATGAACTCTCAGAAATGTCTCTAATGACAGACACATGGCATGGAAATGTGACCCCGAGCGAGAGATAATCACTGTCATTCAGCGCTAGAGCAAATCAGTGTGGGCTGTTAACACCGAAACCAGCACAGACCTACGCCAGCAGCAGTGACAATAATTTAGATGACATGTATTTAAAAGCTGCTAGATATGCGTTAGTGCTCCTCATAATTGTGATGTGCGATAAACACATTTGCAAAACACAGCCTGAAACGCACTGAATAAGAAAAATCATTACACACTCTTTCGACCTATCAGATGGAGCCCCGGATACATCGGCCAGGCAACTGGTCGTGTTTCAGTTTCTTGAAGACGTTTCACCTCTCATCCAAGAGGCTCCTTCAGTTCCAACTAACTGGACGGGAGTTGCAGGCTTTTAAACTATGTGTGGGAGTGTCCTTACAGAGTCGTTAGGGCCAATTGTGGACGACATTACTTGTCACCCACCTACAATGCTGTACTGAGGTCCCTCCCCAGATAGCTTAACAACCATTAACACCTGGGCTCACCTTGCCTTAGCACCCCACACGAAGGCCGGTTAAATCAACGACCCACAAGTGGCCCTGACTGGCTCACGCGTGCTCTTAACGAGTCTGCAAGGACACTCCCACACAGAGTTTAAAAGCCTGCAACTCCCCTCCAGTTAGTGAGAACTAAAGAAGCTTCTTGGATGAGAGGTGACACGTCTTCAAGAAACAAGTCCAGTTGCCTATGATGCGCACATCTATGCATTGTTTCAGCCTCAAGTGAGAATTTGCTGCTTTCCTCTGTTGTACTTTATATTACACAAAATCAATTCAACTTTGACCTACTGTACCCTAATAGCAAGCTAGTTAGTAGCTAGCGAGCTGTACCACGTGTGTGTGTATAATTTTTTGTGTGCAACACTGCAGGTGCGCTCGCTTTATGTTTGACCTCAAAATGAAGCGTTTTGGATCATTTGTGATAATCAAGTGTCGGATTGTCTAATATGGCTGCTCACATTTCTTGTCCCATCAAACTCGGTTGTTAGCGAAATCAACAAATTCCCAGATTATTGATCGAAAGCCACAGAAATTAAACTAAAGCTATAATTGATGGAATGATCATTTAATACATACCTTTCTCTGTAATACACTACTCAAAATCAGTCAGGGGTATTGAGATATATTAGTGTTTCACTTGACTGTTTACTCTGTGATACATCTGAATCTTTATTTTGTTATTTTGATTTTGTGTTCATTTGACTTTTATTGCATATGCACGCACACGCATGTACTGTATGCACCCATATCCCAATATCTCTACCTTATTTTGACTACTACATTTTAAACACTCAAGACAGGAAAAAGTACAGGAAGCCACAGCAGCCGTCATGCAAAAATACCAAGGTCTTTTGAGCTGAAGCAACTCAAATGGACCCGGCTATTATTTATGCCGTGAATTACACTTAATTTTCCATTTAGCATGTCAAGATGTGACGGGGCCAGATTTCACCCCGTGGTGTTAGCCATTCATTATCAGATCAAAAAATCTGACATTTACTGACATTTAAAAAAATAATAATACAAAATTCACATGACTATAATTACCAAATTAAGCTGTGGCACAGTAATTCAAGGTTATGGCATCACAGACAATAGGAGAAACGGAGGAGGGAGGGTAAAGCAGAGAGGGGACAGTTGAGATAAAGACTGTGGCATGAGCATGAACAATGAAGTTAATTGTAACACTTAACCCTGCAGTTTGAATAAAAAGGAGACAGGAGGAGAAGAAGCTTTCAGAGCACGTTTCTTTACCACTGTTACCACCATTTTATACTTTGAATTTCACACTGAATAGTTTTTACCACACCTTACCTGCCATTTATCAGCATTAGCTCAGATTTCCCATCGACTTCTCTGTTTCCCTGCGAGTTCCACAGTCGAACGCACATATTTTGACCCAGGTGAGCTCCCGTACTCGACGGAGGTTTCAGGAAGTAGCTACACTCACAACAATACGCACTTTTCTCGCCGAAATACGACACATTTGCATGAGTTGCCTCGTATATCAGGCTGTTACACCGAAAACTTTCATTGTACAGACAGTCCGCGGTCCGGACACAGTTTACTAACCTTACAGTAACGTGTAACTTTAACTCTTTCGTTCATTTGGAGCCACTTTGCTAACGTTAGCCAAAACAGCCTAGAGACTGTACCTCAGAAAGCTGGGTCCAATTCACAGCAAGACTGAGACAAAGCCGGCTTTAAATGTGCTTTCAGACCGTTTTAAAAGTGGAGTAGTGTTAATACATAGAGGTAGGTAAGCAAGCTAACGTCCAGTTGTTTATTTACTGTGTTGTGTCTGTCATTTTCTGTTAAAAGTGAAAGTTTAGTGTGCATAAGTACAACTTCTGTGTGCAATGTTCACCTTTAAAGTCTTTATAGTCTAATATTGTACTTGTAAATCAGATTGCCCTAAAGTAGTGGTCCCAAGGGTTTGTGAGATGTTCAACAGGACAAGAAAAATATATTTTCTGCCACACAAACTTGCATTTTGTTATTTCAGTTCTCTGCATTTTGCTTGAAAATGACAAGAAACATTTACATCTTCAGATATTTTAATATTCTTCATATGCAACACAATGAGTGCAATGACTCTTTGAGCTGGTATCCACCTGTAGAGTAATGAAACCTGTGACCTGTGAAGCCTGTGTTTTTAAAGGTAGAGGGGGAAACATTACATATCATCAGAGACTAAAAAGAGAGCATGGGTGTGTGTAACAAGTGTCAAAGTCCAGCAAGCAAATAAAGAGTTTACACATCCAAATCTATCAAAGTGAGGTCTTGACATTGTGACCTGTCACCAAAGATGTCAATTCATTACTAGCAGGTGTTGCAAGTTGCTTCCTCGGGTAAGATTGTTCACCTCAGAGTTGCCTTAATTTTACAGGTTTTGCCATTTTCTAATGCAGCATTTTGCTAATAGCATCAGAGTGGAGGATCCCTAACTGACACAAATTAAACCGCAGAGTCCCATTTGATACAAATTATTAGTTTATAGAGGTTTTATTGAAGAAAGCATGTGAAACTCTACCCAAAATGTCCATCAGTTCTTTCATTGTGTTTCTAATGGATTGAATTAGAGTGAAAAACAAAATATTCCTCCTTTTGTTATGGACCCCTGGGGGTCCTGAAGGAACTGGGATAGATGATTGGCAGAAAAACAGTTGGTACCTGTTTTGATATTTGATTAATTGTAAATTAAAATGCCAAATATTCTCTATTTCCAGCTTCGTAATTATGGAGTTTTGTTGTTTTTACCGTCTTGATTGCTTTTCTTGATTTTGTCAGTAATTGTCTGGGGTAATAAACAATTTGATTACAACACCTTAGGCTTTTGAAATTAGTGATAGGCATTTTCTCACTATTTTCTGACATTTTACAGACTAAACAACTAACAAATTAATCAAGAACATAATCAAAATATGATCTAATAATGAAAATAAATTAATGTTGCATCCTAAATAGCATATAAGCAAATAGTTAAGACCATATTAGCATCAGTGTGATTAAAAATGCCCCTATCTGACACTTTTAGATGCACAAAAGGTGTCAATTAACCAATATGTATAATTTCATATATTTATATATATTTTGTTTCTTCATTTGACTTTTTACAGGACGATGCCACGCTTGCAGTCTGGGGTTTGGAAGCATTTCACCCCGGTTATCAAAGACGGGAAGGAAACCTTCATGTGCAACTACTGTTTGAAGACATACACAAAGAATGCCACCAAGATGCAGCTACACTTGAACAAGTGTGAAGAGTACTCTGTGGCTTCGCAGCAGTCACCAGGCCCTGATGGGAGCTCCTCTGCCTCCATTCCTGTCCCCTCCTTCTCCCTCTTACCATCTGCCAGTCCGGGGGGACAGTTCCTCATTGATTCGGTGGATCAGCGCAGCCAGGCGTATGCTGACGAGTGCCTGGCGAGAGCTGTGTATGCTACATCCTCACCTCTCACTCTCACAGACAATATCTACTGGAAACGATTTTTCAGCGTGCTCCGACCTGCTTACTGTCCGCCCACCAGAGAGGCTTTGACCTCTCGCCTCTTGGACTGCGAGTATGACAGAGTACAAAGCCAGGTTCAGGAGGCCGTAGGGAAAGCTGACTGTGTCACTATCGTGTGCAGCAGCGGCTGGTCTAAAGTAAAAGAAACCAGAACTATTATTTATATTGTTGCAACTCCTGTACCACTGCTCTACAAATGCACAAAAACAAAGGAGCAGATGCACCAGAGCACATTTATTGCTGAGGAACTGAAAGATATCATAAATGAAGTGGGGCCACAGAAGGTCTTCGCAGTTATCACTGATGACACCCCGGAAATGAAGGCAGCTTGGGGTCAAGTGGAGGAAGCCTTCCCGCACATATCGGCTATCGGCTGCACAGCGTGTGGAGTCCAGCGGCTCTTCGATGACGTGGTTGCACAGCCGTCTGTTAATGCTCTGTGCACGAGAGCTGAGCAGGTGGTGAAGTATGTGACAGAGCAAAAAACATTAGCAGAGACTTTTGGATGCTGGCAGTCCACAAAGACCAGAAACCACCGCGCTACTGGGACAACCTTGGTGCTGCCTAGTAGTTCTGACTGGACTGGCGTGATTAACATGCTCAACAGCCTCCTGGAGGGTCAGAACTCTCTACAAGACATGGCCGTGTCACCCACACTGGACGTTGAGGCTTCCTTCAGGGTCACATTACAAGACGCAGCATTTTGGAAAGGGTTAAGCAGCAGCCAGAACCTGCTCTGCTCAATCGGGAATTATATTAGTTACATGAAAAGAGAAGAGAGCACACTCTCTGATGTTGTTGACACGTTCATTCAGTTAAGACATTACGTTGGAGCGTTGCTGCCCGGGTCTGTGCTGCACAGCGGCGAACAGAAAGCAGTCATGGCGTCATTAGACAGGTGTCAGGAGTTTTGCATGAAGCCCATCCACACAGCAGCGTACATGCTGGATCCAAAGCACGCTGGACAGCAGACGCTCTCCGGGGAGCAGATAAACAGTGCTTACTACGTGATATCCAACCTGTCACACCAACTAAATCTCGATGATGGTAAAGTGCTCGGGAGTTACGCCAGGTTCTCAGCCAAGGAGGGACTGTGGAAGGGGGCCGGGATTTGGAGCTCTTGTCAGCACGTGTCTGCATCCACCTGGTGGAAAGGGCTGTGTTCCTCCGAGCCACTGTCCGCCGTGGCCTCCGCGATACTCCAGATCCCACCAACAACAGGTGCCTGCGAGAGCGTACGGTCACGCTTTTGCAATACAAAGACGCCGTGTTCTGTCTCAGCAGCCAGGGCGCAGAAACTGGTAGCAGTACAGGCCAATCTCAACCTTTTAGAGCCAAGTGATGACGAGTGTGCTCCGCTGGAGAGTGAGGAAGAGATTAAATCTGAGACTCAACAGTAAGACAAACTGTGATAGCTGGAGCTATGTAGAGCAGACCACATGGTTTGCAAAGAAAATAGATAAATACAGTCTCAAGTATCAACAAAATACGGACTGTAAATGTCAATTAAGTTAGTCTGAGCTTTCTCAGCTTTGATGGCACTGTGCTCACTATACTCTGTTCATGCCGGTGGGAAAAATGAAAGTCATTCAGAGTGACTGAATCTGATGCCTTAACGTGTTTTGATCACATACAATCAATACTCATGTGGTAGCTTATTTTGTTTTTATTTTTTTTTACTGTTGTAAAGTCATATTTACTAAACTAATATTGTAATAACATATATGGGAAATAAGCTCCCCAGAAAAGTTTTTAAAACTTGAAAAGTTGCCGACTCAGAGGGGGTTCTGCAAATATAGACACAGTTAAAAAGTTCGAAATTGTGTTGTCCTTTAAGGACAGTTTGTTTATTTAGTTCATTCAGTCAGGAAAATCAATCAGTGAAGATTTCTGATTAATGTTTGTTCCCTGAAAGTGCACCTTTAACAGCCTAACGAGGTCTGATCATCTGTTCAAGTGTTTATATGGTGTTAATAAAACCATTGTATATATTGAAGGTGATTGTTTTGTCTCGTTCACGTTTATACATGTGTGTAAAAAAATGGAAACCTTTCACAAAAGTACAGTATATTCCTTCAGAATTAAAGGAATAATGACGCTTTTTCACTTCTTTGATGAGGTTTAGATGAGAAGATTACTGCCACTCATCTGTGTCAGTTCGATATAAGGCCAGAGTTGTCTTAGCTTAGAGCCATTATAGTAATAGTTCTGCATGTAACCCGTTGAAAAACTCTTTTTGTACAGATTAGACGAGAAATAACATGTTCATCAGTCAGCTTTATAGCTGCTAGAAGGTGGATTTTGTTAGCCTTAGACAGCGACAGGCTAGCTGTTACCCCATGTCCAGTCTTGTGCTGCTGGGCTTTAACACTATATGTACCAGGTAGATATGAGTGGTATTGATGTTCTTATCTATCTCACAGCAAGAATCCAAATAATAAGCGTATTTTCCATAAAGGTCAAACTGTTGCTTTAAGAAAGAAATAACTCCCATTTTTCAGTCCTGAGATTTTATTACCAGCCAACTGTAAGCGGTTCAATACATTTCAACTGGAAAACAAGGGAAAAACTCCAACTTTAGCACCTTTTTTCAGATTTATTAAAACACAAAGTGTAGTCTTAGCTTGTAAGAAAGTTAAAAGCATCACAAAGGCCTTCTGTGGCGAATCACTGAGGCACACAGTGTTTTCTCACACACTCACTCACCACTCTTTCCTTCCTCTGTCAGCCTCTCTGCTGTGTTCTGCTGGTGGTTTGGCACTGGGGCGGCGGGGCTCTGAGGGGAGATCTGGGCCTTGTAAATACGAGCATTATTAATCTTAATAGGAGCGAGCCAGGACGGCTCTGGAGGTGTCTCCGCCTTGTAGGCAGCAGAACTGATGTAAATCTCACGGGGTCTGATCTCCACCGCATCACTCAGTAAATCTATCACAGCATACATTTTCCCTCCCGCGCTCTCAAGAGTGGCTTCACTCCGCTGCACGTTGTCTGTTCTACATGGGGGTTTTTGTAGGCAGTGACAACAGATGTGTGGGCAATAATTACAGTGATGTATACATCGTTTTGCAGATGAAGAGGGCCATCCTCACGATGTGTGCTGTTAATGACAGATGGCAGTGCGTTGGTTGGCTTTAAAGTTGCCCTGAAATGCAGGAAATTAATGTAATGGTGATTCCCCCCCCCCCCCCCCCCCCCCCCCACTCAGCTGGTGGTTTGATCCTTGAGGCCGAGATAATCGGTGTCGAGGTCCTGTGTGTAAACTGAATAGGTGTTTGTGTTAGTTCGTAATAGGGCTGTAACAAATAGTTCAGTCGTAACATTGAACAGTATCAATTAAATTTATATAACCACAATAACCTGTTTCTGCTCCAACGCTTTTATAGCAAATTACTTAAGTAAAAAAGATCCCATTATGTATCTGCATTCACTCGGTGCTCCGCGCTCCGTTTAATCCGATGAATCACTTTATTCAAATTGAGGGTTTTGTCAGGTTTTCTTTAGGTTGACTGCGTCATAAATATGACAACAGGCATTCAAAGCTTCATTTGAATACGTCAATAGAAGCTTCAAAGGTGAAATAAATGTCAATCCGTACAAACCTAGTTTGTGTAATGCAGTTAAAACAGAGCCTGACCCACTTGGAAGTAAAGAATTCCAATATCGATTTATCGACCCAATACAAGCACATTTTTGGCAATGATCCCTCAAATGTGGTGATCAAACAGTTCAAAGCTTATATTTGCCAACCATGAGACCTCAACAACAGGGAGGATTTCAAACCCAAAAAACTTTTAAGATTCAAAGACTGTTTGCCTTCGAGCGTAAACTTGCATAAATCTGTGGCATAAAGTATTCATCACTTTTCATTCATTTTGTTGCCCCTGCCTCTCAGAGTCTGTGCATGCCACTGGATGGGGATTGAGGCGGTGCTGCCCCTGTGATTGACGGAAAAATCGACGTGGCAGATTTTTGCAGCCCTTTTCCTTTAAAGCTTTACGTAAGAAACTGGAATTCTTCTCTCCAGGGCGTCTGAAAATTGTTGAAATATTCTTTCTCCTCTCCATTTCTCTGTGCGTCCCTCACTCGCTGAGATGGGGAAAGGGCTGCAACACTAGACAGTGAAAAATTGTCATAAATCGGGAGAAATACAGGGGAAGTGTGACCCCGGGAGGAAACAGGAAGGGGGCAAAGAAAAACGGGAGTCTCCCCGGAAAATCAGGAGGACTGGCATGCAAATATGATAAAGCAATGTAACGGAGGCAGAATATTTTAAAGTTTAACAACAAATGCAACTGTCTAAAATGACAGCAGTGCGCTAAAACATTAAATGTACTGGGAATATAATAATTGTAATTTATCCCAAGCACCTTTTTCTGCATCAAAATTCAGCACATATACATTTATCTGAACAAAGGGACTGACCCAGGAATCTTTTCTCACTTTCTCCAACATGGCGAGGTGTTTTTTTGTCATATGCCTTAATTTCTCATGCAATAACACACGGATCTTGATGAAAAAATTCAGCCATATTTATGTGGCTGGTATCCGTGAGAAAGTACACTTTGAGGTGAATGAAGGAGACTGTTGGGCCTTGACGGAGGCATATGCTCTACTGAGTGCCATTCTAGTTTTATTCTTTTCTTTAGGCAAACAAATCCCATGAAAAAGCCAAAGTCATCAGTGCAAGCCCATTACTTTCTGCTGAAGACATGCATTTTAAAAAAAGGTCACAATAATCTACTAACACAGGTAGACGCTGTAGATTTCAGCAAACGTTACAGAAATGGGGAAAAATCTGCTGTGTATTAACACGTGTTTGCGAACGAATATTTACAGTAGCAGGACGATTATGTCAGACTAATTCCTAATAAACTAGTCCCTGCATTCATTGTGATATCACACAGTGCACCGTTTTGGCTCATTAAATGTTATTAATGGTTTTTTGGGGCAACATTTGAGGCAGAGGGCACAGAGGAACATTAGCTTTGGAAATGGCTTCACAGGCAGAATACATATCAGGAGAATCTAGACTATTATTAGCTTTAAACTTTGAAAGTTATTCGAATCAACACCAAATGAATTAAACATTACAAGCTTTACAAAACGAGCATTTCACTTAGCATGTTAATGGCGTCCACCAAGTGCACATTTAAACGAGACTAAAATGAGATAAAGAGGAAATTAAACGAGGTACATTTCCACATGAGCACATGTCCACTACTGATGAAACACAAGCTTTCAACAG
Organism: Pagrus major; assembly: GCF_040436345.1. NCBI lineage: Eukaryota > Metazoa > Chordata > Actinopteri > Spariformes > Sparidae > Pagrus > Pagrus major. The sequence continues at coordinate 14,048,439 of NC_133230.1, forward strand.
TATTGGCTGGATCCCACACACACACACACACACACACACACACACACACACACACACACACACACACACACACACACACACACACAGGGGAATCTCAGATGGTGGTCTGGCAACAATAACCAACAACAGAAAACATTCTCCTTTTCCACTGGGAATTGTGATTGCTGTACTGATTAAGCTGTCTGAATTCCCTATTAGAGTCTTCACAGCACATTACCCACCAATCCTCTGGACACCATGACAGCAGATTTATTGTAGACGTCTCTCTTAACTCTGGACATGTTTAACTGCAGAGGAGCGCCGTGCAGTTTGTTTGTAGTTCTGGCTTATAAAGCACAGTGTTGGGTCAGCCACATGTTATGGTCCGATATTTAATGTCACATGAGGTTGGGTGTAATTTTGTAATCTAATCAAGTCCAAGTAAGTATGGCTGCTTTAACAGCTGGTGCCAATCCGACTGTAACTCCCCCGGTCAAGGACCGATACTATTATCTTGGCCCGGAACAATGGCTGGCTTTAGCAGTCGCTGCGTGTATGAGACGGGGAGAGCAAGCGAGGAACCGGTGCTTACATTGCAAACAAAAGGCAGCTTGTCTGGGGATCACTGAGAGGAGAAAGTTATATTTTTTACGCTGGTATCAATGGCTGAAGGAGCTGAATATAAAACCCTGAGAGGAAAGGCACAGTATGAGATTTCATCAACAAGTCTTTCTCTGCTCAAGCTCCGTGTAGCATATGCTGTAGCCTGTGCACTGTCAAATGAATAGTTTTGTCAAAAGCATGCAGCAAAAGGCACTTCTTTTGACAGCTTTAGTGAAATATGTGTGTTTATTGGTACTTGAATTAGCTTGAGAGTATGGCTCAACTGCTACATGAACAATTTTCACTGGAACCACTAAAGAAACGGTGATTGGGCTCGGACAGTTGGCACCTTTCTGACAAGATATATGCTCATGACATTTTTAAAAGAATATAAATAGCATTCTCATGTCTGTGCAGTAATTATAGACATGCCAGGAAGCAATTAGCTTAGCTGTGCAGACGGAGCTGGAGATGGTACACGGGGAAACAGTTAGCCTGGCTCAGTCCAAAGTGAATACCGACCAGCACTTTTAAACAGATCTAATTACCATGTTTTATCACATTTGTTAATAGAAATGGTTTTACGGGGATTGAAGTAACTATTTCCTGATGTGCAACAGTTGATTCATGGATGCCGTACCACTGTGAAGCGTCTCCAGATATAGCGCCAGTTTGCTAAGTAATAGCTACACTTAACTCCTACAAAAACTCCTAATAGCCATTCATACATTTCTGTTTGTGTGTGTAATAAACAAGATAAACAATGTGTGTTAATTGTTGATCTCTTTAATTCACTTTGGACATATTGTAGCTAGCTTCTTCTTCCTGTTGCAGGATTTCGGCTACGCTAGGTTAGCCATGTCCTGTCTTCAGCTCTGTACTTATCCCACATAAGATTGGAATTTATCTTCTGTGTGAAAAAGCATATTTGCTAATATTTCAAACTTCGCTGCAAGGGTCATGCTATTTTGGAAAGGTTTAGGGAGTAACTGACAATCGGCCTATTCAGTCGTTTAGGTATGAGGATGCATTGGTCTTTTCATAATACGGTTTAATTAATGCTAACTCATTCCATCCTAGTTAATGAGGAAAACTGTTTAGCCATTCTTCAGTGTCTTCAGTACCAATTCCAGTTCCCAGGGTCAAAAGCAATGGCAAGAGTATGACTTCCCACATGGAAATCCACTCAAGCATGTGAGTATCATACAAACTCCAAAAAGAAAGAATGGACCTTTCTGTTGTAGGGAGCCAGTGCTGGCCACTTAGCCTCCCTGTTGCCTCGTTAAAGTATCTAACAGAATGTTTCTGATTCAGAAATGCAGACACTTTTGACCTTGATGTAATGTTTAATTTGCAGTAGATCCCTATCTGCATGCCTGACTCTGTGGTGGGTACAACCAAGCTCCACTTCATCCTCCTTATCGAGCACGAAGTGGCCGAACGACTGCGTCAGTATGCCGGGGCTTTATTTAGAGATGACCGTCGTGTCAGACTGTTTGGCCGTGTAACCACTGCTAACGCTCAACCTACTGTAATAACAGTTGAGCAATAATTTGCGGTTCGAGCCCCCCATCATTTTCTCATTCCTCACCTAGGCCAACACCAGCCCACCCATCAACCCACTCCTCTCCAACCCCGGTCTGAAAAACAAAAACAACAGATGGGCTGTGCCAAGGAGACTGTGACTGCTCCTGGCCATTACCACAGTTAGGAGCCAGAGGGGTGGTGGGAGGGTTGAGCTGCTTGGGTTGCAGATATGTAAAGTAACCTGGTGGCAGGGAGAGTCTGGGCTGTTCTCCCGTGCATGTCTTGTTCTTGCTGCACTCAGCACCTCATAATGCTTTTATAATTACATTCCAAGCCCGCTGAATCATGATTAGTTGATCACAGCTTTTATTTTTTTTCCTGGAGCACCAGCTTCTATAAACTTGTATAGCGACCGTCAGGTAGGCCTGTGGTGGAAGACGTACTCAGATCCTTTACTTGAGTAAAAGTATCAATATAACTATGTAAAAATACTGCATCCATAATCCCACTTCAGTGAGCACAGAAGTTTTATTTGCTCCAAAGGAAGAGTAGAAATAATTGTTTCTGCAGAAGATTGCCCTCATAATGGATATATTATTATGTTGCATCATTAATGCACAAACATACATCATTGTGTAGGCAGCATTTTACTGATGTAGATGAGATGCTAGTTTTATAACATAACCTCTAACACTTAATCCTGTTAGTACACGGCATTATACTTATTTTTAATGAAATACAATTTCAATACATGTAATTTGTTGTCTTTTAATGTGCATTTAATGATCTTATATGTACTGTATCTCCACATGAGTCATTAATAGACAATAAGGTTTTTGAATCCTGAATCTATACAATTCAGGAGCTAAGTCTGATTGTTGTATTGTATTAATTTCATAGGAAATATTCTGAAATGTTTCTTTTGTTCCCTTTTTGTTCTTATTTGACCTTTTTGGACCTCAGACAGTCACTTAAATGAAGCCGTTTGAGGCAGTTTGGAGAGTAAACCTCTCTTTGGTGGACCTGCTGACAACTCAGAGCAACCCTATCATGTGAATAAGTGTTGGCAGTGTACAGTACGTACGTATTGCAAACCACTGATATTTTAAAATGTCACATTTCTTTAAATTGCTATTCATGTCTCCTTAGGTTCAGTTTTAAATGTTACGTTGTGACAATGCTGTGCTTCTGGTCTCGTTAGGTTTAGGCCCCAAAACCACTTTGTTGGTTAAGATCATATTTTGGCTCAAAACACCTGTTTTGGTTGCCAAAAACACGGCTGCAGATCTCCCAACGTCTCTTTAAAAATATGTATTTGTGTCACACTTACAAATGTTAAGACGTCACGGTTCCCCGTCAAAAAAATCCAGTGGTTTCACAATTAAGAAATGTTACAACACAGTGTTGAACTGCGGTCGCTGGCTTGGCAGCCTTCTCGCCTGTTAGTCCCCCACCATCCCCTCCACCCTGCGATATGAAAGTCACGTGATGCATTTTGTAGAAATGCCAATATTGTACGTAACCAATGACACGTTAACTGCAAATATTTTATTCTGGCGACTGGGCTTCTCATAGACATCTAAAACATAAACATGCCCAAACAATGAATTTTTCTCAGGGGTCACAATCCAAAAAGTGGCATTTAAAGAAAAAACATGAATATCAGTACCTCAAAATTGTGCTTAATTACAATTCTTGAGTAAATGTACGTCACTCAGGCTAACCCAGTCTGTTCACAAGGAATCCAAAAAGTACAAGGCAACCCACAGAGGATCACTGTGATTACAGTGCTTGGACATTTATATCAAATACAGATATTCATGATTAGGTCATGGTGTGATATGAAAACAGTTGGTGTGTGAAAACACTCCACCAGAACAGAGTCTGCTGTAGGTACATTACATAATTTTAGGGTTTCGACCTCTTGGTTCCCAACATCTGGATTCTTCGAAAAATGTGTTAAAATGTATTGTTGTCTGGAATTGGTTTGTTGCTACGAGCCGGTGTGGGATGTTGTTTTCGTGGTGTGGTGCCTCGCGAGGACGGAGCACTTGGTAGGAGCTGGCATCTCACACGCACCCTCATTTTATTCCAGCAAACATTGGCTTTAGCTATAAGCCAAAGGGACTCATCTGGGATGAGAAATGGCATGAAACAACCCAAATAGTAATGGCTCTGCTGGGGATGATGCCATTTGCACTACATAGGAGGTCTATCTGTTTCATCTTTCGGAAAAGTCATTTTGTTTGGGGTAATAGCGAGGCGTTATCGGGGAAAAGGTTGTAAAAAATGGTGAAAGAACGGTGAACATGAGACAAAGACAGGGGGATCTTGGACTCCTACCATCGCGAGTACAACAATAACATGTATTTTTCTATTTTTCCACATGGAGAGAAAGTGATTGCAACATTGGACATACCTATTTAACCAAGAGGGAGGAAAAAGGGCCGTGTGGTACATCGTCATCATTTTAGGTGTGGGTGAGATCTGTGTGGAAGCCTCGGCTGTTCTTTGCCATTGCCATCAATCAACTCCGGGGATGTTTCCATCCCTCGTGTCTCTATCTCCTGCTTACACTCCACCTCCTGCCGTCTCCACATCCCTTTTATCCTCATCCTCATCTAATGTCCTCACTCATTCGACAACATCTGAAAAAGAAATGAAAGCGACTCTCTTCCCTCCCATAAAGAGTAAAGGTCGGGCTCCTTTGAATCAAACGACTCTTTTGTTTCTAACCAGGAGATGAAGTGAGAAGAACTGAGCCGAGCCCGGGCCGCTTTTGGAACGTGTTGCTGCTCTCCTCATGCGGCAGAAACCTCGACGGTGCCAAGTACGCAGCTCTAACTGCTACCAGATGTACAATTATAACCACTTACAACCACCAAGGCCCTTTTGGTGGGCAAAGAAAAGCGGGAGATAAACTCCTTGGCAAAATAATGAACATTCTGCAAAAATATTTATCTGTTGCAGCTTTAATATGGGTATTTTATTGTATCTGAGACGCAGATTGTGTGTTCTGAACCACATTAACCACTGCAGAAGTGAGTGTGTTTTATAAGCTAATTATAGCCCGAACACGCACACTCAATGAGAGAGGGTGTATTGATTTCCATCCAGCTCATTATTGAGGCCAATTGAACGAGCCAGATTCTTTCCTCTGCTCCAAGTGAAGGGGGGGAAACAAAAAAATCTAAATAGATTACTAACCCGCTTTATTTGTCTCTTTCTGAGGACATAATGTTCATTCAAGCTGACATATAGTTTCCTGAGCCGTGCCAGGAGGTAGAAAAACCTCATCCATCCTGTCAAAACGATTTCACTTGCCTTCGTTTTGCAGACTTCGGAGGTGGGGTTCATGGGAAGTTTTTTTACAAAGATGGGCGATAGAGAGAATGAGAAGCATCTGTTTCACATGTTCGGGAAGTCCCCTTTTTCTTCATATTCTCCGTTTCTAGAATGTTTTCCATTAGTCCCATGAGCTTCTGATCATGTAGAGAAGGAATGTCGGAGGTGCTGATATGCTGACAGTTAGCGAAGCCTCGCCCCCCCGCTTGGTTACTGTTGCTACACCTGTCAAGATTACTGGTCTAGCTTGATGCATGACATTGACAGATATACCACTCCAAAGTCATGGTCAGTTATTCTTTTTTAAAAGGTGCTAGTTGTAAGAAAAGTTGATTTTTGAGTCTCATTACCAACTCGTCAAAGACTGACGCTTTGGGATGGCGGCCAGCCCGACCTTCAATCCCAATGCGAGTTGGTAATGAGACTCAAAAATCTAGTCTTCTGACAAATAGCACCTTTAAACAATGCAGCGTTGATTTCAGACAGAGGTAGACAAAAGCAGCTCATCACTCAACAACTGTTGCTTTCGCTGAATTCATAACTGTAGCTGGCATTTCTAGAAAGTTCCTCCTCCAGTGTATTGTGATATTTTTATGATATTTCACATTTTTCTGAGATGTTTCATGGCAATGTTGACGAGTCATAGGAGAATCTGGGAGTCACACGTCATCCTACAGTAGGGGTTATAAAAGCAGCCTGGCTCAGTTAACAAACAGGGCAGTGCATAGTGTGAGAGTGGTCGAGCAAGAGGAGAAGAGATAGCCATGGTGATTGTGTCCAGAGCCAAGCCCCCAGGAAGAGCGCCAGGCTTTGAAGCCAACTTTCCTAGTGGCAAAACCGTGTAATTACAAGCTTACATTGTGAAAGAAGTGGCTGTAAAACAATGGGTGTTTTTTTTTTCTTACAGTGTCACAACCCCACGAAATGACTTCCTTGACTATAATAATTTGAGCCGTTCGGTCCAATAACATTTGGAAAGTCTAGAAGAGCCATCAGATTAAATCAGTCAATTTCTATTCAAGTTAGCCAGGCGCTAAACCGGAAGTTAGCTGGCTCGGTCAGCGGAAATCTCTAGTGTGCACGCTCTATGGGCCCCACAACGCTGAAGATAGCCGGGAAGTTGACCCTTTTTTCATGCGCCAACGGAGCAGCTTTGAATGAATGGGGCTTCCCCTTTTAATGTAGGGTCCTTGCCCCCACCACTTTAAACGTCAGGTATCGCTCTTACTACATTCCCATGGACGCCACATCAGTACGTCAAGAAAGCCTGACAGATCTACCTTGTTACACTGAGCCACTTGGAGAATCGTGGTTCGGTGCAGCGTCTCACGCCCAGGATGAGATAATGCAAGCTAACAACGCCTCTGTACATTTTCCTTTCAACTTGTCTGTTATTACAGACAACCTGTGAGGTCCACGCCGCGTCATCCACTGATCTCTCTACCTGTGGCAACAATGGTTAGGGTGAGTCAGCGTTATTAGGCAGAGAATGAATAGAGCCTACACACATAAATCACCCAAATGAGTCTATCTTGTATAAATAATAAAGAATCCTTCGCAGCACTTCATGCAGCGCTGAGGATGCTCTCATCTTTATTCAGGTTATTTGGCACCCAGCTGGAGTTTTAGAAAATTGAGTCTAGCAAGTCTGTATTTCTTATGGTAATTACTGCATTTTTTCAGCATTTAGACTTGTCCGGACTGACTGCACAACAATCCACTTTCTGTGAAGACATGGAAACTAATCAAACTTTATGCTCGCCACTGCAATGCCGCAGTACATTTTCTATGGAATGAAAGCGCCGTCTGTTAGTCTGCAGAGTAAAATACATACAGCTAGAAAAGAAGTTAAGGCTTTGCAAGCAAATAAAAAAAGCTGACTCGGCCAGACTGTGGCTCACAGGTGCGCGACAGTGTATATAAAAGGTGGACAGCGTGTTATTACAGGTGTGTAACCACATGTTGACGTAGCCACCCTCCTCTGCTGACAGGGTGTTATATGGTTCAGTCTCCTCTGACCCTGAAGGCTGGGTGAGCACACTGCAACCAGTCACTGTAACCTAAGCACCGCGGAGTATGACATTATGATTTAGCCTTGGTTTCGTGGTCAGGAATGTAATGACTGAAAGGGGCTCAGGGAGTCGGCGCATGATCCTAAATCACTACACCGGGGGCTGTGATAAATATGAATGAAGGCTCAGTCACTTAAGGCCCCCGAAAAGGAAGAAGACCATTCGACAAGTTGAACATTTTGTCAAGTTTTTATTGATCTTTTGTCTAAGCAGAAAAGAAAGGAAATGCAAAACTCCCATATTAGAACTTGCAGTGGTCTTTTTGCCTCACACTGCTGATTTTAAGCAGTAATTGAGGTCAGGGGTTCAAGTCATCGGACGGATCATAAAGCCCAGCCGAAGTGATGAGCAAGTGATTTTCATGAAATTGCTGATGATGGGTGAAAAGAATAGAAAATGTATTCCCAGGAAGAGTGTAGTTATCTTCACTTTGTAGTTTACATTCATTCACTGAAATAAACAAACGGTTCGATAGGAAACTTTTAATATGTTCTCGGTATGTAATATAATACACTGAGTTCCCCTTACATTGAATATTAACTATATGTAAGACTATATATAAAGAGAACATGTTTATTGTTAGTAGGAAATGTGAGTAAAGAAGAGTATGACGAATACAAATACATATCTCATATTTATCTTATTAGATACTAAATCAAAATATTACACTTTTAGTAAATAACTGTTTAATTATGCAATAGCAGCTTATTACGACCTGTATTTACATTTCTTGTCAGGCGGCGACCTCTAGTGGCCGTAGTAAGTATCACAGCAGCAAAGGAAGAAGTCAGGTGACGTATTATAAACAGTGATCAAACAAGCACCTTCACCCAGCTGTTCATGTCAAGTGTGAATGTTAACGGTGAGTTATTTTAACTTACTGGCGTAGTGACTGACGTTATGTATGTAACTTAGACGTGTTTGTAATTTAAGTTACATAAGTAACGTAGTTATTTTAAGCCAAACCACAATGTTTTCCATAAACCTAACCAAACTGCAAGCGCACGACGAAAGCTGGTAGGGCTGTTACTGGTTGACTGCAACAGTCATGTTGTTTTGGGGTCACTGACAGTCGACCTATTCAGTTGTTTAGGTATGAGGATGCGTTGATACTAAAGTTTTGGACACATTTTGGATAAAAGTACTTGTATATGTATAAATATACGCATGTTTTGTGCGAATGTGTCTGATTATTGTCAAGCGACTTCACATACTGATCGCAAAACTAAACTAAAGCCAAACAAAGAAGCACAAAAGTACCAAAACTACACTGCAAAAACTAAAATTTTCACACATGGCATCGAACATGTTTTTTCACTTGGGTCCAGTCAGTCAGCCTCGAGCTATTTGTGACTTTTCCCACCTTTTCGAGCACAAACTACAAGATATAATCTGTCCCTTCCAGCACTTCTACTATGAGAAAGTATTAGAAATATCCAACAAATGACTGGCAAAACATTTAGGGAATTCATCAGTTTGTAGGCAGACTTGATATGCAAGTCTTTTCTGATTTTCTTCTGCTGGACTAATTTGTGTCAGATAACCAGTAATTGGGGTCCTAAGTTTTTAATATTAAACCTGACACCAGTTTCATTGATGTTAAGAATTAGGAAAGGATTGAATGAATTGAAAAAAAGGTGCGTGGACTGACAGGATAATGAGGGGAGAAAATGGAAAAATGTTGAACAGCAAAGAAAGAAAGAAAGACTATGGGATGTTTCCTCCGTATGTGAATATGGCATAATTAATCTGGCATATTTCTGAACTCCAAACGTTTGTTAACAAGAGGACCTGAGTTCATGTGTCTCCACCGTCTAAATTCCGCTTTTTCTGAGTCCAATCTGGACGCACATAATCCCACCAACAGACACTTCTATCTCGCCAGGCAGCCCTAAGAACAAGTATGTGCTGCTGAATATTCAAACTTGGAAACGTCGAGTGATTCTGGTGCCATGTTCCAATATTGTTATGACTCACAGTATGGGTGAGACATAACAAATCTGTAGCCTACTTTTAAAACAGTTTATCCCCTCTGAGCGAAAGTGACATTATGGATTCGTCTTTTTTACAGCTTGATTAGTTATAGTGATGGAAATGGTCATGGTGACTGTCAAATCATGGCATAGCAAAAATGCTAATTATCTGTTTAGCTGCAATCATTAGCATGCTAACTAGCACACTTCCTAATTAAGGTAATTGAGTGTTACTTCCAAAGTCTGGGTGAACATGTGGTTACAGGTTTTAAAAAACCCCTGATCATGACCAGCAGATCAACAACGTGATATTTCTCCATGTGTGAAGGCTGGTCCTGGTTCCTACCAGAGTTTAAGCTAACGTTAGCAGCTCTGTCCTTCTTGTAATCATATTTGGGGCAGTTTAAAGCAATCAAGTGCTTATTAGGAGAACTATTTTACAGGGTTTTAGCTTTAAAACAATTGAGTCAAGTCAGCTGGAGATGTGACACTAACGTTAGCTTCATTAGCTAGTAGGCGACAGGTGTTATTTCAGCCGTGCAGCTTTAGCCTGTTCCTTTAGCATCATATTGTGAATGTAGCCATCAGGTGCTTATTAAATAAGTATTTCACATGGTTCTAGTTTTATAACAAGTCAGGTAAAAAGCTTAAAAAAAACAAAAACGCTAGCTTAATTAGCAAGCCATGCAGCTTTAGTGTATTCCTTTAGCATTATTTTGTCAGTGTAGCCAGCAAGTGCTAATCCAAGAACTATTTAACACGCTTCTGGTTTAAAATAAGCTGAAAGAAATGAAAAAGTCAGCTGGAGATGTGACGCTAACGTTAGCTTCATTAGCTAGCTAGGGACAGCTTTCATTTCAGCCACTAAAATTCACGGGGACTGTCCGAAAAAGAAAAGCTGGCTTTTCCTAACTGTCTGAAATCAAGATCGTATTGTTTAATTCAAGAATTTAGACTAACTCTGGTAACTCTGCAACCATTTACTGTGAACTGTACATGTGCAAGAAGCTTGACAGGCAGAGCGACGACCGCTAAAAGAGGTGGGACCGCTGTCACAATTAATTTAAAATATGTGCAAGAAACCCTCAATTATCCATTGCTATCAAACAATATTTTCCTTCAGTTTTGCATCTTGAAATAATACCTGAAAACTAAGAACATTTAGATTATTCTTTATCCTAAAATGCACCACTAAATTTGTCATATCTCTGAAACTATACATGCTCTATTTTGACACAGTGCCTTACGTTTTGTCGAAGAGAGGAACCTGTTTTTTCTCGTAGCTGACAGAAACCTGTGAATTCAAGTGTGTCAAATGTTTTATTCCTTCGCAGTTTAATAGGAGAGGAAGGTTTAAGACTGAAAAGCTGTTTCCTCATCCAGTATCCAAACACATCTTGTGGATGGAATATATCTGTGAAATACATACCGTGCACTTTCATTTGTTATGAGAGTGGCAGAGCTTTGGAGGCAGTAGTCTAACAACACAGAGACCTTTTTTCTGGTGACAACCCTTCATCTACCTTTTATTCTCCCTGTAAATAGAGTTTATCTGATTTCTGCCTCCTTACAATACTGTAACGTTCTGGGCAGGAATTGCATTTCCATTGATTCTGCACCTCCAGCGACATGCAGGAGGTGATGTGCATTTCTGGGAATCTATACGGTGAGATAGGAACCAGAAATGGTCGTATGAGAGACTTTCTCATTTAAAATTCATAGGAAACACTAACTCACATGGTCAGCACCCTCTTATTTCTTCTTTTACAGAGTAGGTTCAATTCCATACTTCCAACTGCGGCATGACATTAGCGGTCTTTTGGTAGATTGTTGAGTGAATCTACCGAATATTTAGTATGTAGTATTTGGTCCTTGTTGCCACCTTATTTTCACTTTCCTTTCCTGAATGTCGAAATCGCCTCTGGATTGATTGCAGATCTGGATTCAGATCACCTGTTTGCTGGGTGTGGAGACTGTCTCCTAATCAATGAGTGAAAGCAGCTTGGGACATTCCCCTCCCAGCCAGTTAGGGTGTGACGACGCCCTTCTGTGAAGGCTTATAAGAGATGAGCACTGGCACCCTTCAAATTCTGTTCTTGACACACTGTAGACCTCATCCAAACAGATTGTCGGACAGACGTTCTGGTCTGTTTAGGCCCCATTGAGATTCCTTTGCTGTCCTTGTTCTTTCTAGTTGAGGGGAAATGATTTGGGCAAGAGTTTCGCTTGTCTGACAAGAGCCTGGCGCTTGCAGGTTTCCTTTTTTTAATCTTGACTTCACCCCTCGATACCCAAGCCCCTCTATACACCTTAAGTTTTTTTCCCATTTCAGTTCATTGGGGACTTTAGAGGTGGTGAAAGAAGTATGTTTCAATTTCATTATCCCTAAAGAGGCACTTATTCATTAAAGGGGCACTTCATAGTTTTGGAGAGGAAATTAAAAATTTCAAAATGTAATATTTAATATGTTAATGAGGTAATAATACAAACTCATAAATATTTATCTTTTCCATGACTGAATAAACAAGCTGTTCTCAGAGGAAAATAAGGTCCCCAGAACACTGTTTGAAGCTAGAAAGGTGGCAGGGTCCGCCACATATAAACAAAGTAAAACAGTATGAAACTGTGTTTTCCTTTTTAAGGTCAGTTTGTTTATTCAGTCATGAAAACAAAGAAAGTTTGTTTATTTAGTTTGTTTACGCATCAAAAAGGTGTCAGTGATGATCTGCTTCTTCTGATTAAAATTTCTTCCCCAAAACTACATAGTGCACCTTTAACCTCTAATGAGCCATTGTTTTCATTTTTACCAAAGTATTTATGACCATTGGCATTCTCCACAAACAAATAAATCATCAATTATTTGACAGTCTTACTAACTTGTCACTTTACAACAGATATGGAAAGCTTATTAATGTGTTGCTTTGTTATAAGTTAGAGCTGAAACAATTAGTCAGTTCATAAATTAGTCGATTAACCTAAAAAATACCAAACATTTCAGGGTTCCAACCATAAAAAAATAAAAAGATATTTCATAAAGATGAATTAGAGGCAGAATTAGAGTTGGTCCTTCTGTGTTTTACACATGAAAAGTTTCCTTCAGCTCTTCGGCCAGGAGAGGATGTTATTTCAGTGACACATTTCTGAAAAACCCTGCAGTCTTGCAGTTTGTTCTGTGGTACGTCATGTTCGCCTCCTTCGCCGTGTGTGGCTTTTCATGTTAAGAAAGGGCACATTCACACACTGGCCTACAGGTGCGCCGGCAAGAGTGAGAACTTTGTCAGTTTACGAGAACATGTTTTATAGAACTGGAAGGGCGACAATAAAAACCACGCAGGGCCCGACTGGAAATAAACAGCACCACATACCACTGTGATAAACACACTCAATGTACCTAAATCATAGTATACTTAGACTGGTCTGCTTAGTCTCTCGCTGTCACTTTTTTCTCTCTCTTTCCTGTCTCTCAGCTGTGTAGACAGTAAGTGGGATGTTTTTCTCCCAGCCCTGGGGTTACCTTGGCAACCCTGAAGAAAGAAACGTGCTCGGAGGCTGTGCAAACCGAGGCGTAGGCCGAGTCATGTCTTTCGCGAGCTGCGGGGTCCATCTCTGAGCCGGCCTGCCAGCCAGCTACATGTCAGGACACATGGGCCGCAGCCAACACTTCTTTCAAGTTAGGGGCTTTCAAACAGAGACCTGCCACTGCTCAGGTCCTCACTCAAGACTGTCAGTGGGTGTAGAGAAAGTTAATGTGAAGCATCAAATCTCAGGAGGACCCAGCTGGCTTCATTTACTATGACAAATCATACGCCTCCGCACCACTCTGGTTTAACAACTCTGATGTTATGTGACTTTCATTGAAAGCATGGAGAATAATTGCCAGCGGATCAAGACAAGCAAAACATCAGGTGTAAGTTTCCCATCGGAGACAGCTTTTTAAGAAAGCTACGTCAAATACACGTCTGAGAAGAAGAAAGCTGTCCCAAGCCCATTCAAACTTACTGAACATGCATGAAAACAGGTTACAAGTAGGCTTTCCTGCAGCTGTTTGACTTTATGAAGCTGCAATTGGCATTTTTCAGACTGATTTTTTAGCTCCTCGTGACATTCAGTGACAGCGGTAATTCCTCTCTGATTGATGGATGATTCGGTCCCCAGTCCGTGTATTACTTTAGAGGCAATTTTCTGCAGACATGGACCAAAACATCAGGAAATAATTTCTTCCGTGACAGCAAAATACATCACTGAAGCCATCAGAAGCTTCAAGTTAAACCTGGCTTCATTAACACTTTACAGTGACTTGAAGAAACTCGGCAACATTAAAGGGTAATTACAGTGTATTTGAAACACGAATGATTTCAAATGCTTGTATCTGAGTCTAATCGTAAGTAAATACAGAAAGTAGTTGTAGTTGTCTCAGTATCTGCATTGTTTTATTGCATCTAGAAAGAGACATACCCACTGAGTCATAATAGCCACTTATATGGAAAATACACAGGTTGAAATATACTGAACTTTCTACAAACAACCCATAATGCAACCCTCTCTGCAGAAGCCTGCGTTACAGTGACAACACATACAATTCTGAAGAAGACTCCGTCTAAGCTGTTAACATGGACAATGTTCTTGCAATGGGATCACACCTGCTGTGAGCCCGTCGCCATGTTGACGTCGGACCGAACCCATCTTCGAACTTGACCTTCTTTTCAATCTCAACGACACACGTGTGAAGTTTCACGCCTGCATCAAAGTGTGAGGGGGGCCTCCTGCCTAATTTTGACCCCCTTACTCTGACCGTGTCCATCTTTAAGCTCAGACTTCATATTAATCTCAGCTGCGCACCTTTCCTGACTGCATCTTGCACGGTTGTGACGCTATCACACTGGCAGAATCTGTCCACACACAGAAAGATATATTTATAAGACATTTTGCTGTGATGACACAAACACACACACACAAAGGCTCACATAGTCAAAACAACATAAGCCAGCACTGTTGCAGCTGGTAAAGATCTCCTAATATCCCTATTTAATTGCAGCCATGCTTTCATAGATTAACATACGCAGCCTCCCAATTTCATTCGTTCAATGACCTTTTATGAAAAGGTTGGCTTTGCGATATTTCAGCAGATCCAAACACCTGTTGATATCCAAGTCTTTCATAATGTTTAAAATTAGTTTTTTCTGCTTCCAGCTGAAACGTGCGCTTTTCTTTTGCGCTTGCCTGTCGGCTACACAACGCATAGAGCTGAGCGTGAACAGGCAAGAGGCAAGAAGTTGAGAATTATACCCCGAACCATTCGATGATATCGTGTTCACATTACACGTTTATGACCTGACTGTTGCGTCAAGGCTGTCAAACCAGTGGCCATAGTCAGAGACTGTTTCAACATTTGTAAGAGTGACACCAGAGGATACTTTTAGGGCGACGTCGAGACGATCTCTAGCCATGATTGTGCCGACCAACAGGTAAAAGATCTTTTCCGAACCCTAACCAAGTGGTTTTGTTCCTTAACCTAACCGGACCATAAGAACAGTCTTGCCACAATATATATAGAAAATTGAACTGAAGGAAATGTAAAGTTTCAACATCCATGGTTATCAATGACCGTTCCCAGCATTTAATATGCCGATTGGTTCTAAAAAAAGAACTTAATGACATTGTGAAAATGTAATTGTCTTGTTCTTGAATAAAAAAATATATATGTTCCAGTCAATCAGTCATTTTTGAAACACTTGGGGTGAAATAAGCTATATCAAGCTTTGTCTACAGCTCATAGTAGGATCAATTCATGCAGTAATTAGTTTTGCTATTTTCATGGGATTTGCTGACGATGAAAAAAGAGATGTGACTGACTCTCTGTCTAATGGAGAGACTCCCAGTTTACTGACCTGAATGTTAATCTCACAACAGCCGAGTCAACCAAAGGGCTGCAGAGTCAGTGAAATCTTGAATCACATCACTGAAGAGCACAAGAACATTTTTCTTTTGGGCTCATTTCAGTGTGAATAACAGCTGATCATCTGCTCAGCATGAAATCTCCACCGGCTTTAATTTATAATTCCTTGATCCTTCTCTGTCCCAGAAATCAACTTTCCCGTCCTGATTGGCTGCTTTTTTCTTTAGCGCTCCCTAACGACGCATATTCGCCGCGGCGTTCTCCACCTGACGCGCTCGTTAATGATAATTGCATCTCTTTTTCCTTTTCTCCTCCTTTTTAAATAAGCCACCGAGGCTTTCTTTCCTCCGTGATCCTAATTTCATTCCATCCCCCTCTGAGCTATTTGAGAAGCCGTTTGAGACCGACATTTCTTCGACGATGTCACGTTACCCCATCCCACCCCTGCACTGCCTTGCCACTCTCTTTCCACTATCCAAATGGGATACAGCACTCATGCATTTTTAACAAGAGCAGAGGGACGTGCTTGTTGGAAGTTGTACTTCTGTGTGTGTGTGTGTGTGTGTGTGTGTGCTGCGTATTCATGTGAGTGCTGCTCATACTTGTTTGTAAAGGAGGAAAAATGATGAAAAGGGCCAAAGAGCAATATCGACTCAGCTGTATGCTTTATTTTTTTGATTCACTCAAGGCTCACTTTGGAGGGTAATATTACCTTTAGCTCACTATGTGAATGAGAATGTGTGTATGAATGCGAAACATGCCAATGACATCCACTCAACACAGCTTCCTGTATGTCAGATCATCCTGACCTCGTCACTGTGACTAAATGTGTGTGAATGTACTTGTTTACTGCGTCCTCGCGAGGTCGTCCTGCCCGATTTCCTCATCTCCTGTTTGTTACACAGGAAATCGCTGTATGCTGCTGGAAATGGAGATATAAAGGATGAGCTTTTAGTGAGGAATACCTGCCCCGTCTCACAGACAACAGAGCCGCAAATGACCTAAAAAAAAAATTGGTACTTTTATTCTGCTTTCAATGTCATCTTCACCCAGAAAAAGCTCGGAGGGGGGGGATGAGCTGCGTCTTGGGATCGGCAGCACACAGTGGTGGTTTTTTCAGCATACTGTGGGAAATTTGAGGTCTGATGTTAGTAAAGTCTAGACCCCAACTGCACCGAATACAGCCAACCTTTTTAGATCAAAAATGAAAGGAAATGAAACAGCCATTACTCTGTGGACTTTGGTACTTTTCAAAACAAACCACATTCCTCTAAATCTGTGCACGTCTACAGAGCCCCCCAAGGCCATGTGGCATTGAATGAAAGTGAGTATGGACTGCTAAACTGTGTGTCTATAATAATAATAATAATAATAATAATAATAATAATAATAATAATAATAATTGCAATTCTGAGGATGTACATCTTATTCAAATGTTAAATAATGTAATAATGTAGTATTTACTTATATCACACGAGGTATAACATCCCGTCTGCTGCACTTGGTTCCTGTTGGTGCATATATTACAAATTATACCTCCAATGTCTTATCTTAGCTATAATGATTAAGTATTACAATTTGAATGAGAGTGGAGGATTGGCAATTACAGCCTGTATCATTTCTGTATAGCAAACAGGATGGATGTTATAATATTATCACTTTTACAGAACTCTCTTACCCTTTCATCCATCTTTTTCTGGGGAGGAGACCTTCATGCTTCAAACTAATATTTCAGAGGATCGTCTCAAGTGTCTGACCATCAAAGTTACACTGATGTTTTTGCCACCGAGATAACGGCAACGATTCCTACAGAATTAGACCTTTTGTTGGAGACTAAGATTCCTTTTTGTAACCACAAACACATGGCTCGTTCTTGCTGGCAGTTACTCGAGGTTCACTACAAAGTCATCTCTCCGACGCTTAACTCGCCATCTTCCTGCAACAACCTACCTCTCATGAGATTTCTCCTTGAACGAGACATGTTTGACAATTTGAAGCAATGAATTGATCACTTTTTTATTGGCCATATGTGAGCAGATTGAAACATGACGTGAAAAATTAGGCCTTCCCGTCGCTCTCGGTTGCCTATACAGGCCCGTGCATGATTTGTTTTAGTTGTTTAATGCTCCTGTTCACGTCGCAGTGCCTCTCACCGGCCAACTAACAGAGAGCAACAGTAGCTAGCATCAGTTTAGAAATGCGGTCCGCTAACATAAAGTAGCAACTGGCTTCCACCACAACACAGCAGTTCCACAGAGCCCCTTTGACAAAAAAGTCATCATCATCATCGTAGAAATAATTTCCGTAATGTTGTCATATACTTTAGAGTAGCAACCTCAGCTCGTCAGTGGCAGAAACAACAACTGGCATCTACTGGACTGAAATCAGACTATCCCCCCCTTAAATCCACCCACTTGACACAGCATTTTGTCAATTCGCTTCGCCGTTCGCAACAGACACGACTACTTCTGATGGCGATGACATCCTGCGCGACTTCCATTGTTGCAGATTGAACCCATCTCTACAGAGCTCCTTCAAATAATTAAGATCTAAAATAATCTTCAACCATATTCTGAAATGATTTTCCCAATGGCCAAGAGTAAACTTCAGCTGGTGGTCCGCTGGGTTCATCGGGACCACGTCCATTAGATCAAAGCCATTTATCCTGGCAGACAATTCATTAGAAAGCGGAAAGCAATCAGACTGTGTATCTGTAATTAACAGTCATCTCTCTGATTGCCTCCACACCATTAAATACCACACCAATATGTGGGCCTTGTATCCCCATTAAGCACTGCTTAATTAAAAATGCAAATTAAGCTCCTAACTGTCATGGAACTGGACACAGCGTTGTGAATGTGTGTGCATGCTCGGGTATGTGTGTGTGTGCTCGCGGGCCATATTAGAGGAAGGTGAGTAAATCGAACTAATGGTTTGAGTCGGGAGTTTTGCAGTTTTATGAAAATTAAACTGCAATGAAGGACAATTAATGAAACTTACTTAATGTCAGTCAAACTTTAAAGGGTGAAATTAATCCCTGCGCTGTGTCTGTGAGTGGCTGGCATTGATAGAGCCCAGTGCTTACAATTCTGGGAAAGCAGTCCATCCGCTGTAATGTGTGCTGAGGGAAATTGCCCTAAACGGATCTAATAAGTCAGTCAAAATGCCCTGAAGTGCACCCTTCAGCGGGAAGCTCCACATTCGATGTGATTTTTACAAATACCATAACCCTTGTGTGTTGCTAAAGTGTCTCTGCTGGAGTTATTAGAAGCATTAGAAGATCAGTGCCTGGCAGTAACACATTACTGAGTCTACGTCTGAGCTACACTTGTGTAAAACTCTTCTCCTTTGCCCTCTTTTTGGATAGCAAACAACAAAACTGTGTGTCTCTGCCAACATCTGACAGAGAGCAAGACTAAATCATTATTTCAAGCTTGTGATGTTTGACAAAAACAACATTAATTTATGTAAAATGGTCGCTCTGCGGCATGTTTAACCTTTGATGAGTTAGCTTCCTCCGCTCTCTGACCACTTACTGTGTTGTAATACAGCTCAATTAGTTGCATCTTCTCATTTACACGTTTCTGTTGCTGTTGTCAGACACAGAAATACATAAAACATAGCTATTTAATCAATTTCAATCCATTTCTGTGAGAATTTGTTAGATGTATTGGGACATTAACATTACGCGTGTTAACTCCAAACAAAACTTCATAATAATGTTACATCTTGATATGTCTGGAAGTTAACATGCACGCTCAGGCAGTTTTGCCAAGATAGCTAATATTACTTGCTATTCAGCAACAACAAGTCCAGCTTGGTGTCTGTCTGTAGCCTTTTATTTAGCCAAGCTTGCCAAAGTTCTTAACGTCCTTGTCAAGATCCTCTTCGGCCAATTCACTCGCAGCTACAGTTGGCAGCAGTTACATGTTGCTTTCAGGACATCAGAGGGAAAACCTGAGGACATTTTTTAAATAAAATATGATCCACTTGCACCGAAACAAGTGATTCACCCTATAACAAGTGAGTAAACCATCAAAACTATTTTGAAGCTGTTATTTCATGTTGCTTTAATAGACCAGCCCGTTAGCTAGAGACAGAGACCGGAGGTGAGGGGAGGTGGTTAGCTTCTACCAAAAGAGGAGAAAAGCTACTTTGGCCAACATTAGCCACTGGTGTCCCGACTTTCTTTAGTTAGCAGACATCAGGGCTTAAGTTTACTCGACTGACTTCCTGTACAAAGGGTCACTCTGCCCACCATGCTCAAACTATGAAAAATAATTCATAATTAGGAAACATATTTCAAGAGCATGACCAGTGATTTCTACTTGAAGAGCAGTGATTTTTTTTCCTCTCTAAACATCTGGCGAGCCACATCAAATCTCACGGCGGGCCAACTTTGGCCGGTGGGCACCACGTTGGGCTGCCCCGGCTGTAGAGGATCAATACTGATGAGGCTATTTCAAGTTTTGGCACGCACATCGACCACATAAAATGTAAAGAGTGAAGGCCTACAGCAAAATGGAAGCAAAAGGGTCCCTTCAGAGTGGAGAAGATGTGATGTGAAATTGTATTTGACATAAGAGATACGCATATCTGCAGATGAAGTGATGCAACAGAATTTAAAACACACAATCTTGCCACTACTAATTCCAGAGGAAGTCGATCCTTTTGGATGTTTAATGCAGTGAGAGGTGTCAGCGCGGCCAAATTGAACTCATCATCGTCATTTACCTTGGCTGAATATGACTTTACATAAAGGATATAGAAGAGGGAGGGAAAATAGAGATATCTCGCACATCATGATCATCTGAGGAGGAGAAGAGGGGAATGAGCATGAAGGTCTTTTGCATAAAAACAGGAAAATGTCAAAGGAGGACACGGGAGTTCATCCGGAGGTGAAAATTGATTTGGAGACGGACAAGTGGAACCTTCAACTCACCCTGCAGCCAAACGTCAACATCTTTTCACTAAATCAGATGTGACAGGCTAAAACGCTGGGAAAAAATGGTGGAAAGGAGGATTCTGTGTACTTCTCCGTGCTGACTCTTTGCTCCGAGATAACTGAAACAAAAGAGGAAAGAGAAGAAGGGAAGCGTTGCCTTTTGCTCCGTGGGTAGTCACATGCGCGCCGATCGTTCGGCAGATCTCTCATTGTCAGAACTCGTCTCAGCTGGACGACCTCCAGCTCACACAGGCCCGTGGGCTGCAGTTTCTCGGCTGTATCTGCGTAGGCCCGGTTTCCTCTTTCTCATGGAAACAACAGGGTTCTAGTCTACCATGGGAATTTCCTTGGACTGCAAACACCCCCTATTTAACCTACACTCCGAGCAAGATGGATTTGGTTCTCAGAGAAAATCAAACCCTTTCATAGGTATTCATTGAATTTCATTCTCCAGGCTATGCCCGCTTAGCCTCTCTGTCTTGTTATTGTTCAGGAGATTTCGCCGGCGTGTATACACTCTGTTATCATCGCTGTTCTCTGTCATGTCTCTACAGCCTCTCAGATCCACTCTTGTCGCTCTGTCAAATGCGTTCGCCTGATTTTTCACCATCCGAAAAGCCAAGCGGGAGAAAACGTTCATGATTGATTTTCAAATATTAATTTATTAAATCCTCGTTTGTCTCTCATCTCGGAATGTAAATTATTCATCCGAGCGTTAAAGCAGGAAGGAGTCCTGTCACCTCGGCACGCATCACAACATGCCATAACCAAGCTGAAACCTTTTGATGTGCCGTTTAAGAGGCAGACAACAAAAAGATCAACTTAAGGGACGGTAAGAAACGAACAGTCTTCTGACGAGGAGGATAATTGACAAGGCTGCAAGAAAGGAACTAAAGGCAGCAGATTAGCCCGAGGCGCAGCTTCTACTAACTATAGAGTTACACGTCGAACAACAATCGCTTACCCCCCTGCTGACCTCATACTTAGGATTGTTTTCTGTGTATCCAACTGGTTTGAACTCATCGTGTAATTACTGTTTAGGGAAACACGCTAAATTGATTTTTAAGAACTATTTCAACGCCGCTTTGTATTGAGCTGAACTTCGGCTGTCTTTGGAAATGATCCGAACTGAATTGAACCAACAAAAACTAAAAAAAAACACCTACAATGCAGCACTGCAGGTCCTGTATTGAATGTCAAGATTCAAGATGTTTATTGTCACTCCGGTTGTACAGGAATATGGAAATTATTTTGCTTAGAGACTCTAATAATCATAATAATAATATTAGTATAAATAAATAAAAACAAAAACAGTATACAGAATAGAATAAGACAGCAGGAATAAAGTGCATGTGTATATATCTATCCATTCATGTATGTACATGAGACACAGATATAATGACAGAATGTAAAGGCAACAAGGGTATATTGTTTGTGCAAAGACAATAAGTGTAAACATTATATAAATACCATAAGTGTCTCATGTCCTTGCATACAGAACAGAGCTGACTGTCGGGTTATAAACCGTAAAGAAGCATCCTTGTGAGTCCTGTTAGTCTCGGTTATCGTATAATAAGGACAGGGTGAAAAAATAATTCAGCGGAGTTACCCTGAAGAAACCCACCTTCTCTGCTACCCACCAAACCTGTTGACCAGAACACTTTGATCTCCGCCAGTCAACAGCTCAGGATAGCAGAAGCACCGTGCCAGTGTCTGTCTCTGACGGTGGGGAAACCTCAGTCCTCTCTCATGTGGCCGTCTGCCCCTCAGCCCCAGCCTGTCTGTTTTCAAACCCGCCAGACACAAGACGGAGCGAGGCACAAGAGGGGCTCAGTGCGGCCCGGGCTCGGCACAGGCATCCTATCAAAGCTCCAGGAACGCCGCGCTGCACGCTAAGTCAACTTGGCTCCCTCTGAGCTCAAATATTTGAGCAGCGCTCGACGGCCCGGGTGCCACTGGCAGAGCATCACAGGATCCCAGGTCCAAAACAAAAATCTGGGGGTGGAGAAGTGGGTGGAGAGGGGGTCTGAATGTTGGGAATGTGCAGAACGCATGTTTATACACAAGCCTCTTCAGTCTCCCTCCTCCCTACTCCAAACTTAGCAGGTGGACTAGATAAAGTTTAATGTTGATGAAAAGTTTGGACAGTCTGTATACTTAACTTACTCAATCTGTTGAAGTAGGATTATAGTTGCAGTCACTCTGACTTTGGTCAATTAGAGCTATACCACAGCTAGCCTTAGCTAAAACTTTAACTAAATTTACCTCACAAACACTTGTCATAAAACCTCCATTAACTGGGAAAGTTGCTAAATCCACTTTTGATAGAGAGTCTAGCTATAAGAATGCCAAAGCTAACTAAAAATAGCTGTGAAGCTAGCATTTAACAAATTAAACCCATGAAATGTCAAGAAAAAGGGATATTTTTACTATTATATTAAATAAATCCTCAATTCATCAAGTAAGATGTGAAAATATTTAGCTTTAAGATAAATCACACATAAGCTAGCTGATGAGAATAGCCATAGCTAGCCTTGGCTAAAACCTAACCTAAACTTACTTGTAGAAAATCTTGTTAGAAGTCCACATTTACTGTTAGTTTTTGCACATAACTAAATTACAGAGTAGCTAAGTCCACTTTAATTTAGAAGCTAGCTAAACGAATGCCAAAGCTGATTAAAATAGCCGAGTAGCTGGCATTTAACTAGTAACAAAATAAACTTCTTGCTAAACAGAAAAATACAGACCTTCTGAATTCAAGTTTCTCCCTTTACCCGAACTAAGACAAGCTTAATTTCCTCATTAATTCATTGTACAACACATTTTGCAGCTCAGACACAGGCAGTTTGCCTCCCAGCTTGAAAACTTTAAATCATTATTTCTAAATTTCATTGCTTCTGTAGATTCTGCTTTCCTCATAGGTCAGCACCCTACCATGTACATTGTGGCAGACTTTTTCTACTCTCTCTGTCTATGTTGTATAAGATATATCTGTATAGATATAAAACAGTGCTGTTTTTAATAGTTGCTCGGCGACAAAGCAGAAAACATATATCAGTTTCACTACTGTCACCTTGCTAAGCCTGCTGTGAATGCTTTATGTCTCACACTGAAATATCAGGCCCAAAGGGTGTGTGTATGGTGAGGCGAGTTCACATTAACTTTCAGTCACCTATTCAGATATCACGTTTCAGGTTTGGCATTTATAAAACCCATAACAGAAGAGGCCAGGGCCTCTATACAGCCGAGGTACAAGGGTGTAACATTAGACTATTGAGTTCCTTCTCCTCCGAAATAGTAAAATGGGACGTTTTATTCACGGTCACATTGCTGGAGGGTGGGTATAGATTTATTCTCTCACCCATTGTGCCTCAGAAACGGGTAAATAAAATGCAACTCTCCTCCCGGCTTCACCTCGGTATTTTCACCCACTCACCTACTGTCCTTGGGAACATCAAACGCAAAAGAAAAAAAAAAAAAAAAAAAAAAAGCTTTTTATATGCAGATGCTTTTTGCTATTACTTTGCATTTTAATGTGATGCATATTTGTCCCCCTCCAAAAATGAATGCAAGCACAAAACCATCTGATAGATGCTGTTTTATTTATGACACGAGGATAAAACAGCCCATATGTTGTTAACATCTTGAGCTTATACCGCTGTGTATGTCCTTATCTGTGCATGTGTACACAGATGAGGATGAATATTAAAGTTTTTATGTTAAATACTCTACTGCCATCTAGTGGTAAAGCTGTATAATGGGAAAAAAAATCACATCTTCAGACACATCTATAATACATACGCCAATATATATACTCAAACACAAACCCTCCCTCCGTCTGGTTTGTGTCCAACAATCCACCAAGGGATATTTGGGGTCCTTCTGGGCCTCAGCTCCACCCTACAGAAGGTTAGACAGGACACAGGCAGCCTAAACATCTCCACCACCACCACCACCACCACCTCTCTGTGGTGCAGCCTCACATGACTACAGGACATAAACAAACAAACCAGAGACCAACCTCTCTCCCTCAGGAGTGAAGTGAAACGCATTTTCCTTCAATTCTGCTGGGACATGAAGGGAGAATAGGAACAGTGTGTGAGTGAGTGCAGTGAGTGCATTTGGACGTGTGTACTGGTAAAACCTAGACAATCTATCATTATTGGACTTAACAGTGACAACCTAATCCTCTGTAGCAACTCTGACCTCGAAACCCAGTAGACTCTCTTTGGATACACAGACACTGGATTAAATAGTCTGTTAGTCTTGACCTTGGATTAATTTATTTGTCTCATATAAACACATATATATATAATATATGTTGTAAATAAAGAAAACTCGAATCATATTTTAAATGCAATGCATGCTTACTTGTTGAAAGATGTTTTATTTGACAAAACTCTAATCAAGATGCTTAAGAGACAGTAATTAATTCAGTATGTAGATTTTGTGCAAACCTGCTGTTGTACTGGTTGTACTGGAGTCCAACACATGGATTTCAATTATAACAAAGCCTGTACAATTAAAGTGTTGTCTTTAAAAGGTATAATGTGTAAGAAATGGCCAGAATTCAACGGTAGCTCCAAAACTATAGAGCATAGTTAGCATAACTGCTTGCTGCTGCTCACTATACTGGGTTTCCTACTCTTTGCTGTAGCTAGCTTTGGCTGTAGCGACGAGCTGCAGTTAACTTTGGATTACAGGTGGAGTCAATCGGCTTGTCAGTGAGCACAACTGGAACAGGCTGGGACTCTGGGACTGAACATGGCTCCTGGGACCAAGACAGGGCATACAGTATGGAGGCGATTTACAGACAATGACTCCGGGGACGAGAAGACGTGGCAGACATGTGAGGGAGAGAGTGTCGAGCATCAGCAACAGGCAAAAATGGCATGTAGAGCTGGAATATTTTCACATCATATGCAGTGATTTATTTTGTGGTGAGTTTCTGTGATTTTGGAAAGACACACTATGACTGTTTTGGTGATTTTTCTTTAGTTTATGTCGCATTTGAATGAAGTGTGATTATTTGACAGCTAACTTGCTGCCTCTTTTCCAGCTAAAACCATGCAGGCATTTTGACTATTGCCTTTTTTTTGTACAAAGTGCACAGGATGTCACTGAGCTAGCTGGTTAGCGTGCTAACTTCAGATCCAATCAGTGTTCCTGGTGTTCCCCCTGCCAACATGGGAGGGCTTTTTGGGGCCCTGGGTCATAAGAGGGTCCATTTTGTCGCAGGCATGGGCAAGACTATCAGCAGCCCTGGATCCAGTGACTACTTGTATGTTCAAGGGGACGCTCACACTGTTGAACCCACATGTAATCATCATCAGGCTGCTGATCTGCCTTAGCTTTATAGTTTTACAGTGACATTGCTACCTGCCCAGCACCGAACCACAGAAAGACAACCCTCGCGACTGTAGCTGGGGAACGTACAGGCGTGAAGAGAGTTGGAGACCTAAAACAAAGCTAGGAACAAGAACACAACTCCTAACGAATCTTAACGTTGCTTCCTGTCTGCTGCATAAATGAGCAACTGTTTTATAATATCAACTTAATAGATGATATTATGTCAGTACTGTGTGGTTACAGCTTCTTTCCACTGACCCCAAGTGACCAAATTAATATTGTTATTGCAGGTTTAAGATTTAAGGCCATTTAAATGTGTTCACAACCATATTGGGTGAACAATGTTGTGCCCTTTGGAAAGATGTATAAAAATGGCTACACTTGATCAGAGGTGGATTTTGAAGACCATAAAATTAGAGCTGAGAGCCATCGTTTATCCTCAAAGAGATCCTTCCACTTCAAATCCAGTGTGCAGAATCACAGAGCCAAAACAAACTGTCCTAATACTGCTGGGCTTCTGAGTAAGTAGGTAGGATATTTGTGAGGCAACGGTAAATCCCTCAATAATGCAGTCGCTTCCTCCTATAAACAACATAAGGAGATGGAGTGTTTGGATTCTTCCTGCCCTGTGGAGAAATTTATATTTATATTCTGTACATACAAACAAACACACACACACACACACACACACACACACACACACAGGTGTAATTCAAATATATGAGGTTTGCGTACATGAATGCATCTTGGCATAAGAATAGAAAAGATATTAACGCATAAATCCCACAACAATGCAGCGACTTCTCATAACGTCCAACACATACTCTTTTCTATACACACACATACACACTTCCTATGCACATGCACACATATATACACACTTGCACAAAAAGTTAATGCCCCTAATAGCCCCACATTTACAACACACACCCAGCAGCATAGCCCCCTGGGCTGCTGAGTGATGAGCCGTCCTCTAGACAGCATGTCTGGGACTTAACTCCCTAAGCTATGACACAGTTCACAGCTGTGTGTGTGTGTGTGTGTGTGTGTGTGCCCACTGATCATAAACCCGCTTTCTCGCTCAAACACAGACACCCTCGCTCAACCATTATACCGCCCTACAAATTTTACTGAACTTGGCAAGATGAAAAATTGATTGTGTTGTCGGTTTATTCATGATAGTTTGACATGATTCATGGAGGAGCTGCGTGTGTGTGTGTGAGCGCGGTGTGTTTGCTAAAAAAGCAAACCAAGCTCTGGTGTGATGAGTGGAGGGATGACTACTATACAGTGGTTTTTACTTTTCATGCCCAACAGGTGGCAGTCATGCTTTAATTTTGCCCTCATAATCTTTTTGTAAGACTTCAACAAACCTCGACCTACATGTACAACAATATGTCATGGTGGGAATAATATTAAAATTATAGATTATGTATTTAGTTTTGCATTCTATTAATTTCACCACACTTCTGGATATTTAACCACAATTTCATTTATTGTTTCACACTCACTCAACAACATCTAAAGTCAATGTTTTTCCTTTTTACATTGAACTCTCTAAAGGCTAAATAAAGCACATGTATAACCCCATTACTGCTCATTACCTGAATGAAGAATCTCTCCAACATAAATCTGATGTCAAATATACCCCTGTGTAAGCCCATATCCTATTTTTAATCTCTTCCGCAGCTCAGATAAATCATAAATCACAGCCTCGTCTCTGAATGTTGCATTCAAGATGATGATATTCCCACTGCAACAATTTAC
This sequence comes from Pagrus major, assembly GCF_040436345.1. NCBI lineage: Eukaryota > Metazoa > Chordata > Actinopteri > Spariformes > Sparidae > Pagrus > Pagrus major. Next base: position 14,075,895 of record NC_133230.1, read on the forward strand.
AATTCACGTCTATGATCCTTTTTTTCTGTGGATTTCCCAAACAGATGACGGAGACACACAGAGAGGGGGAAAAGATAAGGCACGCAGATGGATGATTTATTGACTTGACTGCTTTTATGGGCTGCTGTAGCGTTGGTGGGCCAGCTGGTGAATGACGATCGTAACCCAATTCCCGCAATAACTAAAAGAAATCAAACATTCCAGCTTTTCCCTTTTGCTGACTTTCACTGAGTTTCCTCCAAGGCTTTTCCCCTGATACCAGCAGCATTCTCTTCTGTCTCTCTGTGTAGATTAAGCAAGGCCTAATAAATACTTTCCTCGTCCCAGTCCCGACCCAGGGGCATTGGCTATCAGAGGCCTTCATGACCCACCTGCCCCGAAGGGTTTGTTGGGCCATAGCTGGAGTACACAGACTCCTTTGATCCAGGCCTCAGAGCACTCAGACGCCGTTAACTTCAGATTAGATTCCCTCACATTTGCATAATGCCTCCTTTAGTCATTAGGAGAACAGACACAGACTCAGGGGAAAGGAGCAGTCATGCACAGTTACTGCAAGATCTTTTTAAACTGCATAAAGGATGATCCTGGCATCATTTAGCCGCACAGCTCATGCTGTGTGTAATTAGTTTTTTTGTTTTTTGCTTGCCTTAATGTGTTTCCTTTAACTAACTGTGACATAGCGAGCTGTTTTTGATGTTATCCCCCAGGAAAGACTTCCATTTATTACCTCAGCTGTCAACGGTAATTGGCATCTAATGCTCAGAAAAGAGGCGGAATTAAACAGTCATGTAACTAAAAACTTTGATAGAGCAAAATTCATGTCAGTGGTGCGAGATTTTCCACAGTACTTAAGGTAATATGAAAGTGTGGTGAAAGCTGCATTTCACGCTTAACAAAACTAAACAAATGGCAACCTTTGATGGCAGGGAAATTAGGATTAATATCTCCAAGTATACTAACTATGAAGTCTACAGCAAGGAAAATGTGAATCAGAATCCAAAAATGTAAACATACAAGGAATTTGGCTGCGGTTTTCAGTTGCTCTTAACGTACTTACACACAGTTCAAAGAAAATTTACAGTAAAAAACAGAAATAGACAGCTAAAAACAAGGATGACGAAGCTCAACAAATACACAGAAACTAGAAACTAGAACTACTATGTTTACACAAGTAGTAAAATAAATGGTGAATGTTTAATATACAGAAAAAGTAACAATAACATATAATATAATGAAATTATACTCCAAACAAATAGGGGGCAGAATATCAGCAGTTACCGCTAACTGACTGAAATCAGAAAATCACAAAGGTGGTGTTCATTTGTGGAGATTATCTTGCTGAACAAAACATGTAACACTGAAATTCTGGCCATATCTGAGAAATTGCCCCTTTGAAGTGGTTTAAAAAAAAAAAAAGAAAGTTTTTATCAACTATGGATCGAATCAGTGCTCCTGGTGTTCAACCCTCCGACACAGGGGGAAAAGCTGGGTCACTTCGTGGGCTCTGGGTCATGAAAGGATCCAAAAGGGCCCACTAACTCTTAAAACAATTTTAGGTTTCATAATAATTGTTTGCCATCTAAAATCCCATAGGCTTTTTATTGAGGGAACCAGGGTGATGCTAACTGCAGAGACTTAGATGAGAAGATTGATAGCACTCCACTGTTTGTGCATAGTGGAGCTAGGCTGTTAATTAGCCTAGCATAGCATAAAAGACTGGAAGCAAGCTAATGTTCACACACATTCACCCGACTGAGTTTATCTCCCAGCTCAACCATGGCTCGGAGTTAAAGTAGTCCTTGTCTTCCCTGTGCACCACTATCAGTTGTCTGGTCCGTTTCCTCAACCATCCCTTCTCACACACACACACACACACACACACACACACACACACACACACACACACACACACACACACACACACACACAGCGACACCCTCCTGACCTCCTGTCAGTCGTGTGCCTGGAAACTGATGAATTAGGGTTCCTGGACACGGCAGGCTTAAGTTACCTCTGACGTTCACTCTTGTTCTGGTGCCTACATCCATCGCTAATGCTCACCCACCAACCACACCCAACACACACGCAATGCCGTTAAAGTGCGATAGTTTGGCCCTGCAACCATTACATCATTTGAAAATAGTGACAGTCCTCTGTCTCATACGTTTCTCTAATTCTCTAATCAGTAATCTCTGGAGGGAGGGAACGGTGCTTCTAATCATGATCATGCAGCCTATCGACCTAACACACTACAGCTGACCTACTGCAGCAGTCGAGGTCCACATCCAGTCAAACAGATGCTATCACAAAAATCTGTTCCCCATTGAAAACCACTGCTTATTGTAAAGTGAAAGAAGGTGTGAACTAATTGGGCCTGCTGACTGCACGTAAACCCACTTGACCACAGAGAAAAGTGAACTGGTAAGTGGTTTTAAAGCGGTTATTATCAGTGGCAATAAAAGAAATCAGATAGCGCTCGTTGTTTGTTTGGATTAAGGCAAGAAACCACTGTGGTTTGGGTAAAAATAACTGTTACATACCGAACTTCACTTAAAAACCTACCTAGGTCACGTACAGAACTACTGTTACATTACCCACATGACGTAACTTCACTACATTTAGTAAGTTAGTGTTAGTTAAAATTATTCATATCGGTAGCCTATGATAAAAATGAAATGAGAGGAAAGGGATGTTAGCTTAGCCTAGCTCAAAGGTTGGAAACAGTGGGTAACAGCTAGCCTGGCTCTGTCCAAGAAAATCCACTCTGTCCACTAATTTATAATGAATTAACCTATTATTAATTAATTAACCTTGGGTTAACAACGGTTTCCCGTTTTCAGTCTTAATGGTCTTAATGCTAAGCTAAGCTGTTCCCAGCTAACTCTCGGCAAGAAAGCAAATAAAAACATTTTTCCAGAATGTGGAACTTTTCCTGAAAATAATCAGTGAGATTGTACAGTATTACTATCGAGGCTGAACTTTTTTTTTTGTGCTAAACATACTCGACAACTTAATTTTAGTAGTCGTCGACTAATCCAATACAATAGTCCAAGAGTTGATTGATGGCTGGAGATTTGTCATAATTTTTTTCACCCAAAAACTGAAATTCTGTGAAACTCCCAGTCAAAAAGTCTGCATTTTCTTGTATCTTTACCCTTAAGACTATGTGTTTCCCATTCATCCGTAATGGATTTATCAGCTATGTATATCTAACATGTACACTCGATCTCCAGCGGTGGGGTTGGTGTGGGTCAGTGGTACTTTTGGATGCCGTGTTTTATAGCTGCAGTGTTTCCGTGGGTGATGACAGATATGGAGTCAATGATTGAATGAGCATGAAACCCCGAGTTTCACCTCTCTCTTTTTCAAAACACATACACACAACCAAATTGTCAATGTTAATTTATAACAAAAGTGTTAAAAGTCAGCAATGCGCCAGCATTTCTAGCTGCTGCCTCACACCCTCATCAGCTCTGTGAGAGGACGAACGACACTCCAATCTTCAAGATCAACACTTATTAAGAGAAGAATGTGCTGTGTACGGGCCGTCTCTCACGTACTTACGCTGCACATCACAAATCATTATCAGCCGATTATGAGCTGCAGAAACCGTTCAGTAATATATTCCAAGACACTCGTGCATTGTTCAAAGAAGCCTAAATCAGCAGTTCTTTAGGCCCCATTAAGCTATGCTGTTCAGTGAAAAGATATTCATCCCCAGGGGAGAAAATTAGACTTCGTCCATCCCGGTCCTTATCGGAAAAGCTTTGCAGTATTTTCTACAAGTGCTGCTGTGCGGATGGAGCTATTACAGTGTCAAGTGGTGGCAGAGCTCCTGTAAAACGTGCCATTGATCTGTCTATCTGCCTCTGCATTCCTGTCACAGGGCTGAGAGTGCAGTTTAAAGGTTGAATGTGACTCTCTGATACGGGGCTTCCTTCAGAGGTGAACTGGGAAGCGAGTGTGCTCTCTGTATTTTCATTTGTACGAAGTGTGTCCTGGTGCCCTTGTGGTCTGTTATGGTCACGAACTCTCTCTACACACATTTCCTGTCTGCATCTTCACTGTGATCCACAGTAGCAACACTGTGAGACCTACCTGACCGACCTGATTCGAAAGGCGTTTTATATTTTTTTTCCACATTAAAGGTCCCATATTATACTGTTTTTCATCAATTTCACACAGCTGTCAGAGGTCCAACACTGTATTTGAAATGTATTGCCCCAAACCCATCCGTGGTCCTGAATATCAGCTGTCTAAAAGTCGCTCAGGTGAGCTCAGGTGAGAGCAGGCTGTTTCTGTGCCTGCACCTTTAATGCTAATGAGCTCCGTCCTTCTTCGCGCCCCTCTCAGGGAGAGGATGCCGCTGACGCTAGCGGTAGCATGTGCTAATGTTTACGGTGGATGTATCGCTATGGCTCGCCGAGATGCTGTCGTTCAACCGTACCAGTTTGACCCAGAATCGGACCCAGAAGGAGAGGCTCAGAAAAATACAGACTCTGCGGCTGCAGCAGGACTCCCCAACACAACCACCCGGCTCCCATCCCCCACTGACCTGCAACAGGTAACCTCTAAAAACAGCTAGCGAAAGCTGTGTTTGTCTCCAACACAGTCTCCAAACTCTTTGACACTGTTCGCATAGTCTCTGTCTCCAGTCTGCACACATTTCCAGACTTTTCACTGTGACAACCGTAATATTATTAACATTAAACTCGCTTCAAACGCCGCTGCATAGCGGACCGAAGCGGAGCTAACTAGTTAGCCAATTTCAAGCTGACGTCACCATACTCGTAGGCAACTGTAAATACTATCAACACGTGGCGACACTCACCTGTGGCTCGGGTGCAGTTGCTGGGTCCCGTATGGTTGGGACTTTTCCTTTTACGAGGGTCAGTGTCGAGCTTTGTACGGTTAGCACACACAAACGGCACGTTGTCATTAAAAATGAAACGCAACCACTGTCTCTTCTGTTCTTCTGTAGCTGGGACACAATATAGGCACTTATGTTGATGTTTACAACCAACAACAGAGCAATTTGCGTGTCTAGCTCTGAGCGACGACATTGCGAAACACTGCTAGCTTACCGCCGGACACACCGACCTTCACCTCGGGGATGAACGCCCCCCTCTCGGATATCTCCGGGGAGAGGGGGTGTAGTGCCGAGAAGAGACTGCCCCCGACGGGAACGCGCATCAGTTCAGAGGAAGTGGGCGTAGGTCTACTACGGGTCAGCTGGCAGACGCAGCACCGAGAGAAATGTTTTTTTTACTGTGCAGTCCTGTAGCCCTAATTCAATATCATAATTAGTTAGTCATAATTCAATATCCCTGTTTCAGTGATTTTATAACGAGGATTAGGAAATCAATGCAGAAAAGAATGCAGGAGTGTTTCCACGTCACATTAGATAGCAATCATATAACACATACTGAGAAATTAGTAAGTGCTATCAGAGGTGGGTAATAACGATTTACATTTACTTCATTACATTTACTTAAGTAACTTTTTGGATAACTTGTACTTTTAAGAGCATAATTATGAATACAATAATGCAGTATATATAGAACTGTAGGCTAACTGTAACGGATTGCCTTTACATTCTGCATAACATTCTCTGTGTTTGCAGGTGCATGTACAGTGAATTTGGTCAATATCACTGTGTCACTGTGCAGTCACTTTTCGGCAGGGCCTGCCGAAAAGTGACTGCACCCTGTAACTCTGGATTGGGAGGGGTTACATTCTCTGTCTTTTCAGCATTAATAGTAGAGGAAACCAGGTGCATGTACAGTGAATTTGGTCAATATCACTCCTTGCAATAAGGACTTACAGGGTGCAGTCACTTTTCGGCAGGCCCTGCCGAAAAGTGACTGCACCCTGTAACTCTGGATTGGGAGGGGTTACATTCTCTGTCTTTTCAGCATTAATAGTAGAGGAAACCAGGTGCATGTACAGTGAATTTGGTCAATATCACTCCTTGCAATAAGGACTTACAGGGTGCAGTCACTTTTCGGCAGGCCCTGCCGAAAAGTGACTGCACCCTGTAACTCTGGATTGGGAGGGGTTACATTCTCTGTCTTTTCTTCATTAATAGTAGAGGAAACCAGGTGCATGTACAGTGAATTTGGTCAATATCACTCCTTTGCAATAAGGACTTACAGGGTGCAGTCACTTTTCGGCAGGGCCTGCCGAAAAGTGACTGCACCCTGTAACTCTGGATTGGGAGGGGTTACATTCTCTGTCTTTTCAGCATTAATAGTAGAGGAAACCAGGTGCATGTACAGTGAATTTGGTCAATATCACTCCTTGCAATCCAGAGTTACAGGGTGCAGTCACTTTTTGGCAGGCCCTGCCGAAAAGTGACTGCACCCTGTAACTCTTGATTGGGAGGGGTTACATTCTCTGTCTTTTCAGCATTAATAGTAGAGGAAACCAGGTGCATGTACAGTGAATTTGGTCAATATCACTCCTTGCAATCCAGAGTTACAGGGTGCAGTCACTTTTCGGCAGGCCCTGCTGAAAAGTGACTGCACAGTGACACAGTGATATTGACCAAATTCACTGTACATGCACCTGGCAAACACAGAGAATGTTATGCAGAATGTAAAGGCAATCCGTTACAGTTAGCCTACAGTTCTATATATACTGCATTATTGTATTCATAATTATGCTCTTAAAAGTACAAGTTATCCAAAAAGTTACTTAAGTAAATGTAATGAAGTAAATGTAAATCGTTATTACCCACCTCTGATAGCACTTACTAATTTCTCAGTATGTGTTATATGATTGCTATCTAATGTGACGTGGAAACACTCCTGCATTCTTTTCTGCATTGATTTCCTAATCCTCGTTATAAAATCACTGAAACAGGGATATTGAATTATGACTTTATGTATAGATCAAAGCGGTGTACATTGCAATAACGATAACAACAACAACAACAACAATAAAAGTGGCAAGGTAAAGCATCTACCCTCATCAATTGTTGACAACTAGCCTACATTATGGAAACATCAGGTTACTTTTTTTATCTGCGCCGTTCTTTTTCCGTAGCTCTTCACTTGGGCTACAGGACTGCATAGTAAAAAAAACATTTCTCTCGGTGCTGCGTCTGCCAGCTGACCCGTAGTAGACCTACGCCCACTTCCTCTGAACTGATGCGCGTTCACGTCGGGGGCAGTCGTTTTTCGGCAAGCAGTCTCTTCTCGGCACTACACCGGGTGTGTTTGTTTTTTTGCAGAGACCATGCAGGACTCGTTTGCTTTCCTCATTCTGGGAGTTGGTTAGGCTCAGGGAGGACCAGTTTATATATGTAGAGACCAGAGAAAACGTGTTTTTCATAATATGGGACCTTTAAAACCCGACTCAAGCCTTACGCTGTTATTGTAAGCTGAATTAATGAATGTTTGCCACCTGGAAAGTAAGAAATAGCCTCTGTGTTGCGTTCAAACCCCAGCACTTAACAGGAAGACATATAGCCCCAACACAGACACAAACAAACAAGCTAACAAACATGTATGAAGTTAAAACGTCTGAGTGTATCAGTAGTGCATCAAACTCCAACAAAAACTGTCTGTAAGATCCATTTCTGAGACAGATTTAGTCCAAAACACAGTATTTATGATTAAATTGCAGCTGATATGCCCACCCTAGAGCCTACAACAGCCAATGAGCGATCATGTAGACACTCTCTCTACTTTCTCCTCTCTCCTGAGCCACTTGTGCGCCAGCCTCTGAGTGATTTCAGATGTCATTTAATTTTACATACATTACGATGATCTGTTGACTGAACCCGACCTGATTTTGGACATCATTTCTAATTTTTTTTGTCCAAACCCGGCACAGCCCATTGGGTCTCGCCAGTGATCTACCAAGTGAAGACAAAAAGAGTTAAAGACCAAAATTAAATGTACCCATTTTAACAGTTTTAATCAGTGGAAAAAAGGAAACACATTTGTAGCTGCTGTAGCTGACTGATATATTATCATTTTTCAATAAACAAAAGCAAAAAACAAAAGCTATGGGCCCACGATCCAAGAGGATTCAGAGCGCATATCCTCAACCATAGAAATCCATGATATTATGAATGTGTTATAAGTTTAATAATTGCCAAAGACAGTCTTTTCATCACTTTTGTCAACAGAAGTGGTCATTTTCAAAAGTCCGATCACACTCAATGGAACTTTAGTTTAATATCAGAATAATCAACAAGAGTTATGTGCTCTGACTTCATTTCTATGTCAAGATTTAACTGCTCACTTTATTACAGCTCCAAAGCCTTTTTAGTACTTACTGTAATGTACTTATCATTGGGAGGCTTGAATGCACTTTCAGAGGTGCAAATGGAGTCAAAGTGCTGTTGCTTCACTTTGGCTGCCAGCGCTGAAAGCAAAGATTTATGAAGTTTAATGCTTTGATGAAAGCTGAATTTTTCAGTCTAAAACAAAGCTGAATCCCCAAAGCAAAACAGGACAGTGAATTGTAAATGTTGAGTATTATATGTACTCAAGAGGCTCTTAAAGTGACGCTCAACACGGGCTTTTAATAATGGGAAACTTTACATGCAGCCCTATCACTGCAAGCCATCTGATTTTTTAAACCAAACCAACGCTAATGAAAATGTAATTTGCAACTTTCTTCAGTGTGCGTCACAATGACAACATTTTAAAAACACGACGCCAGAATTTAAAAGTGGCCTTCAAAGTGGATGACAAATCACCTACAAGATCTAAGATAGCACACTTTTCCTGGAAAGGTCTGGAACTTGTTTTCTGTCCGTTTTCAGATAAGGACATGAGCAGCACTTTTCGAGACACTCTGCAGAACGCAGGTTTCTGCGGCGGTCGCACAAAGAGCCCATTCATCTGCCAGGGCAGAAATATCTTTTCAACACAGATGCCATCTCTCCAGCCATGTATGGGACACTCGAGAGAGACGTGGCAATAATATGCTTGGAAAGCAGCTCACAGCCAGACGTAGCTCAGGTATGTGTGGTCAAAGAGAAGAGGGAATAAAGCACAACACTGAAATGAAATGAAGCAGCTCTCTGGACTAAACCGCTAAATTGAGGTCAGATTTATTAAGGGCTACTCAAGGGAGCGTGTTGGTTTTCAGATTAATCACATTTACTCATGGTTACATGCGCGCGCACACACACACACACACACACAGACACACAACGCGTTGGTCGAGACCATGGGACCGTTCTGCAATTAGAGCGAAAATCTTTTGCTAAACCTCTTTTCATCGATCACGCTGACACTCATCGGGCTCGTTGGCGTGAGTTCAGCTGTCTCTGTCACATTAGAGATGTCAAGCGGACAGTTGTGTGCATCCAGATGCCAAATCAAATACATCATTTCGTAGGTGGAGTGTGGCATCGTGCAGTGGGCTCGTATCAAGGCTTGTGCAACAAATTGAGCATAATACCAAGCAGCTGTAAAAGCGATTGTATAATTACAGATAAACGCGGACATCCCAAAGCAACACACACAGAAGGGTGGTCTGTTAGCACAACGTAACTTCCTAGATAAATTAAGATAAATTGGTCATTGAAGTCTATTATTTGGGGAAATAAAAAGGAAGCCTGTCTTAATGAAACATGATGGCTGATGGTGTGTTTTTTATTTACTTTATTTTTATTGTAACCATTGAGAAATTAGTTCCCAAGTCCCCCAGGTGAAATTCAAACCGATGAGGACGTAGTCGAGGGGTTCCACTGGCCTTGCTTTTACACGAGGCATAAAACCGGGACTATATCAATATTTGAGAATCAATTAATCTGTTGTGGTGGGATCAGAGTGGATACAGGTTTTTGGCATCCGGTTGTTTCCGACCTGTCTGAATAGCTTCCATGTGCTGCCCAGATCTGCTGCAGCGCACAGCTGTCAGTGGTCGGTAAAAATAGAGGGTGTAAGAGAATGTAAAGACAGTCATGCTGCTCTGTCCTGACACCTTTTAGCAGATATGAAACACAATTAACAGAGTTGTTCTTCCATACTCATGACAGTGTGTGGGGATGATCTCCCGTCACCTCAGTGACACCGGGCCTCAATTGGGGAGGGGGTCTTTATAGTTGAATAGGCCAAGCCTTTACACTCCTTTTGATTGTGAGCACAAATGCATGCATGGAAACACAATACAAATAGAAAATAATAGAAAACACTGGTGGAAAACAGCTGACTGTCACATCCAGACGTGAAGGGGAAGGTGGTGTCTTTATTACAAGCTACAAGGCTGCAGAACGGGCGACTGCGATTCGAGTCAGTGGGGACATCTCCAGCCGCCCAAAACCTACCAAATGGCGACCAAAACTGGCTTTTTTCGTGAGGATTCAGACCATCTCCAGCTATTTTTGTGGCGACTAAAATAGATACTTTAGGCTAGAACATGTTGCTTTTCTAGCCATATCCAATCCATAATACAGCGTTGTGATGAGAAATAGAAAATATAACCTGCTGTGTCTTACGTCTTCTTAGCTGGCTGGTAAGGCTGCATTCAAGAATAACTTGGCTTTGATCGTAGTTGCAGCTTAACTGTGAGGACGGGACGTCACGCAGTCACTGCAGACTGGCAGCTTGTTAAAGCACGACATATCCTCTTCATACAGAAGATGTAACGTGTGTGTCAAGGCTTAGAAGTTGTTCAAAAAGCACTGTTGTGAGAGAGACTGAGTGAGAAAAGGAAAAGAAACGAGTGACATATTTCAAATACTTTCTTTTGATTAATTAAACTAAAGTAATTCGAGTTTAAAAACCAAGAGCTGCGTTTGAGTACAAATCTGACAAACTTGTACTTGATTATTTTACAAAAAGAAAACGCAGTTTTCTCAGTTGCTGGTTATGTTCACATTACGATTGTTGATACAAAACCTCAGTTAATAAAACAGCACATGAAGTATGTAAAATTAGCTTTACCTCAACCAGCTCTAACATCCCAGGTTATGGCTTTACAGTGTGGCATTGCTACTTTAGTTGAATATTCTGAATGCTCATCCTTAACAGAATAGAAAAGAAAAAAATAAATCAAGCCGAATCAAGTCCCTTATCTGGGACGTCTATTTTGCCTTTGAGATAAAGGTTGTTCCCTCTATAATCACAGTTTGCCCACAGCGCCACTGAGGCTGCTCATTATCACCACAGCAAAGTACAAATAGCCTGGCAGCAGTGCCAGCGCTGGACCACAGTTCTCAGTTTCCAGGCAGAAGCTGGATTGCATCTGGCAGTTTATCCAGTTCCAAGGTGACAGCGAGGCTGTGGTGATATCACAAGAGGGTGCTAGTCACCACACACCACATCAGTAAAACACTGCCCTCACTTTCAGGGAACTTAGTTACAAGTAAACACACAGATACACTCTCAAACACATGGGTGAGCATGATGAGTCTATTTAGTGCAGTCATTTTACAATTGTGTAAAACTGGATATTTTAGGTGGATATATTTAAAACTGTGATCCATTTTTAGCCGACGCAACTCGTACATCAGCACGAGAACTTTAAAAAACAAGAAAAAGGTCCTTTAACCGAAAGTTTCCTCTGGATTTTTTAAAGCATTGGACATTTTTTCTACAAAATTCAATAGAAAAATGAAAATGTTTCACCCGTTTCACCATCTACCTTTGACATTATTAACGCTGACCCGAGGTTCAACTGTCTTTACGTGCTGAATCATGAAAAGCTGTGAACTTGCTGTTATCAATCAGTGATTCTTTTTTCTCTGCTGGAACCTGAGTTATTGGATTAGACTGCAGTGGACTCATTGAACAAAGATAAAGATCTTCCAGGTTTTAAATTTTAATGTGAGTCAGCATTAGCATTAGTCTTTTTCTTCGCCAGCTGTCTTTTGATGCCAATTTCTTCTGAATAATTTGTATTACTTTTGTTGCTCTTTTGGATTTACTGAGAATATGTCACTCTTCTACTCAAGACAGTGCTATAATAGAAATATATTATTTTCAGATGTTACATACTTGGAGAAAGGGAGCACCAGCGCCAACTGAGTTTCACATCTTTATTTTTAGACTTATTTCCTCTCTCTCTCTTATAACACCATCCGAGGCCAAATCTTGGACTTTTAGTGTCGACTTCCAGCCTGAGAGCTCATCCTCATGTCGCCCACCTCCTGTGCATGTGTACGTCTCGATGTGGTTTGTGTTAGAGGGACGGATATCAAAAATAAATCCTGCAAATATTTTGCCCTGGGGCAGAGCTAATGAGACAACTGGTGCAAGACATTTCCACATCTTACTCTATATATTTGGGGGTTTAGACAAACAATCACAACTTCATGGACAGTCTTGTTTGCATTTGTTTGGGCAGTTATAAACCCACAGGCTCTGCAAGCGCAGCAGTGTCCTTACAGCGCCTTTTGTTAGTTTGCTTGAGTGGTTGTGTTGAGTTTTGGTCGTCATTATGAAACAAACTTCAGGCTACCCTTGTCGTGAGGACAAATGAGGCTACAGCTCGTACATTTGTGTGCATGTTCTCGGTGGCTGACTGGACTGGAGTAGACGAAGATAATTCAATAAGTGGAACTAAGTTGTGGACACCTGTCCAATGTGCTTATTGTGCCCTTCTGTATATTCCTCTGTTGGTGTTATTTATGGGTCTGTGACCCTTGGCTACCCTTTCTTACAGATTGGACGCTGGTTGCTTTTCCCAGCCTCGTCCTCGCTGCTCTTTATCTGTTTGCCCTTCACCTTCTTCACAAAGGGTTCTTATGCAAAACTGCTGGGGCTTAGAGGTTGATTTTACGAGGTGTGGACAACAAAAAACCACATGAAATGCAATTTTTGCAAACTGGATCCAAACCACATTTGGAGATGGTTTGAAATTTCTACAGATGGCGCCTCAGTCATGACGCTCTGGACGCTCACATCATATTTCAAAGCGTCTTTTTCTGTCACTCGCAGTGCGATATACGACGATGTCAAATGCAGAGATTTGCATAATTTAGCCCAAATGGTGAAGTGTCACCATATCCTGCTCAACAAGGATCGTGACACCCCACACCTAGGCGTGAACGTGCGAAACGAAGGGGTAAGGCTAAGTGGTAGGTGCAAGGGTTGTATTGTGATTGGGCCAAAGACTTATGGGATTATCATTAGTGCTACAATTATTAAGTCGTTAACCAAAGTCGAGGACGAATGTTAAACTAATTATAGTGCTATTTAAAAGGTTACGGGCCGTGCACACCAAATGAAATGCAATTTATTCAATAGCTGCTGAGACATTCAGAACCACAAATATTAACCACATGTTGTCACCAGAGGAAAAGTCAGGAGTTATAATGATGAATCCACTGCAGAACTGTGATAACCAATGTGCCAAACCATAGCCATAATTAAGAAAAGGGTGCAAAGAGGATGGCAGGTTGTCACTGAATGGTTTAACCTGCGACTGCAGTCTTATTTAATGACTCATGGATTGAATGCATGTGAACAATCCAGCTTCAACTACGTGTCTGTGAATGTTCTTAGTCATCCATGCTTCAACTTAACATCCAATGAAGTACCAATTAGAGGTAGGTAGAAAACGTTACCTTGTATTATATTCGTGGCACGACCAGATGATTTTCCTTTAAAGGAAAAACCTCTTCTAATGAGTCAAATGCCATAAAATCTTATAGGGTCATAGGGCCAAAGCCACAAAAATATGACAGATTTATTTTTCCTCACAAGAAATGACACTGAACAGAAACAGTAAAATATGATTGAAGAGGATCTAAGTTTGGACCTAAGTAGCAGTCACAGGGAAAGGTGAGCAGTCATTGTTGGTTATGGCTACAATTATAAAATATAACAACCTGCGAATACCAACACGCAGCTCTACATTTGCACCAAAAACCCTTTACGCATATTTTCCATGGCATGTAGAAATACAAAATTCCAAGCGTGATCTAACAAAGCTTTACACAATATCTGTAGCTTTTCACCTCTTTCTGTGAAGTGAATGTTTAGCCTTTACTCATTTTAGATGTTTTCGTAACTTGCACAATACTGACTGCAGCGCGCCAGTTTCCCAGAAACCAACTTTAAAAATTTTGACTGAGAAGCTGCATGCATGAGCCTGAGGAGCCAAAGTGGACAGAGCTAGGATCCGTCAGGCTTTTGTCTTCTTTATTTTCCTCTGGTTTATGGATTTGCTCTTTTTAAATCAAAGTGACGACCGCATGATTTGTCAGAGGTCAAGAGCTCCATCGTAACTTTATCTCTGCCCGGCCTTTCTTGAGGTTAAAATCCCACAAAGGTACACACTGACAAGACAGTGAGTCATTCAATAAAGTCCCTTTTAAAGAAAACTATTGCAAGTAACCCTGCAATTAAATCATTGTTTTTTCATGCTGTAATCCCCAGATGAACTTGAAATCAAAAGCATATACGGTATCAAAGGTAGAAAGCACGGCTGATTTACGATCTTAGGAGGCGTCCGTGTGTGGTTTTGCCAAAGAGCTGGGTCATCACCCTCTAAAGTTGGCCCACCCCGCTATAGCATCTGCGCAGCACTACAGTCATCACTAGGAACTTGGAGATTTACACCTATCTTCCTCCACCTCTTCTGTTTGGACATCCAGTGGAGGAAAGGTGCTTGTAAGACCCGCAAAGTGGTATTGACAGGCCAACTCTGGTCTTTTTAATACGACCTACAGAGGCCATCACTCTGGGCCGACCTCCATGCATCGAGTGCTTTTCTGGCAACCGCAGCACGGCATATGAAGGTGCTTAGCACAAAACATCTCACTCACCATGGCACGGGAAGCAGCGAGGAGGAAAAAAGGCTAAAACAAAAACCCAAAAGGAGCTAGCATGTTAAAAGCAGTATGGGTTCGATGTGGCGTTGAAAGGCTGGCTGGTTTCCAGTGTCCTGTGTGGCGTGGTGCGATAGAGGTTCTGCCCCAGACATTCGTTGTTAATTATCTATTTGGAGGGTTTGGGTGGATGCATATGTGTTCTGTGTTCTCAGATAGACTGTAGAAATCCTGGAATTTGCCCTCATTAAGAAGACTTATGACAAGTGTTGTATGGCCAAATAATGTGATTATTCTCAGTTGAGGAATATTTCTGTGTTTTAAACAAAAAAATGTGCAGTTGCAGTTTGTGACGGACTCTCTGATTCCCCGCGTCCTTAAGTGACTTATGAAATAAATGTATGAAAAGGTGCAGTTATTCGAAATTTCTTTAGGATAATAGAAAATGTTTCTTCAGCTTTGGTTATGGAAACAATCATTCCCAGCCATAGACTTGCATCAAATTTAACGTACACTACCAAATGTAAGAGAGGCTTGAAAGGGACGGAAGAAAACCTGTGAAATATTTTACATTGCATGCAGAAATTCAGTAGGACGTGACACCAGTCATTTCTTCCTCCCAAAAACAAAAAGCACAACACTCGATCGATTGTTCTGCGTCAGAGTTACAGCTCTACGATATTAAAAAGACAGCTCTGGAATTTTCTTTGAGATCAGCAGCGCCGAAGAAGAAACCTTATTCCCATCCACACCCAAGAACATCTTCAGTCCCACATTTAGACTGCAGCATATTAAATCTTCTTCATCTTTCAACACTAACTGACATGCTGTACATCAATCTGTTGGCTCCCCACCACCTGCCGTCACCCTGCAGAGCTCTGCAAATGTATCCCAGATAGAAATCGAAGTCAGAGCTCTATTAAGACATCACCAAACCACACCAAAGCCAGCCAAACTTTTTGTTTGTTTGTTTGTTTTTGTAAATGTCCCACATGAATCCCAATCTAATACCTTGTTTTACCATGGCCACTGAGAATTCCTGAATCTAATTGGCTGGAAGGTTTTAGCCATATAATCAGATACCTATGTATTTTTTATTTGAGGAGGCATACATATGGCATGATTTTGGTAAGGGGCCATGGTATACGCACGATAACACCAAGTTGTTCAATCTTCTTAGCCCCCGTCTCATCCATTCACAACCATGGAACATACTACTTGTTGGTCATAAGAGACTCTTATTATGGGTTGTTGGTCGGAGAAGCCACTGGTTCCAATAAAGATCGGTCTACCTTAAGTGAGCCTCTGTGGCTTACCCAATCACCTTGATCAGCATGTGGGAAGCAGGACGCAGCTCGGCTTGGGTCTTGAGGATTGTATCATTATTCACTGACAAATAGCCTAAACTGTACACGCACTGGACTGCTATGTTCAGAGCTATAGCTGTACTGTAAACTTCATACTCTGTGTCACACACATGCGTTCTCTTTTTCTTTGCTTCCCTTTAAAAGGAGATACATACTTTAAAAACACATTTAGTTTAGAAACCAGCTTTGAATACACTACCGATGTGTGTGTCTCAACTTACTGACTGAGAGAAGAGAGGTGCATGAGAGCAGAAAAACTCTGCAAAAGTGCCCTATTGGATGCACCTATGGTAGATAAAACATGATAAAGTCCCATATAGGGTGCCTTTCCAGTGGAGAAGACGCAGTGAAGCTCCTTTAGGCTGCCCAATCAGGGCCCTTTTTGCACACTGGTGCCCCGCCGCATACAGCTGGTGCCCTTTAAATTGTTTTTGCCCCAGCCCCTCAAACATTCTGCGTCCGCCACTGCATCTGAGAAAACAATACTTTTGAATGACAGAATGACACAGTTTAAATAATTACCGCTATCTTTAGCTTAATCCAAGCTTTGGAAGATCTTTCAGAGGTGCAGAACTTATAAATACTACTTCACTCGGGTTGGCTCTTAAGGTAGAGATTGCAAGGATTGAGCCCCAGCTTTCTGCCAATCTAAGATGAATGGGAAGCTCTCTGCACCTCCAGGCTCCACTTCTGTCAACTGTTAGACCACCAGGAGAAACAAACAGAACCAGAGAGATCAGCAAGTTGGTCAGACCTCGGTGTCACCGGGGTCATGTACCATGTGGCGGTGCTTTCTTTCCCCATTTGCTAAATTAGCCTCCATTTATTTTTACTTGGTAATAGCGGCTTTAGTGCATGACAACTTCATAGACACAGTACTCAAATAAGCGCTAAGGACCCTCGCCGGTGTGTCCTGGAGGCGAGGCGAGAAGGCCAGTCATTGATTGTGTTTAGTGTTGGCCTGCTGACCCATACAACAAAGTGACATGATGTAAACCATTGGTGCGCTTCTGGCTTTATTTGATGTGACAGACCTCTGGTAAACATATACATAGCACGGCCAAGTTTATAACCACTTCTCCACCTTCGAACCGGTTTCCTGACCAGGTCAAATTATCAGTCGTGTGAGGACAAATTACTCTGATTTAGAGGAATCAATTCATCAATGCTGACAGTTTCATGAGACATTTGTTTCTGATCAGCAACTAAAGGAACTTCGAGTCTTTCACCATGTAAAGAAGTGTGTGTGTGTGTGTGGCGGGAGGGGGGACGGGGACGTGAAGGTCTGGTTTGTAGCACGGTCAATGTTTCTGACAGATCACTGAAACACACCCGCCCGAATCACCAGGTGAATAGCTGCCAGTTTGCAGTGAGACATGTTAGACGTGCTCGTGTGCTATTTGAGCCTTAATAGGCAGCTAATAGGCCCGCTTTCTGTAAGGTGTTAAAGGTCCACGCTCCGCTCTGTCACTCACTCCCTTGACCTCATTGTGTTTCTAATGGCTGAGGCAAGCGTCGCCAGACACTGACGCAATGATGCCTCACAGGCCGCAGAAAAAGCCTCTCTGCTTTCCCTAGGTGGAAATTCTCACTTCACTTTCTCTTTTTTCTCTCCCTGTCGCCCTGATTTAAGTCTAAAAATGTCTCCGGTTATCAGAGGGTCCTGTCAAACAAAGCGAGAGGTGCTATCAACATCGGCGATACGTGTTATTTATTTATCCGTATCGGTGTGACGTTACACATGATCCCATGCGCTCACTGACTCCGAGGCTGCAAAAAAAATCAACCCTGCAGCAAAAGACTAGAAATTAATTGCTTTGGCTCGGTGACATTTGACTTTATGTGTTAGTGGGGATGTGGTCATATCTGTTGGGTGCCGATTTCCATATGGTTGTCATAAAAATATGATCTTATAAGCTCAAAACATATCCTTCAAGAGTGTTGTAAATCATATTTTGGCACAGTAGCATGTTTGGCACCAGTCAGCAAGAAAATCACTGCAACGTTATCGCAGCTCAAATGTGTGGTCAGCAGCTGATATTGCAAAAAAAAAGAAGAGAACCACCCTAAATGGTAAGAGCACGTAAATATCTTGCTATCTTTACAGTTTAATGGTTTGTGTTGAATCTCAATGGAGAGCTACAGAACGTGTCCTTTTTGAGGCAGATCAGCTTGTGACTCACGTCCTTCTCAAACTGTGAAGTGTTTGAAAACAGACTTGATTCTATTTGTTTTGTTGTTGATATTTTTAACCCAGTTTTGGGGTCGAGGTGTCTATTTTTTGCTTCAGCTTGGCCGCAGTGAACTTGCTTCACAGTCACAATACAGGCAGCAGACAAAAGAAGAAAAAAACTCTGTGGTAACGCGGTGGGGTCGACACTGTGGCGAAAGGCTGTGAGTAAACAACAGCGAAACACTATATTGTCTTCAAGTTACTGCGGGAGTGTATGACATGATGTGAAAACGAGGAAAATGTCAAAAGCTGTGTTTATTCCTAGTCTTTTTAAACCCAGTGTATTTTTGCTCCAGTGCGGTGACATTTCTTCATCATGTGAACCGAAGACTTGATGAGACTTCTGCGTATGAAAATATGGAAATACGTGTTTCATATAAAAATATTTTCACAGTGCGTTGCATTCATCAAATAGTGTAACCTGAGGTGAGTCAATGAGTCTGAGGTGGTGACAGCACATTGTGCAGCAGACCACCTGCTTCCCTTTTGATGAAAAATGATTTTATTTTTGTTTCTTAAAGAAATAACAACGGCGATACACATCAAACTACTACTATTAAATAAGAAGAAAATGTAAAACAATTGCAGGCTGCATTACTGAGGCCTTTAACAAAGTTATGAGTTAACAAAGCCACTATATATTCTGTATTTGTTGGCAGCAAACACCAAAATGAATTTACAGGCTGCATTTTTCGATCAAGTGTACAGATGAACCAGCTAGATGACGGATTCAACTGGCAACCCAACACTGAGTCGTATCGCTATCTACCATCAACGAGGAACAAGGAAGTGGCTGATTAATGTCAGGGCTGCAGAGAATGAAAATATGAGAGTCACTTTGTGTTGTCATCAGGTGATTCAGATTCAGCAGACATATAGACGGGGAAATTAAAAACAGAACATATTATGTGAAAGAAAAGAGGGCGGGAGAGAAAGAGACAGAATGAAAGTCCCACCCACCTCTTCTAACGCTGACGAAATCCTACACACAGAAAACTTTACTCATAATTAAATCTAGAAAAGGTTAACACAGAACACTGCAAAGTGCTTAACCGTACACAAAACAATAAAGTAGAATATTAAAACAGTAAAAGTATTATGTCATAAGAGTGTAGAACCTAATGAACTTTAAAATGTACAATTATTAACAGGCAAATTGGAAATAAAGTAACAAGCCAGCAGTATTTCAGGTTGCACATATGAAATATGAAATAGTGCTCAATAAAATCAATCCTACAACAAATTGGAAGCAACCGCAGTGGTGCTAACAGCAGTGGTACAGTAAATGTATTCAGTTAAAGATACAGAAAAAAAATATGTAATTAGATTACAGATACACTCAATAAAAAGGGGGATTACAACAAGATGACAGTTTTAAAATAAGAAATGACATACTAATCTGTAACCATGCCAAATACATGAATACAAAAGTGAGTATTCTCACAGAAAACAACACTTGTATATCAACATGAAATATAATTCATCTTATTTCTCTTGTCTTTTTTTGCATATGGCATTGAGGTAGTATATAACTGTATCTGTACTCTCCCAACTCTATGTAAAAGTCTAGCAGCTGCAGTTGAAGCCTGTGAAGTATTTCTTCTGTTGTTTTAACTGTTAAAAGTTAAAAAAGTTAATTTTGTTTGTTTGTAGTTGAATTTCTGCAGACCCTCAGCCATAAGTTTTTAAGAAATACAAGGTGTCAGTCATAGACCTTCGTCGGTCTTAAAAGTGTGCATGAATTCAGTGTTTTCTCTTGCATGATTTCATTTTCCTACACGCCCGTCTCTCAAATGTACATTGGAAAAAAAACTTATTGTGTTTGAAAGACTATTGCAGTAGTCCAGCGTCATAGAAATTAAGCTGTGTATGACAACCATCGCACACTGAAGTGATCTAATCGTTGAAATATTTGTTAGATGATTGAAAAATAACCGGACAAGCTTGTTAGTGTGGTTTTTCCAATTAGGGACAAAGACATAGCCAAACTATTGCTTCATATTTGCCTGCACATTCATTTGACCACTGAGACCACTATATTTTTTCTTCATTTCATATCTGTTGG
Source organism: Pagrus major (assembly GCF_040436345.1). Lineage (NCBI taxonomy): Eukaryota > Metazoa > Chordata > Actinopteri > Spariformes > Sparidae > Pagrus > Pagrus major. The sequence continues at coordinate 14,096,300 of NC_133230.1, forward strand.
ACTTTCAGATAGATGAGACAGATCACTTTGGCTGTTGGGCTTCACAGGAAGGAATATCAACAGTCTCAATAGCATAAAATCTAACTGCAACGCCGTGCCTGCATATTATGTAACCATAGAGAAATACATAAAGAAAATATAATTGGTCCCAGAATTGAGCCCTGCGGCACTCCACATGTTCTGGTGGATAACCCATCTCCGTTGTATTTGACCAGAAACAGATGAGGGGAGATGGTAAACAGATGCAGATGCTTCTGTTTGTGTCTGAGACCATGAAAGAGAGATTGACGTGAACATGATTGGTCCCGTGGGGCTTGGTGGCCATATGCAGTTGATTTCAGCTTGTTTTTTTCAAAGCAAATATTTCTGTCTTCAACACATGAAAAATGACAACTGCCGAAGCTTAAAAGGATTGATTTATGTAATATTTGTTGCTAATTGCCCTGCCATGGGATTAAAAAATAACAAAAAAACAAATATGTTAAGAAGACACAAGCTGTTTGATGCTTACAGACAGCTAAATTTATGGCAAGTGATCTTTTCTGTGAGCCAAAGCCACGTTGGCACCTTTTGTGACTAACTGCAGCATGCTGGCTGACATAAATTTTACCGCTGTGCATGTTTCTTCATGAACATTCTTTAAACAATTGGTGATAAATTTCACAGACCTTCAGCAGCATTTACTCACACAGTTTTACGGGAACCTTAACCCATTTTTTCTGGAATTTCATAAATCAAACTGGTATTTTTCTGCTGTGTTTGCCGCGAGTAAGCTGCGTTAAGTTTTTATCGCTCCATCACTTCGAGATAACGCGGGGTTGAAGATGGATGTTGCCTCAATAGCGGTATCGTGGCGATCCGTCTTCTCTCAAGAGTCTCTATATTATCCACCACCTGACACTGCAAAGACTTTGTGAGCATTCTTTGGCTCTCAGCAAAATAACCGTCTGTCCATTAAAGGATTACCATTTTGACAGAATCCACAAAACCCGGCTCTGTGCGGTGTTGGCTGTGTCATACCTCGGGATATTCACAAACAGAGCTGTGAGAAGGTGTAGGTGGGGTGGACAGTGAAGCCTTGTTCACCAGGCGTCTTATCAGATTCCTCAGCCTCCATACTTCATAGAGTACGTAAGGAGTCGGCTAAGGGGAGACGGCTCTGAGGTTGACGCAGTGCCCTCCTCATTCGTCTTGGCTTGAAAGAAAGAAAAAGAAAAGGGAGGACTGTGAAACACGGGGAGTTTCTGTGTGGCAAATTGTGTGTGACATCCATTTTCAACACTGCTGTACTTCCTGCGTGTGAGTCATTGAATGTGATAGGCAACCCCGCAATCGAACAGAACAAAGGCAAGGAGCCTAAGTGAACATATTTATTGCTCTCACATGTATGATCTCATGCGACGCACACCTACAAAGCGACTCAATATATGTTGTTGATTCCACAGGCAGGTTAAGTCAAAGAAAATAACCGCGCGCTGATGTCATGCTCTTTTTTTCCTTGTGTTAGGAGGATCGACTGGCCCCATTACCGCCGGAGAAAATACAACATGACAAATGGCAGCAAAGCTGGCTGCACATTAAGATGAAGAGGGCAAACAACGCTTGCCAGCGGTAAAATTAGCAGACTAAGTAAGAACGTATAGCTCAGCTTACCGCGTCTCCTCTGATGTATGACGCTCTGAAGCCAGCAGAAAGGGTCTCCATCAGTGACATCATGATTAATGTCAAACAGTGGTCCAAGTAGCTGGGGCTAAATTAGTTACCGCTAATTAAAGCTGCCTCACATCCATGCTGGAATCAGGTAACAATGTTTGATACAGCTTTGGAGCGCTGACAAACCCAAGGGCGAGATCACTGTGTGATAGTCACAGTCCGACTAACAGAGAGCATGTTTCTGTTTATGACCGATATCTGATTGTGCAACCCTCTGCATATGTAAAGCGAAATCAGCGGTCATCAGCTTGTATCAGGTGTCATCGCACTGTCTGCTATGTTAAATTTCCCTTTATCTGATGTGGCAGAAGAAGGTGGACGTAGAGAATATTGGCTAAAGGCTGAGGAATGTGATGGGTGAGGGCCCTGTAGTTCCTGACTCAAGCTGGGAACAGAGCTTGAAATTATTAAAACAGTACAAAAGAAATTATTCCCACAAACATACAGACACAGAACTTTTACTCCTGACAGCCCAACAAAAGGAGCTCATATTGAACAACACAACATTCAGACTAGAATTAGAGTCGGCTTGCTAGAAGACAGTAAAATAGAAATTCTGTTATATTTCAACCTGGTGTATTTCCTATAAATGTGACCTTTGTGACTTCACATTAACTTTACATTCGCCACCTCTCTTGTAGAGATTCTAGACAATAAGGACTTGTTTACTGTTTACATTCACTTGGACTCAGAGAAGAGTGTTTGAAATTATTCATTAAAAATATAATGTTGACTTGAAAAGCTGTAGGATGCTTGTGCAGCTTGCCCCGACATATGTTCTTTTATGCGATTCGTTGTTTTCTCCAAATCTCTGTTACAAAATTGCCGAGGGCGAAGTTAACACAAGCCACAGAGTCGCAATTGCCGGATTTAAGGTTTTTTCTTTAGACTGGCAACGGACAACTTTTTTGCTGTAACGTATCATTGTGAAGTAAAAGATGTTTGCGAGATGTAGCCAGGCACAAGATCTTCCAGGAAAGTAAAGGCTGACTGTTGGTATAGTCGTGCTTGTAGAGTGACAGCTGGCAGCCTGGCACCAGCTAGAAATGATGCCAGGCTGCCAGCCTCCATTATAGACTAAATTAATTAATAAATTCTCGCTTTGTCCTGTGTTGTTGGTAGTTCTGACTCTAGGGAAAGCGGGAGGCGATCCAGTTGTCTTTGCAACAATGGCACCAACCGTTAAAGAGACTATGTAACACCGCTTGAAGGTGCAGCTTGGCTTCATCATCCAAACACTTTTACGTCCAAATGCTAAATTCTTGAAGACGTCTTACCAATTAGCCAACACTCTACATATCACTGTCTTGCCAACATAACTTCTATTAATTGGACCAACATTTGCAAAAACATACAGTATGTGTGCTATCTGGGTAATACCACTTGGAAACACTCAGAGGCAAAAGTTGTCTGTTTCCACTTTAAAGTCACACAAAAATCACAAATGTGTGTGTTCCAAACGGAAATACACTAAAACAGTTTGTCCTGCTAATTTGTGCCCCATTTACTGTGGAAAGGGCACAAAGTGTAAACTGTAAACCCTGTGACTGAGCTGAACTCCAGGTGAGCTGCAGCTGGGCTCTGAAGCCTCCTTGGAGAGACTAATTGAGCAACGTGTCTACTGAGTGTGTCTCTACAGCACATCGACTGTTATTTTTGCACCTCTCTGTGTTTTTGTGTTCTGCAGTGCAACATTGTTCAGTGTTTACTCAGCTCCATAGATTAGTGTCAGAACAGAGAGTAGCATACCCAGAGTACCACTGCAGATACCCCGAGTCGAGCCAAAACCTCTCCCGACCTTTGCAACAACCAAACATTGCAGCAGCAAAGGTCAACTTTGTTTGTGCACTTGTTTTCCCGTGGGGTTGCTTTTGATTGCGAATAGAAAGCAGGGTTCATGTGACATCATACAAAGCTGATTGTGACAAATTTGATCTGCATTGATTTGCAGAAAAGTTATCCCACCGTAAACAATAGAAACAAACTAAACTAGAATGCACAGCTCATGATCAGCCTTTGGAAGCATAAGAGTGAGAAGTTGGAAAAGGGGCACATTGGATGGGATCAGTACCATACAGTACACAATAATATACAGCACATCTAAAGAAATATACACATCAAGTTGAACTTTGAAATTGATTTAGCTTTATGATGAATTGGAGAAGGCTAAACAAACTCGGGGTCTAAACCGCAAAAGTTGTTGGAGGCCTAAACTGGAGAATTTGAGCAAAGCGGTCTTTCCTTTTTTATTTTCTCCTTCCCTTTGTCTGTTTCTATTGTTTGTGCATGTTTTGACATTTATTTTGTAGTGCAACCATGGTGTCATACCTCCAACTGTTCGACCAACAGGAGAGTGATTACCTTGACCGTGGACCTTTATCTGAACTCTTCCCTTCCCTGTCTCTTGCTCACATTGTTGGACAAGCATTGTGAGTTAATAACCTGCTCCTTCAATTAAGGACTGGAATAAAAGATTTAACATCATACTGACGGACAGAAAACCTCTTTACTTTTCCGTTCACCTCGGCCTGAACTTTGCCTCATGAGTCGAGGATGGGAGGGATTGAGGTGGGACGAGGATTGGCCGTGGCTGCTTTGACAGGAGATAGAGGCCATGCCTGTGGTGAGCGCAGACTTCGGGGCCCGAGGGGATAACGAAGAATGACAGCCACCTTGTGCTAATGGTTCTGCGGTGTCACTCTTGCAGCGGTCTCACCCTGATGACATCATTGCTGCAGGCAGGCACGTGTCACAATGGGTTGTTTAGGAAATCCATCAAATCATCTGCTGCTGCTGCAGAATTCATTCTGAGCCTCAATTGATGGTTATGCGCCAAACTTCACGGCTCTTTGTCCTGCATGTTTATGCTTGTATTGTTTTTTAGCACACAGAGGATAGCAATACTCGTCTAAAACCATGTCAGCAACACTGCAAAGCTGCGTTCCAGACAACTCGGACCTCAAGTTTTTTGGAATTCCTCATTTAGACTTATAATCCATCTCCCTCAACTTCATGAGGGAGCATGTCTGATCTCACACAACAATGGAAGCAATGGAGGCGTCCAAGTATAAAATTGCCATAAAATTAAATGTATAATGGCGTCAGTTACCTCATGTGTCATTTTTCTTCCTCCATTTTGCTTATATTTGTACTACTGAGGGTTCACTTGTGTGTACACTTGCCAAAGAGACATCATTTTGTTTCGGTCGGCCAAGTTTTTGTCCACTTTTGGCATCCTGCACCTGGAACGCTTTGAGGTCAGATGTTGGACAGTTCAATGAGGAAAATCCGACCTCCAACGTTGACTGAAGTGCTGCATTACTGCTATATTCTCCTGGGTATGTCTCTGCGACCTCGTGTGTGCGATGCTGTTTTGTTACGTCCTCCACGTGGCTTCATATCACACCATGCCTGCCTGATGTTTTTGATTGTGATTATTTCATTGTTTTACCTTGATTTTTGTGCTTCTACCATGGGTGAGTATGCTACGTAGTTAATATTTCTGACTTTACTATGCTGTAGTCTGCTCTAGCTCCAAGTCTGCACGGGGTGTTTTATTTTGAAAATTGGCAGGGCGCTCTATGCCGTTCCTGTGTCTGACTTCTTGCCTTGCTCAATCTGCTCTATGCAGCTTGATGCAGCTACTGAAAGCTGGGTGTTGGACAAAGTGTTGCTTTGCGCTAAGTGCTAATGTAGCATGCTAACATTGCTCACAATGACATGGCTAACACACTGTTGTGTAATGCAGCAGGGGTAATGTTTACCATCTTAATTTAGAATGCTAATATTAGCCCTAATAGGCACTAAAAACACAGCACAGCAGGATTTGCAAGTACAGGGTCATAAACCAAAGTGTTGGCCGAATTAACATTTTGACCTGATGATGGCGCTACATAAGAAGAGAACTACAATATCTATATGAGTGTGTGCACCAAATTTCATAACAATAGCTGATGGGATATTTCAGTCTTGGCTTAAATGGTGAGCTGACTGACAGACTGAAATTAGCAGTCCTAGAGCGATGCAGCTAGCACTGAACCAAAAAAGGATATTTCAGCAAAAATGTTAGATTTTCTTCACTTATTTAACTTTAGCTGGGCCACTGTTTATCTCCATACTGAGCTGAGTGTCTCCTTCTGTTCTTAATTCTTTCCAGTTTGTTTCTAATAGGAAACGGCCGGAGGTTGAACCTTTAGTATAATTTTCCAAAAGGATTTCTGTAAGAAGGCTTAAAAATTTGAGCTCATACTTCTGTAGGCTTTTTGCAAAGTTGTTCAAGTGGCTTGAGAGAATAAGCCACCATGTGTAACTCTACTCCCTACACATGCACATCCACTCCAACAGCCTTTGAGCCACTGAGTGTGAACAGTGAAGTCATCACTCGATTAAATGCTAACGAGGCTATTGTGTGTGAGATTAAAGTCCCTCGAGGCCCTGGCAGACCGGACTGTGGATCTTTCAGGAGGAACTCAGAATATGACAGGTCCACCCAGAACTCGAAACAGGAGAATAATACACTGGAGTGACCGGCATTAGCACTTGCAAATGGGTCCCTTCGCTGATGACTCAATGCTATAGATGCTGGCACTGGTTTGGCATTACCATGACACTGTGTTTGAGTGTGTGTGTGTGTGTGTGTGTGTGTGTGTGTGTGTGTGTGTGTGTGTGTGTGTGTGTGTACTTTAATCACCATCACCATGACGAACGGTGAAGCTTAGGGGCGAAAGAAAAGGTGCCATCAGTGTTTTGGCTGGCTCATGCAACCGTTTAATCAAATTCAAATTTTCTTGGTTAAAAGGACCAGGCAAACACTGAGAGTCCTGAAGCTATTCAAGCACGTCTGAATGAGTTGCTGAGGTTTGTCTGTGGAGTCAAACGGAACGCTTTTGCCTTTTACATCCAGTGACAACTGCATTTATAACTCACAGAGAGTGAGTTTCTTTGTGTCCTGGCCAGGGACAGGAGATCAAACAGTAGATTCTGGTATCACACACTTTTGAGAAGCCAAACAGTGAATACAAATATTTGATATGACTTTAAGGTATTCCTATATATATATATATATATATATATATACAATGCAAGTCTACAATGCAAATACTATTGCTTTACACCTCACTGCCATGAGCACATGATATTAAGTGAAAGCGAGCATTTGTAACATTTTTATCATTTCAGAACTCCTTTCATTTGGATCACAGTTACTGGAAAGTAAGAAGATACAGTCAAAACATATTTTAGTCAGTAAATCAAGCTGAAACTGTAAAAGTTATGTGAAAAATAATCCCCATTCCCCAGTGGAAATTGCTTCTTTGACTAATCTGCAACTAATTCTGGAAAAAAAACACCAGGTCAAACGAGGAGAGATGGAAAAAAAGAACTCTGATCTTGCATGTTCCCACATCATGCATTCAATTTTAGATTACATGCGGAAGGCAGTGTCATTCAGATTGATGTTGAATTATACAAAACGTCCTCCCAAACTTTTCACAAGTAAAACATTAACCAGATTCCCATGACGGCCAGCCGCCTCAAGGCCTCTTACAGCTGACATGACCCGCACTGAGCTTGACTGTCACCCGCAAAATGATCATTTTACCAAACTGCATTAAATGTATGTGTGGGACAGGAAGTACAGGACAGACAGCATGGGACCTCGAGGGTTAGCAAGTTACTGTACTCTGATAGCTTTGAAAACTGGGTTTATTTTCTCAATAAGTTTACATTCCAATAAGAATACAGATCTGACATTACACCACTCGTATCATAAATATAAACAGCTTGTGTTTCTTCACAAGCTCTGCTGCTTGTTCAACTAAGACAAGGTAAAGCTGTCTGCACAGCAAAATATGAGAATATGAGAATGTTGATTTTTACCACAATTTGGTATTAAATACCAACTTTCTTCATCTAGCTGACTTAATACGCCCACGCAGATTTGGCTGATCGCTAAAAAAAGTTCCCTCTAATTACTTAGTACGCCTGTAAAGGTTTCTGCGGTTATTTCATGTCATGTAGTTTACAATGGCAACCGGTATCAGATTAACCACTTGAAAAGCCTCTGATTTGACACAAAGAATAAACAGCCTCTCTATTTTTGGGCAGCGACTGTCAATTCTGTCGACTAAAATGACAACTGTAAACAGCAGACTTTGTCCGCTCTAGCTCTGTGAGTCGGTTGAATTTCTTTTAATGTTTCCAGCTGTTTCATTATAAAACATGAATTTATTTTAAAAAAAAGAAAAAAGGTGTCTTGATTGATACATACATGAAAAGTTGACAGAGCAGCTAGCATTAGCTTAATATATCATTGTTCCCAAAACGAGTGACTGCAGCAAACCAGCGACCCGCATACCGAACCATTGCTGTATTTTCATGCTTTGGATTAGATTGGGAAAACATGTTATATACATAAGTAACGTGAGTATTTACTACATTAGTAGGTTAAGATAACTTACTGTTGACTTTTAGTTTCACACTGGACACGAAGCGGTCTCCTGGGTGAGAGTCTTGTGGTTTTTTGACCCAACCAGTCATCCCCGACCTCCTGCCTATGCAGGCTTTATCACTCTTTATAGTACTCCACCTGACTTCCTCCTTTGCTGCTGTAATAATTGCTTCAGTCACTAGAGGTCGCCTCCCAACAAGAAACGGAAATATAAGTCTTTATGAGATGCTTTCACAATCGACCTATAAGGTTGTTTTTCTGATGAGGACTGGCTGCTAATTATTTAATGATGTACATCTTGGAACTATGGTGCGAGGTCAGAGCAGAGAATAACATTGTTTAATTCAGTCCTCTTTTCTTTGTTGTGTTTTTGGTTTTGGAAAGGCTTAACTAAATAAAGAGCAGGACAGATCTGGTACATTATGCCAAACTCTGAAATAGCAGTGTAAGAACAAAATGGTGCTTGGCCTTGGAGGTAACACTGACGCTGGCTTGTTGGCTAGACACGCTAACCAGCAGCTTAGAGGAAATAAAGTTTTTTAATTCACCCTAAGACTTCTGGTTTTGGAAAGTCTGATGTGAGATGTGAAGAAATCCAAAGCTTTAACCGCCTACTGTACCTAACTGTGATGGAATAATTGCTGCTTTGGGGAGAGGGTTTAGCAAACAGGTCCATTTATCGTTCACAGCGGATTAGATGAAACATCTACCCTCCTGATTTCTCTAATACATCAGTGTGTTTTCTGTTCACAGAAGTGATGTGTAGCTTTAATTTTGCACAGTCAAGGTTGCCCAGAGGTGCCGATTATCTCCCACTTAGTTTCCCTTGGACACAGTAACTGGCGCCCAGATTTTTAGGACACCAGTATAGTACGTCAACCAAAGACAAGCACTCCAAGAGATATTTGCACATGCTTTGTGTCTTGGCCAGTCTGGGTTATTCAAGGGGTTTGTTATCTCGGGTCTCCTCCATGCAAGTCGTTCACACCGCCCCTCTGCTCCCACACAGAGGGCCCAACTCTCTGTAGCCCTCTGCTATCACTGAATACACACCCTCTATCAAACACACACACATGCAGGATCGCGCAGACACATACAGAATAACAAGAAAGCACACGAAATACGTGTGCACAACGAACATCTCGCATATATATCACACACATAGAGGCAGTGACATGCACTCTCGAGCACATGCACCGTTGCACAGCTCTGAATGTTTTTGGACTTAAGAGGAATGTTGAAGTCTGGCCAGAATTTCGGACAGCTGTGTCTCCCTGAATCAGAGATTTTAAAATGGACTGTCCATAACAAGGACGTGACTTTTGACCCAGAGCCTTTCAGCGCTGGGTTTCCTCACTCTGCTCCTCCGTCTGGCCTAATGAAGAGGACACATTCCTTCTCACCCCGCTCATTCTTGGATTTCACTTTTGTTTTCTTGAAAACATAACAGCAGAGGGTGTGTTTGATAGAGACGTACTGTATATAAAATACATGAAGATAGAGACATCTGCATGTAATGGAGATATAGTGGATGGATGAAAGATGGACAATAAATCTTATCGACAGAACCTTTTGCAGTCTGTGCAGCGTCACACGCTCAAATTGATTTAACTCTTACAGTGAATTTTTACGTGTCAAAGTCTCAAGAAGTTGGATAAAGCCTTTTTTGGCTCCAGAGGGAGCTATGTGAAATCTGATAAATTGCCTCAAGTGATGTCACTAGAGTCTCTCAGTTGGAGATGCTACAAACAGAACATATAGACAGTTATTTATTGACATATATACATAAGGATGTGGTGCATTCTTCTTCTGAATATGCGTCAGGGTGAATATAAACAGCAGCAACAAGATGGTGATGATAATATGGACGGCGCACCCAGAAAAATTCAACGTCTTTGAAACACATCCACTTTGATTGTATTTGAGCACCAAGCATCAATGACGTAAACACAGAGTCCTCCTGTCTGCTGTAAGCACAACAGTTTCTGATTTCCCATTGCCCCAGGCTGTCCATTTCATTTTCTTGCAACCAGTGATTAGCCAGGAACAGCCTTAAATCCAAGCTGGTCTAGCATGACTTTCATCCTGGATCTCCCTCTTCCCCTCCTTGGGGCAGTCTGTTTGGTCAGGTTGGATGGTCAAAAGATGCCATGGGCAATGGTCGTCTCAAAGTCCACTGCTATTGATCCCTCAGTTGAAATTGCTGTCGCTTTAAGTGGACCCACTCAAAATAAATGCAGCCAAATTTGCTGCAATGTGCGCAACCGACTCTGGTCTCCCTAATTTTGTTCAGCATGTACATGCATCATTTCCTGTGACTCAAGTACCATATGAATCCAGCGTGGGAATGGGACACTCTGGCATAGAGAGGCTACTAATTAATACATGATCATTTAACAGCTATAAGATCATGTCCAAAACTGGTGTTGATATGATATATAAGACCTCCCCCTTCACCAAAAGCAGGATGGACACAAAAAGATTGCCTCTATAAAGATCTCACTTGCAAGGAGGATAGTTTTTCCTTGTCGTGGGACAGATAAAAAGCTGAGAATAAGACTATAAACACCTCTAGAAAACACACCTCCCTCGTGCCTACTTGTAAAATAGCACCTGTCACTATACAGTATAGAAGGGAGTGGAGTAGTGTCTGAGGGGCAGATAGATTAGAAAGTCTTTGTGTCAACACACAGGCAAAAAGGCAGGTCAACCGCATGAGTCTGCAGACAGAGCGCCTGTAAACTGATCCTCACAGTCTAAGCACATCCTCTGTGCTGGGGTCCCTTTTCTGCCAGGCTCACACACACACACACATACACATACACACACATACACACACTTGTCCGTGCACACATTCTTGTGCAGGCTCTGCGAGGGGCAGGCGCAGAGTGTGCTGGAAGCTTGGAACTGTTCTTCAGAGTGAGCGTCTCTCTCTCTCACTCTCTCCGGTCGTTAAGTCAGAGAGCAGAGGAGGAAGGGAAGGCAGAGAGACCAGGGGAGGTCTGACGACATGATCCCAGCTCACCCGGCACCTATTTTAAATTCAACAGATTGATCAATGCAAGCGCACAGTCCGCCTCTGGCTCTGACTCACTGGAGGAACACCAAGTCTTATAATCGACTTGTCACTCGGCAGGAGATGTGTGCAACTTTTGCTGCCAGGACCAAAACTTAAAGGGGCTTTGGAAAACGTAGCATGTGTGAGTGCTCAGAGCAGCAGTTGCTTTCGATGCTGGAGGTCCAATGTGAGGATGGATGGCGCATGTTCCAGGCTGACGGTGTCCTGCACCGTAGTCTGATCCAGCTTTAAAGGGAACATCCAACCAAACGTAGAAGGAGCATCTCCAAGAACTTACCCCACCTGTAACTTTTACCCCAGGTTGATATGATGCTGTGGTGCAACTTCGACCACCACTTGCTCTCTCTGGCAGCACTTCTGGTGATTGTGAGCTGCGGAGGAGGGGAGCAGAGGAGAGGGACGGATAGCAGCAGCACCAGCAGCACAGGTGGCGGCAGCAGCAGCAGCAGCAGCAGTAGCAGCAGCAGTGGCGGAAGTAGTGGCAATACTAATTACAGCAACAGACGCTTTCATAAGATCCAACATGGCCAGTGCACCTACACGTTCATCCTACCTGAGGGAGATGGAGCCAGAGGGGGCTCCTGCAGGGAGGCGAAAGCCGGTAGCACGCAGCAGAACGCCAACTCTCTCCAGAGGGACGCTCCGCCACCTGAGCCAGAGTTTCCCAGCCAGAAGATCCAGCAGCTCGAGCACATTATGGAGAATTATACCCAGTGGCTACAGAAGGTAAGGAATCAGAATGATCCTGCAGAAGTATCGGCTGTTTATTTTGCTGCTAAAAGTAGGAATGCAATGGAGTTTTTTAAAATCAGATCCATGTTTGAAATGTTGTGTCTCGCATGTTTCACAGCCCCGCACAAGAGCGGATGTCTTCTGAAGTGGTCGCGCTCTTGTGCCATATTTGTTGAGATATTTGTGTTTCCGTCGGGTGTGTGGTCTCCACAGAGTGTCTGTTTGCGGCTTCTCAAGATAACTTGTTTTGGTTTCTGGATGAGGCTCTCAGACTAAATCTGGGATGTGTTTGCTGTTTTCTCCTGGCCGACACGTTGTTTGGCAAAGTGTTTGTCAGAAGGAGGGTTTATGTGCTTTAGATGTGGAGGATTTGTTTTTTTCTGTGCGAGGCTGTGCGACCAGTTTCACAACGAGATGTCCGCAATGTCAGCGACAACATGGAAAGCATGCACACAGAAGGACTGGAAGGATTACAGAGTGGTATCTTCTCTATAAACTGACAAAAGCAAGAATAAGCAACACAATCTATAATACCTCTGCTATGCTGTTATGTAACTGTGTATGTTATCAGAATTGAACTTTTTGTTCTGGATGTGACACAGCTGCCCTCCGAGGACATCATGGACTGTTGGGTCTCCGTCTTTCCGACTTTCTCTCGGCTTCTTCCTGGTAAATGACCCTTTGAGTAAATTCCACAGATGTCCGGTTGAGTTGCGCAGCGCGTCGGTCATAGAGCAGAGGTAGTTATATGTCAGTCACCCCCTGTTCTCCAGTGGGCTGTCTCTTTAATGGCAGGAAGTCAGAGAGAGTCCCCGGAGACACTTGGAGGAGGAAAAGACAGAGAAAGAGAATGCTGCCTTTATTTATTTATTCAAGTCAAGGACGTGCGAGTAGAACTTGAAAACTCAGACTTGCATAAAAACAAAAATCTGAAATTGATTTTCCTACAATCATCATTGTTAATGAGCTGATTTGATATGCATACCTCTTATTTAAACAATCCACATTACAATTTATTTATAGAGCCACTGAAGTGTTTAATATGCACAAATATGGTTCCAATGTAATGTTAATGAGTTGCAAATTCTGAGGCCATCTCTGATACAGCTGATACAGCTTGGCAGGCACTCTGCTTTTCTAAGCTTTGAGACTTTGTGTCTCCAAAGAGAGCGAGACTATCTCGCCGAAATGAATACATGAATCAAATAAACAAACCTCCAAATTCGGCACGACCGGCTCTCCAGCTCCTCGACTTTCCACAATATTATCCTTCTCAAATAAGATTAGCAGCTCGAACCTGTGATTAATTGCACGAAGCTAATAGTTTGTCGTCTGCAAAACGCGCAGCACAAATCAAATTCGTGCACAGATAACACCTGATGGATTTGATGGATTACTTCATCAATATACCCCGAGTCTGTTCATTAGCAGTCAACATGTCCCCCTCCCAAAAAAAAATGTCTGGGTTACTCTGCTTTGTGCCTGCTTTTCATTTACTCTCAGAAAGTAAACTTTTCACTCCTCAGGTTGGAGGAAATGGTCATTCTTCATCAATTAACATGGTGTTGGTCACAGTGTGTTACAGCTAGATGATGACTGAGTTTGTAATTAGGGAGGTGAAGTGTTGGAGGCGACTTCACCCACAACTTTCACTAAACCACAAATATGTCTGAAATATTATATCAACTTATGATATATGATATATATGACTGACTTTATCTCAGATTAGAGGAGGAATTTACTGTTTATGGTGGATATAAAGGTTAAGAAGAGCAAGATAGCCCCAAAAAGCTGCAAAACCTCTTCACATCAGAGGGCAATCAGGCCAAAAAAATAATATCACAATATATTTAATCTTAACTGCGATCTTGGATCTAAATTGCAAACTTTTTCCCGATTTTCAAACCAAAGTTCTGCCTAGCCTGGCTTTTAGTTTGGCTTGGGTTACTGTGAATAGAGCGAACAGCTACATCTCGACGGAGAACTGCAATTGCATGGCTGGGTAAGTAGCTAAGCTACATCTCATAAATGAAAGTGTCAACCGTATTTCATTTTGGAGCCATTACGATTTTTGCGCCCAACAACACAACAAGCTGACATTTTGGGGTCTGTTACTGCCCTGAGGTGAACCCTCCAGTTTTTTCCTTTACGTAATCCTGACACAGGGACTAAAAGGCTCTATATATCACCCAATTAAGGGCCCCTAAGCATAGCCGTCTATTTGACTACATCACTGCATTGGTTTGTTCACATAGCGCAGATTTGCTAAATACGGCAATCTCTACGATTTCTCCTATAAAATAGATCGTGGATGCGTTCAAGATCAATCACAATCTTAAATGGTCAGATTGCACACCCCTTACACCAATATACCTTCATCTCTTTAAAGGTCCAGTTCCTCATTCCCAACTCCTCAAATACTGAAACTTTGTGACGGCGGCCCACCGGACCTACAATCCCAAAGCGTCAGTATTTGACGAGTTGGGAATTCTTACAAATGGGACTTACTACATACTACATCTTTTTTCTGATGACCTTCCACACCAATCCACCATCTGAGTCAGACTCCAGTCCAGTCTGAAAACCTGTGTGTGTTTCCGTACGGCTCCCAAAAGCGTTCCATGTGTCAAGAAAGGCCAGGGGTGAAATAACACCGGCTTTATCTTTGCTCAGTGGACCTCATCCGTCTGTGATAGTACAAGTGATACTATGAAAACAGAACGGCAGCGTTGGTAGACTGAAGGTTTGACTAATGAGACCTCTACAGCGACTTTCTCCTCAGATGTTAAAAAAAGGGGAGCCAGTGAAAACGTCTGCCATCACCACTGATACTATCAGGCTTCTCTTGTGACAATTTGGAGTTTTTGCAGGACCACAAAATCTAATATTGAGAACATTTTATTGCATAAAGTTTATTGGATTATATTTGAAAATGTGTAATGAAAAGAATTAAGTTAAAGTCAATGGATGCATGCCATTGAAACGCATATTAAACTACAGAAAAACACATGTAACAAGCAAGATTAGCACAAGAAAGGAATTGGAGTCGGCGTTTCAGAGGGGACACTTAAACACACAGTGGTAATTCAGCCTAATTGCGCCACATGGGGGGGAACATCAGGATGCAGTTAACATTTTTCATTGGACAGAAGATTAAGTGTCCTGGCCAGTCTATCTATCTTAATCACGCCAGCGTTTTTACTGCTTGTCTAAGCAAGAGCTCGCCCTGATGTTGCTCCAGCCAGCCTTGATGAAAGAGGCGGACGGAGGAGGCCATTCCAGATAGTAACCCCCGTGCCTGGGCGCTCAGTCCAGTGTGGGGGGTAGACGGAGAGAGTGATGCAGCAAACAGCTGTTGGGGAAGCATTTTAAGTCTGAGATCTTTCCTTCCTCAACCCAGGGTAGAGTATATGGACCCTGATAACATTCCTGACCAGTCAAAGGTGGCTCGTGTTTGTCCAAGGATTACATCCCTGGCCTGCCTGCAAGGCGAGGAGCCTCGGATGAGCGTGGCTCTGATCTCAGGGAGAAAATGCAGCAGAAGGCAAGCTACGTCACATATAAAACAATAACTAACCTTTCGATAGGGAGCATTTTCCTTATCGGTACTTACTTGGTGTTTTGCAAGAATAAGATTTAAAGCAAGACAACAAGCTGCAGAAAACTGATCGGTCCATGCTGTGTGACTTTTGGCTGCCCCAGACAAAAGTAGTTGAAGGTTGGAGAAATGAATTAGCAGATTATTAGATTGTACTCTGAGACAGCTTCATGGACCAAAAACCGGTTGCGCCACAATTCAGACGGTCAGAATTTTAGGTCTAAAAATCCATGATGTGACTGCTGCTGCAACCCGTGTTTACCGACCAATCAGTCGGAATAGAACATGAAATGACGTGAATTAACTTATGCTAACGCTAACAACATTTACCTCAAACACATTTAGCAAAATCTGTATTTCAAAATCAAAATCTGGATTTCATGTTGACCATCTTAGCAACAGACCAGAAAAGATCATGGAGGTACCAGTCAGGTTACAGAAATGCCAGTCTTATTGTTGTTCAACGTTTTCTCAAGATTGGAGCAGATTGTTGTTTCTGTATAAATCACCGCACTACCATTCAGGAGGCATTCGTTGCGCCATGTGGCGCATCTCAAATTGGATATTGTACAGTCTGACACAGATTGCAGATTGCCCTATTAGACCCATCTCACACAGTGTGGTAAGCAATAAACTTGAAAGATGGCTATTAGCACCCACTTTAAAGGTGCCTTTAGGCCGGTTGTTCCAAAGTCTAGGAGACGTCTTGACAACACAACTCTAAACTTTGGTCTTTTAAAACTTTGGAACAACCAGGACAGTTGCATCTTGAGGATAGATAGGATCTGTCTGAGCCAGGAACCAGGTGTCTGTTAAATATGAAGCTGAAGGAAAGAGACTTCTAGCTTAACTTCCTTGTCGTTGCTATGATGTTTACTAGTTGAGACTCCAGGAAGCTACTGCTCCCAATCAATAAACCGCAACTTGATGTTTTTCACACTCTCGTTATTGTATGGACAAAATAAATAATATATAAAGTGTTCATTTGTGAGTTATGTGTTACCTCAGAGACAGGCTAGCTGTTTCCCCCTCTCTCAAGCTAACTGTCTCCTCGCTCTTGCTTAATATTTAGCGCCAAGCCTTGAGAGTGCTGTCAATTTTCTCATCTACCTCTTAACAACAGAGCAAATAAGTCAATTTCCCAACATGTCTAACAACACAGGCACTGAATAGAATCTTGAATTACTTGTACTGATGCCATACCTGAGTTTTAGTTATTGATATCAGTTTCAGTACCTCACTTCAAGGAATAAAAAGGTTTTCTGAAATGTCTCGAGACGAAAGATAAATCACCGTCTAAAATTGGTGAAATTGCCGGAAATGTTAAGACAATTTAAGAAATACAAGCCTGAGATATCGGCTTTCGGTACTTACCAGTTTTTGACACATTTCGGGCAGTACCAAGCAACAACTGAGTTTTAATACAAAGCTCCTCTGGCTGACAGAAAGTGGACTGATGAACGGAGTGCTGCAACATGTCTTTGTTTCCATTTGCCAGTTACTGTAGCTGCTGGGCTTTGAGAGAGCTGAGAGTCAATGAGGATCAGTCTCTTGTTGGAAATATAAGAAAGGATGGGTCATTTAAGATGAAGAAAAGGTTGCATTGAGTAGAAAGTAGATGAAACGCTCACTGCACGTTCTGAGAACATCCTTTCTACATCTCCACTATTTCAAGGACAATGAAAATTTGGCACAGAGAGAAGCTCAGCGAGCCAAATTTGGCTCTGTTCTCGGGAGTGAAGGTAATAGATCTTCTCCTTTCCCTCCTGGTGGAGACAGTAGAAAGTGGTTAAAAGCTGTGTTTCTTGAGAAGGGCGCCCTGTGCCAAACTAAGCTGTTGAACAAAGGGAGGGGGGGGGGTCTATCAGCAGTGTTTTATCCCTGTGAAATTCCCATCATTCTGCCTCTAGACGAACATGACTGTGCTGCACAAACAGTGGTTTAAAAGGATATGGGGACATGTGGGCAGAAGCTTGTTTCCCTTCCATACTGGGAGTTCATCGGGGAAAGGGTGAATATGTTTCTCTACTTAATGCTATCAGAGGGCCACACAGCATGTCTGGGGATCCAAGGAGAAACCTATCTATTTTAGGGGTGACTGCCTCTATGAGAGTTTATTTTCACTGATAATGCGGGCCAAGACTAACAATCGGACGATGCAGAGAGGCTATGAAATGCTCAGAGGAATAAAAAGCGCTTCCTTCCTGACCCCCAAACTTATAAAAAGGAAACCATGGAAATTGCTGAAGGACACTACAATAACAGCTTCCAGAAAAGTTGTCCTGGGTGCACTTGCGCTATGACTGAGAGCGAAAGGGAAACACAGCTTTCTGCTTAGCGTGTCATGGGAATAGGGGAAAACATTACAGCCATGCCACAGTAATTCCGCATGGATGTGAAAATGGAGACCAACATAGTTAATGTTCCTGATTTTCAGGAAAAGGGGCATTAAGCAGTTTTGTCACGCTCAATATGGCAAGCCACTTTGTTTTGAGACCCTCTTTTTTCCAGAAATCATATTTCAGTGCAGCCAGTCACCCCAAACCTGCTTGAAGTTTGATATTGCGCAGACATGTATGTATTGTACACATATTTATCTTTAAAGCTCAATAAATGAAGAAGGAAATTTCTTGGTAATTTAAGTGTGTTTCTTGAATCTGTCTAGTTTACCTAACTACAGCTATAAAGCAAGCATGTGGCTCCTTTTCCATCAGTCATTTCAGTGAATCACTCTCTGGTGGGTACTTTGGAGGGGATTTATTTTGTTTTAATTACAAGGTTATACATTTGGCTAAACGCGATTTATGATATTCCTTCTGAAAACATTGTAGCTAACGTGTAGCTTGGCACCCGCTGATGCATCTGTGAAATAAATTGAGAGCTTCCACTGATAGGTTTGTGTTTCCATTCCCCCTCGAGTATATTCACTCCGCGTAATGGCGCTAATTTTTCTTCATTTGGTTACCGGAGGTTTTGTGAATGTGGGTGCTCTGCAGTGTGTCACTCAGGTAGGGAAGTGATCCGTTGAAACCTGGATTAATTGTTTTTTGGACGTTTGAAGGCAGCCAAAAAAGCTTTAAACATCGATATCCCTTATGGAAATGTCATATGAGAAGTCTGCCTTTATACATGTGAACTCAAATTTTAACGTGTGAAGGTAAAAATAAAGCCACATGTGAATTAAATACATTCATATGTGACGGGATTTTTTAACAGAGATTCAAATTTGAAATCATGTGTAATGTTCTTCTTTACGCATGAATTCCACATTTTCACATATGATAAGCTATCGGCACATGTGAACAAAAATTTTAACATGTGACATTGTCTGTTTTTGCATGTAAATGAAAATTTCACATGGCTTTTTTTCACATGCGGATTAAAACTTTTAATCACATGAAATGTGCTTGTTCACATGTGAATTCCACATTTTCACATGTGAACTAAAATTTCTAAAATGTGAAAACAAAATAATGTCAAATGTAACATTGTCTTTTTTCACATATAAATGAAAATGTACCCATTTGAATTTACGTTGTCACGTGAATTAAATACATTTATATTTATGGATTTGAATTTCAAATCGTGAAATTTGCTTCTTCACATGTAAATTCCACATTTTTACATGTTAATGCCTATTTTCATACGTGAACTGAAAATGTAATATGTGAAAATAAAGTAAGGTCACATGTGACCTGGACATTTCCACAAGCTTTTTTCATGAAATAAAAACTCCCATATGAGAATTTTACATTTCCGCATGTGAATAACATACATTTATTTGTTACTAGCTTGTTTCCCGTGTGGATTACATCTCACCACTTTCATGTTGTGGTCATTTGATTGATTGTTAACATGAAACGTCGACTGGCTTTTTTTCATAAATGTGGATTTGAATTTGAAACCACTTTAAATTTGCTTCTTCACACTTGAACCCCACATTTTTACTCATTGTCTGAGCAACTGAACTGAGCTGGACAATTCCACAGGACTTTTTCACAAAAATAAATGTAAATTTCCACATAAGAAATTCACATTTTCACATGTGAATTACATATAATCCTGCGTGATACCTGATTCTAATGTACATTACAATTTCTGCATGTGGTTAAACCAAAACAATCAGCTGAAAGATGCTAAAACTATCAGTAGAGTTGTGATTAACTTCATAGTTAACTGATAATATAGCAGCTTTAACATATTATGGATGTGAGTGCTCTGCAGTGTGTTACTCAGCTCTGGAAATTACATTTAGATATTTTATTCAACTGTGGCATTTGGGTATGTTATTCTAAAATGGCTGAAACAAGAGCAAAAGCCTTTTTTTTTTTCAAAGGAAAGAGTATAAATAATATTATTTTGGGCAGCCAAGTGGAAGTCATTAGTACTGAGAGTGTAAGTTATGGTCAGATGACTTGCCAAAAGCACAAGGTTCGTGGCTGTATCTCTACCACTGCTAAGGTTGAGTGATTATGAGCCAAATATGAGATAGTAATGGCTTAGATAGAGCGAAACATTAGACACTGTAGTCAATCTGAGTGCGCAGTTAGCGGGGAAGTAATGTGGTGTTATCACAGCCCGCAGCAAATCACAACTGTGTTTGAACTTGTTTCGGTCGCAGAACCTTCTGTTATCTTTGTTGTATTTTTGTTTTATAATGACTCTTGATAAACAGAACGGATGATAATATTACTCACCCGTATCTGCTGCTATTTATTTTGCTGCAGGCCTCAGGTTCATTTAGGTTGAGGGCTTGTAAATCAAGGTTTGATGAAGGTCGGGGGAACTGAAATGGCATTGAAAAACACCCGTGTTGGAGAATTCAAGCTGGATACCGCAGGACTTCCACACAGTGTGAATTTACAATAACGTGTCAGTCAGGTTTTTTATAGCTGCTTAACTTCCAAGAAAAGATAGCGCTGGGAAAACATGCATGTCTCGTATTGCTGGTTCTGGCACGGTACAGGAGAATGAAAAATCAGAATGCACTGCAAGTTGTAATACTCGCTACTTCCCTTATTTTAAGTTCATCCAATTTTGAAGTTTACTTGTTTGATCCCCTTGTATGTGACAATTATGAATCCCAAAGCTAATATTGTAAAGTCTGCAAAAAGGGGAGAAACATTCCTGAAGCCTCCCCACATGCTGCCTCTGGGGCCTTCTCTCCCCGCAGCGTCTCTTTGACGCTCTCCGACAGATGTTGCTTTTTGAGAGGATGTCTTTGTCTGTCAACGCTGGGGAGCCTTCCAGAGGTTCCAGAGGACGGAGCCGTTTCACCTTTCTTGGAGCTGAGCCTGGTGGACTGAGTGTTGCTATGGTTTCGGATTGAAGAAACAAAAAGAATCACAATCAGATGGTTGAAAGAGATGTTTGAGGGCTGGAGAATGCAGAAAAATGTCAACTTTTGACTTGAACATTTGTGCCTGAGTCACATCAGATTGTTTTATATCAGCAATGGTTTGTTTATTCAGTGTTTATTAGCCCCAAACAGCCAGATTAGCTTCTTCACTATACATTAGCCGCGAGCAACATAAATTCAGGTCAACTCTCGAGTACTTCAGCACTCATGACGTACATTTCCCCTTCAGCTCCAGTCAGCAGTCAACATTACAGTGAACACCCCGACAACGGAGGTCACCTCCGCGGATCACTGCTGCAGTCAGGTTGATAAACAGGAGTGAAGATAAATCCACTTTTCAATTCGAAAAGTTAAATAGTCATTTCTGAGCTCTCCTCCCATCGGTAAACGGCTCTGGATCAGAGCAGAATCTGATGTGACTCCAGGTGTTTATACCTCCAGAAGGTCTGGCTCTGCACCTGACCCAAAGCTATGACCTAGCTGCAGAATTGTGCATTTAAAATTTGTTACAACAGGAGGACCAATTTTAAACACAAATCTGTAGGCTGTATTTGATGGCGTTAAAAAATTAAAAGAGTACAGCGTGGATATAAGAAAAGGGCTGTAGAATCAGTCAGAGTTGTGGAAAACTGATGACAGGAAGCAGGTAAAGGTGAAAAAAAAGAGTATTGTGCCGAATAGATCCTCAAATGACTAATGATTGGCCCTGTTGTTCTTGAGGTGGTGCGATAGGAGCCATTAACTCTTAAACCTCCGTGTCACATTGGGGAATTACCTCACTATTTATTTAATCTTTTTCTGTCCTGGTGAGGGTGATTATCATGTGATTTATTAACTTGCGATTTGAGACACACACGTCTAGATGGGAGACAGTCTGGAACTGCAGAACGGCAGGCTGATTATACCCTGTCTCTGTTTTCTGTGGGTGGTTTGGACAATCGAGCGTGTCGGGTCTCGGCTTATCGGTTAAGTGCTGTGATTGGTGTGACACCAGCCTGTGCACACACGCACGCACATGTTCACAAATATTTTTAAAAAAAAGATATTGCGGCGCATGCACACGGTTATACACACACCCTAAAATCTGTTTTGAAAACACACTCCTAACCCTGTCCAGAGCTGTGTTTTCCCTGTCCGGGACCGGAGCCAGGCTTCTCACATTCCACACAATACCAGGGCTGGAGTTGGCACACAGACTGCAGACGTATCCCCCACCGTTTGAAAATAACACCCACAAAACATAGTGCAGTGCAAGTCGAAAGCCCTCATAAAGCTATCACATTTTTGACCTTTCAACACATTTCTTTTCTTCTGTCTTTCCAGCTCGTTGCGCTTTAGGTGAGACCCCAGTCAGTGATGTCAGTGCAGGTGATTAGCTGATGGAAAACACCTGCTGTGCTTTGTGTGTTTCACGCTTTGATGGAGATTCAGATGCAGCAATCCCACATTTTCCTGATGTTCCTGATTTTGATACACAAACTCGGGGTACGCCGGTGATGTATTTGTTTTGTTTTGTTTTTTAAATTCAAAATCAGTACACCTTATTGTATAAAACCTGGATTCTGACCATTTTTTCAACAAGTAAGATAACACAATGCTGGAACAAATCACTTCTTATCTTGGCGCGAGATATGAGACTTGCTAATAATGTTTTTAGTGTGGATTTTAAAGCCACTATTTGCAGGATTTGAACATGTCTGAATATGGTGAACAAAGTGGCTGCACCACAAAAGACCCTGTGAATGCACAGTGATACAAGGCAAAACCAATTTTCAGCATTTGTTGGAACTGACTTGTTAAATTACTTCAAAATATATTAGGCCAGAATACTTAATACTTACTTTAATAGAAAAGATTGTCTGTCTGCTGTTTGGTCCTGGAGAGGTACCTTACGATGGGTTTCTGAGAAAGGTTTTTGACAACAGCTGCCTGCTGTGTGCTGAAAACGGTACTGGTAAGAGCAGTGAGACTGAATCAAAAAGTTTCTGACTTTAAAACCAAAACACTTGCCTGAAAGGTGCTGAAATGGTCCTCAGAACTGATGGCAACTTGGAGTCGGGTGATAATCCTTTGAGGGCAGCTTCAACATCAGAATTGTTCCCAGTGCTGATCCAGTCTATCAGACGAGTTGATCACAAATTTTGAGCCACATAAATGACTTTTCTGTTTGTGTTTAACACTTCAACGTTTAATTTGTTGTTTTACCATTTAGTTGCAAGGTAAAACCTTTTATGGCAGTATGTGCTGATTGTCGGGTTTGGCATTCACGGCTGTTCAGCCTCTGCAGGGGCATGCTGCACACCCTAAATGACAAAACCAGTTAAACACGACTGCAGCAAACAATTATGTGTGACGAGGCTGGTTGACCTCAAATGGTGTCATGAAATGTGCTTTTAGACAGAGTGAATGCAAGAATGTTCCAGACCGAAGTTCTTTTACCATCACAAGAATAGTCTTTGTATTTCCGCAAAGTACAAGTGTATCGCAGTAGCCGACCAGACTAGTCCTAAACTGCTGCTGCTGTGCGGTGACCCAACAGGAACCCGCTTATAAATCTGTCAGTGATTGAATAGATGGATGTGCTTTTTGGTCTGGGTTTAAAACAAAAATACAAATGGTTCTTGATGTTTATTTAAATTGGCATGTTTGCAGCAGTTCTGAGATGGGGAGGCTAATCCTCCAGAGGTCTGAGTGTGTGTTACGAATCTGTGTCACACTAATGTCTATTTCTCCATGTGTGTAAGTGCATGACAGTGTTTGACGTACATGTGAGTCTGTGTTTGGATGAAATGACCCTCAGCTTAACTGATGGCCTGTAAAGGATCAAACGTGATGTTAGTTCTCTGGACCGGATACAGTCATGAGGTGAGGCCCGGACAGAGGAGAGGCTGTGACATTTTCTCAGTGACTGTCAAACAGCACTCTTATTATGAACGAAGATTCGTACATCATAGTGATGCATGATGTTTAAAATAGCACAAGACATATTAGTAACAGTTATGTCAAACCAAAGAATTTCTGAACAATGTCCGGGTGACTTCCTGTCTTGATTTATGTCCTTAAGTCAACAGCGAGTGTACCTACACAATTTTTTTTGCTTGAAGAGAAGTATACAGATGAACTGTTGAACAGTTGACAAAACAATCTAACCTCAAGGTCCATTTTTTGGCGGTTCTGGAGCTTTCAAGCTACATTTTTCTGTCCTAACCCGACAGAGTCCAGGTTCTTTTATCTCCGTCCGAACCAGACTCGAAAGCCGACCTCAGCTAAAGCCCTGTACAGACCATATATATATGTATATATATATATGTATATATACCCAAACCCGAACATCATCTCTAAATCTTTGTCTTTGAACCTGGCTCAGATGGTTTGGGTCAAGTATCCATGATCTTTATCGCATGACCTTGAACAGTCGTAGTTTGCTAGGTTTTCATTAAGCTGTAGATATAGATTTCCATTTTTTCAGAGCACCATGAGGACTTCTTAATCACGTACAGATTGATTCTTCACCTCAAAAACAGTAGTTGACAAAAACAGTCTCACTCCAAGGTCCATTTAGCCAACATGGTCCTCAAACTCTGGACATCCAAAGCTCCACCAAACTGATCCTGATACTGAAATTGGAAAGTAAACTACATTTTTCCAACCAAAGCTGATGTGTATTAAAGCACAAAACATGGAAATTCTATTCTACCTCCTGAGGCAAATAGGACTACAGGACGAGCTTGTAAGACTGTTTGTGTTCGGTGGCTTTGATTCTTCAGTGAGCCCGGCTGATGTTGTAAGGTCTGCGGGAATTCCTGTCCGATGCGCTAGGATGTTTTGCTTTGTTGTCTGAACATAATGATCCCAGTTTAATTGCGCTGGTTTTGATCATTTAAACCATCCGTTGTCGCGACTGTGTTTATACGTACATCTTGCGCACTTCATTCCTAGAAATGCAAAACTAAACAGAAACCTGAGCACATGAAAGGACAGTGAACAGGCTGTGTGTCATCCACGCATTTCCAAATCTTCCATCTCTTTTCTTCCCTCTTATTTAGCATCTTTATCCAAAAAAATGAAAGCCGAACAAATTGTGCTGTCAGATGGCCATGTTTGTTTCAACTAATTTTAGATGCATGACTCACAAACTCATTTATCCTGCAGCTTTTCTAGAAAGAGCAACAGACAATAAAGACACAGAAAACAGGCGCGTTATCTGCACTTTCATCCATCATAAGCTGGAGGTCAGGCAGCAGCAAATGTTTCTAATGTTGCTGTAGGCAGTGATACAGAAGTGGCCGTGAGCCGCACATTATCATTAACACCAGCATCTATTTCCCCTCCTCTCCAACAGCCGTGGTAAACCGCAGGTCAGACCGAAGCCGCTCCATGTGGAGATGTTAGTCGGGCTACTGCACCCCGTCTTCCTGCTCATCTCTTTTGTTTAGATTGTGTGTCAGTTCGGCATCACTCAGGGGAAACACACACACACTATACTGCCTTAATGTATCACCGTACTTAAAAGCGCCTCACGCAGCCTGCGATATGATATATAGCCCAGGGTGTGTTCGGCACTAGCAAAAGCAACAGGGGAAGAGTGGAAAGAGACTCGTAAGTAATCTAATCTGGACGCGGTGAGATAGCGTCAGTCCGTCTTTGGTGATAGAAGCAAAGCAAAGCAAAAGCAGAGACTATAAAAAAGAAGG
The DNA here is from genome assembly GCF_040436345.1 of Pagrus major. Classification (NCBI taxonomy): domain Eukaryota; kingdom Metazoa; phylum Chordata; class Actinopteri; order Spariformes; family Sparidae; genus Pagrus; species Pagrus major. Next base: position 14,121,923 of record NC_133230.1, read on the forward strand.
GAGGGAGTGAAACATAGGGGAGATAGAGAGATATAAAGAGCCGCAGAAAGAGAAAGTGAGAAAAAATGTAAAGCCGTGTGGTGATTGTAACCCTGGACGACTGCAGCCACGGTTTATAAACTCTGCAGTCCTCGCTTAATGGGATGTTAGGATGAAAGATAAACACGAATGTGACGTTGAAGGAAACAGCCCCTGTCATTAAATTCCCATTCATTTTGATTAGAAGAGACAACCGGCTTGATAGATAGTAGAGCTGGCACACAAACTGGAACACTGGAGCCATTTTTTCCCCTGAAGTGTTGCCCGGCTAGGAGGTTTAACATACAGCAGTGTGCGTACTAGTGTTTCTGTCATGGCTGGCCTTAAAACAACACGTCCTCTCGCATCGACTTCTACAGCTTTTTGGCAGAGGAATCCCCTGCTGTGATGTTTAGAGGGTACACCCGGAATGCTATCTCAAATATTTGGATGTAAAATGCCTCCTCCGTGGGATGCTGGTTTTGAAGTATCCCTGTGTTTCATTAAAAAAGGGCCAGACTGACCTGTGGCCTGTAGCGCTGACACAAAAAAGCCATCGTTCCCCGAGGATAGATTCCCATGTTGGACAACTTGCGTCACAATAAGTACAGACTGCCCCTCTGCTGGCACTACAAGACCTCTGGATGAATGAGCAGGTCCGAGTTTGTTTGGTTGTTTGGTTTTCGTTACGCATTCCCATGTCTTGGGTGAATGCAAGTACTTCCTCTCCCATACGGCCAGATACGCATAATTAATTGGGGTAATTTTGGGCCCATTTTTACATTAGAGAGCAGGATTGTAACTGGAGGATTTTTGAAAATATACATGCATGCTTATGTTGCAATGCATGCAATGTATTTATTTTCATTGAGAAATGAGAAAATTGTGATCTGTTTTGAGGTATTAGTCAAACATGAAAGAAATATACAGTATGACTGTTACTTCTCGAGGGAGTTTCTGCTCCCTTCAAGGGAGGCAAGAAGCAATATGATGAAAGCTGTACATCCAGTGAGGCGTTACAAGACTTGTTATTAGACATAATGGACACATAACTTTTTGTGTTTTGATTAAGCCAAAGAAATGAGAATAATGAGGAACTAACTAACTGTGCTACTTACTGATATTCTAACTGATAAGTCAACTTCAGGGTATATTTTTGGAATGACTTAAATGACTTTTTCATTAATCTAATCATTACATTCAAATTGGGATTATAGTGACTGATGACTGCTGTAGGTTTTTCATTTTCAATGACAAACGACGATGGTAAGCAGTTATCAACAAGAGCTGAGGTTATATCTCAATTGATTCTGCTGACAGCACCCAGGCTCACTGTTAGCTGCTAAGCTAACGGCTTATAGACAGCTTATGAAGTCTAAAAATAAGAAGCCTGCTAACAGAGTTGATTCTGTCAATCTGGGACAACAGGACCTGGGGAGGTTGGAGGTTTGCTCTGGCTAACACCCTGTATGATATAAATTTTCATGCTTCTTTGTATGCTTCTTTAAAACCATTTTCATCACTTTCATTACATTTCAGGTAATTTCTGAAACTACAGTTGTGAATGCTGGCTGTTTAAAGGTTGGTGCTAAACTGCCTTGCTGGCTCTAAAAAGTGGCATAACACCAATCATGTATGAAAGAAATATGAAATATTTTCAGGTTATTGGAAAAGCTGAAGCTAAACTGAATTGCTGGCTTTTAAAATGGGAATACTGTCAATCCTGTATGAAAGATGTGGAATATTTTAAGGTTATTTGAAAAGCTGAAGCTAAACTGAATTGCGGGCTTTAATTTATTTGAACTCACACGTGAGGGAGTGTGATGAGTAATAGTAGTGGGATGAGAATGAAGGCTTCACAATATACTATAGGCTGGGAGCTAAACTGCATTGCCGGCTTGAATTTGTATAAGGAAGCCGCTGAAGGAGAAACGGTGACAAAGAGTCAATTACTATTAATGGAACTGAATAGTTCAATAAAGATGGGGAACATTATAACATTTAAACTGAGTTGGATATAGTGTAAATCAATGTTCAAAAATGCAATCAATGACCTGAGGTATATTTGCTGCTCCTGGACTCTGGTCAGAAGTCGAGACCAACTCTGAGAAATTCATTTCCGGAGAGAATTTTGGTCATAAAAACAAGCAAGTGTCTGCATCACCGTACCAATATCAATATAAGAAGAGCAAACATTTCTGTTGGATGTGCTCACACTGCACACTGCTTCAGAATTCAAGTTCCCAGAGTTTCCGACTATTTTTGATGCTAAGAGAAAGTTCATCCTTCTCATAACACAATGTCAGGACCTGATTTGTGTACCTCATTTGACTTTTGAGATGAATTGGCTTTTATCTTGCATTTTACAGACGTACAGATGACCTCCTCTGATTCATCTTGGTCCGAGGCTCATAGTTAATCACCGAAGGTATGTCTTGTAGACGCAACACTGTCAGAGTTCTTGATTTAAAAAGCTACGTTCAAGTAATGTGACTTCAGACAGTGATGGTACATTAGTCTTTATAAAAGAGAAAGCTAAACGGACAGCAAATGTGAAATTTGTCAGAGGGAAAAAGTGATGATTGTAACAGTAAAAGCAGATGAATGTTTTCAAATAGTCATTTATTTTCCCAAAGGAAACTAAAAACAGAAACAGTACATCTAGTCTGTTTTCATTTCTCAGGGCTTTTAAGGGCTTTTACATTTTTGGGTCGTTGACCTCATCTCAATAAACATTTAAATCTCAAATTTGACTCAAGTGGAGCCACATTTCTGCCAATTTGTGTTTCAGAATCATGATTTATCACAATGTTCTTCAGATTTTACTCCGACTTTCTTGAAACCAAGCCTTGTTATTTCATTGTGGTTTTCGAGTGTTGTAACTTAAAGTAAATTAGGCGTTTATAGGTTTATTTTAACTCTCAACACTGATTAATGATTTACATGGCCAATTGCAGATCACACATATTTGACAAAAACAAGAAAACCCATGGAAAATCAATTTGGCTTATACTATTTGCCATTAGGTTAGATGGTCTGATTTGTTTTTGCATAGAAAAAATCAACAAATCAACTCTAACCCTTACTCAAATATTGGCTAAATATTCTCACGTTCTTTTATAGCCTGCCCTGTTGACAAGCCGTTGTGACAGAAAACCTTTGAAGCGTGGAAAATGGTGTGCCTCTGAACCTGCCAAACGATTTTGGGCACCTCCAAGTGAGTGCAATGATTTACCCCATGATTTATACGGAGGAACAGTTGGTTTGCTTTCGGGTTGTGTACACAGGGCTCATTATTTCTCTGGAAATGCACAGCTGAAACGCGATGGACGTCAACACAATAGCATCTTGACAGAAAGACAAAAGGGGAAAAAAGAAGAGAGGGAAAATGCAAAAGGAGAGGAAAAAAGAGTCTTAGAGTGCTGTGTACTGGCAGCAGCTGGTTTCTTTTTTAGATAGCAGTCAGGAACGTCCTGCTTCAACAGCATTAAGAAAGAGCAAAAGAAATGAGGCCGGGCCTGGACCACCCACCTCACTGCAGACCCCTGTTTCTACCCTATATTTAAATTGTTTCTTTTTTTTTTATTTTAAAGTGTTGGATCCTTGATTTCAGACAGGAGTAAAAAAATAAAGATGGCTTGTCTTTTCTTGCTGGCAAACATTGATTATTATTTATTAGATGAAAGAGGTAAGAGGAAAACAGGTTAAAGCTAACGTTAGCTTAATGAGTCCCTTGAAAACAGTGCTTCTCTTACATTGTAATGTTTCAAACTGATTTTAAAATCAAGAATCTTGAGATAAAAAGGTCTGAAAATATGCACCAGTCATGCTAAAACACTAGCTAAAGCTTATCTTATCTTGTTTCGCAGTGTAGTGCTAGCCCTAGCAGCAGCTATGACGAGGTAAAATGTAAGATCAGCCTCTTATTTCATCGTCTGCTTGGCTGCTTAGCTTGCATACTTTCTATTTTCACACAATATATGTCTCACTTTATTATTGCAATATAAAAGCCTGGAGGGAAAACTGCTAACGTTTCAAAGCTTAAATGCTGATAGCACGCAGAGCCGGTTTCCACACAGTGGGGAAATACTACTCAATGCTGACGTGTGCGCACAGTTGAGATTCCCGACAGTTGCAACCGATTTGGTGCGGATGCGGATGGACTAATAAGCACGGAAAAGAGGGATATCATGCTAATACACAGTATTACCACACATCACACATTAGACATCAAACTCTAAAACTGGTGGGATGAGCTGTTGTGAAACCATGTGAAGTTATGGCTCTCTCCCCATTCATTTGGATAGGGGCCTGGTCTTGTTGTCCCAGAATAACCATCGAGGGGTGTTGCCAAGATGGCTGCAAAGTGGCAAGATGTGCCTATAAGGGACTGCGTGACATTAATAAACTAATGTCACGCAGTTAGTGACACCCCTGGGCTTGCAAGTAAAGTTCGCTTACTGTAGGCAGTAAGCAGTTTATGCTAATAATTGGGGCATACTTTAAACCAGATGAACACATGTTAAATCCATTCCTTTTTCCGCTTTTGCACATGTGGTTTTGAAAAGGCCAAAATCGAGGAGATGCTGTCCTGTGTTACACCACTTATTGCGAAAATCGAAACATTTCTCAGTGTGTCTGGTTGTGTACGATTGCCAAACTGTGATTAGAAACTTTCTGTTTGGAGAATTATTTGGGGAATGGTCAGTTGATCAAACCCACAATTCATTGTCAAGCCTCAGCTGCTATTTTGTCCACTAAAACATGGGGGACATCTGTTTGGATTTTCATCTGTCTGATGAACACTCTCTCTCACGACATCCTATGAGAGGAGAAAAAATGTGGCAGCAATTGAGTAAAAGCCTGGATGTTGGCCACCGGCACAAAGGTCAAAGAGGTCTAAGAAAGGAGTTGTTACTCACCTAATCTTGACAGAGTGTAAGACAGAGAGCCTTAGAGCTGTTTCAAGGTGGATTTAAAACAAGCAAGCCAGTGACTGAGTAAGACAGCTTTCTAAAATACATTCACAGGGTTCCCATATCTTTGTTACACAATGCTGACGAGTGACAGGGCAGTGAGTCAAGGCAACACCTCCTAAAGCCCTGCTGGAGTGAAATAGAGGCCCAGGTTTAAAAGAGGTGTGTCAACTTCACCCTTCATTGTCGGTGGGCGATAAGAAGGCGTAAGTGTATGTGCTGGCGTTGGTCCCAACCTGGAGGGGCTGCTTTTTGGGGGTGGGTGGCGGTGGGTAACAGCCCCCCGATGCTCTTGTCCATTAAAGTGGTCTGAAATGGATCCAGGCCCGAGCGTAAGGGATGCATCCCAGAAGCCAGACCGTCCCAGTAACACCATCACCATCACCTCCCCAACACACACACAGAGCCAGAGATAAGCCGAGATGTGACAGAGCTTGAGCTTTAAGTGTTTTATACAGTCCAGACTCACGTTTTTCTAACTCTCACAGTGTCTCTCAGCACCACCACTGCTGCTGTTTAGAAAAAAAGATCAAGACCCCCTTTTGGAACGGCTAAATGGGGAATGTCAGAAAAGTGGTAAACATTCGCAATAATGTGTAACGATGATAGCAGGGAGTATCATCTTGAGGGATTATCCTGTTCTTGGCTCTTAACGGGATGTCAATTTAGCAGCTCTGCCTTGATAATGTACAGAATTTGCGTGTTGGGGATGTCATCTGATGGATTTTGTAGCTTTTTGCCAGCGATCCCTTCCATGACAATGTGTACATGCTGCTCAGTTGATTCAGTAACCTAAACACTTGTCCCTGTCCATGATGAAGAGCTCCTTTGCTCTTTAAATCGGCATCCTGCTTTATGTTCTCCAGCTCGTCTCTTATGTTCTAGACAGCCTAAAGTAGCTTGAGTGAATAATAGCCAATTGTACCTCATAAAATGTCTAAACGGACCCGTCTGTACATGCTGCATTGTGAGGGTGCAGTTAAGGTACTAATGGCAGCATCATTAGTAAAGACACAGGCAGGCGGTCCTCGGGAACTCACGAAGCCAGACTGTGCCAAACACACCACCTTAAAACCTTTATGCCTCGGTGTAAAGTAGCACTTAGGGAAACATAAACGTGTGTTTATGTGACTCTCACTTTGCAAACAGTGATTTTGTGAAACCAGAGTCTAGATTTAGTCGTTTTAAAAGCAGCCCGGTGTTATTGCACCCTCTGGAATGTATCTAAAAACGGATTTATCTTTATTTTGACGAAATTGGAGTTTCATCTTGTTTCCTGTCTCTTTTTTAAGGTGTGAGATGTTCACTCAGCGGGTAGTTGAGAAAGTTTTCAACTTGAAGTTTTAAGGTCAGACTATAACTTGAGAAACGTTCTTTCTTTAACAAGTGAAAAGTTGAATTTAGAAGCAATAAAACCGTTCCTCGCTTCAATACACTCGAGGGTTTTGCAGCTGCAGCCATATTTGGTCTGGTATGACCCGGGGGCTTATGGTGGCTAATGTTAGCAAACTTTAGGTAAATATTACTGTATAACGGACACTACAGACTTTACGACTCCTCTCCACTTGTGCTATTGTTACCATAGGTATTTAGCACCATATCATAGTTTTCACTTATGGCCACAGTGTTAAGTTAAGGGTCCTGCTTTGAAGCATTTTCAAGATAATGTGACCCCTTTCTGTCTGTTTTGAGTTTTCTGCATATTGTTCTAATCTAAAGATATTCCTCATACTTAAATAGCTGCATCCGGCTGTATAGCCAAAGGGTAACAGGTTAACAGATGGGAGTATTACTGCATACATAAAAACAGTAGTATAAAGCCTAAAGCTGCATGTAATTTAATAAATTCATGTCACTTAGTGTTTAAGTTGCATTGTCGGAAACGTAGGCGCCAGGTTTTGAAAAGGAAAAAGATTTTGATGAAGGTGCAGTATGTAAGAATTTGCCACCTTGTGCATTCATACTCAAAACCAATAGGGGGCTGAATGGGGGGCACCAGAATTACTGCTACCTGCTGCTATCTCTAGCTGCCATTAGCTAGTTAGCTTAGTTAGCCATGCAGCTAGCGGCACAGAGCAGCCAGGCAGTGTTAGTGTTTACATATCTCTGTAACAATATATAGCCGTCTTAACAACAAAACTGTTATTTCTTCACATTATGTAACTAAGTTTTTAATTTTGTCAACTAAACTTCTCACAGTACATATTGCACCTTTAAACTGCCATGAGTCTAACAGGTGTTATAGGAGTGCGATGCTAGACCAGTGGACCGCCTTTCAAAACTCAGTGCCTACATTACCCACAATGCAATTTAGCCAGTGAATGACATCACTGGAGGCAATTTATCCGATTACATGCAGCTTCCTCTGTAGGCATTAAACTACTGTTTTTTCCCACAAATGCAGTTGTACTCCCCAAGACCTGTAAACACACTTTACTATATACAATTGGTGGACTTACTCTTTAAAGAGTCTTTTTTTTTTCTTTTCAACCCTGAGTTGGTCTCCATGTAAAAGTGTACCAAACCACAAAGCCTTTTAAGCCAAGGTAACTGGTCTGGAACCTGTTTCCAGTCTCAAAATCCCAGCCGTGACAAGAATTTACGAGTATCAGGAAAAACTACCACTTGCTTCTGTCATTTCATTGGCTTTTTGACTCTATCTCTTGATGAAAATGCAGAAAACCGCACCACGAAATGAAATAAACTGGTTCCAGTTTAAGGTCAACTAAAAATGGTTAAGATTCAATGGAGAAAATCAGTCGCTGGCGTGAGAACCTCACATCTCAGTAGAAAATATAGCCGCACAACCTTTGCAAGCTCATCATGCACTCATATTTATTTCACCATCTCAATCCCAACTGATGCAAATTTGCATTTCAGTTCTGGCAGTAAAAGCAAGTATTTGCTTTCACTGCTGACAATAGCTACGATTAGTAGTCGCCGACTGGAACAGCGGAGCGTATCTCTGGAGTCGAGGTTAGAAAACCATCTAAATAACCCAACACCCACATGGACCTATTTTACGGTGTTCCGAGTGGTGATTTTACATGATTGGGCGTGTTTGTGTAATCTTGTTTCTCCTTGGTACTTTCCATTTATGACCCCCACTTGATCCAGCCATGAGTCAGCCACATTCCCTACGAGACAAACCATGAAGTGATCGCTGGGCTTAAGTTTCTATCAGCCATCTGTCCCCCTCGATACCTTTTCTCTCAAGGTGACTTACACTGTGCAGCCTATCGCTGTCCTGTGGTGTTGTGAGATGTATGAGACAGTGAGGTTAAAATGGAAGTTTTCGAAGTAAAAACATTCTGCACCATCTGCAGAGATCAGAGATTTTACAATTCTATATTGACTGAAAACCATTTCCAAACACCGTCATCTGCTATGGTTCATTATCAGGCAGAGTAATCCATCATTACTGGAGCTCCGTGGATTCCAGACTCACTGTTTTCTTTCCAATTCCTCGGGCCAGACCATTGGAGGTTATGTGGAAAGTGACACTTATATCAGCCTTATGTAGTTCACAGTTAGGGGAAGCTGTATTATGCCTGAAATCCAGCCCGAAAAAATGTTACATTTCACTTTAATATCGTTGCCAAGAAAGGATATTACATTCAAAAGCTAATTCGTCTTGGCAGACCTGTGCAAATGGCCGAGAACTGGCTGTTTCTGTTGAGGAGCAAAGTGATCCATCTCTGCTCTGACTGTTTCATTATCTATTGGCCTGAGATTGATTGAAATGTTGCAATTCATCATTTTTTTTTTTTTTTTATAAAAACAGAAAAATGACCATTCTTTTCCTGCAAGTAGGAATATCTACAGTATAGATTTTTTCAAGATTTTATTGCGTCAACATGCAGATAGATTGATTCTTCTGTTAGTTTTAGAAACTTAACGGTCACGAGCACGGGTCCAAAACCAATATATATTCACTTTGTATAGTGTTTAACCTTCTTTGTGTGGTTTGATTTGGTCAACCTATTCATTCACTGATCTAATCGTTAGATCAAATGTAAATTGTGCGCATACAACAACATGCAAATGTCAAGGTTTGGCCCTGAAATATGGGAGATCTTACCAAGCCTTTAATGACTTGTGTAAATTTAACCCAAATAAGCATTAATGACAAGTTAGTGTTATGGCTAGTTGAAGGTACTTTGTCTTCCTCTTTCCTCTCCTTCGAGTGTGAGTACTCAATTCTGCCCTCAGCTACACCACAGGATGGGAACTGTTGCTAAGGACACCAACACTGGTGATGTTGTGCCGTTTGACAGTGATTTGTCTTGGCCGACGCGTCCTTGAAACATGGCTGTTACAGACCACTGAGGAGCCAAAGCTAAACTCGGACGAAATCTTTTAAAGATGGAGTGGATGAGAATCTCCCCACCGGCCGATTATTGAATCATCTCAGCATGTGTTCAGACTTGAGAGCAACCAGACGAACAAGTGGACACTTAAAATCCAATCAAGTTGGATTTATTTGTACAACAAAAGCATGGCTCTAACCATACACAGATAAGCCTCTCTTTATCTAATAATCTAATCTAATATTAGAAAGATTGTACTCAAAAAAGAAAGTAAAAGAAAGTAAGCAAGACTTAGAAGCGCTGGCTCAACCTATCTACCTCAGCCTCAGCAAAAGGAAAGGGGGGGGGGACTACTGCATTAATATTTAACTGTGAGGAAAATAAAATTAAGAATCAAAGCACAATGCACAGATGGTCCACAGTTAGTCCATAAGAGAAATCTTATCCGACATAAACCTCCGTCTCCCTCTTGTCATTGCTTGGAGATAAGGATGAAAGTTCTTTCCAGACAAGCTTCAGTGAATATCTGTTCATCTCTTCCAACCCAAGCTAACCACCTACATCTGGCTGTGCCTATATTCACTAAACCAATTCTTCACTTGAGTTCAACTCAAATGATGGAAAAAAATATGTTTGTTTGTGCCCATTCGATTGTGTGATCAAAGGAAGGTTGATCAAAAAACTAGTTTGAAGTTCTCATGTCTTGATTAAACCGGCTTTTACTATTGGGGACAAAAACAATGCCTGTTAGATTATTTATAGATATGTTTCTTAGAGTTGCGAGCTGCCTAATTTCAGTTATAAAATATCTTTCCACACAATTAAACCGTACTGTGATCACAGCAAAGAGCCGTAAATCAGTTTAATCCAATACGAGGCCAGTGGAACCAGTTATATCCATTGATTGTATATAATATATGGAGCTTTCTGGTCTGAAAAGTGAAGCCAATGCAGAAATGCCTCAAGCCTGCGCTCTTTCTAATGGCCAGCAGGGAATGACCCAGTTTCCAAAAGAAGTCTGATTTTATATAAGCTTATGAGAAAATGACCCTACTTCTCACTTGATTTATTATCTTAGTAAATGGTTTCCTCACAAGTTTATGGTCTCAATCGCTTCTTAAAAGTCCTCAGGGCGTGGCTACTTTGCGATTGACAAGTTGCTACCAAGGCTTGTCTTTGGGTTCTGAGTCAGATCAAATCAGTTTAATAACCACCTCCACCCTGTTGTCCAAATACGGTCACTTCTGCCTACAAAAAACCATGATGGCAATGGCCATAATGCCAAATTCAAGACTTCAAAATGGTTGTGATGTCACTGTAGGTTTACACTTGGTTGTATCTCATGCTAATATGGCATCTGAGTTACAATGTCTTGGCTTTGGACACTAATTTGAAGGCAAACTGAAAAATTGTGTTTCAAAGGATGCATGATAATTTGTTGTTTTTAAATATTATCACTCAATAGCAGCCACACTATCTCTCGACTTCTATGTCTAATCAGTTTTTCTGCGATGGTTTCCTTGGTGCAGATCGAGAACTACATCAAAGAGAGCATGAAGACAGAGATGGCTCAACTGCAGCAGAGCGCCGTCCACAACCACACGGCAGCCATGTTGGAAATGGGCACCAACCTTCTTTCTCAGACGGCGGAACAGACACGCAAGCTAACTGACGTCGAGACACAGGTAACGCCTCTTTAAACACACTCACGCTAATGTTCTCAAACCCGTAAAATGTAAATGTGCCCCACTCTTTTTTATGTCTTTCTCTTTCTCATGCACTGAGAGCATCCATCCTATGCTCCATTAACCCAACTATTCCATGTTCAACTGCCCCAGAAAGGTTACAGAGGATTGGCCAAGGACAATACCGATGCTATATAAATGCCTTTCCCCTCCTTTGAGTTGTTTGGCCCGGCTTCCTTTATAGTGTTTAAATGAAGGAGTTTGAGGAGGAGGAGGTGATGGAAAGTTGTGAAGTTAGCGGTGGGTCATTTTTGCTAGAGCACTAAAAAAGATAACTGTTTGCAAAGAAGAAAAAAGATAATCATAGCAGAGATGAACATCTCCTAAGTGTTACCATGTGTGGGTGAACACTTGACAAAATGAAAACAAAGTTGATGGTTTATATGAGGAGTGTTTTTTTTTCCTCCATTGTCTCGGAAGCCATAAATACTGCCCTCAGTTTTTGGCTTCTCTGCAGAGTTTGGTGCATGGTATTAGCTTTCATTACTGCAGCTTACACGGTGTTTAAGAGGCATGATATAGTCTTTATTATGTTTTTATGCTGTATATCTGTGTTCCTTATCACGGCAGGTTCTGAATCAGACATCCAGGCTCGAGATCCAGCTGCTGGAAAATTCTCTTTCCACTAACAAGTTGGAGAAAGAGTTAATGGTCCAGACCAATGAGATCAGCAAGCTGCATGACAAGAACAGGTAAACAGACAAGACTTAAAGCAAACAAAAGAAAACACATATTCATGAAGGCATCCATACTGCGGCAAATTGGACAAAGCCAGACTGAAGAAAATAAAGATGATCCTGTCCGTGCAGAAACGGTTTTCACTCTAAGTCCTGCCGTTCTCTGCGGGATTGTGTAAACAAAATCAAAAGCTTGCTACCAGCTCTCACTGACCATTTTTCCAGAGCCAGTTGTGTACACAAGAGCATAAAAGGAAGCTCGTATTTTCTGGGATGCTCAGTAAATCAGTCTCAAATCCACGGGGCTATACGCTTTCCACGCTGGACCACTGAGCGTTTGTTGCAAAATCAGGCGATTAAAATGTGGCTTTTGGATACATTTTCATGTCTCCGAATCGGTGATTGGTCCTCTGGGATTGTCTTGATGATGTAGTTTTTAAATGGGTTCGGTTCACATCTCTTATTGCAGCATCCATTGGGACTCCATGCAATCACTTTGAGAAAAAAATAACACCGTTTTAAAGCGTGGTCTCCGGTGATTCAGACTTTCAAGTTATTGTGGAGGCTTACGGAGATGGATTTCTGAGGGCAATCTCCACAAGCTTCAGCAATTTTGACGTCTTTTATCGAATCTGGAGGGAAACATGATTAGCTAATAAATTCGATGTCAGCTTATATCATCTTCCAGGCATTAGATTATACGGCGGTAATGTTTATACTGAAAGGGCTTAGTCATTTACCTCAGATGAGTTTGCAATGAGCATGATGAAGCATATGTTGTTCGGGGAACACATAGCAACCAGACCTACAGACATCATTATTTTTATTTCGGTCTCACGGGAGCTTTTCGTGTTTGTGTTCCCATATTGCTCACAGAGAAATAGTTTTGAAGTGAAGGGAACACGTTGTGATTACTCGCCGTGTCCGTCAGTGTCCAACAGCAGGATGTAAAAATGTCAGAAAGTGGAGGAATTTATTAATTTAGATTTATTCTGCTAGCCCTTATTCAGTGAAAAAGTTACACATTACATAAGCAGTAGGCTCACTCGTTGGTCAACATCATAACAAAAATTGGAAAACAATATTCAATCCATTTAATCTGTGAAAACAAAACGCAGTCCAGCAGTTTTGGATGCCCTGAAGGAATGACGATCATTAACAACTTCTCCATCCTCCATAACAAACTCTTCCTGACCTTTTCTCCTGTTCCTCAGCCTCCTGGAGCAGAAGATGTTAGAAATGGAGGTGCGACACCGTGAAGAGCTGGAGACGCTGAAGCAGGAGAAGGGGAGTCTCCAGACCCTGGTGGGGAGTCAGAGCGGGGTTATCAGAGAACTCGAAGCCCAGCTGAGCCGGGCCACGGGAAACAGCACGGCCCTGCAGAGACAGCAGCAGGAGATGATGGACACCGTCCATAACCTGCTCAACCTCTGCTCCAAAGATGGAGGTAAGCACACTGGAATTACATCTTACATCCTGAGAGGCTTGGAACTGTTTCAGCAAATCAAAGATTTACACAATAGCTATCACATAAGAGCGCACCCTCTGGCATGTGTATGGTGCTGATGATGGAGAAGAAGAAAGTCACAACCTATTAGGAGTTGAAGCAAATGTATAACTAAGTCTGATAGCTTTGACAATATATTGTTGGACCAATCAGTGAGATACCAGGAATGATTTAGATGATGACAACTACAAGCAAGGCTGTGTTTGAAAGTTGAACGAAGTGCCAAGAAATCACAGACAATAAGGACATAGACTGTGATTTACCAACTGCAAGTCTTTAGGTGTAGGTACAATGCCGTTATAGCTGTTGTATGTTTGGCTATGCTAGTAATATGGCTCCAGAGTCAGTGCGTCTGTTGATCTGACATCTGTCAAATGGACTGTGAAGTAATTCTGCACAGAAATTCCTGGTCCCCATCGGATGGAGCTTCCTGACGCTGATGACCCCCTGACTTTTCTTTCAGCATCACCATGGGGTTGACATTTGTGGTTTTGAGTGAAATGTCTCCGCAACTATTAGATTGAGACATAGACTCATAGACCATAAAAAAAACATAATACTACTCTCCGTGATGTCACCCATGGGTTTCACAAAATCCATTTTGAAACTCATTGTGGTGACAAGGAAATGGAGCCTGGGTGGAGTTGAGGCAACGAGTGAGTTGGATATAAAAAAAAGTAAGAAGACCGTGCGTATTGACAGATGCAGTTATGGGAAAGGAGAGTTTGTTTTGTCAGCTAGCTAATAAACGGGACTGGCTCTACAAGGTTTTCTTTGAGTGTAAATGAGACGACGTAGCTGACACAACAGTTGGGTGTGTAGTCTTTCTAATTACGTACTTTCACAATCTTATACTTTGACAACATTGATTGTCTTGCATTGAAAATTATCTTTAAATTGACAAATATATGTGTAGGCTAATTAATGGCACAATTCGAACGGGATAAAAACAATTGTAGAGACCCAAAGCCATTTTTTTTTTTACCGAGCTGTGAATGTGTTTATTTCTGCTGTACAGTTTGGCGTGTTAATATAGGGGTGTTTGGGGATTGACTCACTTTTGGAGCCTCAAGTGGCCATTTGGGGAACTGCAGTTTTTGGCACTTCTGCGTCAGCTTTATTATTTTAGCCCTGGAGGTTGCCGTTTGGTAAAAATATTGATGTCGCCCTAAGAGTGAACTTTTTTGATCCCATTTCACTTAGTGCCATTATCAAATCAAATTTTTAATCTCAAATCCCTTCAGCTCCAGCTGTACTTTGTGCAGGTGTTTATCAGGAAATGCTAAGCCTGCTAACCCCATTTCCAAAGGTGGTGAAGAAGGTAAACATTTTCTAAACAACACTGTTTTCTAGCATGTTGGCATCGTCATTGTGAGCTGAGGTCAGCCTCACAGAGCTGTAGCATGGCTGTAAACATTTATTCCTGATTCACTTAGAAACCATGAAGCAAAATCAAGAACATCCTCCGTGTGCTGGCTTGGTCCAACCAGGCGAGGAAAAGTTTATGTTATGTTTCAGGGGAGGAAAACACGTCAGTCAGTCATCCTTTGGTTGGTTATTCCTTGCTCCAAATATTGTCCATCCCAAACAGCGTTGACCCTCACCCAAGAAAATGCCTGCTGACCCGTGCCAAACCACAATGTGCAGAACAAAAGTTTGTGGATTGGCTGCGTGACGCTTAAACAGCGAGGCGCTACACTCAACTTGTTTTGGATTACTTACTTCCTCTGGTCAGATGTTACAGCTGCAGCTTTTTTGAGTTCACAATCCTCATGAAATTATGATGACACCACTTGTATAAACCTTGCCCCATACCGAGAGACACAGGGATGCACAGGCTATTAAATTCTGCATCATTGAGAGCAGCATGAAGAGAGAAACATGGTTCTTATTGTAACCCGGTGTGCTCCTGTTAAAGAGCTTTGGTGCCTCTCATAAAGCAGCATGGTGCTCTTTTTTTCCCCCCAACAATCACTTTTCACGCTTTAACTTTATAAAGTCTGTGCACACGGCTTCGTTGAGATGTCAAACATGACTCTGGCTATGAAGTAATAGGCTTACTTTATTCCTCAGAGCTTCTCCCCCCGGTTAATACGAGACCAGGGATTTCCCTTTTGGCCCTGCGTTTGACCCGACAGCAATGCAACCTCTCCTGTTCGGTCCAACTTAGTGAACTCATTTACCCCTTTCTCAGCCATTTGAACAACCAAACCCACTTGATCCTAACATCGGCCTTAAATCCCATTGGTCACAGGAGATTTGAGAGCAACGTCTGTGTCAGGGGATTGGTTGTGGATTTCCTGCGGAGACGCCCCATGACCCTCATAGAGCTTCCCAGAAGTTTCCCACCTGACAAGAAACAACAGGGGTATGAAGGGATGTAGGAATCATGAGTGGATAACTACTGCACATGATTAACACATGCTTTGTATTTATCATGCTGATTTTAATGTTCCGTGCAGCAAAAGGTCACGCCGGGCTCTGCTTGCTCTCGGACTGTTTAGTCTGGATTTGTGTGTGTTACATTTAATTACCAGAGGTCTTTTAAGACCATGTAGGCCTGTCTGGTCTTTATGTATCATCTCTGAATTCTTCTTGTTGAGATCTGAGTTTGTCCTGATGCGACTTGCTTCATAATCTACCAAGTCTGACTAAATTATCTGTATCTTATGCCTGTTTTGTGACTGTGGGGTCAGTAGAGCAGGGTATCGCAGCCCATCCCCCCCGTCTGTGATTGGTGGCTGCCTTAATGAGAGGCGATAGAAATGAAACGTGGCCGCTGCTGCTCTGTGGTTGGTCCTTTCCTCTTCCATGGCAGTGTTGAAGGTTGACGCGGGCGTGCAGGTCAGAGGTCTCCCCCTTTCTTCACCCCAGCCCGAATAAGTCAAACTGTAATAGCTCCTGGGGGAAGCCCTGTCCAGAGGAGGTGAAGGAGAAGGTAGATCTCACCGATCGTCTGACACACTGCCCCTGTTTTCCACAGAAGCAGCAGAGCCTCTTTTTTGCTATGTTGAGGGGAGGGCTTCTGTTTGTTTGGGAAATGGATTAGTGTTTTTATTTGAGGAAAGGGTTAGCATGTCATGCCATGGAGTGGCGTCTGCCTGCATTAGGCGTTGTTTTGGAAGCTGAGCCTTTCCCGGACTCAAATCCACTTTGGGAAGATGAAAATACTCAGAAAGGGGAGATTTATCACTAAAGCTCCATTAAAGGAAAAGTTCACCCAACAAGGAATATTTAGTCATTGTCTACTCACCCCCATGCTGATGGAAAGTCCGGTGACTGTTCATAGTCCACGAATCATTTTTGAAGCTTCACAGCTTAACAGCATCCTCCAAAACAACTGAAGTAGACTGGGGCTTGTTTTAAAACAGTAAAACAAACATAAAATGTCCCCATACAGTTCGTCCAGTGTAATCCAAGTTTCCAGAAGCCCGAAATCCCAAATTGATTTGAAAACATTATTTACATCCTTTTCAAAGCCGAAGTCTTCACCAGCTGCTGAGCTAAAAGTGTTAGCTTACAAGCTCATCAAGGGTTTAAATAATGTCTCTTCAAGTCAATATTGGATCGCCGGACTTCTGGAGACTT
The DNA here is from genome assembly GCF_040436345.1 of Pagrus major. Lineage (NCBI taxonomy): Eukaryota > Metazoa > Chordata > Actinopteri > Spariformes > Sparidae > Pagrus > Pagrus major. The sequence continues at coordinate 14,138,744 of NC_133230.1, forward strand.
CTGGATTTCACCGGACGAGATGTATAGATCCATTTTATGATATTTCCGGTTGTTTTCTTTAATGTTTAAAACAATTCCCCAGCTGCTTCAACTGCTCAAGTGAATGCTGCAACAATGATTTGCTTCCAAGCTCCAGAAATGTTTAGCGGACTTCACCCAACTTTCCATCATGAGTATATAATGACTGAATTTTCATCTTTTAGGTGAGCTTATCCTTTAATGTGCATTTTTTCCATTTGTCCAAGTACTGCTTTTCCTACAATTAAAGTTTCAGTGAGTTTTCAACCTTTGCAGTGCACTAGTTGAGTTGATTTTTTGATGTGGCCAGATGCAACAGTGGAGCTCTTGTTTAGGTTGTAATCATTACCCAAACCTCATTAGGGTGCAATGAGCCTTGCGCTGTTATTAGCAGTAATTGACCCAAGATTTGGAACAATCCAAAAAAAAGCTCGCTGCCAAATATGATTAAATTTTACAATGTTCTATCATCCCACAAAATGAACGATATTCTTCACTTTTACAGCTGCTTACTCAGAGTGAAATTATTTCAACGTTCCATGGAAAGCTTTTTAAAAAAAGCCATTTGCGTGTTATAACACCCCGACACGACAGTGTGGTAAACCACTTCATTAGACGTCCCTTCACAATCCAGACCAAAAGTTTTAAGTGCTGCACATGATTATTTTTATGCTTCACTGACCAGCAGAATGAGTTGACACCTATTGTTGCAAAGACCTTGTTAAGTGTGCAGTTATTGTGAGTCACCTCAGCGACCTTCCTTAAAAGTAATGGGTACCATTCGCATTTATTTTCGCTGAGGGAACAGGACTATTTCATTATATGCAGCTTTTGCACACAAGTCTTAAATGGAGCAATATGTTTTAAAGCCATTTATTAAGGCAGTAGATCGCAGTCAGAGTTGGTGAGTTAATTTATTGCATTTAGCCAGCGTGGCTACAGCTCTGTGTATAGATAGTATACAGTGGGATTGCAAGAGTGAAAATCTCCTACACTACATGAATACTCTATGTTTTCTAGTCTGCTTCGTCAGTTATGTTTAAAAGAAGCGTATTTGCTCACTAACAGTGACTGGTGACTTTCGTTTTTATCAGACCCAGGAAATGTTTTGTTGTTTTTACTGGAAGGACGATGGGATGTTTGCTTGCGTTTACAGTGTAAATTTTGAAAAGTTGACTTTTGGTTTAAACAAGTCAGGAAATGGATTACCTCATAATGACCAAGTAAAGTAGACTCTTAAATTTAAGTTGTACAAGCTACTTAACAACTTCAAGTGATTGGTCTACTTTACTCGGTAGTTTTGAGGTAAAAGGTTTCCTCAGTCAGATTTATAGTGTACAAAACACAGGATTTTCCTCAGCTGCCTCAGTTTAGTCAATTTAAACACATTAAAGATCCCCTCCACACAATATGAAGGTATACAACAGAGTTTTCTAATGTGTGACGGACTGTTTTTGCACAAAATGTAGTAATTATACATACTAATTATCTACTAAACAATACTATTGGGTTTCCTAACTTTTTTATGGTAAAGTCAACTTAAACATCTATTCTTTTTCTTCCTAAAACTTCCAGAATATATGCAGATATTTTTCACAGGATGTCTCCCACTTCACTGTGAAGTCCGTTCTCAGTGTGTGTCTGCTAAACATTGGACCAGGATTGGCTGCCAAACTATTTGTGATGTCACAAATCATGCTCGTAGGCCCGCCTCTTAAAATCAGATTTTCTAGTGAGCGCAGAGAAAATTTCACCAATAAATGTGAAAACAGCTCTTCACATACATTATCCACAAGAAGAAAAACACATTTTGATTTAAGGTGGACTTAATTAAGTGCACTGAGTTGCTGAAATACTACAATAAAAGTGTAATGTGTGAATTACAAGGAGCAGTTACTGTATGGAAACCAATTAAAAAAACGTTCTACAGCTATATTTCCCTTATATGTTCCTTGATAAGTTGTTAAAAACCATAATAAACAATTCATGTGATTCCTACAAAATGTATAGTTCAAAAAGTCTGATCTTTACCCAGCCGTATGTTAAAGAAAAAGGAGTTAGGACATAGTTTGTATCTCAGTCTTGGGACACATTACCCAGAAATGTTCACACAGCAGCCATAATCCTCCTCAGATGTTAAGCAGCCTACACATCATTGTTGTAAAATGTACTGTGGGAATGAACTGCTATTATTTTATAGCGCTTTGCATCCTCCGTATATGAATACACCAGAGAAATTCATTGGATTTAGTATGGAATCACTTAAACTCTGAGTGGCATTTAAAGACTGATTATATTCACATGGGAGCTGTGATGTCTGTGGCAGTCCATTTAGCGCCATTATTCACTCTCTTTAGTTCGACTATTTGGGCTCATTTGGCAAGGGTACTGATTTATGCAAACACCCAAGCCCTGCTGATCTTTTCACATGAACCCCCTACTGAATATGAGTCCCCACTGAACCACAAAATATTTTTCTGTAAATAAATATTAGGACATAAATAATATTTGTAGAGCTGGGCAGCAAGCTGTTCAAGGGGAGCCGCTCCTAAACTGTAGCATCGAGTCCCGCGGCAGCCACTCTTCTTCCACCGAGGGAGATCTCGAGGGCGATTGTGAAATAATCGTCCGCACGGTTACAGATCGAATACCAGAAAGTTCCCCTCTGACAATGATCTCCCTGGCCTCTACAATGTGCCCCGCTGTCTGCCGGCTTGGGGTAAATTACCGCCTGACAGGGCGGCTCTTTGTTGTATTAGAGTCTGGAGTGCGAGGGCCCGCTCTGTCAACCTGTCGCAGCAGGAGATTCTTGTCGCTGACACTCAATACTTTGTCAAAATGCTCAGATAGTACACCCAAATAAGCAGACTGCTTCCACCGGGGAAGTTAGGGGTGGGATCAAAGCGAAGGCTAAAGATCGCTGACACATTTCACTTTTCCCTGACTTCTTCTTTGACTCAACAATAAAAAACAATGGTGTGAAAACTGAGATGAACCCCCTCGTATGGGAGGAGAAAAGGGAGGAAGAAAGTGGGGAGAGGGAAAAAAAGGAAAAACGGAAGGAATTTCCATCAATATAACAAGGGCTCGGAAGGTAAATATAAACCACTTGTTATAACAGGAACTTGAAATTTATAGCTTGTAGTATTTTGTCCTTAGCCCCTTGCTTGGTTTCAAAATAGTGCCGCCATAATTATCTACAGATGGAAATGGATGCAGCTGGTCTGTCAAAAGTCTAAGGGCCTTCTCTCGGAGTTTGGAGATCATCCAGGCGATGAACTACTTTTCTCTTGCTAATAAGTTAGTCGCCCTCAGATTTTATCTGGCCGTTACAAGATACTCACAGTGAGACCTCACCAATCAGCTTCTGCCTCAGACCCCTTTTATATTTCCTCCTCTGAGATGCACAGACCCGAAATATGATAAAGTGACCTGTTCAGGGTTTGTTTGAAATTTCTGATTTCGTAAAACATTATAGAACTGATGATTTCCATACTTGTCTGACACAAGAGGTTGTTTAAAGGGTAACAATTCTTAACAGCATGAACTTTTCTTTTCTTTTTTAACAGCGCTGTTGTGTCTGTGTCTGGTGTATCAGGTGTTTATTTGGTCCCTTCATTCATCACAAAATATTGTAGCACCAACACCTGAGTTTTGGCATCCTGTTAGTCCAAGTCCAGATTTGTGCCTCTCATGTTTCTGACAGACAGCTGGGATATGTGGCAACAAAATGTGGTGTGGGCCGTTTAAAACTTTCTTTTTTGGACTTTGGTGCCTCAAATATCAAAAAGACTGGTGCAGATAGCAACACAGACACTACACACTACATGAATTTTCACTGGCATCGTCATAGTTTGACATTTTTGTACAAGAAGAGGTTGAAACCACTCTCATCACAGTGCGCTAATGAACTTAAGCTTGAGGCGGGAGGTTATTAACTTAGCTTAGCATAAAAAAAGAAAGGAAAAAAAGAAAGGAACATTTAGTAAAACCACAACTTGTCGCTTCTGAAATTTCTCTTTGTGTACAAGTAAAACAAATTAGATAAAACGTGTGCTGGAAGTCATATTTTTTGGACTCTGGAGGCAGCCAAACTAGCTGTTTCACCCTACTTCCAGTCTTTCTGCTAAGCTAAGCTAAGTTAATAACCTCCTTGCCCCAGTTTTAAACTTAACTTATACACATGAGAGCTGTATTTATCTTCTTATCTTACTCTTAGCAAGACAGTGAAAAAGCATACTTCCCAAAATACCAAACTATTCCTTTTACGTAAGAGCTACAGATCAGCTATCATCTGATCCGAATTTAGCCTCTGGGGGCGATGGCAAATTTCTTGGGGGCTAGTAGCCGGTGTAGATAGCACATGGATTGATATCCAGCACCAGACTTTCTCTTTTCTGCTATTGTTGAAAGTGAAATTAGCAACTTGGAACAAGGCCAATGGGTTTAGAGATGACTCATTTAAAAAATCTAATAAAAAGCTAAATTGTCGTCATGATAGCCGAAGGGACTACAAACAGAAAAGCTCCTGATACCTTCTTGAACAGACTCTTCATTCAGTTGCAGATATCTGTCTATCTATAGAGCTTCTGGATTCTAAGAAATGAAGATCACAACTTGTAATATGCTCCAGAGCTGCAAGTAGCTTTGCCTGTGTTTGATTTGTCTTCAAAGATTGTTATTCTGAAATATTGTCACACAAGTTTCCATTATTTCTTCCATTCCCACAGTTGTGCCCAATAGCACAAAGGTCATGGATGAAGAGAAGAAGTTCCGCGACTGCGCCGACCTCTACCAGGCCGGCATCCATAAGAACGGAGTCTACACCATCCAGATCAACCCTCAGGAGACCAAAAAGGTATGAAGCCGCAAACTCTTACAGCCAGCACTTCACTGTAATGTGAAAATAGCTGCCATTGCATCACTTCTAGGCCGCTCTTATATCATAGTGGGTTTACAGGCTTTGGTGCGTTTTCTTTGAGTGAGCGAAAAAAGACCCCGAGCCACCGCTGGACTGATGAGTGTGAATGATGGGTGCTAGCTGCTGCAGGAATATTAAGAGCTGAAAATACTCTTGGCAGCTTTGTGAGGGGGTGAAGTGTGAAACTGGACGTGAAACAAGACGCTGAGGATGGTGACAATTGTGAGTGTGTGCATAAATGTGTGTGTGTTCTCAACCTGAAACGCTATGCTTACATGATCCTGATTAATGGGAGTGATGATTTAAAAAAGTTTGGAGATTAGCAGAAGGTTAATGGGTGTTGATTACTGTCTCTCAAACTCAACCTTGGTGCTGCTGGGCTAATAGCAAAGATCTGAAGGAAACTATATCAGTAGCATTTGCGGCTTTTTCCATTCTTCAAAAGAGGATTTTGTGAAATCAAACCTCTGATTACTAACATTCAGCGTTTAGGAGGACTAAATGTTAAGATAAGTTTATATTCCTCTCAGGAAGTGAGCAGCTAAGCTTAGTGTAGCTAACAAGGTCTCGTTTTCTGAGTGGAAGCTAGGTAGCCTGGATATTTTTGTAATATCAGTATTTGTAAGTGTGAAACCACTGTATACTTTTTAAGAGACCCCAGAACAATTTTCAGCCGTGTTTGTGGCAACCAAAGCAAAACATGATGTTTTCCTAACCCCAACCGAGTGTTTTTTGTGCCTTAACCTAACCAGACCACATCATGTCACAACATAAAATTGAAAATTCGGTCATTTGAGTCATCGGAAGCTCAAAGAAGGAAGGTTTAGCTAGTGTTAGCCGTCTAACATTCATGGGACCTGGGATCTTTCCCTCAGCACTCCTCGGGTTTCCCCACAATTTCAATTGTGACGTTGACCAACATGGAATCAGGAAGTAGCTTAGGTTTATCTCAAGTCAGAAACGGGACAATGCAACCAAACCCCATAGCTGGTCAACTATGCTTGTTAGACTATTTTTGGAGCCAGCGCACGCAGAATAAAAATACAACTAATGAGATCGTCAGTTGGTACAAAAAAAACACACTGTGCTGTACTGATTTTATTGCCAAAAAGACACTTTTATATCATATCAACTTTAAAAGTCAGCAGCGTTTGTACGTGTGTGCATTTGTGCATGTCCAGCATGAATGATGAGCTGGTGTAGAGGGAAAATGATTCTGTCAAGGGTACTTCCTTAATTATACCCAGGCTGTGTTCATGTGTGTTCAGCTGTGTGGGCCGGCTGAGGTGCGAGACCTTCTCCACTCCACCCAGGGGTCTCCTCCTCAAAACAAAGAGCAACACTGCAGATAGAGCAACCAGCCTTGCATTATCAGCTTACACACGCTGAGGTCCAAGGTTAAGGGCCACATTACACCCAGGACCTCCACTTTGATCCTGCCGGATTGAGGCCGTCTGATGAGGAACATCTCTGGGGAGCTGGTGAGGGATAAGGGGACGCTGATTGAGTTTGAGGAGGACACAGATACGTCGCATTCCCAAAGATGATTCATCATGAAAGCTGGGAAAAGGAGTGTCTGAAACCAAATGATTGACCCTTCATTGTTTGTTAATGCCGCTGAGAGTCCCGCTGAATGTTGGAAGCTTAGTTTCCAGTTGAATTACATCTTCTGAATCCTGACCAAATACCTATGGGTGCTATTAGTGATCCATTACCTTCATACATGTGTTTTCCCACCCTCCTTTTTCAATTGTGTAGGTGTATTGCAACATGGAAACAGCCGGCGGTGGATGGACGGTCATCCAGCGGCGAGAGGACGGCAGTGTGGACTTCCAGAGAACGTGGAAGGAGTACAAGACGGTGAGACGAAGACAAATGCGTGCGCGCGGTCACTTGCCCTACATACAGACACGCATCCATATCCATTAAGAGAAAGATGATAATGGTGGTCCCTCTAAAGACAAGACAGTGAGTCAACACGCAGACAGAAAGGGAGGAAACACACATTCATATCCATTAAGCATAAATTACGAAACTGTGATGAGCAAAACATCCTGTTCCAAAAACACACTTCCGAAGAGGGATGATGACAAATGGAGTGTGTGTTTTGGCCTCGATTGAACATGATGAAAACTAAGAGGCCAGACTGAATGATCCAAGACCATTTGGAACGCTTCAGCAAGATATGATTCCTCCTCAGCAAAAAGCTCCTCCGTCGTTTTATTTAATAGCGACATCGTCTCGGGTGTGTGGGACTCGCTGCTCAGCCGAGGCTTCGGTGGCGTGCTGTTATTCTTCCTCTTTTCCAGCAGGAAATTATTACCTAAATGTAAAAACATAAATTTGTTTAGTCTCCGTCGTGTGAGTGCCAGCTGTTTCATCTGTTTGTCATCAAGGTGGAAATCTTTGCATATTTGCAATGGGAGTGTTAACATTTACAACCTGAGCCGTGTTTAGACGGGAAATTGGATTTATTATTGCTGGACGTTGCACTGCTTGTGTTTGCCGTGTAATTCACCTGTGTATAACTTTCTCTAGCAGTCAGTTTATTGTCAAACCGACTGCTCGTGTGCTCGTTCAATCCACCGTAATCTGCTTTGTGTTTCCAGTTTAATTATTTCCCCTCTCTCGGCTGCCCTTTGATGTACGATTTACCAGTTTAAAGACTGAGAACTCCAGAGTTAAATCAAATGAAAGCACATAACTGGGAGTGAACGCTGGTGAAATGTATGAAAATGATAGAGAAAGAGAGCACAAAAGACAAAGGAGAAAAAGAAAATAATGATAGTATGTGAACTAAAAAGCACTGTAAGCACCAGTGAGACAGATATGGAAACCATCCAGCTTTGAACAGGTGTTATAGAGAGCATGGAGTGCATTACAGTACATGAGGGCACACTAATGGACCTTGGCTGACATTTCCAGTGCTGATCTAACAGCTTAGTATTACCGTTATTCTCCTTGAAAAGACTAGAGGTGATAAATGGCGTTTTATTGTGTTATTAATTTAGTCATTCTTGGTCTCCGAAGCCTTGTGCTCTCACATTTAGTGCTCCGGGAGGATTTGTAAATCTTTCAGTCAAAGCTGAGATGCTGTTTCTTTGTGAAACCATGGAGAGAATCTCGGCAACAGGGATCTATTGCAAACATTAAAGTGTAATCTTAAGACCATCTCATGTTTGTAATTACATTACCGGTGGACCACACATCACAGGAGACCTTGAAAATGATATTCACAACTCTCACATTCATCTTATCAGTATGTGAAAATGGTGCTTGTAGAGCAACGGCTCCCCTTCACTGAGCTGCAGAAATTGTTAGCTTAGAGCATAAATAAACAGATAAAATTGTTGGCTGAAAGTAATGAATGTTTGCAAAAAGGTAATGATCTGTTAAAATAGTTAGCTTAAAGTAATGAATAACAGCTGGTAGTAAGCTCAAGGTAATAGATTACAGCTTTACAGCAACAGTTAGCTATAACGAACCTTATGGACAAAAATAATTTGCTATTGGATCAAAGTTGAAATAGTTAGCTAAAAGTGATGGATAACAGTTAAAATCGTTAGCTTAAAGTAATAGCAGTTGACAAAGTTAGCTAAAAGTTTTGGATAACAGTTGAAATAGTTAGCTAAAAGTAATAATAGCTGAAGAAGTTAGCTTAAAGTGATAACAGTTGGAATATTTAGCTAAAAGTAATGACAAACAAACGAGACAGAAAAGGACAGAAGGGCACCGGACTTGAAAATAGCATTGGTTTTGTGTCATTCAAACAGTTATATATTGCTGATGGCAAAGCCAAAGCCCTGTGGTTAAGAACGAGGGCTCGGAGATGAGCTAACCGTCCTATTATTTCCAACATTGGCTGGAAGTGAGTAATGAGATGCCGCTGGATCAGGAGTCAGTGTTTGTCGAATCTACAGTTTCACTCGATTTTCTGTTTTCTAAAATGATCTGTCAAGTACCGGCGGTTAAAAAATAGGCTTAAGTTACAAAGAGTTGATTAAAGGAACAATCGTTCTGGCGTTAGCGTAAAAGGCTTTGCGGTTTTGTCAGCGCTTTAAACAAATGTGACAGCCAATAATACAAAAGTGCACGTCAGATAGGCAGGGAAACCCCTGTTTATGAATGCAGACTTGAACAACCGATTACCTATGAATTGTATGAAACGATTATTGTAACTGTAGCGACTGTTATAGAATTAGCATTGTTAAATAACTGTCCGTTTGCAATCCATTCATCAGAATATGAAAGCTGGTGCTGATGAAAGATACTCATCAGTTCATCCGATACGGTTGTGAGTCAGACAAGAAAAGGTTGGGAACCATTGTTGCATCGGACACTCGTCTTAATTTACAACAGCTCCTGACATGAACAGCGGTCAACGTTTCCAATTACTTTTTCCCCCGACAAAAGTGATTTCAGCAAGTGTAACTGAAATGCAAACCGAGCTTTCGGTCCAACAATATGACTAACAATCTCCTCATCTTTTCTTGATCTGAGTGATGTAGATCAGGTTTGCGTGTGAAGGATCGGGAGGCACCGGAACTATACAAAAGAAAGCTGTCAACAGAACTCTAGTCCAATCCTTTTCTCCAGCCAGAGTTTCTTGAGATAAACCGCAGTCACAGTAGGAGGCATTGGATCAAACTTGAAAGCCAGTCAGAGGGGAACATCTCATCATGAGATCAAATATAGAGACGGAGAAAGGGAGAAAAGAAGCTGTAATGGGCCCCAGTCACTTTCTCTTCCACCCACTCGGCAGGACATGCCTAAGGCCCGAGGAATGCCCCATATTTACTTTCCCTCCTTCCCCACTTCTCATCACCACACACGCTTTAGCACAAACACAGACTTTCTCTCTGACTTTGCCTCTCCTCCTGCCCCCCCTCTTTCCCAATCTTTAATGGAGCGGTCCAGACTATCCTGTCAGAGCTGTAATGTCATCCCGCTCTGCGATATTCCCCTCTGCAATCTACCGCTCTTGCTGCTGTCAGAAGCACTTTGCCTGTGACCGGGAGCCACTCTGATCAAATGCGAACTTTCGCAGTTGTTTGAAGGAGTGTCCGTGCGTGTAGTATATGTTTTGGGAAAGAAGTCTTTAATAATGAGTTTAACATGTGTTACTTGAGTGGAAGACAGAAATGGAAAAGGGTGTGTGTCTATTTCAGCTGGTACCAATTTAGGCACTTTGGGTAGGTAAGTCTTTACACGTGCAGGATCAAGCTAAAAGTACACTTAAAACTTAAAAAGTATATTAATATACAATCGAAGTAATGTACGCGGCTTCTTCAGTGATGTCAGGAGAAATGAGAAAGAACGCTGGGATGCTTTGAATGCTGGATAAACAGCCACATTATTTATTTGAGGAACCGTTTGTTCTGATCTTATTTCTGATTGACGAAAAATAATTCAATAAATAAATGAGAAAATTCCTTCCCATCCATTCCACAATCCTCTGGTGTTAAGATTTTATCATTCTAGGAAAAAGAGAGGACATAGCAGTGAACAATCTCTGGTCTATGATTTACAAAAAGGATTATCAGGGCTATTTCCACACTGATTACACTGTTTTTCTTTTCTTTGCTTTAGGGCTTTGGGAGCATGACCGCAGAGCACTGGTTGGGGAACGAGTATGTTTACCAGTTGACCAGCCAGAGGCAGTATGCCCTCCGTGTAGAGCTGACGGATTGGGATGGACACCAGGCTTTCTCACTTTACGACCGCTTCCAAATCGGCAGTGAGAAACAAAACTACAGGTAATGCCGCTCATTTGGACAAAGAGGGGGATAATTGTTTTTTTTTTAACTGCGGTGTCATATTTGCACCACATGTTAAAGTGATGCAGACATCAGGCTGAAATACGAATAAACGGATGAAGCTGCAAATGATTGAACCAATAATTTTTAGCCACGCTAGTAGCATTGCATCGATGGCAATGTTGGTCCAGAGTGAAATATATCAATCACTGTTGGATGAATCGGCCATTCATGTCCCCTTCAGGATAAATTAAAGGAACTCTGGTGATCCATTAACCTTTAATATGACATTAGGTAAAAAAATGTCATGCGAGATTCAGGTTTCAAGCTGCTCCATAGTCTGGTGGTACGGCAGTATCTCTTGCCAGATGGCAGCGGTAGATATCAGACTGTGGCTGGGTTGGGTGCACAAACCGTGCCAGTTTGTGATGTTCCCAGTCAGAATGTTTTCTATTGCTCCTCTGTTAAAGTTGACAGGAACTTGGCAAGGGAAGTTAGCCTTCTTAAGTTTCCTCAAAGGAAAACGTTAAATGAAAATTCAGTCCATCAAACGTTCTTTGGAGCTTTACAGCAAAACAGCGGCAATCTCCTACAAAACAGAAGCAGGTGGTGACTTGTTAAAAAACAAAACAGAAACAAACAAGAAACAAAGAAAACAATCTATCCAAATTTAAAATGGCTCCAGACATCTGGCAAAATCCAAAATCCTGAGATGCCAACTTGATTTCAAAAGACCTTGTTTACTACGCACAGTCGAGTTGTCCACCCACTTCCGAAAGAGTGAAGATTTGGCTCTAAAAAGGTGTAAATATTGTGTTTTAAAAATCAATTTCGGATAACTGGATTACACCAGACAACTTGTATGGAACCATTTCATGGTTTTTTGTTTTTTTTTCGGTCCCCATCTACTTCAGTTTTTAAGGAGAGTGCTGAAATGCTGTTTTGCTGTGAAGCTCCACAAATGTTTTGTGGACTACAGAGCTTTGGCTGACTTTCCATCGGCATGAGGCTGAGTAGATAATGACGGAAATTAAAATTTTTGTGTGAACATATCCTTCAAGACATACCTGCAAACCTAATGACAGTCCCATCAGACTCAGCTGTTCTTGGTGACCACATTAGCATGGCTGTTTTGTTAGCGTTTTGCTCAAAGCGCTTGACTCACAGAGCTGCTAGCGTAGCTGTAGATTTTGACACAAGGTCTTCACAGCCTGTGTAGTGAGAGCAACAGAAGCTTTCAGTGTCTCCACGGGATGCATTCAAACTGTATTATGTGGAGTTCGTGTTTTGGCTCAGAGCACAACACAATCATTGTTGATCCGTGTAAAACAGAAGAAAAGAGTCTTGACGCATAAAAATATGTGTCAGGTTGTGGTTACACGCCGATAGCGGGAGTTTGCTCCCTATGTAGACAGCTGTAATGATTAGAAGCATATTTGTTCTATCAGACGTGCGTGAGATGGATGACTGGAAACGTGACTGAAATGCCTCCTGTCTAGACAAGTCTTTTTGTTTTTGCTTGCCTCTATCGCTGCATATAGAAGATTGTGAAACTGTGTCTTTAACATGTGTCACTAATGGAAGGAAGGAAGGAGGAAAGAAATTATATAAGGAAATCATACCTCAATAGAAAGACAAAATGTTCCAGGGTGTCAAGATAATGGCGAAGTATGGCCAGTAACTGGGAGCTTTCCAGACGCCTCAATCAAGTCGATCCCATTATGTAAGTCTATGGCGTTACGTTTTTCTCATTGCAAATTCCTTCCAAACCAAATGTATCGCTTGTCATCGTCTCCTTCTTGCAAACTTCTTCTCTGATCGACATTTTGTCCTCGTGTGATGTGGGGGCGAAGGTTTCTGTTTTCTTTTGAGGGGGTTAATGATAACAGGCCTCAAACTATGGCAGATGCTTGGCCCTCTCAGATGTGGAAAACTACTGCAAATTCCACCGAGTTCCAAGCAATCGCTGGCTTTAGAAGAGAAGGTCTGACATCTCCAATTCTGCAGTTTTCACTGGATGGCTGGTTCGCGCTGATAAGAGGTCCCTTTAGTTGCGAAATGTCTTTGGTTCAGCTTTTGAAAGACGAAATAAGGAGCGGGATCCTGTGACTTAAAAGCCTTCAACTCAGCCATTCTATTCCTTGGAAGCTCTAGAAGAGATTACAAGTTTCAAGTGTTTCCCCACAGCGGGGGGCCGTTAGGCTTGTTGCCATATCTAATCTCGACAGGGGTTTCACTTTTACGAGGTTTACGTCTTGAGCAGCTTATACCTGGAGTTGGCTCTGGGGTTTTCTCTGAGGAGAAATGGATTTCAATCAAGCAGAAAAGATCACATTGTTTTGAATTTAACGCAAAGTTGAAGTTTTGTGTAACGGCAATGTGAGGACAGAGAGAAACTCTGGTTACCTTTAGTCTTTATTAATGGCTCTGGTTTGAATGTACAGGCACAAAAATGTGAAGTTCAGGCCTGTAAATTTGTAGTTCTGGAGATTCAACCAAGAGATGTTTGCTGTGTGGTGCATGGAGGGCCGGGTGGAGTGGGGGCAAGAGTGCCAGACCCTCAAGTCATTTTGTATTCTGCTCTGATCCGGAACCAGATTCAGATTCATCTTCACTCCTGTTTACTGACCCGACTGCAGCAGCAATACCCGGAGTTGTCCTCCGTTTTCAGGCTTTTCTGGCTTTTTTCTTTGACACACACACACACACACACACACCCTCCTTGTGTGCCATTGCTCACTAACGTTAGCTTACGGCTAGTATACAGTGAAGTCAACTGGCTGTGTTGGGCAGATAAACACTGCATGAGAAACACGAATAAACACAGAAGTTCCTGCCGTCAGACTCGCTGCGCTACCATTAAACAACCACCATTGCTGAAGAAAATCTCTCTGATGTGACTCAGGCACAGATGTTCACAGATGAGGTAATGTTTTAAAATGTTATTGCCGTTAAGTTTTGTCTCGTATGCCGACTTCCCTGTCCAGGAAACAGCGACAGGCGACCACATGAAACGCACCGTTAGCTTGGACAAACTTGTGGATTTCTCTGGGTTTGAACATTGTTGGAAACATTGGGATGATGTAAGTGCACAAATTGTTGTTAGATCCAGAATTCCTACATATTATATCTTTAAGAAAACACCATCCAACTCCTCATGTCACTTTCTCACTTTCTCACCACAGACACTATCTCATAAGTTTATATTTGCTTTTATATCACCCTTTTACACTTTATTCTCAACACCCCATGCTTGAACTTTTGTCCTTTTCGAATTAGGGAAGCAATAATTTTGTTTTCGTCCCACTGAGACATGGCAAAGGACACCCCTGACCCTTCCAGGCTGTTTTGGATGCAGGCTCACACTGTTTAGGAGTCGAATCAACACGCTGATCTCTATAAATAGATCTGTTCTTGAAAAATAGTTGCGGTATGATAATCACACATCGCTACTCTGAAACACGGGCCAAAACAAACCAGATGGCCTGGCCCACAAACAAACCGCGGCTGCCACATACTCTTGTTGTTTCTGCTTTGGCACCTCTCTGCTTTTAAATGTCAAACAATCTATGACAAGTTGTCCAAATGGCATTTATTGCTGTGAAACCGAAGAGATAGCTGTAAGCGATATGGCTTGTCTTTTGAGTTGGTTTTGGGTTTATTTTCTGTCATCCGCGGTGGTTTACTGGAATACAGTCTGCGTCAGTGTGAGTCAGACAAACATTTATCAAGACCTCATATGGTACAGTCTCTCTCTCTCTCTCTGTATCTCATACACACAGGCTGTCAGAACAAAAAGCACATAAACAAGGCCAGGAGCAGAAAAACACTACTTGGAAACCGGGTAGAATAACTGAATAGTGCTGATCTAACAACACGCACGACTCGCCATTCATCATGAACAATATTGAGCACAGCAGCCAGGAAATGTTTGTCTTGCTGCCAGCTTCTTTGTTTTAATACATATACATACAGCACAGTATGCTGTGAAATGGGAATTACTCAACTTGCAGAGAGGGAGGGAGGTGTGCAATTATTCATTTGTGAAATGTTGGGTCATAATCTTTTAGAAATGAAATAATATACAGGGAATCAATGTCATATTTATGCAATGTGTCTTCATTCAGTACAATAAAGGGGTAAATCTCAAAAACAGATATCTAGATGGTTATGATGTGTGTGCTTAAGGTTCCAGGAAACCCATTTAAGCATCAATAAACATCAGTTTTCCCTCAATTCAGCGATACTTAGAAAAACATTATTTTTCTCTGTCAGTACCATTTGTATATTACAGTTTCTGCCTGTGTTGAAGGCCTTTTTCACACAGCCAATCCTGGCCTCAGAGAGTTTGCTTCCATGAATCATAACTGATAAGGTGACAACTGATTACAGCTTGTTAACACAGCTGAGTTCATGCAGTCAAACACTGTTAAGTTGAAGGGCTTTCACCAAAATTGAGATCTAACACTATAGTTTTGTTTATTGGCCGGTTATTTAAAGGAAAGGTTTACCCAAAACAGCATTGCAGCATTCTCCTAAACAGCTGAATTAGATTGGGACTTGTTTTAGACATGCAAAAAGCAATGGGGGAAAAGAAAACATGGCTCCATACAGCTCTTCAAACATAATCTAAGTCTCCGGTAGCTCAAATCCCCAATTGATAAGAAAAGACATTATTTACACATGAAGTCTTCACTCCAGCTGCTTGGTTGCTGAGCACCCCATCTGAAATGCGTCCCCTAGCTCGACCATTTTTTGGGTCGGACGATCTCCAGAAATGTTTTTTGGACTAAGGAACTTCCCCCAACTTTCCATTGGGATAGAGGTGAGATGATGACAGGGTCAACTTATCCTTTAAGTTGTTTATTAAGGTTGCTCCAGTTTCTCAAATTTAAATGTTGTATTTTTTTCCCCTTGTATATCAACAAACTGAATATGTTTGCTTTTTGGACTGCTGGTAAGACTAAACAGAAAATTTGAATGACTCAACTTGGTCTTTGTAAAGTTATGATGGGTATTTTTCTCAAATTTCTGACATTATATATACCAAACAAATACTAGATTAATATATAAAATGAAGTGCAGATTAATGTAAAATGAAAATATATACAATATTTGGTTTAACTATAAACTTTGCCAAAGCCTATTCATGCACCTCTGGCTCCAAGACTTGAACTTTTTTCCTTCAGTGCGGTTTGGAAAACAGAAAATATCTACAATGCACTGGTCTTGCAAATAAAACTTGAGAGCAGGGGCAGATCAGGACGACTACATCACTGCAACAGAAACCGAATAAAAGAAGAAATCAAATCATCAGCTACATCTGCACAGTGTAAGCTGACACCAGCAGGGTTTTTTTTTTATGTTAAATGAACAAATCTTATGGACAACACTGTGAGTGGTACATTTGAGCTGACCAGAGCAACAAAGTTCCCACTGAACCACAACCTCATAATAATATTGTGAAATGAGCTCTTTCAGCTTTTTTCCTCGTTGTGAGTGGGGTCACCATAATTGCCGAGGTTACTGTCTTTATAAACAACTGTAGAAAGTCCCCCTATCATCAGAGCTAATTTGGTTGCGATGATATAGCGTTGGTTGCAGAAAGCAAAATAATAAAAATATAATTTGATGACCTGCAAATATTGTTGTAACGATAGCCATCGGATCAACACATCCAGCTAATCGCCCTCATTTATCAGAGGTTCATTGCGGGGGAAAAAAATAGGCTATGTGTCTACATATCAATAGCAACAGGAGGGGTAAAGTAAAAGTCAAGCAAAGAGACATAAAAATGCTAATTAAAAGAAAAAAGAAAAAGTGAAGCAGAGGTGAGTCAGAGGGAAATTATGACAACGAATGAAGAAAAATAGACATTACACGAAAACTAAATTACGTAACTTAAAATGACAAAGCCGCAAACTGAAATAAATGATACACAATGCCAGCTCAGATAAACAGTGTCACGCAGATAAACACGGACTGTTGAGAATGGCCTGGTTGCTAAGACGTTTTTTTGATTTATAGGTGGCTTTCTAACATTTTTCCATGATGCCATTTTTGACAGAGGCTTTTTAAATAAATAAACACCAAAGATTATTATATCTGTCAGCCAGCAGAGACCAAGTGAAGTATACAATGATGTAGTGGTGGATATTGAATTTTTGTTTTGTTTTGTTACAAACCTAAAAGTGGTTCGTTAAGAATCAAGGAAACGGAGCTTCCTGCAGTTCACTAAGGGAGAGGTGTGATTTCTTTATGGCTAACTGAACAGAATTAAGCATAAAACAATATTGTTTTGCACACAGATGTATTTGACAATAACAGAAAAGACAATTATTGTTGCAAAAGCATGGAAAGGTGAAAATAATGAGTAAACTCGAAGCATGCAAACATACCGAATTTTGGCGAGCCCTCCGGTGGGTTACTTCAGAGCTGTACAATAAATATACGTAATCATGTTTTAATGGCCGACTCACACAGGGGTTGGAAAAATAAAGTGGCACTTAGTATAATTGTTCTCCTAAATAATGTTCATAGTTGATTCAAGAGTTGAGTTTGCCCTGAAAAGTATTTTAGTGTTGCAGTACAGCTCAGTAAGTACAACATTTTAACTAGAGACCATCTTGTGAAAGGATCAGTCCGGCACGACACCAATCAAGCTGTTCATGTTCCGACCCGTGACTTCTCATTACTACATTATTACATGAGAACTGTACTTATGGGTCGGATCACACCAAAACTAAGGCTTTATTTTGATCTCAGCTGCACACCTGTCTGGACTGGTGCTGCATCTTGCACAGCTCTAGTGCTTGTGTTTACAAAATCTTTCCACAGACAGACAGATAGACATAAACACCTGGCGAAATACCCCCGAACTGCTTCTGTGGTAGTTCCCACTATATATACACAAATATGGATGTAAAGCAAGCGGGGCCCCTTTGCTCGGACCATGCCCATCTGTTAAGTTTCGTAACTGCATCTTGCTCGGTTGTGACACAGTTGTGCTGACAAAAATCCATCCACAGACAGACAGACAGACAAGGTGGAAACAATAGCAGCTATACCAGCTGCACTAGACAAAGTGTCCCCTTTCCTACTTCCTACCTCCTTAGTCCCTTGCTCCGATCATTGCCATTTAGCCACTTAGCCTTCATTTTAATCCCAACTACACGCCTGTACACAACTTTCATGACTGTATCACAGTTGTGACTTTATTGTGCTGACAAAAATCTGTCCACAGAAAGACATGTAAACAGCTCGGTGTTTACTCAAAACCACTTCTGTGTGAGTTCCCACCACAAAAGATGTGTCCAGGATGCCATTTTGCCATGATGACACACACAGACACACAAACTGAAAACATTACCAGCCAAAGCTCTGGCGCCTGGTGAATATTGTAAATCCCTGTGCAGATTATTTGATGAGTATACTGGAGACATTTTCTAATTCCAAAGTAAACTTCCATTAATCAGGCAAGAAAAGAAGTGCAAGCCAATAAGATTTTCATGAAATAGAAAACCTTTTCGTATGTGGGATGCCATGTCCTACTCATTTTGCACCCAAGTGGACTTAAACCATAAACAAATCATATATCTTATTATCATATTTTCCAATAACTTTCTATTAAATTCATTACATGTAAGATTTGTCTAAGATTTCCAAAACCCTTTGCTCAACTTTAGCCTGATAATGTCTGTATTTAAATTTTCATGTAACTACCACAGAGGAATGTAGGTCAGTTAACGTCTGAGTAATGTCTGTTTAATGCACCTCAAACACTAATACGCATGCAAAGATGTGCGGTACGCTGGGCGCGAGACAGAACCATAAATACTAAAATTGTGTAAGGTACACGTTCACAGTAGTTAAATATATGCACAGACACAAGTTGAGGTTTACCGATTTAAAAAAAAAAAAAAAAAATGATCGTACGGTATGTACTTTCAGTGTGCCTCCCTGCTGGAAGAAAAGACTTATATGTTTATTTTTGAACGAGCCATTACATCTTTATTCAATATCCTTCTCAGTTCGTACAGCCAAGTTCTTAAATCCAGTGATTTCTCCATATGGTAATGGCCCCGATCTCCCCGTGGAATCAGATAGACCTCGTTTAGATGTGTTTCATGTGAGGATTTAGAAAAGATATTGGCAGAGATGTGGGTTCCAAAACATGGTGACCCTTCCATTTTCCAAGACTCACACTGAGATAATCTTGGATATCTCAAGTTATGTCTACTTGAATCTCATCCCTGCAAGCATCGGGTTCCACAGTTTCCAGTGATACGGAGACGAAGCATCGGAGGCTGCAACAGAATCAGCAGCAGGACTCGTTAGAAATGAAAAATCTGTTGTGTATTTAAAGTTTATCAGTAATCAAAGCTCTGATATGGCCTTTTAAATTCGACACAATGTACAGTTGATTGTTCAGCTCTCTACTATGGAGTCATAGGAAAGCCATAATATAAGCCAAAGTACATTTTTTGAAAACACATTTTTTTAAATTTGTCTCATTATGGCACTTCTATGACTCCATACTCTGTCACCTTGTCAAATTAATCAACTAAAAATCCAGGTAAATTAAAATAAATAAATAAATTACTGATCACACACAAAACAATCCTAACTCAAGGTCCATCTTCCAGCTTTGTCCAGAGCTTTCAACCACACCACATGGTCTTCATGAGTAGGTGAGGTTTGCTCAGTTTTCACAGAGATGGATCTGCTTACTAAAGGTGATATGGATGCAGTCATACCTGCTACTGAACTCAAACATCAACAGATCCATATCTGTGCCAACTAAACAGACTCCAACTACTGACTACTACTGTCCTTCAATACATTTGAATACTCCAAAAAAGTGAAAAGTCCCTTAAGTGGAAATTCTCATGCCAAATGTCCAAGTCAAGAGTTTTTTTTTTCATGCTTATAAACGATTTTAATTTCCAATGGTTTGCAAATGAAAGTGCCACTGGAATGAGTCCTTAAACCCAGAAATAATTTTTGAATTGGTTTTCGATTATATGCCTGAAGTCTGTGGTTGACACCAACCATTTTGTTCTACAACATAAATAAGTCAGTAGAAACCCCACTTGTGTTTTTACGAAAGCTTAAGCGTCTTTAAAAGGGTGGTTGATGAGACTAAAGAGGTTGTCAGGGAACATTAAACACCATTATTCTGAACACAGACACTCACTTTTATCATTCTGGCGATTGCATTTTATGCTCAAAAATCATTAAAGTGGTATTTCTCTGTAAAGATTATCTTGCTGAGTCAAGTATCGTCATTTTTTCTGTAATATTTTTTGTTTCAGCCTGCTACCTAGTCATATTCATGCTTGTCCCGCACATATGACGATCAGTAGCGAGCTAAACTCAAACTGTGAGCAAACAGAAATTAAGGGAGTCAAGGAAGGTAAAAATGAAAATTTCAAAAACACTAAAAACTTTGCTTCCAACGGGAACTATCAGGATGAGCAGTACGTCGCAGGAGGAGAATATCCCAGTTGACAACATTGACTCTAGCATAAGTGCTAGTGGCTACTTAAGCAGCACCACTGTAGCATTCACAGAACTTGCTAACGTTAGCAACAGCACAGAACAGTAAGGAGACATGACTTGACTTGAGTCATAATGACGGTACATGAAGAGTCTAATACTTTCTGATGTAAAAAGTTTGAGAAACACTTCTCAGCCAGTAGCTTTACTGCAGAAAACATTGCATGTATTATCAATCTACATGAATGCACTGTAGCTAACCTGTGCATAATGTTTCCATCATGTGTACATGTGTCTCAATGGAGCTATTTGACACCCAGTGGCAGGAGAGCAGCCAAGCGGGTCTCAGCCAGCCAGACACCTCTGTGGCCCGGCAGTAGGAAGCGAACCATTGGTCGGGGTGATTAACCTTTGCAATGGGCCAATCAGACTGCAGTTCAGGAGGCTAATGACTTCCAGGTGTGTAACAGCACGCGCTGGACCCTCAGCCGGCTGGGTTGTCACCTTCATGTATGGAGATGAAAGAAAACAAGCGTAGCTGTCAGTCAATAGATGATTGTTAAAAAAAGGGCTGCGACCACTTTCCTCCGAGCCTCAATAAAGATTTGATGCACATTACAGAAATTGCTCATACTATCTCAGTGTTTGATTTCTCCCGTACTCTTCAAAGAACGGCTTGAACTTTGTACAGGGTAGCAGAGATTCCATGAGACACATTGTTTAACGGCCTTTCACTAACCCTTCCAGAGAAATTTCCTCATAGAGTTTCAGTATGACAGCAATATCCTCTGTTCGGAGTAACGTTGTGAAATGGGATGTGTCAGATAAAGACTGCAAACAGGCGACACGTTAGCGAATCTGAGGCCTCGCGCCAATCCCAGCCAGCTCCGCTGCGATCCAACACATCCTCTGCTGTGTGTTGGGAGAGTGGGACGCATATTTGGAAGAAGTCCATGTGATCAATTTGAGTGCATTTAAATATGATGGCTTATTTATGTTTGCTTAACTTTTTTAAGGCGCTTTAGGGGGAAAAAAGCCCTAAGTAGCTCAGCATTTTGTGGCACGTCTTATGCAACAAAAGCTTGTGTTTGTAATACACATGATGTGTGAAGCCTGTAAAAAAAAAAAAGGTCTTAATATTTTTATAATGTTTGATAACAGTGTGCCTAAGATACAGTGCTAAAATCCTGGAAACCTAGTTTTACTTGGAAGCGCTCTCAGATAAACATATCTGATTCCTCACCTGACCCTGCAACAACTCATTTCCCACGTACACAGCTTGCAGCTGTAATACTCCAGAGCATAGACTCATTATGACTGAAACTGAATCTGCATCAAAGCCGGAGCGTTAAGCCGTTGGTGGTTTACCCAAATCACACACATACACACACATTTTCTCCCCTCGCGTACCCAAATGGTGTTTTAGTAATGTGAATAGTTTTGGTTTTATTTGTCCATTGTTTGACGTATCTCCATCAGAGACATTTGCATCCAAAGCGTATACAATACAGACTGTGTATTCTGCTACAGTGATTTCTAATAAAGTTAGCATGCTAACCGGCTAACCCCTAGCCAGTTTGTATGTCAAGAACACTCCCCTAATACGACTGCTAGCTGCCAGTTAACTTAGCTTACTAGCTAACGGCAGTCGCAGTTAGCGGTTACTCTGGGGATTTACTGCCCCCTGTTTTTGTTTGAATGAATTCAGTGCCCAATTCTGTGTTAACTGTCTGTCTGTAATGACTCCACCAAGTCATATTGACTTGACAGGTATTTGTGATCAGCAGATGTCTCAAAATCTGAGTAGATAAAACCAAACTGCATGACAATAAACCACCAAGGGCAAATGAAAAGATATACTGTATCTTTGTAGTTTGGGTTAAATGATGACATGCACTGTTGCTACTTCAATTTTCTAAATATGACTAAAGATCACAAACAAATGGAGAAGAATGGAGAAGAATAAGATGGCAGGACACCAGCCTCCCTGTCATCAAGTAAACCTAAATTATATCCCTCATAGCTCAATATTTTGGTTAATAATAAGCCTTGACCAATCGCAATACAAATTTACTTTAACTGGAACCACTAGATGATCACGCATTGCCTGTTACGTCCCAGATCTGTCCGAGCGGATGTCTTTCCCCTGATACATTTTAATCAACATGAATTACTAGACTCTCTCTGTCAATCTCTCTGTCTTTTCCCCTCTCATTCTTAGAAAACAGGCCTCAGGAAAAGCATCTCTTCCTCTTGAGTTCATTACTTTACCCATCTTTGGATTATCCCACTTATCATCCGAGTGCATAATGGATCCAGGCAGGAAAAACTGCAGATGTCAGCTGAGCTGGGGATTGTTGGTCTGGTAAATATATGCGGCGACCCCGGTAAACACAGCCGCTGACTATTTAAAGCACCCTGTCAAAGTGTCATGCTTAAAATCCCTGTTGATGATGTGCCTTGGCGATTCGTCCGCGCAACAGAGGTCGTAAGAGCTTTGGAAAATGGAGAGTGGATGTGCAGCGAAGTCTGGTCTTTATCAGAGCGGTAGCAGACCCCATCCTTGACACTGCATGTTTTATTCCTCAGAATCGGGAATTAGCTGATAGAAGTCATGCTACTCGTAAGTGGAGCAGCACTGTTTACTCTTGACTGGGAATTACATCTAAAGACATCTGTTGCCTTGAAGACAATGGTTAATACTTCAGCATGTGTCACAGATGACGTACTGTTCGCAGGAAGATATACGCACACGCAAGTGCTTATAATATACTCACAGGCTCTTATCCAAACTTGCCCATGTCTAGTGGTCATTTGGTGCCACTGATTAGACACATGACTCACCCTTACATTGTAGGCTTACACGTATTGGTTTAGTGGCTTTGTGAATTCCCCACAGTGACCTGCACTGCATTTACACAGCTGTCCAAATACAGAAGTCTTTCACGTTAAATGACTTTCTCTCCTGGGGAGTCGACCCGTCTCTTTCTTTGAGATGTTCAACCTGATGCCTCGAAGCCTCACTAACGCTGGAGGTGTTCAGCATCGACTCAAAGCATGAAATATTTTGTATTTGTTACATTCTCATCGGAAAAGAAACCCAAACTGGGTGCAAGGTTCACTACACGCCCTTGGTCCCCTGTTGTCCAGAAATGAACTCAGGAAATTGCTTTCGGTGAGAATGAACCTCATTGGCATGGTGCTGAGATCTCTTCTGTTGGGAGAAAGCAAAAGCTGAGAGAGCGTGAGAGAAACAAAAGACTTTTAGTGTTTGTTGCGGCAGATGACGGGAAGGCGTGTTCTGATGGTAATGATAGAGCTGTCAGAAGGATGAAGGAATTGTCAGAGCCGCATGCAGCAATTCCCCATCACACGACGAGTGAGTTCACAGTGGGACACACCCTGAGGAAATATGCTTCCAAGCTTTATATTAGTTTTAAATTTGTGCTTTGAACACTGAGTGCGTGATGGAATTCAGCTTGGGAGTGGCGACTTATCAGACCTATAGACTTGCTGTTTGTTGTCATATGAAATATTAATACTGTCTGTCTTGTCACCTTACATTGGATGGAAAATGACCAGTTGATGCTCAACAGCTGTTTAGTAAATTAAAGCACAACTATTCAGTTTATACAGACCTGTATATCTGCATCCACTATGCATTAACAATAGCATGGGCTTTCTGTAGAATATGTTTTATCTGTGACAAATTTTCAGCATATTATATTGCAGAAAAAAGTCCTCATTTGCACAGAAAATAATGCCGTAACTTTTTTGGAGTCGAGGAGGAATTGAGTAACATAACCAGGTATAGACACCATGACTCAACAATTAAAAGGTAATAGCGCTTCGAAAAAGAAAAAGTTAGAAAAGACACATATCATTTTAGTTTTTCCTGAACTAGAGCTTCGACAATGCCAGACGGATGACGGCAGGGTTTGTGTGTCTGTGTGTTTGAATTCAGGTCAACTCACTAAATTCAGCACTCACCAGAGACTCCAGTTCCCCCTTCTTGTTCCCCCTCTCCTCTCTGTGACATGTATGTTCATCAAGTAAAGTAAGCAAGCAGTCAACATTAGCGTACATCAACACCTGCCAGTGGAGGTCACCTCCCCGGATCGCTGCTACAGTCGGGTTGATAAACAGGAGTGAAGATAAAAGTAATCTCTGAGTTGGTAAATGGCTCCATATCAGAGCAGCATCCAGTGTGACTCTGGGTGTTTATTACCTCCAGAAGGTCTGGCTCTGCACTCAACTCATCTGCTCCGCATGGACCTCCCCACAAAACACTTGCAAATGCCTTTTTTATTCTTTTTTGATAGATAGCCCCCTAGTGGCAATTCAAACAAAACAACAAATCTTCCCTTCAACAATGTTAAAGTGAGTTGCCTCCTGTATGCCGATCGCAGCTTCAATCTCTATCCAGCAGCTTGAATCTCCTACCAGTGGTGATTGTTATACATTCAACATGTTCAGTTTGGCTGGACCTAAGAGGACTGATATATTGTAGGTTCTGCACGGTATGCACTCTGCAGTTATTGCCTGCAGCGCTCTTACATGCTTTTCAAATATAAAATCTCTGATAAATGGCAAAAGATATATATGCACTGGCAGCAGAAATGCAGTATCATATGTTCAAAATCGCATCAGTTTCGTGAAAGGAATGTGTCATCATGAAAAGGAACGAACAGCAGGAACAATGTGCTTAAACACAAGGAGACAAGACGAGGGGAAATACCTGTCATCCAGCGTTGGATGGATAATAGGTTTAACAGGTTGCTTGTTGCTCTTTCACTGTGCGTAGCTGTTACAGGGCAGTATTTTATGACTTCTTTGTTGTTGTGGTGTAAATTAACGTACTGTAGGCCTTCAGATGGAAATGTGATTCCCAGACATTCCTTACACTACATGCTCTTTCCTCTCCCTCACTTTCCATCTGTATTTCTTTCATACGCTGCCTCTTTATCTTATATTCTCTCTGCCGCGTTAATGTTGTTCCAGGTGTTCTACATGTACTCAATCACAACAAGAAAATAAAGATCTCTCGGGGGGACATTTCTTGCAGCATGTTATGTCTTCTCGCTGTCTTTATTACTTGTACTGCTCACTCCACCGTACTCCTCTCCCCCCGTTCCTCTTCCTGATGTGTTTCCATGTCCTGACTCCCTCCTCTTCCCCCTCCTTGATGTGTTTCAGGCTGTTCCTGAAAAGCCACAGTGGGACTGCAGGCAGACAGAGCAGTCTAGTAATCCACGGAGCAGACTTCAGCACCAAGGACATGGACAATGACAACTGCATGTGCAAGTGTGCACTCATGCTCACGGGCGGTAAGTGAAGCCAAACAATGCATTACAGTGACATATTCACCATAAAACTTGAGTATTGGTTTTGTTTTTCCACTATAAATTATATCTGTTACGATAACACTGCACTCACCAAAGTAATTGCTAAGATCAGGGAACACGTCAAGAACACAGACAGAAAAATGAGTGATCAGACAATCAGATGACTTGTATCTCTGGTTGCCTGATAAATACAGGTCCAATATTCTCTTCACTTTTAACTCTATTTTTGGTCTCCACCAGCTGTTTAGCTGCTTAATGCTCCACTATGTTCACCAGTAAATCGCTTTTCTGACTCGCATGAAGTAGGACTTGCGTATCAGCCTGCCATTGGCTGACTATTTCAGCTATCTGCAAGGACACCATTGCTACATCCTGAAATTAACACCACCAAAGACTATTGTGATATGTCTATTAGCGTCTAAGGATTCCCATTAGTTTATACCATGATATTACAAGACAAAGTGTTTATTCCCCTATACCAGAATGGTAATGGGTTCACCAAGGCCTAGACCTGTAGCTGGCTATGCAAGACTAGCTAGTCGATAACTTTGTCTACTATTTGATGCTGGTTAGGAAGAGTCTAGTCAGTTTATCAGAGCTTTAACTTAAAGATGCTAGTAAGTCCCATAAAACTGAGGGGTCTATAGAGTCAGGTGATATTCTCTGTAGGTTTGTCACAACCAATGACAGCTTTTACATGATATATAGTCTTCTGATCCACTGTGAATGTAAAAAATACCGACTAGAGCAGCTTTACATTATAATTTCACCGTTGGCCTTCATTTTCTTATCATCCAAATAAGTTTAGCTAGCCTGCCTGCCTCGTCCAAGTTCTTGTTTTTCTTACCCCATCAGACTTCTCCACGGCGATGTCCTCTTACTTTCAGATTCCAGCAAATGACACGGGGAATACCATGTTATTATTACCATTACAAATCATGGATTAAACTAGAATAAAAGGCCCAAGAAGTCATAAATCGGATTGATCCTTTAAGCATTTTCTTCTGAATTGAATACACAATGGCATGATGTAACTATCCCAAAAGCAGTTTTCTCTGATTGGCTTTACGACCAACCCCACAATGTTCATTGCCCAGTCATTAGTTCAGGTCATTATGATCACAACCTACTCTTGCAACACATGCAATAGGCTAACGTGGCCACTTATACATCTATCTGCACCTATTAGCTTATATTCTACATCCCTCCCCAGTTGCGCTGTGGTTGGAAACAAGTGCCTTATAAAAATCCCTGGGCGCGGCACCAAGTGTCAGAGAGATTTAAAATGACTCTGCTTCTCCTGCTGTGTAAGTGGAGCCCGGTGACCCTCGCTGTCACCTCATGGCAGCTCTATTGCTGTGCAGCCCTGACCTGGTACTAATCAAGCATTTCTAAGTGCAGATTTGAGATCAACATTACCTCTTAGGTCATTGTGAATGCAGTGGGTTAAAGGGAACTGGCATCTGATCACTGATCAACACCCCTGCCCCGATCTGATTCATAGCCTGCCTATGGCCAACCACAAAGGAAAGGCATGACAACATGTAGCCTGAGTCAAGGCTGGTCTGACCCCAGCTCTGGGATAGCTATAGTATGTTCAGTATATCATTTGATTTATTCCCTGCATTTACAAGAGCAGGGCTGACACCAAATGATGTAAGTGTCTGGACTATACAAGAGGAACATACTTCTCTGCTACATTTATGAGGACAATGCAGCATGCCGTGTCAAGAACACAGAGGAAAATATAATGTGGACACACACATACTGTAATGTATATATTTACCCAGCTCCAGAACATACAGTAGGGTTAAGGCACTGACAGTAGGAGGTAAGGGGGGGATCCCTCTATCATGAGAACAAACTGCACAAGGCGAGATTTCTTTTTCAATAGAAGACATCGCCGCTGTTTTTACAAGTCAGTAAAAATCTCTGGTCTGGAAACGGAGAGCATACTGATCATAAATCCCAAAGGATTGCTGCTGTGCACGCTGAATGTTTATGTGGGTGTCGGCGGTTGTGTGGTCTGCAGTTTATCAACAAATGAGGGATGGCAAGAAGGATGTGTTCGCTGTATTCAGTATCGCAGTTTAAGGGGAAATATATAAGAAAACAGCAGGTTGCACAACACACATTTTGTGACATGCTGTTATCAAACTGCATCAAACTATCCTTAGGGTGTCTTGGGTGTTCAGAAAAATGTAAACCTACTGCTGTGAAACATGGGAAATTGGTGGGACACATAAAAATAATTATATAAATGATAAAATATAGATAAGAGGGGCAAAGTAAAAAAAAAATGTATATAACTAAAAAGGTATTTGGAGTCAAAGTAGGATTTTGCAAGGTGCCAAAACTGCCAGTGGGTTTGCAATTTGAAAATATTGACTATAGCAGCTTTAACCTTCCACATCTTCGGTCCATTTACAAAGATATCAAGTGCAGCAGGCGCCTCTGAAAGAGCTCGAGGGTCATTTCTCATTAAATTTAAATGTAAAAAAAATCAGCGCAGATCAAGTGCAATTTCACATTTGATTCCCACTGGCACCAGCATCCTGAAATTATATGCAGCCGCGGAAATGTAAGGAGGTGTCCCCCAGTTTCAGTGCTATGCTGCGTATGTGTCTTATGATGAAGTAGCAATCAAATGGAAATTCACATGTGTGATCCATGCCAGCAACAAGGGTGGAACATCGAGCCTGATTACTGACAGGTCTTGTGAAATGTCATACTGTCGGCCGCGTGGTATTCAGGTCTGAGAGGAGAGAGAGGAGAGGTGCTGCCATTTGTGGCTGTGTGACTGACACATGCCATTCCTCGCATATGTTCTATATCTGACTGTATCATTGAGGGTGTGTAAACTATATCAGATATAAGACTTGCCAGATTAGTAGGATGGAATAAATGTAATGGTCAGTAAATATCTGTTATCGGATACTTATGCTTGTAATAATAATAACAGACATAAGACAGACATGACACCATCACAGCCATAACATGAAACCAATATTGATTCTTTATGAATGTTTATGACTGTCCATTTGTCCATTATGTCACTTTTAATCCAAAGTTGACATTGTTTAAGATGTTCTTTGTTATGACAACTTGACATTAACATTAAGTCAACATTGACTTGTTTTGAAGTAATATACTTAACTTATAACACATACATTACATGACTTACTACTATGTTACTACTTACGTAACTAAAATACTTATTTTAACCCATACATGATCTTTTCCTAAACCTAACCAAGTAGTTTTAGGGTCTAAACCTAATCAAGTAGTTTTGGGGCCTAAACAAGTAGTTTCGGTGTTGTAACCTGAACAAGAAGTTTTAGGTTATTGCTATTTAGTCTTTTAGGTATGAGGATGTGTTGTTCATATATACACATATATAGCAGCTCAGAGTCCTTTACATTTAGTTGTATATATCAAAAAAGATTACAATATAATAAAAGTTGGCTGCCTCTCTGTACTTAACTGCTGATGCATTTAATACTGTAGTCTTCAATGACCTAAGGCCTGAGTATAGAGTGGGAATGCTTTATTGGCTTTAATAATAAAACAACTGCTCTGAGTGTAAGCACATCCACCTTTCCTCTAAATACCAGATGCACTGTACGTGAAGGAAATCATGAAATGTATCACCTTGGCAGTAGAATAAAAGTTTCCCATGCCATTCACAGGGCTGGAGCTCATGCACATGCACCCTTTGCTTTAAATAGAAAGAGGTACCGATGTGTTCAGCAACAGGTACTGGCATGCCAGTGAACCCAGTGACAGTAACACATTGAGCAGATAGCGGTGAAATGGTGTCTGAGCTACTGCCGTGCCCCTGTGGAAGAGGCCATGGGAAACTTTCAACCTTTACCAAGGACGTGTGACTTTATCTACACCTGAACATAATAGGAATACTTTATCACCTAACTCTATAATTGATGTCCAAATTCAAATGTTTATGCCCTTGTCCTTTCTCTCTGCAGGTTGGTGGTTTGATGCCTGTGGCCCGTCCAACCTTAACGGCATGTACTTCACCCAAGGACAACACATAGGGAAGTTGAACGGTATCAAGTGGCACTACTTCAAGGGCCCCAGCTACTCGCTACGAGCCACCGTCATGATGATCCGCCCCTTGGACTTCTCCTAGTCCTTTGAACGTCCGAACTTTCAACTTCCAAACGGCTATGTAGCACATTAGAGGGACGCTTCGTATTTTATCCTCTTGTCTCATCTCATTTCGCAGGCCGCGGGAGTCACCTAATGAATCTTTTATTCAACCTTGTTGTTCCCCAGAGAAACTGCCGCTGCTGTTGCAACCTATTCTCCCACAATGAACCGAAAAGCAGCCATGGGGAGGAAGACAGTGCGTGGCATGATCCACCTGAACTGATTTCTGTTCTCAAACAGGAACTTGGCCTTATTTAAGGACAAATGCGTACAGGCGCGTTATCATCATGCCTACAATTTGCATTTCAACTTCTATGAGAATTCAAGCACGATGTCAAACCACAGTTTTCTTGGGGAGCTGCGTTGTAACAATATGGAGGACTTGAACTCTTCTGAATGTAAAGCAGCTATACCAGAGCAGCACTGACTCTTAAACTGCAGGACAGAGCTAATCTGGTCCGCTCCAAGGAGACGAATGAGAAATGTGGCTTTTTTTTTTATTAAACTGTTGCTCACAGAACGCAGCCCACAAATATTACGATTGTATTATATATTGATTGTGTTTTTAGTATTATTTTTGTTATCCCAACTGTATACATTATCCAAAGTGAGATGTCTTTTGTACTGTACAGTGTATACTGAATTTCTGTCTGCATTATGTATAAAACACACGCTCAGTTTCAAAATGACCTTGCAATGCAAGTGTTTGGTAATAGGTAAGGGTCACTTATATTTGCTGGCAATTACACACGAGCTGTCTTGACAGAGTGTGATTATTTTTAGAGTTCAAGATGTGAGGTTATTGGATTAGATTCTGGACTGAGATACATTTGCTTTTGTAGTTGGCCGAGAAACGACTAATAGCTGCCAAGGTTCAGATTGTGAGTGATCACCTTACCTCTGCTCAACATGAAAAACAAGGACATTAATTCAGCAGCGTATAATAGGTGATACATAACCGTTACAGCTCGGTACGCCTGGGGGAAGAAAATGCACATTTGCATACACAAGTAATGCATATTTTAAAAAAATACACACAGATAAATATATTACTGAGTGTAATGATGAAGTAGTTCATCATGATCCTTCCATTTTCACAAATATGTACAAGCTTATATTAAAGGGACAGTTCACCCCAAAATTGAAATACACATTTTTCTGCTTCACCCTTGTGCTGTTGGTGAGATGTCTGTCTTCTCTCACTTATAATGGCTATAATGATAGCACTTGGATTGTGGTGCTCAAAGCACCAACAAAAATACATTTGTAAAGTAGCGACATCTCTTTCCAGAAATCATGACCTATGCTCGCAGTTTCCAGTAGGAACTTTTTTCTTTCTACTGAACTACACCCTCCAACCATATCACCACGCAGCAGGAAGCATGCATCTGTCACTACCTGATGTGAGTGGCTGCCTCATCTGAGAAGCGCATCCGTCTTTTTTTGACAGTTAATCTACAACATCTACACGTGGACAAGAGACTCATGCTTGTGACAGCGCAAGATGTAAACATTAATGACTTCCTCCTCTGTAACGTTAACTAGTTTAGTTAGCTAGCCTCCTGCCAGATCTGAGAAAGGCATGCGTGAAGACGTCTGCCACCTTGGACGGCTAGGTACGGCAACACCACTGGGACAAGCCTCATGCGAAACTGCAGTAAAACCAGAAATTCTGTGAAGTTACTAAATGATCATGATTTCATTTTTTAATGATTATCTCAGACAGCAGTGCCTGATTTCCTGTCGTAGCTTAGCATTTTTTCAATTCAGTTCTTTCAAAGGGGCTTTGTAGACATGAAAATTATAAATAAAGTACATTTTGTCAAGATGCTCGTAAAGTAACAATAAAAACAATATGAACATCGAAAAACATGCTATGCTAGCTACAACAGGCAAGGACGCACCAAAATAATCATTTGCAAATGTCATCATAATCATACAGAAACTGGTCTTGCTGCAGTTCTGCATGTGGTTTGTCCCAGCGGCGTTGTCTTACCTAGCTGTCCAAGATGGCAGACGTGCTCAAACGAAGCTACACTAGCTAAAGTTACAGCTCCTCTCAGGAGGACACCATTAATGCTCACATCTCGAGCTGTCAAGAACACGTGCCTATCATCCGTTTGTAGAACCACAGGTCATGATTTCTGGAGGAAACATTACTGCTGAGTCTTACAAATGTGTTTTTTGTCGCTTTGAACACCACAATCCAAGTGCCGTCAATTTCCATTATATTCAAGAGAAGCCAGACATCTATACGGCCAATATCTCCAAGACTCAGCAACTCCAAAACATTATAAACAGCACTACAGGTAAGAGGAAAAATATCTGTTTTTGATTTAGGGTTGAACTGTCCCTTTAGGTTGGTGTCCCACATGTACAAAACTGACAAAGAAGAATTTTGAAGAGGACATAATTAAACTTCATGACCGGTCCTGTCAGTATTATCAGATTCTAACCTCTTACAGTAAGACAAAGAGCAGATTATTCAGACAAGTTACATCCAAAACATTTTTCACAGACATCAACGTGACACAGCCTCAGAATCCAGCCTGTTGCTGTTTCTCATCAATGCAGCTTTGGGGGGGGCGGGGGAAGGAGCTGGAGCTGGATATGAAGCATGAAATGAATGATTCCACCAAGTGATCCGTGTGAACAAGTATTTCATAACTTCCAGCTTACGACAACAGAATCTGGTGCGGAGTATTTACTAAAGGTACATGTGGCGAGAAGATAAAGTGTATCTGGAACTTGTAAAACTACAATTGACATGTTTATTAGCATACTAAAATTGTACAATATAATATGTGTGTGCGTGGTGCAGCCTTCCTGAGGAAAGCTCTTCTTTTTCTGTTTTCACTCTGCCAGAAGTACGATGATGTTTTGAAGTTGAGCATAAGACGTGAAAGTTAGGATAATAACCCTGCAGAAATGTGCCTTTGATAACTCTGCTTTTACCTCATTAAATTCCAGATTTGCAGATTTTTATTTAAACATCTTTTGTAACATGTGGTCAGTGTTGTGTTGCTAGATTAAATAAAAAAGAGCATGTGATGCACTAATGTTCTCAATCTGCGTTTAGGCTGGGCTTTGTGTGCCAAATTGATGTGATGATAGACGCAGGTTTAAGGCCAGGCTCCCAAAGTTTGGCCCTCGTTACGTCTTTTTTTGAAGCATGAAGGACGTTTTTTCTAACTTCAAAAAGCTTCCTTTCTTGATAACATCTTCGGGATCAGTTCAAATCTTCCGATACGAATGCTACACTGTATGTTGTGCAAAGGAGGCTTACTGCACAGAAAGACATGAGATAAATCCCACAGATAGACACACATGCTTTCTTCCGCCTCTTTCAGGCCCAAACCAGATGGTGCAAACATAAAAGCTCCCTCTCTGCCCGGGCGGTGGAGTGGCCATTGTCTCGAGTGGTGACTCGCTCGCTTGCTTGCAAGTGGCAATGACAGATTGCCAAAGTGTCAAACGATGCTGTCGGGACTTATAGTGTCTCTTCATAGTTGACATTCCTGGGCCTAATCAAAGGTTAAACAAATTACTGCAGCCCGCAAACCGCTGCGTGTCCTTCAGCGCCTGCACTGACCCGACACCCTGACCGGAATGCGGTCTATAGAGAGTCTGAAGCAGTGGAGTGTGAAGAGAGTCCGCACAAGCTGGCAAACACCTTTGTTGGTGTGAGGACAGGAGGTGCAGAGAACCACTTCTAAACAGAGGGTACTTTTGTCTCCAGCGGACGCTCAGGATGTTTCACGTGTCATCTCCACAAACGCACGTACGCACACCAGCTCCTTACATCTCCAGCAAGGACGCTCGGACGAAAATGGATCCTTTCCTGTTAACTGAGGAGGAGCTGAGGTCCGGAGAGGCGATGGGACTCCCAGCGGAGGATGGAGGTCCGAGCTTCACGCAGACAGTCAGTGTTGGACACCGACCAAATCAGATATTGTATAGAGTACAGTACCTGCAGTATGAACAGTCAGGACCATTCAATTCCCTAAAGAGACCGCCTGCTCACATGGAAATGAATGGAAACATTGAGGAAACATTGAGGAAGGAAGTGAAAGTAAAAATAGAGCATCTGTCTTTAGCTCATTCACTTCATATCAGATTTGATTAAACAATGACATTAGAATGTGTGCTTGATTCCAATATTTTTAATCCAGTAGGAAGAAATCTGCACCAGCACAAACCATTACAGCTATTATATTACATGTGAAATTACTGGCATTACAAGGTAAGCAGAGAAGACACAGGAAACAGATCAACAGCGGTGACCAGAGTGCACAACAGGGGCTGACAGAAGTGCACCTGAATGCATCATAAAGTCTCAATCTAAGACTTTCACCCCTGAATTTAACTCAAGCCCCCAGGAAGAGCACCGGGCTTTGAAGCCACATTTCAGTGTAGAGTTTCCACAGTTATTCCAGTTGTTCCACTGTCACCTGGGGATAGTGACCGGGGAAAACGATGCCACTTCCTGTTTTGGTTTTGCAACAGCAAACGCACTTCTTTGTACCATAATTCCACCAGGCTCGTTTTGTTGTGGTAGACCGGATTACACAGTGCAATCAGTATTTTCTTCACAATGATAAAAAAAAGTTGTATATTTCCAGTTTAATGCAGCCAAATTAGCTGAAATAATGTCAGGTTTTCTTTACATTGCATGAATTCAGCATTAAAGCCGCTTTTTAAATCCAGTTTTCTTGTCATTGCGTTTCCTGTATCTCATCTGATTTGCAATCACTATAATTGAATTTATTGAGTTTTACTGTTACTGTTTTCACTTTCAGAAGTGCCTCCAGTAAAGACTTATAAAGGCCAACCGTCGTCTTGAACCTTCATTAGAAGTACGTTTAGCTCGCTGCATGGCTTCCCCATGGTGAGGGGAGAAGAAAGCCCCATGTTTTGGCTTTCTGTGACAGTGACACGATTTGGCCCGTGTTTAAATTAATGACCAAGTCTTAAATGCTTTCATGTTGCGAGGCGATTACTAAGACCGCCAACTAAGGAAATCATCTGTATCAAACCACTGATGGCATTTTAAAAAGCTGCCACGACAGAGAGCATGGTGCTTAAAAGGGCATATATAAGTCAATCTGAAATCATTACAGTATGCTGACATCAATGCAAGTTTTTCACCGCAGTATACATTATAGTCTCCCAAACCCTCTGTGTGGTCCCTGCAGAGGGTTAAGATTTGGTGTTGTTCACTGAAAAAATCAGTTTACTTCATATGTGCAGAGCTTTATATCAAACTGACACAAAATCCAGTTCCAACGTAGAATCCCAAAGTTATCTGATCTCTGATTTCTCAAGACTACCAAAGGCCAACTCTTATCACCTAGTTTCTTCACTATTATTACGAGAATAGTTGCCATTTCCAGATATTGGTTATCAGAGTAAGCAATATTCGGTCCAAATGTCGGCAGAAAAACCCTTCAGACTGTTATGTTAGTAATTATAAAGTAATTCAGGATTGTGTACTGCTGGTTTTGAGTAGAAAGTCCTGCGGTGTAGGAAAATAAATGGAGTAGAATAAGAATGTAAACGTGAGTCGAGGTGAGGGACTCCCTCATCTAGAAAAACTGAGAAGGAGCTTGATATGATTGATGGTCTGTGGGAGTGAGAATGACACTCGGTGTACACAGAGGGTGTGAAGCGAAGAAAGGCTGCAGGCCCCGGCAAGAGCCGTTCAAACTGATAACAGCATAAAGGCTTCTTAGTTGGATGAAAAGAGCTTAAAAGTAGCAGCCTGAAATTTCAAATGTTTTCGGTTGAATCGGGCAAACTGGATCCGAAGGAGGCTTTTTAGTCATGTTCAAACATCCTGGGAAGTTCAGGCTAAGGAGCATTTGCTTGTTTGTTTAATTCCTAAAATTAAGTGTTATTTCATTTGTCTATTCCTGTGAGCTGCTGGAAACTTAGCAAAGAAAACACGGGAAACCGGTATCGAGGTCAGAAAGTAGTACGTTGGATAAAGAAACAGTGGAGGAATGAATGCGCCGTTCCTAATTTGGGCTTTTGATTTCGGAGCTCAGTGTCGGTAACATTATAAAAGTTGATGTAACAAGTGAGAAGTGTGTGGCCAATTATTGCTCCAGAGGCTGCGGCGGTCAGAGGTAATGATGTGTGATTGCTGACTGAAGAGATTCGAGCCAAAGGCAACATGTTTTTATAAGATCTCTGGTAACAAGAGCATGTCTCAAAACAAATAGCCCATATGTTTTACTAACACATTCAATATCGCTGAAATACAGAGGATGAATGCAAATGAAAGTCTTCCTTAGTGTTTTATCTTGTAGTTGTGAAAACTGCAACTAAAATATAACAAAATCACAATATCTCTCGAAATAAAGAACAGAACTGGCTTGCAACAACAAACATCAACATTAAAGGAGAAAAAAAGGAACTAACTACTCCGACACACTTGTCTTGTAATACCTTTAGAAAGCAAATTCATATTCATTTACATTTAATAACCGAGGACAATTTAGCTTTTTCCAGGAGACCCTTTTCATTCCACACAGCCTCATACCTGAACAAATCGATAGGTTGATTGCCAAGGACTCCCAAAACAACATGTAAGTCGCAGCGTATCAGTGAAATTAGTCCTGGACTAAGAATGTTTGCAGTCTGGCTAGGCTGAGGCGCTAAAGCCCACGGCACACCAATCAAACATTCCCCAACAACAGGAAATATTGTAATGTTGGCAGTTCCCTCAGAATGTGTTTTTGAACTAACTGCCCATTACACTCTGATCAAATCCAAAGAAAACAGCTGACCAAGCTTCACAGATGACTTCAAAATGTCTTGAAAATGGAGAGTGAGGAGAATGTATATTGTAATTTAGATACACTCCTGTACAATTATGTTTAAAAGTGGCAAGAAGTCTTCAAACACAGCAAATATCTGAAATATCGTGAGAAAATCTGAGGCTAGGAGTCGTTATTAACCCTCACGGTGACTGATGGTCACTTTGAGGGTTTTGGCAACAAGTGAGTTGTGAGACTCGCTTAATCAGTCAATCAATCCAACCTTTCATTTTTTTCCTGAACCTAACCAAGTAGTTTTGAGCCCCTCTAGGGTCTCATGGTAGAAAAAAACTGGATGTGGAAATCCATGGGAACGGATTCGCAGTCCAAGCGCGCGGTTTTGCAATCCATTTAGTTTTTTCTAACATGCATGCATGCATTCCCCAAGGAGCATTCTGATGTTGACCGCATCCGCCAAATATTTCACTTAATATTAGTTAAATCTGTGTTACTGTGAGGATGTGGTCATCGCGGTCCACGCAAGGCAAGTCCATTCGCTGAAGAACCGAAGAAGGCAAAATCCACACGCATGGATTGTGAATCCGTAGCCACGGTTTACAAATCCGTTCCCATGGATTTCTGCATCCAGTTCTTTTCTACCATGTGACCCTGCTGGGGCTCCGTAGTTTTGGACTACTGTGACCATTTCACAATGTTTAAAATGTGTCTAAAATAGCAGTTACCGGATGTAACTGAATCCCATGAGTCGCTAAAGCTTGATTACTTATTAGCAAATATTAAATTGCTAACTGAAACGTGAACACTGTACGCATAACACAAGAGGACCGAAGGATACTATACTATATACTATATATACTTCATCATCAACGCTCCATTTTATAAAATAGGCGTACCACAAAGGACTACAACATAGTTTTGTTTTGTTTTATACCCTCATATTTTTAAAAAAAGACAATAAATGTACCTTGTAATGATACTGTATCCTCTTAATATCAGCATTGTGATCATGAGCATATTAGCATGCTAGCGGGAGAACTGAGGACAAAGCACCACTTTGCCTAAGTCCAGCCTCGCAGAGCCATCAGCATGGCTGTAGATGCTCCTTGTTACTGAAGGCCATTAGCAGTTATCAGTGACACAGAAAAAAACATCTCTAACATAAAACAGCCTCTCTTAAAGCCTCTACAACTGTAAACACTGGCCACACCAAAGAGCTCCTGTTTTATCTTTTATCATATTCCTTCCTCTTCTGCTCCCATCCTCTTCGTCATGTAAAACATCGCCATGAAACCTGTCACATGAATCCAAACCAGGGAGCCACTGCTCCCTTCAGCCTGTAATGAGTCGTCTGGCTCCGGCAGCACTCTCTGTCATCCTGTCGGTTCCTCTGCAGGGGACGATCGAAGCTTCCTCCAGGCCGGCCCTCGCTGACCCCTGTATTGAGCTCACTTTAATTTACTGTCTTTCCCATCTTTATTCATCGGGGCCAAGTGGTACAGCCAAACAATAACATACAGCCTCTTCGGAAGGAAGTATTAGTGGATTACATCTTGGTTTACGTTTCCGGGGCCAGGACAGATTTGTGCGGCTGGCTTCTTTGTCGAGGTCACCATTCCATTGTGGAAAAACGCAAAAAACCCTGCTGCTGGATCAAATCTGTTTTTTTGTGTATTTATTTCCGATAATTTGTCATGAGCCACATGTTTGACATACAGATGATATTGTTGATTCGTCTGGAAGTGAAGACACATTAAATCATCAAGTGGAAAACATCCTCTGAATCTGGTTACAGCTGCTTCATCTAGTTATTGGAACCGGTTCCTGCAAATAAACTCTGACTTAATTCAAGCTACCGCTGCAATCAAGATGATAGCAATGAGCATCTCTTTTAACAACAGGATTCCAATTATGTGCAAGGACGCCCCAAAGCATAACACAAACCAGCATCACGCAGAGGTCGGAGCAGCGGCGAGAGATCCTCAGATACATTCCTGAGCAATTAATGCACTGCAATAAGGACGGCCAAATAAAACAATCTCAGGACAAGCAGTGGAAGGTAAACACAAGCAGCAGCGGCAGATGTTGATAAGCAGCAGGAAGCACAGGTGCATTCTCTCCACAGCCGGACCTCCTCTGCCTGAAGTGGGGTCTATCGACCACCCGGTCTATTTGGCCAAAATCATCGGAGTGGCCTTTTCCCACCTGCAGCTTCTTTTTGGATGCAGAATGAAAAACATCTGAAGACCGGTTTTGTGTGTTTTGGTATCTTTGTGCAAATTTTTCCCTCTTTTCTGTGTGAATCTGTGTAGAAGAAGCATCTCAGAGCTTCATATTCTCTACTTTTCACTCTATAAGGTGCGGTTTTAATCAAAAATGGATTCACATTAGATTATTTTCTTTAATACTATGTAAGTAACTGTGGTATACATTATCAGGGTGTTGCAGATTCATACGTATAAAGATTTACATGTTTGTATACTGAGTGAAAACATGAAATAG
This sequence comes from Pagrus major, assembly GCF_040436345.1. Lineage (NCBI taxonomy): Eukaryota > Metazoa > Chordata > Actinopteri > Spariformes > Sparidae > Pagrus > Pagrus major. Next base: position 14,177,733 of record NC_133230.1, read on the forward strand.
AGAGCTGAAGAGATGTGTTCACGGAGTGTTGCAGTGCTCCAACAGTGACACCATAGCAGCCTCTACTGGTGAACGGCCACCCTCACATTAAATAGTTAATAAAACAGACTTTTTACCTTTTATTGGCTCAATCTGTCAAACTGAACCTCTATTTAATACTGTATATGAGTGATGACTGAGAAATCAAGTCTATTTTCTCATTATACTTCCTGATAAACAAATACTCATTATGATCGTGTGAAAGAGGGATGATTTATCCTGTTGTTTGTCCTTCCAACGAGAAAACAACAGTCTTTTAACTTCTGATAAACACTGCGATTCTCTGACTTCTGTTCTTGTTCTGTTTTCCTTACAGCTGCACGCTGTTGTTTGTGTGTTACCATGTTTTTCCATGTGTTTTCATGCCGAACCTGAAACTGTAATGATCCTGTTTGTCCTTGTGGTGGAGCACTGACCCTCCTCTCAGACCAGCATGTGAATCTGTATATATCATCACTCTGACTTGGTTTGAGAAGACATCTCGATGAGTCACTTCCACTCTCCATGACAGACTGCCAACAGCTGCAACTTCATGTCTGTGTGCATGTGTGTGTGCCAAGTTCTATTTATAAATAACCCGCCCCTGCAAACGCTATCATGAAAAACCAACACACATAAATCTACATCATGTATCTTCATATAAAGCGCAGCTCTTAAAAACAGCACTAAACGCCTCTGTCAAGGCACAGATTGAAAAATTGTATAGTGTTGATGTTATTTGCGTTAATGTCAGGATCTCTTAATGTGTGGGTGATTTGTGATCTCACTACCAGCTGCATTGCAAGACTAAACCGCTTCATGCGTAAGCAGGAGATCGTTGTCTCCCCAGGTATCACATTCTTTCCTGGTCAGAAGTTAGCTGTTTCCTTTCACACCTCCGATTAAGTGTCTCCTTGCATGTGTGATACTCTCTGGTGAAGCCTTGGCTGCATCCCCTTGAGGATCAGTACGAAGTGACAGCAGCAAATACACTGAACTACACAGGTTTTTTCAGATTTTTAAGTGTAACGGAAGAATTTTAGACTGTAAGTGTCAGAGAAATAAAAATTAGGTTGTCTTACTTTGTTTTCTCTGCATCTCGGTAAAAATTATTGTGGGCAATTGGACGTCATATAATTTACTAATTCCCTTCTCCGTTTGAAAACTTTGCAATATTTAATGTCAAACCTGACAACAGGAACGACTTAAAAGTAAATTTGCTCAAGTACTGTCCTGAAGTACAGCCATAGGGACAACTATATTTATTAGTTTTAACATATAAAGCATATGATCAACCTGTTAAATAAGATGCATTGATGTAGATAACAGTACCCAACCATTTATAGAAGTGCTTAAATGATCTACCTCAACCCGTTGTGACAGTGTTAATGCATCAGCAATAACATTCTACTAATAGCGCTTAATATATACAGTAGCTGTAGGCTATAATGGGCACGTTGTTGCTTATACTAATGCACTTTTACTTAAAGTATAATCTCAAAAGTAGGATTTTTACTTGTATTTTAGTGTCGTATTGTTACTTTTACTTAAAGTGGAAAAAGGAACTTTTCAACAGTCACCCCTCCTTGTGTTTCCCTGTGGTATTAATGTTGGCGCTGCTGTTGCAAAGACAGTGTTAGCAACGCGGCCACTGCTACCGCTAAAAAAAAAAAACCTGATCATAGCGCTATGAAAACGGTAGAGTAAAACACTCAGTCGTATTAAAAAGTAAGCAGGTTTTGAACCACCTGAAGTCCCAGTGGTAAGAGGAAACACCTGCGCTCTCCAGTTTCCACAGATACTCCAGTTGTTCCACTGTTACCTGGAGACAGCGACCGGGGAAAACAATGCCTCTGCTTGTTTTTGTTGCACAATTTCGTCCTTAATTTTCACAAGAAGAATCGTTCCTGGTGGCAGAATGATTAGCATAGTTAAAGTCAGGTTCATAACAAAACAATACATGGCAGGTGTTATTTTTCCTAGCTATTACTACATGCAATCGGTATTTACTTCAGAATAATAAGCCAAAGCAAAAAGTTGTCTATTGCCAGTTGAAGTAAAAGATTTGAGTATCCACCATTGTTTTTTTTTTAACGTTGTATTGCCAATTTTATATCTGAAGCCAGACTATGTAAATATTAATGGTAGCCACTTTGGTAACAAGTCAAAATAACAGGTTCAAATGTAGCTTTACTAGCTTTAGCTTAAGATCATTACTTTATCTCCCAGCGTACAAAGTCCTCTTCACTTACGTTAAACATGTAGGTGTCTTTATAAAGTCTAGAAAAACAACTGAGCTGACTAATTGTAAATACATTTCCCTTGATTGCTAAGAGGTTGTCTAATAAGCCTATATTTGCATTTTTCTCTGAGATTTTCTGTATCTGTTTATGGGGGATACTGAGCAGTGGTAAGTCTTACATGGTATTTGTGTCAGTACACTTGCTGATTAAGCTCAGCACCCCCTGGTCTACTGCCCTGTTTACCTCTAGTTACATGCTCCACAATCTGTGATGAAATATGAGTCCGTTGGGGTGACCAGTGTCAGGGAAAGACGATCAGGTTGGTAGCCTGGGATGACTCGAATACTTTCCACGGTCATGTTAAGGGTTGCTCTCCCTATTTTAGAGCTGTAGCTGCAGGCGTGTGGTTAGGGAGCAACAGAGAGAGAGAAAGTTCCAGAAAACTAAGATTTTAGTGGAGAGAAGATTAATATGATCAAGCTAATCTGACAGCTGTTAAGGAAGATCACTTAGCGGGATTAATTGTGCCTGAATTGACACAATAATACTCATAATTATGTCTGACAAACAGGCCGGACAAGCTCCCCAAAGGAAACCATCCACCAACAAGAACATTAAGAAGCTCCGCACTATCAGCATGGTGTGCGGCCTGACGAGCAGCTGGCAGCAGTGGGTGACGGATAATGAGAAGAAGCAGGCCAGTGAACCCAGTGGCTGGGCTCCATCTTCATTGGGAGGACCAACAGAGGAACCTTTAAAGAAGTGGGTCCCAAAGAAGCCTCCTCCCGCTCGGACCAAACCAACAGAAACCTCCCAAAGTCATGTCATCAACTCTGGAGAGGCTAAAAAGATCTCAACTCCTCACAAGGAGACCCTAGTTGCATCCAAGACGGAGGAGCCTAAGACCTCAGCCGAGCCACCGGTTGAATCTCGCATCAAGGTGAAGCAAGTGGTGAAGACGGTGACCAGCGGGGTCCAGGAGAAAGGTGCTGGTGTTGGGCTCCTGACCGAGAAGATCAAGAGGGAGTCTCTACCGTCAGATGAGGATATTGACCGGCTTCTGAAGAAGAAAAGCTCGCCTACACGCCGCAGGAAATGCTCCAACATGGTGTCATCTCTGACCAAAAGCTGGAAGCAGGTGGAGAAGGAGCAGAAGCTTGGAAAAGAGGGAGCAGGAACAGGAGAGGGACACACCTGTGGTGGTGATAAAGATGACAGTGGACACCCCGAGGCAAAGAAGGAGGGATTGGACATAGAGGATGCTCGAACACACAGGACAGGCTCTTTAAAAGAAACAGAACAAGAAGAGTCGGATGAAGACTCTGTATCATCGGTGAAGATTAAAAGACCCACTGTGCCAATGTGAGTACATGTCAAGTAAAGAGAGGAAGTTGTCAGATGTAACAGTGTCTTTCTCAATCTGATATCTCTTTTTGAAGCAGGATATTGAGGTGAGACATTTAACAGTCGAGAATCAATCTTAAGCGTAGATGTATAGTAAATGTTGGTTGGGGAGCTAAAAGTAGCTTTGACAAAATGCAGAAGGCCAGGATTGTTTGAATATTTGTACTGACGTTATATGACTTTAACATAATCGCACAGTTAAGGACACGTGTGAGCTCTGAGTTTCAGAGTTGTTAGGGCCACTTGTGGGTTGTTGACCCAACCTGCCTTCATGTGGGTTGCTAGGGCTACGTGAGCCCAGGTGTGAATGGTTGTTAAGCTGTCTGGGGAGGGAACTCAGTGCTGCATTGTAGGCGAGTGATAGGTAGTGTCGTAGGTCACCTCTTCGGTTCAAAGACGGTCGTTCCAGTTTGACATAGATGGATTAATCTGATTCTCTGAAACTCAGAGTTCACACATGTCCTTAACGACTCTGCAAGGACATTCCCACAGAGAGTTTAAAAGCCTGCAACTCCCCTCCAGTTAGTTAGAACTGAATGAGCCTCTTGGATGAGAAGTGAAACGTCGCCGAGAAACGTCCAGTTGCCTATGATACAGGACTTAGGATTTGATAAATATTATCAACCACATAGGATAGAAGGAAAAAGACTTCTGAAATATGAAACATGATGTCACAATGATGTTCTGCTACCAGCTGTTCGTAGAGCCTGACAAGCTTTTGCAATGTCTTCATTCAACAGCCATAAACACATAGTAACAGTCAGCTGTTTTGCCTTATGAGATCCCTTTTTTCTTTCTTTCTCACCAGGCCCTTGCTTGATGCTAACAGCTAATTTTGCAGTTTGAGCTAACAGGGAGGTTTCTAGTGATGATGAGCCTTTTCACGTTTTCAAGTTTTCACGTTGATAACCTGTCTATTAGGTCTGCATTTACCCTTAAGACCAACAAGCAACAACTGCTTACTGCTGCATATTTACAACTCCCCTTGCCCCTTGCAGGATCAAAACAGATACTCAGTGTATTTTTTATTTATCTGTAATATGATCTTACATCCCCCGCAGTTACAAAAAGGAAGCTGAGGACGCCAACAAGATCAACGCTCTCTCCAAGAAATACAGCGCTGTGGGAAACCTCAAGAGCCGCTGGCAGAACTGGGCCTCAGAGCACACCGTAAACCAGAAACTAAACCCCTTCAGTGAGTATTTCGACTATGACTACTCCATGTCCCTCCGCCTCCAGAAGGGCCAAGAGGGTTACGGACGGCCCAAGGAGGGCACCCAAACAGCGGAGAGAGCCAAACGCGCCGAGCAACACATCCACCGCGAGATAGCCGACATGTGTTACGTGATCAGGACCATGGCCGATCCGGACGCAGACGGAAAGACCCGCATCACGTTCGGAGAGCTGTTCGACAGATACGTCCGGATCTCTGACAAGGTGGTGGGGATTCTGATGAGAGCCAGGAAACACGGGAAGGTGGCGTTCGAAGGGGAGATGCTTTGGCAGGGCCAGGATGACGGAGTGATTATTACTCTGCTGGTGTGATGTTAACACCTGGGTCAAAGTTGTACTGGAAATCCTCTTACAGCTACATGGCTGATCTTGTGAGATAACCTCAGTCTTTATCAAGCAGGGCTAAGAAAAGGATTTAAAATCCAATTTGACCTGGGTCTATTCACTGGACACTTGCAGAACAATATCAAAGGAATATGGAGACTACAAAGCTTCTCGGATGTGTCGGTGTGGATTATTCGAGGAATGGATTGCTGCTATTTTTGTAGATACTTGAAGACTCTTTATGTCAGTGTTGTGGGTATTGAGTTGTAGCTGTCATGCACATGTTTTGAGAAATCTCCAAAGACTTTAAAGTTTTAATCCAGGAGCTCGGGGGAGATAGCGCTCTAGCTTTCGGCTGCTTAAGTTTCCATTGAGAGTTGCCTGCAGATTCTCCTATGTGTCTCTTTTGCACTTTCTTTGCGGCTTATATTAATGAGATACTTGATTATGTGTTAATGTACCAAATAACCAGCAGCTCTGCAGTGTAGCGCAGCGCAGTAACTCAAACACAGATAGGGTTTCATTGCCTGAAGAGCTGCGGCTCAGCATTCATTATACTGTACCAGGCACAATGCAGAGGAACAGAGCAGACCACAGCACTTTTAAGTCTCATGGCCTGTTAGACTGAGCCTGTTATGATTAATGTAAAGAGTGACTGTGGCTGTCTGGGGGGGAAAAGGAAAACTTTCCTTTTCACATCCAGTTATTGAGTTTGTAGAGCCACATAGAAGCAGTGGTTGGATATTTTCAGTGTTTGAGAAATTAGGCAATCGGCAAAAAACGTTGTGTATGTTTCAGCAAACCACAGATATACTTAAACTGTACGTTTGTTTATGTTGCGACTTCACATTTCTTTAGGTTCAGTTTTCTATTTTAGGTTGTGACAACACTGTGCTTATGGTCTGGTTAGGTTTAGGCCCTAAAAACCACTTGGTTAGGGTTCGGAAATAATCATGTTTTGGCTCAAAACACTGCACCTGATTTGGTCGGCACAAACATGGCTGTAAAAGTCCATTTTTTAATAAAAAAATAAATCTTTTTTTTGTCGACTGGGCTTAAATTGAAGATGCTTTTTGAAACCATTTTTATATACCTATGCAAAATAGACATTGTGCTCACTGCTGTAAAGCGCATGAACAAATACTCAGAGCATTACAGCTTTAAGCACTCACAACTGGGACTTGTTGAGCGAAGGGCGCCAGCTCAAGAAATAAATCTGAAGTGAAGTGTATGTGACTGTTGGGGTGGAACAGGTAGAGTGCCTGTCCTCCAGTTGATAGGTTAACAAATCGCTTCTTGACCCCTGCAGTGAAATATTATTGCAGGATTTGCTATGAAGGCGCCTTTTATCCTCTCGTCATTTTTCAAATCACTCAGTTGAAGCCAGTGTTGCAAATCCCTGTGAAATATTGTTTAAATTTGAATGTCTAATCAAATAACTGGAGAAAAATCTTTCACTTTTGAAGCCAGTGTTGGAACACCTTTTCATCGTGACCATAGATGTTTTTTGGATCATCAAAAAATGGTATCGGTATTGTTTTTAGTCTCTCGTTTTATATACACGCTATTCAGATCAGAATAAGCAGTAATGTGGAGCACCATGCTGTCTAATGTCTGTTTGATTGCAGTTTTATTTGATTATCACACACAGCTGGTTCAAAATACATCTGAGGAATTTCCCCTTCAGCTGGTTTCGTGAAAGAGTCAGGAACACTCACAAGTTATGTCAGGCAAGACGAGGTATGCACAGATCATTAAAAAAATCCCATCAAGTGGTAACGTCACACATTTTCAGTATGTCCAGTTGTCACTTCCTGCAAGATTACTGAGCACAATCGGTCACGCAAGAACTGACAATACATTTGCTTCCTTATGCAGAAAGATCTCATCTCATTTTCTGCTGCTGAGTCCGAGGAATGGGACACCTGTGATCCCATTGACCACACAACCAAGACCAGTTTAAATTTCTTAAGGAAGAAAGTTGGCACAAGGTTGCACTGGTTATTTCCCATTAAGATTCAGTGGTTGTCTTTATTTATTAGAAAAACTTTCACCTGTTAGTTATCCACACTGGTTTATTGCAACTAGAGTAACAATAAAAATCGATAAGCACAGAATACCATGACATTAGCCAGAAAATGAAGTGATAGAAGAAACATTTTTTTAAAAAAACAAAACAATTATGTAATAATGACGGAGACCAGAAGCCAAAATCAATGCAGATTTCAAACATTTTTAAAAGGGTTACACACCATTAATGGGTACATAGAGGTCAGACTGGTTTTATCACATTTTAATCCGGTAACAGATGATAAAGATGAAGGCTGGTAAAAAATACCTGACATACCGTCAACGCCATCCACCTACACGCTACGTCTTAGCTTAAAGGAAGTAATAATAAAAAGTTAGGGAAGGCACATCAGCAGCACCACAGTATAAATAAACTGAACACTGCAGGTCGACTTCAGTAGACTTCTGATGCTTCAGTAACTCAAATGCACACCTGAACTGTAAGTATAATTTTGCTGTTTCTTCCTATTCGTTTGACCTCCAGTTGACTTCTACAGTATCTATCCTAGATATTTAGACATTATTTGGGAAATCAAAACTAGCTGAATCGTTTTACATTTTCTGTCTCACCCGCTGAAGGTTTCTTCTGATCGCAGAGAAAACATCAAATCAGACAGGTGAGAGTGAATTAGTATTTGTCCAACAGTCTATGATAATTATTAAAAATGAGATGCCGTGAATAAAAACTGTTCTCTCTTTTTTCACAGAATGCTTTATGCTGCAGTCTTTGTTCTTCTTGCATACTCCACTTTAGCTGCCTGTAAGTGTCTATGTACTGTATTCTCTACTATGAGTCAAGTGTGTGGTCAAGAGATGTACCGACAATTTTAAAGCACTCTTATGCAGATGCAATGCATGTTTTTTGTTTTTTTTAAAGATTTTAGTAACTTTCAGTAGAGTAAAGTAACTTAAAACATCTATTCGAGTATTGTACTTAAAAGCACACTATGCAGGATTTGTCGATATCTGTACACTTTTCGCCATTTAAAGGTCCATTTTATAAGAAAGTTTTTAAAGAAAGAAACACTGTATTTGACTCAAAAATCAACCTTATTCCAAAGTGGACCTTTGAATGTGCAGTAAGTGATTCTCGAGAAATTTAATTGAGGAGTCTCATTCCAAGGTTGATAAATAAACGGTCGTTCGGCCACCACAAACCAAAACTGGCAAGCCACCAACAGGAAGCATCGATGCATGACAACCGAGGAATAAGACTCAACAATCAGCTGTGTTTCTCCAGACACTTAAACCCAAAAATGTCCTGAACACAACAAAATACTAAGAAATAGAAAAATACAGGAAGATAGCAGGTGTCTGCAGATACAGACACCGCCACACACTTCAAGCAGGATAATTACAGCTTAGTATACCATTACATAAAATTTAAGGTACTTGTACTTTAATTGAGTGATTCCATTGTACACTAAGTTGTACTTTATACTTTGTATTTTTTACTCACCTACATTTTTTAAATAGCTTTTGCAGATTTGAATTTATTTATAAATGTGAACAAACAGTTTCACTTGAGCTTCTTTAGTAGTTCGATAGGTGTCACAGGATTGAACTGACACTCTACAGCCAATCAGAATGTATTATGGTGGATTGAGCCACCCGGTAATATATAAGTAAGCAAGATTTGCTACGCCAAGACCAGCTATAATATTATTGATGTTTTACACGATTTTCTAATTATAATCCAATAACATAATATGTATTATTCTGAACAGGGCCATCCTGCATTACGAGTACTTTTGGTACTTTAAGTACGCTGTATACTTGATACTTAAATGAGACGTGACATGCAGGACGAGTATTTTTACACTTTGAGGATGTATGTGTGTAATATGAGCTTGTCACACTCTTCTCCTATATGCAATGTTTATTGTTTATGTTTAAATACAGCTGCATGTTGGTGAAGACTGCACAAAAAGTTCATAAATGTTTGTTTCTCTCTTACTTCCAGCTCAGCTTCAGTACTCCTTCTCCGCAGCGGTGGGATCAGGAAGTGGCGTTCCGTACAGTCTCACAGGAGACGGCAGGATCACAGCCGTCCGAGTGTGGGAGAACACTGGCAACCTCGTCTACGGGTAAATATCTGACATATTAGTTCATCACACATTACTTAATACATTTTTGGCTACACAAACAATACTTTGAAGGATCAATTTGTTGGTGTTTTTGCTTTTTCCGATTATTAAAAAGAAAAATGTAGAATGGCACCAGACTTCGTGTTTAAACAGTGGCTGAACTTTGATGACATTGATTATGTCACTATGATTATTACACCATTAGCGTCTTTTTCCCGTCCTCAGTTTCCAGTTCCGCTACGGCGCCATCTGGTCCGCGGCCGTTGGTCGCAAATACGGCGCGTTCAAGGAGATGGAGCTTTTTGATGGTGAAGCCATCATCGAAGTCTCTGGGAAGTATAACCATTACGTGCAGTCGGTGGTGTTTACAACTAGCAGGGGCCGCACGCTGCATGCAGGCCACCCCTCAGGCTTCTCCTTCAACATGTATCCCACCCACCCCGACGCTGAGCTGCGCTTCATCAGCGGCCGGGTCCATGGAGCCATCACCTCCATCGCAGCACACTGGGCTGTCGTCGGTACACCTAACAGCACGGAGCACTGAGTTCAGTTCAGTTGTGCATTTTGTTCGTTTCTTAACCTTTTATGTCCCAAAATTGAACCATCTCCTGCTAAGCAGCTGAGCTTTAATGCATTTTGCTGAAAACATGTTTGTCAAAGTGTCTGTCTTTGTTTGATTTTCATGCACAGTATGTATGAGCATAGGATTACAGAAGAAAATGCTTTCACAAACACATGTACTGTATAATTCTTTTATGATGTGTAACTTTGATCTGAATCGGTTTCATTTCTTCATTTTACCTGTACATTTGTGTACGCGGTGCTCTTGTCCTTGTTTGAAACATGTAAGAGGTTAGATGTTTATTAAAAATTAATGTCTTGCAAATCAAAACTGCCCACATCACCGTGTTCAAAAAAATCTAAAATGTACGTATTTTTCCTGTTCGTTTTACAGATTTTCCCTGTATTTTGTAAATACACAGCCATGCCCATAACATTACCAAAAATAGACTGTGAAATTACATGTCAAATGTAAAATAAAATGGGAAATCTGTAAATAACCATGAAAATGTTACATACAAGTTTAATACTACAATTCGATTTAAAGGTGCGCTATCAATAAAAAAGATGTCCTCAGATGGTAATAAGGTCCCCAGAACGCTGTGTGAAGTTAGACGGCTGCCAATACAAGTAACACAATATAAAAGTTTTGCTGTCCTTTGATGACAGTTTGTTTATTCAGTCATGAAAATCAGTGAATCAAGTTTTTCTCTTCTCATTAGAAGTCCCTGCACATTAATAAATTACTTTAAATCTGTGAAAATTAACAGAAACTGTAATTGTATTACATTAAATGCTTCTTAAATATACAAGATTTTTCACATAAAATTATACAATCAAACCCAACTACTAACAGCACTCCTCTTCAATTTTAAGCCAGATTTTTTGTATTATAGCAGTGTTCAACCAAGGTAATTTCATTGTTTTATATGTATAAATATCCTTGATTCAAAAAATAAACAAGATCTAATTTAAAATTAAAGCTAAAACCTGTATTTTAAGTAAAAAAGCTACTGTTCTTACAAGATTTTTATGTTATTTTCCGGTATTTTTGGCACCCCCTGCTGGCGGAAATTTACCTGTTTATGATATGCATTACTTTCACTTTGGACATGTGCAGTTGGAGCAGCTCCAGACAGTCTACGTCACACCAGGAAACACACAACTTAAAATTGCTACCGGTGTGTCTCAGAGGCTTTAACTGGAGGTGACTGCTCTGCGCGTTTAAAATTTTCACAAACACACCGTCACCTTTTTTTTAATGAGAATTCTATGAGAAGATTGATAATACTGTCTGATAAGCTTGAGGTGATTAGCTTAGCTTAGCATTTGGTTTGACGTGAAGTTATAAGTATAGTTATTTTTAATGTATTTTGTCCAGGTTCCAGGGATCTCACAGAAGTCCAGGAAGTCACTCCACCCAGCTCATTAACTCTTAAAGTAATGCTTGTAAAACCATAACTCCTTTCTTTCTTTCTTTCTTTCTTTCTTTATTTTTACATATATATATAGTATATAGATATAGTATATTTTTTAGCAACCAGGCTAGCTGTGTCCCCCTGCTTCAAGGCTTCAGTTACACTAATTGTCTCCTGGTTGTGGCAAAAAAGCTTATTTCCCAGAAGTATACCTTTAATTAATCTTTAAATGTCATTTTGTGTTTTTGCCATTAAGGCTGCCAACCCCTCTATAAATAGAAACTCTTAAAAAAAAGATTTTTTCCTTGTTACTATGATCAATATGTCAAAGTAAGAGTGTGATATTAGTTTGGGGATTCTCCACAGGGATGACCTGAGGTCACCAAAATCACTCTCAGCAGGAAGTAAACATTTTCCTCAGGCATCCATTGTTTGAAGTTTTTCTTGGATGAATTACTAATGTACCTTCTATCTTCATGGACTTTCACATTGTATGGAAATGACCCAAAAAATCATGTGTTCTGGTGACCGATTAGAAGTAAATTGCTTTACTGACTTTTTCACAGATTGCACGATATGTGTGCTCACAGACAACCGCAACTTTTCCCCATAAATTCCATAACTTTCTTTTCATTTCTACCCTTTGTTTGGTTGTTTTTCTCCCATTAATCTATTTTAAGTATACCAGAACTCATGACTCACACAGTGACTGCAAAAAATCACGACAAGCAGGAAGATGAAGAAGATGCCGGGGAAACCCCTCATGTACCTTCTAAGCAGAGGTTAGAACAAAAGAAGAGATCAGGAAGAAGACAGCGCAGACCGACAGCCACGCCTGTTGAAGCTGATTCGTGTTAAGCACAACAAATGTGCCGCAAATGACACACTTCCTCATACAGTCACATGCATTATCTGATTTATCAGACAAGGATATCTGAGATGGAAAGGTCACAACCAAATACCATGCAGACAGAGAGGCTGGGCCCTGCGTGTTTTGTCCTGTAATACCTGTACTGCATGTCCTGTCTCAGAGATATTGTTGTTAACTAACTTGCAGATGCTTCATGCTTCATGCTTCTTCTACTTTCACTTTAACTAAATAACCTCATGACCAGAGTCCTTTTTCTTGTGTGGTACAGCTTATTATGTACAATATGTTCATGTGCAGCATTGACAGACAGAAGGAAAAGTTCCACAGGTCGATAGAGTTAAAAATGTAACTTACAGATATCAAAAAACAGAATTTCTTCATTTTCTGACTGAATAAACTGAATAAACAAACTGAAAACAAAACACAATTTCATACTGTTTATATTTGGCGGACCCTGCCACCGTCCCAGCTTCAAACAGTGTTCTGGAGGCCTTATTTTCCTCTGAGAACAGCTTGTTAATGCAGTTATGGAGAAAATAAATACATTACTCAGAATTAGTTGGGTATATTGGGTTATGGGTGCATATATACATGTGCATGGGTATACAATAAAGTTTCAGATATGTCACAGAACAAACACTAAAATATCTCAATATCTCTAACTCATTTTGAGGAGTGTATTGCTGAGTTTGTATTATAACCTCCTTAATATTTTAAATATTAAAATTCTGGGTTTGAATGTCTTTTCCAAAACTACATAGTGTGCTATCTATAAAATAGGCGCTAATTTCCATATATTTCCAGATCATACGTTTCCACTTGGCTGACAGAAAACATGTTACAGAATCGATGTTTTCATCTTTTCCTCCATCCTTCCCTTGACACAATGAGTAACAACACACTGCATATGCTACTGTATGTCTCACGTCTCCAGGGGGTATAGTAGGTGTGTCATGTTAAAACAGCTCTGTTTAATTAGCATACCAAAGAGGATTAACAAATCTTTACCCTAGCTGTCAGTCTGACAACCTGATAATTATGGTATGCACATTTGGACGCAGCCGTTCTATAAATAAGCTGCTGTTTTATTGCTTGCACCAGTGGAGCGCACAAAGCTGAATCTATGGTTGTGTGGCGGACAGGCTTCTTGGCTTTATGTTCTGCCCCGTGGACATGAACAGAGGTGCTGCCAGTGTTGTTGTCACCTTGATTTCAACTATAACCCTGTTAGGAGTGAGGCCAGTGGAGGTGCTAGACTGTCACAGCACCTCCTCTCAACTCCCCTACAGACTACTCAATGCTGCATCAGATCCAGGAAGATGAGCAGCCCTTCAACCCGCTAGCTAAGCAGTGATGGCTTTAATATGAAATCTCACTTTCCAGCTGCAGCTTCTGTTTCAAAATGCTTTGAATTTTTCCTTCTTACCATAACGGTTGGGACAGTGGACACGCCCTTTCAATCATCCCCTTGCTACAGAGTGCTGCAGGGGTGATATTTTTGCAGGCTAACACAGAAGTTAGGTTTCCTTGTTCCCGTTTCAAAAGCTTGTTGTATTTTTCTATTGGGTTTTGGATTATTGCAGAAACACAAGACTGTGATGCTTACACATTTTGTTCTTCACAGATAAACACCACTTTTACAATTTTTGAAGCGTAACATTAGGCGATAAGCAATCACGGTTGCATGGCATCAAGGTCACCACCCTATACTATACTATACACACTTAACTCTAAATTGATCAGTCTACATATTGTAAAGTTAGGGGAGTCTATTCTGGGCCGAGACTCATCCTCAGTTCAAGTTTTGTGTAAATCTGTTCAGCAGTTTTTGTGTAACCCTGACAACAAACCAACTAACCAACAAAACAAACAAGCGGACACGGGTGAAAACATAACCTCCATGGCCAGATTTCTCTGTGGTGGAGTATTGTTTGGAAACATTAGGGACACAAGTCAACAAAGGTCAAAAATAAGGTCCCCAGAACACTGTTTGGAGCCACATGTAGAAAGGTGGCAGGGTCCGCCAAATATAAACGAGGTAAAACAGTATGAAACTGTGTCGTCCTTTAAGGTCAGTTTGTTTATTCAGTCATGAAAACAAAGACAGTTTGTTTATTTAGTTTGTTTATGCATAGAAAAGATCTTTCTCCTGGATTAAAATGTCTGCCCCAACACTACATAGCGCACCTTTAATGCAGAAATGTTACATATTACATCTTTAAGATTTTTTTTTTTAATTACAAGTTTTCTGACATTTTCTCCAAATAATTGCTAATTTACATATATTTCCTGCCTTCTCTGCAAAAACATCTGAAACGTGCCCTTCCTTCCCCTCCCTCTTCCAGAAAGCGCTGAGCCTACACTTCCCAGGATCCTTTGAGGCGCGGCAGCAGCTGTGCGCTCCGGCTCGCCCGCAGCAAAGTGATGATAACACGCCAAACAAGGTACAATGAGGGAGCGCTGACTTTTACATTCTCGCCTGGCTCCCCCTTTTTTCTTTTTGCGCGAGTGATGCCCAGATCTGTGGAGCGGCACGATGGCTGTGGAAGGTAAGAGCGCATCAACCTGTGTGTTCATCTGCTGTTTAACAGACACCAGACTGAGGAGTTTACAGCTGACATGATGAGACTGTGGGGAGCTGTGTGTTGGTGCTGAATGTGCTCAACCCAGACACTGTCGGGTCAACTGTGAGAGGCTGTGATTGGGTGATGGTGCAGCCTCTGCTCTCTCCGCATTACGTACGCTGTCCTGCTCATGTTCTCCTTTTTTATCACACTGTTCTTGGTCTTGGTACATGATCACACACCATAAAGACCCGTGTTAACGCGCAGCCTCTTTCTGTATATATATCGCTGCTGCTGCTGCTGCTGCTGTGTGTGTGCGCGCTGCGATTGGAGACTGGTTAACAGGTCTGCGACCGAGAAGCGTAATCATCCCCGGTGTGAGGCGCACGGGATAGATTTTTATAATCTGGGAAATTAATTTTTACTGGGAATATCCAGCGGGTTGTTGCGCAACAGAGCACCGTGTGTGCGCCCCGAGAACCAGTCAGGTTTTAAGGCTGCTCATCTGGCAGCAGGTGGTGTGACATGTGGACCGGGTGAAGTCCTCCTCTTGACTGGCAGAGAAGGAGCTCCAGACATTTCGGAGGTGAGGGGAGATAAAAAGGGTGACAGTGACGGCCAGTGACCCGGGATGCTCGGCCAATCTCCTCACCTTATCGGAGGCATCTTGTGGATCCAGAATCCGATGAGAGGTATGTTTGAAGGAGGGGTGGAGGGGATGGAGTGTCACATGCATGCTGGCTCTCTCCCATTAAAACGCTTTCCCAGCGCAGGCCGGTGTGCGTTTGCCCATGCAGGTATGGCTGGTATGAGCCCGTGGCACTCCTGCATACTTCGTCTAGATCAGGTTATTCATCTCTGACAGGCTTACAGGACGTTTCCCATACAATGTCCACATGTTGACCTGAAACTGGCTCTCCTGTTCCTCTTGTTCCTCTTGTGAGATTTATGAAAGTGGACTTTTTATGCCAATATTTGCACTGAAAGCACAGGAAGTGCCGCACGCAGGGAGTGATCCTTAGTTCTGCATATTTTCTCATGGTAAGGACCCAAAAATAGACACATGTGAAGCAGCAATCTACTGGTTTTAGTGCAACATTTCTACCTCTGAACTCCTGGATCACAGCCATCATTCTTGTCTCACCAGGCTGTAACTCACAGTAAAAAGCAAATCAGATATTTGTACTCAAGGATCACCTGAAAGCTCTAAACAGCTTCTCTATTCGTGCCTCCTAAGATCAAGAAATGTCTTCTGACAGCTGACCCACAGGTGTAAAGACATTGCCACCTGCCTCAGAGCTCGAAATGTAATACTTCTGTAATGGTATACAGAGAGCACAGCAGCAGCAGCAGCAGCACATCAGCCTGTATGGTTTCATTCATGCATCTCTCGAGATTCGCCTTTCAAAGCAGTAAAGAGAAAGGCGGCTGCTGAGGCTGCCTGCAGATGCACACTTTGTTCCGAGCTGAATGGTTTCACCAGTTTTCTTCTGCTTCTTTATCCTTTTTCTGGTCTTTTCTTACCCACAGATGAATATTTTAACAGCATCTTTCAGCTAGATGTAATTGGTTATGGATGAAATGTGCTTCATCCCCTCAACGAGCATGAAATTCCCAAATTATATCATTCTCATGTAACAGTTTTACATATTTTACAAAACTATTCGATTGCTGTGAGATACCAGAGATAGTTAAATGCATTTCAGGAGTAGAAGACCGTTTTTTGTTTCTTCTTCTTCTTCTTTTTTGAAAAGCAAGCATCAATACAATTTGTGACTGGAGCAGTTCAAGCAGCTAGCCATAGGACACCTCGGTGCATTCAGCCGTGATTCACCGACCTGTGTCACTGACGGAGATGAATTATATGAGTCACGTCCCCATCCACCGGAGCCGCTATAACTAATATGTCTGACAGAATTAGGGAGAAAAACCTGCGCTTCCAAACACTCAAGGTCGGATCCGATTCTGCCGGAGCAGCCGAAACATCCTGTCCCGTGGCTGATATACAATACTTTGAAATAGTTTCTCCTTGAAGACTGTGATGATATGGCTCTGCCTCGCGGAGGACAGTAGGATTAAAGTCAGACTTGGAAAGTTACTAAGTACATTCACTCAAGTACAGCCTTAAAATATAGTTTCAGTGTACTTTATCTGGGTGTTTACATTTCAGAGGAAAAGAGGTGACTTCCCACATTCAGAATATACTTCCAAAGCATTTTTTGAGCTTCTCAAATACACAACCCTGCCTGATTGAGGCCTCTTGTCACGTTTCAGACGTCTGAGTTGTTAAAAGTTTCATCAAAGCAATATTTCTCCTCTAAACTTCTCAGATGGTTTCATTTAAATAGCTGTTCATGGCCAGAAGAGGTCAAATGATCCTTGATCAAAGTCCAAATGCGTTTAAATTTGTGGAGCAGAACTTTCTCTTTTGCTCCATTAATCGTCTCACAGCCCCTCAGCTTTATCTTGTGAATCTTTTAAGGGGCCCCGACTCGTGATGAGCGACGATTGCATCAGTATTAACAACCCAATGATGTTATATTTAATAGTATTTCAATCACACAGGCCAATTTTCAGCAAAAGTCCATTTTTGATACCTTAAGAAGCAAGTTTGTTTCTGCTAATACTTCTGTACTTTTACTTTGGGTGGATTTTGAATGAATAACTTTGACTTGTAACAGAGTATTGTGTTGTACCGATACTTGAGTGAAGAATCTGGACCTTTACCAGCAGTGATAGGACCATCATCTAACCATATCATTTGGATTTGGTTCTGAAATTGAGTTATTCAGTCTTTGATAGGAAAGTAAAGACTGACCTGGGATAGTTTGTTGCACAGAACCATCTGGAGAAACCTTTAGAAATTATTTGGAAAAGAGCAGGCACCTTCAAAAAATGCTTGGCAGGTGATTGGGTGAACCATCTGTCTATCCAGGTGGTCCTCATCATAAAAACGACCATATAGAACAACTGTGAAAGCAGCTTATTATGTTTCATATTTACGTTTCTTGTTCGGTGGCGACCTCTAGTGGCCAAAGTAATTATGGCGGCAGCAAAGGAGGAAGTCAGGCTAAGTAGTTTAAAGAGCATATGGAGGAGGTTGGGGATGGATGTTTGGGTCAAACAAGCACAGGACTTTTATCTACGAGACTGCAGTTCATGTTCAGAGTTAAAGGGAGTATCAGCGGGAAGTTATGTACCTTCAGTTGTGAACGTACGCGACTTAAGTTAAAATAAGTAATGTAGTTATTTTGAGCCAAACCACATTGTTTTCCTAAACCTAACCAAACTCAAGCTTATGATGAAAAGAGAGAGAAAGAGAGAAGAGCAAAAACATCTTTTCCATACCGACTGTCCAGCATTTTTGCCTTTACCTGTTCATGAGCCACCATTGTTGTTTTCCAATGAACAGTTGCTTCTCTCACCGGTTGTCACACCTAAACCACACCTGTAGCTGCAAGCAGTTCCCCAGAGGGCACTGATTGGTCGACTCGCTGTGTGTCTGTTCTGGATGGATGGATTGTAAAGTAGTGACTGTTTGGGCAATGAAATAATTTTTTCATCAAGTGAAATTATATTATTCAATTAAAAGCCAAGAGGTTTACGACTATTCTTTTGGGAGCAAAAAAAGCAAAATTATCTTCTTTTTTTTAATGCTATTTGTAGAATAAATGATTAATTGATGAGTTGAAAGAAATGTTAGTTACTCTTACAATGAATCTATTACACTGGCATGTATGTATATGCATGTCGAGTATCATCCTATCTCAGTTCTGTTCCCTCTAGGATGATACTCACAGTTTTCCCACAGTGCAAACCGATCCCCATTTCTAAATTTGCCACAGTTTGCTAAAAAAAAAAAAAAAAGTCCTGGATCTAATTAAAGCTGCTTTTGTTTTATTTCTCATGCGGTACGAGCAAATCTGTCCCTGCGGACCGGACAGAGCTCACTGCAGCACCATCACTTGTAATTTAAGATGTGACGTTTGAGGGAAATCACAACAACTCTGCAGTGTCACTGTTTTCTGTTCCAGTGCTCCACCAACCCCTCGAAGACAGAGAATATAGGTCAACTATTTAATCATTTATAACACATGAGAAGACAATAAGCTCTTTGAGAAACCGGCACTTTGGAGAGTGCTTACCCAATTTTCGAGCGTTCCTTTGGAAGGCGCTTTCACTTAGCCGTGTGCAAGACGACAACAAACCCCACAACCTTCTGCAGAGCTCTGTACTGATAATACTTTGAGCTGGCAAGCGTTTCAATTTACACTCCAGGGAACAATTTAATCAGGTTCTATAAATAATCTGAAAATTCAATAATGGCTGCTTTTACTTCAAATTCTTAAGGAGCATTTTCCTCTTTGCAAAGCAGCTTTTTGTGTTTGTGAAAAATGAATACCTCATTGCATGATCTTGTGAGAGTCTAGCCCAGAGATTAAACGCTTGACGAAGATGTTCTGCTGGTTCTGAAAAATGTTTGGTTCTCTATGACACAACTCTTCTGCAAGAGGTGTAAGACCAGAGACAAGAGCCTCGGGGATGGTTACATCATGTCGGACAGGAAGTCTGATGCCCTCTTTGAGATGGGATACGTCATCAGTTTCTGTGCTCGCGCTCGGAAGACACAACAAACCACAAACACACACACAGATTAATATCATTTTAATTGTGTTAAATAGGCACAGCAGTCGAGGCTTCTGGTGATCATTCTGCCTCGAGTCCTCATTACAGTCAGAGACATCATGGTCTCAAGTGCTGTTGTCTCATAGCAACTGACATGGACAAAGTCACGACTTGATGATTGAACGTTTGTTCAGCTCGGACTCGAGTTGACTCGTCACTGTTTTGATGACTTTCAACTTGTCTTGATAGAAAACAAATGACCCGAGACTTGGAAGTTAAAGACTTGTGACTTGAATGTATGTGTTCATTTTTTATGTTTTCAGTTTAGCTTTTGTAGACTGGCAGGATTTCACTGTTTAATTGTGATGGGGAGGAAATATTTGGTTGATTGAGCAGAATTAAAGAAAACAAATAAACTCTTATGTCATACAGATTCAATTCATTGTCCTACTTTTTGAACAGGTTAGATGAATCAGGCAATAATTTCATTATTACACAGGGACTAGTACCTTGTCTTGTCTTTTGTCTTTCAAAAGATCAGATACTGCAGGTAAGACTAAAGCATCTTGGCAGGGAGTGACTCACCTTAAGTAAGGACTAGGCTTGACACAACCTGTGACTTGACTTGCCCAAGAAAAAATGCCTTGCAATGAGACTTGCTCAAGACTTTAAGCAAGTTGCGTTGAGATGCATCGATAATTGTTTTTTATAATCACAGTGTAGCTCTCCGAAATGAAACCATGAGTTTCTCATGGAGACATTCATACCCAGATTGCAACATTTTTGTGGCCCTTGGCACACACCAGACACATTCATCCTGCCCACATACTGAGTGGAATGATGTCGCTTGGGTGGTCCGCTCCTGTTTGCCAGATCTGAGCCACAAGCAGGCCATAGCGTGACCTGATGTCAGCCAAAAGAGACCTGAATAAACCAGAACAGGCCCAAATCTCTGGCAAACAGGAGTGGACCGCCTAAGTGCCATCATTCCACGTGGCATGTGAGCCGGATGACCATGTCTGGTACAGTTTTTGCAATCTGGAAAGTGTCTGCACATGTGAAAATTGAACAGAGAAAAAAGAAAGGTAGAGACGCAAGTTCAAACCTTTGCTCAATTTCCTCCTCTGTGGGAACTTTGACAACAGGAAGATGTGCGTCAGCAGTTCTGACGGAGCATACCGACATCTTAAGACCGCCGGTAGCATTATGTCAAAACTTCAGCATCCTACTCATCGATTCCAGCGAGACCAGCACTTTGGCACAGCAGGGGTACAGAGATAGACGGCAACTTGAACCTGACTTCATCTTTTTTACAATCCAAAGTCATCCGGGAAAGCACTTGGCGGGGCACTCAAATAAGCCTAAATTGCCAGTAGATTACCTTGCAGCATGAACAGTGTGGCATTATGTTAATTCTACTGTTTTATTTGAAAAGAGCAAATTATGCCTGCTGTGATAACTTTCCAAAGTTGCCTCAAAGGGGAATACATCGCAGCACACTCATGCGCGCCCATTTTTTATGATGCGGCGCTATTTTAAGCAAAACTGCTTGTGGATTCTCACCTTTATTGGACAGCTGACAGCGTATAAACAAACAGGGAAGGTCTCCAGCAGCAGAATGTCATATCAGGCAGGCTATAAGAGGGCGACACGACCTCAGGGCGAGAATGAAGAGCTATGTTTCATTCAGGCAAGCGACGGATGCGTATACATGTGCATACAGTCGTGGAAAAGAGGCAAGAAGTGGAGCCAGTGTCCAGCCACAGCAGTGTTTACCCCCGTGGCTGAGGCTGTTCATTTCACTCCTTCTCTCTTGCATCCTTGCGTCAAGCCTCCTTGATATGTCCTGCCCTGCTCCGCCTGCCTGTGCACCCATTCAGAAAACTCATTTCAAATCCGTCCCCGGGATCTGGCCCAGGAATAGAATTAGTAGAATAAACATGTTTATTTGAGTCGGTGGAATAGGATTACATCTTTAGTCGAGTTAATCAGGAGTCGCAGCGGTGAAGGAGCGTCGCCCCGACCTTACTCAGCAGGAAATGGGATTAAGATGACAGAAGATGTTTGAAATGTCACAGGAGAGCAGCGTTGTGTAATCCTCCCTCGGGTGGACCGACGGCCATGTTTGATGCAACACGCTAAAGTGCTGCCGCGTGGAATTTCGAATGAGAGCTAAGCAGAAAATAAAAAGATGGAAAAAACAAGTCGTGTTGGGCACAGAGTTGTCCTCCAGCATTCACACATTAGAGTCTCATCGACACACTTCTCCTCCCTCGCACCTGAGAGAGGATCTGTCGAGCAAACGTCAGGAGGCTACTCATTACAATTCTATCGGATCTGTCTCCGGCCTGAGCGCTTCAGCCGGGCTCAGCTTGCATCGCTGTGTCTGACTGTCAGCTGGAGAGAACAGAGTGCGGTGCCCAGGTGGATTAACCTGACTGACACTTTGTTTTCAAGCAGAATTTGTGGGAATGGACTCGTTCAGTTCCACTCGCACCAGTGAAATGCCCAGTGAAAAAAAAAAGCTGAGTCAAGGCAGCGAAACAGAACCACAGAGCAATAAATCAGATGTTGAGAGTAATGCAAGACTAAGCTTTTGTCACTTCTGTTTTATATGTTTTCTTGTTTGGCGTGGCGCTGTATCAAAGAATGGACCTGAAACAATGAGCCTCCTTTCATTGCAGACTGTGAAATGTGATAACGTCGTCTGTGAACAAGGCCTGTCGTTTTTTAAAGCAAAAATGCAAAAAGTGTTCCGGTTTTAAGCTTCTCGTGTGAATAATTGCTGGTTTTTAAACATCTGTTGTGAAACTGAAGCTGAATATATTTTGGTTTTGGACAAACCAAGACATCTGAATGTGTCATCTTGAGTCAGATTTTAATTAGGCTTATTCCCATAACGATACCAGTATCAGGAATGCTGAATCAGGAATCGGCGAGTTTCGAGTCAATGCGATTCGACAATTCGATACCAGACCCTGCCTTTTCACTGAACGAGAAGACAATATGCATAAATGGCGAGCAATTTCTTTTTTTCTTACTATTTTATAACATTATATAGACTAAATAAGTTGCTTAATTGGAACCCTGCAATAGAAATGGTCCCCCATGCCTACATTGGTATTTATGCTGATTGTAATGTCATTTTTTGGACTATCTTCAAATATCTTCATATCTCTACAATCTTTACAACCTAAGCTAAAAGCTTATGTAAGTCAGTAAACCATAAAAAAATGACAATTAATACAATTGTTATACATTTTAAGAAATATTTTTTACAAAATAAAAGCAGTACACATTTGTTCAAAAGATTTCTAAACATAGAAACATGAACAAAATATTTCTAAACACAAACCCAACAACACCTGACCAAGGTAGCTGCTACACAGTAGACTTAATGCCCCTTAAAGGTGCACAATGGGTCTTACAGTATGTAGTCCTATATTCCTGAACTGTAGAAGCTATAGATGGGCATGTGCTCTTAACTCAAAATACAAGCATGTTTGGCTCTAATGGTTACGAACACAAGTGTAACATATGACTTTTAAGTAGATATAAAAGTCATGTTAGCTCTTGTTACCTGTAACTGTATCAGCACCTCTGTCAGAGCCAGGCTAGCTCATCTTTAGGCTAAGCTAAGATAAGCAAGAAAGCAAACAAGCATATTTCCCAAAATGCCTCAAACTATCCCTCAGTCATAGGCGCCATTTGTCGGGGTTTTATACCCTCCCAAATGAAAGTTTGGGCTGAATTAACTTAGCCTTTTATAGCTTATATTATTATTTAAATTATTAATGTTCACAGTGGGGTTTTTTGTTGCTCTGGCTCTCAGCTGGGTGCCCCTGTGGAGCGGGACTGTGTGCACAAAACAAGGTCATCAAATGTAATTAATAGAAAAAATGAGTGCGACTATGTGCTTTGTGCTGAAGAGTTGAAAATATATTTGAACGCCTGCAGGGAAGGGGCAAAGATGCACTCAGTCGGAGCATGCAGAGTCTCTTCTCACCTTGACGTCATCTAACATTACCTACATTTCTTCTCCCCCCTCCCCAATGGTTAACCCAAGACAGCACCAATGAAGACAGTCCAAGTAAGTTTGAAGTAATTAGTACTTGATCTGGAAAACTACATTCTCTTCTGATATTGTTAGCTTATATAAGCACAGCCAGGTGGAGAACACATTGGGGATTGTAGTCATTTCCATATTCATGCTGCACCTGCGCTAAGATCTCTCACTCGGTGTGTGAAAGTGTCACCTGTAGCCTCGGGATGTGTTGTGCCACGGCTCTATCAACTCCAACTGTAAGCCACTTTCTGCACTTGACACACTTGCACATGCTGAAGCAGAGCGATGAAAGAGGGAAACGGTGTAGATTGTTCCGCATTTAGATCTGATGAATATGCAGATGAGCGACGGCTAAATGGCGAGAGGACTCGTCTTTGTTTTATGCGAGTTCTCTGTCGCATCGACCTCTATTCAGGCCTTTAATGCACTGCAACATTAACCCGGCTGACAGCGTGGGTCCTTGTCTGTGTCACCAAACAGGGCAGAACAAAATCTACAGTACACTGTAGCTTTATCGACCTCCGTGAAGTATGAGCGTCGGGCAGATTAAACTCAGGGGAGGAGATAAATATCGCTCCAGTCATTCATCGATCGTGTCAGCGTTGTAAATCACTTCCAGCCCTCTTTTCTCTCTCACAAACGACGACCTTTGTGCTTTTTTTTGTGAATATTCTGCATCATTTGGCACCCCTGCTGTGTCGAGTGCAGAGACTTGGCGGCTTGTCAGCTCCGGTCCCTGATGACCGTGGAGTTTCTCTGGGCTCTGTTCTGCTGACTGATTGAAGCTGCAGATCTGCGATGGTTTGTGTGTCACTGAGTGGGCACAGATGGAGGGGGTCAGGTGAAGGCAGTCATTATGTGGAATGGTGCTGCAGAGCTTGTTCTTCTGACATTTTAAAGGGTGGAGCTCATGCAGTATCTAATTTTAGACAACAGTAATGCTTACTTGTATATTGGGAAATGTATGCATACGCTGTTTTAGGGGGTTTAGAAGGTCATTCAGGTAGGAAATGTACTCCATGTCAAGTTGTGATGCAGAAATCTTATATCAAGTTTTGTTTGCCACCTACAGCTGTGCTGCAGATGTCTGAAAACAGCTGGACAGCAGCCGAGAAAGACTGAAAAGCGCAGATTGAAAAGGGTTAATTGTAATTGTTAGTATTCGTGTGTTTCGAGAGATCCGCTGGCAGCAGATTACAGCTAATTAAAACAGGACTAATTTAATCACTTGAATCACTTAAGAGCTCAATCGTAATGTTTGTATTCATAGTTTCTTGTAATGGTTTAGTAAAACACTTTCAGGACTCAAATGCATGACTCAGAGGCCAAAAAGTTAACTAAAAAGTGAACTTAAGAGTTCACCGTGTCGGCGGTCAAAATAAAAACCGACTTCAGCAACAACAGACAGGCAGTCGGCACAAAAAGGGCAAAGCAGGACGGTTAAAAGTCCACAAAGACACCCGAAAGGTCATGATGAGTCAGACCAGGCAGGAGGAAGACAGCCGGACTGCCAAAGCTGAATGGCATCGTAGACGATCTCGCAGGGAAAAGAGCAGGTAAATAAAGGCTGAATCTAAATGTCTGACTCACGGACTTAATGGGGCTGTTCCTGGGGAAATCCATGAGAGCCTGAGTAAATCCTCAGTTAACCACAGTTAAGTCCACAAGGGGCCTCGAGTGAACTTGTGCAGACTTCTAGAGATTCTCCGTTAGTTGCAAAGTGCACCAGAACTTACTTGCAAGATAATAGTTATAATCATTTTTTAAAAACAATCACCAGAATGAATGATGGCACTGGATATTTCTGCAAAGCATGAATATGTTGAAACTTTACATTTCTTTTTGTTTAGTTTTCTGTTGTATGTTGTGACAACGCTGTGTTTATGGTCTGGTTAGGTTTAGGCACTAAAACCACTTGGTTAGGGTTAGGAAGAGATTTTATTCTATATTTTGGCTAATATACCTGTTTTTTGTCGCCACAAACACGGCTGGAAATTCTCCAAGTCTCCTTAAAATGACCCAGTGATCTCATGCTTACAAATGTTGAAACGCAGTCTCGAACTGTAGTCACTGGCTTGGCAGCTTTCTCACCTGTAACTCCACCACCGTTCCCTCCAAATCAGATATGACAGTCGGGTCATAAACACTCAATGCGAACGTGATATGACATAATTTGCAGAAATGTCAATATCGTACTGAACATGACACTTTTACAAATGTAACTGTATCGGTGGTTTGCAGAGACCTTAACTGCCAACATTTTATCCTGCTGACTGAGCTGCTGTATTGATGTAGTGAGGTTTTATATGTCACAAACAGGAAATGCAGATGCTGAATTATTTAACATTTCAAATCAGCAAAGTCAGAAAGTCAAAAGTGGCTTCTTGTGCATCTTATGATGTGACGTTGCACATACTTGTGCAGCACCTCCATGCTGATACTGTAATTCCTTTACATCAGTGCTGACATTGAGATAGTTTGGTCTGATCGTATTTATTGAACAGAAGTCTGTGAAAGTTGGCAAATCAAACTTCGAGAAGGTGAAAGGTTAAAGAGACGTGTAACATATTGTCTTACTGTGGAGACCCGGTGAAATCCTAAACTTTCCCCTTCATCTGCAGTAGTTCC
This sequence comes from Pagrus major, assembly GCF_040436345.1. Classification (NCBI taxonomy): domain Eukaryota; kingdom Metazoa; phylum Chordata; class Actinopteri; order Spariformes; family Sparidae; genus Pagrus; species Pagrus major. The sequence continues at coordinate 14,203,846 of NC_133230.1, forward strand.
TGTTGCGGTTGCCAGAAAGAGGAAGTTTGTGTCTCTTATCAAATATTTATAGATGTTACTCGGCTCTAAATTAAAACAATCTATTTTTGCCGCCCCTTTTACTGTCTGCCTTTGAAGCAGAGCACGTTAACAGCTCCATGCCTGGGATACATGCTTCACGGCGAGCCAAAGTGAACCGCGGTTATATTTAGCTCATGTGTGTTTGTGCTGTAAAAGTGGGTCATTTCACTCCGTCTTTTTGCTCCCATCTTCTCTGACTCAGTTTGTCTGTCTTTCTCAGTCTCACTTTCTCTCTCTCTCTCTCTTCCCCCTACAACTTTTCTTCTTTCCCACCCTCTCTCACTTCTCATCCCCTCCCTCCTTTTTCCTTTTGCTTCTTATCCCTCCCTCGCCCCTCTCCGCAGCTGAGAAATGTTCAAAGCCGAGCACATCTGCGCCTGCTTGACACAGGACCAACCAGTCAGAGCTGATCCAGCCCCGGGGTTGGAGAGGGCAGTCTGTGAAGTTTGAGCACAGTTAACTTTTGATAGGATGTCAGGGTGAATTAAAAGCCCCACAGAGAGTCTCGTTGGCTGGATAACTTGTTACATGACTTCACTTTGATAGTTAGTCATGCAGGCAAACCTTATTGTCTCTGCAGCTGACATATTAACAGATAACTAACTCATAAGCATATATGAGTAAAGAAAAATGGGTATAAAACAATGCTTTAAGGCTGCTCTTATGTGTTTCTTGTGTTAATTACATGCTGCCCCACTGTGTTATTGTATTTTAGTCAACCAGTAATTGTGCAGGTTTTCACTTGTGTCTCTATTCTCAGGCAGCTCAGACTAGTGAGTCTCTTGTGCAGGCTTTGTGTGCGTTAATGAATGCGTCAAAGCCACTAAGCCTAAAAGGAACTTGACAAGAATTCCTCCAGATGCCATGTCTTGTTAGTTATGGATCATTAGATATATATCACCAGGCTACACTTATGCAACAGTCTTGAATTTAACCCTTCCATGCCGACATGCTAAGCTTGAAACCAAGACAAAGCTAACAGTTAAATAAAAAATACAGAAAGCCCATTATTTTGTATTTCAATCAGCCCACTAATAACACGTACAGTGGGACAAATTAGTTCAGATGAATGCTTTTAAATCCAGCGACGGCAGAGCTGACTCACTGCGTGTTGTGTTCAGTGAACGTTACCTGAGCTCACCTGTGCCTCTTTGATCAGGTTGCAGATCTGGCTCACACATTTAACGTTGCAGCAGTGACTCGCGGATCCGTCAGGTTAACGGTCTCACGCCCTACTTATTTCAGAGTTTGAAACAGAAACACCTAAACCATGTGAGGCCTGGAGCGGAATACCTAGCGGGCTTATGTAACCATGTGCTCTCGTTCCTGTGAAAGCAGCAACACCTATTCGGTCTGACACTTAGAATCAGCTTTAGGTAAACTTTCAACATGTTGTTGAAAGAATGACACTTCAGTTTTGTTTGTTTTCAGGAAGCACTTGAATATAAAATAAAAAGGCTCTCTCTCTGAGCTGAGCATAACTTAGTGCCAACACTGGGCACAAAAACCACTTGGTAAGGGTTTGGAAAAGATCATTTTTTGGCTTAAAACACCCACTTTCATCACCAGGCACCCAACTAGAAATGTCCCGACCTCTCGTCAAAAACACCCACTTTATGTCACCACTAGGATTGGGCAGTAATACGATAATACAGTACTCCAGGGTATTTAAAATAGCTTTCATTACTGTCACAAAAAACTCTGCTATGCAAAAGAGTGTTTGTCCAGCAGCACCACTGACTGTGTGATTGAAGATGCCGGAAAAGCGATGACAGAACTTTTTGTAAATAATGTAATTTGTCAAAACGTCAAAACTCACACTCATGCATCACTTGACAGCCTCTCCTCAAAAGGGAGAATTTTCCGGCTTGTACTCTACGCTGATACAGGGGACTGTGACCTGTAGTTTCCCCAGTAAACACACCACCCTCTTCAGTTGTTGCAGTCTGACCGGCTGTAGGTGCGTGTATGGCATTAATTCACTAATGAAAACTAAATTGTACGAAAAGACGTGCATCCGCTCAACACATCATGTGTTTCCAACTGGCATCTGTCACACAAAAAGATCGTAATCAATTATCAGAAATGCCAAATTTCTCAAATGTTATTTTTCTCTCAACACAAGCAGCCGTGATGGAACTCTGCCCACAAAGCAGTTTAAAATTAGCAACATTTCATATTTAATTCAGGAATTATCTCATTAAAGTTAAGTCAACAAGATTACAAATCTGAGCGGACATCTGATGCCAGCGTTTGGCACTTTGGCACACAGTTTTCACTCATCGCTATGCACATATTTGATCACTTCTAAAACATATTGAGATTTGATACCCGGCCCTAATGATGCAAGTGTTCAGCTGTTGCTGATATTCGCCGAAGACAGTGCTATTTAGCAAATCAATCATGAGACAAACTAAGACTGCATGAGAGACTTTTCTTCTAAAAAAAAATGCTTTGAAAAAGAATAAACCAGAAAGAAGAGATCATCCACACACATTTCCTCTTTCTCCTGAATTTAATCTGACTGAGCAGCGAGCTCGTCCTACAGGCTCCTGTCCAAAAACATCCGATCCTGCGGGCGATGTGCTTCTCTCCCTGTCTCTCTCTACCCTTCAAAGATATTCTAATTAGTACTTTTGTAAGCGTGTAACAAGGATCTGACTGTGTCGTCTTCCCCCCACTGATGGAGATACTCTTGTCGAGGTCCTCAGGCGCAGTCTCCTCACACATTCACACTTTCACACACACTTTCTCACATTTATTCTAATCTGGAGAGCAGACGATGGACTCAATTGACAACCCGTGTAGATTCACCAGGTTTGTTCGCTTTCCCAGAGCAGTCTGGGTGAGAATCAGCAGTGCATGCAGCGTTACTGTAGGGAGGCGTTTCTGCAGCTTGTGCATGCGTCTTTGTCTCCGTATGCACATGCATGGAAATCATAGGGGACGCATGCAAATATGTGCGTGTGTGCCTGTGCATGCATGAGTGTGTGTTAGCTGATTGGAGAGAGAGATGACAGATGGAGGAAGCTGACCGGCTCTGTGAAAAATATGTGCCAATCCACACATTCATTGCTGAACTGCTTAGTTATTTTGAGTGTCGCACTGATTTGTGATTCAGCTCCAAGCCACTGCTAACATACAAAAAGACTAACAGCTGCGCGGATGACTGAAATGTCATTTTGCCTAAATCCTGCCAGTTTTGGTGCCAGTCCACCTCTTCAAATTCCCAAGAGCATCTGTTGGCACAGTTGGTTTGGGGATGAATGCACCCACACGTCCTTCCTGTCCCGTGCACATGCCGATTAACCGATTGTTATTAGCTTCACCTTTTTCGCTAAACGTCCTGGAAGCAGCCAAAAGAACAAAGGTCTCGTAGCTGCAGTGCAGAGTTGGTACAATCTCCACGGTCATCTGGCCCGGCTTACCCCGGCCTCTATCTCCAGGCTTTGTTTCTGGGTCACACAGTTGATTCTATTCACAAACAATTCATTCTGCTCCACTTTGAGAGTCAGCCAAAGAGAAAGAGATCACTACAAGCCTGAGCGCCCACACAGAGCAAACTTCACTTTTGATTATGGACCCACTACTGGTTTCACTTTGAACCAGCTCGGGCTGTGAAACACAGCCTCTGGAGTCAGCACAGAAAAACGCCGTTTGGCTTCTCCCCTCGCCCCAGCTTGTTACAGGCATTTTCTTTCAACTGGGTTTCTGCCATTGGTGCAATTTTATGGGAAGATAGGGAGAGATATCAGCCCAAAATAACTGAATATAAATAATTTCCCTTCCACTGTTAACCCTATTTAATGTTCAGTTGAGAGAATCACTTGGCCAGTCTCAAACTTGACACTTTACAACTTGTCTTTTAAATAACAGAGCGAACATGAACGTCAGACTGCAACCGAGATACTCAGCTGATATGTATGGAATCATATTCAACAAATAATGACCAATGATATCCTCATAGAAATAAGCATGTCATTGGATTTATTTTTTGTATTTAACAGAACATGAGTTTATAAAATACAACCAATTGTTTATTATTAAACCAGCGGCCTAACTTCTCACATGCTTTTATTTAAATAATTGTTCAAAGGTTAAAATGATCCTAGACCAAGACTAGAGAAAAGTCCAAAAAGTGAAAACAAGAACTTTGTCTTTCTTTTTCCACCACTGTCTCAAGAGTGTCTAAAGCTGAAACCATCAGTCGATTATTTTGATGAGCGATTATTTGCTCGAGTCATTTTTTAAGCAAAATTACCAACAACTCTCTTTGTTGCAGCTTATCCTTGTTGCGTTTTATCTTATAGTAATTCACTCAGTTCACTAGTTAATTGGACAGAACAAGACATTTTTAAGGCATCAACAAGGAGTCTGGAACAGTGTGACGGGCATGTTTCACTATTTTCTGGTGACTAAATGCTTAATTAAGTAATGAAATGGAGTGCAGATTCATCAGTAATGACAGTAATCGCACTGGAACTTGAAACTACCAGAGAGAGAAAGAATTTCAGATGAAAGACTTTAGTTTTTAATCATTTCATAATTTATTATGTGAGTCAAAAAGTCTGCTTTATGCTCTGCATGCTCCAGCCATTTTCAGAGTCTAAACCATGTTCACGCTGGCAAAATGACATCTACAGATGGCAGCGTGCAGACTAAGATACTGTAGATGATGTGGAGTATTGAAATTATATTATCAGGATTCTGCTCAACATTATGATCCAGCTGATTTTCTTATGGAAACTCCATATGCACCGTCTCCAGGGTGAGAGCTGATTGTGGGCATTACGACTGAACATATGATCCAAATATAGTCAAAATCAATATCAAAGTGCAATATCTGAATCACAGGAGCTGCAACTTTATGATGAAGGTGAAATGTGTCACAACATATTATTATAAGGAGGTCCTACAGAGATCTCCGGGCCGACAAATCATCTTCTCCAGACGTGAGAGAACCTACGTGTTTGGTGCAGACCCCAGCAAAAACTACGTCATCATTTTTCTATTTTATTAAGTGAGAACGAAATGCCAAAACCATCATTAACACTAATTTGTGACTCATATCGCAATTGCATCTCTCAAAAAGTAATCGCTAACCCTTCCCTGCCGATATATAAAGGTTTATAAAACTTCCAGCTGTTTGGGCGAAAGCTAACGTAGCACAGAAAGTCCTGATAGCTGGTTAAGATGTGGTCTTGGTAACAGAGACGTTGAAAATGTGTCTGGATATAGTTTCATCTCCGTCTAATAATACAAGATTATAATGACTAAGCAGTATATTCTGATTATACGCTCCACCACACACAAACACATACACAGTGTTCTTGTCGACTGGTGTTTTATAAAAATCGGACTGGTTGGTAATTGCTGCCTGTACAATAATTAAGAGCAACAGCGTTACGTAAGACTAATCCAATTCTTTTCTTAAGCTTCCTCTCAATAATAGGAATGCATTTAGCCGTGCAGGGATGGAGCTGCTCTTTAACACTTCTGCGTGTGCCCCATTCATTTCCTTCCCCTCATCTCCCCTTTGTTTTACTGAATCTCATTGAGAGAGAAAAAAAAAAAAAAAAAAAAAGGGAGAGGGGAAGAAAGGAGGCAGACATGCTCCCTCATCTATCTCTCTTCCCTCACCCATGCTCACACAGCGCATGTCAGGGAAAAGAGTATGTAATGGTGCTATTTATAGTAACTGTTGCCGTTAAAAAAAAGCATTTTCTGTATCTCATAGCCCCCTATCCGCCCACCCGTCCTCCCTTAAAAGGATGGAGAGAAACACAACTGTCCTCCCTCTGCGTGCGCTGTTGCACCCGCTTCCCTAACCCCTCTCATCATCTTGTCATCGTTCAGTCCTTCTAGCCCTTTAGTCTGCTTGTACCATTGTTTAGATGCTTTTAGCAGAGGGATGTATAATTCATTTCAGCTCCAGAGTTGTTGCACAGCAGTCATGAATCGAGTCGGGGTGAGGAGGAGGGGAGGGGAGAGAGCGGGGCTGGGGAGGCGAGGAGAGAGGAATAAAGAGGCAGTGAGAGGGAGCAATGCTTCGTGCTACGCATCTCAAGTCGTCTTTGTTTAAAACATGGCCTGCTCATGTATATTCTGTCTGTGTGTTTGCAAATGGGGCATCTCAAGACCTGTGGGTCTCTGATCAGAGATCAAAACAGAAGCAGGTGTGCAGCTCTGCCATGTTTGTGATGTGTCACTTTACACGATAATGCGCTGTGATCAGTCCGTCCGCCTTTAGACCAGTGAGTCAGTGTCATTCTGATGCTTTTCAACTCTGGAGAACAAACTTTCAGGATCAATTCTGCATTCAGGATGAATCAAAACAGATCTCAGGTTACAGTAATACACTGTGAAAACACTCCCGAGAAAAAGTCTTGCATCCACAACCTTAGTTAAATGGAAGTGCAGAAGTATTATAAGCAAAAAGTGCTCGTTCTGCAGAAAAATAATAATCATCATAATAATAATCCTAGAGAGTATTAGCATAATGCTAAGTGATAAGTGTACGAACAAGCTAGCAGCTGTTATCTTTTCTTTTGCAGTGATTTAGCCATTTTAATGTCAGGGCTCGCCTCCCCACGTGCAAAACAAGTTCGGCCAACGCTATTTTGAAGCAGGTTTAGCGCCGCCCAAGACAACTGTGATTGGTTAAAGGTACAATAAGTAAGAACTGGCCACCTGTCAAACTGATACTCCAAACAAATAGGGGGCAGCATAGTGTGGGGATACCCAGAGTAACTGCTAACTGCTGCTAACTGTAGCTGCTGTTGTATGTATTAAATATTTAAGAAGTTTGTGAGACGAGTAATTCTGAGTGCTGTATCGTAGGCAACTGGACGTGTTTCAGTTTCTTGAAGACGTTTCACCTCTCCTCACCAAGAGTTGCAGGCTTTTATCTTAGAATTACCATGAGCTGGATGACTGAGAACCTTCATCAACATGGGACAAGTAATGTTTTTTCATGATCCACCTAAATCAGAAACATTTAGTAGATATGTTGAAGGAAACATTAATAGAGCATTGGACGCTGAAGGGTATATGGTAGTAGAAGTATAAGGTAACATAAACTGTAAAACTCCCATCGTTGTATTTCACTTTCGATTTTTTTGTTTTGGCCAGTTTGACACGCGCCACTTGCAATGCGTCCAGAAGCATCAATTCCCCCATTTTTAATTTGAATCGTCCAACAGAAACCTGTGCAGGGTTCAGTGCTCTCTGACAGTACGTATGCTCATGCATCCCCGGAATAATCAATGGGAGGTGCAGAGAAGTGTTTTTTAAATTAGGCCTGAGCCATTTTCAATACAGCTCCGAGAGGGGTGAGGGTGTGATTTAAGGTCACGGCGGAGGACGTTTTCTCATCGAGGTGTGCTTTGAATAAATGCAGTCTGTTCGCCGAATCGTATTGACTGTTTGTACAGAGGACAGGACCACCTACGGTAGCTGTCACAGTCCTGTTATTTGGAACGACAGCACAGATGTTGTTGCTGTTATTGTCTTGTTTCCCATCATATAAAGTGGCTGTAATTTCTCGGCAACTGTGGCCTGACATAAGTCCCTGATTGGCTGTTTTCCTGGACTTGCGGGGCCTGCCAGAAAACAGATTGTTTGACCGATATACGGCTGCCATCTTTTTAATCCCAGCCAACGGCAATTTGTTCCATTCGAACATGTATTTGAAGCCATTTGCACAACACGTTACCCATCATTGAGATGAAATTGTTTTCTTACAACATTAATGTCTGTCAATGGGTGTTCACCTCCGTATGCGACGGTGATGTTCTGTTCTGTTTCTAGTTCGCTCTCGCTCACTCGCTTTCGATTCATTCGAGTAGCGAGATGCTTTGAAAAACGTTCCTCTGACCTTTAATCTACAGAAGGCGAGGCAGCCTTCAGGTGTGATGAAAAGGGTCTTTGTCTCCCCGCGCCACAAAAATGAGCTGCCTGCTGGTGTTTTTTAGAACGAGCGGGCAGACTGCACGATGACAAATGGCCTATTTCAGTGACACCTCACAACTCACTGCTAGCTGTCGCTTCTGTGCCTGTTAACTGGCTGATGAGACAAAAATAGTGCCTGGGCCTGACACTTTGTATGACAAACACAACTAAAAATAATCACTTCATGGAGGAAAAGAGGTACAATGCGAGTTTACTAGACGAAATTGCTGCTTATATGTGACTTCTGTCCTTCATCTCCTGCGAGCTCCACTGAAACATAATCACCCGTACCTGGATAGGAAATGGCTCAGTGGATTTAAAGCCTATCCTTATTTTAAATTCCTCTGCTTGAGATTTGAACTTGGCTGCCAATTTGTCACAACAAGGAAGAGTTTTACTCGGATTTCATGGCTGTGAAATGTTGATCTCTCATTGTGGCTCAGTTTATTAGCAGCAGTCACTGAACGGATGCCTCCCTCTGGCTGAAGATAAAAACCTGCTCCGTAGAGCTCGGTTATCAATCTCGGCTTACAAGCAAGGCACAAGGTCGAGAACTCCATTATACAACTCAAACATCCGCAAAATCTATGCAAACACGCCGTATTTAATTTGTATTCGTGTGTCCTGAATTTGATGCATGTCTGGTGGAAAGTCAAGCTGTGTCCCGAGTCCTTTCTGCATGCTAATTCTGGGTTTTGAATAAATATGTGTTGACACTGGAAAAGTGACAAATTGCTCAAAGAAGGAAGTCTGAATGCTAAATTTACAAGAGTTTTGAGTGTGATGTTGGTGGACGCTATCATAGCTAACAGTTAACAGTGGGGAGACAGCTTTATAAACATCAGTGACACACATTCAAGTTTCCCTTAAAGTGAAGGTTTCTCATAAAAGTGTGTTTACAGGTCTTGGAGAGTATGTCCGTTTGTTGGTTGGTTGGTTTGTAACCAGGATTACACAAAAACTACTGAATGGATTTCCACTAAACTTGGATGGAGGATGGGTCTTGGCTCAGAATAGACCCCAGTAACTTTTGGTGCCGATGTGGATAAAGGGGCAGAATTTTTTCTGTCTTTAACATTGCAAGTTTAAGAGATGTTTTTTGACATTTTCATTAATTTCTCAGGGAATTTAATGCTAAATATCAGGCGTTTTGAGGTAGCATGTAACTATGAGTGCGTACAGTTTGACAGAACCTTGATCTGGTGATCTTAAATTATGGTTAAGCAGTTGTGGGTGGTTTAAAATTTAGAGTTTGATATTGAATTAGGCTTGATTGAATTAAAGGGGACAGTTGGGCCTTGGCGGAAGTATGCACTCTACCATTTTATCACCATTCTAGTTGCTCATGAATTCATCTTTTTATTTATAACAGGAAGAATGTCAAAAATTAAAGTTACGTTTCCAAATTTGAAATTGGCAGTAATACCAGTTGAAAGCAACAAAATGGGACTTCCTGTAAAAGATAGCTAATTTTAGAGTCTCAACTCCAGATTAACTTTTTGGGTTTCCCGTCCGACCCGAGCTGCCAACCCAAAATGTCAGTATTTGATCCATAAAATGTATGGATGGATTACAGACAGTCTGGTATTGGTAGGTAGTATTAAATTATGAGTCTGCTTCAACAGCTACTCACCCTTTCTGTATCATCTGCTGCCATCTAGTGGCATTTCTGCAGCATAGCATTCAGCGTGGGAGGACTCGGGGGTGACTCAACATGCTCGCAGATGAAAATATCATCAGTAGATCCAGTAACATAAAATTATAAAGCAGTTGAAAAACCCTTTAAATCCTTCAAGAATTTATTTGGGATACTATTAAGCAGATCATACAGTTTTATTTTGGAAGCCAAACAGACTGAGAAGCACTTATATTTAAGCATTTATGCAGTAAAGTACAACTTTTTTACATTCCTACAACAACCAGAGTGATTAGAGACTAAATACCTCTGGATACATAAATGTTATACATACTAAGTACTAATTTAGTCGTAATATGCTGCTCATCCAGTCGTTTATTTCCTCCATCCAGCTGTTCACTGTAACCTGAGCCAGAATGGCATCGACCACCAGATGTGTCCGGAAGACATGACGTCACACCTGGAGGAAGAGGAGGAGTCGGTGGACGCCGGGGCTGTGCTGCTGGACGACGACAGCCCGAGCTACCAGGACGTCAGCCCCCCCATGTACCAGCGACGTTCACCGCCACACCGCTCCGTCTCTGAGTCCGAGCTGACACGGGTAAGAGGCATCTGTTTTATCCAGAAGGCCTCGAAATGTAGATTTTATAACTGTATCTTCCAAGTTATTCTGATGTCAGTTTGTAGAAAAATCTGATAATCCAGTCCCTTCATCCAAGTGTCCATCCCCTGGAGTGTCTTTTGTGATGGTGCCACTTGGGGGCATCAAAGACAAACATTTTCAAGTTCCTGACAAGAGATATAAAAAGAGATCGCATTAAGAAAACGGGTCAGAAATGTAATATCAGTAGTAGAGAGAGTGCAAGGGCAAAGGAGTTTGTCTGCCTGCCTGACTCATTGATCTTTAATCTGACTGTTGGTGGAGGTTAGAATCTATGACCCTGATCATTGCTCTGAAATATATATGTCTGTTGGGCTGAAGTAGCAGACAGGTTTGTAATTGTGCCTTTTCCACTCAGTCTCACCTTTCTGACAGTTTCGTCTTGGATCTATAATATTCCCTAAACTATGTATTATAAATAGTCAAATCTATATCGAGTTGGGAACACAGGGTCAGCAGTCCTGGGCCCTCGGTCATGGCAGGTCCTTCTTACTCTAAAATAATACACTGGAGGGGCCTTTGGCGATAATTTTGTCCTGGGCACATGCAGGACTGTCCTGGTTGTAGCCTATATACTGTGGTGTCACCTTCACGATCAAGGTGACAGGTAGCAGAGGAGTTAGAGGATGATAGAGACACACTGCTACCTGTAGTGTTCCTATAATATTTTTGTGATCATTCAGCGTCCGAGTTACTGAAAATGCAGCCTCAGACCAAACCACCTCTGTGACAAAATATTTCAGGGGAGACTACAGATATAGTTTTACTACAGTTTTATTTATACAGTAATGACGTTTGTGATAATTAGAGATTTTAAAGCTTTAATTTGTTTATTTTGGCCACTTGGGGGCAGCAGAACAGTGACGTTGCTGGCAATAAAACCAACTAATTGACTGAAAATTGTGAATTTCATACTTCAGTTTATGCCCAAAAACCTGCAGAACACATCCTCTGTTGTACTTTATGTTAAGTGCAGCAACTGTTGCTGCTAACAGTGATGCTAACATGCTAAATAATGAGAGTTAACGTAGTGACACCTATACCTAAACATTGAGTTTGAGTCTAATTTTCATTTTCATGTTTCCTTATTGTCACAAGAAATTAATGTTGATGTCCTGGTTTCATTGAAGTGGTTATATTGCTTTAATAACACATTAACTTTGAACTGAAATGATTGTATTCGTGCTCAAATCACAGTTTGTGCACGAAAAACATCCCAGTGCCGTAAACTGGCAACAAATCAAACCCCCACCTTCGTGAAAGAATCCCCTATGTTCCATACATCCAGCACTTCAGTACAAAGACTTTAACGGGGAATAAACAAGAAAAGACGAGCTTTTTGTTTCAGGCTGCGTTTCAACTCTTCCTCTGTGTTTCTGATAATAGATCAAAGGATCCATCATCAGCTATGCAGCGTTACTTCCTCTCCAGAAATAGACCGAGGTTGGGACAGTGGGAGGAGACGCACGCACTCTCATATTCTCTTTTCTCTGTATAAAATCTGCAGTAATCAGCTGTCAATCAGAGCAAGTGGAAGCACTTTAGAGTCAGATGTAGTCCTCTGTGTGCATCCTGGATGAGCTTTTTGAAATGCCAGACAGACTGACAGACAGACGGACAGGTCTGGGTTCAATTAGTGCAAACATACACAGCCAAGATGTCTGTTCTTGTGCTGCAAATGCAATTTAATACGCGGTGTATATAAAGTATCCCTAACATACTATCTGTGCTCTGTGGGTTTTGTGGGCATCATCATGTAATGAAGCTGCAGCTGAGTCTCTGAACTGCATTAGAGACCTGGAGGGCGTTCTTGTATTCGCAGAAATAATTTAACCGTCTGAGCTTTCAGTCTCCGCGTTGTGTCTCAGGAATGCAGTTAAGAATTAGTTTCTCTCTTTGGGGGAAATTCAGTCGGTCAATAACTGCATAAAGACTATAATTACATAGAATGGTAATCTGTTCTATCATGCAACACAGCCACGGGCCAAATGGTATGTATTAATACTTACAGGGTTTGAGCTTCATTAGGAGCTAGATGGGAGGTTTGCAGCATATTAACTTCACTGTTAGCAATTAAAGTCAACAGCAGTTAGATGTTATGTGGGCTGGGCGTGATTCTGACAGAGATCCCTCAGATTTGATCGGAGGTCCGAACACACACCGTCTCCTATGGTGTTGCTTTAGTAGCTACCGTATGTACGGCTAATCCTTGGACATTTACCCCCAAGTTCAACATGACGTTTAATGAGTATTTGGCGTATAACAGGAGCAATTAGTACAATTAAGATGATTTGAACTTTAGATTTCTTTATTGTATTTTTGTTTGTACGTATTGTTGTTGCATGTGGGATTTTGATGATATGCTCACTCTTAAAACTGATGTAGTAATACAGTATCTTGCACTGTATATGTGCCTAAAGGATAAAAGACACAAAATAAGATATGTTTATCTTGCTTGCTGAGGCATAAATCAAATCGTCAGCCAGATTTTTAAGAGTAACTTCACCCGAAAATGAAAATTCAGTCATTATCTACTCGCCTCAATGCTAATGGCAAGTCAGGTGACGTTTTGTAGTCCACAAAACATTTCTGGAGTTGAGACAGTCCCATTTTTTGGCACTATTTTGTAGAAAAACATGTTTCAGGTATCAAACTCAGGTGTTCTGTGTGCTCTTGCAATGACGCTTTGCCCTGAAAATGAAAATGTAGTCTTTATCTGCTCACCCCAAAGCAAAATTGCATTGCAGCATTCTTCGAAACAACTGAAGTAAATGGGGACTTGTTTTAAAACATAAGATAAGATCAGGAAAAGACATAAAATATAAAATGGCTCCATACGGTTTGCATAATCCAAGTCTCCCGATGCCCCGCAAGACATTATTTACACCCTTGATTCAAGCTTGTCCAACCACTTCAGACATGGTGCACGCTAATGCCTTTAGCTTAGCGGCTACAGCGAAGATCCGGAGACTTGGATTATGCTGGATGAGCTGCATGGAGCCATTTTTATATATATATATATATATATATATATATATATATATATATATATATATATATATATATATATATATATATATATATATATAGATTTTCCTATTGCTTCCTTATGTTTTATAAAAAAAAGTCCACATTGACTTCAGTTATTTCAAAGAATGCTGCAGCGCTGTTTTGCTGTGAGGCTCCAGAAATGTTCAGATAATTTCATTTTTGGAAGAACCAGAGTTTGACACCTGAAACATGTTTTTTCTACAAAATAGGACCAAAAAAAATATCTTAAACTGACAAAATCTTGTTTTGACTGGTACCTGAAGAGGTCAAAACTCCAGCAAAGATCGGACTTTGAGAAATGTTCTTTGGAATGTGTTGGTGAAGGCCAGAGGAAACACTGAAAGCATTGCTGCAGTTTTGAGCTTTTCAGACTTTTTTCCCTCTCCGTGCACCAAACCATTACTTTGAACTATCTGATCAAACATTAAGCAAACAACATCTGGCCTCGAAAGTGCCAGATTTTTAACACTCGCTGCTATGCACCCACTTTGGTGAAACGCAAAGAAGCATTAAGGTCTGACAACATGATCGATCTGTAATCTAAAAAATTTCCCTGCAGGGTGAGAAACTTAACTTCTTGTCGGTACAGTTCGCTGAGAAAAAGCTTCTTTTGTTACTATGTCAAGTTTTGTTCCAAGTTTTTCTTTATTTTTAGGGAAAATCAGACGCATTAAATCTCATATCTATTTCGTAATGCCTCAATTAGCTCTGAATAAATGCGCAGACATAATAAATCCAGGCCTCGGTAGAGTACATAGAAGAGAATACGACAGGTCATTTCAGTTCATCACAGCAGCACCGTTCAGTTTTGAATATTAGACCGAAGCTGCTCCCTGGCTCCATTTGTAATGGAGCCGAGGCTTAGCCCCAGATTAAACATGAGGCATAAAACAGCCATTTAGACGCAGTGGATGGCTGTAACATCCATAGCAAATCAGCTCATCTCAGCCGTAATCGATATCAAGCCCAAGGTGAATATATCTTGTTTAGTGTTAACACACCCCACGATGCTTTATGGACCCTGCCGAATCCCAAGGTCGCGCACCGTTCAGGGGCCTTGTGTACTCTCTTTGATGTGCCAGAGTAAAAGTTGGTTCTGCCTGTTAACAAAGGTTCCTTATGAGGGCTTATTAATGCATCCGGTATAGCGTGTCAGCTCTCTGGACACACACACACACACACACACACACACACACACACACACACACACACACACTCGCAGACATATCTCGGTTTCATCCCCGCTCCTGTATGTAACAGATTAATTAATACAGGGAATTTTCATCTCCTGCCAACTTTGGCCGAGAGAAATGGAGCGAGGCAGAGAGAAAGGAAAGTGAGAGAGAGCATGCCAGAGCTGTTAATTAGCTGTGCAGTGGAGATAGGGCCGATGACACAGGGCTCCGTGTCTCAAACAGCCATTCACTCAGTCAACATGACACTAATGGCAGCGGCCCTCCTCCTCCTCCTCCTCCTCCTCCTCCCTCCTCCTCCTCAGTACTTTTCTGTCCAGTCACACTCGAAAAAGAAGTGGCTGCAGTGTTGAGTTGTGACACTAGAGGGTAGTGTGTAACAGTGGATCACACTGGTGTGATGTCAGCAAGTCCAGTGTACACAGAGAGGATCACAGTCTGATGCAGCCTCACAGGTTCTCTGGTTTTCTTAAGTGTTAAATAAATGGAGGAAAGTTATTATAATTATACATACTGGTGAGTCAGGAGCAGCAGTGTTGTGAAAAGTACCCAAAAGTCATACTTGAGTAAAAGTAAAGATGTCATCTTAAAGTAAATTATTTTAAATATATATATATATGTATATATATATATATATATATATATATATATATATATATATATATAATATAAAATACAACTATTTTTCTGGCAATACATGCACTTAACTGTCAAAAGTAAAAGTAAATTGTACATGTATGCATATATACACTATGGGTCGATTATTGGATCAGATATTCAGCATTTTTCTGATTATTCTACTTACATGCTGCTCTGATGCGGCATATAATCTGCAAAGTAACTCGTAACTAAAGTTATCAAATAACTGTAGTGGGTAAAAAAGTACAAAATTTACCTCCAAGATGTAGTGAAAGTATAAAGTAGCAGAAACTGGTAATACTCAAGTACAAGTAGCTCAAAGTTGTGCTTAAATACAGTACTTGAGTAAATATACTTGGTTACATTCCATCACTGCTGTTTCACATTTATAAGCAGTTTATAAACATTAAATAACTGAATAAATGGTTTAGAAAACACTATAGTGTTATTGTAAGCAACTATAAGTTCTTGTGTTTATGATGTAAGCGTTCAATAACCAGGTGCTACTTTCATGAATGACACTTAATGATAACCATCATTAATGAGTGGTAAATTTATACTTAATTACACTTGAGTTAAATGTTTCAAAAACAATTTATTAAACTATTTCAAAGTTTTATAAACATCAGTTGCAACTTTACAATAAATGGTTTATAAAGATGACATCGTTTATAAACAGTGAATTAACTATTACATAAAGTTTTATTAACTATACATTTACCATTTTTTAACAATGGTTATTATACATACTGCTACCATAAGCAGTATATGACTATTAAAAAAGTATATTTTAAAACACTATTATGTAATTGTAAGCAGCCAAAAGGTCTTTAATTGTTTATTGATTTGGTATTTGTCCAGGAAGCGTCGATATCCAGATGCTACTTTATTAACAAGTAACTAAAGACATGATAACAGTTGTTGAAAATACTGTACACCAATAAACAATTAGCTTCTTTAACTACACTATGATGTGATATAAACAGTTTATTATATGTTTATATGCAGCTAATGAAAGCAAAATAGGGGTTAAAGTTAAGCTTTACCAACATAGATCATCACGCTGTGTATCACTTGTCTTTATAACTTCAACTCTCAGTATCACATCACTGAATCACAGTGATGTGATCGATGATATTTCACACTTGCTCTGGCGATGTAAACGTCTCTCTCCATCCTTTTAATGCCACTTTGAACTGAATTGAACAAAATTGATATGCTTTCTCCTTCTATTAATGGCAGAACCTCCAGTTTCTCCTGCATCGCCACTTTCACTCTGCTTTGATTCGGTCTTTGACGACTTTTACTAGACTTCCTCTACTCCCGGCTGGTATTTAAGACAGTCTTTGAAATAAAACTTATTTTTACTGGAGGTTGTAAGTGTAATAAGGAATACTGCTTAAGTCAGCGATATTATTAAAGACTGATATTCGATTTCTGGGGCCGATACCAATAATAGGAAGTAAAAACTTCCAGTATATATTCTACAGTTTAACGATCAGACTGAAACAACAAGAATTTAATAACTATAAATGATCCCAGACATCTTTTTTCTGCATCATTATCTCAATTATTATTATATATTACATCGCCGATACCTATATGTCTGTAATAGGCCAATAATAACAGCAAATACATCTAGTTCGCTAACTACTGCCTGATTAGAGACACATTACACCTCCAATCTCCTTAAAATGGAGCTCCCTTTAAGTCATTATGTCGGAAACTGAGCTGTCCGCCTTGTTCTGATGGACTTTGCAGTCCGTCGTCTCAAATTGTATTTCTAAACCTGATTGGACAACGATTTGGGACTGCCTCGTTCCAAACACAGCCATGTTTCATCTGACAAACAGTATCGCTCCTAATGAAGGCTGCCAGACAGCCGTAATGGTTCTGAACAAAAAGTAACAGCTCTCGCGCTGTCAAAGAGCGATCGAGTATTTGTTTTGCCCTTGTACGCATTTTGCTCAATAAATGAACTCTGCCCACTTCTTTTGTCAGGGGAAATATCCAGGGCTGAGGCTCAGTCTGAGTTATTTCTGTGAAGTAAACAAAAACTAGGAGTCCATTTGGCATTAACCAACGTCATTGTGGTCAGTTTAATACTAAATGCAGGAGATTATTGACCAAACAATGTCATTATATGCGCTAATTGCTGCCTGAGTCAAGATTTTTAATTGAGTGTGAAGCTGTTTGACCCTGCAATCAGCAATCTTGGAGCCAAAATGAAAATCCTGACACAAGAGAAACGATAATACAAAACCAGCCACATTCACCCTCTGAGCCACATGCTGTTTGTCTCTGAGAGCTTTTTAATTCCCGGCTCTCTTTGTATTCCAATACTGTCTTCACAAAGGGGGCCATCATGTGATTGCCTCTTGATTAATTCAGCCGAGCACATTCATATTGGATCTTTAAATGCTTATCAGCGTTAGCGCGATTACATGCTTCATTATGTTAAGTTTTCCACTGTGGTCGCTAATGCGTGGATGTTTATTCCGCACTCTTCTGGTTCACGTTCGGGTTGTGCGTTTTTCTCCCCGAAGGCTTTATTCCTCGTCTTTTAATTTTTTTTATTTTTTTTATTTTTTTGAGGTCGTCCTTGCACTGTTGCTAAGGTAACGTGAAGAATACTGGGAGCTGCACTTGGCTTTCGGTTATCAATTAAAAGCCAAGGACTACGGCGACACACTGAATGCGTGTCGGCTCAAGTGACAATCGGATGGTTTTTTGCATTGCATTCATGTTTTTCCTCATGTGGGTGGTGCCCATGTACATGTATGTGTGTGCGCCCGTTCCCAGGCGTATTGCAGTTGGAAATAAAGCAGGCTTCTCCTCTCACCCCTCCGCTGTCACTCAAATCTCTAATTGGCCCGGAGTCTCTTGAACGCAGCTCTTTGAGCATGATTGTGCTCCTGTTTTCCGTCTCTCTTTCTGCTGTTTTCTCTCCGCCCTTTTGGCTGTGTTGGCTGGCTGGCAGTCAGGAAGGCACCAGCTCACCTATTGTACCGGCCCCGGGAACACAGCTACGGGCTAAATCAGTGCAGAATGTAAAACACAGATGGCCATTGACTCACAAATGGGTTCATGGAAAAATGAGAGAGTCTCCTGTGAGTCCACTGGCTTCTTTTTTTTTCTTTCCTCTGCTTGCTGCCTCATCCGTCAGTCCAGTCGTCCTTCCAAACTCTCCCTCCTCACATGCTTTCAACACACACTGTCCTTCCCTGCACTCCTTCTGCATCCGGGCCTCCCTCTCTCTTTTGTCGCCTCAGGCTCCGAGTCAGGGTTAATTAGCATTGAGTCGAGCTGTGTTTAATGGTTAATGTGGTTTCTTCCCCGCGATGTCGTTCCCTCCCCTCCCTGCAGATTCAGCATCTCTCCACTCAGGCTGCAGAGCGGTCGCATTAAGACCCGTGCCCTACCTGCCTACCTGCCTACCTGCCCGCTCTGGCTGTCTGTCACCTCGCCTACCTGCAGGGGATGTAAGCCCGCATGCCAAAAGCATCATGTACATCTTCCCCAAATTTCTCTCTCTCTCTCTGGGATGCCAGATATAGAGTGAGTGGGAAGGAGCCGTGGCGAGCGAAAGGAGAGAGTGAGGTAGGAGCATATAATAAGAAACAGGTGAGAGGGAGACAGGAGAGATGAGAGCACCAGTATGTGGGGAGAGGAAGTGAGAAAGACAATGTGATAGATCTGACAGGGACAGAGCGAGATTGAATACAGGGGAGAGATGAGAGACAGAGAGGAGGGGGTCGGAGCGAGGAGGCAAAACAGAGAAAATGCTGCCAGTACCTGTTATTCTGCCTTCTCTGGGTGGAGAAGAGAAGAGGCCTCCATTGCTATGCCACACCATACGGCAGCCGGAGAGCAGGCTGAAGTGGAAGGGAGTGGATGTGAAATTTTAATCACCTCTCTCTGTTTGTAATTTTAGTAGCCCCCTCAATCAAAATCAGAAGCATTGCCAGCACTTTCAAGAGCGATCCTTTGGCAGGCGACTGCGCTGAAGGATTTAAAGTAGAGTGGCATCCTGCAGCAAGAGTACAGTGCAGTGCAGAAGTACAGAAAAGTGCACACGTGTGTGTGTGTATGTGCTATAGCGTGTAATTTAATACAACCTCTAATAAATGTCAGAGCTTCACTCTGTTCACAGTGGTTACAACTACAGTACTTGGTACTACAGGTGTTTTTGACCACATCTGCGAAGTAGATACTTGATTAGCCTCCCCGTGTATTGTTTTCATCTAAAGCTCAGCAATAATTCCCTGAATCCCTGAAACATGGGACTTAATCCGTGATCGGCTAGAGTCCATGACATACGCTTTTTCTTACTTTAGATGCACAATATTCTCTTCTGTTGCTAGGGGTCTCCTGTCTATCAAAACAAAACAAAAAAGTCTGCCGAGTGTTGTGTGGGGAGGGCCGGGCGGGTCATTGCTGATCAGAGCTGGTCACTTCTGGAGGTATAAACACCCACAGTCCCATCAAACTGTAGTCCAATACAGAGCCTTTTAATGGCGGGAGGAGATCTCAGAGATTACTCTTTAACTTTGGGGATTAAAAAGTGGATTTATCTGCACTCCTGTTTATAGACCTGACTGTAGCAGGGATCCGCGTAGATGACCTCCGTTGTCGGGTGTTTATGTTTTGTAATGTTGACGGTTGCCTGGAGCTGGAGGGGAAATGTACTTCACTTCATGTATGTAACGTTACAGAGAGGAGAGGGGTAATAAGAGAGAGAACCAGAGTCCCTGGTGAGTGCTGAGTTTAGTGATTGACCTGAATTCAGCCCACACAAACTCCCATAGGTGCCTGTGGTTGCTTGTTAGTAATCTGGCTGTTTGGGGCAAATAAACACAAACGATCCCCTGGTCAAAACACAGACTATTAAACAGTCTCCATTTCTGATGAAAAGCTTTCTGAAAGCAATATTTAGTTTTGTAGGTTATCTACGCTAATTTGCCAGCTTTGCTTGGGTTTAAACATTGTTTGGGATAATGTAAGTCCACAACTCCACAACATACAGTACATAACAAAGGTCTAGCTGTTTTTAGACATTTTAATGCAGAACTCTTACATATCACATGTTTAAAGCTGTCCATTCTATCTACATATCTGAAACCAAATGATCTCGAATGTATCCCAGTGGAAATGTTCCTTTAAGGCACCAGTCTTTGAAACTATTTTAGAAACGCTTCACCATCAAATTGAGCCAAATCCCTTGACTGCCATTTCAGCCTTTGACTTGGATTTGCCGAAGCATGAACAGGTTTGCTTTTACTTCTTTACCGGCTTGTCAAGTTATCTAACCTAAGTGAAAGGAGTCTGCCTCTCCTTCCCACACACAGTGGATCAGAGACATTATGTCCTGGACGAATCCTCGTTACAGTACATTTCAAGTGCGGTGCCTCCATTTTTGAAAAACCCACTGAGTAGCTACCTTTAGCCACCTTATTTCTTATTTATTGACTATATTTTTCTGTTACAGATATTTTCCCTCTATTGTTGTTTATAATTTTAATTTTGTCCATCCATAATTTAGAATACCTCCTCTGTGGTCAGCTCTGTGTTTGTGTTTGTTTGGGCAGATGGATGTGTTGTTACCTGGACGAGTGTTGTTTCATAAAAACTGAAATTCCTTTCCCTGTACAGTTACTGTTTTATCCATTATTGACAATCAATAGAAAGACCTTTGGAGGAAAGAACAAGACATTTGAAGGTGTCACCTCGGGCTCCGGGAAACTGTGATGGGCATTTTTCTGATTTTATAGACTAAAAGATTTATTGAGAAAATAACACCAGCAAAAATACAAAAACCAGGACACAAATCCCACAGAAGAGGAGCCAGTCTGCTGGATTCAGCCTCCTCTGTATAAGGCAAAGCTCCAGTCTTGTCTCATTTTTATGATGATTTTAGACAGCGTTGTTTTGCACTAGTTTGAAAAAAGAGATTTTGTGATGGTGTTGCACCATTAAAGGCAGCAATCTGTCAATAAAAGCTGCTCTAAATAATGCAGGTTTCAAAACATTCAAAAGAGGACTTTTTCCTACATTTCTACACGTTTGTGAGGATACAGTACCATTTCAGGAGAGAAACTAAATGCAAACAAAAACATTTACAGCCTCCCAGGGTACCTTTATGGTGAACAGTGTTCTGTATTTACAGTCAGTAAGAGCAACCATATTGTAAAAAGTGGATTTAAACTGTAAAATGTGAGCACATGAGTCATTTTTGAAAGATACTGTAAGGTGAATAAATAGTGAGGTGTGGATGCAAAACATACAAGGTTAATTGAACTGTACAGTTTCTCTTCAGCTTTCTATAAATGTCTTATTTTTGTATTCATTTCACTTTAAATGATTAATAATTAATTGGTCCTTGAGGGGGAAAAGGTCACACAGCAGCCAGTATGTATATATGATATGTATTATACAACAAAATCAGTCAAGTGGAAAGTCAAGTCCAGATGGTATGCTCTAACCAAAGTGTGAAAATGGTAGTTCACCAACAATTCCCCCAGCTTCAATAATACATGCACAGACAGAAGAGATCTCTAAACTGGAAAAACAGAGCCAAAGTTCACCAAGCTTGTAAAAAGAAGGATTTATATAACTGCGTCAGTAGTGTGTTGATTCTGTGTGTTTCTGACATCTCATTTCTGGTTCCTCTCAGCCGGGATATGTGAAGCTGTCCAAGCCGGTGGCCCTGTGGACTCAACAGGACGTGTGCAAGTGGCTGAAGAAACATTGTCCCAATCAACACCAGATCTACAGCGACTCCTTCAAACAGCACGACATCACAGGTACTATTTCACACTCGCACTGACCTGAACAGTGTACGTCACGGAAGAAGCAATCGAAATAAACTCTGTGTGGATTTGTGCCATTGCTGTCGCTAGGTGATTAGTGGTTGATCCTTGAGTTGTTGGAAATTGCCTGAGAAGCCAATCCACACTCATTTTCGTTGAAAAGTACAAGTACCTTGGAAAGGACTACCCACCTGGAACGTAATTTAGACCTTGGTCCCTGCTGTGGAAACAAGCTCCTCCAAAGTTTTCTACTTCTAGAACGCTCTTGTAGTGGAAATGAGCTATTCTAACAGAATCATCAACAACTCTGACCATAGAAACAGTCACACATGAAGCACTGAACAATCTTTTCACATCCGTTTCCAATTAAAACTCGCAACACTGCTCCTCTGCTCCTTATAACTCTGCTGCAATTGTCTTCTCTCATCACGATGACGCCAGATCTCATTCACAACAGCGTAACCAGGTGCACCCTGCACCCGCTGTCTGCCACCTGCAGCCCTGCCACCCGGCTCACCCGTCTGTCCATCCCTCCCTCCCCACTGTCAGAGTTGCCACTGACAACAGTTGCCACGTCAATCACTCCCCTAACGAGGCTCCTCAAGGTCACCCCGGCGCTAACGACACTCCGGTCCGCATAGTAACAGACGACCGTTAATTGCAGTGCTCTCTAGCTCTCAGAGCACGACTGATCACATTAATATGTTTATTTGTTGCTGTCGAGGACCTCCTCGACTCACTGACTGGCTGGCAGGATGAATCGCTCGGCGGTCATGATGAGTGGCGTAATGACTCACGCTCCCGTTTTAGCCTTTGATGCATTCTGACTGTTATATGTTTGCATGGAGGGTTTTGAGATTTAGCATCCTCTGTTTAATGGTGCGAAAATATGAATCTCAAGTTGCACATATATCTCATCAGCAGCACAGGGTACAGAAGATAACCCACAGTTCATTGCATGTCCGCTGAACCGCTGCTGCATTTTGGATCCATCTTCAAGTAGAAGCATTTTGGAAAATGTTGTTTTCTTTTCATTCAAGGTACAGTACAAACACTGCAGCGATAACTAATAAATCACTTGAGTCAAGTCTAAAGTTTGCTTAGAGAAAAGATCATTTTCACGTCGGAGTAAAGTTTTATAAATAACCACTTAGACGTGGTTTATACTTAGATTAAAATCAGCCGTAAGTCTGTTCTATAAATGAGGCCCGAGGACATCTTTGTTGGTCCATCTGTCGTATATGTCATGGCCCTGAGTTTAGTTTTGCGATTTTCCTGTTTTATTTTGAAGGCCTCTCCTTGTGTGTATTTTTTTTACATTGCACTTGCACTGTCTTTTTCCCCAACCTTTTTCTGTGTACACCTATGTTTCATTAGTTAATCAGTCCCTGTGATGCTACTTCCTCTCTTTGCCTCTTTCTGTGTACACCTGTATTTCATTGGAATCACTCCTTGTGTTTGCACTTCCTGTCTTTGTCTTTTTCCTGCCCTTTTTCCATGTACACCTGTGTTTTGTTTGTTATTCATGTAGCCTGTGTTTTTCCTTTGTTTGCTCACTTCTACCTTGTGAAACATGAGTCTTTTTTTTGCAGATTATTAACTCAGATCTCGTGCACAAAATAATTTCTGTTGCAGTAACAATTCAGATTAATTACAAGACACAAAGACAAAGAGGACGCTGCTCTTATCACATCTGTGCAGTGTTTGTGATTACATAAAAGAGAAGTCATGTCAAGTGCAATCATCCAGTCATTAATTTGGTAGAAATCTCTGATAAGGTCCATATCTCATAAATAACATTCAAGTCGAAAGCATCCAGTCATAACCTGTAAATACATTTTCTCTTATTAGTCTCGCCATGATTAGAACATTAGATCTTAGCTTCCTAATGCTATATTAGCTTAACGACCTGTGTTTGTTGTTAGGCTTTAATGATTTTTTACAGGATCACACAGGAGAAGAGAGGGTTAACCAAATATGCATGCGCATAGGGCGCACGCATACACACACACACACACATGCAGGCTTTCCTACTGGCACAATTAGGAGATAATGACATGCGCAAAACCTGCGAGTAATTCAGTTTGTCTTCACATCGAGCATTAATTAACAGAACCCAATTAAAACAGGCCAAGCCACACCAATTGGGCTCACAAGGCAATTTGCATCCCAATCAATCTTTGAAATATTATGCAGATATTTTTTTTTTTCTGTTTCTACGCCCTATTAGCATAAACAAGGGAGGAAACAAATGATGAATGGAATATTGTTGTGGAAAACAATCATGTGTAGACAAACAAACAGTGAGTGTGAATACATTTAGAAGTGCATGCAGGCGTGCATCTGAGAATATTTGCTCAGTGTGCTTTTAATACGCTAGCTCTGACCCTTGAAGATTGGGCGTGTGTTTGTGTGTGTGTGTCTGCATGAATAGGCCTGATTTTTGTTTTTCAGCACATTGGATTCTCCAGACCGTAGCTTTCCTTTACTGTATTTTCTGTCCAATCCATCCATAACAAAACACTCAACCCTCTTTTCAGCTGCCAGCGGCACTCAATCTCACTTGTCTCGGCAATGTAGTCATCCCTTCATAAAGTAGCAAATCAGTAAACAGTCTATTCCAGATCATAATTCAAACAGGCATTTGTGTCCTCCCTCCTCTGACATAAAACAGCGGCGAGGGAAATGCGTTTTACTGCGTATCTGGGGCTGGTGCAACATTTTTAACGTCGAATGACTTCAGTATGCAGCAGCTGCCTCCCTGCTAGGCTCCTGTAACCTCAGCCAAAGAAATCAATGTTTCCCATCCTCCCTGCAGCCTCCACTGCCAAGAAACCCTTTCCCTCCCTCAATCTTCACCTCCCACCCCCCCCAACAGAGACAGCGCCGAATTTGACTTTAACACCCAGCTGCCATTAAAAATGCATTAAAGCATATTACGCCATAATTAGATATTAGTCCCTAATCTGTTGTAATTACGAGGACGAAGCTCTTTTGGTGAGAGGAGTAGCTCGCCACGATAAATTAGTTAAACACACAATTTCCGATACCTTAGATGTAATCAGTGCAGAAGGTGTGATGACATAGGTAATCAAAAGTAAGAGGGTGGAAGCGAGGAGGGTGAGTCACGATTAAGTTATATCTTCTGTCAGAGAAGATCATTACATCACAATGAGGAAATTTAGAGGCTCTCTGAAAGCATAAAAAAAAGCCGAATTAGATGCAGCTGTAGAGGCTGGCTGAAGAAACTTCCCAATGTGTAAAGACTCACATTTACAGGGCTGGTTCTTGGCAACAACAAGCTGTAGATTATAAATAGTTACACTGGTAACACTTTGTATAAGTGTACACATATTTACCATTAAACAGTTGCTCATTAGCGTGCATATTTGTTGCATACTGGCTCCTTATAAGTCATTATAAAGCAGTTTACAACATACAGAACGGTCGACCTGTAAACAGATGGTTTATACATCAATGGTGTTTGTAAAAGTCTTTAATATATTATTGTTGAAACTTTACATGTCTTTAGGTTTAATTTTATCTTATGACATCGCTGCACTCTGGCTGGGTAAGGCACAAAAACCCCTTGGTTAGGGTTAGGAAAAGGTGATACTTTAGCTTAAAGGTGCAGTATGTAAGAATTTGCCAGCAGTCTAACTCAAACTCCAAACAAAAAGGGGGCAGCATATCACCAGAGTAACCGCTAACTGCTGTTAACTAAAGCGACTGTTGGCTAGTAAGCTCGGTAAGCCGTGCATCTAGCCATCTAACACAATAAATAGGTGTCATTACCTCAAAAATGCTGTATTTTCACATTCTGTTGATCACTTTAGTCAATTTTTAAATGCTTTCCAATAAAACTCTCACATATTGCTCCTTTTAAAATACCTGATTTTGTTCACCACATAAAAACCCTTGTGAAAAGTACCCAAGGTCTTGTTGAAAACACCAGCTTGTAGCCACAGACGCAACTGGAGATATTTTGACTTCCTGTCAAAAATATCAGTTGTTTCGATGCCACAAACGCAGCTGGAGATGGTCCCAAGGTCTCTTTAAAAAAATATTCAGCGGTTTCACACTTGAAAATGTTGAATCACAGCCTCAAACTGTGGTCACCAGCTTGGCAGCCTTCTCTCCTCACTGCATCTCCACCACCATCCCAAACCAGGAACGAAAATATCGTTTCCAGGACATGTTGTCTTGAAAATTGTACTAAAAGGCGAAGCAAATTAATAAATTGAATTTTCCCAATTAAGTTGTAAACCAAACTTCTCGTTCTTCTTCTTCTTTTATATTTTTTTTGGCAGATTAGATGCTTCACAGCAGGCAGGACTGCTTCGTACGTGGCAAATAAGCTCTATTCTGATTAAATGCTCGGGAAATATAAACGCACATCTCATCAGATTGCTTTATTTAGCGTCCATGTAAACAGCTCCCTTGGAGCCACCAATCAGAATGATTTCAATGACATTGAAGAATATTGTCCGTATAACCAGAGCTACTGTTATATTTCATTTTCATTATTCAGTGCTATAAATGAATGCCAAATTAACAACGTGAAATAGCCCTCGGACACTGACAGATAAAGTCAAAGGATCCCTGGACACAGACTTATAAAAGCCACCTTGTCCCTCCCACATACGACCAACTCAGACTGAACGAGACACAAAACAACATTCGGAGATTCAGTAGGTCTGAGAAAAAATCGAGACAGCAGTGCAGTGTGGATTGGGACCTGGAGGATACCACTCCTCCTATCATCCATCATTTAGCCTGTTTTTCCTCACGCAGGAATACTCCAGATAAATGAATAACCAGCTTCATAATATCCACTGATGTATAGTGTCATAAGGCCTTACTCTGAATAATTAATAGCCTGTAATATTAGCGGTTTAATGAAGAGTGGCTCACACTGTACCACTTCAGTTCTCTTAAAGCGAAGAGTTCAACCCCCTCTGGTTCGCCGGATCCATCAACTCGCCACTTTTAAAAATAACAACAGGCCGTGTCGCTGCGGTCGTGATCTCCTCATCCACTGGAAGGCCTCACACTGGGTATGAAATGTATATTTGATGAGCCAAGGAAAAAAAATACAGGACGAAAGGTGACAAACGCTGTTTTAAAACCAGACGAGGACAACCGGCAACAGGCCTAAACAGCACTTGAGCGATGAGACAATGAATTCTGCCGGCGCCACAGACTGCTGTCATAAAAGCGCTGCTGTGTAATAGAGGAACAGGCGTATAGTGAATGACTGGAATGCACTAACATGGCTGCGTGTCAACTCGCGGGCCACAGAACAGCTCCACTGGTGGCCATTGTTTTGTGTAATTTCCGAACGGGAAATTCGAACAGCTCGCTGCTGATGAGCTGTTTGGGGGACAATTTGATCCACAGACAGAAGGAATCGTGGTTAATGATGCCATCGGCGAGATGATTATATGGTGATGTGTAATTTAAAATTAATTACTTTTCTGCCAATTGCATGTTTTGGAAATGTCGTCCTTGCTTTTCCATATGGAGAGTTTGGAGATTAATCTTCAGGGACTGAGCGACATGCAGCAGAGCAGTTAGATAAGAATGTTTGGCTCAGTATGAAGCACGCGCTGTTAGTTTCACTTGTGTACTGATGCTGCAGATGATGAACAAAGATACTATAATATATCACATTTTTACCGTACTGGCGACATATTTTTGGGTTGTCCGTCCCATTCTCGTCAACGCCATGTCTCAAGGATGCCTTTAGGGATTATTTTTTTTCAAATTTGGTACGAATGCCCACCATGACTCAAGGATGAACTGATACGAATTTGATAACCAAAGGTCCGAGGTTAAATGTGCTGTGACATCATAATATTCTGCAAAACACGTCCACAGCACTGGAACAGCAACTTGACCAATGTGCGGAGGCATTTAACTGGGATGCTGTAATTCTAGCTCTCTCTATGTTATTCCCTTTTTCTAACATCTGTCAACCGCTGTAATCTAAGACAGCGTAATAATAGGGGCCATTGTGGGTTTAAAAAAAAACGCTGAGCCGGATATTATATAGTCGGAATATAGCCAATATTCCCAGACAAAACAAGAAATTTCCGAGATTAAAGTTGTAAATTTACAGGAAAAACTTTATTATGGTCTCAGATTGAGGTGGTAAATCAAGCAAAAAACCTGAGTATTAACTGAGATTATAAACTTGAGAAATTAAAGTCACAAATTCATGATAAAACTGGGTGGGGGGGTTTAATACATCACGTATTAACATGTTTGTTAATATTTTATGCCTGCAGTGAAAGATCGAATCAAATTTATACTTTGCAATTCAAGGAAATATTCATGATTTTATCCCAGATTCCACGTCTTCATATCACTTTGAAGAAATTCCTCCAAATCACTATGTTGTTTTCTTCTGATTCACGTCAATGTCTCTTCAAAGTCCAGATACTCGATATGATTCGACGGTGAGAGAAAGTTGTTTCTCCCAAATTTATGACTTTATAATCTCAGAGAACATTTGAGTATTTTTCTTGAAAATGTACCGCTTTAATCTCAGGAGGGTTTTTTTTCTAGGAATATTACCCCCTTCATCTGGCTCTTCAGCTTTATTTTACCTACAATGACCCTGATAAGCCATCATAGTAATCACATGACGCCAGAAAATAGAATAATGCACTCTTGATATTCATGTCATTACAGCTCTTGTCCCCAGTGAGGCTGCTGTAATGATCATAGCAAGAAAATTACAGATTTAGTCAAAGACGACCCATCTCGTGACCGATATGTGGTCATGTGATTACAGCCTCAATCACAGTAATCACACTGTGCTGAGTGCCTCCCAACAGCTTTCACCAGCTCCCTTCAGGACACAGGAAAAGGCTGAGACCAGGCAGCGCCTCAGTGAAGCCCGTAGGCACGTGTGTGGTTTATTTTGCTGCTCATTCCCACACAGACGCTGTAACTAAAGCTTGATGATGTACCTGCATGACAATTACTGCGTCCACGTTGCCCTCAGAGCTCAAGCTGCATGCCCTTATTAAGTTTATATAGATAGGCTGAGATGTTTATTTATTTCATGACTTACAATTAGGGCTGGATGAGGATGATGATCCAGCGTTCCGAACTGGAAGTTGTGCAATCACAGAAGTTTGAATGAGGGGCATTTAGCAGGCAGAGAGGATCTTAAAAAATAACTACTGCGTTTCATCAGGGAGTTGTTTGTGTTTTGGGGTTTAACTAGGTGGAGCTTATATTCTGTCAAAACTCGACAAACAAACAAAAACATCTTTACAAATGCCCCTGCCGTTCACCAACAAACACAATGGGGTGTGCAAATACAAAACACAAAAAATATTTTTCATTGATAATGCTTTATAGTGTATATATAGTGTTACGGTGCACTGCCTTTACTAAAATGTACGGTAGACGGTACTGACGGTAGATGATAGATGCAACCATGGCAGAATGTTTCTCGGGGATGGGCCTCACTGATCACTAGAGTTGCACAATTAATCAAAATATAATAAAGATTGTAAAATGACCAAGTGCAATATTCAAATCGCAAAGAGCAGCAATGTTTTTTTTCTTTTTTTATTAAAGTAAAATGTCACATCATCAACATATTAATAGTTTTTTCAGAAATTGTGATGCAAAAATTATCATTTCGACTAATCATATCGCAATATGTCAAAATAATTGATAATTTTTTCGACATTCAATGCAGCCCTACTGTACAAAAACACAACTATAACTTAAATCACTGATTTTGGTATAAATCAGTTTAATTTGTTAAGTTTTGGCATGAAATTGACCCCATACTACTGGGGTGAAGCGTAAAATCAGGATATTTCTTGCACTGATTATAAACATTTGTTTTTAATCCATATACAAATTCTTGAATTTTATGGAAGTGCATCGCTTAATTGCTGGAGGGTTATCATCTGATAATATTTATCACCAAATGGCAAGTGTGTGCAAAAACAATTCAAACTGATGTGCTTGGACATCAATTGTGTCCCACTCTTATCCATTATACAAGACTTCCATCTTCATATGTGTAAATACAAAAACTTAAATAACAATTTTTTTGTACATTTTCAGTGATGAAATAATATAACGCAAACAAGATTTAACAGTATAGCACATTCCAGACTTTGAGGCAACTGAAAGTGTATCACACGAGGCAAAGAAGTTCATTAGAACAACATTTAAAACCAGTTAAAATTCAATTAAGGCAACAAAAATGCACCAGGGAACCCCAGGGCACAGGAGTTTTCAACAATAACATGAACATCATCATATCATCTAACCTATATCATCATATAAAAAATAACCTGTAATAATAATACAACAAGATATGACAGGATGTAAGCTGTCTTAAATCTCAGCCTGCAGTCCCTCCATAATAACCACAGAAAAGTCAGAGTGCTCTGTTTAGCTCAGGACAGCTAGTTAGCTCTACAGCAAACCTCACAGTGATTTCAGTCATTTATATGGACTCCACGGCGTTAGTGAGCTCCCAGCGAGCCGTCTACAGGTTGTTAGCTGAGGCTAACCAACAGAGGTGCGCTATAATGATCAGCAAACTGAAATAGATCAGTAGTGGTGAAATCAGCATGCGGCTACTGCTGCTGTGACAAGTGGAGGAATCGAGGCAGCTTATTATCCGTGTGTGGGTGTGTGTTTGTGTGTCTCCCTGGATGTCTGGACTAGTTTCATTACTTAGACTGAGCCGCGTTCTCTCCAGGATCATAACTGGCCTCCTCTCCTGCAGTCAGGAATAGCATTAGCATCGGATCACAGGTGCTTAGCGGCTGCAGTAGCCTTTTAGCTGCAGGGCTACAAGCAACTCTGTGACTGAGACAATCAGTCACCATTTACTGTAAGGGACTTCAAGCTGCGCCACATCACAGCGAACACCAGTGAAGAATCTGCCCGGTGCTTCCGCTGCTGCTGCTACAGTCCGTGTTTTGTTATCGTCAGCTAGTCGAATCCAAAAGCTGTGATGCCGCTTTTCTTCTTGAGTGGGGATCCTATCGCATATGGCAGCAAAAAGTACACTTATTACCCAGCGCTCAACACTCACATCACTTGTTATTCTGCGCTTGACAGAGTGTAGTGCAGGTTTGGAGTGCGGCTCGCCAGATGCAGCTCAGTGACATTCATCCCCAGAGGACACACATATGGGCACACAGCTGCGTGGGAGATTTTGAGAAATGTGTGTGACCGGTGTGGAAGATTTACCTGAGGAGATGTAGTCATAGAGTACATTCTTGCACCGCATCACACAGCTGCTGAAACATGTCGGGGCTGTAAAGAGGGATTTTTTGAAGTCTGAGGGAAAAGAGTTCATTTTTGCTGCTTTTGTGCTCCAGTCGTCACTTGGTATCGAATTCTACCATATCAGTGTTATCAAAAATATATATATTTCAAGTTGGTATCAAGTTTGTCAGGACAAAGTATTTGGTAAAATTAAAATTAAAGCATTGTTCAGCCAAAAAAAATTAAAAAAACCTTTTGTTTTCATTAATTTAAAGTTGCAATTTGCAACATATGTCCAGAATTTTAGAAAAAATGTCCTAACATCATCAACAGGGTGTGAAGAAGCATCAGTTTAGACATTTAGACTGTATTGTGTTATGTTGAGAGACTATTCTTGAGAGAATTAGCGTGCTATCCAGCTAGCTACAAAGCTTCGTACCGGCAAGAGGAGATAGTCTGATATCCCCCTGCAGCTACAGCTAGCAGATATACAGTATGCCAGCTAATGGAGTAAAACTGAACAAAATAAACCCACAAAATATCAAGAAATTAAATACTCTTACTTCTGTTCTCCCTACTAAACTGAAAAATACAACTGAATTCAAGTTTTTCTCTTTTACCGAGCTTGATTCCCTCGTTAACTCACCGTAACAGTCATTGTCTCTGCATAATCGTCTCTGGTTTGATCAAAATAAATCCTCAAATCACTGAGTAAGATGTACAATAATTGACTCTATCACTTCTTGCCTGCCGTGTGTTGTAGTCCCTGAAGTTATAGTCTTGGTCGGAGCAGCTGAAAATCAGCGGACAAACTTTAAGGCCACTGGCTCCACGGCTAACTAAGCTAATGAGCTAATTCGCTAAAGTAGCTGGCCTCAGCCAAGGATAATGAGCAAAAGGGAGCAGTTGTCGGTTGCTATTGTAACATGCAGCTCCCTATGTTTTTGGAGCTACTAGTAATAATAATTGTGTAATACACTATACCATGAAACTGTGAAACTGTGATATTTTCTGCCCCACACAAGGTCACAATTAGTGTGGCGTTTTAGCTCAAAATGAACTCCCACAGGATCAGTGTGTTTGTGTATATGCATCGTGTGTGTATATGACCAGTTGGCGAATGCATCCCAGTTTATACATGCTTATATATGTGTGTGTGTTTGTGTGTGTGTGCACAGATGCACTCTAAGCTCCCATTCATCAAAGCTGCGGTTGACGTGCCAAGCTATAGCTGTAGATTACTGCTGCAGCCCAACACTGCTGCTGCTCACCCTCCACTCATTAATCTAATTCCCAGGGACAATGTGTTTGTGTGTGTACGCACATCAGCGCGTTTCTGTAAAGCATGTGTGTACACATGTGCGCCAAAAAACGCATTCAGAGCAGTGACTCTGATCTTTACTAGTTAAAATATAGCTCACGTCTGATGAGCTACATATTCTTGGATGTGAATCAGAGAGAAATGAGCTGCAGGTAACTGCCAGAATCGAGGAAATAGGTGAGAAGAAGAAGAAGAAATATTTTAAGAGTTTAGTGAAGGCAGAAGCAGCTTCCTGGGAGTTTGGATCCACAAACACCCTCACAGAAAGAGAGGAAGAAATTATTTATCTCAATCCAGGGGGGCAGAAAAGTATAGTAGTCAAGAAGCTGTCTGTATAAATAACTGGAGAGGAAGAGGGAAGCTGGCTACAGTGTTTTGATATGTGGGGAAAGCCTATAGACAGGACAGTAGATTTCCACCCACTTGTTTTTATGCACATTTTAAAATGTCTAAAAAGAGAGTCTGCGATGGAGCTGATGACATGCTGAAAAAGAGAAGATGTGAGAAAGGCTGACGGAAACAGACTCTCCTAAACACACCAGAAAGCCTCCAAAATAAAGAACATTATCATCACAATATCCTCTGTTTGAGTCCAGACGGAGTCTTTATCACCACAGTGCCTGATTAAAAACACTACAGGGTATATATCGATCAGAAGTTGCGAATGAATTCATCTAAATAACACAATGTAATTTTAGCAGCAATGAAGCACCATAATGAATCAGAGTTTCTGGGGCTCGATTAATAATTAGAGTGCAGTAGAATAAAGCTTTTAATGTCCCCGGGGGGCAAATTACAGACGGCGTTCAATAATAAAGACAAAAAAAAAAATACAGAAATGGATAAAAGCAAGAACTAATACAAAAAAAAAGATCACTGTTGTCATTATCAGTTACCAGTAACCAGTGGACACCCTGTTGCAGCTGGCAATAAAAGCACATTTTATTTAAAAAGAACCTCACGCATCTGTTTTTGCCACAGCAGGTTGTACTCCCTGTAAAGACGGCGCTGAGCTTTCAGGGAGAGTGGCAAAGACATTATTTAAATTGACACCAGTGACTTTTGAGTGCCAACTGTTTCCCAGAAGTGTTTTGTTTTTCAGACTGAAAGTATGAAACCAACAGACAGTGGCAACTGACTCAGTTAAGGAACTAGAAAACACTTTCAACGGAGGCTTGTCAACGTTAGAGGGGTATAGGATGAAGTGTTAGGACTACATGGTTGTCGGATGGAGGTTTTTCAGAGCCACACCACAAACCGAGGGTTATGAGAGCTCTCTGTTGTTTCAGTGTTTTATGATCCTTTTCTTTATAACAAGCATCAACAATCACTAGTCATTTGCTCCTGTCTCTGTAGCTAACTGGCTAGCTAGCTATCTCCATCAGATAAATGGCAAATGGCATCGTGGTAACACCAGGATTGCTAGAGTAACGCAAGTGAAATCACCAGAACTGAAGATGGCACACTGGAAATGTCCGTTCCTGTCCTTTCACATAAACGTATTTGACGTCAAACTTGATGACGGATGAGGGTCTGGACGGGTTGTCCTATTTCATTGGGGGAGATTTCAACCACTACGCCTTATAACTGCCAAGGAGGGACTCAAAAACAAGGACCAGGGGTACAAATTTGGGAATGGGATTGAACCAAAGAGCAGTCCAAGGCAAGGCAGAATCTGACACTGATATGGTGGAACAGTCTTTTACAGTTTGTCATGATACTAGGTTACAGTCCCAGACTCCCCTTAAATGATGGTAGGAGCAAGATAATTGGGTGAACTTCTCACATATTGGTGAGCTATTTGCATATAGGTTGTTGATGAACACATTTGTGTCTGTTGTTTTGCTGTGATTTTATACCGATGACACTGTGATTTCCCACTGGGACAATAAAGTCTTTTTATCATTTCATTTTGCCCAAATGTGAAGAATTTGCTAAAAGTGCCAAACATTTAAATGAATAACAGTGAAAGAGAGGCAGCATTGAAGACTCTGTCAGGTGTCAGAGAAGAAAGAGAAATGTGGATCCAATCAATATTCTGTCATAAAAGAAGCTTTATGGTGACAGGACCACAGAAGAGAGTAAGTGGATGTGTTGCCTTCAAAGACGATGATTATACACAAGCTCCAAACTAGATGCTCCTTCCTGTTAAGCGAGGGGTGGATAACACTGTCGCTGTGTGCGACTGGGTAAAATATATGTTTTGGGTCAAGAGTTAATGATTTTCTGCCGCCGCTTCTTTTTGCTGTCGTCTTTTTGTGTCGACCTGCCAAATGAACTGAGGCCACACTCTGTCACAGTGTCGGACACCAGTATATTAACCATGCAGCACAACAGCAAGCTGACATAATATTTTGTCTGCACCACCTCACGGACCAGTCGTGATCTTTTTGACATTTTTCTCATCACCTCCGCATGTGTGATGCCTTTTACAGCCAGTGCACTACTTTTCCTATAACTTCCAGATAGTCAGCTTTTCTTCAACCATCCCGTCCTCTCTTACCTCATTTATTTCCTCTGACCAATTTCCTCAGCTGTCCTCCCCCTCCTCCTCCTCCTCCTCCTCTTCCTCTCCTCATGGCCATGCTACACTGCTCAGTGTATTAATTGTGGTTTGAAAAATTCCCAGCTGAGGCTTGGTGGGATTGTTGAAGCCAATGGCTCAGAACTGCAGGGCGAGAGAATGAAAGCTTGGACTCCTTTCAGAAGCTGTTCCACCCTGCTGATACTGCCTCGTCGACCGGAAGGAGCAGCGCTTTGGCATCCACCGCCGAGAACTGGCAGTTTGTTCGCACTCATCGGCGAGCTTCTCATATTTCAGGCCTACTCAGTACTACACCTGCCCACATTAATACACTTCCTAGTTCAAGTTATCAAGCCTGATGTTTTAAAACATCCACGGGAAAACTTGTACTAAATACTTGTAATAAGCTGTTTTCAATCATAACTGGAAGGTTCTGTTTGGGGTCCTGGAGGCCTGGGCCTTTTTTAATAGCTCAGATAAGAAACTTTAATATTGTTTAAGTTACTTCACAACTGTGTTGCAAGCCGTCATAGAAGTGTTTACATCATTGATGCTTGGTGCTCACGCGCAGTCCAAGTGTATAGACAGTGTTTACCTGATATCAAACTTTTAATATGAAGATGCCAAATACATTAGCTTCACCATCTTGTTGCTGCTGTTTACATGCCTGATGCAAATTCAAAGAATGCACGCTGTGTTTATGAGTATACAGCATGTATATAAATAACTGTGAAAGTTATAAATGTTCTGTGTAGCATGAAGGAGTTACAAACTTTCTTTTCGTTTTGCAACCGTGTGTTGTATAAGGACAAATAAATTACCGTGAACATGAATTTATCTTGAACTGGCTGGCTGCTGGAATTAGCCACATGTTTAAAGATAACGTTTGGCCTCAATTATTTAATAATAAATAAACAATTATTTGGGACCCAACACCATTTTTAGGAAAAGATTCTGCACCTTTCTACAAGCTTTGGAGATTTTCTTTTTGGTAACGATTTATCTACATAAAAATAAAGGTCAATATGACCTTTAACCTAAAGGCAATGTAGAGTAACAAACTGTTTTTTTCCTTTTTTTGACCAAAGGAATATATTTGTTCTTCATCAAGCTTGAGGTTGTAGCAAAGGGAAGGATTATCCCTTCAATACTCTTTTGCATATTTGGTTTTAACAAGGTGAGGAGAACATGTGAACGCCTCACTAGGAAATCTCTGCAATATAAAGATTAGCATGAACCACCTGTTTATCTCCTGGTCAGACAGCCGTGTTTCATCTCTTGTATCTGCCGTTATTTAGGATAGACATTACTGAAGTAGAGAAAAAGCGAACCTCTGTTGCCATGCCAATCTATCTTTGGTTATAGGATGAGGTGCCAAGTGATGGTTGGTCAATATTTATAGACTCATAACAGCATGCATTATGCGCACGCTGTTTTTTCTTCTGTCAATTTGTACGTCTCCCTCACCTCTTTCTCACCTCTCCCCCAATGTTCCCGCCCTCCGCCTCGCCTTTGATTCATCAGTCCACTTTCTCTTTCCACCTCACTAATCTTTGTCCTTTCCATCTTCCCGTTTAATATGCTCCCCTCACTTCTGAGCCTTTATGGCGCTACTTAGCTCCCGAGTGTTTATGTAATGGGTACTTTCACTACCATTTTGCCATGAAGCATCTTAACTGTGTTCGGCATTCTACCCCCAACTGACTGTAGCGCCGTGCGAAGAGCTTCTTTTAGTTAAGGCGGGAGAAAATTGGCCTAACGCAGTCGTTTGCAGGTTATACCACTAACGTTTAAGGGTACTTACCTTTTTCCCAACGACTCCCTTTTGTACAGTGGCAGCAAAGTTGCGGCGTGGGGCTCTGCGTGCCCTAACGACCCGCGATAGATCGTCCAAACAAGTCGAGATACGTGAAATTGTTTTGAAAGGGTGTTGAATAAGAGAAAGAATTTAAAGATTTTATTTCACTCTAATGATCTTAAAAATGAGAACGAGGATGAAGAATGTGAAGGACTTACTTTCATGAGCCTACCAGGACTGATCTTTCCCTTGGTTCTGAACCAATAAGAGCCCTTGCCCGGGCAGCCATCGGGGCAGAGGAGCAAAGCGAGCTCTCGGGGTCTATCCTAATGCCTCGTAATTACCCTGAATTATCATCCTATCTGCTTACCACCCCACATGTTACAAAGGCACTCATAACAAGCGTTGATAATTACACCACACTCTGCTCGCCTTCTACCAGCAGCCCAAATCCCTGCCTCATAGAAACTGATTGGATGATTAAATTATGGATTTTATACAAGGATTTGCAATTAAGTAAGGAGCTGTGAGGGATTCCTGCTCAGGGGATGTACACTACTGATTTTTATATAAAACGTGTGCCGTGTTTTAGAAGAATGTGCTTCACATTGAGTTGTGCTCGGCTTGATGGAAATTTCACATAATAGAAAAAGGCATTCACAAACAGTCTCTATGTCAGGAGCAACCTTGAAACGCTCATACCAAGCGCATTTTGCGTGGCTGTAATGTGCGGCCATGTTTGTTTGTGTTGGTTCCCTGTTCTTCCACTGACATAAATGCTTTATCCGAACCCTTTTAGAGTGTCTCCAGCTGTGCATATTGAATTCCCACTGGGATCCGGCTCCTTCTGGCCCTCAACCTTTACCCTTGTTTTCATTTATTTATTTATTTTTTTGTTTAGGGCGGGCTCTGATGAGATTGACAGACAGAAAGCTGGAAAGAATGGGCATCATGCAGGAAGCCCAGAGGCAGCACATCCTGCAGCAGGTCCTGCAGCTCCGCGTCCGGGAGGAAGTCAGGACCCTTCAACTTCTCACACAAGGTAGAAATCTAACGTTTTCACCCATTTTCTACCATAGCATATATAAAACAACGCTAGTTTGTTTCATTCACTATATAATTTGCTCACACAAGCTTGCAAACACGACAGGTTTTTAGAGCACATGCTGTTTCTGTTTGTCTCCCGGGTAAAGATTCTTCACAAGGAGAGCGACATCTCACACTCTGATAAATGTTCAAACCATTTACTGTGCAGCATTTATGTGCATGCCATCTGTAGTCATGGCAATCACTGCATGTTTTAAAGCTGGCAGTAAAGTGATGAATCAAAAATGATTATGCAACCACAAGAGTTATGCACTAATTTTCTCATTTGGTATCTTCTGGTTTAAAATGAACACAGACAGCTTTATGGCCTGAAGACGCCTTAAGGATTTAAAACACAGAAATTTAAAAAATGTAATTTATTCCAATGGAATTGCCGGTATCAGAGGATTCGCCCGAGAAAATGAATCTGCGCGAACTTGAAAGTTAAACTTCGGCACACAAATTTGTTCTGTACACCACTGTTTTATTGGAATAAATAATGCGCAGAGAAAATAGAGATAAATTATAGGAGCAGGCTAGTTAGCCCATGTAGCTTGTCAGCTAACAAGCGCTGCGATTAGTCACTATGTCACCAAGCTTGTGGCCCCTCATATTTCGTGTGTATAAGCCAATGTCGCTTCCTGGTGGCTGCCATTTTGAGGGTCGTTATTTTTACATTTGTCCACATGCAAATCATTGCACCACAGCACTATGAGTGGTTAAAGACTCAACATGGGCGCCTTTAAGTTCAACCACTTTCCTTACCTGCACCAGGGTGGGAAGTGATTATTCAGAATGTTGAGCTGTGAAGGTGTTTCATGTTTCAGGATATCTGTAGAGTCTAGAGACTATCCAAGACACTCATCTGCACAATATGTGTAGGTGCTATTTCACTCCAACGCAAGCACGAGGATAATCAGTGCTGGCACGTCGACAGAAGAACAAATACCTTCAAGATTTTGTAAGCAATGCTTTGAGACTAATACTTTAAAAAGGAAACAGAGCTGTGTAATGTGTAACTGTAAGCAGAGATGAGCAGTTTATTATGTTTGAAGAATATTCTATTAAAACCCCCCTAGTTACAATGCAGAGGGGCCCCTCTCAGTGTAATATTATTATGTTATTGGATCAATATTATTATTACATCAAGCTGTTTTATGTTTCCTAATGCTGTTAGTATGAACATCTGTAATGAAGCATCATATTTTAGAAGGTGATCGTCTTGTTTTGTATTTAAAATCTTCCTTTGAAAAGTAACTAGTAGCTACACCTGTTAAATAAATGTAGTTAGATAAAAATTGACATTATTTCCTAATGTGGGAATACTTAAAGACGTAACATGTAACATTTCTGCATTAAAATGTCTAAAAGACTTTGTTATATTGTGTTGAGTTGTGTTTACAACAGTGTTAAACCCAGAAAAATCCATCATTTTATCAAGGTAACGCTACATTTCATTTGGTCACCTGTCGCTGTAACATCCGGGGAGAAATTCGGAGAGTGAGGAAGGATGTTGGCACATGTGACTAAACATAAAATGATTAAAATTGTAAATCGTCAGTGAATGTTTCCATCAGACAGATTTTCATCTGCAGTGGTGGTCGTTTGACATTGAAGACAACAACTCCCATGATCCCTCGCTTCTTGCATCTTTTGTTTTGTTTTGAAAATAACATACTGTGCATTTAAGTGCCTCAAAAGTGAAAATAAGTGCAGCGTTTGAGTAAATGTACCCAATTACTTTCCACCTCTGTCTGTCAGTAGAAATCCAAACCATAATGATCAAAAATTTAACATGCCATATATTCACACGAGGCACTATATATATATATATATATATATATATATATATATATATATATATATATATATATATATATATTTATATATATATATATATATATTTATATATATATATATATATATTTATATATATATATATATATATTTATATATATATATATATTTATATATATATATATATTTATATATATATATATATATATTTATATATATATTACCTCTACTAATTTGTCCTTTCATCAAAGACGCAAGTCATTCGCTCCACCAACATTCAACTCTGCTGTTTTCTGTTACAAAACAGACCCCCGTCCTCCTTCCTGTATCATCTTTTCCTACATGCACACTGTGGCACCCTGCAGTTTGTTGCTGTAACCTCATTTCTCTGCTCTCTACTCAAAATTCGCTTCTCACTTTGCACGTTGCGTCCTCTGTAGCGTGTTTTATAACAACAGCCGGCCGCTTCTCGCTTTCTACATCTCGCCCCGTGATTCTTAGCTTCCCTTGTCTCTTCCTCAGCACATTCTAGCAGCTGCCCTCCTCCATCATCCGCTACGAGCAGCACTTCGCACCACCGCCACCACTTCCATCAGCACCCGCCTGCCCACAGACTGTCGAGCGGGGCTCTGCCGCGGGGGCCGAGAAACAAATTCTAGGGATCTTTGTCACTCCTCGAAAATTCTTGGAAAACATTTGGAGGGTAATAAAGCAGCGGCCATCCCCCCGCTGCTGTTTGGGTCCCCTAGCAAGTGGAGAATAAAAAGAGAAAGACGGAGAGAGTTTAGCTGAGTGATGATGCTTTGCTAAGGGCTACTCGCAGCCTCCCGTCCCTTCCCTCCTCATGCTTTCTGTCTCATCTTCGCCACTCTTCCACTCCTCTCCTCTCCTCTCCTCTGTCTCCTCGGTACTGATGATATGAGAGGCGACAACCCACCATCCTTAGCAGCTACTGGCTGCTGGCCTCAGCAGGAAGCAGCCTGTTGGATGAGCCTTCTGGGCCTCGGAGAGAACGGACAGAGGGACAGAACAGACTAAAACTCGGTGGATGACGTAGGGAATGAGGAAATAAAAGAGAGAAGGTGTAGAGGT
The DNA here is from genome assembly GCF_040436345.1 of Pagrus major. Taxonomy (NCBI): domain Eukaryota; kingdom Metazoa; phylum Chordata; class Actinopteri; order Spariformes; family Sparidae; genus Pagrus; species Pagrus major. The sequence goes on from NC_133230.1 coordinate 14,244,721, forward strand.
GGAGTCTTTTTTCCATTTTTAGTTGAGAAAATTGGGTGTACATGTTTTCAACTCATCACAGGGAGTAAAAACAAATTGGTGTGAGTGATGATAGGGTCTTGTAAGGAATAACGAGCAGAAATATCTTGTTTATTTGATGTTTTTTGCTTCAACATAACCATTATTTTTCCTGTATTTAGCAGCTGTATCGCTAAAAGTACTGATGGCATGGTGAGGAAATTGGGACAGCGAGGAAAAGGCGGAGAAGGAAACAGAAGTATTTTGAGTCCCCAATAAGCTGTTGCTTCTGGTAATGCTTTTGGCAGGGAGGGAGAAACTGTAAGGAGAAGCGATGTTGGAGTGTTTTGCGGGCCCAAAGACGCACTTCCTCGAGCTGTTGCTGGAGGGGAATACAGCTGTAACCAGTGAGGAGCCGAGCCAGCGAGAGAAATGAAGTGAGAAGGCAGCAGGGAGCGGTGCTGAGATGATGGAGAGAAAGACGAGAAGGTGGAGGGATGGTGAGAAGAGTGGGGAGAGGGGGAGACAATAGGTGACAAGAAGGCAGGATGAGAAAAGCAGTGTAAGACAGAGAAGAGGTGAGAAAAGGAAAGCCTCCTCCCTCTGAAATTTGACGGGAGGCAAAAACATCTCTATATCTATGAAATATCTAAATATAACTCTTCTATAGAACTGGAGGTGTGGGATTCAAATAATGGCTGAGTTTCCTGAATGAACTAAAGACATTTATTCCATGAGCGTAACACAGAGAGAGAGAGTTTTCCTTCTTCACAAAAGTATTGTTTTTATCCATTATTTTTTCCAACTTCTCGACTTCGCTGGGGTTTTGTCTTCATCAGTAAAATGCAACTTCCTGCAGATGTTTTCACATTAAAAGTCTAGCAGGCTTTAATGCCATTTGAGCCACTGGAAGACATTAAATGTGACACAGGGTTACAGTCTAAGTGGAATAAATTGGTGAGTTATAACCGTTTAACAAAAGTAGTGAATCTGATAGAACTGATGGGATAAGCATCGTGGAAATGTATGTTAACTTGAAAATATCAAGACAGGAGGTAAACAGACCTCACACGTCTCCAGTTTGTCGGGTATCAATGATTTTGACTCTCTCCATAGCCGGGTAGCCACTTAGCTACATCCGTAAAAAAAATAGTGACAAAAAATTGGCCGCACAAAAGCATAAAAAGAGTACAATCCATATCCTGATAAAGTTGTGACGCTGCGTTGAACATAAGTAAAATCAGAATACGATCAATGACGAACAAAATATGTTTACCAACAATCCTAAACAACCATATAGTTCAACTGTGAAAGCAGCTTATTACAACCCATATTTACGTGTCTTGTTAGGCAGCGACCTCTAGTGACCAGTCACTACTACAGCTGCAAAGGAGGAAGTCGGGTGAAGTAGTACAAAGAGCAAGAAAGGTCCACACAGGGAGGAGGTCAGAGGCGTGACTTTTCACCCAGGAGACCGCTGTCGTTGATGACACTGACACAGTTCTGCAGGCCGTTGGAAGTCGACTGACAGAAAATCGACTGCTTTCAGTGACATTGGTGGGACTGTTGGGACAAAACAAAACAAAATGGCCCCACCCTTCAAACAGGAAAGCGGCACACCAACACAGTGTCAGGCTGAATGAACGAAACGGCAGATTAGTCTCATCACTGCGTTAGTCTGAACTCAGCGCTCCCTCCATGTTTGTCTATCAGCAAAAAGCAACAACAGATTAAAGTGTCACGATATCAGTCTTATTACAGGATGATAAAACATATATATATAAATATAATGTACAAATATGTAAATGTATGGTTAATGGAGACGAAGAAGATAAGAGAGAGAGGTGGACCATCTATATAGAAGGATGGACATGGTGAGATACAGAGAAAGAGAGAGAGAGACATACACTGTCTATGAAGAGAGAGGGTGCACAGGAGAGCGCTGGAGCGAGCGAGGTACACAATAGAGAGAAAGGCAGGAGAGCGGGCGAGGTGTTGTAATTACTGCAGTGTACCCAGACAGAATTAGCTAGACGGACAGTGATTAACCTTTAAGGCTTGCTGGGCCATGGGAGGGAAATAATTAGATTTCCCCTCTCTCTCTCCCTCCCTCTCTCTCTCTCTTTGCCATGGGGACGGTGGAGGGTGAGGGCTCATCACTTATTGCTTACAGTCAACAGAGAAGGGACTGAGGCACTCCAAACACAAAGTGATACCCAAACAACAACAACAACAGCGGCCTTCAGAGTTTTGAGTGGACGGACAGATAGTGGCACTTTGGAGTCTGTGCGGGGCGCAAAGCAAAAAGGGCACTCGGTTCCGACGTTTCTCTCTCACTGCTACGTCGTGTTGCGTGAAGCGTGAAAAAAGGGAGAGCTTAATAAAGAGTTCAAACTTTGCTTCCTTTCTCAACTCTGCACTCTTTGCCCAACTGCTGCATGAAGTGTGAGTGCTTGTCGAATTTAAGAACTGAAGCTGAGGTAGTGAGGCGTGGCGTGATAACAGTTCAATGACAATAAACTGAGAGAGAGAGTTTCATCCTGCGCACACGTTTAAACTAAGTGAAAATATAAATTTGTGTCTTTCCGTCCTTAACTTTCCAATTTTAAGATTGTATATAAATGATTGAGGTAATAAAGCAAGTGAGAAGTAGGGTCATTTTCTCATAAGCTTACATACAATCTGACTCCTTTTTGCAACCAATGGAGTTGCTCCCATGCTGGTCATCTGGAAGAATGCAGTTTTAAGGCTTGAGTGTACATACAGTACAATAGACATGCATACAAAGTTGCTGCTCAGCCTTACTTCCAATTTTGCCCAGTGGCCACCCATGGTATTACAACAAAATATTCCCCTGTGGCCCAAAAAGCATTTTCCCCACGGAGTATCATTATAACAGAGACGTCTGTAAATCTGTTGTTTACTATCGCAGAAGCAAAAGAACAGACAGAGGTTGGAGTGTGACTTTTCCCTGCTGCTGATTGGCTGGAATACAGCTTTTTTTTTATTGTTGAAGGGACAGGTAGCAGACCGTGAGGAGATAATCACTGATCTTGACAAAAAAGTCTAGTGGACTGATGAGAATTGGTGACTGCACCTTTAACGGTAAGATGTTTTGTATTGAAGAGTTTGGGTCAAGTTCAGCCGTGCTTCGAAAGGGAGGAAATGAAAAGTAAAGATAAAATCAATAGAGAAAGCTTTTATAAAATGTCAACACATATTAGAAAACAAGTAAAATATGAAAAGGAAGGACATTTAATAAAAGATCAATATATAGAAGAAAACTAATAAAACAGAGTTTTATGAAGTGATATCAGAACATGATACAGGTTTAGTTGCAACAGCTCCTGTCTAGTCGAGGCGTTGTGTTTTTTCTTGTAAACGTCGGCGTCTCAGACAGACATGCCCGTTGCGCAGTTTATATTTAGCTTTTAATGTTTGTATCCATAGAAACAAACAAAGATCTTTCTGTACCTGAGACAATGTGGAGGGCAGGGTTTTAAACTCGAGCATCTGTCTCACTTCTGGTGACTTATTGCTTCATATTAACCCCTCTGACAGCTTAAAAAGTCAAACTCTGAGACAAAGGGAAAGAGGGAATGAGAACGTTCTGATTAATTAGGTTGTTTTCTCGATAATGGCATTTAAAACCTTCAGATAGTTGTGTGTAAAATCCTCTGGCGAACTCGCCGAATCTCTGAATTAACTCTAATACAGTGATCGAAAGCCGTGAAGCTGACGTGTTTCTCCCCCCCTCCACAAAAAAATCTAATTTTACTCTATTCTGTATTCAATTTCATGCTTATAACCATTTCAGAGTTTTCAATAACAGCCCTATGCCAGTAAATATGCTATTACTGGCTTGTGAAATCATCACTCTTAAAAGAAACTTGAATTACACAGCTGACAGAGCTGTACGAAAGTGGCTTTCTGAGTACATAGTGCTAATCTGTGAATGTAGACACAGGCCCGCTGTTTATGCTTCATTTACTGTAACAGAGTCTCATTTAAAAGAGGAGACGAAGACAACTTTGGAAGAAATTAGACCTAGATGCTTCACAGTTTCGCTTTCCTTCACTTTGTCTGTTAGTGCCTGTTATTGTCCGGCAGGATTGTAACATTTGTTTAAAGTTGGTGAGAAGTTTTGTTTGCTTCAATCCAAGTTAAAGATTCCTTCAGTGTTGGTGTTGTTCCTGATTAAAAAATGCTGCCAGACAACAAGAGCTACAACCGTTTTTCTGAGCCTGAATCTCAGATACAATCGTCTCAATTTCTTTATTCAGGTCCCAGAGTGAAAAAGTTCAAAAAAACGCTTTTGTGGCCCCGGGGCAGTAAATGAAGGAAGCTTTCCTGTTGTGCTTTAGTAGAGCTCGGTTCCTTTGCTCCGGGCACCTTAATGAATTATCTCCCTCCGCTCACGGCTTCATAAAGGAAATCTCTTCAGTCAGAGAGCTTCACTGAACAGGATGTCCTCCTCTGTCTTTTTTTCTCCACCATTTCTAACTAGTTCAACATGGAGCGTTTGCTGACATGAGGATCTTGAGTGACTAGAGAAACTTCACTGAGCGAAGCACAAATAAAGGCAAGAGTTGCACACTGGCGGGTTCCGTGTTTTTTTTCTCCAGCTGGTAGATTAACACTTCATTTTACAGTCGGGTGGTTGTGGGATAACAAGCAGCCGAATCAATAACTTTTAACAGGCCTGAAGAAAGGACATTGTCAGCTTGCCTCAGAAGAAGCAAGGCGCCCTGCGAGCCTGTGCAGGATCCGTTGAACTACCTATCCTGTACCTGTTCGATAGATCTTTTTGCTTTCACCACGCCGAAAAGAGATGTCACAGTGTCAAACCAGTGAAGGTCAGCAAAATAAATTTTTAGTTGTCCTTCAAAATTTTAAGAAAGTTGATTTTTGAGGCTGTGGGATTGAAGGTTGCATCGGTCGCCATCCCAAAGCGTTGGTATTTGACAAGTTGGGAATAAAACTCAGAAATAAACTTTCCCACAAATTGTACCTTTTTAAAGTCGCTCTTTAAAAATTACATATCTCCAATTTATGTGTTTACACTTCATAACTGGCATGCTTAGCCAAACCCACAAACAGCCCTAGCCTGGCATTGCCATACCAATTTGAAAACATGAATTACTCTCAACCCCTCGGTTCATTTTTGATAACCGACAGGCACGGACCAAAATGCCTCTGGGTGAAATTGGATAGACCTCCAAACAATCAGAGCACTGAGCCGCCAGACTCCATTGAAATATAACAATTTTGTAAAACACACATCATCCAATCAACAATAAAATAAAATTCAATGAAACTATCTTGGTTAGTCTTTCGACTTTTCAAACAATCACCAACACTAGTTGAAGTTCACCCTTAATTCTGGTTCTACATGCTGTTTTTCCCAGCTGATTCCTCGAGTCCTGTCCTCCCTATCAGACAAATGACCGTGACAAATAAAACATGAGCTTGCAAATTTGTCTGGATCCCAGACTACAAACAGCTATTTCAGCAATAGATACCAGATTTTGAGGTTGGTGTAAGACCTTGGAGACCAAGTTTTTATGCTTGACGGTTGGCGGTGGCAGTAGCAAACACTTGGCTCCCGTCCAGTTTATTTGGACATCTGAAAGTTGCCCTAAATAGATCTGAAAACACGTCCCATCTGATCCTACTTGCCTGCAGCCCAGCCAATAAACTCGCACTGATCTGACCCTTTGTATTAGCTTCAAATATAAATGTACTGCACAATTTCTTTTTCAGGAGAACCAGTTCTGTTTGAAAATCAAGAAATATTGGATGCAAACGATACAAAATATTGAGAAAAGATACATTTGTAGACTTTGTTTGGCTTAAAAGAAAAAGATACAAAAAAATACAACTGAAGGTCTCAAATATGATAGCCTATCATTGAACAGTAATCCAACTTGTACCTGAAATGTGTGAGGTTTTAGTGGAAACTGCTTTTCAAATTAAATTAACAAAATTTGGCTTAGAATAACTTTTACCACAAACAACGCCTCTAGTATCTCTGACTTTATTAAGGCCAAAGATCGAAACCTAGAAATGTACAAAGGCATCATATCTGATCATATCTACAACTCTTCACAGCCTTTCCCATTAAGAAACCATAACGGCACAAAAGGAGGAAGTCTCAAGGAGCAAGTCTCACATAAACAGTAGCTCTAACAGTTTTTATAATACATCTGATCTGCTGTTAGATAAAAACAACACTTTCACCAGGCTGTGTCGACCGGCCGGGGTCTTTAGTGAAGGAAGTCCCACATTTCCTGAGCAAACCTGGCCATCATGAGTAAAAGAGAATCTTTCCCACCCCAAAGTCTTTATTGAAACCATTCACTCTGAAGACTTAAGGAGCTCAGGGTGACTACTGTCCTTCCTGTGGGCTTTTCATTGAATCAGATGTCTTGCTCCAGTGTGTGGGGAGCTGAGAGCTCTCATTATCCCAGTTCTCTCCTCAGGATCCTGCCCTCTGTGGGGGCACTTCCTCCTTAAAACTCCCTCGACTCCTTCTATCCACCCTCCCCGTCTGTCGCCCCTCCTCTCCTCGTCCTCTCTCCCTCTCCATCTTTCTTTTTCTCTCTTTTCCTTGCTGCAAGCGAAGGTCAAATTAATTCTTTTTCATAATTTCCTGTCAGTGAGATTCCTCCCTCGGAGACTCCATCTATGGCTCCGTGCCTGAAAGATGTGATTAAGGTGAAGACAAAGTGAATACCTGTGTCTGACAAACTGAATAATGTTTTTTTTTTCCCCTTATCCATGCAGATATATAAGGTGTACAGTAATATCACATTTAATAAAGTCTGCAGCAGTTTCATTTTTTACTCTTTTTTGAATATGAATACAATGTGGATGCCTTGGGTGACTCTCTCCACGTTAGGAGCTAATATGGGCTCATTCTCAGAAAGGAAATGTCATTAAGGAGCAAATGGCCTCGCTGCTCAGATGACACCGTGCGCCCTAACCTTTCTCATTAACGCTGTGGGTCTCTCAGGGTCTCAAAGCCTAAATGCAGACATCCACAATACAGCTACCCACCTCTGATGGTGATAATGTTATGAAATACAAAGAGTAATTGCAGCCCCTGTTGTGCAGGCAAAGGCTCCTTTGGTTAAGGAATTAATTGAAACTGGTCTTAATAATGAAGGTAGAGCAGGCGCCCTGTAGCTGGGAAGGCGTTCATTCAATCAGTAAATGGAGTCCAGTTGTATTTGTGAAATAAGAAAGGCAGGAAGGAGAAAGGAAAATGAGCATAACTAATGTGCCGTATTGAAAAGAATCCCCCCCCTCTCCCCAACAAATACTTTTTATATCCTCAAGCTATAATTCTCCCTGACATGAAGTGAAGACTCCCTGCTCAGGGCCCCCAATTACAGACTTTCTCCTCTCTCCAAACGCTTTCACACTGGACTGCCAGTCGGCCATTTTCTCCTTTTTTTTTCAGCGCGTAAAACAGCAGAGAGGGAGTCGAGCAACGTCAAGGTTAGCCATAGCGCATTTCATCTAGTTCTACCCAGGGAGAAGCAAAAGAGGGATGCAGGAATACAACGAAAACCCACTCTTACCTCCAACTCTGCCTCTCAAGGACACTAGAGCAGGATGCAGCCGAGTATGAACAACCAGTGCAGATCTCTTAATGAAGCTGAAGCAAAGAGGGCGCGGGCAGAATTCAGGGCGGTGTGAGGGGGAAATGAACATGAAAAAAGGGAGATAATCAAAAAAGATAAACAGAGGCAGAGGAAGGAGAAGGTGCACAGGTGGAATAGCTCGAGGCGAAGTACCGGCACTCTGTTTTGTGTGTGAGTGTGTATGAGTACTCAGTGATCTGGCCTCTGACCCATGGCAGAGGAAAACAGATTGCTTTGACAGGTCCACTGACATCACATGAAATCTTCTGCTCTTTTGCCAGAGTCTCCGGAGAGTCCTTGGCTGCCAGATGTCCAGTCGGGTTTGAGGCACTACTGTAGCCCTAGAATGTGATTGTTATAAAGGGGAAGTTTGCAGAGAGCTTAACCGTCAATATGCTTTTTGTATAGATGTGATCTCGGGCCACAAAGGGCGGGTCTCGGCAGAGTCAGGATCCCGTCAGTCATGTAAACTTAATGAAGTTCGTGCATCTTGCAGAAATGTTATGTTGGTGTGAAATCACAACCTGAACTCTATGAAACAAAAACGACCCTGCTGGTCGATGAAACCCAAGCGCTCAGTAGTTTGCTCTTTTATGCCTTTTCAAGCCAGAAGCAGCGGGTAAGGTTTCACTGCACACAGCCACATTCATTAGTTTATAGTGAAATGAGAAGCCATTAAAAAGTCATTGTATTGGTCGCCCGGCAGCACAGCCGGTTCCACTCAGTCTGCTGCCGTCTCCAGCCTCCCTGACCACCTCCGGACATCCAGGAGCCCAGACGGCGCGGACAGGCCAGACTCCTGGGCACACGCCTTCAGCTTCCCAGCATTCGCTCATGGTCTTACCAACCTGGATCAATAGCCGTAGGACACTTACGGTACTCTGAGACTGGCCATTACCCCATAAACATGCCGGAGCACTGGCTCCAGACTTACTCTACGTACGTGTAATGGAGAAGAGAAATATGGCACTCGAGAAGTTGTTTTGCCCACTCCGTTGCCAGGGCAACCGTTATGAGCGTATCAGTTAATGCATCATGAGAACAGACACCTGGATGTGTTAATATAGCACTGTTCCCTGGTACTTGCGATTGAAAATAAGATAATGGCACAGTTATGTAAGGTTCCAGCGTAGTTTGTGTTTAGAACTCAATTACCTGTTTTACGATTGTTAGTCAGTGAACAGGTGTTTTGTTAAGGTGATAGGATCACAACCATGCAAGTGTAAAGTCAGGTGTGGTCCGACCCAGTTGTACTGCATACAAATGTAATAATGTAGTAATGACTACTGAGGAGCCATGGGTCGGAAGTCAACATGTTGACTCACAAAATGAGCTCGAGTCTATTTTATCATTTTATTTTGCCCAGAGCATGCAAAGCACAGTGAAAGAGAGGGCAAATCGAAGAGAAGAGATTATGTCAGGTGTCGGAGAAGAGAGATAACAACCTTACACAGGTGTGGAGTTTAAATCAAAATAAAGGCAGAGGTGGAAGATGGGCACAGTCTGAGCAAGGGAGCCAGAAATAGGGGCATGCCCACCCCCACACTTTACATCACTGGCTCACATTCTTGGTCCTGGAGACACTTTTTGTAGACTGAGTAGTCCTGGGTCAGAACATTCATTTATTTATGTTATTATTTATATTACAATGGACAAATAAGGACCTTTGTTTTTCATATTTATGTTTATGAACTTAATAGACTAGACTTAAAGGTGCCATATTATGCTGGTTTTCCTGTTTATTTTGGGTTTGTACTAGAAAATATTAATATGCTTTCACCCTCAGTCTGACCGCTCCATTTTGGTGCCTGTCTCTTTAACGCCCAGTCTGCTCTGATTGGTCAGCATTCAAAAGCCTGAGCAGGCTGTGTTTTTTCATCAGCTCTGCTGTGCTAAGGACATGGCTGACGTCGATGACTGTATAGTTGTGACATCACAACCTCACAAAACTCCCGACGGCTTGTTTGAAAGCACAGTTTCTGAATCAGTGCCATATGTGTTCCTTCATTCATTGAGCGTTTTGATAATTTTACAATATTTTCATAGCAGCTACACCTGATTGATGATCAAAAAGGCATCAAAATATCTATATAATGTAATAATCTACAAAATGGGACCTTTTAAATGAGGTTTTTGTGATTAAATGCATGAACTTGTATTTATATTATTAACCATATTAACCGATATGTTATATTATCTCTTGAGACCTTCAACAAATTATATGGAATTTTTCTCAGGTTAATAGCTGCAAGTTTCTTCATCTGGTGTTAAAGGATGTAGTATTTCTATTCAATGTTCTGCTCTTTCATAAAAACTTCCTTGACACTGTTGTGGCAGGCAGCAGTGCATCAAGGAGATGCATTCACATTGGAAATATTGTAATGACACTGAAAATATATTTGAAAAGAGCCCATGAGTGTACGGGTAAATTCACATTTCAGATCTTCGTATCAAAAGTTCAGTTTTCTAGTGCTTAACTAATAAAAGACTTCCTCCTTTGCAGTTTATTGCTGTATGTTTTTGTGACCATCAATCAGACATAGCCATCTAAGTCAGGAGCAAGAGTGACAGACATAAAAAGAATATTTATTCACTGAATCATTTCAGGATGCATAAAGGAGAGCGAGAGAAACGTGTTGAGCAAAAAAAGAGACTGGGCTACCAAGGACATTTTGAGGGAAATGGGGTGCAACGAGTAGGTACATAAAAGGAAATGATGTATATTACGCTAGTCCGGGATCATGGTTTGTGTACGGAGGATTTATGGCGGTGTACGCTGCAACAGCGCGGCGCCACACCTGATCATCCATTATTATTGTAACATCTCTCACTTTGGGGGCAGACATGATTGATGGGGAGCTGTTAATGACTTTGGGTTGAAATTGTTATTACCACAAAAGTGACACACAGTATTTAAAAAGGCGGTGCTTGCAATTGGTTCTGGACTGAAAAGAACAAGGGCATTTGTCAACCGATTACTGAAAAAAAATGGATCAAGAGAACATGGAAAATACTCTACAACTTGAGGAAACCTTTAAGAAACTTGTATCTTGTCTGCAACTTGCCTTTATTTCTGTACATGTTTACGTAAATGTGTATTATTTTATTGAATATATTTGCTTTGAGACTGTACAACACTGTACAGCACATTTTTAGGGCAAGTGCTCAGCGCCTTAATCTGTTTCTATATGGGCAAATTATCAGCAAAGCTGCCCTGTTGCTCCCAAGGAATACTTCAATTCTAATTAATGTGATTGTACTCTTGTACACCCTAATTGCTCCTCTCTCACATTCACTGAAAAGACATGGCAGTGACTCACTGTAAAATACAATTGGAGAAAAATTAAAAATCAAAAGCAAGCCTTGCATAAGAAACACAGATCAACCCACCCCACATCAGTTGTAATTGGTGCCATTAGTCTTTTTATGCTTGATTGCCTGCCAAAATGTCAGCCTATCTGTTTCCCTCTTGTCGCATTCCCCCCCCCCCGAACTGTCAGTAATTAAAAGTTATTGTCTGCTTGTCTCAGTGCCAAGTGGGTGACTTCATAATTTTTAATTTTTTTTTAAACGTGAAAAAAAGTTTTCTGTAATCGTTTGTTTTTAACTCGTGGTGAAAGTTCTGCGAAGCGGTGCTTGTTGTTTTAAAGCACACCCTCAGTGCAGGTACTCATTCCTGAACATTGCACAGTACTGTGCCCGCTGTGTGTTGGGTCATGATGAAAGCTATTAAATTTGACAGAGAAATAACAGTATGTTCTGGATGACTCATGCTCGACATTTTATTGAGCAAAGGCAACAGAGTGGTCTGAAGCGCAGTACACAGCAATATACCAGACATACGAATGGAGAGAGTAGAAATTGAATCGGTCAATAAGAGGACGTGTGATGATGGAGTATTTGCCTGCTGCTGACCCTGGTCTAGCCCATTTTCTGACCATTTTCTACCATTCCCAGCAGGCAGGACCCCGTATCAATTTAAACTGGCCAGCAGTTTTGTTAGTTATGTACAGTAGGTTATATCATGATATGTGTAGATTTGCTGTGGTAGTCGGGAGGAGGCACATTTCACTCAACATGTGAAATGTAGAGAGAGTTGTCCGACAAGATGATGGCTAGCAGGAAACCTGATAACATTAATGAGGGAAAGGAGTTAGTTACATCACTGAGAAGTTGGAGGTGTGCAGCCTGTCAAACGGCTACTTCTTGGTCCATGACTCCCAAAGACTGTATAAAACTGCTCCTAGACATATGTCAAACTGATTTGCTGTCAACAAATGCTGAAAAGGGCCGTTGTTTTGCACTGTAGACGCTTTTTTGATAATCAATTGCAGTAGAGTTCTTTGTGACAAAAGGTAACTCGAGCTTTGTCAGTTAAATACTTTTAATGTGAAGCTGCAGCAATAGGAAATGTTCAGTTTGCATAAGCATCAAATGAATACAGCGCACAAAACATTGTACACTGAATCAGACTGAAAACAAAATGTTGCTGTATACAGTCAGACACAAAGCTAGGATAATGTCAAGGCTTTCATTATGTGAGATACTGGCTGATCAAATAGGCTTATACAGGATTAGCCGACTGTTAGCAGTCAGTTAGCTAACCCAAACCTTGTCATTATTTTTTTCTAATATATCACTCCTTTGCCTCTGTCAGAGCTTCTTTTTATATGGGCATTTGTCTTTCGCATGTATTTTATACATTTCTGATGATGGATGATTGACAAATAAGGACAAATGAGCGGTAACCATGACAGATGATGAGAGCTAGTACGCTATCCTCCTGAAATTTTCCACAGCTCCAATCCCAAAAACTTTGGTGCCGACTCAAACTGTTAAATGCATTTGTGACAATGAAATTTGAAATTTTGCGTAGACCTACATGTTACTTAAGTTATTAATGACCAAATACAGCATCCCATTAGCCTTAGCTAAACTTTGTGTTTCCTTCTAATGACCAAATATTAGCACGCTAAACTAAGGTAGCATTAGCTGCCAGCAAAACGTTAATTGACCCCATGATTGATACTTTACTCCCCAAATATAGTTTGAAATGGCACTGCTTGTAACTGAACTGTGGTTTTATACCCGCAACAGCGCCACAGGATCTCAAGCTTCAGAGGCTTTTTAACTTTTATTTTAATTACTTAATAAATATTTAGAGGGAACAGTTGCCTTAGGGATGAAATATAAATTAGGCTTTTTTGTAAATAGCTCACATAATTCTCCACACAGATCCATTTTGTTTGTGTTGATGATACTTGTAAGTGTCTGCATGTGTGTGTAGGTAGGTGCCCTATATGTTTGGATGTGAGAACAGAATAATATATGAAATCACATGCGTTTCCGAACAGGTAGTGTTTGCTTTTAACTTTCCCATGCCTCCTGCCCCTGCGTTTTATGTGCGTGCTATGGGAGAGAAGTTTTGGGCTGAACTTGCCCTCCATTAAAGATTTAGCTTGTTCACAGAGGGGAGTTATTAGAGGCAGGGGCCCCTGCTCCTCAGGAAGAAGTTTCACATCAGGACCAGTTTGTTGCATTGTCAGAAGATTAAAGGCAGTTTGTTGAAAGGTCTTTTTGCTATTCCACATGATTGATCTTCCTCCACCCCCCCAGCCCCCATCCCTCTTTCATACGCCAGCTACAGATGCCAAGCTGGTCCCCTTGTCTCTCCCTCTCTCTCTTGATTTTCTTTTCACAGCTAGTTTGTGTCTGTTTTGTCTATTTACATGTCAATGTCTCATGTTTCATTGTCTCTCCACTTTTGTCCTTCTCTTCCTCCCACATTGCTGTTTCATTATTACAAGAAGCAGCCCTTTTCTCCAGCAGCGGCTCGAGAATCTGTGCTTCCTCGAGACTATTTTTTCTCTTTCATGTTAACTTTACTCCATTTTTTTTTCTATCCCTCTCTCTTCTCTGTCTCATTGTCTTTGTCTGTGGTCAGCGATCTTTTGCCCCTGCCAGTCGCTGTGCTTGAGGGACATTCCTGATATAATTACAGCTTTTGATTATCCTCCAGACTGACCCCAGGATGGCCTGGTCCTGATGCAGCACAAGTCTGCCAGCCGCTACTCCTGCTGCAGCTAATGAGGGACGCCTAGTGTTTCCCATTGCTGGCTGACACCTTGATTTATTGTTTCACTCAGCTCATACCTGAGGCTGCATTCCTCTATATTAAGAAACAGTAAATAATGAAGTTTACTCTATGACTAATGTGCCTACCTATGCTGTGGTCTTTTGGAGACAAGCGAGCCGATGCTAAATAACAGCGCCAATCTAGCAGTGATGTAGTTGTAGGTGTATAATTCCTCATGTGGAAATGTGTTTTTACCGCAGCCTCGCATGCATAACTCTGTGACGTGACATTAAAACCTGACATATAGCACATTCTGGAAATAAAAATGTGAACATGGTCACAGTGCATCAGTTAAGCTTAATTATGAAATGCACAGATGGTAACATGCACTTCAGAGGAGTGTGGTAGGTTGGGATGGGCAGGAATACCCGACATTTACAGCCTTCTTACCGCAGCTTCAAGGACTGTCCGGAAAAGGGTTTTTTTTTGCCTCTTCTGCATCATATTCTGTTAATGAAAATACAGATATTGACACAATTTTGACTCAATAATTATAGTAATAATACATTTTATTCATATAGTACTTTTCACAATGCTGACACGTTTACACAATCACATTATAAAAGGAACAACACATTAAGTTCAGTTGGAAAAAGAAACAATACACCATGACCTTGGGACTTAGTTTGAATAGCACAAAGTCACAGAAAAATAACTAAGACTGCAGTAAAAAGTTATTTTCACTGGCAATTTATTTGTTGATTATATATTTTATGATTTTATTAGTATAAAAATTGTCAAATGGGTTTAGTCTTCTAAAAAAAATCTGTGCTCTCCTCATCTGTGGGTGTTAATGCTCCGGGCTTTGCTCACGGCTGTCTCCCCCGGACATGACAGCTCCAGCAGCTGTCTGCAGGTTAACGCTAACAGGGTCGCTTGTTAGTCCAGCGTCTGTCCCTCCGCTCCCGTCTGTTACATCTGCCAAACTTTAAATGCAGAATTGTGACAAAGCATTTCTACACTGTGGGATCGCCACTTTAATGCCTTCCACCACTGCTGACTAACTATCCAACCAACCACTTAAAGGACATTCAATTTACAAATATATAAAACAGAGAAATGGAGCGTAGCCTCAAATTTGAGAATGTTTTGCATTTCTACTTCATAAATGACTTAAACAATTTTGATTATCAAATTATGGTCAATTCATTTCCCTTTGGAATACTAATACATAAATCAACAAATTGCTTCCGCTCTAATTCTGATGAAGTTTAGAGAAACCCAAAACATTTTTCAGCCATGAGTCAGCAGAACCAACGGCCAATCCGCCACTGCCAATCAAAACATTCTCCATTAGAATGATTGACTTTCGGTGTCAAACCAGCGGACCATAAAGTTGTCAGTTCAGCAGGAGCAAGCAGAAATGTATGCTCCCACCAATGCAGAGTAGTATTGATATACTGTATACTCCTCTTTTCCTTCCTGTCTTGAGTTCTCTCCATTCTACGCTGCAGCTTCGACTGAATCATGTGTGTCCGAATCAAACTCTATATGTGTGCTCATTTTTACAGGCACCCTCTCTCTGCAGGTGCTTTACAGATAAACACACGTGTATGCATTATTCTTCATAATCCCTGAAGAAAACACACATCTGCACAGCTATAGCTGCCGTTCCTTTCAGCGAATGTGTGCTTTTGCATTGCGTTCAGCTTCAATATATCGTACACGGTGGCAGCGGAGGTGTTGCAGGCGGCGGTATTGTGAACATCAAAGCGTCTAGTGTCTCAGCGTAGCGCATTAGCCGTTTAGAAATACAGGTGAGAGGTCAATTTGACTGTCGAAACAAGAAAGAGAGTCATTTAGCTTTGAGTAAAATCATCACAGGCGTGCACGAACACACTGCCGACGTGTGCACACACCCGGTGACTCTTTAATGAGCCAGCATCTAATGGTACGGCCACCTGTGACTGTTTTAGTACAGTTGTAATTTTCCAACTTGAATACGGTCACTGCTTTTAGTTCCCAGCATCTGTGTGTGTGTGTGTGTGAGTGTGCATGTGCATGTGGATGAACAAACAGTATAGAGTGGTGTGTGTATAGACGACCCCCTCTCCTTTGCTCATCTGTCATGTACACCAGCTCTTTGTAATTAAAACAGATCGTTGCGTGTGCGCTGATTATGGGGGGAAACGCGGTCGGTGTTTATAACCTTGGCGTATCAAAGGAAACCTCTGTGACCTCTGATATTCAGTTTGAACGTGCACACGCACACACACACACACTCCCGGATCCATAAACACACACATGACTGCTTGGTGTCCTAACCATAATTATGCAGATGGAGAGAAAGTAAGTGGCTAGCGAGCAACACTTTAATTTGAATTCCTCCTTTCACCCTCCATGTTTCGCTAATAGTTCCATTTACAGTAATTTGTTCCGCCTCAGGCAGTGACTCATAACAAAGGCATTTGGTTGTAAAACAAATGTACAACACACGTGAATTTACGCTCGCACACACACAGCCTTTGTCACCTCCCTGGTTCTTTACACATTTTCCTCAGCTCCATCTCCACCTCCACCTTTTCTATACTATCAGCGTTACGGCTTTTGGCTGCAGAAAGTGCAGAATTATGGCACGTCAGTGTTTTAAGTGCTGCCACTATAAAATGGGCGCTGAGAAACCATAAGAAGCGGAATGAGGCAGGCAGGCCATGCTCGGCTATGCCAGCCATTTACTACCCTGGCACGGCAATATCATGATACAGTGCACACTTGGGGCACATGACACCAAATCTACCCAGCAGATATTTATGAGAGACATATTATTTTTCATTATGCACACATTAAATCAAAAGTTGAAATATTAGGCGAGCGCTCGCTCTGTTTTTTTCTCATCTGTGTGATTTCACCCAAGAGCCTGAAAACATTCGCAAGAACTCCTGTTTTTGCTTCAGAGTTTTATTTGCCCATTACCGCAGTGACTTGGATGTAGTTCACTTTTGAGTGCCTTTAACTCTAACTCTGCCTGCTTGACTCTGACAGACATAGCACAGATTGCTACTTAACCACTTCCCAGCGGAGAGGAGGCCGCCCTTCTGAGGATACAGCCGCTGTGTGATCTTTTATGGGACATTCTGGTTCTCGTGTTTGACTACAGCAGTAATACCTGAGAGGGCAATAGGAACAGCATCATCAAAGTACCCATAATCATAGCAAAGAAGGATATCACGGCCTCTTATCCAACAGTTACCACATCACACACTAGTTTCCCGGTTGGATTTGTTTTATGGGAATTAACAGCACAGGTTTCTCTGCTGGTCTGTTTTTATAAATATCTCCTGACATCAGTTTGACCTGTGCAAGTTTCATATTGATTGGGATACGAGGCGCACTGTTTGCTAAATGTTCTGCACAAACTTCACCGCTGCATCTCATATATTTCACGCCTACACCTCACTCGCTAACCCTCTCGGAGCTAAAGGTTGTTCTGCAGCAGCGGTACCTTGCCTCCCTGTCACACACGAACTGCATAAACGTGTCAGAAGGAAGGTATCGTACAAGTAGGAGTGAGTGAGTCAGTGTTGATCTGTGCATACTCATTTGGACTGTGGACCCACAGGACGATGCCTTCGGTTTCCCAGAATAAGAATGTTAATCTGGGATCACTGACCTGGTTTCCTTTAGCATCTTAATCATGGCGTGATATCAAGCCTCTCAGAGGGGGAATAACGATTTACATTTTGTCTAAATTTAGATTTAGTTTAAAGGCCCCCGAGGCGTTTTTAACTTAATAAATTAAAGCTATATTCTGCATTCAGTGTCCATTCTGTGTGCTTCTCCACCATCACAACCATGTAGGCCTGTTTTACAAGGCACACCTTTAACAAAATTTTTCAACTGAAGAATGCCACAGTTTGGATTTAGTGGCATCTACCGTAGCTGTTTTGTTGCAGATTGCAACCAACTGCATACCCCTCGTCTCACCTTTCCATATGCAGCTAAAATTGTGGGGGAAATAAACATGACTGGTCCTTTTTAGAGCCAGTGTTTGGTGTGTCTATAGGCTACTGGAGAAACATGGCAGACAAATCCCCCGAGGAGGAGCGCCAGGCTTTGAAGCCAATAATAATCCCATAACATTTAGAAAGTCTAGAATTTTTTACCACTTAGCCAGGGGCTGAAACGGAAATAAGCTTAGCTAGCTCAGCCAGGAGAAGTCTTTAGTGAACACGCTCTTTGGGCCACACGATGTTAGATTAATGTTAATTCTCAGGTAGCGAGAAACACAACAATTCTTAGTTTCAGGTGATTATACACTAATGAAAACATGGTTATAGATATATCATTCCATTTCTGCCACATACCCTCTTAATCCTAAACACATTAGCATTCATATGGATTCATGTTTGGCCTCCTGGCAAATGAAAGTCCAAAATCCACTCTTCTTTTAGTTCTGTTTTTGGTCCCTACAAACTCCTGGGGGAAATATCTGGCTCTTTGCTGCTAAATACTCCACTATCTTCACCAGCTAATCGCTAACTCTGTCTGTCAATTGGTGCCTTTTTTGCTTGAAAATGCTTCCTGCTACCGCTGGAAAAGTTTCTCGCAACAGTATTGTATTCAAGGCACTTTTTGCACCACTTAAACAAGATGAATCCACTGTCGATGTGGTTGCTCAGTGTGTGTGTATGCACACAGCTTCTGTTTGTCACTAGTTAGCCTTTAGCAGCAGAGTGTGCCCTTTTTCATAATCTTTGAAAACACACTGTCTGAGTGGCATGTACAAAGAAGTTTTAAAAGATACAGGGGAAAATGAAAGAACCCAGGGTACTCTTCAAGGATTAGTGAACCTATTTTAGTCTGTGGAAGATAAAATTCATTTGGATGTGAAGATTCGGAGAAATATTGTATGGGTCTCCTCTCTCATGCATTGCTAAATCAAGACGTTTCGGGATTTAAATCAGCACAGCGCCTCTGGTTTGTGATGGTGCTGCTTCAGAGGATTCCTCGTCAATTTTATGCTCCTGACAGGAGGTTGTAAATTTATGTATGTGAATACTTAAATTTAATGACATCCACATCTGATAAACATGGGCCCAACAATCCAGCATATTTTACATCACTGCTTCTATTCTTAGACACCTCACCGATGAGTCCCGTCTAGTCACAGGCTTCATTTTGCCTCTCATGTGTGTCCTCTGGGAGTTTCTAACAGCAAGGCTGGTGTAATTAAAGTATTGGACTGAGGAGCTGGTTATGATTCTCTCTGCCATAATTTGCCAGGTTATTAAAAGGTGAGATTTAGAGGCAGGTTTATTGTTCTTCAAAATTAAAATGTGCAGTGTCAGTGCAATTGCTTATCTGACGACGGTAGCTGCAGGAGATATTATCATTGCTCTGCTCTGCACACAGTGGCTGGTTTGCTCAGATGCTGCAGCTGATGAAGGTGCACGAGAAAATTATGCAATGATATCAAAGAAAACTTTTGGTTTTTTTGTCAAGTATTGCCATTTAGTCTTGCTAACCACTCATTTGCCTCCATTGCTGGGATTCAGTACCACATGTCTAGTGAGACAATGTATGTCGAGGCAAGCAGCACCAGCCTCCAAAAGCTTTTCTTAAAATAAACACGAACATGCAGCTACGTCATGCTTTGACTGTTTTGCAGTGGTTGTTGCTGTTATAAGGAGAGATGACTGGCAGGTCGCAGTCACCAGAATAAATGTTGATATGTTGCAACTTCACATTTCTGAAGAATTTCTATTTTTTGTTGTGACATTGTTGTGCGTATGCTTTGGTTAGGTTTAAGCACAAAACCACTTGGTTAGGGTTTAGAAAAGTTCAGATTTCGGCTTAACATACCTGTTTCTAACACAGCAGAAGATGTACCGACTTCTCGTTTACATGTGAGTTTTTTGTTGCCACAAATTCTGCAGAGCTCTCCCTTTAAAAAACATCCAGTTGTTTCCCACTTACAAATGCTGGAACGCAGTCTTGAACTGTGGTCGTTGGCTTGGCAGCCCGTAACTTCACCTCCATCCCCTCCACCTCTACGTGTAAAGGTCATAAACATGAAATGTGAACGTGACCTGACACAATTTTTGTAGAAATGTCAAGCCTATGATACGTAGAAATGTGGTTTGCAGAGTCGTTAAGTGCCGACATTTTATCCGGGCGCCTGGGCTGATTTTTCGGGGGATGAAACACAGTCTAGAGACTTATTTCAGATATCGATATGTATATGTATTGTCAGTATGTATATGTTGGACGATAAATAACAAGAAAAGGCACGACAGAAATGTGAAACTAGGTTTGAGGCCACCATTACGTTTGTCCACCAGAGAGCAGTGACAAGCAGTATGTTGACTGTTTCCTTATGTTTAAAAAAAAATGATGTCAGCTGATGTATCGTTATCATAACGATGTCAGTATCTGGCTCAGAAAATCCAGAATCTTCAATTTAGAATTGGACCTTAACTTGTCTGTATCTATCTGTGTATACCAACAATAGATTGTCTTAAAAGGAAGGAGGAAGGAAGGTGATTACATCCTGCCAACATATTGATTACATGAAGCAACAGAGAGGAGAAGAAGAAGAAATGATCATCAGTTGTTGGAAGAATCAATTTCAAGAATTATAATGATCGCCGACGGACAGAGAAGCTGTTACAGATCATTGAAAAGTCCAAATTTCCTCATTTTAAGGACACAGATTTCTTATTTAGTTTTCATCTTTGCGAGCGAAAGGTTAAAGATAAACACAATTATTGTTCTGATTGCGTCTTTAGCCGTCATCTCCATTATTTCTATACTCGAATGAGTTTTTTTAATGAAGCTCTGAGCATTTAATGATATGGCCTCACTTTCAATTTTGAGACAATCTACAGACATTTTCTCATTATTGATGAGTTAGACCCGAACTCTTTTCGGTGCCCTTCCTCAGAAAGAGAAAACACAGTCGTGTGACAAATTACACAACAAGGAAGACACATCTCTCACACAACACCAAGAGAGATGATAGTCATCAGCTGTTATTATGTTCGCCTCTCAGGATGCTATCCATCCTTGTTTGCCAGTGCATTGGGGAACGCTGGGCAAATGTCAGACAGATGCTTCAAAGTTCATCACAATGGACCATTTTATGACAGGAGGTCGTCATTTATACGTGCATTTACACACATGCACACACACACACAAGCCCTCAAACTACAAACCATCATCCACAACCTTTTAGAGATGCCGTAAAGATGCATTAGCTAGATTTTTCCTTACTTGCAGCCCTTCGTCGGATGGAAGCGTGAGGTCCATCAACAAGTGACCTTTTCAAATATCCGGCCTCTGTTAAAATTCAAGAATGCAGCTGCATACTTTAATTCTGACTAGCAGCCAACAACGCTGACTTATTCATCACCTCCATATTTACAGCCCAGACCGTACACAGAGATGGCACTTAAAGCCGATCTGTCTGACTCTCCGATCTTTGCACGTGTTTCACCTTCTGGAGCAGAACATGAGATGACGTGTCGGACTCCTTCCCACACATTCCATCTCTTTTTCATAATCCCTCTCTCTGTGCTCACTGTCACTCGCTGTCTAACTCCTCTCCTGTACTTTTGAACTTCTTCCCCCTTAATCCTATTTCCTAAAATGGCCCTGTGTCTCCAGCAGGCTCGTCCGGGCTGCAGCGGGAGAATTAAGGCACAGCCGTTCGCTTTTCCAGCCAAGTGTGAATGAACAGGCAGAGAGAGGAGGGAGAGAGGAGGGAGGTAGAGAGGGAGAACCACCAGGAAATGGACAAAGAAAGTGAGATAGGAAGGTGTAAAAAGGGAGTGATTAAAGTTCTGACATTATCATCCCTGGACCAGATTACTACTGCCTGCTTCATAACCTTCGCACAATGAACATCTCGCCCTTTTCTTCTTTGCACCACGTGTCTTGTTGATCTCTGCCACTTCCTTCTGTTTCGTGTTGCCATGGGGTCTACCTCGTCGGTTCAATCTGACATGTCATTACAAGACTGTAATAAGGGGGAGCGTTTATCTGATGTCTCTAACGCAAGATTGTCCTTTTCAGAAACAAAGACGGCAGGGGTCATTTGTTCAAATGTTTACATTTTTTTTCCCCGACATTGAACCTCTGACGGCCGCGTGTATAATGAACGTCCGCGCAAAGGTGAAAGTGGTTCGACACTGTTAAAACGCCACAGAAGCTCTTGGGGAGGAGATGAGGTAAATGGTTGGGCGTTCAGTGTAGTGTAGTTTTTTGTACTAACTAAACAAATGAGATATAGTGAGCTTTAGAGTAGCTGGTTGGTGGGTTTTGGTGCCTGCTTTCAAGGCAAGCGAGCTGTTTCCCCGTCTCCAGTCTTTATGCTAAGCTAGGGCCGAGCAGTATGTCGATATTATATCGTTATCGTAATATGAGGCTAATACTGTATGTCGTCCTAGATGTTTTCATCGTTATATCATGATATGGCATAAGTGGTGTCTTTTCCTGGTTTAAAATGCTGCATTACAGTAAAGTGATGTCATTTTATGATCTTGCCAGACAGTTCGACTTGTTCTAATAATTGCCTTTATCCACGTAGTCATGGTGCTAATATTTTGTGAATGTACCATCAGTGTTATCTGTACAATATTGTTGCAATATCGATATAGAGGTATGTGGTCACAAATATTGCGATATTTGATTTTGTCGCCCAGCCGTTGTATTTATGATGTCGAATTAGTGATATAAGCTTAATATATTGCACTTGTAATTTAAGGCCATATCACCCAGCTTATGCTAAACTAAGCTAAGCTAACCCAGTGTTTCCCACACATAGACTTTACTTGTGCGGGACTCCCAAGTAGCCTATATTTGGCAACCAATTTTAGCATTTTTCACTTTTTTGGTTCCTATCCGTCCAAACTAATGATGCCATCTGCGATCTACTAACCAATGGACAATCTATCCTCGTTTCTGCAACCTCCCCTCCACTGACAACACAGAGAGATGTTCTTTATCACCTCCCTCCTGTAACGCACTGATTGTGATGCAGCCTCTCCTATTTAATGTACCTCTTGTAATCAATGACAAGCTTCCTCCACAATCGAATCACCTGCTGTTGCTGCGAAAGTAAGTCAAAAGAGCAGACACGTACAGGGAGATCTGTTTCCTGCATGTGCGTTAACACATTCATTTTCTCAGGTTAATAATGTTCCATCTGATGTGTGACAGAAGGAGGCGGGACACGTTTTTTCTGCAGAATGTGAGACAGCTAAAGAAAGAAAGTCAGAGAGACAGCTGAAGAGCAAGGACGGGACATACAGATGCAAGAGAGAGAGACCTAGAGAGACTACTTAAACTGCATCAGGCTCGAGGGAAATCTAACCAGGCAATATCCAAACCAAGGCGCTGTGCTCCCGCCACCTTAGCCCCACACAATTACAATACTATCTGACAAAGATATTGAGCGCGGATCCCTTGCTATTTCTGTGGATGCGTGTATCCAGCTAGAACCTGATTTTATAGAAAAGTACCAAAAATGGAATTAAAACTGACTTATTGAAAAGAAAGGCTGTGACACCGGGTGGAGCGGGCAAACAGTAAGAATATGTTGACTCTCCAGAGTCCGGTAGAGACGACACAGAACGTGACTGAAGGGCTCATCTTCTTGTCTGAGGTGTGGAGGGTTTGCTTTTTGAAAAGGTGACCTTTACCTCCAAACCACCTTTTGAAAAGCTCACTGGTGACCTTATACAGGGCGGAGTCTGAGGAGAGAAAAGAGCAGCTTTTGAAGAGACACTGACAAAGTGCCGTCTTGTCTTGCGATGAGAAACAAAAGTTCAGTAAAGGTTCAGGTTGATGCAGGAAGGTTGTTTTTTTAACAGCGTTATCTTCATTTATAAATGAGCCCAGAGAGAGACTGTTCTGGTAGAGCTCTTTAATCGATGAATAAATCAGGAGGCTACTTGATTTAAAAGTGTGTTTAAAGAGCTTTTATTCTTAAAACAAAATGGCAAAGGGCTTCTAATGAGGAAGACGGAGAGATGCATGTTTATGTATTAAGACCGAGGAGACCCTATTCTACACATACGAGTTAAATGATGCAAAGTAACAAAACTAACTTCCTGGAGAAAGACAGTTGATTGTTGAGTCTCATCCCCAGATGGTTAAATGCTGATGCTTTGGGTTGGCAGCTCGGGTCGGACGCCGACTGCAAGCGTCAGTATTGGACAGCCTGAGGATGAGACTCAACAATCAACTGTCTTTCCCCAGGAAGTTACATTTGTCGCGTTAAGTATATCATCACAATGCAACGGACTGGCTTACTGACCGGTACAGAGAGAGGTCACATTCACCAGTTTCATCTCAGCTGGCTGTCCCGGGACTTCAGTCCATCGGGTTCGTTGAGATGTGTTGATACCTTAAAACACCAAAGCCCCAACAAACTAAACGATCGAGGCAGCGGTAGAAAAGCAATGCACATGTGAGGTAAAATGATTCAATGGTGGATTCGAAGAGAGCAGAGATGGATGTAACGGCTTCAGTTCTGTCGTCGGAAAATCTCACACAGCAGTCTCATTTCAAGTCACCTTTGTCACATTGTTTTTATGATTTTGTGTCCTTTGAGATACATTCGAGGGTGATGGCAAACCAAATAGGCAATCAACAGATCTGCCATTATAATGAGCTGACATCCATTTTGTAAAACACAAGTAGTTGATGCTCAGCAATCAAAGTCAATCTCGTTCTGAAAGAAGTCACTTTTTTTGACTTGCAATGTTCGCTCTCTGTGTTGAAGTACTCATGAAATTAACTCCAGTTCTGTCAAACTTACAGGCTAATAGATGAAAAGTCACTCAGTCGTCACTGATCCATGCAACCAAAATGACTTTCACCGGTACTGCTTTACCTTAAAATGCTCATAATTTTGTGCTGTTGAATTCTTAAATGTAACCTCTCAAGATTATCGCGACGTTTTTCGACAGCAGATGAAGTATCTGTGGGTGGTTTCACCGACTCTTTCGGGAAATAGCGAGACATGTGAGTATCTTTTGTGCACCTCAAGGGTTTCACCACAACACAGATAGAAAAGGAGTAGTGAAGAAGATGAATTCGGCTCATGAAGCACAAGGGAGTAGACCTGCAGGATTTAGGCGGTGTCAGCATTCTTGGTGGCGGAAAGTAAGAATAAAACGCTCCATATGGGGAGTTCAGTCTCTTTGAAATATCATGCCATTCATCTGAGATACTGGTTCTTCCCTCGTATTGTGCAGTCTGTGGTTATAAGAGAAATAGGCGTACTCTCTTTTCTTCATTTACAGAGGGATAGATGGACCGGTCTTCCCATACAGTGTGCTTCTCTCTGAGTACTTTGTTGATTAGACCTTTTTCAACGAACCTTTTTCACAGTATATCTCTCTTTGAAGCCTCCGACGCTTTGAAATCAACCTTTCCTGCCTGCGAGTCATATTGGTTACCCTATTCTTTTGACATCGCTCTCATTTTAATGAATGTCCGCAGCGCATGTTATATTTAAGAGTCTTACTATTCTCTCGGGCTCCTTGATGATGTGTAGTCTGTTAACGTCCTCACTTTACCTTTTCACAGTCAGAGCGATCAAGCACATCAGAGGAGTGAATCTGGAGTAAAGGCATTTTTACAACCTTATCCATCACAGATAGACCCTCAAGTGGAAGATACTATAAACACTACTAAATATACATTTGTATATCATTCAGCAAGTTTGTTCCAGTCTTCTTTCTCTTTTCTTTCTTCTTCCTGTGCCTCTCAGACTCAATGCTCCTCACACAGCACAGAGACAGATTTACCACCCAAGATTATTAGAATTTTTTAAACAATGGCTCCTTGATTTCAGACATAGGTAAACAATTTCAAAACATTTCCTACCAGCAACCATCAAGTTTGCCGGCAGAAATAACCAAGGACGTTTCATTATATCTGGACACAGCCATGGAGACGGAGCCCAGTTCATTCCTATGAAAGCTGCTCAGTGGCCCATGAAGCCAAAATGGTTCGATAAAAATACATATTTTTCCGTGTTGTGGGGCCCACAGAGCGTGCACACTAGAGACTTAGCTTCCTGTTTAGCGCCTGGCTAACTTGAATGGGGATGAAATGATTTAATCGTGCTGCTCTTCTAGACTTTCCAAATGTATTGGACCGAATGGCTAAAGTTATGACAGTGAAACGAGTCATGAAAAAAAATCATCCGCCGTCTTACAGACGCTTCTTTCGCAATGTAAGCTTATGGGAAAAAGTATTTTTAGGCCGTGACGTTTTCGTTTTAAACAGATTGTTTAATCGATTCCTTACAGTTATCAACGTGTTTTTGGTTTTTCAGGGGTAACCAAAGTCTTTCAATGATTCCACATGATTAAAAAGCTTTACAGTCCAATGCCTGGTTACGGTTGTTAAATTGTGGTATGACTGAGCGATTGGCTAACCCAAGGGTAGGGTTTAGTGAAAACATTTGCAAAAGTTTTTTTATTTTTTATCTCCATTAGGGTTTTAAAACATGGTTGCTATTATATCTTTCTGGGGGCATCATTGAATTATAATAAAATAAGAAATAAAATGCAATCATAGCGTGGATGAAACAAGAACAACGCAGAGCAAACCAAGCATTAACATCAAAGACTGGATCTACTAACAAAGGAGAAATAACATAAATGTCAACAATAAAGCGGTGGGTTGTATTATTGGTGACAAAACAACAGAAATATGTCCACAATTGGAAAAAGATGTCCCAGTGCTCCTAGAGTTCAGGGTCACATGAGGAATAGCAGCGAACAGGGATTCACTGTTTTGCTCAAGCACACTTCAGCAAGATGAATGAAGGCAAACATTGGAGGCTGCGACCTTAGTCGTCGGTTGAAGAGCAGTATTCATTCTTACTGCTCCACCTTTCTTTCCCACATGGTTTTAAAAGTAATTTGAGAAATGACCTCCCTCTTCTCCTTCTATTGTGATCTTAACCACTTACTGTGAATGAAGGACCTTAAAAAGAATTTCAACACTGCAAAGAAATTTCATATAAAAGACGGGACGCATTCACAATTAGTACGTGATCGGAAAATTTCAAATAACTTGCCTGAGATGTAATTTTTTGTTATCGTGCCTTACTTTTAACAGTGCAATAAACTGTAGCTGAGCCACTTATTAACATGGATATTATGATGATATTTTACAGTCCTCCCATTATATAAGAGACTATAAGAATCTTTACTACACTGACAACGTGAATAAAAATAATATAGCGCGATGGCGTCGGCGATAGCACTAAGAGTTCATGTTCTCCAAGAGATGATATTCTCTTTATGGGCCTTATGGCTGTACCGCAAGCCTCAGGTCAGATCTTTTCCCCCAACTCAATGAATTCATAATGTAAAGCCAAAGCATGATCAGTAAATGGGATGTGCAAATGTAAGACTAATATATGATTTAGGGCGCCGAGTTCTATACATTCAGAATCAATAATTTACAGGGAGAGGTTCAGTAGTGCTTCATTTAAATAATATCTTGGTTTTAATCTCTGGCAAAGTAATGTGTGCACGGTGTACATATTACTATATGCTGCAAAAAAATTATAAACTCAATGGAAATTATTCTCTCCCTCTTCTTCTTCTTCCCTGTGTCTGTAGGTATGAGTGTGTGAATGTGTTTTGCCTGGTTACCCATCCAAGATGTAAAACTCCTATTGCCCAGTGCAAGTTCTCTGCAGCTATGGACAGGATATGGAAAATGGATGGATGGATAGATAACTAATGGATGAATAACTCACTTGGTAAATATATGTAGTTAATGAATAGGAGGGGGAACCACCAAGGAGCACATGTGAGCGGAGGTGGAAGGAGTACGAAGATCCTTAAAGGGGAATTCAGGTATTTTTAAACCTCCAACAATTAAAGTTACATCCGTTAAAAGTGCTTATTTCTGCCACAGACCGGCTGAGGTCGTTATTCCAAGTGTTGACAACATTATGGGAACAATTCCTTCAGAGATGGACCTTTTTGTTTATTATTATAAGATCCGTTTGTCTCCGTAAGTCTTGTTCAAGGAGAGTCTCGCTCCGAAATCCCGCCAGATGTGACTTGTTGCAGGAAGACGACGATGGAAGGGAACTGCCAACATTTTCGAAGTCACGTCCGACTATTTAACCGATTTTGACAATCCTGATGAGGCAAGAAATTTAACCACTCACCTCTCGCCAGATTTCAGAGCGAGACCTCTCCTTGAAGGAGACGAAACAGATCTCACGATTTAACAAAAAGGTCTAATTCTGTCTGAATCGTTTCTGTAATGTAAGAATAACAACTTCAGCCTGTCAGTGACAAGTCGGAGTTGACCCAAAGGATTACACTGCAGCTTTTAAAGCCGTGTCGTGGCTGCCAGCCAGCTGAGAAGATCTACTGGATCGATTCCAAAAGTTCTGGTAAGCGTGAAACATTTACACACCACAACATGTAAATACAGGGCCCAGGTTTAAAAATGCCAGAATTCCCCTTTAAGTAAACAAAGCAACACCTCAATCTTGTGTATGTCAGCTTACCACCAGCACTGCAACTTCACTCACCATCATCTTCAGTCCTCTCCTCTGCCCACCCACCCCCACCTTCATAACCCCATCAGGGGAGCAGAGGCAGGCTTGGGTGAGCAGGTCGATGGAGGGGTTTGTACCTGGCGGCACACCTTTCTCTGGCCTCTAAGAAACTCACTGAGAGCTAGGAGCTCAGCGTGTGTTTAAGTGAAAGTCCTGTTAACCCCCATTACCCTCTGCAGCACTGTACCGGAGGATTAGCTGAATACAAATAGCACCATCTTGCTCCCCCTGTCCTCTACAGAGCAACTCCTACACCCTCCACTGGAAGACTTGCTGACGACGAGAAAGAGTGAAATGTGATTTGGGGGCCGAGCAGGTGTTTACCGCATGCTAAACAGCGTTGCTCATTATGCAAGCCTTAATGGTGGGAATACATTAGTGAACCATCTGAAATTTTAAATTCGGGGGAAGGGTGATGAAACACACTATCGGAATGTTACCACCGCCCGCACCATGTGACCTTGCCTCGCAAGAGGCTCAGATCGTGGTGTGGAACAAGGGAAATGCCAGAGGCTTCGGAGGCTAATTAATAATTAATAATTCAATGCTTCTTTGTATTGCTGTTGGTGGTGTAAAAAATCAAAAGGCATTGCAAATCAACTGGAGCATGTCTACCGTCAGCCAAAAACTGCCCACACTGTTAAACCTTCTGAAATATTTGGAGATACTGTTGCTATCGGTGTCATAACAATGAAGAGGGCTCCTCATTCACTCACTGTTCTACTTCATCCACATTTCCTTCAGCAAATCATTGGACAGTGATGTGTCTGTGGGAGAAAACTGTGACAATTGGTTCCTTTTTTAAATAATTGACTTAACCATTTAGTCTAAATGTCAGAAAACTGGTAAAAACGCTGAATTTCCAAGAGCGCACACAAAGACGTCTTCACATTGCTTGTTTTGTTTGTTCAACAATGCAGGATTTAAAAAAAAAATCAATTTATAATCGTATAAAAGAGAGAAAGGCATCAAATCAACACATTTGAGAAGCTGTCGAAAAAGATTGTGAAAAGAAAAGGCCGATCACTGCTCGCTTCTACGCACTTGCAGGTGTTGGTTCATAAAGATGAGCAGTAGGTGGCGCCGTTACGGTCAGATAACCATTAGTCCGCTGCAGAAGAAGAGGGCGCAACAAGATGACATAATTAAAAGGGCGCCTGTCCAACCTCAAACGGTGACAAACAATGTGGAAATTTGACATCTGCTTGTTTCAATGCATGAATGGTAAGAAGTTGCATCAGGTCAATTAAGAGACTGATTTAATTTGCTGCTACTTTTCGTCTATACTTTTAGAGCGATAGGTGATCAGTCTTGGGAGTTAAACGTCCGCCACTTCCAAAAAGGAAAGAAAGGGATTTCCCATTTCCCATCAGCCTTTCCTAATGCGATTCTTCAAATCATTCTCATTAAAACATTACTTAGAGCATTTGCCTGTTCTCAGTTTTATACATAGCATTGATGAGCAGGGTGCTGGTTTTGTGCCCTGTTGCTGGGTGACGTGATAGTTAATAGAAATAAGGTGGTGGAGGCGAGCACAACTGTTGCAGCGATGTCGAATGGTGAGTTGTCTACTCACTAAACATGCTCACATTCATCCGTTGCTTACAGATCTGTAATGTTAACAGGTACAGCAGTATTGTGTCCCGGGACCTCGGCCGGAGCATCCTCAGCCTTGGTGTTTTCCGTCAGACGGCTCTTTTTTTGACTGCCGTTATCAGTTTCTCTTTCTCCAGCTTTGTTTTGATATCTATCGCAGTAATGACCTCTCATCTCCGAAGTCTCTGTTAGTCTATTTTTTCACGTGTAAGTGTAAGAAATAAGAAATTTGCTGCTAACTGGTGTTTCTGATGAATTTGTTGGGCGTGTCAGCTTTAGGTTTAGATGGCACGGGCACATCAGGACACACCCTCGGCTACGCGGCTGCTCCTTACTATCATCATTAATGTATGTAGGATACATTTTTTAAATATACTCAGTTAACAAGTTATTACTTGGTCCGACTCGTGGCTACCTCTGTACATGTCAGACAGGAAGACAGGAAATCACACATCTGGTTTAAGCTTCTTCCTGAGAGTTGACAGGTTTATTTATTTAATAATTTATGCTGTGTGTGAAATCATCGCGCCCAGCTTTCATGGTTAACAGACTTAAACAATGATTAGCTCCTAACCTTCAGCCTTAACCCGGTTTGAAGAGTGAAAACCACAAAGAGGTTTAACTATTAATTTTCTGTTCACACGCCCGCCCTCTGCTCCGGCTCTCTTCATCTCTACCATCCTCGACGTGTCTCTCCTTGTCTCGAACGTTTTTTTTCTTTCTTTTTTCTCACCTCCGTTTCTGCTCTCCTCTCCCGTTCTCATCACTCACTCTCCTTCCATTGATCCTCCCATTTCCCATCGTCTCCTTCCTTTCACGCCCGCTCCGTCTCTCTCTCTCCTTTGCAGCAGCTCCGGCCAATATAAAGCAGACCAATATGAGATTTCTCAGTTGATGGAGAGCCACAGCCACTCTATCGCACTGTGTGTGTGTGTGTGTGTGTGTGTGTGTGTGTGTGTGTGTGTGTGTGTGTGTGTGTGTGTGTGTTGGCCACTCTTGTCTCTGTCACTGTGTATGTGCTGTTTAGTGTGTGTATTTATTTGTTTGGAGAATGTATTTTATTACAAGTGTGTGTGTGTGTGTGTGTGTGCATCTATTTCTTTGTGTGTGTTTGTCACACTGCGGCTCTGCTGGCCAGTGGCTGTCAGTCTAATTCCATTTCTGTGGGGGAGCGAGATGCTGGAGATAACAGTGCTGTGTGAGGCACTGTACTGCTCCGGCTTGTGTTTCACTGGAGCTTCAATTAAAGTGAACTGGCTCCTGGGAGAGGAGTGGTGGCCATCCACCACGCTACAGACACACACTCTATTCCCTGTGACTGATCGAATGGCTCCACGATATACAACACCGCCTGACAGCACACACTGCCTGATGGGAAATAGTGAAGGAGGCGGGCAGGCACCACACACACACACACACGAATGGAAATAGATACACTGAATAACTGCACGAATTTCTAAATACGCCCTGATTGCAGTGTTTTGGAAGAAGGTGCATGATTGCTGGGACTCCAGGAATACCTATATATACTGCACGCTCCTGCTGAAAATGACAATTTAAAGAAAATGGCCACCACGCGATGTGCACGACTGCACCCGCGGAACAGAAATTGCTAAACTCTGTCACCGTGCGCTTGGCGGCGTCCATATTGTTGCCACCTCAAGTCGGATGTGTGCATACGCTTTTCTGGTTATTAATCATAGTGGCATCTCATTTTTACCGGCTTATTCCTCAGAGAGGGTACAGAATGTCGCTGTCGTGCGGCATCAGCTCAGCACCTCCTGGGGAATAAATGTACTTAGGCTGAGAGCTTGTATGGCTCTTACATGGCAGCAGTGCTGAGTCGGTTCCTCTCCCGAGGTCATAAACTAAACCTAATGTCTAAGTCTAATGTTTACAGCCGTGCACGAAGACGTAAACGGGTTACGTCTCAGCGCGCAGCAGTTTTGACCCAGGTTTCAAGGTTTGCTTTAAAGCTTTTGTTAGGGTTTATTAAAGTTATGATTAACATGTTTCTGAATTTGTACTTTCTAAGAGCAGAGACATGCTACCTGATTCATATTCAGTCATAATAGATGTTAATATAATACAAGATCAACAACACAAGGACAGATATCTCCACATAATAAAGAGGCCATAATTGATATTTTTATAATAATGATGGATCAAATGACTATGTGTAATGTGAAAGAGCTTGCTAACAGTGACAAACACACAAAGGCTGATCACTTCTACAGTGAGTTGCACATTGTTGTTTTCAGCCACAGCAGGCAAAAGCTTTAAAGACCCAACGTACGCCACCTGCCAGGCACGAAACGACAATGGGACTAAGTCATTGGCTGGCTGGTGAACACAGTGGAGCGTTAGGCAGCTAAAGAGACAGATATTTCCCTCAGGAGTTGGTAGAGACCAAAAGCAGACTGCCAATGAATGCTCATGTTTCTCTGCATTTCTTGGATTTGTAAATAGGCAAAATAAAAATCTGCCTTTTAAGTTGAGGCAACATTATGTAGAAATTGGCATTTTGTGGGGCGCAAGTGCAAGACCAGTCTCTTAAATCCAAATCCAAGGTCTGTAAGAGTCATGTAATGTGTTGAAAACGTGTATGTTGAAGTAAACATGTAACGTGGTGATCCTACCCTCTCACTGAAGTTACATGGTGCAGAAACAAGTGACAGACACACCATTCACCTGATTACAAGACACTGTACCATCAACATGATCTTGAAGCTCTTACATTAAGGTGAAAAAGTGACATAATGTTGCTTTAAAGGGGCGATATGTAAGCGTTTTAGTTGAAAATGTTCAAAAATGTACTAAAATTAACAACAGAATGTGACAGAGTAGCAGTCTTGACATTATGATGTCTATGTAATGTGTTGCAGCGATATCTATTGAAGTGAGCATGCTAATCAGCTAGCCTTGGCCCATCCTGGTCCAAAAATCCTACCAGCAGTGTAAGGACAAGCACTCCCTGAGCTCCCAGTCTGAACCACTAGCTGCATGGCTACCTGAGCTAACCTGCTAATGGCAATTCTTACATATAGCACCTTAAATGTTGGCAGAGCCATTATAAGAAGGGAGACAAACCACTTCTAGCATTTTTAATTGAA
This sequence comes from Pagrus major, assembly GCF_040436345.1. Taxonomy (NCBI): domain Eukaryota; kingdom Metazoa; phylum Chordata; class Actinopteri; order Spariformes; family Sparidae; genus Pagrus; species Pagrus major. Next base: position 14,277,760 of record NC_133230.1, read on the forward strand.
ATGTCTGTAGTGCCAGAGATGGCGGGTGATTAAAACATATCCCGTCCCTTTCCCCTAAAAGCCAACGCTCTGCTTTATCACAGCTGAACTGCAAAACACATATCAGCCAATTATATTGAGACTGAGCACAGTCGAGATTCATGTCAGACTACTTTGCGCTAAAGTCACCAGTCTTTTGAAACAGTTTTTTAATGTCCCGGTGAAAGTGAAGTTAGGGCTCTCTCCCCATTCATTTAGACAGGGGCCTGTTCTTGTTAGCCCCAAAATAACTGCCCAGGGACGTTGCCAAGATGGCTGCCGGGTAGCAAGCAAGTTCACGAAACAGTCTTACCTCTAAGTCCTTTGAGTGGCTGTTGTTGAGCTTTTGATCACGCTGCATGATCTTCGTAAGCAGCTGGCGTTTGCCCGCTGTTTGTCATGGAATTATAGACGTTCACATTTCTGCGCCTTCTCGCCCGTGATGGCTTTTAAAGTGCTTGGAAAAAAATGGAAATTTGAACATCTACTGATCTATGACTACGAAGCAAATACCACCTGCTGATGAAACCTACGTGGCTCAAATTGCTGAAGAAAGCAGTTTGCACAAGGCACATTAATCACTTTTTTTTTTTTTATACAATGAGACCGGCACTGTTTGCTGTCATACAGTAGGATTGCAGTTGTGCATTAAAAAAAGAGGCAGCATCAGTCCGGTGTGACAGTGGAACAAAGCACTGTGAGTTTTTAGAGCTGAGAGGGACGAAAAGACAAGAATCCAAAGCGTTGTTCCATCAAGCGATGTTTAATGGTGCTAATACTTTGCAACCAAGCAGAAAACATTGAACATCCTTGATATTTTCTGGCAGTGTTCGTACCGACTCTCAGGTGATGTGAACATACATTCGTCCGCAGTTTGTCTGCTCTAGTTTTCCACGCTGCTGCACAGAGGAGAACTTGCTTACTCGCTTTTTACCTCTTTTCCTCTCTTTGCCGAGCCGGAGCACATCCCTTGTTTCTTAGCATGCAGCGACTTCCCCCTACTTCACTTGTTTACACATGATAACGTGCCGTGAGTAAACCCGAGAGAAGGGCTCCATCAATATCACATGAAAAGACGGAGTTTACTCAAGTCAGCGCTCCTTAATCTTGACATGAGATGAACGACACTAATTTCCTCTCTTCTTTTCTCCTGCGAGTGCAGCGCCGTTCTGATGATGTAAACACCTCGGTTTATCGCGACTGCCTTCAAATTGCCTGAAGTGGCTGCTTCTGTAATTGCGGGTTCGAGCGGAGTGCACGTTAATTGTGTATGCGTGTGTGTGTGTGTGCTTGTCGACGCCAAAAAAAAAAAACCCCACACAGAAATTTGTGTACACAATCTTACGAGTGTTCACAGTTGATTCTGCTGCGAGAAGTGTGCCGTAAGTGATCCTCAAACGCTCACCTCAGCTTGTGACTCTATCACATCTACACCATGATTAAGATCTTTAGGCGGTGACAGTAATTACCTGCCAGCTACTCGTCTTAAACACACCGCAGACCCCAGGGAGAGGAGAGGAGGAGGAGGGGGAGGCGTTAGGGTAGGAAAACGAGAGGAAACAGAGAAAGGAAATAAGATGATGACATAGCAGCTGGAGTGTGGGTAAAAAAAAAACAAGAGCTGGGGGAAATAGGAAGTGCAAACAGAATTTGAAGGGGACGGAGGAGGAGAACAACTGATGACATTGAACGTGAAGTTATAAGCCAAAGCAGCAGTCTCCTCTGACAAGTTCATTCCTCTATTTTAGGAGTTATAAGACTTTTATCTCCTGCAGCAGTGACACTTGTTTCGGGGCAGGGAGAGGCCCTGAGGGAAACAGAAAATATACACAACTTTATTTCGGATGGTTCCTGCAAATTATTCGTCTACTATTTCTTTCTGCAAATACACGCATGGTTTGGCACGGCAATTTTTGGAATTAGTGATGCAAATGTAATCTAATCGAAATACTTTTGGATTACATTAAAATCAATTATTGAAAATATTGCACCGTGGACTAAAAAATGGATGCAACCGCAATAATTTGACTTCCACAAATATTCTGTTTTCTCTTTAAACATCTCAAAACATTTTCAGTGCAAACTACAATGGCACCCAGTAGAGTGCATACCTTCTCCGAAGCCCAATCAAGACTAATCCAATGTCAAACTCAATAGCCCTGTATCACTTTAAATGTTTTAACTACCCATAATTGCTTAACCATAATCTCCATTTTGCTGTGGAAGAATAATCTCTGAGGATCCACATCAAATTTGACTTAAAAGAATTCCTGGATCGTTCCCTTTATCCACATCCGAACCAAAAGTTAATGTGGTCTTTAACTCCGAGACCTGTCCTCCATCCAAGTTTCATGAAAATCTGTTCAGTAGTTTATGTGATCCTGCTGACAAACCAACCAACAAACTGAAACGGGTGATACATACAGTAACCTCCTTGCCGGTGGTAATAAAATGCACTTTGCAGCTTCAGCGTTTACAGTTGGTCAAATCAGATTACCCTTAAAAAGCATACTGGCACAAACTACAGGTGTATTCAGTGTATCCCGTAACACGAGGGAGGCTGTTTCTTATGTGTTTTTGTGTTTTAAATCAAGGCCACATGGAGAACTTTGCTCTCATAGCACAAGGGGAGCACTCACTCAATGTGTCAATCCTCCATTTCCATTGTGGAAAAGAAGGAATAAAACACTTTTATTATCCATAAAACATGACTTTAAAAAATGAAATCCAGTAGACATTTTTGTCAAAAGACAAAGACCTTCTTTGACAGATTTTTTTATGCCTAAACAAACTCTTTGTTTGTCATGACTGAGTAAACTGAATAAACAAACTTACCTTAAAGGACAACAGAGTTTCATACTGTTTGACTTTGTTTATATTTGGCGGACCCTGCCACCTTTCTAGCTTCAAACAGGGGACCTTATTTTCCTCTGACAGATTGTTTATTCAGCTATGGAAAAGCAAAAATATTTCTGAGTTTGTATTATTACCTCATTAATAAAGTAAATATTAAAATTCTGAGACTCCAAGACGTCATACTGCCCCGATAATTATCATGAAAACAGGTTCACAATTCTGAAGACTTAATCGAAAATTGTTATGATTTCGACCAATGACATGAACCAAATTAATCCCTGACTACCCGACCCTGACTACACACTATGCATGTGCATTAACTTCTGTGCTAGCTCAAGATTTCTTACATGTCTTCAAGACTCTATAGACAAAATGTCGAGACACAATCTGGAACAATAACAGGAAGCATAGGAATGCAGATTTTGGCATTGATTGGCATGGCAACGAACGAAGCTTCAAAGCATCTGAGCATTCGGGTCGGCCTTAAATGTAAGCTGTAATCATTTTAAATATGAGCGGCTCTTGACAGACTGTAAAATGGTAAAAATGAGTAACTTTGCGTTGGAAGAATGCCACTGAGTAATCTCTACAAAGACCATATATGTACTGTTAATGCGCCAACAAATGTCAGCCCGTCTTTGCAGAGGATTAACAATGGATCTCCACATCTCCTCCTTCCTCCTCCATTCTATCTACATCTCCTCTTCCTTTGTTCCTGTTTTGTCAGGCATTGTAACTCCCCTCTTTTTCACCTCCTACGAATCGAGGCCTGCGTTCAGCCATCAATCACACGGGTGCAGTCTTAAACGGAACAAGGAGATAAAGAGGCGAGGGCTGTAATGCTTATTTCTCCATCAACTCCCCCTAACTGACTAACAGGCTGAATCACAGTTAGCTCGCCAGCGATGGCCTTGCTCTGTGTAGGATCGGCGTGTTATTCAGCTTGATTTCTGAAGCCGTTCTGGTTATGTGGTTGTCTGAATGAGGTGCAAGGTGGTTCGTGCGCTACCTGCTCGCCCCGCAACCGCTCATCCACGGAGACAAACTAATTTTCTCCTCCGCCGGTAATGAAGAATGAAATCTTTTTGTTTAACGGCAGTGGGTTTAGCACACAATTGTCTTTACTTCTGCGCGTGCCGAGAGGAGGCCAAGAAGATTTCGCTTATGTGCCATGTCCCTTTTTCACTGAGACAGATGATTCATTTAAAGAGGCATTCAAGCATATGTTGTTAGCTCGGTGCCTTTCATACTGAGCCCCTCGTGGATCTCAGTCGCACACACATGCACACTCGTGTTTTCAAGTGCTTATCAACACAAACATTTTAACTCGCTGACGTACACACGGTGAGCTGAGTGAGTGCAAAACGCTTTAACTTTTTCCATTCCTCGTAAGTAGCAGTGTGAATTACATGGTGTAATTATATAACACCGCAGCATTAAAGCACCTTAAACATCCAAATTAGATTTGCTTTGCTTTTGAATCACATCACGATTCTCTAATCCCCACTAATTAAAAATATCAAGGTAATTAACTTTGTTTACGAACCTTTTTCCTTCACATTAGTGGAATTCTTAGAATAAGTCACTTATATAAGTCTGATATTATATAACCAGAGATGCTCATGTTTATCCTTTATCTATTAGCATAGAGTATTATCAGCACTGATTAGTTGTTTGGTATATGATCACTTTAAACTGGCTATTGAAACACAATGAAAGCTTTCCTTTAAATTAATAACTGTATTTTGCTTTGCAACATAAATACACAGCTACAGTAGCTAAATGCAAAACACTATTGCTGCCAAATTACCTGAAATATATTGCAAGTCCATAAACTGGTGATACTAAGACATGAACAGTTTTGTTCAGAAAGAGATATCTACCATTTGTGGACAAAAATCTCTTTGTGTGACAAAAATGATTCCTTGCATGAATATAAAACTCATGATGAAATATTTTTGGAGTTATTGGCTATCTGATGTCCTTTTCTTACAGAACAGAACATTTTGTGGATACAGTTGGCTGTGTTGTTTAACAGTAAACATCAGCTGACTTTTATTCCTGAAAGAAATGTTTGTGTTGAGTGAAACCCATCAAAACCACGCTTTTCTCTGAGATGTTTTGCTTTGCCATCAGTCTTTTGAGGGCGAGTCTCATGTCGAGTCTAAAGTCACTGAGTGAGCGACTTAAGTGCGACTCGAGTCCAAGTCGCAAACTCGAGTCCCCATATCTGTAAGACACCTATGCATCTAGGAAGTACATATTTACATTTTTCCATATGAACATAATTCCAACTTGAAGAAGAAATAATTGATTAAAGCTGCACTTTATATTAGCAATGGGTCAAATGACGGGTGCCTTCATGGTGACGAAACCACAAAGAATTATCACCCGACGCTCTTCCCTTCAGCTTAATAACAGAGCCTGTTAGCATCTTTCAGCTCATTGTTTCGGTGTAACAGCCTGAACAGAAAAAGTTAGCATGTTGCTGATGAAGATAGTGATGCATTTAGCAATTTAAATATAAGATATTTTTCTCAGGAGATGGTGGAGACCAAAACAGAGCTAAACGAAGGGTGAACGTTGGACTATAATTAATCGTTTGTTGGAGTCCCCCAGGGATCGATACTGGGACCAGTTTTTAGTCACTTTGCCACATCCCACAGAGCAAAACATATCTAAAAGACATCAATTCAAGGTCTTTTCTCGAACATTAAAAAGACATCCAGTTTTGTGACGTCTTCTCCAAATGCCTTTTTAACCTTCACTACTGACGTCAAAGCGATATCCTTACAGGGCTCAAAATGAAAGTTTCTACAACGTCATCTTTTCAACTTCAATTACAGAATGAAGGACATCTTCTTGTGGTACAAAATTAAAGTTTTTATTAAGTTTGTCTTGGAATCACTTCAACAAAAATCAAACCTCCAACCTTAACCTCGGTAAAAGGGGCAGACACTAAACAAGGTAAGCCTCCTACCAGGGTACCTCTTCAGCTTTACTACTTTAATCATAATAATTGAATTCAAAAGTCCTTAATGATTAACTGAGTCTTCATTCACGATCAGACTCACTGAGTACCATGTTTTGCTCAACAAACCTTTATCGGATGAGTTATTTTTCCAAGGTTAGATGACAAAAAGAAACAAAATTGACATCAGATTCTGCAGTTTTTTAAAAACTTTTTTTTTTAAAAAAATGTTTTTTGAAAAGTTTGGATTCTTTGTAAAACATTCACCAAACCGAATGAAAGAATTTGGCACAGTCACCCACAAGCAAGCACAATGCCTTTGCTAAAATTGGTTTTATTGAACACCATGTTTTGGTCGTCCAACCTTGGACAGCCTGTAATTGAAGCTGAAAAGATGTCGAAAATGACGGCTTATAAACTTTCATTTTGAACCTTGTAAAGATGCTACTTTGATGTCAACGGTGAATGTTGAAAAGATATCATTAAAATTTTCCTTGTGGTTGAAATGATATGTTTTGGATATTTCATTGGTCCTGACAATCTGCATTCTAGTATCCAGCCTTCTCTTGGTCCCTTATCAAGAACCTAGGTGTTATTTTAAACTCTGACCTCACTTTTGAGAACCATACTAACAAGACTATCCAGTCCAGTTATTATCATTTTTAGAGATATGGCCAGAATGCGACCAATGCTGAGTTTTAATGACAATGGGAAAAAGAAAATCAGTGAACACGAATAAAAATGGAAGAAAAAACTATTCTTCTCGTCTCTCGTCTGCTCCTGGCCACTGTAATTTAGTTACCTTCCTCCTCAGGTTAGCAATTAGAATCCTGAGGTTTTCTAAAATCACCTCATTTCTTGTGGAGAGGAGCGATTATCATACAGTGGGTGCTTTAGAAAAAAAGAAAAATGATTTGCATTTCTGTCAGTACTTCAGGCAGCTTTCCGCAGACTTGCCCTTCCACTTGGAGAAGCAGAAAAGCCCGGGTTGTTAACAGAAGGATGTATGATAGCCCTTCATCAGAGTTCTGGCTCTTATCCAGCCAACCTGCATTTCATCCGATCCAATTGATAGAGCTTACTCTCTCCTGCAAGCCTCAGTCAAACGGCACAGTAAATTATTCAGGCTTTATTTTAACCTGGGTGGAGTTTTACTGCGACAGCATGCAGAAATATGCAACGAATATATTGAGGAACATTCCTTTGATTGTCTTCGGCGTTCAGTTTGTTGTTTAATTTTACCCCAACCATCTGGCACACATATTAGCTCAACTAATTTTCAAATGCTATACTGAGTCCGCTCTCTTGTTCTGATGCTTTGTATGCCTCCCACTTTGCCTCCGTCCTTTAATAGTTTGTTCAATCCATACTTTCTTTCACCTCATGTCTCTGGGTCCTTCCAATCCACCCTTGCTTCCATCTGTCTGTTTTGCACTGTTTCTTTTGTCCTGATGTTGTTTTTCTCTCCAAAGCCCTCCTGTCTCCTCTTTTTCTTCCTCCTCTTTCTACTTGGCAAACAGTTAGTACATTATTTGGGCCCATAGCAGGTGTTCTCCTGCGTGGCTGGAAGGGCTTATACCTGACATTTCACTACAATAACATTCGCAGCCAAGATGAGGAGAACTATTTAGGGCAATGTTGCTTATCTTGCCTCTAAAGGCGCTGAAATAAAGAAGGATGGATTGTTGATATCAGCTGCAAAGAAACACCACATAATTGTTCACTTGCTTGCCAGAAAAAAAGCTTTGTGCAACATCTGATGCTTCCCGTGGTGTTACAGGGGTCACTCCTATCCTCAGTACTTCCTGTGGCACTCAGTTCCTCCCTCCCAATTGGCTGGGATGGATGTAGGAGGCGACGGCGCCATCCAGTAACATGGCAGATGTCTCTCACTGTGCGATTACTCAGTGTCAAGTAGGCGGTGTAAACAGGTGACACGTTTATTTGCGGGGCGTGCGCGAAGAAGGCTTTGACGATTAGTCATCATTTGTGCAAATGTTCCCTCTCTTCACTTTCACTTCCCAAAGAGACCGGTCCTGGTTTAAAATAAAAATTGCTGCCACACATTTGCATTCGAGTACTTTGGCATCCGGCGGTCGTTTTTTTACTCCTACACCAGCAGACTGCACCACACAACTTGACTGCAGTTATCTATTCAAGCCTTACTGTAGCATGGAGGACAGATGAATATAATAACCGTCTCACTCACTCCACGCAGGAAGAATCAGGCAGGAGCACTTGAGTCCAGCCTGTGTGTAGTGTACTCATGTAACACTTACTACAGTAATCTGTTCTACTACAGTTCTGCTTTTGTCTGTAGAGGAAAACTTCCACAGTAACCCCATTTAAAAGGGAATCTGTGCACCTTTAATAGGTCAAATGTGTGTTTTAGGTCATGCAGAGCTCTTTACTGCAACTCTTATTGTACTAAACTGCTCCTATAGCATTGCATACGGAGATTATTGAACTGTCTGACACAAGATTGTATCGGTGCAACTCAGTCGCCAGAATAAATGTTGGCAATGTGCGATTATGTAAACCATTTCTTAATGTTGCAACTTTACGTTTCTTTAGGTTCAGTTTTCTATTTCATGTTAAGACAATGCTGTGCCTATTATCTGGCTAGTTTCAGCCACAAAAAACACTTCATCAGAGTTCGAAAAAGATCATGTTTTGGCATAAAATACCCGTTTTGGTTGCCACGGACAAGGCTGGAGATATTCCAAGGCAAAAACACCTGTTTTTTCTCACCACAAACTCAGATTGATGTTGCCCCAAGGTCTTTTTGATTCATTTAACCACTGTTTGTTCTGTTGAAAATTGACAGAGCATTACAGCAATGCCCTGAATTCACATTCATTCAGGCTAGAAATGACACAGATATGGTCACAACCAAGGTAATAACAATAAAGACACGATCGAGCCCGAACAAGTGCAAACATGTCTGGCAAAAATGATAGACGACAGTAAAACAGTAAAATAATAGAGAAAGAAAAGAATCAAGATGAATAACAACAAATAAACAGGAGCGGGAAGGATATATAAAACATCAGTGATAAAAAAACAGTGAAATATTCAGTGGCTTCAGACTTGCAGTAAAAATGTTGAAGCAGAGCCTTGAACTGTGCTCACTTGCTTGGCAGCTGTAACTCCACCACCATCCTCTCCTCCTCCTGATAGGACAGTCAGGTCATAAACATGTAATGTGAACGTGATGAAACGCTGATAAAGTACTTTTTTAATTTAATAATGTGAACAACTTAACGTCCTGATAAAAAAGCTAAAAAATGCTCAGCTGCTCAGCTTAACGTGTCACACACCCTAAGATTCAAGCTAAAAGACATGATGAGGCATTAAGATTCAGTGGGAAAAAAAAGAGCGTGCTTGATTTCAAGAGGCACTCCCAATTCTGAAGTTCTTCAAGTATCAGGCAATCCAAACAGATCGCATCTCAAGTGTGTCAGATGTCTGAAAACAATCTCCAAATGGATGCTGCAGCTCGCGTCGTTCGCTGACTGTGTGCCTAATGCATCTCGCAAACAACGCTGATGTTTGCCAGCAGAGAGGTAGACACACTATCTGCTTCACATTAACCTCCCTCTGTGTTACCAATGCGTGTTGACCCAGATGTATTATAGAGCTACAGGTAGGCACAGGAGAGTGTGTGTCATCAAAGACACACACCGTACTAGCATCGCTATCCTGTCGCACAGCAGGGAACACTGTTATCACACATGCACACACGCACATGTGAAGCTCTGGCTAGAGGGCATGCTGGGACATGGCAGCCTGTTGCAGCAGCAGATACGACACTATCGATGGCTAATGAATGTATATAGTAGATTCCCTCTAGGTAATACTTAACTACCATCTCCAGAGTCTCCCCCGAGATCTAGAGCACATATGATGATAAATATTCATCATATGGTTCCTCCGTTGCCTGCAGATGCCCCCTCTGTATCCACTGGGACCTACACACCTTGACACTAACATTATATCCATTTACACACAGCCCTCTTGATGCGATGCGTGCTCGACTGTGTGCTGTGCTAAGGTTAAGGTGTCTAGCTCAAGGGCGATGCGGTGTAGCGGTGGCAGGTATGATCCTGCTGGGAATCCGGGAGCCTCGTCATGTATTCAGACCCCCAGCTGGTAAATACACGTTTAATGCTACAGAGTCAGCAGGGGCGGGCGGCACGCACAGAATACACTATCACTTCGGGTGGTTTTCGTTTGAAGCGTAGCGAGGGTGTGAGGGACCGGGAGGAAGATTTTCAGTGTCAGCACATGAGGACTGTACGCTGGCTGCCACTGTATGAAAGATAAGCCTGTACTCCAGTGAGGAGGGAAGAGTTGGCATTTTGCAACAGCTTTTTTCCAGATGTTACATAAATAAAATATTAAAAGATAGAAAGTTTGCTGGAGGCTGTATTTTGCCATTGTTCACCTCTGTTCTTTAGGATGATTCATGGTCTCACACAGTCTAGTCAGTTCGATGTTATAACAGAAGCTGTTATAACAACTTATATAGTTTCTATAAATTAATATTTACGAATATGTATCATATTGTGTTATACTAATAATAGTTTTCTGATATCAACATAATATATATCACAATATGGCTTAATTAATAATTGGTACAAATATAGTTAATTGAACTTGAGTTAATATTTATTTAACTGTTAACAAATAATGAAATGCTTTATAAACCATTTATTAAGCAATTGTAAAGGTTTAAAAACATCAGTTGCAACTTCATAATGTCCATCCAAATAATGTTTATAGATCACTACGAAATATTAAATGTTTACAAAATATTATCAACATCAGCAGCAACTTTAAAATTAACAATTATAAACTCATAAATTATAAAAGCAAAATACTAATTTGGAATGGATTACAATTTTTTTTCATTAACAAACTTTTTTAATTTGAAAATCAAATGTTGTTGCTTTTTAATTTCACTTCTTTTGATAATTTGGAAGAGAATTTTGAAAAGCAATGAATAAATAATAAAATGTTACTTCGTCACAGTATGATTTTACTGAAAGTTGGTGATTCATAATATTGAACTATCTCCCTTATTCCACTTACCTTTACTGGTAAAAGTCTCACTTTGATGCTCAGAATATAATTCTGTATTTAAAATACCACACTGACATTTCACCACTGTATAACCTTGTTACGGCAAATGTCTTTATGAATTTGCATTTTCAGCAGACAGAGCAACATTAGCTTTTATATCGGGGTCATTTTTTCTGGCCACCTGATGAATATAATTCAGATTTTCTAGCTGGTAATGTATATAGTTTGCACTCTCTCATAGATGCCAGCCACCTTAATATGCCTGATTTTCTTTTTTTATTAAGATCTGTGCATTATTCCCTGAGAAACACAGGCGAAAACAAAACACTGAGCTGAAAGACTCTAAAACGCTCCTTCTAACCGAAGGGAACTGCAGAGTCAGATAATAATTATCTGTGGGTTTGTCACTACAAACAGACCCTTTCACATTACACATTCTCATTTTTCATTGTTTATATAACAAATATTGATTTGGAGCGGCTTTAAGGGCAAAAGCATTTTTCTAGATTCAGCATATTGTGCTGACATTCAGCAATCGTACTTGGGGAAACTTTACAAGAGAGTCCAATTACTCATCCCCCCCCCACCCACCGACAATAGACAACATATCTTGTGGCACTGCAGCCACAAAACATCGTGTCTATTGAGTCAGGGAAATAATGCTGCCCTTATTTGCCTGGAGATACTCACTCTATTGCAGTTACTATGCTGTTGCTATCATTATCTGTATTGCACACTCCTCCCACACCAATTGGATGCAACAAGTTTGCTCCTGCTCTCTGGGTGCTGTTCAAATGCTTTGTGGGGAATCAATGGAGAAGCCACAGAAAAGGTAGATGAAACGGTTTCATCACAGATGCCAAGTTTATCCGAGGTTAAAGCTTTCCATAAACCACAATGAGAGTTTACATCCAATCAGTTTTATCTCTTCAAGTGATCAAATGTACCTTCATCTCAAGAAAAAATAAGCATATACACAAATATTTACCTCACAGAGCGACTCAAGACCGTCTTTACGATGACACCGCAGATTGAGGTCCTCGGGTTTCGTGCCTTGTAGATGTGCGAGTAGCTTTAAATAATGTTTAGGCGGCAGGAATGTGAAAATTATCAACACGTTTCTGCATTATTCATGTAACAAGTGTCTCATAATCGTGCATTTTAATGGCTCAAGCACAGACCAGAATAAATTAAGGTGTGCCTACATTTGTACAAAAAAACATTTGCAATCAATCTCGAAGAAGGCGATCTTTCTTTCTCACAACACCCACACAGCAAACACACTCAGAGCTGTGCCTGAACACATGCACATACTGCATGCATACACGGGAGCATTTCCACGCTCAAACTCACAAACACTTGAACAAGTGTGACAAGCTTAAATGCACTGGCGGAACCAATTGTTTATTGAATTGACTTCTTATTGAATTACCAGAGAAGAAAATTAGCTTAAAGTTGAAATCCCAGAGCCACTCATGGGGAATTAAAGTGTTTCCAAAAGTTTTCAGCAGAGAGGAAAATGAAATTTTCTTTTTCTTGGTGATTGCTTATGTCGCTGTGATAAACCCAAGTTTCTCTTCTGAGCGTACACAGTGTCAGCTCAGATACAACTCAAACATCACTTCTGTAATGCGTCTCTTTCACAGGTTAGATTGAGAGGAACATTTATTGTCAATAATGCATCCGACTGCCGAAGCTGCTTCTTTAAGTTGACGCTGAGTGAAAGAGGATTGTGATGCCATCAGTGGCAACGGTGCCTTCAGGGACAGAACGGATGCACGAGTCAGATTAAATGGAAATTGAGGAAAACACAAAGACGGTGTCGTGGGTTTTCATTCCCGGGAGTTTGTTTATGATAATTCTGCACGAGTCATTTAATTGTTTCATAAAAGCGGCACAGTGTTCGCATCTGTAAAGGTTTGCAAATACATTCAATAAAAATGGTTAAACTGCGAAATACATTTTAAATTGCAGCGAGTGATTTTTTTCCATCATGTCTTTTTGCTGTCGCCTCAAAACAACCCAGATTAGATTGTTTTCAGACTGTTTGTCTACCAGCATAATGAATCCAAAACAGCTTCATTAGTCTAAAACGAGTTATTCAGTTCAATGCCCACCCTCACTGCCAGCCCTCCTTGTTCTCCAGCTTATATGTTTTATTAGATTCTTCCTCAAGGTGTTTTTTGATCCTCTTCTGTGGATTTTTTGCTACCATAGAGAAGCAGAAGTCATGCCCTCTCCGGTCGACCACCATGAGACCTTATTTTGGAAAAAATACGTATGATAAGTCCTTTGACTCCGCTTGAATTGTGCCATGAGCTACACATATGGTGTCAGTGAATTTAAAAAGATAATTTTCCGAGTCAATAAGTCACAGTTTGTCATGAAACTAATGAAATATAAGACTGTGGACATGCGTTATTATAAAATCTACACAGCCAACAGTCGTGTTAGTGGCATCGTCTCCTTGAACGGGCACCAAAACCCGAAACTTAAACCTTGTAGAGCTTGAGGAGCTAACAAGCTACAACAAATAAAACCAGAGAGTGATTTCAGCTACTGCTAGCTGGAAATGAGAATCTTGTCTAAAATATGATTACGAATTTAAAGTGGTTAATCTCCTACAGATATCATTGAAAACGCCGCGCTGTGTGTGCCATGTAGAGCTTGACATGCTTAGCCACAGTACCTGAGGGGAGATGGCAGTGCTGCAAACAGTGTCAGATCTAAATGAGTGTACAGTATTTAAAACGAGTTAAAATAGCACATCACTTTTTTGGCAAATCAAATCACATAGTGGCTCCAGAAAGCATCTTTGTTCCCCTGCCACTAACTTTGTGACGAATGATCCCAGAGTTTTGGACAGAAGGCAACATGCAGTGCCGCCCTCTCACCACAGAACTGCTCACAGTTGGCAGAAGAGCAGAAACCTGATACAGAGAAATAAGATCCCATTACTACGCTCGCAAAGGGAAATAAAAGTTGTCAGTGTTTGTGAGCCATGGCGCCATGTGAGGTCATCATTATTCACCAACAGCTTTCAGGGTTGCTGTTGTGAGAGACACAGAAAGTGAGACGGACAGAAAAGAGAAAATGCTGAGTGGAAAACATTGCCATCCTTTCTATATTGTGAGCCCCACTTCCCCTGCACCCACCGTCTAACATCACTGCTGTCCTCCCTACTGTCGAGTCATCACATTTCTGCGGAAAATGAGATTCGCTGTGCCACGAAGACTGATGATCCCCTTTAACCTCGGCTACTGAAGCACTCGCTTCCAAAATAGCAACCGAGCCTTTTTGTCTGTGCTCTTTGAAGGCCTCTCATATCTTATTTTTAAGTGCTGTTGACTTTGAACATGCCCCTGTTCCAGCCTTGATAGTCGGTCGTATCAGCTGAGCGACTTAAGGGGGATCTTTTCCTTCAAGTATGCTCAAAGTACACTCAACAAGCATATCCCAAGGGCAAACTGAACAGCACTGTGGTAATAGACTTGCTTTCTTCACTTGTGCTGTACATCATTGGCTCTAGAGCTTGTCCAGAAATCTGGAGTGGTGTGGTAATGCTAATATCGCTCATGTCGCGTGGAGAATTTCAAAGCAACTCCACGTCTTAATGTGTTAACATTGTTGGCGTAAGCAGGTTAAACATACACTACAAATGTATTTATGCAAATAGGCTCCAAAACTACTTGGTTGGGTTTAGGCACCAGAACTACTTGGTTAGGAGTAGGAAAAGATCATGCTTTTGGTTAAAATGACTACCATCACTCATTGTAACTTACGTAACATAAGACAAGTTCTGTAAGTCACGTCACATAACGTAATGTAAGTAATGTAAGTACCGTCATTTACATAAGTTGACTTATTTATTTAAAGTAACGTTAAAACAAATCAGTGTTAACTCTGGTAACTAACAGAACGTGAACCCTGGTCTCCGGAGGGAGACTTAGAAGTGTCAGGCCACTGGCTGCCTTCTTTGACTCGTTGGGAGGGAGAACAGGCCGGTCGTGCACACATCCATGGCAAACTGTTGAAGTGAGTCATGCAGGAAAAGTCATTTTTAACATACCTGTGGTGGAATAAGAAGTGATGAATCCCCTGAGCCTGAGCCAGCTTCACATTTATATTCACAACAGAACCATGAATACAAACAGCTCTATAAATATGACAGACAAGAATGGGTGCATATTTCTGTCTTTGTGCTTTTATTTTTAGTTGTGAACACACACACAGATTTTTATGCATCTGCTGGCAGATTGGGGTGACTGGATTATTGTTATAAAGAGATTACTATCATGACAACATCTTCGTCGTTTTTTTATTATTTGCTGTCTGTGCAAACTTTAACCCCGGGAAAATATCAGCAACATTGCGACAGGATGTTTAGGGATAAGCGTTGTGGACTGTTGGGCTGAGTCAAAAGATATCAGAGGTTCATGTAACCAATTTAGCCGCGCAAATAAGATTATGACAGGAGTAAAACCAGCTGCCAGGTTTGTGCAGCTAAACATAGCCACTTGTTTATTTGTTGTTTTCTTTCTTGGGAGGGAGAGAGAGAGAGAGAGAAGTTTCTTAGGGAGTGGGAGATTAAGAGAAAGAGATACTAAGAGGAAGAGAATATCACAGCTAAAATATAGTGAGAGAGAGGGAGAGAGGACGAATCTCATAGAGGCTCTGGCGAGAAGAAAAAAAAAAAACTATTCTCCTGGAACACAATGCTGGATGGTGTGCTCCAGCTAAATAAATTATCACGGGGGCTATTTTTAAGCTGAAGTGTAAATGCAGTAATCCTTGGAGCAGGAGCTGCGAAGAGCCAGCACACAGCAGCCACATCAGGGAATACAGCTCTGCCTTTATCTTCCCCTCCCCTCCCGCCCCGGCCTCTCTTCCCTCTCTCCCTCTCCTTCTCTCACACATCCTCCACTCCCGACATCTCTCTGTATTTTCTCGCTTTATCCGTTTCCCGTTCCCCTCTCTCTTCGTTTTTCTCTTTTCTTTTCTCCCTTGCCTTTCATATGGTAAAAGCCTCCTTTCTGTGTCAGAGTATTTTGCTTATCACTGAGCCCTCTGTGGGGACTCCGTCGACTTCTATTGTAATAAACAATAACAGGCCTTTGAACAAGACAGGGAGGGGAAACATGTAAGTGGCACGCAAAAGAAGCAGCAGTCAGAGGATATTAGGCCACAGTGGGTCATTCTGCAACTTGCGAACAAATCTTTCATAGCGGATGTGTAATGTTAAGGCCTGCATTTTTCTATACTCTGGTCCCTGTGGGAGAGTGTTGTCAGTTCCAGGGAAAGTTTCTCTAAGAAGCCATTGTTCCTTTGGCGGTATTGTGCTGTTTTGGTATGGGAGAGGAGACCCTCCTCTGCTGCTGTTTAATAGCACATAATGGGATGTCGTTAATCACCACCGCGGGCTGAGGTTTCACAAGGTTAATGATGGCGTAGTTCTCGACTGTGTCCCATTGCTCAGGTGCTAGTGTCAGCAGGGACCTGAGAGCTGAGGGTAGTTCATATTTTTTTTCCGTCTCAGGCCCCATTCAGACCTGGTGCGTCCTGAGCACAGGTGTTAATTCCCCTCAAGACGCATTTAGGACGCATTTGAGATCCGATCACTCAGACCACACTCAGAGGTGGTCTGTTAGCCGTGTGTCCTGGGCCACACTGAAGGACCTCCTGCTCATCTGACATCCTCTGCGAATCAAGAAGAAGAAGCCACAACAACAGGCAGAATGGATTACACGCTGTCTGATTTCTATGTGATTCATTGCAATGTAAATTACATGTTTGGGCTCTCTGATGTTAGCAGCAGAAGTCTGTGAACACGCCGTCCCTCTCAGCCAATCTCACCACCGGAATATCCACAGACTTCCTGAGGAGTCGCGTAATTTTGAGAGTTGTTGAGTGAAGAGGAACTTCAGAAAAAAAACCCTGTGAAACAGTAACGGCAAATTCTGAATCATCTGTCCCTTCTTGTAATTCCCTCATTATATGCAAAAGAGAAGTTGTTCATTTCCATGTGAAAGGTGTCAGTGCAGTACCAGCCAGACTGCTTTTAAGTTTAAAGTCCATCCAACATCCAGCACCTGTTTATTTACAATGAATTTATGAAAGAAGACGCCGTGTTATTAATGAGAAACGTGTCAAATTTCACAAAAAGTAAAAAGTAACCAATATACGCGACTACTTCGTCCCCCCCGTGGAGAAAGTCCCCAGACTCCCTTAACAAATCTCTCGACTTTGCAAAAGTTTGAGTTAGAATAAACTTCATAAACTTTCTTTTCAGAGCTGTGATATAAATGTTGTGTCACAGCTACTCCTTGTAATATATCGTGATGAAATACTCTGACCTCTGCCATGTTTTCAAACCAGTTACCGCCACAGATGTTACTTAAGCCTCGGGCAAATCTCACCAGTAATGGCATCATAGTGAAACCAGGGGTGTTGTGCTTCCTTGTTCAACACCATGAATCATCTCAAGGCGTACCTGCCAGATCTCCACACGTAGACCATGCTTTTTACCCACTAAGACGCCCATACAAATATAGATACATGCAGACATCAGCATACATGCACTGGAATAAATGAGTGGCTTGTTTTTACTGTTCCACTTTTTGCTCCTTTGCATTGCCATCTTTAAGCCCTGAAGGCCGTGACAGCTCTGTGTCAGGAGAGATATCCTGCATGATAGAGCAGCGCAGTAAAGAAACGGTACTGAGCTCAGTTTGACAGTCCCCCGCTGAGCAAGTAAAGGAAGCATGGAGGCAAGGTCTGTGTACGTGTGTGTGTGTGTGTGTGTGTGTGTGTGTGTGTGTGTGTGTGTGTGTGTGGGAAATGTGTGTGTGTCAGCGTGTGTGTCGGTGGTGGCAGGTGGCACTGGAAAAAGCACAATAACAAACAAATCTAAGTTAGAATACCAAAAATACAAGCACTTTGAGAAACCACCATTCCACTGTCTCTCGCTCTGCATAAAATAGACTTATTTACTTAACCTCACTGGGTTTCGCTGATGAGGAGCTCCGCTTTAAAGAGATAGATGGAGGAGAGGGAGAGAGGGGGGGGAACTTCCCATCAGTTGTTTATGTTGTCGAAAATCAGGGCAGGGAACAGAAGCAGGCGTGCTTGCTTGGAGTCGCAGAATAAGATGACCTATTTTGAACACACACTGGGAGACAAGGCTCTGTAAACCTTATCTGAGCAGCACAGAGGCTCAAAACTCTACATATATCGGGCATGTGCGTACGTTCAGTACGTGTGAGTGTATGTTTCAATAAACCCTCAGTTTCAACAACTATGGTTTGTGCTGGACACCTTTTAGTCGGACGGACAGCAGTCTTCAAGATTTAATTTAGGCACGAATTCTGCATTAAAATGATTAAAAACAACTACACCTTTGTTCTATATTGTATTTTTTTTAGTTGAGTATTTACATTATTCCAAATTTTTCCAACAATGTTCAAACCCAGAACAATCCACAAGTTTAGTCAAGGTTATGATGATGTCATTTGGTCACCTGTTGCTAAGACTTGAGGAAGGAAGTCCATGAATGCAGCTAAATGTAACGTGATAAAAGTAAAACATTACCTGCTGGATTAACAGCTGGATTGCTTAACTGTAATTTAGTCGTAAGCTAGCCGGCAACGACACACAGAGCGTCTGTACCTATCTGTGTGTTTACATTCAGGTCAACAACTGAACTCAGCACTCACCAGAGACTCTGGTTCTCCCTTCTTTTCCCCTCTCCTCTCTATAACGTTATGTTCCCAAAGTAAAGTGGATTTCCCCTCTAGCTCCAGTCAGCGGTCAACATTACAGAACATAAACACCCAACAAAGGAGGTCGCCTCCGAGGAACCGCTGCTGCAGTCAGGTTGATAAATAGGAGTGAAGATAAATCCACTTTTGAATCCCAGAAGTTAAAAAGTAATCTCAGAGCAGCTCCTCTGGTCAGTAAAGAGATGTTAATCAGAGCAGAATCTGATCGTGGGTGTTTATGCCTCCAGAAGGTCAAGCTCTTTTGTTTTTTTCCCCCTTGCAGCATTAATTACATATTGTGCATTTGAAGCAACACCTTGAAAGAATTGGTATTTCCCTGCTCTGGGCCTGAAAATCTCGCCCCGGCATGTTGGTGTTAAGTGTAAACACCAACCCTCCCTCAGTGCTCCGAGCTCCCAGTCCGGTTTGGACAGAGTCAGCTAACAGCACCGCTAACTGCTATGGTTGGCAGGGGTTCGCCATTACTTTAGTAAGTAAAGCCGTCTGTCTATTGGGAAATTCCATAAATCACAGAGAGGTGAGGCGTAGCAGCCAGACGTTATCAAGTGGAAGACCATAAAATATGATCCAGTAGTGGTGGATTGTGACGCTGTGCCAAAAGCCGTTGTGGCCCAGTTACATAGTGGAAGAACAGGGTGCAGCGTGAGAATGACAGAGTTACCATTCTCCTTTTTCAGTGTACCATCAAAATGACATTGAAGCTGCAAATTTCAGGTCAAATAGTTTCCCAATGCTTCTTTTATGTAAATCAATATATACAAGAATATCAAGCATCCATCATGGCTTGTTGATAAGTCATCAATGTCGAGACCACAGCCATGTTAAACGTACTTTTATAAGAGTGTGAGTCATACAAAAATATAAACATGCATTGACATATAAAAGCTAACCTTCAACAACCAACATAATCATTATCAAATGCAGGTCACTGATGTCATGTTATAAGTGTTATATAAATGTTCTTATTCATGCCTTTAATGCAGTTTCTTGTATTGATTCGTATGCTACTTACTTTTGACCTTGGCTGCCTTTGCATCTTCACATCCATGCCGCTATCTCTATGTTCATGTTGAATCATTTCATACCTCACAATTTATATATATATATATATATATATATATATATATATATATATATATATATATATATATATATATATATATATGTATATATATATATATATATATATATATATACACTGATCAGGCATAACATTATGACCACCTGCCTAATATTGTAAAGGTTCCCCTTGTGCAGCCAAAACAGCTCTGACCTGTCAAGACATGGACTTAAGACCTCTGAGGGTGTCCTGTGGCGTCTGGCACCAGGGCGTTTTATAGTGGATCCTCTGGGTCCTGTATGTTGGGGGGTGGGGCCTCCATGGATCAGACCTGCTCCTGTACGTCTTACAGATGCTTGATCAGATTGGGATCTGCAGAATTTGGAGGCCCGGTCAACACCTTGGGCCCTTTATTGTGTTCCTCGAGCTGTTCCTGAGCAGTGTTTGCGGTGTGTCAGGGCACATTGTCCTGCTGGGAAGCCACTGCCATCAGGTAGTGTTGTTGTGATGAGGGGCTGTACTTGGTCCACAACAGTGTTTGGATGGGTGGTGCGTGTCAAGTGGCATTCACATGAATGCCAGCACCCAAGGTTTCCCAGCAGAACATCGCATTGTGATGAGATGATCAAGATTATTCACGTCACCTGTCAGTGGTTTTAATGTTGTGGCTGATCAGTGTACATATATATATATATGTGGCAGGGTCTGCCAAATATAAACAAAGTAACACAGTATTGAAATTGTGTTGTCCTATAAAGCCTTTAAAAAATCTGTCAATAAAGATCTTTCTCTTTTGGTTAAAATGTCTTCCCCAAAACTAAATAGTGCACCTTTAAAGACACATTGAATAGATTCTAATAGCAATAAAATGTATTAAATGCCCCATTTTAAAAGGTCATAATGCTGCAACTAGCATGTTGGTTAGGGTTTTCTTCATGGCATTTGTGTACAAGAAAGAAAAATGTAGCGTATTGGCAGTCTTATCCTTTAAAAGCTACATCTGAAGGTTTCCATCAGCCAACCTGTCAGGGATACTCCACCAGGTAAAGCCTGGATCCAGCCTACATTAGCGATACTTCAAAGCTGGATGGACAGAATCAGTGCAAATTAGTCTCCGTGCACGTTTTTTTTACTACGAGACATGGCGCACGGCAGAGCGGGAGGCATATGTGGCTGCACGCTGAGCTGTGCTCAGTTTAAACAAGCGAGACAGGTCTTGATTACAAATGCATGGGCGAGAGCCATGAACAGAGAGGGGGGAGAGAAAGAGATATGGAGACAGGAGTGAAGCATGGCAGGAAGAGAGAGATTTTGATGATCCAGACATTTTACTACCTGTCTCTGAAAAGCCGCTCATCTGTTAATGCCGGCAAATCGCATTCATCATTCGTACCGGTGGCACAGGGAGAGCGAGCTGCTGCAAGGAGCATTATTTGTGTGCATGTGTGGGTGTGATGTGCGTGCATTCATGTGTGAACGCATGAGACCAAATCCATGTGTGAATTACACTGCGGAACAGTACATTAATAATAGATCAACTCTCCCTTTGTTTGCGACGTAAACGTGATGAGTGGGCTTTGTAATTGGTTAGTTTAATAACTGGAGACAAACCGACTGCTCTGTGCCTCTCATTAACACACACACACACAATTACACACCACTAAAACATTGGAAATTGTAATTCTCTGTCAGACGCTGCAGCACACACACACTCCACACTCCATGTCAGTGAGGCATTCGCACACTGGTCTGTTTAATTTAGGTTTGGCAGATTATAGTAATTACGCTAAAGAAAAGATTTTTCCCGAGTAATTTGCCCTTTTCCGTCCTTGAAGACTGAGACGTCGCCCGCTGAAGGATGATCGTACTCCTCCTTTTTCCCTTTCCTGTTTTTTCTCACTCTGCTACTTAACTGTTCAACCAGATTGGAAAATATGTTCACATAAAGGTTGTGAAGGCATCCAGGGTTTTATTGTTCGGCATTGTTTTATGGCAATAATAATCTCCTTGATCATCCGAAAATGTTTTCCTATCGATGTAACCACAGCCATAACGGCAAACTACCCCAGACGCACAGTGTTAGGTGTGTTTGTGTGTGCGTGTGTGTGAAGTGTAGTGTAGTGACGCGGGCATAAATTGGAAATACAGAGTATGTCATTGAACTGCACCTCCGGGCCTGCTCTCCATTCTGCACTACCTCAGAATAGTGTGTGTACATGTGTGTGCAAGTGTGTGATGGAGAGAGTCACTGTAAACTACCCATGAAATTAAAACTCAGAACACTTTTCTGCGTTATTGTGTCGGTGTGTATGTGTGGCTGCGTGTTCAAACTACCCTTGAAATGAAGACGTCGACCAGGAGACTACTCGTGTGTGTGTGTGTGTGTGCACACGTGTACTGTGTACGTGTGTGTGTGAGAGGAGACGGGTATCCGAGCTCTGAGTATTCTCACCATTGTCGATGACAGAGAGATGAGGGGGGGGGGGTTTGAAGATTCTTTCGAACATGCTGACAGCTCGTCAAGGCCCTCCTACGACTGTAATGAATTTCAGCCCTTTGTGGTGTGTGGTCCCGCTGCACTGATAAGCCCTGGCACTAATACAGTTAACATGGTGTGCGTGTGTGTGTGCGTGTGTGGGCTGACATGGTGTTTACATGCTTCTCAGCAGAAATAGCTTGATGTATCGCCGTGTTTGCCAATAATGATGATGAATATTACGCGGTTGAATTTGCATGGCTGTATGTGTGTGTGTGTGTGTGTGTGTGTGTGTGTGTGTGTGTGTGTGTAATAACAGCCGAGCCAAGGTGGAATGTGACTAATTACATGTATTAATGTACTGTACTTCAGTACAATTTGGAGGTATATGACCATATATTTCATTTTTATGCTGCTTTATACGTCAATTCCACCACATTTTAGAGGGAGAATCTTTCTTTATTTAAATACATATTAGAGCACTGATTGGCTGACAGTCATCAAGCTCTAAGCCCTGTATCACTGTAGCATTGTGATTTAAGACGCCTCAACACAGAGCACAATCAAGTGCTGTGTCACCTCCGAGTTGCCATAAGACAAGAGGTGTCGCTGCTTATTTCGCTAACTCTCTGTCTCTGTGTCCTGTTTATTATTTTCTATAAGACCTTATTCACACGGCGGCCATTTTCCTCCGATGTCACGCTCAGGGTGAGACGATCAAACGTAGTGCAGTAACAGTAAAAAAAACAATGGATAGTCGAAAACCAACACATTTGATAACCTGTAAGCTTCCATTAGACAACAGCTAATGGTAGCCTTCAGTCTCTTCCTAGCTAACATTACTGTTTGGTGGTGTTGCACGATATCGTAGGAAAGTAGTTGAATGCTAACGTTAGCTAACAGATTCTCAAATATGATGTTTTACCTTTGAAATATGGCCCGTGTCCCGTGTTGCGGAGACAAAGACCCTCTAAACCCTGTCATGGGGTACATTTACACTACTACATTTACCTGAAAGCTATAGCTACAGTACCCAAAAACATACATTTATGTCCAAGTGACGAGGACTTGTAGCATCCACATCCATTATGACGAGCAAATGAAGAATGATGGTAAAAATAAAAGAGAGGAAGTAGTGTTGGATGGATGGGTCAACAAAACATCACACAAACAGCTCTGACTAGTGCGAACTGGGATTTGTGCACAAGCTGCAGAAGTAAATATGAGGCTTCACGCAGTAGGATTGTAGACGGCACAACAAGTGGAGCAGCCGTCCATCGATCGAGCATTTGTTATTGCGGGATTTGCTTTTATTCTCCTCGCCAAAGTGCAAAAAAAAGAGGCAAATGTTATTTTAGAGACTGAGTGAGAAGCCGCATGCAACTTGGTGGAAAAACTTTCACTTTTTAATCAGTGACCGTTTTTTAAGCGTCTTTTCAACTGAGAAAAGCTCTCTGGGAAATGATCTGGATACTTTTTCCACCACAAATATAAAGTAAAGAGTAAAAAAAAAAAAGTGTATCTGCAGACTTTTTCTGACTACATCTTTTTACTTTGGCCCCAAGTTTCAAAATATTAACATGAATCCTGGGCTCTGCGTTGGCTGACTGCCCTCAGCCATATAGAAAAAGACATACAAAATCAAAAAATCTGTTTCCTTACACCAAGCTCTGCTTCCACACACACACACGATCACTTACCCCCACACACACACACACACACACACACACACACTCAAGCTGTTGTCAGAGTCGGCGCTGGCATGTATCTTTGTGCCTTGTCATCACATGCTCCGACTGAGCTCTAAATGTCACTTGTCTCTCTCCGCTTCATCTGCCTGACTCATCCTCCTTGTCTTCACTCTGCATTTGAAATGCCTCTGTGTGTGTGTGTGCGTGTGTGTGCGTGTGTGTGTGTGTGTGACACCGACATGTGGTGGTGCTGTTTGATGGACACACTGCTGCTCTCCACCTCCCTTTGTACGGCGCCTGCAAGCACAATGACGCTCACCACATTGATTTTCTCGTGCCATTTTATAATTATGTCTCTCCTCTTCTTATTCGTCCTCCCCCTCTCACTCTCTTTTATCCTGTCTCTCTTATCTCTCCCCCCCTCTCTCTTCTATTTTTCTAATTCCACCCCCCCGATCCATTTTTATGCCTCACTGTGCCCATGCTTGTTATCTCGGCCCTTTCTCTCTTTTTTTCCCCCTGTTTGATCTCAACTTCTTAATTTCCTCTCTCATCTACGTCACTCCGCTCGGTTTCATTTTGCACCCCGCCCCCCCCATCTTCCCGCTCTTCCTGTGATGGTCGTCATTGTTTTTTTGCTCTTGTGTTTTATTTTTCTCTTTCTTGCCATTTCTCTCAACCTCTTCCCTTTTTTTTCCTACAGGAGTGTTTTTTCCTCTATCTGTCTCTTATTAACTTTTTCCAATCTTCTGTTCTTTTGTTTTGTCCGCAGCCTCTCTGGAGTGCACTCCGTCTTCACCGTAGCCGGACAGAGCAGGAAGGACGCGGTCGCCCACCTCCTTTGCCGACATCCACCAGGACTTCTTTGTCATCTCTCCGTCTCACACCTTCGGTCTCCGTCCTCCTCCAAAGACAGATCCGGAAACAAACAACAAAAAAAAAAACTCATTCTCCTTCTTCTTTCCCAGCCACTCCTGCGACGCTCCCACGAGTTGTGACTCGCCGTCTCTCCTCTCGCTGTCCAAACAATTCCTCACCGCTTCCTGGAATCTGACCAATATTTTCCGTTACAGCCGTCATTTCTGACCTTTGCCGCCAAACTTCCACCAGAGCTCTCACGCTACGACTCCCACTCCCTCTCCCTCTCCCTCGGAAAGCCAAGCCCTTCTCACCATCATCTACCCAGAGTTAAACACTTGCTTGGCTGGGTTTCCTAAAAGCATTTAAACACGAAGACGATCTCTCGCCATTGCCTTGTGGTTTCCTGTGTGTGTGTGCGCTGATGTGCTCTTAGGGAACCCTCACCGTACAGAGTGACACCTATAATCCACTTCTTGGTCTGTTTGTGGCATGTTAGCTCCTTCATCGTAGCCCTCAAATGTGTATTTTCTCCCATGAGCACTCTTGTGGTGCACTGAGACTTTAAGTAGTGGCTGCTTAATGACTGTCCACAAGACCACTACCACAGTATACACCTCCTCTACCCGTGTTCTTCCTCCATATCTGCAAAAAGGAGACATTTTACACCAACCACATGTGTTTTTGTGCTCTCTCTCTCTTTCTCTCTCTCATTCTGTGCATAGATCCTGTAAACGGCGACGTGTCCGTATCCCTCCTCAACTCTCCATACTGTGGATCGCTCTCTCAGGATAGACTGAGAGAGAACTTCACTGTGAAAACAACCAACAGTTAGTCGGGGAATAAACACCGAACCTGGCATCACATTAGGTACGGTTAAGTTGGCTGCCGCGAAATGAACGACGTCGTTGCGAAAAAGCAATCTGAGGGAGATGAAGCAGAACCTGAGAGAGAGGGGGATGAACTGCGTGAAGGAAATTCCCTCGGTGTCCCTAAAAGCTGCCAGTAGGTAAACTGAAGCAAAGGGAAAGGGAGTGGCTGGAGTGTAAAAAAAAAAAAAAAACAAAGAAGAAGAAAAGGAGCAGGAAAAGCAAATGGAGAGAGACTCCGACTTGAAATTCTTCAGCGCTAATGAGGAGAGAAAAAGAAGAGAAGAAATCACGGATAACAAAAGGAGAGCCTTTTTTCATTTCCTCCCCTCTGTATCGCCGACTCTTTATTGCTCTGTCTGCTTTAAACTATTTTTAGATGAGATATATTGAAAATAGTGTAGAAAGGAGATGTGCTGTGCGCAAAAAAAAAAAAAAAAAAAAGCTCATCATGGAAATGTTGTCCGTCAGCCTATTAGGAAGATAACACTGTACTCTATTTATCTCTGATGAGAAACTCCAATCTCTGTCAATGTGAATAATGGCCTCTCACTGTTGATATTATAGGTATTTTAACTGCACTTCAAAAGCACATGTGTCCGTCACGAAACAACACCGCTGTAAACTCGGATCATCGTCATCTCCTCCGCCACGTCTGTGAGTGTAAATACATTATAAAAACCCTGTAGCCAGTATATAACGACCTGTTACTATCAGCCGCTGATTTCTGGAGTGATATTTATCAAAAGCTCGCATCCACGCCGGTGTAGCATGAGCTGTTGTCATGGTAACAACATCTTTCCTCTCCTGGACGGGAGCTGTCAATCAGGTGGAGCATAAAGTAGCGGATCACGGGGGGATGGGGGGGGGGGGACATGGGGTCAGCGTCGGCCCCTGAGAGCCATTGCGTTTTAATGGGATTTCATTTGTACACGAGGCCCCTCTGTGTCCAGCCATTCATTGTTTGGATAGCAGCTGTAGCCTAATGCGGCAAAGACCTGCGAGCAGATTGAATAGTATTGATCAGTTCTTCAGGACATACAGTCGGTCCGGCAGGATTACAAATGCCTCGAGGAGTAGTGTGAGTGCGTGTGTGTGTGTGTGTTTAGTGTGTGCTGACAGTCACATAGGGATGGAGTTGTTCGGGCTAAAACACAAGTGGCTATTTCACGGTCGGGTGCCGATGCCGTGTCCATGTCTGTCAAGGCCACAGGAGGGAGGAGAGGAGCTGGAGCGTCCGTCAAGTTTGGGATTCGTCCACTCCCTCGATTTCAGATATGGGTGGGGAATTGGCGAAAGGTTGGTGAGTTTGAGATCTCGTTAAATTTATGCAAACGGCCCTGAGCAGGACATCATTAACTATTTTCATCAATAAAATGAGCTGATATTGATGATGATATTGTTATATAACCTCCAAGTGGCATCAAAGGACGAGTTTGGCAAGTTGGGGAAAACACTTGAAAACACACTGAGATGAGAAGATTGATACTACTCTCATGTTAGCTTAGCTTAGCATAAAGACTGGAAACCAGGGGAGTACCTTTGGTTTTGTCAGGCTCTTATGTTCTTATAAAGGTGCAATATGTAGGAATTTGCTGCCTGTCAAATTCATTCTCAAAACAAATACAGTGCAGCAATATCCCCAAAGTAACGGCTAACTGCTGCTAACTGTAGCTGTCCTTGCTAGTTAGCTTAGTTAGCCATGCAGCTAGCGGTCTGGGCTGGGAGCTTGGAGCACCAGGGGAGTGATTGCTTCAGTAGATATCTCTGCAACACAATATGTAGATGACATAAAGTCAAACTGGTTTATACATGCTCTGTCTAAAGGTAACAAAATCTGCCCACCACCACAGCTAAAGCTGTACAAAAACTGACGAACAAATGAGATATGACATGTTCATAAGTGAGCTTTAGTGGTGCGGAAAGGCGGGTTTGTTACCTTTTAGACGGGGCCGGGCTAACTGTTTCCCTCTGTGTCCAGCCTCTATGCTAGGTCAAGCTTCAGATTCAGCAGACAGGTATATTTCTTCTCATCTTACTTTTGGCAAGACGGATAAAGAGCATACTTCACAAAATGTCAAACTATTTCTTTTTGGTTAAATCCTAAAGTTTTGCTCGGATATGGTCTGAAGCATTAAGACGTGCACAAAAGAGCCTGACAAAACTAAGGACCATGCATTCTTAAAATCCGGAGGGAACAGAGACACAAGGCTGACTTCTTGTGATCTCACAGTATATGAACCACTTGCATTGAATTTCATCATATTTTTGATTGTGGCCCTGTAAAGAAAGTAGCGTCTGTATTCAAGCTAAATTTGCAGGTCTGCACTCTAGTGTGCCTGTTAAGGATTATTGAAAGTGCTGTACTCTAAGCCTCTTTGAAATTAAAATTTCTCAAATTTCATGCAGACAGTCTAAACTTCGGGTCAAGACCTCCATTTACATGCAGGCTATAAACTAACAAATGTAGCAGTGTGTTTTAGTGATCCATATCCCTGGCTGCAGCACTGTAATAACCCTGGGTGTAGGCAGTAAAATATTGATTCTTTATTGCTTCTCTCCAGAGTGTGTGCTCGCTCCTGGCTTGCAGGTAGGGAAGTGAGGGAATAGATTTCCCTCCAGGGGCATGAGGGAAACTTTCCACTGTATTTCTTACCCTGACATCCAGGTTTAACCAGCTCAAGATCTGGCAACCGTGCCAAAATGTCCGAGGACTTGCCCGGACTGGCTCAGAGAAACCTGTAAGAGGTTTGGCACACACTCATAGATGCTGATACACAGCGCACAGTTTCACAACGGCAGACTGAACCCTCACACAACGTTATTGCACAAGAACTGTTCACACATGCTGGCACGCACGAAGAAATGCACACAAACCCAGAAAAAAAAAGGACTCGCACACACACACACGGTGACACTATGTACACACACATTTCTCAACAAATTAACAGTAAACACAGGCACAGCCGCTCACAGGTTTCTCATTAGTTATGCATAAACAAGTGTTGAAGCATACACGCGAGCGACGCCTCGAACACAATCTAAACAGGAGGCTACAAATCGAAGGGTTTAGTTTCTGCCGTGTTGACAGCATGTTTCGATTCTGTTCTGAGTGTTTTTGTAACCAACAGGCATGCAGACCAAGTCTCTACTCCCAGTCTATCTACATATAAGGTGCCTAATGATGGATATTAATGATGATATTGATATCATGATGAGTATATATATAATAAACAGATTAATCTTCATGTAAAATGTGTTCGCCGTGTGTTCTGTTTGTTCTTTTCGTTGCTGCGCACACTGATGTGTGTGTACATCTCCTCACACGCAGCAGATGTAGATTTTCAAAAAAAAAAAAAGATTTACCGCACAGATGTGACAGATGTTGTGGTGGGAGAGCTGCAGTTTCGGGGTCAGGTCTCCTTCGGTTTGCACGCAGCAGCCTCCGTCAGGGACCTCGGGACCCTGCAGGAGACGCTGCAGATCGCAGTTGTAGAGGACTGCGAGTGCTCACACTTTTTGGGCTTTTGTGTATTCACAGTGACATGACGAACGCATGGCGAGCATTTACAGAGCTGAAATGCCGCTGTTGGTTTTCCACCTTCCCACAGACAGCAGCAGCGGCAGCAGAAGTCGTCTCTGTTTGGCCGTGACGTGGCGTTCTTCACCTCAGACTTCATTTCTGTGTATAAGGACTAACTAATGTTTCAAAAAATCAGCCAAACATATGAAACTGTCGTTTACACTGCCCTGAATTTAAAGCAACAAATGCAAACATGTTTTGTTCAAGGCTGTTAATTCAAAATGTCCGCCCTCTAATTCTAGGGCTTTAGTTTGTTTTTGATATTTTTGTTTTTTAGGAGGGAAGGTTATGTTAATTTGTGTGTGTTTAATGTGTTTTTGTTCTGCAACATGTCTTCTGGTGTATTTACTTTCTGCTGCAAGGAAAATGTACAATGATGTTAAAGTAACAGTTGAGAATTTGAGCTCTTCTTTTCTTTCTTGCTGAGAGTTAAATAAGATTGATACCACTCACGTGTCTGTCCGTTCAGTACAGCCAGAGCAAGGGGTGGGCTAGCTTATCTTAGCATAAGGAAGGGAAGCAGGGAAAATGGCTAGCCTGGCAAAACTAAAGTCTAAGACTAAGACTAAGAAATAACATCTAATTTTTTCTCCTGGTGTGACACGTTTGATGCCACGATTGGGCCAGAAAAACAGGGAACAGTAGAAAACAGTATAAAGGCTGTGGAAATGTTACGGTGGTTACTTTTTAAAAAAAAAATTTTTTTACTTCAGTCACTCTGTCAAGCTCAAGAAACTGAATGATGTTTGAACGCTGCTTGAACAGAGACAGATGGAAACCTATTAACATGCCAACGTCTGTCATAGCATAACTGCAGACAAACGGGCAACAGTTAGCGTGTCCACCACGGTGTAAGATTTCCATCACTGCCAATCAGATAAACATCCCGGACTACTGCAGAGTCATTTGACAAAAGCCAGATGTTAGTGGGTTATTGTCCAACGTGAAACAAGTATCAGTGAGTTTTCAAGTTTCTGAAAAGCAGATAGTCTGACTCTGTTCCTTTGAACAGAGTCAGGCTAGCTGTTTCCCAACGTATGCTAAGCTAAGAACCTGCTCACTTCAGCTTTTTATTGAAAGGACAGACATGATTCTGGTATCAAGATAATAAGTATTACAGCAAACTGTTGAACTATACCTTTAATAATGAATTCATTAATACTAAGATCAGTAACAAGAACTAGCTAGAAAGGCAAGATATGCTAGAGGCAGAAAGACACAGGTGAAAGGGATTTTTTCAAACAGTTAAAGGTGCAATATGTAAGAGTTGACTACCTCTTGAACTCATATTTCAAACAATATACATTCATTCCATGTGCTAATCATGTTCTCTTTACGACTTTAGCTACTTTTTAGCATGTTAGCTCAGTTAGCAGTGCAGCTAGCCAGAAAGTTGGTCTTTAACCCACTAGCACAGGATTTTTTTTACCACTGGGAGAAAGAGGTTAACTGGTTAGCATGATAATTTCAGTAGATAATCTACAATACATCTTTAACATAATGTCAAAACTTTATTTTTCGAATGTTTCAAACTAAAATTCTTACATACTGCACCTTTAATACAGCCACCATTTATACAGTTTTGACAGCACTTAGTCAACTAAAAAGTACATTATGTTAAAATGTAGGTTAAAATCGTGTTTGTCTCTCAAAGTCAAAGCTTCTGAATTTAGAGAAACTCACATTGAGGCCAACTATCAAATCCCACAATGAAATCGATTGAATTGAAATTGATGCCTACAAACACCACACATACTGTAGTACGTTTTGCTTCTACACGTGCTGCAGTGGCGAGGTTGGGGTGAGGCATGAGGAGGAGGAGGAGGAGGAGGAGGAGGAGGAGGAGGAGGAGGAGGAGGAGGAGGATAACAGGCGTGAGGGATGAAGAGAAAGAGAGATATGACAGAAAATCGCTAGCGCTCAGTCCCCGGCCTGCCCCTCGTGAGACCTGCAACACACACCCTCAGCACTCTGGGCTCCCACCGCCCGCCTGGATGAGATCTCCACAGGTTTTTTTATGTCTTTGTGTGTGTCTGCGAAATTTCCCTCCACTCTTTCGCACCTTTCCCCGTCCTGAATCTTCTCTCTCTTTCTGTTTTGCTGCTCTAATTCCACCTACCACTCATTCTACATCTCCTCTTTCCATCACCTTCTTTCATTCCTCTCTTCTTCTTCTTCATTCACTGGCTTTTACCTCTTTCCTTCTCTATATTTACATAGCCCTCCCTCCCTCTCTTGTGTCTCTGCATCATCCTCAGCAGCCCCGGCTTGCTGCGCATAACTCTCCGCATTCCCATCCTCCTCCGTCACACATTCATGTCGAGCACAAGCAGGCGGCTGTATGAATTAAACATCTTAGACGGTGCACACGCTGAGCCCCTTTGGAGTGTCAGGATGAGCACTGGTACTCAGATAGGGGGGCTCTGGCCACACACCGCGACTGTTTGCCAGTGTGCTTGACACTGTATCACACGGAGCAGCGAGGGTTATCACATCTGCTTTCCTTCATCTTTTATTGTCGTAGGAACGAAGCCTCCTTCAGCGCTAAAGCTTTACCAAAGAAAAGTTTCCCTCACTTTCTCACGCCCGCCTTGTCTCTGCCTCCGTCTTATCTCTCCCCTTCTCTTATCTTGTTTGATTTCTCACTACGTGTTGTTTTCAGCCAGTGGTTTGTGTCAAAATTGTTTTTCTCATGCTCTTACCCCCCTCCGCCCATCCCCGCTGTTTTCTCCTCTCGCTTTCATTTTTAAGCTTTTATTTAACTTTTCTCCTCTCTCTTCTTTTTGATCTCTTTCGCTTTTTGTCCCTCTTTGTCTTTCATCTAAAACCCATCCTCTCCCACTTCATCCGTCTCTCACTGATCCTGTCAAAATGACTGATATGAAAACCTTTCATAGCAATTGATGTCGCTTATTTTGCCGGGGATCATCTGGGATCTCAGAGGGCTGTGTGTGCCGTTATCTCTCCACGCTGAATGTACATAGCGTTTCTTTACACGCATGTAAGTTGGCATCAGGAGAGTGTCTTTCGCCGGCCGAGGGGTTTAAGCCTTCTTATCAACCTTCGCTGGGTGTTGATTCAGTGCAGATCGAGCCGACATCCATCCGGTCGTGAACTCCCAGTCCCCGCTCTGTGGCCACTTTTTTTTTTTTTTTTAAGGGGTTTTATCTTGCCAGCTTTGCCACGACCAGTGTCAGCACTGCAGGGGATAATGCACACTTCCGTTACACTGATTTACTGTGGCAACCTTTCAAAGTTTAAGGGGTCTTTTTCAGGTCAAATAAGAAGACTGCGAAATCGAATCAATTGGACAACCGCAGTGTGCACACAGAGCGAGAGCAGTGGGTCAGAAAACTGGCAAAGTTTCATCCGAAAACCTTTACATTCAGTTCAGCTTCTCCTAAAGCTGCACGAATCAATATTTATATATAAATGCAGAGGGTCAGATCTGAAAGTATTCGCTTGGATAGACAAACCTACCGATAATTAATAACCAAGTCAGCAGTTTTCCTCAGCTCTGCGGAGCATTTTGGTGTCTTTCAGTTAACCTTTTTTGCAAATTTAATGTTTTGGTTCGCTCTCACTGCTCTCATCGACAGTTCCCAGCAAGAGCAGGCAGGTTTTTCTTGAAGTTCTCATTAATATACTCCTTTACTGTGCAGCACCAAAGAAGAAGAAGAACAAGATCAAATGTACAACATGAAGTGAAACTGGTTCTCTGCATTTAAACCATCCCGGACGAGCAGTGGATTCGTGGATCGGGACATTGCATTGCTGAATTTTTCAGGACGTCTGGTCACCCTAGGGGGTAGCCAACGTACGGCCCCCAGGGAACAACTCCAGATCTAAGCTAGTACCTTGGTTAAGGGCACTGACTGGAGAATTAATCTCCAGTACACATGTTTTGATGGTGGGGGGAAAGAAACCCACGCAAGCACAGGGAGAACATGCAAACCCAACACAGAAAGGCCCTGCCCCAGCCAGGAATTGAATCTTGATGTGACAGTGTGAACCACTGCGCCACTGTGCCTGTATTAGCGGGCAAATAAATAGCGGATTAAGAAAGTATAAGCTGGGGAACAAAGTGGATATATAGTACATATTTTTAAGTTGGTGGAGACCAAAACAAAACTAAAAGTGGAAATCCTGAATCCAGAATCTACAGGCAATAAAAAAGATTGGATATTGGAAGTCTTTTTCAGCCTGTTTGTAGTCATAGTAGTATAAGGCTAAGCTATATATAAGGATATAAACACTAAAACATTGGCCCCCAGAGGCTAAATGGTCTTCAGAGGCTACTGGATGTGTTCTGAAATTGAAAGCAGAGTGAACGTTGCGCTTACATTCGCAAGGTGGCCAGAAACACGACTAATGAATGATAATGTTGCTCCATGTCTGCTGGATCTGTAAATAAACTGTTTTTATTCATGCACATGTGCCGTTAATGCCAGTAAATAAAGGCCTAGCTAAAAGAAACCAGGACATTGAATGTTCTGTTATCCTGCAAAGCTTTTTTACCCGTGTTTGTGTGAAATTTCTCTGTGCTGCTACCATGAAAAGATCAAAACATGTCAGCCTGTCTGTCAGCACCTTCCGTCTTCCCTGTCTCGTTTTTGTTTCTTGCTAAAGATGCAGGTAAGTTTATATAAGGGAGTCTCAAATATAAAGTTTAATTAAAAGGGTTAAGTTTGGCCTGACCCTGGTGTTTTCATGAAATGTGACTCAAATAGGAGCAAATTGTTAATTTTTAAGCTGTGAATTTGGTTAATGAGTATTTACAGCAGAGGAGCCGAATAAACTACAGCCCCTAGCAACAGGTCAGCCAGTGCAGTCAACAGTGTGACTCATTAATGTGTTTTTAATTGTTTTTGACTACAGAGGAGGTCAACAGCACAGAGTAATAGGATATGTAAAGGGTTGTTAACTATACTTGTTAGTTTTTGGCCTTTAGTCGTCTGATTTCTTGATAACTAGAAACATGCAGACTATCACAAGATTTATCCTTTATAAAAAAAAAATGTTATAACCGCACCGAGCAGCTGGATTTAATTGCAGAGACAAATAGGAAACATCTTAATAAGGAGATAATATGCAGTGTTTAGACTCATCAGTGCAACCAATTAGTAGGTGTCATATTTTTGTGAAGCTTTATATCTATTTATTATTTTCTCCGTGGTGCCAACACATTTGTGGATTTTAATTTATCTTAACAGCTATTATTTATTTTTATTTTTAAGAGTCCCTGCTCTTATCACCGAGATAAAATGTTTGCAGTTTTCACATTGCATGTTTATTTCCTGACTTTTATGTCGGGAGGTGGAGGGGATGGTGGTGGAGCTGCAGGCGGTGACAAGGCTGCCGAGCCAGTGACAGAGATTAATGACGAAATATAGATAAGTCAGATATTTTTGACAGTAAATCAGGACATCTCCAGCCTTGTTTGTGGCGACAAAAACAGGTTTTTGTAGCCAAAACATGATGTTAACCTAACCCTAACCAAGAGGTTTTTGTGCCTAAACCTAACCTTAGCATTTATGCTGGCGATTCTGCCTGTGTCACTTGTGAAACCCACGTAACCTCTCAGCCTTGTGATTTCCATTTTCCATTTCTTTCCTCTGACGTATTCAAACACGAAATGGCTCTACAGGCAAATGTTGTCTGGTCAGCCTCCCATGGCGGCGACGCAGTCACACAGTTGAACAGGCCACGGCAGGGATGCTACAAGCTAGCAGGCGCCCGCTGCCCGGTGACTTTTCCCAGCGCCTCGCACAGCTGTGTGCGCTGCCACTCGATTTCAAGGGGAAGCCGGAGTTATTACCACTATGTTTATGTGTCAGGCTGAGTCAATTATACCTCTGACAGGAGCAAAAAAGAGGGAAGAGCGCATGCGGTAAACCTCTCCTCCCCGAGGCTGTGTGTGTGTGTGTGAGCGAGATCCTGAGCGAATGTTTCTCGGGTTGTTTTCTGAGTCTGTGCATGTGTCTGTGCAAATGTGCTGCTTGCTCCACAGGTAGTGAGAGAAAATAAATCTCCACCCTCAGCTCCCCCCCGTGTTCGGCGGTGATGGAACAGGCAGGAGCCCCTACTGCGGAGCCAGAACCTGGGGGCCTCCAGCCAGCAGGCGCCACCGAGGATGGAGGGGTGCTGTGAGCTCGCTCGTTAAACAGCCCTGCTCCCGACCCTAATGATATCCGCCGGCACGTTTCCTCTCCCCTGCCCTCTCTCGCGCTCTGTCTCTCCCTCTCTTTCCACTTTCACTCCCCCTCCAGCCTTCCTCCCGCTCCTGCTTTCCCTACTCTTTCATTCGCCGCCGCCATCTGCCTCCTTCCTCCTCCCTCCTCCTCCCTCCTCCCCTCCTCTTCTCTCTCCTTCACTCTGTTTGGGTGAGGAAGTCGAACCCGTCTGGTGAAGGGGAGAGAGGCTCTGTCACACTCGCCTTCTAATGAGCAGTTGCTCTGCGTGCCACCAGCTCTGACAGAGCCAAAATGGCCGACACATTTCACACTGCTGGGCCTTGATCTGTCTGGTATGTGAGTGACTGGCTTGATGGCTTCACTCTGGCTTAATAACCATGTGGAAAAAAAGAGAAAAGAAAAACAAAAAAAAAGAACAAAAAGACAGAACAGAAGAAGTGATGTAACACGCTGCCTTTGGTGAGAAATCGTCTTTTTTTGTTTTCACTCTGGCACAGCACTGGGAGAGTGAAACGCGTGGCGGCGCTGGTATCCTGAGGGGTTTAAAGTACGGGCCTGTTTGATGGCCTCCTCACTTTTATCCACTGTGTGTATGAGTCAATACTCATTTAGAGGCTTTTCATTCTCCATTTCCCCACCTGGACAGGGGATAGTCTGTGTCAGGGTATTTCTGTCCCGGTGAATGATTAACATCAGTGTCCTGACTCGCGCTTTTACCAGAATTGTTATTGAGACAGACGCAGTTTGTCTGTCACGGGTCATATTTGTCTTACAGGTCGATGGCCAACAGAAAGGGGACGTTTACGGTCAGCAAACCTCCGCCCACACGAAACTAGGACGTGAGGGAAATTTGTAATCCATTCATTGTGTTTCAGTTCTGCCTGCTTGCATCTATTCTCGGAGAAAATTGAACCTTCTCGCAGTTTATTTATGCAAAATTCATGACAGCTGCAGGTAATAGATGGGTGTTTGGAACAAACAGAAACATTCCTCCTACCTTGTTGTGCAACCTTGTATGTGGGTTCTGGTTAACCAGAGATCTTCTGATAAAGACTCTCACAATTGTTAGGCAATCGTTTTTCCAAAACAGTGTTACACAAATGTGATCACCCTTCATGCATTTGATTTTTTTCTGATTTGTTTTTAATAGTCATAGATCTCTAATCTTGGGGCTGCGCAACATTTGTGTCCAGAAAACAAGATGGTAAGTCTGTCGTGATTGATTCAAGATTCAACAGAAAACCTACAGAATAATCATTTGTTCGCATGCTTAAAACAACCCATGTGTACATTTTTCTGTTGTGTGACCAAATGATAATCTTTCCTAAGCAGAAGCGAAGGGGGAAGGAGCGTTACATCGTTCTAGCACCAAAGCCGAGCCAAAAAATAACCTGTAAATAAGGTGATTGATTAATTTTTCCTCGTGCCGTCTTGAAGTCAAACTTTGAATTTGCTATTTATAAAAAAACATGTCGCGGTTTCAAAAAGGGGACCCAAACGCAGACACACAGGCAGGCGAGCAACTAAACATAAGCGAGCTTTAAAAACAAAAGCTAAAAATCCAAAATCCAAAATGGAAGCAACAAAAGGCAGGAAACAAGACACAAGAACTTGAAGAACAAAAGCAAAAGTACAAACCAAAAATACTGTGTTGACTGCGTGGAATACTCAGAATACCAGTTCTAGTCGGGTTAGCAGTTGTTAATCATTGTTAGCGTTATCAACCGTATTAACCGGTGTCTAACATCGAAGCAACGTGTTCACAGCTAGAAGTGGCACCATACTGTGTCTGAGACAGGTACAAACAAGACAGAAGTGCAAATAAAAAGTATAATCAACAGTTTTGACAGCTGTTGATAATGGGAGGAGCCATCTTGGATTTCGATGTCAGGGCTGGTGAGGTGCATCCGACTTTCTGAGTCGGAAATCTGACCTCAGGGGGCGTTCCAGTTGAAATTGCCGACTGGGAACTCGTTCATGTTCAGGTAGTTCAGGTGTTCTGATGAGGGGTTGTATATGTTCATTCCACTTGTGCGTAGGAATATTGACGTTGTACGGTAGAGGGAATTTAATGCCAAAGAAAAAGGCTGTTTGACAGCAAGGTAAAGCGCCAAAAATATATATATATATATATTTTTAGGTTGCAGTACAATGCTCTGCTTCCTGCAACGTGCTGCTTCAGACAGAGGGAGAGGTGACGGTCATCTACTGCACACACTGATTAGGGATAAGTACCTCATACAACCCCACATCAAAAGACACGGCTGATGTCATCCTTCACTCATCTATAAACCACGATCCACATCTGTGGGATCGGGCGGTACACAAACAGCAGACGTTACACTGAAAATTAACATTTACAAGGTTCGGCCTGTCATCCTGCAGGCTGTGTGTTGACCCAGATGGAGTTGTGCCAAACGTGGACGAGTATTTGTCGTCAAACTCAGAACATGTATAATTTTGAGTGTTTTTGCTGTGAAGCTCCAGAAATGTTTATGGGCTACGAAACTTCATCAGCATGCCGGTGAGTAGATAATGAGAGACGAGAAAGTCCTGTTTTTTTACATGCAAGCCTGAAAATGTTGGAAGACGACCATGTTGATTTGTAATTTTACCTCTGTGTTGACAAAACTTTGTTGGGTAGAAAATATTGCTAAATGAACTTTTTATTTTATAAACTCAAACGTGTTTATATTTTGGCATTTCTGTGTTGACGTCAACAGATCCTGGCATGACGGCCGCAACGACTGACCTGACGTTGCGCTTGGAGCTCGACTGCGTGACTAGTATGTCTGTGCCTCTGTTTGTGTGCCTTTTGTGGGTATGAAAGGAATAAATGTCTCTCCATCAAGGCGTGCATACTTGAGACTCTGTGTGTGTGAACAGTCAAACACCGGCACAAACTGGCATCAGTTCCTCGCAGTCAAAGCAACAAAGGAGATGACACCCCGTCCACACCTCTGAGACTGAAGTCGCACCAAACCCAACATGGCGAGACACATCCAGTTTTCTCACCACCATCCAGCACGGTAACGCAGGATGACAAGTATTCTTCTGAGTCTGAGAACCCAGCGCTGTGGAGCCTCTGCAGCTGATTGGCTCGGGCGCGATTTGCATAATGTGTGGGCTGAAATAACGCTGAACAATAACCGCTTCAATATGACTGTGCAGTTTAGGATCTATGGCAACAAAACAGGGAATAAACAACAAATCAAGGAACAAAAGTCGCTCTCATCTTATCCCTCGGCCACATCTAAATGTCTCGATTGTCTAACTGGCCTACATTCTCCCTCGCACATTACACTTGCATATTTATCTCCAAATCGACCACTTAATCTCAGCTATTATCATCTGGCATGGTTATAATAAACAGTCGACCAGAATTAAGGATGACATCACTTTCTGTCCCGGCGGTGTGAACACTCCCGCCCGCCTCTTTTTCCTTAAGACGTGTTGAGTGCGAGGACTGATTTATTGATTGCGGCCGTGT
Source organism: Pagrus major (assembly GCF_040436345.1). Classification (NCBI taxonomy): domain Eukaryota; kingdom Metazoa; phylum Chordata; class Actinopteri; order Spariformes; family Sparidae; genus Pagrus; species Pagrus major. The sequence continues at coordinate 14,316,689 of NC_133230.1, forward strand.
GTCTGCGCTGGCGTGCTCGGGGAGGATGAGGAGGATTATGTAGCAGCGGCGTGATGTTGTTGACACTCCTGTCGCCTTTACAGCTCCGACATGCCAAGACTTGGGCGTGTGCCCACCCTGAGTGTGTCTAAATGTGCGTATTGAGGAGGAGGAGGTGGTGGGCAAGTTTTGAGAGGTCAATGGAGGAGTTTTTGGGTGTGAGATAGAGGGAGGATTGTGTGTGTGTGTGTGTGTGTGAGTGGTTGGGGGAGGTGGGGAGGAGAGTGGTGGGCCAGCTGGCAGCCTCTGGCTCCAGTGTGCCCCGTGGGTATCCGGCTTGGCGCAAATTCGCTCCACTGCGACAGCTGGGACCTGGGTGCCAACCAAGACACAACTCCCCGAACAAATGCATGCACACAGCAGGAGGACACGCAGGATCGGATGGGAGGCAAGAGATGGGATGCAGTTTCAGAAAAAGCCCGTCACAGGGCGGAAGTGGAAGTAGTTTTGTGCAGGATTGAATTAGGCCCGGAAGTAGCTGTTAAAGGGTTTGTTCACTCAAATTACAAAAAAGCTTTTTCTCACTTAACTGTAGTGTCGCTTTCATACAGACGATGAGTGTGAAAGGCAGGTTTTCATCAACTTTTTGGGAACAAGTTTCTCAAAACAGAGCTGAACTAAACAAAAACTTTCTGCACGGCTCAATTTCATATTCTTCATAACACACGTGGGGTCCGTCAACTCAGTCACCAGAATAAACGGTCGCATTGTACTTTCCTGCGAACCACAGATATGTTTAAACTTTACATGTACTTACATTTCTGTATGTTCAACCCTGCAAGCGTGCGCTCAACGAACAAGCTCTTAAACCCCACTTAATGCTACTCGCACCGAATGGCAGACAATGGATGGCTTTCACTCGAAAACAGCCTTGCACCTAATTATGCATAACCTTAAGCCTTGATATCATTTAAATGAGTGAGTTTTATAAAGATTTAATCATAAATGCATGCATATGTACTATTTTAAAACACGTTGTCATTGAACGTTAGGTCCAGGGTTTTGCAGAATGGTCCATTATCAACATTCATGTCTGGCAATAGGCTTGAACTCTTCAGGAACAGACTCCAGACAAATGAAACCGAAACACTCTGTATGGCTCAATCAGTTGGAGCTTCTTATTTTTATTGTCACACGCACTTCTCTTTCATATGTCTTGTGTCCATTAAAATTCTTAATCAGCTAATATTATTAGGTTTTTTTATCCCAGAGTTTAAGCAGCTCTTGAATTACTCTCCTATTTCCATTTCAGCGGGTGGTGAATAAGTACGCAGATAAAAGAAGAAATTAACCGCAGTTCGCTTTGGAAACAGGACAAATTTCTTATTGTGGGGATAGAAAAAGTGTTTAGTGTTAAATATGCTTAAACAGAAAAAGGCACAGATTAATGTTTAATGTAGTGTCCTTGCATTTCATGGCTACAAGGCTTTGTATTTTCAGTTCATTAACTACTCCAGATTAAGATATATTTCAGCATATTTTTTCCCTGCTGCTTTCTCAAAATCAAAAATTCATATAATGAGCACATAATTCTCTTAACGTTAAATGTGCCGCCATTACAGTTATACTGAGTCACAAACTCACAGAGGAAACATTAGTGACTTATAGGCACCGGTTTCACAGGTTGTGGTTCGAGGCATCGGGGAGCCGAAAATGAGGACATGGTTTCTGGAACGCTGGGTGGCTGATGTCACGGAGGTCGAAGACTGCCGCGAGCCGCTGAGGGAGGGAGGGAGGTTAATGGGAGTAGATCAGGGAACAGCGGAGGTGAGCTGGAACCTCGGAGGTTTTTTTATGCTGACTGTCCGACTCGCCTCATTTGTCAGTGTACGGCTGGCTACCGAGCAACGGTTCAAAATAGAAAAGAACTGAGTCAGGATGTGATGCAGTTTTACACTCTGTTGTCCTTTTTAACACTTTTCATTGAGTTGGACAGGGCTGACTCTGGTGTTTGAGCTGAAACCTTTATTCTTAAAATGCTGTTGGTTCAATTAAAGGGAAACGCCACCAATTTTTCAAGTTCTATTTAGGCTGTTTGGATGTTTTCAGTGGGCGATTTGGTATGCCATCCACCCTTCTTGTCAAACTTACCAGAATGCATCTTCTGTTGTTACTCTTACACACTAGATTGTCATTTCTATGTCATATCATGTTCTCATGACATGTTTATGACGTGACTTTCATGTCAGGAGGTGGAGCTACAGGTAAGAAGATTTCCAGCTGTGTTTGCGATGACCAAAACTGATATTTTGGGCCAAAACATGATCTTTTCCTAACCCTAAACAAGTGTTTTTTGTGCCTAAAACCGAAGCAGACACCATTGTCATGGCATAAAATTGAAAACCGAACCTAAAGAAATGTAAAATTTCAACATGGGGATGTACATTGCACGTCCCAGTTTACACACTAGCTGTCGTTGTCATCTTGAACTGCTGGCGAGCTCTGTAATTGCACTTCTAAGACTAAACACTAGAGGTCACTGCCGTTTTTTTTAACAACTACTTGACCGACAATGATTAAAAGTCGATGAAAAAAATTATCTCAGCTGAGAAGAAGAAGAATTGCAGAGAAAATGCAAGAATCAAAAGACGTCCATATGTCTACTCCACGACTGTAATGTCAAACTTTATTTATGTTTTGGATTATTTGAGAGGAGCAACTCATGGAGGTAAAATAAAGTGCAATCAATTCAATGTGCATTGTTTGCCGTCCTTGTAATACAACACTAAAAACTAAAACCTATCAAGGAAACAGACATACAGAAGCAGCCAGAATAAACTCAGCTAAGAACAACGCCAAAAATATGGATTAAGAGCAGAAAAAGCAGTGTTTTTGCAGTGTTAAACTCCACATTCACTATTGTTTCCTTCAATTTTTCTGCATACGGCCCACTCAAAAAAGTTTGGCCACCACTTTCTATTGACTGGAAATCGAGAAGCTGCGTATGATTGAAAGAGGAAGAAGCGGGGGAAAATGAAACAGGAACAAGAGGAGAAAACAAGAAGTGACCATCTGTTCAGTTAGATAGGAACACACCTCTGATCTTTCCACTCATCCATCCAGCGCGAGCGATATTACCCCCAACATATCCTCCAACATGGAAAAATGTGCCTCAGCCGAGCACAATGTACCAGAATATACGTCATGACTGTGATATGTTTTGACAGCGCTGAGTCCCTCAATATTAAACTCTACTGAATAGGGAATGAAAAACAGCTGGGGCACGAGGTTAGATCAACATTTCAGGCCATCCCCTCTCGATGATACATAACTCGCACACAGCGGCATTCATGCATTCAAAATGGCATTCATTTTTCACACGCCCACCCGCGCATTCACTTTGAGCAACCCTCATGCATTGTGACAACACTTGTGCAAACGCACCACGGCATATCAGGCCTCGGAATAAAAAAAGAAAAAACAGCAAAGAGAAACAATAACGCAACATACAAGCCCGTGAGAGAGGAAATGTGCAGTGACATAAGTGCAGCACGGGTGAGATGAATTCATTTCAGGTGCTGGGACCTGTAACTTGTGTTGAGGCTGAGCCAGGAGAGCAGGTAGGCTGGATGACAGACAGACACATAAAGATGAAACATTATTTATGAACCTTTATCTTCAGGTTGAGCTGTAATGCACGGAGAGGTGAGCGTCCTCCCACCTTAACACAAAAACCCTCGGTGGGAATATCAGGCTGGGATGTATGCATACAGCACCTATCATAATTACTTGTGCCTTCCTTTATCTGAGTGCGCAGGACAGCAGCACTTTGTTCGCACTCACTTTGATTAATTGCTGATACAAAGAAGCGCTCTATTTACTGCATGTAGGTCGTGTTGTACCTGCTTAAACATTAGGTGGCAAAACCTTGACGTACCCAAAATATGTAGAAGTTTACTTTTAGTTTACTTACTGTGAGATACAGCGGGGCGACGCTGCACCTGGCGCCTGACCAGCTCCAAAAATATGTTCCTGCTCCAGAAATGCGGAAACGTGTTTTTGTTTTTTTCTTTTAGGAGTTGCTGCCCAGTCATTATTTAGTCTTTTAAGCTTTTCGCTAGCTCACTAATGCCACAGGTCAGCCCACATTCAGAAGCACATTTCTCTGCGCCTGTCAATTCTGCTCTTTTCTCATCCACACATAAGGCTGATCTCTGTAATAACCATCAATTTATAGCTCATTTCATGTGCTGCTTCTGCAAGAATGACGTTCAAAGGACCGCAGAGCTGTGTGATAATCTGCAGGGAGGCCTTTCTCCTTTGTGTCTGCCCGTCCCTCCCGCTCTCTTTTCAGACACAACTGACTAATATGGGGAATAAATACACAATCACACACAATAGTGACATTTCTTTTACAGGTCATTAGTTTGCTCTCTTCCCAGATTTGCTTGCGGCACATGGAGACATAGATCAGAAGTGGAAATGATCGCTGCACCGGCGGCTTGTGAGAAGCGTCGGTACGGCACAGAAAGTCACAGCACATTCTGACACTGCAGCAACCCTAATTGTTAGCACGCCGCATTGTCATCGCTAACCACAACTACCTCCTGTAAGAAAACACAGAACATGATCATAGTAAATTTAAATGTGCAATATGTAAGAAACACATAGGGGGCAGCATATCACCCGGACAACTAACTGTAGCTAGTAAGCTCAGTTTGCCGTGCAGCTAGCAGTCCAGCGTGGAAGCTCACAGTCGAGCGTTGCCTCAGGGCTAGCTGGTTAGCATGCTAACTTAGATATTTCTGCAGCAGATCACAGGGACATGATGATGTCAACACTGTGATTTTTTTTTACATTCTGTTGAACATTTTAGTGAATTTTGCTTTGTTTTCAACTAAAATAAAATCACGAATTGCACCTTTAAACAACAAACATGGCTAAAGTTATAACTCAGGTGTGTTTGTAAAATTTTGGCTGCACTTTCTCTTCTATTGTTGTTCGACTAGCTCGCTTAGCTGAAGCAATGAGTCTGCGCTAGGCAAGCCAAACCCTTAGGCAGGTGCGTGCTGTAGGTAGAAAAGCAGGCAGGCCATCCAAACGTTTCATACGATCCAACTGAAAGGATTGGACGGGCTGATCAGAGGCCTGCGACAGCCACAGGCACCAGACTGATTATTATTTTACTTTATTGATTGCTGCTGACTGCACATTAACATTCATAGCTGCAAATGCGGTGAGCCTTCAGAAGTCTCTAACATGCATGTCTTCAGAAGTCCCTCTTATGCCTTGAGTTTGCAGATTGTCTCTTTATTAGGATTTCTAAAATTCAGATATAAAAACCTTCATAAAATGTGACAGTTAACAAGTCAATTATCTGCTTTATAAGTTATAAGCTTTGTGGAAACTTCTTATCGACTCCCTTTTGGCCTTTAAATGTCCCGGCTGGGGGAAGTGGATTTTGGCTTTGGCGAGAAGTAATGGCACGACGATGACTGCACAGTCCTGCTGTTTTTATAGTGAAACTCCTGTTATTCCAAATCTGCTGAGGTTTTTTTTGTTAATAATATCAGATATGACCCCATTAATAAGCTCAGTTTACATTCCATTCCACAGTTTCACCTTAATTAGCATTTTGTTTGCCTTCCCGCGGATGACTCTGAGTATTAAATTCAGACGACAGGGTCATTAAACTGCTACAAATGCTCGATAAGTTGTTTCACTCTCATCCCTTCCAGTGCAGCGCTGCTCTTTATTAGTCCACCGTCAGTCAGTCGTAATATGTTTTTGTTTGTTTTTCCTCATTTAGTGCAAGCACCAGCCTCAAATTCATTTCCCCCAGTGGAATCCCCCCCCCCCCCCCCCCCCCGCTCCAGCCTTAGGCGCACACTCTCACACACTATAAACTCTCAAACAATGATACAGTTTGTCTTCTTCTTCTTGTTTCTCCGTCGTTCTTGCTGTACCTGCTTTGGTCACGCACACGGTCACGAGAAGCAGCATTTCATGACCCGTCTGTCTTTTCTTTCCCCTCAATTTGCTCCCAGCGGAGGTAAAAAAGAATTAGTTCCACGTTTCATACACCTCTTCCTCACACTGGGCCGTGTGCCGCAAGGATGCGTAATAGCCTTAATTTGAATCCCACTGCATGAGTTGACAAGATTCCTCGAGCGAGCCTTACATTACTCAATTCTGACAATTTGTCAGGGATTAATCAGTTTGGAAATCCTTGAAATGTGAGTTTGCAGGGCTGTTGGTAGATGGAATGTGCGACAGCGAGACCTGCCAAGCCGTTCAGGCAAGCTCGAACTCAGAGCAGAATGAGGCGAGGAGGAGGGGGTCGGCGAGAGGAGACGGAAAAAGACAGAGATGAGGAAATTTCTGTAGACTTGCACTGACGAACGTACTGTGGATAAAGTTACACGTCTGATATTAAAAAGTGAGATAAGGAGACACATGCACAGAAGTGAGTGCACGGAGCATCTTCCTCGTCTGTTACCCGAGCAAACATGGACACGCTCTGTCCTCTGCGGCTGCACGACCTTTTCCCTGCGCTCTGCAACGCGTCTTGAACAATAAGTCCAGCTGTCTCGCCTTCAGACCCCACATCGTGTGGCACTCAAACGCCTGAAAACGATGTGCCTTGCATGATTTCCTGGCATGCCCATTTGTGCTTTCACGTGTTTCATAGCAACAGGACTTTATTTTGTTGTATGTCAGGGTAACAGTATTACCGCCAATGATTGGAACAGGAAGAACAAGTTCGTTAAAAAAAAGGCTGGGCCCGCTTGTTGGAGATGTGGGATTTGTTTTTGATCCATCCAGATCCATTTTTTATTTCTCACTTTCTTTAACATTGCGAGAAAGGGCATTTGTGGACATTTTCATTCATTTCTCAGGTGATGATGAATGGATCTTCATGTATTTAGGTGGCTGGTATCAGATCCAAATAAAAACCTGTATCTAGTGGATTGAAATATGTTTTATTTGGTTTTGGATTAGGCTCGATTTAATTAAAGGGGACTGTTGGGCCTTGGCGGAGATCTGCGCTCCACTGAGAGCCATCCTAGTTTAACATGTTTGTATTCACAATTGTCGATTTTTTTGGGTTTCATCATGTTGCTGGTTTAATTGGTCCCGTTCAGGTGATTGTTCACTTATTTTCAAAGCAAATACAATAAAATCAAATAGCAAAAGCCCTTCTTAAGGAGCAGTTCATCGCAATATACACCTTATACAGTTTACAAGATGGGGACTTGTTTTAAAAAGTAAAGAACAACTGAAAGAAAACCCAAAATGGCTCCATATAACTGCATGAAAATGAAAAAGTCCCCATCTATTTAGGTGAATGCTGCAACACTGAAGCTCCAGAAACTTCCCCAGACTTTCCGTCAGCGTGGAGGTGAGTAGATAATGACTTTGAATTTGAATTAAAGTTTTTGGGTGAACTGAAAGAAAACCCACAGACCTCACTGTGAAGATTCTTCTGCAAACACTTCATCTGAGATATATTACATGTAGGATGAAGACACGGCAGACCACACAGGTCACAGTGTAACAGTGAGATATGATATGTGAGAGATATTTGAAATTTGACACTGACAAGATTCTCAGCTCTTTTAATTAAGTCTTGTTTACTCTTCTTCTGACCTTTATCGGGGTAAGATAACCTGGTTAAGACGTTCACATGACAATTGCAATAATTTCTCACTGTTTCATCTCTTCTTCTCTGTACACCGGTCTCAGCTCAGACAATCAGGCCCGACTGGTAGGAGATAAATTCTGTCCAACTTCACTGCCGCTCTTCTCCCCACTCTCCTCTTTCATCGTTATATATTATCTGTTGGTGGTTCTCACCCCCTCCTCTCCCCCATTTTCATCTGGCATTTTGATAAAAGGCAACACCAAATGTTCAGGTTTGGATGAGCCCCAATTTCATAGAGGTTTACAGCGGACTAAGGTGATTTACAGCGGGAAGACCCCCTTTTGTTCTGCCAGAGAACGGAAGAAACAGCTGGAGGTTGGATATCAGCAACCCTCAGTCTTTAGTAAATAGCCTGCTGGATAATATTCACAAGAAATTGCTGTGACAGGGTTTGATGTGTGTGTCTCTGGGCCCTGATAAACCAAGCTAACAGTCAGAGGTTGGGAGCTAATGTATCGTCCTTGAGCTTCTTGAGTACTTGAGTGTTGAATTGGTGGAGGACACAGTTTGAGAGAAGCTCTCTGACTGGCTCGTAAATCAGGGGTTTCATCTGTTCTCTACAGTTTGTCCTTATTTTTGCCGGACTTAAAGCCGGAGTTGGTAAGATTGTAAAACCCAGCAAGAGCAAGCTAAAGTTTGAGTCCCTTCGGGCCTCTTCAGAGCTACTTCTTCAAAACATGTACATTCGCCTAACTACACAGACCCATAGCTATTGCTGGCCAGCAGGGAGATGTGTTAGCAGCTAGCTCGCTACGCTCAACAAGCTCTCTTAGCTTTTTTAGTCTGATAAAACAATAAACACGAGCAAAATAGCCGTCATGAACACATATCAGTCAGAAAAAATGGTGACCTGGTGTGACAGTTACTCCTTAATGCTGTAGGTGTGTGCTTTGTGCTAATTGGATTAGCTTGGCTCAGGAGCTGTGTGCTTTGTGCTAACATTAGCTGCTAACGGAGGGTGTTTCTGCCATCACAGCTCTGTTCAAAACATCCTCGTAACTAAAAAGACTGAATAGGTCATTTGTCAGAGTCGACATAAATGACATATAGCACAGTTTTCCAAAACAACATGTCCATTGCAGCGTAACAGCAACACACATACCACATCGTCCTTCATGGTACGGTCACAGTCCGGTTAGGTTTAAGTAAGAAAACTACTTGGTTAGCTTTCGGAAAACATCATGGTTTGTGTTCAAATCACTGTTATTTCTGTAACTTCTGTTACAAACATACGTATGTTACCTAAGTAACGTACGTTACGTTATGTTTGTTATTGCACTACGTGAAGGGGCTGTGTGCTTTGTGCTACTGAATTAACTAGCTCGGTCATTTAACCCAGGGCTAGTAGCAGTGAATCATATAGCCCTGGGCCTAGGTTAAGCCTGGGTTAACAATCTGTGTGGGAAAAGGGGCTAAGTTAACCCCAGGTCAACTTTTAGGCTAGGTGGAAGGATAGTCCTGGGCTAACAATATGCAGTGTGAAAAGCCCTGTAGTTATTGTTGCAAGGCCTGTGGAGGTTTGCATGTCTGCATGGCACACATGCAGTTTAAAATACTCACCCTGACAAAATTACCACATGAAATTATTAGTCATTTTTTAAACAGTGGGTCCTTGGCGCCAGACAGAAGTAGACAAAAGCAGGCTTCTCATTTGTACAGGCCGCTAAAGTGACAACTGCTGCTTGCAACTAGCTAGATTATTCAACTAGTGCCAACTCCATGAGTTGTTTGAAAATGTTTAACAGCTGCTGTTTAACATGTCAAGACCTAATCTTTAACTGATTTGAAGACTTGTTTTAACTCACTGCTGAACTCAACATGATTTTAAGATGGCTGTAAATGCATTTTAAATTGCAGAAGAGACAACTATCCTCCAGCTCTAAGTAAACAAACTCATAATTTATCACCTCAAGTGCAGAGGCCATTAGTGTGCCAGTGCCTGACGATATCGCTTACTCTTGCATCCACGTGTGACATGCAGCTCCTTTAAATCGAGGTTGACGCGCTGCACTGCAGCATCAAACTGAGGTTTGTTTTAACTTGGCAAACACACCACCGTTATGTAAGTGCTAATGGCTTCAACGAGAGCACTTTGTCTGTGACGCAGGCTATTGTTCAGCACATTGCATTAAATTCACTTAATTGGATGACTCCATGTCCTTGTGTGTGTGTGTGTGAATATGTGTTTGCATGTTTGTGCCTGGCTCTCTGCTTTGATTTGAATTAATTTCAGTGTAATGGACTGTATAGATGCTGACTCCATTTGGTCTATATTTAAATATATAAAACAAACTCAAGTATTACACAAACAATGCGTGTTGCCATTGTGAAAGCCCAGGCTTTTGAAAACAAGCAAATTCTACCCTCTGTGAAAGCTCAGAGGCCATTTTGAATGTAAGTGTATAAATATGCCACACAATGGAAGACTCAAACTGTTTTCTCCCACATCACACGACAGCCAGACGGCATTGCCTTCGCACCGAGTTTGAAAATAACTTGAGCAGGCAGGTTTTATGAAGAATGTGCTTTAGTCACATGTGGAAACAAATGATGGCGATATCTTACAGTATGTGAATATAAAGTATCCAATCAGCTTTGCTTTTTCCTGAGAATATTTGCGGTCCACTATGAATTGCTGTTATTAACGTCTGGAGCTGTGTCTAGTGGATAATGGACGGTTCTTCAAGAAGGAAATTGTCCAGCTCTTTGAGGGTTGCATAAGATTTTACATTTCAAATCTGACTGTGGAGCTTTCCGTAGAGATTGATTCATTGCTATTGGATCTGAGTCTCACTGATTGAGGCAGTGTTCGAGAGAATCATCTCTGAGTAAAGATCCTCCTTGACCTTGAAAAACACCAGTTACACCAACACATAACCTCACCATAATGTCCATTTATCAAAATAGCTCTTCTGGAGCTTTCAACTGCCAACGTAGACGAGCAGTCTTTAAATGCTTTGGAGAATATTCCATGAAATATGAGAAAACTCCATCTGGTGATGAGGATCACGTGCAAGCCAAAATGATCGCCAGAATAAAGGTTGGCAATGTACGATACTACAAACCACAGTGTTGTTTGTCTAAACTTTAAATTTCTTTATGTTGCAACTTGACGTTTCTATAGGTTCAGTTTTCAATTACATCTCATGACAATGCTGTGCTTGTGCTCTGGTTAGGTTTAGGTACAAAAAACACTTGGTTAGGGTTAGGAAAAGATCATGTCAGGGCTTAAAATACCTCTTTTGGTCAGAGTAGTACATGTACAAATGTGAATGTATCAGTGGTTTGACAACCTTTTATCCTGGCGACCTGGCGGGATTTGTCAAGACAGCAGGTTGCTGTGTGATACAAAGGAAAGCTCCACAACAGTTTTAGTTTGTTGCTGTTGTCTGTATTATTTGCACCGTGAGGTTCTGTTTCTGGTTCCGTAAAACAGCCTCATGCATATTTTCTGGCTGTTGTACAAGCACACAAAGTGATCATCAGACCTATGACTCCCTGTAGATGAATGCTTCTCCATGCTGCCATCTGGCAAACATCTGGGAGACGACTGTGGTTTGAGAGCACCATTTGGCTTTTTCCTGCCATAAACCTGATGCAGGAACGAGTGTCAAAACTACATTATCAGACGTTGCTTTATCGGTTGTTATCCAAGTTTCTGCCTCCGTACTTCAGGTTAAATGTCTTTATGAACTTGTGTTTTCAATGACAACAATGTACGTTTTTCTGTGCTCACGACTGCATCAAACAGATGTTGATTCTCTCCTGCCGGCATTGCAATTCTCGAGTTGTGTTGTGTTTTACATTTGTTTCTCACTAAGTGTTCCTGAGCTTTTACTTGCAACTTGCGGTTTCCCTTTGCCAAGGAAAATTGCCAAATAATGCCACACTGAGAACCCTTTTTACAATTTTGGTAATGATTACTTAGCCTCTTCAGAACTGGTTTATCTGCTTCATGTTGTTTTGCAACTCGGCAATGGAGGGCAGACTTCTCTTTTCCCCTGAAGTGCACTATTACTGAACTCTGCATTAAAATGTTTAGCCTGCAAATGCAACTAAACTTAACGTGAATAAAACTAAAACATTACCTCATTTGTGAATATTTGTTTCTAAGTCTGTCAGGTAGCTTTTTATCAGCAGTGGTTTGTGTTTTAATGGTGTGTTCACCACCATCAAAGCGATTTTGACCGCAGGATCATTTATGAGTGTGTATTTGCCACAAATAGCCAAATTACTTGACAGTACATTAGCCGTAAGCTGGCAAGCAACGACACATAGACGGCGTGTGTATTTGTGTGTTTGAATTCAGGTCAACTCTCACTGAATTCCCGGTTATCCCTCTTCTTTTTCCCCTCTCCTCTCTGTAACGTTACGTTCATGAAAGTAAAGTAACATTTCCCCTCCAGCTCCAGTCAGTCAGCAGTCCACATTACAGCACATAACCGACACCCGACAAAGGAGGTCACCTCTGCTGGTCGCTGCTGCAGTCAGGTTAATAAATAGGAGTGAAGATAACTCGATGTTTTAATCCCAAAAGTTTAAAAGTAATCTCTGAGCTCTCCTCACACTGCATCAAAGCAGAATCTGATGTGACTCCAGATGTTTATTCCTCCAGAGGGTTGAGCTCTGCACCCAACTTGGCAAACGTTTTTTGTTTTGTTTTGATAAAAAAAGAACCCTAGAGGCAGAAATGACATACTGTGAGTTTAAATGTTTATGTCTGCAACAACAACTCATGGTCTTATTTGGCTGATGGCGTTTGTCATGGACTTGGCTCTACTATATCTCCATGAGAACTCCATCAATTGAGGGACCATGGGAAATCTTCATCAACTCAAAAGCCAGTTTCCCAGGTTTAAGTTGATCGAAATGCCCTTATTTGACAGAAGACATGTTCTGATCTGTTTCTTGAATGAGATCCACAGTTTTAATACTCCTGACATTACACACAGTTAATCTCTATCTGTCAACAGCATGAACAACAAGTCCCTGAGGATTGCCAAGTGAGCAATAAAATGTAATAAAGACTAACTAACATGTCAGTTGACAAGACAGCGGTCATGGGAACTTGGTTGGAGAGCAGTGATTTCCAAAACCCTGTGAATGTTTGACGAGTGGCGTGTGGGGGCTTTGTCATCACAGCGAATGGAAAATGTTGTTCTTATCAGAGTGTTGGTGAGCCCCAGGCACTGCAGCATGTGGCATTTATGTGGATGTGTCACCGCATTCACTCAGAGCTCAGTGACTAATGAGAAACTCCCTAACTGTTAAACGGCATGCAAACGGATTTCATTGAACTTGATTTACAACTCCGTACTTTTTCTTTTTTTCTTTCTCCCCCCTCTCTTCCCACACTCTCTCCTTCCACACCTTAGTCTCTTTCATTCTCATCCCTCTCTTTTTCTTCTGCCATCTAAACAAATTAGGGAGCAAATGAGGAGGGAGGAGTGATATGGGTGATGAGGCATGCCAGAATGTCAACAGATGACAAGGAGTGCAGATGGGCGAGAGAGAGAGAGGAAAGGAAGGAGAGAGAGAGAGAGAATGTGATGAAAAGAGGAAAGTATTCCCTGAAAACCCAGACTTGAAAAGAAATGATTAATGAGGCCAGATGTTAGGCTTCTTTTAGCATGAATCATCGCATTCCCCATGACAAAGCAAAAACTACCCCCCATTTCCCCAAACATAGACGCAGCAGGCAAATTACTTCCCACTCTGTAGACAATTGAGACAAATCCAGTACTTTTCTGGCTTGAGCTACTTTCCCCCTCGCCAGGTCAGGACAGTAAATCGACTAAATGTTTCAAGCTTTTGTTTCATGCTGACATCACTTTATTCCAATCCATACCTCTCGGAAAAAAGGTCTCTTAAATAGATACACTTCAGAGTGAACCGCTTCGGAGTGCTTGTTTGCCCCGACCGAGCTTATTATGGCATCTGGGCAATCAAATGTGTATGAAACCGCGGTGCCCCGGCCACGATGTGAGAACACAACAGATCCTTCGGAGGCACATTTAGCAACCACAGAGAGCCTCGCATCCTTTAAGAAATCAATGCAGCTCAGCTTGTGTGCCAGCCATGTCAGCCTGGCATCCCTGATTGATTGAACATGTAGCAGCAAAATGAAAAGCAGAGTGGAATGAGATAAAGCACAGGAAGGAAATTGCTTTTTTCCTTTGAGCAAGTTTATAAAAATTCATATGTGGCTTGACTTGACACACAACATATGTGTGCACGTACGCAGTAGGGTGTGGGTAAAGAAAAGGGGAGGAAATGGCAATAAAAGGGCTCTCATTCATCCTGATCTCCTTCTTTATAAATCAATGTCCACCATCAATGCCTGTTCTCATTTCTCTGTCACTTAACCAAAGGGTAAACCCACCGGGATGTCAGCCATTGGTTTGTGGCCTACTACTGTTTTGAAAGCCTGAAGTTGGGCATACTGGCCGTTGCCGTCTTGGTTTTTGAAGCCATAGGTGAGCATATTTGGACTGGGGTGGACACACTGTTGCTTGTAAATCGTAAAATAGCCACATCCTAAAGCGTACCCTGCTTTATCATCTATTTTAGTGTGAATGGGACCAAAATTTACAAAGTGAACACCATGTTTTATTGAAGAAGACTTGAAACTAGCCACTGAGACCATAAACTCATTAGGAAACTGTGTCATGAGGTTAAAAATCCAGTGAGTAGTAGATTGATTTTTGTTGACTCTGCAGCCATTCTTACAGTAACTGTAATAATAGTGACAAAATCCTATAACAAATGTGTTATAACACTATATTACTGCTTACAGTAATATATTACTGACTGTGACAGGTTACTTTTGTAGCGCGATACCCTCAAAACCGCTTTCTAACACATTGTATCTTGCCTTTTTTTTTACCTGCAGATGAAAAGAAACGTAAAAACGACAAGTGACGGTGTTCAGAGGGGTCATCACAGCAAGGTTGCCAGGTTTGACACAACCGTGCCTGTACAGAGACTGAAACCTGTACTCAACAACCTTATCTGGCGACCCATGTGATTGGTTGAGGGATAACCTGTTGCTTGTCAAGAAATAAAAAAGACTAATTATTGTTACATTTCATGTTATGATCGGGTTAAACAAATGAGATACTTTGAATAAATGAGTCAGTTGTAGAAAGGATTCCAGTCTGCGTGCTTGGCTAGGGATAGGGATGCTGACAGAGACATGAGGTTGTATCGATCGCAAAAAAGCAACCCAGAATACCATGAGGAGGAGACATGACGAGACATACACTTATAACCAGCAAAGGAAGAGGATTTTGGTGTTCCCCTGTAAGACTCTGGCTCCTCTGTTCAGTCCGGTTGGTTAAGTCGTTACATCGGCCCTGTGGTCCTCAAGAGGATGTGTATTGCTAATAACCCTTGAGTAAAATGGGTCAGCCATAAAACATCAGCTGAAAACAGTTGTTAACTGCTCATGTCAGAAAGCTCGTCTCAAATCCTAAGTGGAGCTCCACCACTCCGACGCAACCTCCAGCAGTAATAAAACATAAGAAGACCTAGCGCACATCGCCAGAAGGCAGCCGAGCCTCAGTCGTCTCTGCGACTTAGTGTTGAGCTCCTGCCAACAGAGGAGGCCATCCATAATTAACCCTGCACTGTCAAGTCAAGGCAGCAGTCATAACATGTCCTCACATGTCATTCTAACCTTTCTCCCTGCATCATTTTCGCCGCCGTCGACTCATCACCCAGATCTGTCGCTTCCTGCGTGAGGACTGCTGTGAGAGAGGGCGAGGGGGAAAAAGGCTTTGATCTGCTGTGTTTCCTTCACAGCGTCTCTCTCAAAGGCTTTGGACGGCAAATGATACTTGGAACAGAGGGAGGAAAATGTGTTTCTCATTTGCTTTTGTTGAGGGTGATTTATTCCCTGTTAGTCAGGAGTGATTGAGCTATTTGGCTATGGGGTAATCATTGCTATCAACATCTGTTCTCAGCAAAAAAAAAACAAGCATATTGTGTCGTTTTCTGCTTCCCTCTCTTTATTCCTCTACCATCTCCCTAAATCTTCATAAATCTCCGTCTGGGTAAAGATTTCATTAATTCCGGAGTTGGGGAAATTGGCAATTAAAATGTGTGAATCAAAGCAGAGACAGTGCGGAGGTAGAGGGAGCGCAATTGACTGAGTCAAAGGGTCAAAGAGGCTAAGTCAGAGAGAAAGAAAGAACAAGCACGGGAGCAAGAGACAGTGATTAAAAAGTGAAAGAAGGAGATTGATTTGCGTATCTTTGACTAGAAACTGAAAAAAAAGGGCCAATCAAATGTGTGTGGGAAAGGAAAATGAGAGAATTGTAAGAGCAAACGAGTGGAATCAGAGGTGGAAGCTGTATGGAAACAGAAACACAGAAAATGACAGACGATGAGAGTTAAAGATCGATTTAAACTGAAAACTGCAATATGGAGGAAACAAAGTGGAAACGCGGGAAAGAAATCACAGCGAAGGAATTAAAAAGTGTGGCTCGAGGGAGGACAATACCCGTCTGTCAGACTCAAATATCACAACAACTACTGGATGGATTGCCAGGAATATTTGTACAGGCAGTCGCGGTCCACGCAGGACGAAGCCCTCTGTCTTTGTTGATCTCTGGACTTTTCTGAGACTGACATTAGTGGGTTTAAGTGAAATTTCTTACAATAGAAAAACAATATTGGAGGGATCAGGATGAAATGTAGTAACTCTGATGACCCCTGATATCAATAGCAAACAAAAACATTCATAAAGTTGTAATGTAATTCATTTATTAGCTCAATTTTTCATTGAGAGCCATCATGAGGTCAAATGTTCAGTTTGTCCAATACTGACAAAATATCTCCAAAACTGTACTTTGTGTTTAGAGAGTATTTAGCAAATACTAGCGTGCTAATATCCTTAACTTAGATAGTGAATGTGGTAAGCATTATATCTGCTAAACATCAGCATGTTGTGTCTGATATTGCACTGTTGTTGTTTTTCCTAGAACATCATAATTCATGTTGACTGAACAATCACACTGCTGTGATGTCATAGTTTTTGCGACTCATACTGCCGTTGCTCCTGGAACATCATTTCATCTTATGAAGGAGTCAGCATCTGCAACAAAGTAAGACTCCCACTCACAAAGCTGTGGTTTGTATCCCGATTGGATCAGATGATGATGATACTTTATACACTTTTTATTTTCCTTGAGGTAGGTTTGGGCACCAACGATACTTGGTAAGGTTTAGGAAAACATGGTTAGACGCTTTCGCAAAGGATAACTTCTTCAATGTGTATGTATTTCTGGCCTCCAGTCACAAAGCTGTGGCAATAAAAAAATGAAAACAAAAACAAAAAAGCCATTGGTCAGCTGCTACGATGATCCAGGAGCAACACCAACACGGCCATGTCAGATCCTGACTGTAGCTTCTGTAACTTCTAAAGTAGAGAAATTGTCATCCACTACAGCAGCTGCTATAAGAAATATAAACCTTTGTGCTTTTATCAAGGTTAAACTGTGTTTACTTTGCGAGCACAGAAAAACATGCCGCTCCCATGAAAGTAATAGCATAGCACTGCAGGTTCACTTGCCTCATCGTAACTTGGTTTTGACTAGTAATTTTATCAATTTTTCAGCTTTAAGCTCTGCTCCTCTCTATCCCAATGATGACATGTGTGAGCTACTGCCAGTGGTCTTGCCTCATCTCTCAAGCTGTGCCGTTTGGCCTACAAAGGTCTCAGGCAGGGAAGAAGAAGAAGCTTGCAAGTTTGACTCTTTGGCCCAAATGGCAGTCAGACAGCATACAGTATGTACATCATCCACAAAAGGCCCTTTTGTCTGTTGCTGTGACTTCTTTTTCTTCATCATCTTCTTGTTTTGCACTTTGATATGATGCCATTGATGTGCAGTGGATGTCAGTTGAGTAGGTGGTCCCAGATGGTTTGTTTACACACTGCTAAAAGAATGTGACCTCCACCAAATGGGGTCTGATCTGTGATGGGATATTAATGAGTCTTTTATTGTATCTCGGGTGTGTTCACACCTGTTATTAGAGCTGTCAACTCGTGATAGGATGACCCCAGACGCATGTCAGTGTCAAGATATTTTAATCGGAAGAGAAAGTGTTTTTTTTTAAGCCTAAACAAACTAAATAAACAACTCTCTTTGTTTTCGTGACTGAATAAACAAACTGACCTTAAAGGACAACACAATTTCATGCTGTTTTACTTTGTTTACAGTTGACGGACCCTGCCACCTTTCTAGCTTCAAACACTGTTCTGGGGACCTTATTTTCCTCTGAGAACAGCTTGTTTATTCAGTTATGGGAAACATAAATATTGCAGTGTTTGTATTATTACCTCATTAATATTGTAGAATTCTACTTTTTTGTAAATTCTGAATTTCTCCTCCAAAGCTACATAATGCTCCTTTTAAAGGCAGCTGAAAACCACATTTCAAATTACGACATATTTAGACATATAAAATGAGCAACATGACTAGATATCAATGAGATTATTTGAATTTCTTCTCCTTAAACAGAATTTGGACGCTCAAAGCACCACCTGTGCCCGAGTACAGCCCCTCCAACAGCCCTGAGAATGGCTTTTTGGACACACTCGAGCCACAGGTAGAAGAACAGAACCGCCGCTTGTGCGCGGCTATCTCACAATCCTCATGCCAAGAAATCCTCTCTCGATACCGAACACCCGGCAGCCAGCAGCACAGACGTGGCGAGGACAGAGGTTGATACAGTGAGAAGTGGGTTAGAGTTCAAAGGGCCGCAGAGAGCAGGCAGAGCTCTGATCTTTGGCAGGGGAGTTAAAACATTAACATTCACCCTGCACAGCCAGGCTTTACCCCTGCGTCTCCTCAAAGACACGGAGGAGGCTCATATAGTATGCACAGGGGGAGATACATAGGGTACGTGCAGCTTATATACAGTATATTTGTAAATATGTGTGCGTGTGTGTGCGTGTCAACTGTGAGCAGTTCATATCTGTGTGACAACATGCTGTATATATGAAGACAAATGATGGAAGGATAGGGATCAGACCATATATAGTGTATATGGTCTAATTTCCATGCTCCAGCTCCATCAGTGGGATTACATGAGTCCATTTATCATTCCATATGAGTGTGGCTTGCATGGGTAATTGTAAATTAAGTGGATTACTGTGCAGTATAGTCCCTGAGGGAATTAGAGAATCTCTGAATGGATGCAAAATCCTATCGTTCTGTAGCCGGCAGGTCCCACAGCAGCATCAGCACTTTCTGAAGCAATGATACCGGCAGAAGCTCCTTTGACTGATGCTGATTTAATATCAGCACGGTAGATTTAATGATACTGACACTCATTATGTTCCTGCTCCCTGAAGTGGGGCCGACGTTTCCAGCGAGCGGCACGTTCAGCCGCAAGTGTGCTTAAGAGAAGGTGTTCACGAGCACGAGTACGTTCGTTCTGTTCAGACAGGACGGAGGTTTTGTCTTCAACACTATGATGCCCACAGTGGACGGATGTTTGTAAGCCATTTTTAACCATTTAAGTTGAAGCGCCGTATCCAAATCTCCGGAGGCGAATCCCGAAAGCCAAAAACAACTGAACTGATTTCCACAAAACCTCGAAGTAGGATGTACTGAATACCCAGTCTCCTCTGATTGGTCAGCTCTCACATGCCTGACCCAGCAGGCTCTGCTAAATCAATTCTTGCGTGCCAAACAAGCCGCTGGGCATAAATTATGCAAATGTATGACATGGTGATGTCACAGAGTTACAGAATTAAAGGCGAGACTACTGATGAGGCTTTTCAGGAGCAGTGTTTTCTGTGGGAGAGAGGAGCTTCTTCAACATTTATGCAACTCCTTCAAAATTATTATTGTTATTGCCATGGTTTTCACTTCTTTAAGAGTCGAAAACAAACCATAACAAAAATCATACTTTGTGATTAAATAATTCCTTCCTGAAAGGGTTAATCACAAAGTTTTGTGAGGTGGGTGAGGACAGAGTGTATGTAAAGTTGCTCTTTCAGGGCTTTGCGTAAGACGAGACGACAAGATACACTCTTTTCCCTCCTGGCTTCAGTGGCCTTACACCATCCAAATCCCCTCAAATCAAAATCCACCTCGAATGAATTGCGGTGGATTACAAATGAGGAAGCGGTGGCAGGGATTTCTTTTTTAATGAGGACAAAAACCTATCACCACATCTAACCTGTAACGCTTCATTTGCTGCTGCCTGCCAGCCGGCACTTCCCAGTAGAATTCTGGGGTTGAAATTGTAGAGTTTCAGCGCCGCTCGCTCTGGGCCCTGGCAACAAACGATGGCCTCCCTCCCACACCCCCGAACATTTAAACCCAGCTCAGTTTGCCCAAAGCAATCTCAGCTCGGGAGTCGAAAGGTCACTTTAAATAAATAAAGAATGGGGAGATCACTAGGCATCCCACACACGGAGTGAGCAGCACTTTGAAAGGATAGCCAAGGCTACACCATTTAGCATTCAGTAGCCTGAAGCAATCCATGAGGCTGGCAGTCTGAGAACAGAAAGTCCAAGTCCAGATTGACTCCCACTCACTTGCCATGGCTGCATCAGTCACATTGCTCTTTCAGCTAAACTTCTGGGCCTGTTTGTCATTGCACCGTTTGTTGTTGTCAGCTTTGAGAAGAGACAACTACACGGAATTAATTCATTGCCTCGGGTCGAGGCCCGGCCAGTGTTTTGACCGGCATTTCATTACAGTATGTTTTCATTTGTGTCCCTCTCTCAACTCCTAACCTCTCAAAGTTTGCAGGAATTAGCATTGGGAAATAGCAGCGCAGGTGACGAGACTAAAAATTGGCCATGAATACTTGAAAACCATTGTCTTGTTTTGTGAATTTTCCAAATAAAAGCAGCAAAGAAAGAGCACACTCCCTCTGAGACTGTGCAGGTGAGATTACACACTACATCAGAGCAACTCTATTCTCAGGTTTTAGGAGGAACTTCACAAGCCTTTAAAAGAGTAAACTCAATTGGATTTGCGACCTGTAGTCACACCGCATCCACAAAATAGAGTCTCGAGTGCATACACAAGCCAGGTGCACGGACCCGAACGCACACCCTGAGATACAGTATTTTTTTGGGCACACACACACACATGCCCTTTGTCGTTGCAGGAGCCCGGCTCGTTACATCATCCACAGGGAAGTTTATCAGCGACTGATCAGCAGCAGCCTGAAGACTCTCAAAGGCTGTTTTGTCTTCCTCTCTCCTGAAACTCCCTGAACCCACAGATTACCTTCCAGCCGTGGGTATTTGTTTACCATGGCCTGAATTTGCAAGTCTTTATCGTGGCTGCCTGCCATCACTGAGGGGAAGTGCTTTACACATGCTCATATCAGCGCCAGGAGAACTAAAGCAAGTCCACAGGTAATGCGGATCTTTACTTCAACAACTCTCTGGTTTGATTACTCAGTCAGGACAAAGAACCATTAAACTTATTGTGTTTTCTGGTGCTGGTTACGGTCTTATCTTTTAATCAATCTGTAGAAATGGAAGATAATATTCATAATTATGATTTAATCTGTGTATAATCACCTGAGACTTCGAATGAGCTTTTTATATCGACGGAGGGAGCAGTTCTTTTTCCACAGAGTCCATCATGGTGCACCTCTATGTTTCTACAGTAGCCCAGAGCGGACAACACTGCCTATAGAGAAGGCCAGGTAGAGAAGGGTGAGACGAGGGGTGTACAGTTGGTTGCAATCTGCAGCTACACCACTAGATGCCACCAAATCGTATGCACTGGATCTTTAAATGGCAAGCGAGTGTTAATGCCAACATACAGAGCCTCATCAATGCTAACCGACAGGCAGTGATGGAATGTAACTAAGTACATTTACTTAAGTACAATTTTGAGGTACTTGTACTTTACTTGAATATTCCAATTTTTTTCCTACTTTATACTTACAAATAAATATGAATATCAGATCGGGACTTTTATACCATGATGTACTTTTAATACTTAAACTAAATGTATTGCCAGAAAATTACTTTTGATACTTAATTACATTTAATATCAGACATTTTAAGACTTTTACTCAAGTGCTATTAATATGTGTGAATTTTAACATTTAATATGACTTTTGGTAACTTTTTACAACACTGCCGACAGATAAAAATGAGGCCTGTTCATTTAAAAACCCGGTTCTGTGTGTGAAAGAAATGCCCCTCTAGATTTCACATGAAGGCCGACAAGATGTTTTGCCTCATTGAAACTAATTGAAACCTTTGGGATGGCTGCACTACAGAATGACTTCTTTTTGTAGCCTGTTTATCAAGTTGCAGCTTTATTTCCGAACACAGGAAGCTGGAGATGACATAACTCCTTGCTCTGTTTATAAAACACAAACAAAATATTTGCACGTTATTGTGTCTGAAAATGTAGACGGTTGAACTGAATACCGATCATACATTTTTTAATTTGAGTTCGTGTTGAGCAAGGATGTCTGGCCGCCGTCTCTGTTTGGAGGAGGAAAAACAACTTAGGAAACCAGTTTAAAATCTTTTTTAGTGCATAACAGACAGAATATTTTTTTCATCCTGACGGTTTGAAGTGTCCTTGAGGAATCAGGAAATATCTTCAAAACAGCGGTAAGTGCTGTTAGAGGACCCTCTCGCTTTTTCAAAGCAACAAAATACAAAATTAATTGAACGCTTAGCTCTGTGACTCAAATGCAAAGGTAATATGTGAGAGCCACAAACTGGGGCATTATTGAGATTATTTAATCTTGCTAGTTCTTTATTTATTTGAACTCTAACTCTTCATATTGGCACTGGGAGATATAACTACAGGTACCACAAAAATTGGAGTGCCATCAACGTGCGGTTGTGTGTAATAGAAAACTAATCATCGCACAACTTGTGAGTGTTTCTTACTTCTTCCTTCTGTGCAAAAATTAGTCATTTCCTGTATTTTTCCACCTCCACAAGTGGGGCAATTTCCTACTCACACCCATCCTGACACCAGGATTTAATTTGTGCAGAAAGGGAGGGTCTACAGCACACAGATCCGCTCCTCTATATATCAAACCCAACTGTTTGATTTTGGCAGATTAAAAGGGGGTGTTTTACATAACAATCTCACTCAGTCCAGCTTTTAAGGTTTCACAGCTGGCTGGGATTTCTCATCCTCTCACAACTCAGACCTGCTACACTCCTGTGAAGGAGAGAGACCAAAGTGTGATTGAAGAGGGGAATTTTTCTGGGGTGGAAATATTAGAAGTGTACACAAGGAAGGATGAAGGAGTGGAGAGAGGCGAAGCTCACTGGAATGACTCCCAGTCTTCACCGCCGTCGTGCAGAGACCACACAGCGCCGAAATGTTCCAAAACAGCTGGTTTATTGAGGATAAACCGGGAGTATATGGTGCCTTTGATGGTGCAGCAGTTAACACTGCAGTCTCTGCTCGAGCTCCTCTCTCTTCCTCACCTGCAATCAAGACAAATGCTTAATGATGTGAGCAACGCCGCAATGCATTAAACAGACACGAGCATTTTTCAAGAGAACAGCTCTATTCAGATTACACCATCTTCTCTGGTTAACACAATTCTGGTTTCAAGTGTCATTTAGCATCCAGACATTAGTCCCATTAGAGTTGCAAGCAATTAAGAGCAAAGTCCCTCAGGCATAAACAAAAGCAAGATTCTCTAAGGAGATGTAGTGGTGGTAACTTTGCCAGTTGTGTGGCCTTTCCATCAGGGTTCAGAGCTACGAAGAAACTTTGAAGGAATAAAAGGCTAGTAGAGCCGGTTATAGAGTGTAAAAATGGTAGTAACACTTCTTTTTACAGGTCCACACATTTCCTGATAAGTAGGTGGTTATTACTGAGCAATAACAATGAAATTTCTTTAAATTACCCCAAAGTTATCACATTATTTACCTCAAATTTCATTGAAATTAACCCCAAAGAAATCTAAAATAAAATTCTTACATTTTTTCAATTTTCAATGCAGTTTCATAAACCGCTGGTAATTTCCTGCATTCATTTCCAGGAAACCTCAAACTTCCTGTTTCCGTCTGACTTACTGTCACTAGACCGCTAAGTTGTTGCAGCTCAATTAGTTTCTGTCCAACTTCTGCAGGTCAGGTTAGGTTGATACAAGCCAACAAGGCTGCCAAACAGCCGACCACAGTTTGAGTCACACCACTGGATGGTTTTAAGGACACCTGGTGCTGTTTTTGTGCCAACTATAACCTGGTATTTTTCAAGGGAAGTTGGACCATCTCCCAAAACAGGCATTTCAAGCCAAACCACGACCTTTACCAACGTAAAGATGCAACAAAAAGAAGGTTGCTTCAGCTTCAGTCCAACTTTGGAACACAATTTTCCTAAATGTCATTTTTTCAAAAATTAGTCACCATAAATTGCTAATTACCGTCTTCACATTAATGTCTTCACACCAACCAAAGTTAAATGTCACTCTATATTTTGAGTCAGCAGTTCATTAGAAAATAACAGGAAAGAGAGACAGAAAGAGCCTGATTGTTGATTGTTGAATTGGTGAGAATGTAAATTGTTAAAAAGTGTATTTCAGTTCATGGCCTGCAGAAGTTGGGGAGGAAGTTGGACAGAAACTAAAGCTACTCACTTTAGTTTAGTGGCCTGCTGAGGGGAAGTTAGACAGAAACCAGTTCAAAGTTTCCTGGAAATGTACGTTGTCTAATTACCGCTTATTGAAAAATAGCAGAATATCATTATGAAATAATGCTGGGGTGATTATTGTTCTAATTTGGGGGAAATGACCTGTAAAATTACCAAACTAGCCACAGACAAACAATTCAGAATTAGCATTTTCTCGCAGTCAACAAAACTTTCCTACACACACTGCTTAGCTGTGGATTAAGTGCGATAGCCACAAAGACAGGAGCAGCCCTCTGGAACAGCACCCAGGCCTCTTCATCACCAGCATACTCCGACGATGAGCGCTGGCCAACCGCAGGATCCTGGCCTGTCTCCCAGCCAGCCCTGCTAATTAGTCCCCCTCTTCTGAGCTAATTGGCCGATAAAAAATGAGGATGGCCTCTTCACCCAGCCCGAGTGTTGTGCCACCAAATGGCAGTGGGGAGGATTATGCGGGCTTATGAGGCATGGTGACACTCAGCGAGAACCACTCCTCTGCTATTAATTTCCTTGTCAAGCGGGTGGCCTCTGCTGTGTCACTTTGGTTTTGTTGGTGGATACGGGAAAACTTTAGTCCGGGGTCGACTTCCGACGACTTATTCTCATTAAATGCCTCCATAGCTTAACTATTTCACTGCATTTCTTCTGGCGCGTGTTAACAACGAGGACATGAGTTCGAGCGGATGCTGAGTGCTGTAGGCGATATCAGTGTTACAACATGTCACAGGCAAATAGCACAGGGCTTATCTTACTTTTGTGGCTTTTATATGCGCTGTGAAGACTGTGAGTGAGTGATTCTGGATTTCCAAGAAAAACTTTCTGTCAGAATGCAAATCAGATGGGCCATTGTTTAGAAAATAAAATAAAAATCTCCGATCGGGCGTCTTGGTGGTCTGGTGGTTTAGACACAATACCATGTGACCGCAGCATCGCTGGTTTGATTCCAGCTGTTGAACCTCGTCTGTATATCATCTCTCTCTCTCTTTCTCTCTCTCTTTCTCTGTCTGTCTCTACAGCTGTCCACAAGAAAAAAAAAACACTTGGTATGTTAGCGTGAGACAATAAGCTTTAAAGAAAAACAGCAGAAATTAAGACTGTCAAATAAAGAAAGACCAAAAACAACATAGTTAATAATTCAAATAATGAAATAAATAATAATCTGTCATGTTGTGCTACCTGTGAGCTGAATATGAAAAGAAATTAATTATTATACCGTGCCTTTTGTGGGAACGAACAAAAGAAAGAGGAAGTTTACAAATATGTGAATAGTGTATTCTCCTTTTTTCTATGCATTTCAGGGCTCATTGTTGCAATATTTGTGGCCAGCCAATCAAAATTGGACACATTTAGTCGCCATCTACTCACTCCCATAAAGAAGCTAGAAAGGTGGCAGGGTCCGCCACACATAAACAAAGACAAACAGTATGAAATCGTGTTGTCCTTTAAGGTCAGTTTGTTTATTCAGTCATGAAAACAAAGAGAGTTTGTTTATTAAGTTTGTTTAGACATCAGTCAATGAAGATCTTCCTCTGCTGATTAAAATATCTTCTCCAAAACTACATGGTGCCGCTTTAATGCTCAAATAAATGTTTTACAGTTATTTTATTGCTTGTATGTGTTATTATTACTTACTCTTGTTTCTTATTGCCTTCTCTGTTTACATATTACAATTCCTCTGTGGTGTGATATCTCTATTCTAGAAGGAGCAACAATTTCTCTTCTGGGATCAATAAAGTATTTCTATTGTGAGTTTTGAAATATAGAGTAACAAATAATAAACAACTGAAGTGCTTTATGGAGAAATGAAAAACAAATTAGGAAAACTAGTCCCGAATTTAATTTGGTATATAAATAAATAAGAAGATACGTGTAATACACTTAATAAAACATATGTACACATGCATGTTGTTTGTGCTTTCTTTCTTGTTTTGTATTTTTTGCCCTTCTGTTTTACCTTCAACTAGTTTGGCTTGACTGTTATGCATCCTGATATATTATCTTCATGAGTGTCTTGCTTCTGTTTGGTCAAAGCACTTTGTAAACTCTGTTTTTAAAGGCGCTCTACGAATAAAGTTATTGATATTGTTATTATGGTATATAAAAACCAACCGTGGCTGAGCCAAAAGAAATACTTATAAAAAAGATTTCCTGTTTCAACTTCCATAATAATAGTAATACTAACTTTGTTTGTAGAGCACCTTTAAAAACAGAGTTTACAAAGTGCTTTGACAGAATAAAAGCAGGAAGATAATATGATAATAATAATAATAATAATAATAATAATAATAATAATAATAATAATATTTAAAAATCAAGCCAAATTATAATAATTTCTTCTCATATTCAGCTCATAGGTAGCACAACTGTGTGTGTGTATATATATATATATATATATATATATATATATATATATATATATATATATATACATATATGAAAATAAATAAATTATTATAGTTTGGCCTGACTGTTACGATCCTGTTATATTATCTTCCTGCTTTTATTCTGTCAAAGCACTTAGCACACATTTGCTCTACGAACAAAGTTATTTTCATATTTTATTATTATAATTAAAATTATTATCAGCAGTATTATTATATAAAACCAACATGTGTTGTGCTTGTGTGTGTGAGAGCTGTCAGATCCAGCTCTGACGTGCCTGACCCTGAACACTATCAGTACATAACCTCTCAGCCTCTCTCTCTGAGGCGGCTCTGCTCTCTGGCTCGTCTCCACGCTTCTTCCATCGGCCTCACAATTAGATAATTTGCACATGCGGAGGACTCCGGTTATGAATGGGTGCATTCCCCTAAGTCCCGCCTCTTCCGCTCCCAGGCGCGGACCAATCAGCGGCGCCGATGCGCATCGATGGGACGTCACGTCAGCTGCCGTCGTGTCGGGATTGGAATGTTACCGACTAACAATCGGAACAACTGAGCAGTCGGTAATTGGACACTCGGATCAAGGAATCCCGTCTTTCTGAACATTTTCTCAGCTATCTGCCGGCTGTGAGGTGCGCGTCTGTCCGCCTCGTGTCGACCGGAGAACTTCGCCCGCTGCGGGGCTCCCGCCGACCGGGCTTTTATTCTATATCGGCGCGTATGAGGGGAATGAAGGGAGGTTGTGATAAATAAGAAGAGAAATGCAGGGATTCGTCAGGTTACAGTTGCACCGCTGAGCCGAAGCTGAGCTGCTCCTGCGCTACGACGCTTCCTCCAGGCTTTTTTTTCTCCGGCTTTCTCTTCCACACGGGACCATGGAGGGATAAAAAAAAGACGGGGGAATAAGACGCATTCACCCCCGACGCGTTTGGATCCGAGCGGCGGCCACACCGACGGGCTTTCTCACACTCCCCCGGTCAATGTGTTACCGAGTTTAACATCCAAACCGGGGCATACCTTTCCGTCTGGGAGAGCCTCGGGGACCCCTGCCGCTGTTCAGCCGGGGGGAGAGAGTTCCCAGACGGCTGTCGGACAGTTTTTTTTTTTTCTTCTTCTTCTTTTACCATTTGAATAGCCCCATGCAGCCAGTCTGAATGAGGCTGTGGAGAAGCGCAGGGGAAGAAGAAGACGAAGGAGAAGAGAGTCGCTGCATGTGATTTTGTTGTCCGAGAGAAGAGGGTCCGGCCAGCACGGATCTGTAGCGATATGGTGAAAAAAGTCTTCAGAAGAGGGAGAACGGGACACTACTTGTAAAATCGCCCACATGCACTGGATCACTTGCTGGATTTGGGAACCGAATACGCAGAAGGGGGGTTGGGGATCCTTGGAGGCTGCCGGAGGATGGAGCGGTGTAGCCGGGGTTGGTGAGAGCCTAACTTCGGGCCACTTTACATTTCTTCTTCCTAAACAACTCGCCCCTGTTCCCAGGACACATGCAGGCCAAAAAACGCTACCTGATCCTGCTCTCCGCCGGTGCATGTCTGGTGCTTCTCTTCTACCTCGGAGGGGTTCAACTTCCAGCGGCGAGCAGGAGCCGGCATGACCGCAGCCGGAACGGGTACCGGCCCGACCAGCCCTGGCCTCACTTCTCGGACCCGTTACACCTTTTCCTGCCGTGGGATGAGACGGACACCGAGGAGTACAACCTGCACATTTCTCCGAGGCAGAAGAGGGACGTCAACACGAGTGTTTACAAAGGCAAGCGGTGCCGCATGGATTCCTGCTTCGACTTCTCCCTGTGCCACAAGAACGGATTCAAAGTTTATGTTTACCCGCAGCAGAAGGGGGAGAAGATCTCAGAGAGTTATCAGAATATTTTATCGACCATCGAGGGGTCCAGGTTTTACACCTCGGACCCCGGACAGGCTTGTCTGTTCGTCCTGAGTTTGGACACTCTGGACCGGGACCAGCTGTCCCCGCAATACGTCCACAACCTGAAGACCAAGGTCCAGAACCTGCCCCTGTGGAACGACGGCAGGAACCACCTCATATTTAACTTGTACTCGGGGACGTGGCCGGACTACACGGAAGACCTGGGCTTCGACATCGGCCAGGCCATGTTGGCCAAAGCCAGCATCAGCACCGAGAACTTCAGGCGCAACTTCGACGTGTCCATCCCGCTCTTCTCCAAGGAGCACCCGCGGACCGGCGGGGAGAGGGGGTACCTGAAGTACAACTCCATCCCGCCTTTTCGCAAATACATGCTGGTGTTCAAGGGGAAGCGCTACCTGACGGGTATCGGCTCGGACACCAGGAATGCCTTACACCACGTCCACAACGCGGAGGACGTGGTGCTGCTCACCACCTGCAAGCACGGCAAGGACTGGCAGAAGCACAAGGACGCGCGCTGCGACAAGGACAACGCGGAGTATGACAAGTAAGTTGTGGAAGTTGTTTCTTGGGGTGGTTTTTACGCGCGGGATCCGTGCGCACGGAGCTGTCACCTTCATCCAAAAACAGAGCAGCATCCTTTTCAGAATGTAAGTTTACTTCCCCCTTCATGAATCCAGGCTTATAAATCACACCCAGAACTGAAACCTGGTTAACTATAAAGTGTTATGAGTGTTGTAAAGATCCCCAACTGCAGGTCATAGTTAACCAACCTTTTTATGTCCCTCTACATGACTGCTCCTCACCCTCCCTGCTCCCTTTCAGGCATGAAGTAAAAGATCTCCAGCCAGTCTATTAGCTCCCTGGTGGACACCCCCTCCTCCCCTTCCTCCCCTCCTCTCCTCTCCTATGAAGGAATTCACCCTCCCCTCCACCTTCCAGCCCCTCTCCATGGGAGCACCACTGCAGCCTATATACCAGGATATGCACGGACATGTTTGATTTGCACCCTGTACTTAGTGCAAATTAAGTGAAAGTCGACTGTGAGAGGAGTTTTTTTTTTTTTTTCTTTTGCTTTCAAATTAGTACCAGTGCTACAGTGACCTTGTAATGACAGCGCTCTGCTTCCCCCCGTTAAAGGAGCATGCAGTGTAGTTTACGCCTGTAACAAGTTTGGTTGAATTATGAGGCGATTAACTGCGAATAAATCAGTCATAATGGGTTAATTATCACCTTTCCGTTTCCAGGACTTGGTGCCATCTTTCCCACTTAGCCCCCAGGGACTGTTGATTACATCTAATTTTGGAGGTCTCCATTTTTGTCAAGGTGGTAATTAATGATTCCCCCCTCCTTGGCATCGACAGCTGCACCTGAGCGCTTGGTATGTTTTAATATAGAGGGGTGGTGTTTGGTGTTTACATAGCGGGATTACGCGATGAACTCGGCTGTCAGGTTCACTCCTCTGTGAGTGACACCGGTTTGATCTACATTTAGCAACCTGTGCCTTTTCTGCAAAGCCTGGATAAACTCGGGCATGTGATAACAGCACTTGTCGACATTGTTCCCAAGTGGGTGGGTGTGTGTGTGTGTTAGTGTACATGTTAAGGGAAAGGAGCATATGGAATGTTAACCTACGCATATTTCCACTGGATCAATCACAAAGACAGACAGAGAGAGGAGCTGTGGGTGAAGATGTCTTTGGTTGAGGGAGGAAGTGACTCTCCTTGAACTTGACATGAACCTCCAGCTCCTCGCAGACTGATAAAGCAGAAAACAAAAAAAAGAAAGAGCTCTAACAAAACTTCACAAGCATGCACTTGTCTATCCATTCGTCATCCTTTTTTTCCCCCCCTCCGCACACTCATCCTCTCCCTGGATGCCTTGGGCTCGGTGTCACCTGGAGAGAGATATGTCATGCATTATCTCAACATTCCAGTTGTCTCTGGATGGCCTACCTCTGCTCCGCTCCGCTCACGGCTCTGTTTCCCCAACGGATCCGACCCCCTGGTCTCTCTCTCTCCCTCCCCACCTCGGAGTCGCCTCCTCTGTCTTCAGAGAAACGTCTCCACACCACAATCAGCTGATTGACACAGCGGTGACTTCAGGGAACCCGGGGCGTTCACTGCCCACTCTCGCCACTGTAACGTGTTTCACGGTTGAGTTATTTTAGATCAATACGGCTGCCTGTTAGTCATTTCATTTCCAGCATCGATGCTGCATTTGATTTCTGTCCACGGTTAAAAACTCAGGAAATCCAATTCCATTTTTTTACACTTTTACAGTTTTCAGCGTGCAGTTTCCTTTCCTTTCCTTCCTAAATTGGAATTTGGCAACACAGCTGACTTCCAACATTAGGCTGTGAAGAAGAAGGAGATTATCTGGGGTATTGGCACCCCAACAGCAAAGATTGATAGAACAAATACAAGGATGTGATAGCAAAATGACTTTTAATTTGTCTTACATCCTTAGCTCATTGTAAAATAAGTAAAAAAAAGAAACGTACAATATCTTCTTGAAGATCTCTCACTAGTTGGAGGGAAATTTGGAGGCATTTTTCTTTGTCGTTTGACCAATTTTCATCCTTTTTTCAGCTGAAACTATTTGATTTGTGTCAAAAAATCAGGAGATGAACTGGAGAAATTAACAATCGGGAGCACAGCTGGAGACGGAGTTGTAAAAATAGGAAGACTCGGTGTGACAGTGAAACCAATAAATCTAAGGCTTTTCCCTCTTTTTATTTAGCAGTCTGTTTGGATTTGAAGGAGACACGTTATGCTCATTTTCATGCTCATAATTTTATTTTATTTATTTCTACTAGATTAGGTTTACATGCTTTTAATGCTCAAAAAACACATCAGTTTTCTCATACTGTCCGGTGCTGCTGCCTCTGTTTTAGCTCCTGTCTCTTTAAGACCCAGCTGGCTCTGATTGGTCAGCTCACACACGCCTGAGGCAGCACCGCTAACGGCGACAGAGCAGCTGCGCTAAATCAATTCTCATCTGCCAAACTAGCCATAAATTATACAGATGTGTGGCATGGTGATGTAGTGATGTCATGGAATCAAAAGGCAGGACTACTGACGAGGCGTTGCAGGAGCAGTGTTTTCTGTGGGAGAGGTGAGCTTCTGTTGATGCAGACTTTCACCTTTCCAACTTCCAAGATCTTTTACATGCACAAGAATCTATATGTTACATTTAAGGAAAGGAAAAAGCATAATAGGTCTCCTTTAATCAAGCAGATACCTTTCATTTAATCTAATTTAAGCCCCCTTTGGGTGTCGGCCCGTGCTTTGCAAAAAAAACCCTGATGTAGCTCTGTCAGGTAAATGGATCTATATGTGGCCGGCCGGTGTTAGCACTCCATTTCCACAGGCTGAGGGCGGACAGGCGATGCCTTGCGGGGACGCTGCAGTGCAGACTCAGGAATGCACACACGTGTCAGAGCAGCTGTTAGAGGTGGAGGAGGGAGCACTGACTGCACGGTGTACGTACATACCTGGATGCTCTTTGAATGTAGCCTGACACATACTTTCCTGCCTTATCTACTCGGTCGTTTGCAATCAATATACATCCACCTACACATAAATACATACTATAGCTGGTGCTGCGGAGCTATCCACGCTCATCTTTGCCTCTTGACCTTTGACTTTGTTGCCTTTCAGAGGAATGCTGCACTACACAAGGAATGCAGGACTGGAGGCCAGCACATATAGGTACCTGAACCAGCTCCCCCCGACATCCACGCCCCGCGCACGCTCCGCACATTTATTCAATTGATTTTCTTAGCGGCAATAGCTTCAATTGGAGTCACTCCGGTCCAGTTCCATGGCCAGGCGCTGATGAAAGGGCCCATTCACTGCTACATTATCCACTGAGTTTGCAGGGCTCTCCGACAATGATCCTGGGAGAGGACAGTGAAAGGCTGTTACAGGCTCGACAATTGAAAAATTTCACATTAGGTGGGATTTTACTGTAATGCTATGCCTTGTGGTGACTAAAACTCCTTTACTGGCTTCGCTGCTATTTGTGATTGTAGCTGTGGTTCTCATTTCTCTTTAAAGAGGCTCTATACTTCCTGTTTCAGTCATGAATCACGTGAAGCATTTTTTTCTTTATATTCCCCCTCAGTAGCATACTCGTAGGCCCAGCATTTAAGTGCTCCCTTTCCACCAGATTATCCTGCTGGAATCACAGCTGCAGTCTCTCCTAATATTGCGAGTCAATCCCTCTAAGTCAACCATTATTGCTATTGAGTTCTCCATTCAAGTCCGACAGCACATATTCCTTTTATTTTCTCTTTGTCAAAGCCTTTCTCTGACTAACAGCAGCGTCATCATCCCCCATTTAATACTTAACCAGCTTTGTTGGCGCGTATTGACTTTGCACTTTAGCTACTTCACTGGCAGCTGCCGCTCAAGGTCACCCGAGGGACTTGAAAGAGAGAGAGAGAAAGAGAGGACGGGCCAATAGAGGGAGAGATGTAGAGTATACGAAAGTCAAGAGGAGATGCAGAAAACTTGACTGTGTGTTTGCACAGTCCAGAAAGTGGGTGAGAGATCGAGTGATAGTGGCGCCGTGTACGTCGGAGAGTTGGGATGAAAGAAACTGAGAGTCCAGAAAATTGTGCGTGGAGTGGGGTTTTTTTTCCCCCCATTAGGAGTCAATGATGGCGACATCAACTGAGCGGCGCGGCGTTTTCATTTTCACAACGGTGTCATCAGCAGAAATTTTCCCCACTTGAGAAAATTCTCTCAGAAGCGTGAGAGCCTGAGAGGGAGAGAAACGAGGGAAGGAGGGCCAGCCTCTTATCCTCACTCTGTTCTCCTTCCCCATCCTTTGCTTCTGTCTCCTTCTCCTCCTCTTTCTCCTTCTCCTCCTCTCTATCAGAACGACATGGAGACGCTGATGTGATTTGGCTCGGGATGGCTCCCGGCCACATTTCCATTTGCCTGTCTTCCTTCTTAATGACGACGCGGCAGTTGACATTTTGTTGACACGATGCCACAGAACGAGAGGCAGAAGCCGATCTTTGCCAAGTGAAAGAAACCGGCGACGCTTCCTCTCCACCTTATCTCAGTAAAACACTATTATGAGTGGGAATAACCGACATTCACCTGAATGCCAGCGCTGCGGCGGTGGTGGCGGCGGCGGCGCCCTATAGCGGACTCTTGTTGGGAGATTTGGAGTGCTGAGCGAGTGTCAAACGCAGTCATGTTGCTACCTCGCTGTTTGGCAGGAGAGGGTGTCACACTCCCTGGGTTGCCATTGTTTGTTTTTCTGTAGTCAGATTAATAAATCATGAATATTTCATGATTGCCTGCTCTCTCTTAGATAAAATACCGAGCTCGTGATGGAGAATGTTAATGATGTGCGGGATAATAAGTTTGAATGTGGCGCAGCTTAATTAGGACTCTTTGATATTTGGGTGTGTGTGCATGTTGTGTGTGTGTGTGTGTGTGTCAGAGACAGACTTAAGCCTTAGACTCGATTAAACCTCTGTTTGTTGTTTTATCTTATCACACCGTCTATCCACCTCACATCCCATCTGACATTCACTCTCTCCGTCTTTGTCATTTCAACCGTCTGTGTTTGAGTTGCTTCAGCCTTGTTTGGCGTTATCTGGGGCAAGTCACTGTGTCACCGCTTCATGAGAGAAGTCAACACGGCTTCGTCTGAGTATTTCTGTCGAGGCTCCCGTCTGCCGCCGCATCTGTTTCTTTGGTAACTGGTAGCAGTCAGTTCGTGGTGATAAACTTGAGTGATTAGCTCGTGACAGGATCTAAATTTTTAACTTTGTCGGGCCACCGAATAACATGCGTTTCTTAGCTTAATGGTTCCGTCTAAAAAATGTCCCTATAAGTGGAAAAATGTCCGTCAGAAGTTCTGAGAGGCAAAGGTTATGTCTGTAAACAGCGATCCAAAACTGAGCGGTATTCAGTTTACAGAGATACAAACCAACAAAAAACAGCAAATTCTCACATTTATAAATAAGAACTGGCAAATATTTAATATTTGTGCTCAGAAATATTTATCTTTAATCTTCAAATGTATAAACAAGCTGTTTCTCATAGGAAAATGAAGCTAGAAAGGTGGCAGGGTCTGCCAAATGTAAACAAAGTAAAACAGTATGAAGTTGTGTTGTCCTTTTTAGGTCAGTTTGTTTATTCAGTCATGAAAACAAAGAGAGTTTGTTTATTAAGTTTGTTTATGTATAAAAACAAACATCAGTCAGTGAAGACCTTTCTCCTCTGATTAGAATTTCTTCCCCAAAACTACATACTGCACCTTTAATCTAAATTATTGTCGATTAGGGCCGCAACTAATGATTACTCTCACTTTCGATTCATTTTGTCGATTATTTTTTTGTTCGTAAAGTCAGAAATGGTAAAATAAAATAAACATCAGTCAGTGTCGGCTAAAGCTCAAAATGACGTCCTCAAATGTCTTTTTTTTCCCACCAAAACCCACAAATGTTCAGTTTACTGTCGTGATCGAGTAAAAAAAGAAACTGGAATCTGAGAATTTGGACTTTTTTCTTTTAGAAATTACTCAACCAGATTAATGAGTTCCCAAAATAGTTAGTGATGAATTTAATAGTTGGCGTCTTCAAATGTCTTGGTTTGTGTAACTGTAAGAGAGGGAAAAAGAGCTAGACGCTGCCACCTGTGCATTTTTGGCATTTTCGCCTGTTACTCATTAAATTGACTGGTAAACATCGATCCTCTGAACCATTTCAGCTCTAATGTTCTCACATCTGCTCAGTTGTATCCCAAGTTTGTGTTGCTGCTTGTTTTTTCGTCTGTGTGAGTTTTGGCCGTGTGGCTGCTCATCCATCCATGTCTCTTTTTTTGTTTGTGTCTATGTGTGTGTGTGTTCGGGTCTTTGTCTTTGTGTGAATACGACCATGTGTGTGTATGTGTGTGTGTGTGAGTGCACGTAGGGATGACTGGGGTCACGACCCCGCTGTCTGTCCCCTTGCTGAGTGACGAAGGCAAAGCCCCGCTCAGTGACCCACATTCATTGAAGGATTACCAGCACAGCCAAGCCGCCCCTGGCCTCAGAGGTGGTGGTGGTGTTGGTGGTGGCGGTGCAGGGAGGGGGGAGGCGAGGGAAGGGTGGACATGAACTCGGCTCACACACACTCATCCATCGGATCAGACAGTGAAGCCCAAGTGAACCATCCTGCACCCCCCTCCCGGGCCAGCTGCCGGCGAGTTGGTGGAGAGAGATTGATCAGCTGGGAGGGTTCCCCCAAAATGAAAATCGATGTGGGTATTAGCACAGCAGTGGGCCGGCCCCTGGAATCATTTCCTCTATTAAAAGCTCCTCATTTCCACTCTGGAGGAAAAAAAAAATGCTCCGAGGTCTTGTTGTGCTTTCAGTAACGGTAATTGAAAGAGTGAAGAATAACAAGGCTTCAAAATCCCTCTCCTGCCCACGACTGTCAGGAAATGTTTAAGACGAATGGATTAATAAGAGAGCCAGGCACAGTGGTAAAAGTTGTAAGCCCGTCTCCTCCCTCCCTCGCTTCTACTTCTTCTTCTTCTTCTTCTCTCTGTCACTCTTCCCTCCTTAACTAGTGCTGATACAGTGATGTAAAAAGTTTGCGAGCAGACAGGAAAGTGAGTAGCTGCACAGTGTCTGGAAGGCTCTGACAGTGCAGAACGCAAAGCGAGCGAGAAGCTGATTGGGTCCTTGTTAACTCAATTAAAGCAGACAGGTATGTGACTGGCTGAGGCAAAAAGTGATGATCAAGACGGACATGTGATTGGCTTCTCATTAAAATCTCTGCCGAGGAGCGACGAAAGGAATGTATGGCTGCTGTTTGCAGGTTTTAGGGAGTGCACTGAGTTCTGACATCTGTCCTCCTTTTTTTTTTTTTTTTTGGCAGAGAGACGAAGTATTTAAAGAAATCTCTCACATCTCTACTTTCTCTGGGTGGCATGGGGCATGCTGAGACAGGGGGCAACACTGCTCTGAAGCGCCATCATTCCAACATTCCCACGTTCAGCTGCTGCAGTGTTTTGCCATCGGCCTCCTTGGATTTTTATTATTAGCTGATCAACCAACACTTGTCTGTCTGCTCTCTCACTATATTTAAAAGCTGCAAAGTCTAACAGTAGACATGCAGAGTTTCATGCAGAGATTCAAGTTTAAATTACAGATAAACCAGCTAAAAATAGGTGATTGACAAGTTTGCCTTCCTGTTTTTTTTTTTTCTTCTGGTGTGTCACATTCAGCGTCACAAAGAAACCACAAAGCGGGTCACAGTGGAAAGCAGCATGTAGGTGGTTACTTTTTTTTGTCTTTTACTGTCAAACGAAGTTCAAGTGCTGCTTGAACTGAGATGGATGGAAAAGTATTTACATGCGAACGTCCCAAACTTCAGCGTGCTTCATGGCATCGTGCTGGAAAAGGGGCGACTATTAGCGTGTCCACCTGGTTGTCTTGTCTCCATCCAGCTGGAGATGATAAATGCACGACTGCCGATTGTACCCTTTCTATTTGAAGACAAAAGCCAGGTGTTAGTGGTTGATGTAGGGTTTTTTGTCGAGTGTGAAAGGGGATAGTTTATAAAAGTTGTTTGATGCCAGGCTGAGGCTGAACAATGTGAGAAAAATCATTAATCATGAGTTTTCGACATAGACTTGGGCAATGCCATGGTTAGTCCCCCGTTGTGACAAAACCAGAGATGATTAGTTTTTTACTCTGTACATTGTCTGCTCAGCACCATAGAGCTTAGAAATGTTTTATATTTTAATGACAGACATTTCAAGAGAAGTGGTGTCAATTTTGTTTCGATAGCACATTTAAAATGAGTCGACCAAAGTGCTTTATGGACAGAGGCAAATAAAAAATCAGTTCAACTGAATGGACAATAAAAGATCATGTATATACCCAGAGCACGGTCCAAACTAGTAAAACAACCTTTATGAGAGCCAAAGAGAAGAGGTGGGTCTTGAGCTTCGGAGCTGGTGGAGACTAAAACGGAGCTAAAAGAAGTGTGCATATTGGACCTACAGTATATCGTCACATTGGCAAAAACATATCTCCAACGTTTTGCAACACATTTTCAACTTTATATGGTGATAGTATATCAATTCTGTTTTTAGACCTTGGTCAGTGCCCAAGAGTGAGATATTTTAAACTCCGAGCCTGTATTGATGTTCTACGTAGTTTCAAACCAGCCAAGTTATACCGAGAATACTTTCAAACTGGTGTTTCTAGGTGAACAAAATCCAATAAAATGATGCAGTTGCTTGTTGATGAGGGCAGAGTTGTATTTCCAAGAAAAAATGCATCATGAATTAAAGGAATCAATCATTCTTTATCTCCATGCAGGCCTGTAATTTCTGATTCAACAACACATTAGCGCTCCCTTTCGTCGTCTCATGTGACCAGTCAAGTGGACACTGGTTTCACTGTGAGTGAATTAGGCTGTAGTTATATGGCTGTTATCTTTTCACTGGTAAACTGCGGAGCGTAGGGTGTGTTGGTGCATGAGAGGTCATGGTGTGGGGGGGGGGTTGCCGCTGGTCCCAGTGCTCGCAGGGATTTGTCCCTCTTCCTGAATGACTCCCGGGCTGTGGAGCACCTGACCGGAGTTATCTCATCAATGAGGAGCAGTGGGCTGAAACTTTGGCCTATATCAGAGTTAACACATTCAGAGCTCTTAGTTAAAGAATTGAACATATCCTTCCAGATAAGGAAACAATACAAACTGATTAGAGCGCCAGCTTTGTCGCCGACCTCGCCTCCTGTGAGCTCTGTGACTCCCTCGGGGCGTTGCAGCCGCTCTGCTGGGGGGGGGGGAAGGAGGGCGGGGAGGGGGGGTAGTAGCTAGTTTTTATGGCCGCTTTTATGGCCCCGAGAGGCCGTTCAGCAAACACCTACCGCCGGCACATCAATGAGACGGCGGATCGTTGACGTCAGCTGACCTCCCTCCTTCACTTCTAACCACGGCAGGAGCGAAAACAAACACTCGGCCCCTCTGCTGGTATTCATATTCAAATAGTAATTGGCAAAAGGGGGAAATGTGAGTAAGGCCACAGAGGAGGTGGGTGAGTGAAGGAGGGGGGGAGGGGGGTTGAAGAGGGCAATAGCTTAAAAAAGCATTATGTCACTGAAGAATGTGTGCATGGCTCAATGTTTAAGGGGCCGAGGCTTTGAGGAGAGAAAGGGGGTTTTGTTGGAGCAGATCTGGCTGCCTGGCAGGCTGATGGAAGGGCTCTTTACCCCGTCTGCTTCATCACGCTTTTACGGCTCAGTTTGACTTCCACTCTCGGGGCGTAAAAGTTTGGGGCGGCCCCCGGGCGCTCCAAAGGGGTCCTATTGTGCGAAAGTTTGCTCTCTTTCCAGAGGGGATGCTTGTGCCTTGTTGACATCGCAGCCTCCCCATATGGTCCCTCTTTTTACTCCGTCGTGTTTCTCTCCATCAAACCGGCGACTCTCCTGCGCCTGCTGCGGCCCTCTCTTTCCTCGTGCATCCCTTCCTTTCCTTCTGGCGACAATGGCCGCTCTCACAGCTCCAGCCCATCGACAACCATGCCCTGGTTTGGCAGATTCCACGACACTTCGCGGATCAGCGGCTAAGCCAAAACTAACTGGGTGGGTGGGGGGGGGATGGATGAAGAAGAGGAGGAGGAGGAGGTGGTGGAGGAGGAGACGGCTACAAGGGAAGAAGGCATCTGGTCTCACCGAGGGGAGTCTCGGTATGCCCAGAGCGTGGGTGCATGATTGACCAGAGAGAGGAAGGAAAGAATCAGTTTGGTGTTTCGCTGTTTTTCCCAGTTTCCTTGGCAGTTTGCTGTTGCGTGGTGTTTATTCATGAGCTTGATGGGGGCCTCCTTTTCAGATAAAGTGGAAGGAGTGCGTGCTTGTTTTTTCGGGAGGCGATGTAGGACAAAGTGCAGCTGCTGGTGCTGGTAATGCCGGGTATTCAAAATTAACGCCCACAACCCTTCTCTATGATTTCTCCTTCGCCTTTTCTTCTTCTCTTTTATGTAGTCATTTCCTCTGTCGCACACTCTCCCAAAAGCCCACATGCACAACTACTTAATTCAGCATACATGTGACAAAGTCTCCCGAACAATCCTGCCAGCGTTACTTCTCACGACCCTGGCCTTCTGTACGATCTCATTACATCGCTGATGGAAACATTTGAGGAATAAGGACGCTTCTTGTTCTATGAGTCATTTCCACAAAGATTGAGCGGTTTGGTTTCTCTCCACGGGTTCTGAACGCCGTCTGCACATCCAGCTGGTGTCACATATATATTCTCGTAAGCTCACATTGCTTCTTTCCCTTCCCTCTTGTTTCTTTCTGTGACCCTGTCTCAAAGCCCTAGGATGCTTTTCCTGTTTCTTTAATTCTGTCTGGTGGCGTCTATCCAACCACATCACAGCCATCAAAGCAAACTAAAAAGTGACGCAGGGGGAGAAGGAGCCTGAGCGGTAAAAACCCAGTGATCCTGTCGAGAATCTGAGACACCGAGGTAAAAGGGAAAAAGAGGGAAAGTAGAATGAAGAGTCGCGAGAATCCTGGTTTGTTTAGCAGCTCGACGGGTTGTATTGTCTTTGTGGGGGTGAATTGAAGTGTTTATTTCCCCAGAAAGTTGTGACACGACAGCACTTTGTTTTCAAAGCGTCTGCATCTTGTTTGCATTTGCAGCTCGCTCGCTAGACGCGACGGTCTCGGGCTGTCTGAAGTGAGACAGGTGAGGAGAGCGACGGGGAAGCTTCAGATGCAGGATGTGGATCCTATAGTAAGAGGCATTGGAACAGATATCTGAGGAAAGGGTGTGTGTTGTCACGTCCCCGGACTAAGTTTTTGTTTGTTTGAGCAGTTCACTTCCTGGATTTGAACCGAGATGTCAACAGATGTGAACCAAAGTTCTGCCTCATCGTTTCCTCAACGCCCAAACATTTATATTTCAGGCCAGAGATTTAAAGTAAGTTATAACATGTTTGTTGCTGGAGTATTTCAATGTTATGCAACCATACCCTTCCAGACCTCAGAACAAGATCTGAATGCAGGACTTTCACACGTAGTGGAGTATTTTCAGTGTCGCTAAAGTAAAACGTCTTAATAATTCTTCCACCGCTGCTGTTCTGCACGTCTGAAGACGAAACCTTCGGCGCCCAAGACAACCCGGGATTGATTCTCGGGGCGGGGGACTCTACCTATTCCCTTTCATCAGTCTGCTACTTCCTGGCCCTTTCAAAATGCAAATTCAAAAACAGCGAAGTGGCTCAATTAATTTCAAATCCACTCAGAGTCAAAGAGGCCTGTTGTCCTCATTATGTGTCTGCATGTCTGTACGAGTGTATGAATATCAAACGACTTCCTCTTTCCAATCTTACACGTGTGACTTCTGCGGTGGCTGTCGAGACGATTTCGCCGCACGTTTAATCAGCGCCTCCGTCTGCGGCGCGATCGGCTCAAAGTGTTTTCAGTACCGTGGCTTCTATATTGAGGTGATAGGTTAAATCCCCCCCACACACAGATGTGTGTGTCTGTCTGTGTGTGTGTGAAAGGAAGTGTTTCTATTTGCTAGTGGGCCCAGTCTGGAGTTTGAGGGGTATCTGGTGACTGGGGGAGTATTTGCTCACAGCTACATAGCTTACTATCTATAAACACGCGCACATATATTCTCCTGGGATTGCTGACTTTTCAGGAGTCGGGGAACGTCTGGAAACGCTTTGCTATTTATTGCGTCGAGTCTTCGCCTTTCTGTTTCGGTCGTGGAGTCGTTAAGTCGAGTGTGTATTTTGTCTTTGGCCTGGCCGGTGGAGGGTTGCTTTTCCGTCTGAAGTGTTTGCACTGTAGCCGACGAGGGGACAGACAGAAACCCAGACAAGTATGTGTTACGTTTACACTGCAGTCTGAGCTGTGTGTATGTGTCTGTGTGGTAAATTGTGCATCAGCATATGCATATGTGCACGGCTGTGCATGCTGCCAGGCCCCGTGTGTGTGCGTTCCCTTCAGCAAAGTAGTGCTGATTCAGTAGTGCGTTCTTCCAATCCCACTTTTTTTTCCTGCTTTCCTCAGTGAATCTTCTTCTTTTTAAGCCTTCGGGCGAGCCTCCCCCTCAGCCTCTTCCTCACTGTCCACACACACACATAACACACATGCGCGCGCACACACACTCCCTCCCCCATACTCAGCAGCATCTTGTTTGGCCGAAACCCGGCGCTAACTCTAACTGTGGCCACTCATGTGGAACCCCCAGAAGCTACAAAACATGAATAATGTATCAGCAAGAGGAGTTTTTATTCATGTTTTTTTTTCCTCTCGCTCTTCTTATTAAGTAGCATGTCCACACATACCAACGCAGTCGCACTGTGCAGCCTCCTCATCCTCCTTGTAAGGGTACCAGCAGCCCATGGATTCTGCCAATATTTTCACCAAGCAGCGCCGAGGCATCTGGCTTCCTGTACTCTTTCTTTGACGTGGAGAAAATTTCATTTGAATTACATCCAGGATCAGAGAGTGACCTTAAAGGCCTGTTTTTTTGGGGGGGTTGGGGGGGGGGTTGAACGCTGAGTGAATTTACTGAGTTCACACGGTCTGAGGAGCAGAGGAGATTCATTATTCAATAAATTGCATTTAATGTGAAGTATGAAGCGAGACCAAATGAGCCTCAAAGCCGGCGGCATCTCTGGATGCTGATAAGCTTTTTAGAGGACGACACAGGGGAGGTTTTTTTTGGGAACGGGAACAGACGGACTACATCTCCAAAAAATAGATGCGTTGCTTTGCATTTCCCAGCTGCCGTATCTAGTGGGACGGCTGAGGCAAGTAGATCTAAGAGCTCTGTCATTACTAAGTTAGTTGTAGCTTCATCACTGCCGCCTGATCTGCTGTTTCCATTTGAAATCTCCATATATAAATCAGGACATCTACAGCTGCAGAAAAATTCTCATTTTCTCATTATATCAGATGTGTGAACTTGATCTTTAACGCTCGCATATCTCGAATTTCTCCGAGGTTTGATCAGTCCCTTTTCTTTTGTTGATGCTGGCGATAAAGACGCCTCCGTCTGTGTCAGCGCTTGTGTCAGTGTTTCCACTACTGACTAATATAACAAAGTGTAAAGCAAACTTTCACCTGACCTGAGGGCAGACACATCGTCACATCCAACACTGCCATGTAACATGCAGAGTTCCTGATGGAGGATTACGGGTTTTATGTACAGATACCTTTACAAACAACTCTGAGCTCCTGTGAGCTGCTGTGATCAGCGTCCATACTCTGGGCACGCTGCCCTCTGAAAGTCCATAGAGCGGTTACGGAAGAGAAAAGGCCGCAATCACCATCATTACATGTTGGACGCTTGAGGCTCGCCCACGCAGTAAAAAGCTTCTGCACCTTCTCATTTAAGCACTTCACCAGTGTGTTGCTCTGTCTTTTACTTCTTTTGACTCACAAACTAAAACATAGCCTCTTCATGCTGCTTCTACTTCCTCTACATTTCATTTTGTCCTGAAGACGTAACGTCTGTCCTTGCTCACTGCATTAAACTGTAACAGCGAGGGAAAGAAACACCGCTGACATCATCCCACATCTTGCACCATCAATACAATAAAACATACTGTATTTATAAAATCCCTGTGTCCTTTCATCTGAGCTTTTAGCAAAGCCAAGTTAGCATTAGCTTCACTTCCCAAGCTAATCAAGAGTGCAAAGGTGAGATCAGCTAGTCCACTAACCACTTAAAAGGTAGCTAAACACAGTGTTACATGGACCTAGCTAAAACTCAGAGTTAGCTACATAGCCCGATGTTAGCCAACTGGTTGGCATTGACAACACTTACTGAGGCGACTTTGAAATAAAGGCCTCCAACTGTCTTCAGAGTAGACTTTACAGGCTACAAACAGCAGCTAAACCCAGTGTTACATGGATGTAGCTAAAAATTCAAGTGTGGCTAGCTTCTTTCAGTTAGCAGCATACATTAGCCGACTTCATTAGCATTGACAACACTTACTGAGGTGACTTGGTAGTAAAGGTCTTCAACTGTCTTTACAGTAAAATGCTTGTATTGGTAAGAACATACAGGAAGTCTTGAGTTAGCAACAGTAGCTTTACGCTAAAAAGCATTAGCTTACAGC
This sequence comes from Pagrus major, assembly GCF_040436345.1. NCBI lineage: Eukaryota > Metazoa > Chordata > Actinopteri > Spariformes > Sparidae > Pagrus > Pagrus major. The sequence continues at coordinate 14,360,394 of NC_133230.1, forward strand.
AGTTCAACTTTAACAATGAGGGACAGAATATCTGCTGACACACAGTTACTTAGTGCGATGTTACATGGACGTAGCTGAGTGGCTAGCTCTTGATATAGCATAAAAAAGCTGTGTCAAAAGTTCCCTGATCATTGATGAAATGGGGCCTCATCCAGCGGTGGAAATAGGCACATTTTAGATAAAACACCTACTATCTTCCATCTTAAGTTCTAGCAAAGCCAAGTTAGCATCAGCTTCACTTTCCAAGCTAATCTTAGTGCAAAGACGAGATTAGCATCCACTAGTCCTGTTATCCGCTAATCACCTCAAAGCTATCCACGTCACCTGTCGTCTTCAGTGGCTCCATGTGACCTCCCCTGGTTTTAACTCAAGGTGCACTTAAGACACTATGCATTAGTTTTATTGCTATGCATATTTTATACGCTGCACTTCAAGAGGCATAGACCTCTTTTAGATATATGCTATATGTGCATCTAATTTCCTCGTGTTATGTTGCAGGGCTGAAGCTCTTTCATTTGATGGCTTCTTCGCTGAGAGTCAGCGTTTTATGCGTGACTTGTAAGCGAAACTGTAGATTTTAGAAGCATATACAGTTTTTCTTCTATATTTACAAGCTACAAATATCTGAACTGTTGTTTTTTCACAGGTTTTGTACAGTTTTTTCACACACAACCTTCTTCGTGCTTCCCGATCCGACCCTGAAGTGTGTGTCCTTCTCCCCAGGTCAGACTTGTGTAGTAACCATGCTGTCTAGTTAATGATTGTCAGATAAGATTACCCAACACAACCTTATCAAGGCCATATGTGTCAGCCTGTCACTCCTTATCGGTGTGTTACTACACGGATGGACGCACATGTGCATACACACAAAGTAAACACGGGGCCGAGGGACTGGAAATCTGGCCTGAAAATGAACGAGCCCGTCCGTCGTGCCAAGCGCTGCTGGACACTGTGTTTGCTGGTGAAACACAGCCTGTGTTGGATGATTCTCCTGAACCGTGTGAATGCGAACGATCCTTCAAACTGTACGCGAGACGCTCTGTTTTTTAAGAATCAAACCATGTTGTTGTGAAGCGCTTTGCACGTCATCAGAGAGCTCGTCTCTTCTTTGCTTATACTTTCTTATTAAAGAAAGTTTCATCTTAGCAAAACAAGCCAGCGCCACGGAGTAAAGTGGGATCTGAATACATTATGTTAATGGCTCAGTTAATAGCCAATTGAAGGCAGGAGCACATCGACCATTTATGAATCAATATGGCAATGAGAACATCGGTGGTCACTAAGAGCATTAAAGGGCAATTTACTGAGCTGGTAAGGCAGAGACTCGTTTTTCAACAGAATGATCAAATACATAAAAATTCAGCACTTTAAAACTTTTCGAGCTGAAACTACTATCTGATGCGCTGGTTAGTCAATGAACAGAACATTAATATTGCATTACTGTGATAACCAATTAAAAGGTTTCAGCTTTCCAGGATGAGGATTTGCTGCTTTTCTTTGTCTCATGTTATAAGTTTACAAGTTTAACATTGTTTTATACTGTGATGGAAGTTCCTAAGTTAATACAGCCAAAGGCCTACGTTGAAAAAGGTAAAAACCTACACGTACCCCTCAAAAAAAGACTTAATTTCATTCATTTGAGTAGATGTAATTAGTTACTTCCTTCCCTGGTTGTCAAATACTAAAGGTCGAACGACTTTAATATCCAATTTTCACACCAAAATTAGCGTGTATGTGGGTAAATCCTCCAAAAATAGGCATCCAGAAGACGTTAAACTTGTCTCTCATCCAATCAGCTGACAATGAAGCCGCTGACAATGCCTGAGTGGTTCCTGTTGAGATATTAACAAACCAACGTCCTTAACGTCAAGCATCATAGTATCGTGCCTGACCAGGGGAGAGGATTGGCGTGTCCACCCGACAGATCGGCTCGTGAGCCAGTAAACACCCGTGACTACAGCAGAGTCAACCGACACCCGAGTGAATTTCGATTCCATCCATTGGTATTGAAGACAGAAGCCAGATGTTAGCAGGTGTTGGTGGGTTTGTTTTCATGCTTCACTCGCTCATTTTGGTGTAAAAGTGATATTAGTGGCAGTAATGACTTTCGGTGTCCCATGATGCTCTAAGTGCTGTTACGGGGATTTTCCCATCTGTGAAGGAACATTGTAATTTTTCATTTTAGGCATTAAAATGGTGAAAATTAAAAGCTGTTTTGAAGCTCTAACAAAGTCCTTCTTTCAGCATTTCGCCCTCCTCCGTCTCCATGCTACATTTCATCGCACATTACAACAACAGCCACAAATATTCCCTCTAAAAATAGAGCCCGGCTTCAGAAGCCCATATCATTTGAATTTTTGTGAGTAGTCCACAAGATAAGTGTCGCTGGCAGTCGTACAGTATGTCTTTTCCAGCCACTGTGATATGGGTGCGGTTCGACTTCCTCCACACAGCTGAATGGATGGCTTTAGCACAGATCTGAATGGGAGGTGTGAAGTGGTCGGTCCGCGCGAACAATAGGTGTTGTGGCTGCTGGCAAGAAGGTGAACGAGTTTAAATCACAGGGGGGAAATGCCAGAAGAGAAGGAGCTGCTGATGCGCTTTTCCTCTAAACAAACTGCTCACTGTTTGTAGCAGTTTCTCACGCAAATCCTGTGCAGGAAAATAAGTGTAGCCCGGGACAGATTTATTCTCGGTCAATGCTTTTTACAGACGGCTGCAGCTGTAGTTTTATATCAGATATTGATGTATTTCCTCTTAGAACTACTTTATACACTATTGTTTGCATCTGATTGATTAAGTGGTGGATACAGGTTGCATTTTATGGAGTTATTAAGAAGTTTTTCATAGATTTATACAAGTTTTAGCAGAAATATCATGCAAAGAAAACCGACCTTGCAACACCGTGTTTATACTGGTGTTTGCCTGCAGCCCCACAGTCAGAGCGAGCCCGAGAACACAACTAATTTGTTTTCTTTCAGAGTTTAAGTCTTCAACTTCCACTATCCCCCTCCTATCAACCTCATCCCCCCACATTTAAGTGGATCTTGACTTGTTGGACGCGCTTGGTCAGGGCGCAATTATGTAACGGAAAAAGGAAAAGTGCGTCAGGGCTGGAGATAGCCGAGTGGCTCTGATGGTCCTGCCGCGGCCTGGTGGAAGAACATTTGTGGCAGTAATTTAGCACATGGGTGCTTCCGCTGCAGGGGTTATTGTATCCGTCACGCTCGGCTGCGACCACGCCGACCCCCGCTTGTGTTTTCAGGCCGAGCGGCTCCCCCCGTAAACTCACTGGCTTCCAACAATAGACTGCAAAATGAGACGCACCAGACAGAGTTGGGAGGCAGACTGAGAGGGAGATTGTGGAAAGGAGAGATTAACAGGGTGAGAAAGTGAGTCAAGGCTGCACGCAAAACACAAAACTGCACACCATCAACCGATGACCTGGGCATTGCCAAAAAGCATCTGTGTGTGTGTGTGTGTGTGTGTTGCCCAAACATAAACACAACATAGTTTCTGAGTGGAATCAATACGTTGAAGCTTGGAGAAAATGATGAGAGTGGAGGAGAAGCAGCTAAATAAGTATTTCGGAGTGATGTGAAGGGGAAAAACCTATGCGATGGAGAGCGTTGGTTGAGCTGGGACGGCAGATTGTGTGAGGCCAGACCACAGGAGGCCTCTGAGCACAACATAAACAGAGAGCATGTGTGTTACTGAACCCCACCAGACCACAGAGGCTCGCTCTGCTCCTGACCAAAACACAAGAACAGGCAGGGCTCTGTGTGTGTGCATAAATATGTATGTGTATGTACGCGTGTGCTGCAGTGTTTGTTTAAAACCACAACATAACAGCTGTTTTAGCCAGTGTGGTCAGCAGCGCTAACCCCCCGCTCCACCCAGACCTCATTTAACATCATATTTTCAGTCTCTGGGGTGTTTTCTGACTTGAACCAGACGCCTCTGCTCTGGCCGTATTAATTAAGGATTTCTCAGAAGAGTGCTGTTGATGTAAAGGCTGTGATATATGGGCGGCATTGCGGGGTAATGAAGAGCAGCGCTACCGCCGTCAGCAAGGAGAGAGCGTCACGAGTGGGGCAGAATCTACGTGGAGGCCATAAGGAACATAAGTACTAAACTCGAGGGCTGTTGGCTTTAATTGTTGGTATGATAACCCATCTGCATCATCATTAAATGTCACTAATGAATCACGGCCTCAAGATGTAATCTATCTTCTGTCTTTTAATACAACACGGGGGGATGTGTAAAGAGGGAATTCAGCCTTGTAGGGCAAATTATTGGGATTGAAGTGATTAATATTGAGATGAAGCCAATAATCATTTAGTCAATAAACGCTCATCACAATTTCCCAGAACCCAAAGTGACGTCTTCACTCTTCTCCGACCAACAGTCCAAAACCCACAGACTCTTCATCTGCTGTCATAAATGACAAAGAAAAGCAGCAAATCCTCACATTTAAGAAGCTGGAACCAGAAAAGGTTTGATATTTTTTACTTGGAAAAATGATGAGAATAGCTGGCAATTCATTTTCTTTTAGTCAACTAATCGATTAATAGACTTCGCTGCATCTGAAGAACCTCGGAGATCAGCCTGATGCTGCTTTTAACCCTCTCCTGTATTTATTTGGTTATCCCTTCGGCTAATCCAGCAGTCAGCATCAAGTGCCACACGTCATTTGATTCAGGAAGAATGGTTGAATTTACCAGAACTTTTTCAAAATTTGGTGTTTCTCAAACGTTGGCCTAGAAGAAGAAACTGAGTGGGTTTCCTTGATGAGTCAATGCTGCAGAACGTGTTTTTTAAAGCATATAGAGAGGTTCAAAAGATATTAAACACTTTTTAACAACAGGTATTATTAGCTGGCGACGGCTGTCTGGGTCTTTGAGGGTTAAAAACTTGGTGGAAAGAGAGCGTGAACATGCCAAAGATACAAGACTTGATGTTCACAATGTTTCGTCTGCTTGTTTCTCTTTTTTTTCTTTTATGTAACCACATTGAAGCAATTAACCAATAACATCAAGTTTCACTTTTGTTTATCTCACTCGCCCACACTTTCTCCTTATCTCGCTTGCATTCAGACTAGTCGGGAAGTCGGCTACATAACCGTTATCTCAGCATCAACATTAAACAACATTACCGCAGTACAACAAAAAATTTCCATCTGTAGGCCTCATGAGAGTAGCGACAACGAGAGCTAGCTTGCAGAATGAGTCAAGTTTGCACAAGTTACACTTTAAGATGCCAAAACCAGTTACACTTTGGTAGTTTTCTGGACCATCAGGCACCAAAACTCAGGGAGTGTCTGAAATGCATCCTGGTATCTTGGAAAAGTTCCTGCTGACAAAAAGTGCCACAAATTAGTGAATTGGGAATAGATGTTCCCCAATGGAAACCTGAAAGGAGTTGTGAATCTGCTCTGCCTTTCAAATATTTCACAGCAAAGCCAGAAATAACTTTTGGGGATTGCTTTATGATGAGAATGCCAAGCAGCAGGCAATATGGGACTCAATCGAGAACACAACTACAAACGAAAATAGACAAAATTAATGGGTGTTTTACCTGAAAATGTACGGATGCGAGTACAACTCTAATGAAAATAAGGGTTATTTTCTACCTCTCTTGATCATAATCACTAGATGAGATCATTTCATTGACTGAAGGGAAGTTTTACTGAATGTAATGACGTATTGTAAGTCCGTTCGATTCAGTTGTAATCGTCCTGTAACGTAGAATTGATTTCACATCAAATTTTTAAGTGATGCATGCAGGAACAGCCCGCGAAATACATGAAGCCCCATGATAACACGACACACAGAAGATACAACATGTACATCCACTTCACTTGGACCAGACTGACTAGACAGAGTCTATAGTTTTATATCAGAGAATAAAAGGAAACCTTCAGGGAAAACTTGTGTCTCTATTCAGGCACAGGATGAGGCTCGTTTCATGTGCAAATTAATTCCATCGTCTAATTGCGGCGAGGATAAATGAGTCCTCGGTAAATGAAAGCAAATGTTTTAGTTATGCCAAGCTGCCATTCTCTTGCTAATAATAATGATGGACAACAAAGTCACAATTTATTCTTTTTTTACTGCCCTAATCTGCTGGTTTTCAGGCTCTTATCCCTCCATCAAGACCCAGCTTGCTGGGCGGGAAGAGCTGTCGGGCCGGGGCGACTCGAGTGGTGCCAGGGAAAAATTACCTCGCTATCTCGAGGGGAAAGCCGAGGTGTGGACTTTGCCCCGATTGTTTAGCATTTCAAAGGATGTCCGCTGAGAGAGGAAATGAAGGGTGTGGAGGGATGGCAGGATGGCAAGACCAGAGAGCATGAGTGGAACAGGCTGGGAGAGACGGGTCCTGCCTCATCAAGAGACCTGACCCTGTCCTCGAGTGGGGAGCTTTCTCATATCGATTAGTTATGCCATGTCACCACCATTGTTCCCCGCTTGTCCGGGAATCTATCTCCTTCCCTCTCTGGTACAGTGCTTCCTGCAAAAGCCCCCAGAGAGACTACAGACAAGTCTTAGCCCTTCGCATCCCCTCTGTCTCTCATTGAGAAAAGCTTTTTAGCCGGCAGTTGCCAAGAAAGAAATGACTTAGGGTTGGGAGAATGAGAATGTGCGGTGCCATTTTCCCCCCTCCCTGCGTCGTCTTCTTCTCCCTCCCGCACACAATCCCTTTTGCCTTAGTAACCGCCCGGCTTTTCCCAGTTCCCATCCCTTTTTGCCGGCCCGTCACTCACTGTGCCGGAAAATCCGACTTTCTCTTCAGTCAGGGATCAAAGCTCAAAGCTCAGCCCAGCCGCCGTACGAGAAGTCACATTCTTGGGCTCTCGGCTGATCCGCGGGGACCTGCCTTCGCCGCCCGACTGCAGAAAAATGCTGCCGTTTGTCCGGGAGAAAAGACATCTCTCACTTATCCCCTTGCCCTTCCCTGCAGGTTTCCACGTAAATCATGACTCATGCGGACACACCTTGTTGGTTTCGAGTGAACGTAGAGGCCTGTATGTGTGCATATGTGTGTCAGACCAGTGAGGGATTATTACTCAAAGGATCGCACATGTGGAGGGTAGGCATTACTGAACTTACCTTGACCTCTTTGGCAAGGGAAGAAGGGGAACTTATGTAAAACGAGTGCAAAAGAAAAAAAGACAGTGGAATCTCTCGGTCAGGAGTGATCTAATGGGACGAATGATGAATCTAGAGGTTTTGTTATGATCCATGAGGGAGGGGGATGACTCCTCTTTTCTCCTCTTTTCTTGTTCCACGCTCTTTGTTAAGTCCAGAGCAGATGACATTTATCAAAGTGAGGACAGCTGGAGTTGGGTTTCCAAGGTTAAACACAAGAAACTGGAACACAGAACGAGAGGGGGAAAAAATAGAACTCGTGTTGAAAGTGAGAGATCCAACGATTTCTTACATCTGCTTTCGCAATATTACTGCCTCATTGGTGAATCTTGCTGAGGGGGTTTCGCTGCCTCAAGCACTCTCGGAGGATTTGTGTTTTTTGAAGCGCTGACCAATGAACTTTAGACAGCTTTTTTGGAAATTGATAAAAATCGTCATTCTGCGGTTTCTCTTTTTGTGCCCCCACTTTTTTTTTTTTAAATCCCTGACGACTCACCAGGTTTCCAGCAAACTGTCAAGTGAGTTTTGGGCAAAACTTTTAAATGTCACAAAAAATGAAAATCAGGTGTGCTTCCATCAGCTCGGATGAAAGGAATAAATTGTCTGCCTGAGTGCCGAAAAGAGCTCCACATTCTTCTTTTCGGGCAGTATTTCTCATGTGTTCGGCTGACATACAGTGTGAAAAGTCATGGGAGACAAAGTGGTGATAATTGGTAAGTTTGAAGATTTTTGAGGGAGAGGAGAATGATTACAAAAAAAGAAATAAAAGCTCGCTGGGTTTCATTTTCCAGGGTGTATCGGCGTGCGTCTGCGGCCTTTATCCATTTAAAGCTCCATTTCAGAAATCAATTTGTTAAATGGTTATCAGGTTCAGTTATCGATCGGACTGCGAGCAGCTGTGGGCTCGCTATAATGCAGTCAGTGGCTTCCTGACGCCCAGTGTGATGAGATGAGGAATGGTTATGGTATTTTAGTTCTTTTTAATGTCCGTGTGCGTGTTTGTGCGTGTGTTCATACCGCCGTGGTGACAGACAGTCCTTTTTGCTGAATTTTTTTTGAATAAAAACGGTTTAAGTTTCCTAGATCCTTAAGCCTCAGGGAAATATCTATCTTTCACTCTCTCCCTCTCTCTCTCTGTGTTTTTAATCTTATTTTTCTCTTCCACAGCATGACATCCAGAAATAGACCTGGACAAAACAGTCTGCTTGCTAACTGCATGAGTCAGAGACACACACACACACACACACAGAAGGGAAAGCGAGACTGAAGGGAGGTTGAGAGGAGGATGGATGGATGGATGGATGGAGGGAGAGAGGCAGAAGAAAGAACGTGAGAGGAAGAGAAGGGCAAAGCGAAAACAGAACGAATCTGACCCATCACGATGCACTCAATATCCCCAACAAGCACCTGTTAAGCCCATCAGTCGCAGGCCTTTACTGCGCTAAGGAAGAAAAAACCTCAATATTCTCAACTCTCCATCAAGGTGGAGTTTATTATCCAATTACCGGCATATTGTTGGAGAGAGAGAGAGACAGAGAGAGAGAGAGAGAGCGGCAAAACATCTTTGCCATTCAGTTCAGAAACAGCCAAGCCAATATTTTCTCATTAAGCTCTTCGCCAGCAGCAGAGAGTCACTCCATGGTCGGTCTGTGTTGTCCTCTGCCAGATTTCATCGTGAGTGCAGAGACACCGATTCATGTTTGGTCTACCTTGTGAAATCTGGTGTGGTGGATGGTACCGAACATCCCGCTGTCAGAGAGTATCTCACTGAGTCCTTCTGTATTTGTGCTTTTTAGTTAAACCCTTCATTCATGTGGTGTCAGATGTAGCGTTGGGATGGCGGGCGCTCCGATAGAAAACAGCCCGGCGTTTAAACAACGTAAGGTTGATGAATGATAGAGTGGGAAAACAGTTGCATGAGTTTGAAGGCTCGATAAGAGAATTTAACAGCTCTGATGAGAATTGATTGCTGTATCTTTGTGGAAATACCCTTGGGTTGCAGATGTATGGTGAAATGCAATTTCCAAATTGCAGAAGCTACAACTTTTTGATGAAGGTAAAATGTGACAAAACAGCATTATAATGAAGTACTGTAGTGCTCCAGAGGTGCTCTGGCCTACACATCTTGTTCTCCAGATGCTTTGACTCCATCAAATGTGACATTGCTGTGATTTTAACAGTTTTTTCCAGCAAAAATGAAAATGAGGTTTTTCCAAAAAAGATCATGAATCATATCGCAATCATAGATTACATGCATACATCCAATAAAATACAGCATTCTTGTTACAAACCAACCAGGAATTTGCGTTTTGATCGGCCCATTCGGCGCCTTGCGGGATGACACAGTTCATTGTTTTGCACATCGTCACTGGCCTCATAATTTGATTTGATTACAATGCACAACCATTCTTGATCCATCTCGATGTATGGCATCGCCAGATTACTGCACACGGCTACTTTTTCATCATTTAATACAAGCAGCAAGATGAATCTGAACTCCTGTTTTATTTAGAAAGCCCTTTCATAATCAGACTACAGCAGTCGACAATATAAAATATACCTCCGTAAGCAAACATGACAAAAACAAAACAGAAATCTGTGCATGTGCTGTAATTAAATCTTATTTTCACATAGCAACTGTAAGACAGGGCATTTACTGAATGTGACAAACATGACTCTGCTGCGCATCTCTCTCAGAGTCGGAGGGCAAAGTTGACAACGCCTCCCCTCTCTCTTAATGGCTGCAGATGTTAGCTCCATGTGAAAGTCAACCAAAGTTTAATGCTACATGAAAGCACCTCACAAATACACTTTAACCTCTTTGAACAGATCCACTGATCACAACTGGCTTTCTTGTTTCTCTCAGGATAGCCAACTAGGATGATAATCGGGTAAACTGGCCACAAACATGGACAGGTTTTGACATGATGACTCTTGTCTTGTATCTTGGCAATACATGTCGCAAGGTGTGCTTGAAGCAACAGTAAGAAGATTTAAAACATTAAGACTGTCTTATAACTGCAGCGTTCAATTCCCCTGTTGTGTTTCCACTTCCGCTCTTCAGCTTGTGAGACAGGCTTTTATTCCAGATCTCTGGATATAAAATAACATAAGCAACATAAACACGGTTTCATGTATTCAAGACTCGGCCAACTACAGCCCAACTTGACTTAGAAACAGACTACTTCCACCACTGTAAATCAACAAAGTGTTGAGTTTCCCTGTTTATGTTTTCCCAAAACGTTAATGGCAAAAGATGAAGGAGACTTAAACTGCCAAAGAATCGGCGAGGGATTTTCCAGTGACAGACTGAGCCCATGGGTGGACCATAATGTATTTGTTCATCCACCTAAACTTTATTTAAACGTTTGTGTGCGTGTTTTGTGCCCACATATGTTCATCCTCCCTAAATTAACACATTAAGAGTGTGTGTGTGTGTGTGCGTGCATACAAGCTTGAAGAACATCAGAGATGCAACTGCAAGTGTGGGATGGCTTGCTTGCCTTTGCGTTTTTTTTTTTTTCTGTGTGTGAGTGCCGGGGCGGTCCAGGCCATATGGTACGTGCGGCAGACAATCCGTTCCAGCAGCTCCTCAGAAACAACAGAAAGCGAACAGGTCTATCTTTGGGGAGGGAGCCAGAGAGCATTCCCACAGTGCCTCATTAGGGACTCTGGCAGCGAGGAGGAGGTGCGAGGAAGAGGCGACGAAGGCAGGTGGCGATGGAGGAGGGCTAGGACAGGATGTATAGGTATCTGGCAGCGAGAGAACGGAGAAAGAGGAAAATGGATCTCTGGGGATAATCAAATGATGAGCATCCGCTGCTACTTTCTGCTGCATTGAAGAGCGTTTGGGTTTTGTCGGCCAAGGGGGACGAGAGGGTAACAGGATGGTAAAAGCACACTTGTAGGTCTTTGCCGCTTTACGTTGCTTACATTTTTTACTTTCTCCATTCCCAAGTTAAGTTAATTGCCTGCCTTTACCTGGTTTATTAAAATATCCTGGTCACCGTCCATCTTCACCCCTTCCTTATTCTTTTTTTCCGGCGCCATGTGATATGATGGCTTTGTTTCGGCGCTGCAGGACATTCCCTGATGCCCGTGCTCACCGCAAGATCTCCCAGTGTCTTACAAGTGACAGGCCAGCACTCCTTAAAGGGGGAGAGGAGATCAAAGCCTCCGAGCATGGAGGCTTTACTGCTGGAGGAAAGACAGAGAAAATCCACAGAGATGGTAATGATAGGTAGTGGTGCCTCGAGAGGCCGCACGCTGTTCGTTGACACACATTCTGTAGTCGGGTGTTGATTAGCGGCGAAATCATGCAGGGGTCGGTGTGATTTACACGGGCTTATTATGTTTTTGGGTTCTGTGTAATAATTGGAGGGCGCGGGGCACTTTCTTTGCTGTGGTTAGCGGTTCAAATCCTGCTAATTTGGCATAACCAGACCTCGGGCTCTTCAAGCTCACAGGAGTCGGGAGAAAGGTTAGTGAGCTTTTGGAGTAAATGCAGGTTTCACTCGGTCCTCTGATTCATCCCCTGACCTGCTGTGAGTCATTTTCAGCAGCTAGAAGTCAGTCGGCTGTGTTACAGCTCCTGATATTCGTGCTTTCCTCACACACCTACCTGGACTTGAGGAGAATATTTGAGATAGATGGAGATGTTTGATTCCAAAAAAAGTTTGGACGCTGTTTAAAACATGAATAAAACAGAAAGTGATTGTTGGACATGTGATCAGTTGATGACACTACAAAGACAATGTATTTAATGCTTCACCTCATCAACCTATATCTGCTTATTCTGAATTTGATGCCAGCCACACCTTTCAAACACGTTGAGACACGACCAACGAAAGACTGGGAAAGCTGTGGGATGCTCAAAGACCACGTGCTTGGAGCATCCCACAGGTAAACTGGTTAACTGAGGTAACAATCTGTAAAACTTGTTGTCTCTCAACTGTTTTGGAGTCAGAGTTGCACATCTGTCATTTTGAGGCCATACAGGAACTAAAAGTTGATCTGGCCCACAAACAACATGAAAACACTTCTCAGTCACAAGTGCTTGATGAGGGGAAAACCCAGAAAACAGCAGTGCAATCTGCACATTGTAACTGTAAATTAATAAATAAATCTGCGACACAACAAACAAAACAGGAAAAAGCTCCTCTCTGGGGCTCTGTAATGACTTCCTCTTTGGCCTTATTAACTGATATCTGCTTTCACGCTCTATGACACCCTGTTATGCCTTTAAAGCTTGTCTGCAAAGTGCAAAGAACAGAATCATAATCCCTTTTTGGACATTTTCGAGAGCACGGTCTCAGAGTTTCAATGTTCAAATAAAATGTATACAGTAAATATGGTGGACTGTAGGCCTGCAACTAATGATTATTACCTTGGCCAAGGAGGTTATGTTGTCACCCGTGTTCGCTTGTTTGTTGGTTGGTTGGTTTGTCAGCAAGATTAAACAAAAAGTACTAAACAGATTTCCACAGAACTATGACTGAGGATGGGTCTCGGCCAAGAATAGACCTTATTAACCTTTGATGAGGATAAAGGGACGGATCCAGAAACTTTTTCTCACTTTCTTTAACATCATGTCATTTTCTCAGGGGATAATGCATGGATCTTGATGAAAAACATCAGGTTTATGTAGGTGGCTGGTATCTACGCGTGAGTACAATTTGATGCAGATAAAGGGGACTGTCGGGCCTTGGCGGAGGTATGCGCTCTACTGAGTACACTTCTAGTTACCAGTATTGATTAATCTGCCGATTATTTTCGTGAATCATTGACTAATCGTTTAGTCTATAAACTATAAAAAAAAATGTTAAAAAAATGCTCCCAGTGCCCAAAGTGACGTCTTCAAATTGTCCAATCAACAGTCCAAAACCCAAAGACTCTTCATTTTCTTCCATAAATGGCAAATTCTCAAAATAGTTGGGATTGACTAATTGTTGCACCTCTACTGGACTGCAGCAAGATATTTATATTCATACTTTGAGTTTTGTTTATGTAGTTGGACCTGTGTGTGATTCCTTGCGCACAACAGAGAAACCAGAGGAACCTGCAGAGAAGCCTTCACTTTTAATGTTACCAGAGACTTATTGCTCTGCCGCCGTTAGCTATTCCTCCCAGACCTGAACAGCAAGCGGCCTGCTGCCTCATATGTGCGCTGTGTGTTTCTCAGTGTGTCGCTGTGCTTTGGTTGCTGATTGGCCAGACTGTGCGTACGTCTTCTCTGTGTGTGGTTTTGTAGGCCTGGTGGGCTGAAAACGGCTGCGTTGTGTGAGGGAAAGAAACCAACTACACATCTACAAAGCGGGGGGAAGCTCTTTGCCTTGCGACCTATCAACCAATGCCAACCTCTATACACACACACACACGTACACAGACTAATCCCCCAGAGGAAAAGTGGCCAGCGAGGCGCAGTGGGGGGAAACATGTGGTCAGTATCCTGGAAGGAAGGACACATCCTGCTCTCTGCTTCCTCCATCTCCCCCCTTTCTGTACTGTCTCTCTCCTTCTCTCAGCAGGATATAAACATAAAGGAAAGTAAAGGCAGAGTCATGGAGGTCAGTCATCGGAAGAAAAATGCTACGGTTCACTCAGTTCAGCTGTTCACACATTATTTTCCCCGCCTGTGCTGTGTTGGTGAGGACTATGTAAGATAAACGACCTGGGCGATCACTTATTTGTCCAGTCAATGTGAAACTGGCACACTATAAGAATAGAATCAGCCTGCCTCTGCACAGCTGAATAGACCCTCTCACACAGATGTGAATGGAAGGTGTGAGACGGACAATCGCGCCGAAACAATAGGTGATGTTTTTGCCAGGAGAAAGACAAAAGAAACCAAAAACCTCTGTGCCAAAAACAAAAAAAGGAAAGCAGAAATGAAACTAGGTAATAGCTGCTCTCATGGCCCCAACAAGCTGCTCCGTTGAAGTACCAGGTTCAATCTTCAACTGTTCTCCTGTAGGAGACGTTGGAAATGTCAGGTTTCAGATTGATTATTTGTGTGGGTGTTAAAGGAAGGCGAGCGAGAGGATGCAGCGCAGAACAAGAATGTATTTTTCTGTGACAAGCAGACATCCTTTTTGTTGGAGTCTGACAGATTTTAATGGGTTTTCCTTCACTTGAATAAAAGAATCGCTGAGACACTGACCTCTTTCAGAAAACCCAAAGATACACTAATAAACGCTACAGATTGCAACCTTTGCTTCTTGACAGTATGTTTATAGACTCAAACTTTGCTTTACTGTCAGATGTGTGATCGTCTTTAAGTCTTTCCTGAATATAAACAGAGGGCTTTAAGTTGGTTTAGAGTTGCTGTTATCAATATGTTTTATATAAACAATATATCTATTGACTATATGTAATTCTGCAGTTTCTCTCAGCTCTCCAAAGCATTTAGGTGCCTTTTAGCTTATTGTTTTGTTTATCCACCCATAATTAAACTGTTTTGGTTCACTCTCACCTATCTTGTCAGTGTAGTTTCCAGTTTTCTAGCAAGAAAGCTTAGTTAAACTATCTGTATACTGCCAGTCCTGATCTCAACAGTAAGCGGATGCTAGCTGGTGACCATAAATAAGCATTTAGCAGCTAAAGATACAGACATTTCCCTTAAAAAGCTTAAATCAGACTAAATATGGGCGTACATTTGCCAGGTTACTGGAAAGACATCCTCAAATTAGCTAATGTCACTCTGCGGCTGCTACATGTGGAAACATAAAAACTGTATGCTAGCATAACGTGTGTAGCTATGCCACTGTTGTGTTTACAGCTAATTAACCTGCCCTTAAGTGGTCAAAAAAAAACAATTACTGCAGGTCTAATAATGCTTTAATTACCAGTTAATTACTTTTGTTTTATTATTTTAAACATTATTACTCCTTATAAACATTAGGTTGTTGTGTTGCTAATCAAAAAGGTAGCCAGCTACACAAAATAATGCTAATTGGTTTCACATGAACATATTTTTTAGGAGACAAGGACGCAGTTTGACACCTTGAAAGATAATAAAATAATCAAAAATGTCTGTCAGTGGGAAATCTAAGCTTCTATTTGCACCTTTGTGATAACAGCTGCAGCCAATCATTTTATTATGTGTTCACGTCAGCAACAAGGAGGCCACACAAAATGAGATTTATAGCATTTTCACTAGCTATAAAATAGGACATGCGCAGGTGACCCAACACCTTCACGCTGTATTAAAACCCTGTGTACCTTTTTAGAAAAAGATGCTAATGTTGCCAAAGACAGGGAATGCGAATTCCCACTGGGGCCACCCAGGCTGAGAATTTATGCTGTACTGTCAGACACTTTGGATAAAAGCACACTAGATTTGGTGTTTGGGACTCGAGCAGTAAGAGGTGTGTGTGGGGGGAAAAAAATGAAAAAGATACAAGATGGATGGATGTAAATTAGAGAGAAACCGGGAGACTTCCTTGGAAGCCAGCATGTTGATTACGTTTATTTCTGTATTCTCATCTGTGATAATGATGTGTTTCCGTTTCTGCCTCACTGTGTATACACTCAGCAGTGTGTGCGTGTGTGTGTGTGTGTGTGTGTGTGTGTGCGTGTGCAGCGGCAAAGCTTTGCATGTAAACCAGTCCCTGCGTCACATTTGTCAGTGTTTGTTCTCATGCCTGCTGACAGCCACCAGCTCTCAAACAGTCCAACAAGGGATTGACTCTGAAATACCCCTTTGATCTCCCCATGTTCCCCCTCTGAACTCTCTCCCTTTCTGTCTGCCTCCATCTTTTCTTTCCTTCAATCCGTGGAGCCTCGCCCTTTCATCACATCGATATTTAAAGCCAGCGTCCGTGCTCCCCTTCGCTGGCTGTCACTCGCCGCTTTTATAAGTTTGTGCGTGCGCGGCGGCGTGCGCACACGTTATTGTCTGCGCACACGCGTGTGTCGGTGCATCTGTGTGTGAGCTAAGGCCTATATTGGTGCTGACAGGTAGTGTTGGCAAGTCCAAATGTGTTGCCGCGCTCGGGCGTCTAATGCGGAGGCTGACAGCGCAGCGACACTAGTGCTGCTGTGTTGGTCTGTGTGAAGATTTTTTATTAACTTTAACTCTATTTGACACAGCTTTTGTTTTTACTCTTGTTCTGTGCCTCTATGACCCTCAGACTGCCTTCACAGCCATTCATAAAGTGGTCTTAAAGTGAATTGTTGCTTTTTTATTTTGCCTGCCAAGTCTCTGAAGGCCCTTGTAAAGCCCCTGTCTAAACTCAGCGTACAGTGTCAGAGCTCAGGCCATGTAGGCTCAACCATGATTCAATTTTCAAAGGACAAGACGGTGGTTATCAGTTCATTTGGTTTGTTAAAGTTATGAATGAATAATTTCATTAAGCAAAACCCAGTTTTTGATTCTCGTTGGCTTCCCAGGCACGAGTGGTTTCCAAGGAACGAAGCAGCATTAACGTTCACTGCTGTCCTACTGTCGCTAGTTCACATTAAATAATTCTGAATCAAAAATCGATCAAAATCTATTTCAGTTTCGATCATCTAAATCGAAAGCAGGATCGGCGATTCTCCCAGTAACATCCTGAAAGGACGAGGTGTTGATGTCAGAGCTGTTCAAGGATCTTTGGTAACGTTATCAGCTCTGTTCAGTTGAGCTCTTCATCAACGAGTAAACCCTCTTCCCGAAAGAAATCAGTCAATAGCGTCAGGGATGTTGGATTGATTTATTTGTCAAAGATCCTCTATTGATTTCTTTGGGAAGATGATTCACTTGTTGTTGAAGAACTGAACAGAGCTGATAACATTACCAACGATCCTTTATTGACTTGTTTGGGAAGAGGGTTTACTCAGGCCAGATTTGACAAACCAAACTTTGTAACCAAATCTCTATCTTGTGTTGTTTATTGTCGAATCTACAAAGGGTGTTGTGTTTTTGTGATGAACTCTGGAATCTTTATTTTTGGTGATTAATATTTAAACTTTCTGAAGCTGAACCTGCAAAAAGCCACCAGGATAAAGTCAAGCCGTTGTTGTAACAACCTCTGTCTTTTTAAGGAGGACAGTTGTCAGGGTATAAAACCAATGACCTGTTCATCTTAACACATCCAGTCGTGATAGTCTAACAATGGCATAGCTGTCACTGACACCCCTAATGTTAAGATGATAAGGTGACACTACTAAAACACTTAGCAGTAATTAAAAATGCTAGTGCCTCATCCACCTCATGGCCTTGATACCTTTCCTTTCCCCCTTGCGACATATAGGGCGTGCTGCTTCCTGCGCCAGCCCTTAGCGTTGGTACTGTGCAACATCTCGTCTCAAACGAAGCAACGACACAAACCGCAAAAACATTAAACTTTTCATTACACAAGGAAATTAAATCAAGCGCACCTTAAGCAGTTCAGCCCATACTAAAGCACATCTTTTATTTCCTGCGCGCTCTTCACTTGTGTGACTGTGGTCTGACCTTGTTTGAAAGCCTGTGACTCACTGTGTGCCATTGTCGGTCTAATCCCAGCCAGCTTTATTTGTGGGAGCATGTGTATGGCCTCCGTCTAGGCTTAACGTGACTTAATGCCGCTGAGAGCCAAGCCACTTCTCTGCCTTTGATCTGCGGTGGGAGCGACTGCGCGGCTAAGACACTCAAAGACCACACCGTCATCTTCGGGAAGTCTCCCTCCCTCCTCTCGTTTAGTCTTCCGACGACGATCGCACTGCTTTAATTCAGCCGGTAGTGAAAACCAGCCGGGCTGGCTTCCTTTCTTCCTCCATTTTTTTTTTTTTTTTAGGGGGGGTTTGTTTGTTTCTCTTTTCCTTTTTCTTCGCTGTGACGTAGCTGCACGAAACGTTTCACATGCTGCTAATGCCATGTCTCAATGTCTGAGTGCGCTGAACCATCTCGGCTAATGCTATGTGGTCGGCTGGTTTTCATGACATAAGCAGACAGTGACAGAGAGATCTATAATTTTCTCCCTCTCGCACTCTTTTTTGAGACTTCCTCTCCGTTTCCATTCCGTCGACAGAAACGGGAGCCAGGGGCGATGAGGGAATACCCTGTGTTTATCCCCTGCCTTCACAGAGGTGGTGCTGCTGTATTTATATATTTGTGTGTCTGTGTGTGTGTGTGTGTGTGTGTGTGTGTGTGCACTTGTGTGTGTTTCTCCGAGAGCTGAATCCACTCTTTTTCTTTTCCAAGTTCCTTTTCTTGACAGATCCGTGCAAGTGAAAGCTTCAGTGTACAGCCATACTTTCTCTCTTAGACTATTCTTACTGAGTGTAGCATTACAGCCAGGGTCTCTCACTATCTGTGTGTGTCGGCCGGGTAAAGGAAGCACTGTCATCGTCTCACATTACCCCTCCGCTCCCTCTGTACATCCTTTGCACGAGTTCTTATTTTCACGTGCATTCCTCCCTCATTTCGTCCCATCTCCCTGTCACTCCTGGCGTATTTCCTCCACCATATGTTTGCCGTACCTCGTTGCTTTCCCTGTTTTTCTCACGCTTTCTCACACGTACATTTTGCATTTCTCGCTGTACTTTTTCTTGTAAATTCTCCCTCATATTCCTCTCTTATTCCCCCCCCCACCCCCACCCTCTGCATATATCTCCGCAGACTTGGCACGCAGGCCACAAAGGCCCCTTTTCAGACTGATTACTTCGGCCATGTTCCAGAGTTTGTTTTTTTTATCCTCCCCCCAACCCCCCTCTTCGGTCACGCTGCCCGGCTTTACCCTCCACGCCGATTAGTCACTCAGTGTTTTACCGCTCCACGTTTATTTTTTTTTAAAAAACGCTTCCAAGTTGTCTTTACGTTGGCGCTCCCAGCCGTTCTGGCCCGTGCCAGGCTGCTGAGGTTAGCGCAGGCCCCGCATCAGGATGATGTAATGATTTTTCCAGCGTTCCCACCTCACGAGTCAGTCACATGGAAAACGGGCCACGGGTGAAGGAAATTACACGCGCGCAGAGGCCACCGACACGCTTCCAAGTTTCACATTAACGCTGCGCTGATGGGGTAATGATGTTATGTATAGCTACCAGGTGAAGGCCATAAATGTGTGCTGCATGAGTAACGCACACCCACACACACATATACGTATCTTAGAAGGCTTGTTTTTATCCCTGAATGCACTTAGAGTCACTCAGGTGCTCTTCGCGGAGTGTGTGTTTGTGTGTTTATAGCCTCGCTGGAAAAGCTCAGTGTGTGTTGACATGTGCAGTCAGCCCTTGGCTCGTGTGTTTACCCATGACCACAGAGCATGACTCCGTCCACAGGCCGCCACGCATGTGTTTCGTGGACGCGGGAGCACAATAGGGGCCGAGTTTGTGTCGGTAGGTGTGCGCGACTGCGAGGCGAGGTCATTAGATCAGAGGGAGAGCAGGTGGTCGCCGCCTACTTTAGCCTCGGTCGCCCCCCCCTCGGCTTCTTCTGCGTACAGCCGAGGCCTCCCCTTTCGCAGTGGCAGGGGTCAAAGGTCGGGCCAGGAAAAGGCTGCTGGCTCGGAGCCAGAGACATTCCAGCATTCCTCCGCAGTCTAAATCGGAGCCAACATGGCCTCTCCCTGGAGATCAATGGGCCGCAATGTTATTTAAATACAAGGTGACCACAGGGGTGGAGGGGTTTCAGCGGGGGGTCACAACAGCCGCACTGCTGACAGAAGACACCCCTACGCCTCTTTTTTTTTTTCTTTTTATCTCGCTCCCAGACGACATCCCTCATCATGAAGTCTTTCTCGGCTCGCAGCTTTGACTTGACAAGTTATTAAATGATTTAAATCCTCACAAAATACAGAGATTTGAAAATTTCCCCCACAGAATATTTTAAATTTTCTTCCGTCCCTACTGAGTTTTAAAAGGAGCCGATGAATTATTCACTATGATCCACTTGTCTCCCCGTACAGTCCCAATCAGGCGAAATGACTCACTCTTGTATCTTTTGTTGAGACTAACAGCTCAGTTAACCTCTGACCCTCCGTCACTGTTTGCTCCTTGTTTTTTAAGCAGGCAGTTAAAGCGCCTGGAGACTCTCATCAAAAAAAAAAAAAGATGTATAATTGCAGGTGCTCTCTCTCACCGCTCTAATTAATCTAGTTTGTAGTTGTTGGTTTTTTTTTTTTTTTTAGCAAAAGAGCTCAGATGAACCAAATGGATGCTACCAGCCTAGCACAGACACTAGCTGGTGAACACAAGGTAGCATTTAGCAGCTAAAGATGCAGATATATGCACTCATAAACTCAATTATAGTTCTTTATTTCCTTATTTACACTTACTTTGTGCATCTGAAATAGTCAAAAGCAAGTGCTTAGGTGGGAAAACAGCCTATCCTATCCTGTAAAACTACATAAACTTGCATAATTTCCAAGTGCAGACCTTGAAAAGCAATAAAAAGTATTTAATCCTGAAATCTCACTGGCTGCATGATGCGTCAGTCATCTCATTGGCTGTTGTAGGCTGCAGTGCTGGCATAGAAGCTCCTAACTGGCCCTATGATCTTAAATGAGATTGAATATTGGGCTTATATTTGTCACGTGACCAGAAAGACAATCTCAAATTAGCTCATGTTGCTCTGCATCTGCTACATGTATAAAAATGGAGCGGCTTCTATCATTGTTTGTTTCTTGTTTTTTACACAGGTATTGTAATGGCCTGAAGACCCTGGTTGAATTTTAAATAATGAGCGATAATTGGCAGTAATACGGCAAACACAGTGCTGAGAAGTCCTTGAGTCAGAGCGAGAGAATATAAACAGCACTCGAGCTAAACTAGGAGTAAAGAAGCAAGCTGAGACATTAGAAAACATGATTTAAGTGAGATCCTGAGCTTGTAATTTATACTGTAAGTGATGCATACAGCAGTGCTGCAAACAAGTTATCACATGTAAAGTCGCGCCACGGTTCAAGGTCCTCGTTTGTGGTCACTGTTGTGGCGTTCTAGCGTGACGGTTATCGTAATGAAGTTTTGATCTGAGGACGTTTCTGTTTCTGTTCTGTAATTTGTTCTCCCCTGCTCTCCTTTCAAACTGCAGCTGCCGCTGAAACATTAATGCGCGTCACTGGATATGCACCAAAGGATTTTTTATTTTTTTTACAGGAAAGATTAAATGGTCACGCAGGACAGCGACAATAAAATATATAAAAGCTTTGACAAAGCAGGTACGGGTTGATTTAACTATCAATCCTTTAATCAATCAAATCCAGCAATTGAATGCATTACTCCTTTAAATCTCGATATCCTTCCTCTTATATCATCTCCTGATCGAGCCTGTGTCATGTTGGATGTGCAGCGACTCCACAGGACAGGCCATCTCAGGTCCTGCATCTAAAAAAAGGCACATTTTAGGTTTGGTTTCAGCTGAATCTTGTTCACGTGCACTTGGTTACATAAACTCCAGCGGTCCCGGAGCACTGCAGGAGAAAGGCAGCAACAAGGCAGGGACCAAGGTGTGTGTACTCGTGTGCCTCCTCCAGTGTGTCCTCCAGTGTTTGTGCGTGGAGGGCAAAGCAGGAGAGCTGAATGATTTATAAAGATTGATGGCTGGCTGTGCCCGGGTAAAGCAGCAGTGCATCAGAGCTGGAGAATGTCACTCGGTCCTGGAAGACGCATGCAGAGCCCCGACTGTTCATCACACGCTTTTTATTTTTTGCTGATGCAGGAGCAGCAAACAAACGATGAAATCTGTAGACAGTGATGATACCCACGTTTCCAAAAATTCCTATCAGCCCTTGTAGAGATGTAAGTAGCATGACAGTGATCTCGGTCTCTGTATCAGCTTCATTTTTCTTGCTGACTTCAACTACAGAAATACTTAATCAGATTTTTAATAAGGAGATATCACTTGACTGCCTCAAAAGTTGCTCTCAGTAGTCAGTTTTTTCCTTTTGGACGTGTCTGGAGCTCTGAGTAATGCCAACTTTGAGTTCTACCAAATGTTGGTTGATCTGTAAGATTTGAATTATACTTAAGACAGTTTTAGACCGCCGCTTAAAATCCTGTCTTATGATGGAAATCTCCAGAACGGCCACTAAATGGAGCTGGATGTACTGGACCTTCCTGTGAGCTGCTCTTCTTAAAGTCAAGATTGAATATCGAACTCCAGATCTGAGGCTTCTTTTGAGCATTTGCCTTCACATAAAAAGTTTACATTTAATCAGTAAATAAGTCAGAAATTAATCTGCAACAATTTTGATGGTCAATTAATCCTGTACGTAATCTTTCTAGATAAAATACCACACATTCTGTCATTCCAGAGTATGAAATAAAAGAATGAGCTGAATATCTTTGGGTTTTGGACTGTTGATCGGACAAAACAGCACTTTTAAAGACAAAAGCCACTTTGTTTTTATTCATTAATCAGTCATTTGTCCAATTCAGGGTTCGTACAAAGTCTCAAGGTTTAGAAAACGCGTCATTTGAACCGCCATGCTAGGAGTATGTTTGAATTAGGGATGGGCCTTTCAAGCGAAAAAGCTATCTGAATGTCCTTGATTTCAATCTAATCTGGTGTTTTATCATCAGAGTATTTGAAATGAAACAATCCCGTCGTCATATTTGTTCGCTGTTGTTGGCATTGAATTGTTGTGGGTGTAAAGGAAACTTGTTGTAACTATTTAGATGTGATGATGAAGCTTCGGGAGTCTGGAAATTAATGGTGATTCAGGTACCTGAGAAATGCTTTGAGCTGATTTTTAAAAAGCTGAACCCGAATAGTTTTGTCTATAATTATACTACATTTCATTAGTAATCAGATCAAACCAGCCTTACACATCTACTCTGAAACGTTTTATAATAACGCAGATGGAGAAGTCAAACCCAACCAACCAAGACGGACCATATGCTCCTGCTGCAGTCCTTCCCCTCTTTCCCTTTTTTTAAAGCAATGTTCTCTTGGATGAATTGCCCTGTGAATTAAAGCAGAATAACACAACAGCAGTTTCTTGTTCCCACTGGAAAAATATATCTTCATAGTAAAACTAGCGATCAAAATCACAGCTCATGTTAATTCATGTAATTGTGCTTCCAAAGGCGGTCCGTATTGTTTTCTCGTCGCTGTTGTGATCCTTATTATCGGCAATCGGAATAATTAATCTAAATTCAAAAGAACAACTGCACTTTTGCATCCGATATGAGGATGATTAGTTTGACCTACAGCAGGAAAAACTTAATGTTTCACTTGCCGATACATTAACATTCGGCGATTAGTAATTGTGGAAGCTAGTCATGATTAGACACAATTAATTCAGCAGCCTCGAGCGGCTGATGAGACCGATGCCGTTTGATGAGAGGGTAGAAATTTGGGATGGGAAGCGATGAATTTCGAGTCAGGCGTCGCAAGTGAGTGGAAAGAAAACCTAGTGATGTGTGCCTTGTTTCCTGCCCATTTGATTTTGTTTCTGCTGGCAGATATGTGCTTGTGTTTTTATAAAGTATTTTTATGTGGATCCCTGCATCTGTTGGCAGAGTTTTTTTTTTTTGCTAGTGCCGAGTCTGATCGCGCTCATGTCGGTCTGCGGGGTTTGATTTGTTGCGAGGCGAGAGCTTGTGGCTCAGTGAGGCGTTTCACGTCGGAGGGAGTTAATGTACGGGCATATGGGGGGAATGAATTAAGTGCAACAGACAGCGTCTTTGCAAACCAGGCGTGTAGAACGTCTAATTTTGGCGCTGGAGGAAGGGGAGGGGGGAAAAGAGGCACCTTAAGGAGACAGAAGTGATGAGAAAGAGTGAAGGTCACCCTATCAGGTGAGACCACGCAGGCTGTAATGGATCCACTTAACAGTCACAAACAATTGCACCTTTTCTGAATCCCGTGTCCTCCTTCTCTCGCTCAATCTCTCACTGAACCACACACACACAGCGAGCGCTGGCACCTTGGGAAATGAAGATGGATGATGAGCACCTTGCTAAGCAGGGCTGCGAGAAGCTTAGGAGATAATGTGGGCACACACACATACGCCGACGACAACGTTTACAGCCACCTACTTAGTTTACACACAGCGAGCGAGGCGCAGACACGTTTTTACAAAAGCTCACGGTGCCTTATCTCGCTTGTCATGTAAAATAGATGCATTTAGCTTTGTATCATTGTTTTGTGGTTGCATTAAACCATTTGGCTCATTACAGCCGGAAGCTTCGAGCCCCGTGGCGTCCTGTGTAGAGAAAGACAACACCGGTGTAAAGCTTATTAGACAGGCAGCGGCGGCAGCGGCAAAGTGGCTGGCAGAGTACTGAGCCATAAACAGGAAGAGCTAATGTACTCCTCTCATTAAATTTGACTTGGTGCTTTTCCTTTGGCCTTTGTGAGCACACATGCAAACACACAGGTCACACAGGCACAAAGCTGCAGTGCTGTTGTTGAAGCTAATATCAGAAATCTGATGATATAAATATGTGCAGATAATCATCTGATGTTTACACTCTTTAAAAGGATCTCAGTTGATTTTAACAATTAACTTCGTTGGAAATGAATGACTTGCACCAATGAGGTCATGTTTTCAAACATGTCTGATTGGTTGGTTGGTTGGTTGTTAGTTGTTTGGTTGGTTGGTTGGTTGGTTGGTAGTTGGTTGGTTGGTTGGTTGGTTGGTTGGTAGTTGGTTGGTTGGTTGGTTGGTTGGTTGGTTGGTTGGTTGGTAGTTGTTTGGTTGGTTGGTTGGTTGGTTGGTTGGTTGGTAGTTGTTTGGTTGGTTGGTTGGTAGTTGGTTGGTTGGTTGGTTGGTTGGTTGGTGGTTGGTTGGTTGGTTGGTAGTTGTTTGGTTGGTTGGTTGGTTGGTTGGTTGGTTGGTAGTTGTTTGGTTGGTTGGTTGGTTGGTTGCTGTTTGGTTGGTTGGTTGGTTGGCTGGTTGGTTGGTTAGCTGGTTGGTTGGTTGGTTGGTTGGTTGGTAGTTGGTTGGTTGGTTGGTTGGTTGGTTGGCTGTCTGGTTGGTTGGTAGTTGGTTGGTTGGTTGGTTGGTTGGTTGGTTGGGTAGTTGGTTAGCTAAAAATAAAAAATAAAATAAAATACTACTTCTACTACTACTGTCATATGTCATCAGATACTCAAAAAGATTATCGTGGAATAAATTAAATAAACACACTTTAGTTTGATGTTGGCAAAAACCTTGATGCAATGAAATCTGCCTGTAATATCAAGGCAGCCAGTGTGTTGGTTTAGCTCTAATAAGCCCTCACAAAACACACACACTTGCATCATATACTGCACAAACACTCAGAAATACACTGGACTCGCATAAGCATGCACACACACACTCTCTCTCTCTCACACACACACACACAAGTGAAGCAAGGCAGTTATTAATCACGTCAGGGGCTTGTTGTACTGACGGAGCTCCGCTGAGAGAAATGCTTCATTAATATCAGCCCTCAAGCCCCTTAAGGAGCACAGCTACACACACATACACTGTACATGCATAACGCACATGTATGTGTGGGCACAGCGACATTATCCAGTGAAGGGAACAACACACACACCTCGTATACACACGGATCTTGACCTGGCAAGCGTACTCCCACTCGCTCATGCATACAAAATGTCGGCATCGATAATCATCTCGCACACAAACACACGGAGAGGTGTGAGGGCTCAGAGCGTCTGGTTGACTTATTTATTTATTCACCCACTGCCTTTATCCAGGTCAGGTCATCTTAACAGCTTAACGCACACATGGCTCTTCTTTTGAAAACATCAGCCAACCTCTCCCCCTCTCCCCTGGGCGTCTTGAAGACTGACAGCCGAAGCAGGGAACACACAAACACACACACAGAGTCAGGTGCAGGTTTGTTGCCGGGTACCTCGGCGAACGCTTTGATTTCCTCCGATTCTCGTCTAGTCAGAGTGGAAACGTTTCTTCTCTCCCATGTCGTCGACTGTTTGTCTTCTCCCGCTGTTTGATGTTTTTATAGCAACTCTCCCTGTGGAACCAACTAACTGACCCCCGCAGGATGCCAGACACACACACACACACACACACACAGAAAGGCAGACATGCACACATTAAGTGGAAAGGAAGTGTTTGATTGGATAAACCACAGGAAGCTCCCAGCGTAACTTCCTGTTTGCGTTGACTATTGTATTCCAGAGTAGCAAGAGGAGGCCTGGTGAGGGTGTGTGTGTGTGTGCACGCAGGCAACAACACTTTCACACACACACACACACACACACACACACACACACACACACACACACATACTAGACCTGGCAAGATTAAGATCACCCTCTCGCTGCCAAGCTCCTACTCACAAATAAATAGATGTAAAGTACACAATAATTAAGTGTCAGACTTGATACTGCATTCAAAAGGCCTCGGTCCAATTTGCAATTTTAAGCAGACTTAGATGCCGGCTCTCTTTCCCTCCAGCCAGTGTTCCTTTCTAATGGTAATTGGCCATCCGAGGCATTTCTTTGTTGCTCGCACTGAAGTTTCTGTTCAGTTTGTCAGGGTTTTCTCAGGGCCTGTGGCTGTCGATCCTTGAAGGCATCGCAGCGCACAGTTACACACACAAGTCAACTCAAAGAGGGGACAATCGACGGTGAGGTGCTGCGCTGCTGTCTCCAGGATCAGGGTTTCCTGGGAGTTGTTTAAACCGTTAAAAGCCTAAAAGTTAATGTCACAATGTTTTTTTTCATACAATCAAACTGTGATTGTTAAGCTCAGTGCTGTCGATTGCATTTATACTACCAGGCCTTCGACTTGGAGGCAGGAGGGGGTCGTTTCAACTGTTACTCTCACCTAGTTTCAACCACATATCTACTTTAAGCTGTTTCAACCATGAAGCCATGACTTTTACCTATTGCATCCATAGGTATCCATGTATCCATGCTTTTTAGCTAACTATAGCAACTATTTAACAATGACTTAGCTAACTTTTTCAACCATTGAGCCATAAGCTACCTATTTCAACCAGCTAGCCATGGCTTTAAGCTAACTTTTCCAACCATGAAGCCATGACTTTTAACTATTTCAACCATTTAACCATGACTTTTAGCTAACTCTTTTAACCATTTAGCCATGCCCTTGAGCTAATTCAACCACTTAACCATATGGCTTTAGCCATTTCAACCATCTAGCCTTGACTTTTAGCCATCTTTACCAACCATGAAGCCATAAAAATTAAGCTAACTTTTTCAACCAGCTAGCCAAGGCTTTAAGCTTATTCAACTACTTAGCCATATGACTTTTAGCTAGTTCAACCATTTAGCCATGACCTTTTAGCTAACTAATTCAACCACAAGGCCATAACATTTAGCCATTTCAACCACTTACCCATTAGCCTACATTTAGCTATTCAATAATGTATCCATTGCTTCTTTGTGATTCATTTTAACCAAATGTTTGCATCATCTTGTTTTCACTGCTAAGCACTTTGTAACCATGTTTTTGAGAAGTACTGTGGTTGAACTTCCCGGCAGATTAGCGTTTATAGCTCCTGTTTATCTATCACGTTCAGCTTCCTGCTTCAACCACATGATGTTTAGGTGTGATAACTGATAACTGCTGTACATTATGTTTGTTTTGCGGCGGGTTATGACTTCCCCAGCAGTTACAGTATCTCACAGAGGAGGACTCTGCAGTTTTTTAAAGGTTACATGTCACAGGTCACGAGTGAGTAGGCGCTGGATGTGTGGTACAACATTTCTGGAACCAATTAAGTGCTTTGTGTCCCGGCACCGGTCCACAAGATAAGGGAACAAGGGGAAAGCAGCCGAACCTGTGATGCTGTAATTTCCTCCTCACCTCGCTGTGATGGAACATAATGGGAGGTAAATCTTCCTCCCCAATATCTTCGGTGCTAACAGGGAGGTGAAGCAGAAGTGTAGTTAATTTGGTAGCCTTGTTATCCACGCTGCTGCAGATCTCTCTGTAGATATCACAGAGTCTTTGTACAAGCAAACAACACAATAAACAAAGCTCAAAACACCAGGCTGCGTTTCATTAACAAAACCATTAAAGTTGCGAAGCTTCGACAGAAACGATGTTGATGAGCGTCATGCTTTTTTTTTTTTTTATTCGCGCGCCCGAGAGATTAACTTTCAAGTCCCCCCACATTAAATGTAGAAGTCTTAAAATGTTGATCTGCACCCCGCAGCACGTTATTATCATTTAGCTGTCTGGCAGCAGTGTCAGGGAAAAGCTGCTCTGGTGTTGATGAAAACCTTACGGCAGAAATGCAATGGAAGCAATAATGGACGTACATTATATGACATTTCTTTGATGCGCTTCAAGCGGGAAATTTTAAGGCGTCAGCAAGCAACGCTGACTCTGACACATGTAACCGTTTGATGTTTCGGTCGGCATCAAATATGTTCCACGGTCAGTTTGTAAAGCAGGCCTGCTCGCAGACTGAACTGGGTTATGTCCTTACATGTGTCCTTGAATTTACACTGTTTTTGAACTGAGTTTTGCTGCTGCTGCTGCTGAAATGACCTACTTTAATGAAAGATGTAGTAGTTTCTCAGCTACAAAAAACAGATGATGCTCTGTAGGGCTCGGTATCAAACCTCGGAGTATTTTTTGGTGCATAATATCTGGTCGGATCCAAAAACCAATCAAAAATATTCCAATTTTCAACAATTTTCCGGAGTCGCATACAATTTGAAGGACAACTTCGCCCAAAAATGAAAATCCAGTCATTATCTACTCACCTCCATGCTGATGCAAAGTCCTGGTGGTGTTTCTTAGTCCACAAAACATTTCTCCTAAAGTCTTGAAGTAGATGTGGATTGAACAACTGAAAGAAAACCAAATATACAGCCTGCCTGGTGCAATCCAAGTCTTCAGAAGCCCAAAAACTTAACTGCAGCTGCTGAGCTAAAAGCATTAGTGCACAAGCTCGACTGCCTTTTACATCTTTTAAAATGAACGTGGGTTCTCGTGGCTTCCTGAGACTGGGATGATGCTGGAAGAGCTTTATGCAACCATTTTTAATTTTTCTCTTCAGCTGCTTTTATACGTTTTGAAACAAGTCCCCAGCTACTTCAGTTGTTGAGGTGAACGCTGCGGCGCCGTTTTGCTGCGAGGCTCCAGAAATGTTTTGTGAACCACGAAACTTCACCTGACTTTCCATCGTCACGAGGGTGAGAAGATACCGACTGACTCATTTTTAAACTCTAGTTCTAAAACCAAAAAAATCTGAACTCGATACAGTGTCCTCAAACTGGTAACGTTCCTAACGAGCAGCTCAGAAAACATATTTGTTGTGTCAGTGTACATGTAGCCAGACAAACACTTGAACCTGCCGGGTGAGAGGTCACACACTCGCTTCACTGCACGTGATTGTCGTCTCAGTCTCGGTCAAAAGGTAACTCTGTGGGTAGGCTGAATCATTACTTTCCGGTTTCAGCTCATTAGATTCTGCGGTTGTGATCCTGTCACGCTGTTTTTTTTGCAAACTACAGTGGAAAATAATCCAGTTAATCTGAATCTAATCTAATTCTGCTACAAAAGGAGAATGTACGTCTGATCTGATAGCAGTAATTAATTAAAAGGACACATTTCTGACAGGCCTCTGAGCGGCCCTGCAGCAGGTCCTGCATCTTTTCTCTCTTGTTTGCTTCCAGGTTCTGAGCGCGAGGTTCTGGTTCTGAGCTTTACTGGAAGACACCGCCGCTCTGTTGAGGATGATTTCCTCTCTATCTTTCCTCTCTCTCACGCTGCAAACCCACGCAGACTTCCCTCTGCGGTTTGACACCTGAGTCTGCGCAGGTTTCATGTGTTACATTATCTAAAGAAAGTGGTGGGTGGACGGAAGCAGCACACTGAGGCACGCACGCACACACACACACGCGCGCTCGCTTCACGCCGAGAAGAAGACAAAATGTCAGGGCTGGTTCTGGGAGAGTACTGCCGGTGCTGCCGTCGGCATGGAGACTGCCGCGGCGTAGGGTTGCAGCAGAAGAACCGCCGCGCTTAAATTCACTTAAAATGTCAAAACACCTGAGGGGGGTGAGGGCTGTGCCTGGACCTGACAACTATCAACCTTTCTCTGCCTCACGCGCTCTGACAAAAACTGGTTGGAAATCTCAGTGATAACCTTTTCAGTAAGCACTCTGCCCTTTATTTGTTTTCAAATCATATTCTTTTCTGTTTTGCTTTACACCAACATGAATTTAGGGAGTGCGTAAGTCCCCCCGTGGACACTTGAAGGTGGTTTGCCGGTGAATAGTGCGACCGGTTGTAGCTCCGCACCACCATCCAGGACCGTTCCTGCCACCGAAGAGCCTAATAAACACGACGCGGGCATATTTCAAAAAGAGCAAGACTATTAGGGTTCCCATTAAGGCTCCTTTAGGCTGCGTTCTGTCTGATATATCCCCTCTATGTTAATTGACAGAACCTTGTATGATATTTAGTGGCCATGATTTTCCTACAGTGCGCTCTTGCACTCGGTGGCGTGGCATTTAACAAAGCCTTAAAGGAGAAGGAGGGAGCGCTGCTCATCGTTCAAGCGCTCGGTGCAGCTGTTCCCAACGCTGCAAAGATTTATGGGAGGCCTGATCCAGGAGACTCGCTACTGCTCAGTGTGATTTTTTTTTTGTGTGTGTGGCTTGTTTTTAAAGGTTTTGGTTTGGAGTCGGCTGACCAGAAAATTGGGATTTTTGACCATCATTAAGGCGTCAAGCAGTTAATTATTGTCATTGTTGTGGAGCTGGGAAGAATTAACTGATTAGCCTTTTGACAGAAAAGTAATCTGCGACCGTTTTAATGACCAACGATTAATCATTTTTAGTCGTTTTGCCAGCGGTGCCCCCAATTACTGGCCACCACACTTACCCATAATGTAATGCATGATATGCTTTTACCTGATAATTTGCATAAGAACCTATTAATTTACAGTAAATCTATAATGGAAATAATAAATGCACAGCCAGCCGACCCCCCACGGTTTTCAGCGGCCCCCTTTGGTGGAAAAGTTTCTGGGGACGCCCCTGCCAGCATTTCTCTGGTTTCCTCTTCTACAATATGAGCATGTGCTGCTTTTCATTTGTCCATCAAGTATCTATACCTGCGTTTCTTTGTCTTAATCTTTATAATAAATGTGCGTTCAGTCAGTTTAGTCTCAGTTCAGCCTGTGAAATGTTGCATGCTGGGAAGTTGTGATTGGCATTTTTCACCGTTTTATTACACATAAGTTAACTGAGCAAACAATCTGTGAGTAATCGTTAGCTGCAGCTCAACACTGTAGATTAATCAGGCCGGCCACCGAAAGCGAGTTGGGAATGAGACTCAACAATAAACTATCTTAAAAATGTAACATACGAAGAAAGGAAAAGGAAACTGACCGTCGTGAACAACTGCAAGCATCGATGTCACGGTGTAGAGATGCACCCGAGAGTATCACTGCTTCAACGTTAGAAATTAAACTACTCGAGTCCATCTGATCATTAATCCGGGGGCTCTTGAATGTAAAGGACCCTGCAACACCTGCTACATTTGAAGATTCGTAATATCAACGTAGGATCAATCACAAATGCCAACATCATTTCTCATGTTGTTGCTCAAACTTAATTAATCTGTAATGAAACCTGTCACCAGTTAAAAATTTGTCATAGATCCCAGAACCAAAGGTAACATCTTCAAATTGCTTGTTGTCAAAACAAACTGACTTCGCAACGATCTTAAAAAACAGAGAAAAGCAATAGCTCCTCACATTTAAGAAGTGGAAAATCAACAGAAGTCTCACTGACGACTGAGTAAACAAATCATTTATTAAAACCGTCGACAGACCGATCATTTCAGACCATATCTTCTGCACTTCGCACTAATTTCCGTTGAAGCTCTCAGGCAAATCCCTGTTTCTTCCTCTGTGAAAATGCAACACCAGCGTCTGTGCCGTTTTCCTGCCACAACACAGCACCCACAGCACTCGCATACACAACCACACAAACACACACAGCTTAAAACACACACACACACTTCCGTCATGTCGCCGAAAACCGAAAAATGCTGCGTTTTCTCAGCATGCCTATTCCGTCATCTGATGGGGTTTGCTGTAAGCCACATGAGGCCACGTTAGCCTCCTCGGCGAGCTGACTCTCTTTCTGCCTTCCTGTTTTAACCGCAGGAAATTTTCCCGTCACCGCAGGGCTCTCTGAACGGCTGACTGGTTGTCTGACTGAACGGCTGCCTGGCTGACTTAAAAGGGACTTTCAGACCTTGTGCTGCTGCTAAGTGTCCCCAACTTACAGTAATTGGTAGGCTCAGGGTGCTTCAGAAAAAAAGTTATCCTTGCCAACGCCGTTGAGACATTTAGGAATATGTACAGTAAGGAGCGACTGGTCCCTGTAAAGACTGTTGGGAGTGAGAAAACGTCCCTAAAATGTACCTGAAGAGGTTTTTTACGTTCGAGATGCCGTGTTTGACATTTTTAAATCTATAAAATATGACCATAATTATCATAATTGCTGTAAATAGAGGAGACTCTCGTTGTAAAGACGGGCCACGTGCTTGAGTTTCACGTCGTCATCAGATCCAGTTTCACAGGAAACCTGCTGCGTCGCTCTACAAGCACAGAAGAGCCAGAATCTAATACTCGAGCATTACACCGCTCACCTGTGTTTACCTTGTTGGGAGGCACGCTCGCTGTTATCAAAAGCTGTCATAATCTCTTATCTTTCTAATCGGCGCGCGCTTATTTATTGTGATCACTCGAAAAAAAAAAAACCCACAGTTTACATTAAGCCGGATAATAATCAGGTTGTTTCCCCCCATCATGCGCGCTGTTTTCAAAACATTTACGATCACATTTTGTGGTGTTTTTAAATGGAATGAGGAATCTGATTAGTTAAATGACCCCGTCAGTGTGAGAGAGATTTTCTTTTGGCAGCGTCTCTGTGGACTCAAAGCGCAGGCAGGGACAGGCTCGGAAATGAGACCACAGGCATTTTTTTTCGTCTTTTTTTAATGTCTGAGGTTTTTCAGAGTTTCACTGTTTAGTTCCAACACACGGCTGTTTAGTTTTGCAGCAAGGTTTTTTTGGAGTGAATGGCGTAGCCGTGCCCCAGCAGCATGACTTCATGGATGGGTTTGTCCACCACTTTGTTTCCAGATGGAAATATCTTAAAAGCCGTTGGGTGAATTGCCATGAAATTTTGTGCAGGATAGAAAAACAGTTTTATTTGCAAAAATTACAGACATTTCCACCAGAAAATAGCTGCATTTTGCCTTTGAATGCTTGTATTCCCAGCTGCCCCTCATCTCCGTGCTGTTTTTACTATGTCATAACGAATATCATTAAATATTATTATTAAATGGCTAAACTTGACATTGCACTTCCTTTGGTGCGAGTGTGGTGCATGAGAGGATGAATCCTGATCTCTTTGTTGTTGGTTTCAAGGTCTATAGAGGATATCGGCCTCGGCTATACCTCCTGTTCTAATTAGCAAATGTTAGCAAGCTGGCCTGCTTAGCATCTAAACGTAACATCCAAGATTCATCCTCAGAGTCGTGATTATCTTCTCAGCAAGCCCGGCAACCAATGCCGACTTTATTGGGGGAAACCGGTCAGGCAGTAGATGAGAGTAACATTTCACAGATGCCTGGCACGTTACATGTGTATACAGTCGGATCAAAACAGGACAAATACTTATTTCCCCTCCACTTCCAAGCAGCAGTTTGAGTTTCAGATAAAAGGAGTGAGCCCCGACAGGCTGCCACGACACTATATGTTTATTCAAATGCTCAGAAAATCTTTGAATAAACCAGATTAAGGTGTGCAGTACATGTCCAAGTAACCAGGCGTCTCCAGCCTGAAATATATCAGTGTTGACAAGGTTTTTCTTAATCCCTTAACCTGTAAAAAGAAACCAGGCTTCCCACTCGCATGTTTCTGAAATCGGGTTACTGCTGAAAGTGGGGGAATAATGAGATTCCCATAGTGCATATAACCGCATCCAGCGATGCTCGGGGCACGTATTAACGTCCTCTTGGCAACATTTTTGCACATTTTCTTCCCAGTAGTTATCGTTTCTGGAGTTTTAGCTTATCTATTCAGCCCAAGCTCTGCTTTCCATCCACCTCACTCCCAATCCACCCTTGTATTTGACCCGTGCCTCTGGGTTTTTGATGTACGCCTCCCCGAGGGGTAGTACGAGTAGGAGTAAATGTGCACCCTAGGAAGGCTGCAGACAGGAAGCGGGAGGAAATAAAATGATGCAAGGTGTAGTCAAGGGGTCGCCCCTGTCATGTGGAGCAGTTGCGAGAAGGTCCGCCCGCCTGCTGGTTTTCGCTGTTTCTAATTGGGGTTTTCACCAGATCCCCGGTTTCCCACAGGGGCTTGTTCTGTCTGTTCGGTGCTTGTCAGGGCGCAGAGAAGAGGAGGCTGGAGAGCAAGAGGAGAAAGAAGGGTTAAAAGTGAAGAAGTCCAGTAGGAGATTAGAGGAGGAAATGAGTGTATGAAATGGCTGCAGGGGGAATAAAAAGGTAAGAGTAACAGAACGAAGAGAATAACGAAATGAAAAGGAGGAGCTGGCCTCTCCTCTGTCAAGAAGGTGAATCTTTGAGAAAGGAGGGAGAAAAGTGAAGGAGAGTGTGTTTTACCCAGAGGAGTGCATGGTGGATTTGTTAAGGCAGACTCCCGGCATCAACCTGTTTGAGCTGAACAAGAGAGAGCAGCTTAACTCGCCCGAGGAGAGGTTACAAGTGCTGAACTCACACACTAATCAAGCTTTCTCCTTGTGTTTTCTCCCTCTCTCCCTTCTCTCCACCTCCCTGCGCTGCCCGTCATCCACACGATCAACAACGTCTAGGTAAGAAAACATATTGTTGTTCTTGTTGTTTTGTGTGTGTGTGTGTGTGTGTGTGTGTGTGTGTGTGTGTGTGTGTGTGTGTGTGTGGGAGGGCTGGGTGGGGCGTGAGAACTGGCAGGGTGGCAGAGCGAACACGCTCGGCATATCAATGACGCCTAAATGCACACACAAACCGCTCAGAGACATATAGCAAACATGTGTAGATAAGACGCAGGGTTCCTGTCAAAGGGCCACCGTCACGCCTCTCATGGACCTCTTTCAGACGGCGGGATAAAGAGACACTTTCATCCTCCGTTGTCTGCCAAAAAGAGAGATTATCTGCTCGAACGTAAAGAAGGAAAGAACAGAGAAGGGAGAAGGACTCTCCGGGACTAAAGGGGAGCTGAATGGAGGGGCAAATTTGTGTCTGTTTCAAAAGGAAATTGAATTCTGCGCACTTTCTGTGGAGAGAAATAAAATGGAAAATGGGGGAGAAAAAGGGACATAGTTGTGGACATTCACAGCCTTTGACTGACGTTTCAGAGCTGGCGTTGCTGTCAGCCGTTGTGGCGGCGGTGTGGTTCCACCAAACACAGCATGTCAAAGCTGACAGACGTCGATGAAAGACTGTTTTCCCCTTCTGTCAACAAGCCCCCTATTGTTGTGATTATTTACTGCAAGTGGTTCAAGTTTTGGGCGAACCCATTGTGCTGTTAAGTTTGTGTTTCCACGGAGAAGATGGAGGCTAACAAGCAAGGCTAGGCTATCATGCGTCCATTTGGAAACTGGGAGCTAGTTTAGGATGTTAAGCTAGGTTTTTAAGGTAAAAACTAGAGGTGCTGCTAAGTTTGTGTGGACGCTAGAGAGCTAGGCTAACTATTTTCCACTTTCCAGCTGTTGAGAGGGCCGTTGTGCATTTGAGTTTGTGTTACAATCAAAAAGTGGAAGCTAGCAAGCTCAGCTGTCTTGCAACTGGAAGCTAGCTAAGGAGTTTAGCTAGAAAAGTAGAAACTAGCTTCCCTTGTGTACCAGATTTAACAGCACAATGGGAACATAGATGCTAGTTAGCATCCTACTAATGCTATCATTTATTCCCATTAGATATAGCTCCCACACACTCAGTGTTGTGTTGTGTGTAGCTAGCGTTTGCCGTCTCTCGTCTTGGGTCCAGTTGTGGTGATTGTACATGATCAAACTTGTATTATTAAGTTCGTTACAATCAGAAAGTGGAAGCTAGTTAGCTTCTCTTGCTAATACTATCACTGATTCCCATTAGATGTGACTTTCTAACACCTGTTGAGTCACTAGCCAGTGTTGTTTGTGTAGTTAGCATCGACCGTCCCTTTTAATGGGTCCGCTTGTGGTGATTGTACATGACCGGACCAGAAAACCAAAGAATCACATAAGACAAACACCAAACTCATGTTGATTTCTTGGAAAGGTTCTGCTTAAATAACCACAAGTCATTGCTACAACTCTCTTCTCTTCCCTTGAACACACCGTTAAATCTATGACAGTTATAAATTATATTACTGTTGCATCTTCAATGTAAGCTGCTGAAACTCATAACTGTCATCGCCGCCTCCTCATACAAAGCCGCCTCTCTCCGAGTCTGTATCCGTGTGTCATTTTTTTCGAGCTGCGCGGCAGCTGACAGTCGAGCCAGCCGCTGGTTCACTGGGTCATTTTTCAGCGCTGCGGGGAATTAATAATTCAAGGCAATATTAAAGCTTTTTCCGTGTTTTGGGGATCTTTGTTGTGAGCTTCAAACTGATTGCCTCTGAAAACACGGCCAGTGATGGGCAGGCTGCGGCGCTCCTGAGATCCAACAGGAAATCCCAAATCAGAGTGCACGCGCGAGGAAAAACAAGCCAGGTGTGTGTGTTAGGTAGAAATAGTGAAGGTGAGGTTGTTTGTGTGTTTTCCTATTTGTATGCAGCTGTATGCGGCTTGCAAATTAACAACCTTCATAGCTCACAGAGGGAAAAAACAGAGTCCTCAATTAACATACATATTTGCTTACATACCCACACAATGGTAATAAAATATACGGTGTTATTGCACATTATACTCATGCATGGTTAACTTACTCCCACTTGTTTTGATGCAGCGACACAGACGTACATTTGCATATAAACTGAAGGCAAAAGGTTTCCTCGCCTGACTTTAATAATTCGCCACAACAGGTCGAAAGATCACGTCGTTCCTCCAAAACACCACCCGCACTCGTTTCCTTCTCATGTGTGGGGTCCGTCGGTTGTTTATAGCAGCCGGTCAGAGGCTGTTTGGGCTGCTCTCTGCGGACTGTTTGGAGACAAACAAAGCTTTGAAGGCCACCTCGCTCTCTCCCACGCCGGTTTCTGGAAACGGTGCGGTCACGGCGTCCGCTGTTTTGACTGGAGCAGGGCGTCTCGACCCCATCGAGCAGGAGGGAAGGTTTGATATTGTGTCTGTTTCTGTGGTATGTTTAGCTTAGTGTCAGTGTCGGTACGGTTTTGTTCGACCTTCACCGTCTTCCGCAGATGCTTTCTCACCGGAGACTCTTGGCGGGCTGCTATGAACCGCAGGATGGGGGTCCTCAGGGGGGGGGCGATTTCGTTAGCATTGCTAGCTTGTTTACTTCACTTGTAGAAGAAGATGAACAATATAGAGGAACATGACACAACTGCCCTTAAAAAAACGATAACACTACTACCATAATGTGAATAACCTCCCTACAAACATATGGATTTTTTGCAAACATGAATTCTACTTTTATTTTGAAAGCCACATTTGAGGATCCCATTTCTGTGAATTACTTTCACATCTCTGCTCTACAGTCATTTTTAATCTATCAATGCCATCTAAGTCTGCCTGCAGGAAACATGCTGGCACATCAGTCCGCTAGCTATAGCGTTAGCTTGGCTATCGTCACATATAAACCAATCGTCTTGAGCGGGGCTAAACCCAGGATGCAGCAGAGACAAAACAAAAAGGTAACAACTGCTAGCTTTCTTACGCTCGTACCGTTAGCAACCAGGTTGGTGTTAGAGTAACTCGCCATTTTCGCTGTAGGTTGCTAGCTTGGACGCTGTTGTTTCCTGCTGTGAAAGGGATTTTGAACACACAGATGGCGGAAGGAAGGAAAACGCTATCTCGGCCGCCTCTGTTTGTCACCACATGCTCATGGCAGTCCGTCTTCACCTGCTCTCCACCTCTTCGCTTCCTTCTCCCTCTTTCACTGCGATGAATAATGAACTTTTCCCTCCTTCTTTATCTCCCTCTCACACTCTCCCCCTCCTCTCCCCCCTCGGTCCCTCCCTCCCCGTTCAATAAACTCTGACTTCATTTGCCACAGTGTTGCAGCGGGCTGTTTGGCAGACCTGCCGGCCCTGTTGCACAGCGCCGACGGCTGAATGCGGCGCACCGAGCACACTGGCCGCATTGTGCTTTTGATGAGGCCCTACATCTTAGTCACTCAAGTGCGGACTGTGTGTGCGTAGCTGATGGCGAGGGCATGCCTGTGTGCCCGCTAACACACACACGCCATACTGTGTGTGCACCTTAGCGGCTACCTTTGCCTCCCGGGGGCTGACACAGCGGTGTGGAGATATTTATTAATGCCCGTCGCGATAATGTGTTGAATGATAAAGAGGAAGGGTCAGGGTCTGATCGATACTGAGGCACCAGGCTGAAATACACCCCCTCGACCGTCCGAGGCGTCTCCATCTCCTTCTCCATCTCCATCTCCATCATTATCCCTCCCTCTCACTCTCCATCACTCTCACTGTAAAGCCTTAAATCTTTGGCCACTCTCCACCCGCTGCGCCTGCCAAAAGTCTCTCCAGAATAACTCTTCTTGCCCTGTTTAATGGCTTAACTACCTTAAAGAAAAGGGCAAGGCTTTCTATTGTCTCTCACTCTTTAATCATATTAAGTGCCGGGCAGGAGCGACAGCTTCATTTTTTGATGCGCACTAAAACAAGCTTCATATCTCAAGTGCTCGAGTGCCCACTCATCATCTTGTGTCCTCTCATACACTACAGCAGACGCTCCCCTCGCAGCCTCGTGTTGTCTGTAATTTCACGCAGATTCACTTCTTCACTTGCGTGCACGCGCTGCACAGCGATGTTTTACATTCGCTCTCATTGTCTGGCTTCACTTTCTATTTCTTTCTTTTTCGCTCTCTCTCTCACACACACACACACATGCACAGAGAAAACCTTCTTCCCACCTGATTGCTTTCCCATTTTTCTTGCAGAGAGATTTATGGTCAGGGGAATGTTGGAGACAGGCTATTACCATGTCCTGTTTGAACTCATCAGTCAGACAAAGTGGTCGAGGTGGAAGCGGGCGACATTCGTGGGGGCCTTTACCGCGACGCGCTCCTCCTACACGCCCTCCCCTGCTCTCGCCCATGTTAACCCTGCTCCGGCTCCCGTACTGCCTTGCTTTCACCAGCGGCGCCGGGCAGCGGCGTCGTTCCCCCCTCCCCGTTTGACCGGAGGCTGGATGTGAAGCGGCGTCCGCCCTGCGGAGAGTCGGATGTTTAGTCTACTGCAACTTTACAGTGTAACAAATGTTAGAGGAGTCTGGTTCTGACACTTACATGTAGACATTTTGACATTTTGGTTAGTAACACTGTACTTTTTTGGCGAATGTTTCTCAGGCTTCAGCAGGATTTGAAGCATTTTAACAAGCTTTGAGGAAAAAGAAGAAAACTTCAGGGTAAAATCTCAATTATCTTTATGCCAGCACAAGAAGAGAGAAGCAGGAAACAGCTCTGACTTTATGCTGTTAACAAGGTTCATTATTAGAAGATCTCTCTGCTCCCAGCTGTGCTCTGAGCAGGAAAGACTGTGAAGCCAAACCCCATTCGAAAAGCAGGTGTTTTAAATTTTGCAATAACTCTGCGACACAGTTACATGCGTGCCGAGCGTGGGATCCACGCAGATCACAGATCAGCTGCATGTGCTGCTCTTCTGTTTCGCATCACTATAAAGCGAATCTGTTTGGAGTTTGGACCGTTAAAGGGACATCTGGGAAACTGTGATTGGCCTTTTTTTTTTTGGTTTATTTTGCTTTTTCCCTTTTACAGTGCAAAACACAATAAAACAACCAATCGAAGAAGAAAACAGTCGATGAATGGCAAATAAAAGGAATCATTAGTCGCTGCAATGATTCAGATTCACATTATTGTGGACCAAACGTTCCTTATAGCCAGGGGCAGGCCGTCGGCGCGCGAGTGCCCACCTCTTCTGAATAATGTAGAGCAGGAAGACGAAGTCGCAGGAGCACCTGCACGGTTTAATGAAATCCAATAAAAAAATACTCCTGTAATAAAAACTACCTTTGTGCAAGAATTGTTCTCTTTTTTTTTGTCGAGGCTGTCAGGAGAAGATAAACGAATTAGAAGAATGTGACTGCGCTTGTGTTCTCTCCGTATCGCTTTACTTGCCTCCTTTTTGTTCCTCATCTTTCTATCACCGTTTCTCCTTCTTCTCTTATTG
Source organism: Pagrus major (assembly GCF_040436345.1). Classification (NCBI taxonomy): domain Eukaryota; kingdom Metazoa; phylum Chordata; class Actinopteri; order Spariformes; family Sparidae; genus Pagrus; species Pagrus major. The sequence goes on from NC_133230.1 coordinate 14,400,713, forward strand.
CCTTTTCTGTAAAACACCTCTTTGTTTTGGCTCTTTCTCTTTCGCTTTCGCAGCGTCGCCCTTCATGCTCGTGTTGTTTTTGGCTCCGTGCAAATAAGCAAAACGACGCTTACATCGTCGCTGCCTCTGGAATAATACTCACGGAGACGTAATGTAAACTGTCACCGCCGGCTCCTGCAGCGACGACTCGTTAAAGAAGTGAGGAAGAGTTCATGGCGCTGCTTTTTTAACGGGCTTGTTATTGTATAGGAAGGAAGGCCCGACCCCCTTTTTCCTCCCTCGGTGCGTCTGAACTTCCTCTGTTGACTCCGTCGCTGAGGGACAAGGCCTGTCAAGTCCTCTCAGTTGTGCGTTGATCTCTCGTCTTTCCCACTGTACCACACACACACTCGCTTACGATGTACTGTCGAGCCACCGCATCCCGTTACTATAAAATTAATTAGAAGTGACTTGGCTTTGGTTTGAGACGTATAGAGAGGAGACAGCAGTCTGCAGTGCTCGCTGCTTTGTGCTCGGTAGCTTGGGGGATATCTCGCCAGCGCCAGCTCGGCCAACACGAGTAATGAAACCCACACAGCTTACTGGATCATCCTGACACTGTTAGAGCCCATATATTTCTTTTTGGCCCGTGTAGTACACAATAGGTGGCTGGTTTTTCTGCCCGTCCTGTCAGAAGAATGCTAATATTGTTTTATAAGCTCGCTTGGCGCACGCTGACAGGCCTCAATCTTGGCCGGCGGTTCGGTTATCACCGCGGGTCCGCCTGAGCCGAAGCCACGGCATCCGTTTCACCTCGGCACGCCTGCCACCAAGCCTGAATTCCACACTTATCTACAGGCAGCAGAATGGGTCTCAAGGGACGGGGAGAGAGTGAGGAATTTACTCCCCGACGCTCATAAGCCGGCCCCCCCTCCCCGTCCCACACACAGATGTGTTCAAGGAGTGCAGCATTAGCCGGTGGAGTAGCCATGTATGTTCTCGAGTACATATCAAAGCCTTCCAGAGAGCCTCTCTTCCCGCTTCGTCCTCTTTCTCTCCCTTCCTCTTTTGACACTCCTCAGCTCGCGGTGCGTTGGAGCAAGGCTGTTGATAGGGGTGTGTGCCCGCTGATAAGTAAACACTCTCGAGGGGCTTACGGAGGGGGGAAAAAAAGCTGCTGAATATTCCCCTCCATTGTGTCGCGTAGCTAACTCCGGCTGTCAGATGGTCCACGTCAACAGATAAACCGAACCAATCCCGCAGCCGCGACGACTGTTAAATAGCCGGCGTGGCGGGCGGATATTAGGTCGTCCTGTTTAAGGGAGTGTGGCACAGCTGAAGGCTTGCTGTGCTTCAGTCAACACAAGTGCTGTTTGTCATCCCTTAGGAGGGCTCATCGGAGAATCAGGGGCTGCCTGACGAGTCACATTGAGTGAGATAGTGGGAGAAGGCTGGTGAGCGATGCCAGATTGGCTTTTCCACTGCTACTCCAAGAGGCTTGATAAGCGCAGCGCCCAGGATAGAGAGGCTGCTGACAGCAGTGTTACAGGTGTCACTCAGTCAAGCGGGGGATGGTTTTCTCTCAGAATGACTCCCCAAATCAGTGTCATAGCTGTAATCCGGCCTCGTGAGATAGAAACACCATGCCCCCGATCCTTTATCTGAAATTCAAGTGTAGCATGTCTTTTATATCTCCAAACCTACAGAAGTAAGAAAAACACACACTGACTTTCAATCTTGCACCCGTGTCCTGTCTGCTGGGCTCTGTTCCAACAACATCTGGTGTGTTTGCCTGTTTCGATTGGGTTTTTTTCTTTAGGCCAGTGTGAATTCTGTTATTCAGACTCTTCTGCAACAGCACAAACAAAACGCTTTAAATAAAGTGCGTTTTTGGTCCATTTCCAGCAAACTTTCTGGTGCAAACACCTGAATTCGAAGGTTCTTTTAAAAATGACATGTAGAGAGAACCTCCTTCAATGATCCGCAGGCGATCTACTGGATGTGATTTTGCAAGATAATTTGTTCGTTATGCCAATATGTATGTATGCGTGTCAGGACAGGAGTGCATATGTTTTGCCTCAGATCAGAAATTAAAAAAGGGGTTGAAGCAGGTACGTGCGTGTGCTCCAGGATGATACACTATGTGCTGTTTCTCAGTGGAAAGTAGGTGAAGTGTTGCAGTCAGTCAACAACTATCCCCGCACCATGTTATTATGGTAAAAGCAGCCGAATCACCAGGAAAAACCACAGATACATTCACATTTGTACGCGTCATAGGTCATTTGAGAAGGTATTTGCTGTTTTGAGCCAAAGCAGGATGTTTTCTCACCCTTCCCAAGTGGTTTTTGGGCTGAAACCTAACAAAAATCATAAGCACAGCATTGCCAAGAGGTAAAACTGAAAAATTGAATCAAAAGAAACGTAAAGAAATGTTGAGTTTCAACATATCCATGGTATATTTTGGTACTCGGGTCAGGTGAAAGATGCTCTGGTTTTCATTGTTTCTGCCTGTGTAAATGTTAATAATAATCAATACTCAGTTATTCTCTCCTGACACAAACTCTGATGCCTTATCTCTGGTTGTGTATCTCTAATGAGGACTGACTGGATACAGTTGTACTTTTTTTCCAATTTCAACATTTGTAAAACAGCTGCGTACCTCGGGATGTGGAACAAAATGAAATAAAAACCAAAATGATCGTGCATCAGGGAGGCTGAGATACCTGCCGGCCATCTATTGAACGAATTAAAGCAGAAACAGTGAATTGTGTAACGACTCCGACAAAGAAACTGCATTTATTTCTACATCTCGAGGTGATAGCCACATCTTGGGTCCTTTGAGTTGAGGTATTGATGAAGCAGGATGAACACCAAAGCTCTCCAGAAAAAAAAAATGAGTTACCTAATCATCTTTAACTCCTGGTTCATTTATAGAAAGGCTCAATCTCATTTTCAGTCTCATTTCGGCCCTAATCCTCGTCTTCAAGTACTCCCTCGCCCCTCAGAACAGAGTTACGGGGTTGAGTGGTTGAAATCTTCTCCTTTTGAAATGGGACAACCCTTCAAGACCCTCATCAGTAGTCGAGGCTGATGGCGTTTTTCATAAACAGACGCAACCAGACATTTTGCCGTTCATCTCGATGGAGGTCGAAAAGCATGAACACAACTTCCCGCTATCTATCAAGCCTTAAAATAAAAATGCTTGATTGCTAGGCCATTAGTGGTGAGTTGCAGGGGAGCATTAGCAACCTGTGCAATATTAGAGGAGCGGTGCACAGTGCAGCAACTTCACTGCTGGACTTTAGTTACATTTCAGGCGTCATATGCCATCTACAGGGAGGATACAACATTGACTGTCACGCACGCATCGGCATTAACGACGTAACGTCGCGAGCTAGTTAGCTACCGAACCATCAGCGGACTTTTTAGCGATTGTTTTATGCTTGTTTTAAAGAAAGTGACCGTAGTACGTTAAAACGACCCTCAGTTAGAAGTGTGTCTCTGGAGAGGCGAGAATGAGAAGTCGGGGATTGGGCTTAACCAAAACACAAGTAAAAACTGCAACACTGAGTCATTTTGGCCTACAGCTGTGAAAGTGACTCTACCATCAGTGTGATTGCGTGCTCCTCTTCATTGATAAGCAGGTCACAGGTGTGTTTTTCTCTCCACCAAATACCAAATGCATAGCTGCAGCTCTTAATCACATCGCGGCTCCCAGCGTGAGTCCCGTGGAGGAAAGGGGAACGCATTGAGAATACGTGGCACAAATGTCTATAGGATGCATTGAACAAACGTCGAATAAGTCCCCACAGGACCCCCTATCGAGCTCTTGTCTCGCTGCCTGAGATTGTGGGCATGTATGTTAATGCATCTTTCCCCTCTTTCTCCTCCCCGTGCCTTGTTCAGTTCCTCTCTCTCTTGTCCGTCTCCTTGACCGCCGCGCCCCGCTCTCCCCGTCCACAAAAAGCGTTCATTGGTCCGTCACAGCCGTTTCCCAGCGGAGGTCTGCAAGCTGAGGAATCCCCTTCAGAGTGGGCCTTTTATCTGGAGCGGTGCCAGCGGTAGGAGAGGGCCCGGTTTTAAAAAGGACTCCTCTGTGGACCTGCTGTCAAGCACAGAGAGAGGCAGACCTGATGGATATCTGAGCTTCTAGGAGAGGCTGGCACAGGGAGGCCCGAGTCGGCCAACAAAAACCTCTGTCGCTCTCTCCCACTCTTGTTCATTCATTTCCGCTCTCGCTCTGTGTGATCCCATCTCTCTCGCTCATCTGTTTCCTGTTTCGTCTTTCTCGCGGCGTGTCGTTCCCCCCCCCCTGCTGAATTAACCCTGCATATTTATCACTCGCATGCGTTTCTTTTACTTGTTAATTTTGCAGGAGCCCGTTGCAAGGTTGAGGACTGCGAGGAGAATGAATCGCAGCACTTGTTGTTTTTTTTTTAACAATGAGTTTTTCATTTCAGTTGTGGCGAGGAATGCTACATGCTGGATTTCACACAAAGCAGTTGAAGGTTATTTGAACTCTCAAGTGTTTTCGGGTTCTTCTTTAACACAGCAGAGGGGGAATATCTTCCGCTCGGGATGCTTTAGTATGCTGTAGCTGTGGTTAAAACATGAGCCATATAACAATCTCTTTGATGACTACGATATCCTTATTCTGTTCTGCTTTTTTCCGCTTTGACCCAGATTCAATGTTGCCTCATTTAAAATCATGAAAGACACCTCCAGAAAACAACAACATGCCTTTTCTCTATTTTGTTTCGTCGCTGTTTTTCAAGCGCCGGAGAAATGACAGGGGTCCCTTTCTATTTTAATGTGCGTCAAGCGAGTGTCAGCTGAGCGATGAGCCAATTAAGCCGAGCCGCCGAGGTAGTCTGATTACCGGAGCTTACCGCCACGATACGGCCTAATTCTGCTGTAATGAGCGTGGCTGAGGAGGCTGGCATTACTCACTTTAAAACCCTCCTTCGAAGATGAGCTCATTTTTGTGTACACTTCTGAGGAGAGAACCTGATCTTTCCAGCTATGCGCCAAGTTCCTCCCCAAAAGTCGGTGTTATTGTCAAAACACGGTGATTCATGAACCAGGCGGCACCCACCCCGCGTCATGTTGAGAGTACGTCTGGAAAAGCTGACAGGGAGCTTTGAACACACACCGGTCGGACCTTTTTTTATGACGCGATCTCAGGCCTGATGCATTAAACGAATTATAACAAAGGAGCTAATTGTAAAACTGAGGAAAGCGTTGGTGAATTAGGTGGCTATAAACCTTTTAGATAAAAGGGACACGCTGATAAATGAGCCCCGTGGTCGTATTCTTACACTGCATGTTCTCAATTAGGGCAAAGAAACCGAACCTTCAGGGAGTTCTCGATGCAGAATTTATGTTGATTTTGCGGCGTTACTGCTAATTTTTTACCCCCAGTGTGTCACTCATGTCGTCTTAAGCTGAATTTAAGTTGATTAGTGCGCTAATTAATTTCCAAATAGAGTTACCGTGTAATTGGATTACCATATAATCTATTTTATACGACCAGAAACACGCAATAATCACGTCCCTGGTTGCTTTGTTACCTCGTGTGAACTAGCTGCACGAGCCCCACGTTAAATAACAGGAGACGTACTTTATTAATAAGACTACATTATGCCACTGCTGCTTTTTAAATAACTGTTTGTTATTCATCATATTCTGCGAGGGGACTCCGGGCTGTCTATGAAAAAAAAAAATAAAATAAAGAGGAAAAAAAAAGCATCTCATTTCACATTTCTTTACGCCGTGGTGTTTTGTAATAAACTCCAGGCTGAACTACAGCAAATCAGCATCGGCCAATATCCTCTACAGCTCCTCAGGTATCCATATACAACAGCACACAGCAGCGTACAAATATTGAAACACAGATTAATTTCCTCTGCCATTCCCGTATACTCACACTCCGCCCCATGGTGCCAGTAAGACGATACCTCCCCGGCTTGTCAGCGGAGACCGCTCCATCCTGTAAAAGACGGCCGACAGATGGTGCCTTTGACAGGGTTAGCGCTCCACCAGCATCCCATGACTGATACCTACCGGCGCGCCTGCCTTGCCTGAGGAGCTTGGGAGGTGGAATACCTCCTTTGACTTATTAGAGGTGAATCAGCGCAGCTCAATCACAGGTTAAAAGTTTGCCCCTTCGGATGTTAAGCAGGAGAGAGGCCCACTAGCAAGCGTTGAGCATTAATCATAGTCTGTCTACAAGGCCTTTACTGGAGAGATAGCGGAGAAGACCCTGTAAGCCTCCCTAAGCAGACGGAGAGAGCGAGGCCTTGTGGGCACCCTCGGGTGTTTTCATACACCCTAATTAATCCTGTGTTTGCCTGAAATGTGCACTGGCTTTTCTCCTCAGCTTACTCCCCGTGGTGTTAGTCTCATTCTCTTTCTGCCTATTTACTATATATTTTTCCGTCTCTCTCTCAAGTATCGGAGTGTCCCCAAGGGTTTGATTTCCAACACAAATAGTCATAAAGAAGACGGATGAGATCTCAGCTGCCGCAGCAAGAGGAAAGACATTAACGCCAGGCAGTGCCATTAGCAAATAGCTGCTGTTGGCGCACCTACAGCTAAACAAGGCTTTAATGTCAGTTACACAGGCTCCGAAGCTAACGGTACCGCTAGCTCAGAGGAAAGGTTAATGTTAGCCTACATCAAAGATGGATGACTGTGAAAATGAAGCTCTCAGTAGTAGAGGAAGAAAAAATTTGACTTTACTTTAATGAATAAACCTCAGATGTCTTTTAAAGTAATAAAACCGCAGCAATATTTTAAAAGGCTGCTTTTTCAGTGAAGGATAAATCCACCCTGAAACACCTCAAAGGATTACATCAGTGTTTTGGGAAATTCAGTTATTCTCTTTTTTGCTGCGAGTTAGAAGGCTAATAGCACTTAGCAGCCAGTTAGCTTAGCTAGCTAAGCTCTTTGGGCTAAGCTAAGCTAGCTGCAGGACATACTGTAGATTAGATTTAGCGTCAGTTAAGCAGCCATTACCTTAGTTTAGCTCAAATAGGCTCGGAGAAGCATCTAGCTTGACTCTGTTCAAAGCTAACAAACATTGCATACCAGACCTTTAAAGCTTGCTAATGAACACGCTAAAGCTCATTTGTATAATACAAAAAAGGCTGTGTTGTCTTCACCTTTGGCTTGCTGCTAAGCTAAGCTAACTGGCTGCTGGACATAGCTTAAACGACCGACATGAGAGTGGTATCAATATTCTCATCTAGCTCTTGGCAAGGAAGCAGCCAATTAGCTCAGCTTAGCACAAAGACTAGAGGGAATCAGCTAGCCTGGCTCTGTCAAAAGCTAACAAATAGCCTACTGTATATGAACACGTTAAATCTCATCTGTTTAATACAAAAACTGTTGTATTTTCATCAGTCGTCTTTGTGCTAAGCTAACTGTCTGCTGGAGGTAGCTTCATAAATACCGTACAGACATGAGAGTGGTATCAATATTCACTTCTAACTCTTGGCAAGAGAGTGAATAAGACCAGGCCTATTAAGCAGCCACTTAGCTTAGCTTAGCACAAAGATTGGGGGAAAACAGCTAGTTTTGTTCTGTCCAACGCTAACAAAGACTGCAGACAGTTCACTCTCATTTGTTTAGTAGTAAGTGTCATCTTGCTATCGGCCTATGTCGTCTTTGTGCTAAGCTAAGCTAGGCAGCTGCGGAAAGTATTTAGCGTTTAATCAATGTTCTCATCTAACTCTTGGAACGAAACAGAATATCTCCAAAGTATCAAAGTATTCCTTTAATAATTAATTATTTTTTTTACACTGACGTACTTCGTGGCGGTCCAGAGATGATGTTTTCGTTTATTTTTCCCTTGCTAATGCCCTGCTTCTTCCATTTATTCCGATACAGAGCTTTTATCTTTCCTAGCATCAAAGCTACCGTGTGCAGTGCTCACCAGAGTGCACCTTTTATTTATGTCAGACTGCTTACGGAAACAAAACTATCAGCCATTAGCCGTACAGTGGGCTGCCATTAACGCTACATTAATTTGGCCCTTCATAGCGGGCCATTGTTAGCTTGTGGGTGTAGAGTAGAGTGGAGGAGCATATTTCTCCCTGCGGCATCTAAATATAAATCTGTGTGACCTTTTTATTTCCCCAGATGTTCCACTGCAAAGTAGATTGCATCAGCTTTCAAACAGAGCGCCACAGCTTTATTTTCTCTCATCTTGTCTGCTAAATTGCTCTTTTCTCATTTTGAAAACCAAGTGAGGGTGATTTGTTTCGCTGCTCTGGTTCTCTAGCAGAGTCAGAAACACAGATTTCTATATTTTGTTGTTTTTTTTTTTTAAAGTTTCATCCTGATTAGGAGACGCACATTGCTGCCGCTGTAGTTTCTGAAGAACAGTTGTTTTTTTGTTGAACCGCATTACGTGTTTTTGTCTTGATTACCCTCAGGAGGAAATCTGCTGTACTTTTCTACCAAGAACTTCCACTCATTATCCATAATACGCCGTTCAGCGGCGGATTTCCTCGCCTCCACAAGGACTGTATGTGTCTCTGTCTTCTCTGAAGAGGTTGTTGGGAACACTTCAGCTTTCTGGTCCATAATTTCCTGATCATTTCTTAGGAAGCTTTCCCGTTAAGAACTACATGATTTAGCGCTACTTACAAGGAAAATAGGAGTTTCCAGGAAAACGGTGACGCAGTTGTTTTTTTTATTTCTGGAAGCTTTATTTTCCAGATGTGTTGAATTGTGTTTGGACAGATTTAATATTTTTGCCCGTTCTCTTTCACTCCCTTGACGGTACATTGTCTTCACCTTTCTGTCCTGTCTCTAGTCTATAATGTGTTTTGTTTTGAGGGGGTTTTTTTGCACTACAGTCTTCCTCTCTTGCACTAGTATGTGAAGCGCAGATCAGTCTCAGTTTTTATGCTGCGTATTTCATGTCTTGCACTATCTGGTGTCTATGTTGTGTGATTTGTTGTTGTTTATTTGCCAGCGAAACAAAGAAATCTTTATTATAAAATAAAGGAAATGTTTTACAGTCATTCAGCCCTTCATTACACTGTCTTTGAAAGAGCACAACGTCCATCGTACAAGTTTAGGAAACATAAACTACCACTACCAGAGGTGGCAAAAGTACACAAATTCTTAGTACAGTACAGATGCTTGTGTTTAAAAAAAGGCTACTTCTAATGTGTTATAATGCAGTTTAACTTGGGCTTCATAGAAAGAGTTACCCAATTATTTAATGCGAAAACACAAAATAACAAAAGGTCAGTTTTCACCCACCTGTTTGAAGCCTGCATGCTCTCTGCTCATTATCATTAAAGGCTCTAACCTGCAGCATTGTGCTCTCCTGTACCCACAGGCACCTCTGTAGTCTGCATCGCCGCGCCGTAATGCTCTTCATTAGCAGGCAGCCGGGGCCGCTCGGGCCCGCGTGTCTTTGAATATTCTCTATAAGCATATTGAATGTGCTCCCCTCTCCAGATAACTGCTCACTCTCGCTGTCAAAAACATGAAAGACCACCATGCGCTCGTACGTATATTGACACTCCTGACCCACGCTGCGTGAAAAAACAGAGGCTGCGCATTTCAAAGCAAGTGGCTCCTCCGCTGTGGCTCGGTGTAATGTGAGGGAAAGGAAGAAGGGCCTTAAGGTTGGAGAGAGGCGATAGCTGCTCTGGTCTGGTTTGTTTGCAGCGCTACGAGACCTTGGCCCGGACCAGTGTAATTATCAAGCCTGAGGAAAGCGTAGATGTAGCCATGTGAAATCTGACATCATTTACTCCAGTAAAAATCTCAACTTGTAAAGCAAACAAACCCACACATGCACAGTTTTATGCACACACATGCTTGCACGAGCTGGTTGGTCCAGGGGGCTCGTCTCTAAGCTGCCAGTAGGAGGGGGCGTGTAGATCCTGTGAGCGCTAATTAAATGTGTTTAACCCGGGGTCACTCTCGGAGCCGAGAGAAAAGACACGGACGAGGCTCGGCAGAGAGGTCCAGACTTGTAACAGCACCGAGGAATCGAGGCAAGGCGAGAGCGAGAGAGAGGGAAAGATACAAACACAAGCCAAAGAAGCAGATTGAGAGCGAAGGAGGAGGGGGGAAGAGAAAAAGGCTTAACCACGTTGTAAATGTTTTATTGGGCTCCTTTGAACTACTCCAACTGAAGGCATGTGTGTGTATGTGTGTGTTAGTCTCAGGAGAGAGCCATGCCTCTCCCACAGATGACCCAGTTAACATTGAGGATGGGAGGAGAGCCGGAGACATCCAAGCTGGATTGATGACCGGGACAGATACTCCCATGGATTGCACTGCTGGATTTTTTTTTGGCCGGTCTAATTTTCCAAATAGCCAAAACTAATTTTTTGTTGCGACCGAACAAAGACTGAATCAATAAACACTCCCCCCTCTAAAAAAAAATCTGTTTTTTATCCAGGACTTGAAAATGAGTTTTATTGACAGAACCAATGCAGTAGAAAACAGCAGCCTGTTAGTTTATTTAGTTGGAGTTTGATCTGGACATTGTGAGATTGAGTCTGTACAGCATGTGTGTGTATACAGTATGTTTTATATCACTTAAAGTCGTGTTTATTATATCCTTATCTTTCTAATTGACCTCATACACTCAAAAAAAGAGTATTTTAATTAGATTTTTTACTAGAATTTGATGTAAAAAGTCACTTATAATGCAAAGTTTTGCTATCTTGTTTAGTCATTGTGTATAAAATGAAATAACAAGATGCACGGAGACAGAATAACCAGTTTGAAATGCATCAATTTGACGTATTAGAATAATAAACACATTAAGTTTATGTAGAAGTTCCCCTTAACTCCATAAACACATTATAAGTTTGAATTTATTCACTTTGGCTAACTTGATAGAAACACTTTGCATTAAATGTGATGCATGACATTGACCTCACATAAAAAAAATTAGATGAAAAGATTCAAAAACTTTAAACCAAGGATTATTTTCTTGAGTATATGAGGTTATAAAGAGATTTCCCTTGTAGTAGATTTTGCATCACCTGTGGTTTCTGGTATTTTAACTATCCAGGTTCCCATGTTGAGGCCACGGGGGGTCCAGAAAATAGCCTGCAAACTGATTGATAATGAAAACCAATCATTAGATTCAACCCTACTCATCACCTCGCTCTGCAGTTCTGTGTTTTAACGCCTTTTAGCTCGATGTTTTGGTTTTCAGGCCCATAACTAGCAAACCCCACTGTGTGCTACCTGTGCAGCATCAAACATCACACAGGGGAAGTTAGTAAAATAGCTGTTCAATGTTCATGTAGTGTGTTTTTTTTTGTGCGCGTTGAGACAAAAACGCAGCACGTGCATCTTGTTTCTATGACGACAATATCTTGATAACCGCCGCTGTATGATCGACACTGCCCCTTTTGAGGTTTACTATCCGTTTGTTTTTTATTTGACATCGGGAGGAAAAATACGGTGAATATTAGGAAAAAGAAAAAAGAAGACGTGAGCACGTTTCTGAAAAGTCGAGAGATTTTCAACTCGAAGTGCTCGGAGCAGGCTCGGAAAAAAGACACTATGTGGACCCGGGCCCTGATGAAGTGGAAGGCCACTCTTTGCCAACACATTAGCCACATCAGGTGATAATATGTCAGTGTTGTGTTTACAGCTTGTTTCGCTGCCTCCTAAAAACTCAATAATGAAGGTTTGAATAGTCTGTTAAAGAGATAGAAACTGAGAAAAATAGAAGAGGGGAGATTGCGAAACATGTTTTTTGGGGGAGAAAGTGATTAATAGAGAGGCAGGAGTTGTTGTGATAACAGATTAAATCGGCTGCTGCCGCTCGGTTTATGTGTTTAGCTGTAATTGCATGGCGCTGTTGCCGGAGTAAACCAAGCGGCGTGTCCTAGCTAGCGATTTCAACCATGATGCTATTGTTATGATTAGCACTACCATTAGCATTTATAGCTCTTGTAATTGGACTCTCAGCTGGAGGTAAATCCATTACTGCTGGATTAAATGGTATCCCAGCTCTTAAAATTGTTTTTTTTGGTGTGTGTGTGTGTGTGTGTGTGTGTGTGTGTGTGTGTGTGTGTGTGTGTGTGAGGGAGGGAGGGAGGAAACAGAGAGATTGCGCATTCATTAAATTATTTACTGAATGAATATGTTTTAAACTAAGACAAGCAATCCCATCTTTCCCATATGTGTGTGCACATTAGCGCAATTGTTGGCTGAGCTGAGCGAGTGTAGCATGTATCAAACCGTAGCCTGGCTCCGTGTGTTTGTGTGTGTGTGTGTGTGTGTGTGTGTGTGTGTGTGTGTGTGTCTGACTCGTTTGCCAGACGGTGGTTCATTTGTCGCGGATGGTTAATGCAGCAGCAGTGGTGGGATTGTTATGACTTTCAGGAAGTAGAAAGTGTGCCATTGCCAGAGCGGGTGACTAACAACACAAAGCTGCTGCCCCGGCGTCCCACTGGAGAGAATTACATGCTCGGATTGGAGATGACATTCTCTCACTGAGTCAGATCAAAGCAGCCAGATTATTCTCCTCCACTTGCTTTGGCCGGAGGAGAAGTGACGGCCATTGTTGGATTTGAAGAGGAGCGATGCCTTTGAGCGTGTGAGGTGTTAATACTCAGCGTGTGTGAATAAATACAGAAATGCTGTTGTTTGATTATACAAGTCCAGAAAGTCACGCTGTAATAGGCACTAATATTTCCTTTTGTTCTTATTTGTCCTTTCCCCCCCGTCTCCCACCTCGCCTGAACTTTTAACATTTCTGTCTTTGGGACGAAGAGGCAGGAATGCTCTGTAATCGAAGTTGCGGCTCTGTTGCAACAATATCCCTCTGTTGCAGGTACAAGAAGAGAGGGCTGGCTCTCTGCTCCGCTGCACCGCAGAAATGCCTGAGAGCGGCGCTTCTCAATGGGGAAAAACACTGAGGCCCCCTTTTCCACCTCGCACTGACATTTGTGTGGTACCCAGATTGTATCCAGATACGATTAATCCGGCATTCCATTTATTCCTGGCATTGAAAATGTCTCCACACGGAGAGAGGACTGCTCTTTCTCCCGTGAATGCCATGTGTAATCTAAGATACGAGGCAACAGGTTTTCTTTATTTTCTTCTTCACGCAAAAAGCTTTTTTCTGTATTCGTCACCGTTCACCTCCATTGTCCTCGCCCGTGTCCCTGAGACACAGACGAGGAATAAACTTGGAAAGACGAGATATAGAGGGAGATAGTCGGAGACATGCAGATATGTGGAGAATCAGATCAGGGAGGAATGTGACGGAATGTCCCACAGCTCCGACGACATGTATCGTTACATGTCAGGCGTCCAGAACCGCCTCTTCGTGTTCGTTCTTGCTTCATTCATATTGAATCAGAAACAAAGGGGGGTTTTATAAGAATACTGCTGTTGTTCAAAGAATTTGAACTCATCTCTAGATTTGAAAAGTCGCTGAGTTTGAGAAAAAAAATAGTACTGTGATATCAGCCTGACTGAGTTACGTTTTTACCTGTGTCTGTTTGTCGGTTGGTTGGTTTGTCGTCAGGATTACACAAAAACTACTGAGCAGATTTCCATGAAACTTGGGTGGAGGATGGGTCTCAGCCCAGAATAGACCCGATTAACTTTTGGTGCAGATTCGGATAAAGGGACCAGGAACTTTAACATTGCAACATAGGGTGTTTTTTGACATTTTTGTTAATATCGTAGGTAAATAATTCATGAATGATGATGATGAGAAATGGCACCGACTGAATTGCCTCGATACTATCTAGCGTTGGAAAATGTCCTCTCATTCGATACCAAATTTCAATACCTCAAGGAGTTAATCTCATCCGTGTCAGTGAGCCTGTAGTGTGGTGATCTAATAGTGCTGGTGATTGGCTGTCCCGAGGCATGCAGGAAAAACGTTACATCCGAGAGACGAGGCTCACCACGTGAATGTGTAATGCAATCCTTTGTTAAAATAAATTTAATAAAATCAAAAAAAGTATTGTTCAGGAACCAGTATCGAAGTCAAGGCATCGTATCGTTACCAGTATATCAAGGTTTTTTTAACGGTACCCAGCCCTAATTAAGTTAATAATTTAGCTTTTTGAAACTGTGCTAAAATCACAATCAGTAGAGTTAGTTGTGGCGGGGCTTCTTAAATGATTCATAACAATCTGGGTTCTCCTTGACAAGCCAAGGTATTTGAAGAAAACTGAAAAATAACAAGCAGCTATTTTGATACATTCTTGATCTTTAGTTATTTTCAAACAAAAATCTTTCTTTCTCTCTTGATGAAGCATTTAACAGGCCAAACAATTTATGGATAAAATTGGAAAAACAAACCTCAAGTTCAGGTCCAATATCTAAGAATTCCCAACTCGTCAAATACTTTGGTAGGAGGCCGACCCAACCTACAATCCCAAAACTCTGTTTTCTTACATATTGGCCCTTTAAACAGTTGCAGCCCCAAGCTGACTTGCAGCATGATTTGTGGACAGTCAAGAGACGGGAGTGGGTGGTAGAAGTGTTAATTTACTGTCAGTTTAGTAACAGAGAGCACAAGTACTCACGAGGTCCGTCAGCTTTCACTCCCTGTTTCATGAACATATGTGAATGAATTTTGCTGCCATGTTCGAGTGTGATCAGGCACTTAAACCAACACAAACACAGGATAGTAGCACAATGTGTATCGATGTTGTCATCATATCAGCGTAATTAAAACACAGTTGTCACAGCGTGTCTCTGAACAAGAATTTCCTGTTGTCATTTTTTTTTTGCAAACTCTCCCCGGTAATGGTGCCTTTTGTGTCGTTAAAGTGTCTTTCTATTTTATTCCACCTCAAGGAAATTAGCTGGCTTTCTTGAACTTGTTGACAACCTGACACGGTACACGCAGAGAAATTCCCTCTGGTGCTGCTTGTGCAGAGCCACCCCGACAACAGACATGCCACGGCGTTGACGGTGCATACAGATATGAGATAGGAGGAGGATAACAGCCGCCTCGTGTGCATCGTTCTCCGTAGTGCTTCTTGTATAATCTCGTATATGAAAAGTGACACTTAAAAAAATGACCTGCCTGACATCCTCTTTTTGTCTGTGTGCTTTCATGTGTGACCCCCCAACAAGCTGTGTTTGAACGTACTGAACCCGTGTGACTATCAGTTTGTCAGTTACAGGAAATCTAACCTCTGATACGTCAGAGAGCGTTGCTAGGAGACTATTTATCAAATCTCACCCCGAAACACACACTCAAGCAGCATCAATCCAACTGAAACTCACACACACACACACAGTATCTCATGTTATCAAAGGAGACATATTATGCCCATTTTCAGGTTCATAATTTTATTTTGGGTTACTAGATTATGTTTACATGCTTTAGTGCTCAAAAAACACATCGGTTTTCTCGTACTGGCCGGTGCAGCAGCTCTGTATTCCCCCTCTGTTTTAGCTCCTGTCTCTTTAAGCCCCCCCCCCCCCCCCCTCCTAAATACCCAGTCTGCTCTGATTGGTCAGCTCACACACGCCTGAGCCAACACTGCTCACCGTCTCTCAAATCTGCCCTGTTTCTGTTTTTGTTTATGTGTCTTTATTTTTGTTTTACGTCTGTTTGTTGTTTTTTTACGTCTTTTTGTTTTGTTTTACGTCTTTTTGTTTTTGTTTACGTCTCATTGTTTTCGTCTGCATCTCTTTATTTTTGTGTCCATCTATTTTTGTTTACTTTTTTTTGGTTCAACATCTCTCTGTTTTTGTTTACATCTCTTTTTTGCTTCATGTATCTTTTTTTGCTTTTTTATGTCGCTTTGTTTTTGTTTGTCTCTCTGTTTTTGTTTACATCTTTTTTCTTTTATGTCCCTGCTTTTGTTTATTTTTTGTTTTATTTTACATTTCTCTGTTTTTGTTTATTTGTCTTTTTGTTTAGTCTTTTTACGTCTCTTTATTTTTAGTTTACGTCTCTTTGTTTTTCTCGACATATCTTTGGCCCGTGTTTCGTTGTCTATTACATCTTCAGATTTTGGCTCAATCGGTTCATTTCACGCCGAAGTCAAACCTCTCGCCTCACCTTGACCTCACCTCCTTCACCTTCCTCTCTTTTCTTTTCCTCCCTTGTTCCTTTGTCTTTTTTGTCACATCTCTGCCTGCTTTTGATCTTCGCAGACTTTTAATGATTTTAGGTTCAGTTGCCTCACAGATGGCAATCAGCTGAGTTTAATTGATGCTTGCGAGTGAGTGGATGAGAGAGAGTTTTCAGAGAGGTTTTTAAGTAGCACCTTGAACAAGTCTCTCTGTCGTTTCTTTTAAAGGTTTTCACAAAAGCCATAAATTGGCTTCTGGCCCAGTTCCATCTCTTGTCCTACTCCCTCATACAGTATGCTTCTATAATATAGGCTGCAAATATTATTCTTGCTGCAGATATTATTCTTTTGCCGAATCTGTCAGGCAGAAGGGATTTAGTGTTGGGTTTCAGCATAGATGAAGCGTTTTTTTTTGTTCTTGGAAATGGTGTACAACAGCTCCAGTAGTTTTTCTCGGTGCCTCGGAGAGATGAGCCCATTTCTCTCCCTGCACAAGGCTTATTAGTTTTTCGCTGTCAGCCCCCTTTTCTCCACAGCTATAGTTTCTCTCTGTTGGAGCAGGGCCTCTGCTCTCAAACCGCAGCTCATGATTGTCTGCGCAAAACTATAAAGTGATTTCTCAGACTTATCACATTATGTGCTGTCCTGAAATAAGCATTATCTCCAACAGTGGGTCTTTATTCGAGTTACTCTGCCATCTTGGCCGGCGGGCTGATTCTCTACCAGGAAAGTCAACTTGTTTATGAGCTTATAAGCGTGATTAATTTTCTTGAACATGAGGGCTTTAGTCAGAATGCTAAGTGGCGGTGGTTGATGGGTTTGGATCAGCTTGTTGGAAAAGAGCCCTCAGTCGTACGTGCTTCTCGCCTCGATGACCTCGTAGCCAAAACACACCGCGGTCCACGTCGTCTGCTGGTCTCTGTGGCCTTCGCCGCTCCGGATGACGCGAGACATCTCTTCTTTTAATACTTGCTCTTGTCATGTCTTCCTCTCGCCTCAGCTTGCAAAGTTGTCTTTTTTTCCCCTCGTTGAATCTCTTCTGCTCCTCTCCCGTCCTCCTCTTCTCTCCTCTCCCACGTTGTTCAAGCCACAGTTCCCACAAGCCCCGAGGCCACAGCTGTAGCCCGTCCGTGTCTCCCCCTGACCTCCCCATGTAGCGCTGGAGAACAGCTGTTCCCTGTACACACACACACACACACACACACACACACACATACTAACCAGCCAAGTGCAGCGCTCAGGGGGAAGCCTGCAGTAGGGGCAGTATGTTTGCACTTTTGGTTCATCATCACAGTTACTACACACACAAACACACAGAGACATATGTGGTCTGACGTGAACAGAAAATCTAACCACTCTGCACTCAGACAGTCAACTAAAGTAAAGGTACGCACAGACAGCACGACTCCCCCCACTCAGCCCGAATCTAAGCCGCAGAGACTCTCCCTGAAAGGCTAAGTCGTTCCTTTTGTTCCTCGGGGTGGGGACCGGAGTGACCTTTGACCCCTGCGGCATGACCCCACCCAGCTTTGGAGCCTAAGTCAGGTCATGTGAGACCCGGTTAGCCCTTCAGGGGTGTGTCATAAGACTAAGATGTGGCGGTTGTAGCCAAAGGGGCTGTTAGCTTCAGTGACATAATAGAGATACAAAGGAATGTAGACCGACAGCACAGACACAACACAACACAACACGCACACACACACACATACATACATGCACGAATGTGAATGTGCATTTATTATATCAGTATTTCTGTATTGAAGCAGCTCATATTTCTCCATTGCAAATTTTAGATTAACATTTGTTTTACCTTTTTGATGAGCATAAAAGCAAACAAGAGAGATTAAAGGGAATAAGTAGCTAATAAAAGTCTTCTGCAGGTTTTAATTATGGCTGGCTGTGTGTAGGCAAAATCAAAATCTTCCTCGTTTAGGTCATAATTTTAGACTGTATAATACCATCATTAGTAAATGGGAAATTTGCAGTTAATTTAACTTGAGTCAATAGTTATTTGACTGTTAACAAACAATGAAATGCTTTATAAACCATTTATTAAGCAGTGTCAATGTTGATAAACATCATTTGCAACTTTGCTTTGATGCTTTGTGACTCAGACTTTGTAGCTCTTTCAACTTCACCTGACTTCCTCCTTTGCTTCCGTAATAATTACTACAGCCACTAGAGGCAGCTGCCTAACAAGAAAAATGACAATATGGGCTGTAATAAGCTTTAAGGGGCTTTATGACCTGTACTGCAGCCAGCCACCAGGGGGCGATTGAGACATATCGGCTATTTACTGTTGAACTGCTTATGTGCTATGCTAATGTGCTGATATTTTGCGGTTGTCTTTATTTTACCATGTTCACCCTCTTAGGTTAGCGTGTTAACATGCTAATATATGCTAATAAGGAGTAAAGCACAGCCGCGGCAGATGGGAATGCATTTATTTTTATCGGATTTAGTCTTAAACCACAAGGACGGGGTCGGGGGATCACCAGAGTCTGTGCGATTCATCCTCTGGGGACCATGAATGTCCGTACACTCCGTCCTAATTAGTTGAATCATTTCACATATGTCCTTCAGTTATTATGTTTACCATCATGTATTTTTCTGGTCATTAAAGCAGCAGCATCATATTAACAAGAGCTCTGCCTACACACTGACTCTTACAGCCATGCACACAGTAAACGTGCCGGGTCAGGGGTCGGCGCTGACAACATGGCACCTCACATACAGATAGGCAGACAAAAACTCACACATCCAGATGCACACGGATACATAGCATAGCCTTTGGTATGAAGGCCCGTTGGTGTCGGCTGAATTTAAATGTAGACCTCCAGCTGACATCTATCCATGATTAATGAGAGAGTCCGGGTTAAGTTTTGGCTCCTTAATGAATACAGTTGAGAAGTTGAAGAGCCTATCAATATTTGACATGACTCCTGAATATGTTTGCATAATTGATGCAGGAATCTAAATTGAATCATAATTGCATCATCATGGACGTTTCGTCCTTTCTTTTTTCTCATTATTTTCCCCGTCCTTTGTATCCCTCTCCCCATGATATTTCGCTCAAGACCAAATATTCCTCCTTCACTATCATTTTCTCACGCGGCACGTGCATGAGCACGCACACGCTCAGATGGGTGCCGACAGACAATCAATGTGATCGTGGGGTGTGACTGACACATGGTACTGATGAACCCACTGGGTAGCGTATCGCTTTGCTTGCCTGTGTGTTTGTGATTGACAGCTGTACCTCTTCTCTCTCTCTCTCTCTCTCTCTCTCTCTCTCTCTCTCTCTCTCTCTCTCTCTCTCTGTGTGTGTGTGTCTGACTCACGCACGCACACACATTTCCTGGGAGCTCTGACTGTCTCAGACATCATGCTGCTCTCCAGTGTCGTGCGGTGCTGACATACTCTGTGTTTGATGCTGATGTCAAACTCACTCTCAAATGATTGTGTACGTCCTTGTGTGTGTGTGTGTGTGTGTGTGTGTGTGTGTGTGTGTGTGTGTGTGTGTGTGTGCGTGTGTGTATGTGAAAAAGATGGATGATCCTTTTTGAATGAAGTGAAATGCAGTATATACAGTATTTCTCGATAAAAGTGCGTTGTTGGTGGGGAGAGCCTGAAACAAAGACAGAACAATTGGAAAGAAAGAAATCAAAGAAAATCCAGAGGGACATCAGGCCATATATCAAGATAACAAAACATATTTGATAACCCATTAGTCAATGCTAGCATGCAGGCGCGTCCGAGCTAACATTATTGTTTTATAGTGTCACACAGGAAAGGCATACATTTATTCTGAAATGCCTCATCTTGGACGCATCTATATAAGCCCGGAAGTGAAACGCACTCGAAGTAATCAAACGTTAACAAATGTTAGCTAAGAAATTAGTCAAAATGTACGTCAACCCCTCCTGCAACAGTCTAATGCCTCTTCACCTCAGCAACTCTGAAGCCAACAATGCCGGGCCGTGTCTTTGAAAAGACGCCTGCTTTTCTCTGAGTCCGACATTTCAAAGGTGCCATCTCGACTGATGAAAGTGCATCTGTCCGTGTGCTCAGCCACCTATTTACTGCAATAGTCATGCTTCTGCTCCGGGGTGGGTTCTTAGCTTTCTCTGATTGGTGGTGTTGTGCTGAGGGGGGACCCAGGTGGCTCCAGGTTTATATTTTGATTTAGAGGATTCTTCAGAGGGAATACATTAGGATGTGTTTGCTGACAAGGAATTAGACACGATTAAGTATCTACTCACCTATTGGAGGAGAGTGGAGCTGGTTTCTCACCGGCAGATGGGACCCCGATAATAATAATGGTCGATGGTGCTTTGAAAATAAGGGGTGTGTTAATGTGTGTGTGTGGATGAGTGAGAGTGTGTGGTGTTTAGACTCTTCAAGATTCTGGAGAATGATTTGTCATGAAAGAGCCTGCAGCGACTGTAATGTGGATGGACGAATTTAAGCATTCCTCGCTATGTCTCTGAGTGTGTGTTTGCGTGTGTGTGTGTGAGTGAGTGTGTGTGTCAGATGAAAGGACATCTCGGCGAGGGGTAACTCCGGCCTCCTCCTCCTCGTTTCAGTGGCTCTGATGACAAAATGTGTCAGTGTTTAAAAAGAGGCCGCCGCGGAGCATGTGCTGACATGTCTAAATCTGAGACTGTCTCACACATATGTATCTCTACACACACACACACATGCAAACACACACACACGCACAGTGAGGCGTCCCGAGGGCCATCTGGAAGTGCAGAGCAAGGCACAGCTGGTCTCCAGTGAACATCCACGGAGTCCGGACCCCTCATCTGCAAGATCACACAGTGAGGCGCCAATCACTGTCAGTGTGTGTGTGTGTGTGTGTGTGTGTGTGTGTGTGTGTGTGTGTGTGTACCCTTGAGTGTGAAGCGTGATTGTTGCAGCCACAAAAAAAACAAATCCACCCAAAATATTCATGGATACGTGTTCGGAATCAACCTCACTTTCCATCCTCTGGAGAGTTCAGAGTGTGTGTATGTGGAGTTTGGGGACTCTGACTGCCGCGCAGACACTAAACGCAACAGAAAAAATTGCCTCCATCTGTTGGCAGTGGAAAAAATCCGAGAGGACAAATTGAAAAGATTGCAAGGATAAAGCCGTCATAGTGAATTAGTATCGCGGCAGGAAGACTTCTTGTTATCGGGGTATTTGTAAAATATTCAGGCTTACACGTGTGAAGGGGGAGAGATGGGTAGCTGCAGGGAAAGAACAGTGCTGCTGACTCCAACTGATTCAAAAAGTTTGTGCGAGTGTGTGCGTCTGCATGTATATGAGGAATATCTTTATGTGTGTGCCGGCATGTTTTTTTATTTAGGCGCACACAATTCACACCCAACACCTGCAGCTATACTTGCTCTTATTTGATAATATGGATCTGGCGCAGCTATGCAAACGAGCGTGACATCTTAGAAATTCCTTTTTCAAATCCGAGTTACTTTTGAATTCAAGCCGCAGCACTGAGTCGCCGGGACTTTCCAGGCAAAATCCGACAAGTACGGCTCATTTATTGGCAGCGTGAGAAGACTTTATAAATATCAGCTGTGAGGGGCTACAGGTCACCGGCATAGAGAGATCGCCGACATCAATCAAACATTATCTCAGAGCCACAGCGCTTTTGATTCTGGGTTTTATATTTTATGTTTCTAAAACTGTTCGGAGGGTTGGTGTTCTGCGTTCGAGCAGGGTGAGAGCGAAAGGAGAGCTAGAAAGGGAAGAGAGGGGAGGAAAAAAAAAACAGATCATACCGTGGGCCCATCAGTCAGCGATTCCCCTCAAGAAATTGTTCTTGACGGGGCAGAAAGACCTGTCATATTAAGTCCTTGTTCAGATCTTATACCCAGATATATCTGTTGAAATCCAGTCAAGATGGACTTCCGAGTTCATACCTGGTATCACGGCGGCTCTCAGATGCGTCTCCAGTGAACACTCGCGGTTGGCTTTCACTTCCAAACTCATTATGCAAATAACCAACACACGCCACTTCTGTTTCCCAGAGATCAGAGTGAAAAACATCACACGCCGTCGTCAGTTATTTGTGCTCCATCCGCAGGGATCGATATTGGCGCTCAAAGAGGTTGTCGATGGGCTGCTGTTAATTGTTTCGCGCTCTCAGCGGTGAATCTGGCCAAGCACGTTCCTCCACTTATGGAGATGATGCTGACCAACATCCAGACTTGGTCTGTGCAGTCAGACCCCCAGTGCATCTTCAGTTTGCGTTGAGGACCGCCACACCTGTGACAACAGCTGTCCGCTTGTAATCCAGTCTCATCTGGTTAATAATTTTATGGTGCATATTACAATCTGGATGTGTTTGCTTTGTTGATTTGTTGTTTGATGGTTTCAGCCTGCTCACAGGTTGTTTTCACATCATGACTTGTTTTTAGAGTGTGATCTTTTATGTTTTATTATTGGTGATTTAATGGTGATTTTACAATTTTGCATTTGTTTATTCCCATGTAGTATTATGGGGTCTTATTTTCTCTTTAACTCCTTGTTGTTGCTGCCAATCGTAGCCAGCCCAAGCTTTGGCAGTCAGATAAATCTTAGTTCGGGCCATTGGAGGTCATTGGATGTGGAAAATTGACGTTTTCATAGTACGACCATCTTTTTATCACAATATACAGTATTACACAATCATTATTATTGATTACAGTGGCCCTTAAACCCCTCATTTGTAAGATAGTTGATTTTTGAATCTCATACCCAAATCGACAAACACTGACTCTTTCGGATGGCGGCCGACCCGACCTTTACAATCCCACAGCGTCAGTGTCACTATCTTATAAACAGGCGCTTCCATGAAATGAAAACAGAAGGGTCATTGGTTAAACAAACACTTTATTATATTTATAAAACAGAATAATATGTCCAACAACAACAAACTCCATGCTGAAAAATGGCAAGTTACCCTAACGTGGTCTCTAACGGTACCAATGTTAACAAGCTAGCAGTTATTGCCCTTTTCTTTTGTGGGGATTTAGTCATTTTAATGCCAGGGCTCACCTCCCAGCATGCAAATGTTCGACCAAAACAAGTTCCTCCAACTCCATTTTGTTCCATCGCAGCTTCCTGGGCTTTGTGGCGCCAAAGATGATTGTGATTAGTCGGCTACAGAAACCAAGATGAGAAACACTGCTGCAACATTATCTAAAGAAAATGTCCCCATAATCGAGCTAATAGACTGAACTTTGATTGGCTGTCAGTGTCTGTTGCTCATCAAATCACTCTGAAAGTGATCCCAATGATGTATTTTGCAACTCTCTTCGCCACTGTAGTTGAGGTGTGCACATTATAGTCTCTGCTGCTGATTCTGCTGCCACACATCTTTACATGAAACGCTTAAATGTGGCCCCACACCCGTCAAACCAGCCACCATGGCATCATTTTCTCCATGAGCACTCATGAGCTGTGTTTACACGTCGTACCCCCCTGCTGAGCTCTACAGGACTATATAGGAAACTCTTAATAGTGTGGACAGACCTCAGTGTCGTCATGCCTCTGACCACAAAAAGCCTGTTTGTTTTGCCAGGCAGACCTCTGGGTCATTCCATGCTAGAATGCTAATTGGAACTAGCATAAGCTGGCTAATGAGCGCTAATTAGGCTAATGAATTAGTCGCAGAGTACAGCAGGCGTTGTGGCAGCGGAGGAGGAGGAAGAAGGGTCAGAATGGAGAGGCACGCATCTGGATGCACACATGCAGATGCTGACTCAGAGTTTTCCCCACAGCTGCGGGGTAAATAAGTAAAGAGGGTGAAAGTTAAGGGGGCAGATACACATAAACACACACACACATTCCAGTCACACACACTACCGATTCTTCTCTCACGCTCGTATCTGTCAGTATACGCATGTGTGCACACATTATCAATCTGAAACCCCCACACACACACACACACACACACACACACACACACACACAAACTCCCCCTCAGCAAACACACTCTGTCTCAGTTAGTCAGGAGCCAATGATGCCCCCTTTTTTTTTTTTTTACCCACAAGCTCACTTAGCCTGCACATCTGTCGTACTCTCATGGGAACACACACAACAATATGCTTCAACTTAGACACTTGTGTTTATGGGGAGTACGAGGCTGCTGTTTAATTACTGCTGGAATCTGTCCTTAGTCTGTTTGGGAGTTATTTAGCAGACGAACGAGCACATCTGCGGCGTGACATCCATCATGATAATAACTTTTACATTCTTTGATGCGCAGCCGCCACATCTGAAGGTTCATTCTCACGTGTAGAAGGACACAGCGAGAGGAGATGTCTCTTATAATAAATTAATAATTTCACGAGGCTTTACTGGAGGCTTTTTGTCTGTTCTCCTCACGAGCACACACACACAAACCCCCACTACAATACCACACAAAAAACACTTCCCTGGCTTTTTGTTCCAGCCATCCCCAGACCTCCAGACACCCATTCCTTCACACAGACACACAACACACTCTGGAAGACAAAGAAATTAGTAAGAGAGTGGCAGAGAGAAGTCCAGGAGGCTAATGTAACAACAGTCTCAATAAGCAGTAAATTGGATCTCTTTTCTCTCCACTCCCTGGAAGACACTCCGGCTGGTTGTGGTTTTATGTTTTCTTCACCCTGAAGCTCCACGTTCAGGCGCCTGCTGGGTGCCCACACGGCACCAGAAAGACCAGGTGGCTGCCTGCCAAGTGCACACCTTTGGGAATCTGGGCTGCCGCAAGAAAGCACATCTATGCTAAATACAAGTCTGAGCTACTTTACTAAACTGCTTCTGTTTTATGCCACATTGTGCTCAAACTTTACTGCATTTCACGGAGAAATGTTTCATGTTTTGGTGAAAACAGTGCGTTTATATGCTCTGGATTTAAGATGCCAACGTTAGCACACTAATTAGCCTGCTATAACAGTACTTACAAAGCCAAAGATATCATTAGCCGACTGCAATTTTATTTAGGGCCACAGGTGAGGTTACATAAAGCCTCGTTCAGTGTGTGGGAACCATGACTCTACTATATGACAGTAACAAAAACAGAAGACTTACTCACATTTGTCTCGCTCAGTTCTGATCCTCTAGTTTCTCTTGTACAAGTCAAACATTTGTTTGCTGATATTTGCCTATTAAAGATATGTCAGTATAGCAGTATGTGTTGTCCAATGTGTGCCAATATGAACTTGTTTTTTACAGAACACGATGCAGAAAAAAGATGCCTGAGATCATTTATAATTATTAGATTCCCAGTGAAGTTTACTGTTTCAGTGCCAGATGTCATTTTGGACAATAAAGTGGATTGTTAATCTGTCATATAACCACATTTTAGGGATCATTGCAAAAAGTGTATGTTCACGTACATATTCTGCATATTAAAGTATATCTGCAGATATGTAAATATTGGATTTTTTTACACTGATACTTAGTAAGTATCCAGATGAGGTTATGCCAAACAAATAGTATTTTATCTCTCCCTGATTGATAATAATCGATATCAGCCCGAAAAAAACATCAGTCGACCCCTAATGAGAACCCCGCTCCTCCTTATTTCTTATTAACTTCATTTCTACGTGTGTGTGTGTGGCATGAAGCAGCTGCCGTACATTACGTTTTATTCGGCAGACCCAGAAGGATACTTGCAAAAAGCACTAACTCCCAGGCACAGTCTTCACCCTGCTGCCGTCTGGCGAGCCATACAGAAGTATCCGCTGCCGTACCACCAGACTACAGAGCAGCTTCGCTCCTCAGGCATCCTCAACCATAAAAAAATACTTTTTCTTGTGTAGCGTAAAGGGACGTGCAACCCTGTGTTTAAGAATGACAAATAAATAAACCTTGAACCTTCCGTGTAGTTTAGTCTTCATCGTTATCTTCACTGAGACTGTGTTTTAATTAATAAAACACAGTTTCCACCCCCTCGTCTACTCCCTGCATGAGTGGATGAAGCGCCGATCCCGTGTAATAAAGTTGAAGGCGCTTAATGACAGGTTGCCACGGCAACGGTGTCGGTCGTTGCCGTCGGGGGGCTCGCGGAGAAGTGTTTTCTCAACCGCTTCACAGTTGTCGGACATGCTGACACGTGCACTCGAACAGACTCTCGCTCGCATACAAAACGACGGGGTGCGCACGCAGAGGTCATCTCCTGCGCTTTATTACACGAAGGCTTCTTTTCTGTCTGCTGACTTCTGCAGTATCTTTCACACGCTCACTCTGTGTGTGTGTTTTTTTTTTCTGTTTCATACAAACACAGTCATATTTACAATAGAAAATAAAAATAAGCACGAGATCACAGCCCGCAGGCTCCCCCGCTCGACTGCGGCTTCTCTCCGCAGGCTCAAGGTCACGAGGAGACGAAGAAGAGAGAGAAGTCGTTAGATGGAACGCAAAAAGGAGAGAAGAAGAAGGAAAAAAAGATAGCGAAAAGCAAGCTGTGGCCTCTGAACCCTGCGTGAAGTGCAAACCAGCAGGAGGTTTCCAGAGAAGGAAGTGGAGTTGGAAGGAGCTGGGAGGCGGGAGACGGGGAGGTGAGGGCAGGTTGACACAGCGGGGGGGCGGCGTCCTCGTGTGGAGCTCCTCCTGTGACCTCCTCACCTCATTCAAATCTCTAAACCACAAACGCTCCCTTGTAAAAAAAGAAAATGATCTCTTTTACGTGCAAGTCGTAGTGAGGTTAAGGTGCACAGCAGGTGAATCACGAGGGAGGGTTGCAAGCCAGAAATTTGCAATCCCGTAAAGACAGGTATTTGTTTGAGAGATTTGTTGGTTATAAAGAATTAAAAGAACCAAGACGGAGTTCTTCCTGTGACAGATTAGGTCAGATGGAAACAAACAGGAAAAACATTCGTGTTGGATTAAACATGCAGGAGACACGCATGAAAGCTCAGCGGTTAGATTATACATTTTACAGGCCGGCTGCGTGTTAAATACACACATTGATATTCACTGCCATCAGATGCTGGTCTGTTTTGTGGGCTGTTGCACACACACACACACACACACTCACACATGCACAAACAGACACCATCCAAGCAGACAGCTGGTGTGGAAATATGGGCTAAGATAGCTTCTTCGTCTCCATCGACAGGTGACGGAATGTCAATGTGAGGGCGTGCAGCTGTCGCTCGTTCACGCTGTGTGTGTGTGTGTGTGTCTGCCGGTGTATGTGTGCGTGTGTGTACAATAACGGTGTAATGTGCCGCACAGAACGTTAAGCATGTAGGTGTGAATGAGGGTGGGATTTTATCACATGCTGTCATGTCCCCGGCACTTCATTAGAGCTCGGCTGAAGAAGAGACGAGGCAGCATCTCGGCGGTAACATCAGCAAACACCATCGTGTGTGTGTGTGTGTGTGTGTGTGTGTGAACTTAGTACTTGGCTTCCAGCTTTGCCCTGTCAGCTTGGTCCATATTCACAGGCACACACAGAAGGTAGCATCAGCAATCACTGTCACACTCCTGTACGAGCCACAGTACATCCTCGGCATCGTTAATGGAGCAGAGTGTGCATGTAGTGTGTGTGTGTGTGTGTGTGTGTGTGTGTGTGTGTGTGTCCTGTAACCTTCACCTCGTATAGATTATGGCTAAATGAGAAATGATTTTCTGCCTCACCACTCTCTTAACCCCCAACCTGAACAACCCCCAGGGCTCATTATTATCACCATTTTTTTTTTATTTTTCACCAAAAGAATTGTTTTTTTTTATTATTTTTGTTATTAAAGATCTGATTCGAGATATAAATAATAAAAAGAAATCTGTATGTAAATTGATTTTAAAAATGCATCAGCGGCAAAAAACACTCATTGTTTTTCTTAGAGGAACCCCGGTGCATAATTATCATCTAATTTCTGCTTTCTCCCAGTTTGTCTTACATAATAAAACACATTTTCTGAGCTGTCACTGATGCAGCAAGATATAATTTATAGTTGTGTCCGGTGTCGTCTTGCAGCAGGAAACTTACTTTTGGGTGCATGATGGGAATGAAATATGCAGAGGTGGGAAGTGAATGCACTTGGGTAGATTTTTCAGGTATCTGTACTGACAACTTTACTTTAACTCTACATTTTAATACAAATATCTGGACTTTCTACTTATTACATTTTCCAAACAAGCTTGTTGCTTTAGTTTTAATGCATTTTGAGGGGAATCATTGATTATATCTCAGGTGGCTGTAGCTCAGGAGGTAGAGCGGGTCGTCCAGTAATCAGAAGGTCGCAAGTTCAGTTCTCCGGCTCCCCCAGCTAAATGTTTAAGTATCCTTGAGCAACATACTTGCTCCCGATGAGCAGGTCGGCATGTTTCACGGCAGCCTCTGCCATCAGCGAATGAGCGGTCAGTAAACTGGGAAAGCGTTATAGAATTTACCAGATTTTTTATTTTGCATCATTTCACGCCGCCTTCCCAACATCACAAGACTGATTTTTAACCAGTGCATATCACGCACGGCAGACGTAGCAAGACGAAACGACGTGAAAGACGTAACAGAAACAGAGAAGGGGACTCAAATGCGAGAAAAAAAGGCGTGTAGTGACAAAGCCAGTGGCGTGGATTAAAGTGAACAACATTGCCGACAACACCAGAGCAGATTCAGAGAAGCAGGACATTCCCAACCCGTGGCCTTAATTAAGTGAACTGTTGTTGAAGTTGTTGGCTCCAAGAAATAATACTTTTATAGTTTGAGTATATTTCAGAATCTTTTTTTACACAAGTATCTGGACTATGAGTGAAAATATGAGTGAAAACTGCTTAAACAAAGCAGTTTATTGGTGAAAACTGCTAAAAAGAGGAAGTAATAGGACCTAGTTTTTCACTGTTGGCTAGCATGTTAGCTTTGAGGTAGCATTTATTAGCTTTGTGTGAATGTTTGTGAGAGATAGAGGTAGAAGTGGAAAGTAAATAATGTATGCAAGAGATTAACAAACACTGTAATATCTCCCTTTGTCCATCTGTGTGACATCGCTCGTGTTAGAAAACACACAAAATGTGAAAAACACACAGGAAAGCAGCATACAAACACAGACACACACTCATGCACCGATACACACTGTCTCTCTATTTCTGTCTGTTTCACACACACACACACACACAAACACACACACACAGAGCCAGCTGTGTGGTGGAAGCAGGTGTCACTCTCAGCTCATTACCCCTGGCAGGGTTGATCACCCTGTTTGGAGAGCAATAAGACACACCTCACTGGAGAGATGGGGGGATGAGGGGGCAGGAGGAGGAGAAAGAGGGAGAGAGGTAGGGAGGGAGGCAGCATCGGCCTCCTGCTTTAAGAGATAGAGGGATCGAGGAGGTTGGGCGTGGAGGAGAGGGGGGGAGTAAAGGAGCATGTGGTGTGTGAGATAGGAGGAGAGGGAAGAAAGAGGGAGATAGGAGAGGTGTAGGGAGGGAGGTTTTTTTTAGGATGGAGAGGCTGTTTATTGAAAAAGAAACAGAAGCAAAGCGGGATGTTTTAGAAACAATTTCAGTTTCGGTTGTAGTTTTTATCAGTAGGAACAACATTGTGCTCTCGAACATCACTAAAAGTAAGTCACATGAGGAAGGAAACGGCAGCAGAGACGGGATGCAAATGAACCGCTGGCTTACCCGAACACATCTGGAGGAGAGGCTGAAGGTTGTTGACCTCCAGATGAAACGGTTTAGATCAGGGATGTTAATGATTAATCGATTAATCGCCGTTGAGAATTGCAAATACTTGCTTATCAAGTATATCAAAATAAGATACAAAGTACCAGATGAGAAAATGTATTAAATTGAGATACAAGACATTTCTATTTTTATAAAAATAGAAAAAGATGTTCGATACAAACTAATATTATTACATTAAAGCCATTTATAGCCCCAATTTGAGTCAGTTGATGCGACAGATGGAAGCTCTGCAATTAAAATCAAGTCATTAATTTGTGTTATTCAGTTTATCATTCAAGTGACTTTGTCTGTTCCTTTAACTTTTAATGTAGCACTTTTGATTTGGCATCAAACCAGGATCATGTCAGTGGTTAAAACCGGTTTCTAATGGAAGAACTTCAAACATGTATTATTAATGATTAACCAATATCTGATTGTTAAGGCAGCCGACTACTTATTAAAGAAATTGCTTAGAAGTAAGACCTCGATCACGCGGAGACATGGCTGCTTCACAAATGCCTTGGAAAAGTGTGTTTTGGGTAAAACGGGGTGCTGCGCGCGCAACCGGACATTATATTGCGTTTTTGAAAAAGCGCCTTGTGTCAAAAACTTGACAACACTTCCCTGTTTTATCTGCCCCTACGGCTCAAGTCGTTTCTGTAATCAACCGGAATAGTCCTTTAAACTCATGATCAACAGACACAGTGACGCTTCAAAGCAACCAAAGCTAATACCACAGAACTGGGTGGTCAGGGTTTCTGTGTCTCTGAGTGAGTTTGTGATTGTGAATGTGTGCAAAGGCATGTGTATATTGTGACAACTGCCATATTGTGTGTATACTATATACTAAAAAAACTATGATATACTCACCACAATTGAGAACATTGCAGTTGTTACTGATGCAAAAAAAAGCTCATTATGTTTGATGTCCAGATGTTTTAATCTCTCAGCATCAGCCTCAAAGATCCAGTAGTGGTGAGGCTCTACAGATCATTACAACAAGCAACAGAATCCGGATCGGAAAACAACATAATAAATAATAACATTAAATAAATATATATGTGTTCCTCTAATTGCACGAATGCTTCTGAGCCTGTTGGCTGTAAATATCACGTTCTTGTTTGTGTCAGTGAACTCATCACCTGTGTGTGTTGTGTTGTGTCTCTGCAGGTACGACTACAAGGAGATGCTCCACAACTCCACCTTCTGTTTGGTGCCCCGCGGCAGACGACTGGGCTCCTTTCGCTTCCTCGAGGCGCTGCAGGTAAGAAAGGCGGCACACACATAAGCACACACACTCTGTTATGAGAAAGCACTGCGTACGCTGTAAATTCATGCCTACCAGCAATATTATCAGGAAGGGGGGGGGAAGCATCTTCCCACACTCAGCCTCCTACTTAGCTTTTGTTTTAATGGTGCTACATCTACAGTAGTATTAAAGGATCATGAAATCATTACCACCTTAATTTACGAAGTAGCAGTGTCACGACTATAAACAAAACGCTGTGGAGATTAGCTGCCTCTAAACTGTATTTCAGATTGTAACACAGGATTTATGTCGATTGAAAGATATAAATTATTCATTTTTGAGCACAGTCATTACAACATTTCCATAGTTTCTGATCTTCAGACCTTTTGATGCAGCCACAGTCCTGTTCTCTTCTGACAGGCAGCTCTATGGAGTCTATAAGGAGTAAGAATGAGTGATCATAACGGCAGAAGTTCGCTGTGTTAATTTCAGCGGATATCCATCCAACAGCAAACCAGCCTCTGTTCATGTTTAAACAGAAAGGGACCCGAACGCAAGGCACAAAAAGGCAGGCAGGTAGAAACAGAGAGGGAGCTTTAATAATGAACTGATTCAAAATCTAAAGACCAACCTTAAACAATTCAAAATCCAACAGGCAAGATACAAAAGGTATCAAAAGAAACAGAGGAAGCAGGCAGGGGACTAATCCAGGAATTAAAATGGGTACAAACCAATGAAGAGCTGGGACACAGACTGGAACAGGAAGTGACAGAGAGAGAGGGGAAGTCGAGGACTAATGGTGCCTTCCATTGCAAGTCGAAAGTCAGAATTTCGGTATTTCCAACTTCCAATCTAAAAACATTCCAGTGCATTTGCCCGATAAAACATGGACGCCCACTGCAAACGGGTGTTTGAATGGCAAGTCGAGTCGGCTCCTAACACATACTCTCAGAGGCTTCTGTCGAGCACGGATCAGCCGAATGAAAGTGAAAATGACACCTACACGTTTAACTCACCGCAAACAAACACTATATCAAGTAAAAACTGATGATGAGGTGAAAAGTAGTTGTTCTGTATCTCTCGTCAGATGGCAGCAGGGTGAGCAGACTGCGGCGGGGGTGGGTGCCGTCTTTTAGTGTCCTACCCTCTGAGCAGACATCTCACTTCACCGATGTCGCTGATGCTCTGTAGGTGGTACCAGTCATGTTCAGGGCGGTTTTTCACTCACCCGCTGTAGAGCCTTCCTGTCCTGGGCCGTGCGGGGACCATCCCAGTTTATGATGATTCCAGTCAGGATGCATTCTGCCGCTCCCTCTGTTAAAGTTGACCTGAATCTGGCTCTGAAATTTTCTCACTTGGAGTGACTGTTTAGAAAAAAGCCTCCAGTGGATGAGCGCTCTGTTAGTCACAGTTACAGTGAACCAAATTCACAGCCACAAAATTGTGGTGTTTTTTTTTTCCCCCCATCTGTACTGGAAAATAAACAGTTGTTGCTTCGGTGGTATAGGAACGTTACAAAGGTTTATATCTGTGCTTTCAAACGACGTATAGTGTGTCAAGGTTAAGTTCAGACCGAGCCAGGAATAAGAGTAGAAATTGCTTCACACACGATGTGCCGTACCGCCTCATTATCCCGTTCAACCATAATAACCCGTGCGATATAGAGTCATTTCTTAATACTGTACCTGCGTTTACCTCCACTCGAAACCATACACACTTCACATCTCCCTCTTTTATTCTCCCGTTCATCCATTTCTGTAACTGCACTGCACTCTTTCCGCATTACTACTGCACTGTCCTTTACCTCTCCTTACCGCACACCTCCGTCCACAGAGTGCACCCACATAAGTGCGCTTATCTCACTATCGGCTGCCGCACACACACACAGACACACACACAACAGCACACTTCACTCCGGAGGAAAATGTGCCCTCTCGTCTCTCCTCCTTTCTCCATTCGTCTGACTCACTCCATCTCATCGACTCGCACCGTCTCGAGGAAGACAGAGGGAGAGTATTTACAGGCTCTGGTCTTTGCATGAGAAAGCAATTCCTAATAGAGGTCAGCTCTGCGTATGTGTGTGTGTGTGTGTGTGCCTGGGGGTTGTTTGTGTGTCTGTGTATATCTGTATGCATGGGGTTGTGTGGTGGTGTTGCGTGAGGTTGTGTGTGTGTTTGCGGAGCAGACAGCAGCAGAGCCCGAGGGCCGGCTCTGGTTCAGCTGACACCTTTATGACCCGGGAGTGACAGGGCCGTCATTTCATCAAACTCCCACCACGAACACACAAACACACACACACACACACACCAGCTGTTCCCTCCACCTCTCCTCTCATCCCTCCATCCCTCTGCCACTCCTTTGCCAAAGGTCACATTCAGCCTCCCTCTTTTCATCTTTTTTTTTTAATTCATCTATTTATCCACTTTCTTCTGACTTCTGATCCATTTTTTTTAATTCCCTCTTTTCTGCTCCTTTTTATCAGGCCTCCTGCTTCCCTTTCTTTGAGTAATTAACTTTCCCAGCAACCTCAAGTTACCGTTTTAATGGTGATGTGTCAACAGGTGCAGCTGCGAAAAAGACAAGTGGCCATGAAATCAAAACAATCCCAAGCAGACCGAACGTGGTTGTTTTTCCGTTGATTTTTCAGGCTCATAAATGATTCAAACCTCTTTTTACTAATCAAATAAACACAAACAGAATCAGAAACAGAACTATTAAGCGTGTAATCAAGAAATTCTTTTTGTGCATCTTTGAGTTCTTGTGGTTTTCGCAGCAGAGTGAATAAATGTTTTCTGGTTTGTATAAATCCACACTGCATGTTTGTATATCTGCAGCTTAGTCCTAACGTTTAATTTTTCACTGACTCTTTTTGATCTGCTCTCCAGCAAGTGGCTGCTAATTTTTTCATGTCCACATCAGTCATCGTGTTTTCGAGCGTATTTCTTTTCATCAGATGGCGAAGCTGCTTTGTGTTCAGCTCATGTCTGATCTTAGATTTCCTCACTACGATCCAAGCAACACGTTCAGTATGGATGTTAAGGTTACATTCGTGTATTTGACTGAATTAGAGGTGATAAATGTATATGTGTAAATGTGGAAGTGATGAACTTGCAGAGAATTATTACCAGACTGCAGTCGCCTTCAGCTCTACTGAGCCTTTTAAGGCCCTGACACAACAAACTGACGTAGCTGCATCGAAGGCCGACTGTTGCGTCACCTGTGTCTCGGCCAGAAAGCTGCAAAGACTACAAATGGCGGTGAGGAAGCTGTATGTTCTGTGCCTGCGTGAAAGAAAATAGCTCTCTGGCTAATACAACCGCTTCTAATCCAGAATATGTCTAATAAAAGTTGAGAATGTCACTGGCGAAGGGACGGAGGCGAAAAATAAGGACAAACCGCTCTAAATGGGTTAAATCATGGATAGGGGCTTTCCTTTTCTATTCTCGTTTCTGTTTTCGTGCACTGGTCTGCTGACCTGAAAAGCCAATCAGAGTGATTTCTCTCCGCCGCCAATTCAACATGCTCAATCGCCCAAAATGCCGCAGACAAGGGCTGTCCAGAGACAACGGTGTCGGGCACATCGTACCGACTAGAGCCGCACAGACACTCACTGACGGTATTTAAGCTGATCGTTGGGTGTTGGCCTTCATCTTTAATGTTTCGGTTCACCCTCACGATCTCATGATCTGTTTATGTTTAGAAACACAAACAACTTTGTCAGGGTTAGGAAAAAAACGTTGGTTTTGGGTCTAAATACCTGCTTTGGTCGGCAACACGGCCAGAAAATAACTGGAGGTCTCCTTTAAACGTGGTGCGTTGCTTACAAATGTTGAAACACAGTCTCGAACTGCAGTCACTGGCTTAGCTTAGATGTCGCCTGTAACTCCACCACCACCATCCACTCCAGCTCCGTATATGAAAGTGTCATAAGAATGTAACGCAAACTTGCTAACACATCCACAATATGAACTTTATAATGTCAGACTACACCAATGTTGTGTTTACAGCTTGCTCTGCTGCCCCCAAGTGGCCAAACATCCATGAGTAGAGCTTTAAGTACATGTATTTTTCCATTTTCGTTAATAGTCGGAAAAGGTTCAGCGACAACCGTTTCTCATCTAATTAGGACTAATAATTGTAATTACATCTGGAGCTGCTCTTCCCTCTGGGTTATTAAAGTTCAGCCCTTTAATGACATTTCTAGTCTGAAATAGCAAACAGTCTGAAGATGATTAAGTTGCCATTTATAGAGAACATTGTTTTTTCCTTCCTCTACTTGGCTGCGAGCCTCACTTGTGATTTTAAGCATGATAAGTCCAAATCATACTGAAGACGCTCAAAAATCAAAGAAAATCCAATTTTACCAAATGGGGGATTTTTAGGTATGAACACAAAGATTGGTCGATTGTAAAAGAGTCCAGGAAAGAGCCGCGTATCGCAGCTTTAATAATGAGGATCAATATGTAGCGAATCTGTCATGATTTAGCTGTTCGCTGTGATTGTGTTTGTAAAGGATCACGTCCAAGCTTCACTCCGTGTGTGTGTTTCAGGCTGCGTGTGTGCCGGTGATGCTGAGTAACGGCTGGGAGCTGCCTTTCTCCGAGATCATCGACTGGAACACGGCCGCAGTCATCGGCGACGAGAGGCTCCTGCTGCAGGTAACGGCCCGGAGACCACGTGTACCTGTGTCTCACCTGAAAAACTGAACCAGACAGAAGACAGCAGCACGTCCTCTCACCTGAAACCAAACCTCTCCTCTGACTGCCGATATCCTGAGCGCGCACACACTCCCTTCCCCTCTGATATTATCCAAGATCTCGTTCTGTTTTGTTTTTCTCGCGGAGTGGCTGTCAGTCGAGCAGAATTCCTGCAGCATACCGAGTCCTTGAAAATGCCACTCAAAGCCTCACATTGTTATATGAGAGCGCGGATAAATAGAACGAGCAAATGGATTTGGCTGGAATTGCTTGAACTTCATGGGCGAAAAAGTAATTATATGCCCATTAAATCTTAATTTGAATGAAGTGTGTAATAATATTGTTTGACATTGAGTTTTATAACGGAGCAGCTCCATCTGAGCTCAGCACCAGTGTGTCTGTCTGTGGATTTAGGGATTTTACAATATGATGCATACAACATGCAGCACGTATAGTTTATATTAGTTTTTCACTAAATGTAAAAAGTATTTACATTCTATTTAAGCCAGTAAAAAACTGCACAACAGCTTGTTTTCTCCTACAATAAAACAGTTCTCAGTTAGGACAGACAGTTTGTACTAAAGAGTGGATAAAACAAGTTTTTCTTTCGTCATTATCCCCTTTTATTAAGACAAATAAACTCACAAATGAACAAAACTAAACAGCTCTTAAGCACAAAAGTGCACACAAACTGCAGCTGCAGCAAAAAGCATTTTCAGCTTTTCTTCCCTAGTACAGTTTGATGACTAATCTTTGCTGTTGCTGTTATTTTTTGGTAAATTGGCTGCTTCATTCCCTTGAAAAGACTCAAAATTATGTCTTCTTTAAATGCTACATTTAAGAAAATTCTACCTTTTAGAAAACAGCATCCTTTCCCACTCATAGTTAGCAATCAGACGAGACTGCTGCAGAGCTCTACTGGAGACTGTCAAAGAAAACGTCAAGATTTTGAAAAATACACTTCTGGCAGGTTGCGTGACTTTTTATTATACATATATATTTCAACCACATCTTGTTGCCTTCTTCAGTGGATGGAGTTGCTCATTTGTCATGGGAATAGTTTTTATTTGTTACGACGTGACGTAAGTGTAGAAATTTGGTCGCCTGACAAAAGGGAAACAACTGAGAAGGCCATGAGATTTGGTGAAAGGCTTCACGAATGAACTCATTGTTGGATATTCCTTTTGTCTCTTGGCCTGGTAACATCCTTGAACAAAAACACAAATGGAAACACAACTTTTGATATTAAATTGTTTGGTCTATTCATTAAGTTTCAGTGTTCAGTCATTTCAATGCTCAGCATCTCTATTAAAACTTGTGACTCCACTCTGACTCACCCTGGAGGACGACTCTAAACACCTGCAATATCTGCCCCAGCCTGCAGTTCACAAGCTTTTTCTGTAGATGGGAATTTCCCCGAGTGCACCTCTGGGACCAGTTTTAATCTTCCTGTCCCAGATCAGCACTGAGAGCTGTTTGTCTGTTTGCAGATCCCGACCACCGTTCGCTCCATCCACCAGGATAAGATCCTGTCCCTCAGACAGCAGACTCAGTTCCTCTGGGAGGCCTACTTCTCGTCTGTGGAAAAGATAGTGCTGACCACACTGGAGGTGAGGATTCAACACACACACACAAACACATAACCATCCTCTCTGTCCTCCTCTCTCCTGCTTCTCCATCACCGATTTATCTCTCAGAGGGCTGCGGTGTCACAGCAGCAATCTCCGCTTTATTGTCAGGCCTCTTTTTGCTCTCTTTGGTCCGAGACTAAGCTGAAGATTGAAGAGAGCAAAAAAGGACATTTCAGCACATGTTGTTGGAGCATTTCTCACAAGCATTTTATGTTATGTGTCTCTTTCACGCTTTCGACAAGAGGTATTCGTAGAGGTAGTACATGATGTAGTAGTCTTGCTCTATATCTCATGTATAAGCCAGTTTCAGGCCACACAATGGCAAAAAAGTCATTTTGTAGATACCTCCAATGGTATTTTATAATTTGCATGCATCCTTCTGGTTTTCCCTCTTGATGTCCTCTGGCTAGTCTGCCGCTACCCTGGACAGATAGCTTTACTGTTTTGCTAACTGCTAACTTCTAACTAGTACCAAACACTCGCCTCCAGGAAGGACGAGGAGTTTTCAGGGAGTTTTTAAAGACGTGTGTGAGGTCTTTAAAGTCCACAGAAACTTCTCAAACAGCCCCTGTATCACTACAGTCATTTGTAGATCCAAAATGTGGTTGGGGTCGAAAGAAACTAGTTCATACAGCATGTCGTCCAACTGGGTTTTCATAGTCGTTCCAATTGGCCACATGCAAAGATAAAGTGGGTTTGCCAATTGGATAGCTAGTTCTGATCGGTTCACTCACAGTTGAAACATATTACCCGCAGCCTCCACCAATTCGTTAAGACGTGTGTGTGGAGGCAGACGGGTTCGGACCCTTTTAAAAACCCAATAAGGACTTTGTTTGAAGCTTGCTGACACCGTTAATGAACACCTTCCATCTCAGCACTCGTGCAATATAAACTCGAGATTCTGACTCTGAAGTTTGTGTGTTTTGACAAGTTTTAAAGGATGGATTAATGCTTTTCCCCCCGCCGTGAAAACTGGCTGCGGTTGGATCCATGCCGACCACAGCTGCTGTTCTCGGTGAAGGACAAAGCCACAAACCACAGAAGACAGATTTAGGTGGAGTGTCACTTTAAGTTCAGACGCCTCCCTCCCTTTCCTCTGACCTCGTCTCGCCGTGCGCCTGGGCTTTTGTTAACAACGATCCGGTTAAGAAAAATTTGTGACTGGAAAAACAATTTATCCATCCAATCCCCAGCCCTCATTATTCAGTTTAAACAAGTTGTTTATAGATGCAGGGATAACACCTGGGCTTACTGCTCGCTTCACGCCGTGGTTACAAATGTCTTCCTCTTCCCGCCTCGTCTCTCGCCCCGGCGTATCCCATCACGCATTTCATTTCCTCTCTCACTGCGTCGCTAAAGCCTCGGAGCGAGATTACCGTCGACGCTACAATCTTACTTATGGTATCGCCTCGCATATCTCACAAGCGCCTACAACACACAAGTACTGCGTCACGGCTTCAGTATATGGAGTCTTCGGATTTTAGCTAGCTCTACATCTCTGGTGTTTGTTATCACACACACACACACACACACAGTCAGAAACACATCTCCATGTGTCAAGGTGTGTCAGTGCAGATACACATGGTACCACCCGGGCACAACCTCGCTGACATGTTGTCACTCGGCACTAAAGAGCAAGGTGACACTCTGGAAAGTCTCAGTGTGACTGTGAGTGTGTGTGTGTGTGTGTGTGTGTGTGTGTGTTCCCATTTGCACACAGCGAGGGCTAAACGCCTAATCCTGACTGACTGTCCTGTAAAAAGCGACGAGTGGTGGGAGAAAGGGTGAAGAGGAGCAGGGGTGACACATGTAAATGGCGTTGCCGTGGCAGCCCACGAGATAACGAGCGACATGGTTTATTCATCCTGTCGAGGCTGCGACCCCCCTGCGCCACCCTCCTCCTCCTCGTCCTCTTCTTCCTCCTCACTGCAGATCTGCGATGATACACACAACACACACACACTCTGACATCTTGACGGATTGAATCTCCTCACAAACACACTTTTTATTGACTTCCCACATCCACTCCAAACTCTTTGCGTGTGTGTGTGTGTGCAGGTGGGGAAACAAGAGTTAAACCTATCACGCCGCGTTTCCTGTCAGGAAGCGGACGCGTTTCGACCAATCACAAGGTCAATATAGGGCCGGCGCCTGTGCTGCCGGTGCACCTATTAAACTCACCTATTAAAGCCGAGCTCACTGTGTGCTCCCGGAGAAGCAGGATTTATCTATCATGCTCTAATTGGTTGATTGTGGCTGTTCTGGGGTGAGATTGAGTCGTCCATCATGTCCCGACTGAGGCCTGCCGACGGGGGAGGAGCTGCAGCCATGCGAGCAAAATTGCCCCTCGTAAGGTGTGAGGTGCTCAGGGTTTTTAAGGTGGCGGGGCGGTGTTTTTATAGAGAACTTAAAGGATTCCGAGTTAATCTGCTCGGCCGAGGCAAATGGTTATCGACTGCCCTCGGGGACGAGGGTAGGAGAAGTCAAAAAATACTCATGCAACGCTGGGTTTTTTTTCCCCCTCTCCCGTCACATCCCCGCCCTCCCTGTGATGGATTTTCATGTTGCTTTTGTCAATATCATTACAGTAACCCCCCTCCAGGTGTGTCATTAACGTCTTTTACTATTCAGACTCGGCCAGCTGACTCTTTTCTTTCCATATATCCGGAGCCAGCAGCCGTCACCTCCCGATTCAATAGCAAAGCCATAAAATATGGCCGCAAAAACCTGTGTCTGTTTTACTGAAGCAATTTAGCATGGCTCAAGGGCACAGCAGCAATATCTCTTTCCTCTCTCGCCCGCCTGTTCAGCAGAGGCCCCCGATGGGCGAGCCGAGGAAAAACAGCTCCCATTCTCACGTCCGACCGTTTGACTGACTGCTCTATTTGGGCGCGGGAAGGATGGAGGCAGGCCTGACTGACTGGTGCTTTTAGATACAGCTGATGACTTTGTCTGGGCTCTTCTCCCGATGGCCTCTGTCTGTGTGACTGACCGGCGCTGATGCCTTTGACTTGCTGATCTGTTTACAAGGGAAAAAAAAACAAGACCTCCGTTTGGTTTGTCTGCAGAGGAAATATTACACAATAACATGGATTTATTTCAGCCCGGCTTTGTGCCGCAGCGATTTCACTCTTGACACAATCGATAGCTGCTATTGAGGTGATACAAAGCAAACATTTGGAAAAGCTCAGCCGGCTTCTAACTTTCATCTGACGCCTACAGACTCACTTTTATATCAGTTTTTCTGCCGCTCTAATTCACTGACTGGGTTTTGAATAATACTCTGAATATCGTCCCGAATCGAAATGAGGTTATTGAGAAGTTGGAACATTAGCCGTGTTGGTATTCATTCACATTTATTACTATCTCTCTTTTTTTTTTTTTTTTGTCTGTGTGTGAAAAACTCATTTCGCAGTGTGAAATGTTTTATAGGTGCGATTACAAGGCTCATTGATCAAATCCTTAATATTTCATCCGCCACAATCGGAAAGGCAAACGTTTGTTCCTTTATCAGCAGAAATATTTCTGATTTTTACGAGTCCCCAATGATCGGAGCGAAGCCTTACTCAAACGTGGGTTTAGTGGGGTTTTTTTGTCTTGAACTGAGAAGGAAGCCTCACAAAATGGGAAAGCGGCCTCCAGTACACAGAGACTCCGCTGTAATTACAATTAGAGGAGTTTGATCCTTCCGTCCGTTAACGTGGCTGTCAGAGCAACACCAATCATTGTGAAGTCCTTTACAGTCGGATCAAACTTGTTTTTCCCCAGTCTGTCAGCATCTGTACCTTCTTGCTGTTGGATTGTTTATTAACGAATGTTCTCCATGTCCACCATCTCACATGTACAGTGTTTCTCTGTGATGTCGGTCACATGCAGTATTCAGTACTTCTTTTGATGCATCCAAAATAAAAGACTTGGAAGTGAAGCGCTGTGTATATCGTACCTGTCCAAACAAGATAAGTGTGTAATTGGGTCGTTGAAGAAGGTTCTCAGTCATCCAGGTAATGGTAATGACGTGCTGTATCGTAGGCAACTGGACTTGTTTCAGTTTCTTGAAGATGTCTCACCTCTCATCCAAGAGGCTAACTAACTTACTACTGTTAAAACTGAAGATCCTGAGCTCCTTTCTTAAGAAAAGGAAAAACTCCACCAAAAAAACAGAGAAAAAAGGAGATACTGTAGGAAGGGCAACAATACATACACAATTAGGAACCACAGAGATAAAAATAAACACTCTAAGTAGGTTATTTGTTGGTTTATTTTCTCATCTAACGTGTTTAATTCTTCTTCCTGGTGCAGATCATCCAGGACCGTGTGTTGGAGCACAGCTCCAGGAGCAGCCTGATGTGGAACAGTCACCCTGGGGGACTCTTCGCCCTGCCGCAGTACTCTGGATACCTGGGAGACTTCCCCTTTTACTACGCCACACTGGGTCAGTAACACACACACACACACACACAGCTGAACTGTACACGAGGGCTGTTACATAACAGCAATCACACTTCTACTGTACACACCTGCGCAGCGATGAACTGATCCGTAAAGGTTGGTCAGAAAAGTTTCTCTTGAGACGTCTTCAGCATCGATCATTCCGGCACCAGATATTTTATCACACTTCTTTGACAAGAAAGCACTTCTTTTTTTTTTTTTCTGTGGATTTTTTGGACCTTGTCAGAGCAGCAGA
Organism: Pagrus major; assembly: GCF_040436345.1. Classification (NCBI taxonomy): domain Eukaryota; kingdom Metazoa; phylum Chordata; class Actinopteri; order Spariformes; family Sparidae; genus Pagrus; species Pagrus major. The sequence goes on from NC_133230.1 coordinate 14,442,652, forward strand.
AATATGGCCTCCAGCCCTGATCTACTGCCCTCCTCGAACGGCTGCGTCTAGCAGCAAGTGGAGTGGAGGAACGGGCCTTTGACGGATGTTTGTGTTAGTCCTGCTGACGCACCAGCCCGTCCATCATTGGGTTTCGAGTCAGCATTGCTACTACTGCTGCGGCTACGGTTCAGCAGCGCCGAGTTTTCCCCCCCGCCACATATTTGTGACCCGGGAACCTCCCTCTCCATCCCTCACTTCTTCACTCCATCATCATCCGCACACACACACACACACACACACAGAGGGGCGGTGATAGTATGAACGCCCAAATTCAGTTGATCGAGCACCCGGGCGGAGAGCTGATATTAAAATGGATGAGCACGGTGGATTACGGCGCCGGCGAGTTCATTCGTTTGTCAAAGAGGAAGCAATTAAAACAGGGATGGGTGTTTAAGAGACGGTGGCTTGTCTCTGATGGGTAAAAGAGTAAAATCAAAGAGGCGAAGTTTGTTTTCAAGTGACACTCGTTCTCTGGGAGCAAATAACAAGATACACACTCACTCTCATCGTGTATGTTAACACTCAGACAGACACAGCAGGAGGGGTGTTTGTTTCTGTTGCCTTCGTAGAATTAATGTTTCATTCAGAGGCTCGTAACAGTATCTATACTTGAGAATCCAGCCCAGTCACCAGAATAAGATGTTGGCGGTTCAACATTTGTAAGCGTAACAGCAAAACCAGGGTTTTTAACAAGACATCCCCAGCCATGTTTGTGGTGCCTGAGCCGGGTATTTTAAGCCAAAACATGGTCTTTCCCTAACATAAGCAGAGCCTTGTCACAGAATAAAGTAGAAAATTGGACCTCGTAGCAGCATAAAGAAATGTTGAACATCTGTGGTTTGTGGAAACGTATGGCCAACATTTTTTTTAGGCAATTAGGTTGAAAAAATCCCATAAAACATGTACTTAATCATTGATTTTTTTACATAAACTAACATTTACTGATAAAGACACAATCATTAAACAAACCTTCATTACACTTACTGCATAACTGCCAAGATATCTATACCGTGGCCAAAAGTATGTGGAAAATACAAAAAGATTTTGGAGCCTGTCTGCAGCCGTTTGCTCCCATTCGGGGAGGTCGGCCATCGGTGTCCGTTGATTAAAGTCTTGGTGTCATCCCCGAGCTGCTGGATGGGGTTCAGGTCACGACTCCGTTTTCCAAAACACGGAAACTAAATGAAACTGGAATGAGAATCTGTTGTTTTCTAGGGCACGGGGTAACTGTCCTGGGAACTTCCTCGGTCTGTTGCTATAAAGTTGGAAGCACACGGCCGTCTAAAATTGGTAAATTGTTCCCATCCAGGTCTCTATCAAGGGGTCACAAGATAAATCTGAGGGCTTGCGGGATGATTAACGGGACAGGAGAAAAGAAAAGAACGGTTTTATTTGGCCTGTGATGATCGGTCGCAAGCAGACACTCATTCAGGGGGTCGTTTTAGAGGTCACAAGCCAAATTGCTCAAAATATTAAATATTGTCCATATACTTTTGGCCAAATAGTGTCTCTTTCTGGGTTTTAAAAGTCCTAAATTAGCCTTTTGTTTGGCTGTAAACATTTAGCAGATGAGATGTGCTGATACAGGCTGTAATTAAAAGTAAAAAGCCACAGAGAGTCATGTGCTGAATGCAGAAAACAGCATGCGCATCCAAAATCTTAAAATGTGCTGCGTGACAGTGTAACTCCACTCCAGGTTTAGTTCAGTATTTCATGAAAGTCTCTTTACGGGCTTGTTACACATTTACATCCCAGGTGTTTAGAAACTCTGCACGCTCTTAACTTTCTCATCACAACCCACAGGAGAGAGTTTACCAAGTTTCTAAGACTGCAGATATTCCTCATCATAAAAGTTGCTCGGTGGCGGAAAGGGGACTGTAATGCCATCTCCTCCGCGCCATGCTTTGTTGGTTTGGGCTAGATTAGATTTAAATTAGGAAAAGTTGAACGTCCTCTATGATCCGTCTTGCTCAATATCTTATTTCCTGCTCATTTTCAGCCTCGATTACTCTATTCCTACATCAAGTCAGAGTGAATTTAAAGTCACATCAGCACTTAGTCGTCTGCTCGGCGCGATGCAGATACAGCTGAAGAGTTTCCTAAAATGAAATATTCAGTGATCAAGAGATGTGGCATTTTCAAAACACATTAACGTTGCTGAATATTTTAAGACGGGGTGGGGGGGGGGCCTTGAAATCGTACATCGCTGACAATTAAATCATCTATATTTTTGAACTGCCGACAGACTCGTTTCAAGTGGTATCTCTTACTGAAAATAGTTCTGAAGTGTTTGAGAGTGAGAGCCTTCAGTTCTCCTCCGGCTTTTATTCTCTTCAAAGGGCCTCAAATCGCACTGATGGCTGACAGTCGGCACTGTTTATAGACTCATGACGCCGCGTTACTGAGTGACCGTCTGTCTTTTCTCTTGTGTTCCAGGTATTAAACCGTACCCGAAGTTCACGGCGGTCATCCACGCCGTCTCCCCTCTGGTGTCCCAGTCTCAGCCCATACTCAAGCTCCTGGTGGCCGTGGCCAAGTCCCAGTACTGTGCACAGGTAAAGGGATTATTCATTGTGTGTGTGTGTGTGTGTGTTTTTGTCCTCACTGCCGCATCTCCCGCTGATCTCCACCTCGTGATGCCACCTAAATTGCGCCCACGTTATGCGAGTATGGCTGCAGTGCGATCGCATTTTCCGACCGGAGCAACAACAGCACTCATCCTCCATCTCCCTTTGTGTGTGTGTGTGTGTGTGTTAACCCTGGTGGATTGAATTAGAGTAGCAGTTTGTAGCGGTGCTACATCTGTCTCCATGGCAGCGAAACCCCCTTCAGCACAGCTGGAGACGGCATGTATTGATTCCCCTGCTTGCTCCTTACCAGCACGGGAAATGAAATGGAATTTGCTCCCCAGTGGCTGGTTTTTGTGTGTCTGTGTGTGTGTGGGTGTGTGTCTCCGTTTGTTTGTTTGGCCAGCAGAGCGTATGAGTAAGCGAGGTTGTATTTTGTGTAGGCGGGCTGCGTTTCCGCGCGAGTGTCGTGCGCGGGTGTGCAGCTCCGTGGTTGTGTGTTGTGCGTGCCAGTGTAATTGTTTGGCCCGTGGAGTATAAAGTATGAGGATGTTTTCACGTAGGCGTACGCTCGCACATGTGTGTACTTCCCACCTGTGTGTATTTTGTGTCTGCGGTTGTCCATGTGTGTCTCTGAGCACATCCAGGCCACGTCTACCCTGTTTTGATTAGTGTAAGGCACATTGTTTTCCCCAAACCTTTGTTTTTAATGTCCAAAGAAGCCTCAGTTCTCATCAGCTAAAAGCATACTGGATCCTACACTTTCTTGCTGGTGTGTGCAAAAAAAGCTTTCAAACTCCCAGTATCTTAAAATTTGGCAAATTTCTTGTAAACTCAGCCGCTGACTGAGACAGAGCAGCCCCTCCTCGCCCTGCCAGCGGGACCTGCAGGCGGTGAATCACCCCGGCAGAGGGAGGAGGACTGGTTCTGACTGATGTCTGTGTTCAGTATTTTCACTATTACTTTATTGACAGTTTAGGTTTGTGTTCCAGTGAGATGTTATTGAGTTTATAGTGATTTTGCTGTTGTAAACCTTACTGTAGCTGTCATTATTTTAAAAAATTAAAGGTGAACTATGTTGTTTTGAGAAAGGAAGTCTAATCAGAAGAGAAAGATCTTTATTGATTGATTTGTTTTTTATGCCTAAACAAACTAAATAAACAAACTCTCTTTGTTTTCACGACTGCATAAACAAACTGATCTTAAAGGACAACACAATTTCGTACTGTTTGTCTTATATTTGGCGGACCCTGCCACTTTTCTGAGTTCTGAAGACGTTATTTTCCTCTGAGAACAGCTTGTTTATTCACTTATGGAAAAGGTAAATATTTCTCAGTTTGTATTATTACCTCTTTCATATTGTAAATATTAAAGTCCGAGTTTGAATTCCTTCTCCAAAACTACACAGTGCCCCTTTAAATTATATTCCTGTACTGACTTTTTTTTTTTAAATTGTGAAAAGCAATTCTTTCGTAAGGATAAAGAACTGAAACGAGTATCAATAAGAGCAGTAGTATTGATAAAATCCTAACGAACCAATGAACCAAGGTGGTGAAACATAAGCAGGCTACCTCTTGAGTTTTAGTGAAGACGGCTGAGCGTTAGATCAGAGGTTGATTATCGGCACGCTGTTAACCAATCGTTCTCACAAACACTTTCTCATAACAGCAGGTTAAACATGAGTAAACTCCGTCCTCTTCTTAACTGTCATGGAGGTGCTTTTTGTGTTCGTCAGGCTGTGCATGCATAGTGGAGAGCCAGGTACACAGCCGGGGTGTTTTCTTCCATGCTCGGCGTGCAAGAAAAGAAGAGGTGGTTGCTGCTGGGCTACGAGCGGATGAGGAAAGAAAGGGATATAAATAAATGAATGGAAGGGGGAGAGAGGAAGAACACAGAGGAGGCTAAATTGGACACAAGAAAGCTTCTTGCATTCTGACACAGCAGCGGTCTCCTGCTGTGCGTGTGTGCTCGTGTGTGAACGTGTGCACGAGGCGTTTCTTCTCGTGCTACATACGCCGACGGTTTCTTCGCCGTTTTCCTCCACACACACACACGCGCGCGCAGGCGTACATGCACACCGTCAGCATCCTGAGAGCTCGGAGGCTGGTGAGCTCGCAGAGACACCATCTGTCTTTCTAATCAAACAGGAATAGAGCCCTGTATGAGTGGATTAACGCCTCATGTGTGTGTGTGTGCAGTGATCCACAACGTATACCTGTTGTTGTCTTACACTGACAAACACTTTCTCGGCCTCATGATGCTCGTTCGTTTTTTTTTTTATCTATATTTTGCTTAATGATGAGATGATTTTGCCATTCATCAAACAGCTGTGTCATTTGTTTTAACACACAGCTGCTGTAGGCACAAGGCAGCACCTTAACGCAGACATCCAAATGGCTCCCAGCTCATAATTCAGCAGGTCCAGTCAGGGTGCAGAGTCCCCGAGGGGAACCGCTGCTGCGTGTGACGTAGTTAATGTCAGAATAATGTGAAACTTTATTGATCCCTGCAGGGAAATTTTTGTGGTTCGCCTCCATCCGCTACGTCTGAGCGCAGTGTCAGCTACAGCTCGGCACAGTGGAACGAGGATGGATTATTTTACTGACTTGTTCAAGGACGTTTCAGCAGGGCAGGTGTTCGCTGGATCACAGCAACTAAACTCTACTTGAGTACATGCTGATAATTCCTATTACTTTACTTATTACTACTTGGGCCTTCATTTAGAGGGATAACATATGGTTGCTTTTCGCTGCTTTTCCTTTGTCTGTTCTCAATATTTCATAATTTATTAACTTCAGTTTTATAAGATTCAATAAACTGTACCTACTCTATATAGATAGTGTGTGTATATACGGAAAAATTCCGATAAAAACATTTTTTTGAAATACAAACAACAAATTGTTATTTTTTTAAGTATTTTTAAAAAAGTATTTTTTCAAAAAAGTATTTTTTCAAAAAAGTATTTTTACAAAAAAGTATTTTTTCCAAAAAGTATTTTTCCAAAAAAGTATTTTTTCCAAAAAAAAGTATTTTTCCAAAAAAGTATTTTTTCAAAAAAGTATTTTTTCAAAAAAAGCATTTTTTCAAAAAAAAAAAGTATTTTTTCAAAAAAGTATTTTTTCAAAAAAAGTATTTTTTCAAAAAAGTATTTTTTCAAAAAAAGCATTTTTTCAAAAAAAGTATTTTTTCAAAAAAGTATTTTTTCAAAAAAAGTATTTTTTAATTGTTTTTGAAACCAAGTTTAAAAAGTTCTCTTTCACTCTGTTTTCACAAATGTTTCTACTGATCTTTTTAATTTGGTTTCAAACATTGAAAATAAAATTCTCTAAAAAAGACTTTTTTCATTTTTCACGCAGAAAAAAAGAAAAAATTGTGAATTTTTTTGGTTTCACACAAAAAAATGGTTTCACACAAAAAAATGCAACTGAAAGACCAAAATTCTGTAGAATTTCTTGTTTCTGTAAAATACTTTTTCTTTACTTTTGTTTACTTGGTTTCCCAACGTAAAAAATGTCTCGCAAAAATGACTGGTTAATTGTTTTCAGTCAGTTCAAAGATAAGAATTTCTCCTGAAAAATTTTGTTTTTACAGTCACAAATTTGTTTTTTCTTTCACTTGGTTCAAAAAAAGTATTTTTTGTGAAGTGAAAGAGAATTTTTTAAACTTGGTTTCAAAAACAATTAAAAAATACTTTTTTTGGAAAAATACTTTTTTGAAAAAATACTTTTTTGGAAAAAATACTTTTTTGGAAAAAATACTTTTTTTGGAAAAAAAATACTTTTTTGGAAAAAATACTTTTTGGAAAAATACTTTTTTTGGAAAAATACTTTTTTTGGAAAAAATACTTTTTTGGAAAAAATACTTTTTTTGAAAAATACTTTTTTTGAAAAAATAATTTTTGGAAAATATACTTTTTTGAAAAAGTACTTTTTTGAAAAAGTACTTTTTTTGAAAAAATACTTTTTTTAACAAAGTGAAAGAAAAAACAAATTCGTGACTGTAAAAACACAATTTTTCAGGAAAAAATATTATCTTTTATGTGTGAAACTAACAAACAATGTTTGAAACCAAATTTAAAAAATCAGTAGAAACATTTGTGAAAACAGAGTGAAAGAGAACTTTTTAAACTTGGTTTCAAAAACAATTTAAAAATACTTTTTTTGAAAAAATACTTTTTTTGAAAAAATACTCTTTTTGAAAAAATACTTTTTCAAAAAAAGTTCTACAAATCCCCATTTTGAAAGAAAAAAAGAATTCTACAGAAACTTGGTTTCAAACTTTGAAAAAAAATTCTCCTGAAATTTTCTCTTTTTTTAAGGAGAACAGGCTGAGATGTAAGAATGTAAATATTTGCGTTATGGGCAGACAGAAGTCATGTCGTGTGTGAATGTGTGTGTCCCTCATCTAATATTAATGAGGCCTGCTGTAGAAGAGCAGTGAATGGTGAAGGTTAACTCCTTGTGACATTTCCATGTTGGCTGACCTGCAGGTTGCTAAACAGCCGTCCAAGTCGCATAAAACACGATGTGACTGTGGCGGCAGAACATGAGTCCTTCATGTAAAACACCATCTGACTGGAGGTGGAGCGTGAATCACGGGCTGGAAAATGTGTTCGGCAACATGTCGTAGGCAGAAATGAAACCTGACAATGTGACTTGATTGATTATGGACCGAGTTGTACAAACCGTTCTGGAACCATAATTGGAAATATTTTATCACTTCAGTTGCCCTTCTGGCTCTTTAACATTCAATCAGCCTGTAATAAGGTGACATTTGCTGTGCTGCAGGTCACGTAAATGTCACATGTTCAGTGGGTTGATTCGGGAACACGCTGGGAAGTGTTGTTTTTGTTCGAGGAAATCAAATTAGACACAATGCAGCTAGTTAGCGTGCTTAATAAAATCTTTCTGTCTTCTTTCTTTTAGATCATCGTCCTGTGGAACTGTGACAAGCCTCTCCCTGCTAAACACCGCTGGCCTGCCACCTCCGTGCCCGTCATCGTCATCGAGGGGGAGAACAAGGTGAGCCTCGACACACACACTCCTCCTCTCAGGTGTGATCCCTAATTACTCATCTTATGCCTCCTCTCAGACTGTAAAGCTACTGTATCTCCGCACATTTCATTCAGTCTGAGAGTTTCTGGGAGTTAATGAGTTTCGATTTGTGCTGCACTGATTCCATTAAAGGACAGTTTGTGTGGTTTTAATTAAAGCTCAGTAATGGGAATATATATACACTGAGAGGCTAATGCAGAAAGATAAGGAAGAGAATAAAGTGCGTATGCAAAGTAGCATTTATTTATTTTCTGTATGTATATTTTGCTGCTCGTTCTTTACTTGAATCACAGCAAAGTATCTGATTAAATGAAGAAAGTGACACAATTTTCTCTGGAGAAATCAGTTACAGCTGAGTTATACAGAAAACAAGCTGCAGCATTGATTTGATTATGTCTCAGGTTTGATTTTTCTTAATGTGCCCAATAATTCATGAATCTCACATCCGTGCCGCCTATTCGAAACTCATAATGAGAAAATCTTTGTCTTTAGGGATGCAGCTACAGATTATTTTCATTATGTTCTCAATATTTTCTTGTTGTATCTGGATGTGGGTGTGTTTCTGTATACGAGGTAGCGCGTCCTCTCAGGCATCGCTCAACGCCGGTCGCTCTGACAGCAATCTCCAACTGTCTTCCATCACAAGCGAAGGGAGTCAGATCACCTCTCACATCCTTGCCAGACAAGGATCCAACATACGCTGTGCCTTGACTCCATTTACACCTGGTATAACCTGGTATTAGGTGTTCTGTCTCTGGATAAGTGATCCAGTTAAAAAATGATGCAAATCAGCCCCAGACTCCCTAAAAAAATCACAGAATTTTTTGGGTTGTTGAGTCAGGAGAAACTTTATAAACTTTGTAAAACGACGCCTATGACAAATTTTTAATTATTGGTTCCCTCTTGTAAATTCGGCATAGTAATTCATTAAATTATTCCTTTCTTTGTTTCAAACTCTTCTGTCAGGTCTGCCCAGGTTGGTTGCAACACCGGCATGTAGCCTCCTTTGTGACTAGATAAAATACATGCTTTGTTGACAGCAGATTAGCTGCACAGATGAGTCAAGCACACAGTTATTTCTTCCTGTATATCATACATATACATATCCACCCGGCTAGCTATACTGAGGAAGGCAAGCTAAGAAAACTCAACACAATTGAGAGAAACACACAAACAGCGGCCCACAGAAAGGAAACACCACAGAGCGTCTTTTAATAAGGAAGTGATACACGAGACATGGAGGCGTAAGGTTACCGCATTGACCGGCAACAACAGCTTCATTTTATTTCCTCTTCCACTCGTCACAAACGCCAACAGCTGTGACAGGACACACACAGGGATGTCTAATAAATCCCAGTGTTACAATGGTACAGAGCTCAAGCTCAATGACTTTCAGCAGTCACCTGTGGACAATGGCATCATCTTTCAACTCAACAGTGGTCTATAAATCAAAATATGTAATATTAATATAGAAAAAGTAAAAAAAAATCTTCAATCTTATGAAAAAATCATATAAAATAGAGAAAAAGTCATAAAACAGGATAAGTTTCAGCATATTTTCTTAAGAAATGACTGAAACAATTACAGAATTATCAAACTAGTCGATGAATAATTTTGTGTTTATTGACTAAGCTTTAATATTATTATTTATTTCTCAACAAACATTTTCACATCAGTAGAAAAAAGGTGCACCATGTCGTTTTGGGGAATTCATTTTAATCAGAAGAGAAAAACAAACTAAACAAACAAACCTTAAAGAACAAAACACAACTTCATACTGTTTTATTTTGTTTACAAGTGGCGGACCCTGCCACCTTTCTACCTTCAAACAGAGTTCTGGGGACCTTATTTTCCTCTGAGGACAGCTTGTTTATTCAGTTATGGAAAAAAATAAATATTTCTTTTATTTCGTGTGTTGAATTTCTTCTCCAAAAACTACACAGTGCTCCTTTAAATATGACTCAGCGCTTTAAAAACCAACAGAAGTGCACCTAGAAATAATGTTTCCACACGCGGGCTATATCTTCTTTCTGCTCGCTTTTCTTATGACTGACTGTCATAAAAGACACATTTGTTTTTATAGAGTTACGCCTCCAGCCAGACATAAACCAGAGAGCCCTGAGCCACGAGCATACCTCTGTGGCATTTATTATGACAACCTTGTTAGGCTTTCGACGCTGAAGACTCTGCCCTGTCGAAGGGTTTGTTGTGTTTATCTTGACCTCCCCGTGACCTCTCGTTGTCCGAGCCGAAGGTCAGACACACGGGGCGATATCTGCCTTCAGCTTGCTTTTTTTTTTTTTTTTTTACAATTTCCCAGCTCAAGTTTTGAGGTTTGTTTTCGAGGGAAGGGAAACAGGATCCGGTTTTGCTCATCTGTATTCCGAGACACGAGACTCATCCGACGCCGTCGTCTCTCTCCTGCGAGGACCAAACTTCAGCTGCCAATCAGAAGAAGTGGTTTTCACATCAGCGTCAGTCACTCGGCGGTAGGCTGGGTTTATGGTTTACCTCTCCTCGTGTCTCTGAGTGGTTTCTACCAAGCTGTCAATCACAGCGGGAGGCCGCTGTGTGTAGCTGTGTGTAGCTGTGTGTCCGTGAAAAGCGAGCAGAACAGGCTTAGCGTACTGGTACTGGTGTGTGTGTGTGTGTTTGTGTGTGTGTGTGTGTGCCAGGCAGCCTGTGGTTTGTTGTGGTTGTGGCGGGTTCTGTGTTTACTGTGGCGAGCCAAGCTGTGTTCCTCCGCCCCACAGAGGAAGAGAGGGAGGGATGCTTTTTCATCCCTATCGCCTTTTCTTTTTTTTTCTCCTGCCACTTTCTTCCTGATCCCGTCTCTCTTTCATCCCCTTCCTCACTCACAGATCCTCTCTCTTCTTCCCTCTTCATCATTCCTCTTCCTCTCATCCTCTTTGTGCTTCTCTCGATCGAGGCCTCCCTTCTCACCTCGGGATCGCAGCCAGAATTATCGAAAGCACCGAGATCACGAGTCTAAACTCCGCCGATGCGCTCTCCTTCCCCATCATTTATTCAATTATCTCAAACGTCTCATGTTTTACTTCTTCAGTCGAAAGTTCAATTTTAGTTTCAGTTTTCTTATTCCCTAACATTAAAGCCTGCTAATTCTGAATCAAAGCCTCCACACTGCCAGCTTAAATCCCTGTTGTAAGTATTTATTTATTTACCTTGTTGACCCAAAAGAAGTAGAATTTAAATATATTTAGTCTAAAAATACCAGACTCAGCCTCCGAAAAACCCCACCATGTCTAGGTTTTTTAACTGTATAATTAAAACTTCCCTACAGGTTTCTTAAAAAACCCAAATTCCCAGAAAAGAAGTCAAGAAAAACATGTTGAGCTGCAGCAGGAAATAGAGCTTTTCAGGGAAAGTCAACAAAATCAGGTTTTTAAAAAGAATTAAGTTCAAAAGTTTGTGTTTTTCAACTTCCATCTTATTCTGATGATAGATAATATTCACAAGGCGGCCATTTTCCTCCGACGTTACGCTCAGGTGTGGAGCGTTTTATAGTGTGTTTCACTTTTAGGCTTAAATAAATGTGTCCAAGATGTGTGCTGATATTTCAGAATTGATTTACATATTTCCTATTATATCGTGTAACACCATCAAACAGTTACGTTAGCTAGGAAGTGGCTAAATGCTAACGTTAGCTAAAGGGTTGATGGGTTGGTACCTTGAAATACGGCTGAATTGAGAATAACACTCAAATGGAAAAATGTGGCCGAACTCTCGTAGGAACAAACGAGCTCGGGGGGCGAGTAACAGAGATGTGGCAGCATTGTTGTTTTTGATGTTTTCATTGTTAACAATAAAAAAACACTGAAACATTGACGTTGATTTAAGCCATGTGAGAATCCCAGTTTCGCACACACTGGTGGTCCTCCTCTTTCCTTTCGGCGTCTCTCCTCTGCTGCTGTCCTTTCCAAAGGAGTTGAAGTGCTGGAGGCAGATTCCTGCTGCAAGAGCTCACATTCCTGGAGAGCACCAGGAAGCCCCAGGCTAATATGTCGCACTTCTAACATTACAAACCATCTGGGGGTTGGAAACACCAGCCTCTCATCTTCTCTTTGTCTTTTATTCGGTCTCTTTTCCCTTTTTGGCTGTTTGTCTCGCTGTCACTCCCCCACCTCCCGTCTCCTTCCTCGCTCTCTCTCCAACTCTTCTTCGCTGGTATTGTCCCTGACAGCGTTCTGCTAAAAACAAAGTGGGAAACAAGAAGCGGAGCGACGGGACCGTTTTGTTTCTCTGTTTATGCGAGCAGGGAAATTACCGCAGTAATGATGACACTTGAAATGAGAGGGAGGTTTCTCCTCTTTCCGTCTGTAAAATACAACTGTCACTCACGCGTCTGCTCCTCCACACTGTTACAGCCTGAGCGACAGGCTGAACTTTCAGCCGCTGTTGTTGCCTCTGGAGAAGTAGATGGCACTTGACCTCACCGACAGCTCTGTCTAGGCTCAGCTGTGTAAAGTTGCGGGAGAACAACATCTTAATTCGGCATGTTCACTGGGACATTGTGATGAGCACCTTCAGTATTTTCTGACACCTTTTATAGTTTAAAGTCATCATTAGCTGCAGCTCTAGGCTGAATAACAGGCTGTGCGCAGCTTGACGGTATAAAGCCATTTATTCTCGCGTTTTTCCGCGGTGTTAGTCGTTGCCCTCGGCTGTAGGAGTGATGAAGACCCGCTGAGAGTGGGGTCACTCTGCTGGAGCGCAGCGGGCGGACAATACCAGGTGTTTACAGAGAAAAGAGGTCAACAGTGACTATTCTTAAATGTAAATCTAATGGCTTTCCAGCGCCGGTGATGTTTTAAAAGTATTCTCACAGAGGCCTGACCTTCAGAGCTCTGAATAACTGAATAACAGTTGTTCCAGGCTGTTAATGTGTGTGCGCATGTATAAATGTTGTGTATCCGGATGTGTTTGTTTGTCCGCCATTAAAAGCTGTGCATTCGTGAGAGGTTTTCTCGGTCGTGTGGGAGGTTGTTTGAGTTCGAGCGCACACATCTAGTTTACAATACGCACACTCAATGAGAAGCTGCTGTTTTTTTCTCTTCCGAGCGCTTTTCATCACGGCAACTCACCAAAGACTTCCCGTCTAAATATCCTCAAGATGTTGATCTTTCCATCCACCCACCAGGCCCCGGCCACCGTCACTCTCTCTCTCTCTCTCTCTCTCTCTCTCCGCTTCCAGTAAATATTCAAGGGCCGTCACATGTTTTGTTTCATTTGCCTGTAAATAAACTCTACATGTTTGGTTTTTAAACATCGGCGAAGAGGATAAAGGTAGATTTGTGCCACGTGTAGGACACGTGACTCAGGCTGTAGGTGTCTGGCTGCATTTATGTGTTGTTATTGTTCTTTTAAAATGGAAAGACAACCCTGCAGCAGTAATGGAAGGTTGTATCAGCACTCTATCGCTGTTGGAAATGATAGGAAGCGGGATGCAGTGAAGTGGAAGACGTCGGCTTTTATCTCCAGCTCTGTGCGCTGCTGTTTGTTGACGTCCTGGCTTGTTGTCCGCCCTCAATCCCATGAATTTGTAAGGAACCATTAAAATAGTTTCTACTGTTGAAGCTCTGGATGGACAAGTGGATCTAATTTCTCATGAGTTCGTCTGTTTTCCCCAGTATGTTGTAGAAAATATGTTAAATATGTCCCTTTTTTTCCAATGTATTTGTGTGACCCCCTCTCCCAATAGTTTAGTCTGATTTAGCATTGCTGTTGTTGCCATTAATGTTCGCAAAAGAAGCTCTAAATCACATCTCGTAAAGTTTGGAGGAAGTAACGTTGCGTACAAATCGGTGAAAGCAGGATCAGCACCTGTAGAGGTATCACAACTTCAGTTCTTAATCGAAATGAGCTCTCGACATCGTTCATTAAAACAACTGACCCGTACAAAGGTAACTCCGACAAGTATTGGAGATGTTTCAGAGATCCTTTATTGATTTCTTTGAGAAGAGGGTTTACTCTCAGGGGAAAAAAACTGAACTGAACTGATAACATTCTCAAAGATCCTTTATTGATTTGCTTGGGAAGAGGGTTTGAGAAAAAACAAACTTTGTCACAAATGTCTATGTTTTGTTGTCGTTCAAAACAAATCCAGAGCATAAAAATGAAAAGTCAAACGGAGTCGTGGATGTGGAGAGTCGTGACACACCGAGAAACTAGATATCTCAATAGGTTACCTCAGTAAATAAGGTAATAGCCAAGCTAACGTTTAAGGAACAACATCTTCCGCGTCCAAAGATTTCGCTGTGGTGGTTGTTTGGCCATCTTGTTGCATTGCCTCCTTTTCTGGGCACGCTCAAGGGGAAAAATGCCAGATGTTAGACAAAAAAGCCCACATTCAGAAGAAAACCTCACAACCTGCAGTGATTTTGAATGACACGGCGCTATTAATGTATCCATGGAAACATTCAATGGAAGCTGTCATCTGTGTGAATAAACACCTCCACACTGTTAGATGCATAAAATATGCATTTTGATAGAAAAACGGGGACATAATGTTGAAGATTTCCTCCTTGTAACCATAAACGGATTCATTCTTTTCTTTTTCCACATCTCATCATCGCTCCTTCGGCCTTTTTTTAATTTGTTCCAGGCAGCCGAATGATCACAAATGAAACGCTAATGATGTGGCGTTAACCCTTTGTGTGCTCCGTGTTTCTCCTCCGCAGGTGATGAGCAGCCGCTTCTTGCCCTACGAGACCATAGTGACCGACGCTGTCCTCAGCCTGGATGAAGACACAGTGCTGTCCACCACAGAGGTATCTCGTGATATAATAAAAGTACAGTAGAAAAGAAAAGTTGCCTCTTTCTCTCTACTTTCTGTCTCCATAGTCTGGTCCTCCTGAGACAAAACATAGTTGCAGACTCTCTCTCTGTCCCAAATGCAACTCTCTGATTGCATTTTCTCTCAATTTTTTATCACTCTTCCTGTTTGTCCCTGGTGTTTTCAAGTTATCGCTCAGAAGCTCGATTTAAATTGCTTAAACTACTCTAACTTTTTCTCCCAGTGCCTAACTTTTTCCCTCTCTTCTCGTCTGTTTTTTCTTTCTCTTCCTCTGTTTTCCTTCTCTCTCTCTCTGTCCTTTTTTCTTTCCATCTTCCACTTCGTGTTTTGGCGCCTGTAGTCACAACTGCACCTCCCCGAATCCCCGATTTGGGAGCAGCACTGTTATGGGCATTTTTTTTGTTCCGCATGCTGTCGGGACTGTTCCTGTTTTTTCCCGGGGACATGTTTTGGCGCGGCACCATGGGAAGCCAGATGCTGCTTTGAACAGTGTAGAATTAGATCTCATAAAGGCTGTTTGTGCGGAGGATCAAGATGGCAAGGCAGAGTTGGCATCGAAGGGAAAATCCAGCCCCAAAAAAACAAATCGACCCACGTTTCTCCCATGAAGAAAAACTGGATCGTGAATACAAAGGTTTTTCCCAAAGTTTCAGAGCCCAGGGAACATCAATGCCAGGGCGAGTTAGAAAAGAAACTCAGCCAAAAATACCATCACAGGTTTCTGAATAGCCTCTACATCTATCGGCCCAGTGTTAAACTTCACAGGATAAAAGTGACACAAGTGGCATTTTTGAATTTTAAAGCCTCCATTAGCTTTTGAAGGACAGCTGTCTTTCACAATAAAATATAAACTAGCATCCAGTTATTGAGAATAGTTTAGTTTTTTATGCTCCCACGTACCCACAACCTTCTGTAGGAAAAACACTTCTCGTATTGTAACTGTATCGTCATTAAACCACCTTTTTATTGGATTAAAAGCAAGAGCAGAAGAGAAATAGGTGCTTTTCTTCTTTCACCTTTGGGACTTGCTTGCAGAGAAGATAAAAATAATGCGCATTGTGTCTTATGGTGGATTTTGACATAAGTACTCATTAATATACACACTCTCCCGGTGCATTATAGTGTGGTAATGTAGAGCGAGCTGTTAGTGGAGCCACTGAGGCCTTTTTGATGTTTTCGTCTAATTATTTGATTGAATGCTTTGATCGCCGCCTCAGAAGTTGGCTGCAGGCAGCTGCTTAGGAAAGACTGCCTTGTGTTTGATGAGGTTTCGCCTTTGTTGTGTTTTCACCACGGCGTGTTTGAGTGTGCACTTCCTTTGTTACTCCTCCCTGTAGTCTCTTTCTGTCTTCTGTCTCTTTTTTCTTGCACAATATTGTAAAACTGTGAGTAGACAGTTTTTTCAAATTTTGAAAAATGAATGCGCAAAGAATATATTTCCTGTTACATCCAGGAATACTCTGCGCTTAGTTTTGTTTTTCAAACCGCCGTAGCCTAACATTTGGTGTGCCAGGTTAAAAAAATCCCTTTGGCTGATATTTATTCTTATCCTCATCCTTCTTATCCACTTTGTAATAAGCCAACAAGTCGAGAGATGTCAGTTAATGAGCTGTTCATAAATTGGTTGAAACTGTTAGCTTAGCAACAAGTAATGGATAAACAGTTGAAATTGTTAGCTTGAAGTAGTTGAAATAAAGAAATTTAGGCTAATGAATAATTGTGAAATAGCTAAAAGTTATATGTTAATGTTTACAATTGGTAGCTAAAGTAATGGGGGTGAATTATGAAGAGGTATCCTAAAATGTGAAAATCTGTTTGTCTGTCTGTCCGTCCAGGTGGATTTTGCCTTCACCGTCTGGCAGAGTTTTCCAGAGCGAATCGTGGGGTACCCGGCTCGCAGCCACTTCTGGGACAGCAACAAGGAGCGCTGGGGCTACACATCCAAATGGACCAACGACTACTCGATGGTGCTGACCGGGGCCGCCATCTACCACAGGTACGGTGCGCGCTTCACACTGTCGTCTTTTGATCCTTAAAAACTTGGTTCCGGTACAGCTGTTTACGTCCGTGTCGCCGTTCACTCCGCGCCGCTGTTTTCTTTCATGCTCTTTACTTCTGTTCCCCTTCTGTTATACGGGAATCACAGCTTTGCTCTGCTCTGCTCTCCAGTGTTCAGTTGTCTTTCTTTTGATACGACTTTGATGCAGTGATCTGTAGATTATGAAAGTAGGTGTGATGTTCGATGTAGCACAGCCTCGGGAAACCAGTGTTTTGACACGGAGTATGTTTTATCCAAAAAAGTGTCAATTTGTCTGCTACACAGCGCTCCGTAGTTCCTGCGTTTAGTCATACTACAGCCCTGTCGGCTTTAATATGGCTTCACTCAGCTGTGATGGGAGCAGTCCATTAAGCTGAAGTCAGCCAATCACGGCAGCCAAAACGCTTAATCACTTTCGGTAAGTTGTTCGCTCAATCCATCCAGGAACTTGAGCAATCAGTCCGTTGATGAATTCAGAGTCGTAGCCGAAGGGCTTCAACCTGGAAAATCAAGGTGTCTAGAAATTTGTGATGCATTTAAATACGCACAGTTCTTCATTTCCCCTCATCCATCTTTAAAGGTCTGAAATTGTGGGATTGTTCAGCCTTACAGGGAAGTTTTAACGCAAAAACAGTCTCCTGAAGGTCAATCCACATAGTCCCTCTAACTCCTCTCCGTCCTCTCTTGCAGGTATTACCATCACCTGTACACCAACTACTTACCCACGAGTCTGAAGAGCATGGTGGACCAGCTGGCCAACTGCGAGGACATCCTGATGAACTTCCTGGTCTCTGCCGTCACCAAGCTGCCGCCCATCAAGGTCACACAGAAGAAACAGTACAAGGAGACCATGATGGGACAGGTAAAAAGTCTTCTTATGGCTGCTGGATTCACGTCATTTCTTTTATTTATTATGGATCCTCTCGAACTTAAATGACTCATTACTGCTGGCACGCCATAACAGCACGGCTGCCAGTTGACAGAATTGGTTTGCATTGAAGAAAATCCTTTAAAAATCTTACAACCTTGGACTCGGATCAGACTGATTATATAACCCACTTTGATTTTTGTCCTCCTTTTTTTTATATATTAGTGCCGAAGCCAGCCAATGTTGTTTTTCTCTCCATTGTGCGTCGTGGCCTTTCAGCTGGAGCGAAACTCTCGCTCGCTTTATGAATTATTCTCTGAAGATTCGTTGGTGCGACCCAGGGGTAAACAGGACTTGTCACTTACAGCGGAGAGACAAAAGCACAGAGAGGAGTCGTGTCAGGTTTCTAGTCGGGTTCCAGTCTCCCAAATATAGAGTATGATCCAAGCGATGATTTATTGAGAGACGCTACGAATCATTCGGTAATGGTTTTCTCTTGTCACGGTGTCTGAAGTCGTTACTATGACTGAATGAAAGAAAGCTGATGATTATTTTCAGTCTTTTTTGATGTAATGAGAACTTCACTTTCCCTCCGATAATCAAAAGCAGCGTCGTAGCTCACATCACTGCTCGATTAATTCAACCTGTCATGATCCAGATGTAGAACAAAGTGGATATTGTTTCAACGTCTTTTATAGAATTGAACTGTCATTTCAACTGTCAGTTACTTTTAAGTTACTTGATTACTTTTGGCTAATTATTCCAACTGTTAATTAACCATTCTTCCAACTGTTACGCCTCCGCGCCGCCGATATGTGTTCGCGTTGTCAGTCCATCCGTACCATTCTTCATATAATAGTTACGATAAAATTAGACATACAAACATCTAATGGAATAAACTAATGATATAATGACATTTGATATCCAAAAGGTCAGAGGTTAAATGCAACGTGACATCATAATAATCTGCAAAAAAAAAATGTTCTGGTCGTGCGCAGAGTCATACAACCGCAATGTGGCAATTCATTACATTTAGCCAATTACCTCGATCGTTTATCCTTCAGTTTTTTGCAAATTACTCCAAATGTTTGTGCTTCACATTTAGCTAATTACTCCGACTGCTTATCCACAACCTTTAGCTAATGATTTCAAATGTTTATCTATTACTTTAAAGCTAATTATTCCAACTGTTTATGCATAACCTTTAGCTAATGATTTCAAATGTTTATCTGTCGCCTTTACGTAACGATTTTAACTGTTCATTTATTACTTCTGGCTGATTATTTCGACTGTTTCCCTTTTCAATTATTGGGACTCAACATTTTATAAAGATCAGCAACAAACCGATTTGTTTTCCTATTTGGATGTTTGTCTTCCGTCTAATTACAAATTTATGGAAAAAAGAAAAAAAAAGAGCTCCTATTTTTCCAACTTTGTTGAGCGACTCCACCATCTTCCCACGTACCCCGAAGCAGCAACAGAAGTATCCGCTGGGGTACGAGTCCCCCTGTAGTTGTGAATCTCTGATCTAAATAATCAATAATTATTCATAACACAGGTAACAAGACTCTAAAATTGTTCCTTTGTCTTCCCTCCTTCAGTCTTCGAGGGCTTCTCGCTGGGCCGATCCGGACCACTTCGCCCAGCGGCAAACCTGCATGAACAAGTTCGCCAGCTGGTTTGGCGCCATGCCGCTGGTCCACTCCCAGATGAGACTGGACCCCGTCCTCTTCAAGGACCAGGTCTCCATCCTCCGCAAGAAATACAGGGACATCGAGAGGCTCTGACAGGACCGGCGCCCCCTCGGGGGAGACCCCACGCAGGGGGAGGCGCGCGAGAGAGACTCTGTGGAGAGTAGAAGGAGTAGTAGGCCTACAGCAGGATGGACGGGGAGCGACACAGCTCTGTCTTCCACTCAGCACATTGCCAATGACCGCAGCGCCGCTGCTGCCAGGACTTGACGCGGGAAGGGATGAATAGGAAACAAGCAGATGGCGTTTGGATATGAAAAACACAAACAGAAACCGCAAACACAGACAGACAAAGAGGAGTACACAAACTGATGGACACGCCAAACAGTTCTGTATGTTTTGCAAATGTGCAAACACGCAGCACACACTACTGACGACGAGAACTCTTGGATAGAATATTTTTTTGTACAACACGAACAAGGACGACATTGACTTTCCTGCTCTCTCGGCACACGCGCAGGACGGTAGAAAGAGGGAAGGCGTACGCGATCGCAAAAACCCGGCAACCCCGCCCACCATTATCCTACCGCCCCCCCCCCCCCCCCCCAGTCTGCATCAGGATACAACACTGGACTCACTACCGACTCCTGCTTCATAGCCCAGGAAACCCCTGTTGTTCAGTTGATTTGATTTCTGTACAAATCAGCACTCTGGTATCGCTGTTGACCCGCCTCTGAAAGGTTTGACATCAGAGCGTCTTCAGTTTAATATTTCCCCCGAAAAGGTTTAAGAGCAGCGTCCAGCCTGTTATTACAGCAGCCTGACAAGGTTTTTATAGCAAAGCAGCCATTATTTCCCTGAAAATTCTCCGCTATCGACACACATCCTTGAGCCTGAAAAATCCCGCCTGCCCTATCTTTGGCTCTTTCCTTGATGTGCCAGTATGGCTTTTATAATGGTCTATCTGCGTCCCTGTTATCACGGAGATAAGTTAGAAAAACATTGCGTTTCATATCCCATTTTCCTCTCATACTCTCCAAGGCAGTTGTACTTTCCTCATCTTTTTTTTTTTTTTTTTACTTTCATCATCTTTTATTTCCCCCTTCAAACCCCTCTCTGTACTTTCACTCTTCAGCGTGTGTGTGTGTGTGCGTGTGTTGTGTGTGCAGAGCCTTGAAAAGTTGGCTCATCCAACCATAAGCTCGAGCGGAGTACATTTTCCCTCCGTTGGAATGAGCGAAATGAACATTTCTGGATGAAATGGAGCAGAACGTTGCATTCTAACCCAAACTCGTTTCGCCCATTTATTCCTCCCTGCGCGGCCTCGGAGCAGCATCCTTACAGGGAGGAATGGAATAAGGTTTCAGACCGTAGCAGGTCTTTAGTGACCGGCGTCATTTCACAGGAGTGCTTGTAGAGAGATTTTTAAACGCTGAGCGCATCAGTGCCATTCTGACATCAGGGTCTGCCTTTAAAAAATGTTTATTGCACATCACGTTGCCTACATCCGTTTTGAGATGCCTAGACGCTCTCACGTTGAAATATTTTCATCATGTGGCTCTCCTGCCACCATTTCTTTTGTCCCCCCCCCCACCACCCCACCCGTGACATATCAGAGGACCTCACAGCCATTACATTGACAAAAGGTTTGTCAGGCAGAGATGCGTTTGGGCTTCAATTAGGTATTTATGTCAAGTGCTGTTTCATTCCCAGGGGACACGCTGTTGATGAAACACTCGAACATTACGGACAATTTCGTTGTGAAAGCAGTGACCCACACGCATGACCTGCCGGCTAATGCTAGCCTCGGGAGGACAGCCTTTTTTTTTTTTTCTTCCCCCCCTCCACGTCCGTTACCGTTACAGCCGCGCACATCGCATCACACCCGCCTGACATTTTGCACCTTAAATTACCTGATTGGTATTCGACAACCAGATCAAAATGCTACAATAACTAGCTGTCTCACCCTAAAACAATCATTTCAAAGAGAAAACGGCTGTCTCATGGCGGAGCTGCTGCACGGAGGCAGCCCGCTCTCACATTTCGCTCGCAAAACACTTGAATGAAAGCTTTTAGTGGCCTTTCTGTCAGGCAGCATAATGTCTCAGCCAAAGCTGTTCAGTGTGTGTTAATCAGTAGCTGTCGTCGATATCAATCACACATGCAATTACTGTTTTACTTTGAGGTTTTGTCATTGATTTCATTTTGTTCTAGCTTATGTAAAATGTATTGTGAAGCCTTTACAGTGTCAACAAATGTGTCGTATTCAAGTGCAACCGCAGCATATCATGTATCATATCACAACCAGCAGGAGTATCATGTTCTTTTTCCTCTTGTCATTGTTTTGAATATCATGTTGTATTTACATTCTGGGACTTTCTGTTTGCCAGGAGAGATTTATGATTTCTACAGTACGTTACTCCTGACTCAGTCTGCATCTGGTCCCTATTTCACTGTCAGAGAAACCATATTGAGGCTGTTCATATTTGGTTGTAGTATCCGTTGTTGGACAGCTTTAAGCCTGTCAATTCACATCTGGCATTAAATGCGTCTCGAGTGATCTCTTTTGATCTGATCTCACTTCCCCTGCTCTATATGCAAATATACACCTACAAATAAATGTTTTTTACACAAAGAAACAATTATCTTAATGTATAACGTTTGCTGAATTAACAAGTAAGCCAAAAATAGTTAAGAATTTGTGTCACAAAGCTGATAAAGTTTCTCGTAACGCAACAGGTCTAAAATTGAGCATTTTTTAAAGGGAGTTTGGTTACTTTCTCCACAGACGACAAAAAAGTATCATTTATGAGTTACTGTTTATTGTATTTGTGAATTTTGACACGTTTACCATCAATAGCCTTTAATAAATTTGCTGTAGATGGTGAAATTATTTAGGTACGACGCACTTCAGACAGAAAACCGGACAGGCTGGAACAGCGATGCTGCGACAAACTGGCACTTTTTGCAAGGAAAGAAGCATCTTAATGTATTTAATGCTGAATTTACCAGAAGCCACCAATGATTTAGCATTTTTCACAACGTTTTTTAAGTTTCTCCTCATGCAACAACTCTTAAAATCACGTAATTTGTAAAGGGAGTCCGGGGACATCAGGGTTCCTAGTTTAATAGTTAGTTGAAACAGACGGTGCAATCACAAACATCTGCTGCCAACACTGGCAGGTTAAATGTGGTCTGAGTTATCGGATCCCGAATGCCCCCTCAATGCATCTTGGGGGGGCGCTCACACCTGTACTTAGATTAAACCCACTTGTGATCGGATCACTCAGGACGGATGTTGATACCAGATGTGAACAGCCTCATCGTTTGAATCCACGCCATGCCTTTTATGTCCGATCATTTGAATCACTGTTGTCGATCATCTCAAAAGAAGCGTCCCCCCAGCTTTGCAGATATTTCACCCCCCCAAAAAAACCCCACAACCACCATTCATTTCAGATCCCCACGACTCTCAGCACTGTACATAGGCATATATTTATTTTTTGAAAACAAAAAAGAGAAGACTGTGTACGATTTGAGATGACGTGGCGAGAACACGAGACTGATCCCGCATTGCTGAGGGGAGTTAATGGTATTTATTCAGTTTATTTTCTTCACGCTGTGCACATTAATCCACAAAGATGCCAATATACAGCTCATATTATGTTTCCACTCTGCACTGGTTTTTTCCAGGGACACGTACATATATCACGCTCTGTCTCATACACAACTCCCCAAGAGAGATATAACATTCTCCGAGAAGTAGAGTTTTAAAAGATTGCATACGCCAGTGATCGAGAATTGGATTGGGCCGCACCATCTTGGCTCTCTGCGGGAGTCAAATTGCAAAGTCCCAATAAAGACTACGCCAACTGAAACATGGAAAATAATAAGCAGCTGGGTCCCCTGTAGCAGATGGAAACATTTTCGGATTCTGCCGTAACATCTTTCCCCACATGCATTACAATAATGGGTCTGAGGGCTGCGACACAGTCGACTTTAAATTGACGATTTCAAAGCATGAATTCAGGTCAGATAACTTGGCGACAGAAACCGCTCCATCTTTCAGTTGGCGTGCTGCACAGTGCATCGAGTCTAGAGCTCAGTCGAGAGTGTGATGGATGTGATTTAGGCCACTGGGAAAACCTCTGCATCCACTAAAAAAAAAAACTCTCTCATTTGATCAGGGGGAACGTTATGCAAGTTACCGTTGTGTGTGCTTCGAAACAGATGGAGGAAGGTTTATTGAAAATGTGCCGTTTGTTTAGAGTGGCAGCGGCGTGTGTGTGTGTATGTGTGTGTGTGTGCTGGAAACTAGTCTGTTCTTGATTTGTGCCTTTTTTTAAATCAACATGTGAGTTCTTGACATGCCGAGCACCGTCTTTTCCCAGACTTTGTTGTTTCCAGTAAACGGGCGGCGATAGCAGCGCGAGCAGGGTCCCCAACAGCCCTGCCTTCATACACTGGATGAGTCACAGCTTCCATTCTATTATTGCAACGCCCCGTTTTTCATCTTTGTGTTCGGACACTGTTGCCAAGGCGACAACGTATGACCACTTCCTGTTTTTTGGGATTTATTTATCAGTGATTGGCTGTATCACGCTACCAATCAGCAGTGATAATCTGTTGATCTGTAAGGACTCGGTCGAGCCCAGCTGTCCCGATGCCTTCTCCTCCCTCCTACCTTGTAATTAACAGAAGACTTTTATAGAGGTCACAAATGAAATAGGTAAATGCCAATTTTGTAAGAATGATTTATAAAAAAATAAACTCATATTTGATGATAACTGCATCTCTTTGTGCCTTTTTTTTTCTAACAGGCTGTATTAAAATGTTGATACGCTTCTCATTGTGTACTTGTTCTTACTTATTGTGTTTAAACATACAACAAGAAGCTTTTAACTGGTCGCAGTTTAATACAAACGCCTCTTTATGATGAGCAAACAAGACCATTTGCAAAAGGAGCTGCTCTGTAGTCTGTTGGTACGGCAGCAGTTACTTCTGTATTACCAGCTGGCAGCGAAACAACTGGAAAATAAGGTGGTTTATTTTATTTTGGCCTGGCTACGAGTTATATTTTGTTGTTTTCTTATTACTACGAAGACAAAACAATACTAGGGAATGTTCATATCTTCAGACTTCCTCACAAATATACTAGGATTAGATATAAACTAGCTGTATGAACGGTAACGGCACTAAAACAAACAAGATCTCCATCCAGACGAGCCGTTTAGCACTGTTTCAGAAACAATCCGTCCATACTAACACACCTGAAAACGTATATCACATAGCTATTCACGTACACTGAGCACAAGTGAGACGTGACTGCTCTTCAGAGAATCCTCCTGGATAATATTATTCTGTCAGCAACACAAGAGCCATCTTGCATCTCCTTTTCAGAGACCTTGAACACTGTTTACATGCGTACAAAAGGTCAAAACACATAGACTAGACTGAAGACTAATCTCGAAACCACTCAAACTAGATGACACATAGTGAGCTCAAGCACGGATTCAAGGCCAGTTTGTAACACAACACATCCAAGTTTTGACCTCAGTTCCTCAGAATCAAACAGCACATTTGCACAATTTACACAGAAAATGATGTAACGCAGTCATGAGACATCAAACCACAGTGCCACCGTGAGTCTCCTCCCCTGTGTTCACTGTGTGAGGCCCAGCTAAAACCCTTCCAACAAGAATTAGTCAGAAAATTACACGACGCTGCCTGTTACGGTGTTTGAGGATTCATTTTGTGGCTGCAGCAACATGATAGGAGGATATGCTGATATATCTGTGTGTGCACTGTAAACAGCAGTGAGCGTAACCCTCCGCATTTTTATTCCCGTCATCATTTGCGACAGAGCGTGCATGGGCAAGTGCTCAGCCCCTGACCTCTGCCTCGGCTGAATGAGAACACACTCCATTTGTACAGTAATAATAGTCCCTCAATGCTGCTCTGCCCTCGGAGATATAATAACCACCCCTGTATTAGACCACTGAGGAGGGGTTTATTAGTCGCTACTCAAAGCATTGATTTTTCTTTACTCTGCTGAAAGCCTCCTCGCTGCATCTGTCCTTCTGCGTCTCCCCGAGGACAATGGCCTCATAACACATCGCAGATATGACCCCGGCTCTGCTCTGAATTATTAAACACACCCATATCACACACCCATATTCTCATGCGTGCCCGTTATCTGACAGCGCTGCCACACAGTGTGTGTGCGCACATGTGCTCAGATTTTAGCTTGTGTTTCATGTTTGTATTGAAGGAGGCCCTTTGTGGATTCTTCTCTTCTCTTACTCATCTTCCTTTTTTAAGAAACAGAAACCCAAAGAGACTAAAAGCTCTCTCTCCTTTGCTGAAGTAGCTGGCCCCCTCTCAAAAAAGTCTCTGTATTTATCGAGAATCGGAGCAGGAAATCACTCTTGCTGGTCGTACATTTTCTTACAGGGTGACACATTTTTGGCCTGTATTTTGGGCTTTGTGGTGAAAGCATTTTATCAAGTTTCTGAATCTGTTAGGAGCTGTCAGGAGAGGAGGTTCAGGAGGAGGGAAGGTGAGGTGTTCATTATCGACGATGAGCTTTTTAAAATGAAATAATTGTTTGATGGATCTGAGCGTACACCCTCTCTCTATCTGCATAAACGACTATTTCTGCAGTAATAAAACAGATTTCAATCACTCATACTGCTCCTCTGATAGCGGTCAGATTTATCTACATCCAAAGCGCTCAGCCTGAAGTTATGGAGAAACAAGCTGCAAACAGAGGGCGTATTTATTTAATAATTCATTCACTTGTTTATTTTCAAATTCACTGATGGCTGAGCTGTATTTAGGTAGGTATGTTTATACTGTTAGGATGTAATTCCCAGCAGAGCTAGACCGATAAATCTGCAAGGTTGACATAATTGTCCATATTTAAGATATATTGGTATTGGCGTATACAGTATGACGGCTGATAAGGAACAAGGAAGCGTACCTACTTAGATTTGAAGGAATTTAGAAACTTACAAAGGGCTGCAAAATAAAAAAACATATTGTAATTAACTTTGAGAAACATTAAACTTGCAAAATGATTCACGATTAGACCGAATCATCAATTTGACAATTGTGTCATGGTTACAAAAAAATGATTAAAATCATGATGATGCGACTTTTGTTGGAGTCTGTTGGAGCAAACAAACATATTTTCTTACATCTGGAGAACAAGATTTGTGGGCCGGGACATCTGTTTGGATACGTAATATAATTGTGTTCACATTAAGACTTCAATTAAGTTGTTTTGGAGATTTGTGGTTAAAATGTGCCACGGAGAGATTAATGTGATGTTGTGATTTTAGCTTCTAATTAATAAACATGCTGTAGTGAAAGAACAAGAAAGTAATGGCAGATGAGGCCGATGTATTGCAACAAAGGAAATTAAGAAAAGAAATAGAAAGTTTCATAATTGTTTTTGTCATCTGTGAAAAACATTAAGTTTTAAAAAAAATTTCCACAAAAAAAAAAATATTCACATCTTTGTGAAAAGAAAAACTGTGGGAAAAAAATGTTCACAAGATTTTTTTTTCCTGTGTAAAACTGAGTTAAGTTTTTCTTTTGAGGAGATAAACAATTTTTTCAAAGAATTTTTTTTTTGTTTGGAACCGAGATTAAAAAAATTTTAAAAAACAATTCCGGAGAATTTTTTTTTTCACGTGTGAAACCGATCGTAACATTGTTTTTTCTCTTGATTTTTTTTCCACTGGGTATCACACATGGGAAAAAAATTCAACTTAAAAAGAAAAAGAAAAGAAAAATTCCCGGACAAAAAATTCCTATGTGAAACTAGGGGGAAAAAAATATTTCCAGGAGAAATTTGTTATTTTCATATGTGAAAAACATGATTTATTTTTTTCCAGAGAAAAAAACAAAACATTTCATGTTAGACCGAGTGAAAATAAAAAATCCCAGGAGATTTTTATGTGTAAAATCAGGTTGAATTTTTCTTTTCTGGAGAAAAACAATTTTTTTACAGGAGAATTTTTCTTGATTTTCACATGTGAAACCAAGCGGAAAATATGTTTTCTCCTGAAATCTTTTTTTTTTTTCACTGAAGAAAAAAAAAAAAATTCATGCGTACAACTGAGTGGAAAAATTCTTTCCAGGAGAAATTTCCTTAATTTCTTTTTTTTCCATTTGTGAGAGACATGAAATGTTTCCATTTTTTCCATAGAAAAAAATAGTCATATGTGAGAATGAGTGAAAAAATGAATTCCCAGAAGACAATTTTCTTTTTCCCCTGGAGATTTTTTTTTCATGTGGGAAACTGAGTGTGAAAAAAAAAAAAATCAAATTTTTTTTTTGAAAAAAAAAAAAAATTGAAAAAATTGTTTGGGGAAAAAAAAATCAGGAGATATTTTTTTTCCATTTGCAAAATTAAGTGACATTTTTTTTTTCAGGAGGAAAAACAATATTTTTCAGTTTTTTTTATTCTCCAGAAATATCTTTCTGACGGGTATTAGACATGAAAATTCCAGAGAAAAAAAAACAAATCATACCAAGTGAAAAATAAAAAAAAAATCTGCAGGAAAATTTGCAGAAAAGGCATATATTGAAAGATCGAGCTGGGATTTCATGAATCGATATCAGATCATTCATATATTGATTGATTTGATTCGGAAAACTATGTTTTTAAACCCAGCCCTGTAGGGTACTCGTTAATAATATAAGATTTAAGATGTAAAATTATGTCTGGATTCATGTTCTTGTGTTTACGTCCCAATGACCTAGTGTATTTACCAACATACTTTTTGAATGTTACCACTGTTAATTATCTCAAACTTTCAGAGAACTTGTTACAACACATCATTAAAATGTGTACTTGATGACTGAGAGTCCCCTCGTGTTTTTGAGTGATTTTGAGACACTTAATTACCAGCAGGATACACAACAGATGACAGCGATGAACAAAAATAAGAGCACAACACAGCGTTGACTGTTTTTTAAAAATCACAGCAAGATTTATATTTCAGCAGAATCCTTAACAAGGCATCTTAATGACATGTCAAGTCCAGTCAGAGCAGAACGATGATGAGTTTACATATGACATGAAATAAAAAAAAAACAGATCCATAGCAAGAATAAGACTCGTGATTTTCGCCACAGTGTTTGTCTTTCTTAATAAAGTTTCTGAAGGGCCTGATAACAACTTTTTTAAGCTTGGGGCTTCACACACTTCTAACACTATGAAATGTAACAGACGCACAGACTTTGAGGATTAAATAGAATATATCGATGTGTCTCTACAGGCCTCTATTGAGCTAGTACCTACAAATAGATAAAACCTAATATATCCACTCGTCAGATTAATTCAGTCTTAATGCTGATTGAAATGTAGAATATCGAGGTAGACAGAATATCTTCTGCCATCGCCCACACTGATGTCACCAGCACCCTCTCTCCCAGTGTCTCCTCACCTCACCTCTCTCTATCTCTCTCTCTCTGTCTCTCCCTTTATGTAGCGTCGAGCCTCTTCGTCTTCATTTGTCTCCTCTCGTTTTTCCTTCTATTGTGTCTTCTTCAGGGTTGATATTGCCAAAGTCCCCATTTCCTCTGTAAAGTGCAGCCTCAGCCAGTCTGTTATACCCTGTCACACGTCCAGTTAACGACCGTATCTCCTTGTCTATGACTTGTCGGAAGTGTATGCGCATGTGTGTGAGTGTGTGAGTGTGTGTGTGTGTATGTGTGTGTGTGGCTCAGCTCCTGACAGCCAGCATGGAGTTGATCTCCCAGATGAGGTTGCGGAGTTGGTCCATAATCTGCTTCAGCTGCTGATTCTTCTGCTTGAGCTTCTGCAGGAAACAAAAGAGATAAAAAAAATATGAACGTCAGAGCGCCATGGTTACCTAGAAACAACCTTTTTGTCCGCTGAACAATTAAACTAAAGGTTTGCAAAAGATTAAAAGGTCAAACACGACAAAGCAATATCATTTTCCAGCAGGAAAACAAATAATTCATGGCTTACAGGATATTAAAGTTGCACGTAGCACTGGAATTGAAAAGTCCCATGGAGCCATTTTTGAGCTGCGACGCGGCACGGCTAAACAAGTTTCTCCCATCAGGACTTCTTCAGCATCCCGCTATGAACTCAGCATAAACTTCACACTTCCAACATCACTGTAAATCCTTGTAAGATATAATTTACTTCACCGTATTACTGAGAAAAACTGTTTCCAGATGTAATCTTGTTCCTAATGACTGAGCTGTTTTGCTGCTGGCAAGAGAAAACGAACAGGGAGGTTTTGCTCAGCAGGAAGTCCTGTGAGAAACAAGATTCGTTTCCCTTCTTCAAATTAAGTGTTAGTCGAAGTTATCCAAAAACAATCTAAAGTTAAACCGGCAATAGACAACTTTTTTTTGCTTCAACTTATCACCCTGAGGTTAGTACTGATTGCACAGTGTAATGGCTGCAGAAAAGTGACGGTATAGATTGTTTCCAAATGAACCTCGCTTTCACTATTCAGCTGGATTTTTCCCAGAAAAATGCTGGTCGCCATCTCCAGGTAAGTGTCGAACAACTGTCATAACTGCAAACACAAAGAAGGTGAAGAGGCAGAGTAAAACTGAGGTAAAACTAAAGTGTTTATTTATAAGCTATTACTTGTGATGTGTATCAGATACTGTTGTGGGCAGGACATTGTGTGAGAGGGTGCTGCATCAGAGATCGGATGCATGCGATCGGAAAATGCTGAATATCGGTCTACCTCTAATTAAAACCACCACTCGACACTGTGCATCATGTAGACTAATCGTCATCTGAGATTTTATCTCCAGCTCAGACAAGCTTGCTGACGGTTTAACAACGTTTTACGACAATAGTTGTTAGTTGATAGTTCATTTTGGACCAAAAATGGTAGATCGACTGCCATAACCACAGACATGCAGCTAGCACGGCCAAAATGTAACTATATTTGTGATCTATACAAATACATCTTGTGCCATAGACAAGGTAGTGTTTGTGATTGGTTCTTTTCATTTGTTGACAATAAGAGAAACATAAAATAACACCTGTCTTAGCAGTGTGTTAAGAATTTCTATGGGACATGAATTATAAAAGCTTCAGTGCCACATTCACCTTTAGGTATTTCTTCCTTCAACATACAATTGACAAAGTTTCCCCCCCTACCCACTGAACTCTCCTCAGGTACTGACTTCATCAATCGTAGCCTCTGCTAATCGCTAAACTAACACATCTGGCCGGCTTCAGGGCTACACAGGTACATAGCAGAGGAGCAAACAACCCGATCTCCCCGTCAGTCACTGAGGGCTTTGTCTGGTGATTGCCTCTGAATGCTCTACAAAGATCTCTAAGTCAACAGCTGCCGTGGACTGAAGTACCTCGATGCACAGGCTTTATACATAAACACATAATGGCTCCCGAGCTTCTGCTGCTGCTGAAGAGTCGGAATAAAAAACAGGTACAGCTGCCAAATGTGTGCTGCCTTTGAAGGAGTAACTCAGGCACAACATCTACATTTGAAGGTTCAGGCAAATTTAGCAACAGCAGTACATCACAGCTACTTACTCAGCTGCTTTTTCTTCTGATAGATAGCCAGAGAGCGAGAGAGAGAGAGCGAGGGAGGAGAGGGAGGAGAGCTCTTTCACTCAGGAGCTACTGTATCTGCAGTGCAGTGAAATCTATTAAGATTAAATCCATCTCACTCTCTCGGTAACACTCCTTTAGCCATGACTAATTACCAGCCATTTTTGCAGCGCTGATAACACCTTGAGCAATCGATTTCACACAGCTCTCTTAATATCAACTGTTTAGCTGATTGTCCTTGAAGATATACCAGAGTGGAACATTTGGAGGCCTTCCAGTCTCACTCTCCGGGGGGACTCTCACTGCTTATCGAGCTCTCTCGCTCTCTTTTTTTTCTCCCTCCACTGTCTATCGTCCTCTCTCTCCCTCTTTCACTTTGATTGTGTGTGCGCGAACGCGGACGTGCGTGTGTGTATTACATGGGATACGGCTCATTACACTGACGAGCAAGTCTTGAAATAACTCGGCCATCCATCCCGTATTAATGAGATTGTACCACCGGCCTTTGTGATTTCACTCAAACACTTTTATTTTTAACAAAGAATACAACACTGGTGCAACACGAAGAGCTGAAATCACAGATATATTTCTTCATCTCCCGTGTTCGGGCATAAACGGGACGATTTTTGGCTTCAAAGACGAAAATGTTGCTACTTCTGAATCCAGATTCTTCCGCAGGAAAAATCTACTCTCTGCTTTTCTTTGAAACCAGACATGAAATTCCACATTTTTCACAGTGGAAATGAGACTATGGAGGCAGCGCAGGCTTCACGGCGCATTCATTATAAAAAGACTCGCTGGCATATCTTGATATATGAATAACAAGACTGCTATTATCACAGAAATGATTCTGCAACCTCAGGGAGACATAATTCCATTCATAACCTCATAATTAGCGTAGCTCTAATCCTTCACACCTATAATGTGATGTTTGGAAAAAGGGTATACTACAGAGAACAAACCGGAGAAAAAAGAGCTCTGAACCATCTTTTTTTGTCTCAAGTGCAAAGCTTTTATACACACACCACCACTCTACAGGAATCCGGCAGATGCACTCCCTCATTTCTCAGCCTGCCACTCAACGGCCGGGCCCAACAATAATGTTTTGACGCCTTTTCAATCCGCAGTAGGTTTCCTCTGACACGCTCTGACACTGCATCAGCCGCGGCAGGGTGGCCAGTCAACAACTCATGAAAGTAAACAAGGAAGCGCTGTCTGAGCTGCTGTCTCTGAAGGCCTCCTGCAGACTGGCAGACTGCCTACCTGCTTCATATAACCTGGAAATGCTGGCAGACGTCGGCGCGCTGGCGGAGGAGAGAGTGGAAAAGCACAGTGACCCGAGATGGGGTGGAAATGGAGATTGGCAAGCGCAGAGGAGGTGCAGTGAGATGTCTGTGTTGTGCAGGTGTTTGTGGTCGGTGCGCATGCGAGTGTGTGAAAGAAGGAGTGTGAGCGTGAGGGTGTGGCTGCACATGAAAATGTCTGTGTGTCAGAGATGCACCGATTCAATCAACTGGATAAGTATGGGTGCTCGGAGACGGATCCACAGTTTTTTGTGCTCGATTCACTTTGGTGCAATTAGATAACGTTGCTTCTGATTAAAGTCCCTGACACACGAGGCCGACGGATGGATGTCAACCAACGGCGGGGCAATCTGTGAAGCATCTGTAGCCCAGACTGCAGTGTGTCCTGCACAATTGTTGGCAGCTTTTCGGACAACTGAGCATTTTAAATCTGCAGTAGAGCCCTTCTGTGAGAGAAATCACTCTGACTGGCTATTCGGCAAAGCAAATGAATGCAGGAAAAGAGAAAATGAAACATTTTTCACCTCCACCTCTTGGCCAGTGCCATTTGCAACGTTTTATCAGACATATACTTGATTAGAAGTGGCTATAAGGTGAAATTGGTCTGTGGTCTCCTTTATCATAACAACAGTTTGTATATCCGCAGTCCTGAGTCTTCGGTTTCCCTTTATGAATGAGAGTTATTTCTTCTCACACAGGTGAGCAACGTACGAGGTGGAGTCTTTGCGGTGTGTTCAAGTGCAGCTTTTTAGCTGAGACGCAGGTGACGTGAGGCAACGCAAGACTATTTTTTAGTGTCGATATGTGAGAAGTAAACAGTCTCGCTCAGGGGGGAATGGTTAGATGAAGAGACGGAAGCTGGAAGTACTTTACCAGCCACATGGACAAACAAAGGAAAGCAAGATAAGCATCAAGTCTGATCACTGTTTATCACAGCAGCTCTGTGCTGTTTGTAAAGTCTGCATCTGTGCACAATAACCCCGTAACCGCCTCATGTTATCCTACACACAGAATGATCTAAATCAGTCCCACTCAGATAATACTTGTGTGCAGGTGTGTATTTGTTTGTGCGTAATCAGAGATGGTCATGTAAATTAACAGCGTCAGCTCTCAGGTGCACTCCCAGCACATCTGGGCAGAGGACAGGCCAGGGTGAGATCTGTTTTTCTGCAGGTCTTGTAAACAAAAGTCACATGGACTCATAAGTAGGTTTTTTATTGGACACAGTTTTGGCAACCTATCATCTCAGGAGATTAGACGTTTTGGCAGCGGGGGGTCAAAAACAAATCCGATTCCAGTCTCTGTGACTTGAGCTAAGCCTGATGGACGTGTCAGAGTAGCTGTCTCTGCTGTAATTTAGTGTAACCGGAGTCATGCTGCAGTTTGACACGAATGCGTTTAGTTTTTAAAGCTTGTGAGGCTGAGGAGCTGTGGGTTATCAGATGTCAGCACTCCGAGTTTATTCAAAAGTGCAGCTGAAATGATGAGTTGACTGACTCGACAGAAAATCAATCAGTAACGATTCTGATATTTGATACATCTTCTTAACTGTGAGGACTTCTTGCTTTTCTCTGTCTTACATTATAGTTAAATTAATGTATTTCAGTCTTTCAGACAAAAGGTGCAATCTGAAGACTTTCTCACTATTTTCGGAAATTTTAAAAGAAAAAGATTGATGGATATTACAAATAATCTTTAGATGTGTCCAAAACATCTTGAATGAGGTTAATGTAAACACACCTTTTCACAGCAGAATGGCGTTGATAGGCTATTATAAAATGCATGCAATCCACCAACAAACGTAAAGAAGAAGCAGACTAGAAGAAGAAGACAAGAGAGCATGTGGTCAACGGTATGGAGGGTTTTGGTGCACAGGGGTTCAGAAAAGGAGGGAAAAGGTCTACAAGTCTTAACACAGAACATTTTATTAGAGCTGTGGAAAACCCTCAGGTACGCATAAACTACAGGAAATTAAAAGGTGTAAAATTATCGGTAATCTTAACGGCCATGAGAAGCAGGTAATTAACGATTGTTGGTATCCGCTGACAAAAAATCAATATTATGCATCCCTGTGTTAAACTGTACAATATCCTGTCTCTGCTAGATATCTTTGTCACCAGTGTTTGATCACCACATTTGAGGGATCACTGCCAAAAAATGTGTGTGTATCGGCCCATATACTTAATATTTTCCTAGTGTGAGCCCCCAGTATTGGTCATCAGCAGATTTTAATAGCTGATTAATCATTTGAATGTCAAGACATTGGTTTTAGCTTCTCGAAAGTAAAGATTCGCTGCTCTTCAGAGCTTTATATTATTTGAAATTGAAGATCTTTATGACAGTGGCTATTTTTTACTATTTTCATGACATTTTACATACAATTAACGGAAAATAAAAGATTTACTAACGATGAAATAACTTAATAGGATTATCTACCTTCTTTCATCTTTTTCTGCCACTGCTATTTAAGTGTAAAAGTCTCTTCTTCCTTTGTCCTCCACTGATCCTTAAAGACAATATGAGTCACAGGCTGAGAAGTATCACTCGTTAGTATCTGCAGCTTTCATCCTGACAGTATCTGACTTTTTTTTTTTAACCATCAACGTTAAAACTACAATCAGTTTGGATCTGCGTGATAAAATAAAAAGAGATAGAGACAGAGACAGGTTGTGCATATTTGAGAAAAAGGGCAGCAGCTCCATCATTGGCTGACATGTCTGACACATGAACGATAGGAAGAGGGACCCAGCGCTCTTCGCCATCAGGACGGATGAGAATGTGTTTAAATGACATGGATGAAGGGCTGTTACTCTGTCTTCTCCACCCTTCCCCGTTTGCCTTCCTCAGATTCCCCTTCAACTCGCTCCCGTTCTCCCTTTCGTCCAAATCAGATCAAAGAAGCTGTCCTCAGTCGCAGGGTGAAAGACAGAAGTGAGAGGAGGAGGGGAAAAAAAGTCTGAATTTTTCATCGAAACCGCTTCATTAATATTCTGCTCCACTGAAACTTCACCACGAGAAAAGCTTTAACTACAGTATCTCTGTGTGTCAAGACAGATCCTGGCCCGGGCCACCGACAGACATCCCCTGACCTGAAATCCATTAGTCATACATTAACATCGTAGGCCCGCTGGAGATGGCTTTAAATTAGAAGTGAATGGATTTTTGCAACTTCAATACATCATTCAGTGACACATCGGATGCAACAACATCGTAATCTGTAAACACTTGGGATTTGTCATATGTAGGCCATCAAACAACAGGGCGTCTCCGGGCTTATCAAGCTTGATAATTGGCATCTTTATATTAATTAATTCTGTTGCATTATCTCCACATTAAAGCCGATTGGGGAGGGTTTTTTTGATCCATTAAACATTACAGAAAAATCAAGCTAATCTTGTAATTATATTAGTATATGAATAAGATGAGGTATTCATCTGCTTTTTAGCCGTTTAACCCGTTTTCATCTACGATTAACAACACGACCTCCGCGCTCTCCGAGCACATTAAGAAGCCAAGCGTTGCTTTTTGATGAGGGGCTTTGAGATAATGGCGAGGAAGAAACGACTTGGATTAAAACACGCACACACAGAAGGAGCAGGAGGAGAGATGGGGAATATAGGAAGTGGAGCGAAAACGTGCCTTCACTCAGGATTCCTCCTGCTAATCCGCCCTGTCGCTGGCGACTCAAATCGCAGCTTTGACTCCGACGGATCTGGCTGGGAATTACAAGTGTAAGTGTCTGTGAGTGAGGAGAAGGGATTAGGGAGAGGAAGAGGAAGAGGAAGAGGAAGAGGAAGATGGAGAGGAGAGGAGAGGAGAGGAGAGGAGAGGAGAGGAGAGGAGAGGAGAGGAGAGGAGAGGAGAGGAGAGGAGAGGAGAGGAGAGGAGAAGAGAGGAGAGGAGAGGAGAGGAGAGGAGAGGAGAGGAGAGGAGAGGAGAGGAGAGGAGAAGTGAGAAAGAGGAGAGGAGAGGAGAGGAGAGGAGAGGAGAGGAGAAGTGAGAAAGAGGAGAGGAGAAGAGAAGAGGAAACATCAGGAGAGGAGAGGAAGAAGAGAGGGGAGAAGATGAGACAAGTGGAAAAGGAGGAAAATTGACAGGTAAGAGGAGAGGGGAGGAAAGTAGATGGGAGGGGGTGGATGAAAGGAAGATGTGATAAGATGCAGGAGGGAGAGGAGAGGAATTGAGGAAGATGAGGACAGGAAACAAGACAGCCAAAGGAGATGAAGAGGGGAGGAGAGGGCATTATTGGAGGAGAGGAAGAGGGGTGGAAACAAAACAGAGGTGAGGCGAGGAAAAGAAGAAGAGGAAATGTTAGGAGGAGAGGAAAGGAAGGGAGAGAGGAGTGGAAAGGAGTGACAGATAAGAGTAGAGGGTAGGAAAGAAGGCAGAAGGAGATAGAGAGAAGAGGAGATGGAGGAGAGGAAGAGGAAAGGAGAGGGCAAAGAAGAGAAGAGGAGATAAAAGAAAGAGGAGGACAGGACAGAAGAAGAAGGGGAGGAAGAGGAATTGGAGGAGGATGAGGAAAGGAAACAAGACTGTGGAGGGGAGGGGAAACGAGGAAACAATAAGAGGAGTGGAAACGAGAAAAAGGTAAGAAGAAAATTAGAAGAAGAGGAGATGGAGGATAGCAAAGGAGAGGAAGAGGAGGGTAAGAGAGGAAATGAGGGGAAGAGAAGGAAATATGACAGATGAGACGAGAGGAGAGGGGCGGAGTAATAGAGCCAGAAGGAGATGGAGAGTTGAGGAGACAGAGGAGAGGAAGATGAGATAAGATGCTTGAGGAAGAGGAGAGGAAAGACAGTGGAGGGGAGAGAAAGAGGGGAGGGGAGGAATCAAGGAAAACAAATAAAGAGCGAGATGGAGGAGAGGATTAAGAGTGGAAACAAAACAGTTGGAAGAAGAAGAAGAAGAAGAAGAAGAAAGAGAAGAAGAAGAAGAAGAAGAAGAAGAAGAAGACTCTTGGTTCTGTAGTGAAAATAACATCATGAACTGAGTGACTGAACACGGCGGACAGCCTTCAATTAAACAAAATGAAGATACGCTTCACTAGAGTCAGGTCATAAGTAAATCATTATCTAATGTCCGTTATGTTATCTTGAGAAGGACACGTTCTTTACCTCAGCTGACTGCTGGTGTTACGATTTATTCTGTGACCCGTCAGATTGTGTGAGCAACGACAATAACACCTCGGTAACCGAGTAGTAGTTTTCTATTGTTTGGGTTTTACTTTAGCTTCATTGACTTCTGCAGCTGAAGCACTCGGGACAGAGTTAATTAATGTCACAGAACGGTGACAAAATATGTGACAAAAGCCCTTCACACCTCCAGCACAGCAGAATATCCGTGGTTTAGGTTTGATACTGAGACGTACAACATCATAATCTGAACCAAACACGGCACCTCAAAAGATTCGTTAAAAGGATTCTGATTCAATTAATTGTTATAAATCCCGACCTTAGAGGGAGAGGAGAGGAAGTCATGTGACTGCGTCTCCTATATCACCCTTACATATCTCCTATATCATCACTGGCAGAGATGAGACAAAATGCCTTACATTACACCGTGAACAAACAGTTTCTGTATTGACAGAGGCTGAACGTCTTGCTGTCCTCAGACAGTGAGATAGATTGTCTTGGCAGGAACGCAACTCAAATTTAATTAAATTCGACGGTTTATAATAAGTGTGACAAAAACTTGGAAAGTAGCCTCAGCTGTGTGGAAAGGTGCTTTTCCAGAAACCAGCGATCCACTAAATTATGCAAGAATGAAAAATGTCCTCAAGGAAATGCAACTCCCCATTAGGCAGAAGAATTAGGACAAACCAAACTCCAGGGGCCAACATTTTTAGTAATGAGTGTGTCTACTGTAATAGCTAAGACAGCTCACACTCAATAAACTAATCTCTGGAACCACTGTATTCTCACATGAGAATCAAGTCGTTCCTTCTTGATGATCTTGTTGATTATGATCACAACAACTTCTCCACGGTGGTATAGTAGCAAGACTACAAGATGTGGGGCTACTTTAAAATAAAGAGCCATCAGCCTCGAGACAAAGACCTTCAGGTTTTGACAGAAATCTGAGAATAAACAAGTCGTCATCTGTCTTTGTACTTCATTTTACTAAGGGTGCTTTCACACCTAACCTGTTTGGTTCAGTCAAAATTAACCCTGGTGCATTTTTCCAGTTAGTATGGTTCATTTCAGGTGGTGTTGTGGTGTGAGAGCAGGCTGACCAGCCACAGGAGTTTCGATTATAGATATGTGACTTCAGCACGACTTCAAACGCTCAATTATTTTTTTAAAAATCCATCTGCTGATCATGAATTATTCTGGAAGATATCTTCAAGGTCAAAAGCTCTTGAAAGTGCTTGTTTACTTGAACCTCCTGTATTGTTTTGGCAGTCAGTTCAAAACCTAATATAATGTACACGTGACTGTAGGTCGATGAATGAATCAGTGATTTGCAGAAAGTTTCTTCCAGCATTATATTCTGGCGACTGGCTTGGCTTCACAGATAATATCAAATAAATAAATATGATTTTTAAACTTGAGTGCTCTGAGATTGTACTTCTGCATAACGTGTGTGCTAAAAATGTTCCACCAAAGTAAAATGTCACTTGAAGAAAAACTTATAAAAAGCACAAGTGAGTCGGGGGTAAGTAAGCGGCTTACTGCTCTGTGCCCTGCCTGGGGAACCCTGTGACGCTAAATGGGCCCTGGTTTACCATCTGACAGTATACCCGTAGGGAGCCGGGCCAAGCAGCTTTAATTTGCCTGACATCAGTTAAAAAAAAAGCCTTAATTGACTTTATAAACTTTATGGCTTTTTCTCAACGGGAAGGTTTAAGTGCCAGTGTGTTCTGTGTTTGGCATGGGCTTTCCCAGAGGAATGAAGCCCTTTAAAGGGATTTTGAAGGCAGATAAAAGCCTTCTCTTCCAGGGGTGGCAGAAATACAATAGCCATGTTGTCATCTCTGCATACACCAACCAACGGGGCTCTTTTAAAACGTCCTCAGCATTGAGGTGGAAAGCCTGCTGTGTCAGCCGACTGTTGCAGAACGGTTGCAATCGATTTAGCCTTTTAGAGGTATCTGAGGCTAGGCGCCCCCTCGCTCTCTCCTAAGCACTTGAGTCTCTGCCAGGTAGCCCCATCGATTGAGCTTTCCTTTGTGATTTGGTTCCCAGTGATAATAAATGAGGGCCAAGAGGGCTGGAGTGCTGTTGCTTTAAAAGCAATGATGGGCAGCCATGCAAGTGACTTGAGCATCAGCAAAATTGCACATCAGAGCAAAATCCAAGGAATACAGCTATGTTTACTAGGTGGGGGCTAAGTGACATATTAGCAAGAAAATGTCTATTTCACTGCAGGAGTCACATATTACTAGTAATTACCTTTTTTGCAGACAAAACAACAGAATAAGCTCTTGTGCCTGAGTGCATATCCAAGTTCATATTCAGTTCATGTGTGGAAGGAGGGTTAATTTGTAGACAGCAGCAGATCAGCTACAGCAGTTTCAGAACTGATAAGCTGAATGAAATTAGATGATGCCGTCGTCCATCGCCAATGGCTGATAGTCAATGACTTTTGAGTCATGTACCATCGTTACATATATTCAAGAGGCGTCCCACTAGAGAGCACAAAAAAGTGGTGCGGCCCTTAAGAGTTGCCATAAGTCGAGAGTTGTTGTTGTTTGTGACATGTAGGAAAGAAAATAAAAAGTTTCTGTTCTGCTGGCCGCTGTTAGCTTGTTTCTCTCAATCGTACTCTTGTTTTTTTTTTTGCATTTTCTTAACTTAGTTTCCTCAGTGCAGCTAGCCAACTAACTTTGTTCAAGCTTCTGAGGCTGACCACAGCTAAGTTACAGATATGTGGCGTGGAGACTGAAACGGGGATGTTTGTTGTGAGTGATGGGAGACAGTTTTATCGGCTGGGTGAGGTGAGTGAATAAGTGGGAAGCAGCGGTGTGCTAATGAGCAACTACTGCCATATGGTAACTCTAAGATTCAGATTCAGAAACTCATACTAACCCCCTCCTCATCGTCCATCAAGATGTTTCACTGTGGATATCCGCATATGCCAACTCTGTAGACATCGCCAAACCCTAGGAACAGCTTACGAATACATTTGCTTTGTAATTTCATTAGATAACGCCACATCATTTAGCAAAAACAGCGTAAAGTGTCTGAGGCTTCCAGCTCACTCTGCTTAATTAGAGGCCTTTCCTTTTTTACATCTGCGCTGCTAACTAGCTAACATACGACAGGGACTGAAGAGGAAGGCTCAGTTTGAAAGTGGCTTCAGAGAGCGCTTGGAGGCTCGATTTGTTGAGATGATGAGCGTGCACGTTTCTGTGTACTATAGGTATGATTGTGCACGTTCCGTGCGCTTGTTGGGTGTGAGTTTGTGCGTGCAGCCCTGCATGCGAGTGTACAGAGCTCGGAGCCAGCATTTGCGGAGTGATACCCCGCCGTCGTCCCAATCTCAGAGCAGACAGGACGTCTTTCTTTCATCTCCCTCAGATGTCTGTCAGAAGCTTAAATCATCTGAGGCCAAGCTGAACACCTCCTCTCACACTCTGAGTAAACATGATACTTCAAGGGTTTTTAATGGCCGGTGGAGGGTTCCTATGAGGTTGAAAAAACCTTTGATTTAAATGTTTTTCAGGTGCCAACAACAGTTCTTCAGACGTCAAAAGCATCTTGTGACTCAGTGATGTGTTAAATTGGTACAATCACTCACGCGTACTTAAAATCAGCTCCCCTATGGCACCTCTCCAACAAAGTAATATTGGATCTAATTACCTCTATCGTTTTAAGAGTGAAGGCGGCGGTATGGGGGGGAGGAAAAAAGAGACAGGTTGGCAGATTTCTGGAAAGATAAAAGAGAGGTAATTCCAATTTAAAGCCTCCGATCCACTCGCAGGAGATGTTGTTTACCGAGTGCGAGGAGAACAAGCGCGTTACTTGTGCTTCGACTCTTCACGTACACACAAAGCGGTTTCTCAAGTTCAAATGTAAACATTTCAGCCAGCACCTGAGCAAGCAGCTTTCCCTTTTACTACATAAAACAGTAGAATGAAAAGTGATGACAGGGTGTGAAGCAAAATAAGCCACAGCGGGCTTTCGGGTGATGTAACACGCCCTTTGGCAGTCACAGCGGAGATCCTCAATCAGCTCTTGACAACAAACTCTGACCGCAGCTAAATCTGGAAACAAATGCGCCCTATCAGACCATTAAGATGCCTTACACAGCACAACAGAGAGCTTTTTGTTGTTTATTCTTTCTCTTTTCATTGCTGTGATATAAGTCTTAAACTATTAGAACTTAAAATCAAAAAATGCTTTTGTTTCCCTATGTGTGTCCACCATGGTTGTATTTTGGAAATACAAATCCAACCGTCCAACCAGCGCGCAATGAACGAGACACAGCTGACATCTTTATCTAATCTTGGTGATTGGAATTTCTCACTTTGAGCTGCATTTCTGGTAAGGAAGGTGCAATACAAATAAAGTTTTTTTTTATTGCTACTGTTGCTGTTATCATTAGATAGTGGATGGTTCATACTAGCAAATTATTTTCCTTTGTTTTCAGGATGACACTGTTGTGCACCAAAGCTGACTGTGGCAGAGCTTCACACAAAAGCAACAAGAGAGAAAGCAAAGAAAGCAACAACAATGAAAACATGTCCAATAAATAATGACGATGGTTTTCCACTGTGCACAAAGATGACAAAGACAGAGAGAGGATTTTGCACCATTTCAGAGGTGGCATTGTTTTCACTGGACTAGCTAAGTGCTACTAACTAAGTCATGAGGCGTATGGCTTTGCAACCTACTTGTTAAAAATACCATGTGCTTTGGTGAGAATCACTGAATTTGAACAAAACTGTGTTTTCGTCCACTTAACACTCAACAGGATAAATAAAATATTTAAAAAAACGATTCATTGGCTGAGCGCCACTGCAGATACATATGGTGGTGAGCATGTAACTGTGCAACAGTGGAGGTGGTACATCCCTGAATAAGACTTGGACAGAAGCCAGAGAGACCCCGACCTCCTCCACAGAGACTCCAGATTGCATTAGAAAGTGAGGAGGAGGACGAAGAAGAAGAATCCCACCACTCTTATATCTGCTACCACGGCAAAGTCTATACGTTTCAGCCATTATCTGCCACGTAGGATGTATAGGGTACATGTGTTATATAAGGATTCGAATAAACTAAAGAAAGACTTCATATATGTTGGATTCCGATAAGTCTGACCTGCTAGAAGAGTTTTATTCTCTTTTTATTGTTAGAAATACTTCTTGTGCGTGTGAAAAATAAACCTTGGAATCCTTTCAGATATGTACAAGAGTGATAAATTCTACAGAAATGTAAAGACAGACAGCGGCTGACTTTTTTTCTCTCTTTCTTTCTTGTCATTTTCACTCCCAGTGGTCTGATGACCCGCCAGTCCTCGAGGTCTGGGTTCCCTTTAAAACTAAATTAAAAACATCTCTCTTTACTGGAACCTTTGGTCCTTTCTGTGAACTTACCTCTGTTTGATGTGTATACAAGTCTGCATCCTACATCTCTTTTCCTCTTTAAAGCAGCCTCAAAGGAATCAGAAATATATAAAGCTTGTCTCGATGTGTGCCTTTTACTTATATTATACAAGCGACCTACCTACATCACAACAGCCTGCACAAAAATGACTCCCATCACGCCGTCCTTTGATGTAAACAATAGTCCTAAACACGGCGGCACAGTCAGACAATAGTTTGAAAAAAACCCCCGCAGCTCTAATTGCTTACATAGCCCTTAAACACTGTAACATAAAGCAGAAATAATTGGGGGTGCACTTGACACTAAATGCAACAAAATACCAGGAAAACACGTATTCTCCAAAAAAAAAAAAGGAGGCGCTCTGATTCCTCCTCCGCAAGAGCTTTGCGGCTACACTGCCCCTCTGACCCAAGCAAAACAATTAAAAAGCCCTTGGCATACAGAGAGCCTCTAATGGGCCACATATGAGGCTGCTAATAAGACAGAGGTACGGGCACCTGCTGTGCACAGCCTACTAATCCTGGAGCTTGAACATAGAGGTGGAGGATGGGAATGGAGGGAAAGGAAGAAAGGGAGAAAAAGGAGAGGGAGTGGAGCTCAGCAGGAGGGTAACGACAAACTGAGAGAAGAGAGACAGAGAAGAGGAGGGAGAGTGGGAATCATCTGCCAACGAAGCTGCATCCCCTTCTCTCGGTCCTATTACAGTCAGGAGGTAGCGTTTGTTTATCATCGGGCCTCTGCAGACTCCCTGCTTGCTCTTCAGATAAAACTAACCGCCGCTGCCACTGGAATTCATTATACACACCAAGCCGGCAGCTAGCTAACTCGCACACAGGTCCTGGAGAGGAGAGGAGAGAAGAAGAGCAAAGCCAGACAGTGGATGGCTTTTCTATTTGAAATTACAAACATCCCCTCTGCTTTTAATTTCTCCCTTTCTCATTTGAATAAAGAGGACAGACGCGGTAATTAACGGGGTATTAAAAAAGCAAGGCGGTGTGAGAGGAGGAGGAGGAGGAGGGTGAGGAGGGTGAGGGGGCACGAGAGGGAGAAGCAGCAGCAGCAGCAGCACCAGAGTGGGAGAGATAGTAACTATAAGAGGGGAGAGAAAGAGAGGAGCTGTGGAGAATTAATAACAGGCCAGATCTCTCCAAGGCCTCCTTAATGGGCTGTGACAGGAATTTATTCACACTTAGGCTGGTATTAAATCAAACGCGAGGCGAGTGGCAGTGGCAGGCTACAGCAGAGCGGTAGAGTGGGGGGGAATCAGGTGCGGCAGTGAAAACGGCGGGGGTCTGGGTGCGGCATTACAACCCCCACACCAGGGCGGAGGGTCATCTCCAAGGCCCTTGGGACAGATCGAAGGATGGCGAGATGGAGCGAGCGAGGGATGTATGAAGAGAACAAACGATGAGTGATGTGCCAGTGACAAGACAGCCTGTCCCACGCCCCAGATGGAATGATTATCAAGTAGTCCGGAGAGCCGTATGAATCATGCTTCCTCCATTCTGCAAAACGCACCGTCACTCAGCCAGACAGCCAGCCAGTCAATCAGACAGTCAGGCGGGCTGAATCCCACCGACTTGGACGGCGCTCGCCACGGACAGCTGGCCAAAAAATGGAAGACGGTCAAAACACAGCGCTCCGTCCAAATTAGCTCTGGGTGAAAAATTCTGCGGGCGAATTTATTTGTCATATTCTTTGTTTTCCCTTCATTAATTGGCGTGTGACCAGTAATGTAGGACATTCATTAGGGCTGTAATTCGTGGTCACTTGGGTGCCACAGAATTCGGTCTGTTTTATTGGAGCAGAAACAGTGTAGATGACTGAGGGACGCTGAATTGATATGCAGAATCACATCCTACAGCACCAGAGGTCTGCAGCACAGAGATTGAGCAATCGCAACCCATTAGGCGCCAATGAATTATGGCTAATGCATCTTAAACATTTATGCAAACGCCGTTGACTTTCACACAAACTCCTCATGCACACACTCACAACTGCATAACAGCAACCCGCCACATACAACATGCATGAGAGGGAGCATAACATACAGTAGAGCACAGAAGGCAACGAGTCAAAAAAGGCACAGGAGAGGATTCATACACATTCAAAAACACTTATATTCAAATACATATTGTCACAAACAACATGCTTCCTGGTAAAGACACTTGTGGAGAGTGATGAGAGCGATGCCTCCCCCTCCTCCCCCGCAAATGTTGGGCAGATTGCATCACCATCCGTCAGCCAGACTCCGACAAACAGCAATTACCCCAATCGACAGATAACGAGAGCAAGGCTATCACTCACAGCCAGGACACCCCATAAAGCAGCCAGA
This sequence comes from Pagrus major, assembly GCF_040436345.1. Classification (NCBI taxonomy): domain Eukaryota; kingdom Metazoa; phylum Chordata; class Actinopteri; order Spariformes; family Sparidae; genus Pagrus; species Pagrus major. Next base: position 14,487,499 of record NC_133230.1, read on the forward strand.
CATTACCATGGAGGAAGTCATTTATCTGCCTCTCCTCTAGCCATCCCTCCTTCCACCACCTCTCCACCAGACACTGATCTGTACTTCTACTACCTGTTCAACGGCGTTAGCTGGAGGGGGGGTGGGCTTCAGGCGTCGACTGAGGTAGGATACAAGCCTGAGGTTATGGGGAAGGGGATGAAGCTGGAGTGACAGCTACCACGACGGTCAGGGTCACTGCTTTATGGTTGAAGATGCAGTTAGATGGCGTCTCAGGGTAAAATACAACAGTAGAACATGAGGTCAGTATGTGTTTGCACCCATCTGTTTTTAAGCACATTTTCAATTCGAGTGGAAAAGCCAAAATGCAGGAAAAAAAGGAAATATTGCAAACAATAAAATTGATAAATCAAAGCACAACAGAAACAAAAACGTCAATAAATCCTGACATGATGTAGATATTAAAAATCGCAGCAGATGAAGGACTATAATGTCCCTCAATTTAATACGAGACAAACTTAAATAGAAATGTTTCCATCATGTTTTTCTACATTGTTTCCCTTTATTTGGGGTTTGATTGCCACTGAATTACATCATCTCGATGTGGTCTCTTCTTGCTTTTAAGCAACAGCTTTATAACGCATGGCTGGAGAATTAGTGCCATCAGCTTTCTATGTAAATGTTTGAAACTGTTCTGGATATTCAATTACATATTCGTGCTGCATTATCATTAAGTCGATGAATTAAAATGACTCCGCAACCGTTTTGATAACTGATTAGTTGTTCAAGTAATTTTTAAGCCAAAATGAAGAAAAGAAAATTAAAAATCAGTCATTCCAGCTTTTTAAATTTGAATATTTTCTTGTTTTTTAGGCTTCTGTGATAGTACACTGAATATCTTAGAGTATTTGATGGCTGGTTGGACAAAACAAGCTATTTTAATAAATCAGCTTGAGCTCTGGGAGATTTTGATGGACATTGTTCATTGTTTATGGACCAAACGATTAACCAAGGAAACAATCTGCATATTAATCTATAATAAAAATCGCCCCTAATGGTAATAGGAAGATCCCAAATTACTCTTCAGCAATCAATACTGTGTTTCTCAACAGGTGATCAATGCTTTTTGCTAATTTAACAAGTTCTAATGAGTGTCTTAGTGACAGGTTATTGTTTTATTCAGGAGATATTAAAGATATAATATGCAAGAATTCTGCACTAAGATGTCTAAAAACAACTAGACCATTGCTTTACATTTTGAAACAAGACTAAACTTAACCTGAATAAAACTTAAAAACATTACATTGTTTGTAAACACTTATGCCTGAATGGTGTGTTCACCACCAGCGGAGCAATTTTGACTGCAGGATCATTTGTGGTTATTCGCGTTACTCGTGTTTATTAGCCCCGAACAGCAAAATTACTTTTAGCAAGCAAAAGCACACATCAAGATGATTAAATTCAGGTCAACTCCTACTTCAGCCCTCATCGGGGACTCTGGTTCTTTCTCTTCTTTTCCTCTCTCCTCTCTGCAACGGTACATTGCATGAACACCAGGCAATGGAGGTCAGCTCCGTGGATCACTGCTCCAGTCAGGTTGATAAACAGGAGTGAAGATAAATCGACTGATCTCTGAGCTCAGATGTGACTCTGGCTTAACGCTTAAAAAGCTGCATGTTCGCTTTACCTGTCGTCTTTCAGGGTATCACACGCAGTAGTGGTGGTAGTGGCCACTTTCTGCACCAATTCCCAACTTCACTCCACCCTTACATGCTAACTTTGACTTTATAGCTATAATAGGAAGCAGTAAACCAAATATCAGGCTGCACAATGTCCCCGGGTGACGTCACAGATGCTATGTCAATACTTCTCTGCAGTCTATAGCAGAAGCAGGGCTTGGGACAGGGCTGTGGGAAGGATTAAGTAGGGATTGGGCAGCCTGGACATTTAAGGCTGAGCCAACACTTCTGCTTTACATTATTCCCTCTTGTGAGCACAGAACACACACTTCAATGGCTCTCTTCAGATCTCTCCTTTCTGTCAAATAGTAACAAGGGTGGTGTCTGCTCCAAGGTTATTTCACTCAGAACAGAGTGTACCGAAATCCCCATCCATGGATTTGGAATCCTATTACCCTGCCGTCCTATCAGTCCGCTTATCACTGCTTCCCATGAAGATGCATTACATCACTGTTCATTATTTACAGCAGTCAGTTGAATTTAAATTTTGATAGAACTCATCTTTTTCAAAAAAAAAGAAAAATCCACTTTGGCTTTTCTAAGGGGAAATATGAGGCCGGCAATCCTAAACCAGTGTGACATATCAGTTGGAGTGTTTGAAGCATGCTTGGACTTATCTTTTCACTTATGCATCAATCTTCTCTCAGCGTCCTGTTACAGAAGGCATCCTATTTTCCCTGCCGCAGCTGAATTTCATCAGTCTTTCTGTTATTCCTTTTGAAGACCCCTATCTGAATGGGAGCGGCTTAACTCTGACAGTCCGCAGCTGTCTACACATCTATCAATCCATTCTTTCATCAATCTTTTACCTGTCTGTACATCAAGAGGCCCCTCTGCCTCTCTGCTACCGCTACAGAGTTTTATTCTTTTTTAAAAACACCGCACAAAATGTTTTTCTTTTTTCAACTTGCATTTTGCTACCTGTTTGTTTCTCCCAGTGTCCCTTCGTCCTTCACCCTCCACTTCACACATCTACTCTCTCTGACAACACAGCTATCTGTCTGGTCATCCATCCATCTTCAAACACCACCTGAACAGTCCATTTCCCTCTCTCCTTTTACTCAACACATGCCTTCTTTTTTTTTTTTTTTCCCCTCCATCACAAACCAACCTTTTCATGGTAACATCTCTCTGCCATTTAGCTATCTTCCTACCCTTTCCACCCTGTTGTTTTTTTTTTTATCTCTCATCCTCTCTCCTGCCACATCACCCTCCTCCCAATCCGGCCTTTCTCATCCAGAACTGCCCTATCTGGCTGGAGTGACTGCAGCAGATGTAGCCAGGCCACAAACATCTGCTTCCTCTGTTCCCGCTGCATCTCTACTCTGCTGATCAGACTAACCGCTTTAACTCCCCAAAGCTTGCTGTCCTTACTGCTGCCTTAATGTGCAGCTGGGCAGTCTGGGCAAAATCAGAGCTAAATATGCTGCAAACACATGAGGCATTCACTGGATATCCGGGAGACAGATTGAAAAGCTGTGTTGCTAATAAGTTCAAGTTTTAGCCTCTGGGTAGGATTGGGCAATCGGAACAAAATAAATGCTGAGGGTGATAGAAAATGTCCTCCATAAGAAAATACACTGCTGACAAGTTAAGTTGAGTTTACTTTGCAAACTAGACTTACTGCCGAGTGTTTGTACGCCTCTGCCAAGACGAGTTGCGGTTTCCATCCAGGTCTGTCCAGATTCATGAGTACAGAGGACTTAGAGAGGGCTTCATCACATGGTGCAATAACAATCACCTGAAGCTTCATATCAGCAAAATCAATGAGCTTGTTCTGGACTATAACGCTTCAAATATGAATTAATATGGGAGCTACAAATTCTAAAATGTGGATTCATCACGCATATGTTGGAGCTGCCAACACAAAAGATCTATATCAAAGCGGTTTCAACATGGGCACCCAAGATTAGTGTCAGCAATTCAGAATCCGCCCAAATGTGAAATATGATAATATAATCATAGTGTTGAATAATGGCCAGAAAAAGTGATTTTCTGCCAAACACGATGATGTGTGAGATTTTTGTCTGAGACTAGCATATTAATTATGCGAGTATTGACTAAAAACATTTGCGAGGTCACATAAATTTTGACCACGAAAGTCTAGTTCATTCATCCTTGATATGACATTCACAAAAATTGGATGGATGGATGGACGGACGGACAACCCAAAAACATAATGCCTCCGGCCCCGTTTGGCTTGTTAATGTTTTTGTATCAAAAGTCAAATAGTTAAACTACGAAGAGCTCAAGCAACTACCTGAAAAAAAACAGCAATCGAAAACAGCAGATCGATCCCCTCAAATGAGCAGAGATGCGAGAGAAACATTCCTGCTGCAGTAACGTTGCATCAGTAGGCACTGTTGAAGATGAATATTTATTATTCTGGCACGACTAGCTTTTTTTTGTACCATTCATTTTTTTATGTAGATTTTGTTTGTCATTTTCTGCTTCTAAATCTAAAAGTTTTAGTTTATAGGTGTATTTTCTGACCACTAGAAGCACTACCATTCTTGTGTACGCAGACGACATGAAACACATACTTTCCAATAGTTTCACATTATTCCACTTTTCCAGGTGTGCCAGTAATGCGGCAAGAAATTCAGCACTGCTCCATCAAAGACAGCAAAGAAGGAGACTGCGAGCTACTAAACATGCTTATAAATAATGCAGGTTTCAAACTTTTCAGAGAAATCAGCTTTGCAAATGTGTTAGGAGAAAGGAAATGTGTGGCCTCCAGGATACACAAAATATGTTTTGGTGTTTACCGAGTGTAAACATAACTTTTGTTTGTTTACAACTAGACTCAACAGTGCACCTTTAAGGGAACAGCGAACAGAAATTCTCTCTTAATAAGGCGCCTTATTAAATCAAGACAAATAATACAGATCAAGAAAAGCAGACGAGTTTATTCGAGACACCTGAGATGTGGCTAAAAATCAATATCAATACATCCTGTATATTTCCTGCAGTAAGTCTACGGTATAATTCCCTTCAGAGTAAGTGAAATGTGTCTATCTACTGCACACACTGCACAGAATAATGAGCTATCTTATATATATATATATATATATTGCATATTAAGGTGCCAGGATAGGTTGCTATGTGTTAAGGACTGCAGAATGTGTGGAAAATTTGCCCTGAGCGTTTTACGGTAGCCTGTCTTCTCAATCTCTATATACTTGGATCTTTTGACGGAACTCAATTTGCATGCTAATGCTTTGCATAGGGGGAAGGTCATATCATAAACAAGGTTATTTATCACATCCATACACAGGTCTCTAATAGGACAAAATTACTCTCACTTTCAAGTCCAGTATTTCACGTTCTGTCGCTGAAACTGGGGAAAGGTTTTTATTTTTTTTCTGCAGGGAAGCGAAAACAAATTTCTGTATTTCACTCCAGCGTTGCATTCAAAGACTCGGACTAAGCACTTGGTTATTTATCTACTGCAATCTCAGCAGGCTTTCACCATACTCTTTGTGGGTATGGAGGCTTTGTGTGAAAAGGAGGTGCTGTTTGTTTTGAACGGGGCTGAGTGCAGCTGAGCGCAGGGTTCTGTGCAATGTTTCACTGTAGTGTTAACATTTAAAAGCAGCCAGGGGAGCTGTGCTGAGCTCTTAAAAATAACCAATTCTCATCTCTACTGCTGACACTCCTGACCTTGGACCATTATCATTGCAGCACACTCAGACGGCTTGGCATGCACAATCTGTACAGAGCCAGCACAATGCACATACAAAGAGAAGAAACAGAGAGGGGCTTCAGCCAGCACGCGGCGCACACTGAAAGCATGTGTGAAAGCAAATGCAAACACAATCTTGTCTCTCTGAAGAAGGAACAAAAGCTCTCACTCACTCAGGATACACACATACTGTAAACAAACAAAACAAATCCGGGACAGACAAGGCAAACTAAAAAGGCCTCCTAAATAATGCATGATGTGTTCTACCTGAACCTTTGCCATGCTCCACTGTCCTAAGCTACTGTACTGGGGTGAGATATGGGAAGTGCTGGGAGGCACTGCGTGTGTGTGACCGCTAACTGTTTACCTGCATCTATGCAGGATCGAGGTTTCATCGACCCCAGGCTGGTATTTGCGCACAGCGCTTTAATGTCATCGCGATGTGCCTGTTTCCCAAAGAGAGATTAAACCTAATCCTGGACTCAAAAATAATCTATGATGGCAAATGCCAGAACATCACGGGGCAGGGTTTGTCAGACAGGCTGTGTCCTGTCCCAGAGGTCAGTTCAGCAATGCAATGCGGCACAGTGACAGAAAACATGGAGACATTTAATTTTTTTGACATGTAAATCAACATATCATCTTTATGGTCTTTGTCATTTCAACACTATACCACAACTTACTTCAGTGGAAAGAGGTTTTCAAGTCTCATCCCACATTTGTGGTTTCATAAACACAGTTTTAGTTATGATACACAAGATTGTCATGAAAGTACACAAAGTATTGTCTCGTGTTAGGTTACTACTAATGTAATCCAAACCATTTCTACTATTGTTGCTACACATTAAAAGCATTCTAAACATGGGGGGGGCTTTTATTGTGAGGGACTCAGAGGTAAAGCAATTCATTTGTCACCAAGGCATCAACTGTTCATCAAAAACACATCTACAAAACAGGATATAATATTCTGGCCAAATATTACACAAAAATACTTAACTTCTTGCAGTGTGAGGCTTAGTTTCTTTCACAGCTTCATCAGCTAGAAGGATTTTATTTTTGTTTTGGCTGTTTGCTTGTTTTGTTTGTTGGATTATGTTTAATTAAAATCAGTGATACCATCTTTTCTACAGAATAGTCATACTCAAATTTACCTTGTTTGTCTGTGACTCAAGTCAACTTTATTCATACAACCTAATATCACAAATTTTCCTCAGGGGGCTTGACAACCTGTACTGCCTTTGACACCGTCTGTCCTCAGACCTAAGCCATGACTCAGGGTTAAATCTTTCTGCAACAAACTTTCAGATTCTGACTGACAACATGACATGTCAGTCTGAAGAAAAGCTCTCTGCGCTGCACTTCAGTGTCATAACACAGCTTCTCTATCAAAGATTGGGCCAAAACATATCTGACAGGGAATAAATCTGAAAAAGCTCTTAGGTGTATTTGATGTTCGACACTTGAAACCACTCCAAAACTGAGCACCTCACTGAGAAGAAATAAATAAAAAAGTCATCTCTTCTTTCCTTCTTTTAGGAAAAAAGAAGGAAATATCCGCTCTTTGTAGCCAACCGTCAGTTCATTCTGATTGATATCTGCAGTATATTTACTCTAAAGGTGTCTTTTTGGCTCACTCACTCTAGTATTTGAATATTTGTATGCATACTGGAAACACTAAGCTGGTCATTCTTGCCATTTTATGATCTCTGGTCAGTGGTGTTAACCTCATGACCATATGAGAAGGCTGGGATTTAGATGAACTGGTAAAATGAGAGTTTCACCTTCATCTTACCCTCACTCGTAAAAAGATACCAAGATAATTTAATTCACTCACTCTGGGCAGCAACTCAGGCACAACTTGACAGGGACAGTCCACAGTTTCATATAAAGTGCCAACGCCTCGACTGTGGCGAGTCTCACTCTCCTGCAAAACTGTGTGCTGGAGATCGTGATCAAATGATGGCTACTGAACTACATCATCAGCAAAAAAGCAGAGATGCCAGAGGATGTCAAACAATCCTCAGCTCTGTGTCGAGATTGTGTCTGTGAGAAAGTTTGACTTATTTTCAAGATTGCAGACAAACTTGTGGTCATACCAAGTGGCCTGAAGCTCCAGCCTCACTACCTGCTAAAGACACCTTCAGGGACAAAGCTTTGAGCCCTCCTTCAAACTCCCGAGATCCCTCCACTATCGCCAGGAAATTGGTGAGTGGAGATGGTTACTGTAGTAAATGAAAGTCCCCTCATTCATTAAATACACTGCCTTTTACTGTATGATGAACCGATACTGATGAAATAAGAAAAATTTACTCAAGTACAATTTGCAGGTACTTCCTGTATTTCAGTATTTCCTTTTCTGCTACTTTATACTTCCTCCCCACTACATTTACTTGATACATTCAGTTACCAGTTACTTTGCAGATTCAGATTATTCAGTGTTTATAGGCTATTAATTGCATCATGCTACCAATCAGATATTGTTGTTGACGAGACATTGTGTCAGAGGATGCTGCATCAGAGCCAAAGCAGCACATTTTTAAATTTGTGTACTTAATCCCCAATCTGAGAGAAAAACCCAAATACCAATAATAAAATAACCAATTTTAGCATTTTTTAGCGTCTGAGAGAACGACGCCATCCACAATTAGTTTTTTAGGATCCCCATTAGGTAACTCCACTACGAAAGCTAGTCTTCCTGGACAATCTCAAGTCCTCTGGTATTATATCCCTCTTGTAAATTGGCTGATCGTGATGCAACCTCTCCTGTTTAATGAAGGCCTACTTATGCAGTTGTTTTGTACAAGCCTGTGAGGCCGCCTGGTTATTGCGATATCATTCCGCACCACCATTGGTTTGAATAGTTTCTCTGGTATCAATAAGCTACATAATTAAAAACAAGTTTCCTCTGCACTCGGCTCACCTGCAGTTGTGAAAATGGAATAAGGGGAGACCTAATGTGTGTACGTTAAGGTAGACAATTGAAGCAACACTAATTTTCTCACTGATGGTCTCTCGTTTGCAGTATCAGTGTTAAGTTGAGACTGCTTCTGGTGTTAGCAAAGTCGCTCTTTATTTCAGGCAAGGTCGATGCACTTCAACTTTAAAACATGGAGGTCCAACCATCAACAGTGCATACCAGCGTCCTCCAGTCCCCTTCAAAACTGGGAACCTCCACCCTTGTCACCCATTCAATAGTTACTGTGCCCAATCTCCACATGATATTGGAGAGGCGCTTTGAGAAAGATAGCCCAACATCTCACCCACACCTGGTGCCACTCTGGAGCTTTCTGACTACTTCAGTGACCCCCAGATGTCCTTGGACTACAAATACAAACTGTTGACGAGTTACCTCCTCTCACATCAGCACCGACTCTATGTGCATTTACATGCACAGGGGTAGAAGCAGAGCTTTGAATTAAAACAACATGAATGTAGTCTCCAAATTCTGAAAAGCAATACTTGTTAATAGCATTTCCCAGCAGCACTTCACCCCCTTAAATCACACAAACTCTATCAGGAGACAATAAAGTTTATCAAGTGTAGCCTCTTCATTTTGTTTTGCACAAACTGGAGCTTTACAACCTGGATCGTCGCTATCCAAATAATGGAGAGTGGGCTATTAAAGCTTCAGGTTAATGATGGTGAGTAAATCTGTGGAGAATTTCAAGCCTAATTATTATAATATATCTTTAAATGTGATATTGTTTCCCTCCAGCTCAAGTAGATGTGAATGGAAATGTCTGGAGGCACATGGATCTGGAACTTTTTTTGCTCTGAAATAACATCTTGTGAAGCTACGATAAAATTTCATTTTTCCATCTCATTTCATTGCAGCCTGCTGGGAATCAAACCTGTAACCCCAACAGTGTTATTGAGATACAGAACACAATACCTTGTTGACCTCCAGGATTTCTCTCCTCTCCTCGGTGGCGGGGCGGCTCTGGGCAGCCGAGCGATCCTCGTGTTTTGAGCTGTCATCCTCCACAAAGGGTATCAGTTGCTAGAAGGGACAGAAAATACAAAATCTGGATATATAGTTTACTGTAAGCAAGACAACTGTAAGACAATCTACTCCACAATGCTGGCATATTTAACTGATTTTGACTGCATTAAGTTTATCACTTACAGTCAATCTCCACTATAAAAGTGTCATAGTTCAAACTTTTAGTTTTTTTAGAGCAAAATTCACTCCCTGGAGCATCTTTCTCTTTTCCCTCTGTTCTCTTACTCTGTCTATGCTCCAAATACATTTAAAGCACCATGCTGCATATTCATATTTCTCCTATATACCACCTGAGTGCAGTTATAGGTCAGAACTATGAGCATATTGATAGTGCATCCCTACCCAAGATACCCCTCTGCTGTCTGATAATCCTGTTCCCATGAAGTGGTGAAAATGGGGTTTCTGCCTAAGCACTCGAACACAGACAGTCTCACCCGTCTCTCTTCAACATATAGAGAGAGGGAGACAGAAAGCGAGTGGGAGATTAATTCATTTTTCAACGCTCCGTGTGCTTGACCTTGTCTGCTTGACACTACAGTGAGGCTGATGTGCAAGAGCCTTCAGGCGAGGCGGCGCTCCTGAGAGCCGACAGGGTCACTGCCTGCTGCTCTGCATCACACTGCCCCCTGGTGGTTACCTCGGGGAGGAGGAGAGCAGGATGATGACTGAAGTCACACATCAAGTACTGTGTGAATGTTTAAAGAACACACTGTTCCTGGTACAACGCACAGAAAGGTGATAATGCAGGGTTTGTAAAGCTGTTCAAGACAAAAACACTTAAGCAAAAATTTCCAGAGTCTCAAAGCTTAAACATTTACAATTAATTGGCGATGTATTTTGTTACTTTGCTTAATTTATCAGCTGTAATAATGCTTGCTTGCTTAATCCTTGCTCGTTACGATGAGACAAGAAATAAATATAATGATGAGAGTGTTTCAAATATTCAGATATTTTTGGTTTGCATGACTGATTGTGTAGATGAGGGGGGGGGGGCCCAAATGTTTTCCTTTTGAGGGAAAAAACTGAAACTTAATGGTGGGCCATGGGCACCTATTAGTTGTATTACATTGTATAGTTAGATGCAAAATGGTGCTAGGATCCAAACTTCCCTTGATTGACCTACTTTCTGCATATCTAAAGAACATTTTACCTCACAAAACAGCATAAACATTGATTTATATTTTATTTCTTTAATCCAAGTTTTTTTTTCTAGAAACATCTAGGGGACCAGCTCAAACTAGGCCCAACTTTGGTCTGACCTGGTATAGATGAAATAGATGATTTTGTTCCATTTCTATTTGTCTTTATGGTCATATAACTATTTACACATTAATGTAACATCACTGCAGCATACATATTCTGATAGCCCAGGTTGTCCTGAAAAAAAAATTAACTATATAACTTAATTGTGCATTTCAGAGTTGATGTTATGCACACCTTATTTTATAAAAATGACCATGCTGACAGAAAACAGGGAAAATAGCTTCGGGTCAGGAAGGTTAAAGCTCATTTAAACCTCACAAAAGGGCATAAATATTGATGTATAATATACTGGATACTTTTTTAAATCACATTTTTTTCTAGAAACATCTAGCAGGTTAACTTGAATCAGATGGCGGGCCAACTTTGGCCTGCAGGCCCTACTCTGGGCAGCCCTGATATGAATGAAACAGATGATTATGCTGAAAATCAAGCCGTTTTCAAGGATTATATTCAAATTCAAGCAGATTCCTAACCTTGAAAAAATAACAGTTAATACTAAGCATTTTCCAAACTTCAAGACTTGTACAAACCGTGATAAAGGGTCTTACACTGAGAATGAGAAACAAGAACAGTGACAGTAATGCACACACAGTATAGAACAAAGTATCGAGTACAGAAGTCCCAGGAAATATACACAGCATCAGTTACACTGAGTTTCACACTCTCAAAAATCCACATCCTGAGGTGCACAATTGCAAACACATAATACACCTCTTAATGAGTTTCAAATAAAGCTATAAAGATAATCTCCAGTAGTTTATTACATTGCAAGCGAGGAGTTCCTGTTTCAAGAAAAAGGCTTCCTTTCCAAAACAAAAACTGTCATACCAGACAAGATCACAAACACAGATTAGGTAGGAGACTCTCAGACCAACGCGGAGCCAACAAAAACTGCCATACGGTGGGAAAACACACCTTGGTCCAATCATGACTTGGCACTATGCTAATCTAAATCAAGCAAAGTTCTGGACGTTAATTCTGCCTGACTGCACTGTTTGACCTGAGGTTGTGCAGCTGGAGCGGAGGCCGTGCGGATGCTAGACAATGATTGGAGTAAGCTGCTTCGTCTGGAAACAATGACCGACTGGTGTTGGAGAACAGCTGGAGCCGCCCATCGTTAAGACAGACATGAAAGAAGGCAGACGGGAAGAAATGGAGACCAACAGAGGAAGAGAGAAGAGAAGACGGGGAGATGATGGGCAAAATGTCAGATAGAAAGAGAAAAAAGCGAGGGTTGAAGAGGCCAGAAAGAAAAGCGAGAACTAATTCAGAAAAAAAAGAGAGACAAAGAGAGGGGGGAAAAAAGAGTGACAGAAAGATGAAAAAATCTGGATAACTTTTCTTTGCTCCTGTCAGTTTCCAGGCCGAGCTCCATGCCAAACTGTAAACTCCAACTGTTGGAGGGGATAGGCGGCAAGGACATGTGCAGGATATTATATCAGACAAACCATGAGCTTGTCTCTGGCTCGAGAAAACTTTGGGTAGGAAAAGAGGAAAGTTTTTTCATCAGATAATTTCAGGCCGAAGCCAATGACATATCGAATTTTAAAGGTAGTGGGCAGATTTTGGCAGCTTCTGGGGGGAAAATGAAATGTGCTGAGTAGGGTGGGAAAGATGGATGGAGAGTGCATTATGTGTGTATGAGTGTGTGTGTGTGCGCACGTGTAGCCATGCAGTGTGAGTCATAACCCCTGCCTCTTCCACAAAAAGATGGATGTGGTTTCCTGCCTGACAGAGAAGAATGGGCTAATGAAGTTCTCCAGGTTACCTCGCTGAGACAAAAGGAAAAAGGTTCGAAAAGACAAACCGAAAAAAATAACAATATAATAAGAAAATAGCAGGGTGAACGTGTAAGGCGAGAGGGAAATGAAATAGCTGTTCAGTGCAGGAAATGACAAGAGGGGGAGGAAGACTTGCACAACAGGAGTAGAGGAAAAGCAGAAGAGGAATCTGGAGAGAAAGCGAGTGAAACAAAGCCAGCATGAACAAATAGAGAGAAGAAGAAAAAAAGGTGGAAAAATGGGGAGAGGAGGGAGAGAAAAGAAAGAAGGAGAGAGTTTGAGGAAAAAGCTGCAACAAATGACAGCTGGATGGGAAAAGAGCAAAGCGCTGACGTGTGTGTTTGGTCCAGCTGTTCATTAAATGGGTCTGTTGCTAATTAGGCTGCGATGAGGTCACACTGCCCGAGTCATTGATTCCACTTCCTGTTTCGGGCATCCAATAGTGAGCGGCTGTCAGGCCAGCACCTGAATTCTCCGAGATGATAAATGGCATGCGTGCAGGGGCCAAAATCAACAACCCTCAGCCCCAGACAAACATGGTGAGCTGAGCTATTGGCTGGTCAGCATTGGACTGGGTCTCAGCCTGGAGGGGAGAACGAATAAACATTTAAATAAGGTGGAAATAAGAGGGAGAAAAATAGCTAGCTGGCGTTATGACTCAATGAGGGTTTACACCATTACGGCGAAGGAAAATGTCAACGCAAGCCCCTCACAGACTTTGATTTAAGGGCGGAACTGCAGACGAGGGTAATTTTGAACAACCAGCGGATGGATCATTCGGAATGCTTTATAGCGACTGTATTATTCAATGCGGAAAATGTACACGGTGGCAGCCATCACAAATTTGTTCCAATTTAAGACTGGTCTCCTCCCACATCCTCCTTTATCCTCAGTAGGGGTCTGGTGAGAGAGATTAGCTCCGAGCCAATCTGTAGAAATTGGGAAGGGACTGCCGCAGTCATAAATCCAATCAAACAGTGGTGGATAGCCTAGCTGTAGCCCTGCGTGGAGCCTCGAACACTGCATGCCCATTGTGTGTGTGTGTGTGTGTGTGTGTTGAAAAAATGCCTTTGTGTGTGACATGCTTTAGTGCACCACATGCATGTCTATTTAGAGTTAGGGAAACAGTTGTGCACATGCTCGTGTATTTATGTATGTGTGTGCCGGCAGGCAGGGATGGAGTGAGTCTGAGCTGAAGTGCTGTTGTTCCTGAAGGTGGATGGTGACCGTAACCAGCGGTAAAGAGACTCTGGAGACTCACCTGAAGCGACCAATGAATCTGCTGCGAGCGGAGAAAAGACAGACCTAGAGGGAGTAAGTGAGATAAGAGTCCCCCGGGGTAAAGATGTGTGTTTGTGTGTGCGGCTGTGTGTGTGTATGAACAAGGTGGTGTGGCAGTAACAATGGCCCACTTCCTTTAAACTAACAGCTTCCTAATTTAGCAGGTGATTTGTGTGGAAAGCTGAGCTATATGAGGCAGCACGAGAGAAAAAAAAATCATGACAGGCATTTTTACGGCATGTGTGTTTGCATCTGGACAATTCAATCAATCAACGTCAAATTAAAAATGGAGTTCCATTACAACATCACGGTGGCTACAACCGCATCATGTAAGATCTAATTGCAGAGATAGCCGTACAGGATCTTGATTTAAGGTTGGGTGAGGAAGGATAGCGTCTCAGTAGCAACTGAGAATGTAACCATCTATAAATAACACCAGAGAACATGTCCTCTTATTTTAAAACGAAGTAAATCGTGTTAATGTAAAGCACCCTCTGTTCTCTGTATGCTTGTGATTGTTTTCACTGAGCCTCTCAGGTTTATCTTTTATTAATTAATGCTGTCTGCGCTTGTCGTTTTGTTTCTATTTTTCCGCTAAACTGTCACCAGGACATTGTTGTAGAAGAGCATGTACGCTCAGCCGACCTACACTGTTTAAATAAAGATTAAATAAAGAGAATACAGTCACATCGAATGTGGGGAGTCAGCCCAGTCGCCAGAATAAAATGTTGGCAGTTAACTTTTCTGCAAAGCACAGATATGTTCACATTCCTACGTGTCATAATGATATTTCTACAATACCTGTCATATCACGTTCATTTTTTTTGCAGAAATGTACACAGCCAACATTTATTCTTTCAATTAGGTTAGGGAAGTAAAGTATTTCACAGAAGGAGTAAAGTGATGATGTTATAAAACTGTAAAGAACAAGAAAATAAGAAGAAATTCATCATTCCTCTTCAGGTATTAATCACTGGCTAATAAGAGCAGCAAGTGAGACTTTTCTATTATAGTCTAAAAAGCTGTAATTATAAGCACTAATTACTGCATAAATACGGGTAATGATCTTTCCAGTAAAGAGTTGTACTGATCATGTATGAACGTCTTTAGTGCCATATGACTCAATATTTATACTGTAATTCACTTTTACATGCTACGCTCTACTGGTGTCTGAGTGAGGGTCGATAAGACAGTCACTCAAGCTCATTGATCTTAATCTGTATGATTGTTTGGAGATGAGAGCATCCTCTGAGTGTCTGCAGGTATCAGACACTTAAATGTAATGCTTCTAATGCTTTAAAGACCTTTCAAAATAATTTTTAATCAAATTTAAGACAGATTTTTGGACAAATCATCTTTTTTCTTACTCAAGCATTGCAGGTGAGTATAAAGGTAAGCAGTATTTACAGTATGTGGTCCTTTTATGTAGGAATACAGTTATTAGAGTGAGTTAGGTTGATTTATATTTTTTGCCAGGAGGTCACTGCAAGTATAAAGTAGATTCAGTGGCAGGTTTAAAGTTTTGTTTAGATGTAATGTTGTGGCAATTAAAACCTCACAAATTCAAGATATTTTAAGACTATTTAGTAATTTTGAAGTCCTAATGTTTCTGTTGAAAGTTAAATTGAAGATATTTCATGACGTTTTACGGCCCTGCAGACAATTTGAGATTGGGAAACTCTTCCTGGGTGAGGTTTATAGAATATAAATACGGCGCCAGTGCCGTTTAACTAATTAGATTTGACTGTACCTGTCTGATTATGGTGTAAAGGGCAGCACACACCTGCAGTGTCTGACGCACATCAAAACACTTTCTACGAAAGGCCTCTGACAGCAACCAGCTGTTTTGTTTCAGATCATCACGATACGCCACTGTCCTTTTTTCCAACATCTCCTTGTAGCAAGTTCATTACATTCATTCCTCGATTAGCACGATCCAGTTAATGTACCCTGACTACTACTTCTGTCCGTATGACATGTCCAGTGTGTGCTACAGCAACACCGCTCACAAATTAGTGACTGTATTCAAACAACTGACAACATTAGAGTCATAATTAACTGCACTCACACATACGCTACCCGTCATATTAGTGTGAGAAAACCAAATCTCGTCAGTGCCATTGTGTCTCACCTCTGGAGGTATGGGGTCCATCCCGGCGCAGTTTTCGTTGCATTTGTCATAGACGAGGCGCAGCTTGCGGAACAGCACAGAAAGCATCCGTAGGTGCTCCTGGAGTTTTCCCAGCCGGTCCTGGTGGGTGTTTGGGTGGTAGGTGACTCCATTCGGCAGCTGAGAAGCACCACAGAGGAAACATTGTGTTAAGCAAAGAGGAAGCCCACAGTTTTGCTAGTGCTAATAAAAAGCAACAGTCATTGATCCCCCAGTGACTGCTGAAAGCACTTAAAACCTTCTGCTGTCCCCCACTAATGTACATTTATTTACACTGATAACAAGTGATAGTTTCCCTTCTACTTACAAGGAACTTTTAACTTGTTATGAAACAGCCTCAATTTAATACGTTTGCCTCTATATGACCGTCAGCGAGAAGACTGGACTATTTCTATAATATATGGCTCATATAGCCAACAAAAAAGGGATTAACATATGTCAAATGCAACAAATTGTTACATACACCCCCCCTTTCACATATTCATGTCTTCATGCAACAACTTGAAAATATAGTAAAATTACAGTTTAAACTACCAAGCACAAACTCAGCGGCATCAAAGGTGAACTGCTTCAGCTGCTGCACTCTGAATGTTTTCACTCTCATACCGAGACGGCATCACAGGCGTTTAACTACAATGGGTGTTAACAGTAACAAGACATGTTTTTTTTTGTTTTTTTTGGAGTAGATCGACGAGCCTCTGGGGGCAGCGCTGTCTGATTATAAACATCCTACATAACATGAAACAAACATGCCTTCAGGGCAAGCAAAGTGAAGGGAGAGACGCAGAGAAACAGAGAAACAGGGGGGAGACAGACAGACAGCCAGAGGAGGGGAGGGAAGAGAAGATAAATGGAGAATTTTTATGAGTATAAAGACAGCCTGTGATCTAAAAAACAAGTCACAACAATGCTGTTTGTGCATTCTGTGGCTGATGCGTGCTTGTTTGGCCCGTCTCTGGCTGTGATTTTAACAAGGTGTAGGAGGAGTGTCTCGGAGGAGCAGGCAGACATCCATGATAAACTCATGCCGACCTCGTCTTCAGGACTCCGTCAGGGTTGAACTACATGTGAACTGTACAGCAAACTAATATGTCACCCGCTGACGTCCTAAATAAAATACTTAAGGCTGCAAGATGTAAAATGTAGTTTAAAACATTAAAAAGAATATTAAAAAATCATCAACAGCATGTGAGGAAATAACAGTTTTGATGTCATGTCAAAGACAGTTCGACTGAAGTTCGCATGCTAACTGAACAGCTAGCCTCAGGCCGTCCTGTCTCATAATATCACTTTGTATCTCAAGAGGCCATAGGGAGTCATTGCTGCGTCCAGTCTGCCCTCATTTCTACGACTGCCACCACTACTGAGGTGGTTTTCTTGCCGCATTTGGCTCCTGGCATCCCAAGGGCCGACCTCACCGCCCGACCTCCCTCTTACCGCTCTCCTGCTTCACATCACTCCTGTCCCTATCTGGACCCTATAGGTCTTTGTCGTTCCCAGAGTCAGTACTGTTCTGTATTCTCTGTAGTCAAACTGAGAATAAAGTACAGTACCGTACCAGGCAGAGTCAGCTAAGGACCACTAGCAGCACGGCTAACTGAGCTACAGTAAGGAGCAGCGTTACTCTGGTAATAAGTTTAGGCAGGTGATCAATTCTTACATAATGCACTAGTTTAACTATTAAAGTAATGCAGCTTGTTGCACTAATCCCATGTACAAATTAGAGACATACACTATCTAAGGTATCAGTATGACTCATAATATCTGTCCCTGATCATTGTTCTTTATCTGAAATAGCTCCTTCTACATTCTGACATCAAAGAGAGAAAGTAGCGCCCCTTCAACACAGACATATCACTGGAAACCCAAGACAGCAAAACTTGTAGCTTAACTAGTGTTGGATTTCTTACCCTAAACACTTTGACAACACTTGTCATGTAACATTATTGTCGAGAAACATGCATTATTCATCGTTAAATCATCTTGTTTTCGTTGGTAGGCGGATGAAAGACATTACTATTCTGCTATACAACTTCAACATGTGCTGTGCAACCCTTATTCCTAACATCAAGTGTTTTTGTGTTAGATTTTCAAGTCTTATTCGTGACAGTGACCTTAATTCTGAGCAACACAAAAATACTAAAGTTACAAATTTCCTTTAGAGTCAAAACAAGGCCTTACACAATCACCAGATTACATGATCTTTAAACTCTTTGCAGCCCAGAATTGCCTCTGATTTTTTACTTTTCAGTTAAACCTGAGCTGAAGTTAAAAATTAAGGTTGATAAAAGCTTTTAGCTGGATGTACTGATGCCTTGGCTTTGGAACAACCTTCTTTCTGCTTGTGCTGTCTGTTTTTATAACCTACATCAAACCACATTTTTAAAGGGTTGCCTTCCTGAGTGACAGCTCTTTTGTTATTTGCATAATAGTGGTCTGTCATTTTACCATGACACCGATTAGATCTATTTTAGTACGTTCTTTCATATTTGTTTATTACATTTTTTATGTTCTGTTGTTTTATCTTTTGTATAGATCTGTTAAACGACGGTGCGTTTTCACTCCTCTCACACCATCCTTCTCATGGTATCAAGTGTCTTGTTTGTGTGCAAGAAATATGAACAACAGTAGGAAAGGAAAACAGGAAACTGAAGGGTGTGCGTACCCATATTTGACAGGCATGTGGACAGAGAGACAGTAAGACAGACCTGCATGTTCCTGAGGAGCTGGAAGATCTCCATAGTCCTGAGGACAATGTCTTGAACCGTCTCCTGGCCAATGCGGCACAGCGAGGCCGTGTTGACATCCCGTGCTGCCTGGGCTTGCTGCTGCTGCTGAGGTGGCGGAGGCTGGCCACCAAAAGGTGATACTAGTGGAGGGGTTGTCATGGAGACAGCAGGTGAAGATGCTAGTGGAGGAGGTCTGGGTCCAGGTGAGGTTACCTGTCAGGCTTTTCCACACCAGCAGACGCCTTACATGCCTTCAGAGGAAAATGTAGCGTAAAATCAAGATGAGGAGGAAAGTAGGACAAGTTAGTGGAAGTCAATGCATTTCTTCTCAGGTGATCACATTATTGTACAAGGATACTGACACTGTATTAAGCTTGTACGATCAGCCAGCCACAGTAACAGCTAAGCTTATTGTTAGCAAAGTACAAAACGATGTATTCACACAGGAAACGCAGCTGTCACATATCAACTAAAACTAAACGCTGTCAAGCTAAAACAGATACAGTCTCTGAGCTAACGTTACAGCCTTTAATACAAGTTGTACACCAGGGCTTCAGAAGTAGTCAGACGTGCCCTTTACATCAGTAGAAGTATGTTAGAGTCTGTCCTGGACTTTTATTGCCACACCCAAACACATTCAGCCTGATAACGGTTTAATGTGCTAACATGTGGAGTGGTTGTCACCTGAAGCTAAGTGGACAGTCACACCACACGACACCACAGCCTCCTCTCGGTTCATTTGATTCCTTTTGTGCTGTTTAATTACTCCTAACATCTCCGTGAGTGTTCATATTTATGTAATAGCACGTTAGACGAGGTGTAATGTTACCTGTGTGGTGATAATTTATCTGTTTTGTTGACATGTCAAGTTTCCTGCTCTGCTCCTTGGATCTCAGCTGCCGCGACTATCGCGAGAGTTCGTCTGACACCGCGACTGTAAATGATGAAGTAGAGGCGCCACTTGAAAAATGTTACTTTCTAGCGATTTAATGTGAGATTTACCGTAGTAACACAGTGTCAACTACGTGAAATTAAACCCCTTCCCATTAAATATGATACATATTTATGATTTATTTTGACACCCTTCCTCCAAATGTGTCGGAATTAATGGTAATATTACGGTAAAGCAAGGCGCACCGCTAACTGAGTCATGGTCCTTAAGGTAACAGCGCCCCATGGTGGTCCGCTCTTATACAACAGCCAAGTCACACACATATGGCTTCATCAGCCCCCAGGCCAATTTACGACACATGATTGCTTCTCATGGGTCATTACAACTTTTTTAGTCAGCATAATTTAAATTCATCCCATAAATGTCTGTGTTGTCTACTCTGTGTTAAATTAAACCCGTCAATGCGCCCATCCATCCATTACGTGCACTGTACAGCTGTGCTTGGATTATTTTTGCGAGCCATCAGAATTTAAATTAATTTGAAATACAAGAGGTGTCAGAAATAGACAGAGGGTTATACAAAGCTGCTTCTTCAGTATGTGCTCTGCCATGCAGCAGAATTACTCCTCTGACTTACAGAGACTGGAAATAAGAGCTTTATTGAAAAAGAGAAAGGCTTTGCCTTCAGGCTTGAGTAGGGCTGAAAAAGTAGATTAGGATGCCTATTACTTAATTTACATTATTCATTCAAATTTTGGGTTACAGGCTGGATTTCAATTTCCTTTTATCTGGAACACATTTCGTGTAATAATAACCTGAAGACTTTTTTTTTCGCTCCTTCTCTTCCTCTAAAAAAAACATCATATATCTGCAACATGCAACACTGATATGAAAAACACTGTGTCAAGTTCACTTGACTGCCCACAACTTCTTAATTGCAGACGGAGTGCTGGTTAGTGTGCCAGGATGAATGAGCGTTACTCTTACAATCCCCATCTGCCATACCGCCAGACCAACTGAGGCATGCTATTTGGAAATGAGTTTCTCTATAATCATCCAGCCTGCCTTCTTGGTGTGTTTAATTGGGACGAGGGGATAGTGATAGTGAGAGGGTGGAAGCAGGTAGTGAGATGAATATGCTTCCACTGCTCTGTTGCTGAATTAAACATTTAACATTGCAAGACAGAATTTTAAAAAATAACTGAGTTTATTCACAAATCAGACCCATGGGTTAAGTTGGGATGTGGGTGTGTGTGTGTATGTGCGTGTCATGTTAATGTAATCAAATCTCAGTGAGACAAAACATTCCTTTAAATTTAAAAGATCTTAAAGGGTAACTCCAGGTCTCGGGAGTATTACTGCAAATGTGAAAAACATAGTTTAAAGCCTTTTGTGGCTTCAGAGGAAGCTGAATGTAATCTGATAAATTACCTCCAGTGATGTCACTCTGGTGCTAAGTTGCATTGTGGGTAACGAAGGCAGCAAGTTTTAAAAAGGAAGGTGAATTTGTGGAATAAAAATGGCGATATCTCTGGTTCTGCTCTAACGATTTTGATCATTTGTTTTTAAACTGTCCATAAAGAGTCCTCCAGAACCTGCCGCCTACATTACCCACAATGCAACTTGTGGGTAAGCACCAGAGTGACATCACTGGAGGTAATTTATCAGGTTACATTCAGCTTCCTCTGGAGCCATAAAAGGCTTCCTAGACTACTTTTTCACACCTGCAAAAGTACTCAACAAGATCTGTATACACACCTTAATGTGTACAATTGGTGGTGTTACCCTTTAATTCATAAAAAAGCAATGGCATATCAAATTTCAAAGTTTATTATTTTCAGTTATCCCAACTTAATGTGGTTGCCATAGTCACAAACCTTACTGCATAGCAGCGAGAAGATTGAAATAAAGTATTGAACAAATGGGCAGTGCAGTATCTCATTACTTGTGTGTGTCTCGTGCATGTAACTGAGGCCTTTTGCATTAAAAAAAAAACATCAGGAGACACAGATTACCTTAAATCTGATGACAGGCACATAGTACTGCATCATCTCATCAATGATGCAGGGGCTTGAACGTGAGACGGCGAGACAGGGAGAGAGAGACGGATAGAGAGAGAGAGGCGGAGAAGAAAAGGAGCTGGAGAGGCAGCAGAAGGTGACAAAAACCTGCAGAAGAGACTGAACTGAAGACCCCTTGTGAGGAAACACAAACCGTGTAATAATTATTAGCTGAGGGAGTATCAGGACTAAAACGGATTATCTAGCCACCTAGTGCATTACTCATGCTTTAATTAAATACGCACTGATCTGGTCCCTGCAGGGCTAAGTTCAGACAGAGAGAGGAGGGAGTACAATGGTCTGCTCTGAGAGCAGCAGCATGTAAAGTCCACTCAACAAACTTCACATGAGTCTCTGGACACAAGGGGGAGATTAGTCTAGCTGAAGGTATGGGAAATGGATCAAATGTTTGGGTGGGAAGGCCAGTATATAGGTACGTATTGTATTATCAAAATATAAAATATAAATAAAAACATAAATAAATGAATAATTGTATAATTAAAGCAGTATTATGTACATTTTTCTACCTTAAAATATCAGCTTCAAAGTCATATTGATGGTACTGGACTAATTTTTTTTTTTTTTGCCTAAACAGACCTTAAAATACAATACAATTCCATACTGTTTTACTTTGTTTATGTGTGGCGGACCCTGCCACCTTTCTGGCTTCAAACAGCGTTTTGGGAACCTTATTTTCCTCGGTGAACAACTTGTTTATTCAGTTATGGAAAAACATTATATTCCTCTGTATGAGTTTGTATTATTACCTCATTAATATTGTAAATAGTAAAATTTTGAGTTTAAATTTCTTGTCCAAAACTACACAGTGCCCCTTTAAATGTCTAAATAAATTATTGAATACATAATTATGAAACAAAATTGTTCAATAAATTAATGAATAATTACATAACTTAATGCTTCATAAATCTATTATATTATAAAATGCTTAATTAATAAATGAATTAAGTGAATGAACAGTATAACAGACCCGGCAGACTCAACCAGTCGATCCAGCTCTCATTGATGGAGCTGATGATTTGGCTTGATTTTGATTCAGACTGGATTTTCTACATGCACAAGCTGTACAAGGAGTGAATAGTAAAATATCATCAGGAAGTAACCTCGCCAAAAGGTCACATGACAAGAATAAAATGAATAAAATAAAAGCAAAAAGTTGACAGGAACAGGGTTGCTAGCGAAATATAAACCAGTTACATGTATACATTTTTCATGACGGCATTGAGCTGTTAAACAGATACAGAGCTTCCTCATGAGGGATTTTATGATACTGTAAATCAGTCTTTAGAAGCAAGAGAGAATATGTGAAAAAGGAATATTTTATTTCATTTTGAATAATTCATTTCAGCTCGTACCTTACAAATGTACAGACATTTTTTACTCATGTATTAAAATACACTTAATGCTCTCCATATACAGTACTTCTGAGGTGGCTGTTGTAGTAGTCCACTTATTGACATACCAGACTGTGTGCAAATGCCTGTGACTTTAACCTTTGTCTTACATTGATACAGTAGGTTAACTGTCAAACACACAGTACTTTACGCTGATGCCACAAGGTAATCAAAGACAGTAAAAGTTAAGTTAAAGTGTTTCGGAGAATGTAGAGATTCAGTGCATTGGATAAACTTAACGGCAAAGACAACTCGTAATATTAAAGTTTTGGACGCGTTCATACTTCACACAGGATGAGGAAAGGGAGCCGTTCTTCTAAAATCACTTACATCATGAGGAGGCGTTGTGTCTCTCATTGAGGCACATACTCACTTATTTCAATATCAACATTTCTCTGAGAATGTCAGCACAAAGGCACTTGTTTGTTCACGTGAATTTGGCATTAATGTCACAGTAAAATTTAAAAAGGACCCCAGGGTCAATGAGCAGTGCAGAACAACTCAACTATCACCAGTTTCATCAAAGCCTGGCCTCACCCTGCTGGGATCGTGTAAAGTATTTTAAGCCGGGTTCTACATCTTGGGGTCCTCACACAGCGTACATCCAGGCTTCAGGTCGGCCTGTCTCTCCATTTGAATCGTAACGGAGTGGAAATTGTAGGAGGAGAAACAAGCCTGTGTCATTTCTCTTAGTACGGTCTGAGCATCCGCTGACTCATCTGTGGAGGAGAGAAGAAGGAAATGGAAACAAATGTCAGTCACCTTGTGTGTTTATACTGAATATTTATGTGATTAAAAACTGTTTCGGCGAAAGAAAGAGATGAAGAAGTCCAGAGGCGCACGAGCAGCCCCTCGAGATTGCGATATTGAGTCATAGACAGTATAGAAAAAGTCTATGTGCTCATTACACACCAGAAAGTAAAACCCACACCTATTTATTTACACACCCAGCAGACACAGCACAAGGCTGGGGTTTTTTTTTCTTAGACTCCTGGGAGTCGGCTGTCCTAACCTCTCCAGCCCCACGGTTGTCTGACTCGGTGTGCGATGGCTGAACCACCCCACAGGCAGCTGAGAGAAAATGGAAGTCCAAATCCTCCGAGGGCCTTCCTGCCTATCAATCTCTCCTCTTTCTCTGCAGCTACAAGCTCTTTCTTTCAGTCCATTAGTCAATCTTCCTTCTACGACCCTGAAAAACTCTTTTACATGTTCTCTACCTTCAGAGAGCCGAGGCCCAATCCCAATGTCCTCCCCTAAGGCTTCAAGCACTGAGCTCTCACCGACTTAGCTGACGTCACCTGGTGAGTGTTCTGAGTCTGCAAAGAGCCGAAAATGCTATAATAGGAATGAGACAGCGCTATGTGGCGCTTCACTTTACCTTTATTTTACATTTCAAATATATTTTCTCTAAGGGTCGTGTCATTTAAGGTCTAAACCTGATGGCTTCTTGACCTCTCCTGACACATCTGTGACTTTTCTAATGATCTGATTTTATCTCATCTCATGTGTGTGCAAAAAAAATAAATGAAATATATCTTTATAATAAAAACCAGAAGCAAACATAGACACAGATAGAAACATTTCAATCAATCAGAGGTTTTTGGGCTTCCTTTGGTAACCCATGATAACTCCGACCGTATGAACTTAGGCAAAGTCTGCAGAAAGTGGCCTTAAAGGGCTTAAAATATCCACGAGAAAGCCCTCATGGTATTAACAGTTTGACAGTGGGACACCCCTAAACCCTCGTGGACTTACCAAGGACAAACCTCAAAGTCTGTGAGTATGTGAGTGTGGACGTTGGGATTGACCTGAGAGTCACAGGCTCTGCTCTCACCCGTTCATGTCCTCCCTCAAAGACCACTTAAAAGTACTTTACTTGGAGAGAATCTATGTTCGCACCTTGTAGCCTCACTACCGGGTCCCCTCACATTTTCAAGTCACTTGGTTCTGTTACTTACTGTCTGGCTGACATGTGAATGTCTGCGACTGCTCAACCTTGACAAGATCGAACCACTCTGCGATCCATATGACCGCTCCATTACCACTGAGAACATAACTTTGTGGACACCAAAAACCTTTGTCTCCAGTCATGTCACTAGTCTTTTACTTCCAAGTCCAAGTCATTTATTTTCTGTCAAGTCAGGTTGCAAGTCGTCAAAACAGTGATTTGAGTCGTCTCGTGTCCAAGATACAATGACTCGAGTCCACATCTCTGGTCGATGCGCCCACTGACCGTGTTTCGATTCATTCATGACGTATGGCTACAATTTAAAAAGTAAAAATGTGGTTAAATCATGCAGACAGCTCATCGCTTCACAGGAGAATATGTTGCAGCCTCTTCTCACCTATAGCTACGTGTGCAGTCAGTACAGCCTGGTTCATGGTGAGGGCCCAGATGTGAAGGTTGTGGACTGCTGTCACTCCCTTCACTGCTAGCAGACCGTCCCGCACCTCGCTGTATCTCACACCTGCCGGAGTACCTGAGTCATGGATGAGAAAAATATGAGTGTAAATGTCAGACTTAAAGAAATCTGCAAACGTTATGTCCAAACACTGTATGTTGTCAGAAAATGAAAGCCATACCCTCCATCAGGACAATAAGAATATCCCTCATGATGGTGAAGGTGGTGCACAAGACAAATATGGAGAACAGGAAGGTGCAGATGGGGTCAGCCATCTTATATTCTGGCTAAAAGAAAAAAAAAATGACACAGGAAATTAAGGTTAAGTACAAGTAAGAGCTTGTCTTCGTCAGAAGAACGGGGAAATTAGCTGTAGGACCAAAACCGTTTTTTGTAACAGGCTGTGAACATGTTTATTTCTGCTGTAAGTACACATTTACTGTTAATGTTGTAGTACTTATGTAAAAGAAGCTCATAATTTTACAGTTATGACACCAAAAACACTCTGCAAACAACCACCCAACAACAAAACAGCACGTGGACAGAAAATTCGGCGCCATCTTTCCTGCTGCAAACAGCCACAGCCTTGTGTTGTTCAACATTCCTCAAGGGTGAGTGTGTTTTTAGCACTGAAAATACAGAACGGTACAAAGATGGAAGCTGAAAATAAAGCAAGAATTAATAAATCAGGCCATGTTTTTATGGTGGGGAAAGTTTAACAGTTTCACTCTGCAGACTTTGCGCACGCCTAGAGAGACTCACTAACCTTGAAGAAGATGATGATGGCGCTGACAAGCACGCTGATGCTCTGGAGAAGATCTCCCACCACGTGGACGAAGGCCGCTCGTACACTGGCGTTGGCCTGCTGAGCCCTCGCTCCTGAAAGAAAAGTAGCTCCGTAAAATCCACACTAAAAATAATTATACATTGGTTAGTTCATTAGTTCATTAAATAATCCGTTATAATGTAATTAAAATGGATTATGACCCCCCCTACGGTGTATGGTCAGTCATACTACAGACAAGTACTGAGCAAGGGGGGATTAAACAGTTCAAAATAAAGAAGTTGTACAGTAGAAACATACCGTGATCGACTTGCTCCAAGTCAACATGGTTGTTATGCGAGTGGCCGTTTGAGATCTGAGGTCCTTTTCCTTTTTTGTGACTGTGTCCGTGTCCATGTGAGCTGAAACCGCCGTGACTGTGGCCGTGACCGGACTGGTGGAGGGTGAGGGCCATGCTTTTGAGAGAAGTAACAAAGTATCTTCAAAGTGTGAAAGTAATCAGCTGAGATACAACAGAAACAAAACAACTACCTCTCTGTATTAAATCATTCATATTCAAAAAAGGCACGCATGATAAAAGCTGTATAAATTAGACTATTTTACTCACACGATATTAGCCAACACGGCACAACCAGAGGTAATGAGCATGATAGTGCCCTCGATGGAGTAGTCGTCGCTGATGAGGCGCTCCACAGCCAAATAAACCAACACTCCTGTTACCAACCAGATGGTGCACACTGACAGCAACGCACCCAGGATCTCTGCATGGGTGAGGAGATGAGGAGAGACAGGAGGAATATAAATCAGGAGAAAAACAACAAGAACTGTGGTCAAATACTGACTGAAAGCTGCAGGTTTTTCCAACTCCAAATTACAAACTACACAGTTGCGTAACAAGACTTGGGGAAATTGTACAATCCATGTATTAACATTCAGTGCAGAGAGAGAGTCTAAAGTCTGCTCTAGTTTTCGGTTTTACAAGCTGTTCACAGAAATGGTCTTCAGGCGAGTTACCATGCGCCAAAATAATTCACCTCCATGTGATTCAGCAGCCACAACACATGACAGTCTGTGGTTTTACTGTCAGTACCACCAAGGACAAAGAAATGTGAAGCATTTTTGCGTTTTCATTTCAACTCCAGTGATAGATAGACACGCTTTTCAAGGTGGTTCTTTTACTATGCAAGACCCATTAGCATTTCAGGCTAATTAGCAATCATAGCCAACCTACAAGTAGCCTACAATTTAGTGTAAGAGTGGACAGTAGAGACATAGGTCTTAAAGTATTGTCAGTACTTGCTATTCAAGTATTACGTTGCCTGTGTCAAGTTCCTACCCTAACCACTTCCCCTTCCCTAAACCAAAATTCTTAGAAAAGTGGGAACATAGGGCCGTGGGACCATTGGGCTGTGGGAACATAGGGATGACCCCGAGTATTGTACCTGCACGATGCCAGCCATAACTGAGCTTGTGCGTGGCAGGTCTGGAGGACAGCCAGAGGGAAACCAGGCTGATGATGAAGCTGGTGAAGTCCACCAGCAGGTGGGCGGCATCTGTCATCACCGCAAGACTGCCTGCAAAATACCCACCTACAGGAAAGAAAATATATGTATTTAAATATAATACTATCGTGCTGCTGAAATGCTAGATTTATACCTGTGTGGGAGGTAATACGAACCAAATTCAAAACAGAGAGACAAAGAGAGACAGGAGGAAAGTTTGAAGAAGTGAATAAGGCCCAAGAAGGTTCGAAGTAGTTTCGGATTGACAATAGGCGACGGAGAGTAAGGAAGCAAAGACAAGCAAGACTAGAGCTTCATTGTTGTAAACTAACTTTTTGCATCATGATCAACAAACAATAAGGAATATCCATGGCTTGGATTACATGTTGATGTGAATAATGCCACTTTTCCACCAAAATTAGTGGTTCAACACAGGTTTTTCCAAACACGGGTACACTCGTCTGTGACTTTTATCTGAAGCATTACGTTGTACGTCACTGACATCACGTTTCACGTCACAAATGCAGCTTTTGAGGCTTTTATTGTGGCGGGGGATTTCAACAGTGGCGCCATATTGAAGGTTAAGAAGTCACAATTTATCCTCATCTCAAGAGACATTTCTCTTCAAACTCAAGTGATCAAAGTCTTTCAGATTCAACTTAAAGGAAGACCAAACATCTGTACTAAATTACAAGTACTACATGAAGCAGGGGAAGCGAAAGGAGACAAAGACAAAGGAAAGAAAATAGTGAAAGAGAGAAGCATGTGACTGACTGACTTAAAATCAAACAGCTTATTGTTCGGTGTCAGACAGAGGAGGCATCAGATTGTCACTGGCACAGTGATGAATAAAGGGAAATATACTTGCTCTAAAGAAAGGAGAGGCAGAGAGATAAGAATCAGGGATTAAAGATTAAACAAAGTGAGAAAAACCGGAATGACTCACCGAGGATTTCACCGATCATGAAGATCAGGCAGATGACAGAAACCACATACAGCCTCTTCCTGGCAACTTTCTTCTCTCGCTCGCGGTCCTCCTGTGCATGGCTGTTGTCGTGGCAATGCTTGATGACGCCATTGCCGTCTATCTGTAACGTCTCCTGTCTGGTCACGTACATTAAAACAGACAAAAGCAGGAAGTTGAGCAGTAGCTTTGTGATTATTTTGTCAAGTCAGTTTTATTTGAATAGCCTCAATATCACCAGTAGTACATTTAACAATCTGTACAACATACAGTTCCTACTATCCTTAAAAAACGTATCTCCTACAGCTGACTCTTAAACATGTTTTAGGGGTACAACAAATTATTTGTGTTTTTTTATTATCGTGTCAACTAATTACACCTAGCTAGCTCTGAAGGTGAGAGTCAGGTGCAAAGCCAGACCTTCTGGAGGAATAAACACCCAGGACGACCAAATAAAACCGCACAAAAAATATAACAAGGGTCCAGTCCAAGTGTCATCTTATGATCTACTTGTTTATATATAAACTAGAAATTGTTATTTAAAGTTAAAAATCACTTTTTTGTATTTGTTGTTGATTCCTCTTTGGACAAAAGACGACGAGGGTGCAGCAACTGAGCACAACTTGAAAAGGAGCACTAGGTAGTTTTGGAGATTGAAATTCAAACTCAGAATTTTAATATTTACAATATTAATGAGTCAGAAATATTTATTTTGTCCATAACTGAACAAACAAGCTGTTCTCAGAGGAAAATAAGGTCTCCAGGACACTTTTTGAAGCTAGAAGAGGTGGCAGGGACCTTTAACCCTCATGCAAAAGAGATATTT
Organism: Pagrus major; assembly: GCF_040436345.1. Classification (NCBI taxonomy): domain Eukaryota; kingdom Metazoa; phylum Chordata; class Actinopteri; order Spariformes; family Sparidae; genus Pagrus; species Pagrus major. The sequence goes on from NC_133230.1 coordinate 14,516,971, forward strand.
GACGCAAAAAAAATGTTCCATGTCAAAAACTGCTATAAAAATACTTTTTATTAAGTATATGGAAAATAACTTTTATATATATTTTTAAAAAAACAAGTAAACAAACTGGCATTCAAAGGGTTAAAATCCTGAAAATGAATGAATATTTGGTAGTTATTATCAGGACTGATGCTGGTTGAAGAATGTAACCCAGTGAAAGTTAAAATTATTATTTTTTATCAGTTGCATGAGGGTTTAAGAAAGAAGCCATCAGAAGGTGATCAGAGCTTCACCAGAAATCAGCCTGATTGCCACACAGCTACTTCCTCCTCCCCTCCACAGGATTAACCACTTCCTCGGGGGTTAACTCCAGTCTCGTGTGGAAAACCCAGCAGTTCACAAACAAGGGGAGCGTGAGCAAAGACACTGCCCACAGCACCACCACCACCACCTCAATGGATTACACAACTTAAAGGTTTGTGGGCATTATGTGATGTGTGTGTGTCAACAAAACTCATTAAATAATTACAGATAAACACACAAATACATTTATAAATCAAAGATTTCTGATACATGATTAAAACAGATCATCCATGTCCCTCTGTACATGTAAGAATCAAAGCTTACCTTCCCACAGTGGCGTATTTGTTCCTCTCTTCTGACACCAGGGGAACTCTCTCTGGATCCTTCTTCCTGAACATCACTGACTTCTTGGAGAAATATCAGATGTAAAGAAATTCCTCAGAGTGGAATTTAAAAAAAAAAAAAAATGCCCAGACTGAAACAAAAAGACGGGGAAAAAAAAACCTAAAACTTAAAAGTACATCTGACACAGATGTAGGTCACTGCATCCACACTGAAGTTGTGATCTTCAGCCCCTTGTTGTCTCCAAAGTGTTCACCAGCCCCGCTGGACATCCTCTTATTAAACCAAAGTCAGGGTGCAAATCAGAGGCAGCCTTGTGACTACCGCTCGCTCCGTGTGCAAATGCAAAAGCATGACCGCCTGCAAACAAGCAGAGCCGAGTGATGAGAGGAGAAGGTGACCCACAATGGATCCAAAAAAATACAGATGTTAGACACCAAACACCTCAGCTGGAGGGGGAGCAGCTGTCAGGAATGAGCACATTGTCTTTTTTTTTTTTTTTTCAATGAATGCGGGACAAAAAGTTGAAGATAAACTCATCTTTTGGTGATTAGTTGGTTAAGTGCACCCTGCGTGTCAAAATCGGGCGAGGCATTCAGTTTTGCGACTCATTGTGGACCCGCCCACCTCCTCTGTCCAGCCGGCACTCTCTGATTACACAATCAAACGAAGTGCCGTGCGCTCTCCCTCCCCCTGTACGAGCCCATCACATGGTCACTCAATACCCTTCAGTTTAAAGTACAGTCTTTATCGTCAGTGTTTTGTGCAAATATATATTTAAAATCCAAAACTTTGCCCAAAGCTGCTCCCGTCCTCTGAATTAAAGGTGCATTATGTAGTTTTTTGGGGAAGACATTTTAATCAGAAGGGAAAGATTGACTATTTTTACGCCTAATCAAAGTAAATAAACAAGCTCTCTTTGTTTTCATGACTGAATCAACTGAGTAAACAAACTGACCTCAAAGGACAACACAGTGTCATGCTGTTTTTGCTTTGTTTATATGTGGCGGACCCTGCCACCTTTCTGTGTTCTGGGGACCTTATTTTCATCTGACAACAGTTTGTTTATTCAGCCATGGAAAAATAAATATTTCTGACTCATTAATATTGTAAATATTAAAATTCTGAGTTTGAATTTCTTCTCAGTGCCCCTTTAAGGCTACAAGTTTTGATCACGTTGCATTAGAAACAGCATCTTACTTTGACTCCTTGAGAATAATTAACAATTAAAGTCTTCTTGTTACTTATTCAGCTTACTTCTGACTGCTGAAGGGGAAAGGTTTCTCCGTGCTCACCTTAAACCTCAGTTGAACGTGTGCACCTGAAGGGCAGTGTGTTGTAAAAAATGGCCTATACCCAAAAGTCATAGTTGAGTAAAAGTAAAGATAACATGTTTTTACTTTGGTAAGAGTCAAAGTCTTCCAAACAAATACTCAGGTAAAAGTCTTAAGGTATCTGATATTAAATGTCCTGACGTAGGCCTATCAAAAGTCATTTTCTGGCAATAAATGTAGCAGCCTACCGATCAAAGTACATGTAGATAATATACCCATATACTATCGGCCGACCGATTATTGGCCTAGTCGATCACAGATCAGATAGGCTGTTCAACATTTTTCTGATTATCAGAATCTTATTTAAATTTAAGAATTTCTAAGTCAAATAATTATTGTGTTTTACATGTGATGTTCTGTATTTCACATTTCAAGCTTAAAAAACACTCCAGTGGTTTTGATACGTTATGTTGGGATGTTAAAGCCGTCCAAAAAAAGCTGCAGCTAAGTAATTATACTTTTTCCCGGTCTTGGGCGACAGGAAAATCGTTAATCCTAAAAATTAATCCTGGGATTGTGAGATGTACAGATGGATGATCTCTGCAGCTGTGGAGGAAAAATACATGTTAACATTTGATTTCAAAATGTACCACAAGATGGCGACAATGAAGCATCTACATCAGGAGTGTTCAGTCCCCTGTATGAGACATGTTTTGGAGCAACATCTTTCCGAGTGCTTTTGGTTTGAATGCCATTGTGGCCTCCTAACAGTCATACCTACGTGCATCACTTGTAACGCTTGTCCTTGTTTGTCTAAGGTTGAACACATGGTCATCTCTCTTGTGCAGATGTTACAGCTCAGTGACGAGGAGGCCGAATAAAAGTGTTGCACACAGACGTTTCGTCCCTCAGGCCTTCTTCAAGATAAACAACTCACTCAGTCACAGGCGCCGGTATTTTACATGGAGCACAGCCTAATGATGCATGTGATGATGGTCAGACAATCATCCTCCACCACGAGGGTGGGAATAAACAATCAAGAGGCCTTGAGTGACTAAAAGACTTTGAGATGTAGACAGCTGCAGGATACAGCCGATAAATTACTTCAAACAAAGACTGTAGAGATTGAAATTATAAAATACATTACAGGAGACCTATTATGCTTTTTCATTTTTCTCCTTTCCTTCAGTGTCATCCTGAAAGTTAAAAAGAAAGTCCACGCCAACAGTAGCTCCTCTCTCCTACAGAAAACACGGCTCCTGAAACGCCTCGTCAGTAGTCCCGCCTTTAATTCCATGACTTTGTGACATCATGCTACATCACCATGTCACACATTTGCCTAATTTCTGCCTATATTCATGGTAGAAGTGAACATAACTGGACGCTGAAAACATGACAGAGCCGACCGGACACACGGTGAGCGGTGCTGGCTCAGGCTTGTGTGAGCTGACCAATCAGAGCAGAGTGGGCGTTCAGGAGGGCGGGCCTAAAAGAGACAGGAGCTAAAGCAGAGCATCTGAGAAAATGTGTTTTTTTAAGCACTAAAGCATATAAACTTGTTCTAGTTGTAGCTATGAACCTGAAAATGAACAGAGTATGTCTCCTTTAAACAGATTCACTCATTAAGAAAGCAACTGGTGACGTTAATCGGTGCTCCGCAGCAGCTTTAAGACATAAAACAATCACACAATGAGACTTCGAGGCAGCTTTTTTATTCCTTTTGAGAGTGCTGACGTTTGTCTTCCTGAAGAGGTCTTAAAGTGGAGTCAGTTTGACTCTAAAAATAGCTCTCAACGTGTTGGTGGCTATTTTAGTCGATACTCGTCTGTGGACTCAGAAAGTGGGCCTGTGTTTGGTTTGCCAAGCTGTTGTGTGTGTGTGTGTGAATAGACGGTGCTGTGGGGTTGCCAGGGGCTGCGGCGTGAGAGGAAAATGGCACGAGAAGGGTTAGTTACACATGGCTGTTCACACTGTTCTCAAGATCCTGACCCTGCGACGGGCCACTCACCGGATCATGAGAGCTCTTCATACTCTGTAGGGCTGTGTGTGCATGTTTGTGTATCTGCAGGTGCATCCTCTGTCAACATACCAGAAACATTGCGAAAGACACACAACACACAACCGCCTGCCTCCGTCCCACCTCTCCATCCTAATGATCGCTGTGTCTGTGTCCCATAAAAAAGGCCCCAAAAGTGGTAAACAACTCCAGGTCAGGCATCTGGACAATGCACTGACGTCAGACCAGCTCCTTCACATTCACCCTCCAGTGATGCCGCTTCACCAGGGAGCCAGGGTGTAATGTTTGTGAGACGAAGAGAAAGAAAAGATTGAGGGGTGGGGGCGTAGGAGTGTGGACGAAAAGAGAGAAAGAGAGAGTGAGTCCCTCATAAGTCGTCAGAACTGCGAGGGATCATCTCAGAGAGATCAGACGAGGCTGAATCTGCAGCTGAGACGAGACGCAGCAGAGGGTCGAGAAGGAACCTGCTCAGATTGATTCACCTGACCTAACATGATGGAAATGGTCCTAACCAGACTGCGGGACTTCTCCTGCAAGACCTCCACCTTCGATGAGTGTAAAGCAGCAGGACAGAGTGCCTGCAGCAGGGATCCTCCGAGCAGGACTGAAGGCTGCACAGCTGGAGAGGAAGGCAGAAAACTGGACATAGAGAGTGCACTGGCCTGGCTGCGAAGGGAACTGGTGAGACGAGAGTTCTTCTTTCTGTATTTTAAATGAAGTCCATATCACTGTGTTTTTGGCAGCAAGGACATTTATTTAAGTACAGTACCTAAATGCTTCAGAAATACTTCAGTCAGAGTTATATTGTTGCATGTACAATGATTTTACATACAAAAACATGTGATGAAAGTATTTAATATAATGCATTATAACAGATTAAAAGCCCACCATGTAAATAATAAGAACAGTCAAGTTTTACACTGAAGTCTTGTTGCACAAGTTAACAAATAAAATAATCTTGTGTACAGAAGATTAAAAAAATATCCACTTGCAGGACATTTATGGCTCCATAATTTAACATTCAGAGATTTTGTTATTTGTATTATTTTTTTTAAAAATAGGACGAAAATGGAAATAAATAATTATCTATTTTGCAAATGAAACGTTGGATTCATGAGCAATTAAATGCACCCTCCCTCAAGTCAATACACTCATGGATTTCGCTGCAACAGCCTTTATTGGTCGGGTATGACCAGCAGCTTAAGGCGGCTGATTTGATCTAATGTTGAGGTGTCACAATATGTTGATGGAACCACAGGGGTGGACTCAGGATGTTTTAGGGGCAGGGGCAGAAAAAATAAAAGGGGCACCACATGGATGCGGGGGGGCACGATATAATTAGAGAGCACTTTATCACATTTTGTCCACCAGTGGGTAGCTGTGATATTAAAAAATGAGATATTGATATCTTGTTAATAACCAGTTAAACATGAATTTAATAGCATTTTCTTCAAAATCTTCTATAGTTAAAGGGATAATATCGGAATTGTGTCGTGAAAATCCGATATTGTGTCAGCCCTGAGCTAATGTTAGCCAAATTTACTTCGATATTGCCAAATGTTGCTATATAACAAACATCAGTGAGTCATTTCACTGACCTGATCATTTTCTTCAGTTATGTTTTAGCATTTAGCATCATCTCCTTGTTCAGAAAAAGTTGCATATTGTGGTATTCCTGCTATTTTTTTATATTTCTGACACCACTCCTGTGTCTAAAATACAATTAAATGATAAGAATAGAAGAGAAGTGATTTGTCACTCCAACAGAACGACCTCCTGGGTGGTTTTTGCGTGGGAAGCTCAGGTTATTGCCCGTCTGTTCCTAAGATGCATGTAGGTCATGTTGTTACAACGTCAGCCCCTTTTTAAAACATCCTCTCCGGTCAAAGAAACCGTGTGTGTGTGTGTGTGTGTTTATGTGTCCAATTGTGTGTTTGTGTGTGTCTGTTTGCACCTCTGTGAGCAACTGTGTAAGGCTCATTGTCACGGTCTGATATATCACTCGCCATTTACTGCATTCACCCAGACAGCTCGCCATGGTAACCGAGTGTCCTGAGCACACAGAGAAGAAGAAACTACGAGCCGGAGTCTGGACGGTACGAAACAGACAGTGAAAAACAGGCTCCTGGTTGGGTTGATAAGAACTCTCCGGCAACTAACGTTTTGTTTAGTTTTCATATCTGTGCTCCGAATGTGAAGACTAAACTACAGTATTTCCTCAAATAGTGACCGAAGCCTATTTATACCTCAACAGCAGGTTGAAGATGGGAACAGGTCTTTATTTAAATTGATTTAATTAAATCTATCATGTGTTTGAATTGCTTAGTTGGTATACATTTATCATGACAAGCCAAAGCCGGGAGTTTATTGTTTTTTCCTGGTCGGTATTTGAGAGCAACCCGACTCTTGAGGAAATACAGTAGACTAGATAAAGAATAATCTTCAATTAGTCTGTGCATATATTTTTGTGATTGGGTCACAAACCATGTTTTCTATCAAGTTGGATGACTACATTAATGCTAGAAAAAAATAATTTGTGCAAAGAAACGAACAACCTGATAGATGGCGTGCTTTGTTTTAAGACATTACTTTCTGTTTTCAACCAGTAGATTTATCCTAGTGTTTGAAAGCTTGAACCATTGTTAGTTTTACTTAGGTTAAATAATTAAAGTATTCTTTTAAGTTTCCTTTTTTGGGGGGGGTTACAATTTAAGTTAACTGAACTTGAGAAATCATGTTCAATAAACTTAAGATATTCAGTTGAATCAACGGCTGCTCAATCACATTGGAAAATATTACACATAAAGTCAGAGTCAGTTCTTCTTTTTACACAAATTAAAGCTGCATCTACTCTTTCTGGAGTCATCATTTTAAATCAAAAGGCTTTAAGTTAAGAGCATCGTGGTATTGTTAATGAAAGATACACCAAAGGGACTAATTCAAGTCGTAAACCAAATATTTCCACTTTAAAACTTCTGGTTTTCATCATTTGTGTGAAAAATCCAGCTTGTATGTCTTCTATGTAAATCAGCAGAGTCACCATCAACACTAATCAAATCCCTGTGTGCTGTGTTCATGAAATTCTTGAGAACAAAAGCGATGGCCGGTGTAAACCTCTTGATTTAGACATTTTGGGCCGGGATAGTTTGCAGTGGAACGGTGAAGAAAGGATCACAGACAGATGCAGCGTCCGGAGCATTATTTGAAAAGAGCTGGTGTTTGGCATGAGGAGGTGGAGCCCAGCATGTCCACATCTCCATCTCCCTCAAAGAAAAAGAAAAAAAGGTCACGTTTCTTCTCTCGTTTCTCCGAGTGTCGACAAAGGCGGTAAAACCAGCATCTTTCAGGCGGAGCCCGGTCTCAGCCTGGTGCAGTAATTAACAGAGAAAAGAAATGCAGATCGGCCCCAGAGGGTTTTTTGTTTGGGACATTCCTCGATCCTGAGGACAAACTTGGACTCTGAAGTTGGTAGATTTCTGAATATCTTATTTTACAATGCAGGCAATTAGACAGCCTCTCATAAAAAAAGGAAGAAAGAGAACGGCAGAAAGGCGCATTTGCATTTGAAAGAAGGCAACGCTCAAATGAAATGGCTGAGGTTTCACACTGAGCATGAAGCCACTCAGCTTGATCTGGAAGGAGTTTTTTTTTAATGGGAAAGTTTGTAAAGTTCTTTATTGATGATTTATTTCCCTCATCATGTGATATTTTGGCCTGCATGTCTGCAAAAGTTTAAAAAATAGCAACTAAACATGTTTTTTTGTGTGTAGATGGAGATGCGATCCCAGGACCAAGCTCTGATCCGGCAGCTGATGGAGCTTCACTCTGGCATCCAGGAGCTCAAGCAGGAGTTGTCTGAAGAGGAAGAGGAGGAGACAGACGAGGAGGAAGCAGAAGAAGAGGAGGGAAGCTACTGGGACTCTGAGAGCGAACGAGGAAGCAGCAGCGTCTACTGCAGCTCAGGGGAGGGGGGCTTTTCCACTTCCTTCATGAAGATGCCGTCGACCCTTTACTCAGGGGTTTTGTCAAAGAAGGCGTTCAGCAGGAGAAGCTCTGTGCCTTGAAAATCACAACTCAACTTATGGAGTTCCTCATATCCTCTAAAACAGGCAACAAAGACAAGGTGGAGCAAGGTTAATACATTTGCAATTTACCACTGAATTCACAGAAGACAAGAGGATGAGTGGAGTTGAGGAAAGACAGGAGGAAAGCATGTAAATAATGGCATTGTTTCGGTGATGCAAAAGTAATATCGTTTAAATCTTTGCACAAAATATAATGACACTCTAGTGGCTTATTTAGCTTACAATTAGTCTTTGTTAATTATATTTTTACGACAAAAACTGAGAAATTAAAACATTTTTGACAACTATGAATTGAAAGGAACTGTTGGATACTTTTGGAAATGTACTTATTTTCTTCAACCCAATCGGCAGAATACATTTTCGGCAGTGTACGCTTCTGCAAACCACAGATGTGGAAAGTGCCCTCTTGGCTTACATATGTTGAAAAGTCGTGGTCCCTTGTCAGAAATAGCCAGTTAAAATGTTGAAACGCTGTCTTGAACTGTAACTCCACCTCCCAATATGACAGTCAGGTCATAAACATGTAACATCAACCTAAAATGACACGTTATAGAAATGGCAGTATGGTACGTAGCCTATGACACATACAAATGTGAACATATCAGTGGTTTGCAGAAAACGTTGACTGCCAACATTTTATCCTGGTGAGCAGGCGGATTTGCTTTCTTGCCCAGAATAAGCTACATCCAGCATTCGGTTAGCTCGACTCTGTCCGAAGGTTACAAAATGAGTCATCTTTACACATCAGTTTTTGTACAGATTTAACAAACAAGATAAAAGTCAATTCAGTTCGTTGCCTTTGGACAGAGACAAGCTAGCTGATTTTTTTAGTTTTTATGCTAAGCTAAGCTAAGGTGGTGGCTGTAGTTTTACATTTTATGTACAGATATACGAGTGGTATCAATCTTCTCATCTAACTCTCAGCAAGAATGTGAATAAGTGTAAAATATTGTTAGTATAAGTTAGTATATAAATGGTGTGACAGAGGATGATATAAGTCCTGTATTAAACGCTGACCTGAAGACAATCATTGTTGTCTTTGTGTAGAGATGTTGAGGTTTGAATTGTGTGTGCGTGTGTGTGTGTGTGTGTGTGTGTGTGTGTGTGTGTGTGTGTGTGTGTGTGTGTGTGTGCTTGAAGCTCACTGACCTTTTAAGACTGTAACTGCACACAGAATGGATTCAATGCAGCAGAAGGACAGCGTGGAGTTAATTGCATTTTTATTGTGCCTATGCAGAAGTAAAACATTCTCGTGATGGTGTGACATTGTTCCCTGACCATGCATTTTTAATATGTGTTTAAGAAGTATTAGTACAGTCAGTGAACCAATGTGTCAATCAGACTGTCTGTGTGAAGAAAGTATTTGTGAGCTAGAGTTGTTTGGGAGAGAGACGTGGATGTTTCCATTAACCACCTGAACTTTTAGCAGTATTTCAAACAGGTACTGTCCTGCAGTGGTACAGTATGCCAACACAATAAAGACATGAAATCACTGATGGTGCATGTTTTATTTTTCGTCAAATTACAAATCACATGTCAACTTAAAATCGTGACAAAAAAAGTGATTTTCTATTTCATTCTTTTACATTCATAAAGTCTTGTTTCTTGACCTAACAAAGAAACTAAACGCGTACAAACAGGTTTCTTTAGCACGGATCTGCAAAAGTGCAAAACATCTAAAAATCTATGCCAGCATCAGATAAAGCCGAGCACATTTTGTCCTTATTTTTCCTCTTCTCAGATTACTTTACATGCAACTGGTGTCTATTTCTTACCATGACACATTTTATTACAATGAGCCATTATCTCAAGCAAATCAGAGCCAATTCCATCTAAAGAGCATTTTTTCCACCGGTCACTGCTGATCGTCCCCCTCTACTTCCACCCCTCCGAAACTCTCCCTCCTCAGTCTTTGGATCTCTGTGTTGAGCCCCAGCAGTGTCTGAGCCAGCTGGAGGTCCTGTGAACGCATCTCCAGCTGCATGACAACAATGAAAGAACTGAATCAGCATGTTGGAAGATGCAGAGACACAAAGGTACATTACAACACTAACAAACTGACATGGACATAAACTGCAGAGAAAAAAAGCACAAAATGTCAGTGAACTCACCAGTTCAGACCTCAGCCAGGTTATCGCTCCATCTATCTGCGCCCTCCGCAGCTCCTCGTTGGCTTGGTAACTCCTGCCGAGGCTGACCGGTCTGACAGTGGAGCCAGACTCTTGAGGATCTTCTCTGGACTCTCCTGTCGCCCTGAAGGCATGAATCAGTTTGTTTTTAATGTTCTCCAGAACCATGGTGGACAAAGTGTCCTCGCTGTGGCTGTCTCTGTCCATGCTGCAAGGGAATGACTGTGTGTGTCCCCCCTCACGTGTTGCCTCCCAGCACTTTCAGACTCATAAAAAAAAAAAACTTCCCTGTTTCCTCTCTTCTTTTTACTCCACTTTGCAGATCCTCTCCGAACTCGTGCTCCTCCTGAACGAGACTCCACAGCACAAGTCTGTGTGCTTCTGTTCAGCAGCTGCAATCACCCCTTTTGCCTGCCTGGTGTTGAACTGGCTTGTTTTGTCATTGTTACTATGGAGAAACTGCCCTCCGCCTGCATGCCCCATCTCCTCCTCCTCCTCCTCCTCCTTTCGGTAACCTTAATAAGAATGGTGGAAGATCTCGGACAAAGACTATTGTTGCCTCCAAAAAGAACTGAAAAGACCCCTCCAACCACCACCCTCCCCTTTTCTTCCCCCTCTCTCTCTTTCTTTTTCTCCGTCAATCCCGCCCCCATACAATTCCAGTGTGAGAAATGTGTTGTGAGTGAGCTCTCATTTGGTGCCAGAGAGTGTGTGCGCCGGCAAGTACAGCGCACACAAAATCCATCAAACCCCCAGCGGACTTTTTCAGTGCTGCTCCCTAAATAAGACCTGCTTGTCAGCTTAGGAGACAGACAGGTTGGGCGAGGAAGGAGACACAGCCTCAGTGTTAGCCGATTCAGACGCACAAAGGCCAACCTACGGTGAAATATAACCATCCCCTTTGTGCCCAAGTTAAGTCCATTCCCCGTGGGGTTTGTGGGATGGTTTTCTTGGCGGCTGTGAGCAGTTTTTTCCCTGACTTCTGTGCAGAGATGAGACAGGGGTCTAGTGTATTTTCCTGTCTGACTTATGGGCCCTGGCTGTGTGAAGTGAGAGGGCACATTTGGAGGCGACATCACACTCAATCAATGCTCTGAGGCTTTGTCCCGTGGTGATTCTTTACTGAGAGGAAATGTTTTGCTCAGTTTCAATGATATGTCATAGGAAACAAAGAGAAGCGGTGTGTGTGTGTGTCTGTGTTGGTGTGTATGAGATCTTGTAATGTCCAACAACCTATTAAAAACAACCAAATCACCAGAACCAGTGGTTTCATTCTTACTAATGTTGAAATGCCATCTCGAACAGTGTGGCCCCGTTAAAAAAACAATCCAGTGGTTTAACGCTGTCTTGCTCTCTCGGACTGTGGTTTGTCGTTTACAATATTGTTGAGGAACCATCTACAGCGGTGACTTGTTTAAGATATCCAGTGATTTCTTTCCTACAAATGTTAGAATGCTGTCTCCAGCAGTGGTCTCTCGTCAAATCATCCAGTGGTTTCAGTCTTACCATTGTTGAAACGCCATCTCTAACAGGGGTTTCATGCTTACAAATGTTGTCTGGTTGATAATATCTCGTGATTTCTCACTATAAATGTTGAAACGTTGCCTCCAGCTGTGGTCTCTCGTATACAATATTCAGTGGTTTCATGCTTACGAATGTCTAAGTGCCGTCTACAGCAGTCTCTTGTTAAAAATATCAATTTTTTTCTTGTTTACTAATGATAAAACGCGATCTCGAACAGTGTGCCGTTAAAAATAATCAGTGATCTCTCACTTACAAATGTTGAAATGCAATTTCCAGCAGCGGTTTATAAAAATAATCAGTGGTATCATGCTTACTAATGTTAAAATACCATCTCGAACAGTGTTGTCCCATTAAAAACATCCAGTGGTTTCATGCTGTCGTTGAAAATGTTTTCGCACTTATAAATGTTGAAGCGCTGCCTCCAGCTGTGGTCTCTCATTTACAATATTCAGTGGTGTAATGCAAATGTACAAATGTTTAATTGCCGCCTACAGCAGTCGCTTGTCAAGCATATCAGGTGGTTTCAGGCTCATAAATAATGACATGCAATCCCAGCCACCCACCCGATAGAAAGCCAGCTCATATACATGTAATGTTACAATAAGACATATTGTAAAAATGTTAATACAAATATGAACACATGGTGTGTAGAAGCACAAATTGACAAAATTGTATTCTGGTGTCAGCGCTGTAAAAAATAACGTCTGCTCTAGAGATCGACCGTTAAATAAATGACTCTGATTTGCAATTTTGTCATACGGCAAAGTGTAAAGATGGATGGCTGAGAGAGAGAGCACATGTGAGAGCTCATAAGATGTGAGCTACGACTCCATTTGTACAGAATGGTCTGTGGAGCGTGAGAGGAGGCTGGATGGATCGGGTTGTCAGCCTTGAAGGTCGAGGAAGCGGTGCACAACGCACGACAACAATAAGAGGCCGAATACACACACTGAGCCTCAGGTGGTGGGATGGCCTTATGTGACTGAACAACCCTGTCGATTAGAAATTATGTCTGTAGTTGTAGGAAGCACTAGTTTAGATTCTGGGGATGTTTGATGGGCAGGAAAGGCTTCATCTACACTGTTTGAATAAATTATTATAATTACACAACAGTGTACACACCACAGTCTGGGACTTTTTCTCTCCAATGAATGAGGTGTTCAGACAACTTTGCTGCCTCCTGGTGGTACTTTCAGCCATCTGCAGGATGTCACAAGTGCAGTCTTGCAGTTGCTTGCTTTTTAAAATATAACTTTATGTGTGTTTATTTATCTAAATGGAGACTAATTTACTTTTGATTGGTCGATCGTTAAAAGAAAACGAAAACAATTTGTGTCTACTCTACGGTTTCAGCAGCTAAACTGCTGTCTTTGTTAACTGGTTTCATTAAAACCTGAAGTAAGACACATTTTACTGCTGTGATGTTTAAAGTTGAGCTTATTTTGACGACTTTATATACTGTTGGGTAGTTTAATCTATAGCCCATATTCTAAAAGATCACCATTTGTTTTGTGAAAGCTTTTGAAAATGTTTGATACATAGTTTTTTTTATGTCTTTGTATTTGATTGAATTAATTTGATTGTCTTTACTTCCTCCATGTTCACGTCCTTTATTCTCATTTTACCTGCCGTGTCTATGTCTATGCATGTTTGTAGTGAGAACCATGTGTCTCGTGAAAAGTCAACTCAGTTTCATCATGAGCTTTGTGACCATGCATTTTACAACTTATCAGAGACCGTGCTGAAATAGTTTATTTAGTTTGGGAATATGTTTGTTTTGCTATCTGATTTGCGGATATCTTCCAACTCATTTTGGCCTACTGGCGATACAGACACTGATATATATTTTTTAACTCCCTAATTGCAGAGAACATTAAGTTGCCAATGTCGATGCCAGAATACAACGCTTTTCAGAATGTACACATAAGAAAACTACATAAAGTGTAATATTATTAAGGGGCTGATGCCAGTATCTCACATTAAAGCCTTTATCGGCCAATACTGGTGTCGTGCTGATATTATTTTGTATCCCTTCCATAAAGGAAAATTAATTCTTTAGTTCAAAATAGCCAGATTTGGAGATACATGAAGAAGGGTATGAAAAAATGTAATGTAAAAAGTAACTAGTAGACTAATTAAAGCTGTCAAACAAATGTAGTGGAGTATAAAGTACAATATTTACCTCTGATAGGTGGATTACAGCATGTAATCTGCAAAGTAACTAACTAATTAGATTAATGTAGTGGACTACAAAGTAATATTTCCTTCCAAAATACTTACTTACACAGGTAATAGTTACTTTCCACTACTGTAAGGGCGCAGACAGGTGTAGGGCTCAGCATCCCTCCTCTCTGCCTCCCATCAGCACCACTCTGCATCCTGCTGAGGTCTGAACGCTCCAGGAGGGGAGAGAGGGAGGGAGGGATGGAGGACGCCATCTTGTTTGTTTTAGTCGGAGGAGGGGCTGGAAAAACAGCCGCCACCATCAGCGACACCACGGCCGACACGACGAGACCAGCGCCTCGCGGCTGTCCGGTGAGTCACCCGGGTTCATGTGTGATGTGAGGGTGAGTGTGTGTGAGTGAAATGTGTCGCTGTCAACGCGTAAAAACAACACAAAAAAAAAACCCAGGCCGTTTTGAATGACAGCGGGCTAACGCTAGCTTGACTGCATCATCACCTGTTGTGATACAGAGCGCGGTTAATGCGGGCTAATGTAACTGTAACGTCAGTGCGTGTATTAAAGTATTGTGAATGACAGTAACGTCAATAAAAACACCTGCCTGGCTCTAAGGGAAAATGCCCGATGAATACATGAGTACGACGTTACTGAATCATTATTAGTGTATGTTGATAACACAGTTACAGTATCTGCGTGTGGTGTAACGTTGTAACGCTGTAACGCGCGTTACACTGCTGCAGGTACAGCGACCATTTATACTCGACTGGGTTACCTGACTGACATTTCACACAGTGTCAAGGATACTGTGATGGAATGTAACTAAGTACAGTTACTCAAGTATTGTACTTACTTGAGTATTTTCATTTTCTGTAACTTTATACTTCCACTGCACTTCATTTTGGAGGCAAATATCCCTTTTTGCTCCACTAAGTTTACCTGATAAATGTAGTTATTAGTTACTTTGCAGATTACATGCTGTATCAGAGTCAATGTAATGTATTTTTAAGATTAATTTAAGTAATAGGCAATCAGATAAAAAAGTAATAATTCTGCTGATAATAAAAAAAGATGTATAATTTACTTTTACTTGTACATTTATTACCAAATACTCAAATACTTTTTACTCAAGTACTATTCGTATAGATGACTTTAACTCTTATCAAAGTAATATTTTGGCGAGATATCTTGACTTGCTAAATGGTAAAGCTACCATTAATACTACCTGACTGACATTTCACAGATTGTCAAGTATATAGTGATGGAATGTAACTAAGTACAGCTACTTAAGTACTGTCAATTTTGAGGTACTTTTACTTAACATGAGTATTTTAATTTTCTGCTATTTCATACCACCAATCCACTACATGTTGGAGACAAGTATTTTACTTTTTACTCCACAGAAACATCCGGATCACATAATCAGAAATATATTTATTTTTTTGCAAACAACAAGTATGAAAACGTACAGCTCAAACTACACTACTCAAAATTAGTTATCGATATTATTTTCTCAATCCCATAAATTAAATTGTGCATTTTAAGGGAAATCATATGAATCAAGTAAAATTACATATCAAACAATCAGCTGTCGTGCTTTGTTTTCCTATTCAGAGTTGTGATTCATATACAGTGTGTTGTGTCTTTCCTTTCTGTTGTTTCCTCTCTCCAGGCCTGACGCCTCCCCTTCCCCCTTTCCCTTGTGGTGAGAAGGCGCCGAGACGATGTTTTATGCCCACTTTGTCCTCAGCAAGCGTGGGCCGCTGGCCAAAATCTGGCTGGCGGCCCACTGGGACAAGAAGCTGACCAAGGCACACGTGTTTGAGTGCAACCTGGAGAGCAGCGTGGAGAGCATCATCTCACCCAAGGTAATTTGTCAGGGTCACAGCCCCCGATCACTTTCACAGGAAATTATGTTTTTTTTATTACCATGTGCTGATCTACAACCAGTCATCCTTTAATCAGGAACACTCAAAATAAGATAAAAAGTTAATCTGTAATTACGTTCTTGCTGCCTCTTTTGGTAATAGTTGATGTTTTAGCAACATTAACCACAAGTTTGATCATGTATTTTAAACTTTTCGTGTTGTAAGTCATATCTAACAATGTATCGTATAACATATCATCTAAATCTGAAGGAATTCAGTAATTCAATATCAACTTTCAGCATTGATATGTCAAGGTTGCAAAAGCAGTTTTATATAATTTAGTGCTAAAATGACAAATGATTGTGTCAAACATAATATTATCTAACAATTCTGGTCATCAGTGGTTGTTTGTGAAGTAAAGTTACACATTAGCAGCACATCAATTTAAAAAAATGTGATTACTTTAATTTCATATCATTCTAAATTGAATATTTTTGACTTTTGTGCCTGCTGGTTAGACTCAAGTAGACAATATGTACACTTTGATCACTATTTTTACAGGTGAAAATGGCTTTACGAACATCGGGGCATCTGCTGCTGGGGGTGGTGAGGATCTACCACAGGAAGGCCAAGTACCTGCTGGCAGATTGTAACGAGGCCTTCATCAAGATCAAGATGGCGTTTAGACCAGGTCGGGGATAAAATGTAATTTATGAGTCACAGCGGGGCAACGCAAAACCATCAGCCTGACTCAGTGCTTTCCTCTTACATGTAGTTTCAGTCCAGGATTAAGCCATTATCTGTCCCTAAAGTTACAGTTTTGTTAATGTTAAGGCTTTATCACTGGGAATACAAATTAATCAGACTGATCAGCTGAAATTATTTATTTTCTACAGTGTAATTATGACATTGTAAAGAGTTTATTCATATTTACATCTAAAACTAAAACATGCAGCAAGTTTTGGCTCTAAAAGAAACAGAGAAAACATGTCTGCACACCTACATTCAGATAGTTGAACTAATGAATTGTTAAATTGTTGTCACCATGGTTTTCTGTTCTGTACCACCAATATTATGATCTTTCTTAAAACTGCTCGCATTTATACAGATACTATTGAACTCGCAAGCCTTGTTCATCTCTTTCGCTTGCGATACATCACGTGTTGTAACTCTTCTCCTCCATCGTGGTGTTTCAGGTGTGGTGGATCTTCCAGAGGAGAACAGAGAAGCTGCCTACAACGCCATCACGCTGCCGGAGGAGTTCCATGACTTTGATCAGCCACTACCAGACCTAGAGTGAGTCCTCTGTCGGTCTAAAAAACAAAACGTATCTAACATTTACTTTTTATTTTTATTATTATTTTCGTGGCCATTTTTATGCCTCTAGTAGAAAGCCAGCAGCAGAGAGATGACAGGAATGACTGAGGCGGGAGATCTTAAGAATGACACGCAACTAATGTCAGCAGGGATTTTGTTGTTCATGGGTGGCACCTTAATCCCTGGACCACCAGTGCGCCCCACAACATGTAATAAATACTGCTGTACACTTATTTCACTGATGTTTAAACAGAAGTTTAAACTTAGACCTGGTTGTCTAGTCTACATGTAACAAAACACATAGATAACATACAGTATATATATATAACTCATATATTTTACATCTTAGACACAACATAACGGATGTTTGTTTTTTATAAAACAAATTATCAAGACTTTGACTATGTGTAATATGTAATTTGAATGTGTATAAAAATAATGATAAATTACTGGTCCAAAAACAACAGTTTTAATAAGTATCTTTTTTATATTTTTGTATATTTCTGCCTGTAATGATGATTGTTTGTAAATATTGTAGAACCACTCTTGTTTTCTTTTCTAAGATGGCTCTCGCGCTTGCTCTCCACTTGCTCGTAAAAAACATTTTTATATATTTTGGGATATGTAATCACTGATCAAATCACCAAAAAGTGTTAAAGTAGTAAAGGCAAACATTCCATCACAAAATAACTGTGGGAAGACATTGAGAAAACAATCGAAACACATGTATCTTAGTAGCACATTTCATGTTTTTCCACTTGAGGAGAAGCGCTGTGAATACAAGATAGATCACTGACTGTGTGTTATGTTTTGTGCAGCGATATTGACGTTGCTCAGCAGTTCAACTTGAACCAGAGCAGAGTGGAGGAGATCACCATGAGAGAGGAGGTGGGAAACCTCAACCTGCTGCAGGACAATGACTTCGGTGGGCATCTTTCTTCTGAATGTGCACACATTTGTTCAGTAAAATGCTTCATAGTCACATTTATAAACTTCCAGGAAAGTTTGAACACTTGCTGTACTTTTCGTTGTTAGTTGACGCCTACATTCCTTACTATGTACTGTTCCATACATTTCTGTTGTGCAGCTGACTTTGGTATGGACGACCGGGAGATGATGCGAGAGGAGAGTGCGTTCGAAGTCGACATTATGGGGGCGTCAGCGTCCAACCTGCTGCTGGAGGCCGAGGGTGCATCAGACCAGATGGCTGACAAGTCCAACCATCTGGAGTACGACGACCAGTACAAGGACGACTTCGGAGACAACCCCATGGAGAGCACCGAGGGAGGCATGCTGGGTAGGATCCTGTCAGTGTTATGGGCCTGACATGTATCTGCACATGCCCCTCTTTGTCCACATGTATATTTGAAGTGTAAGTACATGGATTAATATAAGTGAAATATCTTGATTGAATTAATTAAATGACCTTATCTCTCTGTGTAGTGGACAAGCTGCTGAGTAACGAGGATGGAGGCGGCATTTTTGACGACCCTCCTGCCATAGCAGAGAGCGTGATGATGCCTAAGGACCACGGAGACGATGACGACGACTTTGACGCTCTCTCTGGTCAGTTCCACAAATAACCTCTAACACTAGACCCTGACAAAAAGTGTTTTGCAATAGCTTTGGTTGTATACAGTTGGAATTACAACACATACAGAACATATCATGACGTATGTTTTCAACATGGTCTTGTCTGTTGTTAGCGGGAGCCCCAGACAGTCCAGACTCAGGCCCAACAGAGCCTCTACCAGCAATGGCAGACCAGACAGAACAGACCGCGCTGGTTCACAACGAGGAAGAAACCTTCGCCCTGGAGCCTATCGACATCACAGGTGAAGCAGCTGGTTTCAAGAGAAAACTCCAGCATTCAGTTGGTCAAAATGTTCCTCACAATCATTAGCGCATGCAGTTCCACTTGACTTTTATTCGGCTTCCTTCTAAATAGAAAAGTATTTTTTCCCATCGATAAAGCCAGCAATTTTCCAGTGTTGACAATTACAGTGTTTCACATTTTTGTTTACGCGGAATCAATGTGTTTAAATAGAAATGCCGTTTTGTTCCAAATCTCTGAGCTATTTAAGTTTACTGAACTGATTCATCTCTGTCTCCCTGTGGTCTGTGCAGTGAAGGAGACCAAGGCGAAGCGAAAGAGGAAGCTGATTGTGGACAGCGTGAAGGAGTTGGACAGTAAGACCATCCGCGCACAGCTGTCTGATTACTCTGACATCGTCACCACGCTGGACCTGGCACCTCCCACCAAGAAGCTGATGATGTGGAAGGAGACCGGAGGAGTCGAGAAGCTTTTCTCTCTCCCTGCTCAGCCTCTCTGGAACGCCAGGCTGCTGAAGGTAACGTAACCTTAGACAACTTTCAGAATTCAACTACTGTATCTACCTGCATGTTGTCTCTATCTGCCTCTTTGTTCTCTCCAGATGTTTACAAGGTGTTTGACTCCACTGGTACCGGATGAGCTGAGGAAGAGGAGGAAAGGTGGAGAGGCTGACAGTCTGGATGAGTTCCTGAAGGATCTGGAGAACCCGGAGGTGCCCAGAGAGGAAACAGCAGGGCACCAGCAGAGAGACATCATGGGTAAGAAAGGGCTGTTTGTGCACATTTATGCAAACGGGGAAGATTTCCAAAGTGTAGGCGCTACTTTCGCTAAAGAACAGTCTCCTTTTGGCTCGAGCCTGGACCGAGTGCAGTATGTTCATTTCCCCTCCAGACCAGACCATCATGGAAGAGGCCAGTGTGCTGCAGACTTCAGCTGTGGAGGGCAGCAGGACGACACTCGACGAGTCGGTCATGCCCCCTCCGTCCTCCCAACGTGGCCTCAAACGCAAATCCCAGGACACAGAACCAGCCCTGCCTGTGAGTACAGATGTCAACTTTAGTCTGTATTTACTGAAGCACACTCACCAACCAGCCTTCTCCATATAGGATATCCTATTATATTTAATGTCAGGACTCACTGTTTTCTATCTCCACTCTTTTCTGTAGATGGGAGCTTTGGACCAGCAACAACAGGCACAACCACCGCAGGGGTCCAGTGCCTCTAATGTGTCCCAGCAGCTGGAGCCAACCAACGTGGAGCTTCCACCAGAGGAAACCACCAACATCAGCCAGCTGATAGAGCTGGACCTCCTCGGCGACAAGGACAAGAAGAAGGATGACGACTCTGATGAGGAGGTGAGCTGAAGATCCACATCCGTTTTATTAAGTAATTTAACAGAGGATGGGCACAGACTCGATTTACAGTAGGCAGCCTTTGTTAGTGTTTGTAACTGTGTTTTCCTGTGTCAGGAGGAGGAGGCGCAGGGAGGAGACCAGGACCAGGAGGAGAGGAGGTGGAACAAAAGAACCCAGCAGATGCTCCACGGCCTTCAAGTATGTATATGTTCACATCTGACTGGGAAAGTCGGTTGAAGTTTCTAGTCCACAAAACATTTCTGGAGCTGTACCTGTAGCCGGGACCTGTATTAAAACACAGCCCCCTGTCTATATATGCACTTAAGCACGCTACTTCAGTGAGTTTAAAATACGTTTTTGAGTGAAGACATGTAAAATGCCAGAGCCTTCCTGTCCTGACTCTATCTCTCTCCCTCATCGCCGCAGAGAGTGATGGCCAAAACAGGTGCCCAGTCGGTCAGCCTGCTGGATCTGTGCAGGAACAACAACAAGAAGCAGGCGGCTGCAAAGTTCTACAGTTTCCTGGTTCTGAAGAAGCAGCAGGCGGTGGAGCTCGTCCAGGAGGAGCCGTACAGCGACATCATCGCTACGCCTGGACCTCGCTTCCACATCATCTAGAAAAACACGTTACAGTCCGAAAAGGAAAGAAAACTCCACTTTGTACCATCTGCAACACAAGTAGATTTAAAAAACTTTTTTTAATTTATTTGAGTTGTTTTGTGTATAATGTGGAGTTTTTTTACCTTCTATCTGCAATGTCTTAACGTCAGCCAGTAGTGGGAGGGAGGAAAGATGTCTGAATAACATGGTTGGTTAGAAAAATTCCATAGTGAGGAGGACCGCAACTCCAAATGATGCACACTTCCTATTTGTTGTTATTTATTACTAATGTATTTATTAAATTATTGGATTTTTTATTATTAAGACTCACTCTATAGCAAAGTCAGTATTAAGTGGGTGAAATAAATTGAGTTTGGAGTTGCTGTCCACTCATTGTTGGATTTTTTAAAAAAAACTTTGACAAGCACTAGTTCCTTAAAGAAAAAGTTAAAGGAGTCAGTTTTCAATAATGACTCAATCACTCGACCATGTTACTCTGAGACTCACCTGTCCCACTTCTGCAGGAAAAAAAGTTCTCATGTACACAGACTTTAGCCAAAAGGAGCATGCACTGTATCCAGTCTCTGCTAGAGTACGTTTAAACAGTTACTACGATAGTGATTTTACAGACTCAACCAGCAGTTAATCATTATACAACTGCAGTGTAGCACTTTCAGCATTACAAACTCCAGACGTGGTGTTTTTGCAAATGCTTTGCTTGCATCATCAACTGTTTGCAGTCAGAAAAACTATAGTTGTGTCCCCAATCTATACGACATATCAGTTTTAAGCATGATAAAAGTACGCACAAAACAAAAGAGAGAAAATGTTCACAGCAGGAAAGTATAGTTAGTATAGGTGATGTAAACATCAGTTGTCAACCATACTTGCATGCTCTGTCCTGAAATATTTTGTATGGGTCGACTCGCTCCAGAAACCATTTTAAAACCATATTCTAGACTCAATTCATCCAAACATTTTACGTATAATCATCTAAAAACAACTGGGTGACAAACAGTGATGTAGTCTTGATAATTAAGACTCATTTGTTGTGCTCAGCGTCACTTCCACAGTAACTTCTGAAAGTTTGAATCTGTTCAATATTGATTTATTGATGTAATATATAACAAGAGAATTGTTTTTTTTTTGTAAAACTTATAATCGATTTTTAATCTAAAGAATGACTTGATGAGATGATCAAGTGAAGTCTGAATGGACATATTTGTTCTAAACGTTGTTGTTTGGACTCTAAATTCATCATACAAAAAAATATTACAGGCTGAATCAAAATCACACAACAACACAGTAAAAACAAGCAGACCAGCAAGTCGTTGTGACCACACTTCTTCCTTGTGCTTCTGCGAAGACGCCTGAATGCATCATTTTTTAATATCACTTCCATATAAACGGTTTATCATGTAACGTCTGAGTGCATCTTAGATTTTAAACTATGTGCCTGTAAACCTGCTTTTTTTATTTTGTATAAAAGCCAAGACAAATCTTCTCAATTAAGAAATGTTTGTTTCTGAACAGTTTTAATCTCATGCCTGTAACTCCCGAATCCTGGAAACTGTTGCAGAATTTTTCAAAATAAAATAAATACCATGAACAGTATTTTAAAATGGAATTTTGTGTAAGAAACATTGATTTCTTCTATGCTGGAACATCAGAAATACGAAGCAGAAGGAAACGTGCAGAGTGTAATAATTTCAGATTATATTAATCATGTATGGAGGACTAAAACAATCAAAATCAAAAACAATTAAAGAAAGAAATAAATGAATCAGGAAATCAATAAATATGCCATCAAATGCACCGTTTTTTTCCCTTTGCATCCCCCTATTTATTCCACCAAACTTTTTTTTTACTGTATACATCTCTACTTCAATATGCAAAGGATTTTTTAATTTTGTCTGTTTCAGTCCTCAGTAATCATGAACATCTTTGACATCTTCAGATAATATTTATGCTAGAAACAAAATGGCTGAAGTCTCTGTCTTCCTGTCGCACTATGTATTTGTCACCGCAGCAGCAGACGTGTCGTCTTTTCGTTTCTTGTGTCGACTTCTTTTCCTCTTCTCCCCGTCCTCCGTCTTCTTCAGCGGCGGTGTCGGGACGCCTTTCTTCTTCTTCTTCTGGCAGCTCAGAGGGTTAGGATTGCTCTGTTTCCTCTTCCTCTTCCTCCCCCTCCTCTCTCCGTCCTTCTGGTCGATGCCCTGCTCCTCCTTCAGGCTGCGGATGCTCTGCTGCTGCGCCGGGCTGACCAGCTCGCCCAGCTGGACTGCCTGGACGTGGTCGAGGGACGTCTGGCAGGGCTTGTCCAGCACGATGGTGTTCTGGATGATGTAGAGCAGAGGAACGCCGGGAATCTTCTTCAGGCCCGCAGTTAATGTGTGGTCCTGGAAAACACATATACATGTCAGTGACCTCCAATAGTTTGTCCTTAGACACTTCATGACAATTTCTTTAGTTGGCTGCCACTATTTCACGAGGTCTAGAGGTTTATTAAGTTGATAAAACCCTCCTCCACATGACGAGACTTGCATTATAATTAAAAGTTTCTAATACTTTGACCACCAGTTGATATGCAAAGTTAATATCTAGTCTATTTTTAGTTTCTCATTTCACTTCCCTCTGGTTGATGTGTGTGTCTGATCTCTCTGTATTTACCTGTGTAGCTACGAAGTAGTGGTGAGGGTTGGTCTCCTCCAGCATGGACAGCAGACACTCTGAAGCGGGGACAGGACTCTTGAAATGTGGACACCTCCTGACCTGAAACCTCTGCAGGATGATTTTGGCTCCATACAGCTCTTTCCCCAGAGTCTCCAGCTCTTTAAGTGCACAGCTGACCATACAACAGGAGCGAATATGATGAGATATTAGATATTAAGATGTGATATTTTGCATTAACGTACAGTAAGTAGATGTACTCACCTTGTGGTGCACAGCTGCACCTCTCCCATCAGGTATTTGGGCATCTGCTCTTTGATCTGGATCTTGTTTTTCAGAGCAGCCTGACTGAAAGTCCCGTCGATGAGGATCTGAAAGGGTTGCCTGAAGCTGAAGTTGTATTTGTAGAAACTTATGGTTTTCTTGGCTTGTTTCTGTCGCTTCAGCCCCATGGTGGCTGCGAGGTGAAGTCAGGAGAGAGGCTCGTTTAGTAAATACCGTCAGTGACGCACGTTAAATATGTCCGCTGAAGAAAACTCTTCCGGTTTGATAATTTGCTCGTTTAATGGACGTCTTTCATTAACATTTTCAAATTATCGGCATCAGTTACTCCAGCATGGATTTCTAGCGTACACAACACGCTTGTGGTGTGCGCTTCTTCTGACTCCGGCTGGAAACAACATATACGACGAAGGTTCCGGCTGTTTCAGAGATCGTACTCGTTTTGTTTGGTACTATTTCATTTAAGTAAACAAAGAAATACTGAACAGGATTTTGATTATTTATCTCTATTCATGTATGTTTTGGAGCTTGGTTTTTTGAAATACTTTTGAAAACAACATTATGTAGAAATTGGCATTTTGTGTGATTTGGCTCCTCCGACAGTTTCTGAGTGAAACATCACTGCTATAAATAAAAAATTCAATAACAATTAAAAATAAATAAATAAATATGAAAATAAAAAAGAATGTCCAATACTTGTAGGAATAGTAATTTGCATTCCATAAAACAATACAAACATACTCAAAATGGCAAGTTTAAGTACATAATAAATTAAAAAATATATATACATCAATAAATGAAGAAATAAAAAGATTAAGATAAAAAATTAATAAAATAACTACATTTACTTAAAATAGTACGGAAGCCCTAAAGGGCCATGCATTCATACATTTTATTTCCTCCGTTTTCCTGTGATAACGAGTTACTTTCATTTGTTTTTTTCGAGATCTCGAGTTATTATCTGGAAATAACAACTGCCGTTTTCCCGAGATAACGAGATAATTTTCTCGAGATAACGAAACTTTGTTTTCCCAAGATAACGATATAATTAATTCGAGATCTCCTCATTAACTACATAGCTGGTCAGCTATGTAGTTAATGACGACATCAGGCTCACTTAGATTGCACCGCTGATATAGCTGAAGCCTTGCTAACCGTCTTTTTAGATTACGCACACTAATGTGTATATTATCTGTAATAGCAAGGCATAATGCTATTTCAGCCTGTGTCAGGCCTTGATTGAAAACATATGTGACGTGGTGATCGATATGCTCCTGCTCCTCTGACATTGCCACACTGAATGATGTTTCCTGCAATGATTTAATATACTTCACTATCGTTTCGTTATCTCGAGATCTCGAGAAAATTATCCCGTTATCTCGGGAAAACGGCAGTTGTTATTTCCAGATAATAACTCGAGATCTCGAGAAAACAAATGAAATTAACTCGTTATCACGGGAAAACAGAGGAAATAAAATGTATGAATGCATGGCCCTTTAGGGCTTCCGTAATATTGAGATATTTGGCAAAAAAATATATATATTAATATATAAAAGATATTTGATATTGTCAAGAAATCCTAGCATTTATGAAGTGCTTTTAAATAGCCTGTTAAAATTTTATAGGCAAAATGTGTCTATAAAATTTTATTTTAATCTTATTATTCTTTATAAATGTTTTATACGGAAGCCCTAAAGGGCCATGCATTCATACATTTTATTTCCTCCGTTTTCCCGTGATAACGAGTTAATTTCATTTGTTTTCTCGAGATCTCGAGTTATTATCTCGAAATAACAACTGCCGTTTTCCCGAGATAATGGGAGAATTAGTTATATCATTATCTCGGGAAAACAAAGTTTCGTTATCTCGAGATCTCGAGAAAATTATCCCGCTATCTTGGGAAAACGGCAGTTGTTATTTCTATAATGATTATTATTATTATTGTTGTTGTTGTTGTTGTATAAAATATTTTTATTGTTCTTTTTACTTTACTTTTATTTCTTTTTATAGTTTATTATATATTTGATTGACTATTATTATTGTTATGATTATCATTATCATTATCATTATTATTATTATTATTATTATCAGTATTATTATTATTAGTAGTATTATGATTATTATTATTATTATCATTATTATTGGGGGCGGGGTTTATATTGTCCCCGCCCCTCGCCTGTGTTTTTCCCGGAAACGGAAGCGCTCCTTCAGGTAGCGCGACAGCAGCGGAGCAGTCGGGCTCGGTCCTGTGACACTTGTCGTCGCCTCTGACTCCAGGCTAACGTTAGCTCGGGTCGGGCCCGTGTGGCTTGGGTTGGCTGTGTGTTTACCTTCCTCGCTTGTACACAGCAAACATTATGGCGGCCGCGGATTCCCGGTCCTCGAGTGACGGCGGGCCGGCCAGCAGAGGAGGATTCCCGGCCGGGGAGAGCAGCAACGACCGCGACGGGCCGAGCGGCAGCGGCGGCGGGGAGGGCGAGCGGGAGCGGGACCGGGCCACCTTCGAGTGCAACATTTGTTTGGACACTGCCAGGGACGCTGTCATCAGTATGTGCGGCCACTTGTTCTGGTACGAGACGAGGCGGGGAGATGTGGGGGCTGGATATCATGTGTGGTGGTGGTGGTGGTGGTGGTGGTTGTTTCTGTTCAGCCCACCGGACCGGAGTGTAGTTTTGTAGCCGTGTGTGCGGCCTCCTTTTCCCGTCAGTTTTGAGCCGTCTCGCGGCGGAATCACGCCCGACGGTCCGGCAGCGGTCGGTTGTCTTGTGTCGGCGGCCAAGATGGCTCGCTAGATG
Source organism: Pagrus major (assembly GCF_040436345.1). Classification (NCBI taxonomy): domain Eukaryota; kingdom Metazoa; phylum Chordata; class Actinopteri; order Spariformes; family Sparidae; genus Pagrus; species Pagrus major. The sequence continues at coordinate 14,543,524 of NC_133230.1, forward strand.
TTATTGTCGAGGGTGTTGTTATAAGTGAAGCGTGGCTCAACTTCAGCATTCATAGCGCGTGTTTCCTGTCAGAAGTGGTCCAGGAGGCTGGGATCGAGGCTGATCAACACATTTGCATATTGATCAGGTGATCTGCTCTGATCTGGCTCAGGCCGATCATATCGTATGGTGTGCTGTAGGTCAGAGGTCACAGCAGCAGGCAGTGCCTCCTTGGATCAGACTCTGTGACACATTAACTTTGCTGTCTTGGTTTTAAAGTGTCTGGTGATCATTTGTAGCTCTGAGCCCAGGTCCATGCTCGGTTCGTTCATGTCACTAACCAAGTAGTTCACTAGTTGACCAAAAGATGAAAGCAGATTATCTGTTGTGAAGGTTTCCTGCATTGTTTCTTAAGAGCCTGACCGATCCTCATTTTTTGGGGCCAATACAAGAGTAAAAAATTCCAGTATTGATTGATTGTTGCAGTGATCCCTCAGGTGTGGTAATCAAACACTTGTGACAAAGATATGTAACTGAGGCGAGACATGTTGTGCTCATTTTCGAGTAAATTATTTTATTTTGGGTTACTACTAGAATAGATTTACACGCTTTAAGGCCAAAAACACATCTGTTTACCCCCTGTCTGTTTTCGCTCCTGTCTCTTTAAGACCTAGTCTCCTCTGATTGGTCAGCTCACGCACGCCTGACCCAGCACCGCTAACAACAACAGAGCAGCTGTGCTAAATCAATTCTTGCGTGCCAAACTAGTCGCTGGGCATTCAATAATGCAAATGTATGACATGGTGACCTACTGTGATGTCACAAAGTCACGGAAGTTAGCATGCTAACCAGCTAGCCCCTGCCCGTCCTGGTCCAAAGCTTCTGTGCTAGCGGCGTAAACACCAACACTCCCATTGTTCTCTTAACTCCCAGTCCGGACCGCTAGCTGCATGGCTAATGGAGCTAACTAGTCAACAGCTACTGTAGCGATATGCTGTCCCTTATTATTTTTCTGACATATTGCTCCTTTAAAAATAGACATTATTGTCTAAAATGACAGCACACTGAATCAGTAAACTTCCCTGGGAATTTCGATAATAATACATTACCTCAAGCGTCCGTTTCTGCAGTATAGTCTCTTTAAAAGTAGCTTCCATATCGGCCCATATGGGACAGCATATACTCCTATACTGATATAGGCCAATATCAGACAATAATAACAGCCAACAGTCAACTTTGGCTCAGGGGAGGACATTTTACACAATTTTCTGACATGTATACTAAATGAAAATATAGGTTTACACCTGTTTTTCACTAAAAAAAACAAAATATAAAACAAAGAATAATCAGTCATGGAAATAAATGTGAGGTATTGCCTTGGTAAGTCGAACTTATGTGCTAAAAATGAAACTTTCTGACTCCGTACGTTAGTTTAATAGATAAATCAATAATCAAAGCAACCGTTAGCCTGTAACCTTAGGTTGCACTTGAGATGTGATTGTACTCCCTTCTCCTATCTTGGTTTTAATCAAGACTTGCGCGAGGCTCAACCTTCAAACCGCACTGTGTTGAAAACGTACACAATCACAAAATGACGTGTGAGAGCCTCACTCATTCATGAGTGTTGACGGGCCAAGGTTAAAGTGAGATTACAGCCAAGAGTGTTGGATTGGGGTCAAATCTAAAGGCATTAAATAAGTTGTAAAAGAAGACCGAAAACAATTTCTCTTTTCCTACGTACGCACGTTTGTTATTTAAAAGATTATGATCTGTGTGTGTGTGTGTGTGTGGGTATGCACATGTTTTGGCTGCACAGACAGATGTAGAGTTTAAGGAAGTACAGAATGCTCCCGCTGACAAAAAGTGAAGTTGGTAAACAGTGATTACGGCCGTTATCTCCTTCTCAGGGGGGAGGTTTTTACAGAGAAAATCACCAAAGTAGCCAAAAAAAAGTCACATACTTTCACCTGAGGCAGGGGTTTTAAAGGATAAGTTCACCAAAATGAAATGAAAATCCAATCGTTATCTGCTCACCCTCATGCTGATGGAAAGTCAGGTGAAGTTTCTTAATCCGCAAAACAGCGTTTCAGCATTTTGCTAAACAACTGAAGTAGATGGGGACTTGTTTTAAAGCATAAAAAAGGCTCCACACAGCTCATCTAGATAACGTCTTTTCCTATCTATTTGGGATCTCGGGCCTTTTGAAAACTTGGCAGACCGGTTGTATGGAGCCATTTTTATGTTTTTAAAGGCTGCTTTTAAAACGAGTCCCCATCTGCTTCAGTTGTTTAGGAGAACGCTGCAACACTGTTTCGCTGTGAAGCCCCAGAAATGTTTTTTTTTTTACGGACTTTGAAACTTTACATGACTTTCCATCAGCATGAGGGTGAGCGGATAATGACTTTAATTTTTGGGTTTGACTGTCAACCCACAATGTCATAGGATTTATGTTACAAGCTGCCTGCAAACTAATTACACACTTTGTCATTTATTTGAAAAAAATGATAGCTAAACGTTTTGGGTGAAGCAGCAGAATTAAAGCATAAAATCTGTCTCTTTATTTTGCCTAACCGAAGAACTAAGCTTTGACCAGCAGCACTCTGATTTATGACACCAAAGTCTCTTTTTGTAAACCTAAAATAAAGGTTGACCTGGAGGAACAGACATTTTTAAGAGAATTGGAAAGTTGATTATTTTGTTGACAGGTCAGTGTGACGACTGACGAGGAGAAAGTTTCCCTTTTTTTAAGGAATACAAGCGACATTTCTGTATTTAACATGCAGAGTTTGGCTGATTTATTGAATATCTGCTCAGAGAACAGGTGCATCTCTGTAGAAACTCACCTTACAGTTACATGTGCAGTTGTCACACAGCGGTGCATGAAGCTGCTGTGCTGATGTAACCCGGTTGCCACGTTACCAGTGTGCCCTCTCGTCTCGCCTGTGATGATGAAACTTTCAGCAACGATGAGAGGTGTTGGCGTCAGATCACCCGCTGCAACTTAAAGATCTTATTTCTTTTACATTCGTTAATGAGATAAACGTCTGCATCACCGTCTGCTACACATGTTTTTTTTTTTTATTTTAGATGACCTCACCTAACCCTGCGTCTGTTTGGCTGAGGACATTTAACTTGCTTTGGATCAAATTGTCTGGCATTTCTCAGCAGCAGAACGTCTGCACTCTTTGCCAGAATGCACTCAAATAGATTGAGTTAGAAAAATGGAAATGCTCTGTTGATCGTAACAACTGTCACTTTTCTGGCATCAGAATATTTTTGCTGTTGACTCGTTCTCAACCTGCATTTTACCCTCGATTGTGTTGAAGTGCGAAAACTGTTGAGGAAGTCCTCATGAGCAGATGGTGCTGCGCTGTCTCAGATTTTAAGGTGTAGGAGGAAATTGAGAAAGAAGCAGCCCTACTAGCAAACCCTGCAGAGCCTTGAGTGATGATTTGTGTGAAAAAAAGAGACATTAACCTCACTTAAATGCTTCGAGGTTAATTAGCGTGTGACATCTTTACACTCCCTGAGTGAGAGTCCTCTTCAGCAGACTTATCTCCGTCCTTGTTAGAGATGCCGGCCGGCCACACAGGCTGAATGAGAGTTCGTCGTGTTGGAGAAAAGAGATTTGAAAGGAAAGCAAGAGAGAGATGAACATCGGCACATAAACACTATTAGGGAAGACTCTTGACTGGAAGGTTTAGAGAAGTGAAAGTGTTTGCATTTGTAAAACCGACACGACACAATAATCTTGGGCGGTGCATACGGAGTGGTTGAAAGCAGCTGCATTCTGCCTCATGACCTCTTCGGCAAGTCTTTAACGTGTCAGAAAATGATATGAATGCCCATCATAGTGTCATTAAAATGAAACAATTGGTCAATTTAACAGGCATTTTTTCTCTTTTCTGGTATATATTGAACAAAATGCTTCACTGAGAAAATAATCTGCAGATTAATCAACAGTAAAAATGTATTATTAGCTGCAGTGAAGTTTGAATTTGGCAGGAGCTGGACGTGTCAGCATTCTCTCGTGTTAAATATTGTCGGATATTTTGGACTGTTGGTCGGACAAAACAAGATATTTGAAGACCTCCGAAAGATTAGTCTTTTCCATTGCTGCTGCTGACATTTCAGATGAAGTTGTTTTACCAAAAGCAGCTACCAAACACAGTGTTTACTGAAGCATTATTGCAGTCTATAGATGGTTTCCAAATCAACAACAATCACATTGCTTGAGTGGGCGAGGGACATCCTCTGTCCTTAGACCCTGTGGGACTGCATCCACCAGGGTCTGAGTTAAGTTCTGGGGACTTCATTCTGTTTTACCCCCAAAAACAGCCCTGCTCAGGTGGTAGTATTTTCGAAAAGTACAGGAACATTAGGGGTGGGCCCTGCAGCGCTGAACATTTCTGATTGGTCAAGTATGAGCAAACAATCTGTATATCTGTTCTTTATTGTGCTTTGATTGATCAACATGAAGTTACAGGAGAAAGCGTACAACAGACCGAGTTCAATGTTTTTTCATACGTCACTGGACTAATTTGTCCAATCTTCGTGGCTCTTCAGACACCAGTGGAAACACAGAATAAACCCACCTGAATTCATCCCAACTCAACTTTTATTTGTCGTATACTGTACTGTAGTTTATCTTTAGTTATCTAAGCAAAGGAAACTGGGATTAACGTTAAAACAAGACTTTTCTTAAGGGAATTTTGAATTGATGAAATGTCTTTATTTGTTGTAATCGTACCACCAACTGTTTGGCTTGTGGCACATTGCAGGTAGTTTTATCTACTTGTGAACAGTCATCGCAAGAAAGTTAAAGGATAAATTCGCCCAAAAATGAAAATTCAGTCATTAACTACCCTCATGTTGAGTAGAGTTTCGTAGTCCACAAACATTTCTGGAGCTTCACAGCAAAACACCCCTGCGTACTTTTCCTGTCTCATTTCCCCTCAAACCTTCATCCTGAACTCCCACAATGCAGCAGCGGCAGGTCGGGCCTCGCCAGCAGCCGCTCAGGCAAAACGCTAACCGCTAACTGCTGACGACAGATGGAGCCAATTAATTCAAACGATGGGGGGCGCAGGGATGAGTTTAATCAGCCACCTCGTTAGGAACAGGTTGTTCTAGCCAGGTGGGCTTCCTGAGGTGAAAAAGAAAAATCCGACCAGTTTCACCAGAAATAGACTTTAACATTTACTCTTTCCATTGAGATTGATCTGATAATAAATCGGTCTCCAGGACCGCTGACATTTGTAAGAGAAAGGATCTATTGTAGGAATGTCAATTAATCTTGTGTTTCTCTCTGTCTTCACAGCTGGCCCTGTCTTCATCAGGTGAGTGTTTCATGTCATGCCATCCTTTTGCTTTGCAGTGTTCATTGAAGGCCCCGCAGGTGTTTTTAATGTTCTGACTAGATGATTAGATTTCTACTTAGGTTGAAGTTGGGGAATTGCGAGTAACGGTACAGAACGTACAGTAAAGTCAAGATCAAATGTAATAACGTATTTATTCATTTAGCTTTAGTTTACATCATTTAATATTTACACGTTCCATGTTTTCTATCAGGAAATTAATCTACAGCTGTTCTGATAATCAATTAATCATTGGCATATTAATGGATGATGATGGATGACCTGATAATGAGTGAAAACACCCGTGTGAGTGGGCTGTTTTTTTTCGAGCAGCGCCTTTAACGTCGCCTCATGTTCAGCTAATCAGCGTGATGTAACCTCAGCGTGGAAACTACAGCCGTCAGTTGACTTAGTGCAGCTTAAACATGCTAATGCACTTAATGCCTCTGTTTACTGCAGCTTTTTCTCTGCTGCTCACCTCTTTAACGTGCAGAGCTGGACGTTGCTCTCCATGAACGCAACATAGATTCACATAGAAGTTAAAAAGAACTGCAGCCACATCAGACCACACTTCTTTATAAAACTTCGTCTGTAATCTGGCGTTAAACCCAGTATTTAGTGAGTCGGGCTTGGTTTTTATAAACATTTCGTCATGTTTCCTTCTCCTCTCAGTGGTTGGAGACGCGGCCCACCAGGCAGCAGTGTCCCGTCTGTAAAGCGGGAATCAGCAGAGAGAAAGTCATCCCACTGTACGGCAGAGGGAGCTCCAGCCAAGAGGACCCCAGGTACCTCAGGAGTGTTTAAGTTAATTCTGCAAAAACAGCCTTACCGTTGCCTTCTGACTGACTGTTTCTGTCGCTCCTCAGGTTGAAAACTCCACCTCGGCCTCAGGGACAGAGAACAGAGCCAGAGAGTCGAGGCGGGGTGAGCGAATCGTCCCATTTCCTGAATATTCTCTTTTATGTTTGTCTTATTTTTAAGCCCTGTTCTTCTCTCTGTGCGCAGATGTTCCAGGGTTTCGGGGACACCGGCTTTCACATGTCTTTCGGCATCGGCGCTTTCCCCTTCGGCTTCTTCACCACAGTCTTCAACACCAACGACCCCTTTCACAGAGCAGGTAAACACATGGGAAATGATCAAATGCGGGTCAATGGTCGATGCTCTCGTAGATCAGATGTTCTATGATTGGATTCATTGCATACACAGTGTTTTTTTTGCTAGCTGTGAAGCTGAGGAGAAGTTTTGATAATTAATCAGTTTGATATGTTATGGAAAATAAGTCGCACCGGTGCACGTGAGATTTGGCACTTCTTTTTTAAAACGATTGAGATTGTCATAATTTGTCAAAATGAAGAAAAACATTTATTTTCACCTTTTTGTCGTGATGAGAAATTGAATTAAAATGTATTTATGGGTGCTCCTAAATGGAAAAAGTTAGGCCCACCAGTGCAACCAGTATGAAAATATGGTCTGGGGCCCTGCAAGAGATGAATACATGCAGATGAATCACTACATCATAGTTATATCCACTGCTGCCATGGTGTAAATGTCAATAAATGAATGTACTTACTATCTCTTCTGGGTTCTTTAGGATAATTAGTGGGTAAAATCTCCACCTGAACGCAGCTGTTGCCTTCAGGCTTCATAATTAGAGTGCAGATGCAAACACACAGTCCTCTGAGACATTATTATATATTAACCTTTCTCATCCATTTCTCCTCATTAGACCAGTATGCAGGTGATCACCAAGGCAACGGTAACCTCAACAACGGCAATAACAACTGGCAAGACTCCCTCTTCCTGTTTGTGGCCATCTTCTTCTTCTTCTGGCTGCTGAGCGTGTGATGGAGACCGGACGGACGTATGGATGGATGGATGGATGTGTGGATGTGTGGATGTGGATCGACGACCGGGAGGGAGGAACGCAAAAAAAAACGAAAAACAAACTCTGTCACACTTAACTCGAGCCACAGACACACACTCATGTTACATTTCCTAGCAGGTACTAACTTGGGAGAGAAAGTGGGTCGGTTGTGCTTGACTCCAAAACAAGAAATACAGGAATTTGGTTTTCTCCTCCCGGCTAAAGGCAGACTCACTTTAGGATACTCAGCCCCACCCACCTGCTTCTTTGATTTTGTTATGCAGGAAAACACTGACTGGAAAGTGCGTGAATCCCAAAAATAAGTCATGTCAGCCTTCCCTGTCTATACGCACCTGTAGATATATGCACACAGAAACATAAAAGGTGGACACTTAAAGCTTAAGGCGATCAGAGACAGTATTAAGTGATCAGGGTGAGCTTCGTACAGGATCTTTATTTTTTTTTATGGATTCAAGCGGCAGAAAAAAGAGGTGGGTGGAGGGATAATTCAGAGCAGTGACTAAATATGTTTTGGTTTTTCACATTCCTCTTGAAGGAGTCACTGATTTAATCTTTAAATAGAGAGATGGAGGCACGTTGTGGAAGGTTTCAGTGGGGTTAAAACAAGAGAGGGAAGGTGTGAGTTAACATAGCGGTTGATATAGCAACCATTTCTTGCTCCAAAAGGCCAAAGAGTAGTGGATCGCTCATGTTAGACGTCGAGGGTGAAAAATTAACTGATTTATGTTCCTGTTTACAGTTTTTTTTTTCTCGTGAAAGGAACGAGTACTCCTAGAATTTGCGACTTACTCTTGAAAACAGGCGGACAGATAAAAACAGCACAGATGGATGCATTTTTTTTTATACATTTGTCTTAACAAAAAAAAACTGCCATTGCACTGTGAAGTCATTTGTAGACTGTCCTGAAGATTGATGTGTGTGTGTGTGTGTGTGTGTTTGTTAAACCGCTTGTTGCGTCTTTCCCCTCAAAGCTGTACAAAGTTGGATGAGTGTGCCGTTAAAGGGCCAGTTTTGGGAGATATTCGCATCAAAACGAATCTGACGCACAGTTTGTTGATTACAGAGCAAACTGTTAAAAACTGTAGAAGTTCTGGCGAATAAAACGGCTCGATGAGACTCTACTCAACGCATCCTGACAGGAAGTAGAGGCGACGAAGCATCAGTTCAATAAAGTTTCTGTCCCTGTTGATTTATTTTTTTTCCTGACTGTATGAGTGTCTGAGTGTGTAAACATTATATATATATATATTTGTATATATGAATATTGTAAATGCTGTTTTTACATGTTTTCTGAGTGGATGACCAGCCATGGAGAGTGAGAGAGGACGACATGGCCTCCAGATGCTTTTGTGAAGCGAGATCTGGTTCCCGGTTTTCATACATTTCTTCCCTTTTACTCGAGAAAAAAACGCTTGCAGCCCAAGTCGAAAAATAACTCCTCCGCCAGCCTCTCCCGTCAATTTAAATAGATGATATGATTGAGAATAAAGTTTTTTCCTTCCCTGCTTATGTGAGTTGACATGATTTAGCTAATCTGCTCTTATAACTGACACAGCACAGTGGAAAACTCTAACTGTACAACTATTTATCTTAATAAGTGACAACTGTGAAACAAAAGTGCTAAAAAAAGAGGCCTACATTACCCACAATGCAACAGAAACAGACTTATTTTTAACCCCACACTTCCGTTCCTTTTCACATTTGAAGTCTTAACCGAAGAGGCAATTTATCAGATTTTTAAAACATTAAACATTCTCACCAGGGTCAAAGGTGAAACTCGAGGTCCTCTGTGTGAAAGACAAGATGGCTGCTGGGGCTCGTCATTTCCTGCATACCTGTCTGTTCAAGCTACACTTTGTATTTCAAGGCTTATGTGACAAGAGAACAAGTGATGGAAATCATGATTTGTGAGTCTTTTAACAGACTAAACCTGGAGACGTTGTGTAAAATGGTCTTGGAGATTAAAACTGGATTAAAACATTGACTTGTTTTGTGCCCTAATTGTTTTGTTTATTGTCAATCAATGGAGTTAATAAATCAATCAGTCCAACGTCAGAACATTCATTATTGGGATTCATTATTAAGTAGACTGCCAAACGCTGGGTCCTGTACAGTCATATATACAACTTTATTGCAATATTTTCATTATAATTAATATCATAAAAATGTTTGTACATATAAAACAATCCTTTTTGTTTATACAAATAATATCTAAAAATATATGACGTTAAGGAACATTTTTTTGCCATGGTCGTTGTATATTCTTTGTTCCATTTGAAGAAATCACATAAGAAAAATAAAACATTCTCAGCAAAAATAGAAAAAACCTAAATCTTTACCTGCATTTACATTCATTTAACAGGACGAAGTGACGGATGTTGATCAGCCTAAATCTTCCAAGTGAAATGTGCAGCGTTAATGTTGAGATGAACAGAAACAAAATGTTATATATTAAAATAATTATTGTGGGACTGAGTCATTAAGAGCCAAATCAAAACAATATGTAAGAACTGTAAGAACTGCATACCTAAAACAAATGGGGGGCAGAGTAACCACGGTCTGGTGATAATCTTAGTTAATTTCTGTTTTAAACAAAAAGTCCTTCATATTGCACCTTAAGAAATGAAGAAATATGTAAGATGCAACTTAAAAAATCACATTACTTGCCCCACATGCCCAGTTTTTTCATGTGTACAGTCATTAATACTCCATATTCACATACACCGTAAAATAAAATGAAAAGTGCAAAATCAGCAAATTTGTTTAAGTAAACGTACTCGGAAGAAGGTGGAGTGTTGAAAAGGTAAAAAATAAAGAAGAAGAAGAAAAAAAGATATCCTGAAACAATGTGTTTGTTTGGTTTCATGAACTCAGGAGGTAAAATGATCTTCACTTCTTCTTCCGATCTGTTTTTGGTGCTTTGTTGGATTTGTTGAGGATCTTCATGAGGTTTTTGGACATGAAGTACGGCTTCTGTAGAGATCCATCGTGACGCTCCAGGTCCTCCACTGCAAGGGTGAGAGACAAATTGAGTAAAGTGATCAAATGGGGACGTGTAGCTGATCAGTCCACAGTGAACACTCAGTAAACATCAACTCACAGAAGCAGAGGAAGAGTGTATCAACACACATGTTGTACACACTGAAGAACCCATGAGCTATGAGGTAGCTACCGAAGATCACCGTCTGCAAAGGCAAAACGAACATAACGTTTATGATAAACTTCAATTAGTCTGATTAATCTGAATGACTTCCAAGACAGTTTGTTACTCACAATAATTGGCATCCAGTAGTAGTTGAGGGATTCAGAGCGGAAGGTGTTGCCTGGTAGCAATATCCGACCAGAGAAGAAGAAGAAGGACAACACGCCTGGAGGAAGATTCAGATTTCAGTGCATTAATGATACATTTCTTTAAATCTTTATTTATTAAATCTCATTCTATTGTATGACAAGTATTTATGTATTTGTTGATCAAAATTCATACTGTTGCACATACAACAGTTAAAACATGATGAATTGGGGGATACAACTCCTACAGAAGCCCTAAACGGTCATGAGTAAAACATATTATTTCTTCCGTTTTCCTTTGTTTCCTCAAGATCGCACGTAAATTATCCTGTTTTCTTGAAAAAACATTTGTTATTCCATGATAATAACATAAATAACTCATAATAACTGAACATAGTGGAGCATTTAGCAGCTAAAGACCCAGATAATTCCCCCAGGAGTTTGTTTAGAGCAGACCAGAGCTATAAGAGAGTGAATATTGGACCAATCACCAGATGGCCATGGTGCTGTGTATCTCTTCTTCTACCAATTAAACACACTGAAGACATTCACAGTAAATGTGCAGTTAACCAGTCCTGAACATATTCCTAATGCACTGATGTCCTTCTTACCTACTCCTCCGACCACCAGCAGCTTTCCGAAGAACAACAGCAGGTCTGTCACCTTATCGAGCACCACGACTCTGAGGGAGAGAGACAGTCAGAGAAACATGACACTATTCACTGAGTCTCTCTAACACATGCAAATATATTCATGAGGACAAGGACAAGGCAAAAAACATGTCATCAGTAAGCAGTGAGAACACAGGTAAGGAAAAATCACTTCAACACAAACCTCACTATGTTTCTCATGAGCAGCAAGAAAGCATTTTTGGCTGAGACGCAGAAGTTTTTTCCATAAATGGCAATCTGTCAAGAAAATCAATGACAAACCAGGTGACATTATATAAACTGTGTCATGATGACTTATATGATGATTTATAGCAAATCACATTTCCCTTGTGATGATTGTCTATGATTTAAGATGAACTACTGCCAAACAACTGCACAATAATATGTTGTGCTCACCATGATGTAAGCGTTCCTGTTGAGGAACTTGATAAACTTCTCCAGACACCAGAAGCAGCACTTCAAGCAACACAGCAGGAAACGAGCACATGGATTCTGAGCCGCTGAGGACGAGAAGCCAAAAACACGTACAGTATAAGTAGCCTATAAGCTATTTGATGCAAATAAACTTCTAACACCGTTTCTTTTCTGAAGACATGTTTCCATGAGTATGCAGCCTGTACATCTATAGAAACTTCAAAAATAAAACAGAACTGGAGGTAAAATAAGAGTCACTCTTTTAGCTGAGCAGCTACAGTGAGGATTTTGGCTGAAGAAAAGATGTAAATAACATCTTTTCAAATCAATCTGGGATCTCAGGGCCTCTGGAGACTTGGATTTCGCCAGATGAGCTGTATGGAGCCATTTCTTGTTCATCTTGTATATTTTTCTACTTCAGATGTTTAGGAGAATACTGCCAGAAGTGTTTTATCGACCTCAAAATTTCATCTGACTTTCCATCGGCATGAGGGTGAGTAGATACTGACTGTATTTTTGGTTTTCTTATGATGATTTTATGGTGAGCTTCTCCTTTAAGGCTTCAGCCGTCCTATTTACACTTACAGCAAATAAATAAACATGATCAAAAACAATCCTTGTGAAATGAAGATGTGTCAGCCTTACCTCTTGTTTTGTGGTCAATGTACTCCAGAATCATCCTCACCAGCTGCACCAGGGTCAGGATCAAAGCACCAAAAGCCAGGGAGCCCACATGGTACCTGAAACAATCATGACTCGCTGCTTATTTGTTTATCTAAAACTATTTAACAGGAAGTGAATCCCAAAGCTTTAATTATCTGGAGAAACGACCTTAGAGGCCACAGTTTATATGATTTAGCAGCTGAGGTCTGCTTCCTCAAACTGTTATGTGTAGGTCTACTGCGCCCTCTAGAAGCCAGAGATGGAACTGCAGTCAGCTAGTGTGTGATTTTCTCTTTTCTGGAGAGATGACACAGTTTATCTAAACTACTCTTAACTTGTAGCTACAAAAGTGGGATATATACAGTAATCATGTAACTAGAAGTATCCATATAATGGCATCTGTAGTGAGTGTAGGCCTTCAGTATTTTGGACACTTTTAACAGGGATAGACACATTTATCATTGCAGATATTTGACTGATGTGACAGCAGCTCATTAACCTACCTGATTGAGCGAATGAAGCTAGCAGTCAGCGGGAACATGGGAATGTCGCCTGGTTTGTTGAAGGCCCAGTAGTAGGAGGCGAAAGCCCCCGCCAGCGTACACTGGCCCAAGGCGATGACGAAGTTGACACACCAGAGAAAAGCCACAGCGTTGTAGATCTGCAGGTTGAAGATGTTCCGCTGGAAGAGACCTTCGTCGTTGTATTTGATGAAGATGCAGCTGGCTGAGGGGCAGTCGGGGTAAGCTGACGAGGTGAAGTTCTGAAAGGAGGACGAATGATTGAAAGTGTAAAGGGACCGTGAGAGAGAGGGTGTGAAGAGTGTCTCGGACTTTTTATCCCACGTATGATTTCAACCATTGTCTTTGTTGATCGGATTCATTATTTTACCGTTCCTAGATTACTTTTCAGTTTTCAGGAGATACATTTTATATCACAGCCACATCCCTTCTGTTGGCTAATGTGCTAAAATATGAGAGGACAAGTTTTACCTGAGGGTCACAGTTCACAGAGCCGTTGATACTCTTACACTCGCTCGAAGTGGAGTTGAGAGCCACCACTCTGTAGATCGGGTTTCCTGAAGTGGCCAAATATCTGTATACATCTGTTTAAGAGAGGAACCGATACTCTGGACTGTACAAGTGATTGTAAACTGCGTCACCTCAGAAACTTTTAACGGTCTCATCTACAGTCTGCATGCAAACATACACACACGTCAAATGAAAGGATACAAAGCAGTGGCACCCCAGTACGCAACACACACCAACAGGAGAACAAAGGTGACCAGAGGGTACAGCAGAGCGGACATCATGTGACTGATTGCCCTGTGGGAATAAGAACACACACATCGTGAGGTTACGTCAAATCATTACTGTAAGTTCCTAATATAACAAAGGGATCTAATAAACCTTTAAATAAAGTCTGTTGAACATTAGAACATCTTTTATAATTAAGAACATTGAGGTTAGTTAGAAGTAATAATCTGACATCGTGACTCACTTGCTGGACTCCTGGATGAGGGCGATGGCTATGAGGATTCTGGTCCGCAGGAAGATGATAGTCAGGAGAATGATCGCCTCGGCCACAGCTATGATTATCACTGAGGGGGAAGGAGAGGTGAAGTATGAAAAGATGCATCCCTTCACACACACACAAACCTAGATCACAACACACATGCACTCTTCCCATAAACAAACACACACGACTCCATACTCAACTCTTAGTCTTTAGGCCTTACTGTGGAAATCAGCATTGTTATTCTATCTTATTTATCTTTCTATCTTTTATTGGTTTACACATACACAAAAATTTTACAAATTAATATACAAATGGGCAACGAAAGATGATCGAGAGGTGCAAAAAGCCCTCAGAGGGGCTTGATCTGGGAACTCTCCAATGCAAAGACTGCATAAGTCTATTATAACAAGAGAAAGAGAAAGATATAATTACTAAAAGGATAAGAAAAAGAGATAAATATTGATTATGAGCTACATAAACGGCTGCAGTGAGCCCTAACCCTTAAATCTGGGTCATCTTTTATCAGACTCATTTTACAACATCATGAATAAACTGGTGTTGTAAACATCACGTGTGACTCGTGTGTACCAGCAGGGCTTTTATTGCATTAATATTTGGAAGTATTTATTTCTATTTTATACCCCTCATTTCCTCTGTACTGGTATTCACTGAGTAAAAGGTGCTTCATTGAAACATTGCCAAGTCTGACTTAATCTGACCTAATTAGGTTCCTGATATGCACACAACTGTCCCTGCAAAATGCTAATAAGCCGACAGGCGAAAAGATAAATAACTTATCTCCACACTGAGAAGAAGAGGGTGAGGGAGGTTCAAAGAAGATGAAAAGCATTTTAATCAGACTCACAGAAGGCCAGCCAGGTCTCTTGGACTTGCAGGTAAACCTTGAGGTTGGTGGTGAAACCAATGTCAGATATGGTGGCAGAGTTTTGCCTGTGGTTATCGTACTCCCAGTAGCAGTGCCAAATCCCTGCAAGAGAAACAACAACTCAGAGGCTACTAGGAACATATAATCTTATCATAACAAATAAACTGCCCTTGTAGACTTTGATTGTGTTCAGAACCGATACATAAAAATATAACTTTGAAACTGCACCAGCAACACTTTCTCGTTGAATCTGCTTAATTCTGTACCAGTTTCCACAGCACAGGTACAGAATTGATTTGTGGTGTTGTGAAATTTGGCTGCAGGACAGCACTGCGTTCATGACCTAACCTCTAATAAGGAAAGTTATTTATCTGCTGTATATAATTGCACCTCCAGACATTCTGTTCCACATGTGCAACTGAATTTATAGGCAGATAAGAAAGAAAATAAATATATAATATATAATATAAACATATTATTCAAAACATTCTACACTGTTTGCTTTAAAAACTACACCAGGTGAGTGTTTACCATATGCTCCAGCGCCTAGGACTCCGAAGATCAGCACCCACACCATGACTGGAGCCGTGAATCTCAGCAGCAACAGGAACAGCATACTGACCACCATGGCTATTAGCAGGCCACTGAGAGAGGAGAGAAGAGGGGAATTAAACAGATGTGAAGAAAACAGAAAAGGAGAGTGAACGACACTGTGAATTAAAATTTTCAACAACTATTTAAATTCTGAAAAGTGGGATGTGTAGTAACAAAGATGTACATTAACATGTTGGGACAGAAAGGAGTATTGTCTATATGCCAACAGGTGGCAGTATGTGTGTGAGTGTGTGTGTGTGATGCAGTTCGGTGAATCAACTCACAGGAGGATCCACGGCCATGACGACGCAAAATCCTCAAAGATTCGGACTCCGATCTCTCTGGCATTAAAGCCATTCACAACATCACTGATGAGGACAAAAGCAGGGACAGGCCGTGTTAGTTCTCCTTTCAAACAGTTAAGTGAGAAGCGAAACGGCCGAGTTAAACAAATACAGTGAACACACAGACAAAAGCTAATATGTTTATACAACAAACAAACAGAGATAACAGCTTCAATATGTTTATGTAAAGCCGTCTGGAACCTACTAAAAGGATGATGAGGTTGTAAGGAAAAGGGGAGTCAGTTACCTCTTTCAACTGATGATAGAGCAAACACAAACTACTACTGCTGAGACACAAACAAAGCGAGACAGCCTAAAATGATAAAGATGACCCCGGACAGACCAGGCAGATCTACAGTTTGTAAGAAAACTACACATTAATGCTCAAACACTACAAGTCTGAAGAAAGCCTTTCACACGATATCTAATGCTGCTGTGTATAACGGGTACACACAACAAGAGTGGCTACAAGCAGCTGCTACACTAAGCGTCAATACACAAACTCACAAAGACACCGACCTTGTGCTGGTGATGAGGAGGAGACAGAAACATGGTTGTTAAACTGTGTGTGTGTCTTACATGTGCAGTTATCTGTGATTTAAGAGCAGAGCTGATTTGTTTATAATCAACACACGATGAGGGGTAGAAATCCACTGTTTCTTACCCAGTGCCATTCTTGATGGCGTTGGCTGTGTCGTTGATCGAGGAGGGTAGGCCCGGGACATTGTCAAAGTATGACGGGAGCCTCTCCAGAGATGTGATATCGGGCAGACATCTCCCCAGAACTAGAAGAACAGAAAATAAATCAAATCAGCTTGAAATGGATTGAATTATAATACATTACACAATCTCTCATTTATTTTGCGTCACAACCCATCATCAAAGGTTTTTACACATCATCACATTATTATGATGTAATGAGCTTTGTTTGTAGTTAGCACCTATATTACGTCTGACAAATTGTTACAGACCTGGGATTTGTATTTACGACGGTGGTGTTACACTCAGAAACTGTGGGGGGCGCCAAATCACACAAAATGTCAATTTCTACATAATGTTACTTTAAATGTACATGAAAATACAAATTAGCAAATATCAAACATGAATCCAGCTGCCTTACAGGGTAAACTCCACACATGCTATGTTTAATTTGTTGTAATTTGAGTTTGTTGTATAGGTTTATTGTTCATTTCATGTTATTGTTATTCTTGTTTTGTGTTTTAACATTTTTTTCTTGTTTGTTTTTGTGCATGTTTGAAATAAATTTTTAAAAATATACATAATACTACAGTGCCAATGTATCATCAGACCGAACTGAAAAATGAATACAATAAGGTAAATAGTTGCTCTTACCAGAGGTTGTGGGAACGCGGAAGAAAGGACACAGCTCCTGGTCTATAATTTCTTGAACTTTCTGAAAAAACAAAACAATAAGTTACATGCTGATGGACCTAAGTGTCAGGTTTGTTTTGCTGAATTAAACGGTATCAAAAATGATTTTCTTTACCAAAATCAGACAAAACAAACATTTGGGAATGTAAAGGCAGACACATGCTAACAAAATGGGACTTACCAGCGGAGTAGTCTTCAGGTCTATGGAAGGCACACAGAGGCTCTGATTGAAAACCTCTGCTGGCCTTTTGAAATATGCGTCTAATAACACAGCGCTGAAATCATCGGGACAGCTTTCCACGCACACCTACAGGTAGTGAAAAAAAAATATTTCTGTGACACTCAGAGTAGCGAATGTGGTCCAGTATCATTAGAAACACAATCAAGCGGTCTTCTCTACCTGTGTGGTTGGACACTGAAAGCCATTGAGAGCCGTTGCCATGACATTAACAGATGTGGCACATTTGAGGAAGTCAAAGTAAAACAAGTTGGGTCGGTCTCTGTGAGAGGGAAGACAGAAAGGAAGAGTTACTATGATTTTGTATCAGTCAAAATGCATATTTATAACATCTAGTACATTATATGAAAAGGCAAGAAAAACATTAAATTACTTATTTGGTCCAGTGCCACAGAACCATCCAGTTGAGTTTCTTGGATAAAGAACATGTCTGGGATCTCCATAGAGCCAAGCTGATGGGAAAAAAACAAACACATTGAAGCAAAGATAAGAAGCCAATGACGTAAACGATACCAGCAAGTTAGTCACGCTTCATCACTAAACGACTGATTACAGATTGACGCAGGAGATATGGGCCTTGATTCTGATGTTACATGTAATTCTGTAACCGGTTCAGATTCTGTGATGTGATTAGGACATTTCAGCCTCGTTACCACTATGAATGTTTGTTTTTACCATATGTAATAAACATTTTAACCAAAAAGTGTAACAGTCTAATATTCAGATTAGTTCACCAATTACCAACTATGTTAACACCTATAAAATAAAGTATGTTATGAACTATGATAGAAATATTTACAGTGGCAAAATACAGAGTTGGAAGAAGTATTCAGATCCTTTACTTCACCACACTGTGAAAATACTCCATTAAAAGGGAAAGTCCTGCATTCAAAGCCTTATTTAAGTAAAAGTATACATGTGTTATCAGCAAAAGTAGCAAAAGATAGTGTTTGCATCATATTCTATAAGATCATCATATGTTGTTTGTAGCGTGGCTGTCTTGTGAGAACCATGTTCATCCAGTCAAAATCACTTCATCTGAAGATTCATGACGGGAAAAATTGTACTAAGTAACTAACTGAAGCTGCCTCTGAGATGCAGCGGAGTGGAAGTATAAAGCTGCACAAAATGGAAACACTCAAGTAAAGTAGAAGTACTTTGAATTTGTACTAAAGTACAGTTCATAGTTTCATTCCACCACTGGCAATGTAGCTGAAATGTCCCATTCAGGTGACAGCTTGTGGTGTATTAATAGATTATTTCAGCCCGACCACAGGAGGGCACAGTCTATCTGACATGAACATCTCTCGTTCCTGTGGAGTTTGATTTGAATGCACTTATTGTTAGCGTGATGTAATGTATTGTAAAACGTAATGTGATGTATCACTAATGGGTCATACCAACAGGCGAGAGATGTTAAATCCCTGAACTATTTTGACAGTTTCTTACATGCGGTGTATTTAGAAGTTTTATTATTTTGTTAATGGGGAATAAATTCAGCCCTTTATGTAAAAACACAGGCCAGTAGATTTCTTTCCACGACAACAAAAACCACCTCAGCGAACCAAACTGAGCTGCCTACAATGAAGTAAATCGGGACACACACACACACAAGGTGACTCCATTATCAGGACTCTCTGTTGACTATAGATAAGAGAGCTGACCTGAGTGTTGGAATGAGTTTGATGACACGGCAATAAAGAGCCTCTGACTGGAAACTGTTTTCTTTTTTTGCAGTTTAACACAATAACAAAAAGATATAGTACAAAATGAGTGATTATAGCATACATTGAGGGGAATATTTTTTGACAAATAAAATTGAGCGATGACATATGACTATAGCAGAATCTGGGAGTAATACGTCAACCTACAAGCTTGGTTTATATGGGTTATAAGAGTAGTGGGGCTCCTTTACGAAGAGGAAGGTGCGTCGTGTTTAAGTTGTTGAGCGAGAGAAAGAAGCAGTGAAGTTGTCTAGTGGCATTAAATGTACAGTTCAGGTTACATTTTGGCCGTTAATAAACAAACAAACAAATAAACTGTCCCTGCTAATATTCATGCTATCGCTAATCCACATACGATTATTAACCGCACTCCTGCTCGCTGTTTGAGAAAGAAAGTTAACCGTTGGACAGGAAGAAACAGTGACTGGGGAGGGAGGCTTTAACTCTGAGAAGCACCCAATGGAGGTCAAAGTGTGAAGTCAAAGAAAGTCACAAACGATCATTGTTTGTGGTTTTGATGTTAACTCTTGACAGTTATGACAGCATCGTCACTTTGTCAATGAGAAGGTTGACACCACTCTTGTACCTGTCCGTTAAATATGAAGCTTCATCCAGCAGATGATAAGCTTAGCTTAGCAATAAAGACTGAAAATAAAAAATCCACTGGCACCTCTTAAGCTTAAGCTTAGGATGTCATATTTAATTTGTTTAAGCCTCAAAATAACAAGTTCTTTTTCTTCTTGTCTTGGCGTCACCATGAAGTTGCCAGGCAATCAACAGACAAACCAGGAAGTAACTGCTCTCTGCCAAGAAATAGTGCATCCCAACCACCTCTAACACCACAAATGGTCGCTTTCACACTTTTTTTTCACCATTTTTTCTACGTATTCAACAGACAGGATAAAATGTGACTGACCTTTAGAGGTGCAGGTAGCTGTTTTATTTTACAAGGCTAGCCGTTTCCCCCTGTTCCCAGTTTTTGTGCTGAGCTAAGCTAAGCTAAGCTAGCTGTAGCTTCAGGTTTAATGAACAGTTGTGAAAATGGTATCAATCTTCTCATGTAACTCTCAGCAAGAAAGCAAATATGCATATTCCCTGTTTCTTTTGAGAAAGGCAGCAGAGATAAAGAGAATGGAGTAAGTGTTTAGTTGAACAAACAGCATGGACAAGAAGGGCCCAGAGAGGAGAGGGTGGAAAACAATGACTGATTATGATTATCAGTGAGAATCAAGAGGCCTGTGTTGGTGTTAAGTTACTCTTACCTAAAATCCCAACTACTGCGTAGCCAACGATGACCGCCATAAACAGGATACAGCAGATTATATCAGTGCACCCTCTGGAGAAGAAGGGAGAGACAGCAGCTGTTTAGAGTGAGCACACTGAGCTTTGCATTTAAATTTGCCTTGAGGGTGACAAATGTGATTCCAACAGTCAACAACGCAGCAAACAAAATCTCAGAGTTAGTCAGTGGGAAATAGATTCACCTTTTCTTTATGGGTCCATCGAATCCTGGATCAAACTGAGCAGATTCTCCTGGGAACAGAAAACAGTAAGACAACAAGTCAGTTTGTTTAGTTTCATCAAGGCTTTTCATACAAGGCACATTAAGCTCGGCCAAACAATTATGATGTCACCTTTGCAAACAATACGACTCTTTCAAAAGGCTCTTTGGTACGATTGAAAGGAACCGAGTTGTATTTGGTGAGAGTCGTTCCTTTATTTTTTTCAAAAGTATTTTTGTTATTCTTCTTTTCAACATAAACAAACATGCAACTATAACACACATGTCATGCTATGTCATCACAGCATCCATGTATTTACGTACACACACATAGGAGGAAACGCTAAATCCCATTACAGTTAACAGTGATGCAACAAATAAACATCTAAGGAGAAAGAATGGAAAATAAATATAACAATTTCAGAGTCAAATAAATTACTTTCACACCTTATAACCCCAAAATATCTGCCTTTTACCAGCATATCTAAAGACGGGTGTCAAAGTCTTTAAAAAGCAGCCATTTCACATACAAATATGTTAGATACTCCATTGCTATTATCTCAAATATCACTTTCTTTGCAGCAAAAGTAAGTATACTAAATGTCTTCCCACAATTTTACCCCAATACTCTTCAATATGGGGGCAATCTGTAAACAATGCAATATCCTAAACTGTTCTATTCTTCTCATGTTGTTTCATCTACTGAAAGATTAAAATCATTGTTTTTGAATTGATCTTTTGAAGAGCTCTAAGATCCTGCTGCCTACAAAGAGCCACAATTTCCATCACCACCTTTACTGACCCGTACACCGTCATCATGTGACATTAATCAGCAACTTCCTTGTCTGGTTTCAGACGGATTATCAAGGACACATTAGCTTATCACTCACTTTTGTAATTACACTTAAGAGGAACCTGTAATTCCACTTCAAGGAAATGGACTGCTGATTAGATCTGTGCGGACTGTATGTGTGAAAATATGGGTTGGAGTTGTGCACTCGCTTTGGCCTTTATTCATTATGAGTAAAAGTTTTTAGAGTTAGGAAGTTTTTTATTTCAAGATTTGTGTCCCTATAAGAGCAGGACTCTTTTCTTAGAGTTAATGAATTACACGTGAATTTGCAAGTGAATGAGGAAATAACATTCAGAGACAAGACAAGGATTCTTATTGTTATGGGTTCATTGCTCACAGGTTGTATACCACTAAAACACAGGTGACTGTTTAGCAGGAAATAAATATATTGCTGTTTCCTGGAACAGAGAGAGATTGGCAGTAAGAACTAACAAAGAAATCCAGTGGGTGTCGTTTAGGTCATACAACAAGCTGCTAACTAAACACTCGCAAGTTCGTGTTAGTTACTTCATGTGCAATCACAGAGAAAAAGGTCAGAGACGAGGCACAGCATTGACACGAGCAGCTCAGAGTTATTTGGTATACAAATTATTACGTAATACAATTTAAATTCAAAGTGAGGCTTTCGGAGGAGGGAGTGTCACAGGTGTTTAATCATTTTAACGGTTAAAATTAACAATCAACAAAAACTTGTTTGAGGAAATCCAAACTGAAAACATTCCTATCATAAGTCAGCCTCCTCAGCATTACCCTGTCGGGCAGGAAAAACACACCGGTCTGCTCCGAGTATTTGATCATAAGTGGAAGGTAACAGGTTCAAAGTATCAGGTACTACAGAGCTGAATCTTTGTGCTCTAACACTTGTTTTCTTCAAAACGAAAGTTATGATGAAGAGCCTGAACAGCCTGATGGTTCTTCAGTACAACGTGATGGAAAGTGTGCAGGTGTGCCGTTGGTTATTTGTGCAAATACTAACATGCTGTGGTCATTTGATTTGTCCACAGGAATGGACATTTAGCCAGGCAGCTCACCATTATCACTTCTCATAGCAGTGGGAGGGAAATTATCTCTACTGACTGTAATTTGAATGGGAGTGATGGAAACTGTGTCAACACTGTGAGCACGTCAGGACGGCCGAGTAGGATGCAAATCTCCAAACAGGATGCAGTAAATTAGTGGATATTTATTCTGCCGTAAGACTGGATCAGTCCAAGATTCAGTGTAGTAAACAAAACCTAAAACATTCACAGAGACCAAGAAATTATTAAAGGAGCTCTATGTAACAATTTGCAGCAATTTACATGGATTAATCCTTTTTTTATTGGCCACATGTGAGCAGATTGTAATGTGACGTACAAAATTTGGCTTTCCCCTTCCTTCTCGGTTGCCTGCACAAGCCTGTGGACATTTGTTTGAGTTATTTCACGCTGCTGGACTGTGGATTTCTTTGAGAAGGACTCCGTTTCTAATAAATTTCCTCCAACAAGGAGGTTATGTTTATGCCCGTTGGTTGGATTGTCAGCAGCAAAAACTGCTGAACAGATTTCCACAAAACCTGGATGGAGGATGGGTCTCGGCCCAGAATAGAAACCACTAACTTTTGGTGCTGATTAAGGTGCACCAGGAATTTTCTTCTCACTTTCTTTAACATTGTGAGACAGGGTGCTTTTCGACATCCGCATTAATATCTCAAAGAAAAATGCAGGGATGTTGTTGAAAAAAAACAAACAGGTGTATTTAGATGGATGGTTTCTATGAGTGAGTACAATTTGATGTGGATCCTAGATCTGGTGATCTTCAATCATAGTTAAGCAGTTATGGGTGGTTTTAAATCTAGAGTGCTACAGGGCAAAAGGGTTTGTTATTGGATTAGGCTCGATTGAATTAAAGGGGACTGTCGGGCCTTGGCGGAGGTTTGCGCTCTACTGGGTGTTTCAATTTTAGAAGTTGACAACTAGTCGATGAACAGATACCAGACGCAGCAATACAGATAAAATCTCTTAGATGACAATCATGTGTCCTCTAAACAAACTCTTATCATGCAGTAATATCTGATATGGATCACATGTAAATAACAAGTGTGTGAATGTCAATGGACCGCCACACAAAGGAACATGGATATACTTGTGCTCATTATTCTGGAATACACAAAAAGACTCGAGCAAGGAGTTCAAATTTTCTCAACAAAGAACCTGTTCATCGGCCTCTTGTGATGCTGCGAGTGTCAGATTTCAGCTCTGCTAGGACACTGCTTTGTGTTTAGAGTGAACGGCAACGTAGAAAAAGGCTCACTGTGACTGTGTGACACACATAAAAAGGACTGTTCCAGTTTTATACGCTTGTAAAAAGCTTTAAACCTTGAACCATGACGGGCTGGCTGCAGGACGACGGGTGTGTCAAGGTTAATAACTCGACCTTGGCTGAAGAGGAGTGACGCAAAAAGGGTCTCGTTGGGTGAAACAATGGATCTAAACATTAATTAGCAATTTGGGGCAACAAATAAAAAGATATTCATGAATGAAAAAGGTTGACTTAAAGGATGCCATGATGAATAAAGGCTGTGTGGTTTATTGTACAAACCTCACCCATCGCTGTATTTTACAGCTAAAAGAGGTTAATTGGTAACCTGCAGCAAACACAGGACGATCCCAGGGGAGAAGAAAGAAAGGGAAAGAGTCATCTTTACAAAGTCCTGTGAAATATGAGGGGACGGGACCTGATTGATTGGAAACCTTTACGTGACTCCTGAACACCTTTATGGTTAAACATATCAATATAGTCACGGCAGCAGCAGAAAGGATTTCTTATCGCTCTAAATATCCAAACTCAGAGAACGTGGAGAGGAAGGTTCCTTTGCTGTGTACATTACCTACATTAACTAGCTTGTCATTAAAAAGTTGACCTACGTTTTTTCCCTGTTGCCTCGAGCAGCTTTGAAAAAACTTTCTGGTCAATGATTTGCAGCAACAACCCCTTGCATGTCACTTATTTCCCAACACTGAGTGTCTACACTTTCTAAACAGGAAAAAAGATGTTGCGTTTGAAATGTGCATCTTCTCCAAACAAGAAGAAACCCAAACATTGTGCAAAAAAACATTGGGAACAACGGCAGTCTGAATACAAAAGCCTTGTCATGCCACGGAAGAGGTTTTCTACTTCCTCATGAAGGTAATGCAACAACAGAGAACTAGTAGGAAGCATATTTCCAGTTAGAGGACGAACGCTATCTGAGAACAGACGTTTAGTTGTTTATCTAATGCCACTGTTAGCAAACCGTCAGCTCCGACACTCACGGTCGCCTTTTTTGTCATCATCGTATTCTCCGATGTTATTTGAGGAGACATGAAATCCGATTGATATTTACCTCCAGGGAGGGTTTGTTTACTGTAGCCTTGTGACACCTCCCAGACTGTCAATACACTTGTGACTCTATCAATACATCAAATACCACTGAGAGTAAACAGGGATGCAGGAGACAGATCTGCTGAAAGCACAGAAGGAAAATCAAACAGTCACAGGCAGCTCTGAAACGTTTCAGCAACGACAACAGGATGCAAATGAACCTGCAACTATTGTGATAATCAAATAAATATTTAAGTAGTTTTCAAGTAAAAATAAGTGAAGATTCCTTTCTGGTTTAATAAGATTGTAAATTAAATAACTTTGGCTTTTTGACTGTTGGTTTAGAGAAAGTAATTAGCAAAGTCCGGCCGATTTCAGAGATTATAATGCAGAAAAAGATGTCCGGGTTCATTTAGGGATTAATTATAAAATACCCAGTGATGTTTACTGTTTCAGTTCGGCCGATATAGTAGTATCAGAAATGTTTACTCCCTAAAACCAGCGTTAGCATCGGCCCAAAAATGTATTGGTCTGGCTCCGGTAATAAGAAGATAAATCAATTCAAGTTGGAGCAATTAAATGATTAACTGATGACAGAAAATTTATCAGCAACTATTTAAATGATTAATTAGTCAAATATGTCATTTTTCAAGGCAAAAATAAGAAAAATCATCTGATTCCAGCTACACGATTGTCTATATATTCAGCTTTTCTTTATACATATATATATATGATGAAAATAATGATTAGCTGCAGTCCTGAAGGAGAACATTTTACTATTAACAGCCCTAAGCAACAAACCAACCTTTATCATCTTCTGTCGCCATCATTGTCTTTTGAGATGTTTATTATTATTTTAAATCTGCAAATTTACAAGTAATTAAAGTACATTAATACATCAAATACATCAAAATTGTACTCAAGTGCCTTAATTGAATAAATTTAGACCTACTTAGTTAGTTTCCACTGCTGATGAAAAGCCAGAAAACTACTTTTTTTAAAGTTTCTTTTAATAGTCTGGTGACTCAGATTTATCTTTATATCTCATTTTTATATTGTGAGGTTTATTTGTAGTCAACACAAAGCTCCCTGTTTATTTAGGTCTTCCTGTGTAGGTCAAATGTCTGGGATGTTTTGCCTCAGCTGTCATTAAATGATGACATAAATTGATTAGTTGTTAATAAAACCATAAACCCTTTTTATTTATGGGAGCATACAAACACATCAGCCTACATTTGGCATCAGAGAAAGATCTCAGCTTTTCTCTCTAGAAATAGTTTACCCATAAACTACAGTAGCTGTAGGGAAACAAAACTGACGTAAACACCACTAAATTAAATAAAGTTACCGAAGATTAACTTTGACATTTAATCAATTAACTTCAACCTATCGATTTCTAAAGAATAAATGTGCTATTATTCGTCGTGATTTGGTAATACAGACTCTTCTTGCGATCTAAAATGTGAGAATAACTCAGTGAGATGTGTTTTAATATTTAGATTAGCTTAAAGTAGCTGCTAGCTAACGTTAGCTTGGAAACGTTTGTATTTGGACGGTGAGCCTCAGAGGTAACGGGCGACGTCCACTCACCGTACTCAGAGTCCGGGTTATTATCCTCCTGTTTTTTACCCATTTCCCGCCTCAGCCTCCACTTCTCCTTCTTTAACTTCTCAAACGCAACTTCCTTCACCCGAGCTGACCTCTAAAACCGAGCAAACAAACAAACAAACAAGCTTAAAAAACCGCGTTCAAAGACGAGCTCCTCCGTGTCTGAGCGCACTCACTCGGTCACTAAGTTAGGAAATCTTTTTTTTTTCTTCCTGACACTCGTTACTAGGCAGTGACGTCACGAGCGCACCTGCTGAGGGATGCGCACCTCCATCGAAGATTGTTTATTGGACAGAGGCATCACTCCTCAACTGATTCTATGAACTTTTTTTTTTTTTTGTACTCATCCTGTAGTTTTACCACACAAAAAGATACAATCTATTATTATTGTCTGTTTTTACATCATGTGAATTATGTGCGAATGAAAGGAAAAAGACCGATGGTGAAATGTAATAAAGTACATTTACTCAAGTAATATATATACGTAAAACATTTTTAGGTGCTTTTACTGAATTATTTTTGAATTTATTTTATGTTTCCTCTTATATCTACTTCACTACATTTTAGAGGCAAATATAGTGTTTTTTACACCATTACACTTGTTTAATAACTTTAATTACTAGTTACTTTCTAGACAGAATAATACAAAATAATAACTTTAATTATAAAGCATCTTTCAAATATATTGTCACAAAATGCTTTACAAATAAGTAATATATAAAATAGTAAACAGAGTTAGAAATCAACTAATAAGTTATTGTATGTTGTTTTAGGTTAAGTCAGCTAGCAGCTGCAAGTAACGTGCACATTAATGCATCAATGTTTTATTGACTACAGATATGTGGGTACTGTTGTCATCATCATCGTCTTTGTAATTTTCCTGTCCATATTCTTAATTTGACACGTAGACTGGCAATTATTAACAGAGTGGGACATCTTTGTTTTATTTAATCTCTGATTGTGCCCAGTGCAGCATCTCTCTTGTTTTGCATCGTGGCCTGTAAATGCCTCCAGTGGACACTATTAACACACCATCAGGCAACAGACTGGATGAGAAAAACCAGATAATCTAGATACTGTGTATACAAACTAAATCACAAAGGATGAGGTAACTTTATGAGGCAATAAAAATGTTTGGCTGTTTGTTAGGGACAAAAACCTGTTTTCACACATCTTCTGGACGACATCTGTCCATCACATCATGTTTTAAACCAGCTTTAACAAGGAGAAGAATGACACTCTGAATACAAGAGCCCAAAGATCAACTCATGAGCTAATTTATTACACTTAAGAGTGATAAAGAAAGTAATGCGTACAAAAATAAAGAAAATAAAGCTAACACAATCATCCTAGAACAACACTATCCATCAGGTCCTTGTTATGTCCAGTATGGGCTTTTTAATGGTCGACCCATTACTGTACTGTGTAAAAATGCATTGCTTTTGTTGGCACGACAGAAAAAACAGATTTATGACAGTTACATGATGGCAGACTCCTAATGCACAAGCTTCATGTGTCAAGGCAAAAGGACATCTTGATGTACAGTAAACATACTGTATGTACAGAATCACACAGGCTAAAAGATATGTTAAGGCCCATGTCCTCTTTCCATGATGATCGACTTCAAGGTGGCAAGTTTGTAAAGAAAAAGAGCATTTCAAGTAGAAAAAAACAGCACCATGCATCAAAGACAGAAATTTTAACATGATAAAACCGTCAAGATGTATTTCGACTGCCGATGTACGTGTGTGAAATGGATGAAGTTGATCCAAAGGCCCGCTGTGTGAGTGTTTTTAAGAGTTTCCCATCAGGCTCATCCCACAGTCGGCTCCCGACTCTGGACAAGCCTCCAGTCGAGCCAATCTGCTCTGCTCCAAGGCGATGGCCTCGGCCGAGTGCTTACATTTCTCTGATCCACACTGACAGGTGAAATACTTGCTCTTGATGTCCCAGAAGCGGTCTCCATAGTCGAATCTAGAGACACAGACAAAGGTTGGTCAAGTTTTTCGTGGAGGTCTTAATGGAGCTTCAGGCAGACAGAAAGAAAAAGAAATACAGAAAGAAAAAGAAATACAGACCGACAGAAAGAATTACAGAAATACAGACAGGAAAAATACAGATAGACAGAAAGAAAGCAAGAAAGCAAGAAAGAGGTGATCGTAAACATCTCACTCACCCCAGCTCTTGTCCGCTGAGGATGTCTCTGGAGCTGAAGAAGGCGATGCGGGGGAATCTCAGGTCCTGGTGCAGCATGAACACACGTACTGGGATGAGGTTTGGGTCACACAGGTGGTTGATGAAGCGGCTGATGTTGCCATAGTAGCGGGCGTCGATACAATACACCTCCCCGTCCTTCAGAGAAAACACAAGAGGAAGAACATGCATCGTCTTGGAAACCCATCACTATTCACACAGATGATAAACGTGCTCTCTCTTTCAAACACTTCATAAATACACTCTTCATAAAAAGGTTCACCTTGTTGTCCAGGTCAAACAGGTAGGAGTCGTCTTCTCGAACATCTGCCTCTGCGTCAGAGATCAGCTCCCCGACATATCTGTGTGGACAGAAAGAAGCTTCATTTCTAACCTGTGACTTCTCACATGGAAACAACCTGTCGTTCTCCCGTTGAGCAGGTGTCTCTTACTCGCAGATGAAGCTTCCCTGTGGAATATCCTGCAGAGCTCGGACTCCCCAGCCCATCTTCTCTGTCCTGTAGAGCTGAAGACGAACTCTGATGGGGTAAATAGGACATTATGATTTTACAGATGGTTTGATTTATCACGTGATCCAATTTGTAGGTTTGGTCATTTAATAGTAAGTTAAAAAGCTTCATGTGGTTGAGAAATATTATGTCAGATGAGTTATACTTAATATTCTCACTTGATTCCTGCCTGTACGACTCTGTTCTTGCACGTTCGGTAACAGGAACACGCCATGTTGCACTCAAATATAAGCGGAGGCTCAATTTTGTTGAACTCCTGGAGCAGCCGCTGGTCCTGAAAAATTATAAAACAAGTTGATTTTAGTTTCACTTCTTTCGTTTCTCCTGTAACATACAACTCTTTGTCAAAGGCCCCATGGATCTCACTGACCTCCAAAACCTCATTAAAATTTCTGCTTATAATTGCAGATGATATGGATATTTATTTATCCCATGAGAAAGAAAATCTCAAAAGCTGGCCAATTTCTGTTTCAGGTATTTTTTTTCTAAGCAGATTAATGAAGTAAAACAACATTTCCATTTACCTTGTCATACCAGCAGCGGATACTGAGCTGTCCACAGAGGCAGTTACTAGACGAGCAGTCGTCAGTGCAGCCACAGTGCTGAATTAAGATAATTGAAGGCATCAGATGTATTCTTTATTGCGGATAATATCACACGTGTGCGTTTGTGTCACAGAAAGAAAATAATGTAGTTAAAATGAAAGCTGTATTATCATTTTACCTGTAAGTGTGTAATATTGCGGTCTATGTTCATTGCTGAAGTTTCACAGTTTTCTGAAACATATTTGTAGTCTGATGGACAGCCCTCGTCATCCACTGCATTCACACAGGGGATCGGTACGTTCTCATAGCCCTGCGCAACGTCACTGGAACATGAAGCGGGGACTTGAATCAGCTACACATCAGAAAAACACCTGGAGAAGAATAACAGGTCACATGAAGACTCCTACCTGCAGATGATTCTCTCAGTCCGAAGCATGCGATTGGTTATTCCCCTTCTCAGCTTCCTGTTGATCTGGAGAGCAACCCACACCGGCGTGTCGGGCCGTGCGAGGGTGAGGGGCGTGTCTCCTTCCCTGTTCATGATGTCAATGTCTGCACCTCTGGACAGGAACAACCTGCAGGAGAAAGAGAAAAATCTACATCATCCCTCACACAACTGTGCAAGTTTGTGGGCTACAACTTGAGCACAATTTCTTAGCCTGCATTTGTTTACATTTTGGTGAAATGGCATCATGAAAAGTATGCAGAATTTGTTGTTAGCATTTGTGGAAAACTTAGACCAATGAGCAAGCGGTGGACGAGATGGATTAGATGTGGCTACAGCTTGCGTTTGACTCACGTGACACATTCCAGGTAGCCCTCTCTGGAGGCAATGTGGAGCGGCGTGTCTCCGTGCATGTTCACTGAGGCGAGGGAGCAGCCAGCGTTCAACACCAGCTCGGCTATATCCACGCTCCCTGCATACGCCGCCCAGTGGAGACACACGTTCAGCTCCTGCAGGGAAAGAGGGGACTGTTTAAAGTAATAACCTGAAATATTTTCTTTCAACTGCATTCGTTTTGTCTCTGTTACCACATGCTACAAGACAACAGGAAGACAGGCTGCTAGAGAAAGACACTTTTTTCATGCAACACATTCTACAAACTTTGTTTTCGCTAGTAGGAACTTACTTTATCATTAATGGTGACATCAGCTCCTCTGTTCAGCAGCGCTTTTATGACCGTTACATGTTTGTGCTCTGCAGCCCAGATGATCGGCGTCCAGCCCCCGCTGTCCTGAAACCAACCAACGTAAGAATAAGAGTTAGGAGGTTATGTTTTCACCCATGTCCATTTGTTGGTTGCTTGGTCGATAAGGGATTATAAGGGATGGGTCTCAGCCCAGAATAGCCCCCATTAACTTTTTTTTTCTTACTTGGGTGTTTTTCCACATTTTCATTAATTTCTCAGGGAATAATGAATGATAATTATGATGAAAAAAAATCAGCCAAATTTAGGTGGCTGGTATCTATGAGCAAATACAAAAGGGTACTGTTGGGCCTTGGCGGAGGTATGCACTCTACTCAGTGCCAGTGCTAGATTTATCTATAGCATAAATATCTGAGGATGTATAGTGATTGGTTTTGGCATGACTTTAACCTGAAGTAGCAGATTTATTTTGATCAGTTTCCACACAGGTATGCATAATTATTATTATCCTAGGACTAAAAATGTTGGTCCAATTAATGATTTTGTCTCATAACTGGTTAGATAATGTGGAAGAGGATTGTATGTACAGACAAAACAGGGATTTCTTGACTGTTTTTTCACATCAACATGGTTGACAAATGGAAGTATTTATTAACGTTAAAAGCAAAATCTTGTCAGGGCAATGCAAAAAGTCGTATAAAGGAATTAATGTAAATAAAAAGAAAAAAGGTCATTTGATGGCCATATAATACAAACATTCAGGCTCTTTCTTTACCTGTGCATTTACATCAACCTGCCCTGTTTCCAGAAGCATGTTCAAAATTTCCAGGTTTCCCAGTTTGGCTGCGTGGTGGAGGCCAGTATATCCATCCTCCTCCTTAAGACAAACACAGACTGAAATCAATCAACCAAAACCCCTGAAAGTTCACATTTCTGTTCCATTTTAAGCACAAACAGACACTCACAATATGATAGACACAGGCGCCGTTCTGGATCAGGTAGTGAGCCACTTCAATGTGATTGTTGATGATCGCTTCCAACAGGGGTGTCCTCATGTCTTTGTCCTGGGCGTCCACTTTAGCACCAGCCTGTCGGAGTACAATCAAATATCATCTTTAATCGCAGGCACAAAACTAGGAGATGATATTAACAGCCAAGATGAACGATGAGCGCTGTGTTTTAAGCTGCAGCTTGTTTTAATTTTCTCACCTGTATGAGCATGTAGCAGATTTCCAGCAGACCTCTCTGAGCTGCAGCGTGAAGAGCAGAGCGCCTGTTCTGAGAGTCAGGCTGGTACGTTGGATCTATGCCCTCCACTGTGATACACAGACACAAAGTTTTAACACACAAATCTGCACAGATTCACAGGGAGCTCTTGGGATCAGCAGCCAACAGGAAGTGTACAAATGATCAACACCTCTCATTAAGAAGATATACGTTAAAGAATTTAACGTGTGATCAAACCCAGACAGTATGGGTAAAATAAGACCTATCATGAAGCTTTTGTCTTTATAAAATTGTACAGACAATACTTGTTCACAAATGAAAAAGTATTTTAGTCACTCACTCAGCATGAGCAGAACTCTCTGCACCTCTCCTTGTTTGGCAGCAGGATAGAGCTGGCGGGGGTGGAACCTCAGTTTCTTCTTTCTGCCAAGTAAAAACAACAATTTGATCTAAATATTTTGAAGTCCTCTTCTCAGCTGAAAGCTACAGCAAACATGATATTTGATATCTTTTCGATACCATTAAGAAAAATAAATGCAAGGACATTAAAAGATAAATGTAACGAGGCTGTAACATGACAACAAGATACAACGCTTCGGCTAACATGAGGGGAAAAAAAAAAGCATTTTTAAAAGGAGAAATTTAAATTCAAACATATTCTTAAAACATAATGATTAAAATTACAGACTTTAAAGACTCTATACAAACTCTTGATTTTTGTTTCTTGTCCACATTTTACTCCTCATATCTACTGTTACTGAAAATATTATCTAAATCTGAACTCCAACCTCTCAGTGTCCTGCGTAAGAATGGCCTTCTGCAGCGCCGCCCTGCTGGGCCCCGGTGGTAGTGCGCTGGGGCTGACGGGTTTCCCATTTGGCATGCAGAGCGAGGGCCCCACGCTGTCCACTCCCTCCTCTGCTGGGGGGATGGTGGTTGCGGTCGCTGCAGAGGCTACAGGCTGCGTGGGCTGCTGCTGTTGCTCCACTGCCACCGTTACCAAACCGTTACTACGCATACGAGCGCTGGAGGAGGGAGTGAAGAAGAGCACAGGTAAGAAAACAAGAAAATGGGTTGATAATATTTCTCTTGTATGTCATCCAATTTTACCTGACAGGTCTTTCGGGCATCTTCCCGTCCTTCATCCCTCCTGTTGAGGCCGTAAGCGAGGGTGCCGTGGGGGCGGAGGGCGGCAGAGACGGGGTGGTGGTGGAGGAGGCTGACATCGTGACAACGGTGGTTGCGGAGGCTGTAGCCGAGCTGAAGGAGGGGATGGTGACCTCCTGGGCCTCGGAGGCATCTTCACCACAATGTGGACAAAAGAGCATGCCGCCGTCGTTCCCTCTGCTGCGCCCTCCGCCCAGCACTGTCACACACCCGCGATGGAAGCGGTGAGCGATGCGCTGGTCTGGGCAGCACTCGAGAAACGTGCCCTGAAAGAGAAAAAGAAGGGTGGATTTAAAGGAAGAGAAAGAGGGAGAGAGGGCAGGGTATAGATGAGGAGAAAGATGAGAAGAAAGTAGGATATAAAAGGAGGAAAAGGGGGAGAAAAAGTCAAATATTGTGTAGGAGAACGCAGGATAACAAGGAGGAGAAATAGTAGGAGAAAGTTCGATATCAAGGAGGAGAAAGAAGAGAAGAAAGGAGGATAGAGAGGAGGAGAAAGGAGAGGCCAGCAAGATCAAGAAGGAGAGGAAAACACAGCAGGTAATAGAAGAGGAGGATGAGAAGAAAGTATCATATCAAGGAAGAGAAAGGGGAGGAGAATATAGGATATCAAGGAGGACAAAAAAAGTAGAAGAAAAGAGATGAAAGTAAGATATCGGGTAGTAAGGGTAGAAGAAAGCTGGATTTGAGGAGGAGAAAGAAAAGAAAGTAAGAAGAGGAAAGAAATATTATCAATACTCACTGCTATGCAGAAGTATCCACACCCAGGACAGCAGTGGTGTTTGACCATGTGTGATCGATGGACGTCACAGAGAACCATGAGGGGAACCCGACTCGACGGCCGCATCGTCTCCCCTTTTATTGTCCGATTGGTGCAAGCCCTCAGCTGGCAAACAGTGCAGGAGAGACGGGAGTTAGAGATGTGGCTTCAAGGAAAGTTATCTGTTATCACCCACACACACACTGTCCTGCTACCCAAATCTACAAGAAACATAAATCGAAACATATCAGATATACAAAGCTAAATCATCATCGTTATGATTACCTGTAAATACCCATTAATATATCACATGATTCACACAGATGGAGAGCTCCTGCAGAGTCAACACAAACCTCTCCGTTGATGCTCTCAGTGGCCATACACTGTCTGCTGACGCGGTGGCTGGTGCTGTCCACTCGAGGAGCCTCCATCCTGCAGCTGCACAGAGGAAGCTCCTCCAGCCGCTCCGTGTCTCCTGCATCGCTTCCTTCTGCAGAGGACAGATTTGATTATTTTGAGGCAACTGTCCATTTCAGATTGAAGGAGATTATCTACAGACTTATTTATTGACCCTAAAATATTCAACCCTAAAAATGTGTTATTTATATCATACCTGAAAAGATCAGTCGATCGTTTAAACAAAAATGTACTTCTTTTGATAATCAAATCATCTTTTAAGTAATTTTTAAACAGTAATGAACGTACCATGATGAGGAGAAAGTGTCAAACTGTCAGCAGCAGCGATGTCCAGAGCGCCCAGAGGAACCTCTGTGTACTCAGTCGTCCTTCCTGCTGAGGAAGCATTACATGAGATACATGCTAGAAAATGATGCTGTTAGCGAGGTAGAAATGCTTTGATGCAGTAACAATAAAAAGCACTTTTGTCACCTATCAACAGAAAAATATACATTAAAGTCTCGACAAACAAATTGCCCCATTCGATTCAACAGTTAGTAGCCGTACCTTTGGCAGCAATTACAGCTTTGAGAATTTGTGGACAGGTTTGTATCAGCTTTGCACAAGTGAAAACTGTATTTTGTTTCCATTCTGCTTTGCAAAAATGTTCCAACTCTGTTGGGCTGCGCAGACACTGAGATTCCTTCTGCAAATTCTTGCTTCCGTGTATCACAGGCCCTCTGGTTCTCTCCCCCACACCCAGCTTCTGACAACAGTCGTCTCTCTGCAGATTTAGACCTGAACCGTTTTGTTTCCATTTTTTGATGATTGCCCTGACTGTACTCGCAGAGACATTCAGCGCTTTGGAGATTTTCTTGTATCCATTTCCTGATTGGTACTCTTTAATTATCTCATCTCGAATTTGTTGGGAGTGTTTCTTTCTCTTCATGACTTTTTTGGCAGAAAACTGGCAAAAGTAAGGGAGGAGACTTTTCACACCTTAATTAGACACAGCTGATCTTCATTGAGCTTATTATGTGACTTGGCACTATCTGACCGCAAATGGCTTATGCTGCATTCACATGCTCCTCAGATGGTTCAATTTTCCGAGTTGGGAAGTCATTCTTCCGACTTCGGTATGTTCATGCAGGTCACGTCGGAATGAGCAACATGGATGCCAAAAAGAAGTTGTTTTGCATTTTATCGCTCAGAGTGTAGGAAATGCATGAACGCACAAGATAACCAGTGATCATGTAGGTGAGTCATGGTGAAGGGGGTGAACTATTGCAAAATTTTGATTAATTTATTGACAATAAAGAGACTTTTCTCTTGATAAACTACATCTAACATGATTCAGCGTTGTACATCGTTATGGGAGACAAGTTTTAGAAAACCAAGCAGGTAACATCACTCACCTCCGACCGTCTCCACCACGTCGGCTGTGTTTGACGACTCCTCGCTTTCGTTTCTACTCTGTCCGGCTCTCTGTGTTTCAGACTCTGAACTCTGCAAGGAAGAAATATCAGAATATAAAAATCTGTCAAGTGTAAAAAAACAATACACCAATCATATTTGAGTTTCATGCATTTGTTTAAGTTTACCAGAGTGACATCTAAAGATGTAAACAGTGTCTGTAGAGAGAGATTAGTGTATCTTTAAGTACATCACAAAGTAATTATGAAGCTTGTAAGATAGATAGAATCACTCACATGATCTGACATGTTCACTGACCCCTCTATGTCTTTAGTGTGCTGCCTTGCTTCTGCTCCACCATCTTCAAACTATAAAAGAAATAAAAGTTTTACAGTTTAACAATAGAAATATTACATGATGAACATGCTATTGCATTGTTCTAAATAATATGTGCATTTGTTGACAATGAGTGTTCACTTTTAATGAACAATAAATAAATCTGAGCATCGCACCTTTTCCGAATCTCGGATGGACGGACTGGAAATTAGAGTTTTTTCCTCCTCCGACCTCCCCAAACTGCTGTTGTTTTTCTCTGGTGAGGTTTTTGTGACAGACTCCACCTTTTTATGGAATAAGGTTTCTTCCTGAGCTCAGGAAAGACATTTGCAATGAATAATATTAGAGGGACAGTTCAGCTCGAAGACAAAAATACATATTTTTACATAGATTGTTTTGGTGTGAGGTGTCTGCCTTCTTTTGAATATAATGGAACTAGATGGCCCATGACTTGTAGCGGTCTAAGCACGATAAAAGTTTCAAATATATACCTGCAAAAACATAATCTTACCACAGTTTGAGCGTTGTCTGGAACGTTCTCTGACTTTGCAGGTGCTCTGTTGTTAGATGAATGATCCAGTTTTCTCCTTTTTGCAACTATTGGGAGCATAAACCAAAACACAGTGAGTTTTTAAGACTCTCCAACTCTTTTTTTAAATAGTAGAAATTTGATCATTTTACACAGGAAACATTAGTGCTTGTGAGTAACTAACCTGTTTCAGAGTCGGGGGAAAGGCAGGCAGAGGATCCTGAAGGTGTCTCTGCGTGGCTCATCTGTCAAACAAACACAGTGAGTGACTCAAGGTTACAACAAACAACTGAAAAACTGCTAAACTGTGTGTGTTCTGTCAGTGGATGGAAGATGTTTGACATTTCATAAAACACTTTCAAGAGCATTACACATTTGCTTTTCCTCATACCAAATGGAAACACTCACCTGCCCTGGTGGAGGCCTGTTCATGGTCTTGCGAGCCCGGTGGATCTTAGGTGGGGCAGGAGAGACAGAGGGAGACGAGGAGGCCGTGGCAGAGGAGGAAGAGGAAGAGGACGAGGAAGACGATGAAGAAGAGGAAGGAGCAGGGGCATGGACGGATTTACTGCTACCAGGCCCAGAAACACTCATCTTTGCTCGGCCAGGGGACAACGATGAAGACGTAGAAGGAGAGGAGGACAACGAAGAGGCGGACATTGATGGAAGGGACTTTGCTGCATGTCCTGTAAGAGGAAGGTGAGAGCAAAGAGAAAATTCCTTAAAAACGTAATAAATAATTAGCATCACATTTAGTTTAACAC
The DNA here is from genome assembly GCF_040436345.1 of Pagrus major. NCBI lineage: Eukaryota > Metazoa > Chordata > Actinopteri > Spariformes > Sparidae > Pagrus > Pagrus major. The sequence continues at coordinate 14,580,789 of NC_133230.1, forward strand.
AAGAAAAACCTATGAGGTTTCAAGAAACATAAGCAAAGTCTCCAGGAAATTTCGAAATTACACAAAACTCTAAAATACATGAGCAGTTAAATGTCATTAAACCAAGTACGACCGGATCAACAACTTGTAAAATTTGAGACGGATCAAATAACTCGAACAAAGAGCCACCATTTCGGTAACATCACCGAAAGCTGACTGGATCTGAGTCTCACCTGCAGTAGGTTTGTTTGGAGAGGAGGAAGGCGACCACGTCTCATCCTCCTCTCCAGCTCTGGAAGCGTCCTTTCCAGGCTGCTGAGATGACAACATCGATGGCATACCACCCATTGGCTCCGTCTTCTGGGCAACAGCAGCTGAGGTGGACGCTGCATTATCTGAAAGTTTAGAGTTCTCCGTGAGTTTTTAGAAGTACCACTGACAAAACTCATACATGAATTCTGTTGATGCATCTTCTGAAAATGCACAGATCTCCCAACAGACATACCTTCTTTCACATGACTTGGTCCAGCCAATGACTCTGCTGGTGTTTCTGAGTCATTTCCTTCAAGAGGCTCCTGGCAGAGAAACAACACATGGCAGGAAAAATCATGAGAATATTCTGTCTTTTTAAAAAGCAACTGATGTTCAAGATGAGAGACAACTATATATGTTCATGTTATTGCAGTTACAATACATGTGTAACAATTTAACTATAGTTGGAGTTGTTACATGATCAACTATAATCTTCTACTATGTTTTGAGAATGAATCCGAAGAAATGTAGAAGTATACCTGGACACATTCACACACCAAAAATCTAGTACATGTTAAACACACCTGCTTTCATAGGTATATTAAACAATATACCAATGAAAACCTGCACTTCTTGCGCTAAAATATGTGTTACACCAGTAAGGAGTCATTCATCTACTGCAGTTTCAGTATCAACTGGCTTTTCAAGTAGTAATGCAACATTTTATCAAACCTAACAGGATTTCAATGGATAACTAGTGTGTGAATAATAAGGGATAACTCTTGTTTGTGGTCATTTTTTAATCTCAAACCAGAGCTGTCCACTGATTCTACAATGAAACCATCTGGTTACAGATTAGCATTAGTCTTTTAAGCAAAACAGTAACCAACAACATACTAGCCAGGATTCCCAAGGAAACAAAGTTGATACTAGGAACAGACTGATTATCTGGAGCTGATATTCAGCATTTTTTGCTATTCTGATAGTCAATTTCTTTGTTTTTTGTGTCCGATTGCCAAGTAAATACAATTTAAAAATGTACTACTTTGGCTCTGATACAGCGTCATTTCTATGTATGTAGTCATTTTGGGTGTGAACGGGTGGATGCCACTAGACATTTTTTCATTTGTTTTCCAGTATAAATCCGTATTAGTGACCTCCTATTGATGATGTTATTAACATGTGAATGGTCACATTAGATATAATGTGGTAACTCGCCTAGTTTAAATGACAATATATCCAGTCACCAGACACATGCACTAAATAGTTTTGTGTCAATAAACTTAAGTTAAACTAGCATCCGATCAGTAACGTCTGTTGACGTGTTTATAACAGCCAGAAATCAGTTTTTAGTGCAGTTGCGTGACTAACTTCCGGGTTCTCCACTCCAAAATAAACCTCTCAACCAATGGCTGATCTTCTCTGATGTTACGTCACGTGCCGCCATCGGTCAATCAACTCATTCATGCCTTTTAAACAAACCAAAGCAAGACCTTTCAGCTAACAATAGTCCTTACGATAAAAAAAGCAACGTAGATTTAAAACACTGACTGCTTACAATAATCTATTCTCACCTGGATTAACGTTATTTCATCATAATCACAGTGTGAAAAGGAGAGTTTAGCTGATTTAGCTTTGAAAACTGGTCCAAACTTCCAATCGCCTAGCGCGATAAAAGCAACACAAGAAAGATGGCTGCGCAGTGATATGAAGCAGAAAGCAATACAGGAAATAATTGAAACACTTAACAATATTAGAGTAATTAATGTTAGCTAGTTGACACAAAATTGTCACAGGCTAACGTGGCTAGCAATGTAGCACAGCTTGCAACAAAGAGCTCTAATAATCGACCAACAAGGACATTTTGAATTATGGCAGCCTGCAGCTTAATTTGCATGTTTTTGCTATGTCGGCTAACGCGTTTACAAGTGGTTAAACGGACGTGAATTCCGTTATCGTGCATTTTTTTTGCGTTGCAGTGGGTTTGCTACCTTTGTCGTTGTCTCAGATGCCGACATGTTTCCCGATGACGACCACCGACGTATATGAACGTGCCGCGTCATCGGCCAAGCCCCGCCCCCCCCCCCCCTGCGCGTCCATTGATTTCTTGGAGCGCTGATCGGAAGTCAGCGTGCGTACTACGCTCTTACGGCTAGCCGCGGCGAGCAGCCTCCCACCGAAACCGATTCACAGTCAGTTTGGTGGCGACGGAGCAGCGGTTTTTGTATTTTGTTGTCACGGGATGCGCTTCCTCCAAAAAAAAAAAAAAAAAAAAAAAAGAGGCCAAAAAGTAAACAGAAATCGCGGTAGTAGCTGGTGGCAGCGGTGATGAGGAAACACTGCCGGCTAGCTAACGTCGCCACAGTCATCGGTTGTCCCGTCGAAACCAAACCCGGGTCGGATATTTCAGAAAGCCGGAGAGGACGTTCAACGAAAGGAAAAAGGTGAGTGACAGCAAAGTTTGACGATGAGTGAAATCAGGGGCTTTTATTTGTTTTCTGTGGTCGGTCACTAAAAGAGGCCAGCAGGCTAACTAGAAGCTAAGCTAACGTCCAGACAAGTAACATCAGGCCAGAAGGAAAGGACGCAGGTATTTCAGCTGTGATCGATTTTACCCAACAACGCCATTGTATTATAACCTCCACGTTACTACTCTTATAACCTTTTAATGTCACCTGTGATATGAAATTACATTGCTGTAACACGTAGTCAATAACGTTAGCAGGTACAATGGTGTCTTTTCTTGCTCCTAGAGCTGCACTTCAATCTACTTTACCATACTTTACTGAATAATCTGAATTAAATGGGCAATAATTGTCTTTTCTTTTGGCCATTATATGAACATTACTGCTGCTTTTTTAAATGTGCAAGGCTAGATTATATTGCTATAGAGGGAAAATCACCAGTACATAACTATGTGCCTTAAATATCATTTTGTAGACATTATTATTATTATTATTATTATTCAGACATTGACTTAAACAGTTTGTGATATTTGACTTCTGCCAGTCTCAAATTGAATCCACACATTGAGATATTTATTTTATTTCCAGTTGGATGATTCATGAGTATTTGGGATGTGTTTTGTGTGTTGATGGATGCTCCAACAGTGTTTGTGTTTTCATTAAAGATTAATCCGCCAATTTTTGTCAGTAGTAAGACATTTCAGAAAACAGTAAATGATTTCAAAGAGCCCAAAGTGGTGTTTTAAATTCCTTCAACTGTCTGATCAACAGCTGGAAACCAAAAAATATTCAGCCAAATGTCATGTGATGTAGGAGAAAGTAATATAGCAAATCAAAAACATTAAAAAAAAACTTCTATTGCAATAAGTTCATATTTAAGTACAGCCATCAGATAGCTATGTGTTTTAGATCATGTGACTATGATGTAAGAGAGACTCTTATTTGTCCCACCATTTTGCATTTTGTATCCGTTATTTGTAATGAATTCTTCCCCATTTCACTTCAGTAGAGATGGAGATGCTGTGTTTCCGATTGCCGGGCCACGGCGACACGACCTTGAAGCACATGAATACACTGAGGTCCCGCCAGCACTTCTGTGACATCACCATCGTGGCCAGCAACAACCAGACTTTCAGGGGACATAAGGTGGTGCTGGCTGCCTGCTCGCCCTTCTTACGGGACCAGTTCCTCCTCAACCCGTCCCCCAAGCTTCAGGTAGGCAGATGTCACCACGCAGTCCAACTATCATTATTTGTGTCTCTGTGCTGAGTAAAAACAGTCCTTTCTTTTCACATTTTTATCCAGGTGTCAATGCTGTACAGCTCCACAGTGGTGTGCGATCTGCTTCAGTCTTGTTACACTGGCGTCTTGCAGTTTAACCCAGAAGAGATTGTTAACTACCTGACCGCTGCCAGTTACCTACAGATGGAGCACATTGTGGAGCGCTGCCGAGGAGCACTGAAGAAGTATGTGCAGTTGAAGAACCCTGGTCCGCCAAAGGTCAGTGTCCCAAAACAATCAGTATAAATGTTTATCATTCTTTCGAGTTAATACGTACGTTGTGCAATAAATTTTCCAGATTTTTACATGTAAAACAATCAAAGTCTTAAGTGTAGAAAACGTGACAGGCTAGGGTGTTTTTATTCCAGTTTTATCCTTTGCTTTAGGGTAATATCGCTTAAATTCTTGTATGGTGTGACATGCAAAGTTTTCAATGGAGCATCTTTAACCTCTTTTTCCCACCTTTTGTATTTATAGTAAGATGCTCTCAACACTTTCATAGCTGGCAGTGATGCAACTGTCATTTTTAAGCAGTCTTTTTTTTTTCCTGATTCGTCCTTTAGATGACTTCTGAGGAGACCCAGTCTCGTCCGGTGATCGTCAGCGGTAGCATTCATTCTGTCGCATCTCCTCCCGCGGGCCGATCCTCCGCTGTGCAGGCGCACAGTCCTGTATTACACTCACTGGAGGAGAACAGCGGTGATATGTCTGCTCAGGGCAACAGTCAACACCACGATGACGGTGCCATGCTGGATGAGCCGTGTATTAAGGTTTGTGTTCGAAAGAAAAACCTCAGATTGTGTTCTATTAGCCAGTTTTGCTTGGATATTGGTGTTCTCTCCGTTTTTCATTTATTCCAAGCTGCAAACATTAGCAGTATAAGGACAGTTCCTGATCCTGAATAGTGTCTGGTACACAAGCCAGAGAGCTCTCTCCACCGCCTTTTTCCGACTCATAAATGGTCCCGACAGACGGTCACTGAAGTGTGACAAAGGGTGATAAAGGCTGGGTCTTACAGAGGACAGGCTAACGGGATGAAAAGGTGAAGAAGATAGCAAAGAGCACAGGATCAACACAGAAATGAGGTTGTCACGGATAATAAAAAGAATTAAAGCTGCAAGCAGCGATGAACGGGCCCTCGCAGGCCACGCGGGTCGGGCCGTGCTGCTGTCGAGGCGTGCTCCTTACCCGGACCCATTGCCCCGTTATTGTGCGCGCATGTCTTAACTCATAGCCAAAAAGCGGTTATGTGTTGATAATAGCGCCACCTGCTGGTGAGTTTTGGTGTGTGAGTTACAGATGCCAGTCTATACCGGCCCAATCAGTTTCATATCCATAAGTGTTATGGTGTGGGCACAGTGCCAATTATAAAATGAAACTGCCACCAGAGCGCCACCTAGTGTCAGATCGGTAACACCTTCGTCAGCTATCCTCAGGAGGCCATTGGCAATCAGTGTACCAAGTTTCGTGTTAAGTCGACCAACTGACGTCAAGATATAAAATACTTCAATTTAAATAGCGCCACCTAGTGGTCATGGGCCAAGATTTTGCACAGAGCCTTAGGGGCTCATGGGGAAGTAGTGTCCTGAGTTTCATGTCATTTGGACACACCAATGTGGAGATATGCAACACTTCCTGTTTTGACCCGAATCCACAGGAAGTTGTTATTTAATAACTTGAGTATTCTTTGGCGTATCAAAATTCTTTTAATAACTTTTTGTCAGAAGGGTCCACTGATGCTGTGTGCAAAGTTTGGTGAAAATCGGTGAAATTGCCTGGGAGGAGTTCGAAAAAGTAGGTTTGTGACATTTCGCGAGCTAGCGAAAAAAAACGCTAGGCGCAAATGGGCGTGGCCTATATCAGGAGATTCAGCAAGATTCACTGAACGTGTGGATATAAGGTTTTTGAATGTGCGACAAAGTATGTGGGAGTTATTAGGCAAAAATGGTTTGTGTTGATGATAGCGCCACCTGCTGGTCATTTTTGGTGTGTGAGTTACAGGGGCCAGTCTATACCACCCCTATGAATTTCATATCCATAAGTGTTATGGTGTGGGCACAGTGCCAAATATAAAATGAAACTGCCACCAGAGCGCCACCTAGTGTCAGATCACTAACCCCTTTGTCAGCTGTCATCAGGAGGGCAGTGGCAATGAGTGTAACAAGTTTTGTGTTCATCCGACCAACCGATGTCGAGATATAAAATACTTCAATTTAAATAGCGCCACCTAGTTGTCATCGGCCACAATTTCGCACAGAGCCTTTGGGCCTCATGAGCAAGTAGTATCCTGAGTTTCACGTCATTTGGACAAACCAATGTGGAGATATGCAACACTTCCTGGTTGGAACGAAATCTGCAGGAAGTTGTTTTTTAATAACTTGAGTATTTTTTTGAATATCAAAATTCTTTTGATAACTTTTTGTCAGGAGGGTCCACAGATGCTGTGTGCAAAGTTTGGTGCGAATCGGTGAAATTGCCTTGGAGGAGTTCGAAAAAGTAGGTTTGCGACATTTTGCGAGCTAGTGAAAAAAACGCAAAGCATAAATGGGCGTGGCCTATATCAAGAGATTCAGCACAATTCACTGAACGCGTGGATATAAGGTTTTCGAAGGTGCGACAAAGTATGTGGGAGTTATTAGCCAAAACGCACTTTCCTTGATAATAGCGCCACCTAGTGGTGCACATTCACAACAACAACAGATTATAAAATTTTTCGCCAAGCCTAATGACTTTGCCAAATAAAATCGAGTTTTCATTCACATTCAGGCAGTGAAAAATGCGATCATTTTGGACGAAGGAATAAAATAATAATAATAATAATAATAATAATTAAAGCTGCAAGCAGCGATGAACGGGCCCTCGCAGGCCACGCGGGTCGGGCCGTGCTGCTGTCGGGGCGTGCTCCTTACCCGGACCCATTGCCCCGTTATTGTGCGCGCATGTCTTAACTGAAAGCCAAAAAGTGGTTTTGTGTTGATAATAGCGCCACCTGCTGGTGATATTTGGTGTGTGAGTTACAGATGCCAGTCTATACCGGCCCAATCAGTTTCATATCCATAAGTGTTATGGTGTGGGCACAGTGCCAATTATAAAATGAAACTGCCACCAGAGCGCCACCTAGTGTCAGATCGGTAAGACCTTCGTCAGCTGTCCTCAGGAGGCCATTGGCAATCAGTGTACCAAGTTTCGTGTTAATCTGACCAACCAATGTCGAGATATAAAATACTTCAATTTAAATAGCGCCACCTAGTGGTCATGGGCCAAGATTTTGCACAGAGCGTTAGGGGCTCATGGGGAAGTAGTATCCAGAGTTTCATGTCATTTGGACACACCAATGTGGAGATATGCAACACTTCCTGTTTTGACTCGAGTCCACAGGAAGTTCTGATTTAATAACTTGAGTGTTCTTTGGCGTATCAAAATTCTTTTAATAACTTTTTGTCAGAAGGGTCCACTGATGCTGTGTGCAAAGTTTGGTGAAAATCGGTGAAATTGCCTGGGAGGAGTTCGAAAAAGTAGGTTTGCGACATTTCGCGAGCTAGCAAAAAAAAACGCTAGGCGCAAATGGGCGTGGCCTATATCAGGAGATTCAGCAAGATTCACTGAACGCGTGGATATAAGGTTTTTGAATGTGTGACAAAGTATGTGGGAGTTATTAGGCAAAAACGGTTTGTGTTGATGATAGCGCCACCTGCTGGTCGTTTTTGGTGTGTGAGTTACAGGGGCCGGTCTATACCACCCCTGTCAATTTCATATCCATAAGTGTTATGGTGTGGGCACAGTGCCAAATATAAAAAGAAACTGCCACCAAAGCGCCACCTAGTGTCAGATCGGTAACACCTTTGTCAGCTATCCTCAGGAGGGCATTGGCAATGAGTGTACCAAGTTTTGTGTGAATCCGACCAACCGATGTCGAGATATAAAATACTTCAATTTAAAGAGCGCCACCTAGTGGTCGTCCACCACAATTTCGCACAGAGCCTTATGGGCTCATGGGAAAGTGGTCTCCTCAGTTTCATGTCATTTCGACAAAGCAATGTGAAGATATGCAACACTTCCTGTTTTGACCCGATTTTATAGGAAGTTGTTATTTAATAACTTGAGTATTGTTTGGAATTCCAAAATTCTTTTAATAACTTTTTGTCATGAGGGTCCCCTGATGCTGTGTGCAAAGTTTCGTGCAAATCGGTGAAATGGCCTGGGAGGAGTTCGAAAAAGTAGGTTTGCGACATTTTGCGAGCTAGCATAAAAAACCGTAGGCGGAAATGGGCGTGGCCTATATCAAGAGATTCAGCCCGATTCACTGAACGCGTGGATATAAGGTTTTTGAATGTGCGACAAAGTATGTGGGAGTTATTAGCCAAAACGCACTTTCCTTGATTGTAGCGCCACCAAGTGGTGAAAAATCACAACGACAACAGATTATAAAATTTTTCGCCAAGCCTAATGTGTTTGCCAAATAAAATTGACTTTTCATTCACATTCAGGCAGTGAAAAATGCGATCATTTTGGACAAAGAAAAAAAACTAAAAATAAAAATTAAAGCTGCAAGCAGCGATGAACGGGCCCTCGCAGTCCACGCGTGTCGGGGCGTGCTGCTGTCGGGACGTGGTGCCGTCGGGGCATGCTGCTGTCGTTACATGCTGCTGTCGGGGCATGCTGCTGTCCTTACATGCCGCTGTCCGGGCATGCTGCTGTCGAGGCTTGTTCATGCAACAACTTCCATAGAGGAATCAAAACTGAAGGCAGTGAAGCTGTCATTTCGTCATTTAGCAATAAAAGCGCCACCTATTGGTCGATTTGCACGAAATTTAGTAGAAATGCTCATCCTGCCATGGAACACAATTGCCAAAAGTTTTGTGTTCATCGGACTGTATTTCATCAAGATACACAAGAATGTCTGTTTGACCACAATGCGCAGGAAATTGTTGTTTTATATTTTGGCCGTTCTGTGGACTAGCACATTTCTTTTAATAACTTTTTGTCGGGAGGGTCCACAGATGCTGTGTGCAAAGTTTGGTGCAAATTGGAAAAATTGCCTGGGAGGAGTTCGAAAAAGTAGGTTTGCGACATTTGGCGAATTTGCAAATGGAAATTCAGTGCGAACGTGGGCGTGGCCTACATCACACGGTTCGGCTGTATTCAGGGAACATATAGATATAATGTTTAACAATGTGCACCATATTATGTGGGAGTAATTAGCAAAAAACATTTTTTCTTGATAATAGCGCCACCTGCTGGTCATTTTTGGTGTGTGAGTTACAGGGGCCGGTCTATACCACCCCTATGAATTTCATATCCATAAGTGTTATGGTGTGGGCACAGTGCCAAATCTAAAATGAAACTGCCACCAGAGCGCCACCTAGTGTCAGATCGGTAACCCCTTTGTCAGCTGTCCTCAGGAGGGCATTGGCAATGACTGTACCAAGTTTCGTGTTAATCCGACCAACCGATGTCAAGATATAAAATACTTCAATTAAAAGAGCGCCACCTAGTTGTCATGGGACAATATTTTGCACAGAGCCTTAGGGCCTCATGCGGAAGTAGGATCCTGAGTTTGACGTCATTCAGACACACCAATGTGGAGATATACAACACTTCCTGTTGTGACCCAAATCCACAGGAAGTTGTTATTTAATAACTTGAGTATTCTTTGGCGTATCAAAATTCTTTTAATAACTTTTTGTCAGGAGCGTCCACAGATGCTGTGTGCAAAGTTTGGTGAAAATCGGTGAAATTGCCTGGGAGGAGTTCGAAAAAGTAGGTTTTCGACATTTCGCGCGCTAGCGAAAAAAAACGGTAGGCGGAAATGGGCGTGGCCTATATCACAAGATTCAGCATGATTCACTGAACGCGTGTATATAAGGTTTTTGAACGTGCGACAAAGTATGTGGGAGTTATTAGCCAAAATGCACTTTCCTTGATTATAGCGCCACCTAGTGCTGAAAATTCACAATGACAACAGATTATAAAATTTTTCGCCAGGTCTGATCTATATTCCAAGTTTGATGAGTTTTGGGGTATGTTCAGGCAGTGAAAAATGCGATCATTTTGGCCTAAAAATAATAATAATAATAATAATAATAAGAATCGATACAATTACAATAGGGACCTCGCAGGTTTCCTGCTCGGGCCCTAATAATCATTCGAAAAACAATAGGGACCTCGCAGGTTCCCTGCTCGGGCCCTAAAAATCCACTACCTGTTTCTGTCCTTGAACGTTTACATTAGGGCTCCAGTGCAGATATTTTTGTCTGACTTTTGGTCCTGAAACAATTAATCCATTAAAAGAAAATTAATTGCCAACAATTTAAGTAGTTAATGAAAGGGAGTTAAGACAATAGTGCAGAATATTTGCTGTGTGTAGCTTCTCAAATGTGAGGATTTGCTTTCTTTTGTCTTATGACTGTAAATTTTACATCTTTGAGTTTGAGACTTTGAGCTGGACAGAGTAAGCACTTTTGGGAAAGTCTGGGAAATTATGATGGGTATTTTTCACAGTTTTTAAACCAAACAAATCTTTCTCTCTACACATTTTATTTCTGTTCCAGGTTAATGCATCAGACGAGGAGGAAGAGGCCAGGCAGGAGGACTACGATGTGTTGAGAGTTTACATCGCTGAAGAAGATCAGATGAACAGGGACAGGGAGGAGAGAGGAGCCCCCTCTGATGGACCTCAAGACGAGTGTTACCAAGAGACAGATGGTGTCGTGATCGGAGGAGATGGCAGCGAATACGACTTGAATCCGACAGAGGGAGATCTCAGTACTGGGGGACTTTCACTGGAGGGGCTCCGTGCTTTCAGGCGACGGCTAACTGACCCTAAAATTGGCCGGGGGAGAGGGAGAGGGAGGGGACGGGGTTTTAAGAGGAGAAGGTGGGTGTCATCACAGGAGAGAAGACCTCCAGGCATGGATCACCACCAGGATTTGTGGTATCTGGCGACTGCAGGGTTAGGAGGGAGTTTCGGGCTGGACTACAGCCAAGAGGGGCTAAAGGCGGGAGGTTACGTCTCAGTTGAACTCCCACGGTTAGACTTTGGCATGGGTGACAATCAGGGAGAAAAGGTCTCACCACTGGCAGCCAACAGTTTGACCCAGTATGCCCTGGAGGAGTCGAGCTGTGCTGCTGGTGAGGGGAGCTCAGGGTTGACAACTGTGGGAACAAACGAGGGAGGGGATGAGTCCGTCGCAGTGGTGGGATCCACTTCAAGTGTCGCCGGGCCTGTAATCTGCGAGCACTGCGGCATGACGTTCCCCTCCGCCCACTCCCTCGCCATCCACTCCCGCTCCACTCACCTGCTGTACGCCTGCCCCTGCTGCGGCAAACACTTCCACCACTCGGCCAACCTCACCCGACACATGGCCGTGCACCGGGGCGTCGGCAAAACCCACCAGTGCCCCCTGTGCTACAAGACTTTCACCCAAAAATCCACACTGATAGACCACATGAACCTGCACAGCGGCGAGCGGCCGCATCGCTGCGCATACTGCCACGCCCGCTTCGCCCACAAGCCTGCCTTACGACGCCACCTGAAGGAGCAGCACGGGAAAACCACGGGGCAGAACTCCCTTCATGAGCAGGAGGAGAGGGAGAGAGAGAGGGGAGCTGCTGGAGGGATTCGAGAGGAAGAGCAGGAGTGTCTGGTTACTGAACAAGTGTCATAGGCCAAAGTGTTTAAGACAGGAAAGTGTCTAAAGCTCAACGTCTTACTGCTGTCCAATGGGGAGATCAGTCCGTGGGGCTGGTAACTGACTATGAGGCCTTTAACATGAAATATGTGTCAAATATTGATAAAAGTAGTCACATTAAGTGATGGAGGTGGGTAAAAGTGACAGACTACACAGTCTCGTACACAAATAAGAGGCCTTTTTTCACAGCAGACATTCTGACTGGTTGCAGCAGGAAAAGCACAGGTTTCTAACATTAATAGTAGCGGGGGCTGCTAGATATTACCAAAATCTCATATATATCATACCATATCCAAATCAGATATATCTGAGTTTAATATAAATAAGCTTACACCACTAAGTGAGCTTTAATATAAAATGTTTCTTACATAACACATTTTTCTATTGCCACATGATCTATGTCATCATATCGTGGCTGTTGTGGCCGTTACAGTGATTTAAAAGATTTTTTACTGACACCAATTTCATTATCACTTCTGCTCATCAGTCCGATTTCGACAGTCTGTCATCGCATAAAATGGATGAAATGTGAGAATATTTGTACGTTTGTTTTCATTTAGGTTTTCAGTCAAAGAAAACATCTACTGCCATCTACTGTGGTGCGAATGTTATTATAACACTGGATATTTAACCTCTGTAATGGATGTGCTGCTCAGTTGGGAAAAAGGTTGTCATGATACTAGAATTGTAAACTTTGATACAGTACTTGTGTAATATACGATTTTCCATTTCTCTTTTGATAACTCGGCGAAAGTAAAACAAATCTTAGGCACACAAAATAGGATTCTTTTTTTTTTTATTACCAACCTGGACTCAGAAAGAGTCCCTGAACATACACCAACATATTTGTATTAATGTTAATATCTGTAGATCAGTTTTGGTTTATAGTTTCGGTAGTTTCAGGACTAAAGAATGCAGATATTGTATTGTTTTAAACACATGGCATGGAAAAAGTATTCATGCTTTAGACAACCTTAGTTGGGAAGCAGTGGCACTTGTGTAATCATAGTTATACTCACAGTACAACGAGCACTGTTCTCATCTTTGTTTATGTTTAATGAGATTGTTTGAAGATTTGGAACCTGTTTTTGAATCCACAATAGCAGGATCCTGAAACTGAAGTTCAGCCAACATTAATATTTACTTTTACACCTGTGCTTCTCCTACTGTGACGTGTCAAAGTGTCCTCAGTCATAAAGGCCTGTTGAGTTTCAAGTCTCTTTAGAATAGTTTGATCAGTTTGACTCAGAACTGTAATCCTGAACTTGAATATATGTATCACGTGTTCAGTATGATGACTGGCTGCTGTTCAAAGAAAAGATGACGTGTAAATAAAATAATCTGTAAGTCTCTTTCTTAATTGTGAGTCAGTTGTGTAACGGTCTGCCTGCCCACACGGGTGTTCACCTATTCAGCTACTTTTTTAGAAGGCCAGATTTGGAAAAAAGTAATCAAAGTAGTAGAGTAGGTTGTCAGTTTGATTCTTGTAAATGCCCTCTGCTTCGACAGCCTGGGTTAAAAAGTGTTTCTGTACTCAACCAAGGGTCAAAATGGCGATGAACACCTGCATTATTGAGGTTATGGCTAAAATGTGTTGTTACTTACCTACTTTTCCATGTCTGAACACATTGCCCACTTTGTATTTGAGACGAAATCAATGAAATCTCACTCAGTGTAAAAATGTATGGATACTATTTATTGAGCTCCAAGAAACAGTTTCTTTAGTTTCATGAGCAAAGCTGCCACACACAGCACCACATACCGACCATGTGAACTACAGCCATCTAGCCGGAAAAACAACAGGTCATTCAGTATTTATCCTGCAAAAAAGACACTTAAAGCTGGTGGCTAACAGGTTGTCATTTCAACAAAAACATGGAAAGCTAAATGCCAAAATAAAAAAACAACGTATCTCTTTTAAATCACAGGAAATCTTCACTGTACACGACCTGGTTCCTCTTGTCCCTGTAGGAGCCTTTAGTGCTGTTCTGCACAGCTGTGAAAGAAGAGAGACATTGGTGAAGGTTAATCCAGCATGTGCGCACACACACACACACACACACACACACAGTCTGAATGTCTCAAACCAACAATAAGGGTGCTGTGTTTACCCAGTGAAGCCCACACAGATTTGCCGGTGGCAGCATCCAGCATGGGCTGCTTCCTGGCGATGCTGACTTTGATGTGAACGTCTCCCACCGTGCTTCCATTCAACTGTGAGACAAAACCAGAGAGGAGAGTTTAGAGCGGTGGTCCACTTTGTTTATATGAGCAGGGCATCAACACAACTTCAGGGTGTCTTCTAGCAAACTAAAAAGGATGTCAACTGACAACAGAGCAAGATCCTTTCACTGATTAAAACTGAGACCGAGTAGCTAAACTGGGGATTTTTTATTATTAAATTATCATTATCTTTTTTTTATTTGCTAACTTGCTAGTTTAACATCATATCTATAGTAGAAATACAGATGTTCTTAGATTGTGATGAACAAAGGGAGATTCAGGCTTCTCTGACAGAAATACCTGAACAACCACTATTTCAAGACATTTTCTTAAATGTTTTACAATATACATGAAATACATTTACAATCAAAACCTAAGTTGCATGGTACTTACTATTATAACACACTTTAATTCAATAATTTGTTCTGATAACATTCTGATCTAAATTTCTTTGCTGAATCTCTTTTTTGTTTGTTGCTTTTCTCACCTCGGGGGACAACAAAGTATTTCTCATTCTGATTCTGCTGTGTTCTGGAAGTTGCAGTCAGCAGATGATCACATGTGTAATTGTTAGTTTTCTCTTATATGGGATGATACCAACCTCGGCTACAGCCTGGTCTGCAGACTCCATCTTCTCAAACGTAATAAATGCACAACTAGAAATGGGAACAGGAAACACAAATCACAACATAAACAAAGAATACAACAGAAGCAGCAGATGGCAGTACAGTCAGTAAACATGACCGTTATGTGCACACCGAGTTGTTTAATGTTTCCGTACTTGCGTGGGTTGTCCATGGAGAGGTCGATGATGTTTCCGTGTTGAGAGAACGCAGAGCGCAGGCTGTCCTCAGTGAGCCCTGAGCCGTAAACATACACCGTGTTCCCCTTTCGGACCCCTCTCCGCTCTGGGTATGAATCTGAGCCTGAGAGTGACAACATGGGAGACAGTCACAAGTCATGTATGTGTTCCAGCATGACATCTGAAAACCACCATCACACTACATTTAGATTATGACTGGGCTCTGCGCCTCGTTCTTGTCAACTGTTGGTACTATTTCTAGAGATATCTGCATCGCTGCCTTCTCTATGATGGATTTTTTAAAATTGTTTAAATGTAAAAACTCAACAGAAATTGGTTACGCACGTCTGAACGGTCCATCTCTCTCTCTGTCCCGCTCCCTGTCGCGCTCTCGATCCCTCTCTCTGCTTCGGTCTCTCTCTCTCTCTCTGTCCCGTTCCCTGTCTCTGTCTCCTCTGTCCACTCTGTCCCGACCTCGATCTCTATCCCTCTCCCGGTCTCGCTCTCTCTCTCTGTCCCGCTCTCTATCCATCTCCCGGTCGCGGTCGCGTTCTCGCTCTCTGTCTCTGTCCATTTCGCGGTTGGTAGACATGCTGGCTCCCTCGTCCTCGTCCCGGTATCGGTCGCTTGAGCTGACGAAGCTGCAGGGGAACACGGAGGGTAAATGATGTTACACCATGAGATACTCACTGTCAGTGTATTGAGCAGTTTGTGATGCTTATTTGTCATGGTTTTTGGATATTACCTCTCATACAGAGATTTCCTTTGGGCTCTCTTCCCCAACTAGAAGCACAAATATGATAAAATATGAATAAGCTGTACATCTTGTTTTCGTTTCGAGTTTTATAATCAAATTTATAGTCTTAAATTCTTGAAACGTTACTTTGATATGTAAATGTGCATAATATTGAATGACAATTTGTTCCATTAAAATGGAACATTCTGGCAAGTTTGCAACCGTGTTTTATCATATTTTATACCACTTTACCTCAGGTTGTTCTTCATCTGTGGAGACACTCCTCTGGAATGGTAGGAAAGCAGGAATCGGGCCTTTCTCAGGGTCCTGTGGCAGATAAAGAACAAAAATTAGACAAATGAACGAACAAAACAAAGCAAGAAAACAGCTGGACATCAGTTAAAACAATAACAAACTCACCTTGAGTTTGATTTCCAGCATTCGAGAGCGTTTGAAGCCTGAGTTCTTGTTCTCTGATTTGATGGCACTGATGGCACCTGACTTGATCAGCATCTTTGCTTGCTCTGTCGCTGTTGCCGTGTCAACGACAGGCTGGTCCGACAAAGCTGTTGGAAAGGAACGTGTGAAGTAAATAAAATTATACTCAGCATTTACTTCACAAATCTCTCAATTGTCCTACCCCTACATACATCTCCAAACATCTCAACCCTTTGCATGTTGGCTGTGCCACATTCAAAGAAACAAAATAGGAAAAAAGGCTGGGAACAGGGCTTATTCAATAGCAGCTTAATCTGTTTTTATTTTATCAGATTCATTGGTTTATACATCATGGTTTTAGTTGTTTTGTTTTGATCTTGCTGTGTTTCTTTTACATTTGCTATGCACATACATTTTTTATACTTGTCTGCATAAAACTGTTTCTATTTTAATCTTGCCTTATTGTGAACATCAATGTCTTTATGCCTGTATGTATATTCACATGTCTGTCTTATGAAGCACTTAGGTGCAAAAATATTTATATTTATAAGAGTCGACATGTGAGTGTGTCCTTGCAAGTATAAAAATATTTATTTGTTAGTGTTTACAGTGAGCATAAATATGATTTACATTAATTCATTATTGTTTTTACTCTTGTTTGTTATACTTAATATTTTACATAGGATTCGAGTCTCAACAAGTGTCATTAAATTATTAAATCAAATTGAGAAAATGAATAATAAAACTATACACACTAAAGATGCATAACACACACATACACAATAAGCAAAGGTGTATTTAGTAAAGACGCTGAATGCTGAATCACAGAAGTTCAATTGCCAAAAGCACTTACTCCGTTTCAAACCACTCTGGTTTGTCTGGTTGGTTGAACTCTGTTTCTTTAAGGCGAGTAAAGCCTTTTTCTGAAAAGACAGTGATAAACGTTTAGTAATAATAAAAACAAGGCTGAGCTCAATGTGTTCCTCAGAGATTAAAAAAAAAACCTCCATGACAAGGGAGTACAGCAAATACTTCCCATTTAAACAAATGTGATATTGATGCACATTCACGTCATTATTCAAAATGACACAGTCTAACATTGTATAGTTGTATATTGTTGTACATTGTATATATATTGAGGCGTGTGAGAGCAAGCTTACCTTTTTCTTGAGTTTAGCATACTTCTTTTGCAGAGCTTCCTCCTCCTCTGTTAGTGAACTTGGAAACACCACCATGACGGCAACAGCTACAACAAAGACAACTACATTAACACCTGGCAACAATAAACACGTGTAGTGAGACAAAATAATAAATATCAACAAATACACATTTACTTTCACCGCTAGCCTAGGTATGCTAATCAGGTTAGCCAGAAACCCAAACGCGACTTCCTCCCGAAACATTCCAATGTCGTTAATTCAGACCAAGCCGAACAGTAAACCACTAACCTATCGGAATAATAAAACAAATGTGCTGCCTTAAAACTACTTTATAGGACAGTTAATAGCTTTTATCTAATTCATTCACTTACAAATTCAAACGGTGGCGTACGCCTCAACAACAACACCGACGCGTAAATATGACGTAAGAGCTGCTTGTGACGTTTGGCGTTTTTAGTAGAAAAGCAAAGATAAAAGATAAGATAAAAAAGAAAATCCTACTGGAATATTAGATAAAAAAAATAAATCTAAATATTACAGATGTTATTGTGAGTTTTGTTGGCAGTTTTCAGTTTTAGTTTTAATATTTTTTTTTAATTCCAGCTAGCTCAGTTTGGTAGCCACTTCCGCTTCGGCAACTTCCGAGGCGACGGCAGTAACTAGTTAGTGGCAACTTTTAGCCTTTACTTGCGAGTGGGGACATGGACAGAATAAGTAAGTTTTGTTTAATTCAATGTCAAGTCGGCTCATAAATGTTTGTTGAAACGTGTTTCATCTTGCTAGCATGCCTCGCTGTTGCAGCCAGTGTGATGATGTGGCTAATAGTGTAGCCAGCTTGCTGTCAATCAGTGCTCCACTGAATCCACCCAGCAGCCTCATGAGTCATAGATTTAATGTTTAGCTGCTTATCTAGTGGCTATAATAAGGTCTAAAGGTTTTTCTTGAACGCACATAGAGAATTAAATTGTTAGGTTTGCATCAGCGTTCATGGGGCTCATTATCCTGGCTGCACAGTTAGCTTTATTGTGTTTCCTCAGTCCATTCATAGCCTCCATGCCTATTGTTGTTCCTGCCTCCTCCCTGCAGATGTGCCCCCTCCGGGCCCCATGGACCTGCCGCTGTCCCTGCTGGAGATGGGATGTTCAGGCAGGTTTGAGCTCATCACACACCTCCTGCCCGACCAGCCTTTACCTCCACAGAGCACGGTCAGTACGTCGCAGGATGACTCTGTACATTTACACAAATACAGTGCTTGAATATTGTACTTTTTACTACATATATCTGACAGTAATTACACATGCACCTTATCCCTGCTGTCCATATTTTTAGTCTGCATACTCTGTTTGTTTTTTAAATTGTTATTGTTATTATTGTTATATTTGATTTACTAATTGCTATTTACCATTTCTGTAGTGGAGTCTCAAAGCAAAACCTTTTCACACAAGAGTACTTCTTGGACATCTTCGATCTTGAATCTTGAAATGATGATAGTCGACCAACAACATTAAAATGCTTCTGAAACATTAAAGCATCTGTATTAATGATCCAGTAGGGCATATATTCTGCATAACAAGTCATTTAACCCTTGATAACTTAATAATACTTCTGTACTTATACTAACATACATTATTTTACTTGTAATGGTTTATTTATTTACACTGTTGGATTGTTACTTTAAAATAAAGCGTCTAAATACTTATTCGTACCTCCAGTCTCTGTGCCAAAACTGTGCATGATTGCAGTAAATGTTTCTATAAGTTACATTTACTTACCATGGTTACATTTCCAACAGGTTTCTGTACTTTTGTGGGTATAGATAAATGTGTTTGGTTGTGAAAAATGATTATATTATCATATGCACGTCATTTTTGTGACATTTTGCAGACGGGTGGATGAACAGAAAGAGATATAGAGAAATTGCGTGACTTACTTTAGTAGTAGATAGTTGACAATCATGGCGAAAAATGCAGGGAAAATCATTTGTGATACAGGAATCGAGCCTGGCATTTTAAAAGTTACATGGTATGCATCTGCTTTCTCGCTAAGTCACTTTCAGTTACTGATATATTAATATCTGATCTTCTTGTTTTCTCTTCAGCTCCCACATGGCCTTCCTCCCACCAGCCTCAGCCTGGAGACAGAAGTAGAGAAACAGTTCTTACAGGACCCCTCCTGGCTTCCTATACACGACACAGACTTTGCCTTCCAGAAGTTTCCCAAGTATGTGTTCCTGTAAACAATCTTGATATTGCTAGTTGAATTATAAACAGTATTTTCAGAATATGCACCAATATGTGCTTGAGGGTTGGTAAAGGTTGCTGTTTCTTGGTATTTAGACGATCTAATGTGCAAAAATCTAAGTTGTATAATTGATTATTGACCATTTAAAAAAACATAATTTTGTGAAATAGTGACAGATGTGTGATGATCTTGTATTACCCTTTATTTGAAGATTTATTAAATAGCAACTGATAGAATAAATTCACCCCTTATTCAAAATTTAATTACCTGGTTTTTGGACAGTATGTATCTGTAAGAAGATGTAAATGTCTCTGTTGTGTTGTCGTCTTCACCAGGGTGACTCAAAGAGAAGTAAGTGTCGACTCACTCCTCAACTGCACTCCGTCTCCACTTCATACCGGCCTCTCTGTTGTCAGAGATCCAACCACAGGGATGCTGCTGGACTTCACAGAGGTAGCTCACAAACACACCGGCCCACTCCTCCCACATTGTTTATGCCATCTAGATTACTTCATCAAAGTTATATGTTTAATCTGCCACATCAAGATTTCTTTTAAGTCATTTTTGAGGCAAAAATTACAAGAGTTTACTTCTCAAATGTGAATATTTCCTGCTCCCTTTCCTTGTGGAATTGTAGCGGGCATTTTTGACTTTACTGATGTTTCATAGATCAACCGACTACCTGATTAATCCTGAAATGAATCAGAAGATTTATTGATAAAAATCATCAGTTTCAGCCCCAGTGTCATCCTGTTTCAAACCATCTTACAGAAATTAAAGGCTCTCTTGTGGTATAACTTTTGAGTATTGAAGAATCCATCCATGTCAGTTCAAGAGGAATTGGTCATTGTGCTACATTAAACAAATTAAAGGTTAATTCAGATATCTTTGTTTCTGTTCTGTCTTTACCTTCACCTTCAGGTGTTAATGGAGAACACGGGCTTGTCAGCAAAGAACTCCCTTTCATTGCACCGGCAGCCCGGGCCTCCGTCAGAGAGCCTTCGAGGAAGCAACACCAACTACCCCTTCCTCCCTGGTGAGATTCATTCAAAGCAGTTTCTGCAAGTGAGGTGTTTCCACTTTGCACTTATTATCTTAAATATGTTCGTTCACAGGAGGAATGGAGGAGCTGAGTCTGGACCAAATCAAGAAGAAATCTGAGCTGGAGAAAGACGTAGACTTTGAGAACGGTGATTTTTAAAATTTGACTTCAGTGTTTCTGCTTCTTCTTCTGTTGTTATTTCAGCTCTTTGTGGTTACATTTGTCTTTTTCCACTGGTAGATTTACTCAGAGTCCCACCTGGATTTAAAGCTGGGATGGACTTCACTGACAAAGGTTAGATACAACACATTCATATGCAAAAAAAAAGAAATCCTACAGGGGTTAAACGAAACATATTTAAAATGTTCTTTTTTAAAAACTTCTTTTCTGAAGAGGCCAAAATAGCAAAGGCAGAGGTCAACCTGATGTCCCTCCTGTCCACATTGGATGACATCACTGAACTGCAACCTGAGGTAGATGAGAAAGAGGAAGGCAAAGAAAAAGAAGACGCTCCCAAACTACCCAGAACAAACAGTCTTGAAGACCTGGGCATCAAGGTACTGCAGTCTGCTTCACATAGTTTTTCTCTTGTTTTCAGTTATGTGTTATATTTCTTACATTAACTAGTTTTTAAAAGAGTACATTTGATGATTATTGATGGATGTTTTCATGATGAGATTCACAGATGAAAATATAAATATGTGTGTGATATGATTCATGGTGATCTCTTCTGACAGTTTTCAATCACTGCAGAGTGATTTTATTTTGCAAAATGAAATCAATCACAACATAAATGCAGTCCTTTCTTTTCCAAACCACAGTAATACTGTTATAAAGCAATCTAAACTCCCAACTGTGCCTCTGGCTGAACATTAACTTCACTGAAATCTGGCTCACCCTCTCTGTCTCCAGGATGCTGTGTCATCCTCAGCTCCCCCAGAGAAAGGAAAAGATGAGAAATCGAAGCCAAAAGAGAACCCGGAGGAAAGTAAGAAATGGGCCATCCCTGTCAACATCACGTCACCCTGCGATGATTTCTACAAACGCGTCCCCAACCCAGCTTTCAAGGTGGGTGTTCTAGAAACACCCTGGCCTTAAATACGATATATCTGTTTGTGCCTTTGCATATGTGCAATCTTCAAAATGTCACCTATTTATTTGCCGCCTCTGTGTGACTCATCACATGAAAATCACTTTGTGCGCTGGCTGAGCTTCATGTGATAACTGATCCATTTCCTCCTCTGCTCCAGTGGCCGTTTGAGCTGGATGTTTTCCAGAAGCAGGCTGTGCTCAGGCTGGAGGCTCACGACTCTGTGTTTGTAGCCGCACACACATCAGCTGGCAAAACAGTGGTGGCCGAATACGCCATCGCTCTCTCCCAGAAACACATGACGAGGTGTGTATGCGTTGGGACAAATCAATTTCTTCTGCCCCTCGCTGTTTGTTGCGGCGCAGCGAGCTAAACACACTCCCAGTAGAGGTTAAAGACAGCAGTTTTACTGGAAGCAACTATCTCAGTGTAGTATGTTGTTGTTGTCAGAGTAGGGAAGTAATAAAGTACAAATACACTTTTTTGGCTTTATCCAGTATGTTTTGAAAGGGACTTGAAGAACTTGGAAAACTTATCTCAACATGTCCGAAAAAAAATGAAATTGACTAATTAGTGAAAAGATGTGAGGCCCATGTGCTCGGGGAGGTGCGCTCTGCCTTTCAAGACATCTCAAAATGTTAGCAACAGGTTGCTTTCTTTCTTTCGAGCACAGATGAAGACATGAAAACCCTCAGCTCATTAAAATAAAGTCTGTCATCCTGTGTTTCTGCTCTCTCTGCATGCTGTTATGCTTGTTTTCTACATAGAATTGAAGTAGGACTCGAATATATTAACAGCGTCAACGTTTCCCTCTTTTTTTTGTGCAAATTATATTCTGATTCTCTTTCTAATCTGGTGTTTTGACAGGACCATCTACACCTCTCCCATCAAAGCCCTGTCCAATCAGAAGTTCAGAGACTTTAAGAACACTTTTGGAGATGTTGGACTCTTGACGGGCGACGTCCAGATCAGTCCCGAGTCCTCATGTCTCATCATGACCACAGAGATCCTCAGGTACTCGGGGCTGCTTCTTCTAAATATTGAAGTATTTGTTTATAAAAAGAGCTTTTAGATGTCTTAATTAAGCAGTATTGCATAAAAATGTATTCAACGACATTTTGCTAGTGTTATCTGACTATCACTATCATGGCTGAACAGTTTCCGTGTAATCCAAATATTTCAATAACTCCAGAGCGTTGACAAGTCCAAAAGTCAAAATGTATTGAAAAAAGATTGATGTAATCCATTTCCAAAAGTCACAAAATGCTTTTATCTTACAAAATATTGTGGTTCAGTCCACATTTGTTGGGGTTTAGCCTTTCAAAAACAACATTTTCACTGCCGACACAAAACTGTTTGCTCGCCGGTCTAACAGCACCATAAATTATAATAATTAAATGCCCAGTTGAACAATCAGATTGCTTGATCGGAACTACTTGTATTTTAATTTTTGCTCTCTCAGATCGATGCTTTACAACGGGTCAGAGGTCATCAGAGACTTGGAGTGGGTGATCTTTGATGAGGTTCACTACATCAACGATGCCGAGGTCAGGACAGCTTTCTGAATCATTCATTTACTCAACTTATTGTTGAAAGTCAAGAATAATGTTTATCTGTCCTCTTTTAACTTCCTTTGTCGTTCCTCAGAGAGGAGTTGTGTGGGAGGAGGTTTTGATTATGCTTCCAGATCACGTCAGCATCATTCTCCTGAGTGCCACAGTGCCAAATGCCCTGGAGTTTAGCGAGTGGATCGGGTAGGTGCTCCAAATAAGACGCAGGCTTTTAATATTAATTGCATTTTTAGTATCTTTTGAACATTTCCCATTCTCCCGCATCAATTTTTCATTTCTAGTCGCATAAAGAAGAGGCATATTTACGTGATCAGCACAATGAAGAGACCTGTGCCCCTGGAGCATTATCTCTACACGGGAAACAGCACCAGGACTCAGAAAGAGATGTTCCTGCTGGTGGATGCTGTCGGCAACTTCCTCACAAAAGGGTAAAACTTTTCTCTTCTGCAGATGGTTATTTAAGAAAGACATTTAAATTGTTTCTCATAAAGGGAGTCTGTTGTTCAGGTATTATGCAGCTGTTGATGCCAAGAAGGAGCGCACCAGCAAACACGCCCAGTCATTTGGCACGAAAAGTACTTCGCACAACACCTCAGCTAGTCAGGTACAAACATCACCTTGGATTTTTCTCTAACAACGTCCTCGTGCTTCATGTTCTCATCCCCCTTTTCATTTTTGTTTCCCTCCAGGACCGAGCGGTGTGGCTCACTCTCCTGCACTACCTGTCTCAGCGGCAGCAGACGCCGGTGGTCGCGTTCACCTTCTCTCGGACACGCTGCGATGACAACGCCCGCTCGCTGGAGTCCATGGACCTGACCACCTCCATAGAGAAGGCCGAGATCCACTCGTTCTTCCAGAAGAGCCTGAGTCGACTCCGAGGAGGAGACCGACAGCTGCCTCAGGTAGAGACCAGTCATGTTAGCTTTTAGATTTTATTTGGTAAAAAAAAACTTTACAACCTCTTTCACTTGCCCATTTTAAGCCAAATCAGAGGGAAACCGCACACTAAACCCTCTGTGACAAGGACTGACACATGTATCTACATAGAGTTGAGCCTAAATGTTGTATTGATGATAAAATCGACTGTTTAGATTTTGGTGATGAGGGACCTGCTGAAGAGGGGAATAGCCGTCCATCATAGTGGGATCCTGCCGATACTGAAGGAGGTCACTGAGATGCTCTTCTCCCGAGGTCTCGTGAAGGTGAGTCAGACGATAGAAGATACCAAATACCAGCATTTTTTTAAAATTAAGATAATGAAATCAAATATATGCTAAAAGATATCAAACATATTTATCCTCTACTCCAAACTATCTGTAAAGAAATGTTGGTCCACAGGTGGTTAAAACAAAGACTCCCACGTCTCCCCTTCATCTCCCAGGTTCTGTTTGCCACCGAGACGTTTGCGATGGGAGTGAACATGCCTGCCAGGACCGTGGTGTTCGACAGCATCAGGAAACACGACGGCACAGGCTTCAGAAATCTGCTGCCAGGTCTGGTGCTGCTCTGTGTTCCCCGTCTTTCATCTGAAGCCACATCTGTTATGCTCTTTCATCTCTGAGGAGTGGAGGAAAACAGCAGAATTTTGATATCTCTTTTATGTTTTTAACCGCACTTTCAGGCGAGTACATTCAGATGGCGGGCAGAGCGGGCAGGAGAGGCCTGGACGCCACGGGCACTGTCATCATTCTGTGCAAAGCTGGAGTTCACGATATGGCAGATCTGCATGTCATGATGCTGGTGAGGCCGGCCTCGTGGGTTTATATATCATTAAGTGTTTTTATTAAATCTCCTCCTGCAGCCGGTCTCTGGTCAACATCACGAGATACTCATAATCTCTTTCAGCAGAGCTCAGCCTCCTGTTTATTTTGGCTGCATTTCAAGGAAGGTGTTGCTGCTTTATTCATTTAACATTTAATTACACAGCTGAGTGGTTTATTTTAACTCAATTTGCCTCAGTGCCAGTGTGGAGAGGAGTGTCTCGGTTTCAATGCTCTCTTTCCTGTAATAGAGCCAGTGCTCTGTCCTACGTTGGCAAACTTAAACTTAAGATGAGGAATTTTAGTCGAAAACATTCAAAAGTGAACTACAATCATCAGCAGAATGTGAAGAAATTATAGTTTTGATGTCATGACGTCTATGTATTGTTGAAGAGATATCTACTTAAGATAGCCAACCAGCTAGCCCCAGCCCGTCAAGGTCCAAAGCTCCTGTGCTAGCAGTGAAAAACGCAAACAAAACCTTGATGGTCCGAGCTCCCAGTCCAGACCGCTAGCTGCACAGCTAATTGAGCTAACTGCAGCTACAGTTAACAGCAGTTACCGGTTACAAGGTGAAATGCTGCCCCCTATTTGTTTATTATTTTGCATGACATTTCTTTTGTTGACAGCATCCTCTTGTTTCTGCTCTCAGGGTAAACCGACCCTCCTCCAGTCCCAGTTCAGACTCACCTACACGATGATCCTCAACCTGCTGCGAGTCGAAGCCCTCCGTGTGACCGACATGATGAGGAGGAGCTTTTCTGAAAACCACAGAGACACTCAGGTAACATGTCACTGTATTGATCATAAATACTGTACTGTACAGGTGAGGTTTCACATAGAACAGCTTTATTTCATTTTTTACTCCTCTGTGATCTCTCTCCCTGTTCTCCTCCTCCTCCTCACTTTTCTCTCTCACATCCTCCTGCTGTAGACCCATGAGAAGAGGATCAGCCAGCTGAAGCAGATGGTCTCCTCTCTGCCTCCTCTGGACACCGACGGCCAGCTGTCGGACCTGTTGCCTTATTACCACACCGTGACGGAGCTACGAACCACCAAAGAGGCCCTCCAGGTAAAAAACACAGACACACACACAACTGGGATCAAACTTGAACAGCGTTAATTACCTCCCTGCTTTTGTCTGGTTTCAGCGTGCGATTCTGGAGTCTGTGAACGGGCTGAAAGCTCTGTCTGTGGGTCGAGTTGTAGTGGTGAACAACAAGCAGCATCTCAACGCACTGGGAGTTATCCTCCAGGTAGATGTGTGTGTTTACGTGTGTGTTATTCATTGTGGCTTGAACAGAAGCAGAAAATAAATAAATTAATATGCCATTAAATGCACCAAAAGTCATATTTAGAAAGAAATGTAGACACAATGTGTGACGTTAATTGATATTTCTGCCTTGATTTATTCACCTTTGTATTAATTCAAGTCTTTATTTACATTCTCATCTAATTTTCTATTTTATTTATATTTTTCTTCATTTTTAAATTAAATTAATTTATTATTTACATATTTATTGATGTATTTATTGATGTAACCTGGCACCTACATTACCCACAAAGCAACTTAGCCACTGAGTGACATCAGGAGAGGTAATTTATCAGATTACATGCAGCTTCCTCTGGAGCCACAAAAGGCTTTATACTATTTTTTCACATAAGCAGTTACCCTTTAAAAAATTTCAAATGAGCCAAACTAAAAACGTGTATCTCATATCACAAATCCGACATCTAAAACAAACCCCCCTTATTTACTGATTCCCGGTTCCTTCATGTGTCTTCTCTTCATTCCAGGTGTCCAGTGACTCCGTGAATCGCACCTTCACAGCTCTGATCATCTGTGAGAAGGGCAACGAGGAAGGAGAAGGAAAAGGCAACAACAGCGACGCTTTCCCTCACCTCTTCAACACAGCTCTCTTCATACCTGAAGGTTGGTGGACAGACATGTGGACACGCAGACTGATGTACTTTAATATATGTATGTGTGATGTTTGCTCTCTGTATTTTTCATCAGGCCCTTGCAGCCACACGGTGCAGAAGTTGAAGCTTGAGGACGTCTCAGCCATCACAGTAAAAACCCTCAAAGTGATTCCAGACCGAATCATCGACAACTACAACAAGAGGCAACAACCACGATTCAGGTGTGTGTCGGTGTGTTTGGTTGATGTATTTACTGTATTTCTGAGGAGTATAGTTGTCTGGAAATACTGTACCTTGCAGTGTGTGATATGTGTTTTGTCAGGGCATGTTGGACCCCATAATTTACTTTTATAAGTTTAATTTAAAGGTGTCCTGTGGGTTTTTTGTACCTCTGTGGAGCAGTTTCACATCCTACAAATGGTTTCACGCTATTCCGCTGAGTGACAGTTGGCAAACATTGTGTGACTTTTGTTGCTGTCAATGAATCTGATGATTATTTTCTAAAGGCTATCTTTCTTCTCTTCGTAATTGTTTTCCTCACCCTCTCGTCGTTCAGGCTCGACCCACCCGGCCAGGCCATCTCCACGGCGACCCAGGAGCTCCTGCGATTGGCCGAGGCCAGCCCCAGTGGCATCACGAGCCTCGACCCCGTGAACGACCTCCAGCTGAAGAGCGTCGACGTGGTGGAGGACTCCATGAGGCTCCGCGTGCTGCAAGACAGCCTCAGAGAGTTCAACTGCATTCACTCGCCCACTTTCGCAGAGCAGGTGTGTGTTTGAGGCAGTCCTTGAAGAAAGCTCTCTTCTTCAGTTCTCTGTGGGAGTTATTTATAATTTTCAGATGATGCAGATGAATGATGAAGCAATGATAGTAAAGACGTCAAATTCTTTTGTGCAGAAATTGCATATTTATGCATCTTATTAACATCACACCCCACATAAGACACTTTGCAATTGGCCCCTTTTGAAACCTTTTATCATTTATTTTCTTCTGTTTATCCCTCCGTCATTCCTCCTCTAGTTTCACAATAATAACATCAAACTCCACCACAAGATTTCTGCCTTTTGTGTTGTGTATCCTGTCTTCCTGGCAGCCTCGCCGAGGAGATGAGATGCGTGAATCGGAGCCGGCTGTTTCTATAATTACCCATATAGGCTCGTAGCTGCAGCTCATCACTGTCTCACAGGCACAGCGTGTCATTCGAGCCGTCTCGCGCACACTCGCACGCGCACGAGCAGAGCTCTCATCGCCCTGCAAGATAACAAGCTCTTACTTGCTGTATCACTGTATCACACTTTCTTGTGTTTTTATGCTGCATTGTGGGCATTAAGGCAGAATGCTCTACAATGCAGGCAGTTAGTGTACAGTAATTGGCCTCAGTGGGTTTATGTAACGGATTCACAAAGAGACTCTTTCCTGCTGTTAATGAGTACAACAGGCAACGTTTTCCTCTCACTACAATGCAGTGTTGCCTTTTTTTGTTGCGGTGAAATGAGGTCAAGTGCTGCAGTGCTGCTGTTATATGCTCACGTTAAGTAATCATGCTCTGTGTGTGTGTGTGTGTGTGTGTGTATGTGTGTGCATGTGTGTTTCAGTTTGCTCGGGTTAAGGAGAGGATGAGTGTGCAGGAGGAGCTGGACAGGCTGCTGTTCCTGGTGTCGGACCAGTCCCTGTCTCTGCTGCCTGAATACCATCAGAGGATCAAGGTTTGAATCGCATGTTTGACTCTCTGCCCCGACCTCTTTCTGTCAGGGCGCTTTTATTATAAGATCGTTTCAGTCTCATTTTAGTTGTTTTAAAGCATTCATATTTATATTTAGGCCTGTAGCTAACCCCTGTAATACGCATCACAACAGCAGAAGTTGCACACCTGTCCGTGTACTGAGGCTCCAGATAAGATTGCAGGTAGTAAAGTCAAATGTATTTATACAGCTCAAAATCACAAATATTGTACAACACTCTCAGTCCTGCTTAGACCCTCAATTCAAGTAAGATAAAACTTGTTTAGCAGAGAAATTACGTGAACAGGACAGAGAGTGAGGATTCAGGAGGACCACGTCCTCTCCGCCATGGGAGAGGACAGGCCACACAAGATAATTATCAAATGATTATCAGAATGTACAGATTTAGATTTTTTTTAAATGAGGAAGAAGAAGAACAGATATAAGAAGATTGTAAAAGATAAGTCAGCAGTGATCATGAGGAAAGTGGCACTCTCAGGATGTTTTGAGTTAAAGGTTCCAGTGCTGCTCTAGACCATAAGTGTTCCTATGCAACTTTAATATTAATTGCATAGATAAAAACTTGTGTGACTTGACTGCAGCCCGATTTATCTGTATCGATCCTGAACAAACACACTCAGAGGTTTATTTCCCCCGTTTGTCTGCCTCAGGTGCTGCAGTCTCTCCAGTACGTCGACAGCAGCGGGGCGGTGCAGCTGAAAGGCCGTGTTGCTTGTCAGATCAGCAGCCACGAGCTGCTGCTGACCGAGCTGCTGTTCGAGAACGCCCTGAGCCCACTGGCGCCCGAGGAGAGCGCTGCCCTGCTGTCCTGTTTGGTCTTCCAGCAGAACACGCAGGTGGAGCCGCACATTACCAACACGCTGCAAGAGGTAAGGAGGAAGTGTTTTTCTTTGTTCAAGCAGGTTCTCTTATGAAAACACAGATATGAAAGTGACATCAGTCATGATGCGTGTGTCCTGACATACTGTACAGCCTCCTCCTTCAGTGACTCACATGACTCAATCTCACGTTACATTAACATTGTACTTGTGCAGATTTGAAGCATAACATCCTTGCCCTGCAGAAAGGACAACAAGAACTCTTCACCCGACTCACCCAAGTCACTCACTCACATATTAATTCACTCGCGTCTGTCAAAGACGCCTTTGCTGTGTCAGTAAGTCTTGTGAACGGCCCCCGATACATGAAACTGCTTTATGAGAGCATAAATTAGTGATGACTCCGCGCTGTCGACCTGAGATAGGAGAGCAGACATGCCATGGTACAGCTTGTGAAACAGATTTTTTGGACGTAAATGACAAGGTCACCCTGTCAACACTAAGAGGCAAGAGAGCGATGCATTTAAGGGCTGCTTGTAAAACAAAAAACTTACTCTTTACCATCTGTTCCTTTATCTCTCTCTCTCGCTCTCTCTTTGTCTCTGTTTTGTTTCTCTCAGGGCATCGATCGGGTGCTATCAGTGGCCAAGCGTATCGGAGAGCTGCAGAGGGATTGTGGGATACCACAGACAGCTGAGGAGTTTGTTGGCCAGTTCAAGTTTGGCCTGACAGAAGTGGTTTACTGCTGGGCCAGAGGCATGGTGAGGTTTGACTCTTATATCCCAGTGAGCATTTTTCCAGTGAAGAGACGTTCAAAACTGGTTCCAAAGTGAAAGTTTTTCACCGACTATAGAGAGATAAAAATCTGGATGTGGTTTCGTAGTCGGGCTCTAAAATGCCTCAGGGCGTGGCTACCTCATTATTGACTAGTCGCTACCACAGTGATTCAATCAGGATATCTTTCCCAGCTTCACCCTTGTGTCCAAATTCGATCACTTGTAGCTCCAAAAGACAAAGATGGTGACGGCCATAAAGCCAGACTCGAGGCCCACAAACCAATGAGAGACATCCATGGGTTTACACTTGTATCTCAATAAGAAATACTGTGTTAAAGGGGAACATTATACAAATCAATCAGTTTACTCGTCACAGGGAGACATTCTTTGTCTTCTGTGTCTCTCAAAAGAGCTTCTCAGCTGGTGCTCGGAGACGTCTTCTCACCAGAAAGCCTGTGTGAAAAAGTGTGGGCAGGAGTTTGAAACAATCATTAACCAGACAGAGAGGACAAACAACAGCAACAAGATGGGGATGATAATGTTGTCGGCATCTTCACATTAAAAGTTCAACATCGGTTAAACACAGTCCATCAACTCCGACTGCATGTGAGCACCAAGCATCAATGATGTAAACAGTCCACCTCTCCTCGTCCCGCTGTAGTCCTGCGCTCTGACGGCTCGAAAGACGATCCGCTGTCGAGTGCAACAGCTTCGTCTTGATCTTGATTCCATTTTTGTAATTCCCTTTCCTGCAGCCGGACAGCAGCCAGTAGCAGCCCTAAATCCAAGATGTATTAGCGAGGTTATCCCGACTCTTTTCCTCCCTGGGGGCGGTCTGGTCAGGTTGGACGGTCGAAAGATGCCGTGGGTAGTGATTGTCTCAAAGTCCACTGATCCTAATCTAAACAAGCACTTTATTCTCCTATACTTGTGAAAGTATTCCTGCCATAAGTAATACTTCTTTTAGCAATAAATACGGGGAAAAAACAGCTGAAAAACGAAACAAAAATGTAGCAACATCTGTTCATATGATTGGTTCTTGATTGATATCCATTATTTTGTGTCTTTTTCTCTTTCCTGACATCGTGATCTGGAATCTCTTCACTGTACTTACTCACAGTAATCAGTCTTTAACATACTGTATGAGAATTCAAAGCTTGAATGTAGATTTGTTTTTTCTGTCTAGTAATTTGTTACCTCATCGAAGGAGGTTATGTTTTCGCTCGTGTCTGTTTGTTGGTTGGTATGTCAGCAGGATTACACAACAACTACTGAATGGATTTCCATTAAACTTGGATGGAGGATGTGTCTCAGCCCAGAATAGACCCCGTTAACTTCTGGTGCAGATCTGGATAAAAGGACGGATCCTGGAAGTTATTCTCACCTTCTTTAACATTGCGAGATAGGACGTCTCAGTGAATAACGCATGGATCTTGATTTTAAAAATCTGATGTATTTCTGTGTCTGTGAGTGAGTACAGAGGGGATTGTTGGCCTTTGGTGGAGGTATGCGCTCTACTGAGTGCCATTCTAGTTTGTTATGAGGATATGTTAAGGCACGTTTCCTTCAGAACACTCTTCCTTCTCGCGTTGCATCTCACACCCTCTCACCATGTCACATCTCTCCTCCTCGCAGCCGTTCGCAGAGATCGCCCAGCTGACAGACGTCCAGGAGGGCACGGTGGTGCGCTGCATCCAGCGCCTGGACGAGGTGCTGAAGGAGGTGCGACAAGCCGCCCGCATCGTGGGAGACTCCGTCCTGGGGAGCAAGATGGAGAAGGCCTCCCTCGCCATCCGCAGGGACATCGTCTTCACCGCCTCCCTCTACACCCACTGAGAGATGGAGGCATGCCTGCAGCCAAGTGTTTCTTTGTGTGCAAGGTGTGATATGTATGTTAGCATGGTGTATGTGCCTACAAAACATGTTTACATGAGGATTTCTGAACAGGAAGAAGGGAATGCTTTTAAAAAAAAAAAAAAACAGACCAAAACACAGACAGTTGTAATTTATTGTACAGTAATAAAAATCTGTATGTCAGAAACATGATGCAGTGTCCTTTTTCTCTCAGATAATTGGTGGTTCATCATAAACAACCACTTACATCCTGTAAACAAACTCCTCTCAGGACAAACATGAGGTGCAGGGAAAGAAATGCAATGCAGTGTTCTTTGTTGAGCTACAATGGGATGTTCCAGCACAGTCCATGTGCATTTCCCCAGTCAGGACTGTCGCTTTAAGACAACGATAGCTTTGTGTCTGATTAATTCAATGTACGGCGACGCGTTAGTGGAGAAACCTTATTAGACTTCAGCCACACAGGGAGACAAGAGGAGAGGAGAGGAGAGGGAGCTGAGCGCTGCAAGAGGACGAGAGTTTTTACATTACATTTTTTTTTTAAAAAATCAGAAAAACACGTGAAGTTATTGCTAATAATAATAAAAATAAAATAACGTGGGTGTTTTTGAAGATGAAGACATCTTGAGGATGGGTTGCACGCGTTTGGAGTAAAAGTCTGCATCATCGCGCACGGAGAGGAGCGTTTTTTTTTTCACCATCAGCCGGAGTTAAAGCAGAAGATCGGAAGGGATGGCGTCGGAGAAACACGGTGAGAGGGTTTTTAATTGCGTTCAACGTGGAAGTCTAATTTGCTCACCCATGTTCAGGAGTGGGAACGTGGTTATTTTTTTTTTGTATGGATGATGTGCGGATGTCAAGCTGACTACATCTTGTTTTCTGTCATCTGCGTCTCCATCCGCTGTTTATCTGCACAGCGCTGTTTCTATAGGATGATGCACCGCTGTGTGGGTGCAGCCTGAGGGGGGAGAAAAGCCACCATAGGGCCTCATGTTAACATCCAGAGAGTTTAAAGTAGCATTCTTACACTTTATGTGATTATATTCTCATCTTAAATCTGTTTTTATTATCATTATTATTATTATTTCTGCTCAAAAACTGAAGGACTTCTTGTGACGATTGTAAAAAAAAGGCTACTTAAAATTTTCAGATTGGGATAATTGTGTATTTTTTCCCCCCTTTTCCCTGCTGTGTGTCTCATTGTCATCATTACGCACAGGCCTACGTACATCTCTCCTGACTATAGACATTAGTGTGGGTGTCCTTTGCGCGTGCACGGCTCCACTTGCGCGCGTGTTTAAAAAGCATTAATTAATAATCGTCAACGTCTGCTGCACGAGAAAAAAACACATGTGTACCTCCTCTTTGTGGTTGTCTCTCTAGGATGAAAAATAAAGGGTAAAAGAATAAAGGTAATGAAACTCATAAAGTTGCCATTGATACTGTACATTAGACTGCAGACTGCAGTTTTGGCTGCAAACGTGGCTCCTGTCTAGTGTTTTAATTAACTCTGTGTGGCCTAATCATCCGTGTTCAGATATTACCAAAACAGCAGATCTCTAATGTTATGTATGAGGATGCAGGACGTTTATTTGTGAGGGAAAATGACCAAAATGCATCCCCCTTTTTCTGTTTCTATAGTTGCAGAACAGACTGCAGGGACAGAGGGGTTGTTAGGTTGTGTTATTCAAGTCTGCCTGACTCACTGACCCTTTATCTGACTGAGGTTTGTGCAAATAAATAGGCCCATGGTCCAAAACAGAGCCAAAAAAATCAAGAAATCTACATTTAAGTAGGTTATTATAGGAATATAGAGCCGAGGCCACGCCCCTTCCGGTTTCCCCCATGAGACCTTATTTCAGAAAAACTTGTGAATGGAGAGACAAATAATTTTTTTGATCCCGCTTGAATTGTGTCATGAATCACACATATGATGTTTGTCAATTTAAAAGATAATTTTCCAACTGGAAAAAGTCACGGTCTGTCGCAAAATGAATAAAATACAAGACTGTGAAAATACGTAGTTATAAAGACTACGCGTTAGTGACGTCGTCTCTAACGTCACCAAAACCCGAAACTTAAACATTGTAGAGCTGCTCCTGTATACTAGCAGCTCACAGACATGATAAACTACCATTTCACACAACTGCAATCGTCAATATGAGCAGATTTATTGTGATTTTCATCTTTTTTTAGGACCTTTTCTGTGCCGCGAGGTGGCGGCCATGTTGGTGCTGGTGACGTGTATTTACTTTAATTACGGCAAACAGCGACTTTCTTGTCTTGAAAAAATGTCTTTTAAATCGACATCATATGTGTGATTCATGGCACAATTCAAACGGGATAAAAAAAAAAAATGTGTCTCTCTCCATTCACTACCATACAAAGTTTTTCCGAAATTACTCCCTTGATGGGAAACCGGAAGGGGCGTGGTTTGTTTACAGTAACTTCCGGGCAGAAAACACCTGCGTCACGCACTAGCTAACATACAATTTAACAAACCTTTTTTCACGATGTTATTTATAAGTGTAAACGTCTCATTTATCCCAAGTGCTTTTTCGTTTGGTTGTTTCATATGTCATCAGTAACAATTTACCTTTGGCGTGTACCTCTGTCACTACCCCTAGCTCGGTACGGCAACACAACTCGGACAAACAACATCAAATTTGTTTAAGATTCGATCGTCTTTCTTTATTAGACATAATTTTTCATAGCGTTTGAGAGGTCTTAAAATCTTTCTTGTTGGTCGTTATTGTAAAAAATTAGCAAATGTAATCATAATCATAAACTAATATAACAAATTTCAACTTTTACTGCAGTTATGTGTGTGGTTTGTCCGCGTCTGTTTGCCGTACCTATCTTTCCGAGATAGCAGACTTACTTGCGCTTGCACCACTCACATCGGGCTACCACTCCCTGAATAATGTTTAATATAACGTCTTTGGCAGCCACTCACATTGGGTGGTTACATCTCCACCGAGCTCCAAGATGTCGCTGTTGAGTTGATATCTGACACTAGCAAAGCAAAATAAACACAGTGGTAACAGCAGATAGGTCTAACCATCATGTTTAACTGTATGTCTTTAAAAATGACAACGGAAATAAACAAGTTTGGTGATTTCAGATATCTCCGTAGGCCTTCTGGGAATCAACCGCCAGTTTTCTACCCAGAAGTGACGCCGTGATTCGGTCTTTCTACAAGTTGCTTTGCTCAACGTTGCTCAACAAAATGTCTCTGATCCTTTTCTTTATTATGGAAATGTTACTTATAATTAGGAAACTCATTAATGTTTCAGCTCCTACTCTTCACAGCTGGATAGAAAGTTGTTGACAGAACGGGCCTCTGAGGCAAATTTGGGCCACACAGTGTGATTAAAATTGACTTGACTTGTCAAACACGTGTGTAGTGGTGGAAACCGTCCTGTTCAGATCCTTCAGCTGATACAATACTGTGAAAAGACTCAACTTACAGTAAAATATGGTGTCTATTATCAGCAGATATAGAGATGAAAAACAGATCAAAGATATTATATCCTGAATTCAGATTCAGAACCAACAGATTTAGAGATACACGGTTTTAACTTGACAGGGAGGGGATAATCTAAAAAGTAAATTAAAACTGTCAGATTAGATTAGATACAGGAAAAAGCCAATTTAATGCAGCTAGCATCTAACCAGAAGTTCAAAAAGAATATTATTATTTTATTTAGGTGAGCCAGGTTGCAGCTGCAGTATTGTGCATCTCAGCTCACTGGATGAAGCAGAACCATCATTAGTGAGAACTTGTAAGCGTGACACCACTGGATATTTTTAAGGAGACCTCTGGAAAATATACAGCCGTGTTTGTGGCAACCAAAACAGGTATTTTTAAGCCAAAACATGATATTTTCTCAACCCTAACCAGGTATGTTCTGTGCCTAAAATTTGGACCTGCCTGAACCTGACCAGAGCATAAGCACAGCATCGTCATACAATTCTGGCAAAGGGGGTTGTTTGTTTGTTTTTTTAAGATCATATTTTGGCCAGCAGAGTAAGAGAGTAAATGGTTGAGAGAGAAGGGTGTGAGAATCAAACCGACGACCTCGTTGAGGCCATGCAGCCCCGTGGCCTTAAACATTCAGCTACCAGAGCCCTGCAAGTCAATATTTTCAATTTGACCTGTCAAACCGCACTGTGATGAATGTTGATATCTCTTTTTGGACGTAAATAAAAAAAGATAGCTTGATAGAAACCATCAACACTGGGATTGTAACAACTAAAACTTTAATTTGAAACTAGCTGCTAATAATGAGCAATTAACAATTACAGTGTAATAACATTGTGGCTAGAATTGGATTAACAGTGACGGCACATTTCTTAAGATTTTAATTTAAGTTCAATTAAAAGGTCCGGTTCCGGTCTTAAAAGCAGTTTGGAGCAAAAAGCAAATGTTAATGTCCCTTTAATAACATCCACATGACTCGTTTCACAGATTAATGAGACCTGATATCTGTTCTTGAGTAGCAACAACCTTAATCCATCCTTTTATCTCCGGGAGTTACATAAGGTGCCACAGACCTACGAGGCTTTTTCAAAATCCACCACTCGACAGCTTCTCGTGACAGATTCTGGACTGAACAGACATTAAATGGAGAAACACCAACATGTATTTTTCTCCCTGCCAAACTGATCGTCCTGACCTTTTAAAGGTGTCTCTTCCTTTCCCCCCGTGCTCGCTCCTTTCCCCCTCTGTCTGCTTCTGGTCCAGTTCCTGCTTGTGACAGAGTTTGGGGTCTGTTACGTAAGAGCACAAGTCGTCATCCCTCATCACTCACTCGGCTCTCGCTCTCTGACTGCCTCCTGCTCTCGTTCTTCGGTCCCTATCAAACCCTTATTCCTCCAATCCTCACCTCCATCTATCTCCGTCTCTCTTCCTCATGTCCCTGTCAAAATGGATTACCGCACCCTCGGCAGCTTCCCCGCTGTGCAAACACGACACTCTATCAGTCATCTTCGATGTTAAGCAAACACAAAGGGAGCAGAGGTGTGAACCTCAAATGTTTAGAAGTCCAAAAGCAGACGAATGCTTCAGACAGACGGACCAGTTCTCTGTCTCAGAAACTTCACATTTTCAACTGCTTAGCAACCTCTTTTTTTTTTTTTTTTCTGAAGGGAGATGGAGAGAAAGAGGCTTTTCTTCTTCAGAGGTCAAAATGCCAATCACTGTCATCATCAGTACAAAGGCTGTGCAGGTTTTCTGTGATGCTGCTGAAGCTTTCGTCTGCGTAATTGTTTTCCTCTCTGACATTGAGACAAGCATGGGAGCCTGTTTCTGCCAGGGAAAGGAAAAAAACTATTAGAAAAAAGTCATAATTATGAGTTAAAAGTCATAATTACGAGTTAACAAGTTGAAAATATGAGATTAAATAGTCAAAATTTTGAGATAAAACTAAATTATGAGACAAATTATGACTTTTTTATCTCATAATCCTGATTTACCATGGGAATATTTTTTCATCAAGCTCAATTTTAATCTTATTTTCTTCTTTAGCTTCCATAGATAAGACGATCAACATGCGGACAAACGTGCTGTAGCAGTGCTCCAGTTAGATAACAAGCCCTCAGTCTTACATCTGCTTCCTTTATTGTTCTTCCTCTGCTTTTTCTATTTGTGTTTCCTCTCCTACCTTTTTTTTTTTTCTTATCCTTCCTCACTCTTTTTCATTTTCTTCATCTCTCAGGTCTCGATGACTCTGGCCGTCAGACCATGCAGCCTCCTCCGTACCTCCCCGGCCCACAGGACCCTAACGTACCCCAACACCCGGGCATGCAGCCTGCTCCGGGCACCCAACCCAACTACCCTCCTCCACCTCCTCCTCCGGGCTCAGAGGGATATCTCCAGGAAACTCAGTTCCACTGCGGCCCGCTGGGACCCCAGGGGGCTCCGCAGGGCTACACGGTCCAGACCCAGGGCCCCGGAGGCGCCATGCCTCACCCCCCTGTAGGATACCTCCACCCGGGCTACCCGCTTCAGCTGCAGCCCTGCACAGCTTACGTACCCGTCTACCCCATGGCATCGGTGAGTCAGAGACAAGTGGAGAGCTTTTTAAAGATTTCACAGGTCTGACATCAGGCTGCTGCAGAATTACACCAGACTCTGTTCAAAATTCGATATATTTAATGTCTCTTTCCGGCACATATCACAGAGAAGAGTTTGTATGATTTCCTTCCTTTATTATCAGATTTGACAGATGAAAATTTATTTTGGTAACACTTTATTTTAGGAAGCAAAGTAGCCTAATAATTTGCCATATGTTTCTTGGAGAGAACTGTGTAATTTGGTACTAATTAAAGGGAAAACACACAGGCAGTGTTCTGTTATCTCTGTTGGCTGTGTTGATTTCCAGCGCTGCTTTGTAGCCCAAGGAAATCAAGTGACCAGAAATCTGCCTCAGAAATTAGCAGAATATTATCTTGAAATGACAGACCTCTAAAATAAAGTGTTTTATGTCTTCTGAATTATACATTTGTTCAATTGAGCGTGTCGTTACATATTAAGGTTTTATCTCACAGGCGTGATTTTTTAAATCTGGCAGCAGACAGAGCCTCTGTCGGTTATTTTTGTGGGGACGGACAGATACATTCACTCACTCCACTCATTCCAGATAGCAGTGCATTTTAGCTAATTTGCATTACTCGTCCCTGGATGGGCTGTTAAAAAAACTTCATTTGAATCCCATTAATAGTATTTTCTGTCTGAGCACCAGGCTTTGGTCTGAAGGACACTGTGTTGTGTTCTTTGGAAATCCAGTTTTCTGTTTGGGAACAGGAAAAAGGAAAGAAATTGTTTTGAAACGATGTTATTTAAACTCTTTTAAAGCAGGAGTCTTCACTG
Organism: Pagrus major; assembly: GCF_040436345.1. Taxonomy (NCBI): domain Eukaryota; kingdom Metazoa; phylum Chordata; class Actinopteri; order Spariformes; family Sparidae; genus Pagrus; species Pagrus major. The sequence continues at coordinate 14,619,507 of NC_133230.1, forward strand.
CAGCTGCTGAGCTAAAAGTGTTAGCATGCGTTCTGTCCGAAGTGAGTGCACGAGCTCGACCCCTCGCACCGAGGGTGTAAATAACGTCTCTTTAAATCAATTTGGGATCTGGGGACGAGCTGGAGCCATTCCATGTTTTTTGGTTGTTGTTGTTCCCCAGCTACTTCAGTTATTTAGGAGGATGCTGGGCTAGACTTCGTTATCATTCAGGGACGAATAGCATAGTAGTCAACAACAATAGTCTGTTGCACAGTGCAATAGTGAACAGTGCTAAAGAGGAACATCGCTGACTCAAGACGAGTGCGCCACCAGTTAAAGACACATTCAGTCGGAAGCTGTTTTGTAACAGAGATGAAAAGTCCACAGTGGGCTCACGTGCCGAGTCAAGCTAAGCCGCCACATGTGTTGGAAAAGGGCTGATGGTGGTCAGTGCTGGATCTTTGCTGCATGCTTTTGTCTTTTGTCTTTCTTTTCAAAGTAGAAAGAGACAAAATACAACCTGTGATGATGAGTATCACAAACTAAGCAGGCTGTGAACCAGTGCTTTTGTACAATATCATTGTTTTTGAATTACAGCTACACATGTTTACACAGCAGCAGATACAACCAGTCACACTTCACCCCGAGGTAAACCGAAAAAAGAAATAAGGCCCCAAAATGTGATTGTGAGTCATCAAACAACTAAAAAGTGCAACTGCTTTTGTGCAGTCTCACCTCTAAGAGCACCGAACTGCAAGCTAGTGCTGATGTTTAATCTTTTCCAGCTTATGAGTCTCTTTTAATTAAGTAAATATTTAAAAGCTGAATGCAAAGAATGTCTGTATTGTAGCACATTTTGCAGGCCAGCTGTTGATAAAGCTGAGCCACACACGACTCTTCAATATGTGCAAGTACAATACTGTCCTCTTCTTAGATGGTATCACCTTGCTCTGTGTCGTTTTAGCGGAAAGTGCTTTGCAAGCTGCTCTGTGACAGCTCCTCTCTTTTATTAAGTGCTCGTACTTACTCTCTGTCTTCTTCCCTCCCCTCTGCTCAGGGTCAACCCTACATGCCGGCGGCAGGAGGCCACCCAGCGATCCCGCCGGGACAGATTCATCCCATGCAAATGCCACCCAGCATTACCTTAATGGACCGTCGGCCGCCACACGACTACCTGCCCATCGCCGTGCTCACCACCGTCTGCTGCTTCTGGCCGACAGGCATCATTGCGATCATCAAAGCGGTGCAGGTGAACGACACATCTTTTGATCCTGGAGATTTATTAACATAATGGCGCCTTCGCACGCTGAGACTTTGTAATGCAAATGTGTCCCGAAGTCATTTTATCACCTTTTTTATGCTCAGAAATGTACTTACCTTTTCACAATGACACTGTGATGAAAAGTCTGCGGAAAAGTAAGAAAGTATAAATCCCACTTATTTTAGACGCACTGAAGGATAAGTTCACCGTGAAATTTAAATTCAGTCATTATCTACTCGCCCTCGTTCTGATGGAAAGGCAGGTGAAAGGTTTTGTGGTCCACAAAACATTTCTGGAGCTTCACAACAAAACAGCATTGCGGCGTTCCTCTAAACAACTGAAGTAGACGGAGACAACGGGAAAAACAAAATGGGCAAAGACATCTCCTGAAGCTAGCATGCTAACCAGCTAGCCCCAGCCCATCCTATCTTATAATACCTCCTAGCACCTCAAGAGGAGAGGGTCAGATAGTAAAGCTCAGGCAGAGTTAGCTTAAAGGACTGTTTAAGCCAAAAGAGCTAACTAGCTGACGGCAGCTACAGCTAGCAGCAGTTAGCGGTCGCTCTGCTTGGAGCGTTCAATTCTTACATATTGCAAGTAAGAAAACTGCCTTTCCTGCTCAAAATGAGCTTGATGGTTTGGTTCAGCTGAGTTTTCTGAGCCCTCCCTGACCGTAAGAGTCCGTAACATGTGTCGACCCTGTGTGTTCTCAACACCTCTGAATTATGAATCAGAACAAAAAGGTAAACGGCCGCTGAAAACCTACTTTCAGCGATGCCAAGCGTGCGACGTCTGCACTGAAAGGCCCCGATTGCTCTTTTCCTGATGCTTTTAAACCTACAGGTTAAATTGAGCGTGATGTTATAAATGTAAAGGCTCAGTCTGGTGGCTCTCAGACCTCATGATGCCTGTTCGTTTGCCTCTGTAACGGCAGACCGTGCTGACCAACATGCACACAACAGACCACATTACGTAACTGCACCATTGTCGGTGCAACGGGATAGAATGGATTTTTTCCTCTGGGCCTGCTCAGCTGGCTTTGAGTTGAGTTGAGCTGACAAGGCATGGACCCACCGGTCTGAGCTGTATATGTTTGTTATGCCGTGTTAATGTTGTGTGGAGTGGCCTCTTTCTGCACATTCAGACTGTGCTGCAGTGAAATCGATCCATTCATGGTGTTTTAGACTCTCTTCTGCTCCCACTCGTGCATCTTCTCCTTACATAACATTTATTCTAATTTCTCATCTCTCTCCCACACACCCATCCCCTTCCCCTCCCGCATCGCTTAGGTGCGTACGGCGATAGCCAGAGGGGACATGGTGACGGCGGAAATAGCCTCCCGCGAGGCACGCAACTTCTCCTTCATCAGCCTGGCTGTCGGGATCGCCTCCATCGTGCTGTGCACCATCCTCACGGTGGTAGTCATCATCGCCTCGCAGCACCATGACGACGACTGGGAGCCGTAACTCCACGCAGCGTCACACAGACGGGGGGAAATCATGGCATATATTAGCTAGCTAACTACTCTCAATCGTTTTGGAGGAGCACTGAACATGCACTCAAACTGCTACTACACACACAGCTCTGACCTAACCTGCTGCCATCAAACACGACCAAAAACAAACCAATCACAGCCGATGTGCAAACGCCAAATACAAGCAGCTGTCAAATGAGATCCAGTATTGCTGTTAGTACAGCGACTGCTTAATATTTACATGCTGCAAAGAGGGAAACGAAGCTCCTTGCATCAACAATTAATTTGACGCTGATTAATTCATGTAGTTAGAGGGGCGGATAGGTCACTGTGTGTTTCAATTTCTACGTATTCCCAACGACAAAATCTTCTAAACGGGCCCACACAGTTATTTTTAGGATAGTTAAATGCACATTTTTAGTCTTGCAAGTACAAGTATTACATGTGTTTTCTTATTTAAAAACTAAAAAAAAGTGCCATGTCGAAATAGTGTTGATTTACAGAGTAGTATTATTGCTGATACGCTTGGACAAGAGACTGTCAAACTGATGTTAAGTGTTAGAAGGGGGGGGGGATCAATACACATTTAACACAACCAAATGGAGGCTGGACAACTGGACCGAGTGTCCGATGTAACCAAACAGAGTATTTATTTGAGGTTTGTATGTTACATGGACATTTTAGCTGGATGACAAGATGCATAACGCTTGAATTACCTGTTTGTTAATTTATTTAAAATGTGTTATTTATTAATTTATTCAATATCTACCCATGCATTGACTGTTTTCTGCAATGATTTACAGTGTGTCACATGCTATCTGACACTTTGAATTGGCTTAAATTTGATATCTGATGATCATTTTTGCACTTTTTTCGTGACCCGATGAGACGATGCAGCTGCTTACATTCATAGTTCTTATAGTGCATGATGAATATAAAATTTAAGCTAATGGGCGTCTAGTGCAAAATAGCTTGTCTCCCAGCTGTCGATGGGAATATTTCCTAAAATATCTACAAGTGTGTGGTACAGTATTTTTCAAAATGTCAAAACAAGAAACGGAGACAATTTAGATTAAGTATTTGAATTTTTTGCAAGTATTTTAGAAGTGTTTTGGGCCTATTTTATGTTGCACATCTCTTAGCTATTTAATCAATCAGACACTGTGTATGATAGTGAAGCGTTAGACTTATGAGGCAACATAACCCTGCATGTCATCCTCGGTTTGTTTCCATTTGTCTTTTAATATTGCGGCTAGATGTGCGGCTGTGAGCTCCTTTAGCGTTGTTTCACTGTGGTAATACAGTGTGTCAGCGTTCACCCCACATGGTTTTCATAATGTAGCGTAGCTCCGAGAAGCAGGTGCGCTGTCGTCTCTAACAGCTGTGACATGACAGCACCAACTATTACATGACGTTATGAGAGAACTGAAAATGAATGTTTCTAATAGGAGATAGAGGGAAAACAATAATACCTACGATGTATTGTAGCACTTTCTGCTCTCTGGTCCCCTTTCTCTCTCTTTTTGTCTTTCTCCTGTCCACATGACTTATTGGACCTATTAAAATATCCCTTCTGCCTTCCCCCTTACTCTGTTGGTCCCTATGATGATGATAATGATGATATTTTTAAAACAAATTATAAAGAGATATTACAATGATTAAAATTGTATTTGTTGACAATGAACACGAATAGAGACAGTATAAATACAGTTTATTCTGTAGTTGATATATAAACATTTATTATTATTATTATTATTATTGTTATTATTATTAATTGCATTTGATTGTCACTCATGTATAAAATACATTGAACTCAATCGGGCTGGTATTTATCAAATATCTAAGTATTTAAGAACCAATCAGAGACAGTAGCTGTAGTAGCCCCCGTTGCTAATCTAAGCTAACCAGCTTCTGGCTAGCTTCATATTTATGCTGCAAATATTACAGTGGTATAAATCTTCTCATTTAACTCTTGGCAAGAAAGCATAAACATTGATACTTTGGTAATTTCATTTATTTGCTTTCTTTCAGAGAGTTTGGTGAAAAGGTTGTTGCCACACTAATACTAGCTAAGCTTAGCTCAAACGCTAGAAACAGGGGGGAAACAGCTAGCCTGGCTTTGTCCAAGGGTAACAAAATCCACCTCTCAGCACCTCTAAATTGTTGTTTTTACACTTAGGTATCTGTATGTAATGAAAAAGATAAATTACATGATCATTAGTGAGCTTAAGAGGTGCTAGTAGCTGGATTTTATAACCTTTGGATAAAGCCAGGTCAACTGCGTCCCTTTTGCTAATCTAAGCTAACCAGCTTCTTGCTAGCTTTAGATTTACAGTACAAAGATGAGAGTGGTATTAATCTTCTCATCTAACTCTCGGCAAGACAGCATAAACATTATTTGCTTCCTTTAGGAGAGTTAGATGAAAAGATTGTTATCACCCCAATGTCTGCACTAAATATTAAGATAGAGCCACGCAACATTTGCTTAGCTTAGCTTAGCTCAAACGCTAGAGACAGGGGGAAACAGCTAGCCTGGCTTAGGGTAACAAAAGCCACCTCTCAGCTTCTGTTAATTGTTGTTTTTACACTTAGGTATCTGTATGTATTAAAAAAAGAGAGATAATATGTTTATTAGTGAGCTTTAGAGGTGCTAGTAGGCTAACTGTTAGCTCCTGTTGCTAATCTAAGCTAATCAGCTTCATTTACGGTACAAATATGAGCGCTATCAATCTTGTCTCACTCTTTTTAACATGTCCAACCATTTATATTAGTCTGTGAGTAAAAAGTTAAGGATTCAAGCCCTTAAATTTTGACTTTTAGCTGCTTGATAAATACGGGCCCTGTCCGTATATGACTGACACAGTGATATTTCAGTGTTAAAAGAATAAATGAAGCTGTTTAGTATTCTCATTGTACAGAAGGCTCTGGCAGTGAGTGTGTGTCTACTGAATAGAGTCACTCCTAGCATATCTAGTTTATACCGAGTTTATAGGCTGCATCTCCCTGTGCGCTTTACAGTAGGACGCTTACGTTCTCGGCAACATGAATCGCAGCTGTTCACGACACAGCTCGGAAGACGTGTTCCTCATTTTCTTTTTGTTTTTTTGTTTTTTTGAGCTTGTAAATGCGATGGGTCGCTTGTTCAAACAGCCAAAAAATTACCTGTGTACATGTGGTTCTCTTATAGGGTTTATTACTATAATTATGTTCATGGCTGTGTTGCACACATGCATTGGTTGTTTTTTTTTTTTTCTGACTTCAGTTGTTTGAGTAATGAATAAAAGAATATTTTTTGGGTTGTGAACGATACGTTGGGTGAAAAGCGGCGTCTCATTCTTCCGGTCCGGTTTTCACCTCTCAGTGTCTCTCCATCCTCTCAGTCTCTCTTTGGCCTTTCCTCTCTCCCCTCATCGCTAAGGTGCTATTTATAGTTGCCCCGGTTTTCTCCCTCCCTGTCTCTCTTTTTCCTCTCGCCGTCATGAACATGAACTACAGTATCTCTCACTGTCTCTATCTTCTGTTTAATCACACGAGCTCTTGCAGCTTCTCATGTTTATACACTATGACGGCTGTTGTTTTTTGCTTACCATCTGTATCAACTACCTTCCTATACCTTCCTCTCCAGCGAGCTTGTATTGTACAATCCGAAAATCAAGCATACTGCAGCATTTTGACATTCATGGTCCCCAGAGGATAGATCAAATTTCAATTTGTCCAATACTTTGGTTTATGACTAAATATCTGCAAAGCTAATCTTGACATCCCCAGAGCCTCAGCTGTACTTTGTGTTTAGTGCCTATTAGTAAATGTTAGCATGCTAACACTAAGACAGTAAACAGTAAACACGTGGATGTATCAAAATAACTTGCTTATTAACCATCCTACCAGCTAAACATCTGCATTTTAGCATCGTCACTATGAGCATCTTAGCTTGCTGACGTTAGCATTTAGCTCAAACCGCTGCTGTACCCAAGTGCAGCCTCATAGAGCTGCTAGCACGGCCGAAGACTCTTGGTCTTGTTTGACATTGGGGTTTGTAGTTGCAGTATATCTACTATCTATGTGTATACAGTACAAACACGACACTGGCTCTAAAGAGGGACTTTAGCGTTCAGTGTTCAGTTGGTTGCAAAGATGATGTTGTGGCCAGCTGGGTACGTTCACCAGCTAGTTGCTAACCTTGTCTGTGTGACATTTAGTGCTAGAAAGGTCGTGTACAGTGGCTTTTTCACTGAGAACAGCTGCCTGCGACTGAAAATGATGAGTAACGCTGTGAGCCGGACAAGCTTAACAATGAGCTGAAACTCATTATAATGCTCCTTAAAGGTCGGTAATCACACTGATTTCACTCTGTCAGTTTCCACATTGTTCTTTGGTGAATCATTATAAAACTATCCATTACAGCCGCTTTAAATAAAACATGTGAAAAGGTGAAACCCAAACAGGGGAAAGAGGTTTGAGGGAGGAACTAGAGGTGGGAGCCGAGCCAGCCTGTGTGTGCAGGATCACAGATGGCCATTTAGCCTCCTGAGGAGACCCAGCATCACTGAGATCATTTAACTTGGCCTCACGCTGCACGCCTCTCTCCTCCATCACACGGACCCAGCTTCCCCCCGGGTCGGCCACGCTGGCTGTCTCGCTGTGTGTTTGTGTCATCCTGCGGTTGCTCTCGCTGGGCTGTCGTCTCAGCCGCGGCATCAGGACTGATGGGTAATAGCTGCTAATATGTAATAATGCTTGGGAAATAAAAAGCCTACCTCCTGCAAACACAAAGGCACAGATAACTAATCCACCTACACACATAAATCCAAAAGGTGTTAGAAGAGAAAAACAAACACAGAGGGTTTCGTGCTGCTGCTGCTGACATTTGAGACAATACAGCCTGGAAACTGCAGCCAATGATTCGTGTTAACGCTCGTTCAGCGTCGTTAAACGCCGGCATCAAGGGGAATCTCGTCCTTTACCTTCATGCTTCCACTGTTTTTCTCTACACATCACCTGTCAGTCCTCCAAGCAGAAGAGAGATCCTCACCTCAAAGATATATTTAAGCATACCTTTGCTCTGTATTTTGCTGAGTTGTGGACTATCTCAGATGTTTCCAGCAGCAAGTAGAAATCCACAAGTTTACTCAACGTAACTGTACGTTTAATTTGGTTGCTTGCCGCTTCTTCCGGGACGGGGAAGTGGGCTGAATGAGAGTAAACTTAGCTTGAATAAACCTTTAAAACATTACCTCGTCTGTGAACATTTGTGACTGAGTCTTGTTACATTTTTATCAGCAGTGGAGGTTGTTTTAATGGTTCGTTAACCACCGGCGAAGCCAGTTTGCACAGAAATGCCAATTTACCTAATAATGTTGCTTTAAGTACAGTTTTGATGTATTTTAATGTCTTTGCCAACTTATATCATACTTAATTTCAGAAGTAAATATTGTACATTTTCATCCACTACATTTGTCAAACATGTTTAGTTACTAGTCACTTTGCAGGTTTAGATTTTGGGAATTAAAGGTAAAGAACTAACTATTATTTCTATTATCTTTTATATCCTAGAATATGATGTATATAATGTTAAAGTGTGACCCCTCTCATTTAACAGAGTATTTTTACATTGTGGTACTTCTATGTCTTATTAGGTACAATATCTGAATACTTCTTCCACTTCTACTGTCAAACAAGTGAAAGCACAGAGGTGTAATGAGCAAAATGTACTTAAAGTACTCATCCTGTATCCCCTGTCACTGAAATATTATGTTATCAAGTTTAGTAGTTTGGCCAAGTGGTACCCAATATCAATATTTTCCTCAGTATGTTTTTATTTGTGCAAATAATTTAAACAGCAGTGATTAAAGTCGTGATTGTTTACAAGAGTACAAATATTGTTTTACAGCAGCTGGAATAGAGCTCAGTGTGTTCTCAGTGTGACGACATTTGGCAGCGTGCGGACATTGTTGGGTCCGAACGGACAAAGATCCAGGTGGCACAAACACAGAGCTGGCACAGAGTCACAGCAGCCTGCAGGCCCGGAGCAACAACCTTAAATACAAAGAGTCTGAAGCTCCAAATGTGCTCTTGAACATGCAACCTAAGCTGTGTTTCCTCCTAAATGTCAGTTCAGAGAATATATACAAAGCAAAGAAAGTGTAGTCCGCCAGCGTCCTGGTTTGACAGCTCTGTTATCGAAGGATCTTCTTTTTGATGTACTGGCAGAGGCAGAGAGGGGCGGTGCTGCAGTGGTTCCTCTGAGGACGTAGGCGGTGGTGTGACGGTCCTGACAGCTGCTGAGACACCAGCAGCTTCACATAAGCGGCGCTGTACGTCATCAGAAGCTGGTGGGCTTTCGCCTGCAAGACAAAGACATTAACACTTCTTTCACCCCGAGAGGGAAAAGACACAAGTTTATGGAGAATGAGGAAAAATAAAAAACATCTCTTTACCTGAGCAGGTAACGATACGTCAGGGATGAGGCTGTAGTTGGTGGTGACTCGGGCGTCCTCCCGCCGGCCGGTGGAGGTACCGCTGCTCGTCTCCTCGTTTCTCAGCAGAGGCCTCTGTTCATCCGAGTCCTGCTCAACATCTGACCCGCCGACCTCGGGGTCAGCAGCCATCACCTCGGTCACGAGGACGAGGTGGGACATTTTCTTCTTCAGTTTTTTCTGCTCAAAGTGGGACAAGTTGATGAAAGCTACGCCGTGTGATGCAATCCCGTGCAGAAATAAAATATCCTCTCGACAGCATCTAGAATTATGTTTCTATTGATTTTTGAAGGAGGACTAACATGGGTGCACAAAGAAATCGATAAAGCAGCAGTAGAACAAACAGAGCGACAGATGTACTCGACTCTCTCACCTGGGTGTCATTGGCCACAAAGCTGCGCTCCTCTAAAGTTTCAGTCAGCGCCCTCAGACAGCGGGACATGTCCCAATACACGAAATACAGCTGCAGACACACACAGAGGCATGAAAACAGGAGCGTCAGTGGCCATCAAAGCAAATTAATTGTCATTACTGCCCTCCGAATGTTCACATAAAGAGAACTGTCTCCTTTTTCTTACAATTTGTTTTTGTTTTTCTGTTTATATTATTTGAATTTTTGTGTCAAATACAAGTACGACAGACATGTTCCCTGAACCGCTGATGGATCTGGAAGATGAACTTTGCTGTGTTTTCTGCAGCCTATGTGAGAAAATGCTTTTGGCAGTAAATCTGACTTATAAAACAAAAACAAAAAACACTGATCAGTCGTCTCTACAAGCTCATGTTGTGTTGGCAGACATTGTCCAAACACACACAACATTTATTTTACCTTCTAGTGAAGACCGTAAACTTTCAAAAGATACCAAAAACATCAGAATACATTTGGGGTATTTGTCTATGAAGTAGTGTTGTAGAGAGTACCAAAAAGTCACACTTGAGTAAAAATAAAGATTAAAATATTAATTTGGTAAAAGTAAAAGTCACCCGTGCGACTAGTACCTGAGTAAAAGACTTGAAATAACTGATATTTAATGTACTTAAGTCTCAAAAGCAATTTTCTGGCTATAAATTTACTTAAATGTACCGTTTTATTTCAATTGTCGATAAAATAAATTGATTTAAAAATGCGTTGCTTTGACCGTGGGGCCAGTAGTTTACTGTTTTCAACTGTTTCGTAGATCAATAGACAGCGAATTATGTGTTTTCGCTTTGTCATTGTTGTGTTGTTTTAATTGCCGTCTTGTTGTGTCATTAACCACGTGATCTTGTGGTTTATACGGTTTCCTGTTTCCTTACAAACTTCAGCTCTCCAACAACACGAAAAGATGAAACAACAAAACTAGACAACTGCAGAATTTCGACAGCCTAACAGCTGTGGGTCATGTTAAACATCATCCTACAACAGTCGACGGAGACAAATGTTTTGAACAAGGACATTTATACACTTCTGGCACATGTGGAGCCTCATTTTCTCTCAGTTTTAGGTGATTTCTTTGAGAACAACCTGCATGTTTCCGTTGCAGTTCTGAACCCAGTCGGCCACGGCCACCAGCAGCTTGTGCTTCACCATCCTCTCGTTCACCTGGATCAACCGGACGTCTAAGTTCATGTTTAACTGACACAGACAGAGAACAAAGAATCAAATATGATTATCATTACTTAATACGAAGACGTCACTGTAAACTCATTTTTACCACGACGGGCTGATTTACCTCCTTGTTGCTGTGGTGGAGGATGAAGATGACGGCGGTGGTGAGGAAGATGGAGACCAGGCTGACAGAGAGACAGAGGACCCAGTAGTCAGTGACAGTGATGTAGAGGTGGAGGGTGGAGAACACGGCGCACCACACCACCACATACAGCACCTGGTGGAGGGACGGGACGGGTGGAAGATGGTTAGCTTACGAAAATAACCCCTGATGATGTCACTGGGACAGAGTTTGAAAGACACGGGTGGTGATGTCAGCGTTTTTTAAGGATTGTTTTAAAAGGCTGGATATTTCGGGCCTCCTGTGATTTTTGTCCATCTGTCTCTTGCAGGTTCCCAGTCTTTACCGAGGTGTGATATAAAGCCAACAGAGTGCTCATTTAAGGGAAAACAAAAGCGTAACGGTGAGAGTTAAGAGATCGTACCGGTGCCAGTATGAAATTAAAGAGAGCCGAGTTGAAAACCATGTATCTCCTGACTGAGGGGACGTCCAGAGCCGTCTTCAGTGGAGCCTCCATGTCTCTGACTGGGACCTAACAGGATGAAAACAAAAGCAAACTAATAAATAAACAACAGATGAGATATATTTTGGACGTTTATTTAAATGTGTGTCTGTACGTTCACCTGGAAGCCGGCATCCTCCAGTTTGGCCCGGCACAGAGACAGGTCAAAGCTCGGGTTCAGTGCTGAACAGCTCGGCACTGACGCGACACACTGACCTGAGATTTAGAGACGAATGGAGAATAACACAATCACCAGGATAGTGTGTCACAATATGAAGCAGACTGACCAACTTGTGTGTTTTTGTTTACTTTTGTTTTGCTGTTTTTTTCTTCTTTTGATGATGTTGTTGCCTTTTTTTTTAAATTAATGTTATATTTATATACTTTGATACTGAAAATTCAATAAACAAATTTGAGGAAGAAAAAAAAGGATATAATGTCAGCAGCAGTTCCTGAAAATCACAAATACAATCCAAGGTTGACATTTGTACCAAACGTTGCATATCACGTTCCCATTATATGCTTATTAGTTGACCTTCACATCAGGTTGTGGAGGTGACGGAGGAAGCGTTGTTACAGGTTTTTGGGTGTTTTTTGAGGAGGTCTGCGGACATTTTTGCGGCAACCAGAACTGGGCATTTGTCACGGAAAGTCAGACCACCTCCATCTGTAGGTATCTTAGGTATTTTAAGCCAAACCATGATGTTTTCCTAACCCTAACCAAGTGTTGTTTGTGCCTAAACCTCAGCGGACCATAAGCACGGCATTATGAATAGGGAAAAACAAAAAATTCAACCTAAACAGACTTAAAGTTGTAACATAAAGAAACATTTAGTTTGAACTTATCTGTGGTTTTGCCTTACCTAGCTGACATTCGGTAAAATATATTAAATTAACACATGTATAGGCCTTAAAAAACATGAATACAACAGGATAAATGTTGGCAAAGTATGTATTTGAAGGCCACGGGTATGTTGCAACTCTATGTTTCTTTATGCTTAGATTTAAATTTTACACAGTTTCTTTTGTCTGGTTATATTTTGGCACAAAAAACCACTTGGTTAGGGTCAGAAAAATAACTTTTGATTGCTTAAAATACCTGGTTTTGTCACCACAAACGCAGCTGGACATGTTACAACGTTTTTGTCACCACAAACATGAAATTGTCTACAGGTTTTCTTAAAAATGTCCACTGGTTTCACACTTACAAACAGAAACGTTAACTGCCAATACTTTATTCTGGCAACTGAGCTGCCAGAAACCCAGAGTACAATCAGCAATCTCTATTCAATCTATAAAACAACACACACAGCCAAAAACATCCTCAGCCCGCAGTAGCTACACAGGAAGCTGCTCATTAGCTGAGTCATCATGAGTATTTAACAATTTAACGACCTGAGAGATAAAAATAATTATTCACCCTGTTAGACCTGGCCAGCCCTGCAGCGATCCAGAGGAAAGGACACAACATTTCAGACATAGTGCCGTAATTTACCCTGATGCACTAAATCTAACATTCGTCCGACAAAGCCGGTGGTTTTAAGCACTTATTTAGGGAAATAACAAAGAAAATGTTGGTGTAAAATGAGAAGTGAAACTAACACGGCCCTCTGGCAGCAGTGAAAAGTTGCTGTGCTGTCACTGAAGACAAAAGTGAAAACAACACAGAAGCACAAAGATGAATAAAAGTGGGCCGGTCAGTACAAACTTGGGGGATGATGGCCCAAGACATCTGAAGCATGTGAGCGCGACGTTACGGTGACTACATGGTGATAATCCTTTTTTAATGCTGCAGAAGTACTGACAGAGTGTACAGCAGGGCTGCTCATGTGGAAATGTGGAATAAGACTCACTGATCTGTCATACTTCACTGACACAGTCTTAAAAAATCCAGAAACAAGCAATGCAGGGCGAAGGGTAGAGGACAAAACCAAGTGATGATGGCACAAATGGAAGCAGATGTCATAGCCAAGATGATTCCTCCTGACCATCTCATAAATATGACACTGAGAGTAAATGAAGAATTGTTTTCATCACATTTTATCCGATAAAAACAAATAAAGAAGCAGCTGTTACCATTTGACCAGTTTGGTCTGTTGTTGTTGGCCCGTGGCTGAGGTTTGCTCGGTCTTATTTGAACCTCCACCTCACTCTCCTCCGTCACGTCTCCGTTCGTGTCCTCCATCATCTCAGAGGAAACCACATCCTAAAGAAGAAACAGATAACAGCATCCGAAATATCTTCCAAATCAGCTGACGCCTTAGTAAGAACAGATCATTTTTAAGTGGGCTTCACAAGAACATTTCTGCATTTCCTTTAACGAACTTATGAAAAACTGGAATTTCAAAAAGTTTCCTCACAGCTCTTAAGTCCTTGAAACAGTCAGTAACACATTACTAAAACTGAAACTCAGAAACGAAGTATGGAAATATGGTTTAAAGGTGCAATATGTAAGAACTGGCCACCTGTTAAAGTCATACTAAGAACAAACAGGGGCCAGCATATCACAAGAGCAACAGCTAACTGCTGCTAACTGTTGCTGCTGTAAGCAAGTTAGCTTGGTTAGCTGTGTATCTAGTGGGAACTTGGAGCACCAGAGTAGTATTGGTGTTTACACGGCTAGCTGGTTGGTTTAAATAGTTTAAATAATAAATAGGCAGCTGCTGAAATAATAATTGTAAGCTATAAACAGTTGAAATAGCGTTAGCATTAATGTTTAAAACATTAGAGGTAGTAGGTTAACAGTTAACATCGGTAGGCTAGGTAAACGTCCATTCTGCAAAACCTAACAAGACGCTAACGCAAACTTTAATGCATGTAACGGCTAAACATGTCAACAACAAACAAGTGCAATCTCATTTGTGTACGGATGTCCAGATAGACCGCAGCCTTTATCTCTGATAAACATGTTCACAGTTTATTTTAAGTGACTTCAGAAACAGACACGCAGGAAACTAGATCACTTCTGCTTTCAATAGTATTATTATCTAAACGTATGCCTACTTAAAATGTTTATTACGCCCTAATACTCCGTCCTTTAGTGTTAGCATGAATTTTAGGCGCTTATTAATTGAATAGTAAAGCACTGCATCATATTTTTATTTTATTTTATGAGCCTTTAGTGTTGCCTGCGCTACCTTTGGAGTAAAATGTCCAGTGTCAAGTTTTATCTCGGCGTAGTTCAGCCTGTTAACAGAGGATAAGAGGTATCTTGGGAGCTCAACAGGGACCCTCGGCAACACAAAACAGAAAGAAACCAATGAAAGCTACTTATAGACGACTCTCTCTCGTCTATTTCCATCTCACACTCCCGCCTGCCCGCCTGTGACGGAGCCACATATTACCACCGAAGTGTGAAAACTCATTGTAGCAGTCAGTTAAACCTCTCAGTCTTTTTACACACAGGTCTCCTCTCTGCCTTTATCTACTCCATCATTTTCACTTCCTTGCCTGTAAATACTAGTCAAGCCAATTGGGGGGTAATTTATCATTTCCTGCACCTGCTCAAGAGGATTTTGTATATTGTTCACACATGTGTAGGCTGTCAGTGTTTTGGTAGCGCAGTCGATAAGAGGAAACAACACAGTAATCTTGAGTCCCGGTCTTTTAAAATGGCATCTTGTATGGTTTCATGTCCATGTGTTAAAATGACTATGTCTTCACTAGGTTGTGTCTGTTTCAGGAGCAAAAGTACAACAGTATTTTAAAAGAAATGTATTTAAGTCATGCCGTACTCACGATAATTCATCTTCTAAAAGTTTTAATCCTATTTTGTAGTTAAAACCTTCCCATTGGGAAGAGAAAAGAGGAAGCCTTCACCAAACTTCATTGAAAAAAGCTTGCATTTTAAAGGCTCCAGTCAGTGAAGCCTTGAACTAACAATAACATAGACCATAGTCCCATATTTAACACGATCAAACATATTTTTACCTGCATTTTAGATCAAAGTCCGTCATCTCAACGAAGCTGTGATGGTCATATTCCCTCTCGGTCCTACTGTAGATCCATTGAAAGCAACAAGAAATGCCTTACTGACTGTGGCGTATGTGACTTGGACGCTCTGATGTGTCTCCGCAGACTTTCTTTTCTACTTCTCTCTCTCGGTTTCTCTTTCTCCCTCTCTCACCGTGTGACTCAGATCAGCCAGGCCTCATGACTGCAGGAATGTGGTTTGTGGTTCTCAGCTCTGACACACTAGAAAGAGCGTGGATGATGCTTGTTCCCTCTTTTTTTTATTTTCATTCAAAACCTTGCTTGGAAGTCAGACTTTTTGATGTCGCAGCATGCAGTGAAATGTTTGTTTTTCTTTGACGTGTTGCAGCTTTGACTGGAACTGTAACACATTAACTCATAAAGTCCAAAGGATAGTTGTGGATCATTGGGTGTCAGATAAGGGATAGAAATTCATAAACCAATTCATTATTACTGTGATTTCACATTAAATTACTGGCTCATAATTGCAGTAAATTCACATTAGTATACTGTAATTATTTCACAGTTATATAGATGAAAATCAAAGTAACATATTGTGTTTCTACAGCAACCCAGGCACAATTTTACTCTGAAAATACATTATTTTGAAGTAAAATGACATTATTATGATACTAAAAGTATCTAGAGGTATTGATAAACAGATAATTTACAGTAATATTACAGCAATGTACTGTGTTTTCATGTTAACCCAAGCACTTTGCTTGTTAGCATGTAGATAGATACGCCTGCTGATGTGTCCTGTGAAATTTCTGCCACCGTGTGGATAAAAGTAGTGTGTGTATTCAACATAATGCCAGGGGTATATTAAGAGGTACACATTTCAGCATCATTCAGCAGCTACATAAGGTTTATTATTGTACGTATAAATGAAGTTACGATTGTCCAACAAGGGAGAATTTTTGGTAACAAACGTGTATAAAAATGGTATGAACGGCAGTTGTAATCAAATCTTATAAAAGGAAATAATACAAAGGACAAGAGAGCAGTTAAAATGAAATGATAACACATATAACAAAATATATGAAGATAATAAAGATAAAGATAATAGACAATTTAAATTATTACTACTACTCTTACTATTGTTATTATCATTATTATTACATAAGTTTAGTTATAAGTTTATTGACAGAGTGCAAATTACAACAGGTAACAAAGGCGAGAAAGAAAGAGCTCACTTATAAACAAAACAACAAAACAACAACAACAACAACAACAAAATAGGGACACATAAATAAAAATAAAATGATTACAGATCAAATTCATTGCACAAGGCTCCAGTTTTCACAGTTTTTTTGAGTCCAGGATTTTAAATAGGATTTGAAGACAGTAAGGTTTGGTAAAAAAATAAATAAATTAAAAATACAAAATAAAATTTACATTATAAAGTCTTTTATTTTGGTGAGTGACGTAGGTAGTCATGTGACCGCCCACCTTGGTCATATGACGCGCGCTCGCTAGCTAGCAGAAGTTTGGGCTTGCAGCAGCGTAGATGAGCTAAAAAAAGAGCATTTCCGCCTGTTTCTCTCAGTCTGTTTGAGCTTTTATCGATTCATTTTGAAAGTCACGTCATGTCTGCACTTTAATGTTGACTCTTTTTGGATTAATGAAGAAGGTTTCAGCTAACATGGAAACAGGAAGCCGGCTCGCTGCCCTGTCGTTGCTGCTCTCTGCTGTGTTGTCTCCCTGTGTGTGCACCGCTACAGTCAACTCTGACCAGGTACAGTACACTGTAGTCACCTATATGTCACAGATATACTGTGCAACACAATACATTAGCTCTGCTGTTGTTGAAGCTGGTGATGTTTTAGCTCAAAAGTGATAATTCAGCTTGATTTCAGCTTTTTGTTTCAGGTTTTAACATGTTTTTAATGTAAAACATGTGTAAAATAAGCTTTTGCATCCTTGTGGTGGGATTTGAGAATAAATACAAATGATGTATGCTTCCTAAAGTATGATAATCAACTGCCTGTGTCAGCAGACACCTGAGGCAGACATTATTCTTGCCCAATTTAAAGGATAAATTCACCCAAAAATGAAAAAAAAACAGTCATTGTCTATTCGCCTCCAAGCTGATAGAAAGTCGGGTGAAGTCTCGTCAGCCACAAAAAATCTGTGGAGCTTCACGGCAAAATAAAAAGCGTTGCAGCGTTCTCCGAAACAACTGAAGTAGATGGGGACTTGATTTGAAAATGTAGAAAAAATAACTGAAATGAAACATAAAATGGCTCCATGCGGCTCGTCCGGCGTAATCAAAGTCTCCAGATGCCCTGACGTCCAAAATAGATGTCAAAAGATGTTATTTACACCCTTGACGGTTGGTCGAGCTCGTGTACACACTTAAGACAGGGTACGTGCTGATGCTTTTAGCGTAGAAGCTACAAAAGTCCCCATCTACTTCCGTTGTTTTGCTGAGTTTTGCTTTAAATCTCTTTCTCTGCATGTCTTTGCTGTCCAGATTGACCCTCTGGTGTACGAGGAGCAGCTGCTGTGGGTGAGCGGAGCCCAGGGGGAGGTGGACACCTACAGGATCCCGCTGCTCACCTTCACCCCCAAGGGAAGCCTGCTCGCTTTCGCAGAAGGCAGGAAGTCGTCGTCCAGCGATGTGGGAGCAAAGTTCATCGCAATGCGGCGATCGACAGACAAAGGTAAGGTGACCACTAGACAGTCACGCAATCAGAAACACTCATTAACACGGGGGTTGCAAGTCTGCAGGTTAATATTTAGATTAAAGTAAAGTTATTATCATCAGAATTTGTGCCTGAATCCTCGCCTGTTCTTCTCTCCATCCCTCCAGGAGCCACCTGGTCCCCGACCAGCTTCATCCTCGATGATGGAACGCACCCGGACGGCCTGAACTTGGGCTCGGTGGTGGTGGACGAGGAGGCGGGCTCAGTGATCCTGATCCTCTCCTTCTGCTTCCACCTGTCCATCTGCCAGCCGTCCAGCACCATGATGGTGGAGAGCAGGGACGACGGCCTCAGCTGGAGCCAGCCCAGAAACCTCTCGGTCCAGCTCGGAGTGAAAAACTTCGCTCCCGGGCCGGGCTTCGGCATCCAGGTGAGGGAATGATACAACGCTGAGGTGTGTGAAGCACTGAATGAGCTGTTTTCTAGTTGTAAAGTGAGGTAAAAAATTAAGCTAAATGATTATATGCTGTGTTCATGTGTTTGGTTATAAGCTACTGACAGGTTGGTCTTTCACGTCACGTGTTGTCAGTGTTGATTCCAGGTGTTCAAGTGAGATTTTAAAGGTAGAAAACTTTTTGTTTTTGAAGTTACATTAAGTGACACAAACTTTATCTACTCCTTAAGATTATCCTTTCCTAGAGACATATAGCTCTTAATTAATTCACCTTTGTTACAACTTAGTAATTATGCAATAGGAAACTTTAGATATCATTTTGTTGATCATTTTTACTTTATTCTTTTGTAAGAGGAAGTTTAGTTCTTACAGCATTATTCTTAGAAGAAGAAGAAGTGAAAACCAGTTTTCCCACATGTAGTTTCAAGCTCACTGCATGTTTCTCTGTAAACATTGTCAGTTTAAGATAAGATAAGACTCCATTAGTCCATCAGCGGGGAAATTTACAACAACGATAACAGCTTAAGTATAGTAGGCTGACAAAATAGAGTGAACTGTGTTGGAAAATACATGTAATTTATCAAGATGGTGATAAACACTGCTACAAACAGAGGAAGAGCAGCATGTGTCAGCTATAAAAAAAAAAAAAAAAATCAGATTTGGCTGCTTTTTGAGGCCAAGAGACCAAAACAAGATGTGAAAAATGCTCATCAGAGCCAAAAGTAACATCTTTGATTTGCTTTTTGTTCAGCAAACGTTCCAAAACCCAAAGACTCATCAGTTACTGTCACAACTCTAGTGTGATATTGGTATTTAATAGTTTGGGTTGTGGGTCCAGAGACTATATACCACTCAGATAATCTATGATTACATATTTAAATAAAAATGAGCTCAACTTTGTTTGTATTAATCCTGTTAAACCTGCAAAATCTACAACAGCCAAACTGTCAGTGTGCATTAACTGAATAAATCAGACGTGGATCTGTTTTTTCTGGCCTCTTTAAACAGGCCTGTCGTGCATTAGAAACAGTCAGCGGTGCATTTTGAATGTTGCAGCAACAGAATCATTATATAATTGAAGGGTTGTTGTAATTGTGCAAATTAGTTGATTATCTGTCAGTCACACAGTCTGAGAGGAGCATCTGTACCGTTATAATGAGCTTTTATGTTTGTGCAAATCCATGCCGGGTTTTAGGACACTAAACCTTCTGTTGGACTGCCGCAGATCGGCCACTCTGGATAATTATGATGGTTTGTTTGATGAGATATAGATGTCCCTGTAGCTGGCACAATACTTAAGAATTATGTTTAATCTTTTTCCACAATGAAGGTCAGTGTTCAGTAAATATTTTTATTTTTATTTTTAGGTCCTCACTCAGCAGAATTAGATGTAGTTACTGTTCTCTGAAGTTAAGTCGACATCTCTTTGTTCTTTGCACGACAGAAGCGCTACCCACCCGCTAAGGGGAGGCTGGTGGTGTGCGGTCACGGTACACTGGAGGGAGACGGCGTTTTCTGCATCCTGAGCGACGACCATGGACTTAACTGGTACAATGGTGCCGCGCTGAAAAGCATCCCCTACAATCAGAAGAAGAGACCACAGGACTTCAACCCTGACGAGTGCCAGGTAGCTTTGAAGCGGTCTGTTAATCGTGCTGTACCGGGAGGAACAACTGGACTCCTTTTGTGTTTGTGAAGATGAAGCTTTATTACGGCAAAAAGTGGTTCTAACTTCTTAGAACGGAAACAGATCAAAATGTGTTTAAAATTAGAAAGTACTCCGCAACAAGAGTCTCAGTTATCCAGTCATATGCTCATCAGCAGTCTGCAGCGCTGTGAGGAAAAACATCACAGCCACTTAAAAACGTTCCCCCTCGCTGAAGCTGCAACCCCAAAAGTGAGACATTTCGACAGCACATAAATCACATTCAGGCAGCTGCTCTCTCATGTAGTTAAAGCTCCAGTTATACATATTTTAATATTAACAATGAATCACAGCCTACAGAGAACTATCACCCGACTCTGCAGCTCTGCTGACATCTGTCCGTCCCATTCCTGCGAACGTGATATCTCAAGAACGCCTTGAGGGAACACTGTGTCATGATTAATCAAATATCAGTTAATGAATGTTTAACGTCACTCTTTCTGACACGTTTTTAACTCAACACTTTCCTGTCTGTAGCCGGTTGAGATGACGGACGGCAGCATCGTCATCAACGTGAGGAACCAGAACAACTACCACTGTCGGTGTCGTGTGGTGGTGCGCAGCTCTGACGGTGGGTTGACCCTGCCCATAGACAACCTGTACTTTGACTACACGCTGGTGGATCCTGTGGTAGCGGCTGGAGCTCTGCAGAAGGACGGAGTGCTCTACTTCACCAACCCCGCCAACGACCAACACAGTAAGAACTGTGAATCTTTGCTTCACACCAAAAACATCCATCAAATTCACCCATCAATTTTAAAAATCAAAGGTCAGTGAATGTCTGAGCTGACTAACTTCTTGCCTCGCCCCCTCAGGAGTGAACCTGACGTTACGTTGGTCAGTGACCGATGGTAAAACATGGGAGAATAAAGCCGTGCAGATTTGGGCGGGGCCGAGCGGCTACTCCGTCATCACGTCGCTGAACAGCGGTTCTCCAGAGGACAGGAAGTACATCTTCGTCATGTACGAGAAGGGCCACAAGAACTATGACGAGACCATCTCGTTCACCAAGATCCACCTGTACGGAGGCCGGTAGAGCTCGAGAGAGGAGGTGAGCAGAAAACAAACATGAAAATGGATTTGTTTATTGCCTGAAAAATACAGAATAGACTTCTCCCTTTTCCTCCTCGCCCTTCTGCTCCTCCCTTTTGTCCTCTCATCTCCTTCCTCTCCTCTCCTCTTCTTCCTCGTCCTCCCTCTCCTCATCCCCCTCCTCCATCACCTCCCTCTCCTCCTCCTTCTCCCTCTCCTCGTCGTCGTCCTACCTCCTGTCCTTATCCTTCTCCTCATGGTCCTCCTCCTCATTCTCCTCTTCATCCTCCCACCTCCTCCTTCCTGCTCTTCCACCTCTTCCCTCTCCATCTCCTCACGCTCCTCCTCCCTCTCCATCTCCTCCCACTTCTCGTCCCCCTCCTCTATCACCTTCCACTCCTCCTCCTTCTCCTCCCTCTCCTCATCGTCATCCTCCTCCCTGTCCTCATCCTTCTCCTCATGGTCCTCCTCCTCATTCTCCTCTTCATCGTCCAACCTCCTCCTTCCTGCTCTTCTTCCTCTGCCCTCCCCATCATCTCCTCCCTCTCCTCGTCCCCCTCCTCCATCACCTCGCTCTCCTCCTCCTTCTCCCTCTCCTCGTCGTCGTCCTCCTTCCTGTCCTCATCCTTCTCCTCATGGTCCTCCTCCTCATTCTCCTCTTCCTCCTCCTCCCTCTCCTCCCTCTCCTCATCCCCCTCCTCCATCACCTCCCTCTCCTCCTCCTTCTCCTCCCTCTCCTCATCGTCATCCTCCTCCCTGTCCTCATCCTTCTCCTCCCTCTCCTCATCGTCATTCTCCTTTTTATCCTCCAACCTCCTCCTTCCTGCTCTACCTCCTCCTCCCTCTCCTCCCTCACCTCGTCATCCTCCTCCATCGCCTTGTCCTCCTCCTCCCTTTCCTCATCATCTGCCCTCTCCTCCTTCTCCCCCCTCTCCTCATCCTCCTCTTCCTCCTCCTCCCTGAAGAGGAAATGTCTGACCATGACTGTCAGCTAATTTTATCTTGTGTTTGTCTCATAGATTCGGACGTTGCAGGGAAAAGGGAAACATGAAGATGTCGATTACTCCCACGACTTTCTCAGGATGAAAATAAAAGACTTTCTAAACTCACTTCATCGTATTAAATATGCAAATATGACGCTCAGCACCACGATTATCAAACAGTTTCAGACAAACTTCTCTTCGTTCTAACTCTGTCTTATCTAAAATTCCTCGGTCAATTAAGTCTCATTTTTCAGTGTTTGGATGTGACGAAGTGTTGCTGAAAAATTTGCACATATTTTTCCCCGTTCCTCCTCGGCAAAATAAAATATGACCAGGCGAGGGACGGATTTAGAGAAAATGAATGTCGATGATTAATTTTCAGACCATGTTCACTGCTTTTACCAAATGAATATCATGTTAATGCAGTATAGACTTTAAGCACCTCTGACATAGATCATCTACTCACTAACTGTCAGATTCACTGGTGCTGGCGTGAAATGATTCCTATTCGCTCAGATGTTTATCATAATTTGACCTCCTGTCAGATGTAATCTATGTTTTAGCCTTGATGAAGATGCGAGTGTGCCATGAATACACACAGAGTGAAACTGATTCTGCCTTTGTAAAAACCAGAAAATGTCTAAAATGTAAATGTGAATTGCCTTTTGTTAAGAGACTGCACTTGAATGTTATTTCCAATTGAGAGGTTTTAGGAAAACACCAGCTCGAATTAAAAAAATTATATGGTGTGTGTGTGTGTGTGTGTGTGTGTGACTGAATGAATGTGAGAGTGAAGTACATAATGTAGCCAAAACATCCTCTTTTGTACTTGTACTACAAACGTACTCTGATATCTTCCAGTCAGTCTGAACTCCACTGCATTTAGATTTGGATGTTTTATTTTGAAATCAAGAGTCCATTAATGCCCTGTATTTGCAGCATTGTACACACGGTCACCTTGTTTTCCTGCAGGACATCATCTACTACTACTATCTGTTGAATAAAAACATGATTTCTAACAATTGTACAATCTTTTATTTGTTGTGGAAGCAGTGAACTGAATTGCCATGTCATTCATAACTGAGGCGAAGAAATATTTTTGTCTTCCTGAGCAAAATAATTCATGAATCGAGAGGCTGTCATCGTTTCCGTTCAGAAAATGAGGGAGAATACCTCCTATTAAAGTGATTTATGTCTGTGATTACAACAACAAGATGAGTTTATTAATTAAAGGACAAGTTTACCCAAAAATGACAATTCAGTAATTATATACTCAGCCTCGTGCTGATGGAAAGTCAGGTGAAGTTTCGTAGTCCACAAAACATTTCTGGAGCTTCACAGCAAAACAGCGACGCAGCGTTCTCCTAAACAACTGAAGTAGACGGGGACTTGTTTTAAAAATGTGAAAACATACAGGATGAATCCAAGTTTGGCTGAAATCTGCCCCAAGTGGGGAGTATTGGTGAAAATATTGAATAGGTTTGGCCTGATTTTTGGTGTGAAGTTGGTTAATTAGTTCTGAATGATCAATGGCAATAAAGACAAAGACAATTGGTTAACTGATGCATTCATTTTGTCTTCTTTCTCTTCAGATGTTAATTTGTTGCACCAGTCAGCTGTAATGGGACTGAGCTCTTCCTTATCCGTATGCGCATGTATGTATGTCCAAGGAGACTGTGATAATGTCCCCATTGTTTGTTGTGCTGTAGTTGCTTGGGGGAGAAAAAAAGAGGAAAAACAACTGAAAGAAAACATATAATGGCTCCAAACGGCTCGACCCGCTTAATCCAAGTGTCCTGAAGGCCGGAGATTCTGAGTTGGTTTGGGTTTACGAGCTGGATCCTGTGTTCAGGGTGCGAATAATGTCTTTTCAGATCAATCTGGCCCCAGTCTTGGAAAAATCGTATGTTTTGAAACAAGTCCCCATCTACTTCTATTGTTAAGAGTAATACTGCGACGCTGTTTCACTGTGCAGCTCGTGAAATGTTTTGTGGACGACAAAACTTCACCTGA
This sequence comes from Pagrus major, assembly GCF_040436345.1. Lineage (NCBI taxonomy): Eukaryota > Metazoa > Chordata > Actinopteri > Spariformes > Sparidae > Pagrus > Pagrus major. The sequence continues at coordinate 14,643,715 of NC_133230.1, forward strand.
CTTTTAATCGACATAACGACTACATATTCAACTTTGGGTGTGTTTATCCTTTAATTTTTCCAGTTAGAGATGCAAATCTTTAATCATCCTGCACATAAACAACAAACAAAGACACTGTACTGTGTGTGTGTGTGTGACCTGAGATAACCCTCGGTGCTGTTTGTTTTGCTCTGCAAGCCTTTACAGTCAGATTTTCTTTGCTCGCCTAAAATATAAAGCTGATGTCTGCAGAGCATCTTCATCTGCTCACAGCAGTAATCCCCTAATTATGACACAAGTGGATTAATTAGATATGAAGTGAGAACAGTCTGCACTTGTTTCACCTCAGACTCAATATGCACATCCAATTAACGTGTGTTTGCAAATGTACTCCTGATAATCTTGTATTTTTAAATGAACAGTCGCATTTTTTCACACCGTCCAGGTCCCAAACGGCTTCCATCTCACACAATCACCCAGTAGCCGCTGACGGCTCTTTAGCTGACGGATCGAGTCCAGTGTTACAGTTTTATTTTCCCCCTTTTTCATTTGTTTCTGGAAAAAAAGCAAAGGAGTGCAAGTAAGCCGAATAATTCCTTTCCCGGTCTGTAACGCTACGGTGCCGCTCGTTCCTAAGTTAGTGCGATCTAAGCTACTGCAAAACGCGTGTGTGTGTGTTTGACTATGCGTTGCTTTAGCTACTAGCTTGCCTCGCTCTGCCTGGGTCACTTTGCTAGAAAGCTACGCGATAGCATAGCTAACCTCATTCTGCGATACAACCTCGAGACAAGTCGGGACAAGACCAGGTCAGTGGCCGGAAAATGTGGCATGTTTTTATGCAAACAACGATTAGTCGGCGTTGTAACGAGCAGAAACTCTTGTTAGTGTGACTGGACATTGAATTAGCTCACCCGAGGGGATGTTTTTGTGGAGGGGCAGTGTTATTTTTTATGAGAAAAGGCACTGTGGCTTGGTTGTTGTTGCTAGCTAGCTAATGTTAGGTGCTGGTTGTCCAGCTCGTTAGCCTTAGCTTTTGGGGTAAAGTGGGGTAGCCAGCGTTTTGTCATTTGAAATTATTACGTTTTGTGAACAACCGTACATATTAAATTTGCACACAATGGCTGCTAAGTTAGCCCGTTGTTGGAATATTCGGTAACGGTCGGTTGGTGATGATGGGAGCTAATGTTGAGTGCACAAACGTTAGCACAGGTTAGCTTTAGCCAATGAAGTCTCACTTTATGACACACCGACGTTAGCTAAAACCGGATATTTGTTTCGGTTGATATTTTTTTAATAATAATTACCGATAATTTGCCTACATTGCCTGCGTCTTTACGTGCGAGCAGTGTGACGGCCGGCTGGCTTCGTTAGCGCTCAACCACACAGCCGGTCTGTGAACGTTAATATGCACCGGGCCTGTCTCCACCGCCATTTTGTTTTGTTCTCCTAATAAAATCTTTTTTTTTTTCCTGCGCTGTCCTGTTGCCGTCTTTAGACGCCAGATAAGCAAACATCTATTGGCGAAAAACGCCCAGTCGCGATGTCGGGGTGTGATTCAAAACGTTGCACCTCGCAGGGATGGAGAGCAATAAGCTAATGTTACCGCAAGGTTTCGAAAAAGCATTATGAAACATCAACGCAGTCCCCCTCCCAACGCGAACGCTGAGGCCCCGTGTTAGCCGAGGCTAACGTTAGTTAGCACTACAATAAAGGTATTTTAAGCGTCGGTAGCTTCTGCAGTTTGTGGTGTGTGTATATAATGCTGGTTGTGTTTGCTGTTGTCGCAGCCTCCATCTGATTTTTGCCCAAAGATAAAGGTGCAGCAGCTCCGTGGTCAGAGCTCACGGGTAGCTTTAGCTTTACAAGGCCCCTTTGTGGTGTACGTTGCTGCAGTTGTAGCTCGGCAGTGTAGCTGCTGCTGGCCCCCGTTAATCCCCATACAACATGTAGTTGACCAGCCATCCCACGACCTAATTTTCTAATCTCATCTGGCTGCTGAGGCACGGTGCAGTGCTGCTGTCTGCTCTGCGGATCTGCTTGTTTCATGTGTTTGTTTTACTGTGTGTGTTGCAGGCATCGTGCGTTGTGTCGTAAGGATTATCAGTGTGCTTTACATTGGACTGTTTTGGGGGGCTTTATATCATCCCTGTATGAATGTGTTGGTTGGCCGAACATAGGCACGGCACTGTTGGTTATCACATTGCTGATATGAACCTTGTTGCACTCAGGTAGACTTGTTATTCAGGTCTGGTCAGATGGATGGAGCAGTCATGAGTTAAGATTACAACATCACCTTCTGGTTATTGAATAATACACTGGTCAGTGTTATATAGAGCATTTGGGAATAAAACAGTCTGACATCAATGTATCAGCCGATATATACACATTTTTTGCAATGATCTCTCAAATGTGATTTGGATATTTTACAGTTTAACAATACATTTTATTGTCTAAAATGACATCAGGGAAGTGTAGCAGGAAGCTTGGAAATTTAATAATTACAAATTACCCTAAACATCCTTTTTTTTTTTTTTTTTTTTGCATTATAATCTGCGATTTGAGACAATATCATGGTGTCCTGGTATCACAGCGGTATTACACAGTTATTGATAGTTACAAGGACACTTAAAAGAAAGACAGTGGAAATGTTAGCTTAGGTTGAATAAAGGCTTTATTATACTTTGACAAAATATTCTCTCCTGACAGATATGAAACTTGATATAAACATAAATTATATATATTTGATAACGCTAATACTGTACAATTAAATACCTTTTAGAAAAACAAATGTATACAGTATGATAACCATTAATTTTTATACCACAGTATACCTTCAAACTGATATAGCTGGAAGCATATCGGACATCATATCTGCTGATAATATCAACCAGCGGATATATTGAAGTCTTTGTTTAGCTCTGAAATTGTTCTTCTGGTCATGGACCGTTTTGGATTGGCTCACATCATTTCACCACTTCATTCAAAGCAAATGAAAGGAACGATGAACGCTATGTGTACTATAATAATGAAGGAGAGTCATCTGCTCCCTAGTAATTGTTCCTGATGGGAGTTTGTTGCGGTGTGGGGGCGGCAGTTTAACCTGCTGGTTGCAGCCAAATCACTCTGAATTGGACAGATGTCGGCACAGTGTGTTTTATTGATGTGCAGTAAAATGAGTTCAAGCTAAAGGCCTGGCAGTTGCCATGGAGCCAACCCTGTCTCAAGGCAAGGCATAGAAGAATATCATTTATAATGCGTTGCCATAGAAACCGCCGTTTAGCTTAGCTTTTCTTTCTTTTGTACGGTGTTAACTCTGATGAGATGTTTAGCCATGCACTGAACTAGGTGTGTCAAGATAAGATACCTTTTACCAACGATTTCTGAGTCCTTCCAGGGCTGAGTCACCTGTGTGGCTCCTAAAAAGCAGGTGCAAAACCAGAATGTATTCAGAGGAATGCTGCACAAATGTAGGTGCACAGTAACCCTCACACACTCACACACCAAGTTTTTTCCTCATGTGTCAGTAAGAGTTATGCTGCCAGGACAGTACAGCAGCAGGTAAACAGTGCAAACAACATGGGTGGGGACAAATACATAGCGGCTGTGTGTGGGAGTACAAATAGGTCATCCCCAAATACAAAAATGTTTTTATTTGTTTCAGTTTAACACGCTCTGTCGTTATTGTGGAGCAGACACTTTCATCTCTGTGGTGACTCTCAAAGGGACGACAACACAGCTGGCTTCAAAAATACCTGCAACACAGACAATTCCTTATTTAACCACAGACTGCTGATATTTTGTAAACATTGGCCAATTAACCAAACAGTTCAAACCCAGTGGCATGCTACACGACTACAACAACTATTTTAATATGCGTGGACTGGCTGGCCAAAAATGCATAAATACAACAAAAGTACATGATCAAAAAGTGACTTAAATGTACCAGGATACTTCGGCTTCGGTGTTGGATTTTGAGGAATACTTTTTTGTAGGACAAGCCTTAGAAATTGTTGTTGTCTGCATCATAATTTATTCCTACTATGCAGGGTTGTTGTGCCTGTCAAAGGAGAGGCTTTCACACCTGAGTAGTAGCAGAAAATCTGCCAAGCAGCTCTTTTTTCAAATTATTTTCCCTTTTACGAGAATGTTTCCCTCACACACAAACACCATAATGTGTCATGATTGATTGTCCTGCAATATATAATGGTCCACAGAGCTGCCTGTGTTGTGCTACTGTTGTTTCTATGGAAAACATAACTGCAAGTTACTCTGAGTGCCTAATTATACCACACAGATTCAAATCCCTTATTTGAATCTGTCGGGCCACAGCACAAATGTCCAGGATGTGTTGTTGCGTGCGATGGTTTCTGTTTTGCTAGTTGTTTTGAATGAACGCTTCAACGCAGGCAACACTTTTACTCTCACTTTCTGAGCAAACCTGGTGTCAAATCTCTGTCTAACTCTCTCTTTTCCTCCCTCGCTCTCCCCCAGTCTCAGGGCTCACCATACTCAATGAGCGGACAGCGCAATGTCAGAGCGCTCTGGGCAAACTGCAAAGGGGAAGGAAGGCAAAACCAAGTATGCGTCTCTCAACCTGTTTGATACATACAAAGGAAAGAGCCTTGAAACACAAAAGCCTGTTGGTGAGTATCATGATGCTGTCACCACATACACTCTGTCTTGTCTTTCTACCCAGGGTATTTGTTTTTAAATTCTGCCAGTTTGTTTTTCAGCTAAAGATGTAAGAGTTGTTTTGTAACTGATCAGATCCAGCCTAAATAAACAGATTTGCTACGTCACAGTTGGATTTGCCCGTTGGTGTTTTGATTAAAAGTGCCTTGCTGTGCTGTGTTGTCTCCTGACACAGAGTACTGCAACTATGATGCATTAGCCCACTGCCTCCCTAATTGCTGTGGTGCCGATTTCCAATACGGGAAGTGGATGATATGCTGCACCTCTCAACCGCGCGCCAACCTGGTTTTGCTGATACTGTTAATATTATTCAGCTATCAGGGATATTTACTACCCTTATTTATGGGCCTTTGCACCTGTCTCTGAAAGAAATATAATATTTTCTTTAAGGTTGCACCACAACTGTAGCCATATGGCGAGAAACTATACATGGCCTGGAGGTTGAATAAATCTCGAGCCTCGGCGTGTCAGCTGAGCCTCGGAGCCACTGAGCCTGACCCAAGACAGAGGCTTACTTGTGGACGCTGTTTGACTTCTGTGCTGAGTCCCCAGTCTATGTTTTATTCAGAAGCTCCCCACTAGATCTAAGCAGCTGTCCCCGTTTCCAAACTACAGACTTCCCCCTCCTACACAGCAAAGCCATGCACTGCTGTGGTTTCTCTGAGCCTCGAGGAAACAAATGAGGGATTGATATTCAGCATAGCTTCACTTTCCACAATCAGAAGGCTCTTCCATGCCTCTGTGAGCATCTATATCATAATACTCTTCCATAAACTGTAGTTGAAGTGGGTTCACTGAAGGGTTTATAATAACGCAGAGAAGCTTTTTTTCTATTTCATATTCATCAGAATCATCAGACTGAAACTACCGAACCTCTAGCTGTGGCATTTGTTCAGCATCCTAATTGCGCTTCCAGCAAGCGAATCCCTGTCATCAGGCTCCCCCTCGCACCCAGTAGATTTAATTGGTGTCAGGTTTCAGTGGTCCATCTGTGCTAATGACCTCTTTTCTCTTCCCCATATCAGTTCCCCCCCGCCATGGCCTACAGTCTCTTGGTAAAGTTGCCTCCGCACGGCGTATGCCACCCCCTGCCAACCTGCCCAGTCTGAAGGCGGAAAACAAAGGCAACGATCCCAACGTCTCGCTCGTTCCCAAAGACGGCACAGGATGGGCAAGCAAGCAGGAACAAGCAGACCCAAAGAGGTAAATGTCCTCCATTTATCGACCAATGGATCACACTTGTTCCAACTTTTACTTGTTTAAGTCGCTACACGTGGGTAGGAAGAAATCACTTTGCAGTTTTCCTTGTGCTGAAGCTGTCTAATCTTGTCTAATATCTTCCCCGTTTTTGACTTTTTTTCTTTCTCTCAGTACCGATGCATTGTCAGCACCGCAGCCGGAATCGCAGCAGCCTGTGGCTTCACCGACACCTGCACCGACCCGCCCGAGAACCCCGCCAGCTTCAGAGGTACTGACGTCATAGAAACATGAATGCAAAGTCAAATTCTTGGTTAATTATGTCCACAGTCACAGTCGACTTACCACCTCCATTCTCAAGCTGTGGTACGCATCTCTATTGTGGCACACGGAGGAATCTCAGAAGTTAATCTATATATTATTATCAAGATATTGCAAATAAAGATACTTGAACTGAAATGTATTTTAAAATTATCTTATCTTTCCTGTAATATTTGTTTCAGTCTGTAACATACTCACATTCATGCCTGTTGCACGCAAATATGCCATTCTTGATTACTTACTTTTGAGGTGGTACAGAATGTAAAAAGTTTGAGAGACACTGACTTATCATGTGGTATGTGTCTCTAGCAGGCTCAGGCCCCAGCTTCAACCCAGGCCGTAGGGGCAAGGTCCTGGGCACAGGCCAGTGTTACACATGGAACACAAGGGGATGGTAAGTCCTTGTTTTAGTGTATCTCTCGTACTGTTCTCTGGAGGGAGCTTTTCATTACAGATGTGATAACATTTTCCCCTTGCCCTCCCATTCCGCAGGTGGAAAGGGATCAAACCAACCGTCGCCATTCTCTCGCGAGGAATTTCCCACCCTGCAGGCGGCTGGCGACCAGGACAAAGCTGGCAAAGAACAGGGCACTGCAGATCAGTGGTATGGGCCCGGACCAAGCCTCCGCCCCCAGAGTGAGTGATGCCCACTTAATTTCAAATAATTGATCAGCAAGTTACTTAAATAAGTCAGTTGTGGTGAGAAAACTTTGTTAAAATGATTAGTATTCTTTCTAGAGTAATGGCTTGTATCTATGATCTTATTCCATTAAAGCTCATAAACCATACTGATTGCTCTGTCCTCTCTCGTGTCCACTTTCCTCAGACGTTACAAGTTGGCGGGACGGTGGGGGCCGAGCCCTGGCGCCCACCCTGTCTGGGGAGGGGGCAGTGGAGGGTGGCACTGGCGGGGCTCTGGTGATGGATGGGGCAGCTGGGGTCCCCCCTCTAAACGCTCAGTCCCACGGGCCACCTAGGAACCCTCCCGCAGGCAGCCCCGCCTTGCCCCTGCCCCAGCCCCCCGTGGGGCCTGGGTTTCCTCAGTACCGAGGGATCATGCCTCCCTTCGTGAGTTTTCCTCTTGGCTTTTTATTGTTTGTTCTCTGTTCAGGGCCCGCTGCACTTTCTTTTCATAGCATTTTTAAACAAGCCTCCTGCATCTTCTCTTACGACAGCTCTACTTACTATAAAGAAGTTTTTATATGAACCTGAGCGTTTAAATTGAAAAGTTCTTTTTGTTTTTTTTAAAGATGTATCCTCCCTACCTGCCATTCCCGGCCCCATATGGCCCCCAGGGGCCCTACAGGTACCCAGCACCTGGGGAAGGACCCGCTCCAAGGTATGGTCCTTGCCAAAATGAGTTCCAGAGCTTGTTACTTCATGACAATTCTTTGACCTGGTCTCTTTTTCAGTAGTTAATAAACTCTTGATGCTCACAATGCAACTAAATTTCAAATTGAATCACAATTTTCCAATATTAAACATTTTGCTTACCGAGAACCTCCTCTCCTCTTTCAGGTTCTCTCGTGGGCAGGGTGGTCCTGACAACAGGCCTCAGGGCGGCCCACGTGACACAGGTGGAGAGGTGGTGAAGCGACCCTCTATCCTAAAGCAGGATGACCTGAAGGAGCTGGATGAGTTGGACCATGATGGTGACGAGGGCTGGGCAGGTAAATGCAAAAAATACTGCTAATATGTAAAGAGGGTTGTCAATGGAGAACTTGTTGTGATCCAGATGTTTAGATACAGTGGCTACTGATTAGATAATGAGTGTTTCATTTCACATCAAGAAAATGACTCATAGCATAATCATAGCACATGCAAAAAAATCTAGTCATGTAGAAGAATATAGAAAGCGGCAAAATCTCCACTCTTTTTGTCTTTTTTAAATACTTGGTCATCTACATTTTTGTGTTTGTTGTATATTTGAGTCTCCAGACACGTTTATTATCTAATCTGTATTGCATGTTGATTTACTGCATGTGATGCTAAATGATTAAGGATGTGATGACATTGCGGTAGTGGGAGAACTTGACGCTTTCTTACGTTGCAGATGTTTCTGCATATCACATTTTCTGCTGATACAAGCAGAGGTCTTTCAGTCACAACAGTCAGCTCAGAGGAGGAGGAGGAGGAGGAGGAGGGGGGTGGTGTTGGAGGATCAGGTTTATCAAAGTGAAGGATGATGAATAATGTATAGCATAGTATGAATAAAAGTGTTAGGTACAAACATGGTTTTGATGTTTTTCTTGGTTTTTGCTTTAACAGGGGCTCACGAGGAGATCGATTACTCCGCCAAGTTGAAGTTCAGTGATGATGAAGGAGAAGAAGAGGGGGAAGAGGAGAGAACCGAGAGCAACAGTGACTCACGGTATGTGTACATTCAATGTGTCAAAACTACAAATTATGACCATATAGTTTTTGGAATGAAAATGAAAATGCTATTTTTCTCGCCCTCAGTGAGCAGCAGAGGTCCCAGGATGCTCCCCCTGCAACCTCTCGCACTCGAGCCTCGGACAGCGGCGGAGACAACCGCCACACACCTCCGTCTAATGCTGACAATGGCCCCCAGCCCCCCTCCAGCAAGCCAGGATGGGCCGAGGAGGGAGGCAGTGGCTGGGGGGGACAGGGAGCACCGGCCAACTACCAGGTAGAGATGCTAAACAGCAGCAACAGGGTGTTGCATTGACAGGCCGTACTCGAGCTGTGAAAAGAGTCTAAATTTACATCCCAGGACATATTGTGCATACTGCTGAGCACCGACTTATTTGTGGGTAGAGGTGTGTTAGCGTGTGTATGTGTTTCTGTCAGTGTAGATTATTGTGGTGTAGCATGGCTAACTGTGTCTGCCTGTATACAGGGGCGCAGGCCTGGATTGGGTGGTCCCCGGGAGCAGCCCTCCCCCCCACCTGGGCCGCTCCTCGGACAAGGGCCTTACTCCTTTTACCGACAGGTAGACATCCTGACGGGGCCTCATAGACAAATCATTTCTATCATTATCTCATCCACCACCCACAGGTCAAATCGATGAGTCATCTTCAGTTTTAAGTTTACCTTTAACCTCTTGAGTTTTATTACATTCGTTCGTATCATACAAAAAACATTTTTCTCAACACAATTGCAGGGATTTCATCTAGAGAGTTGAAAACTGCATAACAGAGCGTCATTTATTTTCTAACTTTAAAGGACCGGCCCCACAACCAGAGCTCCCCTGTAGGCCCAGGGAAACCTGGTCCCACCCAGCATCAGCCAGCAGCAGGAGGCCCTACTCCTCCTCCCCAGCCAGGCCTGCTGGCTCATGGAGCCCAGGGGGATGATGAGGATGAGACTTGGCGTCAGCGCAGGAAGCAGTCCTCCACTGAGATCTCCGCTGCAGTTGAGCGAGCCCGTCGCCGGCGTGAGGAGGAGGAACGTAGGATGGAGGAGGAGAGACGCGCAGCCTGCGCAGAGAAGCTTAAGAGGCTGGATGAGAAGCAGCAACAGCAGCAGGGCAGCAACATAGGAGTTGGTGGTAGCAGCAGTAAAACTCCCAGCCTTGATGGAAACTCTACAGCTGCCACAGCAGGCAGCCCTAGTCCATCTATTGCAGCCTCCTCCCCCAACATCAGCCAGCCCCCATCCCCCTGTGTGGACCCTGAAGAGCCTCCAGTGCTGGCTGTGCAGCCAGGGACAAGTCCTGGAGTGAGTGACCGACAGCGAGCCAACAGCAACAGCAGCTATGACTCCAGTGCAGGTGAGTTTCTCACGTACACATGATCAGTGATGAGACTGTTTAATTTGGCAGTTCAAATAATGCTTCCACCTCTTGATTATGGCTCGTGATTTAATCCTATTTCCTTGGTTCAGATGTCCAGCCGTGTCCCCAGCCAGCTGTGTCACAGCCACAGCAGCCCACGCTGGATGTACCTTTACCAGGAGAAATCAAGGAAGAGACCGTGGGCAGTCCTCACATTCGTGCAGGAAGTGGAGGTGAAAGAGGAGTCGAACCTGTGAAGATTGAGAATATTGGAGGGGTAGCAGGTCGTCAAGCTGGTGGTCCTCCAGGCCAGGGTTACTCAAAGTACCAGAAGTCTCTTCCACCTCGATTTCAGAGGCAGCAGCAGGTTAGGATTTGAACTTGTTTTTCGTCTCCATTTCTTGGAAGGTTGTTACAGAAGAAAATATTCCAAAGAGAGCTGTTGTAGTGTTAGTATGCCTTTACAGTTACCTCATATTTCTGCTCTTAAAATCCTGTGTTTTCCATTTCACATTGATTTCTCTTCAGGAGCAGCTCTTGAAGCAGCAGCAGCAGTGGCAGCAGCAACAACAGCAGCAGCACAGCCAGGCATCACAAAGCCAGCTGTCGCCCCAGCCCCAGCCTCCACAGGGTCCTTCACCAGGTTCAACACCCCAATCTGGGCCTGGACCCAAGCAAGGTGGACCCCTGTATCAGCCCAGCAATATGGTTCGACCCCCACCCCTGCCAATGAATTTTGACCCTCGCTGGATGATGATGCCCTACATGGACCCTCGCATGATGCAGGGCCGTCCGCCTCCAATGGACTACTATTCAACTGGCATGCATCCATCAGGTGAGTGGATGTGACATTATCTGTGAGATCAATCACTTTCATCAATCATCTAATGATACAGTAATGCTATATTACAGAACTTCTTGTAAAAATTCTTCTCTTTCACAGGGCTTATTGGGCGTGAGCGATCTGATTCTGGAGGATCTGGTTCAGACCCCTTTGACAGGCAGCAACAGCATCCAGGGCACCCTCACCGTGGGACCCCCCCTATGGATCCTAAGCTGGCCTGGGGGCCGGAGGTCTTTCCGGGTGGAGGGGAGGGCCGTGGGTTGGCTTCCCCCCACAGGCAGAAACAGGCTTTGGAGGATGATGATGGAGGCAAAGGACCCAGGTATGGATACACAAGTTGGTCTGAGAATAAGTTTGAAAGTGTATGTATGTATGTATGTATGCTACAACTACTTAGTCTGACTGTAGTACAGGTGAAACTGCACTTAAATTTAGTTATTTGAATTTTGTATTTTTCTTCTTTAGGAGTGACACTCCTCCACACCGCATGCGAGAGGGTGGATTGGGACCCATTCAGCAACCAAGCTCCAACTCTGGGACATCCAATCAGACTCCACCTCCAGTTGGCACTCAAGTTGGGGCCCAGGGAGGCAGCCACCACCCTCATCACTACATGAGCGGGCGGGGCAACTACAGTAATTTCCCTGACCAGGGTGCCAGGATGCTTCCCCACCAACAGCAGCAGAGGGCAGGCGAGAGGGGAAACCAGCCACATGGCTTCACCCACCAGGATGAAGGGCATCCCAGAGGATCTCAGCAGGGCCAGATATGGGGAGCCCCACACCCTCACTATGATCGCAATGGTCGAGCCGATATCCCAGTCGAGAGCAACTCTCATCTTCACCACCATCATGGCCACCATCCTCAGCAGCCTCACTTCCCTCTCCACCCGCATAAGCCAGAGAACAGCCGTGACAGAGTTGTTGAGGCCTCTGCTAAGAAGACAGACTCTTCTTCTACAATCCACCAACCTTCCCTCTCATCTTCCTGCTCTTCCTCCTCCTCCTCCTCTGCAAGGGAGGACGGTAATGTCAAAGTTGCCCAGCATCACCACCCATCCCAGAGAGAGAGTGAAGCTGGTATCGGGCACAATCTTGTTGAAAGAGGCAACAGTGGCAGTGCCGGCAGTAGCAGCCATGTGAAACAGGAGAAAACAGGCCCAGCATATGCTCCGCATTCTTCCGTGACTGCAAGCCCTCCTCCTTCTCAACATGGCAGTCACACTCAGCCTCAGCAGCATCCCCATCCAAAATCAAACCAAAGAGGGGGACGGGAGCACAAGACAGAGACCCAGTGGGGCCCACGGCCTGGCAGCAGCAACACAGGGGGAGGGTCCTCACATGGTCGGAGGAACAATGCAGGAGGTGGGAACAACCCCCGTGGAGGGGAGGATTCCTCCAACACTGCATCAGACCACAAACCCTCCAACCAGACTGGAGGCAGCAATGCCAACAAGAGAGCTGGCCCCATTAAGAAGCCAGTGCTGAAGGAGATGAAGAGAGATGGAGGGGAAGCTGATGGAGAAAAAACAAGTGTAGGCTTTGGGAAAGATAAAGAGCAAGAGGGTGGCCAACCCACCTCCATGAAGCAGGAAGCCTCCTCCAACTCCCAGAACACATCAGCTCCAAATAAAGATGAGTCAGCGCAGTCAGCCAAACCAAGGAATGGAGGAAAAGAACGATCCTCAGGAGGAGGTGGAGGAGGGTCAGGGAGAGGGCCCAAAGATGTAGACACCACTTCTTCAGGATTTTCAGGGTCCTCCTCCAGGAGGGACAGGGACCGCTCCTTTGAGAGAGGAGGCAGCGGCTCCCGCCACCATGGAGTCCCTGCCAAAGGTGGTAGAGCCAGTCGTGGACGAGGGGGAGAGTTCTTTGGCCGTGGCCGTGGTTACCGTGGTACCTACACGGCCACAGCCACTGCCGGGCCCACTGGTGGCAGTCGGGGCAGAATGGGTGGCAGGAGCGGCAGAGACTACCGCTCATCTGTTGCTGGTGGCCACCACCATGAGTCCAAGGGTGAAGGAGGCAGTGGCAGGCATGGTCAGGATCGCTCCCAACATAACCCAGCCAGGGCCAGGAACCGCAGTGAAACCCGCAGTGAGGGTTCAGAGTATGAGGAGATCCCCAAAAGGAGGAGGGAGAGGGGTTCAGAGACTGGCAGTGAGAGTGGTGCAAGTGACCTTGGTCACTCCGACAAGGATGACAACCAGAAACCCAACACCAAGAATGGCTCTGATCACGCCAACACCACTGGCACTGGTTCCATATCATCTGCACCACCCAGAGGGTCCCAGGCCCGGGTCTTCACCCCCAGGGGTGTGCCCTCTAGGAGGGGCAGAGGTGGAGGAAGTGGAGGAGGAAACATCTACAGAGGTAGTGGCAATGTTGGAGGACCACCTGGAGGACATCGGGTTGGACCCAGCTCTGCCTCTCACGGTGGTTCCTCCAAGTCATCCGCCTCAGGCCGAAAGCAACAAGGCCCGCCACAAACCTCTGGGCCCAAAGACTTGGGCAGGGGAGGAAATGGAGGAGAGAAGAAAGACAAGATGGCTGATGCAAGTCAAGCTCAAAGTCAGGGGTCAAATCCCCCTCAGCCGTCTGCGCCCGCTGCAGCCCCTGCCACACATGGTTCCACTGAAAATGGAGCAGTTGTGACCCAGCAAGCTTCAACCAACCCTACATCAAACTCTGGAGGGCCAAATGCGGCCCCTCTTCCTGCTAACCGTGGGTTCCCTCCTAGTGGTTTTGAGCGACCGCCTAGACGTCGCCGTCATGGGCGTTCCCAGCATCAGCAGGACAAGCCGCCCCGCTTCCGGAGGCTGAAGGAGCGAGAGAATGCTGCACGTATCAACGGAGGAGTGGGGGTCATCGGGGGAGGAAGGCCCTCCTCTCCTTCCCTGAATTCAGTTCAGGACAGTAATGGAGCCCCTGTCTCTGCTCCTGTGACTGGCAATGCCCAGAATGCTAACCACAACACCACAGTGACAACCAACAATAACAGTGGTGGCGGGCATCTTGGCAATGCAAACAGCCACCACCATCACCACTACAACCAGGGCAACTCTGGGCCGACACACCCCCAGCACCACCACAGCCATGGAGCAAAGTCCCCTGACTTCACCAACCAGAACTCAGACCAAGCCAACGAGGAGTGGGAGACCGCCTCTGAGAGCAGCGACTTCACAGAGTTCAGAGACAGGGAGGGAGGAGGAGGAGGGAAGTCATATTCTTCTCACCATCCCCACCACCTGGGAAGGGGAGGAGGGGGCGGCGGAGGCGGAGGTGCGGTCGAGCGTGAGATGACGGGAAAAGAGCCCTCGGCTAATAAAAGAAGCTTCTCGAGCCAGCGTCCTGGCATGGAGCGACAGAACCGCAGGGTGAACGCTGGAGGAGCCGGAGGTGGAGGGGGAGGAAGAGGCCCACGAGGCCCGCCTGGTGGAGGTGGAGGTGGGCCCGGTGGCGGAGGCGGCAACCGGGGGGAGAAGCGTGGCAACTGGCCCTCCCCGAAAAATAGGAAGTGATTTCAAAACATTTCAGATGAAACCCCACCCTCATTCAAACCACCCTCATACATCTTAATCCCGTTTTGATTTCATGGCTTATCTGTTGGCAGCCCTAAACATATTAGTGTATTGTACAGTAAATGGAAATGGTATTCACATTCACTTAAGCCCCCCACCCACCACCAACACCACCACCACGGTCACCTCTTTCCCTTTGCATCAATCTATCTACCGTCCGTTATTGTAAATTTCTCCGTCTGTTCCATCTTGCTCTCCATTCAGTTGTGCCCCTCCCCCCCCTCCTTTTTACCTCCCCTGGAGAATCTCACCCCCAGTTGGATTTGACAAGCATGTGGTTCTGCGATGGAGGTGCACGTGGTTTTGACAGAAGACATTCACACAGAGCTCCACACACACTCACATATACAAGCACAAATATGACATCTTTACAAACACATGGAACACATGCAGTCGTGTGAGTGCAAAAATGAAAACGTGGGATTAAATTTGGCGAAAATGTTCAGATCGGGCTAATTTTTATATTTATGTACCTGTGTATATTTCTACCACACTTTGGCCTTGGGTGGTATTCAGTAGTGCAGTTCTGCATTACTTCCCTCACAAAGGGAACGAGTGCAGCTTCATCTTTTAACGAGAACAATGTAACATAAGATGTTTTGTTTCTTTGTCTTTTTTTTTTGGCTTTGTGTCAGTTAAGTTTCAGCCTCTGGGAAATGTGTGTTTTCCTCTACAAAGCAGGTCATTAAAATACCTTTTTACTAAATTACCCACTTCCTCCTTCCGCTGACTTTTTGGTCTCCTGCGAAGTACGTGTCTGGTTACTGTGATAAGACCCATTGAAGTACTACTGCTCACCTACACTCACATTGATTTGTCTTTAATATCAATGTTTCTGCTGCTTGTTCAGATAGACGGTGTGATTTTTATTTTTCATTTTTCCCCACAAGTTGTTGACCTGCTTTGGCATTTCATTAGCTTTTGGTTGGTCCTTTATCATAGTATATCCCCTTTACCTGCAGAAGTTCTGCACACAAAATCAAAATTATCCCAATAGTTTTACGCTCTCATTCATGAGTTTTGTTTACCCTCTGAAGACTGTATCGATAGCTTGATGGCTTTATTTTAACAACCAATATTTCCTCAGTGACTTCCATTTTTATGGGATAGAAATGTAGGTCATGATGGAATAAAGGAAAAAAAATGTATGCTTCAAAGGTAATTGTTCTAGTAAGCACTCCTTGTAGTTAAACAAAAATCCATGGTTGCTGTTTTTTTTTTCTTTGTTTTGTTTTTGGGCAAGTTACATGTGATGCAACAGGACAGGTACTCTGTCTGGGCCCAGAGTACAGAGCTCAGCTGAGTATTGTACTATTACACCCCCCTCCTCCTCCTCACACCAAGAAGGACTACTACCAAGAGCTCCTTGTCCGAGGAAGTATTTTTGAGTGTGTGTGTTCACGGGATGGCTGTTTTTCAGTACACGGTGGCTAACCAGTAGCCCGCGCTAATCGAATTCAGGACAATGCTGAAAGGGTGTCACACCTTCTTACAGTTCACACGGTTTCCAAGATTTCACTCGCAACGAATAATGCCGACCTGGAGCGTTGAGGAAATGTTGGATTGATGTAGGATTACACTTTGTATCATAACATAAAAAGACAAATGGCACACGGCTTGAGACAACATCCAGTGTGAATTAAATCGATTTCTACATCTGCATCAATTCTGTCACTGCTGTAAGTTGGGGTTTGTTTGTTTACTGACAGTCTGAAGATCGTCTCTGGGATGTTGTGAGTAGGGCATTTTGATGATTTGTGTATGTGTGTGTATGTGCGTGTGTGTGGCATGTGTGTGTTTTCTGGTGTCTGTGTAATAACTGGGGAAGGGGTGGGGACCAGAGGGTTAACATGAATGGCAAGCACTTTCTGCCTTGTTTGCCCACACTTGATTTAACCAATATTATTAAGACAATTCTACTGTTTTTCTTAAATACATCCGCATATATACATTCAGCTGTGTGTATATGAAGAACATGCAGTGGAGAACTTCACCAGTTTTTTTTTTTTGTGTAATTTAAGCATACATTCTTCTGCAGGCAAGTGAAGTTGGACTTTTATTTTATTTCTCACTGACTTCTAAGCATGAACACACCCGTGGGTGCAGCTCGCCTTGCCTGTTACTGGTTTATACATTGATAGCTGTACACTTAACACTGGCTCAAAGAGTCCTTCATCCCTCCTTAACTCTTAATGTTGATGTGCGCATTATTTTATGTACCCATGTTAAAAAGAAAACAAAAAGTAGTGTATTCCAGATAAAAAAAATTACTCGAAGATTGTACTATGTTTTCCAGCATTACCAAGGTACCTGGAGTGGTTCAAACTGTTTTTAGCATTTATGGTTTTATTAATGGAACCGTAATATACACACATGTATGTATATTGGTATGTATCTAAGTTTTTGTCTACCCCAACTTACATTCCCACAAACAAATGTTGCCATTTTTAGTTCAAGGGAGCAATGTACAAGCAGAGAAGTGTCTTATTATAATAAAGTTATACAGAGAAGGCAAAGTTAAATAAACTACTTTTGATTTAATGGAAAATGTCATCACACGTCTTCTGTCATTCTTCTCGGCTGGACCAAGTGGAAGATTTTCAATAACTGGAGCGAGATAAAAGACCTTTGTCACTGCACGTGATCTGACGTGACACGACAGGAACGCGGAGGTGTAACTGACTAATGATGGTGTAACTCTGTAGGTGAGGCACACCTGAGAGGACAATCTGTCCTCCATTTTTCAGGTAATTACAATTCTGTAGACATAATTATTAGTTATTATGTAAGGACACCACACATCAGAAATATGTAGTGATGGAATGTAACAAAGTACATTTTCTTACTCTACAAGTGTTATTTTGAGGCACTTGTACGTGAGTATTTCTATTTTCTGCTACTTTATACTTAAACTCCACTACATTTATTTGATTACTTTAGTGAAGAGTTACTTCGGGTTTACTTGCTGCATCAGAGCCAAAGTAGCACATTTTAAAATGTATTTATTTATTTGCAGTCGGATTAAAGAGAATCAGAAAATGGTGAATATGAGATCTGATAATTGTCCAGGTGGATAATTGGTCAACTCAGTATAATTCGTATTATTGAAGCCCGTTTCCAGCAGTTAAAAGAAAAAAATGTTCCCATGGTAAGTCATAGGTAAGAGATAAAGTCATGAGATATAAAGTCAAAATTATTAGATAAAAAGTCATAATTCAGATAAAAAAGGACTAATTATGAGATTAAAAACCAAAATCATGAGATAAATCAAAATTATATTAAAAAACATCCTCATTTATCTTGTACTTTTTTTATCTAATAATTATGACTTACCCTGTGAATACTTTTTTTTGTAATCAAGGCTAAATATCATTATTTATTTAGTAAATAATCCAGTTTATCCAGTAGTTTATGTCATACATAGACTAATAGAACATGTTTAATTCACATTTAAAGGTGTACTGTGTAGGATTTACAGTGTTATATTGGCAGAAATGGAGTGGTGTAGCGGTGACGTATTTTTGGAGGCTAACACGGAAGTTACGTCACTCCATTTCCCTCGACAAAAAGCCTTTGAGATTTTTGATTTGGATTTTGGATTATCGCTGAAAATAATCTCTGTGACAAACACAAGATTATGATATGTTTTGTTCAGCAAGATAATCTTCACACATGAACACCACTTTTGTGATTTTCTAAGCGTAAATTAAACCTCTAGTGAAAAGCTTTTTACTTCTAGAGATTTAATTTACGCTTCGTGGTAACGACAGACCTTATTTCACATATTTAACTGAAAATCCATGAAAAAAAACAAAATGCGAACTGATTTCCAGGTTCTAGGACTACAAACCACTCTACTGAATATAATATTCATGATTATGTTTTTTATTAGTGTATAATCAGCTGAAACTAAGAATTGTTTTGTTTTTGTGACCTTAGACTGAGCCTTCTATGTCTACAGAGATATATTGTACTTAGCAGCCACTGTAGGGAGGGTAGGACGAGGGGTATTCAGTTGGTCACTGCTAGATGCCACTAATCCCTACATACTGCACCTTTAATACATAAATCAAAATATAATAATGATAGATTCTGACATTAGAGGCCTTATTACAAAGAATGGGACTGCACATGGTGGCCAGTTGCACCTTTTAAATCATGTGTAATACTCACAGCGAACAGTAGGGGGCAGCAAAGCATCATGGGCACTGTAGTCTGCCTGCACCGGAGGAAGAGGAAGAACGTAACCTAGAGGGTGAACTGGGAGGTGGTGTCCATCTTATTTACACCGGTGAGCTTGCTAAATTTTTGATCTGACGGATTTTTCGGGAGTATAAAAGTTGAAAGCCGGGTAAGTTAGCGGAACAGCCCACGTTACTGTTTTGAGGCATGTGGCCGCGGAGGCAGGGGCGGCTCCGTAAAGACCTTATCTTTGTTGTGAGGCCTGTTGGCAACGATGCGCCATATTGAATTTCATTTTGGGTCCCTAGCCGCTAGCGTTAGCAAGATTTAGCTTAGCGAGCTAACGTCGGCTACATTAATCATTTGTGGTCGCGGATGACTGAACCATACATTTAAGTTTGGGCTAAACACTAATAAAATACGTTTTGGACGGATTCAACAGCAGTATTAATGTACTATGTAAATTTGTGGAACTAGCGGTGTTGAGACGATAACGCTAGTTAGCTAGCTAGTTAGCCATGATCAGGTTTGGGCAATAACTACTGTCTTATACAGTTGCTCTTCTCATGCCAGTCCTTTAATTTCACAAACTTGCACAACTATCATTGAGAAAATACCGAGAAAGGATATATTTAAAGGTATGAATTTGACACCAGAAATTGGTTAGTATTGTGTTATAAAGTGTCAATGTAGTTGATGAATGTATGAATGTATCATAACTTGAGTATTTTCTATGTTTTGTAGGTCTTCAGAGATGAGCAGTTCAGAAGAAGTGTCATGGATCTCCTGGTTCTGTGGACTGAGGGGGAATGAGTTTTTCTGTGAGGTGAGTTATTCTCTAATATTTGTCATCCATGCAGTGATATATAAAAGATGAGTTCAAATTTAAGCTGGAGACTGAACTTTAAACATGTGTAACTCCACGGTAATGAGTCGAGAAGAGCACATTACACTTCTTCTTGACATCTTGCGGTCTCCATGACTGTTACTTTAACTACACAGAGCCCGATCCGACCCTGATCTACAGCTGTATGTTATGTGTCAGCTCCTGCACGTGAACCAACTTACCTGGTGGTAGGAAATCTTCTTAGTGACCTATGAGCTGGGAACAAAATGGCTTCATGAATGTGTAAAGTAGCAAAAAAACAAAAGTTAATACAAACTTGAAATCAAAGTTTGTGCAGGGAGTCATGCGGCTGTATTCATGAGTTTATATCCCCTGTATTGACTTTCTGTCTGAATAAATCATGTTCCTTTGAATCACTTTACACTTGCTTGACGTTATGCTGAGCCATTGAGTTGCTAAGAAGATTAACTGCTATCTTGTGAGTTTGAATACTTTCAGTAACATGATCCTCCATCAAGGCTTAACTAGATTATGCTCTAACTACGTAAATAAACCACATTTCAAATTTAGCTTTAAACTTTACTCTCAAGCCCATGTGTACATTGAAGGAGCGCTGTAATCATCGCTCCTCTTCACACTGGCCCTGAAGAGATTACTTGAGTTTGTGACAGTGGATTTTGAACCCCATGTTCTTCATCGGTATCACATTTAGAAGCCAGTATGTACAAGAGCGATGATCACAGTGATAAACAAGTATGTTTATGCATCTAACTCTATGCTGTCCTTTAGAGTTATACGTCACTCCAAGTTTTTACAGAATAATCAGCTTCTCATGTGATTTCTCCAACCAAAGGTGGATGAGGACTACATCCAGGACAAGTTCAACCTGACGGGGCTCAATGAGCAGGTTCCCCACTACCGCCAGGCCCTAGACATGATCCTGGACCTTGAACCAGGTCTGTGTACTATTTTCATGCACACACACTTCAGCACTTCAGAATGTAGTGCAACATTTTTGTTGACTAAAATGTCTGAAATGTCCAAAATGCGTTTGTGGTAATTGTCAAGAGGAGAGAGGGGTGACAGAAATGAGCTGAAAAAAACTTTACACAGCTTTAAAAACTGAATGGTGAGACTAAATCGTTATCTGCATCTTCGTTTACCAGCCAACATGTGCAACAAATCAAAAAGTAAGAGTGAAAGAGACGTTCATCAGTGATCCTGACTGTAACGTGCTGCTCTTTTAATCTGTCATGTGGAGTACCATTGCACATGACGTCTAATAAACAAAGATTAAAGTGAACGATTGATCTCGGCATTAGTTTGTTTTAGAGCTGCTGTGGTGCTGTTTTTCAGATGATTTCACCTCCTGGATACCCAGCAGTTCAGATTCCCCCCCCCCCTCTAACTCACCCTTGTACATTTTAACAGCATCTTTGAAACCATGTGAGTTATATCAGCTGCTGCTCTTCATTCCCTCTCACATCTACTGTTGTTTGTTTAGGAAACTATCACTTGTCCTCATTCTTGTTCTTAAAAATACATCTAACAAGATCAGTCCTCTGTTGTATTTTCGGTATTCCCTG
Source organism: Pagrus major (assembly GCF_040436345.1). Taxonomy (NCBI): domain Eukaryota; kingdom Metazoa; phylum Chordata; class Actinopteri; order Spariformes; family Sparidae; genus Pagrus; species Pagrus major. The sequence continues at coordinate 14,664,679 of NC_133230.1, forward strand.
TCCCTGTCGAAGCTTTCCCAGCACAGTTTTGCATCTCTGTAAACTGTCAAAAGAAAACGTGGACACCAACGCTGCTCTCTGTTTCCTTCTGTGTGCAGATGAGGAGCTGGAGGACAATCCCAACCAGAGTGACCTGATCGAGCAGGCAGCTGAGATGCTGTACGGCCTCATCCACGCACGCTACATCCTCACTAACCGAGGAATCGCACAGATGGTAGGCGCCAGCTGCGTCAGCAAAAAATCCACTACCCCCGTCTGCATTAGGGAAAATGTTTCTCCATTGCTTTTTTTCTTGATGGGATGGAAAATTATATGCACCATGTCAGTTTAGACATGACTGCTGACTCTGTATATTCTGTAAAAGGGGTAGTTTGCAGCCTTTCTAAGCTTCCTGTAACGGAGTCGTAAAATGAGAAGTATTTGCCACCTGTGATGATTTTTATCGACTCTTTATGTCCTGGTTTACAACTTGCAGTTGGAGAAGTATCAACAGGGAGATTTTGGCTACTGCCCCCGTGTCTATTGTGAGAATCAGCCTATGCTTCCTATCGGTGAGTAAAAGGAGAAATTCAAAATTATTAAAATGTTTATCTGACGTTCTGAAACATGTCCTCGCCATTGCTGTCAGGATTAATGCCATGCGGTTTTGAATACTGTTCCTATTTTGTTTCCAACAAACCTGCCTTTGATAAACTTCTCAGTTCTCTCGAGATCATTTTGTGTGTGAAAATAAGTGTGAAAATACCAGGAAGGAAACCGCAAGTGTTTACATGGTATTTGCAGTGATCCAGAGCGAGTCAGCATCATGTGTACAGTAGATTTTATTCTGTTCATATCTAAGCTGGTATCTTCCCTCCTCCACAGGTCTGTCAGACATCCCTGGAGAGGCCATGGTGAAGCTGTACTGTCCTAAATGTATGGATGTCTACACACCCAAGTCCTCCAGGCACCACCACACAGATGGAGCCTATTTTGGCACGGGCTTCCCCCACATGCTCTTCATGGTTCACCCTGAGTACAGGCCAAAGAGGCCCGCCAACCAGTTTGTCCCAAGGTGAGTACGACAGGTCAGACCCAAAGGCGTTCTCCTGTAGATTAACACCAGAAGCTGTCGTCAGGATGCAGAAGGGAATAATATAATAGTGTGTTAACTGCAGTCAGAATGTTGGATACCACAATCACATAATCAAGTGTTATAATGTGGATGCTTCACATGAATTTTTTATAATATTCTGATGTAACTGAGCACTTTATACTTGCACAACACTGTGTATAATGCTGCATTCAGATGGATTCAGGCAGGCAGCAGTAGACAGTAGGAAACCAGATGATCATTTAAGTAGACGAGAGCAGGGCAGTATAATCGGATGAAACCGGTAGAGACCACCAGCAACAGAAGACGGCATTGCCATCCAGAGTTACAACACTTTAACGTCCTCCACGACTGAAATAACAACGGGATGGTAAGTAGCTCGCTCACACAAGGAGAAAACACAGCCGATCTGGAAAATGAGAAGCGTTTGTTGACAGAAAAGGTCTCATGATGTGACATTCAGGGTGTCGTGATTACAAACAGTCACACATCACTTCTCTCTCCCCAAAAGCAAATACAACACTGATCAAATGAAAACAGCCTCGTCCGTTTGAGTGCACATGTTTGTGTTGTGTTGTTTGTGTAGCCTTCGATTCACTCAGGACTTTCCATCGTGTGGTTGACCAACATAAACAGTGAACAGTGAACAGTGAACGCTCACACGTGTTTGTCAAATGTCTTCTTCCTCCAGGCTGTACGGGTTCAAGATCCACCCCATGGCCTACCAGCTGCAGCTGCAAGCAGCCTCCAGCTTCAAGAGCCCCGTCAAGGCCATTCGCTAGAGCGTCCCAGGACAGAGGAAGAGGAAGAAGAAGAGGAGGAGGAGGAGGAGGAAGACTCGTATAGAGAGAAGACAGGAAGAATTATCATCAGAAGGGGAGGGGTCACCTGCATTTAACAAAGCTCTTCAGATGCCCCCTCCCCACCCTGAAGACTGTATTATTTTGGTTTAGATTAGGGGTAAAGAAAAAGTGTAAAGATTTCTGAGTGTGAGCGAGACATAAAAACGCACAGCCATGATCATACACACACACACACACACAGACACACACACACACACAATAAACAAATGCATCCACACACGGGATTTCCATGCACGTCCCTTACCAAACTGACACGACAGGGAACGTTTCCCCTGGCTTTGTTTGTATTCTGTATTCGGCACAGTTTGGTAAAGGGTGGCGGTGAAAACCCCTCCGTCATTGGAAGCCTCCCCTTCCTCCCCCAGTGCATGTACACTCAGGCTGGCATCCGCAGAGACAGTTTGGACGGTTGTTTTTTTTTCTTTGTCACTTGTTTTTTTTCTTTCTTACATTTGCTTACAGGTTTGTCTGTTGAATTTGCCTTAAGATTCAGAGGGAACACCCAGTTTGTTTTTTGTTTTTCCAGAGGCACTCACAACTTCAGTTAACTTTACGTCTTTTCCGCTGTTAGAGGAGGTAACGTAGATCAAACTAACACGAGTTTTTGTTTTCCCGAATCGTTCAGACAATTGTAATGAGCCTCCAGCTGTCTGTGCGCGTGTCAAACAACTGTCTGTATTGGTGAAAATATAACCTGTGCTACATTTTTTTGCGAGATGTGTGCCGCAGCATCGTCACCGCCCTTCCCTCGTAGCGTCATCTCCCTTAAAGGGACAGTTCACCCAAAATCAAACATATATATTATTCCTCTTAACTCTAGTTTTGTTAATCCATTAGATTTTTTTTGGTGTTTTTTTTTAAAGAGATGTCTGCCTTCTCCTGGCTCGCGGTGCTCAAAGCGTAGATGTAGACGTCCTTCTGCACAGTGATTCTGAAACTGCTGACGATGAGGTCTGTGGATTATCTTGGGTAACCGGGTCATGATTTCTGGAATGAGATTTTGCTGTTGAGTTCGTCGAATGTGTTTTTATTTTGTTTTTTGCACTTTGAGCACCACCAGCTGAGTGCCATCTAGTTCTGTTTTATTAAAGAGAAGGCAGACATCTTTAAAGTCGACATCTCCTTAAAACTCGGCAACTCATGCCGAAACAATAAGAGGGATTAAAAAGCACGACAGGGGAGAGAAAAATATAAATTTGTGGTTTTGGCCGTGGACTGTTCCTTCAAAGAAGTAGCTTGACTTTTTGAGAAATTAGCTTTCTGGCGGAGAGTGAATGAGATCGATATGAAACGGTGTTGAGCAACTGGTTAGCTTAGCATGAAGGTCGGACATGTGGAAGCAGAAAGTCGGTGAGCTTTAGAGATTTTATTACGGTTGGACTGAGCCAGGCCAGCAGTCTTTTTGCTAAGCTAAGCTAACCGGTTGCTGGCGTCAGTCTTCTCATCTCACTCTCCATACTTTTCCAAAATGTCAGACTATGCCTGTGAAGATCAAGGAGGAGACTCAGAGAAAGAGGACTTTAGACAATCTGAATCCTTCAGCTCACTCCACCACTGCACTGATCCCACTGGTGTCTCTCCACAGCACAGTCTCATTATTTATGTTCAGGTTTAGGGACAGTCAGACCACCAGCCGCTCTTTATTTTTCTTTTTGTTAGAAACAGTGGAGCAGATACTCGTCTGCCCTCCCTTCACTCTCCACTTTGCTTTCGTGTGACTGGAACAGGTTGTTTTTTGGGGTTTCATGAGACAAGAGAAGCGGTATTTATGTGTCCAGATTTTAACTAATGTTTGTCTGTGTTCTTGTTGTCTTTCTGCTACTGTGGAAGGGTGAGCAGGATTCAGAATTCTCAATAAACTTCTATTTTCTTTTCATACTCTTTTTGTCCTTTCCTTTTGTCCCAAAGATGTGTTTTTCTTCTCGTCCCTACAGCTGAGTGTGAGCTTCACTGTGTTGAACGACGTGTGTGCAGAGTTCAACACTTGAAGGCTGTTTTCACGTTCATTTGAAGCCTCCAGTGTACGTCGACTTTTGATGTTCTTGTAATTCACTTGAGTATTTCTCATTTTTTGCTACTGTTTTACGTCTGCCTCTCATTTTGGAGGCAAATATTGTACTTTTTACTCGCTACATTTATTTGATAGCTGTAGTTACCAGTTACTTGTAGATGAGAGGCTGCATTAGAGCCAAAGAAGCACAATAAAAAAGAAAAACACTGGTTCTGGTAATCAGAAATAAGCTATACTGTATATACAGTAAAGTATAATTTACTTTTAACATGTACTCTTAATACTTAAGTACAGAATATTTATTGCCAGGACATTACCGTTGATACTTGAGTACATGTATGATCAGATACTTTAATACTTTTACTCAAGTACTATTCGTATGGGTGACTTTCACTTCTACTAATTACTAAAATAATATTTTAACATAATATCTTTACTTTTTACAGTATTACATTTGTGTACTTTATACAACACTGCTCATACGTTAACATTTAGTTGATAACTTTAGTTACTTATTACTTTGCAGCTTACATTCTGCATCACAAACTAGTTACTTTCTTAAATAAATTTTAACAATCAGATTAAAAAAAGAAAAATACTGATTCAAGTAATCTACAAAATGCTGAATATCGTCTCAGCCAGCCCTTAATACGCAGATTATACATACATGTATATAAATGAACATATGTGTGATTTACTTTTACTTATATTTTTAATACTTTGGTTACATTTATCACCAGAACATTACCTTTAATATTTAAGTACATGTAATATCAAATATTTTAAGACTTTTGTACCATTTGTATGCAGTTCTGCCCTCCAACCACATGGTGTCAGCAGAGAGCTTACGACTTTAAATAAAACTTTATTTTTCCACACTTTAACATATGTGTGGCACTACTTGAAGCTGCTGCATTTAAAAAACTTAAATATGAAAATATGAAATGGCGCGTTGCACATATCTGTACCTGCGTGTGTGTTTGTGTGTGTTTGAGCTTTTGTGTGGCGACAGAGGGGGATGATGGTTGTCTGGCTTCTGGGTGTGGTTCCAGTGGCATTTCACATGACTCTGAGTAACAGCACTGGTGGGGAAACATTGACAAAAAAACACACACACACAGAGAAAAACAAAGAAACACCATCTGAACTGCATTGAGAAGATCACAAGATCTCAGTCAGGCTTCTGCAATTATCTCTAAATAAGGTTTTCAGCCCTTTGACACACTCAGGAAATCTAATAAGCAAAAATATAATTTAATTTGAAACTTATGCTGCAGATTTATCCAGTGTGGGTGACAGAAACAAACTTGAGATGAACGGTAGGGAACAGTATGGTATGGCTTCTTTACATGTGACTCATGAAAACTGTTTTTCCTCTCTGCACGGCAGCTGTCTTTGGAGAAACGACAGGCAGGGCTGAGCTGTCTTCATGTGGCCGAACCCTGTCAGTTTTTCCAGAGGGAGAAGAGGAGGACGTTCCTTCATGACTCAGGATAACCTCAAACCACAGCTCGGGACCTGCCCTTCTTTCCCCTCCACCTCCTCCCCCTTTATTTCACCAAGCCCTTTTAACTTTGAGAGGAGGAATCCCCTGTTTTATATTTATAGTCGCGTCTGCTAACGTCCAGACTTTGTAAAAGAGAGCAGAAGATCTTCCTCAAAATGGTCTGCTGAAGAACGAAAAGGTGTCTCTGCAGCGTAATAATCATAAGAAATCTTGCTTTTTGCCACACCCAGCAGCCATATTGCACCATTTTCCTCCCAGAGATCTCCCTTCAGGATCCCTCTCCACAGTGGATCCAACTTTAAAAGCCGCAGAGACTCGAGACCACACGAAAAAATATGTCTAATTGATAGAAAATATGCCTTTTTCAAGAAGCGCCACTCTCCACATGTGAGGCGTCAGTCTGTGCCGATTTTGGCAAAGACTGTTACAAAATGCTGATCCAATAAAACTCTGACTTGACGAGACAAGTTGAAGCTAATAGATGGCAGATTGTTTGGATAACTTCCCCGTCAAGAAAAACATCGAAGCAAAGTGGCTTTTTTACGACGCTGATCAGCAAAAAGACCTTTGAATGTCCAAAGATGCACATTTAGCAGCAGTTAAGAGTCTGCATGAACAGATTTGTACGATTTTCCGCATTCCTCTCTGTTACAAATACTCGATTGGGTCGACTGACTCACATAGCTTTTTTTTTTTTCCTGACTCCTGCTTTGGTTTTGCTTGGCCTCAACCTCTTGTTGGAAAACAACCTCGCTCCAAGAAGCAAGTTTTGGTTTTATCTCCAGGATTTCCTTCTATTTTCCCTCAGAACCGTACGGTGGCCCCGAGGGTCAAAATACATTCATATTTCACAGAACACAACATTTCGTTATAAACAATGCTCACGGAAAAGGTGGGTCTGACTTTTTGTTTGTGATTGGACAGAACAGGTGCCCCTGACAGCAGTTAAATGTCATTGAGCCCTAAAGGCGTGCTTGAAAAACTCGGGACTGTAAAAACAACAAAGAAATGACATTGACGGGTCACCAGGGACTTCTGTCCAATCGCAAACGACAAATGTTGTCCCAACTTTTCCATGTTTTCTTGAATGTTGTCATTAACTTTGGTACATACACTAATGCCATTCCCGCTTTGGGATGGCGTCATTATTTGACGAGTTGGGAATGAGACTCAAAAATCAACTTTTCTCACAAATAGCACCTTTAGGCACAAAAACCTGACTTCCTCGTCTAAAACATCCGCTGGTTTCACACTTAAAATGTTGAAACGCAGTCCTGAACTGTGGTCACTGGCTTGGCAGCCTTCTTGCCTGTAACTCCACCACCATCCCCTCCACCTCCTGAGAGTCAGGTTATAAACATGTAATGTAAACGTGATATGACGCGTTTTGTAGAAATATGGCACGTATCACTGGTTTGCAGAAAAGCTGACTGCCTACATTTCATCCTGGTGACTGGGCTGCATTCCCATCAGCCTCAGCTTAGTGCTTATATTAGCATGCTAACTAATATTGGCTCCTGGCTGAATCAGCAAGGATTGTTTACCGAGCTAACACTATCACTGAGAAGCTGCTGGTTATCAGTTGGTTTGTTAGCTGGCCTTTAGCAACAATTAAAGCTATGTGTCTGGAGTTGCTGTAGGCAGAGCAGCCGGAGGGCAGCAGGGAGAAAACACAGAAAACATTTTCTCCATAAAACATTTGACCCAGTTTCACCCAAACAACTGAATAAAGTTGTGTTTTTTTGTACAGTAATCAGCGAGGTCGTTCTTCTTTTTATACATTATGCAGCGTCATATAAATTAAAGATGAAGGCACGCCCCTGGGTGCAGGATGAGTCATCAACATTTCTATTGATTTCCCAGGAAGTTACGTTAAAAATACCTTCAAAAACGGCTCTTGTGCCATTGTTGGGCCTGATACTGGTGTACAGGTGACATATGGAGCAAGACATATGTCTAAAGCCACTGTGTGTTAATATTTCAACGTATCTGCTTTTGTTCCTCCTCATCTATCTTCAAACTCTCTGGACTTTCCTCTGTGATTGCGCTGACTGATGGAACAAGGATTAGTTTGGCTGGTTTCTCCCACACTCCCATCTCTCCCAGTGACAATGGTTGAGAAACTCAAGAGGATCTGTGGGCAAGACAATAGAGGCATTTCAGGGGCCCAAACAGCCTCCCTCTCAGCAAAGTATTTCCAAACGATGACGCTGAAGATACCATTTCATAACTGTTCCCCCTCCAGCGGGAAACCAAACCATGCCTCTTTTTTTTTTTTAGAGTCGCATGCAGAGATGACATTGCCACAACAAACGCGCCCACCACCCAGTCATTTTGTGACTGATGCGGACAAACAAAACTCAGTAATTACATTTTCATGACTCGACCTGTCAGTGATTTACTAAATGCTTTTGTCGCCTTGCTGCAGAGATGTTTGCAAACACTCTGAGACAAACAGAAAAATGCTCTGGGACAAACTCTGGGCGAGACCAGGCTTGCAAATGTGAATCAGTCATTGCAAGTCTCGTCTCGAAATGAAGTCGAGAAGGAGCCGTTTCCTCACCGCGTCTCATTTATCAGGTCCCAGAAAGAGAGGAAGGACCCACAGAATCCTCACTTTGTTTTTTTAATCTCACACGAGTGCATCTGTTTCAACTCGGACGAGCAGAAAACAGTCACACTTGTTTTACACTTCAAGCTATTCAAACGCACTGTTACCCAGAAGACAGGCAGTATTTATATTGGTGAAAAAATCTATAAAAGGCTAAATACTTGGTACACATAAATCATTTTGAGACATTTCACTGCTGCCTGATCGATCGGCATCTGAAAAGACGGTGTTTAGAGAAAATCTGGAGGGAAATCGGGCCATATTTCAAGGCAAAACCACATATTTGTCAACCTGTCAGCTAACGTTAGCGTTCAACCATTTGTTAGCTCACGTTACTGTTCGATCGTGTTACACACAAAAGTAAAATGGTTAAAAGTTAATTTCTAAAATATCTGTGCACATCTTGGACACCTTTATTTAAGCCTGGAAGTAAAAACACATTGTATGTAATCAAACGGTAACGTTAGCTAGGATGCAGTTGAATGCTAACATTAGCGGTTTACTAACAGTACTAACGGAACTCATGATTTTGACTTTTTTCTCATAATTTTGACTTTTTATCTCATAATTTAGACTTTTTTCTCATAATTAAGGCTTTTTCTCATAATTAAGACTTTTTTCTCATGATTTTGACTTTTTTTCTCATTATTTTGACTTTTTATCTAAACATTTAGACTTTTTTCCTCATGATTTTGACTTTTTTTTAATCTCATAATTTCTACATTTTAATCTCATTATTATGATTTACCAGGGGAACATTTTTTTCATCAAGCTTAGTTTTCTTGTCTTGTTTTTAACCGGCAGAAATGGGCCTCCATATATCGTCCATTGTCACTAAACAATGGAAAAAGCCTACTTGTACCAACACATCAAAATCATTCAAACCAACAAGAGAAATGTATCTTAACAAGAACACCTAAAACATTACAGTGAGGGTAAAACTCCTCATTCAAACCCTTTGGCTTTAATGTTTGTGATCAATGCATCAAAAACACTACATTATTAACATTCACACAGATACATCGGCTGCATCGTGTTCAGGTGCTGCTCCCTGTTATGTTGTGATTGTGTGTCACACGCTGAGTTACTGCCTGAAGGAAAACCTGCAGATGATTTGAATGATATCTGAGAGCTGAAACCACGTCTCACTCTGACTTCCAGGGAACTCACGCATACTTGTTTGTCAGGTGGAGTAAAATATTACCATGAATTTCTAGCGATTGCATAACAGTAGACTGCGTGTATGTGTCTGCTTCAGTCACTCACTCTGGTAGTTATGTTTAATATTAAAGAGATGGATTAGTTATTCATATAGTGGAACATAGAGCGGTGCAGCAATGACGTATTTTTGTAGGCTAACCTGGAAGTTAACATCACCCTGGTTCCCTTGTGAAGAAACCTATCGGATTTTTTTTATTGGATTTTGGATTATCGCCAAAAATAAATGTAAATGCACAAGTTGTAAAGTTAGAGGTAGAATAGTTTGTAACTAAAGTCGTCCTGTAAAGACGGACTGGTCTCCATGTTCGGTGACGACAACTTCTGCAGTCTCATTTAGCCACCTGTTAGCAGCCGCCGCTTTTAAGACACGTAAGCGCTTTATAATTTAATTGTGGGACATTTAATGAGGTATTTTATGTCGTAGAACAAAACGTGTCAATCTCTTAAACCACAGACCCTATCTCAGACATTTAACAATTAAAAAAAACTGACTGTGAGACGAGGGAGTGTGAAAATGCTAACCGATTTCCAGGTTTTAGGACTCATTACTACACCGGTCTATAACGTTGATAGTGACTCTTCTCTAGCGCCACATAGTGGACACAGGAAGTGACACTGAACTGCTTCATGCTGTGTGTAAAACGTTCGGTAACTGGAATAACCCTGAGTGAAGAGTACAGCAAGAGAAATATAAGTCTATAATGTATGTGACCTTCAGGGTGTCTCATGATGTCTGTGCAGCAGCTCTGCAGGAAGCTTAACCTGTTGAAGCTTCAGGCCGTGATAGACTGGGATACTGCTGCATGTGGTCGCTCCACATTTGAGCTACAGGTGCACCAGGAGGACAAACAGTAGTTCTCTTAATTTGGTCAGTTACGTCACTGTGGCGGTCAATTTCTAAAAAACAAGAGACATTTCTAATCTATGTTTAGATTTTGATTATCTTGATTTTTAAGTTAGTTACTTGTAATCCCATTTCCGGTCGTCTCATACTGAAGATATTTAGTTCTTGGTGTAGTTCACACTGATTTTGGTTTAAGATTCTATGATTTCATTTTATTTAGCTTTTTCTTTTTCTTTCTCTTTTTCTCTTCTCTATTTACATTTTGTGACCTTATTAAATAATAATAAATGCTCTGATTTTGACATTTTATTCCTTGGAGTGGTGTTATTTTTTGTTTTTTTTAATCAAATCAAACTCTAAGAAAACACCTTTGAAAACATTGTCATTTTAAATTAATCAATAGTGAATAGGACCATTTAATCCTCCAGATTATCCGGGAATTGTTGACCATTTACACTCGTCAAAATGAGTTAGGAATGCTGAGATATCTTAAGTGTTTCACTTGATTGTTTATTCTGTGACATATCTACATTTTTATCTGGTGTTTTGCGAATATTTTTAGTCCCCAAAAGTAATGCGACACATTTTATTTGACTTTTATCGTATATCCATGCACATACACCCATATCCCAGGCTAATTCAGGTGTGCACTTTATTGTTCAACCTACCCCTTAAGTAAAAGTACAGAGGTATTATCATCATATCTTAAAAAGCAATGACGTGCTAGCTGCAAAATAGATGAAGTGGAGTTAAAAACTCAAATATTTGCACGCAGGTAGAAGCAGCCGGTAAGTAGAAGCACAAACAGCCTCAGGATGCGCTTAAACAGACGTCATTACTTCAATAAATATTACTTAGTTACTTTCCAGCATTTACTGAAATGTCTTAAAAACACATTTCAGTCATTATAACACCAACAAAACACTTTTTTCCCCCATAAAATCACTTATAAGCACCATATTTCACCTGTGAGTCAAACAGGTGGGAGAGGTTGAGGGGGGGGGGGGGGGACTGGGGGACTGGGTGGTTGTCCCAGGAGACGCCCTCTGATTGGATGACGGTGACGTTCTGATGGGAGGTGGAAGATTATAAATGCAGCGATGGCGGAAACAAACGGCTGGTTGTTTGATGCCAGTTATAACGGTTCGACCCTCCCAGGCACGACGCGTCTCCTCAGAGTCCAGTTGAGCTTATTCCTCTTTCAAGATGAACAGAACCATCCTCCAGATTTTTGCAGTCGGAATCTGCTTTGCAATCGGTAAGAAAAAATTTAATATTTACACTTTTTTTTTTTTTTTTTTTTTTTTTCAAATGCACGTTTTTTTGTTATTATTTTCGCGCCGTTAACTCGTGGTTAAACGCCTAAAAACAGCCTGTTTATAACTTTTGCTCATATTTGTTAGAGAGAAGGTTTAAAAGCTGTTCCACCACTAAATCCACGGTTTTTTACATGGAGTTTGGTGTGACTCTTTTGTTGAGGTTCGTTTCCGCAGTGTGCGCAGAAATCCTGTGTTCAGAATGACTTTTTCTTATTATTTATTTAGCTTTTACATCATTAGATAAGTCTGTTGATTTTTTTTCAGATTTGGCATCTGCATGGAGCTTTTTTTGTGTGTTTTACATGACTTAATTCAAAAAAGGCTCAACTCGACGTTATTTTCCTGTCAAACACGTTTTGTTGGAGTTAAAAACGTTATTTAGGTTATGGGAGGTGTGCTCCATGTTTTTAATGTTTGCTGGCTCAGTGATGAAGCTCGGGGCTGTTTGACTGGGTGTGTTCATGTCTCACACCAGTGGTGTGTTCACATCCTTTTAGGGCCAGCGGGGCCCCCCATAAAAAATGTGGCCACCCTTTTGATAAATATGATAATTTGACTTGTGGTTTGGTTACTGACACGTCATGATGCTATCTTTCCCTGTTTTGTGGTTATTGTTGACTCACTGAGCTCATTTGACTTTTTCAGATTAGCCCATGTGATAATATCGCCTGTTTGTTTGTCATATTCAAATATCATCGTCACAAACAAAAAAACTGTTGAAATAGCTAGCTTAAAGTAATGATATAGCAGATGATGGACCTATTTCAAAAATAGGGCTAGTTAGCTACAAAAAGTTGAAATAGTTAGCCAGAGGAAATAGACGAACAGCTAGCTGAAAGTAATAGAAAACACTCAGCTAAATGGTTAGCTAACAGTTGAAAAAGTTAGGTAAAAGTGTTAAAATAATGAGTAGTTGCCTAGTTGAAACGGTTAGCTAAAAGTAAAGAACAAACAGTTGAAATAGGGCTGGTTAGCTAAAAGTAGGCTAATAGTCGAAGTAGTTAGCTAAAAGTAATGCTCCTGAGCTACAGCCGAACTGTTAACAGATGAACAGTTAGCTGAAAGTAATGGAAAAACACTTGAAACAGTTAGCTAAATGGTTAGCTAACAGTTATGAATAAACAGTTGAAATAGTCTGCTAAAACTAGACTTATGGACAAGTTTTGACATAATTAGCTAACAAAAACGGACACAAAGTTGACACAGCTGAAAGTAGTAATGAGGATTCACTGGTTTTCTGCATCATAACTCACAACAAACTAAATATTTGGGGACTGTTATGTGGGCTGAAATTTTAAAGAGGGCGACTGTGACTCTGTTAATCAATAATCACCAGTTTCCTGACATTGTATAGACGAGGTTTAAGCAACAGATACAACGCAACACAGAATGAGTTACTGATTCCCACAGATGAAGCAGAGTTTACCCTCCTTTGCACATCCCAGGATTTACTCTAATGCTGTTATTACAGGATGGGGTGAGGCAGCCTGTTTGTGGTACAAAGATGTTCCAGACGTTATTAAAAGGCTGAATCATGTCCCAACCTGCCGGCTATTGCATGAGAAATTCCTCACCTTGTAAGAATTGAGGCTTTGCCCAAGTTTCAAATTCCACTTCTACAGAGGGTCTGTGCCTGGGGGCACTGCCGAGGCCATTTGTTGTGCTATTATTGTGTTTTGAGGGCTATTGTAGTCAGGATCCCCTCAGCTGTGTTTTTTTTTTCGTCTCCTGTTTCAAACCACACCCTTTCTAGTGGCGACTATGATCCCATCCTAGCTGCTTTTACATACAATCCAGTGATAACTCTGACCTTTAAGCCTTCGAATCCGTTAACTTAAATAGTTGTTTGTGACACTAGTGTGATTCACAAATGCAGATAATTACATAGTGAGGTTTCGAATCTCCCTGTACAAGCGACCATGAGGGATGTTTGTGGGTGTGTGGACTCTGGCGAGAAGTAGATTTTAGATGGTGGTCTGGTTGGCTTTTGAAGTCAACATGTTACAGGCTACTGAGAGGTTTCCCTGAGCACCCAGCTGCTAGAAAAATAGACAAACATATTTTTTTCCTCTGTAATCCAGATGTCAGTAAATTCCTTAAGTTGGGAGGAGAAAGTGCAGAGAGGCTGTTAACTGAAGAAGACCTTCTGAGATACTTTTTACCCATTGCCTTGTCCAGCTCTATTAAAAGATGTTCTTTCTAATGGACAAACCAGCTAAAAGTAATGAGTTAACAGATTGAATAGTTGGCTAAAAGTAAATAGGGCTAGTTAGCTTAAAAGTCATAGACAAACAGTTGAAATAGTTAGCCAAAGTTAATGGAAAAGTTAGCTGAAAGTAACAGTACAACACTTGAAACTATTCGCTAAATGTTTAGCTAACAGTAATGAATAAACTGTTGATATAGCTGCTTAAAAGTAGCCAATAATTAGCAAAAAGTAAATGGGGCTGGTTAGCCAAAAGTAATGGACGAACAGTTGAGACGGTTAGCTTATGGTAATAAACATTGGCTGAAAGTATGGAAAAACTGCTGAAACAGCTGGCTAAAAGTAGCCTAATGGACAAATGTTTGAAAGTTAGCTAGCTGAAAAGATGAACAGTTGATTTGGTTACTAACACATCATGATGCTATTTTTTCCTGGTTGTTTCCTGTATTGTTGTTTGTTGACTCACTGAGCTCATTTGACTTTTTCAGATTAGCCCATGTGATAATATCGCCTGTTTGTTTGACATATCCAAACATCATTGGATGATGGTTAGCTTAAGGTAATAAACGTTGGCTGAAAGTATGGAAAAACTGTTGAAACAGGTGGCTAAAAGTAGCCTAATGGACAAATGTTTGAAAGTTAGCTAGCTGTAAAGATGAACAGTTGAAATAAGGCTAGTTAGCTAAAGGTAATTGACAAGCAGTCAGCTGTAAGTAATGGAAAAACAGCTGAAACAGTTAGCTAAATGTTTAGCTAACAGTAATGAATAAACAGTTGAAATAGCTGCCTAAAAGTAGCCAATAATTAGCTCAAAGTAAACGGGGCTAGTTAGCTAAAAGTAATAGAGGAACAGTTGCGATAGTTAGCTAAAGGTAATGGGCGTTAGCTGACAGTATGAAAAGACAATTGAAAAAGTTAGCTAGCTGAAAAGATGAACAATTGAAATGGGGCCAGTTAGCTAAAAGTAATGGACGAACAGTTGGAATACTTAGCTAAAGGTGATGGACAAACGGTAAGCTGAAAGTAAGGGAAAAACACTTGAAATAGTTAGCTGAATGGTTAGCTAAAAGACATGAATAAACACTTGAAAAGGTTGCTTAAAAGTAGCCATATGGATAAACAGTTGTAAAAGTTAGCTTACTAAAAAGATGAACAATTGAAATGGGGCTAGTGAGCTATAAGTACTGGACAAACAGCTGAAAGTAGTGGAAAAACACATGAAATGGTTAGCTGAATGGAATAAATAACTTAATTAGTTGCCTAAAAGTAGCCTAATGGACAAACAGTTAAAAGCTAAAAATAAATCCAACAAACTCAATCTGAGCTGTCGTAATTAGGCGAGGCCTATCTGATTAATCTATTAGCCATCTTTCCCTCACAAAGATAGTATAAACTATGTAAACCCAGTAAAATCCAAAACTGACACCAGAATTAACTTCTTATGCAGGCTGGACACCCAAATATAAGATCTCTAATGTCATTATCCTTCATCTCATCTCTACCAAACACGTTTTAAGTTATATTTTCTTAATCTGTCAAACATTTCCTCTGGCTACTGTTCCCATCAGTCTGGCTGCTCCCATCCTTCAAGGACGTCGTCTCCGTGAGCTTTAAATCAACTTTACATCCAAATGCAAACCAAGAATATTTGCACAACGCAGCCGACCCTCATTATACTTTATACAAACATGTTTGCGTATTCGTCTCACGCAACGGCGGCACCTCTCAACTCTCAGTTTGGTTTGGTGTTTTAGGCGCATGAGTCACATTGTGAGTGTAATTTCAGCTTGTTGGTGACTGTTTTTGTTGCACACAGAAACATGAGAATAATACAAAGCTTTCAAAACATGGACTGATACCCGGGCGTGTTGCTGTTGGTCACAGTTGGATAGATTCATGTCGGTGGTTATGACGAAATGTTGTCACTAGAAACATCACTTGTTTGAAGAAGAAAGAAACTATTTTGAAGTCCTTTATGAAACAAGGGTGCCCTCAGGGGGGAGGCTTTGGTACTGATACCACACTATCAGCCACATCAGAGCTCTGATGCATCTGTATTCACTCTCTTGTATTAGAAACTGAACGGCTGATGCTCCAGGGTTTGTAGTTGAGGCGACTGAGCAGTAGAGGGCAGAATAAGGCTGAGTCTGCACATCGAGGGTGATGAGTAATGTGCCACACCTCAGAGCTCAAACACTCGCAGCATACAGTTGATTACCTTTTCTTTTATTCAGTTTTAGGCAGAGAAACCCACCAAGTACTCAACTATCATCTTCAAAAGTCACTTTACTGAAGAAACGGTGCTCGTGTAACTTAACTAGACTCATTTATTGAAGTTATTAATCGCACCACGCCTTAATTTTAAACTTTTTAAACTTAATTTGAAACAATTTCTGTTGTTTCTTCACATTTAAGCCTGAAAATCTTCATGACTTAGCTCAGATATACATGATAAAAAGAACAAAAAGTACAGATTTTGATTGTAAATGCTACATTTTCTCCCTCACATTCACCCCTCAGAAAGTAAAGTATAATTTTCAAGTATTATGTATTGCCTTGCTCTTTTTTAAATAAAACAATCAGCCTAGAAAAAAGGATATACATCTTTATAAATACCTTCTTTTTTTTTCCAACTTTAAAGTATGTTGTTTCTGCGTCTCTTCCCTTGGAGGAGAAAACTCAAATGCTTTAGTACAACTGTGAGCTACTTCTACTGTTTCTATTTTATCTACATGTCCGACATATACTGTACATTTTACTCCACTACATTACTTTGATTAATAAAGTCACTTATTACTTTGCAGATTGAGATTTTATATACAAAATATATGACTTTAACTCACATTTTATCCACCTGGGCAGGTCTTAATCTACCTGATTTGATAGCCTCATACTGTACGTACTGGAAACTCTGCTGTAGATACATAATGTATATAAATATATATAGATATAACTTGTTAGATATAATATCAATTTGCTGGTTACTGTGACAGTTGGTGTCGGACATTTTTCAGGACTTCCGGCGAGTCGTCCTCACTGAAAGGCCGTGGCTGCTTTTCTCAGGCGTGTCCTCTATGTTATGCAAGAGTGTAACAGTGTGTGTTTGTTTGTTTGTTTTTCACCTCTTATGGAGAGAAGTTTATTTAATTCACGCTAAACAACTTGTAAACAACTGGAGTAAATCAGGGATGCCCCCCAAATTTTGGCCCACCAGATATTTCTTAGTGAAAACCATTAAGAGTCTAAATAATCGAATAGTTTACTCATTAAAGCTCTTGCCAATTAATGATTTTTATATTTTAAAATAACTTTAAAAGATATATAAAAGGAAGGAAGCCATGTCATTTTGTGGATTTAGCATTCAGTCTTTATCAAGTATGTTTTCATCTGTGTGGAGGGTGTTGACGATGGTGTGGTAAGTTTCCAGTCAAGACAGAATTGATTTGAACTACCTGCACTTGAACAACACGTACCAGGACGAAGGTTTTTGACGTGCATGAGAGAGAAAAAATGTCACACCTGTACTTTTTACCAACAAATGAACCCTGCAGACATGTAGCGCTACATGTAACGTGCCAATCTTATCTGCCTCTTTTATCCAGAACCGGATCTTTTAAAGAAAAGTCCTGTTGTGTCTAGAATCTGTTGCAAACAAAGTCTGGCTGTAACTGAACACGATTAGCTTAACTGTCCCCGTGCAACCGCGTTGAACTCCCCTCACCTCCACAGTGATTTTTTTTGCAGAAATGCAGATTTGTTTTTGCATTAATGACCCAGTAGTGTTTCGAGGATCAGGTCAGACTTGATTTCAGATGTCTCCTCCCAGACAGCAGCCAGGGAAAACGGTGACGTGAGCAACATGTCAGTCAGCATTGCAGAGCGATGAAGTCAGGTGCCAGGTGTGGCGGCACCGAGGTCATGTGACACTTTGGTACTCGGTGATTTAACTTGTATTGCTGGTTATAAGTGAAAAATCCAGTTATTATCTACTCGACTCATTCTGATGATTTTTAGTCCACAAAACATTTCTGTAGCTTCACAGTAAAAACAGCTTTGCATAATTGTCCTAATCAACTGAAGTAGATGAAGACTGAGTGGATAATGACTGAATTTTAATTTTGGGGTGAACTTATCCTTTAAGACATGAGTCACAGAACATTATTGCAGAGAAAGTGAGTCAGATATCTGATATCGGTGCATTTTTTTTGACACATTTCTGGAGGTTTTTAGTCAGATAAAGACATTTTTCTTTCATCATCTGTTTCATCTTGTATTTTTTTAACTGAATGTTTGAGAATATCTGTTATTAGGAGCAATGAGACGACATGACGGTCGGCAAAAAGTCTCTAAATTGTGAGCTCTACTTGAACTCAGGTGTAACCGAAACCGGCGTGACAGGGGTGTGGAGCACACAAAGGTGTAGGTGTGTCAGGATTATCCCGCAAGATTGTGATTGAAATGGCGCTGATCCACAGGATCATATGACTTCTATTTTGTCACATGTTTATGAATCTCTTGACACATTTGTTTGTTTTAATTTTTGTGCTGGAGTTTAGTAACTTGTGGTGTTTCTCAATTCTCCTCCATTAACTCGTGTTCGTACCGCAGACGTGACATAGGTCGAGCTGAAAATATCACTGCATGTGACTCTTGAGTGTGATGTGATGTGTGGACGGTATTACACACAAGTAGAGGAGTTACTCAGCTGGAAAAAATGTTGATCAATTCATGAGTCAGCTCAGCAAACATGTGAACAATACAGCAATAAATCTTTAGAAAAATAATACTTTTGCTTTGTCAAATATTGAATTAGCCGTCACCTCTACTTGAGTAACTGCTTCACACGTTAGCCTGTGTGAATGAAAACTTAAGCTTCAATGTGAGACTATGCTAACGTGATATTATTCATTATTTCTGAAAGAAGAAGAAATGGCACGTTGTTCTTCTTAAAGATAAAGATATATGTTTATATCTCCAGATTTTAATTTGAAACTGCATCAAATACCAGCAACCTTAATATGCCTGATGCTTACATCATGGTCCATGCAATATTCCTTGAGAAATAAATGAAAATGTCAACAAAAAAAATGGCCTGTCTCTCAATGTTAAGGAAATTGAGGAAAAAATTCCCGGATCCGCACCAAAACTTCTTGAGGTCTATTCTGGGCCGAGACCGATCCTGCATACAAGTTTCATGGAAATCTGTTGAGTAGTTTTTGTGTAATCCCTGTCGCAAACCAACAAAACGTCATTTTTCATGTGTTTCCAACGCAAAATTACAATTATGATGAAACTAAGGAAGGAAATTAATGAAAAATATTGTATTTAACAATTTTAGTCAACAGATTAAAATAGATGACGAAACAAAAACAGATATTATACATCACATATATATATTTTATCTCATAACATATGTATATGTATGTACGCATTTATATATAAACAGTGTTGTAATTCTGTCTCTACAAAATAGCAGCACATCGTCTCTCGACAGACAGATCTGATCGTGTCTACTCGTCTCTTAAAGAGAAACTATAATCACTCAGTCCGACCTCGTCTTTGTCTTTCTCAGGCTCTTATCAGTCAGTGTTTGTCGGCCTGTCTGTTTGAGGACTATCACTCGGTTCCTTTACACTCAGGCATTTTAAAGCTACACCCTCACTTAGTCTGGTATGACCAGCAGTTAACGGTAATGTTAGCAAAGAGTCAGATAAGATACGAAGCCGTTTCCTCTTCTGTCCGTACCACCGTTTGCACTATCATGTTGTACTCGCCACTTGTGCGCTTTAAAGTTTTGTTAACCTTTTTTCTTTGGAGAGCCAAAACCTAAAATTTGATGGTGAGCTCGGGCTAAAAGCAACATGTTGTTCTGTGTTGTTACGACACAAAATGGTACAAGGATCCTAATTAACCTGAAGTGAATGACTTCCTTTGCAAAGTGTCTCTGCCTGTCGTGCTCGGATTATGAGAAACAATTAATAATAAGGAATCCTGAATATTTTAAGGCTATTTTACCAATTATATGAATCCATGTCCACATACCAACCCTCATCATGGCGTGCAAATCTGAGATGGGAGGGATTTTCCCTGCTGAGTCTTTAGAGTCATTGCGAAAGGCCTCATCGTACGCTGCAGGAGCTGAATATTGTATTAATTTTATTTTTTTTAACAGTTGTGCTGAGAGTTTAGTAATTACGACGTTACAGTTTCGATCTTACAGTGATTTTTACTTTTCCGCTTCAGGTGGCACTGGTGCAAATTCACAAAATTGAGGCGACATATATGAATTTTATTTAAGAGGAGGGACTAATAAACTTACTCTAACTCTTTTTAATGGTTTTAAATCACCGAGTGAATCTTGAGCAAACAATAAAGAAGAACAGGGAACATTACAGACACTTTTTATTGTAGTTTTTAGGATTACCGTGTGTACTTTCCGTCACAGCTCCAGTCTCGGCCTCATTCTGTAAACTGGAGCGACTGGTTCCAACAACAACAGTTTCACCAGAGTTCCCTCCAGTTCTTCAGTATCTCCCCTCCCATCTAATCATAGAGTAACAAATGAGGTTTACAGGTGCCCATTAGCTCCTCAGGTGTTCCTGAGACACATTATTCTACGATATAAGTATTTTGTATCACCTTGACTGACTTTTGTTGGAGGTTTTGAGCTACAATCCTTTTAGCTGTTGGACCTTTTTGTCTGTATAAAGACACAGCTGGCACGCCGACCGTGTTAAAACGTGATTTTAGTGTTATATCTCTAACATTTTGGGACGTGTTAGGGAAGGATTTTAAAAAAGAAAGAAAATCAAAGCAGCAGAGGCCGAGATATCCTGACTTCATGTTCCCAATACAGCTCGAAAACACTAAAAATCCTCCTTTTCTGGTAAAAGCCTATTCGGCACAATTAATTATGTCTGTCTCGAAGCACAAACATCTTATTATTTCATTACAAAAGTTTTAACCGAGGCTGTTTAAGCAGGGGGATTTTATGAAATCAAACCGACAACCTACGTAAGTTTAAATACACAAAGTGGAGGAAAAAACATAAAAAAGTTCATTGTTCTGACGCATTTAAAAGCTTTGAATTTCAGACATGGGGAACGACCAAAGTCCGGCCCCTCTTGGCACATCCAGACTGGTAATTTTAACCAGAATTTGAGACTTGCAGTGTGGTCAGATTGTTTTTGGTGGACACTTAATTCCCACAATCCAGAGCACAAAGGAAAAACACAAAACAAATGTTGGACGGTGGCCTGAAAGTTTCAGGAAGATCAGAGAAATTAATTCCCATCAACATAAATTAAATTCCAAACTTTGATTGATGTGCGTGTGCATACCTGCCTGTCTTAGATCACCTGTTCTCATCACCTGTATGTTGCGTCACACTAATATAAAATTAAGTTTAAAATCAATGAAGTTCCCCATTTTTTTAAAGCTGTGGTTGTGAGTTAATTGTTGCCATTTTTTATTGCTTATTCGGTAGCTGTGTGATTTTTATTTATTGAAATTTAATTCCTGCGTCCCTTTTTATTTCCTGATGTTTGAATTTGTTCATGTTGCATGTCGTGCACTGTGCACGTGAGCTCGTTCCAGTTGGCCAAAGGCAAGCTTATGTCAACATAGCATGACTGTAAACCCAGTTTACCCAGATGCAAACTAATAATTAAATGTTACAGGGTTTAAGCAGGGTTAAAGACTGTGGTAACATGTAGCAGCTGTTAAATGTAACTCGTAAAATGGCTCAGGTTTGTTTTATGCAGCTGAAAATCCAGAATTTGTCTGAAGGTTTTGCTTGAATCAGAGGAGATGACCTCCAGGTGATACCAAGAGCTGGTATGACGTTGACCATTAACCTCCTCTGTATCACAGGTCAAAGGTCACCCACTTGTCTTGCCCACAATTATAGTATAGAGATCCTGTCTAAATGCCAAACTGCACCATCTAAGTGGATGGTAAACACTGAAACAGTCTCTGTTCTCAGCAAAAGCTTTAATTTCAGACGAACATGAAAAGATGTTTACTTGAATGCAGACATTTCTGTTTTAACTTCCTAATTATAGCCTGTTGCTAACCCGACTATTCGTCTTGTTTCCCCGCTCCCTTCCCATCAATCTCTCTCGATAACAGGTCAAGCTCTGCAGTGCTACAAATGCACCATTGGTGTTGGAGATCTGTGCATTACCAGCACAATCACCTGTGAAAGTGGAGAACACTGCTACAGTGGTGAAGGGAAAGCAGGTAAGGTGACTAAAAAATCTCACTGGACGACATTCTCAGAAAAGGTTTTCATAGACACTCAGATGACACTCAGCCAGCTCTCAAAGTGCAGCTCTAAAGCACAACCTCATGCTTGTGAAAGCATCATTATCAAAATAATTAAACTGGTCGATCAACAGAAAGCTTTGCAAGAAAGCAACCAGAAAAATAAAAAAAACATCCTCCGTCATTTAATACGCTAGTTAGAAAGTGAACAGAGGTTAAGATGGTTAGCTAAAAGAATTGGATGAACAGTTTAAAAAGTCAACGTAAATTAGCTGTTGAAATAGTTGGCTAAGAATAATGTGAAACATAGTTTAAGTAGCTGGCTAAAAACTGTTGTAGTTAGCTAAAAGCTGTTGTAATAGTTAGCTCTTTAAATAGTTGATGTTGAAGTAATGTTTAAAATAGTTAGCTTTAAATAAGCAGTTGTAATAGTTTTCTTAACGTTATAATACAGTTATAATAGTTGCAGATATAGACACAAACACATGTGGGGCTTTATGTTTATATCAGGCGTGACAGATCACAGAAGTGCCTCTTACCATTCTGAGATAGTTACTGAAGTGTTTTGAAATGGAGATTATGATCGCTGATGTCTGTCTTCACTCACAGTAGATATACTCAAGTATCCACAGGCTCTCCTTTAAGATGTTGGCGTTAAATAATGCTTCCAGTCTAAGTCTGACAGCTGATTCATAATATCTTGACTGCCTATTTCCAAAATGGATTTAAAGGTTTGTTGTTTGTCCAAAAACAACAATAGCGGCTCCTCAAGTGGTTAGCATAGACGCTAACATAGCATCTGTTATATCATCACCTGGAGAGTTTAAAAACCCGGGAATCCCCAAAACTTGAGTAAGAAGGTCTTCACCCTTTAGCAACATGCAGTGTATGAGTGCATACCACTCACTCTGCAAGCCAACCAACCATTTAAGCCCAACACAAAGAACAATAGACACTAACAGTGATCGTGTGTTTGTTGTCTCTCCACAGCTGGCGTGGTGGATATCAAGAGGAAGGGCTGTCTAGCAGTGGCCGAGTGCAACAAGACCAAAGATGTGAACATCCCCGGCACCAGTGCCAATTCTACCACCCTCTACAGTCTGACCAAGACGTGCTGCGACACCGACCTGTGCAACGCCGCGCCCGGTCTGCCCGGGACCTCCGGGCTCAGCCTGGCTCTGGCCACCGTCAGTGCTCTGTTTGTGGCCAACATCCTGGTTTGACAGCAAACCAGATGACATAGAGTGAATACACACTTATAAAACACACATACAGGCCTTGTGTGTACTATCCTCAAGGTGTATTGCACTTTTTTAAATTTCGCACGTGTTTATGTCGGTTAAAATTAAATTCCCTCTTTTCTATGTATAATTTTAGTTGTTATTGGGCAATTTAAAGGAGACATATTGTGCCCTCCGTCTGAAATGTTTTGTTTTAGCTGCCTGTCTCTTTAAGACCTAGTCTGCTCTGATTGGTCAGCTCACACATGTCTGAACCAGCACCGCTAACAACAACAGGAGCGGCTGTGCTAAATCAATTCGTATGTGCCAAACAAGCCGCCAGGCAAAAACTATATAAATGTGTGATGTGGTGACGTAGCGTGATGTCACAAAGTCACAGAATTAAAGGCGGGGCTACTGACGAGGCATTTCAGGAGCAGTGTTTTCTGTAGGAGAGAGGAGCTTCTGTTGATGCGGACTTGGGCCTTTTTTTTTTTTACTTTAAAGATGTTTTACATGCACAAGAATGTATAAAACAGTGAAGGAAAGAAAAATAAGAAAAAAAAGCATAATATGTCTCCTTTAAAATGTAAAACAAGCATGTAACACTGACATCAGAGATGATTTAAAGTCCATATCATATATTTAAACTGCCCTGCGATTAACTTTCACCACTTGATTGAGCAGTAAGTTAAATTACAGGGCTGTCGGTGTCACCAGCTGAATTACACGCCAGGCATTTCATTGTATAGCTCCAGTAAATCACTTAAAGGAATAGTCCGACATATTGTGAGATATGCTCATCCACCTTTTGAGCCAAGAGTTGGATGAGGAGGTTGGTACCACCCTTTTTATCTGTCTGACGCTTAGCTTAGCTTAGCATAAAGACTGGAAACAGAGGGAAACAATTAGCCCGGCTCTGTCTGAAGGCAAAAGGTTTGCCTGTAAGTTGTGTTTATCACACAGAGCTTTAAAGGTGTTGTAAGCTTATTGTTTACCATTGGAAAGAGCTAGGCTAGCTGCTTCCATCTGTTTCCAGTTTTTATGCTAAGCTAACCTTATCGGGCTTCATGTTATCCACACCTACATGAAGAAGGGGAATGTGCATATTTCTCATAATGCTGAACTAGCCCTTTAATTTATTGCATTTGACCCACTGTATTGTCATTTCAGATATAAATATATAGAGATTTCAAAGCTTCTATGAACATTTCATTTATTGGTTTGCTTTGTGTTCACTTTATTAACATGTAGCTAACATGCTGTAAATTGTCTCTTGGTTTATGTCTGGTACTGTCTGGAAACATGTTTCTTTTTGACACAAATAGCTTCTACAGTTCTGCGTTTAACCTGTTTTATTTTTGATATTTGTGACAAATCCACACTGCACGTTACTCCCTTAAATGTGGGGGTACAAGCTTTGGTTTATCTTTGCTAGTTGAATGTAATATGTAGGGAGAAGGTAATGAAATTGATTGATTTATATTGAGATTGCAGCAATTTGAAATCTGTCAGGATCGATCTGTTCGACAAGAATCATTAAAGATGAGTTACATTCCTGAAACTGACTCTTTTGGCATTAGTTTCCGAAAAAGAAAAACGTGTAGACATGAATGTTCGTGTAAAAATTGACAATGTAGACAATTTAAAGAATGCAATAAACATCCAAACTGGGGAAAATGACTTCTGTGTGGTGGATATTTGGATTTAGTTTCCTCCTTCCGGTCTTGATGTCACTCGGCTCGTTGTCATCCTGCAGGACCGACCAGTTCTCCAGGTTTTGGTGCCCCACGGCAGGGAAACCACTGGGCTACTGCTGGCATGAAGGTGCTGTCCCGAAGCTCGGTTTTGGCAGCAGAACTGACATATTTTGTCTTTGTGCAAATTAAAGATTTAGAGTTGAAACCTGAGAAAATCATCATGAAGGAGGTTTTTCAAATAGTATTTCCTAAGTCAGATGTGATCTGGAGGCTTTAGTGAGGTAAAAGTCTGGAGATGGTCGTGAGAAAATTGTGTTTTTAAAATATGAACCAACGTCCTTATGTTACTTAGTGGTTTTCTCCAGATTTTCTCATCAGTAGAGGGATGAAATACCGTAGACTCGACCCTTATCGTCAGAATAAATGGTAGAAACTTAAATATTTGAATTGCCATGATCACGGATGGAGATGGACCGACTTTTTCTGTAAAAATTGTCAGTTTTGAAGCCACAAAAACGACTAGAACTTAATAATATCCAGTGGTGAGACTCGAACAGTCGGCTGTTTGGCAGCCTCGTTGGCTTGTTATAACGCCACAACCATCCCTTTGTCAACTGGTTGGTTGGTTAATGTTGAGAAAATAATCATTCAATCATCTTTCAGGAAGATTTGATGCTTTTCTGCGTCACATCTGACAGTAAACTGAATATTTCTTGAAGCCACTTTTTGCATTTTTACCTTTTTTTTCTGAGGGTTTCAATCAAAACAATGGAGATTGAGACTGAGACTAGAACCTGAAAGACGGGCTGCACCTCTCGTGGTATTCACTGAGCTCTTTCTCAACACATCATCGTTGACATCCCTCGTCTTTACTGGCTGATCACCTGAAGGAATGCTGATGAAGACAAAAGGCTTGAAAACCCCCCTTTTTCCCCTCCCATCCACCTGTCACACTGTATAAATCCCCGGCCTCACCACACAAGCTCATCAGTTCGTACTTCACTCAGCATCTGATCACCTGAGAGGATTTTTTTGTCTTAAAGCCGAAACAAGAACCGAACCGACACATCAAGATGGGAAAGATCCTATTTGGAGTCATTGCAGTTGTTGCATCTATCATGCTGGGTAAGTTTTGACAAAAACATCTGGCAAACCTTCTGGCAGTGGTTAAGATATTTTAAGACTTTTTGACAAAAATAGGAGGAAACTCTTGTCTTCTCTGTTTTGTTTAAAGCTTTGATATATGTGTATATATATTGAAATTATATAAATAAGACAAGAATGCAAATATCACAGGTAAATTCAACTGTCAAGTAATTTTGTCTGCAAAAAACTGCATTCTTATCGCAAAATCTTCATCTTCATCACACGATGAAGTTACAAATTTCAGGTTTTCTGAAGCGACTTTTTAAATCAGTTGTCGGTTCAACTTTATTATTGAAAAAAAAACTATTTTGAAACTTGAAATTCCCTTTAACTTCCATCGAATTGGGCTGAAAACAAAAAATCTTGGAAGCAAATATCTCAATATGCTTCAGCAACCAGAGGAAATTGTGACATTGTTGTCTTTGTTTGATTTGATTTAGGTTGAACCGACCATTTTTAAACAAAATTACACTAAAAAGCTACTTTAAGTCCCCACTGAATACCATCCTTTCACACCTAATATTTTCCTCACCAGTAAAGATTCAGATCATCTTGGCATCTCCCGATGTGTCAGTTAGAGATTGATTGATGTATTGAAACCTGGGCGCGGTCCAGCGATGTTTAGTCACAAACAACACTGGGTGTGGTGGTAGTACAAAACACTTGCTGCTGTAAAAGTAAAGTACATTACACAGTTTTCGAGGTGTGTTCATGTTGATATCAAAAATATGAACCACTGAAATCAATTAAAGCAAGAAAAGTCGGTGTTTAACGTGTGTTAAGCTCATTTCCTTCAAATATCTGATGACTACTGTGGAAATTCAGTACACACAATATGAAATATTGATATTTGTATTCATGTGCATGTGTATTTGTGTGTTTCAGTGGAGTCCCTGACCTGCAACCAATGCCAGTTTGGCGTGTTAGGTTTCTGCCTCAGCAATACTGAGGTAACCTGTGCAACCAACACCAGCCAGTGCTTCAGTGGAAAAACAAGTAGGTCTCCTCCTGATTGCCTAAAAGCTCACACCCTTCCCATTTAAACATTACATCACAGCACAGGCATGATTCAGTTAAAAACACTCCCAAATAAGTCTGAAAGTGAGAGAAAGTGTATTTTTAAAGCATGTTAACACATCAGCAGCACAAGTAAATGTAGTTAAATGAAGTACCAGTACCTTAAAAATGTGTTATTGTCCTTCCTCTTTCTAACACGACCATTTCTCCTCAGCCTTCCCATCAATCTCCTCCGCCGTGGGCTTCAACACGCTGGGCTGCATTGAGAGCACTTCCTGCAACGTTACCACCAACAACACCATCATTGGTGTCGAATACAAGTCCGTGGTCACCTGCTGCGAAACAAACACGTGCAACACTGTTGCGCTAAGCGGCGCCCCGTCCACCAAGATGACCTTTACCGCCGCCATCGGTGCAGCCGTCCTGGCCTCCGTGTGGGGAAGCATGCTGTAACATGTCTCTTCCTAAATCAACAAAACAGCAGCGGCCGACGTTTACAGGACCAACAGCAACATCCAAAATAGACCATTTGGACATTATGAGTTTATAAGTATGATTATTTATATGCTCATGTGCTGTAACACTCTTTATTTTCCATAACCATAAGGTCTTGTCATGTCAAGGAATAACTTCAAGCTATATAACAACTAAGGTGACCATCGTGGGAGTTGAACAATGGGATGTTTCAGGGAAACATTGAGTTTGTAAATCTTCCAGACCGTTGTCTTGCCTTTTTTTTTTTTTTATTGTATTTTATTTATCCTTTTAACTACTTTGTGTCTTACAGGACAAAACTTTGTTGTGAAAATAAAGAAAATCTTTTACACTTATTCCCTCTGCCACTTGCTCTTGCTTCAACAACATCCATCCTTTAATACTTGCTTATCCTTTGAGGGTCTTTACTGACCAGTGAAAAGTAGCTGTAAATAAAAACTGTTAAAATAATAGATCGTTTGGTATTAAAAACTTTTTACCACACGCCTGCCCTAGCCTGTTAGTAGTGCTACGCTAACCAAGACATAAAGTTAGCTCTACAATTTAGGTAAAAATGAGTATTAAGTGTCCCAAAATAACAACCAGCAGTGCAGGTGAAAAGCACAGACGTCCCTCCGACCCCCCAAAAGTAACGTTCACATAACAAACAGCATTTGGTTACAGTGTAAACAGGCAAAACCTCCCAGCGAACCAACAATGGGTATCAGCTGTCACCATGTCACCATTGGCAGTGAAACGCCAAACCCACGCCAAACTGATCACTAAAGCATTGATCACAGCTTCTGACAAATATTTACAATTCA
Organism: Pagrus major; assembly: GCF_040436345.1. Taxonomy (NCBI): domain Eukaryota; kingdom Metazoa; phylum Chordata; class Actinopteri; order Spariformes; family Sparidae; genus Pagrus; species Pagrus major. Next base: position 14,693,000 of record NC_133230.1, read on the forward strand.
TTAAAGACACATTAACAATGTGAGCTGTCTTATCTTAAAATGAGTGTTTCCTCCTTTACCAGAAGCTGCGCAAAACGTGCCACCGCCCTCCAGTCGGCTGTCAGATGTAGCAAAAACTTTCAGCTTATTATTTCAGTGGTTGTAATGTATCCATTGCTCTGGGCTAAAAGTAATGAATACATAGTTAGCTAAAAGTAATCATAAACAGTTTAAGTAGTTAGCTAAAAGTAATGAATAAACATTTGAAGAAGGCAAAGTTAGCTCAAAGTACACTAAGCGATTAAATGTCCAGATCTGTCAGTTCAGCCCGGCACTACTTGACCAAACCAACCTATATGTGGATGATTCAGTTGTTTAAAAGTGTAACAGTTTCATTTCATATAGGCCTGATTAAAGTGTTAAATAGGCCCAGCGAGGGCTGGAAACGGCTTTTCTAAGGTCTGTACTGTAAAAGCTTCAGTTCATTTTGCAGGAATGCCCCGCCCCTGACAAACTTTCTTATCACTCCTGTTGATGTGGATGACTGATTACTCCCTAGAGTATATAAGATGTTGACCATGAGTCATTGTTCCCTCAAACCTCAATCCAGAGCTTTTGAAACAGTCAGATCTTAACAAACCGAGACTTCTCGCTGGTATATTTCACCTGTAGGAACATCCAAGAACATCACGATGAACACATTTCTGTGGAGCTGTGGAGCATTACTGATGCTGTTTGTTACAGGTAGGAGTGTTTTTTTTACTGTATTTCTTTAGATGGAGATCATCACCTTTCTGTGTTTTGCTTAAATCAAGGTCAGTAAGATTTTAAGCTTGTTAAATCACGTTCAGGAATTATTTGAAAGGTTCTCACGCTTCTGAAACTCACGAGAAATTCATGAAAAACTTTTTTTTTCGACAACTGCAAGTCTTAAATTCACAAACTCTTAATCTTATTGGACCCATGTAGTCTCCATACACTGTGTAGAAATGGGATATGCTGCCATGATACGTGTTGTCAGAGCAGGACTGTGCTGTAATTTAGTTTAATTACATTTTTAATTTGCGATGTTATTTGAAGCAAGCAGAAGGAAAGGCCTATACGCACCTATACTCGAGAAACATCGAGAGAAAATCACATCAGCTCATCGTATTTTATTTGCATTTTTTGACCAAAAACACTGTTTCTATGTTTATCTTGAAAACAAGTTGCTGCTAAATATAATGTTTTAATTGATAATCATGATGATAATGATGATGATTGGTTGGAGGAAGAAACCTGAAAACAGCTCAAAATTTGAGCAAATATAAACCACAACTTTCTTTATGTAGCTCAAGAATATGTATGTGTGCTGTTTCTGTTGCTTGCATCAAAGTCATATCCTGGATTGAAGATAATGATCTTTAGCGAGTGTTCACCTTGACAGGTTATGAAAAAAAAGTGAATGTGTACTTTGTGATTACAGCAGGTGATTGTTTGACAAAGGTGGAACTTAATGCAGTCAGATATTTGTGCCTATTGACTCAACTTTGTTTCCTTTGTTGTGTGATAAAGGATTTATACTCCGAGATCCAAAAACATTTCTTCTTTACAATTTTCGTTTTGTTGTCGTCTCCTCTCACAGTGGAGTCCCTCAGATGTAACACCTGTGATGTCAGCATCCTCGGCTCCTGCCTCGGCGCAACTCCTGTAAACTGCTCCACAACTCAGAACATGTGCTACAGCGGCGTTGCCAGTAAGATGAACAATGGATGCCCAATGATTTAATAATAATTCATCCACCTCTGAAATACTTCATGACCACAGAGACATAAAAAACAGGGAAATTGGAAATTGAAAATTGATTTCTTTTCATTCTGAATTAATGAATTTTGAATTCTGGCTTACCTTGTCAAAAAGCTGCTAAATCTCAGAGATTTTAAATAATTTGGTTTTCAATTCAAACTTTTAAATTCCCAATGTGCACCGTATACCGTCAGATGCTCTCGTACTCCAAACGTAATAAAACAAAAAATGTAGACAGCAAAACAATCAAATTTAAAGATACTTCACAATCAACATCACAACAATCTAACATGTTATATCACATGTGAAAAACATGTAAAATTAACTTACATAATGAATAAATTCACTCGCCACACGTTTATCCACATGTACATATCGAGAGGAAAAACATACTTTAATAGCAGTGATAACATTTAAAGGAATGACTGACTGAATAAATGAGTTAATGTTGTTCCTGTTGAAGGAAATAATTGATTAAATGGTTGATAGATGAGAAATAAACTGATTGATGCAAAGACTGTATCTTCTCAAATAAAAAATGTCAAAATAGAAGCCGGGTCTCAAATAATGGCCGGGAAAAAACAAGGATGGATAAACTTCTGGTGGCTGTCATATTATGTATAATAATGTATATTTTGAATTCTTATTAATGTTAATAAATTCAAGTTAGCATGCTAACTTGAAAACTAGCTCTGGAGTTATGCTGCCCCCTGTGGTTTTGGAGCTGCCGTTGATTTCTGGCAATATTCTACAAACTACACCTTTAAGCATTGTTGAACATCTTTTATGATTAAGTAGGTTTGAAACAACGCGTTGCTCAAACAGGTCTTTGAAAAGATGACTGAACTGGAAAAGTTTGAGGGTTACTTATTTCAAGGCTAAAAGTCATAACAGCAAATGTGTGAGTGTTAAAGTTAACAATCCTGTTTTTTGGACTCTCTAATCAGATTGATTTCAGTTGCATGGAAGAAATATTGTCTATGTAACCACAGCTAATGAGTTTTTCACAACACCTACCAGGAAATGTTTAACAATAAAGCCCTAAAGAAATGCTAGAGGGCTTTTCAATTTGAAATGGATACAGGAAGTGAAAATAGATTCAGGTTTCCAGGAATGCCGGACATCCAGATTATGTTTCTGTGGCCATGTGGTTATCTACCATCACATATTATATTTCACATATGAATAACTGAATGACAGATGCTTTATTTGCACAAGTATATTACGTTTAGCTAGAATTTAGATTATATGTATCAGAACAATCAAATTTAAAGAGATCAGAATCAGCTGTCAAAACTTCTGTGTAAACCTTCTTCAGGTCATTAACATACCTAAATTCCCAGACACAAAATTGAGCTCATGACCTCTGTGCTCTCAGTTTATGAAAAAATAATCACACTAAAGATACCATGTCTCGTCTTTCCTGCTTCCAGCGTTTACTGGTGACCAGTTGCCAGTCCATGCAAAAGGCTGCATAGAAGCAACTGCCTGCATAAATGTGACGAATGTGCCCATCCTGTCCATTAACTACACCATCATCAGGCACTGCTGCACCACCGACCTGTGTAACGCAGCCGCCTCCGTCCAGCTGCCTCTGACTGCAGCTCTGGGAGCTGTGCTGGTTGCTCTCTGGAGCCAATGGGTCCTTTAAAGAGGCAGAAGAGGAGGAAGAAAATGGGATGCTGCACATTTTCATTTAAAATGTCATCACTTTTGTCCTTTGATTTCTTGAATATACTTAAAATAGCACTTGCAATATGTCAACGTCCCCATGTAACGCATTATAATTCACAATTCGCATACATTTAAACACCTCGTAAGCTAAAAATGAGACATGCACAAGATATACAGGCTAGATTTTGTTGTGAATCATTTTATATTCATTCAATCCTAAAACTGATTATTGCTAAAATAAATTATTTCCATTTTAGTTGTGTGTGTTTATTGGAACTCTACTTTCTGATTCATATGATGGGATATGATAGATGATAACCAAAATAAGCATTTCAGCATTTTGAGGAATTTTAATTTGTCGCTGTCTTGCTGAGAGTAAGATGAGAAGATTCATACTGCTCTAATGTTTGTATGGTAAAAATGAAGCTACTGCCAGTAGCTTTTAGCTTAGCATAAAGACTGGAAACAAGGGGAAACAGCTACAGTTTATTTAAAGGTAAAATATGTAAGAATTCTGCATTAAAATGTCTAAAAACGACTAGATCTTTGTTATATTGACCACAAAATCATTGTTTACTCACCCCAAACAGCCAGACCACTTAACTGTACATTAGCCGGAAGCTAACATTAGCAAGCAACGACACACCCCCAGGTTGTGTGTGAGTGTCTGTGTGTTTAAACTCAGGTCAACTCTCACTGAATTCAGCACTCACCAGAGACTCTGGTTCTCTCTCTTCTTTTTCTCTCTCCGTCACGTTGTTACTGTACGTTTCCCCTCCAGCTCCAATCAGTCAACATTATAGTAAATATAATCTGACACGGCACCTGACTCTCACCTCCAGAGCTAGCCAGCTAGCTACCTTTGTTGTTTTGTAAAAACCGACTAACGATCACAAGAAAACTTGATCTGACATTTGGTAAATGCTTTTCGCCTTATTCACTTACTTGCCCAGTGTGAGATGATATTGATAAGGCTGTCCGTTCTGTGTGATGCTACAGCCAGCAGCCAGTTAGCTTAGCTTAGCATAAAAAATGAAAACAAAAAACTGTAAATTTGTTTTTTTCAAATGAGATACATGTTCATTAGTAATCTTTAGAGGTGCTGGTAGATGACTTATGGACAGAGCCAAGCTAGCTGTTTCCCCCTTGTTTTCAGGCTTATGTTAAGCGAAGCTAATCAGCTGCTGCCTGTAGCTTCAAATTTAGCCTCCCGTACAAAAATGTGAGTGGTATCAATTTTCTTATCTAACTCTTTATAACTCAAATACGTTTCTGAAAACATTGAACTATTCTTCTAAAAAAACATAATTAATAGCAGGTGTTTTCAGGACTTTTAAACATTTTTTATACTTTCTGCTTGTTAGTTTTGTAATAATTTCTATGATTATATTATTTTTATACCCTCAAATAAAGGGAGTGTCTCCTCTTTGACAACAAACAATCCCAGTATCTGTTGCATAATCGTCTATTATTGACTGAAGCTTTGGTCTCTGTTGAAATCCGAAGCTTTTATGATGTTTCTTTACAATAAGCCAGGAGTTCACAAAGGTTCAAACACGTGTGTGGACAAACACAGTAATGAGACTCTGATCAATCGTCTCTTTTCACTTATTGTTTGGCTTTTTAATAGAACCACTTCACTCTTCAAACAAACCTCTGTTTAGTTTGTTTTTGTGAGAATAAACCAGCAGTTGACAAATGAAAAACCCCGTCCACATTATTCTGTCCTCAGTGACCGATCCGAGCCTCTAATGGCACATCTTTGATATAAAAGCAGATCGCCAGAACTGATGAAGCTCACTGGAAACCCACTACAGACACTCGCTGTTGAGCCTTTTCAACTTTGAGATCTTCTTATTTGTGCTGATCATTTTACATTTGTAAAAGAGCAAGATGAAGAAGTTGATCTGGGTCTTTGCAGCATTGATGGCAATGTTTGTTACAGGTAAGAGCATCGAACAGGAGGCACTCTTGAGGAACATTATATCCAATGCTTTTACTTCAACGTGATCACCAGTGACAACTTTGAATCTTGTCTTTTCAGATGTTTAATGACGCAGTTAAAATGTGTTGATACATGTCACATGAGGAAGACTTTTTGGGCTTTTTTAATATTCTGTAAGGTTAAATCAGCTTCCAACCAAAGGTCACAAAGCTTCCTAAGACGATACTGTAGCTAACACCGAGGACACAAAGGTGATTTGGGGTTTTAACTGCACCAAGAGTTTAGATTCAGATATTTTCATACACTAAATCAATCTGAAGACATGAAAAGAAGAGATTTAGTACTTATAACAGTGTAGAAAATAACTATTATGACACCATAAGGAAGAAATTAGATGACGTTATAACAAAGGTGTACAATCTCGGTGTCATCTTTGACTCAGAGTTATCTTTTGACACTCAGGTGACTAAAGTGGTGCAGTCCTGCTTTGCCCAACTGAGACAGCTAACGAAGATCAGGTCATTCTTGTCCTCTGCAGACTTAGAAAAGGTTATCCATGCTTTTATCTCCTCCAGACTGGACTACTGCAACGCACTTTATTCTGGTATCAGCAGGCGAAACATCCAACGACTGCAGCTGCTACAAAATGCTGCTGCTAGGTTTTTAACACGTACTAAGAGATGTGACCACATTACACCAATCCTTGCTGCCCTTCACTGGTTACCTGTGAGTTTTAGAATTGATTTTAAGATTTTACTGCTTGTTTTTAAAGCCTTGAATGGTCAAGGTCCTGCCTATATTTATGATCTGCTGACTCCTTATGAGCCTGATCGCCGCCTGAGATCCTCCAGCAGGGCCCTCCTAATGGTTCCAAAATCTCGACTTGTCACTAAAGGTGACCGGGCCTTTGCTGTTCGGGCCCCTCGGCTATGGAACTCCCTGCCTGGAGATCTCAGGCAGGCAAACTCAGTATCCTCTTTTAAATCTCTTCTTAAAACTCACTTTTATACTATGGCCTTTTCTTAATTGATGGTAATTGCTGTAACTATTTAAATTGTTTTAAATATTATATCTCTGTTTGGATTTTAACTAATTATTTTATCTGTTTTATTGTAAAGCACTTTGTAACTTGTTTTTGAAAAGTGCTATATAAATAAAGTTATTATTATTATTATTATTAATCACACTTTAACGCTTAGTAAAGGTTTGACAATGATAATAGGTAAGTTAGTTAAACTCATAAGGCTTTTATTAACCTTTTTAGCAAGCTATACACTGTTAACACGTTTCCTATAAGTTCTTATAAATGTCTTCTAACAATAAATGTGAGTATTATGTTATCATTAACACTTATATAGTGTTATTGTTAATAAGCATCTTGTATGGGTTACTTGCAGAGCCTTATTCCCGATTTACTAATGCTGTTTAAAGAAAGTAGTCCCTTCCCTTGTTTCTCTCTTCTATTTTGCTCTCCTAAATCTCTCCTTTCCTCTGGATCACAGGTGAGTCCTTGACCTGTAACACCTGCAAAGTGTGGTTTGCAGGTAGATGTCGTTACAAATCGACTGAGACCTGCAGCGACTCTGAGCCCAACTGCTACTGGGGAAAAGTGGGTGAGTATCATTTTTGTAATCATCTGCTGTCCTCTTCAGTCCATTAAAAAACCTAGAGTGTTGGATGTGTGTTAATGTCTGTAATTAGAATGGCCCTGGTGTGTCCGGAGCAATTTTCTCAAACTATGTGATGCCCAAGATAAAAAAAACCTGCCTTGACAGCAGAGACCGAGGTGTGGCCGGGCATAAAACACACCTGAGCACTTGAAACTGATTTATTTAACTCTTTTGGGCTGGGTTTGGGTGCAGGTGGACGGCTCAGACAGGCACTTAAAACATTTTTGAACCAGTCAGCTGATTTTCTGACTACGTGACTCATGAATGCAGTATTGTTTTGGAGGTCAATAGATTAGCTTCTTGCAACACTTACATGTGCCAACAAAGAGGCCTTTCAAAAGAATTGTTGTTTTAACTTCATTACAGAAGCAATAGTTGCCAGTTCAGCAGGATTGTTAAATAAACAGGCTATGTTAAATAGGCAACACAAGCAAATCGAACGGTAAGAGACCAAACATGAAGGCTAGGCTAATCTAATGTCTTTATTTTAAAGGGAAAGGTCGAAGTATTTCAAGTAAAACCTTTTTTGCTTCCCTGCTGAGAGTTAGAGGAGAAGATTGACACCACCCTCATGCTTATGCGCTAAATATAGCTAAGCTAGCAAGCTGCCAGTTAGCTTAACTTAGCATAAAGAGCTAGCCCAGCTCTGTCTAAAATATCACTCTCTAACTAGTTGTAGCTTATTTAGCTGAACACAAACAGACGTGTAAAAACAACAAGTAATAGATAAACGGGAGACTCCAGGAAGTTAGCCTACTGCGCCTTGTTGTTGTTAGCTAAGAAACTGTTATAGGCCTGGTTAGCCTAGCATGAAACTTCTAGTTAACAACATTTTTGGTTATGTACAGATTAAACAAATACATACCGTATGTATAATTGAGCTTTTAAGAGCTAGCGGATTAATTTAATGTGGAAAGAGCCAAGCTAGCTGTTTTCCAGTCTTTAGGCTTAGCTATGCTATGCTAATATGCTAACTGTCTCCTAGTTGGCTCTAGCTTCATATTTCTGGTATCAATCTTCTCGTCTAACTATCAGAAAGTGAACCATATTTTAGTATACTGTTAATAAAAGGGTATCACTATATCACATACTTTTGATTTGTAGGTGCTTAAAAATGCTAAGCAGCAGTAGCATAGGCTACATTCCCACAAATAGGCCTAATTTATGTCCTAGAGAACAAAGTCAAAGGTGAAAAATGTAAAATAGTGCTACTTAACCTTGAAGTAACCAGACTCAGTAAAGCCAGAGTTTATGTTTGATGTCTGTGAGTCAGTCTGCAGCACTTTAACACTCTGTACCTTCAGCCTTTGTTGCTGTTGCTATGACTTGCCTGTGTTGTGAAAGGCCACAACTCAGCACAATCCCTGTCTTTGCACAAGCAAATAGTATAAACCCTCTAATGGCACACACACAACCATGCAGAGATCCAGTTCGGGCCAACTGGGGTTAGACATAGTACACATAGCCAACATATAAGCGTATAAAATTCAACACATTGTTACAGATAAAATCATTAGCCTAGTGTTGCCAACAGTTGTGGTTTGCAAACCTTCCTTAAAAGGAAGCAAAATCAGTGTGTCATTGGAGCCTCTGGACTAAAATACCAGTGGTGGCCCCACCCAGAGATAAATGGATGGATGGATGGATGGATGGATGGATGGTGTCAACGTGTACTTTTTATTTTCTATGTTTGAATCTAACAAAGGCTGCTGATCTTCATGTCCCCCTATTCAGCCTTCAACAACACTCAACTGAGCATACTGAACCAGGAGACTCGAGGATGTCTGGACTCTTCGCTCTGCAACCAAACTGAATCCGGAGCCCTCCTGACTGCTGGATACACCATCACCAGGACCTGCTGCAGCACTGCAGACCGCTGTAACGGAGCCGCATCCATCCAGCTTCCTCTCACTGCTGCGCTGGGTGCTGCTGTAATGGCCATTTGGAGCACTAGAGGCCTGTAAAAGAAAGAAAGAAAGATACTCCCATTCTTGTAGCTTTTGGGGGTTTTATAAAAATATATTCACAGTATAAAAGCATTAACATGTAATGACATATTATAATCACATGAAAACCTTTACTGAATGTAGAAAGATGAGGTGAAAACATAATAAAACTTGTTTGTGCTCAGACTTAATGAGTTCTTCTTGATGTTTTGAGCTGAGGGGTAGGTAGGAGTAATGACTTCCTCCTCGTTGTACTGGAACACAAAACCTGATAAACCTCATTCTTGCAAGTTGTTCTCCATTCAGTCGCTCTCACCTGACGATTGTCATTGCCTTTTTCTTATCCCACTCGAGTGAGACGCTTAGTTGTACCTCTGAAGTTTATTTTTAAAAAAAGGAGTCTCTTCACCTCGTAACCCCGAGAAGGATGAACAACCTTTGCAAAGCAGTGATCGTCCTGAGTGCCTTCATTGCAGCGGGTAAGATGAGAATAACATTTAATTTCCGAGGTGAAAAGTTTGTTTTAGTTTTATTTATTTGTTAAGCACAGTCTAACACTGTATAAGACTAATGTTGGGCAAAATAAACGACTGTTATTTTCTTTCTTTCATTTTTAATTTAAACTAGTACAACAGGTTTATTATGATGGACAGAAATAAATGTTCAGGACTAAGTGTTTTTTTAGCCAAACCAATAACGATGAGTGGTTACATTAATGCTGTTCATTATTAAGTGTCTGGCCGAACACTAATTGCCGCAGGTCTAAACAGGATTTACCGTTCAAATGAACCTCAAAGCAAACCAGATTTTCAGAAATGATATTAAGAAGGAAGTCTGTAGACAAAAACAAAAGAAAAACCCAAAAAGAAGAATCAGCGTATTATCTATTTGCCTAAAATATAGAGATGCATGAACTCTCTAGAAATGAAAGAAAGTGTGTAAAGAAGAGACTGAAAAGAAAACAACAGAGGAAGCCTTCGGAAAACTAACATTTCGTTTCTGGGAATAACAGTAGATCAGATACAGACGATGGCATTCGTTAGTGAGTTGTTATCTTTGCTCGGTACTCTTTCGTTTTCTTCCATACATGTTCCAGTCGCTTCCTGCTTCAGCGTAAGAGACTTTTCAAGTATCAACAATGCTTACATTCAGATTTTTTTATAACTTGAGTACTTTTTAAGATATTGTGCTTTTTTGCAGTGTAGGTAAATGGAAGCAATGGACATAAAATGCATACTGTACATACATACTGTACATTAGAGACGACTCGAGTCATTGTGACTCGCACACGAGTTGACTCAAGTCACTGCTGACATGACAGAAAATGACTTAAGACCTGACTTGGACTTGGAGCTAAATACTCTGGGATTTACTTGCGACTCAGACCAAATGACTCGAGTCACATGTCTGCTGTACACACTGCACATACCTCGGTACTGTATTTACTCTACATACATACTGTACAAATATTACTGGCACACACACACAGACTGTATTTTCTATTTACTGCCTCTACTGTACAGGAGTTAACCTTCTCTTGGCTGTAGCTTCGTATTAACAGACAGATATGGGAGTGATATTGATCTTCTCAACCAACTCAACAAGGAAACAAGTAGGCATATTTCAAATGGTTCTGTTTAATTGTTAGGTCATCCTTCAGTAGACTACCTGGAAACTGTAATTTGTGTACTCTTTGATGTGTATTTCATGTCACATAAGACAAAGATTTCTGACTCTTTTGGACTTTCTTTTGTCCGATTCTTCCAAATAGACCTGAAAGACCCAGATGTGTTTTAATAGGGCACGTTTCAGCATTTTAGATATATGATCCCACCATTTAAAGATGCTGTGATGTGTTTTACTTTGTTTTCGTTTTACTTTGTTATTTGTTTATAAATTTTCTTCAGAAAATGCAAATCATTTACTTAAAACTGCATTTAAATAACATTTGGTACTACCAGAACATTTTATAAACAAAAACAAAGTAAAACACATCACAGCATCTTGTCTTTAAATGGTGGGATCATATCTAAAATGCTGAAACGTGCCCTATTAAAACACATCTGGGTCCTTCAGGTCTATCTGGAAGAATCGGACAAAAGAAAGTCCAAAAGAGCCAGAAATCTTTGTCTTATATGACATGAAATACACATCAAGAGTACACAAATGACAGTTTCCAGGTAGTCAACTGAAGGATGACCTAACAATTAAACCATTTGAAATATGCCTACTTGTTTCCTTGTTGAGATGGTTGAGAAGATCAATATCACTCCCATACCTGTCCGTTAAATATGAAGCTACAGCCAAGAGAAGGTTAACTTAGCTTAGCTTAGCTTAGCACAAACACTGGAAACAGGGGGAAAGAGCTAGCCTGGCTCTGTCCAAATCTGACTCTAATGTTTTTCTTCTGTCTTTCCATTAAACAGCACAAAGCCTGACCTGTCGCCAGTGCGTCATTGGTATATTTGGGTCGTGTTTCTTTGGGAGCGACGTCACATGTAATAATGGGACCGAGAGCTGCTTCACTGGAGAAGCACGTAAGGAAACCGACTGCATCACTCTGAAGACACAACAAAGATTGAGCCGCCATTTTTGACAGCATACTAGGCTAGCTGTTAAATATGTCACTGTAAAATGTATTCATCAGGCACAAAAGACAAAACTGAATAATCACGTAAGCTAATGTTACGCTGAATGCTAACAAAGCATCGGCTAATCATTCATAGGCTAATTAATCTCCCACTATCTAGGTAAATAAAACACATATTAGCTTACCTTTGCGGGTGACAGTCTATTTGCTGTTGATGACATCACACACCAGTCCCTGATTAGCCTAGCCTATGTAGCAACACATTAGCCTCAGATAGCTTACATATAGCTAGCTTGTTTAGCAGCTAACTAAATTAACAAATCACAAACCAGCTGAACTAAAAATTATACCATCCAAGAACGACCAAAACGGAGTCAGATTACGTAAAACTACATCTCCCACGTGCCCCACAGATTGGAAAACAAAATGGCGGCTGTAACATTGTCAGTTGAGCTCCACAGCTAACTGACAATGTTACGGCCGCCATTTTGTCCAATCTGTGACTGAGCAAACATCCACAGGCGGCTGTTAGATTGTCATGAAAGCGTAATTCTTGGATTGTATAATTTTTTTTAGTTCAGCTTGTTTGTGAATGTCGATTTGTGATTTAGTTAGCTGCTAAACAATGGAGAGGATTAGCCTTCCTTAAATTTTTACATTTGCTGACATCCATCTGTGTTTTCGATCCTCTCTAGAGTTCAACGCCACCGGGGCAATCAGCCTGCACATCCGCGGCTGCCTGGACACGGACCTGTGTGGGAGAACGTTGTCTGGCAGCCTCCTGGGTGCCGGCTACACCAGCAGCTTCCAGTGTTGTACAACCAACCTGTGTAATGGAGCCACTTCAGTCCAGCTCCCTCTGACGGTGGCCATCTTTGCTGCCATCCTGTCCTCTCTGTGGGGCTTGTGGGAGATGTAGTTTTACACAATCTGACTCCGTCTTGGTCGTTACCCTAAATTGATATACTACTTTTAAATCTGTATGTAATCAAGAGATCATTTTCATAAAATCCACAAAGCATTCAAATCACAATGATTAAAACAATTCATTAATACTTTTCTGCCTTGTGTCATTATTATTATACACATTGAGATCATATGATCATTTTATGTTGTTTACTTTATGTGACCTTGAGGGATTTCACATTTTGCAGTTACATTTTTAGCTATATTCTACTATTATTAGTCTAATTTTATTTAAATTTGACTACTTTTTGCCAAAAAAATTAATAAATCAGTATTTCAACACCAGAATTAAATTCCTAGCAGTATGGTTAGGCATCTAAAAAAGCTTTTAGAGACCTAATTTCCTAATAATTTCCTAAGAACTATGTAACCTATAGCGAAATAGCGATGTAGCTGTGTGAGTTATTCTAGTTAATGAGTTGTGATGAGTTTAAAAACCCTTGCAAAAATATTATATGACATGACACACAATATTTTAGAGATTTTTTTGGAGTGGAGGTGCTGTGGATCAGTGGTTAACTTCTCATAGTTTCACATCAAATATCCCCGCTGACAGAAAGTTCTGTGCTTTTGTAGCCTATTAAATGTTTTCCTTTATCAAAACATGCTTCCCTGAATAATAGAAACTTCCAGAAACGCTGCTGCCGAGCACAAATCAGTCACAAAACAAACAATGCATTACCAGAGTGTCATGTTTAATTGAAGGACATCAGGTCAAGCAGTGTGTAAACAAACATGGAACCTATTAAAGTCAGTTTCATTTATATATAGCCTAATATCACAAATCACAATTTGCCTCAAGAGGCTTACTTAGATTATTCACTACCTGAGTGGCAAAATGAAGATGTCCCTAAGAAAAATGAATAGATAACTTTCCTCAGAAAATCAAATTACAGCTCCATATCAACCTTATTCCAGATTATTGAATTAACGAAGTATCGACTTACGGTTAAAAGGTAATTGGCTGCATTAATACTGCTCCACAAAGAAGAAGAAATGGCTGCCATGGCACATATACAGTATTCTGGAGCTGTGGACCTCAGTAAATCGCAGTAGTACTGATAACATGTTGCTTTCATTTTTATGTTTTTGATACTGACAGAAAACTTCAGCCAATAGTTTAACAGGCAGTACAACATGGGATAACCGGATACACATGAGGCAGATAGTGAGTTCATGTATGAGTGACCTTTTTTTTTCTTGGCTATTGTTGTTCACAGACACACAACAGGTTTGTCTGCACTTAATGAGCCCCGGAGCTTGTTTTGTAAGAGAGGTGTCTGCTCTAACCTGTTGCGACACGAGCTACAGTCCACCATTGTTTTCTCCACAGACAAATCTGATGATCTATAATCCTGGGTCAACACCCCACCTGCAAGCCGTTCCACAACCGAGGACGCCCTCTAGTGCTCAGTAACACAACCTGATAATACATTATATCAGAGTTTTCAAGTCCCTCACTGACTGGCTTGTAGTGATGGCTGATCATATAAGATAAATAAAACCTCTCATTAGAACTTGCAGTCTTGTCTCTTGTGGGTTAACTAGATTAAAGTATCCTCAAACTGTCCCCTGGAAGTCACTCAAGGACTCCTGGAGGTCCCTGAATCCCAGTTTGGGCCTCCACGACAGGAAACACACTGTATCTGAATCAAGATTTTGACTGTAAGCGTTACATGCTCATTGGAGTTGCAACCCAGCAGTACTCTCCTCATAACATTTTATGGACTTTCCAGATTTTTGGACCAGACTCAGTACAGTTTTCCATGTCTTGTGACCAACAAGCACAATAAAGCCCATAGCTCCCTCTACTGGCTCTTTCCTAGACTGCAGTACAAACTGTAAAGTATAGAAAGTAAGAATTTGAATCTTTAAGCCTGTGAAAACCACAGATCTTATGAAACTTTTCACATTCTAACAATAAAAAATTGGCACTTTTTAACTTGAAACTTTTCATGTTCCTACAATGTAAATTATTACTTTACTTCCCAGGATAGGAGCTAACTCCACAAGATAGGAGCTAACTTCCCAGGACAGGAGCTAACTTTACAGCATAAGAGCTACTCTGTAAAGTTAGCTGGACCTTGGCAGGACCTTTCTGTGTGGCGTTAGCCTGTTTTCCCTGTGCTTCAACGGGTTTTCTCCAGGTTTTCTGGTTAACCTACTTTCATTAAAGCGTAATTCTTCAATTTAAAAAAGATAAATGAGCTCTGACTAAATAAAAATAATAAAATTAATAAAATAAAATAAAATAAAGATCCACTGTTGATGTGTTATTTCACTCATGCTAACAAAATAGTCTAGGAGACCTTGTTGAGAGTTAAACATATTGCAGAAAGTGTTTTCTAAAACCTGTGAAATTCTCAGGACACTCCATCCACAGAGAAATGCACGCAGCTTGTATTCAACCTTTAAACCGACTTTCGTGAGGTTGTGATTTCATAACTATAGAGTCACCGCCCTCAGCAACACCCTATACACGACCACGATTGTAAAAATAACTGCAGAACTGATGCAGAAGCATGGTGGACGGTGCCTGCTCAGGCCTGTGAGAGCTGACCAATCAGAACAGACTGGGGAGCGTTCACACAGAGGCATGTAAACATTTTCTAGTAGACACCCACAGTAATGACAGTAATGAGTCTTGATTGAATTTAATTGTTTGAATTGTGTCATGAACTACACATATGATGATCTCTCTCCATTCACTACCAAACAAAGTTTTTTTGAGTAAGAATGAGACCTAAAACCAATAATTCAGTTAGCATTTTAGCACATCCGGTTCCCTTGTCTCAAAGTCAATGGTTTTTTTGAATGGGTTTTCGGTTAAATGCCTGAAATAAGGTCTGTGGTTAACACAGGCTTAAGATATTTACATGCTGTGTCATACAACATAAAATACATCATTTAATTGAATTTAAAAGAGCTTTGTATCTTAAAAAAATGGCTGTTGCTAACAAGTGGCTTGCTTTTTGTGGGGGGGGGGGGGGGGGGGTAACCAGGGCGATGCTAACTTCAGGGTTAGCCTACAAAAATACGTCATCGCCCCATCACTCTACGAAGCTATCAGATTACATGCAGCTTCCTCTGGAGATACTAAACACTTTTTTTCCCACATGAGCAGGACCGCACTCCCCAACGCGCTTTAATGTGTAAAACTGTTGAAGTCATCCTTTAAGTATCATCCTCCATCCCCCCAGCCTCCTCTTTCCTCCAAAGAAGCTGCGCCGCGCCTTTTTTTTCTCCCCGGGTCTTGAACGCATCTTCATTCGCTGGGCGCTCGGCCCGTCACGCGGCACCAGGAAATGGAGGCGCTGCCTCGGTGGTGATGAGTGCGCCGCTGCAGCCGACTGACAGACGGCAGCACTGGGAGGGGAAACTACCAGCAGCAGGCATCCTACAGGCGTCAGCGACAACTCTCGGCACTTTGAGGTCGGTTCTGCACACCCTAAAAAACAGCTAAAAGTGAATATTTTGAGCTTTTCTAAGAAGAAGCAGAGGTTGTGCTTTTGCGCTGCTTTTGTGTTTGCTGCTAACAAAGTGTCGTCTGTCATTTTTTTGTTTTTTTTCTCCTCCGCGGGGTTTGGAGCGGAAAAGATGGGCTTGGCTTGGCCGAGTTTTGAACTTGTGTCGTTTCTCGTTTAGATAAAAAAAAAAACCCTCAACATTTCACGTTACTTCACCGTGTTTCGCATCACTTTTTTCCAACTTACTTGTGTCCGTTTCCGGTTTTTTCTAAAACAGGTCTCGTGCATCAGCCTTTGAAGATGAGCGACGCGAACCAGCCCAAAGTTGAGCTCTTTGTGAAGGTGAGCGATGCGATGACGACATTATGTGACACTAAGTGGCGTTTATTTGCTTCACAGTGCGTGTTTAAAGCTTCTTATCTTATCGGTTCATCTGCTCTCTCAGTCTTCTGTCACCACGAGCTGATAACGTATCTCAAACCACCTTCTTAATGTCACCTTGCACGTTTTTAAAACTACATTATGGGGTGTTAATATTGTACAGTGTCCATGTCATTTGGACCACCTCTGCTGACTCACACGGGCTTATAAATGCCAGTAAGGCTAATCTAATTAAATGCACGTTAAGAGAGTGTGCAGGCGACTTTAATCTATATTTAGTATGTTGGCCAGGCAGGCTAATCCCATTTTTCTTTGAGCCAAAAACATGCTGTAATATGACCAATATGGCTTTTTTCTTCCTCCCTTCACGGTCTTACACAAGTTTCCATAATGATTCCTCTGTTTGAACATGTGAAACATGTGCACCACCCTCCACTTTCTGTTTTTTTCCTCCCACAGGGGTGAAAGATGCTGTTGTAACTTCTCTAAAAAGCAGGTTTTTAGAGAAGACACTCGATACTCTTAATTAACAGGATATTTAAGTGTACTTTCAACATGTGGTTTCCTGATTAGCTGTGACTGCCCTCAAGTTTATACTGTATGCTGCTCAGGCCACAGAGTAAATATATACTATACTGACTGAATGAAATGTGGCTTCCTGCAGCCATGCAGGGAACATTGTAAAGCTGTATGATCATTTCCTGTGCAGCCTACCAGCTCTACTGTGGTGCACTGTGTAGTTTTGGGGAGGAAATTTTAATCAGAAGAGAAAAATCATTGACTGACTCCTAAACTGACCTTAAAGGACATCACAATTTCATACCGTTTTACTTTATATATATATGTGGCGGACCCTGCCACTTTTTCTAGCTTCAAACAGTGTTCTGGGGACCTTATTTTACTGATAACAGCTTGTTTATTCATTTACCTCATTAATATTGTATATATATTAAAATTCTGAGTTTGAATTTCCTCTCCAAAACTACATAGTGCCCCTTTTAATGCAGGAATGAATTATGTGACCTCTAGGGCTGCAGCTGTGGATGATTTTTCTGCAAGATTAATTGCATTAATTGTTCGGTCCATTAAATGAAATGTCAGGAAATGTTGAAAAATGCCCATCAACATTTTCCGGAGCCCAGTGTTTTGTCCAATCCATCATCTAAAATGAAAGATAATCTGCAATGTTATAAAACAAATAAAAGATTAGGTGATTAATCAATTAGTAAAGTAGTTCCAGATTAGAGCCTGACCGATACTTAATGTCGATACCGATCAGGGAATAAGAAAATTCTGTCATCAGTACGTTGGCCGATATTCTTACACACACAGAAAATATATATATAAATACACATTTTTTGCAGTGATCCCTCGAATGTCAAACAATGTTAAAAAATGCCAATATGATGTATTCAAATGTTGATTTTTGTAGTAGACTTCAAGATATTTTATTTTGATATGGTAGAGAGCTGAAACAAATCGTAAATTTACCTATTGGTCAAATTTTGTCTGTTTGTGTTTCCCAGGCGGGGAGCGATGGTCAGAACATCGGCAACTGTCCCTTCTCCCAGCGTCTGTTCATGGTGCTGTGGCTGAAAGGAGTCACTTTCGATGTCACCACCGTGGATATGAAGAGGTGAAAACACTGTGTGCTGAGAGGAATGTCCGCCTACTGTTAAAATGATCCCAAATGTACCGGGCTGTTAAAAAACATTTCAATCAGACATTGAGTGTTAAAAGATTTAAAGCCACTTTGGTATAAGTCTTAGTTGGAAACATGAGTAATTTCCTGCAGTTTCATATGTTTTTTTTTCTCATTTTCCTTCCTTTTCCCCCTTTTCTTCCATCTCACTCTTACTGCTATGCTTATATCTTTTGCTGGACTTGCTTCATTTACATCCACCTTTAGAAAGCCGGACATCTTGAAGGACCTGGCTCCAGGTGCTCAGCCTCCCTTCCTGCTGTACGGCAGCGAGGTGAAAACCGACACCAACAAGATCGAGGAGTTCCTGGAGGATAATCTCTGCCCTCCCAAGTAATTTTTAGAAAATTGATCAGCAGTTCATTTAAGTCATTTTTCAAGCCAAAAAACCAAACATTTCCTCGCTTCAGATTCTTAGTTGTGAGGAAATGCTGCTTTTCATTGTCTTAATTTATAGTAAACAGAATATTTGTGGACAGTCAAACAAAACAAGGATTTGAAGATGTACTTTTTGGGCTGTAGAACATTTATATTTACATTTTTAGCCATTTTTCACTTGAGATGCACTATATATTGGGTCGCTAAATAATCATTTATCATTATAAATCCATATCGTGCAATTGCAGATTTATCTATAATCAAAATAATCTTCGTTACAGTCCTCATTGGTTTGCGAGCCTCCTGTTTTGAATGTTTTTGTAGCTTTTGTGTCACCCTGTAAGAATCTTCCTCGTCTAATTTCATGCACATTTCAGGCATGTGAATTTTTGTTTCTGATGTGATGATTGTATGTTAATCATCATCGATCTTTATGATTGTTTAGGTATCCCCGTCTGGCTGCTCGCAACCCAGAGTCCAACACAGCAGGCATGGATGTTTTCTCCAAATTCTCGGCTTACGTCAAGAACTCAAACCCGCAGACCAATGAAAGTAAGTGGATCCAATATGTTCAAAACAGAAGTATCAATGTCTTTATTACAGAATCAAACTCCTTCCTTTTAATAGAGCTTGTTTTATTTTGGTGGGATTTTATGTAGCAGAGCTTCCTGTGTTCCTGTGATGGACTGAAAACCAGCAGGGAGCGTCTGTGTTAATAACATTAGGGTCTGAGCTGCAGGTCACCTCCTGCTCTGAAAACTGTGTGTTCACTTAATCTACTCATTCATTCTCTTAAACAAAATTCACTCAATCATTTATTTCAGCCATTTAAAACTAAAGAGAAATGAAATTCATTATCTGATTTGGAGAAACTGTCCTTTGAGCTTTGATTACACTCGATATTTGACTCTTTCTGTGTGTGCACATGTGCTCAGATTTAGAGAAAGGTCTGCTGAAGGCTCTGAAGAAGCTGGATGACTACCTTGGTTCCCCACTTCCTGATGAGATCGACGAGAATAGCGCCGATGAGGTCACTTCCTCGTCCCGCCCCTTCCTGGACGGCCAAGAGCTTACTCTGGCTGACTGCAACTTGCTGCCTAAGCTCCACATCGTGAAGGTAATCTTTCTTGTGTCAAGCTGTGCAGCGTGGGGGGCCTGGGAGGAAAAGATTAGGAGGTTGTTTTTGGTCTGAAATTTGTCTTGTTTTTTTTGTTTTTTTCTTTTTCTCTGTCCAGGTGGTGTGTTTAAAATACCGAAACTTCAGCATCCCTCAGTCTCTGACAAACCTCTGGAGGTACCTGAACGCTGCGTACGCAAGGGATGAGTTTGCCTCTACCTGCCCGGTGGACGAAGAGATCCACATTGCCTACTCTTCTGTTGCTAAAGCTCTCAAGTAGGAGGACAACAGGATGCATGAGTCATGAATATAAAAGCACAAGAACAACATACACACACTGACCTGCAAGCAACATGTTTGATCTGTTTCTCAAGAGGCAAATCTAAGGTCATTTTCTGCAGCTTTAAAAGTTGATTTCACCTTTTTTACTAGGAGTCGGATTTTCTAGCATCAAATAATACTATTAGGTTTGCTTTAGAGGAGTTTATTCATGTAGTTTTCCACCTGAAAAAAGTGCTTTCTGTCCACCACAAGAATGAGATTACATCAGTACGAAAAATAAGAAGAGCAGATATGCACAACATTTTTTAACTGTGGCTTAATTTATCCTCTTGACAAACTTGTTTAACGCCCACATATCATCCAAGTTATCTCAACTTTTGGTTACCAGTTGATCATGTTGCTTGCAGGCTCACACACACACTTAAGGCTCATTTATGCTCCCTTAAAAACGTCCATTTCAACTGATATAACCATCACTGCCCACATACTTCCAGGTGTCCTTCACGTTTTCATGGATGTTAAGCAATTCAACCACTAAAGGACGCCACTCGGAGGCAAATCGGTCTTGCTCGGTCCTCCGCTTATCCTCCGCCGTCCAACTTACATTTAATTTCCGTCCAATCTCCTCCCAGCTGTTCTGTGGTGACTGTTTGTCGCATCAAAGTTTTTAAAAGTTGTACCCCACGACTACTGGAGGTACTGCTCTGTTGGTCCGTATCCGTAAACTTTCAGAAAACGTGCAGAAATGTGGATGCAATAAATGCAGAGCACCTACAGAAGGCTCCATCCTGATGTTGAGCATAAATAAGCCTTTACACGAACATTTTCACAAAAACTACAGCCTTGCTTGTGTACAGTTTCGCCATCAGTAGATACACACTGTAAAGTCAAAATGTTCCCCTCTTGATGACGTTTGTTACAGTATATTCTTGCTTTTTTGGGGGGAACACAGAGCTGCCTACCAGATCAATTTTTCACTTGTAGCTTGCAAGCCTCATGCAAGCTGACTCTCTCATTTTCAGTCTTGGTATTAAGGAAATGGGTTTCATTTGCATAGCAGCGGCGGCTCACCTGCCAAAGTGTCTTTTGTGGTTTGTCTTTTAATCACAGATGCTTCACGTTGAATATTTTGTTTTGTTATAGAGGGAACAAGGCCTTTAAGAAGCCACTTCTATTTTAAATGTTTCTTTAAAGGAAGGGGGTGCTTTTCCCTGTACTCGTTTTAGGGAGTCAGAGCTGCAAACGGTTACAGAGACAGGAAACCGTTTCAATAGACTCGGGCTTCCCCTTTCTGTGCTCCCACAGCAGGCGTGAAGGATTATTCAAGATTACCAAGCTTGTTTGTGACCCGCTGTCAGGGCCTGTTACCAACAATTTATTTTGTTCTGCCTGTGATGTATGAAGGATCCTTTTCAGTGTCGTATCAAAAGAGGGAGATCAGGTTGTTTGATTGTAACAAAAAGCTGTTGTTAATCGCTAAAGTGCTACAATGAAAGCACATCATCCTCCCTCCTTCAGTAGCTCGGGGCGCAAGGCCTCTTCTGTCACAGCAGGAAGTTAAATATAAACAGTGTTTAAAATTAAAACAGCAGTCACAGATTTAGACGGTAGGCTGTTAGTAATTAAAGGATAAGGCTGGTGATATTCTATTTCCTTCGTCAAAGTCCAAAACCAATAACAGGGTACTAAGGTTTTTTATTACACCCATTCGGTCCTACTAAAGACATAAATCTTTAGTTTCAGTTTTTAACTGATGTCACTCAAACAGGAGACAATTTACAGGAGAAGGACGGTGTATTTAAAAGTCATTTAAAATGATGAGGTTGACATTTTTTGATTTGAGTTTAATGTCATTCACCCAGTCCACCTGAATACTGGATGGATTCCCTTTAAATTGGGGAAGGAGGGTGGTGGAGATGTTTAGGCTTCACTTTTCGGGAGCTGTCCTGTTGCCGATCTTTGTAAACAATCAATGGGTCAAACATTTAATCGTTCCTACACTTTGGTTTATGACCAAATAAATACCTACAAAATTAACGACATTCCCATCAGCCTCAGATGTACTTTGTGTTTGGTGCTAAATAATGTTGGCATGCAAACATGGTGAACGATATACCTGCTGAACATCAGCATGAGAACATTGTAACATCCTGACGTTGGCATTTATAAATGGATAAAGGTGTTAACATAAGTCGGGAGAAAAAACAGGAACCTTTTTTTGTTGGTTTTGGACTTTGAATGGGATTTTTTGACAATCAGAAACATTTCGAATATCACTAGACTTATTCTTAAATTAAACATAAACCATGTATATTTGCCAGAAGGATTAATCCACTCTTGGAAGTTTGCCAGAAACTAATGTTAAAGCGACTTGAAATTGAAGATCTGGAAGCGATAATGACACGCCTTGTTCGACTGTACCAGCTTGTGTAGTGGATTTTATAGTGTCGTGATTTTAACTTCACGGCACTATGCAAATGATATTTATAGAGGCCAAGATAGCCTTGTCATGTGTCATGTTTCTCAGATCAGGGCGAGAGAAAAAAGAAAGGAAACCGAAGTGCAATTTAAACCCATTGAAAAGACAATCTTGTATACAGACTTTGATTATAGTAGACATGCAGTGTGAGCACAGATGGATTTTAATCATGCAGGTTACAACCACCTTTCCAAAAACTCTGGGACGCTGTGGTTCGCATCGCTTTGCAAGTTACAGGCAGGGAAACAAAGACAAAGTTTTAAGCCGTCTGAACATTAATTTTCTTCTTGAGGATTTGAAAATCATTACATTATGTTTTTCCACAGCGTACCAATTCTTTTGGAATCAGGGTTGTAACGCCTTCCTTGACGAACCGATAGGTTGCTAATACGAGTGTTGATCAATGAGATGATACTGTTTATTTTACTTGACTGAATTGTTCATCTATTTTCTAAAATGGACTAACGTTTAAAGGGATTTCGTCTGAATAATTTGATGTATTTTTAGTATTTCTTCTCTCCGAGTGTGAAGTGATTCTCACTTCTTACTGTAGGAATTGATACAATTTCAGGGACCATTTAACTTGATATAATCATTAAAATGTAACTTTGACTAGATTGTTTTTCACTTCACTGTCTTACATTCATTTTCTTTGTTATGACTCCCCTGTTGTGCTTTTCCTCTGTCCTTTGCATTTCCCTACCAATATTTTAGACTTTTTTATGTCTTTTTTTATGCCGTTTTCCCATTTCGTAGTAAGCAGTTGCACTTAAAAGTCTGCAGGATCAAAACAGTGATGTGGACGATAGAGCGGTAGATTTAAATCAACTATGAGGACAATCAAACTAACGGCACAGCTCAAATGTATTTTATACTTAAAAGCTCTTACAAAGACACATGTATTAATATCCAAATAAAAAATATCTTGGTAATAAATTAACCAGTGATGCATTGTTTTTATTTGCTCTTTAACTGTTACTGTAATTTATAATTAAATGTGTAATTGATATTTCTGCTTTAAATGTCTTCTGTATTTATTTACCTTTTGTATAAATCCCCATATTTATATATTTTCCCATTTATTTACCTTTTTATTTATTCTTCCATTTCCAGTTTATTTGTTTGTGTATTAATTTATGTATTAATTTCTTTTTTGTTTTCTCTTTTCTATCTTGTAAGATAATACATAAATAAATATAAATATAAATATATATATATATATATATATATATATATATATATATATATATATATATATATAAATTAACAGATAAAATAAGTGAATCAATACAAAGGTAAATAAATACAGAAGCAAATAAAACACAAAAACTAATTTATTTCACATTTTAGAAATTAATGAATGCCTTTGTTTATTTTTAAGTATTCATTTATTTTTGATTTTGGCAGTTTCAGTCGTCCATATCATCGAGGGTAACATCGTGGAGATGGTGTACAAAAAGGTGCAAATGCGGTCAATCCAAAAATACTCGTACAAACACAGCAAATGAACATAAAGTAGAGCACAAATAAGAAGCACAATACTGAGAATGCAGCTCTTCAGTGTAGTTTATTAAGTTTTATAAGCATCATTATCAGGTCATCGTTAATCTTGTTTGGAGAGGCATAGATACATGACCAAAAGAAAAACAGTATTTATTTAAGGTTTCAAAGCAGTTTAGTACCTCTTCTGGAGCTTTCATCCATTTGACACCCGGATGTCGTTGCTCAAACTGCGACTTTTTCCGAGAATTTTTTAGTGAGCTCTCGTCGATGTTG
The DNA here is from genome assembly GCF_040436345.1 of Pagrus major. Classification (NCBI taxonomy): domain Eukaryota; kingdom Metazoa; phylum Chordata; class Actinopteri; order Spariformes; family Sparidae; genus Pagrus; species Pagrus major. Next base: position 14,717,137 of record NC_133230.1, read on the forward strand.
GTGTTAAAATTAATTCTTGATCTTGGAAAGCAGCATTTGACAAAACAGTCCCCCTACAGGGTCCATTTGGTAGCTGCTCCTGAGGCAGAGCTTTCTATCATAACACATGAAATTCATCTGCAAACTATCTTCTTTTACCAAGGTCAGAAATGAACTTTTGAACTTTAAAGACAACATGAGCTGACAAGTGTTGAACATCTACTAATTTGGGTAACACTTTACAATAAACATCATAAATAAGTGGTAAATCTATAGTTAATTAAACTTTGGTTAAGTTAATTCACTGTTAACAACAAGCAATTGATGATTGTGAAGTTGCAACTGATGTTTAGAATCATGGTTAGTTAATCTATAAACAGTATTTTGCCCATATAAAGTTGTAAATATGCACATTGTTAAACTCTATAAACCTTTACAGTTGCTTAGTAAATGGTTTATTAAGCGTTTTATTGTCTGTTACAGTTGGACAACTATTAACTAAAGTTTAACTACAAATTTACCATTTACCATATTTTTTCTGACTTTATTTGGTCAATTTTGGTATTGGCATTTTTGTAACTACTTGTTAAATATATGCTTCTTTAATTAAATTAAAAATAATGAGTATTATTGTTATTGGGTTCTCTTGGCATTTTAATAAGATAAGTGGAAACTATGGGTGAAAAAATATCAGATAACATCAGTGTGTCACTCATCATCCCTGATAGTTCTTCATTAAAACCAGGACTTGTTTTAACAAACCCTGTTATCTTACATGTGCCTGTCACATCTTTGATATCTGGTGTTCAGCGTGAGATCATCTAGACCTGCACACCTCCATCATCAACCTCTGACCCTCAGGCCAGCAGGAGAGTGATCGCCGGCAGCAGGCAGATGGCGACTCGTCCCCAGCTGAGGGCAGCAACGGCCCCGGCCCCGTTACACAGGTCTGTATCACAGCAGACGTTGGTGTAGTTGAAGTAGAGGCCTGAGGCGTATTTCTGTCCACTCACGCCACACTGGGCGGGGATGGCACAGCTCTTCTCGTACATCGTCACTTGTAGTGGACCTGTGAGAGAAAGGAAAGGAGTTCATTTTGGTCAAATAAATCTGTGGAGGGTGAGAGAGGCCGTAATAATATGATTTTAAAAGGGACTGAAAACCTGCAGAATAACCTTGAATATATGGGGTTTTATTTTATAATATGTGAGGACTAGATACTACAGACTTTTTGTTTTTTGAATGAGGAGTGTTGCATTATGGGTTGTTTGGAGCCCTAATGTTGCTCAGCTAGCAAGTGTCTTTTAATTTGTTTGTAGTGTGTTTTTTCTTTACAGTTGGTTAGCCCTAAAAGTGTTGATTTAGCTTCTGAGAAATGATGTTTTCAAGTAAATAAATGCCTGATGAAAGAAAGTAAGTTTTAGTGGCCCTGAATTTTTTTTACCAGAGGTCACATTTTATGTCAACCTGCCAAAAAACACTGGTGATCTGACACTGAAGATTTTTGAAATTGTTAATGTGTTATATTCTTATAGTGTCTTATATATATATATATATATATATATATATATATATATATATATATATATATATATATATATATATATATATATATATAGGTAAATACTGATTAATTAACTGTTGAATACAAACACTACTGAATTCACAGTATTCATAGTCTTTGACTTCCAGCTGAATTTCTGTTTTGAATTCTCACATTTTCAGAGCACAAGATATAGAAAACTTTCTTTAAAAAAAGTTTTCGGGTCACCCATCTGAGCTGACCGATTTCATTCAGGCTTGGGCGATTGTCCTCAGTTGCTCTGATGCTCAAGGTTTAATTTTACATCTTGAATGTTGGTGTCTGAATACAAACAGTCCAAGTCAAGAAAATCACAAGTAAACTATTAAAATGCCTTTACCGTCACGGCCTTGAAACAGACTCTGACGTGTTTCGGCATCAGCCTTCAAAAGGGAACAACAGTCTCTTTTATAGTGGTGACCCACCAATAGGAATCTATTGCTATTGTGACCGATAGGAACCTATTACTGTGACAATAAAGACGTTTTAATAGTTTTCCTTGGGAGTTTTCTAGCGATGTATCCATATCCCAAGAGCACCTCGAACAAAGTTTTAAATGATTTGAGTTTTTAGATCAGAATATAATGATGAAATTAAGCAATGGATTACATTTATTTGAATATCGGAAATTTAAGTAAACATAAATATGCTGAATACTTTAAATGACCTTATAAAATGTACAAAAAGGTGTAATTCAGTCAACATTAAATCATATAAGTGGTTTGCAAAGTGCTATAAATTTGGTGTTATTTAAATTGTTATGGCCTTTCTTTGCTTCCGTGCAAAACCCCCGAATTTTGTTCCATTTGGAGAAGTTTAGTAACAATGAGTCCTGCTTTTTAATTACTTTCACCCAAAACTCTTGAGTTATTAAATCGGAAATCATATTCGACATATCGTCTGGTATACTGATGATGATGGCTGCTTTATATCTCATTCATTTATCAAATTACACACCCGACATGTAGAGAGGGAGATTTAATGATTTCTAGGCATTCACAGGTTGAGGTGCATGTAAAAATGGAGCTTTAGCGTCTGATGAGACACAGTGAACGTTTCGCCTCACCCACTGAGTTATTTTTAGAGATAATTTGATGCCATCACCGGCATTAGTGAGCTGAAAACCGGACTGATGAGAAATGTTGCTGAGCTCTGATCTACTGAGTCATTCTGTGGTCTTGTTTTGTTTTTTCACACTTGTGGAATCGAGGAAGGATCAGACCTTTAAGCTACATTTAAGCTCTTTGAGTGAGAGTGAGTTTTTCTCTTTAAAGTCAGTGGGCAAAAACAAATACATCCTTCCACATATATACAAACTGAATTGCACTGCATCTTTTCCTCAGATCTGTTCCCAGACAGTGTTGTGTACAATGAGGCTTTGTCTGCCAATTTGTGGCCATCTTGCAGCAGATTCTCAGAAAATAATCTAATCTAAAGACACAGAAATAAACTTTCTCTCTCTCTCTCACACACACACACACACACACAGATCTGGATCTCACCCCGACTGCCAGTCGCAGTGCTCGACAGGCAGCGCTGTCCAGCCGGACACTCCTGAGGGAACTTTAAGCAGTCCAGAGAAGAGATGGCGGGGAACACACAGGTGAAACACTGCAAACAGGCTGAAGGGAAACAGAGGGAAAGAAACATTTTAAGAAACCGTATGTTGAGATGTGTTTGTTTTGGTGTTTAGAGCAGAGGACTAGGTAATGAAGAAGAGCCAGACACGCCCCTCTTCAGACTTTATTGTTTTTGAGCATGTCCAGATCATTGGGAGTGTTTTCTGTCAAGCTACTGGTGTGTATGGTTTTGCTTCCTGGTAAAGACAGCAGAGGTGGAATCTGCATTTTTCAGACCTATACGGACATAATATGATATAATACATACAATATAATATACTGATGATATAATACATTACATACAATGATAATGAAATATTGACTGATATTCATTTTTTGCACAGAAACAACAGTTTTTGATAGGAATCTTTAAAAGAGAGCAGTTTTTTTCCTTTCCTATTGGCTCTTGTGCATGTAAAATGTCTTGAAAGGTAAAAAGCCCAGTGATCACGGTGATCGGTGCTGGCTCAGGCGTGTGTGAGCTGACCAATCAGAGCAGAGCATCTGAGAAAACTGATGTGGGTTTTTTTTTGGAGAACTAAATCATGTAAGCCTAATCTAAAATAAAATTATGAACCTGAAAATGAGCATAATATGTCTCCTTTAAACTCTTATTGGGCAGGAAATTAAACACAAATACTAATCACAGGTCATTTCAGTTCAAAATAAAATAAAAAATAATCTCTGAGGATAAACTCTATAATGGACACTATAATGGTTCTGTATATGCTAATTCACAGTTTGTTGTTGATAAGCTAATATTAATCAATTTATCAAGCTCTAATGATGCGATTGGGAGAAATTCTGCATTTAACGCTAAACAAGCTGTAAAAACTCAAAACTTACAAAGTCAAAAAAATGATTTTCAAAATCTAAAAACAACTTTTTTCTTCATCTTTGTGCACAAGGTTGAGTTTTTGTAAATCTCAGCACATTTGAACATTGTTCTACCCAAAGTAGAGGGTAAAGTTTTAGCAGAATGTCACTGAAAAACACATTTTTACAATAATTTTAACTCATAAATGTCCTCTGTTAATAACTTCACTCATTAAATGAACTGAAAACTTCAACTACATACCTGCCAAAGGTAGACAACACACGAGTACAATAAGAAGTTGTGAACGAGACATGATGCTCCCAGTAAGAAGTGTTCAAATTGTTCAAACACGTCCAAAAGAATCCCGTCTCAAGACGTCACAGCTGATCCGATACGCCCCTCAACTTAGTCCTAAATTGAGTTTCTCTTTGATGTCCACACCCTCACTGCTCACTTTTTCTTCCGTTTTACTTTATTTGTATATGAAGCTGATAAAGTCAGATCCCCCCAAATGTAGTTTGTATCGTCAGCACCCCCGAGGTCACCTCTTTGTGTTCCCTTTTTCTCGTCTTCTAACTTTTGTCGCAGGCCTGATTTGACCCACGTTACTCTGCCATTGAGCATCTCCTCCCTAAAATGTCTGATTTGATTTGCAGAGGTAATTATGATCAGCTGACGTGGTTCAAGACGGCCGATGAATGAAATTTTTGTTGTGACTCAAGTTACATGAAGTTGTCACTTCACAACAGCAGCATCTTTTACTCAGTGATTAATTAATTAGAAGGCGACGAGCGATGGCACATTTTTGACAAAATAGAAATAATATTAAGCGTTTATGTTAAATTGAGCTAATAAGATGACCTCTGATCTCATCGTTAAGAAGGTCAAGCAAAAGGATCATTTCTAGTTCCCAGTCAGGGCTGTAGCTCCAACTGAGGACACCAAAGTTATGTAACATTTATGTGAATTATGGGGTTTATTAACATGAAAAGTTTACTTTCATTAGACACATAAGGCTGAAAATGAAACAAATCAATATACTGAGAATGTTTTATTTACAGCAACATAACATAATTTATGTATCATGCAGAGATAAGTTGAGAAAGTCACTTGAAAGTACAGATTTTAGGTCTCATTTATGTCTGTAGACGATTAAAAATTAATATTTGTTTAGTTATTTACAGGCATTAATGACAAAAGGACCAAAACAAGTTGATATAAAACCACTTTACATGTGTTATTTCTTACATTTTATGTATTTGTGTGTAGTAATATTAAAGTTTTTTTTTTTACTGAATTGTTTCATAATACTGAAAAACATGTAAAAGATTTAAAGGAGCTGTGCAATTTTTCTTATACTCTGGGTTTCTGGCAGCTTTATGCTTTGTTAAATTGACAAATCAGATGTCAAGCTGAGTTTGTGCAGAAAAACAGATACAGTGCATCTGGGTTTAAAGGTGCTAAATAAGGACAACACTTTAATGACGTCTGTATTTCTACAATTCTGGCTATTTTGCTCTCAGTGGTGTTAAACGATATTATTTGAGTCAAAATAGGCCATAATGCATTAAGTCCTGTGTATATGTGTGAGACAGCAGCTAGAAAAGGTGCAGAAGTCAGAAACAGTGTCAGCACAGTGGAGAAAAGAGTCAGCATCTCAGATGGAGAGAGAAAGTCAGCATGTCAGAGACAGATAGTCAGTGAGTTGGAGAGCGAGGCCAGTTTAACTGAATTATCCTTTAGGGCGTAATAGGAGACGTGAGGGCAGCACGCAGGACGGTCTGCTGACAGCAGTCTTGTGATGGTGTGTGCCAAACGAGCTCAGACTGAATAAGCTGTTTACCAGTTGATTAATTACGCAGCCATAAGCCTTAAAAACTGTCTTAAAAGCTCCTGTGAGGTATCAGACAGCGTTTTACAAGCGATTTCTTTAATTTCTCTTGTTCAAACGTTCAGGGTTCATTGTGATTTTACAACGCCAGGGTTGTAAAACAAAACTGAGTTTAAGTCCCTTTATGCTACATGTGCGGAAAGTTAATTGAGGAGTCTCACATCCTGAGAAAAGAAGCTGCTCTGTAGTCTGATGGTACGGCAGCAGATACTTCTGTATCTCTAGTCGGATGGCAGCAGGGTGAACGGACTGTAGCTGGGGTTGGTGTCTTTAGTATCCTTTGGACTCTGAGCAGACATCTCACTTCACATATATCACTGATGCTCTGCAGATGGGTACCAGTGATATTCTGGGTTAGTTGTTTTGTTAAATCGAGATGATGTGGGTGATGTGTTGTGTGCCGAAATGAGATGAATAAAAAATCATGACAGTCATTAAACATTTATGATTTGTTACAGTCTTTGAAATGTGTGTTTGTTGAAAAGTCGTAGATTTTTGAATGGAGTTTGGTGTGAAATAGAGAAAGTGGCAGCACCAGCTTCTCTTCTGTCCATTTTGAGTGAGTACATTTAAGTTGTGTGGATATTAAACACTTTTTGATTTGCACATCTGTCTTTTTTTATTCTCTTTTGACCCTGATTCATTCACTTCCTCGAGAAATTTGCAAATATCCTACAAACAAAATAAAACCTTAAATCAGTTTACTACACTTAGAAAACAGTATTTTATCTCTATGTTTCAGCTTTGCATAAGCTAAGAAATACTGCCTGTTTGTAGGCTATAGGTCCACATATATGTCATATACACACTCTATATTTCAGCTTTGCATAAGCTAACAAGTGGAGGAGACCATCTGAACTCAGACAGTGCCGGTGTGGTGACCCCGCTGATGCCATGTTTGACGGGGATGTTTTGTGTGCTGGCTGGAGGATCTCAGTGGACAGATGGTGTTCTTTAATCCTGTCTGTGCCCTTTACCTCCCCTCCTCCATCCCTCCACATTTTCCCCTCTTCTATTACATCAACCTCACATTTTCTGTCTCATTTTCCGCCTCTGCGCGCAGGAAAAACACTCATATCTGGTCTGTCTTTCTTCTTCGTCACTGATCTGATCTGCATCTGCGTCTTTAACTCTCTGTTGCCGTTGAACAACCTTGGCTGCAGTAGCTCGGTCTTGTCAGCAGAAGGGAATATTGTGCTGCTTTGAGTGTAAAAGTAGGCACACATGTTTATATACACACAATCACAGCCATCTGTTACCTAGGATGTGTTTATGCATGTTTACATCGCTGCTGTGCAAACCTCTTAATGTCAGTTGCCAAATGTCAGCAAAACAAGGCTGATTATCAATTAATTATAAACGCAGTTCGCAAGACAGAGATGCAGAGCTTTTTCTGTAGCACCTGACGAGGCATCCTGTTTATCCAACGATCTCAACAGTGTCAAACATCATTTGACCCACATTTCAGGAAAGCCAGATTATTTTTTGTCCTGTCACACAGACAAAAACAGCCATGGCTCAGTAGCACAGCATCATAGGCCTTAATCTATGATGACTTAGAAAGGGAGAGACGAGTGAAGTCAATGAGCTGAGAACTGCTGAAATAAATCAACCGGGAAGCTGATAAGGTTAATGTAGCCATTTATTTAGAGCGCTGTGGGAGAGGTGAGAAGAATATCGACCTTTTGATTCACAGCAGACAGTCCAGGTTTTTGTTTAAAGGGCAGATACTAGCATCTTGGCAGGGCTGTTGATACAGTATCTGACCTTTCATAAACAATTCATCTGGATTAAAAGGAGGATATTTAATAGGAGGCCTTAATCCTAGTGGACCTAAACCTCACAGAAATACTCTAATCCATCATTAAATCAGTGTCTCAGTATAAGCAAAGGGTGTCAGGGGAGGCTTATATGTGACACAAGTAGGGATTTCATCAGTGGGGCCCAATTGGTTACCTTATGCTATCATTTTCCAACAACGTAGGCAGCTTGAGCTAGCTACAACTAAATGAAACTGCTCTTTATTACTCTAAATAACCTGAAAGTTAGAGTTTATCTAAGTCATTAAGTTATAAACACTATTAATAACTTAGAGACCCCGAAATTAGCACCTGTGTTGCCTGACATATCTGACAAAAAGCTAGTGTTAGCCTTAGCTAATGTTTAGCGCGGAAACCTGCTCCAATGTTCGTGCTAAGATCACAAGCTAATGTTGATATCAGGTGGATTTCATAAGCTTCAATGTCCCTAAAAAATAATGGTACAGATGGATTAATGTCGCTAATTTAAGTCTAATTCTGGACAATGTGGCCAAATTAGGCTACTGTTTGTGATTAGCTTAAAGGTGCATGGAGAAAGAGGTTTTTAGGCCTGGGGCTAGCCGATTAGCATGCTAACTTCAGTATCTCTTGCGACACAATACATAGACGTCTCTGACATTAGGTCAAAACTGTTGTTTCTTTACATTCTGTTGATAATGTTAGTTAATTTTTGAACGTTTTAAACCAAAATTCGGACGTATTGCACCTTTTAAAGAGGAAGATGGTATCTTAATGTCTAAAAAGTTGATTAAAGGGGCACTATGTAGTTTTGGGGACAACGTTTTAATAGAAGAGAGTGATTTTCATTGACTGATTTAAACTGAATTAAATTAACAAACTGCCTTCGTCTTAAAGGGGCAACATAAATTCATAGTTTTACTTTGTTTATATGTGGCGGACCCTGCCACCTTTCTAGCTTCAAACAGTGTCCTGAGGACCTTATTTTCCTCTGAGAACAGCTTGTTTATTCAGTTATAGAAAAGATGAATATTTCTGAGTTGTACTATTACCTCATTAATATTGTGAATATTACAGTTTAAGTTTGAATTCTTCCCTGGAAACTACACAGTTTTTTTAATATTCTACTATAAACTTAAACATGAAATATTTTTAAAAGCAAAAAACAAAAGACTAGTGTTTTTGTAGACCTTGGTTATTGATCACTGTAAGGTGTAGCTACATGCGTCATTATTGAAAGCCAATAACAAACCCTGAGTAAATCAAACCAACGTGGATCGAGTCCGGACGGGACGGGTGGGGGATGGGGGGGCGGGAGAGCGTCGTCAAACCCGCCATTAATACATGAAGAAGACCGGAAGCGTAGAGATTTAGGCTCTAAAAAATAAGAGCATAACGATCCCTTCGTTTTAACAACGTTGTTATAGCCGCGTTGTTTTCGCTCGACCACACCTGTGTTCGAGTTTAAACACATTAGCTGTTTAATTGAATAAAGTATGACGTGTTGTAGTTGATCAATCCTGTGAAACAGCAAAGATAAACGTACAGGTTTTTAGTAGCCGTCTTATTCTGAAGCGCAACCGGAGGTGTGCATATATTCACAGTCGCCATCTTGACGAGCGGAGAAAGACAAGAGGGGGGAAAAAGGGAGCGAGTGGATAACGGGAACTGGGTCGGTTCGAGACACTAAATCAAACACAGGGAAACGCGGACGAGCGGGGAAGCTGCGACACTTTGAAAAAAAAAAAGGTAAGCAGACATTAGTCTACGTGTTAATTTGTCGTTTGTTCAACTTCTGTGGGTGTTGGTGGTAGTTTCCCCCCCGTCAGAAGATGTGGACCATCACCAGAAGTATTTGGGGAAGGAGCAGTGAACAGTTGGGCGGTGCACTCCTGCAGCTGGACATTTAACATGGTCCTGTCTCATTCATTATGTAGCTGGATGCCTGGAAAACAAAATAGGATCTACTGAATATTGAAAATCATATCAGGAGAAATGTTGTTGTCTCATGAGTGGGAACCGCAGACAGAAGAAATACTCTTTCATACTGTTTTTGAGCCTTAACTTGCAGGTAAGTATTCTGAAAAATGCTAAAATATGTCCTGCCTTAGAAATAAAAATAGATATCAAAGCCCAGCACTTGTTGCATAAGTTATGAAGCAGATTTCAGGAGACATCCTGTGTGGAAGTCCCTTTCTGCAGCCTCACAGTGGGCGACTGCTGTGAGTTACGGGGACGATGATAAAAGGGCAATTGTCCCCAATCTAACCCACTGCCCCAAACATGGAAAGGCCTCGCTAGCATATTGCCGGGCTTTTGAATAATGTTTCTTTATAATCTAACCTTGAACAATGCCTCCTTTTGTCTACTTTCCACGGTGCTATCTCTGTGTGTTATTTCAGCTGGCCTTGAAAATGTTTCATGTGGTGATGGATTGTTTTCTCAAAAATTCACATAAATACACTTCTTGGTCTTCAGAATAATGTGGGAGACACTTACCTCTCAAACCCAGAGTGGACCTCAGAACCAGAACGCTTGTTAATATGTCCATCTCCTTCTGTCTTAGGATCTTCTACATCTTGGCGTCTGCAGATGGAGGAGTAGCCGGTGGAGTACTGGAATGAAAGCAGAGACGGACAGACAGGGATGATGATGCTCTCCACTTTCCTCCTGGACCTCTTGATCCATCCCATTAGCTTCCTCTAGAGTTCAACATACACATCTTTTAATTACCTCTTGCTTGTCTTCCAGCAGAGCAAACCTATTGTCATCTTGGCAGAACACCAATACTTGCTACCACTTTTTATAGACGTACAGTCTTTACCGTAATCATGGCAAACATGTGCCCGTATGGCAAATTCACCCACGCCGTGGTGCGTGGCATCCCAGAGACCTTTGGGAAAGTGGTGGGAGACGGTCGTGAGAACGGGGAGGTCTCAGTGGACCTGGCCAAAGCTCAGCGTCAGTTCGGTTGCCTGACGGGAGCCCTGAGGCAGAAGGTGGGCCTGCAGCTGATCGAGATCCCCCCGGACCCCGAGCTGCCGGAGAGCTGGAGAATAGAGGATGTGGCAGTCATCCAGGGAGACACGGCGCTCATCACCAGGCCCTTCAAACAGCAAAGACGCAGTGAGGTAACACAGGGGAGAAGACAATGGCTTTAGTTTAGTCGTTTCTGCAGCCTAATCCTCTGCACTTAATCTTGCTTTGTGAGATAAAGGGCAGTTAGTAGCAGCCATGTGTTTCAGCTCATATCAGTATGGTATTAAATCAGCTTGCAGCAGATACTTCACTTATCTAAAATGGCATTTAGTTGCCTTTTAGTTTTTTTTCACAGATCCTTGTCGTTACATGTTGGTGTTTAGTCGCCTTTTGGGGAACTCAGAGTAGACTGCAGAAATCAAACTTTTTAATACAAAAGACGACCAAACTCAGAAAGAAAATGTGTTTTGAGAGTAGGACTTTTGAATAATATTCTCAGTGAACCTCACCATATCAACGACCAGACATAGATAGATAGATGTGTTAGATATATAAACACACTACATAGAGATATAGTTATATTTGGATATAAAGATATATAACTTTGTTACTGTAATAATAATACTATACACTATGAACGGAATTTTTTTTGGGAATATAACTAATTAAATCTAAAATGTTGTTCAGGTAGTAATATAAGTAAGTAAAGGTACATGCCATGTTCATCCAGAGAAACATGCATACGTTAACCACATGTATGGCTGATTTGAAATAAGCATGAATGTGTTTCTTTCTCTACTTCCTCACTCGTCATCTCTCCAGGCGGAGGCAGTGAGGAGGGTGATGTCAGAGCTCAACCTGACCGTGGTGGAGATGGGGGCTGAGGAGGGCGACTCCGCAGGGGCCACGCTGGAGGGCAGCGATGTCCTCTTCACAGGGAGGGAGTTCTTTGTCGGCATCTCATCCCACACCAACCGCAGGGGGGCGGAGGTGCTGGCAGACACCTTCAGGGTAAAAGGCGTGAAGAGCAGATATAGATATCTCTTATCTTATCTCGTGTCTTGATCTCCAATCACTGGAAGTTTAATATATTGCTTTATGGGTGATGGTATGAACTTCTGGCTCTTTAAAAAACAGACAAAAGCTTACCAATAAACCATAAAATGACCAGCTTGAATTGTAACCCAGTGCAACAAAGATAGTCTGAGAGCCAAAGTGCTTGTCAGAAAACAAACCCAGCTGCCAAAGTGAGCAGGTGGCCACTTGCTGTATTGCATTCTGGGGAATTATAGTCAGTAAACATTGATAAATGAGGTCTCTGCTTTGGCCAAATAATGGAGACCACACAGCAGGCCCCCTCTGGCCCGACACGACCCACCCATTAGTATTGATTCCCTCACTTCTCTTAAGTGCATTTTTTACGCACTTCTGCTTTTCTTAACACACACACTTTGCATCCACTTGTGCTGAATGTGTGCGTTGTTGCTTTGTGTGTGTGTGTGTGTGTGTGTTTGTGTCTGGTATGTATTAGTGTGGGTGGGAGGGTTCGTGTGGTCAGAACGGGGTGAAAGAGGAAGACCAGCTCAGACATCCTCTGAATGTTTACACCAGCATTTCAAATGCGTTTTTTTCAATACAATATGTCCCAAGTGCCTATTACATATTTATAGCCAAGTATCGTCATCGTAAAAATAGCACAAAGTGGCCATGTTGCTTACGTTCCTTTTATATTTTGCAGCTAAGAGAGAGATGCCTTTAAAGTGCAACTTCAGTTTGTTTTAGATCTTTGTATTTTTAGCCGTGGATGGCATTGTTGGTCAGCTAGTCCAGGACTTTTGTTCAGAGTGAAATATCTCAACAACAAAGGATGGATAGCTTTGAAATCTGATACAGATGTGCATGTTGCCGAGAGGAGCGTCTCTAACCCCGTTTCCTGTCACTCCTCAGCTGCGTTTAATAAAGCCATGGATAGGATAAAATAGTAATTAAAAAAATCTTCCCCACTGTTTACATTTGTTCTGTTTTTACATTAAACGTATTCGTGACGAGATGGAAACGCCGGTATCTGTAAAATAGTTTCATATTGGTCTGGCTGCTCGTTAAATTAGTTAAACTGTAGGTTTTACGGACAGTCATCATAAAGGAAAACGTTATTCGGTCTCCTGTTATATAGTTAAAGGATAAGTTCACCCAGAAATGAAAATTTTGTCTACTCAGCCCCATGTCGATGTAAAGTCAGGGGACATTTCGTAGTCCTCAAAACATTTCTGAAGCCTCACAGCAAACCAGTGTTAGAACTGAAGTAGATGAGGACTTGTTTTTATTTATTTTAGTGTTATGTTTTGACACTCAACAAGTCCCCATCTACTTTAGTTATTTAGGAGAAGGCTTCAATGCTGCTTTGCTGTGACGCTCCAGAAATGTTTTGCTGACTAGGAAACTTTCCATCAGCACGAGGGTGAGTAATGACTGAATTTTCATTTTTGCGTGATCTGTAAACTGAACTGAACTTTAAGGGGAAAATCACTCACCAGCTTTGGTCAGAGAGAAACGTCTGTCATACCAGAGATAGAGAAGTTTCTAGTCTAGGGCTTGTCTTTTTCAAAGCTACGTAATAAAGGTCAAGTCATGAATTACCGCAGCTTCATTAAGCCCAAATAAAAGACTGTTCAGACTAAGAGGTGGCAACTGCATGACTGCCTCTGATCCTTCACAAGGAAGTCTGAAATCACTCAGCAGGCTGCTTTGTGTCGAGCTGTTGGTGGTAAAAGTTCGACACTTAAACTAAAACAGAGTTGTTGTTAAGGGTATTATTAACACTTGAGCTTCTCCTACTGGGAGTATGTCTGCTGTTAAAAAAAAGAAGAAAAAAAAAAGGCCCCTCAGGTGACAGACACAAATCTAGATAAGGGGATGTGTCTCGTTTGAAGGGACAGTGTGTTAATTAAACCTTTCAACCTCCATCTGTTCAGGACTTTGCTGTGTCCACCGTCCCCGTCTGTGGTGGAGCCCGACTGAAGAACGTCTGCTCCATGGGAGGCCCGGACACGATCATCTTCAGCAGCAGTGACGGGGCCAAGAAGACCCTCCGGGTACAGTCAACGTTGATAAATATAAATTACACTACATTAAATCAAATTTTACAGTTTTCTCCTCAAAGTATTATAAAATCATGTATTGACGGTCCCCAGTCAATATGATCTTATTATCTGTCATCCATACACACATTTGTACACTCTGTGTGCATGTGTCAGTGTTTCCCCTCTCTTTGTCCTAACATGAACTGCTCACATCAGATTTCCCGACTGCTGAGGTCATATTAATAACGGGACTGATGTTGCCTCTGAGTCTATGTAATGTTGGGAGTGGACTGATGTAATGTGTATGTGTGTATGTAGCAGTGCAGGATGGTGCACAGTGACATTAAGTGTGTCTTTGTTTTCCAGATGATGGAACAGCTGACTGATCACCACTATGAGGTGCTCACTGTTCCAGAGGAATCAGCAGCGAACTGCGTCTACATCAAAGGTCCTTCCAGCCGGGACTTCCTGCTCCACCGACCTGCAGAGGAATGTCCTGACAGCGCCTCTGTGAGTAAAGCTGAGGAGTTAGGGTTTTTTTTCTTCTCTTTCAGTTATTAAAAACGAGCCTCATCTTTATTCAATTAAAGGATTATGAAAATGTAATATTGAGCTCTAGCCCAAAGTTGAGTGAATCACAGGAGACAGGTCCTGACTTAGAGGTTGGACTCCAGAAACACTGGATCATACAGTTCCAAACTTTTTATTAAACCCCCCTGACAGGTAGCATGCCTTTCAGCCTGCTTTCCACCATTTTGTAACACAGGCAAGATTTGAGGTCCAATCCAAGATCATTCGGATGACATAAGTGAGGGATAATGCCTGAGAAGGTGTCCATTTTCAAGAATTAATGAAGTACGTGGAGGCTCCGCGGAGTCCATTAATTCCTGATTATGGACACCTTGGAGGTTTTCTTCACAAAATCTGAGGATTTGACAAATACCTGGACCAATCATTAGAGTCTCATAAGGTTCTTATGCAACTGAAACGTTGACTACTACTATAAACTAGTCAACTCATCAAACCCTTTGTCTCAGCTGTTAGTAAAAAAAACCCTAACCCTAACCCAGCCATCAGCCGTCCATGTAAAGTACCTCAAATATGTACTTACAGTACTTGAGTAAATGAATGTAGTTACTTTCCACCACTTCTCTAGTTGATTAACTCTATTTATTATACATTTTAATGTTAAAGAAAGTCCAGGATATTTAGTCTACATGAGCAGTCTGTAAAGCCTTAAAGTCATTTCACAAAACTGACACATGTGAGTTATTAAAGTCATTCTGCGGCTGTGAATTCCAGCCAGTGAAGCAGGTTTTCCTCATGTTCTTTCTTTTATTGGCCAGTAACTTCTTCCTTTGAGTGAATCCAGGACAGTGTGATAATGAGTGTGTCTGTTTTCTCCGTCCTCTCTGCAGGCCTTCCAGAAGCTGCAGGACTACACCCTCCTGCCTACAGCCTGCAGCGAGGCCTCCAAACTGGGAGCGTCCCTGTCCTCGCTCTGCCTCCTCATCAACAGAAAACACACATATTTCTGAAAACAATTCTTACCATCAGTAGGAAACACAGCAAAGTGGGGGTAAAGTGAGGAGTCCAACTGGGCCACATCACAGATTTCCACAGATTAACATTCTCGTCTATTTATTTAAAGGGGAAAAACACTGACACACAGCATCTGTGTGAGAATATGATCTGACTGTAACATCTGTAAAGTGACTCTGTAGCTGGTTCATGGCACTGCTGTGCCCCCTGCTGAACCAAAAGTGCAGCACTCAGCTTTAATGTAACTATTCATGAAACCACTTAATTCAGCCAAAGCTTCAGTTTCCAGTTTCTACATCACAGAGATGACAAATCATTTACATAATCTGACAGACGACGTTGGTACCAGGGTTTCACCAGGTTTTTGGGACTTTTTAATCACAAATGAATGAATCAACCAATATGCAATGTTTAATTTAAACCCATTATTGACTCTTGCCCTTTATACCTAACATTACTGCTGACATCAGGCAAGAGGAACATATTTTAAAATATTTAGGAGTTGTTCATTTGAGACTAGATGTTCCATCAGCATTTTGTCCCTCCAGATACCAAATATGAATCCTGAACTTTGTTTATGGGCCGATACGAAAATGTTATTTTTTAACAGCTGTGTACTATTAATCCTGTTGAAGTTACACGAACCACTTGCTTTTTAGAGATATTAGCTACTTAGTTGCATACAGGACAACGCTGGGAAGTAGCAGGGTCCTTCATAAATTGTTGTATCAGATAGATGCATGGACTTTTGTAATCTGCGATACAAATTCCAGCATTTTAGGCAACAGACATTTTCCATACTGGTATCAGAATAACCCAGATAAAAATGTGATACCTTCCAAAGGCCTTTAACGAGACTGAAATCAGTGTAAGACTTGTCATGTGGTACCTAAATGCATGTCTGCAGATGCACCACAGTGTGAAGCTCTTATGTGCATAATACATAAAGTTTGGTACCCATTTTAATTCTCCTCAAGTTTTAGTTTTACCAACACTCACAATGACATGTAGCTGCTAAGAATAGAAATGGTGAGTTTTTGTTGTTTTTTTAAAATAATTGTTTTAGATTTATGTATGAATTTGTAGACGTGTAGTGATGCCAATAAAACAACCTAAGACAGTAGTTGTCTTGATTGTGTGTAATTTATCAGGACTAATGTTTCAATGCCGAGTGCATCTTCACCTGAAACATTCTCATGACCGACTCTGGCCCATTAACGAGTTTGTTACCTGCCTAAATCTGTGTGATCCACCGGACCTTATTTCTGAAGTCTCTCCTCATTGCCCTCCCTAAGAGCAACGTATGTTAAAAGTATGTTAAAGAAAGCACTTGTGACATCGACAGGAATTTCTTCAAATTTATTTGTTTTGTTAGAAAGCAAACATGTTTAACGGTTGGACTTGGCAACTCTCTCCAACTCGTCTTTCTTCTTGATGGCGTAGGAGTTAGATGAACCCTGTAGGGACAAGAATTCAGTTTTAAACACGTCACCATACATTTCAGAACAAAATACAAACAAGGACCACATAATAGACTTCCTCACTCTGAAAGGTCAGCACATAAAAGCATCAGGAGGGTTCAGTAATAGGAATTCTAACAGTGCTGCTTATTTTACATTACATACGGTCAGTGGATAAACTTACCTTAGCTGCATTGATCAGCTCATCAGCCAGGCACTCAGCGATGGTCTTGATGTTCCTGAAAGCAGCTTCTCTTGCTCCTGTGCACAGCAGCCAGATGGCCTACAAGACAGGAGAGACGGACAGGAGAGGGTGAGACGGGCTGACACATTCACTTAAGTGGTATAAACACTGGACTGTGTGTAATGTATCTGAGTTGGTGATTGACTGGGCCACAACAGGCTACAGCCAATGAATAAGCAAAGATTTTTTCCTCTGCGAGCACTCTAGCACACCGGGACAACGGGTTGTATCCAGGCGTGACTCTAGCCTCGCTTAATACAGCAAATACAAACAATCATCACAGCGAATGAGAATATAGCAGGTTTTAGTCAAAGAGGTGGATTAAAGGAATATGTAATTGTGAAAAAACCTTACAGACAATGACTTATTCAAGTAACAGTCTAACTCCTACACAGTAATTTCCCACTGGAAGAATAAAATACTGTCTGTATTAGATCAAAGAAAGGAAAACGACAAATTTTAATGTAAATGAATGTGTGGTCACCTGGTTGACTCTACGGAGGGGCGACACATCCACAGCCTGCCTCCTGACGGTACCGGCACGACCGATACGGGTGGAGTCCTCACGGGGTCCGCTGTTGATGATGGCGTTCACCAAGACCTGGAGGGGATTCTGGGAACAAAATTTACAAAGAAATAGTAAGATTTCAATCAACAAACAAGAAGTGGTGAACTAACATTAAGAGACATTCATGGCACTGCTGAGATCTGACACAAGGTGCTGGTAATCTGCTCAATATTTTAGGTAAAGCGCAGTTTACAGCGGTTACTTCTGTAATGTACACCGATTAAAACGAAAAAAAAATTCATCGTGCAATATCTGTAGTCTGTTTTTGACTTATTATTACAGCTTATTTTTCTTTTCAAGTTTCATCAGAAGAAGCGTTATCTGAGTGCTGTGAAGTATCTTTAGAGCAGGACAACTATTGATCTGTGGGGCTTTGAACTGGATCAAAATCGATCTGCTCCTTTGACAAAAATCTTGCGGCCTAAAAAAAGGCAACAAAGTAAAACCGTTCAGTTCAACCTTTGCTGTAGTTTATGGCCTAATTCCTGTCTTTCGATATCAGTATTGATTGTAGTCTAGTATTTAAATTCACACCAAACAAGATTGACAATTGTTGTGAACTTTAGTGGTGCGTACCTCTCCAGTCAGCAGGTGGATGATCTCGAAGGCGTGCTTGACGATGCGCACGGTCATCAGCTTCTTGCCGTTGTTGCGGCCGTGCATCATCATGGAGTTGGTCAGACGCTCCACGATGGGGCACTGGGCCTTACGGAAACGCTTGGCGGCATAACGTCCTCCAGAGTGTGGCAGGTACTTGGCGTACTTCTCTTTCACGGCAATGTAATCCTGTGGAGTACATGAGGCGATTTAAGCATCCTGGTTTATACATTGTTGGGGTACAGCTTGTATGAAAAGGTAGTGTGTCTAAGTTGGTGGTTGACTGGGTCACAACGACTACAGCCAATGAATAGACAGAGACCATTTCCTCTGCGAGCACTCTAGCACACCAGGTCAACAGATCAGTGTCAAGGCGTGACTCTAGCCTCGCTTTACATCGATGAATACTTTATTAAACACAGCAGATGAGATCTCGGTCCTGACCTGCAGGGAGATGTCGTTGATCTGGACATCATCCGTGCTCCACTTGCCGAAGAGCTTGATCTCTGGGGTCTCGGCCACAGCTGGGGCAGTCTCCCACTCAGTCACTGAGGATGAAGAAGAAAAAAGCAGGTGGTTAATTCGAGCCAAACAAAGCAATTCAAATTTCATCTGCATTTGTGATCTCATGCTAATGTAAGAATGCAAACTGCAGTTGTGTAGTTGGTACTGATCACATCTACCCCGTGGAGCAAACTGGATCGGTTATTTATCACCACCTGGCACTGCCACATATTTAATCAATTCATTACAACTTTCGACATGATCGTGCTGTCATTTAACCACATCGGACAATGTGATAAATCGCATTAATCCGGTCAAACACACTGACCGAGGTTGATAGCTAGCATACTTTACACAGCGCTAACCATTTTCAGACTAATCTACCCGACATTATATATACACACACCAAGATACAGATATACACTTACATATCTGTACATGGCACATGTAACATTAATATACTTAAATGTAAGGTCAGATCAGGGGTTTAAACAGAGCCACACTTCCACAGCAGGGCCCGAGTTGAAGCCTGCGTCTCTAAACTTAACGCATCGTTAGCTAACTTGTCAACTGACAAGCTAGTGAACGTCTAAAATCTGCCGCCTTGTACACCTAAAACCACAAGTGACATTTTCTGTTGTGAAAATCGTGACAATTATAAGTATACAATCGTAACATTGTGTAAATCTGAGTGGTGAATATGAGATCTATCCCGTCGGCTCATCAACATGCCGCTTCCACATGTGCTAGCTCGCTAGCCACATGCTAACGCTCAGCGCCGTTGTGCTCGCAGGGCAACACTTAGTGCAAATAAACCGACATTACGGCAAAACTGAGATGTTGTGATCTGTTTTCTGGGGTGACGGGAGTCAGTGCGGCTGCTAATAATCCGAGAAGTATACGTTTAAACGCATATGAAGCAAGTAAAAGGTGAATTTTTCACTCACTTGTGTCTGCCGTTCTGTACCACACTTCTCTGAGACGGAAAAGGGCCTTTCCGAGGCGCCGCGTGCAGATATCCGGTGAGCTGGCCGGATACTTCCGGTGCGCAATGCATGCATGGAAATGTAGTTTTAAAGTGTGATGGAAATAAAATGCTGATCAATCAATCAAACTTTATTTATATTACGGAAGCCCTAAAGGGCCATGCATTCATACATTTTATTTCCTCCGTTTTCCCGTGATAACGAGTTAATTTCATTTGTTTTCTCGAGATCTCGAGTTATTATCTCGAAATAACAACTGCCGTATTTAACATTTTTGACTTTTGCTATCTCCTAAATTAAGTCAGAGATACAGTGTGTATTGATATTTTATAGATGAAAAATACAATTTTGAAAAACTAACAGCAAATAACAGTATATTTTAAACAGTAAACTTCCCAGAACAATATGTTTATCAATAACAAATATAAACAATCCAAACAGAGCAAAAACACAACATACTTACTGTATAAGTCTCAATAAGAACAATAAAGACTCTTTTAAATCTCATATAGAGTAGGCTATATTTATTAAGAATAAAAAATAGGGCCATAAGAGGATTAAGTAGTTAGCATTTAAATATGCAGCATACAAAACTAAACAAAAAATCTGAATTAAATAAAACTATAATGTACTGTTTCTTCTGCATTTTTGTCGTTTACTTTTTTTGGCCACTTATAACCATGTTCAGATTCATTTTTGTGATAAGTGACTTACCTGACCTATTAATCGGCTGCTAATGAGTGGTCAGTTCCGGTTAGGATGCTTAAAAATCAACTTTAATGTGCTAGTTTGTTTACTTTAATGAGGTGTCTTGTGTTTCCTTGATTATGTTGTAACAAATTAAGACAAAAAATGATGCTCAAAACTGTTATTTATTGAGGAATAGACAACATTTGACACATTTCCATTGGCAGACCAAATACTGTAGAAATTGTAGGACCAGTGTCAAAAAGTAGTTTCTGTTTTAAGTTTTAAAAAACTGTCCGTATCCACAGGGAGAAAACTCGACACAGAGGACATCCCTTAATAAAATCCCTATCTTAAGCAGTCAGGTCAATGAATTTGCACAAGCAAACATTAAAACAAAGGATGCGACAATATTAAAATAACACTGGAAATTTAAAACTCTAAAACATTTACAATCATCCAATCTTCATCGTTTCCCTTCTCTTTCTCTGGTTGTGCAACGCGTACTTTACGCATTAAAATAGTAATTCACTTCTTGTTTTATCGTACAGTAGATATTTCCATTTGTCTTCTTTTGAGAAACACGTAAGTACAACATGCAACCATAAACATTCAACAAAATGCAAACAGTTCGAAATCCCTTCTGCGACAGAGACAGAGGAACAGGAAGGTTGCTAAAACGCCTGAGATATCTAAATGTAATGGGAGGTAAAGACTGCCACGCACTGTACTATAGTCTGGTGGAAAAGTAAACACTAATATAGCACTGCCACTCTCTGGCTTCTCTACATCAGTCTCCACCCATCTCCATTCATTTTAGCACCGTCACTAAAGGCAGTGTACCATAGCACTTCGGTATGGGACATGAAACACTGAGGCATGAGGGGAAGGTTTAAGGCTTAATCTAATAAAGCTTCAAAAGCACTGCATGACAAGTACAATAAACATGATATCCACAAACAGATGTGCACACTAAAACACAAAACAGAACAACACGAGTCCTCCAGGGTTAAAAATATGGAGAAATACAAAGATATAAATTACTGCACTGTAAGATGAGCAGGGCAGTGATTCTGTACATGTAGACAAGATGACCGAACGTCACTCAGGCACTGTTGCGTTGTATGGTGTTCTGAGGTATGTGTGTCTAAACACACACAGACAAACACATGGATAAATACTGTGTGTGTGTGTGGGATTGGTATATTAAAGTGATAAACTAAATTTTTTTAGAGAAATTAAAAAAGGAGCATTCCAACAATATTTAGACAAGAAGAGCAGTCATGAGCTGGTCAGGCTGTGAAAAACAGCTTGGAACAGATACTTTTTAACAAACACCCCATTTACACCTGGTAATAAAAAGGCTTCTGTATCTGGAGAAGTTCTCCGAGTAAAAAAAAACATCTGATCTTGCCTTTGTGCGTACGCCTGGTATTTTTAATGCATTCTCGTAATCCTCAGTGAGATCTGATCTCTGTCCTCCGTGAGAAATGTGAAGCGGCTGCAAAACAGCCCCAGATTCCCTTAAAAAAAAATCTGAGTTTTATGGGTTGTTGAGTTAGGGAAAACTTTATAAATTTGACAAAACAATGTCTGCAACAAATTCTTAATTATTTGACCCCTCTTGTAAATTCGGCATATGTTAAACATTAGATTATTCTTTTCTTCATATAAAAATCTTCTGTCAGGTTCACCTGGTATGTAGCAGAACTGTCATGTAGGCTACTCTGTAACAGGATAAAATATATGCTTTGTTAAAGCGGATCAGTTATTTCTTACGATATATTGTATATCATATACGTTTAATCAGGGTCTAGAGCCATGTTTCTTTCAGCTTTCTCACATACTCTCTCCTAATATTTGAACAATAACCTATCGCGTTTACACCTACTTAAGATCCGAACACAATGCAAGCGAGACTACTTCCAGATGTGGTCAGGCAGATCTGATCGCATTCTGTTCACGACGCATTTGCACTTTGCATTAACATGCTTTTCTCTTTATCTTGATAACGTGTCCGGATTAAGATCACATTTTAATACCAGGTGTCAGTGGGGTTAAAAAGCCTGTGTTACAAGCTAAGGTTGAGGAATTTGAAAGATACGGATAAGTACCAGGGAGAAAGGGTTTAACAAAAGACATTGTTTTTTTTGTTTTTAATAGAAATTGCAGCATGTTGTGGGCTAAACTTGAGAGTAAAAGTCAGGATATTTCAGCCTCTCAGCCTCTTAAATTGTTGGAGTGCTCCTTTAATGTCTAAATTTGCATTACCGTTGCAGACTATATTAACATAACATCAGTTCAACCGTTAACAAGTTTATGGAAGCCTTTGAATTTGTTGCTTCTGACACTTTTTGTCTTGTACTTATTTTTTAATGTGCTGGATTTGTCCGACAGCAACAACAACATGGTCTAAAAGAAATCATTAAAGGAACATGCAATTCACTTTCTTATAAGAGGATTGATACGTCTGTAAGATGAATATAAACAGTTAGCTTAGCTTAGTTTAGCTTAGCACAAAGACTGGAAACAGCGTGCTTGGAAGTTGCCTACCAGAGCCACTAAAGCTCACAACGTAACACAAAACTTGGATTGTAAAGACGATAATTTGCAGTTTTATGGTGTTTTATTTCTTAGTTTGGAGCAGTAGCTTCCTGGAGTCTCCACTGGTTGCCTGGCAACCTCACAGTGACGACAAGATTCCAGGAAGTAACTGCTCTGAACACGAAATACTCATATAACCTCCTATAAAAACCACAAAATGTTGTTGTTACACTTCAGTTTTTGCACAATTTGGACAAACAAGCTTTAGTTGGTCAGTTACTGAACTTTAGAGGTGCTGGTAGACGGATTTTGTTACCTTTGGACAGAGCCAAGCTAGCTGTTTCCCCCTGCTTTTATGCTAAGTTAAGCTAACCGGCTAATCTTCTCATCTAACCTAAATATCAAAGTATTCCCTTTAAGGTAACCTAGTAGTTACTACAATGAATATAAAGAACAAAATGTATCTACAGAAACACAAAGGAAAAAGTTATTTGTTAGGAACTTTAACCTAAAAAATGAGATTAGATCCTGAAGAGTAAGCTCACAAGTGTTTGCAAGGATACTTTACAGTGGTTGTAGAGGCAGACTTTCAGACTTGGTGGAAGCTCAGAGCTTATAAAACTGCAGGGTGTGTATCTGTGTGTGTGTGTGTGTGGTGCAAAGAGTTTTTTTTCTACACCAGCCACTTCTCCATGCACACGTGGAAAACCGTCTCGTTCGAGTGCCAAAACACGTGTTCGACGCCGGGAACAGAACAGATGATCAGATCTCCACGAGCCGCCAGCGTCTTCAGGCCGAAAACGTCCCTCAAATACAACTGAGACAGGAAAAAAAGGAGGAGAGACAAGTAAGATGACACAATTAATATGTGACTATAAGTGAAAATAATCCAAAATACTTGATCACTGTAAGAAACTAAAACAGTGTTGTGTTTGTGTGTCTGTTGTGTGATCTTCACTCACATCTTGGTGCTGCATCTCAACAACGGTCTCGTTGTCATCGTAAAATCCAAACTGACTAGAAACCACGAGAGAGAGAAAGAGAGAGGAGGATATACTGTGTGAGCATCACATGAGAGTCTTCTGATCAAACAGCCATGTAACGTGTGAACTGAGCGTAGAAAGTGTTTTTTTACGCTGGAACAAGCAGACTTTACAGACGCCACATTAGAAGCCACTGAAGTTAGTGATATGGGACATATTTCCAGCTTTGAAAGATGTATAACAGTCAACAGAGAATACTGACTGACCTCGACTGCCAGGGAGTGATGACGCCGTCGTCTGGTCCTCCGATCAACACCAACTTTTTGATTTTCAGGAAGTTCTTCTTCCACTCTGAGATCAAGACATAAAACACAAGTCAATAAACACTCAGTTTATGGTTACAACAGTCATAAATTCTGGCTTTACAAAGTTCAGTTTTAGTTGAAATGTGTAAATGTCATAGTTAGTGGTGGTGTTATACTGAAATAGATACAATACAACAGTAATAGTAAAAATATAACTTTTCTATCATTTAACACTCTGACTTTACTTCTGTTGCATCATAAAGATAAACATGTAACCGATAGTTAAACTCATTTATAATGTGCTGACCTGTTGAATTGGGATTGGATCTCTCGCTGTTGAGCAGAGCCAAATAATCACTGCTGTTCACATACAGGTCTCTGTGGTGAGGGTCTGGAGGAGAAGGAAGAGGAGGAGGACATGAAAACAACATGTCAAACCACTCATTCATGAAGAGATACACACCTTTTATTTTACTACCTGTTGTAATTTAAAGAAAACCCTGAATATCTCATCTTCAGGTTTGACAAACTCATTTTACGACTCCACAAACTCACACCTCCTGTTTGACAACTGTATGAGAAAGTTATTCTCGGAGTCTCACCATTCCAGTAGTTGCAGATGGAAATCCTCTGACCGATTGACGTGTAGCAGAGGTGGTAGAGGTTGGACTTGACAAACTGAGGGAAGAGGTACCTCAGGTAGTCTGTGTCTGAGAGGAAGTGACAGACAAAGAGCAGGATGAAGATCAAACCCGACAGCTTCCAGAAAAAACTGTAACATGTTACACCTGCAATAACTGAGCTTTATGGCCACTAGGGGGCAACGGCAACTATTTGGGAACACAACATTGACATTTCATCACCTTCTGAAAGTTGATACGGTGAACTTGTTAGCAAACAGTTGTTTTACACATCCAGCAGCTACAGAGCAAATTAATCTTTCATTTGGAGTTGTGTTTCTGGCCACCTGATTAACACAAGTCCAACATTCGCTCTCTTTTAGCTCTAGTTTTGTTCTCCACCAACTCCTGAGGGAAATATCTGGCTCTTTAGCTGCAGCAAAATATTGATTCTAGGTGATTTAATCATAATCATGATATTAGCTTGTGAAGTTGAACCCACCTCCATATTGGCCGGCCTGAGGCGAAGACAGGGAGATGAAAGACTGGACGTTGTGGTCAGACAGAGTGGAGAGGATTCCTCTGCAAACCAGCCCACCTGGGATAAAACAGAACTGTTATCATCAGTCCTTATCAACTAGTTTCAGCTCTAATTACATTTATTTCACACACTATAAAGACTTCACACCATTATTTTTCACATTCATGTTCCTTAAAATACATTTTCAGTTTGATTTTCGTCATAGCATCAAGATTTATCTTTAAAAACATGTAAAATTAAAAGAAAAGACTTTTAAATTTGAAAGTTTCTTGCAGGAATACTAATGTTCTGTGCTAAAACTTCCCCATGAGTTATTTACATAAGCCGTTCCCATCAGCACGTGAGTTTCTTCCCCTGGTTTTTACTAACTGGAATATTTATCAGTTTCCCTGGACGGGAGTTTCCACTCATGACTGAAGCAGAAATCCCACCAGTCATAAAGAAATCTATCCAGCGAAAAAAACAACAAACTGAGTCAGCGTGAAATATTTAAAATCTACAGAGCGCTGAGGTCACTTTAAGCAACAGTGACTTGTAACTAAAAACACATACCGAGACTGTTTTACAATCTTAAACAAACACCACATTTATGTCTCGGTTTTCTCACATACCTTGAGAGTAGCAGATAAAGTGGACGCCGTCTGCTGCGTTTTGCATTATCGGGTAAATAGCTGCCTTGAATCCTTCCACCTGCTTCCACATGGGCTGCAGGCTGGCACTCCTGTCGAACAGGTCGATGACCGTCACATTTGTTCCAGGATGAGACTGAAGGAGGGAGAAGAAGATGGTTTCGAGTGTTAAACAGCTACAAGAAACAACAGGCAAACTTCTGCATTAAAAGCAAGGCAAACAAATCTCGTGTCATCAGGTCCACAGGGATGTTCAGCCACTAACTGATCAGGATGTGCTTGAAATATTGATGATTCATTAGGCTGTTTGGTAAGAAGACCGGAGCACAGACTAACTGAAGCGTGGAGGAAGCGGCGAGGATTTCCGCTTTCGATTTGCTTTTTTTTAATTCCAGTAATGTCTTCAGGCTGGTTTCGGCTTTCTAACACGCGGCAGAGACTGAAAAAAGAGGAACTTAAATCTTGGTTTACCGCAGAAAACCTCCTTCAACCACAACACAGTCTGACCTCTTACAAATCATGTGTGAGGGGGTTTGGAGGAAAAACTGGAAAGGCCGGATTTAACCTGTGCATTTAAAACTCTTCATTATCATCACAAGTAATGGTCACTTGAATAAAACCTCCTCCACGTGATCTAATCCTCATCGATTTAAAAGGTGCACTACGTAGTTTGGGGGAAGAAATCAGAAGAGAAAGACCAAACAAACTAAATAAACAAACTGACCTTTTACTTTGTTTATATTTGGCGGACTCTGCCACCTTTCTAGCTTCAAACAGTGTTCTGGGGACCTTACTGTCCTCTGAGAACAGCTTGATGAAATAAATATTTGTGTTATTATTGTATAATAATGTAAATATTACAATTCTGAGTTTGAATTTCTTCTCCAAAACTACATAGTGCCCCTTTAAGGTAACAAAAAGAGCAGATTGGCTCGAGACAGTTTGGTAATTTCCATGAAGAACATTGAAGATCATTTCAGTGCAAACTTCAGATTATATGAAGACAAAATAACACATTACCAACTCTACAACAACACATTTAATTGCATTGTTCTCACCACTCACTTTCCTGTGTAATTGCTACAGAAAAAACTCATTAAATGTGCATTAAAAGACAGTCTGACTCCATTATCATGATGATAAAAGCTGATAGTACATTCACCACAGTGCAGGTCTGTGTTGTGCTGATAACATGTGGTTACACAAGCTGTAAGGCCTGCAGTACACACTGTATTAGGTCAAACCCTGTGTAATAAAAAATGTGCACACAAAATATCAACACAACAACACTGGAGCAGCCCATCTTCACCACCTCCACTCACCTCGTTAATGAACCGCTGTAAGTTTTTAAAATCCCCTGAGCTGTCGAACAGACCGTGCACTATGATCACCGGCTTGTACCCGACCACCGCAGCCCAGAGACACGCACCGAGCAGCGGATACAGCAGCCCGGCCGCCCCGCTGCACCACCTCCACCTCCTCCTCGGGGTTGACGCAGCAGAATGAGAGCCCTTCATCACAACTCTGAACAATTCAAATATAAAACCCCTCACAGCTGTGCAAAACAAAATACACAACTTTTAAAAAAAATAAAATAAAAAAAATCTTGATGTTTGGCTAATGTTGTGCTAACATCTTTAGCTCCCTTTTTGTTTTTCCAGGCAGCGGTGAGGGAGAGGCTGAAGTCCGCCCGTCAGTGTCCCTGAAATGCTGCAGTTTCAGCAGCCTCCCGGTGTGTTTACTGTTTAATAACAGCTGCTGCCTTTCTGCTTTGCTTTCTTCTGTTTGTTCCGGTTTTAAATTAAAAGCGAGGTAGACGCGGTTGACGTCATTTCCGGGTTAGGCTCGTCCAATCAGCGGCGCGGACACAGAAAAAGCCCTGATTTCTACAATAGTCATTGTTTATGATGAGTACACTGTGTACTAATGAGCTAATAAAGCTTTAATTTATGTTATCATCCGGGCGTTTCTTTTTATTTTGACACTTTACAATAACCACCTTTAATAAATGTTACATTAACAGTTAATTAAACTTTAGTTAATAGTTATTTCCCTATGCTTCTGTAGAGGTTTATAAACATCAGCTGCATCCTAAACAATAAACAATGGCTTAATGAATGCTTTACAAAGCATTTGATTGTTAATAGTGAAATATTTAGACTATTAACTAAAGTTTAGTTCATTATAAATTCTTTGTTTAAAGTCGAGCTGAAATGAAAAATGCCCTTTTAACAATTTCAGATTACATTGACCGGCACATCGTGCACCTTTATAACAATATATGCCAAAAAATGTACAAAAAAAATCAGCGTCTTTGTATTTTTATATCAAAACTGATCATGACTTCTTCCTCTGTCACTCAAAGTTATGAGCGCTTACATAAGCTTGTAATAAGCCAATAATGTCACGCCACCCACCCATCAATTTATCTTATACTTTATGCTCATCTTTACTCCAGCCTCTCATTAGTAAAAGCCGTTTACACTCTTTCGCTAATGGTTTTATTAAGTTTCCTGAGTTTCCTGAGCAGAGCTGGGTTACAAAAACCTACGACACAGACTTATAATAAGAATAAATGATTAACCAAGCATTCCTATCAGATAAATTACAGGATAGGTTGACAATTTAAACTTTAAAACAATCAAGGTGATGGAGGGACATACTCTAGTCCTCATTTCCTGCAAAAATATATAATTTATCTGAAGCTAAGGCTGCAGTTGTCCAAATCAATCAAATCACAATTAATGTCTTTTTTAGGATAAAACTCATCACATCATAACAATGTTATGTGTTGAAAACGTGTATGTTGAAGAAAACATGTATGTAACGCTGTGATCCTACCCTCTCACTGAAGTTACACAGTGACAGACACAAGTGATGGAGACACCATTCACCTGATTTCAAGACACTATACCATCAAAATGATTCTTACATGATGCTGCTTTAACTACAATCCATCACCATGTATAGAGAATAATTTACATTTGTTCCCCTTCTGAGCGCCTGTTTGCTTTTCCTGGGATTCCTCCTCCTGGATCTCGTAGCTGTTGTAGAAATCACAGTGAGCATGTTGTACTTCATAGCTGAAACAGCTCACTGATTTCAGCAGGTATGCCACTCAGTACCTGTGACGCTCGTCAACCCAAAACAAACACACGTCTGAGGAGTTTGAACACCCTCACACAACACACACAAACAATCATGTGGTGACAGGCTTTATTAACCAGTCCTGCAGGTTGAGAGCAGGACAACACGCCCAAACAATGGGGCCAAAGCCTCTTCACATTCATTTCAAATACAGTACATACAAACATGCACTCAACATTAAAGGATGAGCTCACCCAAAAATGAAAATTCAGTCATTGTCTACTCGCCATCATGCCGATTCGAAAACAGTCCTGCAGCATTCTCCAAAACAACTGAAGTGTTTCAGTTGTCTGTCAACGACGACACTTCACCTGACTCTCTCTCAGCACGAGGGTGAGTGGATCATGACTGAATTTCTCATTTTTGGGTGAACTTCAGCTTTCTGGATTTTGGTCCATCTCAAACAGACTTGCTGACCCACAAAATTGTTGGTTTCCATAAACATTCGAACTCTGATGAAACATATTTATTCTGTGCTGGCTGCTGGTCAACTCAGGTAAAAGGAGTGCAGTCATTAAACACATGTTTTTTGTTAGCTGATAATTAATGGAGTGTCAGGCTGGCTTTAACCTGGTTTATTTTTCTCCCAGAGATATTAAAGCATTAGATGCTCCCATTGTAGTGATTATAATGCGGCTTGCTTGCTCAGCTCTTGCTAGAAAAGGAAAGTGATTTATTGCCTCACAAAAAGCATGAAAAGCACCTCAGAGACACTGTTCAGTCTTCAGTGTGGTCTCAGATATAACCGCTCCAGTGAAGCGTATGGTGGCATGCACAAGAAAACATCCACAAGCCTCATCAAGACTTCTACAAAGTGTTGCTTGAGTAGAAGAGTGAGGGCAGGAGCAGCTCTACACGGTAGGCTGCAGCAGCTCCTGGAGCTGACACAAAGTGTCCTTCAGGGTGACGGCTAATGTCTCTGCATGCGTCTCCTCGCAGCAGTTGAAGGCGGTGATGGAGAAGTGGACGTGGTCGGCCTGGGGGTTGTAGCAAACGGCGTAACCGTCAGGAACGAGCGGCCCGAAGCACATCACGCTGTCTGTGTTGGCAGGCACCTGATGGAGAGAGGATACCATGAGACAATGTAGACTGAGCGATACAGCTGAAAACAACAGTGGGACAAAATAAGGCACAAAAACATTTCAGCACATGGTTAGCAGGATGAAAAGTTTCCAAAAGTTTCATTGGGAGGTTACGGGGGAAGTTACTTCTACGATTATGGGTGACACTTCCAGTACACAGTGGACCTAGCATAAGGAAGCATTGAAGGAACTGAACACACGATAACGTCGCTAAACTAGATCTTCATGAACGATAACTCTAAGATCGAAGATTAGCGTCCTGTTACCAGGAAATACACTAGTTCAGGCTCATTGATGATGTGTGGAAGTCGCACCTTTGCAAAAGATATCATGGGGGCGAGGAATAAGAATTACCAGCTAAAGAAAAACACATTTCATGCAGTACTTGATGGCATTGTAAAGGGATAAAAGCACAAAATGTGACTTATAAAAGTAAATCAGGCTATAAAAATCACATGAGCCTCTGATGTTCAGGAGGAAAGTCAGCTGTAAGAAAAAGTAGTAAAAAAAACAGAAGATTAGCAGCTTGATGGCTGGAAACTCCCAAACTGTGTTGACAGTAAACGCCTCGTATTAAAAGAACATCACATGCTCAACACTGCTCACATATTTACAGCATCACTACCAAAATTCCCACTTCCTGTTGGACTGTCGACACCTTCTGTAAAACAACTCTCTTTAACACACACACCTGCCCTGTCCGGAGTTTCCAGTGTGTTGCAAGGCCGTACGCTGTATCCATAAAGATTTTGGGGATGCTCATTCCTTCCTCGATGGCCTGAAGCTTGAGACCCAGCATGTGACGTTCGATGCCGTGTCCTTTAACTGCCTGAACAGAGCAGGAAAAATAAAAGTAGAGTGTTTATGAGTTTGTAACAAAAGACAAAAGCAGTTGAGAGTTCACTTGTTATTTACCTGTTCGGTCAGAGCTGCATAAGCATCAACAGCCTCTCTGAACAGTTGGAGCTTCGCTTCCCGCTGTGACATGAAACATAAAACATAAAACCATGTGTCTCCTTGTTGTTAAATCACCTGAACACAACTAAACAAGCTGAAATGAATCCACAGTGGAACAATTCAGTGACGTTTCTCACCGATACAGACGGATCATCGAAGGCCACAATGAACTTGAGTGCCTGATTTGTGGGGGAGCGGATGTATTCTGTCCGTCCTCCTCGAAACATCCTCTGAGAGACAATATCACAGGCAGCACAGACCTCGTTGTGAACTCTAAAAAAAAAAAAAGACAAAAAACAAACAATTTCAGAATCTATTAACAATGTTTGTTCCAATCAAAATGACAAAGAATACAGAAACCAATTATCTACATGAGGAGTTTTCAAAGTCTGACATTGTGGCACCTCCCAAAGACAAACTTAGGACAAAACTGTGCGTCCCATACAGCACATAAACAACATTTGTTTATATTTTGTCAAATTGGCACCATTTTAAGTCATGCTGAATTAACTATCAGCAGTTTCAGTTTGCAATGAACCCATGAGATGTACAGACAACTATCACTGGACTACTTAAAAACTCTACAAAACCTAAAAACACCACATTTCTTAGGCAAGTTTTGAATTACAAGAGTATTTTTTTCCAATCTTGTCTAATTTAGGGACATGTATTCACAATGGACACATCACTGTGTTTAGATTCAGACTGACCTGTAGTAGGCGAGCTGCAGGGCGACCTGGATGAAGGAGTGTGGACTCAGCTTGTGCTGCTTGGGAAGCTCCTTGCCGAACCTCTTGAAGTTGAACACGTTCACGTCGAGGTCGTTGATCAGTCTGCAGGAAATATAAAACATTATTTTAGATTTGTGATTAAATCATTTAAATCATGTTCTAAAAAGCCATTTATTAAATGTTTATAAACTGCTAATGAATGCTTAATAGGTGAAGTGTTGCCAGAACAGACCCTCAGATCCCCCAGTACTTTGAGCAGGGGTTACATCTGGCCAGCACAAATGTAAAAGGCATAATAAAACGCGTTAGTCCTAATTTACATGTTACATGATCAGGATGTTTAGAGAGACTTTTAAATTACACAGCAGTGTATAAAGGGATCACAATAACGACTTCTACGTGTTGTAAGAAGGCAGTCGACTTAATGACAGCTTTCTTTTCCTCAAGGTTACATTTACACAGAGAAGATAAATGTGTTTACTCTCCTGTGGCTTTCCTCATTTCAGCTCTGTTGGATTTGGAGGTAAAAGTAAACATCTAGGTTACAGTGTGCAGCCAGGCCATTGTTCTCTTATCATACCGCAGAGACTGTACGTTCAAAGTAAACCACTCCATCCTGCTCATGAGAGGATGAAGACGAAGAAGAAGTGAGGAGCTTACATATCGAGGTTCTGCTTGGCGTGCTCGATGTCCCGCTTTATTTCTCGGTCTATGTGGAAGTAAAGCTTCTTTGGCATCGGTAGAGGGACCAGCGGAGCTCTCTTTGGGTCTGGTTTCTCGCTGCAGTCAAGAAAACATACAATAACTCAAGAGTATGAAAGATGTAAAACACAAATCCAGGACGATAGAGAGAGGTCCACATGCAGCAAAGGAGTGCAGGTCAGAATCAGACCCAGGCATCGGAATATAATAATAATAAATAAATATCTTCATGTATTGTAATATATGCCGAATTAACAAGAAGGCCCAAATAGTTATGGATTGTTGTGGGCAGCATTTTACAAAGTTTATATAGTGTCTCCTAACTCTACAACTCACAAAATTGAGCGATTTTTTAAGGGAGTCTGGGGAGTTTCTCCACAGGCGACAAAGAAGATACCTATATTGGTTACTGTTAAATATATTTGTAAAATTTGACATGTTTATCAGTGATTAAATGTGGTTTTCTTTCGTATATTTAGTGTAAATAGAGAAATGAGTTGCTGCTAAATGTTGGCAGGTAAGATGCACTTTAGACACAGAAGCAGACAGGCTGGTACAGCTGAGTCGTGCCAAATGCAGACTTTTTTCAAGGAAAGAAACAACTTAATGTGTTGCATTCAATGCCGAATTAACGAGAAGGCCCAAATAGTTAAGAATTTGTTGTAGATAGCATTTCACAAAGTTTACATAGTGTCTCCTAACTCAACAATTCACAAAATTAAGTGATTTTTTAAGGGAGTCTGGTGATACTGCAGTTACAAGTTCAGTGGTTAGATCAGTGTGTTCACAGATGTCTGCTGCTGACATTGGCAGGTTAAGAGAGCCCAAACGTGTAATTTACATCATCAGGGGATCACTCAGGATGGATGTTAATACCAGGTGTGAGCGGGGCCTTTATCTCACCAGTAATCCAGGATGTGATCCAGCAGTGTTGCTATGGG
Organism: Pagrus major; assembly: GCF_040436345.1. Taxonomy (NCBI): domain Eukaryota; kingdom Metazoa; phylum Chordata; class Actinopteri; order Spariformes; family Sparidae; genus Pagrus; species Pagrus major. Next base: position 14,750,632 of record NC_133230.1, read on the forward strand.
CGGACCCTCAGCTGTGGCTTGTTCGTACAGAAGACCCCACGAGCCGTCCTCGCCCACCACAAACTACTCAGACGCACACAGAGATGACAGTCAGCTGCTCCGTCACCAGTCTAAACAAAAACAGTCAAAAAATACTCCTGCTGCTTACCTGCAGCGTTTTATCAAACCAGCGGTTTCCGCTGTTGGAGAACGTCCCGCCTCCGTGAAGAATCTGTGCTGCCTTACGGCTGGCGTACCTGTCAATCAAAGACAGAACAAATAAAGTCAACAAACAGGAAAAATACTTGAGTATTTCCATTTTCTGCTACTTTATAACTCTACTCCACTACATAGTTACAAGTTACTTTTACATTAAAGAACAAATTAAAAGACTAATGAGCACTTTTACTGTTGATAATACTTCTCTACATTTTAAATTCAGGATTTTAACCTGTAATAAGAGTATTTTCCAACTGAGGGAAGTGTTTCTCATTCTTTAGATGCAAAGCTGCAACAACTGGAGCGACATTTCAAATGCAGGAAGTGACAACTGTATATCGTTGCTTAACACCGAGTGTCAACAGACAGAACAATGATATCTGAACACACTCAGAGGATTACTCAACACATTTAGCAAACACAGAAATACCTGAGTGTGAGAAAGAGGATGTTTGTGTGTGTGTGTGTGTGTGTGTGCGTACTTCTCATCTGATATCCTCATGACTGGAGAATCCAGACACAAGGAGAACAGTCCCGTCTCTATCAGCCGCACTGATTCCTTGTTCAGTTTATCTGAGTCACAGAGACAGAAAGAGGAAAAAGTCCAAAATAACACAAGAACAAACACAAAGTATTTAAACATATCAGTTAGACGAATTTATCAAAACATACAGACATTTATCAGAGTTGCAAGTCAGGAGTCTTTGGCCTGAAAGACGTCTATTATAACATTTACATACTTTAAATTACACGCACTTTAATCAATCCAGGTGATCAATCCACCACAGTGGTCAAGACGTCAGACTGCCTTTATGCATTCTTTACAGAGAGTCTGGCAACGTAGAGAAGAGCAAGAAGTGTGTAGCGCTGCGCTGTACCTTTGAGCAGGCGGTTGTAGGCCTGTCCCCAGGTGTGACGGTGCTCGCTGGTCAGGATTCCCATCGGCTCTTTGTCCGTCTTCCAGGACTGAGATCTGATCCTCAGCAGCTGACTGTGGATCTGACTCTCCGTCATGCGAGAGCCGTCGCTGTTGTAAACCTCCAGCTGGAAGAACTAGAAGAAATAAAAAGGAGGCCGTGTTTGTTCCAGGACGTCTGATTTCTGCCGGGGCGAAGCTTTCTGCGTCCGTTTTAAACCCGATGCTGCGTTCAGTGCTTTCGAAGACACAGAAAGTCTTCGGGTGTGTTCGTGGTAAACATATTTGTGCTGATTCGTTAAAAACCTCTGGAGTGTTTCTCTTTCACAATCAACCAACATCTGCAGAGCTGCTGCTGCCAACACAAACTGAACATCAGACACAAGTGACTCTTCTCTTCTTTACATTTGGGTTTGGAGCTGAAACAAACTAGTCTATTAACCAATTACTCAATCAATCAGCAACTATTGTGCTAAGCAACACAACATTTTTAAGTCAGTTTTTAAGCAACAGTGTCCAAAACGACTGGTTCTGACCTCTTAAATGTGAATATTTGCTGTTTTTCATATTCTACTATAATAATAAATTGTACATCTCTGGGTTTTGGTATGTAATTCAGACAAAATGAACTTATTTAATGCTTGAGAAGGTAAAATACTGACCCTGGGGCAGCCATTTTGGATGACTTTGACTTTGACTTTCCTGCTAGAAACACTGAAACGTAAGTCTACGGTTTACTTTATAATCTCTGTATTATGTGCAACAACTTGAATTTTATAAGATGATTTTATCATTGCAGTATGAATCATATGTCGTGAAGGTTTTTGCATTAAAAATCCAAAAGAAACATAATAATAAAACAATCATCACCTGTAGCCCTACTTAGGTTTAGAGCTGCAATGATTAGTCAATTTATTGATTAGTTAATCAGCAAAGAAATCAATCTGAAAATCTCGTAAGTATTTTGGACATTTAATTGAAAGAAAAAAGCCAAAATGTGAGTATTTACTGCTTTTCTTGTTTTGTTTTTTAATCATTTTGAAGTGAATATCTTCGGATTCTGGACCGTTGGGAGGAAATAACAAGAAATATTAAGACGCGATCAAAACAGTGTGAGATTAATCAACTATTAAAATAATCATTTGTTGCAGCCTTACTTGGGTTGAGCCTTAATTATTTGTATTTCCAGTGGGAATATAAACGGTTTTAATGGTCCCATAGAACCACCTTTGTTTACAAAAACAGCAAAAACGTGCACCATAAAAATCCACATAGTTCAATTTGTCCAGTGTTTCATTATAACTTTGTTCAGAAATTCATTTATAACTACTTTATCTGTACTTATGATACAATGAACGGCATCAGGAATTGACCACGAAGCAGTTTTCTCACATTTTTGATCTGTTATGAAGACAGGTGAAGGTTAATAAAGGTTAAAAGCATTTGGATCAGATGTGTTTTGATTCCTCTCTCTGCCAAAATCTCTGATCTCACACGCTGACCTGCTGCCAAGAGATCTTCTTGTGCACTGCACATTTCTAATTGGTTTAAGTGTTCAGATAATAAAACAGATCACAAAGTTAAAAAAAAGAGGTGTGACTGCACAAGACCCAACATGACGGACTGCTGTAAAACTTGCAATGATGCCGAGTCAACAACAGGTGGGAGCAAAATATGAACCCGACAGCGTCATCTATCGTCGGCTCGTCCCACCTGGTAGTTCCTGACGACGGTGATGTGCGTCGGCGAGCGCCGGGAGCGGCCGTAGTGGGCGATGTAGTCGTGTTTGGGCCCCGGGATCCTGCAGGAGGAGAAGAGGAGCGGGTAGAGCTCCATGCACAGAGGCTTCCCCCGCAAGTCATCCACCTGCAGCTGCCCGCTGACGGAGACAAGAGGACAGATGTTAATATTTAACTTTAACTAACTTAAATTTTTCTGAAATTATGTTTGATTTATTTATTCATTTTTCTGATCATATTTTTTTTATTTATGTTTTTATTCATTTTGTATTTATTATTGTGAACAAATGTTTTTAAAATGTTTTTATTGGGTCATTTTTTATTTGTTTATTTTTTATCTTTTTATGTATTTTTCTATATATATGTGTTTTTTTTGTTTGGTTATTTGTTCATTTCTGCATTTTTTTTTTTGTATTTCTGAATGTTTTTATTTTGTTATTGTTGCATTTTTTAATTATTTTTTTCAATGTTTATTTTTTCATTTTTTTATTCATGTTTCCCATGTTTTGTTGTTGTTTTTTTAAAACTTATTTATTTATTTTTCTTCACAAATGTTATTTATTTATTTATTTAGTTATTTATTTATTTATTTATTTATATCTGCTCAGGCTTATAAAAGTTGATGACACCTCAGGACGCACCAGTCTCACATTTTTTCTACCAAAACAAACCCACAACAGCGGCGTTTGAGTCGTGTGCTGTTGGCTTGACGCAGATTCATCTACAGACGGTGCGGGCGAATAAATTTAGCCACAGATTAACTTCATACAGCGGGAACACAGACTGATGCCAGACGAGGTTTAAGGTTACAGGACTGAAATAGAAGCTGGAGAAAGTGACTGTAACTAACAACAGATTACTGCAGGAGGATTACTGCAGAACAAAGGTCAACGACAGTTTATAGCTCATAACTGCCTCTAATGATCAGAGCAGATCATTATCAGCAGCTGGTTTCATTTGCTGTAATGGGATTACTTTATATGCTCTAATACTCTCTGTATTCATCTCTACAGAGAAGAAACACTGTCCGACCATTAAATATGAGTTTTATTGAGGTCAGTATTATTTATTTCAACCTGTTCTTCTTGTGACCAAGATTTTCTAATAACAAGTTGATTTTAAATTAAAACCTCACTTACTGAACTCTTAAATATGGCTAAGACTGAATTATAGACAGAAAAGGCTTTACAGGACAAACATATATAGTATATTATATGATTATTAGCAATTAATAATCCTATATTCTTTATAAACACTATAAAAAGGAGCCATTTAGCATTAAAGATAACTGTTGTTACTTTAGTGTCATTTTTCTGATAATACTTCTAAACTAAAATACTACTTATTACAACCTTTAAAAACATTAAAAGTATACCTGCTGTAGGATAATCAATAACTGTCAGTGTTATTTGGCTGCAGCTCTGTTATACTTACGTGCTGATTTTGGCCTTGAAGTCGAGAACTGCTGCGATCAGTTTGGATGCAAACCTGCGTGGAGACAAACAAGAAACATGTTAATCGTCTTCACAAAATGTGGTCAGAAGCTGCTGGAGTATTTTTCCAGGTGTATATGATTTACAATATAAACAGGTGTTTAGGAGTCCAGATCATGTTAAAGGTCGACATCCTGGCAGAGCGTCTTCACTGGGAACGTGACTGACGGGAAATAAACACAACGACGCTGCTTGGACTGTTCTGCACACTGTCTGCTGAACAGGTGAACTGTTTTGGGATTGGGATCGAATTTTATTGACGTATCAATGTATTGATTATGATTTTTGGACTTCTGGTATTAGTTTATAGAAGAATAAAGCACATTTTTAAATATTTATTGTGATGAAAGAGTTTTGACAGCTTATTCACCCCTTTTAAAAAGTCAATGGCATCGATGGCATTAAAGCGGCTATAAATGTCCACTACTGTGCTGCTAGTCTGTGTGTGTGTGTGTGTGTGTGTGTGTGTGTGTGTGTGTGTGTGTGTGTGTTGCTTACTCACAGTAGCTGGCTCCTCCAGCCGTTATAATCTCTCCTGGGCAGAGAGATAGCCGGGTTCGAGTGCACAGGCAGCGGTTGTCGGCTCTCCAAGTACGCCCACTGCACCCACCAGGGAGCGATCTACAGGGGAGAGACCACACACACACACACACACACACACACACGGTTGACATTATAGTCACAGTAAACAGTGATGATGATATACAATCTTTGAAAACCTGATGTTAGACTGATGAGACAATCTCACCTACATAAAGAAGGGTGTGTGTTTTCAGCCCCCTTTATTTATTTAATACTTAAACATCTCTTAACATCTCATTTTCAGGTTCATAACTTTATTTTGGGTTACTACTAGAATATGTTTACAGGCTTTAATGCTCAAAAAACACACCAGTTTTCTCATACTGTCCAGACAGCCGCCTCTGTCTGAAACACTCTGCTTTAGCTCCTGTCTCTTTAAGACCTAGTCTCCTCTGATTGGTCAGCTCACAGACGCCCGAGCCAGCACCGCTAACAACAACAGAGCAGCTGTGCTAAATCAATTCTTACTTGCCAAACAGGTCGTTGGGCATTAAATCATGCAAATATGTGACATTGTGACGTACTGTGATGTCACAATGTCACAGAATTAAAGGCGGGGCTACTGACGAGGCGTTTCAGGAGCAGTGTTTTCTGTGGGAGAGAGGAGCTTCTGTTGATGGGAATTTTTTAAAACATCGAGTTTTATCTCTACATATTCTCATAAATTATCGCATGAACTTGAACAAAAGTAATGAACTACATGTGTACCATGATTGTCACTCACTTCCTGTATATTCCACTGCTTTCTTTCTTTTTTTGATTCATGTTTTATACATTTTATTTTGTTTGACTTGTTTATATCCTGCTTGTTTGATGTTTTCTACTGAGCGCTTTTATTGTGAAGGGCTTCGTAACTTTATTTTTTTTTTAAACTTCAACATAAATCAGCCTTTACTTACATTAAAAGCTGTTTTTTTTTTTAAATGAATAAATTCCCACACACACTTTTCACCTCTGTAGTGATAGATTTATTAATAAACTTCAACATTTTGGTCACTTGTGTCGTGATAAAAGTCTCTGTGACCGTAACAGCAAACCTTTTTAATAAATCTATCAATGCAAAGGTGAATAATGACAAATTAAGGACTGTGCAGCCTTTCTTCGCGTCGTTTTAAGACCTCAGAGCAGGTGGAGTTTTGTTTTGGATTGATATGTTTATGCTTCAAACACACACCCGTCCCTCTCTAACACCTGTCACGTCTCCCACACTGACACATCACACACACGGACCCAGTTCCTGGTGCTCCTGGCTCTCCTCTCCAGCCCCATCTGCAGCTTTGCACCGAGGCCTCCCGGCATCCCGAACTCCTGCACCATCCTGCGGGTGTGGCTGATCTCCTCGGGGGGCAGCAGAGGCTCCAGGGCCCTCAGGTAGGCCTGCAGGGTCTGGGCCAGAGGGGGCACCGGCTGAGGGGGCACCGAGGAGAAGAAACACACCTCCTGCCTGGAGGAAACCTGGAAGACAGGGTGGTGAGACGTTCAAGGACTCCTGTTAAGTTTAAGTGTTGCACTGCAAACAACCTTGAGGACAAATTAAATATATAATTAAAACATTTTTATGTAATCAAAGTGTCGGTACAGTAACTCTGCATGTCAGCACACTGTCACAGTTTGACCTGCTGCCAATAACAGCAGGGCAGGGCCTATCAAAATAGGAAGTGTGAGAGATATCCTCTGCTTCTGCTATAATAACTACACCGTGTGTGAGAGTGCACACCAGTATGTCAACAGTGAGACTCTTTAAAGTGACAGTAAAGTCTAAAAACATTAAGATACTCACCCTTGACAGCCATGCTCTGCAGCTCCCTGCGTGAATTTTCCTCAAAATCATCTTTTCCTTGAGTCATAAACTCGCCGTGCGTCGCATCAGCTTCACTTTTATACTCTAATAACTTTTCCCCACAAGAGTCAGACAGTCAACACAAGTCCAGCCCTCCTCCTGCTGCTTCTCCTTCTTCTTCTTCTTCTCCTCGGTGGATGAAGATGAGAGTCTTCATCGCTCGACGGATCCTAAGTTTGAAAACATCCGCGCGTGTGTTGGTAGAAGAGAAAAAACACACACACACACAGACACACACACAGCAGGGGTGTAGCTGTCCGTGTTTGGGTTGTTCAGACTGCGGGCATGCAAACGTTCACGTACCGAGCTGAACTGGTCTGACGCTACAAGTCTGCACACGTGCTGACGTAAAAGCTGCTTCCGTACACAGCAACGTGACTCCGCGCTGCAGTACCGCGTCTCTCCGCGGGGTGTCGCTGTTACACCTCAAGATGGCGCCGAGTGCGTAAACTTTAATGTAAACAAAAACATTATCTTAAGATTTACATTCATTTACCACCTTAAGTTAAGTTAATTTGATTTGTATAATTATATCAGTTTGTTTGTTTTGCTTTTCTGTGTTTAGTTTTTATGCTTTTATGTTTTATTTGGTTTTATAAAGCACTTTGTAGCTGTGTTTTGAAAGGTGATATATAAATAAAATTGTCATTATTTGTTTGTGTTGTTTTGTTTTTGTTTGTTTTTGTTTTCTCCTTGTAAAAAAAATGCTTGGAGTCATTTTGAGGTGTGTTCAACAATGATAACACCTGTTTGTTTGTTATTTGAAGATGTTACATAAAGGTTTATTTAAAAAAAAGGTAAGCAACAAGGTTACTTGTATAACACACCAGGGGGAGCAAGACTATACAATAAAATAAAAATACAATAAAATACAAATAAAAACATTGTAAAGAGATGGGTGGTTTATGTTTTAAAAGCACTTTTGTTGCTACGTTTATCTTAAGTCCTAATACCACACTGTAAAAACACCCAGTTACAAGTAATAGTCCTGTAAAGGAATGCAAGTGTAACCAAAAATGTAATTATTGTAGTTATATAATATATAGTTTATGCTCAGTGAGATGACATTTCTTGGAGTATCTTCAAATGCTTCATCCCTGAAACCTGTAACCTAAGCCTAAAGGAAGGTTATGTAGGTCAATAAACCAAAAAAGACTGAAATTGTCATACATTGTAAAAAAAAATCATAAAATTGGACGTCTCTTTAAAAAAAAAATCAAATTTTACCACATAAAAACACAGTAAAAGTAAAAATATTGTGTACAAGTAACTGTAATACTCACTATACAAAGCCTAAATATATTGTTTGACAGTATCATCAGTTTATATAAATGGGCTTCTTGTCAATAGTACACGTTTAGTTTACATAACTGTTTTTTAGGTATTTTCTTTTATTTATTTTAATATTTTTATGGGTTATTTTCCAATTTCCAGTTACTGTTAATCATCTCAAGACCTCTCAGATTTATTTTGGTACCTACTGAAGGGCTCTGACCTCCTGTTGGAAACCACTGGTCCACGGTGATACCTTGTTTGATGGGGTCAAGGGGTTTGACAGACCCTGGCCTCACTGTCACTAGGATACAATGAGGTACAGTTGAATTATTTTATTTACTTAATAAATAACACAGGGCAGAAACTGGAACATGACTTTAACTAATATATATATATATTTAGAATACATTTTACTATAGTTACAGTATTAATCTATATGTAATAACTGTGTTAGTCCTTTCATGCCCAGACAAAAGTGATAGAAAACAAATAATGAGAAGCATCAAGTCGATCAAAGGGATCAAATTGATCTGCCGATAACAAATACAGGAAGAGACGACACTGTTTTCAGAGATATTTATTATATTTTTTCTCTTGAAGCCAGCTTCTTCAAACCATCATAGAAAAAAAAAATAATATGCACAGAATTTTTCTTCTTTCACCAATTAAAATATTCATTTAAAAACAAGAAACACTCGTAACGTATTTATTCTATTTATTGTATTATGAATGTGATAAATCCAAAAGTCAGATATCGGCTTAAGTCTTATATGTTAATTGATTTTTTTATGTTTCTTCTCAGAGATTTTCACTCACACAGCTCTCTCTCCACTTCCACATGACAAAAATAAAATAATACCTTTATTTATATCCATACATATTAACTCAACTGTTACCAGAGTTGTCATTGTGAACAGTAAGGCTGCACACATCCGCACCACCCGTTTCGGTAACGTTCAACACAACACCCACTGAGAGAGGAGGTTTTTCCCAAAAGGCTTCAGAAAAGAAAAATATAAATACTGTATATAAATATACAAATATCTATATAAACTGATCTTCATATCATCTGTATGGGCAAATCCAGCAGGCACATGAGACCAGATGATATAAACATCACTTCTGTGCTGAGGCAGTGCTGACTTCAATTTAGAAAGTAATTTACATAAAGGAAACTCAAATATATGAACTAAAAAATTACATTTTATCAGTATCATTATATTGCATAGACAAGTGATCATTCAGTGCAGACCTGAGGGTCTTTTATAATATGTACCGTACTTATACATTCAGATTTGTTCCCTCCATTTCCCTGAAAATAAAACTATATTTTCCATAGTAAAAACACATTTCTTTTCTTTCAACTGCATAAACCACATTGTACTGTACATTTCTTCCATAACACTCATTCATTCTGATGCTACATGAAACAAAAATACCACGAGGATCACAAACACTCACTTCAACACGTCAAATCAAACAAAACATGATAACAATCACGTTAATATCATTCAACAAAAGTGTTGGTGATCTCATCACATGGGCAATTTTGGCGAGGTGACTGGCTTCTACCGAGGGCAAGACTCATCTGGAAGACAGAGAGACGGAAATGGAAGGTAAATAGGTGAATCTAGGATTCATAAACTACGTTACGTCTAATTTTTTACTTCTTCCCATTCACCGACATTGACATTTATGGGCTTTGTGAGGTCCATAAATGCAACCATACCGTTCCATTCGCTCTCTAATAACATCAAGTTACCAAATTTACCTTTTCCATTGCTGCATTTAAAAAACGACGTCACATAAATCATTTAGTCTTTGCCCACACTGCTAACCTGCTACCATTTGAAAATGTCAGTTTGTTTACTGAAAGTATAAAGATGGTTATTCCAGTTTTTTTTTTCTTTTTGTCAACAAATCCTATGAAAAGACAAAAGCCAAGGCTGAAAGTAAAGTAAGCTATAGACCATATTCATATGGCGGCCATTTTCCTCAGCTGTTACGTGTACGTTATCATTCCACCGCAACTGAAGAGACGATGGATAATGAAATCTGGAGGGGACATCCGGTCATATTTCAAGGTAAACACACACACATTGCTCGGGACTAGTGTGCACAAGTGACTTATTTGTGTTTTTATAACAGTTTTTGGATAATAGTGGAGCTCAGGCTACGGTTGGCTTCACAGGAAATACTCATGAAAAGGACAAATTCATTTTTGATTTGGGTCTTCTCTTGGTATTTGTTGACAATAAGACAAATAAACAGTAAAAATATTGCCAGACATATATAATTTAAGGAAAGTTCAGGCACTCCAGCCCTCGTCTGTGGTGGCAACACTGAAAATAAACCTCTTAAGACTCAGTATAGTCCAACGTTCCTACGGAGAGTCCGTAAGACATCACAAATGGCAAAACAATCTGAATCCTTAATCTCTCTCACTACACGTTATGTTTTTTGAGAAGGGGGTGACACTGACCCACTCTTAGCCCCCGTCCCATAGCAATCCCAACGTTCCTTGTGCTTTTGGACACGATCGTTCCTCCGTCCACTTTAGCCTCCTCCTCCTGCGCCTCCTCTCCCTGATGCCTCCACATCTCATGAGGGTACGGGGTGTAAGCCAACATGGAGGTCTCTGACGGGTACTCGCACACCTGCTCCAGCCGGTCCTCGTCGAAACACACCTTTCCCTGTAAACATGAGTAAAGACTGGATTAGCAACTTATCACCACCTGATTCACATTTCTTGTTAGGGGGGCGACCTCTAGTGGCCATAGTAATTATCACAGAGGTAAAGGAGGAAGTCAGGGATAGAGAGGGGGGCTGGGTGTGGATCGTTGGGTGAAAAAAGCACAGGACTTTCATTCAGGAGACCGCTGTACGTTCCTAGTAACCAAAAGGGGAGTTATTTTAACTTACTAAGTACATTCATAACTGAAGTTACACAGCTATTTAACCCAAACCACAATGTTTCAGTTTTCTTGCCTTAACCTAACCAGACTGAGACGGATGACAAAGATACGATTCGCCTGTCGCTGGTACGCTGCAACCATCATGTTGTTTTGGGAACGCTGATGTGTAATCAGTCACACAAGAGCTGTAAATACCTCTATTAGCATCCTCACATGCACCATTTGGACATAAAGTTCTCCATCAGGAAAAGATCTGCTGATTCCCGTCTTGTGTTTTTCTTTATTTTTTTTGTTTGTATAAAAGTTTAAAGAGGAGAATATCTGTCTTACTGTACAGATACTACAGGGTGTATGGCTGTTTTCAAACACTCTGTGCATCCATTATACAATGACTTGTTTTAGAAATCAAAGCATTGCATGCAAATAGCAAAGAAAATTGGAAAAATGACCAAATTTAAATGCCAGTGTTCGACCCGGTAAGAGCAGAGAGCGGTCTACTTTCTGTACCGACAGGTTCTCTGACATGTGCTTACACGGTCATATGTAAACAAGCTTTGAGTCACTGAGGAAAGTCTCAGTCGGTCTCTGTAAGATGTTTGTACTCTGTCAGTGTAATGTTAACTGACAGAATGAGGCTTATTGATCGTTCAGGTAAACAACACGTATGCATAAGAGGAAGCGGTGTGGAAAAGGAGAACCAGGCTAGCTGGTGTTTAGCTAATCTTTGCCTGGACTGACGGATATTTCAGTGGAGTTTGTTTACTCAAAAGGCCAGCGAGGTGTAAACAGACCCGACAGAAACAGGCCGAAGAGGTCAGCGCGGTGTGTGTCTTATAATCACAGCAGCAGGTCTGGACGTGTGCAGCAGTAAATAAACCCGGAGGTGCAGACGTGATCTGGATGGAGTTGAAACACGCTGCACACACGATACGAGCTACCGCCGCTTCACCCTGACAGCGGCCGTCTGCAGAGGAGCGCGGATAATAGCTCTGCATTAGAGAGGCTGGACGAATCATGCTAAGGCACAGGAGGGCTAATCCTCCCTCCCTGAACCTGATTAACCCAACACAGCAGGACAGCAGAGCCAGCGGGAGAGACAGAAACTGAAAGAGTAGGCAAATAAAAGAGGGAAGTTTTCGATCGTACTTCTTTATAGGTTCAGTGTAAAATTATGACCTTTCTGTATGTGTTCAGAGATTTTTAAAGGTTGGGCGGCAAAGTTTTCACATGCCAGACCGACCTACGATCAAGAATAAACGCTGTATTTTTGTTTTTGAGTCTGAATCAAGCTGGTGCAGGAGGAATTTTACAGAGAGGCAGTCAAAGATAAGAAAGCGGGTAAAATGGAGAGGAAATAGAGGAGGTCGTAGACGAGGAGCATGCAGGTCACCCCCCTCTGTGACATGATGGCGTGGTTCGGATGGGGGAGGGAAGGAGGCCTGACGTCAAACAGTCTGAAGGGCATCAACGAGAGAGCGACAGGTGGTCAGAGAATCAGTGCCGTAAAGTGGTCACTCACCGCAGCTCAAGACGACTACTTATAGATAAACGATTGTTTATTTAAAGAAGTTTATATCCAGAGAACAGCATCAACCCTAGTTTCTCTTTCCCTCTTGTGTCAGTCCCATCTTTATGAAACAGATGGCCCAGTGCTAAAAGTGTCTGAGCTGCATTTAGCGATTTAAAATTGGGCACATCATTGCTTCCTTGTGTCGATTGTGTGCCTCTTGTTTGAAGGAAGTAGAGAAGTTTGAAAGAGGAAGTGAGCAAAAACATGCAGTGTGACAGGGAGTTTCTGTTCGACCAAATTTGAGGCTTATAATCATCGTTAATCCTCTCAGTATGACTGTCAGTCATTTTTCTTTTACGCACTGCCACATCTCTCTGTAACACTTCTTCGTCTTTCCAGTTCACCCACGTTAAACTACGAGTTGGCGGCCCCGCTGTCAGTTAGGCTCAACCATGCAGTGGAGGGTCAGTGTGGTCAAATACAGTTTGCCAAGACTCCAGTCGAACAAACCAAACCCCCGCTAGGAAACAGCCAAGATGATACAAAGAGAGATTTGTCTGAGAGGAAGGGAGAGCTGACTCAACAGAAATGGCAGAGTTGGTGCGAGGGAACGAGGAAGCAGTCTGTAACACACTCAGCTGTGGACTGAGGGGAATTTACAAGCAGTTTAACGACTTTCACATAGAAAAAATCAATCAAAAACAACACGTGAATACAGGGAGATTCATCTTCACGGGATGCTGTGGTGAAGGTTATTTCTGCTCTGCTGACAACTTTGTCATCCAGTCTTCTCCTTTATTACATAACTGCTCATGTCCCACTGTTTCTCAAATGATGACTGGGTTCAGGAAAAGTTAAAATGAGGAAACAGAAAAATGAGATTCACTTGTAGTTTGAGATGAAACCAATTGCCCTGAATTTCTGTAAACACCAGTGCGGTCTCACACAGAGGAGCATGTGACATAAGGTAGGCAGACAGAATGCAAAAAAAAAATGGGAGGAAGGAGCTGCCATTGTGGTTTCAGTCTCAGAAGCCTGCAAGATTAACTGTTTCTTCCTGCAGAAGAAAATAATATTTCTAAATCAAACACTACGAGTGCTTCCTGGACCCGAATTGAGTTTATTAGAGGTTCTCAAACCATGTTTTGACTCTCTGACGAAGGCTTGATGCCGAAATGAGTTTGTTTTTAAAGTCCAACACGACCATGCCGTGACCATAAAGACTTGATTTTTAAAGCAACGAGAACTTTGCTTTCACTGTCTTTCTGTGATAAACTTCAAAAAGTGTGTCATTTTTTCCACAGCCCACACGTTTTGCTACATGTCTGTACATATTTGTGGTGAAATCATTATCATCATGGGGTAAAAGTCAAACGTCTGCAAAGATTTAGACCGCAGGAGCAAATGGCAAAGCAGATCACTCTGGGCTTTTATGGCTAAGAATCAAGATGTCGTGCTTGATAAGGCTTTAATAGGCTTAGGTTGCTCTCTGTGATCGCACTTCTCAATCAAAAGGGATGTTCTCGCAGTGAAAGGGGAATCTGCTTGACAACGAGGGACCATCAGGCAGGTTACACGAGGTGATGCCCTGTGGACCACCTCTGGTGGGGACGACCATCCCTTTGAAATCTGGCTAAACATGACAAACGCTGGGAGACTGTATGTATGGTTGAGAAGCCGATAAGTTTGTTGGTGTGCGCACATTCATCTGCAAAAGGCAAACAAACACAGTTTCCACTCACCCTTTTTGGGGTCCCTCTGTTCTTGATCAGACACGACTTCTCCAGGTTCTGATATCCGCCGATCACCTCGATCTCGTCCGCTGTAGGGAACTTCTTCTTCACTGGCTCAGACTCAGTGGAGGTCGTCTGGGCCTGCTGTGGTGAGTTCTTCGCAGGTGTCGACACTCCTGTCACTCCCGTTCCTCCTACGGCAGTCTTTCTCGGAGTGATTGTAATGGTGGCACCCCTCTTCCCTTTCCCTCCAGAGGCACTCCTGATGGAGAAGAGGACGGGCGATGGCGTGGGAGATGGAGAGACACTAGGAGACTGGGACGGAGATGGGGAGTTTGGGGAGCAGGCCGGGGTCGGGGCGCTCTGTGCGGGTTTCAGAGTATTGTCCGGGGATGGGCTCCTGAGATACGAGGGGGTGATGGTGATAGTTTGGTTGGTTTGTTTGAGCTGAGATGGCGGAGAACAAACACGCTGAGGAGACACACTAGGTTTTTCTTGATCTTTCTCCTCGGTATTGGCATCGTCCTTTATCTGATGCTTTAAAAATCCTCTGGGACTTTGCTGCCGCTTTGTTTCTCTGTCCTTAAGAGCAGTGTTTGGTGATGTACAAGACTTCAGCGCCTCCTGCTCTTTCAGCTGAAACTGCTCTATTTGTCGTTGTATCGCCTGAACCCCACAAATGTCCTCACCTGAGAATGCTTTGCTGTCGCCCTGCTGTGCATTTGAATTCAGGGGCTTCACTTTAACAAGGTGCACTGACGGGATGTCTACAGTCCTCTCCCTCACACACAAGCCCGATCTCGAGCCGACAGTTTCCAAGTTGTAGATCCGGCTCATGGCTGCGAGGGAGTTGGGATGAGATGGCAAAGGGGAGGGAGATTGAACAGGATCTAGAGGCGATGTATATTCCTCTAAGTCCTCCTCCGAGAGCTCCTCTTCCACCTCCTCCTGTTCTTCTCTGTACTCGTGTTGCTCCCTGTGGCGCCTCAGCTGTTCTTCAACATGTTTCACAGTGTCATCTTCATCTTCAGATATCAGGGAGCTATCAGAGTTAACTTCTGAGGCAGCAGTGGCGTACCCGCTTGTTACTTCCTCTCCTCTGACAACTTGTGAGTGTGGTACAGAAACGGGAAGTTGAGGGCAGGTTTTCAACACGCTGACTTCCTGCGTGACGTCAAACGCAGTCATGGATGTCTGCGCCGCTGCCTCTTCCTGTCCCCTCTCTGCTTCGACCAGCCTCTTCCGCATATGAGCTGCAGCTTCCCACTCTTTCTCTATTTCAGTTCCCCCCTCGTCATGCCCGTCCTCAGCTGTGACATTTATCTCTGCACCTTCACTCCCACCTCCATCGTGTGCCTCTCTTTGTTTCAGCCTCTCCAGCTCTCTTTGCCTGATTTTCTCTCGCAAGGACTCGATGCGGCTCAGGGGTTTTCCGATCCTCCAGCTGTCCCTCCTCTCAACCCCTTTACCTTCTTCCCAGTCTTGTCCCTCATCGCTTTGACCTTTTTTCTCAACCATTTCTTCGGCAACGTAAAACACAGATCTGGGGATTTGAATCTTGAGCGGAGAGATCCCCGGGGGTGCAATCTTTTTTGGAGATCTTGGGGTTACATCATGAACGAGGTTCTCTGGTCCAGTGTCACTGTACGTTTGCACCTCCTGTTTGGTCACTTCATAAGCAGCCTTGTCATCCTTTTCTCCTTTCTCTTTGCTATAAACAGTTGTGTCTCCTATTTTTTCTATTTTACTTATAAGATCCTCTGTCTGTTGCGACAAAACAGAGTGTGATAGGTAAGGTCCTTGTGGCCCCGTACCACTCCACTCTTGCCCTCTGAGGGGGTCTCGAGGCCGATCTGTGACAGGACAGAGTAGACTGGAGCACTCGGTGAAAGCTGATTCGTGTCTCGAAGCAGCGTAACTTGGACTTGCGAGCTCTGATGATGCAGCAACAGGTGGGATTGTGCTTTCGAATCCCTCCTCTTTCCGAAAATCAGACACCTTTTTGTCGCAAACTTGTGCCTCAATCTGTCCCCCCACCTCTGGATCTTTTCCTACACTCAGCTCATTCTCACCTGCCAGTCGTCTCACTTCTCTTTCAGCTCTCGCTTTCCCATCCTGCCTGATCGGTAATCTTCTAGCAAACGAGATTCCCTCTGTGTTTTTAACAGATGCCACTGTGAACCCCTCATCTCCAGCTGCATCGCCTGCCTTCTCCGCAGCCCTTACGTCAATAGGCTCGACTTTCTTAACTGCGCTCTTGTGTTCGCCGTCGTTTTTAAAAAGTCTCTCTCTCACCTTTCCAAATCTGTCTTTATCTATTAGTCGTGCGTACCCCTGTTTGATCTTCGCTGTGGTTTCCTTCCCAAAGCCTGCTATGTCGCCCCACGGCACTACGCTCTTCTCTGAATGTATCCTGTCACGCATTTTCCTCTCGTGAAACCCCTCGTTGTCTAAACCGTTCTCCTTGGCGCAGAAGACTCGATCAGAGAAGCTGGACGAGCGTTTCGGCACGCCTTTGAACAGCATGTTCCTCCCGTCTGCCTCAGATTGTTGGTCATCTTCATCTCCTGAAAATTTTCTCATCACAGGCCGCAGGAAATTATCAGAGCTTTTGGATCGGGATGGAGGCTTGGGGTGCTCTCCGAATTTACTCAGCAGCTGGCTGACCCTCCCTCCTCTGTCAACAAACACATTATCATCCAAGCTGTCCTTCCTGTCTTCTTTAATGACTGTTGCCTGGCCCCATGGTCTCTCTTTCTCTTTTTCTCTCAGCCAGGATATTTCTGTTCTGAGCTCTCTCCCCAGACTCTCCCGCCTTCCCTCCACGCTGCCCTTCATCTCTGCATCCTCTCTACCCGAACCTTTCCCTCCTCCTGTTGGATGCCTCTCTTCAGGGCTTGCCGAGGGCTTTATGATCAGAACCTCTGAGGCTCGGATCTCAGTGACGCTCCCTCCTCCGGCCAGGATCTCCCTCAGGTTCATCTTCATCCCCCTCTTCCCCTGGAGGTCCTCCTCGGGCCTCTCCCTCTCCGTCTCCCTCCATCTAGCCCTTCTCTCGTCGCTGCCCTTCCTGTCCTGCTCGATGATGATGATATTGTCGGCTCTGATTGTCCGAAGACAAGGGACGACGGGAGAAAACGCACCAGATGGCGGCTCTGTTTCTTTTTCCTCTTCATCTTTTTTCACTTTGAGGAATTCCCGCTCCCTGACTGCGTCTTTCACCAACTCTTTCCACTGGCTTTTATCTTTCTCCCATCCCTCCCTGCTCGTCTCTCTTTCGCTTCCTTGACTTCGGTCCCTGCTCCTCTCTTTTTCCCCTCCCTCACTTAAATCTCTGAATCTCTCTATTTTCAGCTCTATATCTCTTGCCCTTCCTGCCTCTCCATCTTGACCCCTGGGGCTAGATTTTTCTTTCTCCTTCTCTTTAACTTCTGGCTCGTTGGCTACCTCTGCATCCCTCCCTTTCTTCCATGAACTCTGCGTGCGAATGAAAGGGTTTTCATGGACTGGAACTATAGTTTCCAGAGACACCTGACTCACTTGTTCTGCATCCATCCATAGCCCCGTATCTGGACTAAGCGACCGTTCGCTTCCCAAATTGACCGTCATAAAGCTGTCCGTGTCGCTCAGACCATCAGAGGAAGATCTGACATCCACCTGCAGCAGACAGACGTCTTTCTCCTTCTCTCTGTCGGGCAGACTGTCCTGCTTCGCCTTCCTCCGCTGGATGATCCCTCGCTTCCAGGCGGGCATGCTGGCAAACTTCTCCTCCTCCTGTTTCTCTCGCCGCTCTCGCTCCTCCTCCTCTCTCCTCTTTCTCTCCAGCAAGAGTTGCTTCCATTCCGGCAGAGAGGAGACAGACATAACAGAAGAGGAGCCGGGATTTGGACAAGATGGTTGCTGTTCTTCGTTAGAGCCTCTGGGAATGAAAAAAATGGGAGTGAAATCAGTTTTCTCTCACAACAAGAGCTGCAATGATTAGTCGATTAATCACATAGTCGATCGGAAGAAAATTACCAACTAATTTCATGATCAATTAATCGTTTAGATGTCAAACATTTGCTGGTTCCACCTTCTTAAATTTAGGAGTTGCTGCTTTTCTTTGTTATTTGTGATAGAAAATGAGGAGTGTTTGGGTTTCGGACTGTGAAAATGATCGTTAGTTGCATCCCAACATTAAAAAAGAGGTGTGCATCACTCAAAACTGAGCTTTTGGAACATAATACATTATTTTACTCATAAGTGCATCAAGATGAGAGGCATTTTAAATGTTTAATAGCATAAAAAAGATGCACATCAATGCAGAATCAGTCCTAGTTGTCCACTGAGTTTAATCTTTTACACAGAATAACATCACAAACGTCATCAAATCAACACATTGTGCACATACAACAGACAAGAACTTTCCGCTTAAGTGTTTATCTCAAAATGTGTTAATCAAAACTTACCAAAACCCCCAGCATAGATATCACGATATCCGCCTCGACTGTGAAGTTTTCATCTCCACTTTGTGCGTCCTGGCTGTGCGTAACGCGCTCCACTCCTCGACGGAAAACCTCCCTCGCCAATAACTAAACAGATTAATCTCTGCTGTCAAAACGGAGGGTTTAAAAACGCTTCACGACCCAGTCCAATCACCCCACGACCCGACTGTGCATCCGAGCATGCAAACACCTCCGTCGTCGGTATAGTAGTAAATATTCCAGCCTCGGAGCTTCAGCACTGTAATCCGATAATTACATTAAATTCCGTCAGGAGAGTTTAGTGGCACACACCATATTGTCGGACCTAAGAAAAGGCGTTTAAAGAGCACAGCCGTCTGCCCAGCCCGGGCACCAACCCCCACCCTCCCTGCCTCGTCTCATCCCTTCTTCCCCGCACGGCTAATTGGAGAAGAGATGGAGGAGGAGGAGGAGGAGGAGGAGGGCTGTGGTGTCAGGAGGGCAGAGCTGCAGGAGTTTACCTGAGGAGGACCAGACATCATCAACCTCCCTCATGTGGCATGTTTTTAACACTACTTTACTATTTTTATCAGATTATTTGCATTTTTTAATGAAAGGGCCAGAGAAGGAGACTTATTTCAACAAGTGAATAAGAAACATGGTCAGAAAAATGCCAAAATATACATGTTGACAATCTTAACATGGTGAATTTGTCTTCTTAGTGGAAACAAATACGCATTTACCTGCATGTTTGCAGTTACGTGTTCAATCTGGTGAGAATATCTTACTTTTGTACTTTATTCTGATCCATGTTGGAGCTTTAATTGTCTTCACAGTCTTCGCAAACAAAAAATGTAAAGTGCATATTTCAAAATATATTAAATAAGTAGTCTGTGGTAATGTTTCAGCCCATATTCAAAAGCTAATGTATAGAAATTGATTCAATGACTAATTTATAACAACGTTGTGGCTCAGACTCCTGATGTATGATCATATTTTTTGCGGAAATAATTTAATAATAATAATAATAATAATAAATAATGATATCAAAAAGTGGGTGGGATTCGTCCCACTTTCCTATAATAGCCGAGGCGCCCATGGTGCCAAAAAACAAAACTTCTTGGCCTTTAAAAATAAACAACAGACCTCGTGAGAAAACAAGAACAGAACAACACGGTCTGGAAAATCCTGGAAGTTATTATTGTCATTACAGTGAGGCAACAATGCAGACATAAAAAACATGTTGAATAAAAAAATACAGTACTTTCAAGTTCAAGAAGTAATGACATGTAAAAATTAACTTGTTCTCAATCCTGTAGAAGATAATTGGTCTGACATTACAGTTGATGTGTCCAAAGCAACCAAGGAAATAAACATTCACCTGTTTCTCTTTATAGCTGCAAAATGTGAAAAACAAAGCTGCAATTTTTTTTAGCCAGTGTGAAAACTGTAGTGACAGTAGTGTGCACAGTGAACCTGCAGTGGTCAGTAGGAATGTTACAGCCTGTAAAAATAAACTACATGATAAACAAAGACATAAATCAGCAGTATCAGCATTCATTAGCACTATATAAACATGTAATACATGACAGTGTGTGTGTAAGCACTTGTAACGTTAACTTCTCCTGTGTGGCAGCTGTGAGTGGTGGCCGGTGTTTACTGTACATTAATAAAAGTACCTAAAAATGTCTGTATAGCTGCGTGAAAATACATTTTAGTGTGTATTAATACATTAATTAAATGTTTGACTACTGTTTGTAATTTCTAAATAGAGAGATTTAAGTAAATTGTTACCACATTTTATATCTATGCTTGTAAAAAAAATTATATTTGGAGGGTTTTATTGCAAAATGTTATATATAAAATCTTTTTGGGACAAATCTTTCCTCCTAAATGTAATCAGAAAATAGAGATATGCTCAAAAATATAACTATTACATTATGTTCTCTCTGAATATTAACATTTGGCAAAACATTTTACTTTAATACCAGCGACTTTTTGAAAATACTGACACATCCTTGTTAGTAGAAGGAGGCTTTTGTGTTTATAAATGGTGAAATAAATTGTCCTTTTGTAATAAAACAGGTGAGAAGGCTGCCAAGCCAGTGACCACAGTTTGAGACTGTGTTTCAACATTTGTAAGTGTGAAACTACTGGATATTTTTGAAGGGACCTCTGAATTAAAAAATCGAAGTCAACTGAGTTCATGACAACAAAATCAAGTGTTTCTTTACGAGACCTCTGGACATCGCCAGCCGTGTTTGTGGCAACAAATCAGGTGTTTTTCATGAGACCTCAGGAAGTGTTTGTGCTTCAACCTAACCAAAACATAAGACAGCATTTTAAAAATAGATAAATATTGAACATATTCGTGGTTTGCAGAAACGTAGAAGTTGGACTCTCCCTTTCTAAAATCTCATACACCGTCAACAGTAAATTTATAAAATACAGTGTCAAGTTTCAAAGAATACAGTTTGTTTTGCTTGTGTTCAGCGCAGCAGACAATCAGGCTCATTGAGAAGCCAGTTACAGTATTTCTGGTTAATATGAAGACGACAGGCAGCTCCACATCACAGCGGTAAGAACACCTTCATTTCACTTCTCCTTGTGGTAGGTGTTGTCCCGCTCGCTGCCCCGCTGTGGCTCGCTCAGGAGCTGCATCTTACTTTTAAGCTGGACGCAGAGGTAGGCTAAATCCTGTTTGTCCAGGGAGTGTGCCAGGGCCAGGTAGGTCGACAGAGTCCCCGCCAGCAGCAGCCTGTCCAGGGACAAGGCCGGCAGGAGCCACAGCACGACACCCAGCTCCAGGCACACCGGGTGGCGGAGGTGAGACAGGAGGCGCTGGGCACGTGGTGACTTGTGAGACAGGGGGTCCCCTAAACCGAGACACCTGTAATACACCTGAGAGACCGGAGAGACGAATTAGTTCAGGCAGCAGCGCCAACAACAAGTCAATCTATTTAGAAAACAAATTACAGGTTTTTCATAATCACTGTCACAGATTACACACCTTGTTACACTCAATTTAATCCTTCTTAATTTGTCATGTTGCTGTTTTGGCATCAAATCAAAATAATCAAGATTAAAGATGAGGATTTAGCAGTTAAATGAACTGAAACGTTGATCCTTTTAAAGCCAAACAAGGTTTCGCTGGCGGACAATATATGGGGTTAGAAGTTCAAGTCTGACAGCTTGTTCCTGGAGACGCAGAAGAGTCGTGATGAAATTCAAATTACTGCTTCAAATGTCTCAGAAATTTATTTTTTATATATTGCATCTTCTATATCTACTCAAGACCTGCTAAATATAATTTAAACAAGCGCTTAAAAACATTAAGCTGCTGGCTTTACTACAAATCAACCAGATTTTTAATGATCGGAGTATAACTCGCTGACGAAGTCCTGGTTACCTGCTTGATGCCCAGCAGTTCTGGGTAATCAAAGATCATGAGGATGCTGCAGATGATCGCCCAGCAGAGGAAGTGCAGGGAGAAGCAGAGCAGAGGGAACCAGATACTCCAGGGTGCATGACGTACTGACCACAGACAGGGGGCGCCGGTCACAGGCTGCCAGTACCGCATCAAGATCTGAACACAGGAGGAGGGAGGACGCAGAGTGGTGTCAGGAAACAACCTGTATCAGAAATCCCAAACTCCAAAATGTGAAATGCGAGTGTGTGTTTCTGTACCTGGAGTGCCAGCGCCGTGGTGAAGCAGTACGCCGTCCTGTTCAGGGCTCCCAGCACTGACTGGAGGGCCTGTTTGACCGGTGACCAGGCAAGCAGACTGTGCTGTGTGGTGAAGAGAGCCAGCAGCCCCACATCCACGACAAGACACCTGAGGACAGAGCTGTCCCGCAGGGCCACCGACCACGGTATGGAGTCTGAGGTGTGAACAAGAGGAGAAAAAAGAAAAGAAAGGTCACTTTCAATTTTTTTATTGTCTTTTCCTGTATGTGAACAACCATTATAGATACACAACCAGTGTTCGGACTGAGAATAAAAACTAAGATTAGACTGATTATCGACCTGGAAGATTATCAGGGCCAACATTCAGCATTTTTCAGATTATCGGTATCAGTGATTTATCTGTCGGATCACCGATAAAAAAACAAACAAATTTTAAAATGTGCTACTTTGGCTCATCCTTTCACACAACGTGCCGCCCAAGACAATATCTGATTGGTAACACGTCACAAATAATAGCCTGTAAACACTGAATAATCTGAATCTGCAAAGCAACTAGTTATATATCTGTTTTCAGTCTCCCTGATTTCTAAAAATCTGCACCGGTATCGGCCCTGAAAAAGCCATATCGGTCGACCCCTGATAAAAATATACTAAAATGGAGCTGTAGTTTACTCAAACAGTAAAATTAAACCACTTGCAATAACAAAATAATCTACACATGACGTGAGGTCATTCACCAGTCATGGCCTGATAACACACTGTGATCCATGAAAGCATTACGAACACACAAGCACTGTTTGCAAGCACTCAAGCATTAACATGCCACAGCAGTATGATACCCAACCCAGGGCCTGGTGACGGTTAGTATGCCTGATAACAAAATCACAGGGCCAGAATGAGGTCGTTGAACAGATCTGGTTTATAAAATAATCTCTAAAAATAAAAATGTTATGCGCCCAACGTGGGGCTCGAACCCACGACCCTGAGATTAAGAGTCTCATGCTCTACCGACTGAGCTAGCCGGGCGCTGACCTCTAGTGGTCGTTATGTGGTATTTCAAGTTTCTCATTACACTGATTGATGCGCTTCTCATACACTACAGTAGCTAATTGATCTAAACTAGTCGACTTTCGGGGGTTTTGTTCACTATAAACAATAGTTTAATTCATGTTATAAAACACCGTCCATTATAACGGAGTAATAACAGCGAGTCAAACCCTGAAATCACCCCACGTTCGCTAAGTTTCACTCGTAACTCCTCACTGAAAGTTAGCTAACTTCTCCTGGTCGCCTGCCAGCCGCAAGTGAGCGTTAACCCCGCGTTAAGCTTACCTCGACAGAGGGTCGTGTCCCCGGTGATGTTGTGGTAGATGGGTCGAAATGATAAAAACCGAATAAAGTCCGCGCCGGATATGAAAACAAACGCAAAGTTGAGCAAGGACGCGGTGCAGAGGGCGCAGCCACGTACCGTGACTGACGCCATTTCAATCAGCGTTTATCTTCATTTAGCAGCTTCTTCTTTGAAGCTCTTCCGGGAGGGAGTCTGCTGCAGTACCGCCCGCTGACACACGGTGTCGCTGCTGTGCGGTGCAACCAGTGGGGGAGAGAGCATGAAAGTGTCAAAGTGGGGTCAATTATTTAATTTTCTTTATTGAAGCTCCTGTACACAAATTTAAATATCTGCTTTTGTTATTAAAGTCCAAAAATAAACAGCAAAACTAACCACTTATTTAATTTAATCTTGGCATGTTGACCATCCACAAGAGTGAAGAGTTAAAACAAATATAAACAAAAGTAATAACATCAATAAATAAAGAATTAGTAACCTAAAATATAAGTATAACTCTTTGGACAGGGTTACATAAATTCAATTTATATGTCACAATCTAATGTGAGCATTAATAGGAGCCCATCTGATTAGAAATATGTCCATCTTTACGTGAAGTTTCGCTGTTATCTTGTCCATTGCATACACTATTCATCACCCTCTAATAATGCCACTGATGTGTAGTTGGTGGTAACAGTTTGATACATTTATCATTTTTCTGGCCACCAGCAGGAGGATACACAATAAATATAACTTCGTTTTTTTTTCTATTGCTCCTTCAGGGATGCCTCAAAAGATATAAAACATTGGGTTTAATGGTTATTCAATGTTCAAAATGATTAATATTTCAGTCTGAATCCCCTCTAGATGATTTAAGTTTTGGACAGTCCCAAAAAAATGTGTGTATAATCTCCAATCTGCTTACAATCCCTCCAGCACAAATTTGTTTTACTACTATCAAATTTAGAGGGACTTCTGAAGTATCTCATTTTCAATTTCCAAATAAAGTATTTCCACAGTGGACTATTAGTTATCTCATGCCCATCTTCACACACATTTTCCAATGTTTCATCTGCAAAAATGCACCTGTAACTGCCTATACTAGCTGGAAAACACAATAGGTTCACATCATACAACGTTACATGGTCCAAGGTCAAGTTTAATAACAATATCCCTGAAAATGGAAACCTAACACTTGTTTTTCTAAGGAAATATGTAGTTACCTGCCAAAAGAAGCAATTTTGTGACCTCAAAACACCCCTGCCTGAGAGTAACAGGGGTCTTAAACTCATTATGGTGCTTTATTTCCTTATTTACACTAACTTTGTGCATATAAAATAGTCAAAAACAAATGCTTAGGTAGAAAACAGCCTTTAAAAAGAGCAAAATCATCATAAATTCACGTGTAATAGCACAGCAGAAAGAACGTGCCCTTGTTATGAGCAGATCAGACATTATTCCACTGTTTATGATTCCACTGATATCTGTTTTCATGGAGTTGGATCGGAAATTTGCAACAAAGACAACACAGAAGAAGGTCTTGATCGCATTAAAGCAAAAAAAGATTACCCGAGAAAGAAAAGAAATAGAGAGCACACCAGAATACACATGACTTTGGATCTACTTAACTTCATCGCAGACATGAAAACATGTAATTGTGCCAAATACAACAGATTCATGACAAATGAATAAACAGAAAGATGTGTGTCAGCCTCCTTTTTCTCAAATCAGCTCAACCTCCCCACTGTAGCACTCTACGTGGTAATTTCTGTCAGATGATACCACTCGAATCGCCTCTGTAGACCCCTGAAACAACCGACAGACGATTAAGATAACATCCCAGAAACTAAAGTACCACTGCCTGCTATTAAACGCTCACAGCTCACCTCAGTGGGCAGTATCGGCGCTCTGCAGGCTGCACACGGAGGAGCTCGGACCCTGAAACCATGAAAGCAAAAAGGTCACAGAAACTCGACGGTGCAGTCGCACTGGGGTGTGACTCATCTCATGTGCAGCCTGTCTGGCAGGGTTTTTGGTTTCATGTTTTGTCTCCAGTGTTGTTGTTGTTGTTGTTGTCGTACTCACCTGTGGAAGTCGCTGACACAGTAAACTCTGCTGTCTGTATCAACAGAGAAGGGCCGACCCTCCAGGCTCCGTCTGCAGACGACGCAGCGGAAACAGGACGGGTGGTACGACTTCCCACGAGCCTGCAGCACCTGGCGAGTGTTGTGAAGAAACCAGAAGTCACACTGAGTAAAAGTAAAGATATCATGTTAAAATATTACAAATAATGGTTGAGTTTCTATATTTAAATTCTGGTATTGAGACAACATGAATGATCACTCACCATGTCCATGATTATACCCCCGCAGCCGCTGCACACCTCTGGAGATGGATGGACTCCTGAGTACTACAGTCATCAGCAAAACAATTAAATCAAAACTGGATATGGATGTTTGTGCAGCGTTTACCTCTGCGTACAGGATATTCTTACCAAAAAATCCTCCTCACAGTAGATCCTTCCTGACACTGTGTAAAAAGGCTTCCCACTGAGCTTTTTACCTGAACGTGAAACAAAAAAAACAACAAGCAAAGCAAATATCTTCCAAGTTAAAGATCTGAGTGCTTCTTCTATGACTGCAACCAACAAATATATTCATTAAGTGCACGATAATACGATAAAATGTGAAAAAAACATTTAAATGCTCGTTACAGTTTCCCAGAGCTTAAAGTGACGTCTTCAGTTTGCTTCTTTTCTCAAATCAACAGTCCAAAACCCACAGACCCTTCATTTATTGTCATAAAAGCAGCAAATCCTCACATTTAAGGAGCTGAAACCAGCAAATGTTTGAAATTTTTGCTTGAAAAATGATGAATTTATCATCAAAATAGTTTTTTTTCCGGTCGATGAATCAATTAATCGACTACCGAAACATCCAGAGGACTCACTGCAGACGCTGCAGGTGAAACAAGTGTCGTGGAATAAATGTCCCATCGCCCGACAGGCTCTCTCTCCACCGTACACCGCTTTACTGCATCCTGTACAGCGTCCTGAAGACACAAACACAAAGTTACTGTGAAAGCACACACTGTACAGACTGAAAACACACTCACACACGCTGAATAATGATCTATCTGAAGCCTACAGAGTGCCATTAATAAATGATGTTAAGAAGATAAATAATCAGTGATTTCCTTCCTCACCAAAGTAAAGATCTGAACTGTAACGTGGGTCCATCTCCTGACGTCTGTCTCTGTCTGCCGGAGTCTGTACAGTACGGCTGAGGGTCTAATTTTGTGTCCGGTGCAGACAGCTGTAAGCGGAGCTGCTATCTCGGTTTATGGCTGCTGCATTCACACATTCGCTGCTTTTGGTCTCTCCGACTCCTCCGAGGCGGCCGGCTGAGTGGGTGGCAACACACCAGGCCAACTGGTATCTTCTAGCACGAGTTAGGACTGTACATGAGGGAAGTATTAGTTACTGTTATCGTCATTGTGGGACCGGGGCTGGGCGTGATGACACTGAAGAGTAGCTCAGTTGATCCGTTTTCTTGGTGTTTGAGGTGAAGTTACCAGTGTAGAAGTAAAAGTACACAAGTATTATCTGCTAAATGTACTTAAGTATCACAAGTAAAGAGCAGCCTACTCACTCTGCAGAAAAATGATCCCGGTGGGTCTTGTTTTTACTCAATATTACATTATTTCATTGTTAATATCGATGTACAAACAACATAAACAGCTGGAGCTTGTTTCATATACTGTATTCATCAGTTAGTTCAGTCCAGTGTCCGTCTTGCTGTAGCGCCCCACATTTATTATTTCTCAGTGAAACTTCTACACATTTCATCCAGTGAAGCTAACAATATAAATACGAACCTCATGTGAAAACAATCAATATGACATTTAAACTGCAGCTTCCTCATATTAATGTCTGATTAAATAAAGAGCACTGTCCTGGAAGTGACTGGAGCTGGTGTAATCTTTGTTAATCTGTCTGCGCATGTGCAAAATGTTGAACAATAAGAGCCTTAAAACTGGATGACAACTTGCCACTGCTCATATATCTTGTGTTACTGCCCTCATGTGGACCATTGAGGCTCTAAGTTTTGTAACTCCTGACCTAGAAGTCTGAGTAACAGCTGGAAACACATGTTTCACCTCAAGAATAAAAGGTCGTCTGTGTTGTATTTTGATTAAATATCTTCTTTTTTCTCTTATTTATGTCTCGTACTTTCAGCTACAGCACGTGTGTTGAGGAGGAAAGAGACGGGCCCACAAGATGACGACAATAACAAGAATCTACTTGGATGCTCCCGACGTCTGACTGAGCATTTCACAATCTCATCAGTCGATCATAAACAAACAACAAGTTGTCGTAACGCCTTTTTGACACCTTACACAACATTTAACGCCTCCACGTGTGCTTGCAGCACACCGACAGCTCAGAAGTGGCAGAAAGGGACGCCATGAAACCCTCCAGGGCACATGCTCGTGTGTGGTGGATCTACAGTAACCCGGGAGGGGATGGAGGGGGAAGTGTGACAGCTGCTGATCCTGCACTGAGGTCTCCTTGTTGAGGCTCGGTGAAGCTGTCTGAACTCACCACACCGCCCACTCTGCAAGCTGTCAGACTGGTTCAACCAACAAAAAACACACTCCCGTCACTTGTTTCTAACTGTACAGGTGTGTGTGAGCTTGAGTTTTGGGGGTTGAAGCGTTTTCACAAGGGACAAATATTCCCTTTTTTAATATTGTTCAGTTTTTGGTTTAAATTTGAGGCTCAGGCGAGAAAAATAGTTGAGATTTGGCTTCAAATTGATGTCGAGTGTCAATTTTAGGGCGTGTTGTGGTTAAAAATGAGTGAGGCGATGAGCTGCTGAAGTGTTCAGAAATGTTAACTCAGGTGTGTGTGAGTGGTCCTGCCCTCAGGTATGTTTCTGTGCAGGAATGTCTTCGTCATGAGACATGTGGAGGCAGGAGGAGGGAGCCTCTGAAACATGGGAGTGTTGTTCAGGAGTAAAGACGCCAAACATGGTGGAAAACATGCACATGTTGCTCCTTTAACTTGCTATTTAACCTCTTTAATTCCTGCTGCGTATGTCGATAACATCAGGGGTTTTCTTTTATTTTAATTTGGGGGTGTTGAATCAACTCTGAGCTGTCTCCACACCCTTCCTCCTCCTCATTTTGGGGATACACAGCACCGTGCCAACAATCCCTGGCATGTTTGGCTGATTATAAATAGGGCAGCCATTGTGCCACACAGTGAGGGAAAGTCACACAAGGACTCTCATCATAAGACTGCATGGATGAGCTCTGCAAGAAAGGTTTTAACAGCAGGGCCTCCTCCTCCTCTTCACCTGTCAAGTTTGGGCAGGTAACCGTAACGTACCTGAGGTCCACGCCCTCCGCTCCGGCGCGCAAAGCAGGAAGTGGCTGTCAACGCCGTCGCTGTTTGCTGTAAAGTGAATGAACTGTGTTTTTGAGAGACGAATACAACTTTTACATTTTTCCTTCTTTGGCATTTTTAAAAACAGAAACATCCTCTTTTTTTTGGGGCGAACATGCGGCTGTGCGTCACCTGCGCGCTCCTGGGACTTCTCTTCCTGACGGTCCTCGACTCATCAGGTGGGGGGAAATAATGTTTTAGCTCATTTATTGTTCGGTGAAGCTTTATGTGCACATTCCCAATTTAACTTTCGTGTTTTAGTGGTGCTAAAAAATCCCAAACACCCTGATATTGTGCTCGGTTGTGGCGTCATTTCCAAGTTTCTGTGCCAATTGGGTCAAACTGAGCTGTCTGTTGTTGTAAAACGTGCTCAGACGAAACCCCGATGCAAATTCAGTCTGAGCAACTTTAAAGACAGTCGAGGACTTTAAGTCAACACGTTAAACATGATGGATTGTGTCGACAGTGGAGATAGACTCAGCCGTGACTTCTAGACCTCCATTTTCAAAAGCTTTATGAGGCGTTTATGGAGCTTCCTGGGGGCATGAATTCATCACGGCTTCATCAATGATTGACCAGCAATCTGCTGATGATGAACTATGAATCTGGCGGGTGTTTCATCATGTTTTTTCCTCCTCCACTCACTTGATTCATATCCTGGAGGGAAAGTCACCAGCAGCAGCAGCTTTGAATTTATTCTCTTTTCTTTGTGGAGATGAAACTTTTATCTCTCCTGTGTGTCTGAACCCTGTGACACCCTCAACACACCCTTTGTTTACTGTCACAAGAAGCCCTCCGGCCAACAATTGGTGGAAAATGCTGTTAATGTTCAGACACACCTGCGTTTAAAAAACATTAAAGTGTTTTTATTTCAATTTTCACGTCACCGCAGCGAGAAAACTGCCACCGGAGTTAAAAGGTGCAATCTAAGAATTGGCCACCTGTTGGATTTATACTCCAAACCAATAGGGGGCAGTATACATCACCAGAGCAACCGCTAACTGCTGCTATCTGTAGCAAGCCCCCTCGGAGGAGCGTCAGGCTCTGAGGCCAACTTTCATAGTGGCCAAACCGTGTAATTACGCCACATTGCATAACTGAGCAGAGCCTCCAAAGCTGCATCCAGATTTTAATGCAACATGCTTGGTTAGCTCAGTTAGCAGTGCAGCTAGCGGTGATATATCAGCTGACTCTGCATGGACAGTCCATGCAGAGTCAGCTAATATCACTGCTTGGTGTTGTTTTCTATCTGGTTATCGCCACCTACAGTACATAGTGATATAACAAGACAGGGGCTAGCTGGTTAGCATGCTAACTTCTCTGCCGCACAACACATAGACGTCCTTTACGTCACGTAAAAACGGCTGTTTCCTCACGTTCTGTTAATAATTTTAGTCTCTTAATGTTTTAAACTAACATTTTTATATTCGAAAATACGTTTATTGTAGAAAAATGTGTTTATTTCTCAGAGTAAAGCTTCAAACGATCTAGTTTTGTTACTGAAAGTCTGGTTCTTACATATTGCACCTTTTTAATGCATGTTGCAAAAGACATGATTCATGCATCTGCTTTGGGGAGTGCCTTTTCTGTCCAGACGTATTGGAGGAAGGTTACACAAATGTGCTTGGAAATTTTTATTTTAATCATAGCCTCTGTATATTGGGTGAACTGTAGAGCTTCAGATATGATCCAGACAATACACATTGATAACTGTACCAAAATATATAAGGGTTGGAGCTGTGCCTGGACTCAATTAAGTTTGTTAGAGGAGAAAAATCACAAGAAAACTCTGAGGCACTCTCTATTAAACTATTAAAATGCCTTTATTGTCAAGCTGTGTAATGGAGACACTGTTTCTAAACGACCTCAAACCCAAGTTGGCATTTCCTGTACTGCAATCTGTTTTACTTAACTGACGTTTACACAGATAAAGATATATTTGCATTAAGTCATTATCTGTATTCAAACAGAAAAGGCCGTGTTTTAAGCAACTCGAGCTGCACTGGAACCACAGTCGGGGGACGAATGTGAAACCAAAGCTGCTTTATATTGTGTTTTCAGCTGCTGATGTATAAAATGACAGGTGAAACTCAAACAGACTCATCATCTCAGTGTGTAAACCGATAAGGCTGCAGGGGAAGTTTGCATTTTCCACAGAAGAGTCAGATATCACAGAAACAGCGTTTTTAAACTGTCTCACCTCGAGTTCCTCTCTTTACTCACCACTCAGATGACTCACAACAATGAAAAGTCAATAAATTTGCCTTCGTTTATCACTAAACTACATGGGAATAGGTGTGCCTTGAACCACTCTGTTTGCTCAAGCACCAACAGCAAACTGTCCGATGTTTGTGTGTGTGCACTTTGTTGCGTTGGTACCTTTAAACTGTTGTACAGGAGAGCTGGACGTTAGAGGACAAAGACAGTCACTGCCATCCAGAGAGACCTGCTGCTAGCTACTTTTAATGATTTTAAAAATAATTCACCTGTTGCATTTTCTTTTTGTTCCACTTCAGTTTATGAGAGTGAGCATTTGTGCAATATCCAAAAACTCAGGTCCAAATATGAAAATGTGTCTTTGCATGCTCTGAAAAAGCAGCTGATGAGCAGATATAACTGAACTTTCTCTCATTTTATATTATTATTATTATTATAATCAAAGCTACAATCTCTAGATTACTGATCACAGTCGACGACATCTTCAGGCTATCTGCAGCTCACTGCTTCTGATCTGTTTCCCTCAGAATGCCTGCAGACGTCGATCCGACCTGACAAAGACTCGACGGTGAAGGTGTCCACCGAGCTGCCTCTGGATCAGTGTGCTGTGTGTACAGTGAGCGGGGTGAACGACACGGAGACGTCCTGCACCTCCTCTCTGTCCCTGGTACCCGAGGAGGAGGTCAAGCTGCTGTTTAACTGCTCCCAGCCGATCGAGCAGGCGTACACGGTGATGATTACTCGCTCCATCGGTGAGTTGACCGACCGCGTTCAAAGATTTTTACAGCAATTGTTTTGTTTTACTTTGAAAATACTAGCAAGTATCGTACGCAACTGGACTTGTTTCGGTTTCTTGAAGACGTCTCACCTCTCATCCAAGAAGCTTCTTCAGTTCTAACTAACTGGAGAGGAGTTGGCAGGCTTTAAACTCTGTGTGGGAGTGTCCTTACAGAGTCGTTAAGGACACGTATGAACTCTGAGTTTCAGAGTCGTTAGGGCCACCTGTGGGTCGTTGGTCAAACCGGCCTTCATGTGGGTTTCTAAGGCTAGCTGAGCCCAGGTGTGAATGGTTGTTGAGCTGTCTGTGATGTAACATTACAGCCAGTGAACTGCAAAAAAAAAACTAACTAAAAAAGTATTTGGAGTCCAGCTTACAGGACATGAACAGTTGGGGCATGCACCTTCAGTAGAGCTGAACTGTTTAAAACCAATCCGTGCATCTTCTCTTGTCTTTAATCTGAATCCAGAGTGCACTAAGGACGCCTGCAGCCCGACAACAGGAGACACTCAACCCTCCATCCTCACCGAGTTCACCAGAACCTTCACCTGGGACCTGAAGGCGCCCGAGAAGATAGTTGTGAGTCTGAACATCCTCGGAGAAGGACTGTTAGAGACGACGCAGCCGTGCTCTGACGGATTTCCGTATTCTGTAACAAACGGCAAAGATCAGACTCAGTATTGTCGAGGAGGTTCTGTGACGACTTTGGACCTGCCGGACAAAGCTGTTTTTTCTCTGCAAGTTAAGCCAAACGCTCCAGTTGAATCGGTGCTGTTCCAGGCCTCCGCTGGACCACTAAGTAAGAAAATATTGAACTCTTTTAAGAAAGCCGAAGCATAAACTTCACAACAGCTGGTGAAACCCAATCCTCCGTGTCTCACTCTGTCCTTTCTACCCCTTCAGAGGGCCGAACAATGGTTGTATCTGTTGATTCCAGCACGACGGTGGTTGTTAGCCGTAATCGTGGCGAACCAGAATGTGAAGTGTGCTCCGTTGATGGATCCACTCGCAACTGTAGCCCGACAGAAAAGACCCTGACCAACGTTGATAAACTCTCGCTGGAGTTCAGCTGCCCTAAACCTCAGGACATGTACAGCATGAAGATGAACAAGGAAATAAGTAAGAGCCGTTTTACAGTAGTTGCCAGCAAAATGTAAAATTAAAATACTTAATGCTTACTGAGACATTTATCATTTTGTCCCTCAGGTTGCACCACCAGCTCGTGCCCTCCCGCTGCAGGAGAAGTGGATCCTGAACTCTTCAAGGACTTTAAAAGATCCCTGACGTGGGACATCAGCATACCAGACAAGACCGTGTTAACGTTGGACTTCCCTGGTGGATTAAAGGAGTTGGCCGGAGCAGAAAATTGCCAAGATGGCCACCAGTACTCAGTGAGTACAACAAAAAGAGACGGGAAGAGCAAAACTAACAGCTACTGCAAGGGCGGGACGGTTTCTCAGCTGAATCTGCTCGGAGCGACGACGACTGTGACTGTAGAAGTGCCCAAAGACGGAGAACTGGACCCGAAGTTATTCACCGTCAAGGCGGCACCAAGAGGCAAGTTCAGCCGTGTGTTTACAGAACAATGTGTCAAATACAAATTCATATAAACCGATGCTACAACCTTTAAAACGGCACTAACATGCGCCATTAAGCGAAAACAATTTTCATGATGGTGTAGATGGCCTTCTTTGGGCACAGTTGGGTCAGTTTAATGAGTTTCCCTGGTTTTGTTTTTAGCTTTATTTCAGAGGGACAACGCTCACTGACCAACCAAACAAAAAAACAAAACTTAAAAGAGCTGGAGTTAGCATAGCAAGTTAGCAAGAAACTTTCATCTGTTGTCCCTGGCAAAATGTTTCAAAAAACACACCCTAAACATGAAATAAAATGACATATCTTATAAAGTGTGTGTACATAACATGAAAGTGTATTTCAGGAAGTATAATTACAGCAGTTTTAAGAACAAAATGAAGAGTCTACAGCCGCTGCTAACGGCTCATTGAGGCTGCACTCACCATGAAGCTGAATGCTAACTTCTGCATGCTAACGATTAGCAGCCAGAATGTTTACTACATTCACAACCTTAGTTAGTCATTACATCCATGAGTTTTACACATAGACTGTATATATGTAATTTAATGTGTTAGCATCGATTGCTGATGGGGATTTTAATAGTTCAGTAACAAATACAGATTTTTCTGTATTTCAGTCGACTCTAGACCAAAATGGTGGACAAACAGACAGCTAGCATAACAAAAAAAGTGCACAGGAGATTTGTTTTTGGTTTAATGTGACAGCAAAAAGAACAGTTAGCATAGTTAACTTTCATGTGTCATTCCTGGACAGATTATGAAAAAGCCACCCTAAAGATGAAATAAAATGACATAATTTATAAAATGTATGTACATGACATAATGAAAATGCACAAAACAATACAGAAGGAATATCATGAAGTATCACTGCAGCAGTTTCAAGAACAAAATGAAGCTTGTAGCTCTGTGAGGCTGTACTTCAGCATGCTAGAGGCAGAATGTTTACTATGTTCACCACATTAGTTTCTCCTTAATACATCCATGAGTTTAACACACAGACTGTATATATGTAGTTTAACGAGTTAGCGTCAATCACTTGTTGCTGATGTGAATTTCTCAATAGTTTGGTGGACCAACAGACTGATTGTTAAGAAAGTCTTTGGTCTGATCAGTATCTCACCACCTTTTCTCTTCAGGTGGCAGAATGATGTCTGTGACCCCAGATCCTGAAACCATCATCACCATCAGAAGGCTGAGCGACGAGCCGGACTGCAGCGTGTGTAGAGACAAGGAGCCCAAACAGATATGCAACCCAAAATTTCTCACCCTGAAAGATCCTACCAACACCTCCGTAGAGTTTACCTGTCCTCAACCTCAGGATGTCTTCGACGTGGAGATCAACAGAGAAATCGGTATAAATCTCAAGAACAATTTGATGTTCACACACAAAAGTTAAAAACACAAATCACTTATTTGCTCTTCTCTACAAATCCCAGACTGCACAGAGACGTCCTGTTCAGGGAACATCGTTCAGGCCGAGTCCTCGCTGTTCCCAGACTTCAATCGCACCTTCACCTGGGATCTGAAAGTTGTCTCCACTCGGGCCTTCCAGCTGGACTTCCCAGAACCAGGAATGCGACAGATTCCCAATGGGGACACCTGTCCAGATGGGCATACTTACTCCCTCGTCACCTATCTGCGCACCGGGCCGGCAAACATTGGTACCTTTTGCAAAAACGGAACTGTGACGACCGTCCTGGCTCGCTACAAGGGCCGCATGTCTCTACAGGTACCTGGGGACCGGACGCTGGATCCTGTTGACTTCAAACTTAATGTTGGGCCTGAGACCAGCAGTAAGTCAACAAATTTATACCTAAACTTCCAGTTTTTATTCCCGAAAAGGATTATAAATGACTTCCTTTGCATGTTCAAGCCACAATATCCTCTCCTTGTCTCTCTCCAGTGGTGGCCATAGTGAAAGTCAACCTACCACGAGGTGTATCCAGCACAGGCTTCATCTCAGCAGACTATCCCGGTGACTTTCCTGATAACCAACAGATGCAGTGGGACTTCAAGGTGCCCGGCATGCACAACTACACGATGCGTTTCAGCGACCACAGGGCTCCAGAGTGCCTCAACAACGAAGTGGAGGTGGAGTATCAGAAAAAGGACAAGAAGGCGACCAAACTGACCCTGACGGATCCTCAGCCGGAGCATCAGCAGGGCGACTTCAGCATGGTGCTGAAGAACTGCGAGACCAACAGGACGCTAGAAGGACTCTCCCTGAAATACAAAGTCTCTCTGATGAGGAGCGGTCATCCAGGTACAGTCTGAAAACATGAAGAGCTGACTTAATTGGGGAAAACAGTTGCAGTTTGCAAAACAGGTTAAAAATCTTCTTCTTAAACACCAAAATATTGTCTTCCCTTCTAGTTCTGTGTGCGGTGGACCTCACCAAACACCAGGGAGTGTCACTGCAGATCCAGAAGGT
The DNA here is from genome assembly GCF_040436345.1 of Pagrus major. Classification (NCBI taxonomy): domain Eukaryota; kingdom Metazoa; phylum Chordata; class Actinopteri; order Spariformes; family Sparidae; genus Pagrus; species Pagrus major. The sequence goes on from NC_133230.1 coordinate 14,786,759, forward strand.
GGGCTCTGATCCGTACTGTGAGATGAGCATCGACTCGAAGGTCCAAGAGAAGATAAACGTGGCTGCGGGCGGTAAAGCCAGCCTCTCCTTCCTCGACTGTCCGAATGAAGACGTGCGCCTGACTGCCAGCAAAGTGATTGGTAAGATGTTTGTATACATGTATTTAAGTCTTAATATTTTGGGGAATAGAAAATGAGCTATCTTGCAGAGAGTGAGATCCCGTTTTGTGCTTTTTCACAACAGCCTGCCAAAATCTGGCGTCCTGCTCTCCGACCCTCCTCACCGTGCCCAAACTGGATTCCTGCCTCCCAATGCCGCTCCACAGCTTCACCTGGCACATCACCATCCCTCAGGACAGCACCATAGATCTGCGGTCGCTCACAGGGAGTCTCCAACAGTCCCTGCCCGGCCAGGAGTGCAATAAGTCGTCCTCCCTGCATGTGGCGGAGGACGACGGGTCTTCTCTCGGAGAGTTCTGCCCTAGTGGAGTCATCAAGAAGGTTCAGGTCCACGCCAACATCTCTGTCACGGCATCAAACAGGAACTTCAAGAAAGATATGCGGACTTTTCTCAATGTCAGCTTCAGTCAGGAGATCCCAGGTAAGACATGAATAATACTGCAGGCTGCAGCTAGTGATCATTTTTGTGATATTATTTATTATTTTCAAACTAAATACTGTCCTTTCTTTATGGTTGTAATTAAATTTAGAGAGTTTTTACAGCTTTTTACAGATTTTAATACATTTGAGTGGATCTTGATGTCAGCTAAGAAGACGTAAGAAGCGTATCAATGTTGCAAAGACAAAGCTTCTTTTGTTTTGTTAATGAGTGCTGCTCGCAGTTAAACCACAAAAATGAAGGTGAACTGCTTCAAAATCCTTCCTCAACACTTCATCAACAACTGAATACAACCAGTTTAGACGTGTTTGAGTGTTTTGTTGACGTGGCATTCTGGGTAATGTAGGAAATCCAAGTAGTAGAAGCACTGTGGATGAGATGGACAAGGAACAGGAATAATTGGATCGGATATGATGATATTATTTATTTAGATATTTGACGTTATGAGAGCCAGAGCTGAAGGCATCACACAGTTAATTGATTAATCCATCAGCACAAAATTAACCAGCAACATTTTTTACAGTTGGATTACCGTTTTAAAGCAAAAATGCCAAAACATCATCGGTTTCAGCTCCTTGAATGTGAACATTTTCTTCGTCATCTTGGTCTTCTATGATAGTAAATTCAATCATTTGGGATTGTTTCGGGTTTTTGGGATAAATAAGACTTTTAGAACAGGCATTTTTCACTATTTTGATACATCATAAATAAGATAATCTGTATTTTTCATGCTGTTTTAGGCTGCACTTCTCTACTTTCTTCTACTTCTCTAATTTAATTTAATTCCACACAGGGGCACTATTGTACCACAAATGCTGGAGACACCTGTTAAACATGTAGACGGGATACAGTATTGACACTCAGTATTATCTCTACCCCTCTGCAGAGACCATTATTTACAGAATCAGTCCGAAGATGTCGTCCCCAACCCTGCTGGCCTCCCCCAACTGGCCCGAGGGTATGATGCCTTTCTCCACCGTCTCCTGGATCGTCGCTGTACCGAGCGGGTACCAGGCGAACTTGCAGTTCCTTAACATCACCCAGCCCAAATGCAAAGACAGGCACACGGCCATGAAGGTGAAGATGCTGGATCAGGAGGAGGAGCTGATGAGTCGCAGGGAGGACGAGCAGCAGGAGGACAAGCTGCTGGTGCCGCGAAGTTTCTATTTCAACATGTCCAACTGTATACCAGAGGAGGGACAGTTTGGTGCAGTGGCCAAAATCGTTCTGCAGAAGAACAACAGTAAGCAAGGAGGACTGACTTAGACCTTTCATGTACACAACACAAACAATCCATATCATTAATTATATCATGTCTTCTTCTCGCCTCTTCAGATCTCCTGGCCATCCTTCTCGGGATAGCAGGAGCTGTTGTGCTTCTGCTCATAGTGCTGACTGTTGTTTGCGTCGTCACTAAGTGAGTACACCACAAACAAACCTTTTAACATCTGGGCTCAGACATTTACCGAGTCAAGAAACATGACATTTTAAACTGAAAACCTTCAATTTTACTCCTACATGCAAACTTAAGAATATTTATCAACATTCTTGTGAGGTCTCTGGTCAAGAGTAGATGAACGGTTTCAGTAGAGAGACGGAGGAGAGCACACAACCTCTGAGACATGTTTTTGAGGGCGGATATCGTTGGTCATGATGTATAATATGTTATCTGAAGTCATTTTCCAGTGTCGCCTGTGTGACATCAGTCAGCTTTGCCTCCATAACAGTTAATTCCATTCATTCCTCCATTTCATCGTCCGCTGTTATCGGTCTTTTCTTTGTTTGTTCGACCGTGACCGTTAACAGTTAACCATTCACTCCCAATGCTAGCAGAGATGAGGACAAACAAAACTTGTTACGTCGCGTGCGAGAACCACCTTCTCTCTCTGGCCGACCGACCACTTCCGGGTGAACGCGTCACTGACCGCGCCGCTGGTGATATTTTCGGGGGAAAGTCGCCACCGACACCCAGTGTACATCTTTGGTATTACAGCAAATGCAAGGGCTTTCATCAGTGGGCCGTAGGCTCAATCAGCATTCATTTTGTCAGTTTTAAGACTCCATACTTGGATAAATATGTGCCCTCGTCTCTGCTTGTTGGATAAAGTATCGTGTTTTTGACTTGTTGAACTGGTTTAGTGACATTTATTTGTCTATCGTGTAATATTTGTCTTTTACTGGAGGCTTTTGTTGACTCTTTCTTATTGTTTGTCTTCATCTTTTTAAACAGGAAAAAGAAACAAGACAAGAAGAACAAAGAGGCATCCATCTACATCGGCAAAGGGAATATCTTCCGCCCAGGCGACATGCACTTCACCAAAAGTCGCTCGGACAACGAATCCCACGTCTACGATTCCATCGACGAGACGATGGTGTACGGCCACCTGCTGCCCGACTCCAGCTACGCCGACAGTCTGCAGGACAGTTACAATGGGATGCAGGTGGACTCTTACCAAACATTCACAGGCCCTTCTGACGGAGAGCTGCCTGTAATCAAAGAGCCGGACTACGAGCCCGAGATGGACCAGTACAAGCCGTTCCTGGCCCCGTCTGAGTCTTTCCTTCCCGCTCGTCCGCGCACTCCCATCGACCGGCAGGACAGTCTCGGCTTCCAGGACCGCAGGATGGTGGACAATGAGCTGTACACGTTCAAGAGCACGGGGGATATGAACACGATCCGGCTCTCTGGTGCCGACATGGAACCACAGCCGATATTGGAGGAGTCCTTGTAGTGGGTCGGGACTGTAGCTGCATGATGGACCGCCGTTACTGAATTCTCTTTACAGCCCCGAGCATCTCTAGACTGCACTGATGTGAACTTTGATCACACTCAGGGAAATCCGAGTTCGATGAGCTCCTGATTACGACGTGTTTGTCGTGTTTGTCAGTCATTTCTAAAGTTTCAGGAGAAGATGCTGTGATCCTCTGCTCTCAAGAAAGTTTGGCTTTTTGGGAGAAACCTTTTTTGCTTTCTTGCCAAAAGTTATGTGAGCAGATTCCTCTCTCATGTCTGTCCAGTAAAATAAGGCTACAGACGGCAGCTGATTGGCTTAGCATAGCATAAACGCTGGTCACATCCTGTGGACTGTCACGGAAACTGAGACCTGGGTCCTTCACAAAGAAATTCTGCTAACTGTAGCTGCCCTTAGCTAGTTAGCTCAGGTAGCTGTGCAGCTAGCGGTTCAGAACTTGGAGCTAGCATACTAGCTTCAGGTCTAATTTTTTACTTAACGTTACAATCTGCTCACAAATGGCCAATAAAGAGTGATTAATACATGTAAATTAATACAAATTCTTACATAGACCCCTTTTAACTTGTATGTATGTGTATATATATATATACATCGTATTTAATTTGGAGTAAACAAATTAGATATAACTTATTAGCCTCAGCCGATCCAGGCTGAGGCTAATAAGTTATATCTAATTTGTTTACTCCAAATTAAAATTTGTTTTCTAGCCTTTGTGCTAAGCTAAGCTAAGCTAAGCTAAGCTGCTGGTTGTACCATTCAAACATGAGAGTGAGATCAATCTTCTCCTCTAACTCTCAGCAAGAAAGCAACAAAAATGTAAAACTTTGCCTTTTTAATGTTTGATTTGTTTAGTTTTATGAATTCTCTGTCCGTGCAAGATGGACTGAGAAAAAAATGTGTAAGTACCACTGGTCCTATTTTTTAAAGATGTTTTTACCGTAGTGTTTACTCGTCTAGAGATTTGTTTTTTTTTATTTTGTTTTTTCTTTACTTGTAAATACAGTTTAGGTTGTTTTGTTTTTTTCAAATTCTCTGAAAACTGGTGCGGAAACAGTTTACGTCTGCCGTCACACTTATTTTTTCCCCTCTCCTGCTGACACGGTCCTCTTGTGCTTTCTGGATGGTGAAAACGATTTCAACCACAGGAACTCTGGCCATGGAAAACAGTGTGAAGGAGGAGGGTGTGGGAGCAGAAGCCAGTGTTTACCATGGAGAGGTTTATACTGGAAAAAACAAACGTGGACGCCAGGTTTACGTAGCTGTGCCACATTTCTTTCGGATGCAGGTGTTGAATTCAAATAAAGTCTGCGTTTCTGCCTTTTTGACTTTGTGGAGCAGTTGTTTGACATTTTTTGGGGAAACACTTCACCGACATTTATACTTTACGCTTTCTTGCCAAGCTTTTGATGAGAAGATCGACACCACTCTTCCACACGAGACTTGTATCAACTTCTCATCTAACACTCGGCAGGAAAGCAAATACCTGTACTATAGTATTTTTCCTTCAAGAAATGACAATAGACAAGTAAGTTTCCATAGTTTATTGATGGTGAGGTTACATCAGGTTAGACATTATAGGAGACTAGACACTAGCAAACTGAATTAATCTCTTTGAAGAAGATATTTGCAAGATTGAGTTATTAATTCAAGATTAATGCAATAATTATACATCTGGCTCAATGAGAGTCTTGTCGTAATAATAAAGTAGTGAGATTTTAACCAGTGGCTCTCAACCTGTAAGTCATGGAAGTTACACCCATTTTTTATTTGTGAAAGTTGCCAGCACCGACACACACACCTTTGGTTGCAGGGATACTGGTGTTTTTGAAATATGAACATCCATATTTTTTTGTATAAAAGACATCAGAAATCACTGATTTCCTTTGGAGGAGATAATGTCCCGTAATCTCTTGTTTGTCCTAAACTGAACTGAACTTTGGTTTTTCTTGTAACCACAGGGAATGCTGCAAATGACATATCACCAAATCCATTTAGGCAAAAATAACAGCGTTATACATCGCTGTCACATGCAACTGACTGACTTCTAGATCAGAATTTAGTCCAAAACCAGATGAGAACCACTGGATTTAAACTCCTTTAGGGATAGCAGGCAAAAGGGGGTGTTGCAGCAGTGAGAGTGCACAGTGAAAGCAGCTATAACCATGCGCAGTCTATGATGAGATTAATCAAACAATGTTGAACTGGCAGATGGACGGCTTCTCCTCACGACAGTTCTCGTCCAGCCACTTCCCACGGGCGGCCCCGGACAGGGCCGCGCAGTTCTGGGACTGCCCGCCGTCCGGCTGAGGACGTTCCCAGTTTTTGTATGTGATGCTGGAGCCGGTCTGATCCACCCAGACGCCCTCGGTCATCATGTCGTTGATGCCCAGCCAGACCTGCTCATCTGGGCCGATGCTCCGGCGGATGTAGTCTCTGAGCTGGTCGTTCTCGTCGCTGGACGTGGGCGTACCGAGGACGCCGCCCAGGTTGTTGCAGTCCTCACTGGCAGTGTGATAGCGTTTCCTCAGAGGTTCAGCCAAGTAACACTTTCCGTGGATCTTTTCACCTTTCAGACAGACTGAAGAGAATAAAACAGGGGCGGATGGTGAGATAAACAGGGATTCAGTGTCTGTTTCATTTGGGTATATTTCTAAAGTGAATAAAAGTACTTCTGTGGTATTTTGGCACAACGGGCTCGGCCATAATGAGCAACATGAGGAATAACTGCTTTTTTTTTTGGATTTACAGGAACACCTGGAGATAATTTAGTGTTCTGAACATGAGTTCAGAAGTGTACCGGACACGTGTTGTCCAGAGTAAAGCGTGTACTTTCAAAGGCGACACATGTGTCCCATCTGTGTTTATATGTAACAGAGACAAACCTCAGATTGTTGACTCCAACTTTAATACATACTGGGTGCCTTGAACAGTGTATTTACAGTGTATTTACTAAGTGACACGCTTTTGTCTGAATTATGAACATGACACTAATGGCTGCTTGCCCACCTCCACAGGTGATTATTAAGTAGGTTCAGCCACATGGAAGGAGTTCATCTTGCTCAAGGACACTTCAGCAGGTAAAATTTTGATTTCCAGGGCCGGATGAACTTATTCTGGGGCCCCAGGGGAAAAAAAATACTCCTGTTGACCCTCCAGCTGGCTTTCTGTGTATCAACTAGAGAGCATAATATAAACCGGGCCTTTGTTTTCTGGGCACCTCAGTTGTAGAAGTCCCCTCTTAACACTCATTTTTATCTGGCCTTGGTAATAGTTTTTAATAGTTTAATAGGTAACGCTTTACATTAAAAGGAACCGCTCACCCAAAAATGTAAATTCATTATCTACTCGCCTCCATGCAGATGAAAAGTCGGGTGAAGTTTTGTAGACCACAAAACATTTCTGGAGCTTCACAGCAAAACAGCATCGCAGCATTCTCCTACACAACTGAAGGAGATGGGGGGAAAAACAGATTTTCTGAAAAGACTTTATTTACACCCTTGATGTTAACGCTAACGCTTTTATCTTCAGCTTAAAAAAGGGTGTAAATAATGTCTTTTCAAACAAATTTGGGATGTTTGGGCTTCCAGAGACTTGGAGTTCACCGTGCAAGCTTTATGGAGCCATATTATGTTGTTTTCTTACATTTTAAAACAAGTCCCCGTCTACTTCAGTTGTTTAGGAGAAAACTGCAACGCTGTTTTGCTGTGAAACTCCACTCAACTTTCCATCAGCGTGGGGGTGAGTGGATGATGACTGAATTTTCATTTTAGGTTTGAACTGTTCCTTTAATGTCCTTGAATTAAGCGTTATTTAAAAGGTAATAAGCCCGTACAAATCTGCTGCTTAATAAGATTATTCTGTGTTAATAAGACTGCATAATTGTTAATAATAGCATTACAAACACACTTCAGTTCAGTTTACTTACTTATTATTTAATTGTTAAACCTTTACTAAGCATTGTTGCTGCTTTTATAAGATTAATACATACTTAATTAAACATTTATTGGCAGAAAACTATGCACTTATTATCAGTTGATCTAAAGTGAGATCAAAGCCTTATTAAGCTTGACAAGTTGCTTATAAATATCGTATAATCTAACAATAAATGGGTCTATGATGCTATAATTAACATTTGAAAAGTCTTCTACCTATTAACTAATGATTATTACAAGAGACTTAATATATAGAGTTACCTTAAAAGGTTTTTATTATTATTGTTATGAAAATTAACAGTAGATTTTGACAAACGGTCCCTCTACAAGCCAGAGCCACAAGATTACATAACAATGCACAACCCACATCAGTAGATATTATACTTCAGTATTGTAAATTCTTTGACTCCATCACGTTAAGTCCTTGTTAGGGCACTTTTAGCCGTTCTGAAGGGAAATTATTTGCATCCCTTTAATGTAAACATGATCAGATTCATGCTCAAGCTCTTCTACAGTCGAGCTCACCTGTCTGCAGGGCTTGTTGTTCCTTCAGTAAGTTGAGCTCCTGCACGATGTCGTCGATCTGCTTCTGAAGCTTCTCAACAGCAGCATCCTTAGTCGTATCTGAGTCCAACAACACCAGAGACACGAGGAAAATCACATCAGGTGAGTCAGATATTTGAGCACGTGATCATAAAGTATAGAAGAAAAACAAGAATACTTGATTTGAGATATGTAAAACAACTCATAACAGAAACATAAATTCACATCATTTGTATTTCTTCCCACAGATTGTTGTTTTCTACCTTTTTTCACCAGTTTCCTCTTCGGTGGCGTCTGCTGAAACGAGCAGTTGACCAGCAGCAGGACTCCCAGCAGCACACACAGTCCTTTGAACTCCATGGTCGGACCTGTTGAATGAGGCTGCTCCAACGTGGACGCTTGCAATTTATCTCTCCCCCCCCCTCTCTCCCTCCTCTTCTTTCTCACACCCTCCCTCTCATCTCTTCCAAACAGGGAAAAACACTGAAGCCATTTGCAGGAATAACAGTCTGACCTCAGGAGTTTGTGTGTGTCTGGCTCCAGACACACACATGTGGAGGGCCAGTACTGACCAGAGCCAGGACTGGAAAGCAGGTGGAGACTGGCAGGACGAGACGGTGTGAAGCACTTATGAGCTTTTATGAAAGAGAAATAAACAAACACTGATTCATCTGTTGCATGAATGCCTAAATTAAGTTAGTTGTGGTTTATTTCTTGGCTCAAAAGACACGTTTGAACTTGAAAGAAAGAGACTTTGTTTCCTAAAAGTTGGCAAAATGGTGTTTTGGAAGTCCTCATTTGGAAAAACCTAAATATTTCCAGGTGTTTCTGGCAGCTGTGAGACACTAAAATCGAAAAATCTCTTATGAAATTTTGAATAACCTGTTTCATTCTATATCTTTTGTTTGAAAATCTTCAGTGAGAGCTCGAGACAAAAATAAGAGTTTGTTTTGGACCTGCCTGCTCTCAGCCTGCACACACACACACACACACACCCATACCACTACAGTCTGAGGGCTGAGTGGAAATGATCCAGTCACATCTGGACTTTCTGTAAGATTTCCATTTTACACAAACCACGACTGACACGTGGCACACACACAAAAGGACGCAGAGCGACGGTACTTTTCCTGTGCAGTTCTGTCCCGACAGCAACTCGAAGGATTGAACCTCACCTTTGCTTCTTTACCAAAAAATAATGAACTCATGCCTGGTGAGTGTTGAACAGAAGCTCCAGGACATTTGAAAATGTACAGTAGAGAAAGGAACATTCACTCTGGAACAGCTGGATATTTTGTGAAACACAATCCATCTGTAGTAACTTCTGTGATCATAAAATTGTTCTCAAGCAATAATAAATAACTTTAACAGTACAGGATCTCTACCACAGACTCTGATATGGTGGACAATCAGACCATTAGCTTTTAATAACCACATAGGTTCATGTATATTTACTTTATCTAGAGTAAGCCGGTTGCTCTAATAAGTCCATATATTCTCTGAGGCAGTTATCCACACTCTTGAACTTTTTTCTGCATTTGCCAGATTGGTTGTTTTCTCGTCAGAAACACAGATTTAATGAGGTGATTTGTTTGCTTTTGCCTCACATTTTCCAAGTTGTTTCATGAGCTAGAGTGCGTCTGGGCGGTAAGGCATCTACAAATTTAACACTGATGACGGCAGATAATCAATTACATTCATCCGTAACCTTTTTCACATCAGGGCAAAGACATAACACGTGCATGAGCGTGCCAACAAGGTCATAATTAAAGGATTATCTAAATCAGTTCTGACATATTTAAGATGTGACACCAATAAACAGTGTATTTATACAAAGACAAGAAGGCTGTACAAATTAAAGGTTTTATTAGAAAATTCTGTTATACATGTACATACATTCTGTTGACATCTTAACCGAGGAAGCCAACTTTCTGTTGCGTCTTTCCCAAACTCTCCTCCTGCTGCAGCAGCTTCATGAGCGGAGCATGAAGAGCCTTCCCGACCCGTTTACCTGCCTGGAGACAACAAGATACCTTAGTACCTTTCTGTTTACTTTAGGAATTCCTTCTCTAATAGGGAGATCATTTTTTTCCTGTCTTTGTCATGACATTTTTATGTGGCGATTAGTAATGAGGCCCTGATTATTAGCTCGATGGCTGCTCCTTTTTTTCGCAGAGGCAACTTTTAAATCAAAACAAAATCATACCACATTATGCTAATGTTTCATCTGAGGTGAGAGGCCCAGATGGCCAAAGAGGAGGCCTGGACTCACCTCTGTCATTTCGAAGATGCTCTCTGGATCCAGGCTGCCTCCGCCCACCTTCCTCGTGCAGGTGACGGCGCCCTTGTGCGTGACAGCGATGATCAGGCTGGCCACAGAGCAGGCCTTCTCCTGCAGAGTCGCGTCCACTACGTGCCGGTGTCCCACCTGCAGTAAAACATGCAGAGTCAGGGGAGCCAAGAGGTGTTTATGTTTAACTGTTTGCGTTTTAATGAGCTTTAAAAAGTGAGCTTACCTTGCACAACGTCACTATACAAGGAACGTTTTCTACGTTGAGTCTCATACAATCATACGGGTCGTCTGACAGCTCGATTTCCTTCCCTCCTTCTTCATCAGCTGATATGTGCACTCTGGGAATTCTGTCAGTGAGATAATCAGAAGACTGTAAGCTTTAACTTCACTGAACAAGAATTTTCTCGACGCAAACAAACACTTCACTCACTTTGTGTTGAAGAGAGCTGCCTTTATAGCTACTGAGATGGCATCGTACAGGTTTCCATCACACTGCAGGAGCTGCGGAAATATAATCAGTGTGAGATTTTACCTTTGTGAGGACCGTGGTACAGAATACACACATTATCGGACGCTGCCACTCACCAGCACATCCACATAGAGGACCCAGCAGTGTTCTCCTGCACAGATGCAGAGGCCTTTCAGGTCCACGCTGTGTTTGTTGTTAAACACTTTGTACAGAGTGTTGCTCAGCTCCGTCCCCAGCTCCTCGCCTCCTCTGCCCTCAAACTCGGGGGTCGCATTGGCCGAACTAGTGACGGAAGGAGAAAACAAGCGAATAAACATGTGAGGTAACAAAATATCTCTGAGTGCAATGACTCTCACTATCCACAATCACTGGGATGTGCTGGAGACGCATCTCACAGATGATACAACACTACCCCCTAGTGGCAAGGCATCCATCAAAACACTCCCATAAACACCATTCTTGTTGGTTATGATCACATGTTTGTCTGAGACACTTTAACATTTGATTCAATTCACAATATATAGTTTTGAAACAATGATTGAGTTGAAATTTACATAAAAAGCTGAACGCTTACAAATAGTACCTGGATGTCAAATGTCATCATAATGCACAGCTACTTTTTGGTCAAACTTTGACTAAAGTTTTTATGCTGTCTTTAAATACAACTGATCACAAAAAGGTAATGTTTCAGATAATTGGGCTACACTACATTTGTTTAAAGCTTGATTACTGTGTCTCTTATGTAGACATGGTTAAGTAGAGTGTTTTCATAACTGTGTGATTTGGTGAACAAATCTATAAAAATTAAACAAATATGCACCGTTCCTACCAATCAACAAAGAACTCCAAGTAGCCTTCATCTGGCAGCATGGGCCTTGGTTTTCCAATTTCAGTCTTAATCCCAACTAGAACCACTGTGTGCCCCTGAAACAGAGACAAAACAGAAAATAATAAGTAATATACAATAAATAAGACAGCACACATTAGCTAGGCTCTGGTGTAACTACTGAGTAGGAGTGGTCAGGTTGACTGAGGGTGCACAAGTTAAAAGTTTTAGAGCATCTTCTTGTTTTCATGGAGCCAACATGTAGGACCTCTGCACATTACCAGTGTGACTTTGGCCGAGCCGTCTGTGTTGGACACCACATCAGTCTCTATTTCCATGTGTCTGTAGTCCTCACAGCCTCTCCCGTCCACCCGTAAGTCATCCTGATGACAAGAACCAACATGTCAATAAACACTGCAGTCTCAGATATAGCTAATGCTAACACAGCTAGCTTAATTTCTGCCGTTAGAGTGCACGAGTAACTGTCATGGCGTTTATCCTGATTTCTTAACGTACAGCGGTAAAAGTCTGACGTAAAGCTGTTAAAAACTCACCCGTATACCGTGTAAGATGTACACTTTTTCAGCCTCACTAACTTGTACTGTTGCCATAATGTAGAAAACACTAGTCGCATGTGTGTGTGTGTCGCTTTTCTTCTACGTCATCAAACGACGACGACAGATTAGGAAAAAAAAAACGACGGTTCGCCTGCTTTGCTCACCCGGATGTCCCGGTAGTTATGAAGACATATGATTCCTATAGAGATGGAAGACCCCGCCCAACCGGTGCAGCTAGTTTGATAAAAACAGACTGCGAGCTTTAAAAAGTGGAGACATTTCACCAGGATGCTGAAAAAAAAACGACTTTAAGACAATATTTTAAGATAATTCATGAGCGTGTACAGCATATTTTCACGTATTGTCAAAGTCTTTAAATATGTAACCTCTGCTAAAGTGAAAATATTTGGTTTGATGTTTACAATCAGATTTGGCTCAGAATTAACACTTCTCATATTTTCCTCTGCAGTCAAAATAGAGACTATCTGATGTTATATTTTGAATGCTTTCAGCAGAGTCTGGACTTTCAGGCAGTTGTGGCTCCATCCTGGGACCTTCTGAGCAAGTGGAACAAATCTTTGTCATAATTAATGAACACCTGGTTCAGGGAAAGTTTAAAAAAAAAAGTAAAATGGAAAACAGGTTAATAACCACATCTGTCAATCTATTGTTAACGCACCAGGTGCACAGTGTGGCAATGAATTTTTAATTTATTTGACAATGAGTAACTTTATTTTGGGAACACACAAAGCTGGTTTACTACGGGCAAAGCCCCAGAGCTACAGGCTGCACGTAACAGGTGGGTTACGTGACGGTGTTGTATGGAGGCCACACAGTGTTTAAATCATTATCCATAACACCCCTCAATGTCAGCGATGGATGGTTTAATTTCTGTAAATACTTTTAAATTCTAAGACGTCGTAACGCCACCCTTGCTGTAGCGGTTTATTAATTTGTATGCAGCCCAAAAAACAACAACAGCCCTAAATCATGTAGGATACAAACTGCTGTAGCCAGGGCAGAGCCGGCTGCAGGGTTACAATAAAAAGTAACTAACTAACTAACTAAAAAGTTAGTCTAGTTTTTGGGAAAGTTAGGACAAGATTTCGGGATTGCAGATATCGACTTGTAATTCGGGATTGTCCCAGATTTTTCACCCTACTCTTTTATAATGGTGCTCTGTGGAGAAAATAACACGAGTGGCTACTGACCCAGGTCAAGTTATACCTTCATGACGAGGACCGCTCCCTTCTGTCGACATAAAAGTCTCAAAACACAACAATTCTTACACTGAACAAAAATATAAACACTTTTGTTTTTGCTCCCATTTTTCATGAGCTGAACTCAAAGATCTAAAACTTTTTCTATATACACAAAAGAACCATTTCTGTCAAATATTGTTCACAAATCTGTCTGAATCTGTGTTAGTGAGCACTTCTCCTTTGCCGAGATAATCCATCCCACCTCACAGGTGTGGCATATCAAGATGCTGATTAAGCAGCATGAATATTGCACAGGTGTGCCTTAGGCTGGCCACAATAAAAGGCCACTCTGAAATGTGCAGTTTTGCTTTATTGGGGGGGGGGGGGGGGGGGGGGTGTCAGAAAACCAGTCAGTATCTGGTGTGACCCCTAGATCCCCCTAACGACACACTAGACCTTTAGTCTATTATTACAATTTTATGATGAAATTAACTTTTTTCTAAATCAGCTTGCCACAAAGACATCAATCACTCAATCGACTATAGAAAAGCTGTGGAGCGTAAGAAACGAGGGGGCCCAGCAGCATTTGTTTTTGCCCGGTGGCCTCCCAACAGCTTCATCCGGCCGTGGTGGTCGAGGCAATGTAAATCACTTTGTAGGTTTTCCAAAAACACATATCAGACTTACGGATACTTTGGAAAGGACAAATGAAACAAGCTATCCCCCACAAATGTAGGCGGTGTGTGCCTCACATCAGTCGTATGATTGATCCATCCTTCATTGAGGGCGGTGCACCGTCAGGAGGACGAGCCGCCTGATAGCCTCGGCTCAGGGCAGCAACGCCCAATGAGAGCAGGAGACAGTGTCGGACTTCCTGGTTCGCTCTCGGTTGTGTTGTGTTGTCCTCCTGCTCCAAAAAAGCTCTTTTATAACGATAAGTAAGACACCCGGCCTGTTTTAAAGGCTCGGTCCCCGGGTGTGTTAGCGTACGAGCAGGTGAATTAGCTCCTCGTCGAAACCGAGGCGGCGGCGGTGAGAGCGGAGCTGCGGAGAGGAGCTGCCCGCAGATCGGTGAGGTTAGCCGGGATTGCGCTAACAGAGGGAGCGGCGGAGGAGACGCTCTCATTCTGGAGGTGTTTTGACTTCAGAAAAGGCTGGAAACTGAGACAGGACCTCGAGAAACTTTAGTCCACAAGCCAGGAGACTGCGAGGTATGTTTTTGTTAAACCTGCTTCAGTGTTAACTCTTGAAATAGTTGAATGTGACGTTCACGGACTGTTAACATCAACTACATCCAGATATCCTGCTGCAGCTGCCAGAGTTACTTCCTGCTCGGCTACTTTCTGGAAGTCCATTTATTTATAGCCCTAAAAAGGCCATAATAACTGCATGATAAGGTCATTTATAATTCCCCTTTTTCTTGAACTCATCTTCAGGGAGGTCAGAAGTCAATTAGCCAGAAAACACCCTCCCAGGATCAGACTCAGGGGCACTTCAGACATGTTTAAGGTCACTAACACAAATCAGTCAAAGCTGGAAAATAGTGTGTTTCTACCCATGCATTCATTAGAGTAATACTTTACAGGTGAAATTATTTGAAATGCAAGAATCAAGATGGAAGTAAATGAATTCTGGTCTTGAAATGTCTCAAGTGGGCCAGAAACCAGGGCTGGACAATACCTCATTAATATATCATATCCTGAAATATTGCCCAAGACTTTGATTATGGTTTTGTCTTCATACAGTTGTTGTCTTTTCCTGATTTTAAAAGCTGCATTACAGTACAGTGATGTCATTTTTTTCACAACTTTCCAGACCGGTCCAGTTCTACTTGTTCTCTTTACCTTCACGGTCATACGGGTGGAAACTCAGAGTAACTCACAATATGATTCATGATACGTTGCCCACGATAATTATAGTATTATAATACAGTGATTCTGCGATAATCAATATATTGCAAGGTAATAATCTAACAATATATCACGATATCTGTCTAACCGAGGAATACAAAACCCCCCCAAAAAGGCAAAGTCCATCATTTATATATTTACTCACTGCATTGTTGAGTCAGTCTTAGCTGACTGCAACTTGTCGAAGTCCAAGTGTGCCATCATTTAAATGTAAAATAGCCATAAACTTGCAAAAGGCTGAACAGTTCTGGAGTTAAAATTAACCATGTCTCACTAAATTATTTTCAATGTCGTGTGTAAATTAAGTTTACAGAGGTTTACACCACAAGGAGTTATGATGTAGTGACTCAGGTAAGTGAAACTTTGAGGGGAACCTGTTTAGTTTCAGAGTCGTTAGGGCCTCTTATCGTTAAGGCTCGGTGAGTACAGGTGTGAATGGGTGTTAAGCTGTCTGAGGAGGGATCGCCACTAATGTAGTAATGTAATGTAATTCAGTTACGAACTTACAGACATTACGTACGTAACGTTTTAACTGTAGTCTTCTGGGTGAAAGTCCTGTGCTTGTTTATCCCATCCATCCACCCTGTTTACTCCCTTTCTACTTCACCTGAATTCCTCCTTAGATGCCATGATAATCACTATGACAACGAGAGGTCGCCGCCTCACACAAACATCACTATGGGTCGTAATGAGCGGCTTTCACAGGCTTTCGCTGTTTTGATAATGGATAAAACATTTTTTTAGGCAACATTCACTTGTTAAAGCTTATTAAATGTCGTCAGTCAGTGCTGTCATGCATTCTAGCAGCTGGGTTAAATCATTAATTGAATATTTGAGTCACTGCTACTGCATAAATCTGTCACTTTCACATACTACATCTAATATTACAGTACTGCAGAGGCATCGTGGTTGTGGTATTTCACATTGGCAAAGAATAACACAGCAACACTTCACTGTTCTGGAGCTGCAGTAACGTGAATAGCTTCTGTTACAATCGAGTCACTGTCAGTTAGTTGTTTTCATGCTAAAACCAGCCATTCACTGAGAGAAATCTATAGACTCATTCTTCAGTCTGCAAGAAAAGAAACCGTTGACTTGCTCTGTAGTGGTTAATCAACTCTGGTTTTACAGTCAGTCTCACTCCAAGACTTCTGAGTGGTTTATTATAGGAAGTCCTGTCTTTATCTCCACAGATTCAGGGTCATGGAAGCTTTGTTGGTTTGATAATGGAGTGAAACATTAAAGTCTACATAACAATTACATTGTCAAGCGTCCCGTATGCCCCCCTCGCTGGAACGAGCTTCTCTTGAACTGGCCTGCTGCCACCAGCTGAATCAGATCTATACTGGTAAACAGTCACATGAAGTACCAACTGTTAGCTTAGACTGATAAAACAAAAACCCGTTTAGCAAGTTTTTTTGTTTTTTTTGCAAGCTCTTGATATGAAATTACATTTAACAGAGAAGCAAAAAGCCTTAATGTGATTTCCTGTGCTGACATTTTGTTTGATCTGAGGATACAGCTGGAACAAATGGTCAAATAATCGATCAGTCGATCATTTTTAAAGCAAAAATGTCAAAAATTGCTGGTTTCAGCTTCTTAAATGTGTGGGTGTGCTGCTTTTTTTGTCATATATTATCTATTATTGTTAATATCAGTTGGAAGGACCCTTAAAGGAACGAAAACAGGAGGGCTTTTATTGTTGAACAAACTCTTTATTATAATTTCACAAAATATTATGTCCTGACAGTGATGAAACTTGTTTGGTGTAATTCAGTACCTTAGATAAGCAAATGGGTACAATATGATAACTGTCAGTTATCAAATATATTTTTGTAGGGCATGTTTTAATACACATAGCCAATTTAAAGTGCTTTACATTGTACATTTAAACATTGTGACGCACATTAAAACATTAGAAAGCACTGTAAAGATATTAGAAAGAGGAATATTGAATGAAAACCTGGATTTAAAGCTGACCTGACAGGCACAGAAGATTTATATAGTAAAAGACAACAAAATGTTTCCTGGTCCCAAAACATTCATTCATGTATAGACTGGCACCAGTGGATAAAGTATAAAGAAATATTAAATGGAAATACTAAAGTACAAGCACCTCAGAATTGTACTACAGTATGTGTGCCAATATCTTTACATTCACTGCTCGCTGCCACTGGAGCCAAGACAGATGGTACAATAATCCCTCGCCTTCTAGTGAAAGTGATAGCAGCAGCAGACACAGCAGACCTCCGACATGACCTCCCACAGCGCCTGACTCCTGCCGTGTGATGACAAGTGTGGTGAAGAGGGTTAAGAGGCTACGCAGCAGGGTTTGAGTCGGCCGTAGCGTATTTTGAAAAGGTCGTTCCAACCAGGAAGTACATTGTTAATCAAGACATCGCCCTCCTCTCTGTTTTCAGAGTTGGAGTTGGAAGGTTGCAATCAGCCGTACTGATGGATTCATTCTGTTTTTTTGAGAACTAATCCCTGTTGAAATTTACAGCTATCATCGTAGAGCTGTTTGGCTTCACTCTCAGACTGGGAGTGCTGCCTGACGATGACTAATTCAAGCAATATACCACAAACTTCTGCTCATTTTAAGACCTTTGTGTGGTGCTCATTGTGTAACTCTTGGCAGGATTTGTGTTTTATCAATGCTATTATTTCCATATTTGTTTTTCCTATCGCAAAAACCAAAAAGAGCCACGTCTCAAGACAAATCAAGTTCATTTTTATGTATCGCACTAAACATTATCTCATGACACATTCCACATAGAGCAGGTCTAGACCATACTAGTATTTAATTTACAGAAACCCAACACAGAAAGGTGGATGTCTTCAGCAGGTTGATCTTTCAGTGTGATGCTGGTATGTTGGTGCTGTGTGTAGAAAGAGTCTTGCAGGAGTGATCTGGACTCTTGCTGTAATGGACCGTGAGATGTTTTAGTTTAATCCAGAAATGACATAGATGAAATTCATCCCAAACCTCCTGTAGGAACACCACATCATTTTCTTTCTGATTAAATTCCCGTCTCTGGGGGAAGCATGTTTAACTACCTGGATCGTTGGTCGAGCCCTAATTAATGCGGACATTAAAGTGAGATTAGACTATCACTACTCAGTTAATGGATAGATTAAATCCTCAGGAACGACCCAGCAGGTTGATTTCACTCGGTGAGGAGTTCCCGTCTTCCTCAGAGCCTGTTTTTGGTTTTTCAGACGTTTTATCCCCTTTGAAGTCACATCATCTTTGTCAGACCTGCTTCATAAGTCTACCTCTCACAGCTGGACACACACAGCGCAGCTCAGTATGAATGTATAAGCTGTTTTGTTGACGCATTGTTTCCACTAAATGGTTTCTAAATCCAACACCGGCCTCTTCCTTTTGCTGCGGGATGAGTCTGGCTGTATTTCTTCGGCCTGTTGGGATCGGACCAGCCAGTGTTTGTTAATTCTTCCTCCTGAGTATTGTTCCTGAAGCTCATTTGCTGATTTACCGTGTTGTATTAGTATCTCTCTTAATGTTCCTTGAGGATGCAGAGCACTTATTAGATGCTTTACACCGACTCTTAATTGTTGTGGGAGGTAAAGCACTCAGAACAGGAAACGACTATCTGGCTGAAACGATTAGATGACTGACACGCAATTATTTTGAGAATCCACCAATCATTTAATTTATTTTTCCAATCAAGCGTTTTCTTGTTACAGTTTAGGTTGTTTGTTGGTATTTTTCACTATTTTCTGACGTTTTATAGACAAAACAATCAAGAAAATAATCTTCAGAATAACTGATAGTGAGAATAATTGATAGTTCCTTGCAGCCGTACACCAAAACCTTCCCTCATCAACATGTACTCGCTCCAAATCCTTCAGCTAATTCTCTAATTCCCTTCTTTCATTCTCTTCCCATCGCTCCGCTCCCCCTCTTCCTCTCCATCTGCCTCTCCTCCCTCCTCGCAGTATGTGGTTGGAGACACGGGTGTTGTAGAATGAAGAGCCCGGGGCACCGCACCAGGGACATCGAGCGGCAAGCTGGCTACCTGAAGCCCGAGCACTGCGCCCCTCCCCCGCCCCGCTCCGGCTCCGGCACCATGTGGTTCATCCGCGACGGCTGCGGCATCGTGTGCGGCGTCATCACCTGGATGCTGGTCTTCTACGCCGAGTTCGTGGTGGTGTTCGTCATGCTGCTGCCTGCCAAGAACGTGTTCTACAGCCTCTTCAACGGGGTGATCTTCAACGGCCTCGCTTTCCTCGCCCTCGCCTCTCACTTCAAGGCGATGTGCACAGACCCGGTCAGTCAGGAAAAAACTGAATCATACAGGCTGTATTACATCTTCTGATAAGCTGCCTCAAAATACTGCAACTAAACATGCCATCTAAGATAAACTGGAGAATATTGTTGATTTTTGTAGCTCAAAAATCTGGTTTTAATACCTGTAATATTTCAGTTACATCGCCCGTATGTGAATCTGTATGTTAAATCAGATTATCACAGTCTGATATCCCTTTCACACTCGACAAAAACACCCACACCCAAGTTGCCGTATAAATAATCTTCCGTTCGTCTTTGTTCAAGCAGCCTTTGAACACGGTTCAGTCGAGTTTAAAAGAGAGCCTGAACTAAAAGATTCATAAAAGTAGCCAGTGTCAGCTTCCCCTTTCCTTATTTCTCAGTTTGTACATCCTTGAGTTGAGGCAACAGGCTTTTTAACTAAATGAGACGTCCATGCTTCAGAGTTTTATTCCAAAAAGACGTCAATTAAATATGACGTCCAGCAGGCTGCATCTGTCTATTGTTTTGTAATGGCCAACAGTGTTTGACAAATTATATATTTGCTATATGCAGCTCCTCCGGCAAGCCTCCTCTCTCCTCGAGATGCATTGTAGGAATTGAGACTACCTTCAAGGTCGTCCATTAGATCAATTTCCAAGTCACAGGCAGGAGGACGGAGCAGAGAGGAGACAAGGAGTGATGAGGCCCGCACGCACTGAAAGCGACAATCGACGCCCCTCAGTTGAAGCCCGTCATTTCATGCTCCTATGGCGCATTGCAGGCATCAGATTTGAAATGTCAACACCACAGAATCGGCATTAATATGTCGTACTCGTACCCCTCTAAAGTGACCTCAGTTGTGCCCAACACATACAAAGACACATGCAGCTAGTCAAACCCAAAACAAAAACTCTGCGTCTGTCTTTGCATCGCTCTGACAGTCTCATTATGCTTTTGATGTGCGTTTGGTGATTGAAAACAATAGGTGGGCTTCAAATCACGAGTGTTAACTAATGAAGCCAAATCATACATTTTCATCAATTTCTTCGCTGTGAGCAGGAATTTCCATCTTTAATGAGCTTCTCCAGCTAAATGAATGACTGAATTTCTTGTCAATGAATCTTTTTTTTTCTTCTCCCCTCTCTCTCAGGGAGCTGTGCCTAAAGGGAACGCTACCAAAGAATTCATCGAGAGCCTGCAGCTCAAACCAGGACAGGTGGTGTACAAGTGTCCCAAGTGCTGCAGCATCAAGCCTGACCGAGCTCACCACTGCAGGTACAGCTTTCTGTGTCAGTGTGTAAATGTTAGAAAATATTAAGAGATCCCCCCGCAAACTCTGCGACTTCAAAGATCTGCTTAAGTCTGCACCTTACAGTCCCGATGCCTCTCTGTCTCTCACTGGGGACTCCTGCCTCCACCTGTGCCTGTTTTTTTCCTTTTCTTTATTTAGAGTAGCTGTGTAGCTTTTCCCTGCAGACTCTGCAGCTTGATAATAAGGAGTTCCCTCTGCGGCGGCTCAGTGGTTTCCCTGGGATCTCGAGGCGTGAAAAGCACAAAAACACTGCAGAGTAATTGAATTGTAAAGCCAGTGAGTCATTCTGTCTCAGAGGCAACAATGGGTGTCAGTTTGAATGAAATAGATTTTTTTTCCTGCAGAATATTATGAGTCATCCTTGTGGGTGTTTCAAATGATGGACTGCGATGATACACTCGTCTGTAAGAGTGATGTATTGCACACAGGATGGCAGCTTTTTAAATATAGATCACAACATTGGAAAACAAAGCAGACGGGTTGAGTTTGCCTTTCTGCTGTGTCAGGTGATAGATGGGGAGTCATCAGACCTGACTTGAGTCGTCAACCACCTGCAATTCTGCGAGATAAATAACCTCACACACACAAAGAGTCTAGACAACATGATAGAGAGCCGTCTGTTCTGGTCTCTCACATCCATCAGAAGCCCTTTTACACGTTTTATTCATGTTAAGTTTAGTCTTGTCCAACGACTTACCTATGCTGGAAGTAGCTACCTCTGTTTGGGATGCCTGCAGTATCCTTCATCTATATTATGTATCTGTGTGTCCGCAGTGTGTGTAAGCGCTGCATCAAAAAGATGGACCACCACTGTCCCTGGGTGAACAACTGCGTCGGAGAGAGCAACCAGAAATACTTTGTCCTCTTCACGGTGAGTCTCGAAAAACACCAGAGCCCCAAAACACACGTTGTAATCATTTACCTTGAAGCTCTTTTACTTGTTCACGTCATTTGCCAGTTTAAAATAAGCGAGTGCAAGAAAACACAGAACACAATGAACCCTTAAAAACACAGTGAAGAGTGCTCGAGCGGAAAATCAGAAGAGAGTTAAATACATTTGTAGGTTAACAGGAAATAAACACGTATTAACAACGCCTGTAAAATGGGTCAGCATTCATATCAACATACTCACTCTCACATTAACTACAGTTCTGTACCTCACACTCTACTTTAGCACATACACGGCCCTGATTTGTATATATTCAGCATGAAACACAGTCAGTTGTCCAGAGCCCTCATTTGTTTTTCAAATGTTGTTGTGATTGTTCCTGAGATTCTTATCCAAACACTAAATCAGTGCTTTGTTTTACTCTTTCTTTCCCCCCCCAGATGTATATTGCACTAATATCCTTCCACGCGTTAATGATGGTGGCGTTCCATTTTGTTTTCTGCTTTGAACAAGACTGGACAAGTAAGTAACACTTAACTGTTTTACTGCCATCCAACTTTATGTGCAAGTGTAGCTGATTATTCCCTTCAAAAGAGACTAGCTTGGGGAGATATTCTTAAAAGTTACGCCCTTATATCTCAGGATTTCCCATCATTATTTATGTATTAACACACCTGAAGGTTTTTACGCCTCATAGTTGTTCATATACGTGACAGATCGTTCTCTCTCTGCTCTCCCTCCCTCTCCAGAGTGCAGTAACTTCTCCCCACCATCAACGGTCATCCTCCTCATCCTCCTCTCCTTCGAGGGCCTCCTCTTTCTGATCTTCACTGCAGTCATGTTCGGGACCCAGGTCCACTCCATCTGTACCGATGAGACGGTGAGTCAAAGCAGGCATCATGTCACCACGAGTGAGGGATGGTTAAATTGTCCTTTGCTGGAGAATCAGCCTCCATCGGATCCGACCAGCTCTGTGGAAAATGAGCTACACTGGCTGTGACCTTCCCTGCAGGGTGCTGCAGTGTTCACTCAAACTTACAAAGGACGTGTCCTCACTGAGACAGCAGTCAGACTCATTTGCATTTGTATAAATTGTATTTATTCATTTTCAGCACAAAGTGAGTCAGAAGTAATTGTTGCATCAAAAGCGTTTTGCAAAGTTTTTAATATTTTATCTTAATAACGGATGCGGATTGTGGACAGAGATTTGCAGACTGAGCTCTTGCATCACTTCCAAGCATATTCATGATAAGGGAACATTTTTGCAATTTGATATAATATAATTACAAAACAACCATTTGTCCCAAGCTTATTACATTCACTGTGAAAGATGGATCCCAAAGGCTGAGATAATATTAGATATATTTTTCCTATGTGAGTTGCTGCTCTGTATCATAATTTTAGAAATGACAGAAAGGTTATTGGGTATTATGGAAGACGTTCTGGCCTCGAGTTGTTTACACTCAAACCATAACTGCTTTCCAGAAAACAAATTCTGGGGTGTTGTGATGACCAAAGGCTTTAAAATTGTAACCAACGTTGCGATTTTTCACGTGAAGCAGTAGCAAATGTTGGGTTTTTGCATTTGCAGTTACTTAAACGACATGAACAGTAAACAGTGAGGCTGATATCAAAGAGATAAAACCACAAACAGGAACGCTGGCTTTGTTTCCTGTGAATCGTATTTCCCCTGTCACCCAACAGATACGCAGGACAAATGTAAGTTTGCTAACATGTGGTTGAACTTACACAAGTTGCCTGCTGTTTACATAAATTTGTGTGCAGTAAAAACTCTGTTAAACAGTTGGACAGGAAGCTGCTCAGATGTAGAAGAACAAAAAATGTTATTAAAAAAGATTGTTACAAAGTTTGGTTTCTCTAATCTGTCCCGAGTAAACCCTCTGTCCCAAAGAAATCAATTCAAGGATCTCTGGTGTGCTATCAGTCCTCTTCAGCTTAGTTATTCCCCCACGAGTAAACCCTCTTCTTTAACAAGCCAATAAAGGATCTCTGAAAAAGAAAATAAACTCCAACGCTGTCTGGTGCACAGACTCATGTTCTCGCTGATACTCGATCCAGCATCTTAGGCTGTATCGAAGGCATTTCTGATGCTGGTATCGGTATTGGAACAACCAAAGTAATAATTGCTGAACATTTATGAAAATCGAGAGAATGTCTGTAATTCTCCACTAACAAACTCTCTAACAAAACCATAAAATGCCTAAAGAAAGTCAGTCAGAACAAATACAGTGAGGATCAGTGATAGATAGGCGCATGTTTATACATCGGTGTTCACTTTCTAGAATAAATCCTGTGTTCATACCGTCTGTCGTTGGCTAAATCAGAGCACAGATGTGAGTAGGAGCAGGTAATTGACTTATTGCCTCCAGGTAGGTTGAGATTAGTGCATTTTCTCATAATGTATCCGCTCAAACCACCCACGACGATGACTCACTGTGCTATAATATTCACTACAAAGATCATCTATTTCAGTCAATTTCAGTCTAATGCTGAGAAATGCTGAGGAGTGAGTCACCTCACCCCGAGAAAGACCTCTGAGAGACAAAACGAATGCAAGACGTGCTTAATTTTTAATCCCTTTGCTGTGGTTATTTTCTGCTGGCACATTAAAATTTAAACACACGCCTTGACTGTATGTTCAGTGGCAGCTTTGACTGGAGACTCACATCTTCTCCGGTTTGTCTGTCTCGTCCCTGCAGGGCATCGAACAGCTGAAGAAGGAGGAGAGAAGATGGGCCAAGAAGTCAAAATGGATGAACATGAAGGTGGTGTTTGGACATCCGTTCTCTATGGCCTGGCTGAGCCCCTTCGCAGCACCCGACCACGGCAAGGCAGACGTGTACCAGTACATTGTGTGAAAGCTGGACGCCGTTGCTGAGCTCTTGCTGGACTCTTGACTGATCAATCCTGGTCCGGACCTCAACGAGCATGAACTCCTCATAACCACTTCTACGTTTTTCTTTCATTCATGGATCTTCTTTTATTGATATGTCAGGGTGTTCTGCTCCAAGCTCGTCAAAGTATGTTTATTTTTTAACAAGTCACCTTCTTTTTTTGTGTTACTTCTCTCTGGGTGCTGACTGAAATAAATGAGGTGTAGCTGTAAAAAAAAAGAAAAAAGAAAAAGCTGGACAAGAAAACAAATAAGCGGCGACAACTTGACAAGAAGCACTTAATGAGATTTGGCGAAAAGCCACCAAGAGACTGAAATCTGCCTTCTCCGGAGTAATGTTTCCTGCAGTACGTCTGATCATTTCCTGCTTTCAAGACTAAACAATGTGAATTTGTAACTGAAGTCCAGAATGTCGTCGCCCGGAGCAGCACGGTCCCGGTGCCAAGACCGACGCCGGGTCTTTGTCTTCCTGTAAACATTTGCTGTGATCCCGTCACTTCTTCATCGCTGTACTTGTGTTGTCGCAATAGTCTTCTGCTGAACGCTCGTGGATGATTTTTGCCTTAGTGAATGGTGGCATCTGCTATTTTTAAAAGACATTTCTATTATTTTTGCCTTAATGTGTCAGTCGGGTCGGGCAGCATCACATCGGTTCATCCTGTTTTAAATGAGTTAGTTGTATCCTTTGATGCCAGATCACTGTGAAGGGACATTCAGAGGTTGTTGGGCGGAGAGCAGCAATAGCTGAAGTTATAATCCTTAAGATTTCAAGGCTTGGTTGATTTGGCATCACCTGTGGTTGCCGTGGTAACAGCAAGTGCAATTTTGACATGACAGCAGGCTACTGCAGCCAACCACCAGGGGGCGATTGAGGTGTTCTGGCTTCACTTCGGGCAGGCTGTCATGTCATCCATCTTTATTACAGTCACTGGTGCAGCCAAACGAGCTCAAGTTTTATTATAGAAGTCGATAATTGGCCATTTTTCCATCACGTTTCCATCGGCTACTGTGAATGTTAGGAGTTGGGCGCGTTGAGATGAACAGTTAATTCTTCCAGAAGAAGACGGTCCAACGAGATGACGGGAAGACAGATTTTCAATGGAAAACTGCACAAAAACAGGCCGGAAATGCCTCAGTGAGGCTGATACCAATGTTTTGAGAAGTAATGCTGTATCACATTCTTATCTCCTCTCCTGCCGACTCCACCACTAACAAAGAAAACCACTACATAGAGAGGTAAAGCCTGACTTTATCTAGGTTGATGGACTACTTCTGAAAAAATGCTGACCATAAATAGTATTAAAAAAAATGGGAAAATCGTAAGGATTATAATGTAAACATCACACACAGTCTTGTTTCTCGGCTTGTACAATAATGAAAGCTGCACTTCAGTTTGGTTGAGGTCGTTCCATCATGTAGTTTTTTATCAGTGTCCTTCTTTTATTTTTCATTATTTGACATCTGTGTGGTGAATCGAGCCGATCTCTTTGCATGAAAAAAAAAAACATTTCCATCACAGTCACCAGCTCAGATGGACTGTCAGGGAATAAAGCAATACACAAAGTGTAATTCACTCGCTCACAATTGATGGGATTAGGTGGGAATTTGGGGGGAAAAGAAGCCTTAAAGAATAAATGTGTGGCCACCAGTGTGAAAAGAAGAGAATCTGGGCCACTTCAAAGCATTTAAGACTAAAAATGCCTTCGCCCGAATGCGTTCGAAAGCCTTATTGTAATTAAAAAAACATGAGGGTGATGAAAGACACATTTGAACAAACACGATGCCAAATTCTTCACGAAGAGAGCCGCTGAAGTTACCGTTTAAAGAGTGGAGCATGGGTCAAGAAGGACATTTTCTCTTAGGCTTAGGAGTTTTTAAAAATGTAAAAAAACATTACCAACATGTTGGGATGCAACAGATGCTTTCCAGTTTACACATACAGTACACCAGCTTTCTTCTGTTTTTTTCTTGAGTTGTTCAACATGTTCTTTGTGGTCAGGTATGAATATGTACTGTGGACCACCATGTTTCTTTTTTCTTTTTGATTGTGGTATTTGTTTTAAGGGGAATGAAATAAAACTCTATGTATGTGACACAGCTTTCGGTTAAGTTTTATCTATTTTGCTTTAATTTTTGGCAGATAAGAGCCTCTCATAGTAATCAGCCTACAGCGAGATATAGCTCAGTAGCAAGGCAAACATGAAAAGTTCAATTACATCCAGATGTTCTGCTGCTGTCTGGCAACACAGCGGACCACCAGACTACACAGACTGTGAGAGTCGTCAACTCATCCTCAGGAATCCGCCATGAGAAATGTTTTTAATTTCAGAATCCAACTCGGCGTCAGGAATCAAGAATAACGTCACAGAAATAGCCAATTTTCTCGCTGATGGTTTGCTCATGTAGATCATTTAGAGGTATTAAATGGACTGTTTCATAACAAAACGTCCTTGTAGTACGTTAACATGACTGTTGTCTTTAAAATGATAGTTTACTTTTGTTATCTATCTTTAACACGCGTCTGTCAAAGTACAGATGGGGAAGGCATCGTGAACACTTTACGTATTTGAGACTACAGTGTAAAATCAATAAAACTGTAAAAATTCACTGTAAAAGTATGAAAATATATATATAAAAACAGTTACCATACCCCCCATTTTATTTTTGTTTTATTTCTCAACGATTCACAACCTTTGCACCTTTATTTTATTATATTTGTGAAGCCTGTGTGGTTGTCTGTTGGCCGTCGTCTGAAAACGTCAGGAATGACACTCAAAAATCAACTATCTCACCAAAAGGAGCTTTAAAGTATATTAATATATATATTATAAAGCACATTATGTACAACATGACATAAATAATGTCTCTGTTGCAGTGAGGCATCTGAGAGGGCTTCAAACTGATTAATGTTTGTCTTCTATTTTTACAAAACGTATTTAAAGGAAGGGAACCGGACAAATGGAGCATAAAGCTCACTGCGCGGGAAGATGCAGGCTAGCTCAAGGCTAACATCACGTCCAGCCTCATTAACTTCAGTGAATGCAAAGAGAGATGCCGCCGAGCTAAACGAGAAATGAGAAGCCCCCTGTTTGCTGCAGGAAGACAAACCTGCACATCCAGTCGAATACAAGTGTAATTCAAACTGTAATTCACCTCCAACTCAATTCATCTGGATGTAGAATAAAAGCTTTTCTGTTCGTGGAGCAAAGCCGTCACGAACATCCGACAGTATCTGAGTGATGCAGACGAGAATCTTGTTTGTCAGATGAGATGTTTATTCCATAATTCCGTGATTCTTCTCTCAGCGGAGATGACATTTTACATTTTACACACCCTCTTTGAGTGTTTTTCCTATTAACAGAATATATTTACACTTTTACAAATGTTTGTTTCACATAAGACACATTATGAAGAGTTTATATCAGAGCTCACAGAGTCGCTCCCTCTAATCACACGCACTCTCGATTGGCGTTAAAAAGGTCAACGTGTTTAAATTTGTTTATGCAGCCGCGGCCTCGGATTAAAGCGGCAACCGAGCTGCACATACTTTAAGTTGAATAGTAACCAACAAAGCAAAATCAGTCTCTTTTTCTAATCTTCTGCTGAGACTGAACAAAGGTTGTTGTCCTCTGAGAAGCTCTGGTATCAACGCTCAAAACTTTATTGATTCACAAGAGTTGCTGATAAATTTACTGTACCATTAACTCGTCAATGTCACACATCTTGATCACATTTCGGTGGTTTTTCTAACCTCTGTGTACAACCACATCTAACGTTTATGTGCACACGGATATAAATACATCACAC
Organism: Pagrus major; assembly: GCF_040436345.1. Lineage (NCBI taxonomy): Eukaryota > Metazoa > Chordata > Actinopteri > Spariformes > Sparidae > Pagrus > Pagrus major. The sequence continues at coordinate 14,815,057 of NC_133230.1, forward strand.
TCAGGGCCATGCCGCTGTCACAGAGCTAAGATATGTGGCTACTGCAAAGCTCTGGCTGGTTATATTACAGTGAGAGTGGGTTTCACAGGTAGATGGTTTACCCTCATGTCATGCGGTTAACTGGAGAAAAAGCCAGGCACCAAAACATCTTCAGGTTCAAAAGCAAGGATTAAAGATATACATGTTTAAAGGAATAGTTCGGGGGAATATGCTGATCTGCTTTTATTGCTGACAGTTAGACGAGAAGTTCGATACGACTCATGTCGGTGCGTTAAAGCAGACAGTTAGCTTAGCTTAGCATTGCACCTGGAAACAGGGGGAAACAGCTAGCCTGGTGAATTTTAAATTTAGTGGTTCGATTTTTCAATACATTTTACTAAACTTAACACTTAACCTTCTGTTAAACCATAAATTGTTAGTTATATACCTCAGTTTTTGTACAGTTTAAACAAACAAGATATGTGTTAGCCTTATTAGCAATCTTTAGCGATGCTAGTAGGGGGAGTTTGTCACCTTTGGGGAGAGCTAAGCTTGCTAAGCTAATCAGCTACATGCTCTAGTTACATATTAATCAGACAGACATCAGTGATATAATTTTTACTTATCTTACTCCCAGTGGGATGACTAGAACACACAATTTCATAAAGCGTAGAAGCACCTTCTATAAAACCATCAATTGTAATGGTACTTTAACATCTTAGCTTTATATTAGCCTTATTAGTGAACTTTAGAGATGCTAGTAGGTGGAGTTTGTTAGCTTTTGAGAGAGCTAGGCTCCCCGTTTCTAGCCTGTATGCTAAGCTAACTGGCTACTTGCTTCAGCTTCATATTAATCAGCTAGTACGGTTTCCCCCCCCCCCCAAAATCTGTCTCTTCCCTCTGCGGCTGTTGAATAATTGAATAAAAGGCCTCCAAAAACCTGCGTTAATCTAGTATTTTCTGCACTTTTGCATTATTTATACAGATTCAACATATGATGATGACATATTACCAGGTGAATATTGAGTTTTAGAGAGCTAAGCTAGCAGTGTCCCCCTGTTTCTAGCCTGTATGCTAACCTAAGCTAACTAGCTCCTAGCCTCCTGCTTCATATTTACCATACACACACGAGAGTGGCGTCAATCTTCTCATCTAACTCTCTGCAGAAAAAAAGCTAATAAGCATAACATCCCCAGATTTTTAAGCTATTCCTTTAACTAATGCAAACATATCCAGGATCCCAAAACGTGGAGGCACAAACAAATTCACCTCCGATATCGCTGCCTGTTATGTGTGGCCGTGAGTGATCTACACCTGCTGAAAGATCCTGCGTGGCGAAGTACAGCCCTGCGATGAAACGTCACTCAGCCGGCTTTTAATATAAGAGCTGTATAATCACATTGTCACTGCAGTCACATTAATAGGGATGCATGTAAATCACACGATACAAAACCTGCACAGCAGCAGTTGGAAGGACATCTGATATATTTGTGCATTGCTGCTGTGGGACATTACACACAGGTATTATAGCTACCATTATGCACTCATGATATGTATCCAAACAGCAAAGTGTGATCTTAAAATACCGTTCAATCAAGCGACCTTTTGATATCACATCCAGGCAAGTCCCTGTGTACTTATAGTATGCTTTCTTAGCTGATTTATGTTGACAGAAACGTCCCTCGAGTAGCACGTATTGCCATTTCTCTGCTCAATTATTAATCCTCAAAGCTCCCTCGCCGTTACACACATCACAGTGTTATGAGATTTAAAGGAAGTATAATGTTATTGCACTCAGCTCCGGAGACGTCGCGGGGGGGGCCAGGTGTGTCTATGAAATCCCGAGAGATGAGGGAGTGATGGACTGATATATTCGTGATGTGCAACAGAATAATATGAGATTGCAAACGCAGGGCACATAAAGCTCAAACGGCAATCGAAAAGGCCATGTGATGTCTCTTTTGCTGGAGAGACAGTTGGGCCACTTCAGTCAGTTTTAATAAAACGAAGCAGCTCACAGGGGACGTCACTCTGATGTGGCCCGACCCTCCAGGATGCTTTGGTGTGAGCTATATGTGGAACATGCACACATCTATATATCGTGAAATGGAAGACCAGCTGCCTCTGTAAAACGTGTGTCATGCTCGTATCTTAAGGGTTAAGGTTCAAGCTGTCAGGAAAAGGCAAATGAAAAGTAAAAAGAAAGACCCGGGCGGACAGCGAGTTCTCACCAGGGATGAGCCTTTCAGCGCTACATTAGTGTTATTACTCGTGATAATACAGGCGCACCTCGTTCGCTAAGTGCTTCATTCACAACATCGCCTCGAGCATGCATAAGAATGCAACGTCGGTGTAGGATGTTTACAGTGAGTGTCGTCGTAACTTAAGGAAATATGAGAATTAAGAAAGCTTTGGTGATCCGAGGGCTGAAATACGTAACGCACAGGCTGATTAATTAATGGTGACATCGTGCGCGTAGCAGATGATGCTCGTTGTCCGATGCTCATGGACCCAAACGACTGACTTCAGGTCAGTCGGTCAGTTTAGCGCACAGGTTCTCAAATCATGTACTACATAAAGTTTATTGTATTTTCTCTCTCGCCCTTTAAAGGAATAGTAATATTTTGAGAAATGCTCTAATGTCCTGTCTTTTACTGAGAGTCAGGGCTCCAGACTCACTTTTTTACATTGGTGGCAGTGCTGGCCTTCGTTTAGGTTCACCAAATAAAACATTTTTTAATTTTTTAACAAATTATTTAAATGATTGATTAACAATTTTTGGGCGCATGTGCAACCACTATGGTCGCAACCCAGAGCCCTGAGAGTTAGACGGAAAGATTGATACCACTCTCAAGTACGTCCATTAAATGTGAAGAGACGGTTAGCTTAGCTTAGTTTAGCATACAGACTGGAAACAGAGGGGAACAGCTAGCATGACTCCGTCCAAACGTAAGAAAATCTGCCTCTTTTTTGTTTAATCTGCACAAAAAACAAGTGCAAAATTGTTTCATTGAGCTTTAGAGGTTCTGATGTTGTTCCCTTCAGACAGAGCCCGGCTTGCTGTTTCCCCTCTTCCACTCATAATGCTAAGCTAAGCTAACCAGCCACAAGCATCAGCTTAATATTATCCAGACAGACGTGAAAGTGGTATCAATCATCTCATAAAACAAATTAGTGTATTTCCCAAAATGTCAGATTATTCCTTTGAATCTCTTCCCTTCCTTTCCTTCCTGTTGTGTTAGCTCATGCCTTGTTGTGCTGTCGTTGACTAAAGCTAATATAATTTTTGCTTCGTTGTAAGCCTGTGGACAAAGATGATTTTTTTTTTAGAGCTTCTGGGAAACTGGGCACAGGCATCCATTAGCTTGTCTCCTCTAGCCAGACTGTAGCTGTGCCACAATCAGACTGGCTGAAGGCCAACATCTCCTCTGATTTTAGAAAAAAAGCCTAAAGAAGGCTGCAGCTGAGCCAGCAGGATGTCTCAGCCTACATGGCGACGAAAGTTACTTAGCTGGAAGTTCGCTCACTGTAGTGCAGGAAGAGAAAGTCTTCAATGAAAAACAGAATCGACCAAATCCACTTACAGAACTTCACTATTCTTTGGTGTTAAAATCAGAGGAGACGGAGAGTAAGACACGCTACATACAGTCAGCTGGAGCCGGACTGCACTGAGCTAGAGGAGACAAGATGTATTATTCGTCCTTGGCGACGGCGTTCTGATGTCCATCCTGCGGTGAAACCCTCTGCAGCACTAACAAACCGGAGAAGGTCAGGGAGATCCCGACCCACCACAACGTCATCTGGGCTTCACCAAAGATCAGCTGCCCCAGGAAAGCCTGCAGGGAGGAAAGCATCAGGGTTTCTCCTTGGTCAAAATAAATTACATCCAACAGCCAATAAGGAAGCCTCGATGGGATAAGGACTTGAACTTTGACAAGGAAGAAGCCTAAATCACTGCGACAAGTTATTTCTGAATATAGTCCAGCCTATTTTCTAAAATAAAGCCGCTTATGCAAGAACGAAAATGATGTGAGGTCACTCTGAAATGAATTTACACTCCACTACAGTCTGCGGAAAAGTGTGTGAGAGAGGCTGTTTACTTACGGAGGATATGAAGTTGGAGGCGGTGGTGGTCACAGTGGTTCGGGTGGAGGAAGATGAGTACCTGAGTGCTTTGGCGAGGAAGGTCCACATCACAGCATTGCAGGTGAAGAGCAGGCCGCCACACAGCAGCCTCAGAGGGATATGGAGCTGAGAAACACAGACAATAACACGTCACCTGGAGCTGAGGCCTCGAATATCCAGTAGTGGATGTAGTATGCTGTTCAGTACTTTAACTGAAGAAAAGTAGAAATACCACAAATTAAAAATACTTTACAAGTTCAAAGTTCTGCATGCAAAATGTACTCGAACTATCCGAAGCAAAAACGCTCTTAATGTGAAAGAATGAGAGGGATCCCGGTGTGACATTATTATTTATCATGTTATAGGATTTATTTAATAGATGCATTAATGTTTATGTTGCATTTTCATGTTAAGTTGCTACTATCACCTATTTTATACATTTTAAAGGTCCTGTTTGTAGAAAAAAAAGGCAGCCGGCTGTCCTACGATCCCAAAGCATCAGTTTTTGACTCAAAAATCAACTTTTCCTACAAATAAAGTCCTTTAAGGTAGTTTTGTGTACAACACAACAATGTAATGACATAAAACACACAGTATTTGAAGTTTAAAGTGACATTAAATGAAAATACTCCAGTAAAGTAAAAGTACCTCAAAGTTGTATTGGGAAAATGTACTCGATTACATTAAACACAGACATAACAACTCGACCAGGACATTACGTGGTGATGGAGTCAGGTCCCTGTGTGTGTCTGACGTCTCATGACGCATTCACACCTGGTGGTGAATATTAACAGCAGTGACATCCACCTGCACCTCATCTTTTATTTTGAAAGGTCACAGCTTGACGTCTCCGACAGCCGCCTGCAGATGTGTGTGACATCACCGCGTGACGTGTGCGTCGAGCGTGAAGGTCACACGAGAAAACCTGACCCCGTTTCCATCAACACGCTGAGACAAGTTTGAACAAAACAACGCGATAACACACAAACACACACACTGCAATGTCATTGAGCAGCACGCGGACACGGCACGAGAGCACAGCTGCTGCATACGGGCTCCCCCCCCCCCCCCCCCACACCAGCGCGAGGTGGTGCTGATGCTGAGGGGAGAAACCCCCCCAACTTCCCTCTGTGAGGAGAAGAAACCACCCGGCTCGCGGGCAAATGAACGCTGCATTATTCACGCCGCGTTAATAATTCACGCAACTTTAAAACCGCGGCGGTGCCTCACCCGGTCACACGCGGTAGTTTCGTCCGCCTGTCTGAATTTGCGCTGCTCTCCCCACGTCCGGAGTCCGGTTTCACACACTCCCTTCAGGTAGTCGGCTCCGAGGGACAGCTTGGCCGACGACGACGCCACGGCCCCGAGGAAACCCGCCAGCAGCGCGTAGAAAACTCCCGGGAACATGTTGACGATGACGGAGGAGGCGCATAACTCTCTACTCCATCTTTGACGTCCCTGCTGCTGCTGCTGCTGCTGCTGCTGGTGGAGGAGCTGCTGATGTAGCTGCCGCCTGCATGCTTGTGTATGTGTGTGTGCGCGTGCGTGCGTGTGTGTGTGTGTGTCACTGTTGCGGCACGTTCCCCCCCTGCACTGTCTCGAGACAGCCGTCCGGTGGCAGTCACACAACACATGGTCAGCCCGGAGCAGAGCTGTGGTTGGTTGGACTCAAAAAAATGAAGTAGCAGCCAGCAGCAGCAGCCGCCTGTGGCATTCTGGGAAGTGTAGTCCCATCATCTCATAACCTTTAACTGGATGATTGATGACTTTGAAGCTGCCTCCAAGACATTTTTTTTTAGTAATTTAATCACATATTTTGATTAAAGGAGGAGTCTTGATCATTAATCGACAGCGAATTGACGACTCCTCCTTATTTCTTCTGGAGGACGATCGATGCTAATGTAATGTCCTTGAGTAAAAGTATGACTCCATTTGATCCAGACTACCTCCAGCATACTGATGAGCCGCGTTATAAAGGCTCATTACGCTAAAAACACCACGGCGTATAAGTGGAATGGATGGGAGGAGCGTACGTCTGTGTGGAGGCAGTCGCATATATTCACATTATCCTCGTTTCCTGTCCTTTATAGAGAGACGGGCCCGTCAGAGAGGTGGTCCCAGAACCAGACCACATTATTCTCCTGATCAGGAGTAGATAGTGGAGTCCTCGTGAATATATGGGCCTGTAGTGACTATTAATCTGAGCGTTTTCTATTAAAGACAAGAGGCATCAGAGACGGACTAGTCTGTCTATTCATCACAGTTTGGCGGCTGAACATTTGGTCAGAGATGGAGCGACGATGACGACAGAATGATGTCAGTGTTGAAATGGACTTAAAGACCCTGCTTCCATAGAAAAGATGATTCTAGCCTTATTTTATTTTTTTAATCATTAAACCATACATATCTTTACAAAAAACGGCAGATAATCCATTTACACCCGTTACCCTAACGCTCCACCAAGCTAGGCTAGCAGAAGCTAGGCTGTAGGCTAGTTAGGCTAGTTCAAACAGGACTAGCTAGCTTGAATTACTTTAATTCTTAGCACGATAGCTACTGCCTCATTTGTATGTGATCACAGTCACAAAGAGTATCTAAATTAGCATTTTTCATTTACCTACAGGAAATGATAAGGCCGGAAATGTCAGCTAATGGAGGTTTAGCTAAGGCTAGCTGGAGCTAACTGAACTTTTGATAAGTTTCCACAGTAAATAACTGCCCGTTGAAAGCTAACTCGCAATTAATTGACTTACTAGCTTCCATTATAATCAAGCTTAGCTAGCCAAAGCTAGGCTAGTTTTAACAGCACAAGCTAGTTTAAATTACTTTAGATGAATTACTCTCCATCTCAACTCATCATTATGATGCTGCCTCCGGGATAACAGGTATCATGATGTCAGATAAAAAACTTTATTTTTCATTTACCTACAGGGAATAACTAGGGAGGAAATGTCAGCTAATTTAGCTTTAGCTAAGGCTAGCCAGAGCTAACTGACCCCTGTGATCTCACCAGCTAGCTTTAGCTTAATTTAAACCTGGATTAGCTGTTTTTTGGCCTCAAATTGTGAACACAGCATCGACATGTTATCACCTGAGGTAAAAATGAGCACATGTGTTAATGATAACATCTGACTCTGTAAGGTGGTTCAGTAATTGTCCCAGCAAGTCTCGACAGTGAGCCCATAATACAAAATATCAGGACCATGACACTGAAGAGCTGAATTCATTTTCATTGTTGTTGCTACCATTGTTTTTACTAGCTACGCACATCACACTGTGTGTCTTGTCTTACTCAGTCTTGATCAAATATGTCCGTACTGTTTCTGCATTTACTGGCAGCGTTCCCAAATCCTCCAGAGACAATTACATCACATCTTGGAGGTGATCTCATCATTTTCTCAACTAGGCCAAGTGTAAGCCTAGTTTTCTGGCCAGTAGATGTCTCCAATGTGCTTCAGAGAAACACATCCACCACCACCGCCTGCCGTGGATGTAAATCACTGACTTACAGCCTGCGTACATTTATTCCTGCAGCTCATGTAGCAGGTTGAGGCAACAATTAGTTTGAAATACTGCACGTTTTGCCTGTTGATGCTTTGACGACTTGCAGCCACAGCTCTGTATTACCTCTCCTTCTTGACATTTGCGAGATAATAAAAATCTTAATTAGCCAGTAAAGAAGCCATCGTGGCATTATTGCTGCTTTGAATGCTTCTGGAAATGTCAAGTTAAGTTGTAAAAGTGGTTTTGACTCAGGAGGTGATAAGGTTGAGTCCTTAAAGGAAATTAGATGCACAAAAAACAAGGAGGGTAATAAAACAGGCACACAACAATGCAGGGCTGGTGTGTGTGTGTGTGTTTTCCTGTTGTCTGTGGAAAAGGATATTAAAGTGGCGAGCAGTGACAGCGCAGAGGAAAAGAAAGTAAGGTGGTGTTTCTGTCACCGCTTCCTCTGCTCTCATCTCGCTGCAACAAGCTTCAGGGAGACGACCGTCCTCAGACTGTCTCATTTTTGACACCGCTATCTTTTCTTGACTGTCTGCTTAACAGAAAAAGTCTAAAAACCAAGTCGAGCCATTAGCTGTTCTTCTCTCTGCTCCTCTGACAAACACAAAAAAGTGTCAAGTGAGAGCGTGAATCCAGGGTCCGTTTGGTCCTGTTCATCTGAGCCATAATTGAGCCCACAGAGAGCTTTATCGCCACCTTTATTGAAGGTCTGTCACAGCCGTCCTGTATCTCTGTCCACCTTTTGTGCTTTCGGTCCTGGAAGGTGATATAATAAGGAAGAAAATCCTCAAAGTGCCGGCTTAATGAGTGTAACAACTTTCACTGTGACCTTTAACTCAGCTGTCAGATACTTGCGGACAGAAATAGATTGTGAAGATTAAAAAGAATGACGAAACCATTAAAACAGTGGATCCAAATGGATATTTTTCCATTTTGTCGCACTTTTCCCTTTCTGTTATGCCTTTACATGTATTTTCATAATTACACCTGAATATTATCAGTCAGGTTTTGCTGGTAGTTGTGTTGAAACGCCACTGGGAAAATAAAATGCAAAGTTATATTGAATGAAATTATGGATTTATCTTGTTTTAACACTGTTGGAATAATTTGGGATAATGTAAGTACACGACAAAATATTTTATATACTGTAGATCTCCTTGTTTGTGAGGTTGAATTGTGATGCGTTCACTTACTGTTGTATGTACTGAAGTCCCTTTACATGGCGATGCATTCATTTGCTGTCTTACCTACTGAAATGCCATTAATTGTAGTGTCTTTAGTGTCTTGTGTCTTTGAATTGTGATGCGTTCACTTACTGTTGTATGTACTGAAGTGCCTTTGACTGGTGATGCGTTCACTTACTGTTGTATGTTCTGAAGTGCCTTTGACTTGCGATGCGTTCACTTACTGTTGTATGTACTGAAGTGCCTTTGAATTGAGATGCATTCACTTACTGCTGTATGTACTGAAGTGCCTTTGAATTGCGATGCATTCACTTACTGTTGTATGTACTGATGTCTCTTTGAACGTTAATGCATTCGTTTATTGATGTACGGACTTAAGTCGGCTACCTTTGAACAGTGATGCATTCAAATACTGTTGTAAGTACCTAACTGCTGTTAAACAGTGATGCCTTCATTCGGTCGATGCTGCTACTTCTAGGCAAGTCGGTGAACAAGACTAAATTTAAGGTAGCTCTCCTCCCGTCGGTTTCGGATCAGAGCAGAATCCAGAGTGACTCCAGGAGTTTATTCCTCCAGCGGGTCTGGCTCTGATCCAGAATCTCTAGCTGGCTCAGAGCAGCTTGATCTGCCCGACCGTCCACACAACACTCTGCAAACATCTTTATGTTTTGTTTGGATAGTTAGAGTAGTTAAACTTGACTTCCTTTTATTTATATTGCTACCGTGCTACAAAATAACGTAAATACACTCTATGCCACTGAAGCAGTCTACGTACTCAGATGCTAAGTGCTTTTGAGTTAATACACTGGCCTTTATCACCTGTCCTCTGTCTCGCAGAGGTGTAGAGGTGTCCTGACCTTCAGCGTAGTGGCTGATCGTAGCAGCCTGCTTCCATATTCATCTCTACCTTTTTATTTAGCTGCCGTGATGAATATGCATGCCTTCATCTTGCAGCCCAGCATGGAGAGCGGCAGCAAGCAGAGAGTCAGATATTCACACACACACACACACCCTTGAACTATAAATCCCTCCCTCTCAGTTTACAGTCCTACACACACAGTCTGTCGACCTTGTCAGTGTGCAGGGTCAATAGCCGCCTTCCAGTCCATTAAGTAGTTATTGGCGTGGTTGCTGGTCTTTGTGAATAATGCAGGCGGTTGTGCAAACATACGCAAGTCGAGCATCTCCGCCTCGTGTCGTTCAAAATGTTTACTGAAATACAACTACACGGCCAAACGTTACAGTTTTATTAGAGTAGGAAATTAATCTTCCACGTGTCAAACAAGCTCCTTTGCCAAAGAGCCGAGGCAGGGAGACATTTTATGGAGGCGTGTTGGCGGCAGAGTTTGAAAAAAGCAGATAAAGTGTTCCCAAAACAAACAGACTCGAGATAATCTCACTTCCTGCGGTTGCCAGGAACAATCAGACAACCAGGTGAAACGCTAATCTGATCCAGCTGTTCTTTTGTAAATGCAAGCGTCAGCAGAATAGAGACAGAGCCAAGGTCAGCGGTGTCTCTCTGTACATTATCGTCGGGTTTCGGTTCGGACTCTCGGAGAGCAGGAGGGATATGAGGATTTATGTGTGTGTGTCTGTATTTGTACACAAAGTGACGGGCAGTGCGCGGATATCTTTCAGGGACAAGGACAGACGAGCTCACAAAGCCAACTCTGATGAGATCGATGATGAAATACAGCCGTCCTCATTGAAATCTCTCCAACTGTGCACTGACACAGCAATGATCGTTTATTCTGACACACTGTATGAACTCAGTGTAATCGCCCTTTGAGACGCCAGGATCCATTTTAAAGCGATGAAATATTACGTTGTTGCAAATCGGAGGAGATGAGAACGTATGCTGATGAAGGACTTCCTAACGCTACTTTATCTTTAAAGCTGAGTCCTGGGCTTTTCCTTCGCTGAGCTTCGCAATCAATCATCAATTATTTTCTGAGAGGCTGTCAGACATTAAATGCAGAATGTGCTGGACGGCAGGACACTTTGATCAAGCAAAGTCTTTTGCTGCTGCAACGTAGTGAAATATCCTAAGTGAAACCACTTCTTCCTACACTTAACGGCCCTAGAGTATGTGGACACTTGAACGTTTCACCAATAAATGTGTTGAACATCTCATAACACACCAGTTTTTCAAAAAGATTATGTACCCGACTGTGGAGATTTCCTCTTTCAGCCACAAGAACATCAGTGAGGTGTATTATCACGTTATCAAATGCTGGGATTAATGTTATGTTGCTGCGTTTCATGTTGCAAGTCATAAAAAAACGTAGGGAATCTGACACAATGTGATCATTTCACACCTTCTCGAACTTAAATGATGATGGATAGTGAAAATCTGGAGGGGTATCAGGCCATATTTCAAGGTAAAAACAAAATTTTTGATAACCATTAGCTAACGTTAGCATTCAACCACTTCTTAGCTAACGTAACCATTTGATTATGTCCAGTGCATTTCACTTCCAGGCTTAAATAAATGTGTCCAAGATGTGTGTTGATAATTTAGGATAACTTTAATGTAACGCCGTTCCTATCATGTCCTGTAACTTTAACAAAGGTTAGCTAGGAAGTGGAGGAATGCTAACGTTAGCTGTCTACTGGTAGCTAAGGCATTATCAAATAAGTTGTTTTAGTGTGAAATATGGCCCGATGTCCCTTCAGATATATTTTTTCAGTATACATTGTCCTTTCAGTTAATATTTGGTCAGATTCCCTATGAAGTGTACAAGAAAAACACTTGTACACTTCATGTGCTCAAGGCCTTAATCTCTCAAGGGTCCTATTTGTAAGAAAAGTTGATTTTTGAGTCTCATTCCCAACAAAAACTGACGAGTTGGGAGTGAGACTCACAAATCAACTTTACAAAAAGGACCTTTGAGTATAAACATGCATCAGCTAAGCATCTTAATCGCATGACAAGCATCGTAGGACTGCCTAATGGCACACATTACCGCTTAGATAATGATTTAATCAGATTTATTTATTGTCCATAAATGTAAAAATATAACACTCAACAGTTAAATTTAAAAGGAGCAGTCTGGCAGGAAAGGATAGAGTGTTCTGACTTAGTACGCACCGCACTGCAGTCATTACAGTTTTATGGAAGGTCAGAGTGACATCGCTGACCTTATCTCCAGCCTTGGCACTGATGCCGGCTTGAGGCTGGTTCCCACATTAGTCAAGATTTGGATGTGATCCTTGCGAAAGAAACACTAACAGGGTCCCGTTTCTGCAAAAACCAATGTCACACTCACATTTGTTCGTGTCATATGCTATGTAACATGTTGACATTTCTACAAAAAGTCCAATATCACGATCACAATACATGTTTATCACCTGACTGTCACATCACAACGTGTAGGGAGTGATGGTGGAGTTACAGGCGAGAAGGCCGTCAAGCCAGTGACCACAGTTCATGACTGTGTTTCAACATTTGTGTGTGAAACCACTAGAAATCTGTTTACTGTAGATATGTAAATGATGATTTCCCAACCAAATATGCACTAATTTACATGCATTATCTGAATTGTTTCATTTTGTTGACACGTCAGAGGCAAAGGGATTTACAGAGGCTCCGCAAATCAGAAAATACTGTCAACAATCTATTTTCACCATGTTTTTTTTGGAAACGAAAAAGTCATGTAAATCAGGCTGTGAATGATATATGAACAAACCCCTCTGTGAAAAACCTTAAAGTGAGAATATAGAGAGGAATAACACTGGGATCTATCTATCTATCTATCTATCTATCTATCTATCTATCTATCTATCTATCTATCTATCCATCCATCCATCCATCCATCCATCCATCCATCCATCCATAAAATAGCCCCAAGTGCAGCCGAAGCGCCTCCTCTTCTTAAACCTCACTAACCTGCGAGTGGACCAGTTACATTACAATCTCATGCTGTAGCATCCAAACACTGTTTAACCTCGCCTCTTTTTTTAAATTTTCAAAATCAAGCAGAGATTCCTAACTTTTTCACAAAATACAAAGTGTACTGTGCAGATTTTGGGGGGAAGTGTCTGCAAACTGATGCACAAGAGACCGACAATGTTTCCTTTTGAAGTGGTGCAGCCATAAAAAAACATCTCGTCTTGGGACTGAACAATTCAGCGGGTGTCAACATAATATAACTTCAATGAAGAAATCGGGAACAAGCTGACGCAGAATAGCACAGAAGAGGACGATATTACCATGAGGCTCCTCTATAGAGTGACATCTGAGTTTATAACTTAACACTTAAAGTTTAAAACTTTCTTTAGCTAACACATAAACTAAGAAGTGTGATGCTATCCTGCCACAAACGAGGCTGCTGTTGTTAGTTCCTAAAAAAGCTGACATTTCGGTGCCGTTGGGTTTTAAAGTATCTCCCCGGCTGTAATGGCTCTGGTGCCAGGAGCAGGCTGGTAGTGGAAGATGATGAGGCCCCGGCTCGGGCAGTCACAGCTGCCATAAATCTGCCTGCGCTGACGCAGGACTGTAATGGAGGAGATTGCTGCGATGTTAGTGTGTAGCCGGGGAAAAAGAAACGCATCAACTCGCAGCTCTGGGGGGGATGAGTTTGCTCCTGTTTTACAGCGCCGAGGGGAGGAAACAGAGGCGGCTCCTGCAGGAGCTTGTTCTGTCTCAGCAGAGTGATGGTGATGACTGAGCGAGTGATGAAGATGATGAGTTGGAGGAGAGGGGTGAAGAGGAAGAAGTTAAGGAGATGATGATTTTAAATGTCATGATGTTGCAGAGTTTGCAGAAGACAATACAATACAGAGACACACTCATCTGAAAAAAAAAATAAATAAAGGAAAGGTTCACCTCATAAAATGGCTCCCTACAGATGTGCGGCTTAATCCAAGTCTCCAGAAGCCCCGAAATCCCACTTTTGAAATGGTTTCTTTACATGAGATGATGTTATTTATACCCTCGACGGATAATCGAGCTCTTGCACCTTCTTCGGAAGTGCTAACGCTTTCAGCTCAGCAGCTACAGTGAAGATATCTGCTCAAAAAAAGGTGTATTTAACATATTTTCAAATCAGTTTGGTTCAGTTTGCAGCTCCGTCACGTGTCGGCTACTCGGCCTCTTTCAGAACCAATAAATTCACCACAGCTCTCTCTGGTATCTCAAAATGCGGACCCCGTGTTTACATATTTGGGTGTGTAAACGGAACAAAAGCTTTTGGAAACGGTCCAGCGGATCGCCTCAGCTGGCAGTTGGGAAATGTGCTGCAATGGTTACAAATTAATCCTCGGGGAGAACGCGCCTGTCAAAGTTGCTTGTTTTTTTTGCCACTGACAGGCTCAGATTGTTATTTCGAAATGTCTGACAACATTATGGAAGGAATCCCTACAGAGATCGACCTTTTTCAGACTCCACTTGTTTGACGGTGGAAGTGAAGCTGTTATAATGCTTTTTCTCCAAAGCCACCAGACTCCTTTAACAAAAACAGAGATATTACCCTGCTGAGCACAGGAGTCTGCGTGTTTGACTTGATAAAACACCGAAGTCTGGATGTGATTTAAATGTTATTAATTCAAAACATGACCGAGGATGATATGACAGCTTTCTGTAGAAAAGAAACACAGATGGAAGCTTCACCTTTACAAGAGATAAGGTGATGCTAACGTCAATCTTACAGCATCTTGACACCTACACAGTGGATGTTTCAATCCTGAACAGGTATTTTTCTAACCTTTCGACCCAACAGTACAGTCTAATATAGTTAGCTAACATCATGCCTCTTGCCTTTTGGATAAAACAACACTATTGTAGGTAACTGAAGTAACCTAGTTAGCTGAACTTGCAACAGGTTGCAGCTGACATTTGAGCAGATAAACACAATTTCCATTCCTTCCACTTTTGCACTATTATTCAGGCACTTGACTCCAACATGTGAAGATAATCCGAAGCTTGACAAGGTGTGCATGCTAAATTGACAGGTAATAACAAAGACCTCAGAGTCTCACGACCTCTCATTCTCATTACGTAATGCAGCTGACCTGAGCTTGACTCTCAGCACGAGCATTTAACAAAACCATTGACTCTCTGTGTCGCGGGGATTTTTTTTTCTTCCTCTCTCTCGTATTGATCTTTGCTTTGTGGCTGCCTCGGCTGACAAGCAGCAGGAATCCATCCGCGCTCCGTTAAGTGTCCTATGGAGATTCAGCGAGCCGTGCCTCCAGTCGCTCAGCACAATATCAGCCTCTTCTTTAATAGCCTGCAGCGCTCCTCAGGCTGGTCTCCACTAACATGTCCTTTACAACACGGCTGTCATGGTCGTGTGTAAGTGGGTGTATCGGCGACGAGGTTATGTAACACTTTGATTTAAAAAAATCTCAAGGACATATAACCGTCAGAAAACCCTTCAAAATGTATAAAAATACACAAATAAACTAGAAAAGATGTGAAAACTACATTCAGTTTTGAAATCCTCTCAAAAATGTATCAATGATCTCTCATCTCTGTATTTGGCCAAATAGATAATATTAAGATAAATACAGTATTTTATCAAAATGTTCATTATCTCTTAGAAATAACCAGCGTATCTTTGATATGTGATAATTTGGGTATCTGGGTCAAGGAAGCTATTCCTGACAAATTCAAATGTGTTTTATTTCATTAATATATTGGAATAACCAAGCAAAGCGCTGAATGCTAAAGTCAGCACGCTCACATTTTAGTTTAGCATGTTAGCATGCAAAAATTAGCTAATTAGCACAGAAAACGGTACACAAAACGAGTACATCTGAAACTGATATGAATGTCATTGGCTTTGCAAACAGAAGTTCGGCTCTTTATAACGTCGGTCGAGCTGTACGGAGCAATTTGTTTTCTTTTTGGTCGGTTGTTTATTTAGGTTTAAGAACAAGTCCCCATCTACCTCAGTTATTTCGGCGAATGCTGCAACGCTGTTTTGCTGTGAAGCTCCAGAAATGTTTCGTGGACCTGACTTTCCATCAGCAGGAGGTTGAGAAGATAAAGACTGATTTTTATATTTCTGGGCGACCCGTTCCTTTAAATGTACCCTGTAACACACTCGGGCCAGTGTGGGAGAAGACACACACACTGTATATTTTACATTCATTTTAGTATCTTTCTGTATTATCATAACACGTCACAGCCTCGTAATGTTGCAGGATTGTCTATCGTGTTCCCAACCCAGGGGTCAGAGTCCTCCGCAGGGGGTCAGATGATTAACCTGATGAGTCACAAGACAGGAAATGTGTTACACAACATCAGCAGCACACATTCATCGTGCACCTCTGTCGATTGTGAAACCAAACCTTTGCAAGCATCCTAAAAATAGTCCTCTCCCAGCCTCACACATGAGTCATCTCAGGCTTTTCCTGCTGATGTGTGCAGTGTTTTTTTTATTTTTTCTGGATTGGGGGGGTTTACTCTTCTTCTTCTTCTTCTTCTTCTTCTTCTTCTTCTTCTTCTTCTTCTTCTTCTTCTTCTTCTGTTTGGTGTGATGATGTGTGCGTTGTAATATCCGGGGGGCGTGTCCAGAGATGCGGGGGGCGTGTCTGCGCTCTGCTCCTGCCTTCCCCTACCAGGAAAACGCTGGAGGAGACCCACAGTGCCACAGACGCGCACTGCAGAGGAGAGAGCAGCACGCAACGACACCGCCACAGAGGAATATGTCCGCTTTCTCCCGCACCGAGGGACGCGTGACGCACCGCAACAGCGCAGTGGCACCACATGCAGCGCCCGTGCTTTAGTCCAGCAGACACATATCAGCCTGTTTACCACTTATGCGCTGCTGAGATCTTCCCTGCTGCTGCTGCTGCTGCTGCTTGTGGTCCATCCCCGTCCCCTCCTCCTCCTCCCCCTCCTCTCTTCCTCCTCCTCCTCCTCCTCCTCCTGCACTCGTCCCGTCGCCAGGATGGACAAGACGCTCTGCAGTCCGCACCTCGGGACCAACAAACCCAACTCTTCCTCGTCGGACCGCGGGGGCTCATCGTCGAGGAAGCCCGGGAGGACCGGGTCGCACAGCCCCGGCTCCGGCTCCCTCGGATCGGGGGGCAGCCGGGGAGCTGTGCTGGGGAACAGCATGAATCTGCAGCAGCAGGCGCGCAGGAGGCAGCTGGAAGGAGTGCTGAGCAAATACACCAACCTGATCCAGGGCTGGCAGAACAGGTAAGCACATGGAGGTGGACTCGTGTCATGGCTTCGTGTTGTTATTTGCCCCGTCCACGTTGCACTTTTACCACCACGTCACTGTGAGGAGGAGGAGGAGGAGGAGGAGGAGGAAGAGGAGGGTGAGGAGGTGAGGGGGTTTAAATCCAAACCCTGCTGCACACACATGCTTTAAGGCCTGCTGGAGAACAGAAATGTTCTGATCCAACTCTAGATTTAGTGGTGTTGTTGTGTTTAGAGCTGAAACTGCAACTACTATAGTTGTCAGTCATTAAAGGTGCAACATGTAGTTTTGGGGAAGACGTTTTAATCTCTTTATTTTCATGACTGAATAAACAAACTGACCTTTGGCGGACCCTGCCACCTTTTCTAGCTCCAAACAGTGTTCTGGGGACCTTATTTTGGTTGTTTATGCAGTTTAAGTTTGAATTTCTTCTCCTTAACTACATAGTGCCCCTTTTTAAAGTGATTTCTTATGAAAAGGAGACAAAAATTAGCTGGTTTTGACTTGAATATGTGAATAGTTGATGGTTTTCTTCCTCCTCTGTAGGGCTGGGAATTAAAGCCTGACCGATACCCATGTTAGAGAATTCAATTATCAATATATTTGGACGATATACACACATTTTTTTGCAGGGTTATCAAACTCTTGTGACAAAGACATGTAACAGAGGCAGGATAGTTTATGATAAACTGTTGTTGATGAAGGTTCTTAGTCATCCAGGTCATGGTAAATCTAGGTGCTGTATCGTAGGCAACTGGACTTGTTTCAGTTTCTTCAAGAAGCTGAAACAAGTCCAGTTGCCTACGATACAGCACCTAGGTATTGTAACTATTGTACTTATTGTGACATGTTACCAATCAGACATTGTCGTGGGCGGGACATTGTGCGAGAGGATGCTGCAAAATGTATTCACTGCATCGTGGTGTCAGGTTCACAGAATTTGACATGAACTGAGCTGAAACAAGGTCCACAAAAGTGACTGTTCGTGTCCATTTGTGCTGTTAATTCAATGTAAAATAGCCTTAAAGGAAGGATACAACTCTGCCTCACTCAATTCTTTTCAATCTGTGTAGTTTAAAGTCAGGAAGTCGTGAATCTGTTGAGTCAAACCGTCAGGGGAGTCTGTTTAGAGCGCCTGCATGCTTTATAAAAAAGTTAGCGTCAGCGTGTCGATAATCATATCTCAAGAGGGAGCTATACAATATATTTCCGTGTCGGTATTTTCTCTGGAGACGTCCAACTCGGGCTTCGGGAAACTATTTGGCAACAAATGTAGATAATCATCAACAGATCAGTGATGAAAATCATTTATAGTTGCAGTCCTGTAGTACTGCAACAGAGGCGTCAACACAGTAGATAGACATCTTAGTATTGTGCACATCAGTATATGACTGCAACGATTGTTTAAATGATTATTAAACCTGTTTATTTTCTTGATTAATTAATTCGTTTTTTATTACAGTTTTCTGTCAATCGACTAATCAATTATTCAACTAATGGTTCCAGCTCTACTTGATTACAGCAAGAGGTAGACTCATAGATCGCCTGTGCTGACACTACTGGCACGATACTGGAGTTTTTAAAAGAGACGCATTATGCTCATTTTCATTGCTCAAAAAGTCTCCTCTGATTGGTCAGCTCACACATGCCTGAGCCAGCAGCGCTCACCGTGTCTCCGGTCGGCTCTGCTGTGTTTGCAGCTTCCAGTTAGCTTGAATACAGGCATAAATTATAAGACTGTGTGACACGGTGACATAGTGATGTCAAGAAGCCACGGAATTGGAGGCGGGGCTACTGACGAGGCGTTTAAGGAGCAGTGTTTTCTGTTGGAGAGAGGAGCTCCCGTTGTTGTACTGTGTCTGTAGCCATTAAAACAATTGATGAAGCTCAGAAAGCACAGTAAAATAGATTGTATTGATGTAGTTTGATGATAATTTATTTAGTTTAGCGTCCCATGAGGCTGAGAAAAGGAGCAAACACCCACAGATGAGAAGCTGAACTACACAAAAACTACTGAAAAAGATTAATCAATGATCAAACTAATCGTTACAGCTCTGGTTATAACATTCCTGAAGATAAAAATCACTGTGGGGCTGTTGTATTGGACTGTGTAGGTCTACCTGATGAACTGGCACCTTGGTGTGTTTGACATTTAGCCTGAAACGTCCATAAATACATTCCTGTGTTTGCGTGCCTGTTACAGGTGGCTGCTGTTATTAATGATACAACATTTTTTAAAATTTGTTTTATTGCTTTTTGCGCTCGTATCCTGTGGTTGTCTGATATCCTGCAGCCGCCCTCATAATGAAGAACGTCTCGGCAACAACTGTAGAGATCACAGCGGTGCATCATTGTGCTTCATGCAGCATTCATGGATTCACTCCCCACCTTGTCCGGTTCACTCAACTCAGACACTGCCGAATCCTGCGGCTGTACTGCGAGTTTTAACTTTAAACGTATTACTCAAGCCTGCACTTGTTGTTGTGAAACATCTGGTTTTGGTTTGAAGCCTTTTTCTTGCTAATTTCCTGTTTGCAGCTGAACTCTTTCATAGTTCCGTCGAATTATGCAGGATTTCTGTCCTGCAGCTGTGGCGTCATTTGGGATTGAAATGCTTTTTTTAAACCAAAATAACTGAGTCACAACGTCCCATTGTCGCTGTAGCGGTGCTGCAGAGGAGCTGAGACTGTAGTGTGTATGATCTGGGCTGTGAGCCAGTGCATGTGAGAGTGGGCTAGGGAGGCGGAGGTGGAGAGGAAGAATGGCTGCTCCTTTGCTCTCCCATTAAACTGACAGGCCGCCGATGCACAGAGCTGCATCTAGATACGAACCCAGAGGAATACCTGGGTGTGTGACTCACAGATAAGACACAGAGGTAAAAAGAGAGGTGGTGTTGATGACGGTGGTCATGTGGGATTTGTTGTCAGTCATCTCTGCTTGAACACACAAGTAAATCTCACAGTGTATATAACGTGTGAGGTGCTGTGTTCAGGACTGTGCTGATTTGAGTTGTTAGCAGGAAGTGTGTTAGAGGATCGGTTTGTTCTTCGGAGCGATCGTACCTGTCCCGTTTCAATTTCAAAGTGAAGGCGAAGGTCTCGCTTTCCAGGAGAGATTCCTTTCAGCTCACTGACCCTGAGCGAGCGCCGCGGCCTCCAGCCGACCGAGACTAAAACATCCTGGAAATGTAGCCTGAAATCGAAAAAAGCCTCTTTTTAGATGAGATAAAATGTTTCTTGTGAGATCACAAACCTGGATTTGTTACAGCACTGACCTGCTGCCACTGCCACTACTTTGTTCTGCTATCACTAGTTACTAATCACAGTAAGAGTAAAATAAACTTTTATTCATAGATTGTGCCTTTTTAAAGTTAGAAAAAACATAAACTGCGATCAGTCTCCCATTATTCCCTGAGCTCACGAGTGCTTTTTCTGCCACATGAGATATTTTAATAAAGACATATCAGGCTTTTATAAGAGGTGGGCACAGAAATGTGGAAAAAAAAAAGAAATCTTGAACTGAAATTTTGAAAACACCAATTAAGAAAAAGGTCGGCTCACAATGTGATATCAGGTTTTTTGTGTAAAGCCATTAGAGAAAGAAGAGAAGAACGTGGACGGTCCTAAGTGCCCACAGATTTTATATATAGAAACAATTAGGAGGAGGAGATATTGGAGTAATTACAGTCGTCAGTCACGTTCTAATATTGATCATGTGGAGAAACACATTGTGTGTGCTTGGCAGGCGGTGTCGTGGTGGGCAACAGACCTGAGTGGAGCTAATTCTGCCACTGTGTGGGTGGCCATGTGTCAGTGTGAAGGGCTGTTATGTTGTGTAGGAGCTGTGCATGTGTGTGTGTGTTGGAGAAAATGTGCTGGGTGGCCATTTTTTGCGTCTATACAGTCTGTACTACACCCTATAGTGTTATAGGACCCCTCACTGGCATACTGGCAAAGCAGTTCCTCTCCTCTTTACCTGAACCTTGAGGCTAATTTGAATTTATTTCAACTTTGGTCTTATTTTTGTTGTTTAATGTGTAGTTTTTGTTGGTAACACTGACTTAATTGATTGAATGCAGAAACATGGGGACAGCAGTGTGACTTGAAGTGTAGTTTAATTCTTTTCTTTTCTCTTAAACGTGAATAAATCAGAGTTTTGTGGGACAACAGGCGATACAAACATACAGATGTTTGTCCGGTTTGCCTCTACTTTCAAACATCTGCTGTGTTGTACTGTTTGTTGTGCTCGCTTGCAGCTGTTTCGGGAGTCATAGTTTAGTTACAGCTGTTGAAAACACGTTTCCTGTAATGCTGCTTCACAATAAAAGCTTTTAAATTACTAAATAACGGGGGGCTTTTATTGTGAAGAGTGTTAGGAACCACATTTTGACAGCGGCGATTCTTCGATAGTACTGAGGGGAGTTTTTCTTTACAGCTCAAGTGTTTCAGATAATCTGGGTAAAATATATTCAGCTGTAACCATCACACCTACATGTCTAACCCAAACCCTGAGTCTAGACCTTTTAAAGAGTCCCGTGAAGAAGTCAAAATGTTCCCGCTCTCACGGTCTCAAACTCAAATGTGTCCTCACAACATTAGAAACACAGTGGACACACACACATATTGTGATGTGTGAGTAATCATCAGCTTAGTGCTGCACTAGAAGATACTCACTTGAGAGTCTATTTCAGGATTAATACTCTACATTACAGGCCCTCGAGGCTCCCAGACCAAACAATCAGGTTGCCTTAGTGAATTTTTTACAAACACACTCACTCACTCACACTCAAAACACACAAAACACATGTGAACGTGCAGCGATTGGACGATACTCCTGACGAGCCTTGTTTTTTTTTTTTTTTTTTATTTCAGATGAAAGATGCTCGTGTGTCAGACAAGATTCATGCAAGGAGTTATGTGATATATAATGTTGGTGCAGGCTTCTGTGATGTTCAGCCAGAGATATTGCTCTGTTGTTGGTTCATGCTCTCGCTTTCCATCTGCTCAGCGTGATGAGAGTTTGCAGGTATTCCAGCATTGGCATGCAGATCACAGAGTACATTCAGAGCTCACCGTCTCCTTTTTCTCAGATACCTCGTTGTACAATGCGAGGCTGGATGTGCGAAGGTACACGTCTGGAGTCTAAATTTATGTCTTCCTAAGCGGTCAGCGGGGTGGGGAGTACATTGTGAGGGATGAATCATTTCTTTGCAGATGTGCTCGCTGGAAAAGGAGCGCTGCTGTGCTGCTTTGATCAGAGCTGCGAGTCGGGGTAATGCAGCTCTGGTGGGTGTCTCTGTGGCACAGAGGAGAAAGAAAACTAAAGATGTTGTTGATTAAAACAACGTCTGGTTAGTCTTCTGTTGCGAGGAAATTATTATTTTGTATTCACACTGTCTTTACTGCAGTCGGCTGGTTTGCTGGAAGCTACAAAATAAAGGTTTTGACAACATAACTGTCTCAACTCAAGGTCCACTTACTCGTACTTGTTTGCTTTCGATGACGATGTACAGCTTCTTTCAGCTATGACACTAAAGTCATTGAATATTTAAGGCCGGGTTAAGATATGAGGAGATCGTGAACTGTTTCTCTACAATAAAGACTACATATATCTTCAGCCTGGACAGTCTTTAGTGATAAACAGGCCAAATCAGTGGAACTTGCCTTTGTTTGAGAGTGTTTGGCCCTTTAAATGCAGTTCATATGCTATTTAATAATATAATAGACTAACTTTTCTAACGACATGAGATGACGACAGACTTAAAATTAATAAAACATGTTAAAATAATCAAGTTTATTGTTACGATTATTATTTACACGTTATTTTCCTTTTAAAATATATATAAATATATATATATGCTGATATTTAGGCACGTGAGGCTGTAACGTGATATTGTTAATCGGCAATAATGACTGGCAGTTGTGTGACAAGCAATGTTGCGGAGTAACGCAAAAGTAATGTAACTCGTAGTGTAACGAATTACTTTCTACAGTGAGTGAAGTGTAGTGTGTGAAGTTCTCAGTGTTTGTGGTTAACACTGTAGACCTGCTGAGAAATGCCTGTCAACTTTTACCGGCTTTTAGCTTTAGGTTGAGTTTCCTGGTTTACCGTCAGTGCTCTCACAAGTCTGTAAGACTGTGTTTGTTGGTTTGTGAGCAGGATTACACAAAAACTACTGAATGGATTACCACCAAACTTGGATGGAGGATGGGTCTCAGCCCAGAATAGATCCCTTTAACTTTCTGGATAAAAGGGACGGATTCAGGATTTTTCTCCCACTTTCTTAAACATTGTGAGACAGGGCGTCTTTTCCACATTTTCATTACTTTCTCAGGGAACAATTCATGGATCTTGGTGAAAAAAGTAAGGTGTATGTTGGTGGCTGGTATCTATGAGTGAGTACAATTTGATGCAGATACAAATAAATGTGTTTTATTTGATTTTGGATTAGGTTTGACTGAATTAAAGGGGGACTGTGCAGAGGTATGCGCTCTACTGAGTGCCATTCTCATTAGACATGGAATTGCTGTTGAAGTACTTAATGCCATTCACACGTGGTTGTCGTCCTGGTACATCTCTGCAGCAGGGTGAAAAGTTAAAAGTGTGAAAAATCATTTGATGCAGCTTTAAGATCCTGTGGTGATGGTGTGTGATAATTAGATGTTGGCTTTACGTAACCCCCTTTGACACAACAACACTACACATTTTATCACTTAACAAGTATAAAGCAACATTTCCTGCCAATAACCAGGCTGATTTAGTGCCTTCCTGCTGGTCTGACATTTCTTTTTGAGAATTAACTGCCAATAGAGCAGGGAGGAGATGCAAATTCTGCTGACAAGCTATTTCCCACAGCATCAATGTTAATGTCATTAGGAAATGGCAGTCGTGCTGTTGATGTGGACAAATGTGCTCGACTAAGCTCTTTTAACGGTGTTATTATTGTTATGGTGGTGATTTATTTGAATGATATCAGCAAAAAAAATGGATGAGTATCTGAAAGCTCTTTGTTGTTACAGTACAGATGTCTGTTAGTGGTTGAGTGAATACATTTCAGAGCTGTAAGCCCGGGATAGTTTCTGATGGAAAAATCAGAAAAGCCACTAAAGTAAACTTTATACTGTACAGAGAGGTGATCCACACACTTTTCCTCTCGCGCCTCTAGGTTGACTTTTGTGGTTTTGTGGTTTGTGGTTCTAGTATCTTTGGTGATTCCTTAAGTTTTCATCAAGCCCCAGCATCTTTGTGTTTTGGGACAATTTGCACACTGCTAACATGCTTACATACTCACCTGACGTGGTGGATATGGTAAACATTACACCTGCAAAAGACCAGGAGAGAGGCCGAAGAGGTCGGTGTGTTTACCTGCAAAACTACAGCTTGTAAACCCCTGAAACCAGACACTACCAGAGCTACTGTGTGAGTTAACGGTTTGAGTCAAGCATAGACGACACAACCAACAAAGCCGACCAATCAGAGGGGGAGTAGGGAGGGTCTCATGAGAAGTTGAGTGGGATTCAGTGTTTCCCACTGGATTTTGTGAGACTATGGAGGGTTGACCTCAACAGTTTTGCTGGGCATGCTTCCCCGCAAGAAAATTTTGCACATTTTAAAGTTAAATTGCATCGATCTGGTGCACTTTGAGAGCAAAGTTAAGAGGTTAAACAATGTTAGAGATCTTTAACGCTACTATAAGAGGTGACATATATGTTTTGGTTCAGCAACATGGACGCCAAAAAGAAGTTGTTTTGCATTTTATTGCTTAGAGCATTTAAACAAAATGTTGACAGCTGTTTCCAGTATTTGAGTGACAAGGAAGAGCAAAGGAAACGATACAATGACTATATAATACATGACTTTGGTAAAGGTTTCCTACCATCAACCCAATGTTAACTTTTGTCCGCCATGTTTTGGCGTCACATGACGTCAACGTAGCAACTCGTGGACCAAAATTTTCTCCGGCTTTGTGAGTTGTTGTTCTGACTTGACGGGGCATTCGCGTGAATTTCAAGTCTTGAAAAGCTGTTGTAGGCATGAATTTGTTCAGTGACATTGATTGATTTTAAGCAGTTTAACAAGTGCATGTTCCCTCAGTGTTGTTCTGTTGTTATCGTTCAGTTCGTTGCAGCCTCGTGCTTCCAAAGGTGAGCAGTTCAGTGGTCGCACAGAGAGTCTGGAGCTTTGCAGGTCAGCCGCTATCAGCACTGCTGTGACACGAGAGGCTGAATGTAAAGCCCAAGGTTTTATTATCCAGCACCATCCATCATGTTAAAGGTCTGCATTGTGGTTTGGCTGCGAAGGCAGGACTTTGCCTGGAGGGGTCAACGGTAAAAGCCTCCACTCTGCTGACTGAACAGGCGATAAGACTTCATACACAGTACAGTATGTGTGCGAGGGAGAAAAAGAGACGGCTGGATAGAAACTGACGCAGGCAGATTGTTCCCCGGTCGGCTGTGGTCGACATAAATCACCAGCTTCCCTGATGGAAGGGGGCGAGACCGTGAGTGAGGATCAATTTTCAGAGAGCAGTATTCACTGCATCCTCCCCGGGGAACTCGACAGGGTTCATGGGAAAATGCAGAAACACTTCTTTGTTCTCTGATCGTTTGCATGTTTGAAGACTGAGGCCATTCATGGAGTCATTTTCTTTTCTCAATAAAACAAAACAAATGTTCAAGATTTCTAGTGCTCAGACAATTAGCTGATTGAGCAATTTGGCTAGCAAATGAAACAATTAAGAGTTTTGAATAATTTGATGTAAGAATTTGCTGCATTTGTCTGTTTTCATATGATTTTAAACTGAAAATATTTGTGTTTTGCGATGTTGATTGGACAAAACAAAATTTTTAAAGACGTAATAGTGTGCTTGGGAACTTTGCAATTTCTTTGACATTTTATAGTCTAAATGATTTATTGAAAACGAGACTATAGCCATGCTAGCGGCTTTATCGGGCACAGTGGTGCTTTGAGCTGCATGCTAACATGCTCACAATGACAAAGTTAACATTAATCAGGTATAATCTTTACCATCGTCACCATCTTGATTTAACTCGAGTAATTTCATTTTCTGCTACTTTTTGCTTCCACTCGGCTACATTTTGGAGGCAAATTAACTTTAGAGATTGTGTGCTGCATCATAGCCAAAGTAAAATATTAACACACTATCTTTACTTTTACTCAAGTATAAATTTGAAGGTACTTTTTACAGCTCTGCTGATGAGAAGGTACTTGGTCCTGGTCATGCTGGTGGCATGGCTGAAAATTAAGGATGCACTGGTTAAAACCCAAACGTTACCTACATGCAGGCGAAGATTTGATGCTTTTTTTTCTCAAATATTATAAACTTAATAAAATCTTTGAGTTTAGACTTTTGGAAGGACAGGCAACTTGAAGACGCCACCTTGGGCTTTATGCAGTAATATAATATATAATATAATAATATTTATTGATACAGCACCTTTCTTTCTTACACAGGGTATGTATGGGTGCTGTAAATTCTTGGAAACACATTTTAGTGTGGTGTTTTGGATAAAGTGCTTGAAACTGCTTGAAATTGTAACTGCATTAATTGTATTTATATACTGTGTATAAATATGTAATTTACCTCAGCTGCAAGGCGCTAGAAAGTTTAAAATACCATTTGGAAAATGCTTGAAAAGTGCTTGGATTTGACTATGGAAAAGATGTAGGAACCGTTTATGCAAATAAGTTGAAAGTCTTGATGCACGTACACCACACCAAAGACATTAACACCATAAAAATGCAACATTAAGAATTTAAAAAAGCATAAAATGATTTGTTAACGTGGCATCACGGATGAAAAGGAATAAGAGGCAGTGGTAGTGTGTGAGACTGTCGCTGCTCTTTGAAATCTGTGAGACACCTCTTACAGATAAACACCTATGACATACTGGAGTGGACAGGTGACCACTCTTCACTCGTTCACGTACAACCGTGATGTGGCACCAGGAAGAAGCAGAAGCCGTGTTTGTGCTGCGAGCGTTCTGCCCGGCGAAGTCCTGATCGATACTGCAGCTTCTGTAATCGCTGGTGGAAAGAGAGCATTGATCGTGAAACACGGGGCGATCTCCGGGAAAAGAGGACAACAAAGACGACTGCTGCTACCTCAGGCTGCGGTACACAATATGTAAAAGGTCGGCCAGCGGCACCCAGTACCACTCTGATGATCTGCAGAACCAGAACAAAGAGGAGCAGACAGGTCGTTCTCTTCAATATCATACCCAATCCTTTCTGGCCACAGGAAATGAAAAGTGTCTGCCTCTCCGTGTCTTCGGTTGTATGTCTGGCTGCGTTTGCCAGCGATGAGCAAGGCAGAGATTCAATTACGCAGTGATTGAATGTGATTCATTAATCACAAAGAGGGAAATGTGGGGTGTAATTTCCACGCCTCGAGCTGTGGGTTCTGCTCAAGATGACCGCGCTAATCGCCACCTAGAGTAATTTGGAATTGAGCTGCCGGCTCGATGTTGGGCCTTAATGTGCGCGGAGGGGTATTTTCTAACGAATCTTGCGTGAAGAGAGCCGTGGTAAATAATCTCCTGCAGGCGTCGTTGCATGGGAGGTGAGAAATCTTTCCCCGCTCCCACATCCTGAGAAGTTTGTGCAGCAGGAACATGAAATAAAGTTTCACCAGTAAACAAGCAGCGGTAATGAGAGCATAAAACAAAATGATGATAACGTTAACGGAGCCTCCCGTCTTTCTCTCTGGACCATTACTTTCATAACACCCCTCCCTCTCTCTCTTTGTTTGCCTCCCCCTCGCAGGTACTTCGTATTGGATCCGGAGTTGGGACAGCTGCACTACTTCGTCAACGAGCAGGGGAAGAGCCAGAAGCCCCGCGGGTCGCTGCCCCTGATCGGCGCCTCGGTAACCCCGAGCGACGAGGCTCCGCACATGTTCATTGTAAACTCTGTCAATGGAGAGCTGTACAAACTCAGAGGTATGACCTCATGCCGGCCTCAGGCTGCCCGTTTATGGCCAAGTACAAACACTGAGTGGTGTGTGTGTGTTTAATGCTGGAGTCAGTCGGAGTGCTGTGTACATACTGGGCTGTTATGAATGAAACTTTTTCCACCCTGCGTTTCTGAATGCAGCTTGTTACGGAAAGCTCTTTACAGAATTAAAGCTGCAGCATTTCAATCTTAAAGAGGTCATATTATACTTTTTGTTTTGTTTTCCTTTCCTTTCATCTATTGTCTATCATTCTAGCATTTTGTGCATGTAGAAGGTCTAAAACGTGAAAAAGGATTTCGAAAACCCAGGTGAGATTCCTGCATTGTGTTGGCATTTAAAGAATGAAAACAGCAACATCGTTTTTATGTCAGATAGTTTAAAATGTACGTTTAATTCTCATAAAAAGCCCCTAAAGAGTCTGTGCCCTGTGTCTGTCAGCGTTTGTGCAGACCCTGTGATTGGCAGAAAAATGGATGTGGCAGATTTCATATCCCCTCTCCTTTAAAACTTTAGGCAAGAGCCGGTAATTCTTCTCGCCGAGGCGTCTGAAATGTGTTTAAATATTCTTTCTCCTCTCAGTTTCTCTGTCCGTCTCTCACTCACTTAAGAGGATGAGGCGCGACAGCTCAGCAGTCTACTTGCTGAACAGCGGCAGAAACAGGTTGCGATAACTGAAATGGGAAAAAGTGTGAAAAATGGTCATAAATCGGGAGAACAAAGGGAGAGTTGTGTCCCCGGGAGGACACCAGGAGGGGGCAATGAAAAATGGGAGTTGGCCAGTATGAAGCTCGCCATGCAGTGACGTGAGAGTGGATCTGACTCCTTTCTCTGGTGATGGGAGACAGTTTTCTCAGCCGGGTGAGACGGCTGGAGGTCGCCATGAGAGCGACGGTCAGAAACAGCGGCGACGACGGGGGGGTTTGCCACAAACGATGATGTCGTCCATTGCGACGCTTCACTATCGACATCGTCGTGCTAATTTGGTGAACAAGGTGTCAAGACACTGTTAGTATCTAATGTAGAAGTTGTTATGATGTGTTCTGCGTTTTATTATCCGAGGAGTTTGAAAAACGGCTCCAGCATCAAGGCACAGTGTGGGAAATTGAGCTCTGGAGACTTTTTGTCCAAAGCATTAAAAGTGTTAATATCCCTTTAAGAGCCAGTGCCAGACTCAGAGCCTGTAGCTGGTCACTGTGTTGCAGGCCTTTGCCTTCAGTGACCTGCATCCACTGAAGCGAGAGAGTCTCCTTTCTACTGTTGCTCCACTTGAGCCGCTGGAATGTCCCTTTACGCTCTCGAGGGGGAGGATATCAGAATAACTTGGCCTATATTCCCCGAATAACTCACTGATCCGTGTGCGTTGAGCTAAGAGGAAACGATCTTTCCGCAGAGAAGTAGAAGTTGGGAAGAGGTTTTTTTTTCATTTCCAACGCCGCGGTGCGGGTCGAGAATGATCAGGAAAGTCCCTCAGAGAGAAAATCCAACAACAAGCACACACAAAAGCTGTTTTTAGTTTCGACCCCCATCTTCCACATCAAAAAAACGACTTCATACATATATTTACTGCAGTCGAATGGCAGCATTTGTTCTTTAATTGGCTCAAACAGCAGAGTACAAACAGTCTGTGATTAAGATCACGCTTCAGATCTGGTTCTGGTTACCATGGTGATCCCTGAAAGTCTAACCTGGGGGTTGAAAAAAGGGAAACTTCAAATTTCAGTCGGGAGTCATATATCAACTGTGCATCAACTCTGTGTCCAAAAGCTTTGAATGGCACCTTTATTCTCAGGTTGATGCGTTTTCACAGGAGGAGCTTTCAACATATTTCCTCGTCGCCAACCCGGTGTAAGAAGATACCGGACACACAGGATCTGTAGCTGCTGCAGAGGGAAGGGCGTAAATTCCCACAGGGGATGATTTTAAAACCTGTTTTTGGGGTAAAGTCACCAAACTTTTTAGGCGTTTTCATCAGATTTGATGGTTGAGTCTATGCATGCAGCTGATCTAGATTTTGATTTCGCCTTTTCTTGTCGTGGTCAGGTGTGACGGAGCAGGGGGGCCCAAAAAACGCTTTATTAAAAGATTGATCTCTGGATTTTATGAATGGATCAGGGCTGTCACGATGACATTTTAAAATGAAATACGGATATTGTGTTATATATTACTATTATTATTATTATTATGTAATAATGCACATATGATGATATTGTGTAAATAATACATCATTTCTGTTTCTTTTCGCCATGATAATCTGACGCCGGGCCACCGGCAGTATTGATATCAGATCATTCAGATGAAGATCGACTGAATCCTAAAACGTTTTACTCTTTTCCCAGATGGAGAAAGATCAGAGTTGATCAAGAAACCCATTAGAGTGGCCTTTAGTTGTCCTGTGCACTCACAATCTGTCTTGTTATGCCCTGGATTTAGCCTCTCAGGCACCATACAGGCTGACCGATGTACCTTCTTGTTGGCTGGAAAAAGTCCCACAGCTCCACTGCATTCTCCTCCAAAAAAAAAATCATTCAGCTGTTTTTTAACAGATGATCACAACTCTTAAAAATGTTTCTCTGTTTTGTCTTTTGTCTCATTCGATCATCTCGTGTCTGACATGTGACGTCTAACTCAGCTGCAGAGTAGCCCGAGGAACACGGAGCGATAGAAAGGGAGGATCTCATTATTGGACTGAGGGAAGTCAGTAGCGCCTCGTGTTGTGCTGCCGAGCAAAGGTGAAGAGCTGTGGGAATTTAATCATGTCTGAATGCACAAATGGCAAATTAAGCTATTTATCACACGATGTCACACGGAGACAGTCGGCCAATGAAAGGGTCAAGTTTTGTTCGCCGCGGCTTTCAGACCGGCTGATTAGGATTCCTGACGCGATCTTTTATTGTGCATCAAAATAATTAAAACAACTGCCAGAAGAC
Organism: Pagrus major; assembly: GCF_040436345.1. Classification (NCBI taxonomy): domain Eukaryota; kingdom Metazoa; phylum Chordata; class Actinopteri; order Spariformes; family Sparidae; genus Pagrus; species Pagrus major. Next base: position 14,845,910 of record NC_133230.1, read on the forward strand.
CATACGTCACTGCAAATCTGACAAAATATCTCTGGTTCCTGCAGCTGAAAACTATTTATATCCCCGTGGTGACCACTGGTAGCTGTTGGTGCTCAACATTTTGGGCTGATGTGATTAGCCAGAGTGACTCTTAGTGAGCGAGCAGCACAGTTTTCTTCAACAGCCCACATAAAGGAGAGCAAACATAAAAGCATGCTCGTGATTAAAAGTTTAATCTTTCTTGTTGAGAAGAAAGAAGATCGACACCGTTGTTATGTCCGCATGCTAATGATGGAGCTACAGCCAGTTAGCTCTGATTAGCACAAGGGCTGGAAAACGACTGGTGTGTGTCGTCTACTATCACCTTTAGATGTTTCTTTTGTATAATCCATTCAAAAACACAAACGTATAGTTGTGCTTTCAGTCCACATGCTAAGCTAGTATCGATTAGTATTGGTCGTCTCATCCGACTCTCACATCCAGTCATTATCTACTCACCCTGATTCTGATTGAAAGTCAAGTGAAGTTTCGTCGTCCACAAAACATTTGTTGCAGCAGTTGCAGCAGTCTGAATCACGAGTGAATTAAAGCTAATAAAAGCCAATTGAAAATCCAGTAAAACCTGAAATCACAACACATTTTCTCCCTATAATTACGGGTCATTGTGTCATTTTAACGGGGGGAAAGCTCGTCTCACCTTTCTGGTCGCTGTCATTTTCTTCGAGTGTGTACGTTTATAGTGGCTCGCTCGTAACATCTCCCAGCGATTTAATCAAATCTAACTGCCGGCCCGAGCATTAATCCTCAGACTTATCATTACCTTAACCAATAACATCTTTCACAATGCTGTAATTAAAACGGGTGTAATTAGAGCACGGCGGTGGCGCTGTGATTGACTGGAAATGGGTATTTTTCTCTCTTCTGACTCGGTGGTCGTCGGGTATTGTTCAGCCGTCACTCTGGGACGGATATTGATATTTAAATTGGACACAGAGGCCATGACGGGTGTCTATTTCTGCTCATTGTAAACCAGGCGGACGGACCGGCTTCTCATTTTTAGTCCCTGTTGGTTTCCAGCTCAAACGTCACGCATTCATCCAGTGAATAGAGCTGTCAGCGTGTCACCTCACAAAATCAGCTTTGAAATTTTCATCAATATCATAGCACGCTCCCTGAATCGAGAACAGCACGTCCTCTCTCGGCTAAGCAGCGCGAGCATCTCTTGCGTCACCGTACGAGCAGGTGCATATTAGCATAGCCACACACGGAGGCTGCTCGGCTCAATGCAGACAAGTAATTATCTTTAATCACAGCGGGGCTTGTGCACATCTGAGGAAAAAAAAATCTGATTTAGACGGCTGCTCACTCTCCGGGGGTAAGTGGCCCCTTCAGAGTGAGTGATTTCTGTGGACGATGACGACAAAAAAACCAAGACAGCCTCGAGCAGGTGTTTCTATATGAATACTCTGATCTCCCCCCGGGAGAGGCGAGCAGACACTCTCAGCGGGAGAGCTCGTCTTGAACACGAGTTCCCGCGAAACGTCTCATTTTCTCAGAGTCGACTCTTCACTTAAGGGCGTTCTCGTGACTGTGGCAGAGGTCGGGCGGTGAGAGTGACAAGTGCAAATTGAATCCTCCGTACGCTGAAATGAAATCCACCAGCGTGTCAAAATAACACTCAACAGAAGATTTTTAAAGGTTAATGTTCCCTGGTGACGCATCCACATTATGAAGTCACCGACGGGGAGAGTTCTGCTTTAATTTCTACTTTTAAAAGCTGAAAATGTGAAGATTTATTTTAGGCTTCTATTAAAGCTGCTGTAAGTTATATCCTCTATTGAAATGAGTGTTAAAATAGCTCTCTATAGAGTGTTTGGTCGGCCTGCTCGTGCAGTAAAGGAGAAAATAAATGTTCTGGTGTCCCTGCCCACTTTATCCAATCAGGACAGAGAACTCCCATAAAGAGGCGGGCTTGTCTCAGAGAGCAGGATCCTCCTGTTTGCTGCCGCGTCTGGCGATGGCCGCTGAGCATTCACGTGGTGACGGAGAGAGGAGGAAGGAGGGAGGAGGGAGGGGATTGCTGACAGGACGTCAGCTAAAAATGACGACAACGCTTACAGAGGTCGTACGATACGGCTGCACGGTATTGGAAAAAGCTATATATGAATAAATGCTGATCAGACGTGAATTAAGTGTTTGCTTCATCAGAACTTATTCGGAAAAGATGTCTCCGTCTACCACCGTCTAGCACCATAAAGGCAAAAAATGACATTAAGTGAGCGTAAAGACGTCGCACAATTGTTATTTTTTAAAAAGGTTGCTGTCTCCATCGTCCTTTCTCTACTTCAAAGTGATGGAAATGATGGGAACACGGACGCAGCCTCGTCTTAAAAAGCATTAACGGCGTTGCACTCGGTTGCACGTGCAACAAGTGAACTCCTCCGCACGCTAGAAAACAGGCGGGTTTGTTAGAAAATCTTTCAGATGCTGTCTTCAGTCCGCTGTCAGCGAGGAGGTTTCAGATGCTGGTAGACAATCACGTCTTTGAAGCGCTCTCAGGCTTCACTCGTCTTTTGTTCCCTCGTCTTCCACAAAAGGTTTGGACGATCCAGCCTGCTGCTCCGGGCGATGGAAACAGTGTACGACAAGCTGTTTTGTTACAACCGTGTTGCGTGATTTAGAGGTGAGAGTTGCGAGATCCTGACTGTAAACTAATGAATACATCTCCATCTCCCCCTTACTACATTATCTTTGATTGATGGTCAGCTCTGGTGTCTTTTTAAGATGTTTTTCAGCCCTGAGTTGTGTCTTCAGGGATCCTTGCAGCAACCTCCACAATAAGGTAACAGGACAGCCTGTATGTTGCCTGGAAAAAAAAATCCTGCAAATCACTCCCGACCGCTCTGAAGCTTAATTGCCGTGATAATTGGTAATTACACCCTCGTTTGTATCTGAATGAAGCCGGATGTCTTTGGCAGACCTGAAGCATTATTTGAGTCTCGAGCTATAAATAAGTGATGTACTTACACTCCTACCTCAGTCCTCGTTCATGCGAGGGTCCATAAAGGCTTAAGGTGTCCCTGTCTTGTTTTTACTTACTTGTAAGTGCTGTCGTGATCTCTTGATGGACCTCATGGTGAAGTCTGCATCTGCACAGACTTTGCAAAACTCTCGGCTTGGTAGCTCTTCCTCTTTTTTTACTTTAATATAATGAAAAGACAAAATGTCAGAAGTTGATTTCCTGTTTCCACCCGACACTCAGTGTTGTTGATTCTCTCTTCTTTTCTTTTGAAAAGCATGACAGCGATCATTCATTGACAGCTGACAGAATTAAATATTAAACTGTATGAAGGTAAAAGGTGGAATTTGAACTGCGAGTACATAATATGACAGTGTTTGTAATCAGGTGTGACTTCGGTCGTCCCCTTACAGACTGTTTAAAACCACATACTCATGTACTGCCTACAACATGGAAGTGATCACTACATCACCGTCACCTCTTCCACTTAATATGATATTTTCCAGCTTTATTTGAAGGCAAATTAAGATCATTTATTGGGTGGGTGGTTGCTTAGTTAATTACAATGAAGGAGACGTGGAGACGTTTCTGCTCTTCAAAGACTCTTCTTGGATAACTTCCCATCGTTGTATCATCTTTATAAATAAAGACAATACATCATCCATACTGTCAACGTACAAACTCGAATACTCCATTTCACATTTGCCAATGAGGCTTCAGACACTGATAGATGTGTTTGTCTGCGTCGTCGATTACAAAAATCACATGAGCACTGAAAACAACATTTTCTGATCATCTTCACTCTGGAAGGAGTTTCCCAAAAGCTCCTGCTTCCAGTGGCACAAAACACCTTTTATTTGTGTATGAAAGGCCAAAACACATAGAAAACAGCTTTTACATCCTGGTTTTGGAAGTTATTTGTTAATTTGGATGGAAATACTCGAGTAGAAAGAAGTCCAGAATCACCAGATGCACTAATTTTCAATCGTCAGCCATCTTTAAACCTTTTTTCTTCCTCTTTTCTTCTGTTGGTGCTCCAGCTGGGATCGACCTCCAGCCTAAACTTGCCGTTATCAAAGACATTGTTCTGTAATAATTAGTCAGTGAAATGGGATCAGATGGATATTCTTTTCCCGTCTGACCTGGAGCGGGTCAGCACAAGCAGAGAGTCAGCGTCTCCTTCAGCTGGAGCGCTGCAGCTCGCTGCGTTAGTCAGCAAGTCTGGGCTTCAACCGGCTATTTGTGTTGAGATAACGGGGTGTATTGTCTCCGTGCCAAGGGGAAAACCACAAGCATGCGGGGAGTATCAAGCTGCTTTCTGTGCTGCTCGCAAATTGGCCAAATGAACCGCTGCTGTTTCCAGAATACTGAATGTTTTAGTTTAGCAGAGGGGAGAAAGTGAAACCAGCCCCGAGGACGTCTTTCAGAAGGTGACAGGATCAAACGAGCGGGTGGTTAAATAATCGTCCTCAGTCATACGCAGCCATCTTCACCCTTTGATCAAGTGTTATATAAAATATTAAACACTCACACCTTTTCACTGAGGGTTAGAAGAAATGAACGATACCGGTCTTGTGTGTACAGTAAAAACGAAGCTACAGTTAGCAACCACTTATCTTAGCTAAGATTAGCACCTTTAATGTTTTTAACGTGCGTCAATCCGTTGTTGCCAGTTTGTCTTTGTGCCTTTTTGACTCATGTCTGCCTTTTGAATTTTTTGTTAAGCTCCACTTTAAAACCTTGAAACTACAAGAGCTGGTCTCTGGAGCGGCTGCAGCTAAATAAAAAATAAAGCATCACTCGAACACCCACCACCGGCCCTGAACGCTGCACGTATGTGTGGGTTTGTGTGTCTGCCTCCTTCACTGTCGGTTCAGACTGGTTGAACCTGATCTTATGATGTTGCCGCTAAAAATATTTGTATTAACACGGACCTGTAGTTTTTGTTTTGTTCAGACAAGGGTCATGAACCCAGAGCTGCGACATGTAGTGGATAAGTCATCTAATCGTTTATTTATCACTCAAGAACGGCTGTTAGTCGCTTGTTTTTGTCCTCAGCTTGAGGATTAATTGGTGAATATTTAAAAAAAAGTGTATATGTAAAAGGTATAAACAGCCTTAAACGAGTCTAAGACTTGCTCCTCCCTACTCCAAACAAATAGGAGGCACCGTATTACCAGAGCAACTGCTAACTGCTACTAACAGTTAGCTCAGTTAGCCCTGCAGCTAGCAGTCTGGACAGGTGGTATTATGAGAAAGGATGGGTCGGTGCTAGCGGTTAGTATGCTAACTTCAGTAGATATCTCTGCAACACAATACAAAGGCTTTAGTGACATGATTTCTTCACATTTTTTCATAACTTTAGTTAATTTTTTAACCTTTTTCAGCTTTAATTCTTGCGTATTGCACCTTTTTAAGGCCTGAATTGTCTTCTGAAACCTTCCCTGCATTTCCCAGGAATAGTCAAATTTACTAAATCTTTAGTCAAAAACTCGGATCAGCCAATAAAATACCCACTTTTTAAATATATGTATTACCAGTTTAACTCCTCTCATGTTGCTAAAACTCCTGAATTGTCCTCAGTGTCCTCAGTAATTATGGTAATTCAGCGCTTTGCTCTTCTAACTTCATCCCTTGTGTTGTGGGAACAGTCCTGAAACACTACAACAGCGATGATTTATTAAATAATCTTCTCACAAAGAGACTCAGACTTTAAAAAATCCTCCTGTCACTACTGGTGTCTTGTTCCTCCAGCTGATGTTTAATTCTCTAATAATTTAAGAGTTCATCCGTGGAAACAGAAGCTGTAGTCGAATAATAAGAATTAAATGTCGAACATTAGCGGATGTGAAGACACTTTAAGGGCAGATGGCTTTTCTTATAACTGCGTATTGACCCGCCTGTGAACTCCTGTGAGGATTTATTGGTGTCTTGTGTGTAAAAGGAAAGTGAAGGCTTGTAATTTTATTAACTCATCTTTGTGTCTTTGTAGCCTCCGACGCCAAGGAGCAGCAGTTTTGGATCAGTCAGCTCCAAGCGTGTGCCAGACGCCACTCCGACAGCAGTGCCAAGGTAACACACACACACACATAGACACACACACAGAGTAACAGAGTTGTAAACATGACTTTAGTCCAAGCTATTGGCATATGTTCATGCGGGAAGAGAAGTGAGCGGAAAAAGCCTCGACATTTCCCCTGAGATTCCCGTCTCCGGTTATAGATGCGACAGTTTCTCGTCTCAGTAAACTCAGGTCAGGCTCATGAGTTCGATAGGTTGCCAGTCTTGTGCACAAGAGCAGCTGAAGACCCCTCAAACGACAAATACGCAACAGGAAATAACAGTTGCTGTATCTAATGTCAGACTGTGGATGTTCCAGTTACTCAGATGAACGAACTTTAACGAAGGCGAAACAAACTGAAACAGATGGTCAGAGAGGCAGCGGCGGCGGCGCTGAGTCACCTCACTTGGGGGATTTTTTTGGTCTCGATTCACCAAACGCATCAACATTTCTTTCATGTGTGAGGTTTCTTTCATTTTCTGACTCCCTCCTCATTAACGCAGAGTGAGCTGGTCCACAGTCGCAGACCCCAAATGTCAAATAAATGCCGTGTTTCTACAGTCATGCTTCCTAATCAATTAAATCTGTGTATCTGTGTATGAAACAACTGCATACATTAGATAGAGAAGTGAGTGGATACGTTATTAGATGAGGAAAGAGTAGTTTTATACAGTCTGTGTGAGCGATGGACGAAGACAGAGCTGCCACAGTGAGCTGCAGGGCGACAGGCTGCACACTTTCAACTTCTCAGTGAGGTAACTAACTCTTCTCTCTGTGCCCTGCTGATCGTGGACTCTGTGTGTCGTCTGCAACATGAAACCAGACAACAGAAGCTCACAGGATGATCGACAAAAGGCCAATTATTGTCTGACTTCTTCATACAAATGACATAATGTTTGTTTTGCTGCTACAGGCACACTTGCGAACATCGAGATCTGAAAGATGGGCAGGATTTTGTTTGCCTGGTGGTCTTTTCGCCTGAAAACTTTCAAGTTTTGAGTTTCAAAGACTTTGTTGACTTTAAAAGAGTGAAAGTAACAAAACAAACTGCATTTTTTAATGTTAGATACTTATGATTTTACTTTTTAATCCTCAGTAAAGAATATAGAATAATTTTCTCCTCTGGAGACGACTGAAGTCTTTGAGATTGGCACTTAAAACAAGATGAAACAGTTCGACGAGGAACTAAATGACAATGAGCAACAATTTAAAAGATGAGAAAGTGAGGACGAGTGCGTTTAAAATAGAAATATAAGGGACAAAATGTAAAATATGACTTCCACATGTCATGTGTAGCCGTCTTATTCGTCTAACTCGAGAATATTTTTATTTATAGAAGCGATTTATGTAAATGTCGTTGCTCCTCCACATCTCTGTGGGCTCGTTTCTGAAAGATTACTGTGTCGAGTGTAGTAAATCACAGTCCCCACAAACCAATCTTTTTTTTTAATGTGGGCGTCACGGATTAATATTTGTGCATGTGCATTTTGGGGGGGGGTTAAGCGTCGGCTTCAAGGGATCAGCCGGTGTGTTTGAGTGCGCTGCATGTACCTTGGCGGGGGAGCATCCACATCCAGCCTGATACCAGCGGAGAATGAGGCTCGTTATGAAGCTCCTTCTGGAGCGACACTGCGGGTTGTGACTGTGTGGAAATCAGCAGCGCATGAAGGAGAGAAATAATCCAAACTTTATTATCTACTCTGTAAACTTTTGGTCAAACTACGTCGAAGTCGTGAAGGAGTTTCCTCTGAATGAACGAGGCTGCAGTTTGGATGCTGTTTATATGTTTTTAGCACAAACCTCGCTCTGTAAAGGTTCACGTTTGGGGTTAAATTAGCTGTTTCAATCGCAACAATCACAGCTGGATATTAACGTGAGGTCTCCTTGAAGATCAGTCTTGAACTCTGGTCACTGGCTTGCCATCCTTCTCGCCTTTAATCTGTAACCTTCTAGATTATGTTATGTTGTTTGATGCTCGTCATGTTCACTCATCAGACCGTTCAGCGCCATCGTCACGCTTCTTCCCCCCAATTTAATCCGGCTGTGTTTCATTAGTGCGTCTGTTTTGGTTTCAGGTGAGGAAGTTGAAAGGCTCCGATGAACACTTGAGTGTGGAAAGAGCAGGAGGAGGCCAGGAGGTGCTGGTGAGTTATAACACAAACACAAACACACACATCCCAGAGCTTCTGAGGCCGAGTCCATACAGCACACGGGTGTTTTAACTTTGCCAGGGTGTAAAGGTCCGTTTTCATTAACCTTAAACGCTGTTTACGTGCCGAAAAAGCTTTGTTACGCGTCAACAGGGCCTGAGATGCACCTCCACAAAGTTTCACCTCCAAACATCAGAAAAGGACGAGGACAACTCTTTTTCGCTCTGAATGCTCCTCCGTCATGTGTCTTTTTTAACAACTAAACACTGCGGCCTCATTATACCGCCGACTCGCTTTTATCAACACGTTGCTCCTCAGCTCTTCAAATGGCTGCACAGCTGGAGCGAGGGGGGGAAAGTCCAATTACTCTGCTCAGCCGTGATGAGAGAAGCAATCAAAAGATGAGAGAAAATTGGATAAGCAAGGAAAAGTGGACGAGAAGAAGAAGACAGTCTATCTCTCTTTTTTTTCCATCCTGCCCTGCGGAGCTGAGCGGGCGTTTTGTTCCTGTTGGTTGGCTGCCGGGCAGCAGCTGTTATTACTGTACCCACTGCTGAGGTCTAATCCTTCCCTGAGCTGCACTGTCTGCCTCTCAGATCGTTATCGCAGCCGTGCCGCCGCCGCCGCCGAGGCAGCCAGCGGTGGAGGCTCGGCCACATCTCTGATAACGGACCTCTTTAGCAGAAACGGTGAAGCAGGATTGATTTATTATAACAAATTTAAAAAAAAGCATGGGTTCATTTTCTTTGACACATTTTATTTTAACTCCAGAGTGGTTTTCATTTCCACCACCTGCCTTGTTGATAATTTGCCAGAACTAAGAAGAACATAATCCCTTCAAAGGTGACGAGCCGAGGGAGAGAATAATTTTATCCACTTTATGGGGAGGTAGTTTATCTGCCGCCACATTAACAGTGTCAGACAGCTCCACGTTCAATGAAGGAACGAGTCAATGTTCTGATCTCTCCGGCTCTCTGTAGGTGATCCCTACAGTCGATACTCCGGTCGCCGCTTTCAGAGTCTAACTTTAGTCGTCCTGTGATCAGAGTTTTCAGTTTCAGTAAGTTTTTAGCCTAAAATGGTTCTTTCCTAATTTACATTTTGTTCCATATCCTTTATTTGTTTCCACCCAGCCGTTTACCAGTTACACTGCTTTCATTTAGAGTTTAGCCAGTTTAGATGTACTTTTTTTGTTTTATCTTTTTAAAGGTGGGTTCAAATTACAAATTATTTTCCTTATATTATGTTATCTTAATATCTTATAATTAATATCTAATATCTAAAGTGGTTGGGACGTTAACGTTAGCTAGTGTTAGCAAATTAACGTTGAGTGGCTGAATATCAAAAACACCTCTAAAAAAAATCACAAAACATACAATGTAAGCATTGATTCATATTTTCTTTTCAACCCCTCTCCCTGCATTAAAGTGTTGTTTAAAAGGCTTCTCTAAATTTCTCAGGCGTGTAATGGATGTATATAAACTCTCCCTTACAGAGGACATGACCTCAGTCTTGTTAGCATGGTGCAAACCGCTGTGGGTACTGAGTCAGGAGCTAGTGAAGGAGGGAAGCTGAATCCACACACACACACACACACACACACACACACACACACACACACACACACACACACACACACACACACACACAGGAAGGTTACTAAGAGTCAAACTGTGGACTTTGATTTGGTAATGTTGTTTACTTAGTGCTTGACTGAAGATAGACTGTGTGTGTGTGTGTGTGTGTGTGTGTGTGTGTGTCCTGTCTGCTGCTGCTTGTGTCTGTAATTTGTGTAGTTTGTAATTTCATGCTCAAAGTTCCTGTGTTTCAGTATTTAAAGCTATTTTCAAACCCTCTAACTAAGGTTATTACTGAATAGCTAATTGTGTGTAATTAGCGTGGTTCCCTGTACTGTGGAGAATGACAGGTCAGCAGCTGACCGTTGGACCGTCCACCCACGCTGCCTCACACGGAGGCCAAATCCGCCCACGGTCGAGCGACAGCTGAGCACCTGTGAAGCAGTAGGCGTCAGGACTTTTTCCTTTTTAACCCCCTGAGCTGAGTCTGCCAGGCACATCCTGCCTTTTATGTGAGATTTAATTAGATTTTTTTATTTGGATTCTGCAGAAAAGTATCACAGCTGCAGTGTGAGTCTCCTCTGGTGTCTGTATCGCTTTCTTACTTTATCAAAGTGGGAATATTGTACAAGAAAAAAGATCACCTTACCACCAGGTGTTATAACAGGCCTCGGTAGATTAGTGTTATTATTGCCAGGCTCCGGTCTTTTCCACACGAGGTCAGTAAAAGCCTCTGTGTGCTGCAGTAAATAAAGGTCTTCGAACAATCGAATAATCGTTGAATAGTTCCCGATGACTATTGAATAGCATTTTTGATTGACATGCCCACCCCTACTGTAAATCGCCTCCATACCATAGCTCCAAGTCTACCCGAGTTACTTGCTAACGGCAGCTAGTCGCTACAGCAAAGAGTATAATGAGCAGTTTTGGAGCTATCTTTGAATTCTGGCCATTTCTTAAGAGTTATATCTTTAATTGTACTTTTCTATGTGTTTGTGTGGAGGCTGATGGTGACCCCAACGTAAAGCTGAAAGTCAAATACCAGATATCTGCACATCTTAAGGCCTCTAAAAAATCATTTAAATAAAACAACAAGAGAAAGAAAACTGCACACAGCTCATATCCTGCAGTCACAACTAGATATCGATTCATTTCAAGGGGGTTAGCACGAAAACTAATGAGAAACTCTTCCCCGTGTGGCGCGTATCGACCCTTTTGCTACATCAGAAAAGGGTTTGTTCACGTAAGATCCGAGGCATCACGACCCCGATGCTCCTCACACCTGTGATAGTCGATACTTTCCCGCATCACCCCCTCCTCCTCCTCTCGAATCATCTCGATCTGACATCTTCTTTCCGTTCCGCTTCGTCGAAACGCTCGGGGGCTTTTTGTGCCAGTTTTTTTTCCGAGCACACAAAACCTCAGCGTGTCTCCTCTGTGTTCCCACTCCTGAAATGCTGTTCCTTTTTCTGCTTACTCACAGCTCGTGGCTTAGCTTTTTGCACACAATACAACAGTGTTCTCTCTCCTGTAAGCTGATTATGTTCTGCTAAAATGATTACACAAGAACCCTACCCACTATTACTCCCTCTGTTTAGGGTTTGGATGCATCTAATCATGAGGAAAAAGTTCCCTTTTGTACAAATGTTGTGTTTTTCGTGCAGTTTTGACCTTGAAAAACGACCAAACGGAGCCAAATAATGACAGCAATAGCAATTATCCCCTAATCATGCAATTATTCCCATCGTAGGTCTGATTTCCTGGTGTTACCACATAGAGAAAGGCCGGTTGTTTCCCCTCTCGGTAAGCGGTGTTGTCTGTTTGATCTATTTTATTTTCACTGCTGCAGTTACCAGACCGCTGTGCTCTTCTGGTGGATAAATCTCTGGTGCCTTGTCTCCCCGCGTCGCCGTAAACTAGTGCAGAGTAAAGGCAGAAGTGAGAGATACCGTTCTGACATCGCTGCCCGTGTGAGCGCAGAGGTCGGCGAACTGAAGAGACAAGAGTCACAGAGGGGAAGCGGAGGAGGCATCAAAATGAAGAACGCGATGTGACTTTAGCTTCGGCTGCAGAGAAGTGAAAAACACAACAACAAAAGGGACGATGGGCTTTTTATTAGACCCAGTCCAACTTCTCTTTCGGTTCACAAGCCTGGTGGTGGCACCTGCTGTCTGTGTCGGTCAGTTAAAACTGTCAGGATGGACAGACAATAATCCTCTAGACATTTGTAGGTATAGTTTTATCTTAGATCATTTAGATTTTTCTCTTTTCTATTATCTCTAACCCTGAACAAGTGGTTCTTTATTGATCACTTGATAAAAATAATAATAATTAGTTTTCCTAAATACTTTGAGCACAAAAACACAATGACGCACTCATCCATAAACCTACAGGTGAGGTAAATTAATTTTAATAGCTTAATTAAATGATAATCCATTAAAATTTGTAGTAATTGTGGCTTTTTTTCACTGTTTCATGAACGACTGTGAGGTTGATGAGCTCATGCAGACAGAAAAAAAGAGGCTGCTCTCTGTTTCTGTAATTTTATTGTGTTGCTGTGATTGAGATATTTGTGTGTGTCTGTTTGGTAATATCCTCTTGACGTCTGAGACACAAGGAAGTCAATAAATGGAGACTAAAACTGAGCCTTGTGTATTTGGCTAACTGGAAAAAAATGCAGATATGCTAACCTCTGACTAGTTTTTTGTTTACGCAACATTTCCAGGCTATAGTGCTATCTAATTTTAATAACTTTGAGTAAGTCACTCATGTAATGTTAGTAAAATGAGGAAAAACGTGTTAGCCTCAACTTTACTGACTTACGTGTTTGGCTAATGTTAGCTAGCACTATTATCGACTTGAAAATAAGAAAAGGTTTTCGAAAGACTGAACTACATTATCTGCCGTATGCTAGTTGGACCACATTACTATTTTCTTACTAACAGTCGGCCAAAACTGACAATTGAGTGTCTTATTAGAGCGCTAACATCTTGGGTTAGCCAAAGCGTGGTTAGGCTACTGGAGACTTAGCCTACATTAGCCTAAAGTCAAGTAAATAAATGAATATAAAGAACATGGAACTGAGCATGTATAACTGAAAAACAGCAGATTTCTCCTCTGATTAGCTAAAAGCTAACGCTAGTTCTTTGTTTTCACTAAATGTACACGCTGTCAGTGCTATTCTTTCAAGCCTTGGTAGCAGAAAAACCAAATAGCCTCAGCTTTACTGGCTTTCAGGTTTGGCTAATGTTCGTTAGCATTATCTTTAGCGTTTCTATCACCTCGAAAAGATGAAAGATGGCTAATGTCAGCTAGCATTATCATTAGCCGAAAGCCAAACCTGAGCGAAGGCATACTCTCTGAAGCTCTTTCTACATTATCTGCCCTATCTTACTAGTTTATTTACATTAATTTAACATTATAGTAGCGTGATTAACTAGTGAAACTAAGTTTAAACATGTTCTTGCTAACAATTAGCCTCAACTGACATTTAACCGGCATAATTTGATGAATTCATACGTCTTATTCTGCTTATGCTGAAGAAGTAAAGACAGTTGAAGTGCAGGAAACCTAAATAAAAAGGAGTGCACGTCCTTCCCTCACATTATCACATCACATTTTAAATTCCCACACACAACTCTCTCTCTCTCCCTTTCTGTGTCATCCCCTCCTTCCTCCCCCCCTCAGGGCTCCTCATCCTCTGGTCGGACCCGTAGCTTCTCCCTCCTCCCTCACCTAACCCCATCTTCATCCCCGGGCTCTCAGAGGCACCTGAGCCACGCGGCCTCGCCCAGCAACATCGTCACCATCACCCACCACAAATCTCCGGCTGCGGCTCGGCGGGCCAGGAGTCAGTACCCGGGACGGCTGCTGGAGGTCAAAGAGGTGGGTGTCACGGCCGCGGAGACGTTATGAAAGCTTCACCCGGAGACGTGAAGCTCGAAGCAGACGAGTTGGATGTATGTTGTTGCACTTTTGGTCCAGTTTTCATAGCTTTGGTGTGTTTTGTTGTTTCATGCATTTCTTTAGGTTAAATACTAATTGGTATTTTAACAAAATGCATCATTTCACATCAGCGTTTAGCTTTTTAGTCGTCATTATCAGATGTTCTTCTCAGCTAGACTTCCTAAACAGTGAGGAGGTTTGTTTAAATCCTCTATAACTGTGTGCTTGTTGGATGTTGCTGCATTTCCCGGATCCCAAAGCAATTAAACTCGGATCAATGGACAAAATAAGACCGACGCTAAGCTGGAATAAACTGGATTTATCTGGATATCTCTTCTCCATCGAGAAACGTTGCCCTCTCAGATGTCAGCAGCTGCAGCGTGTATTATACGCGGCCTCTGTCTTCTCACTGATCTCAGGTGGGACGCTGGTGCAGTGAGTTCAGCAGATATTTCAGGCTTGACACTCGACTGCAGCGTGCTCGGTCTTTTCCCTGTAAGTTCAGCTTCGTTGGCATTTTTACGGTATATATCAATACTGATTAACACGGCCGGTGACGGAGGAGAAGAGCCGATGGAGAGAAGATAAACAGCGAGCGTGGAACATCTCATATTCCCGACCGTGTCGTCCTGCTCATCCCCTGAACGTTTACGTTTAAATAGTTTTTACATTTGCAGCCACGTCCTGAGTTAACCACGAATCCCGCCACTTGAGTTTTTCCAATCAGTTTTTTTTTTGATTCAGCTTGAAGTTGAAGTCCTCATTAATTCTCCGCGCCTTCAGTCACCGGACCTGTCGGTTCTGGTTACATCTCCACACACTCGACACAGTCGGTCGCTGCTTATCTGTCTGCAGAGGGACGGCGTTCGTCCCCCGTCTTCTTCTTCCTAACAGCCTGTCTGCAAGTTGATTTTTTGAAGTGATTAATTGCAGGAGATTAGGCCTGAAGCTGGGGAAAATGATGAAGACGTGATGAAGACGTGACTGACAGGAGCGTTAGCTGCAGCATTTTTTTTTTTGGTTTTACAGATGAAATGTGCGTCTGGCCGCTGAATTATGTAGATAAGATGATTTAGCAGATTGGGAGGGAGGAAGGAAACACGGACGAGGAGAGACGAGAGGCTTTCTAAATGTAAAACGCTCGTGACCTGTTCGGACAGAGGAGGGAAATAGAAGATGACAGGGGAAGAGGTGAAGTCGGCCGTCGTGGAAAATGTTGTTTTATCCCCACAAAAATACTCGTGCGTCTTCGTCTCCGCACCGCATGCCGTAACTTACTGAGGAAGTAGGGGAATCCTCCTTCTTGAAGTTTTAAGAGTTGTTAATCCTCTGAAGAGTCACAGACTCGGTGTGATGAGTCAGATCTCTTAAATAACATGCGGCATGGAGAGAAGACCAAAGCGTAATCCTCCCAGCAGACTCTCGGGATTGTTTGGACTTTCTACACCGTCATGTAACAACAATGCTGTCAAATACTGATCACGTCCTCCTCAGAAACAATGGCCCTCGTACTGACGTCCTCACAGAGGATCAGACGGACGTCACCAGATCTATACAGAGATTACTACAAACAAAACAAAACGTAATTCCTCGTCTGAATCAGTGACTGTTTGGGTCTACGACGGCTCGCAACCAAGCACACAGGTCCAAAAACATTCAAACGACTGTCTTTTTGTCTGATTAAAGGTCGGCTAAGACGCAGACAACATCACGAACGAGACAAACGCACGTTAGCATCCCGCAGACAAGAAACACCACCGCCAAGGAGGGAGTAAAGTTCAGGTTCTGATCTCAAATCAGGTGACGGGAAGCAGGAACCAGATTCCTCTGAAGCTAAAAAGGAAAATGAATCGCACATCACAGAGGGCCTTGTTTCCTCCCGTCTGCAGAGAGAAACACAAGGCACAGAGGCGTGTTTGTTTTGCCTAACGATCACAACCATCTGCTCGGTATTTACTCAGACTGTCCCCGGATCACTGGAGGAGACAGACTCTGCTCCTGAGAGGTGAGAAATCATCCTCCACTCACACCCGTCGCTCGCTGCTCTCTTTCTGTCACAGAGTGAATCACTTAGGCTGAGAAGATATTCTCAGACGCACAGCGGGGCTCCTCTGAACGGGGAATTTAACAACTTGAAGCCAGCCAGGTCTCCAACGAGCGAGACGCAATGAAAAGAGAGATTTCTGCATGAAATAACGACGCTCTTGCTAAAAGTGGCGTCAGGATGACGAGCAGAGGAACGTTGGAGGATCAGATAGTCGACGGGTGAAAGACCGTCGACTCATCGCCGCAACCTTCACAAGAGCAGCAAGGTCGAACAGCTACACGAGAAAAGTAGAAGCTTCTGGGTAATTAGTGCTGAAGCAGTTTATCAAGAGACACAAAATGTCTTTTATCCAGCAAGAATGCCAAATATTCCCTCGTTCCTGCTTCTCAAATGTGAGGATTTGCTGCTTTTTGTCTGGTTTTTTTGCAGATCTGTCGACGTTCAGACTGTTTTTTGACTGTTTGGCAAAAAAAACAAGTAATAAAAGTAGGAGCGCTGTCCACATCATACGATATATCATCTATACATCATCTTTTACGCTGTTGTTGTCACTACAGCATGTCGATAAGAAATTTTGGACGCAGCCAGCGGCGGAGTTTTGGCTAACGCTAGTAAAAAAAGCTAAGATAACGTCAACCAAGACAGTGAAAAAGGCCCGTTTATCTCCAACAACAACTTCTCCAACCGGCTGATTAATAACAGAAAGATGTGGATGCCTCGTCGTTCACGTGGGACGGCTCGGTTCTCCGGCTGAAGCTCTGTATCTTTGAGATATATCTGATGTTTGACCAGGTGTCTCCTCAGGTCAGACGTGTCGCCCTGATTTAGAGACTCGATGCAGGGGTGACGTCCGGCTCTCTCTATACTCCAGCCCCACTGCCGTCATGTAGCTTCTATCTCCATCCCTCTCTTCACCATCACTGTACTCCCTCAGCCTCCGTCCACCTTCCCTCCCTCCTCGTTGTTCTCCCTCCTTCCTTCATCACAGGCTCGTAAACTTGTCTGACAGGTCGGAGGACGCTGGAGTCGACTGTAAAGGAGTCTTCCTGCGCAGTGATTTACGCACCACTGTACGCAGCAGAGAGCAGAGAGCTGCCGCCTGCTGATTATCGGAGGATTTACGGCGAAGCAGCAGCGTCGAGGGGTGTCGCGTTGTACGTCTCGTATACTCTCTGGTCACGAGCGCTGATGATATTCGTAAACATCACACGACACGCTTCCCACACACAGCTACAGATGTATACGACTTTTTTCCAAACACTCGTGGAGGGAAAGTGGTCTTTGCAGCTCGGTGACTCTCCACATGATCTGCCTCCTCGGCTCTGCTCTGTTGATCCACGTCTCGCCAGCACTCACTGAACCATCGCCACACACCAGGCAGGAGGACTGGAGCGTTGTGTGAGCCCAGCAGCCGATTAAATTCAAAAACTTCACGCCAAAAGTTTATAACACAGACAAACTGTGTCTCCAAGCCAGGTGTGGTGCACCTTTGGACTATAACACAAGCAGCTGCACCCGGTGAAAGTCCGGTGAAGTTTTGTAGTCCACGAAACATTTCTGGAGCTTCGCAGCAAAACAGCGTCTTACACAACAACTGAAAGAAAACATAAAGTGGCCTTTAAAGGGGAACACAATATCATACTGTTTACATGTGGCGGACCCTGCCACCTTTCTACCTTCAAACAGTGTTCTGGGACCTTATTTTCCTCTGAGAGCAGCTTGTTTATTAAGTTATGGAAAAGATCAACATTTCTAATTAATATTGTAAATATTCAAATTCTGAGTTTGAATTTCCTCTTTAAACTACACAGTTCCCCTTTTTTAATCCAGAACAACTGTAGCTGCTGAGCTAAAAGTATTAGCGACTGAAGTGGGTGCACAAGCTTTTCAAATCAATTTGGGATCTCGGGGCTTCCAGAGACTTGGATTACTTTTTCTACCCCAAATCCCCGTCTACTTCAGTCGTTAAGCAGAAGGCTGCAACACTTTTAAGCTCCAGAAATGTTTTGACGACACGACTTCACTCGACTTTTGATTCATGGAACAGACAAAGACTGAATTTTCATTTTTGGGTGAACTTATCCTTTGAATTTGGGTTTAAGTACCTCGAATGAAGTCCATTTTAGTCCATTTTTGTTCAGTTTAAGTCAGATACATCTTAATTTTAAAAAAGATTCCTCACTGGTCATTATAACCTGGATGTTGACATGAACGTCTACATGTTGACGTGTCCACGGGCAAGATACTGAACCCCACATTGCTCCTGGTGGCTCTTCGATCAGAGTGCGTATTAATAGTTATGACTCCTGATGAGCAGGTGGCACCTTCACCTCTGCCACTAGTGCGTAAGTGTGTGTGTGTGTGTGAAGGGGTGAATGCTGTGGTGTTGTAAATCTCTAAGAGACTAGAAAAACACTCGATAAACTAAATGTTTGAACCTGGTTATTACAGAAACGTCCACGTCTCATGAAGGAGGCTTCACTCTGCAACAAAACATTTTTACAAGATAACAAATCGGACTCTGACATCTCCGAGCAGTTAGCGTTTAAGCACCGGTATATCGAGGAGGTCTGGGGCTGAATGTCCTGGCCGTCGTCACGCTGTCACCTCCCATCCATCTGTCCATCCATGCATGCACATCTGTCTTTCCTCTGAACGTGTGACGCTGGGAGTCAGACCACATTACCGTCTGTCCTCAGCCAGCTTGTCACGGCTGATGTGAACTCATCAAACGCCTCGACTCGCAGTGCAGCAGCACCGCTGGGCACTTAGACTGCTGCAGCAGGGCTGGATCGCCGGGGTTAGGCTATTTCTGGAAGCATCGCTGGTCTGTTGGCTCCAGAGAGCTGTGTGTGTGGGTGTGTGTGTGTGCGTGTGTGTGTGGCGGGGGGGAGCTGCCATTACTGTAAGCCCACTGACTTAGCTTTGTAGAGGTCTGCTGCTATTCTGTGTTCCCTTTACGCTCGTGTCTAACAGTGTAATCTGCTTATAAACCAAACAAAGAAACATCAGCTGTGTTCACATACAGAGAGCAACAGCTTATGTACTGTATGTGTGTATACAAAAACCTTTTATTAGCTAGTTTGTGTTGGAATATAAGGAGGAAGAGTGTTTGAATGTGTCTTTATGTGTGTGTGTATGATGAATGATGGCTCTGGGACCTTGTTGGTGACCCCTGTCGCCCACATGAGGTCAGGTTGTATTTACGTTCACCTGCTGACAGTTTTATAACAAGGACCCTTTATGAGGTTGTGTGTATGTGTGTAGTGTGTGTTTATGTCTTTATTCAGTCAGACGTTCTTAGAGATAATACCTTTTTATAGTTGGCTGTTGGATCTTACTGACCTCATGCTTGGTTTTCTCCTTTTTTCCCCTTTAAATTACAAATTAATGTCTTTGTCTTGTGTTATTTATCTCTGAGTGTTGTTTTTGAACATGGTGATGACCAAATTACTGTGATGTTGCGCTACAACAACAGTCAATTCCTGGTAGGTGGTTGATCTGCAGGACAGAGACATGCAAAATCATCATTTTGCTGTGCTTATCTCCCATGATCTCATGATAGAGTTACATCTCAGACTCCCACGACAAGGTGAGGGTTAGTATTAAGTTGGGTTAGGATTGAGGCCGTTGCCCCTTTTTAAAAATAAACAAATTACTGACTGATTACTAGTGCGCTACAGACGCAGTTATAATTCTTGTTACAGGTTCATGTTGCAGGATATCTACTGTACGTAAAGATGAGTGATGTTGGCAGTATGTGACCTTCTGTACTGTAAAGCAACACCCCAACCAAAATGTGTTCATTTAGTATAAAACATTCTTCCTGTAGCCTCAACAGGTGGTTGTAAAAAGTACTTCACAAAAACTAGTTCACAGCAGACACGGCGGCTCAGCTCAGCCGGCTGTTATTTTAGCTGGTAAAGCTGCACAGTTATTCAAAATATAGTTGAAACTGTAATATGGCCGAGTGCATATCCAAATCTCAAGATGCTGCATTTTTTTAATAAAAAGGTAAATGTGATAAACTGCATCATAATGAAGTGCTGTCGTGCTGCGGACCCCAACGAACGTCACGTCGTGATGCAAAAAGGATCATTTTCATTAATCTGTCAAAATAATCTCAATATTGTACAACAATTCTTCACATTTTTTATAATATTATAATTTTTAGCATGTTGCGCAGCTCTATCAGCTAACATTGGTTAATCACAGATTAAGAGAAAATGATGGCATTATTTTTTGACTGTCGAGCATCTTGGTCGCAAATCATATCATTGTTTGATTGTTTAAAACTCTCAAGTATCCTTTAATTGTCTCAAAAGTCCAGTATTGGTAATGCTGTACTGTAAGTTTGTTTATTTATTTATTTATAAGTTTTCATGAGAAGAAAGCTGTCAGAACATCTCTAGAAACTTCTGCAGCATGATTCACTTCTCTGCCGTCATGTTTTCACATAAATGTCTACAATGAATCTCGCTCGCTCGCTCGTCATTACAGAGTCGTTTAGTCTCACCATTGTGTGGACGTGGTTTTCAATTTAGTAAGCCACCGTGAGAAATAGGCATACATCTGTTAATCATGATATCTTGATATAATCCATAACATAGAAAGACAGTTAATGATAATATCCAGCTGTTCATGACCTCTATGTTCATTATAAAGTGGGACACATCTTTCTTGAGGGCTTTAACTGTAAAACTGAATGAAACAGCAAGTCGTGATTTTTTTTTTTGAAGGGCGCAGTGAAAAATGATCTGGTATCAGCATGCTGAACACTGAGAATCTATTTATAACGAGCACAGGAGACAAAAATTTGAGCTGCATCTGCCTGAGGAATTCACCACCGACCCAAGTAAATAGCTGAATAATTGGAAGAGCGCTGTGCTTTAAAAAAAACCCACTCCTTTACGTGAATGTCTATGCTACACATAACCTGCCGCAACAGCTCTCGGTGAGCTCTGTGCAGCGACGCAGGGAGACCAGATGTGCTATTGAAGTGCGTGCAGAGGACGAGTGTGTGAAGCCATACAATATTAATGAATACAACATTTCCAGGCTGATAAACAACCCAGATTCATTAGCCCCGAGAGGGGTTTATTACCCGCCGGCTAGCAGCGACGTCTTCTTTTTGTGATACATTTAGACTCTTGATAGGTGACTCACACAGAAATAAGTCTCAGTAAGAAATGTTGTAGAAGCACAGGGGAGAAGTTTTCTTGTTTGAAGAGTTTCTGTTTCGGCTCGGAGCAGATAGTCGTGTGGATCAGTCGCTGCTTATAGTCGAGACGGAGGTGACACCTCCAGAATTAATGTCGAGGTGTATCACCTCCTACGCGCTGGTAAGAAAGTAGAGATGTATGAGTCAGTGGAAGATACGGTGTCTCATTTGTTTCTACCATGTGAGCATCACGGTCTTGGTTGGCGTTGATGGACGTCATCGATCAGTACAACCTCTAAATCTGATTTCCTCACATTCAACATTTAGATTGAGGTGTTATTATCAACAACCAGCCTTAAAATGCCCAGTAATGACAATTATGAGAGTTTCTTCCTCAGTGATTTCAAGTTTTCTATGGATTTGATGACACATTTTATCACTAATGAGGTCTGCAGTTCATGAGTCAGGAGAGAAAACAGACATTTAGGGATGAAGCTGGAGTTATTTTCTGCTCCCTGACTTTACTGCCCCATCTGTGGCTCTCAGCTCCAGGCACAATCTTTCCTACTGAGATCATAAATATTTAAAAGCAGCCTCAGATCTGTAGCATCGTTATCGAAAGAGGCCCAAATACTGTGATTAGCTGGGCAGTAGTTTTTTAGCAAACTTATCTCTTAAGAGGAGTAAATGGTTGCAGTTGTTGGGGACTATTTTCATCTGCCGGATAATACACATTTATGATGACAGTTCACATGTTTGTTGTGATAAAGGAACATTTACAGGCCTGTGGTGTAGAGAGGAGTAACTTTTAATAATCTTTTCCCAGGATTAAGAACAAGGGAATGAGAAAAATATAACATGCCACCAGCCTTCAAAGGCAAATACATGTAAATACCCACTAAAGCTTTGTTCCTTACAGTGCATAACTAAAATCAGACATGGAGATAAAATCGCAAACATCAGGAAAGAGTAATAGGAGGATTTAAGGTATTTAAATCCAGCACATTTGAATGTAAAAGGACTGTAAGTATGTTTTTAATGTTGCATTGTGGGCTCAGATATTAAAAAAAATCTGTTCTCGGTTGACCTTTTTATTTTAAAAGCTTTACATCACGTCTTTCTCGCAGGTGATGTCCCAAGCAGAGGGCCAACAGAAGAACCTGGTCCAGTCCATCGACTCTCTCCCCACCAGAGGCCCTCTCTCCTGTCTGGACCAGGACCTGCTGCTGCTCAAAGCCACGTCGGCCGCCACACTCAGCTGCCTGGGAGAGTGCCTGAACATCCTCCAACAGACCCAGAGCCACGGCCAGGCGCCGCCTCAGTCCCAGACCTCTGAGCACAATCACTCTGCTCACAGAGCCCCCTCCGGTGAGTCTGCCCTGGGCCCCATTCCAGTGCTGCTACTGGAGCCCCCGACCCCTCCATCTCCCCCACCCCTCTTGTCTTTCCAGTCCCCTCCTCCAGAGCCCAGCACCAGCGGCAAGGTCCAGCTGGGGCAGCTGGACTGCGGCTCCTGTCCGTGCCTGATGGCCACCATGAACTTCAATGTTTGTAGTAAATGCTGTTGAATGTTGCATTTGTTTGTTCAATTGTTTTATTTTTTGTTCCATAGTAGTTGTTAGCGTTCTGTGTTGTTTTTCATTCATTATTGTGTCTCTTCAATGTCGTCGACTGCATTGAAATGCCAATAGTCTCACAAAATGGTGGCGAAGTACAAGCTTGAATGTGAAGTGTGTATGAACATGAATGTATTGTCAGTCTTGTTTACAGAGTCCCTAGAAAGCATTGCAGATTGTCTTCCAACATGCATGTGTGAGAAAAAAAAGAAAAATAAATCAGGGTTTATGTGTGAATGAGTAAACCTAAATATACTATGCATTTATAAATCTCCTCAAAGGGTTTAAGTCTTTGCCAAAGGAATCCACACTGTGTGCCAAGTCGCTATGGATCCAATAAAGTTGTTTCAATTTAAACCATTTGCAGCCTGAGGGTGGTTCTATTGGCTTAACACCAAGGAGAAGGATCAGGGATCGGTTCCTAAAGGTGGAAGGTAGACCCCAAACACAGGACAGAGATAGATGTTAAGATAATGTAATCGTGTAATCCTTTTTTTTCCCAGGAACAGAGGGAACAACAGCAAAAATCTCTCCAGAAAAGGGGGAGATGATTTAAAGTAATGCTTTGATACACTGAAAAGTACCAAACACTCGCTGCCTGTAGGCTTGAAAGGTGCGGAAGATGGCAGATTAAGTCGGTTTGGATTCACAGCAGTTACACTTGATCCCACTGGCAACTCAAAAAATGTGCCTGTAGAGATTTTTCTCAAACTCTTGAAGCACAATCTACTTGTCGCTGTTCTTGACCTGTTATGATGCTAAATGGCTAATAAAGCACTAAAATGTGCTACTTCGACTCGCCGGCAAAACAAGAAAGAAGTGGATTATGCTGCAGTAGTTGTTTGGAAAGTTTCTGTGGATGTTTTTTTTTTTGTTCTTTCAGGGTAATGACCTTAATAACTGAATTACAGATATAAGCAGTAGAAAGGTGCGAGGTGCCTCGGCTCATACTAAAATTGCCCTCGCTTTCTGTCTGAACACACCTTTAGATGATGAGCTCGAACTGAACTCAGCGTAGCACCGCCGCTCCTTGAGGTGGTTCAAGAATCTGATTTGAATGATTGAGATGCCTCCCATCCAACTGGGAGGAGAACCTGGTGCCGACCCAGGTGATACCGAAGGGACGGTATTTCCGATAAAGCTAGGGAACGCCTCGGGATCCTCCAGGAAGTGCTCGAAGACAAGGCTAGGGAGAAGGGCTACCTTGCTTAACCTTCTCCCACCATGTCTCAAACCCGAAGGGGGAAACGGATGGATGGTTCTGATGCATGTTTTTGTTGTAACTTCTCCGTCCTCATTCGAATCGATTGTAACTGCTGTGAATCCGAACTGAAGACTGCCGCCCTCTTTTAAGCCCTACAGGTGCATCTTTTTGGTGGAGTATCTAAGAGAAGTTGTGGTCCACCTCATCTTTGGGAAGGTCTTTTGGGGTCTGGGTTTTGTGTGGGTGCCAGATCCCCGCCAATCTGCCGGTCCTCACAGTTTGTTGGTCTTCTCTTTGCGCCAACAGTCACCCTACCCTGTACCTGTTCATCAGACAGGGGGTGGTGTGGAGTGGGACCACCGGGCCGCAAGTACAAACCTCTTTCCTTCCGCTGCCTGGCTGATAAGTCCTGTGGGGGATCAGCTGCTCCCCGCTTCCGGCATGTACCCCCCACAACTCAGTGAGGAGTTTTTTGTTAGGATGCTCGGTTTCGCCGAGTGATGGGTAGTGTGGCTCACCGGCATGGGCAGCATCCAGATTTGATGCAGCTGATAAAAGGAGTGGCTGGCTGGTCGGTTGGCTGGTTGAATGGTTTTGTTTCGTCCACACAGGGAAGTAACTCTTTGGCAGGAGCAAAGCATGAGGTTGGACTGAGTTTGGCTGGCACGTTAGTCCCTCCAGGCTCCTCGTACTACACAGACAAGGAACTTGAAGGATCTTTGTAAACTCCCACCAAAAACCTGCCAGTCACACACCAGACAGCATATTATCAGCTGATGTCACGGAGGATCTTTGCTGCTCGCTCTAGCTCTTTTTGGATCCCCCTTCCCTTCCACCGGCACCGCCATAAAGAGCTTGAAGCCCAACCCTCTGTCCCTATCACGCAGAACCTTTTCCTTTAAGGAAACAAAAATCCATAAAGGAAATTTACTTTGCAAACTAGTCCCCCTGCAGCTTAACATGTAGACGTAGAAAGAAAATGTAAGAAAATAAAAGGGACAAGAGGAACAGTTCTCTGAATCTGAATCAATGTCACAGCCCAGAAATGGAAGGTAAAGCCATTGGAAACATCGACTGCATGAATGTTTGT
Organism: Pagrus major; assembly: GCF_040436345.1. Lineage (NCBI taxonomy): Eukaryota > Metazoa > Chordata > Actinopteri > Spariformes > Sparidae > Pagrus > Pagrus major. The sequence goes on from NC_133230.1 coordinate 14,870,759, forward strand.
CTCTCCACTGTTTGATCTTGCGACAGCCTTTTGATTCACCTGCATGCCTCTATCCAATGGTCCGAACATCCCCCCCGCTCACTGAGTGTTTCTACTTCTGGTGCTTCACTGTGACATCTCAGAGAAAGAATCAAAAGAAATATCCGTCTTAATTTGTGTTAAGAACATGTGAGAAATCATAGTTACCAGCATGAACTACTTCCAGTAATGTCCTCCCCCCCACAACTCTATCTTGAAATAAGCTCTCGGTAACCTCTTGACCTCCAAACATCTCGAGAAATAACCTTTTCAAAAAATTCAATCTTCACTGTAGTCGTAGCTCTATCACAGCTGACTCGCCTTCGGGCAGAGCCACCCTCTTGCTCTCCACTGTGTAGGAGTCCAGTATCGTAGGAGGAGGTCCACGTTTCAGGTTCCTGTCAGTCAAACTGTCAGTTGACCAGAGCCGCGGCCCGGCCCGAGGGCTGCTTCAGCCACATTTTGACGAGACCGCCTCGCCTCAGGCTCACCAGCATGTCGACTTCTGTCAGCACAGCTTGCCTCACACTAATGGATATCAAAGAACGGGCCTCTTGGTGCATTAGACTTTTAACCCAATTTGAGTGTCGGGACTGGAGATGAGAAGGGCTCCATTTACAGTGATTTGAAATGGGATCTACTAGTGTGATCTTTATGAGAAGCTTTTAAGTGAGGAAACTTTTTTTTTGTTTTGTTTTTTTGATGGATCTGTTCATACAGGAAACACAAAATGCAATCGCCCTGCATTAAATACAGAGTTAGTGAAGCACAACGTTGGAGGGCTGTCAGAGGTGGTGACTGAATCTTGTGTCTGGTGGTGAGGAGCCTGTGTTTTACCCGACCACATTACATAAGGTTGTGACTTCTGGACCTTTAGTTCAGGCTGCAACACTTTTAAAATGAACGATTGCTTCATGTAGGGCTGAGGCAGATGATTAAAATCAGTTTCATACATTTAGATGGTACTTTTCTCAATGCAGTACTTTATAACTGAACTTTTGATTTATAGTCGTAGCTTCCAAACAATTGTAGCCATGCTAGCAGCATGTGGCTACAGAGAGCGATGCTGGTTTGTCAGTCGGTTGGTCCAAAACTAAAAACATCTCAAACACTATTGGATTGGTTGGTATGAATTTTGTACATGCGTTCATGGTTCCCAGAGGATGAAACCGACCTCCACGGACTTTTCTCAACATCTACTTGATTGATTGGCAAAAAATTTGGTCCAGACGTCCGATTAACTTTATTAATCTCCTCACTTTTCTGCCAGCGCCCCCACGAGGTTGCATTAGTGCAAACCGATTGATAGACTGATCACAGACACATTGATACTGGTGTAAATATTGTCCCATATGCACCATCATGAAAACTTTTTTTAAGCAATTTTAATGCAGAAAAAGATGCCTTTGGTAGTTTGTTATATTCCTCATGAAGTTGAGGAAACGGCACAAGCAAGAAGAAACGGTTAATGAACCCACCTACAATACTGACTGAAGTGTAATTTAAAGGGATTTTGCTAACAGCAAACGAAACAGACCATCAAGTTGAATCATTGCCTCTGACAGTCCATCCATTTTTTAAAAGCCTGCAACAACTAGACATGAAGTAGTCGAAGGTGCAGGATTAAGATTTATAATATTTCTGCAGAACACGTTATTGTTTGTGGGCCTGAGTCGAAATGAATCATCACTCTAATCATTTCTGTGTGTCTGACCTGAGACGAGAGAGTAAAACAGGCCAGGATATCACACATGAACAAATATTAAATTCAAACAGACGCTCACACACAATTTCCTGTCTAGTCTCTGTCAATCACGCACCCTTATTTCAGGACTATTCATGAGAACCTTAATATTGAACGTCAGAAATGAAAGGATGTAGAGTGTGATACAGGTTTTCTCCCCCAGTCCCTCTTTGATTCCACTTATCAACCAATTTTAACCAAAAAATCCCCAAACTGAGCATTAATACACTAAAAATAAGCAATACAAAATACATAGTAGTAAATCCCAAGTATCTCCTCCTCACTGTGGTAAACTAGCCGGCAGTCGGCTCTGACGCTGCCTTGTCATCTTTCAGATGGTGTTCCTGTGTGGACTGTACCAAAGTCGCCCTCAGGGGAACTGTTGAAGAACGGGGGTCTGACTCCTCTACGATCAGCCGAGCCCTCCCCGGCCCTCAGGAAAAGGAGTTCGTCCCATGGTGCTGAGGTGAGAAACATTTACGTCATATATTCAATTATCGCCTACTTGCTCTTTCTCCTTCCCCCTGTTGTCTCGGCCCGTTAGCGATCTGAGTTTATAGAGTCTCAGATGTAGGGCTGCACAGTTAATCCAGGAGATATTGAAACTGATATATTGTCTAACGTCTGCTGTGATTTCTAACTGGGAGAGAGAGTTTCCGGCTGTTTTTGTTGGCACTTGCCAGGTTGCAGGTGCATGCAGCTAGATGGCATTGTGTAAGCCATGGTTGCTGTGTTTTGCCTTTATTGGACAGAGAACGTAGTTAGACAGGAAACTTTGGGAGATGGAGAGAAATATGACATGCAGCAAAGGTCAGTGACTGGAATTGAAATGGGAAAATTGCATTTATATGAGTGTTAAGTATTAGTCTCCCAGATGCCCCTGAGAGCATTTCATCATGATATTTTTGCTGGATCCAATAAAGTGATGAATATTATGCATGTTTTACCAACTGCTAATGTTTTTCAATGTACATTTTAAGATTGATTTCCTGTTTTCAAGGTGGCAATTGATCAAATTTCTCAAGTACATTAGTGAATGAATTAGCGTACACTTGAACTTGCTGGTTGGAAAAAAGGCAGTTAAAAGGGACGGGCGGCGCAGTGGGCTAGCTGCTTAGAGCCGGCTAGAGAGTCTCGATTAGAGCCGGACCCTCTGGAGGAATAAACACCTGGAGTCACTTTGGATTCTGCTCCGATCCGAAACCGTTAACCGACGGGAGGAGAGCTCAGAAATTACTATTAAACTTTTGGGATTAAAAAAGTGGATTTATCTTCACTCCTGTTTATCAACCTGACTGCGGCAGCGATCCGCGGAGCTGACCTCCGTTTTTTGGGTGTTTATGTTCTGTATTGTTGATCGCTGACTGGAGCTGGAGGGGAAGTGTAGTTTACTTCATGAACGTAACGTTACAGAGAGGAGAGGGGAAAAGAAGAGCGACAACCAAAATCTCCTGTGAGGAATGAATTCACCGAGAGTTGTCCTGAACTAAACCACATGGACACACTATGCTGGTAGTTCATATGATTCATCCAAATCCAGGCAGGTTTATAATTTCATGATGTTGAGCTCCTTCTAGTCGTCAATATTACATAAAGTCCATTACACCAGTCTCCATTTTAGTTGCTGCATGGCTGAGCTAGTGTGCATTTCAGCATTTCCTCGGTGAAGTTTTGGGAAAATATGTTGGATGTATATATATATATATGTAATATATCCCTGTTGAGTTGTTTCTGCAAAGATTTGAATGTGTTTTGGAGCAGCTAGTTTATTGCTCGTTCTTGTTCAGTGCCGTGGCTGGTCAGGTTCACTTCAAATCGAATTGATATTGTTTGGTTTCAGTTTTACAAAGAAAAGATTCAGTGACTCTTTAAAAAAAGCTGGAAAAACAAGGGCACTGAGTAAAGAACTGAACTTTATTCAAGCCTCACGTCATTATCGGATCCACTTTGTTCGCTATCTGTTAATCTGACATGGAACATTAGATGAGGACAGAATAAACACACACACCCTCGGCTAATGTTAGATAAACACTGCATGAATAATACAAATAAACACGAATGTTCCTGCTGTCAATCTCGCTTCACTGTTGCTGTAAACACCATTTAACAACCAACCCTGCTGATGAAAATGTGATTCGACTCAGGCACAAACGTTCACAGATGAGGTAATGTTATCGTGTTGAGTCTAGTCTCGGTCAGCGACTTCCCTATCCAGGAAGTAGTGACAGGCGACCACATGAAGCTCACCTTTACCTTGGGTTTGAACAGTGGTGGAAACATTGATTTTAGACATTTTCATTTAGAATTGCTACATATTATATATTTAAACCATTTAAAACCACATTGTTTACCTGAAATATTCTTGGCGAACTGGACATTCGTCATTTCGTCGCTATTTGGTTGTGTTCAGGCACTAAAACTACTAGTTTAGGTTGAGGAAAACATCCTGGTTTAGGTTCAAATAGCTACTTTATTTCTTTAATATCAGTTATGAACAGACCTTTGTTACGTACATTACTGCAATTCCATTATGTTAGAAAGGTCAAAATAACTCAACGTGTCGTGGATGAAAGTCCCGTGCTTGTTTACCCTGACCCTCCATCCCTGACCTCCTCCCTACACAGCTTTATTTCGCTCTTCTGGCTTATTTATGCCCCACGTTAGATGCGGATTCAGACGGAGGCTTCATGATTTCGTCCGTGTTTCTGCATGTTTTCTGAACGCTTACAGATACGGACCAACGGTGCAGTGAAGTATTTGATGTCAAACTTTTCAAAACGCCCTTGAAGACAACAACAAAGACGATTTCAAAGCAGTGCTTGCTTTGAAATGCTCGAAAACAGATCTTAAAACGAATGAAACTGACTAAATATTTACTGTGATGGATTACCTTTATCTTTTTAAAGCTCTGTAAGTTGATTTTCTTGCTGGAGTGAAGTGATTAAAACTGACAGGCTGCTTGCAAGATAGGAAATGGTATGAAAAATCTGAATGAAAAAAAACATTCATTCATTCTTAATACTCAAACTTCCTCTGTTTGCCAGTGGACTGAAATAAATCCGTGCCGGTGATGATGTGAAGGCGACGACGTGCTTCACTCTCTTTTCATTCTCTTATGTTTGCCCTGGTTGCCCAGCGAGGGAAGCACTCAGTTTGTGAAAGTTTTGACAGAGCTGCTGTCAAATAAGTGGGTCACACAGTATAAAGCTGGAACCGAGTGGATCCCAGGAGGCGCTTGGTGAATTCTCCTGCCTGCCTCGCTGCAGAGAGGGGCTGTCTGACTGTCTGGGCCACCCTGCGTCAGCGACAGGAAATGGAGGTCAGCTGACACTGACGTAAATGTGTCTCGGTAGAGAGAGAGAGAGGGAGGGAGGGGTGGGTGAAAGTGTGAAGCTAAGAGGGCAAGACTGGCTTTGTCTTAAAGGTGCCGTATTATACTCATTATCAGGTTCATACTGGAAGGTTTTTACACGCTTTTATGTTCAAAAAACACGTTTTTCATACAGTTTGTTGCTGCAGCACCTCTATTCATGCTCTGTCTTTAAAGGATAACTCGCAGATACTAACAAACGTCCCATGGGGTCCACAGATCACACACAATAGTCGACGTAACAATGTCAGTCGTACTGCCGAGGAGCTCCGCCAGTAGGGGTTGCTATAGCAACAGGATATTCAATTAAAATCCGACTGCAGCGGTGCAAAGGTTTTTCATCTGAGCTCCATGTAAACACACGTCGTCTCCCTGTAACAGCTCTGTCACATGTATCACATTGATCTTTGCTTCTGTCATCCTATTATTCAAACATCTCACAGAATAATAGACTCGGCTGTGAATAACGAGGTGAGGATTAATGGGGCAGGTTTCATCTCTCACCTTCTCATAATTGCTTTTTTGTCAAATGTTATACTTGTCTGAGGAAACAGCCTGTTACACACTTTTCGTTGAGGCTTGTTTAAATCCAACACACGAAACAAAAGTATGGGGCGCAGGGAGGGACATTTTACCCTTGATGGGGAGCACCGAATCGGCACCCTTCCTAACCGCCGCGAGGGACTTCGCTGTGCCGGCAGCGGACTAATCCGGAGGCACAGAGATGTAATCTGTCACGTTAATGATCATTTTCTATTGACATACGAGTGTAAAATGGGTATTACGGCGTGGCAGTGTCAACCCATTTACAGCTAATTGTCAAGCTGTTCAACATACTTCACGGCGCACAATTAAGAGCAGAGAAGGGAAGGCAGCTCATAATGGTGATTTGGCACCTTTAAAGACATTTCTGACAGTATTATGGCGGTTATGATTCAGGGGGCCTCAGCCAACTGCGTGCACTGACATTCCTGCCCACCTCGGTGTGCTATTAGGACACTGTGCTCCAATAATTAGTGATGTAAAGTCAGGGCTGTCATAAAATAGGATGCAGACACTGAGGAAAATATAAAGAAGACTGTCAGGGGTTAGATGATACAAACATTTCTACGGAGGCCCATAAGGGACATACAGGAACACATTTTAAATGCTATATATATATAATATTATATTAACAGTGGAAGTAAGGACTATGTTTAATGTGAAACTTGTCGCTTGTGGTCATAGACTCACAGACATTCTTCACCCACTTGCATTAGTGTCGCATTTTAGCATCTTTCGGCTAATTGTTTTGGTTTTAGGGCACATTACTCTACCGCTTTAGTAAACTCTAACTGCTGACATCAGACTAATTTCTTCAAAAAAGCTCTGATAAACTCCCTGTACACTAAACTAAGGTTAGCAACTAGCTTGTGAACATACAGTAGTGGAGCATTTAGCAGCTAAAGAGGCAGATATTTCCCACAAGAGTGTAAATATTTGACTTCAAGCTGCCAGAAACACTCAAATTGAATGTTTCAGTGTTTGTTGTGGCTGCAGGATGTATGAGCAGTGGCGGACCTCACCTTCAGCACAAGAAAATCTGTGCAGGTGTCTTTCTTTTTTTAAAGCGGACATCTACTTTTGCAGTAACACATTTGAATTTCGACTTTTTCCCATCACTGGTCTGTAAGATTTTGCACTTTCCTCTCGCCTGCTTCTCGCCTCTGCCCCGCAGCTCCAGCCAGATTTCATTTGAGCCTTCAAAGATGCTCTGGCCGACGTTTGAAGAAGAAGAAAAAGGAGAGCAGGGAGATGGAGGAGATGCAGTGCAGATTGCCAAGGCGCATTAGTCCAGCTTGACACTGACGTTTATTCATCTTTTAATGAGATTCAGCAGCACCGTCATCCATCTGATTACCCCTCGTCCAGTCGGAGTGATTGAAAGTTTTGTCTCGGCGTGAAGGAGACGGGAAGGTTGAGGAGGGGTCGAGAGATTTTTACCTGTCTTAAACCTCGACACACTGAAGGTGATGTTTCATGATAATGAAGAGCAGAGACTGGAGCAGTAATGATTCATCAAATGTGTGTTGTTTGACAGGGTGAAGTTGGATGTGCTGAGATGGTTGTTTTGCCACCTGGTGGTCGGGAAACAAAGTACAGACAGAGTTAAACTGCAGAAATCTGTGGGTCACTGAATCAGGAGGTTTGCTATTTGATGCTGGAAACGAGATTGTACCTGCATTATTAATGATTTACATAAAATGTCAGTAATTGTTGCTCAGATGTCACCTCAGGGTCCGTGCTCAGGGTCTGTTCTTGGTCTAATCTTCAATTTCTGATCTCAGTTTACCATTTTTCCCTGTGATGTCACGAGTCGTCTTGGGCGCCAGCAAGAAAATACATTACCCACAGAATAATATAGGTTTGCTTTTTGAATTATTTAGCACCTCAGCGGCGTTTGATATTCGGTCCTAGTACGCAGCCAACACGGGGGGAAGCACGAAGCCGGAGCGTGACTGTGGGTGAAAATGGAGGAAAAATTGCTGGTTCTTGCAGAAATCAGGTGGGTTAATGCATTTGCAGCAGCACCAGTGCACTTCCTCTGCACATATCAGACTTGTCCACTGTGTTACCACAGATATAAGCCGCTGCTGGAGAGCAGGAAGTTAATGACAGACCTGCAGTCAGAAGTAGGAGAGGGAATTTTCCCTCCTCCTTCTGTCTGACGTCCATATTTATCTGTTAAAGACAGATTTTATGAGATTTTTGCACTTTTTTACTCATTTGTGTTTAGATTGGGTTGATTTTTGAACACTTTCTTCCATACAAACTATAAAAGAAAGGCTACAAAAGCAAAAAAAACGAAGATTTAATAGTTAAATGATGGTTTTATTTCCTTTCTCTTTTCTTCTTTGCTGCATTTTAAGCTAAAATCTCTTTAAATCTCAGACTTATTCTTTGCTCTTTATTCCACCAGATGGCAGCAAAGTCCTCTGATGTGCAGCTCTTCTTCTGTAAGATTCAGTACATCAGTAACTGTCACAGGGCGTTTAACATGTGAACACGAGAGTCATTTTAATACTCAACACCAACACCAGTGTCTAATCTTTGTATTTGTTGGTAGTATTTGTGGTCAATGTGCAACGTCCAGTGAAATAACGAACTTAAATGTTTATTTGAGCTAAATTAATAAGATTTTTATGCTTCTATACTTTCAGCCAAACTCTGTTTTGACTGTATTCTTCCTCAGGCTTATTAGCAGGTATAAAGGTCTTGTCAATCTCTGAGTGAAAACATTCAATAATGAGCTGCGTGTTCTCCGGTCTGAGCTCAGCGTGGAAAATATCAACCCATGACTCATTCTCCGCTCGGTTATCCACTCTCTCTTTATTATTGAAGTCTAGATTTACTTCAGGAAACTGGAAACAATGTCTGCCTGTCAGAAAACACTTCCTCCTTTGTCTCTTACGGCACTTCTATCAGAGACACGAGAAACATCTTTGTCTTTTAAATGAAAACTTCTCGCTATTTTTCACCACAATAGTCGGGAAACGCCACAGAAACATACTTTAATTTGTAATGTTTGTACGAGAGCTGCAGTTTATTTTAACTATCAATTAATTGGGCTGTTAGTTTCTTGATTAATTATTTGGTTTTTCGTCTACAGAACTACACTGCAATCTTCTGAAGTCCCTGAGGTTAGTGTGGTTGTGTGTGTGTTTGGGGAGAAGCGAGGTGGAGTTTGCAAGGAAGTTTTGTTTTGCTTTTAATCTTTCTCAAAGCGCTGAGACGAAGACGTCTGTTGCGGAAAGTTTCTCCGTTTCTGAAGACCTCCAGCAGAGAAAAGAAAGGTTCTGCAGTTTTTTCCATTATCCTCTGATTAAAGACTTAAGTGCTAAAATGTAAATGTATGGGATTATCGGGTATAGGCTACTATATACTGTACAGTTTTATCCTTTAGCCTCACATTTTGCTGTGGTTTGATGTTACTTGATGCTTCGCTGAATGATAACTCCGGCTGCGAACAGAAGCTGAAGAAAACCACAGAGCTACAGTACAGCATGAGATCAGAAGTAATGTCGTGCTGGCTTGTGTTCGGTTTCTTATGTCAGTTCAACTCAAAATGTTAATATAGCATTTACAAGAGGAGTCATGACGGACAGTTGGAGATCTTGTCAGAGTCGGACATCACCGTTATCTCAGTTCAGGAATAAAAGTCGGTGGCTGACCTGAACTGTTTTCCCACTCGGCTGCTGGTGCTTCTACTGTGACCCAGATGGGAAGTTAAACTGCTGTTTGTAGCCACTGCAAACGTTTTAAAGCAGCTGTAAGAAAAACTGGTTTTCCACTGTATTTCGCTTGCTACTGTGATATAAACTGGTGTCTGTGTACGGCATATGGTCAATCCTCTAACATCGCAGACTCATCAAAATACAAGGAAGGCAAAGTGTTGTTATCACAGACAGATTTTGCTGTAACGCTACAAATCTTCAGCTCCAACTGACTTAAATGACATCACTTGAGGTAATTTTATCAGATTTCCTGCAGCTCCCTCTGGAGCCTCAGACGAAGCTGAAAAAGGCCTTAAAGGGGCAATTCATGTGAATTTCAGCTGAAAACAAAATTTGATTCGATTCTCTCTCGCTGTAAATCACCTCCATACTGTACCCTCAGTCTTCAACCGTCCATCCATCCATCCATTATCTTCCGCTTATCCGGGGCCGGGTCGCGGGGGCAGCTGCCTGAGCAGGGATACCCAGACTTCCCTCTCCCCGGACACTTCCTCCAGCTCCTCCGGGAGGATCCCAAGGCGTTCCCAGGTCAGCCGGGTGACATAGTCACTCCAGCGTGTCCTGGGTCTTCAACCGGACCTCCATCAGTCTTAGAGGCTGTGTTCAGACCCACTCCTGTGTCCAGCCATCTTCACTCTCAGGCTGCTACACCCCACTAGCTCCAAGGCTAACTGAGCAATGAGCTAACGGTGGCTAGCTACAGCCAAGGTTAGCTGCAGCAGTTGTCGGTTACTCTGGTGAAATGCGGCCTCCTATATTTTTTGAGCTACCTTTGAATGCTGAACATATTTTACAATCTTCAGTGAAGATTTGACTTCAGATCACTGTAACGAACAACAGGACTATTGTTTGGTTTAGTGTTTGGTGTCTCATGTTGTATCTGTGTGTTGTTTCACTCATAAGTCTCCACCTTTAAGTCGCACTGGTCTCCGGATGACTCACTGTAATGGTGTGCAGTTTCTTTCATCTGTGTGTGTCAGTGAGTATCTAAGCGCTGTGTCTGCACCAGCTGTATTTTATATCCTCTCATTAGATGCCGTTCTTCTGATGTAACGGCTCATTATGATTTATACATGAGGCACTGAAACTCGACGTCTCAGCCCCACTTGCCTCATTTTTTTGAAGAAGAAGAAGTGGGAGAGATTTGGGGGGTCTGATTCTGGCTCAGTGTTGATTTGCTTTCTCATTCATAACCAGTCAGGCGGCGCGTTTCTCAGCCTGTTCTTTATTTGTGGCGGTTCTGCGTCGCTCGTTGCACTGGGGACACTTCTGATCACAGTTTTCTTCTGTTTTTCATACCTGAGAAAAGACTTTGTCACTTCACTGCTCTCTCCTGTCAGCTTCCATGCAGTCACTATATTGCTTTTTGCTTCAGTCTGGTAGATTACACCTCTGCTTCAGTAACATTTTACTCTAACTCAGAGATTTGTTGTGATTTTGCAGTTACAGTATAGACAGAAAACCCTGAGGTGATTTGCAATACACACCCCCCGAGCCAAAAATGCTCAAATAGCCTTAAAACCTGCTGTTAATCATCCGCCCAGTGTTGAGTCTGTGCTGTAGTCCTGTGCACAAAATAGTTTTAGACATTTATGTCCTAAATTGAGACTAAGCAGTAAATGCAGTGCAGTCTGCTCAGACATCTGTTACCATTTAAATACCTCTAAAGCTGCCAATTAACATTTAATTACTACAGGTCTTATTACACAGCTGCAAACTCATCGCCTTCAAGTGGAATTTGCCATTTTGAGTGAAAAATGTGGCACCCTTGTGTAGTTTTTGTCTGGATGTCTCTGGGCAGACATATTGCACATTGGTGATTCTGGAGAAAGACAGTCTTAAAATATCTCCACCATCATTCCTCCACCTCTGATTATGACAGTTATCTCATTAAGAAATAATGAGAATGTGATGTGAATTTAAATGTATTGTTGAAATGTCAATATGGTACGTAGGTCTATGACACATACAAATGTGACCGTATCGGTGGTTTGCAGAAACGTTTCCTGCCAACCTTTCATCCTGACGACTGGTCTGATTAAACTGAGCGCGGTAACGAAATCTTGCCCTTAGCTTAGCTTACCTGAAAAGCGAAGTGAGGCCCCATCCCCAGAGCGTTCACATTGTTGTAATTAAACAGCTACACTTCACATAAACTGGCAGAAGTAAGGTAAAAATATCCTGTAGCTTTGAGATAAATGCCACACTGGAAGCCCTTAGAAGCTTTTCAGTATCTCTCTGGAAGCTGACATTCAACACATACCTGACATTTAGCCGAGGAAGTGCGGCTCCATAAACACAGAAACCATCGCTTTATTAAATCTTCCTCCTGCAGGCGGCGATTCTTATTCAAATAAAGGATCAGTATAAAGCACACAGACAGTGTCTGGAAGTGACTGTGAAGCGAATAAATGTCAAAATTGGGCAGGAGGTGTTTCTTAGTGATTCTGAATGTGTTGTGATTGTTAGCGTTACACGCACAGACGTGGCTGCCTGAGGGGTTTGCTGAGAACGATGTGAAACAAAACACTTGTAGTCGGCTGCAGGCCTGACAGGGAAAATGGCTCGTTGATAAGAGAGAGGTCAGAGGCTAACAGGCACGACATAAATCCTTCAGTCGCAGTCGAACTTCAGTGGTGGGAAGGAAAAAAATCAACATTTCAGGCAGTCAGAGACGTCGTTAAAGCTGCGTACATTTCAATCATCGCTACATATGCTGTATTGCTGGATCTCCACTGTTAAGACATCCTGTTTCACATCGTGCAGGTACTCTCTGCAATGATTTACCTATAAAGAGTAAGTAACTTCCAGCTCGTTCACTAAGCAAGCTGGATTTAAAATTGCAGTCGTTTGCAGCTTGCACGAGCTCTTTTAAATTTCTTTGTCTGCTAGAGCTCGATGCCTAAATATCCGCCCTCTGAACACTTCTCGGATCAGACGCTGATCAAATTTAAAACCCTAACATGCAACAGAACAAGGTCAGAACCAGTTTTCGTGATGTGTTGGCCGACCGTGTTAGAAATCAAAAGTGTTCATTCGGGAATAATCGATCTATTTTTTATTTTTAGGGCTGTTACTGATGCCAAGTTACTTACCGCTTATTTTTACGCTGTATTCATTTATTTTCACACCACATCTTCCCTAAAAGAACCTGAAAGCACCGTGACAATTGACATGACCGAACACAACTGGAACCCTGACATCATTTCTACATTTTTGTCCGAACCTGTCCCAGCCTGTCGAGTCCTGTCAGGTCGTGACATGTTAGGATTGGGTTATTGTGCTCTAGTACTTTTTGCAGTACTTTTATTTAACTTATGTATTTCTAATTAATGTTACTTGAAAAGACGTAACACTCTTGATGTACTGTCGAGCTCGTGCATCCCCTTCAGACAGGGTGTGTGCTAACGCTTTTAGCTAAGTAGCTACAGTGAAGATTACAGCCTAAATAACATCCTCAAATCAACTTGGATGAGTTCTGCAACTTGGACTCGGTAGCTCAGTTGGTTGAGTGTGCGTCCCATTTACAGAGGCTGTATCCTCGCTGCAGCGGCCCAGGGTTCGAGTCCGACCTGTGGCACTTTGCTGCATGTCATCCCGTCTCTCTCATCACAGTTCCTGTCGTCTCTCAAGCTGACAAAACAGCCATAAAGGCCAGATAAAAAGAAAACAATAGACTTGGATCTCTTTGCTGCGTTGGACTTGGATCACACTGTGTGGAGCCATTTTATGTTTTTTTGCAGAATCGTATAAAAAAAATCGGAGGCAGTTTTTCTACGATTCTGAAAGAGCAAGATCCCAAAACTGATGAGCACCAGAGGGACACCATTTTCCACAACGGAGCGGCAACATTTTGCTGTGAAGCTGCAGAAATGTTTTGTGGACTATGAAACTTTACTCGACTTTGCTCGACTCTGTTTTTGTTTTTTGGGGGGGAGGAGGTGGTTTCTGGAGCTGATCAACCTTTTGACAAGCAGTTCTGAAGAAGCATACTGACCCCTTAACACTTCAGGTTCAGGGTCAAGTCAAGCGTCCTGCTTGACTTGACCCTGAACCTGAAGTGTTAAGGAATCGCAGCAGGAAACACGTGCAACTAATTAAAATCTCGTGTGAGCTGGGCGGAGATTAAAAGAAAATTCAGCCGCACAACAAAGCTGCCCTTCCTGGTGCTGGTGATGACTCATACTGTGGGTTACCGTTCTACGTCTTCTCTGTTGACTGCACCCAAAGGAGGAGGAGGAGGAGGAGGAGAAATCCACTTTACTCTCACACTTCAAAGATAGAGTGAGAAAGAGGACACCTCTGTCGGGGAATGATTTCATAGCAAAAAGGTTCAAGAGTTGATTCTCTTCCTCGCTACGCTGTACCTCCAGGTTCTCAGAGGGTGTGAGGGACGGTGATGATGATGATGGGTGATGGACAGTGAAGGAGGACGAGCCCTCAAAGTTTAACCCATTCAAAAACGGGAAGGAAGAGGAGGCTTTGAAGTGGGAGAACGAGCAGACTCGCCTTTCTGCAGACGCCCACGATTCCCCCCTCATGACTTGTGAGACAGTGAGAGACAGAAAAAGACAAAGAGTAACAAACAAGAACAGGATGGATGAGGAAGACAGTTAAGGATGAAAGATGGTGATGGTGATGGTGATGAAACAGAATAGCGGATGGCGTTGCGCGAGGAGCCGAGGGGGGGGGGGGGGGGCTGAATGGAAGAAACAATGAAGGAGATGACAGCGCGAGGGCGGAGGAAGAGAGAGAGGAGAATGAATCAAACATGAGATTGGAGTCAATTAAAGGGAAGATGGTGAAGGGCTGGAACGGATTCAGAGAAGAGGAAGAAGAAGACAGAGAGGAGACGAGATTGAGGAGTTCAGCCCGTGAGTTCCTAAAGGAGCTCAGACGCTGAACATGTTCCAGATACAAGCAGGGAAAGGTGGAGGTGTAGAAGGAGGGATGAAGGCATGTCTGAGGGGGACGGGAGGAGGGAGGAGGATGTAAAAATGGAAAGAGATGCAGGGAAACACGCCACAGGGATGATGGGAGGATGCGGAGGGAAACGTCACTGGGACTTTCCCTGAGCTGTATTTCCCCCCTCCTCCTCCTCCTCCTCCTCCTCCCTGTTTTTTTTTTTTTTTTTTTTTTTCCAGAGCGGTGGTGGGCAGAGAGGAGAGAGACTCTCTCTGCAAGTCACGCACAGCACGGCAGCTCCACCACCACCACCACCACCTTAACTCTCTAACAAGACCCAGGACTCCTTTAAGAAAGGCTGCTCACTCAGTCAGCAAACTCAGTTGCGGAAGAAGAGAGTTTGTTTTCGTCCTGCGTCTCCCATCAGAGCTTCACAACCCTTCAAGAAAATATTTTTGACAGGTTTTCCATTGAGAGTACAGCTGTTTTAATTGGATTTCAAAGCCTTGCGAGGGGGCGATCGAAGGAGCTTTAACTTTTCTGACTTTTTCGCTGGATTTTATGTTGCTCGTGTTCACCTGAGGTCATCCCCACTTTCTTCCTTTTTGGAGATGAGATCCAGTTTCATGCAGGTGAAGCCTGTAGCTACACAGCAATGCAGCGTGAGTGTTTACGAGCTGTTTGTGCATGGTGTGCTATCTGTCTTTGCATCAGGGGTGAATAGTGAACTTGCAGCCTGAGGGGCATTTTAGCAGTAAACATCATTTATCTGGAATGGAAAGCATCGTTTTCCTCCAACACACTGAGAGTCGTTGTTGACTTCATGAATTATAGAAGAAAATAGCCAGCAGCTGCTCATTCCTGTGGAAAAACATTTCAACGTGAACAGCATCTTTAAAAGTTACAGAAAAAGGTGGAATACCAAACCTTTTCTTCTTCTTCTTCTTCTTCTTCTTCTTCTTCTCCTTCTCCTCGTGGATGTCTATATGAGAGGGTTTCATTAAAAAGGCACCATTTATAAATAGGCGTAACTAATTATATTGGTTAATTGATATTTAGTCATTCTTTATAGATCAATTATCAGCAGCTAATAGAAACTCCTTCTGGGTTGCCAGGTTTCTAAATATCTCCCTGGCTGTTGTTTATCATCTCTATTCTGTATTAAAGGGAAACTCCACCAAATGTACACATTAAAGTGTGTTTACAGGTCGTGGTGAGCACTGCTGCATACATGAAAAAGTTTTATGAAGTATAAAGTTGCATTGTGGGTAATGTAGGCGGCAGGTTTAAAAAAGCAGTCCACTGATCTAGCATTGCACTCCTAAAACACTGTTGGACTCATTACGAACCCTTTAAAAACAAATGATCCAACGTGGCGCCTACATTACCCACAATGCAACAGCTTTCTCTGGAGCCACAAAGGGCTTTATACTACCTTCTCTCCCACATATGCTGTAGTACTTCCTAAGACCTTTCAACACACTTTAAAGTATAAAATTGGTGGAGTTACCCTTTAATGCACCTATAAATGCAGTGATGTAATGTATATTTACAGATTTTGGAGGCAAATATTCTTATTTATTATTTTGTAAAATATACATTCATATTCTTGTAACTTTTTGTTGTACCATTAGTCTTTTGATGTACAGTTTAATTGGCGTTTAATTGTTAGTTGTGTGCACCGAATGTAAGGATTAGCTTAATTAGCTATTAGCCATATATTTTAAAGTTGTAGCTAGTTGGTTACATTATTATTTTAAGGTCAAGACTTTCTTTTTGAAAATGAAAGCAATGATCCCTGAACTTTTTTTTTCTTTCAAACCATGTTCATACTTTTTATAGTACGAGCAGTCATGCTAACTAGCATCCTGTGCTAGCATCAGCAGGGAGAACAGTGGATGGTAAAAAAAAGCTAATAAATATGATATGATTGATTAAACATCGTCACTGTGGGCTCTGGGAAATTTTTTGACATTTAGACTAAACAATGAATCGTGAACATAACCGAACATAAGGATTAGCTAATTTAGCTCTTAGCTAACCCTTAAGCGCCAATATTTTAAAAAGTTGTAGCCGTTTACACTTTTATTTTAATGTCACAACGTTCTTTTTTAAAATGATTACAATGACCCCAAAACCAAAACGTCATATTCTTGTAACTTTTCATTTAATGTAAACATAGTGCTAGCATACTGCGCTAACAAGCAGCAGGGAGAATGGTGGCTGAAAAAAAGCTAAAATATATCATATTGATTGGTTAAACAAAAGAAACAATTGTGTGCATTTTTTAAAAACGACTTTTTGACATTAAGACTGAACAATTAATCGTGAAAATAATGTTGTATGCACCGAATTTAGCTGTAAGCTAACCCTTTAACACCAATATTTTTAATGTTGTAGCTATTTTTCTCTTTCAAAACATTTGTTCATACTATAACTTTTTATAGCACAAGCTCTCTTTTAATATTAAACACCGTGTTAGCTTGCTAGCAACAGTGGATGGTAAAAATAATGTGATATGACTGATAAAAGCTGCATGATACTGAAGATGTTTTGAGACATTTATTAGCGATATTAACACGACAAAATGTCAGAATAAAAGTATTTCATGTTGTTCTGACCAGTATTTGTATCCCTCTTCTCCTCTTCACACTGTTAAGTCACAAATCCAAACACTCTCTGTTCTTCTTTGTACTTATTTGTCATTGACACACGTTATTTCCTCCTTCTCGACAAGTTAAAACTGCATTAAAAAGTCTGAGCTAATGACAAACCTCTCAGTCCACCCAGCTTATCCACTGGAGGGCTCAGACAGTAATTTCCTGTTGCTGTCACGAGCTTCTTTAATTAGTTAGAACCGCTGGAATCATAACAGACCTCCTCCCCCTACAGTACCTCCTCTCTCTTCCCTTTCACTTCTATATTTATCACTCTGCTCTGAGAACCGAGCAGCTCCAGGGACTCCTGTACTCGTGTGTTCAAGCATGCTCCTCGCGTGTGTGTTCATCTTTTGTGTGAAATGTTTTTTTTTTTTTTGGTGCAGAGAGAAGAGTGTGTGCGCTCGGTGTGGGATTAAAGTGTGAGTGGATGTGCGGGGCTTTTGGCATGCATGCATGCGATGAAATATTCAGGTGACAGGCAGCCACTCTGGTCCTAGAAATCTCTATTTCTTCAGCGTGTTCCTCCCCCTTTCTGCAGTAGCGTGCAATCATGCTGCCAGGAGTTCAGATTCCTTCTGTATTCTCGCTTGCTTTCACTGAAACGAGTCGTCTGCGAGCTGGAAGAAGGACACGCATGCATTGAATGTTGTTACAGATAGAAATGGAGGATAAAGAGCAGGATGGCGGAGGGGGGTGTGCAGAGAGTTGTTGTTGCCCACAGGCTCCAGAGCACTTTCTGCATTATACATCAGCCTCTTCCTTGTTTTTTTTTCCTTCCGTCCTGCCCCAAGTTACTGCAGGAAATATCAAAGGCATCAGCTCTTCTTTAACCTTGACTCGATCCCTTTCCAGTCGAATGCTTGAACACAAATGAAAGGACACAACTGCTTTTTGACCAGTGCCGATTGTCCCACAGCCATGAAGGCGTCGTGTTGGAGGCGAGCAGGATGCACTGAGGGTACTTAAAGAAAATATAGTGCTCCCACCGCCATACGAAACGCTGAAAAGTGGCGTGAAAGGCGAGATGACACGGCTGAATGGACTGTGAACGGGCTGAAAACGAGGTTGTGTATTTATAGGCCTGAATGAGTTGTGTGGCCTTATTGTTGGTATTGACAGAAGAGGATGGCTTCATCTTCCTTCTCTCGGCCTGCTCCAAGTTACAAGTGTAGTTCAATATCGGTGAGCAAAGACACACTTCAAATAAAATGTAGGGTATTTTTTGCAGTTATGTCAGTAGTTTGGGACCGATTGTTACAGGAACATACTGTGTGTCGGAGTTGTGAGTCAAGAGTCAAATTTATTTCGTAGATTTGTTTCTTATGAATCTTTTCAAAGTGGCTGAAGATGTAAAAATATCTCGGATTTCAGATACAGAATAAGCAGATTATCTTATTTTCCTTCGCGTTGAAGGCGCCCTGTGGAATTTCCTTGTAAACAATGTTATGTTTGGGCTCGTGTCCACATAGTGTTTGTTTTTTTTCAGGCAGAGTGCTGGTGGTGAGCTCAGGAGCGCTGTGTCTCGTCTCTTTGACAACAACGTCTTGACAACAGCTGCTGTTGAATCAACGCTTGTTTTTTATTTTCTACTGGGTGCATGACATGATCCATAGGAGACAAAAAATATGGTGAATATCAGCGATGCCAGGAAAAAGAAAAAGTGACACCTTTCTGAAAACTTCAGAGATTTTCAACTCGAAGAGCCTGGAGCGGCCACATTACCATCTCAGCATAACAGCGACACACGTACCAGACCTTTGCCGTGAAGTCTAGTTGCTGTTTGGTTAGATGTAGGTACCGAAGCTACTTGGTTAGGTTTAGGAGAACATTGTGGTTCGGGTCAAAATGGCTACGTTGTTGGTTTGGTCTTTTCAGGGGAATTATTGACATTAAGACAAATGTAGAATAATGCCAACCTTGTCTTTCAGTCCCCTTGCAACCCCTCAGATTTATTTTGAAACTCCCCGCTGGTTGACTTTTTCTTTATTGAAGAAAGAAGAATGAAAAATGCATGCAAACAAGTGGAATTAATTTTCAGTAGAAAAAAATTTCTAAATCCAAGTGAAAAAACAAATTTTCAAGAAAAAAAAATAATAAAAGAAAATGTGTTTCCAAGTGTAAATTTCTTTTTCAGAGAAAAAAAGTGTGAAACCAAGTAAAAAAAAAATTTAAAGAAAAAAACGTGAAACTGAGGGAAAAAAACATTTCAAGAAAAAAATGTGTGAAACCAGGTGAAAAGAAATTTGAAGAGAAAGCACAAGTTTATGTGTGAAAACAAGTGAAATTTTATTTTCAGGAGGGAAAAAAATGTATAAAACCAAGTAAAAAAAATTTTTTTTGAGGAAAAAAAGAAAGTGAAACCGAGTGAGGAACATTTTTTCCAGAATTTTTAAATTTTTTTTTAAATTGTTTTTTTTTTCCTCGAGAACCAAAAAAAAAAAAAGTTTGAAACAGTAAAAAAAAAAAAAAATTCAGGTAAACAAAAACGTGTGAAACCGGTTTATTATCCGTTTGTTTTTTATTTTTTACTGGGTGCATGATCTGTAGGAGACAAAAAATATGGTGAATATTATCAACTATGCCAGGAAAAAGAAAAAGTGACGCCTTTTGCTGAAAAGCGGAGAGATTTCCAACTCCAAGCGCCCGGAGCGGCTGCACAAGAAATAAAATATTTCCCGGTTCCCAAAACAACATAACCGTTGCAGCGTAACAGCGACACACGTGTACCGGACCTTTGCTGTGAAGTCCAGTTGCTGGTTGGTTAGATGTAGATACCAAAATTAGTTTAGGAGAACATTGAGATTTGGGTCAAAATGACTACGTTGTTGGTTTGGTCTTTTCAGGGGAATTATTGACATTATGCTGTATTCTCACAACCCTAACCCGAGTGATATTAGATTATAATAGCAGACTCACATTTAGGGGTTGTTTTTGCAGCACTACCTCCGCTAATGCTCCATTCAAGCTTTTCATTAAGATCCAAAAGCTGAAAATGTTCTGTTGTCTTTTTTTGTTTGTGTAGCACCCCACCGGGCTAGAAGACATCAGCCCCAGTGATGAGGTGACGGATACGGAGGATAACGAAGAGGAGGACCTGGGTGTCCTGGACGACCAGCGGAGCATCATCCTCCACCTGCTCTCCCAGCTCAAACTGGGCATGGACCTCACTCGGGTAACACGCTGAAACACTGCAGACTAATTTATTGTCACAAATGTGGGGTTTTCGGGTCACATTTTAACATTTTGGCTTTCCTAGGTGGTGTTGCCGACTTTCATTCTGGAAAAGCGATCCCTCCTGGAGATGTACGCCAACTTCATGGCCCACCCCGACATGTTCCTGTCGATCACAGCCGGGGCCACCGCCGAGGACCGCATAGTCCGTTTTGTCGAGTACTACCTGACCGCCTTCCACGAGGGGAGGAAAGGCGCCGTGGCCAAGAAGCCCTACAACCCCGTGCTGGGGGAGACCTTCCACTGTTCCTGGGAAGTGCCTCGGGAAAAAGTCAAACCGTTGGTCAGATCGAACCAGGGGTCCTCGAGGGAGCCGAGCAGGGGCCCCAACAACACGCAGCAGGGCGACGACTCACCGGGAGGCTGCTACAGAGTCCGGTTCGTGGCCGAGCAGGTGTCTCATCATCCGCCGGTGTCGGGGTTTTACTGCGAGTGCCGGGAGAGGAGCATGTGCGTCAACGCTCATGTGTGGACCAAGAGCAAGTTCATGGGAATGTCGATAGGAGTGTCCATGGTGGGAGAAGGTGAGTGAGCTGAAGCACAACAGAGGAAACGAACACATCTGAACCATCTGAAATTCTCCTTGTGATTTAGATTTCTTTGTTCGACGGAGAGCTGACAAAAGAGGGCAACATAAAAATAACAGTACGTTCATAAATAAAACATACGCAGGGCGGAGAGTCGTCTCAGTGGTGGAACAAGTACTCAGGACCTTTACTGAAGAAAAACAACAAAAGTATTAATGCTGAAATTTACTTAAACTCAATTACATACTATGACTGTCAGATAGCTGTAGTACTATATTTGGCTCTGACGTGCAGTGGAGTAGAAATACAAAGCTGCATGAATGAATATTAATTGACTGAAAATGGGTTTTTCTGAACCGACTTTAATTTACAGAGAATAAAAGCTTCCTGCAATTCAAACTGTCTTTGTGTTGACAAGGTGCTGACATAGAATATATGAGCTGTACTGACATTATAATCCAGAGAGGGTGGATGAAACAGAAACACTTACATATACTTTATTTATTCAGGAAGTCACACTGAGATCAAGATGACAGTTTACGAGTACAGAATAAAATAAAATGATAATAAAAATGGTGAAAGTGATAATGACAAAGAAATGTTTTGAAATGTTTTAAGATTTAAATATATAATCATATAGATTGAAATATGTAACATTTGTAAAATGGAATGGAATATAAATATAACAATATTCATAAAAAATACTTAAAGGTGTATAAATTAGGAGGAGCTGGGAGAACTTTGCATCTTTTGCTTTCCTACTCAGCATGATTAATTTTCTAAAACACTGAATCAACTCAGGAAAGGTAGACGACTGTGACCTGTCCAAACGCTCGTGATATCTCTAATTTTACAACATTTAGTGGCACTTTCCTCCCGGGATACTCTCTTTTGAATCAGCTCCTTCTTTTTTTTTTTTTTTTTTTTTAAAAATAAAGATTTTTCAAGAAGAAATATCATTTTTTAAAGAAAAAAAAATTTTTAAAGAAAAAAATGTAAAGAATTTTTTTTAAAAGAAAATTTTTTTGTCAAGAATTTTTTTTTTTTTCAAGAAAAAAAAACATTTTTTTCAATAATAATAAAAAAAAAATTCCAAGAAAAAAAAAATCGTCATTAGGAAAAAAACATGAAACTGAATGAAATTTCTTTCGGGGGAAAAAAAAAAACATGTCAATCCGAGTGAAAAAAAAATTCAAGAGAGCACAAATTTCATACGTGAAAACGAGAAATTTTATTTTCAGCAGAAAAAAAACACATTCTCTTTTGAATCAGCTCCTTCTGGGACTGTTGTTTTCTCTTTGATTTACACAACAATTTGAACACACTGCAGGTCAATCAGAGTTTACATGAAGCAATTAAAGTGACTATAAAACCTTTTTGTGCACCTTAAAGCTCTCATATGCTTCTTCATAAATATGGTAATCAAATTTTATCTACACGGGGTAGATCGGCCGAGCTTACTTGCTCTTTTACAGCAACGTCCTGTTATAGAGAGAAAGAAAGCAGGATAGATGTTTGATTGAAACAGAAATCAGACAGAATATGATGTACAGGCTCAGTGAAAGAAGTCACAACCAGGTGGAGAACTACAAAAACGGTGGCCCAAACTGAACTAAAAGCTTTCAGTTACTGTGATACTGATCCAAAGATGAGCCACTTTGAGTTGGATCAACACCTCCGAATTGACACTGTAGCTCACTTTTTGTAACATGAGTTGTTTTTAAGGTTATCAGGAGGAACACAGTGTAAATAAATCCCCGAACACATCTCTTTGTTTCACCCGTCCTGTGTGAAAGAGTATGAGACCTCTCCCGTGGCGATCAATGAGCCCGTCCTCTCCGTCAGCACCACAACACGATGTACAGTAGACTGTGTGAGATGAGTCACTTTGAGTGGAGACACAGGAAGTCCTTGAGCCCGATCGACTGAATCTGGATACATGACCTGATTCAGTCAGACATCACAGCCTCCTCAGTACCTCTGACTACCTGTCGGCAGGTGATGACGCTGCACTTCATCATCATGGCGTGTGGAGGCTGATGCTGCTGTCAGGGAACATGGTGACCTGAACCCCAGCGAGGATTTATTGCTGGCTGATTTTTCTATGAATGGCTCAGACTGGACTGATTGGCAGTGAGTCAGCGCCAGATAAAGAACAGCACATTCAGCTGCTGATGATGCAGACGGACAGTTTTTAGGTTCATGACCAGCTGGATTTTGTTCTGACTGTATGACATTGTGATGAGTTGCTCGGGTCAGCTGGAGCTGGAATGATGGACCTTTGACTCTCACAGGCTTACTGTAAATTTTTCTAGGGTAATCTCCTGCGTTTATGACTTGAACTTGTGGGGAAAAAAGTTTTGCCAGGATAATCTTTATAAGTTCCTTATTATTAATTCCATCTGTGAAAAAAAATATATTTTAGGCGAATAAAAAAAATTTTCAAGAAAAAAAACATTTTTTAAAGAAAAAAAAAAATTTTAAAGGAAAAAAACATTTTTTTTAAAGGAAAAACTTAAAAAAAAAATTTAAAGGAAAAAAAACTTCAAGGTAAAAAACATTTTTTCAATAAAAAACCCATTTTTTTCAATAATAAAAAAAAAAATTCCAAGAAAAAAAAAATCGTCATTAGGAAAAAAACATGAAACTGAATGAAATTTCTTTCAGGGAAAAAAAAAAAACATGTCAATCCAAGTGAAAAAAAAAAATTCACGAGAGCACAAATTTCATACGTGAAAACAAGAAATTTTATTTTCAGGAGAAAAAAAACGGTGGAAAGTGGAAATTAAAAAAAAAAAAAAATTGACAGGCCGAGTGAAAATTCTTTACAAGAAAAAAAAAGTGAAATTTGTTTTTCTCTAGAAAAAAGTGTGAAACCGGGTGATTAGAAATGTGAAGATAAAGCACAATTTCATGCTTGAAAACAAGTGAAATTTTATTTTCAGGAGGAAAAAAAATTATAAAACCAAGTGAAAAAAAAATTCTTAAAAAAAAAAAAAAAAGTGAAACCAGTGAGGATAATTTTTTCCAGAAAAAAAAATGAAGGTTTTTGTTTTTCCTCGAGAAAAAATTCAGGAAAACAAAAACGTGTGTAACTGCGTTTTTTTTTCAGAAACTGAAATTAGAAAAAAAAACGTGTAACCGAGGGAAAAACAAATTTCAAGAAAAAATGAGTGAAAAATATTTATTTGGGAGAATTTCTTTTCGTCGGAAATCTCATAGAGATAGCACAATTTCATGCGAGAAAACAAGTGAAATTTTATTTTCAGGAGAAAAAAAATCAACCAACCAAGTGAAAAAACATTTTTCGAGGAAAAAAATAACGTGTGAAAGCGAGTGTGTTGTTGAGTGTGCAGGATGAGTTCAGGAGCCTCACAGCCTTGAGGAAAACGCTGCTCTGTAGTCTGGTGATAAAGCGGTGAATACTGTTGGGAGCGTCAAACATAGAAATAATATATTGGACACGGAGCTCCCGAAGTCCTGAAAATGTTTTTATTTCTAAAAGTTTTGACTAAAAATATCGTCTGTCAGAATTTAGGGAGCTACATAATTTAACAGTCATGCATAAAATATATTTTGACTTCTGATGCTTAAAATGCATTTTACTTATAAAACATGAACTTTTTGCTCTGGTAGGATTATAAATACAGGACTTATTGGTAGAAGGCTACTTTCAGAATACTGAATACTTTATCCACCACTGGTTTTTCAGGTGTTTACGGAGTGATCAATCATTTATTACCTCCGCCAAGGAGATAATATTTTTACTCATCTCCTCCGTTTGTTGGTTGGTTTGTCACCAGCATTACACAAAAACTACTCAACTGATTTCCACGAAACTTGGATGGAGGCTGCGTCTCAGCCCAGAATAGACCCCACTGACTTTTGGCGTCGATCTGGATAAAAGGACAGATAATGCACAGATTTTTCTATTAAGAGTCACATAATGGCTACAGGACATTATTGATGTTTTTCTCTCACCATGTCAACCCTCTGTGTCACGATCTCACCACACTGGGGCTTCCCCCCCCCCCCCCCTTTTTTTGTGCAGCTGCACAATCGATCCCGTGTAAACATGTGATCGTGGTGCTATTCACAGACATGTGAGAGGCAGAGGTGTTGTTGTTTACCACATAATAAATCCTCTATGCACTGAATGACGCAGAGGATGATGACGGTGATGAGCTGCACACGCTTGAGAGTCGATCATGAGCTTAAAGTTATAATAGCCTCTCTTATGGGTCTCCCTGCAGACACAAGCTGCCTACAGGAGATATCAGCTGGTGTGTATCACGTTCTCCACAGTGGGTGCATTATATATAATAGAAACAATCATGGCTGCCTGCAGTCAGGTTAAATAATGCAACTGTTTTTTAAAGCCTATGCACACATGACATTTGAACATCACTTAAGATGTAAAGCTGCTCTAATGGGCAACGATTTCATTCTTTACAGGATATTAAATGAGAGCACCACACATTTAATTGAATGTGCATATATATATATATAATATTTAATTTTTTTGCACCTGTTGTTCAGTTTCAGTTTTTATTACTCCAACATATGATGATTCACGCAGACAAAGAGCAGCAGTGTGCAGCGAGGTCAGCTGGCTCGCCTCGCCTCGGCTGATTTAAGAGTTTTTTCTGTTTTTATCATTTTTTTCTGTGCGTTTGTTTGTTCTCATTGTTCATCTCCTCCTCAGGCGTCCTCTGTCTCCTGGAGCACGACGAGGAGTACGTCTTCACGCTGCCCTGTGC
The DNA here is from genome assembly GCF_040436345.1 of Pagrus major. Classification (NCBI taxonomy): domain Eukaryota; kingdom Metazoa; phylum Chordata; class Actinopteri; order Spariformes; family Sparidae; genus Pagrus; species Pagrus major. The sequence goes on from NC_133230.1 coordinate 14,896,248, forward strand.
CTACGCCCGCTCCATCCTCACCGTGCCCTGGGTGGAGCTGGGGGGCAAAGTCTCCATCAACTGTGTGAAGAGCGGCTACTCTGCCACCGTCACCTTCCACACCAAGCCTTTCTACGGAGGGAAGGTGCACAGGTGAGTTGTTCTCTTTACTCCTTCCCACCTGCACACTTTTATCTGACTTTGGCAGCAAACGTTACGGACAAGTTTCACTTTTTATTTCCTCGCCTACATTTATTAAATTGCATGTTGTGACAGTATAATTGAGATAATAAATGTGGCAGTTTTGTCACTTTGTGATGAAGGTTCCTCCCTGACAACAGCTGCATTGATACAGTCTGTAAATTCAGCAGTTTTTGCAAATTAAAATGCCGTTTAATAAAAATCTTAAAATCTTAAATTACAATACATATGAGGGATGTGTCACATGCTGTTAAAAAAGTCACTTCCTGTTTAGGGTTGCAGCGATATACTGGTTTCAAGGTGTGAAACCTGATGTTATCATACTGTGTACTTTTGCTTACATATGGTATCAAATTATACCATAGTAGTGTTATTAAAAAATATATAGATACTGTATATTTAAAGCAAAGTCTGTGTCTCATGATTTCTTCTTCTACTTTATCAGAAAAGATTGAACACAGAAAACATTTTCAATGATTTTATTTCATCACAAACGATAAACACATATTGAAACACACATTCACAAATACTCCATCAGCCTCTTGAGTGTGATGACAGAACAGCAGGACTCTTCCTGACTTGCGCCCTAAAAAAGCAAAACAACAGATTTTGCCATAAAACGGCACAAATTTGGCACAGTACAGTATAAATGCAGTAAAACTGGTGGCCATTAAAAGACGGTTTAATGTGGGGACGTAACGCCTTCAGAGGTAAAATAATAATGACATAAAAGCCGCTCGATGTAAAAATGTGGCGGACATCAACGTACAGATGGTGCAAGTTTCCACTGGGGTTAAAACTACAATTAAAATGACATTCATTCTCCTAGAAATCATGTTTCACACACAATAAGTTCACACAACAAAGTTCACTCACATTAAATGTGTTTTTCCAACATTATCAGGTTCGACACAGTTAGATCTCATGGTTGTGTTTCAGCAACTAAAGCACTTATTGATGATGAACGATTATGATGTAACGATTATTAATAAAAGCCCCACAAAAAAAAAGAAAATCCTCACACAGTCACTTTAAGATGATAAGTATCTTTCCCTGAAATGTAAAATAACATATGACATATAAATGTTCCCAACAACAATCTGTGTGTTTGGTGATCAGAGTGACGGCGGAGGTCAAACACAACCACACCAACACCATCGTGTGCAAAGCGCAGGGCGAGTGGAACGGCACGCTGGAGTTCACCTACAGCAGCGGGGAAACCAAAGTGATCGACACGGCCAAGCTGCCCATCACCAGGAAGAAGCTGCGGCCTGTGGAGAGACAGGGGAGGACAGAGTCCAGGTAAACAAGCTCGGCGCTCTGGAAGTCTCTGAAAAGGTAGAATAGTGCCAGGTGTTGAATATCTAATGTGTTTTGCAGGCGGTTATGGCAACATGTCACCAAGTCGCTGAAGGAAGGAAACATGGACGAGGCCACGGAGCACAAACACCGGCTGGAGGAGCGACAGAGAGGGGAGGAGAAGCAGAGAGCAGCTGATAACAAACCATGGACGCCCAAATACTTCACTAAAGAGGTACAGAGGAGGGAGATGAAGGTTGTGACTGTGATAGACGATCAGGAGCCTAATCCTCAAACAGCCCTCGAAAGCAAAATATCTACAGTTTTGAGATAACTGCTCACTACAGAGCGGAAAACGAGGCAGTGATGGACACAGCTGAGAAATAAAACAAAACAAAACATTTTTCACTTACCTGTGGTGCTAACTGGGCAGTTTTATGGAGTAAATGGGTGCAGTTACCCTTTAATGATGGTTATTATAAAGTGTTTAAGTCGTTTTTCGTTGTGCTACTTTTGGTAATTTGGGTGAACTGCCCCTTTTTATCTGACGATCAAAGCTTTAAGCTGTAACTTTCTTCAAAGTATTTTTCTTTTTTCACTTCTCTCCTTCGCTCCTGCAGGGAGAAGGCTGGATCTACAACAAACCCCTGTGGAAGTCGACCTGACAGCAGAACAACTCTCTCTTCTCACGGACAATAACTGAACTCCCGCCTCTCGGCGCCGAGGGCAGGAAGTCAAGCAAAGGGAGCGGTGACCTCCAGAGACACACGGACCCGAGCTAAAGACTCCCAGAGTGACACACAAACAGGAAACAAGCAAGGTGCCAAAGGGATCTCCACTGTTAGAACCAAGATGGTGGTCGCAGCTCTTGGGGACAAAGTACATTTTTATATACAGTTAATAGTATTACTATTCAAAGTAGAGTATTTCTATTTTTCACCTTGCAAAGGCCTTTTTTGCACACGCACAGTATGAAGTTTGCCACTGGTGTTTTGCTTTTTTTTTTTCGTCGTTTTGTTTTTACGATCAATATGTTTCCTCAGACATTGTCGATATTTGGTTTCCAGGCTTTTAGTTTGTAAAGCAGCGTTAGAATGAATCGATACCCTGTAACACATAATACTGTAGCTGTAAAAGAGTTGTTTATAAAAGCACTTTTACCATAGAAATAAATTTAATATTTTATATCTATGGCTTTTACCAATCAGGGTGGTCTCTAAGAGCTTTACGGGGGGAAAGAAGAACACCTGACCATATAAATCCAGAGGTAAAAGGAACAAATGTACGACATTAGTTTATGTGTTAGTATATATTATTATACAGAACTTTACAGCGAGCTACTAGAAAGTCCTGATTGTTTTCGTCTGCACTATGAATGTACTCGGGCACATTTTAATAGTATGCTACTTTTCTCATCTTGTACTGTTGGCTACACATGCTCTTTGTGTTTTACTTCACCACGCCGCTCCATTTACAGTATCGACGCCTCCACATAACAGACCTTTCACATTTCCATTACTGCCTCTCTTATGCAGCTATTCCAGCCATTAGCCACTTTTTTTCCTCCAAAACAAAAACACTCCCGGGTCTTTTCTAAATCCTTTCTGGATCTGTGCCCCGAAGATGGCACTTGTGTAATTAGGCTGCCGCTGCTCACCCAGCCTCGCGCCCCCCCCCCCCCCCCCCCCTGAAGTTAATACTTCTCCTTAGGTTGCCCGTGGTGATGAATATGGATGAGGAGGAAACACACAACCATGTTTTCACATCTGGGGGTCGCTGGAAGGTTGCCTCTGTGAAGAGGATAATCCACCAGAATAACAAATCACTGGGAACTGGGGTAATCAGCCTGTTGGATTAAAAAAAAAAAAAAAAGGAAATGCATCATTACTCCTGTGGCACTGATGTCTTCACAGTCCATATCTGACATGGACATATCTGTGTGGCCAGTTTTCAAACTTCATGGCTTCCCTATACAGAAAAAGTGGAATAGCGAGTAACAGTTTGATGTTGTTCTTCACTGAAATTTAATTTCTTATGGCCTTAAATTATTTTTTTTTTCATGAAAGGAAGTTCAAAAACTCTGCACTGCCTGCTCTTTCAGTTGTTCCTTCACTGTAAAGGGGGTATTCGGTGTATTTTTAAACTCTGGGCCTTATATTTACATGTTTCGGTGTGTAAATGGCTACGTTTACTAATTTTCCACTATTATTCCAAATACAGGTCATGTAAACAGCATATTCAGTTTGGATAATAATCAGGTCTTATTCCGAATGTAGCATTTTCTGATCAATGTGCCGGTATTGTTCTTGTTTTAGGAGCACTGTATATGCATTAGGAATATGCGCCTATGTGCAGTAATTCAGAGTATGCACGGCCGCATGTAAACGGGAATATTAGTGGAATATTGTCTTTTTCAGGGCAGAAACAGGAATATTGTCTGTATCTAAATAGCCAATAGTTCACATTTACCAAATGCTTTGTAATCAGTCCGGTAGATCATCTCAGCTGGCAGCCGCAACACGGCTGCAGTGTAATCCTTCGGGGCAACTGTGACCGTCAAAGTTTCGTCCACCAAAAGTCTTTCTGGTTTTTGCCACTGACAGAATGAGGTTGTTTTTCCTACACAGACAGACCTTTTTGTTAAATACTGAGATCCTTTTGTAACCAGAAACACCACAAGTCTTGCTCAAGGAGAAGTCTCGTGAGTGGTGAGTTGTTAGAGCTGCAGCGATGACTGAGGACATAAATTATTGCCGGCAGCTGCTCTGAGTAAACTCCCAGATGCCTCTCTTCAACCATTTTTCACCATCTTCTTGTTGCAACAACTCACCTCTCACGTGATTTCAGAAGACTTTTTCAGAGACTTAAAAAGGACATTATAATGACAAAAAGGTCCATCTTCATGGAAATGTTACCGTAATGTCAGTGGCAAAAAAACAGGCACTTTTAATGGACATAACTTCGATGGTCGGATTACACTGCCGCCGACACGGCTGAGGCGACCTACGGGACCAATTCCAAAACTTTTGGTAAGTATGAATCATTTACACACTTAAACATGTAAATGTAAGGCCCAGGTTTTAAAAATACCGGAATTTCCCTTTAATTTTCAAATAGTATCCATATTTTAAACCAGATGAATTTACCGTATGCCTATTTGTAGCTTATGCCATGACAGTAGAGAGAACAAACCATCAGCAAACCACTGTTCATTACTGTTTTATGACACTCGCCTTACATGAAACTGACAAGATGTTTTGTTTTTATATCCAAAAGGATTCAGACTCACTGAAGTAGATAGTGATTGTGGATAAAGGAGGGATTGTTCATTAATAATAAAGACCTTCTATCTTTTTGTTAATTAAACATGTCTTCTTGTGATGTCCTGAATTCATAATGTCCTGCATTCGACTGAACACTGCTACTACTCACTCACCACACAGCCCGAGGACCTGTGCAGCATTTTATCTTCCATATCGCAGGACAAAGCACAATCGCACTATTTACCCTCGTTAGTGGTGCAGCTCCAACATGGACTAGCCTGTCTAATCCTGAAGAGGATGGAAGATGAATTTAGCACAAATAGTCACTGTACAGTACCTGGAGGACAAACTGTAACAACTTTGGTGGTCCCCTAACCTTTAAATCACACACCACCAGCTGATAATGAACCACAGCCAGCGATATCCCAAGACTCCTCTCTCAAAAGGACACTTTAAATCTAATGACCAAGTTCCCCTCAACCTGGTGATTAATGCAAACATAGAAAATATGCAAATGATTGCATGGTTACATAACATTAGCATAATAAAAAAAAATAAGCTTGATTTGGCATGCTTACTATACGTGGGCTAAGAGGCTAATCGTGTCACACTGAGTATCAACATGGTACCGTGACATTAACATGCACACATGGCACGTGTTTATATGGCTCATTTAGACTGCTGATTAGCAAATACAGTTTACACCAGGTGTGCCCAAACTTTTTCCCTTGCAGGGTCAAAAATGGAAATGTAATAGTGGACCGCGGGACAAAGGAAAGCACCTGTTGTATTGTTAAGATACAAAAATGGATCCCAAGTTCCCACGGCTGACTTCCTACGCAACTGTCACACACTATCCACTGTGCTCAGATTATAGAAATTAATTATTTATGACATATTGAAAGAGCATTATTAACCTATTACAATAAATCAAACCGGCATAAACATTAATTAAATTCAGCAGTAATGGCCTATTAAAGACGTGAGGATACTTGAGTTTGTCTCTTCAGTTTTGATTCATACAACTCTTTATAACGACCCCCTGCAGCACCAACCTCGTTAGAGATATCTTATTTTACGCTTGTTTGGATGCAGTTATTCACGACATTACACCCTCAGCTTTTACAGATTCAACTCAGGGCTAGCATGCTGCCTCGTAAGTATACCTACGCACCATAGTTTAGCTCTGGGAAAACTGGGTTTTAGTGCCTCACTCATGTCAAGATAAGAGCTTGACTTCACATAATCCCACCCTTATTTACCCACATACCAAAGGATTCCAGCTCGTGATCGTACAGTCACATGCCTCTTTAACCCACCGCCAACCATCCTCACCAGTGTGAGAGTTACATCAGGCTTTACACATGCTGTTGTAGACTCAGAAGCTAATGTCTTCATCCAGAGGCTAATGCTGCCATCAAGTGGTTGGCTTCCTGTTCACCTCGGTTTGCAAAATGTGAATATACTTAATGTGCTGTCCATTAATTACTCCTTAAAATGCTTTGATTTCAGGAGGAGGATGCATCAATAACAACAACATACACACAGGTTTTCATTAAAGTGTATATTTAAAGATGGCTGAACAGAACAACAATGTAAAAATGTAAACTTTGAAGGTGAGGGAGGGATTTCATCAAACATAAAACGGTGTCGGGGTCAGACGGCACTGAGCTACTAAGAGATGAGTAAAACTTAGTAGAGGAAGAACTGTTCCGCCGCTCCTAAGTGACACAAAATGTAAGAAAGGATGAAAACATAAGAGGGCAAAAACAAACTGCACATCACATTAAGGCTTAGTCTGAACTCTCTTCTCTCGACAAATGAGAAATCAAAAAGGACGCGACACAGTTTTAGGCGTTGTGTGAATCACAATGTGGCGTTGTGTCGAAGGTCTGAAGCCTGAAACGGTGACACGAGATCAAAGTGAGAAAGAACAAAGCATTTCAGACACAATTTAAAATAAAAATACACGGAGGAAAAAACAAGCAGGTGATACTAATAAAAGTCACTTTCTGTGAGATGTGACAAAACAAGTACAGCTGTATGATGTGTTAGTCTTTTGATGTGTCACTTATTTGATAACAAATTTGCTGAAGCGTGCACACACAGAAACTCCTTTAGTGTTCAGACATCTGAAGAAACCCCAGACACAAAGAACAGTGCAGTGCCCACAGAGTAACGAGTCAAAGGTTACAGCTCGTTAAAGCTGTGTCCTAACGTTATACCACCTCGTACGCCAGAGCTGGAACAATCGGGCGACTCATCCATAAATCAAGTGACAGAAAATTAATAAACTGTTTTTTTATTAACCGGTTAAGTGGTTGGTTGTTTTTCTTCGTCTTTTTTTATTAAATATCAGCTTGGACGAAAATTCCTAGTCACAATTTTCCTGTTTTGTAATATTTTATGGATAGACGATAATCAACTGATTAATCAATAAAGAAATGAATCATTAGCAGTACTACTTTATGCTAATATTGTAAAGACTGAGTATTGTTTGTCCACCGTGTCCATGAAACGTTCTCTCAAAAATCGATCAAATCTAGTTTGCACGCTAGAAAATTAAAGGGCCATTTGAACCTTTTGGGAGGGATAATGTAAAATGCTATAGAGGTGCATCGTGGGAAATGTAGGAGGATTTTTTTTCTCCCTCATTTGACCACAGATTATCTAAAACTTACCCATTTATAAATCTGTCTTTCTTAAAGGTACAATATGTAGGAATTTTAGTTGAAAACGTAAAAAAATTGACTAAAATCATCAACAATGTTTATACGACATTATGACAATAACATATACTGAAGTCAGCGTGCTAACCAGTTAGCCCCCACCTGTCTCAGTCTACAGCTGTGCTAGCAGTGTCAACACCAAACAATCCCCTGGTGCTCCAAGCTCGGACCACTAGCTGCACAGCTAACGGCAGCTACAGTCAGTGGTTATTTTGGTGATATGCTGCCCCTTATTTGTTTTGAGTATGGATTCGACAAAATGCCAATTCTTACATATTGCACCTTTAAGTCAACTCACTTTAATGAACAAAACTGGTGGAATACCTCTTTAATGGGCAGCTTTTGATTATTAATCAATCGTGTCAGTTGTTGGTCGAGCTTCTTCGGTGTGAGGATTTGCAACTTTTCTCTATTTTATATCAGTGTAAATTGGATATTTTTGGTTTTTGACGGTTGGTCAGACTAAAAACTAGTTTGTAGCAACTTTTTTGTTGGCCGTATGCGAGCAGATTGTGCCGTGAAAAATGAGACCTTCCCCGTCTCTCTCAGTTGCCTATACAAGCGTGTCCACTCTCTGCTCTGCTAACAGAGAGCAACAGTAGCTGACATTAGTTTAGAAACTGCTAACAGAAACTAACCACCGGCTTCAAGCACGACACAGAAACTCCACAAAGCCCGTTTAATTTCCAACTTTTTAGAGTCAAATCAACTTATTGAGAAAATAATTAGCAGATAAAATAATTGTTAGTTGCAGCCCTACTTCGTTTTGGATTTGAGTCGGACAAAACATGATATTTAACATCACTTTGAGCTCCGGGAAACTGATTTTCTGACATTTTATTGACAAACAAATAATTGCTTAATAAGACTTAGTTGCAGCCCTAATATGTTTACTAACATATCTGAGAACAGCGGTAATTTCTACAGTGTGAATAAACAACTTAGCAGATACCTTTTAAGACTCGTATGCAGTATGGAATTAGGACACAGCTCTAAAGATGGTTGTTAGTCCACCGTCGTCACAGACAAAGATGGAAGCTCTCGTCTTTCCTAGTTCCACTTTCAGTGCCTGTGTACTAACTACACCCCCTTCACAGTTCACCAGTCTATTTCCAGACAATCTTAAGAAAACGTCCAGTTTCCAATGCCTCAGTCTGGTTTGAAGCACCCGACCCGCTGCTATGATACAAAAACAAAAACGCTAACAAATCAGAGACAGTCACAAAATCATGAGGCGACGATGACCAGTGATGAGGCACTAGGCTTTGCACGCTGAACTAGAAGAGCTCCCTCTGCAGGAAGGGAGGCCTAATTTATTATCACTACTTTTTACACACAGTTGCTTGCTTCTGTCTTTAAAACCCTAGCAGCAGAAATGTACAATCTATGCAATTTATGAAAAAGAGGGGGCTGGGGGGGGGGGGAACATTGTAAAAATTCACATTCATTCTTTCAACAAAATCTCAAGCCCCTCTGTACAAGAATTATTGCATTCACTGTTCGATTTGCTGCCGTACAAAAAAACCCGAAACAATCACATAGAGAAATTAAGAGAAAAACAAAAAAAACTGCATATTTAAAAATCACCACAACAATCCAATATATTATCATCCTTTTAGACATTTTCTTTACATAACATATTTACATATTAGGCCAATTTTTTTTTGTCTAAAGAATTTGTTGAAAAAGAAGGTCGGGGGAGCCAGGCAGACATTAAAGGAGATGATGATGATGATAAAAAGGTTAATATTACAGATGGACTGTGTCTAGAAAGACAGTGACGTTCCTCCATACCGCATACTGTCCTCTGTACACGTGTCAGGAACAAGTCCTCAGCTTTTCACCCCTGCGCTTCCTCACTCTCAGTAATGAGTTCACATGTGCCATGGAGCAAGGTCGATGGGTCTTTGGTGCAAATGTTCCTAGTCTTCTCTCGTTTCCCCCTCTGCCTCCTCTCACCCCCGTACTGATAAGCAGTTTATTAACGTACCACAAAAAAAAATTAATCGACGCCGAACCAAGTAGAGCAGCCCTATGCCTTGCCACACATTCAAGTACAAAGTAAAAAAAAACAAAACAAAACAGAAAAAACAAAAACAGGAGAAAAAAAGCCAGACAAAGATCCTTAGGATAAAACAGACAACAGTTCTGGAGCTAGCCAGATATGACACTTCAACTTCCTCAACACACGGGGGCGCTCTAATGGGAAGCGCTTGAGACCAAGTGCCAGATAAACGGCCCCTGTGTTCTTCTTCATTGGTTGTTCGAGGTTTTCTTCGCATTTCGTTTGTTTTCCCAGAAGAGTTTCATCATCATTATTTCTTTTGTAATTTCTTGCCTTTTCTCAGGGCGAGCTTGTTCTTGATGTGTCCTCGCTTCCTCTTGGCCGTCTGGATGGAGGGACAGAAAAACAATAAATCAAACGGCAAACAATGAAGGTAAAAAAAAGAGTTTCATTGAGAATTTATGCGATGTGATTTATTTATATGACTTTGATTAAACTTCTGACTCATCAAACAGAATCTACTCGTATCATTTTACGACTGCGATGACAGAAATGATGGAGACTTTATTACCATGAATAATAATTCAAGAGACCCTTATTTAAGTTCGTAAATTATAGTGACTTTGCTAGAAAATGTACAAGTTTTAGGTCTTTTTCCCAGAAAAACATCAGTTGATTCTGTCTTCAATATGAAATTAAATTAATAAGATAAAATTAAATCTGAACTAGAATGACTGTTTTGCGGTTGTATGCCTCTGCACACCAGTCAAGTTACCGTTCCTGAGCCACGCCGTTGAATAATGGCCAGAACATATTTTGCAGAACATTACGATGTCACAGTGAAGTTGACCTTTGGGATAAAAAATGATAAAAGATGAAGACATTTGTGTAAAACTTTGTTGCACTCATCATATAAACTGTTGATTTATGTCCATACATGTGTTTTTTGAGGTCACAGTGACCTTTGACCACCAAAATCTAATCAGTTCATCCTCGAGTCCAAGTGGACGTTTGTGCTAAATTTGAAGAATTCCTTCAAGATGCTCTACAGATAAGAATGGGACAGACGACCCTCGCTGGCGCGGAGGCATAAAAATCAGGTGATTCTGTCCTCAAGATCAGAAGAGAGACAGAGAGAGTGAGTGTTTCAGAGAAATGTATATCCTCCCTCATTCATTGCTCCTGTTCTGCCTCTGTAAGTTAAGTTAGCAGCAGTTCAACCAGCTCTGAATCACCACGTGGACGTCAGTGAAGGTGGAGTCACAACCAGTGGGGAAAAAGAAGCTTTTTGTCAAGTTTGTTTCCAAACTACACCAATGTGTTAAGCTGCTCTTCGATGGTACTCACAATTTGCATTTAGATTGTCAACACAGGCAGGATCGTTATTTACTAACAAAAACTAAATGAATCTCTCCACACCTGGAGGGCAAATTAACCACTGAGCATCAAAACATCAGTGCTACCTTTTTGGAGGTGTACTTCTGCTTGGGCACCACACTGCGCAGCTTGTGGTCCAGCGGCTCTCGATTGTCCAGCTTCTTGACCTTGTAGATCCTGACCAGCCAGTGCTCCGAGGTGAACGCCTCTTCCAGGTGCTTGAACTTGATGTCCTTGTTGCCGATCTCGGCGTTGCGTGTTCGGTCGAAGCCCGGAGGCGTCCTGAAGTCCAGCTGGGTGACGGAAAAATGTCGTCATTAGACTAATTAGCTAGCTGTGTGTTTAAAATGTTCATCAAATGTGAACTATTCCTTCCTTCAGATTAAAATGAAGTTGCCTTTGAGTTCTCTTTGTAAGACGATTATAACATCGTGTCTGAAAAAGTTTCCTCTTTTTATTTCATCTCAGCCCACTGCAGTGTTGCCATTTCAAACATTACTGCGGAAGAGATAAAGACGAGAACAAACACGATTATAAAAGAAAAACAAAAGTTTAATAGCACTTTTAATTACCGAGCAGCGTCTGCCCTTTGGCGACTGTTACATTACTCTCTGTATGAGCCACTTGCAACTTCTTTCTCCGCTGCTCTGACTGTGTCCTCCTCACACTTGGTTCGCCCTTGTCACCTCTATTCTAAAAGCTACCGTCGCCATCGACCTTCCCTTTCCTCCCTTTTTCTCTCTCCTCTCTTCAGTGTCCACTCTCACTCTCCCTTCAGGTACCACTTCTACAGTACATTAGCATCTCGTTTATGCCTTCAGGCTGCTTCCCGAGGACAGTGTGTGAGACATTAAATTATTTTTAGTCACAATAGTTTAGTCTCTCGATTTGTATTTATTAGCGCTGTCCAACTTGTGTAAACGTTAGGAAAAAGAAATAATGGAGTAGATTTTTGCTTCTATTATTACATACTTTGTATTCTGCATGTATTATGCATCGTCAGTATTATCCTTTAATCTCACTGCTGCAAACTCCATCCTCAACTATCCTGCGTGATTCTCCCCACTCTACTCATTGTCTTTTTCATGATGTCCTCTAAGCCTGCGTTTCACCTTGTCACATCCTGTTTCCGTGAAGCTAATCCACCCCCACTCTTACTCTGACTTTCTTTCTTCTCTCGCTGGGCTCACTCCCTCCTGTCCTCCGTTTCCATCTGCGCCTTACTCTCTCCATCGCTTTCCCCCTGAAACACAGAGCTACAACGGAGCATTAGCTGTCTGTCGAGCTGAGCTGTTGTCCGGGCTGCATCTACAGCGGGGATGTAAGCACCTAGCAAGAAGGATTCCTCTCATCTCTTCTCTGCTACCTGCCAGAAGTAGCCGTGGCACATTTCAAAGCTTACGCCAATCCGTCACATTCCTTCTGCTTCATCCGTTCTTTCTTTCCAACCCAACACCCCCACCCCCACCCGCTCCCTTTCCGAACCTCAGGAGCTCCCAAAGGCATCCCCTTAAATCCTCTTCCACCTGTGTGTCAGCCATCTCTGCTTTTAAGATACAGTGGCAACAACTTTTACACCTTTGGTGATGGCAGCTGGTTGTTATTCTCAGCTGAAGCTGCATAATACAGTAGCTCCATTTTATTTTTTACCTCTCTGGCTACAGCAGCTGCTTGTTATTTTCTGATCTTGGCGCAGAGCTGCGACTCATTATTTGTACCTGTGAAGGGGATCATAACCCTGAAAAAAAATCTTTGTCTCTAGCCGTGCCCTCACACCTGCAGATGAAAAAAAAAATCGATCGAAGATATGCAGGATGTTAACTCGGCCAGAAAGGAACATCAGGCCTTTCGACAGAGCTTCTCTCCTCACCTGCATTTCGCCAAATCGATAGTAGGACATCTTGTACATGAGGCAGTTGAGCAGAGTTGGTGAACCGGCCTTGTCCACTCTGAACTCTCCCTGAGGAGTGAAGTAGTCACTCTCCTGAAGAAGACAAGAAGGAAGAAGAAGTCGAGAACGTTAGTAATGCAGATGCTGAAGTAATTTCATAGCGTTTTTTGTACAGATTACATTAATCAGATATAACTTTGCAGTTATCTTCATCTTTAGAGGTGCTGTTTTGTTGCGGATTTTGTTGCATTTGGACATCTGTAGGCTTTGTAGTCTTTATGCTAAGCTAGGCTAACCATCTGGTGACATCATATTAGCCATACAGAAATGTGAGTGGTATCTATCGTCTTTTGCACTTGATTTGGTCCAGTAAACTGATTCCTTTAATGTCAAATAACTGAAAACTGATTCTGTAATCATTGTAGGAAGTGTTTCCTCTACATTCATTCAAGACTAAGACCGACAGGGATGGATGTGGAACAACTACCAAAAATAACACCCTACCACTACTGCTATCTAATAATCACAGTTGGGGGAGACTGGAGAACACGGTCTCTTCAGCTACATCTCTCCTGGAGAGACGTTTCCTTGGCCATCTATACTCCGGGTTTCTAAGCAGCTTCTTAAAGCTTCACACAGGCAAAGTAAGGTGGTGACAGCTGAAGTGTCTTGATAGGAAAAATCGTTATACGCACAGTGATACAGGTAAAAATGAAACTAACACAAAGCAGCCTTGAGAGCTGTGTATTGCTTCCGAGATAAGGCTGGGGAGCAATCTGATTACTGACTTGCTGCATGTGCACGCAGCTTTCTCTGTGAAGCCTGATTTCTTGAATGCATGTTTTTGTGGCTCTAACTCATAGTTGTGTGCTGGAGAAGTGTCAGCTGTGGCATTCATATGTTGAGAATTCAGACAAAAAAAGAAAACAGGAACATCTGGAACTTTAAAATGTGAATTTGACATTATCTCTATTGAAAAAGAGGTTGCTGCTCAGAATGTGCCTCCGACTCGTGGATAATGCGTCTTGGATGCAGCACAGCAGGATAGACAGAGTCTGTCCTTGAGCTTCAATATAAAGTCTCAGTGTGTTAGAACGAAGAGCAAACATTGATTTCTCTGCTGTGTAAGTGCTTGGTACATGATCTCCTGGAGAATCTCTGCAGTGGAGGGAAGGTGTCTCTCACTCACCCTGATGTCTTTGGGGTGCTCTCCCTCCGCTATCCTCACCATCCACAGGAACTTGTTTATATCGTCTCCCGAGTAGCCGATTACACCTCCGAAGATAATCAGAACGTAGTCCACGTCCAGCGACCTCATGATTTGGTAGGCTGCGCTCTCGTTGGACGACATGGCTTTCCCCACCTAGAAACAGAAAGACAAGTGGTGCTTTAATTGGTGTTTCACAGACATGATGCTTCAATACAGCGGTGGGATTACTAAACAGATCCGTCTTGCAGTCTCTGTAATTGCATTTCTAGTGGACAGATGCTGAAGAGTCAACAATCAGCAGGTAAAAAGCAAGAGAGACGAAAGCTGTAGGGCTTCAACAGACTTAACTACAAGACAAAAACATTCCCCTACATTCGGCAGAAGATAGGAAAAAATAAATCAAAGCCACAGAACCTGACAGCAATTAACTGAAATCCCCCTACAGTGAAAAGTCAATGGAAAAAGTTTAAGCAAACAAGAATGTGAGGCTTGTTGGAAGCAGAGGGTTTATACAATGTGGCAATTACATAAAAAATTCACTGAAGAGGATGCTAATCATCCAGTTGCTGCTAGAAGAAATTATTTGTTCCTCTGAAAAAAAAGGAGGAGAGCAAAGAGATGAAGATGAAACAGATAAAAGGGCTCACCAGCGCTATGTGACTGTTGTTCCAAGTGTTATTATCCACCAGTGTGGTCCTGTTGGCCATGCCGGCTATTTGGTAGCCGTAGTCCCACCACGACATGACGCGTGCATGCTCGTCTGTATTCTGTCTCAGCCAGTAGTAGGCCTCCCTGAAGTCATCCAGGATGTTACGCGTCCTAACGAGGAAACAAAGGTTGACAGGTAACAGCGTTGACAGGCATATCGCTGCGGAGGCTATTAATATTTCAGCTCAGACTTTGAATCAAAATAGAGCATCCATGCATAATAAACCGAGGGTTAAAAAACACCTCACACTTTGAACGTTTCACGGCCTAAATTCTCCTCAAGGAGCGGGCACAGACATAAAGCCAGGCAACCAATTAACAGAAGGTATGGTAATCATATTATGAGTGTGTGGGTGGGAGAGAAAACGGCAGAGTGACATCCACGCTGCTCCCTGTAGCATGGCTAAAGCATTGTCTGAGAAGTGCCATGGTTTCATTAATATATGTATGAGAACTTGCGTCTAGCATTTAGTCTTGGCCTTCAATTTTTCCTCCATAATGCTTAAAGAGAATAATTATGCCTGTAAAGACTCTGAGAGAATAATGTAGCAGCTTTTTGTGAATTCAGAGATGGTCCACAGATGCTTTCTGTGACCTAGAAACACTAAGTTAAGCAATCATATTAATGCTCAAAAGGTGCACATATCAATATTTCCACAAATCTTATGAAATATACATTTGTTCCCTGCCGCCTGCTGCTCTGTGTGTTCCTTCATACTCACACATGTGCACATTTGCATGCAAGGTGGAGCAAAGCCGTCCGTCTGCATTACAAACTACTACAGACTCTGCTCCTCCTGGTTATTTAACATCCATTACGGCGTTACAACTGAAGAGCGTGCATGCATGTGTAATCAGTACCCGTCGTGGTTGTACGAGGCAAGCACCACGCTGGGACTGGAGTAGGCGTTGCTGGTGACCCAGGTGCAGTGGACCGCGAACATCATCAGCAGCATCAACATGAGCATGGTGACGATGGACTTGATGTTCGGACCCAAACCCTCTTCAGCCTTCTCCTGCTCCGACACATGCTTGCGCACCTTGCCAGCCTGCAGGGGGAGACAAACTCTATTATGATAGGCGGCAAAGTCTGCAGCGTGTCAGGGGGATGAATTATTAAGTGCAATAAATTATTGAATGAACTAATTGAGCAAAGTATCTTCGAGCATCCTCAAGTTTTCCATGCTGTGTGATGAGTTAATATTATTTTATACAAGCAGCAGAGGATTGTTAGAGCTGTGAAATCTCCGGGGAGGAAGAAATCTGCACAGTGTGAACATTTTTCTTTACCAGCACCTCCAATTACTCGCTGACTGTGGCTAATGATGAGCCGAGACATATGTAGACAAGAGGAAATTATTTGAATTTTGTGGAAAAAATGATGACAAAGAGACATTAAACTGAAGTCACAGACACTAATTCCAAAGCGGGGGACTGTAAAATGGTACTTCCTAATATCTTTAATAAAATTTGTGACTGTTTTAATTAGCGTGTGAAGATATATATGTACTTTTTCCCTCAGATCCCTCTTGTAAAGGAGATCTGTTTCTTAATGAACCTAGTGAATAAATAAAGTCCAACTAATTAACTGACTCACTATCACTATTTTAGAAGACAAAATCAGTTCGCTAACAAATCTTTTAACACTAAACATGATACGTTGAAGACATTGGATATATTGCTTGTACGGCTCGGCGGTTTGGCCTTAAAATATAATAATTTCATGATATTTTTGGCCATATTGCGATATACGATATATACCTCATGTTTTGAAATCTTCTCAACAGTGCTCCATACATGTTTGGACTAGACGACAAAATCAAATATCACAATATATTTGACCAAATCGGTTATAACTTGATATCGATATTGCAACAATATTGTAGGAATGACATTGGTAAAAAAGGAGTACATGCCAAGACGTGTAAAGGTACCCTGAAGAGTTGTCATTGTTGTTACGCCCACGACTTAACACTGAAAGTATTTCTGACCTAAAAAACCTGCATTGTTGCTCGCAGACTTCCCCATTACAAGGCTTTTCACAAGGATATGTAGTTGCCAGCCAGGGGGGAGAAAGTAGCCAGGTAGGAGGTCGGGGGGGGGGGGGGGGGGATTTTGTCCATGCAAGCCCAAATTCGGTGGCCCTGATCTTGATGTTGCATATTTTAAAGAGTTTGTTTAATCCAAACATGTTGTGAATCATTGTAAGGAAGAATGAGGCAGCTTGTGTGTTTTAGCCCACACAGTCTATAAATAGCTAATATGATTTGGGGCATCTGACATTAGTTTGCATAACTAGTCCTTGACAAAAAGTACAAAAGCATTTGAGGACATTTTGAACTGTAAAAATTACAGTTCATAAGACATGGGCCGACTACTCTGACAACATTGTCTGTTTTGATGGTGTTTGAGGTGCCTTAGTGATGGCTCTGCTGTAGAAAGTAAATAAAGATAATTCAATCATACTTTCACTCACTGAGCCAATAAACGTCAGTGTGACATATGTGGGAAATGCAGCACTTACAGTGGACTTCTTAATACTTACTGCACAATTGTCTAGTCGCTGCCACCAGTTTTTTTCTGAAGCAGCTCGTCTAATGAGGATGTGCCCAGTCTGCGCAATCAATGCCCTTCTTAATGTGTTTTGTCACCAATTATTTTGCTAACATTTGTCAAGCACTGACGACGACTCTCCATTATCTACTCAGCAGGACACAACCTCCCATTCACACAGCAGATCGCAACTTGGCAATTAAAACTATTTGATTAGAGTCAAAAATTAATATAGTAAAGTAGCCGACAGTTTGACTGGCAGCTGGCTCTTATGAAAAGCTTTGCCATTATTGACAGCAGGGTGCAAAATTAACTTTTTTCCCCACTGGCAAATGGCGAGAGAATGCTAAAAAATTTGCCTCCCACTCATAGATTTTCACTCACTATCACTTTGGCTAGTAGCTGGTGCCCCTTTTGAGCTATGATTGGCACATTTGAACTTTTTAAACATGTTAGTACCAACAACTATCAGCAAAAATGTGCATCAGAATTTGTGTCACATTGTGTGCAATAGTGTACATCCGCGTGACCCCAAAGCTTTAAAGCAGGGATGTGTTACAAGCACTATCCCCACGAGCAGACTTTCAAAATTGATGCCCTGATGTTCAAAAATTGGCTTTAAACTTCACAAAATTGTTACACACCATAAATTGTTGCTTCAGAATCACCTTCCAAAGGAGGGATATTTGTGGGTGCCACATAAAAATGATGTGATTACGAGGTGGACTGGGAGCAGTCCAACAACTAAAATTATGGCAACAATATCAAGCAGTTGCAGCTGAATCACAGTTAAATCACAGTTGACACAAACTGGCATGCATAACTCAAGAGGGAAGCTGATACACATGCAATGGCAAGTGTAAAACTTCTCTTCAAAAGACGATGCAAGGTCAACAACAAACTTTACAAAATTTCCCAGTGACTTGTTTTGTCCCTTCTTGTCTGCTGTGGTATTACAGCATTAAACTTCAGGCATTTGACTGTCAGCATTTTAATAACATCTGCTGCAGAGCTTTAAGTGCAAAGAATGACATTTCTATAGATGTTCACATGAATTTTGACAATTATTCTGTCTCGGTTGACCTTGTCATAAAGATTCCCAGAATTCCTCTTGTCGTCCTCGTCGCTGCTGTCTTCGGCTGGGGGCTTCTCCCTCTTCGTGTCATCTCCCATGTAATGCTCAAAGACACTGGAGAAAGCCACTGCTGACAGCATGCACACCACCGGAGTCAGTGTCAGCATCAGTCGCACCATCACACCGGCAAAATAGACCGCACTGATGGCGTACAAGGCCACTGGAAGGAAATAGAAAAAGGAGGAGGAGGTGAGTGAGAGGCGGGGGTGTGGGGAGAGAGGGAAAACAAAGTACAGAGAAGGGTCAGACAGGAGAACGACGGCATGAATGTAAAGGAGAGACAGGGAAATGGGGCAGAGAGTGTGAGACGGAGATAAAGACATGGCGGAGAGAAATTGAGTTGTTAAAGTAACGCAGCATAATCAGTCTATGTTGGCTCGGCACAACTCAAACCCTAAATGGAAACAGCGCTGGCTGCTTTCCGTCCTTGAAAAGAGCCGACCCGGCTCAACAGGTGCATGTCTAATCAATAGCTGTAATAGGCTGATTAAGTCTGAGGGAGAAACAGACTGTTGAAGGACTGCTTCTAGTGCTCAAAGGTTCTGTGCCCTTGATTGTGGCTGTCTTACTCTGAAAACATAAAAGTTTTGAGTTGTTTTTTCTTCCTTTTTTTTTTTTTTTTAAAAAGAAGTTCAGTCCCCTCAGTGTTTTTTTTCTTTCAGGCAGATGGAAGTTCAGAGCACATCACAATACTGCAGACAGAGAGAGGCAGCACTGTGCTGGTTCGTTTGTCTCATGATATACCATTTACAAATAATGTTAATCATAGCAAGCTGTTAATTAAGCAGATAAATGACTGAAACAGAAGAATTAGTGACTAAATAACTATACTACTCATGCTGACGAATAGGCAATGACAAAATTGAGTCATATGGCAAGCTAATTTTCTCCATAGACCATATCTGAAGACTGACAGTTGGAGCACTTCAAAAGCTTGGTTGGAAATATTAAACTCTCCAGGTTGACTCATCGGCATAATAAACGATAAACTGTGTTAGAAAATATCTAATTCTCTGATAAAAAGTCAAAAGGGACAAGCCTGTGTACAGGTGGGAAGTGAACAACGTCTCCCTTGGTGCATTTTAGTAAACAAAATCAAACCACAGAGTGTAAAAGCGACTACATCTGACGGTAACAGCGGGCAGAAGCTAAAAAGCATGCTGTTGAGAATACTGATAATAAAATCTGCAGCTTAAATTAATTTACTTAAAGACTGCTTTCAACAGAGTCCAAGGCTCACAGGTTTTGTGGTATTTGGAGGCTGCCCTAGTGCCAACCTAACTGAATCAAGAAGAGCCTCTAGCCACCCTTGCAGCTCTATGAGGCTGCACTTTAAGGATGAGTTGACCCAAAAATGAAAATTTAGTCATTATCTACTCAACCATACGCTGATGGAAAGTCGGGTGAAGTTTTGTAGTTCATGAAACATTTCTGGAGCTTCACAGCAAAACAGTGTCGCAGCATTCTACTAAACAACTGAAAGCATAAAATGGATCCATGAAGTTCATCCGGTGTAATCTGAGTCTCAGAAGCCTCGAGATCCCAAACTGATTTGAAAAGATGCAATTTATACCCTCAACATGCAGTCAAGCTTGTGCAGCCACTTCAGACGGGGTGTGTGCTAATGCTTTTAGCTTAGCAGCTACAAGTGAAGATTTCGGCTTGTAAAGAGAATAATGATGATGATGGAGCTTGAGGAAAAGTCAGGGGCTCATCAAACTTAATACAATTCATCCTGAGGGGAACATGACTGTGTGTGTCAAATTTAATGGCAATCAATCCAACAGTTGTTGAGATATTTCACTGAAAACCCAAAATTTCAACATCATGGTTGCCCGAAATGAAAAATCAGGGGATCACAAAAGTCAGTAGGATTCTTCTTCTGGGAAACATGTTTTGTCTGTACGAAACTTCATGACAGTCCAGTTGACCAAATTGGTGATGAAAACAAACACTTGGGTCTTGCGTTGATATATTAATTTAGATAGAGGATACCATTAAATGAAAAAATACAGATGGGAATTAGGACGAGGTCTAAACACCTCCAGAAACAGCAGCTCTCTGCCACAGTGGAAATTAAGGTTTGAAAACATATTTTCAGAAACTGCAGAGCTGTGAACAACAAAATAAATTCCTACCAAACACTCGTTCATCATTGACGTTCTTGATACAGAACCAGAGGCCTGCGGGGAACGTGCAGACCAGGATGTGGAGGTCGAAGAAGAAAGACACCCACGTCGTCGGCTGGTGCTCCGACACCGATGCTATGATGGGGATATGGATCTTAGCATAGCTGGAGAGAGAAGGAAGGAGGGAGGGAGGACAGATAGAGGGGGAGGGGGAGACAGACAGGATGTAATTCATGTTGGGTTGAGCGCAATGGGAATGTCGAGACAAATTATACAATAGATCCTCCTGATTAACTCGAGAATTATGAAGGGGAAAAAAAAGATAATTTACCTCCCCAGCATGCTTATGCTAAAACATGAACACATTTAGCATTAAAGACGAGAGATGCTCTTCTTCTGCTGTTAGTTTGTCAGATGCGGTTGTTCCCTGCATTCATTACGTTCTTTTACACAGCAGTTTCTACACAATTTTAAATATTTCTCTCTAAAGTGTTTTGTGATCACGGCTGGGAAAGAGAAAACACACAGCACATTAAGAAATTAGTATCAGCCTCCAGAGGAAAGAAAAAACTATCCCATACTGCTTCAGTCAGCAGACGAGGGGGGCAGGTGGGGGGGGAGAATTGATTGGGTGTGCTGAAATATCAAACACGTTGCAGTGCATTTGGAGAACACAGGGTGCCTGGTGCTATTTGGAAGCAAGACAATGGTTCAACACAACGTCTGTGCTGTGCTGTGCTGTTTCCCCCCTCTGGGATGGTGCGGAGGGGGTTTATAGCTGCCATAGAAAACACACACATGCACTCGATTGAACAAGTGTTCCATCGACAGTGAGAGTGTGAAGGTCAGCAGAGCTTACCCGGTGTCCCAGAGAGAGTAGAAACGACCACTCCACGGAGCGATGTATCCTGAAGAAAGAGAGAAAACACAATCAATAAAGAAAAAGAATAACGCTTTTCTTTTTATTGCTTGCTACGAGAACTGTTGGTAGACATGTAAGAAGTTTGTTAAATTGCATTAAAGCCGGATGAAGGTCGTAAATCACGGGAAAATATATTAATACAACTTGGAAATCCTTCCATTAGATTGTTCTTTGTCACAGCAAAGTGCAATTATTTACAAGGCAAACTCAACCCAATTGTGCAGCTTTGAATAAAAAATAAATTGGTTAGCACCATCTGACCTACAGGCCTTCAGAAATGTGTAGCAAAGATTGCCTAAGGACATTACAATGGACTAAACCGAAAAATACTGAATAATGTGGTAATGTGCAGCTGCTTATTCAGAGCCCCTGGATACTTAATGTTTGATGTTACTTATTTCTCTAGAACAATAAATATTCATGACTAAAAAAGCAGCAATCAAGGTAGAGTTCAGAAAATAAACAGAAATTTTTTGTCTTTATATTTTAAGAGTTTAAAGGGACCCTGTGGAGCCCACTGGGAGCCCAATGAGATCATGTTTTAGTCTTTGTTTTGTTTCTTTTGTGCATGAAAAGACACATTTATGCAGATCAACATGAACAGGTGGGAGCCGTAATGTGCCAAAAACAATAACAACAGTGGGGAAGAAGAAGATAGCTAACTAGCAAACATGGATGTAAGGAAATTACATTTTAAATATAAAATAAATCTGCTCTGCAAATGTTTTATAAGGAGGGAAATGCCTTCAGTACATGTTCGGGCCTCAAGGACCCATATTTTGATGAAAAACACTAAATGTAAACATGTTTGTTTTGCGAGAAAACTCCACAGACCAACTTTAAGACTCAAAACCTCAGAGAAACCGGTCCATTAGGACTTTACAGTTGTGTTTGATCAGATATGACTGATGGTTGGCCATCATTTATAAACAACTGCAAGTTGCAATGTTGCTGCTGAACATCACTTCCTACTAACTGAGCTGAGCCTACTTTAAACCATCGAGCACAGAAAAATGTGAAATACAGAAATGACTAATGTTAAAAAAAAATAATCAGATAACCCTAACCTTCTCCTTTATAATGTATTCGGAAGCTTACTGAGAAAATACTTCAGGTTTTCAGGGCCTTGAATAGCACATGAAGTCCAGCATCTAAAAAAATAAAAAATAAAAGCAGAACTTTCTGCCTCAACTGTAGCTCAAAACCAAGAAAAACCTCAGAGAAAATGTGTCAATGCTGAAATGTATTCTATTGATGGTTCTTAATTACAGAAATTGACTTGTTTACAAATGTAACTGAAACCATTTAAGCTGCAAATTAGACCATACTGGGTATTTCATGTGCGCATGCAAATGTCTTATTTTAGTGAAGCTTTGATCTCGAATACATTTCAGCTCTGAACTGTTGCCTGGGGGCTCACGCAGCCACTCACACACTCACATGTGCACAGACAACACAAGCTTTAGCCCCATATTTTAAATGTTGTGACGTTTGCAGTGACATAGCTGCACCATGTCCTTTGATGCCTTAATGTGTATAATAACATAATCATCCCTGCCATCGTACAAACAGAACACGTTTAAAATAAGATGCTACAAACCTCTGAACCAAAGGCAGCAAGGAAAAGATGTAAAAAAAGCAGTAAAAGAGGAATGAAGGAGATATTTTTTTTTAGAGGTGATTTAAAGGATGACACTGATTTAACCAATCAATACTTGGCTCCATGTTCAAGACACTGAGGAAGCCCACCCGGCTACTCTAAGAGATTCTTATGAGATGAAAAAGTCTGACAGCCGGAGAAGGACATGCGCAGTTTCACTGCAAAACTGGCACATTACCAAATAGTCACCGGCTCCCACTGCTCAATTCAGATGGCTGATGGATCACAACGTTTACCAGACGTCTGATGGAGGCAGAATCCTCACCAGACTGTATTCACATGAGAGCCAATCAGTTCTAAAACAGGCAGGCAACCAATCTAAGGACTGTAATATTACTGTGGATGTGAAGTGCCACCATCCCTCTGCACTGGGCGAAAGGCCTGGCTGCAGTGTTTACATAATCTGCAGTGACAGAATGTCAGATTGTTGGTTAGGGCGAGTAAATTATCTGCTGCCTTACTCAAGGTGAGAAAACTGATATATGATGTCAGGTAAAAAAAACAGTCACATTCTTTGTTAAGGCTCATTACTCACTACAGAAGATGTGTGTATACACAGCCTTAGGGGATAAGGGAGCACTCTTCTTACATAGTAAACTACTTTAGCTTTCTTGGGAGCACTCCGAGGTAATGAACCACTAGAAAAAGAGAAGCTAAGCCAGTGTGCTGCTATAAAAAGGTGTGTAAAAATGGCTTGCACCAAATTATCCATCTATTGTTGCTTTTGAAATACGAAAAGCAGCTATTTGCATCTTATGAATAGGTCAAGATTGTGAGTATGTCATCTTAAATCTGAACACTTCAGCAGGAGACACAAATCAATAAATTGCAAGGAGGCAACACTGAAAGGTCTGAAACCTTGAGGCCTCCGCTGAGGCCCCAAAAACCCAGGCGGAGCAGAAAATAATGGAGAAAAACATTAACAAGGACAAAGTTCAACCAGCTGGCTGTGCACTTCAGGGTGCAGCCGGGCCAAAAAAAAAACGAATACAAGTTCACATAAAGGCACTCGGGGGGAGCACAATCCTCAGTGTTTCTCAAACTTCTCCAACAAGCTGCAGTATCCATAGCAGTTTATATTTGTTTATCATTTGGCTTCCAGGTTTAAACCAAATGCTGATTAGCGACCCAGTGGGGAGGCCTGGGGGTCAGATCATCGGGGGATAGTGTATGAACATGTTGTAAACTTTTGGCTAAGAAAACGGAAAACAAAATCTAAAATGGCTCGAATCCCGGATCTGGATCACCATCAAAAACTAATCAACTGATCCCTGCACAAAAGGCAATTTGTGGACAAATCTTCGCCAAATTCATAACATACTGTTCTAAAAAGGCACACAAACAGATGGGGGTGAAAACATTAATCATCAGTTGTGTAGTATCAAACTATTTTTCAGAAAGTGATATGAGTTGCATTGTGATTGATGAGTGATGTTGGCAGTGACACTAGGGGATATTAGATGTAGGTTTTTGTTGACGGTAGCTTGGTTTAAACATCCACACATTATTAAAAGATGAAAAGCCAACATAACAGCGTCTTAATCATTTCCCATATTTGCTCTGACTGATTTCAAAGTGCAACTAAAACAACATGAAGGAGGTTTTAATTAAATGTGTTTACATTCATTTGCTGCATTTAAAGATGTATATATTTCTGGATTGTGCGGCCATATTTCCAAGACAAATTAATTTCGTAAAAATTAATTAGTAGTGTTAGCTTACATGGAAATACTCGCTGAAAGCTGATTATTATTATGTACGTAGTTGTGTGTTTTGATAAGGGAATAATGCATACAGCCAGGTTAACTATAATGAGATCTGTAACAGCCTGTCAGTGTAAACATATTAACTGCAAGATATTCAGTAGTGGAGCATTCATTAAAACAGGACTGCAATTTATTTTCAATTTAAAATGTTGTTGTTTGTTGATGTTGAATAATATGCATAGTGACTAATGAGAGGTCAACCAATTTGCAGAGCCATGACATTGGTTGCAAATGATGATAATTGTTTAGAAAGGGGAGCTATGACCAATGATTATGTTTTGTGTCAAAAACATGAGACTGTTGATTATTTATTTCAATCAAATAGCCCATTAAACGTCAGTAAATTGTGAAAAATGTTGGAGGTGATGTCTTCAGTTTGTTTGTTTTGCCCGACTAACGATCTAAAACCCAAAAACATGTGATTTGCAATGGCAAAAAAATGGACAACACTGTGAAGCTGAAACCCAAAAACTGAAGCCATTTTTGCTTTAACGATAAGTTCACCCAAAAATGTAAATGCATTAATTATCTGCTCACCCCCATGGCGAAGAAAAGTTTTGTAGTCCATAAAACATTTCTGGAGCTTCACAGCTAAGATTACCCGAGATCCCAAATTAATTTCGAAAGATGTTATTTTACACCCTCAAGTAACCACTTTAGACGGGGTGTGCTGTAGCTTAGCAGCTACAGTGAAGATTTCAGCTTTAAATAACGTCTTTTCAAAATTAATTTGAGATCTCAGGGCTTCTAGAGACTTGCATTATGCCCAATGAGCTGTATGGGGCCATTTTATGTTTTTTTGGTTGCCGTCCCCATCTACTTCAGTTATTTAGGAGAATGCTGCAATGATGTTTTGCTGTGAAGCTCCAGAAATGTTTTGTGGACTACGAAACATCCACCTACTTTCCATCGGCACGAATGACTGAATTATAGTTCCTGGGCGAACTTAACCTTTAAAAATTTCACTGAAATGATTTTTATGCTCTTAATAACACAACAGTTTCAGCTCTACTTACAAGGACAAAAAAGAAATACAATTAGAGTTTGTTAACAGTCATATCTTGACTAATCACTACTATGAAACCATGTGAGCAGACGCAAATACAGACCTGTGTATGTGAGATAGATCACGGTGAGGAAGACTATGCCGGCAGCGAGTGAGACACCGAGGAAGAACAGTGTCTGGAACTCCTGTCTGGTCAGCCTGTCCTTCAGGTACTGCAGGAAGGCGTAGGCTTGTAGAAGTGCAAACACACCTGAGAAAAAGCCACAGACAGAAACACCAAAGCATGAGCAAACATACAAAAGGAAACTCGCGCTGAATATTTGAGGAGGCCCTGATTCATGCTGCCGCCTGCAGGGTACAAAGCAGGTTCACGTGGTTAAGAAGTGCCATCGTCAGTTAGGCACAAATCATGACAAAGCAGTTTGGGATAGCCCCCTTTGGTTGCAGATGTGAAAGACAAATACTGCGGGACAACATATCTCAAATGCATGAGACAGATTTGTGTGAATAAGCCCTTCTCTTTCCCTCGCCTTGTCTTTCTTTTTGCAGCCCCCCTTTGGTCACACTTCTTTCCACCATTTCTTTGCTCTGACACTTTCTCAGTGCTGTTTTCTCCGCTGTGTATCTTTGTTTGTATGGTGAATTTGACATAAAAAATTGAATAGAGGCCTGGTTTCCCTCTCTTTCGTCACCTGCCATCCCTTTGACAAAACTTGTGTGTGTTCGCCCTACTCCTCCGGCCCACGGCAGGTCTCACCCATTTCCAAGGTTAAGCCCCTGCCTGCCTCCTGGAGAGCCGCCGTGGTGCTAACACGCTTGTCACTCTATGCCACCCTGCCTGCCTGCCTGCCTGAGGGGCTGACATCTCAAGGGTACCGACCGTGGCACTGTCACTCTCTTCCTGTCTCCCACTGTGCTCCCCGAATGCTACCACCAGATGTTCTGAGCAGCTGCTACCTCGGCGACATGAAAACACACTCGCTCTTTGAGAGATAGAAGGAGGGGGGAGCCAAGAACAGAGAGAGAGGCAGAGCGGATTTTTTTTGGTGGTGCATTCTTCAAAGCCACTCATAATGCCGTTTGTGTTGTAGACACCCAGGAAAACAGGGACACTTCAATGTACGCCTGCTGCAGTGTTGAGAGAGTTTAAAAAAAAGGTGCTGCTCAGTCTTCATAAAGCTGCCAACGACAGTCCTCTCCCGATCTGGATGTAAATGAACACAAGAATCACACACATACATACGCACCCATCCGCGCTGTCGGGCAGCAGATGGGCCCACTCTTGAGAGGCGAAACTGAACAAGCTTTAATAAACCACCCACGAGCCAAAAATGAAAAGTACTTAAAGTGCTAAACCCATATGGGTGGCATGTGAAGCTGTTTACTTATTTTTTTATTTTGCAAATGTATTCTGAGAGGGTCCTGTGTTGTTCTACACACAGAGCATGACTAACTCTGTCAGAGGGGATTCAATTCCCGCCGTAGCCAACCTATCTTAAACTGTGTGCATCCACGGTGCTGGAAGGTGCTTTGAAAACAAGCTAGTGGCTTATGTAAAGTGACCCCTTTAATACGCGAATTACAGCAGTCAGCCTGAACCTTCCCCTGTGTTTTGCAGCACAAATTTGTTGTCAGGGTCAGGGCAGGTTAGAAGTTGACTTGGAAGCTGTGAAATACGAACTGAATCAATGTGTCCTCGTACAAAACCCAGACAGACATTCAGCTCAGAAACTTGATTTAACTTTACACAGGAATGTTCGATTTAGTGTTAAAATGCAAACAATTTCTCTGTAATTCAACAAAAGTAAATGTAGCATTAAACCTGCATTTACTTGCACAGTCGGGTATTTAGACAGTGAGCCGACACAAAGCATCATTAGCATTCATTTGGAGTTGTGTTTCTTTGCCTCCTGATGAATACAAGTCCAATAATCACCCTTCAAGTCATCAAGGAAAAATGTGGCCTTTTAGCCGCTAAACCTATCATTATGTTACCAGCTAGTGGACCACTTTGTTAGTGGCAGGTAGTGCACAGCGAGGGGGGCTGGTGAGAGTGAAAGGAAAGAGTAAATTTGAGGGCTATGCCATGTTGTAGAGGCTCTGACATTTTGTGAGAAAGGTAAGACAGAGTCATACATTTAGGAGGAAAATTCATCATCCCACTCTGAACATAGAGTTGCCACAGTGAGGAAATGTTTCCAGCGGTTAATAAACTTGTGGCAGCACAAGTGTTACAGATTACGTTGGAAAGATTTCCAGCTGTTGCAGCTTCACAATAAAAACATTTCACTGGTGAAAGACAAGTTGATTTGTGTTATTAAAGTAGGCCCAGGATATGCAATGTTTGTCAGTGAGGTTAGCACTTAGCACTGTTGTTATTGTATCACTATTAAAATTACATCAGTTTGATATAAAACAGGCAGTAATGACACAAGAAGGCGCAGCCAGTTAGCTGCAGGCGACAGGCTGCACACCTCCAACTTCTGAGCAAGGTAACCAACTTATTTTTCCTCATTAACATTATCAAGTTCCCTATTGGCATTGGGATTAAATCCAAAATATTGCCACCTACGAGTGCTAAAAAACAAACTAAATGCAAAAATATCTATACATATTGATACTGAATATTTGAAACAAATTCAGTACTCATTTTCTGAAGTATCGATACAGCAGTACCAGCTGCACTTTCTCACTCTCTCGTCTCCAACAGCAAGATGACACAGATTATTTCAAAAGGCTGAATCGAAAGAGAAAAGAACAAATAGTGATATTTAATGGTTACTAAAGTCTTTCTGCTGTTCTCTGATACTTACAACGAAAACTTGTATCTCATCGTCATGCCTTGTTATGTTTATCTTATAATAAACATCTTAAATTTCATCTCTCTCTCCCTCAATGTTGTGTCAAATTTTCCCGATAAAATCAAAATCGGTATAGAATAGGTATTTTTCAAGGTACTGAAATTTCAGTATCAGTATCGTGACAACACTACCAGCTAGGCACATTTGCTTTTGCTAAACCAGGTTACACCAAAAAGATCGACTACCACAGGCTTTCTAATCGGATTTCATACTGAAACTTTGTAGAGGAATGCAGGATCAGACACTCCCGATGTAGAGAGGGTGGGACTTACCGGCAGCAGCCATGTGCTCGCTTGTCCTGATTGGCTGGAAGCCGACAAAAGGGATCTGCATTGACAATACCAGACCCACGATGAAGAAAGTGCTGTAAGCTGTGAAGAGGGAAAAAACGGAGACAGAGAGAGAGAGCAGATAAGACATCAAATAATTCAAATAAACTATTACACTCCTAAAAAATCTTGTATTCTGTTCCACCACTCCAGCGTGGGTCTCACTAAGGGAAATCAACCTCAATAGAGGTATTTAAAGTCTATTGATTTTCACTGTCGCACCTCAGAGGGAGTAAATACAAAATACTTAATCTAATGTCATTTACTGAGAAAATGGGAGCTGGCTCGACGCAGTGTGGCGGTGAGGCCTGGAGTGAGACGACAGTGCTGAGAACAGTGCGACTCCCACCTTTGTAGCTGGGGGGAACCGATTCACAGACGCACCAGCTTAATTAAGATTTCATACTCTTCCTGAAGAGTGTGCCTCATTTTTGAAGTAGTTGTGACCGCCCTCAGCAATCTCTTTCTCACACATCTGCTATTGACTCAAGACAGAGGGAGATGAATTGTGAGGGAACATAGACTGCGAGGCATTTTATTAAACCCGGATTTTTCTCTTTCTTTTTTCTGTCCTTTTTGCGCGTTCCTTCGTTGTGACTGAGAGACCTGGCTCTGGAACGAGGAGCTCAAGGATGTAATGAGGAGAGAATGTGAGGAGACCGAACATTTTAAACAGAATATGTCTACAATTGAATTTATCCGAACTCTTTTGCTACCAAAAGGTGCATGAGGTCGCTGGATCACGCTCTGGCTGCATATTTCTTGAAGAACAATGAAGACAAGTTGAAATTTTTACACTTCATCAGACGGCATCTCAAGTACAATTTCATTTCAATTTCATCGTTGAAGAATCGGAGCAGACGTAGGTCAAATCCCTCTCACTGTGAGGAGGTCATCATTTATTCTCAGCGCTCTCAAAGACTGTGCTTTGCAGTTACGATGAGTAGAACATATAATCATGTATAAATGATACTTGACATGGTATCATTTTTCTCAACCGCAACAGAAGTGCCTGACGCGAGCTCACGACTAAGCTGACAGAGGGTGTGTGGATGGCAGAGGGTCTGACTGACTGAGCCAACGGATAATGTGCCAGAGCTGCCACGTGCTCCATGAAACTCGGATGTTCTGTGGAGTAACAAGGCTATCCTCTTCCCCAGTGCTCTGCCTCTGGTGTTTGGAAAAAAAAAATAAAGAGGATCAGGTAGCAGGTGGCTGCATTTACTGTTAAGTGGTGTGTGGGTGGTTTGGATGTCTGCACTGCTGATGATGGAATGCTTACGGTTGCAAGAGATGAGCACAGGCGTGACTGGGCATTTGAGCTCGTTTCAGGGTTAAACTCCTGGGCAACGATGTTGGGAGACACATACGAAGGAGTGGTGGTTTGTCTGTTTATAGCGTACATTTCTATTCTAATGGGAGCCGACTGGAGGTGCAGTCAGTTTCCATTTCAGCTACTGTACATTTTGTGGGGGAGTTTTTAACATCCAGTCACACACTAAAAGTTATTGTCTGGTTTAATTGCTTGTGCTTCTGTTTGTGTGTGTGTGTGTGTGTGTAGCTTACCGATGTAGACTCTTCTGCTGTAGCGTTGCATCAGCAGCAGCACAAACACATGCAGAGGAATCAGGTTGATAATAAACACATATCCTCCCCATGCGGATACCTGGAACACACACACACATAGAACATGTCAGTCAGCCGATAAGGACTGATGAAATCCTTTTATCTGAAACATTCTTCATTTAAAAACTACTGGCTCATATGATCAATTATTCTACATTTTGTCTGACTGCCTGGAAGGCGGTAATCTTGCTGAGTGAAGGCTTTCCTGTTAAAATTATACAAATTAGCTTTCCAGGAAAGATGTCAGGTTTGCCTCAGTGATGGGAGCCGCTCGAAACCAACTCCAGCTGAGACACCATAGGTTTCTCATTTTGTCACTGTCCAATAAAAAACATGTCTCTATTTTAATGAGGGCTGCATGATGTGGTAAAAATAATCTTATTGTGATTGTTTTTGTGTTTTTTAACAGATATTGAGATTGCGATATGATTCACAATTAGTGGTAGTGATTATTTTTGCATCACAAGCCCTTTTCACAGAGACTCCGCATTATCGCCGCAACGAAGGCTGAACCAATCAGTGCAGTCTTAAAGCCACTCCAGTGTGTCGTTTCATACAGGATGACAGACACGTTTCCACGTATAACTGCGGTATTTTTTTCCTCATATAAGTCGCCAGAGACACTACCAGTTACCACATTACTGTTGTTTGGTCCTGTAACTTTTCTTTGTGGGTTGAAGTGTGGGATATTTCTCTTTTATTTGATGAGTGAAGGATCTGTTTAGCTGTCAGACTGTGAACACCATTGTCACACCCCTGATCCGCGCCTACAGATTTTCCATTCACACAGACGCCGTCTCGCCTCTGCTGCTGCTCTGATACTACCTCCGGAGGTGGATCAGAGCTGCAGCGAAACTGCCACCCCCCCTCTCCGCATCTGTAACTTTCACACAGATGGCGAGGCGGAGTATTGGCGCATGATTCACGCACTGAAAGGGCAGTTTGAATGGGGCTAATGTTTTAATAATTTACACTGAGAAAAACAATTAAAATCCTGATGATGTGACATTTGTTGGGGTTTGTGCCGAACAAACTTGTTTTCTCACATCTGGAGAACAAGATTTGTAGGTCAGAACATCTCTGCAGCACTACAGTGCTTCATTATAATACTGTTTTGTTACGCATTTTGGCTTTATCAAAAAATTGCAGCTTCTGCGATTTGGATATTACACTTGGACATATTAGCTTTTGATAATATTTCAATTAACTGTGCAGCCCTGATTATCTATTTATTTTTTAAATAAACTGGGGGATTAACGGTTCTTTCCTTTGGCTTCGTCAGCTAAATAAACATTTAAAAACCTTCTGGATGTTTTGGAGACACATGGTCTTCACAGATGATACATTTCATTATATAGTACTGTATATTTTTTGCTGTATCATGGCTATTTTCTCGAGTGTGGGGATGCCTTGTAGATATTCATGCACTGTTTTCCTTTTAGGATAGCCTTGTTGGGATCAATGCATATAGAAACGTAAACTTATTTGTTTTAGAAGGCAACACTTATGTATATCATCTCACTATTAGGGACTATTTGCAACATCATTTGCATATTTGTATCATTTGTATGTTTGTATATGCACATTGTTATGTTTTTCTGTTCACGTGATCACTTTTCTCACGTGTTTTTAAGATGGTGCCGTGCATGCTCTGATGAAGAGCATGTTTGCCTGAAGCGTCACTACTTTGGTGTACTAAATAATTTGGAATATTGGAGCCCTGCAGTGTGCAAGACGCCTTTTTTTAACAGCAGCAATATGTCAAATTAGTTGAGGCAGCAAACCCCAAATGGGTCCCCATGCCAGTCTTTGTTGTGTTTTTTTTTTTTTTTTTGCTTCCAGAGCTCTGGAAAGTGCCAATTTAAAGGTCTGCCACAATGGTGCATTCATGTGCAATTGTAAGTAACTGTAGCTTGTGAATTCAGTGCCATTTGTAGTCCCCAATCTCCCAAAAGGTCGACCACCACAATCAATGTTTAACCTCTGGCAACACTCAAGAGGTTTACTGGAATCAGGTTTCTAATTTAAACATAACTTCAGATTTTACCACTGCCCTCAAAGAACAGAATTAATTTACTCTCGGGCTGCCACTAGTGATTATTTTCATTTTAGATTACTGAGCTGTACTTGGTGTTACTTTGTCAATTTAGGTCTTAGGTTATGTCTTCTAAATGTCTTGACCCTAACATTTTAGAACGTTCACCCATCAAATGATTGTAACTTTCAGTTAAAAATGTCTAAAACGTCAACAATCAAGATAGTAGTAGATACATACAAGCAGCCCTTCTTACATGCATACACCCCTGCACAAAGATCACCTCTCACACCTCGAGTATAATCGTTCAAGAACGGTCGTAAAAACATCCTGCTGCTGCTGTTTCACCATTAGACACAAGCACAAAGCTATAAAAAAACAGACTTATATAGAAACTATAAAAACTATGCAATCATACTTTACATGTTAGACGTAAAATTGTGAGACGCACCAATAACTTTAAAAAGCTCCACTAAAATTATACCTCACCCGTTACTGAGGTCCGCTAAGTATTCACAACGCTGGATGTGGGGGCAATAAAAACTACTCTACAAAAACATCCCTGACAAGTTTTCAATTGCCTCTACTTGACTACTGCAAAGGGCAGATGGAAACGGTAAGAGCACTAGACAGGCAAAGAGGAGAGCAAAGCAAAAGAATGAAAGAATACAAAAAAAAGGAGTGTTCAGAGAAAGAGAGCAAGACAGAGAAGAAAGAAAAAAACGTGCTGGAAAGTGAAACAAAGCAACAGAATAGATTGAGGTGGAATTAAATGGGATAAGGGGTTTGCGTATATGCAAATTGTGTTCTCCTTTGCGAAGAAGCTTGTCAGAAAGAGCCCCATTGCACCTGCTGAGTTTGATAAAAAGGGCATTCATTACACTTGTGCAATTCACAGGAAAAAGGAGCACATCATGTCTAATTGATAAAAGTATTAATGTGGGACATTAAGGGAGACAGAGACGGAAAGAAAAACACCTAAATGGGCTCCTTGCTGAATGGTTAGGTGCAATCATCTTTTGGCAGCCGCTTTGCATCTGTTCTCTCAGATGGTGACAGCCAATTAGTAACACGTGAACCGTAACTTCTATGAATACCAGAGATGACTTCAATTTAAGACTCATTTTCAGCGTTGACACGGGGGCAGGTGATTGCATCTCTGTTGCTGAATGGCTGAGGGGCTGGATAGCAAACAGTGCTCAAAGCTCATGGCCTCGTGACTATAAAACTATGAAACATCTGCAAGGTAGGTTTATAAATATTTAGCGAGTATGTATGATATGGTCAGGAAAACAAAGAGTACATTGAGAAAATCCAATTCAAATACCGCCTCTGCATTTGGCTAAAAGTGGCTACAACCCACTGAAGAGACCGAACATGCTGTGTCTGAATAAGAGACAAAGTAAAACCAGCTCTTTCACACTGCCACTGAGCTGTTAAACTCAGTCAGAAACATACAATACAATGGGACACTTGTCCACAAAGACAAGATGAATAAGTCACACAGTCTCTGCATTGTGAAATTCTGTGAATAGGCACGTTTCTGAAATCATGGCATGTGTCGATTCACAAAAACCATGCCAACAGCACCAGTGTGTCTCAGGCTAAACCAAATGAAAAAGCCTCTTTAAAATATTGATCCCTCTAGACTCCCTGGTATTTGTGAGGTGCATTACTGACTCAGAGAGTTAAAGTCAACATTATTTGGAGGCTTGCTTTCCCCTTTGGATGGTTAACTGGCTAAAAGAGTAGGAGGCTCATCAGAAAGATGGAAGATGGTGACTGGAAATGGTCCACTGGTCACTATTTGAAAGTGTTCAGGTAAACTCAAAATGGAGACACCAGCAGTTCTGATTACTGGTGTAATTTATACACTCAAATAGTCATTTACCCTTGTGTTACGGTTATATAATTTCCAGTGTGCCATGTGTGCTTAAAAATAGTCCACTTACCAAATTGGCATTAAAGCAGGGTTAAGTAACACTGAGTCAGTAATGGGCTTCAGCTTGCATAAAGCATCCATGTTTGTTTGCTATTTAGTGTTATTTAACAAATTGAATTGATCCATTTCTTTACAAGACAGAAACTATGTTCAGACCGCAGGCAAATCCAAAATGTTTCTCAAATCAGATATGTAAGACGGAGTGTCCGCACTGTTATTGCTCGGATTTGTGTGTTCAGACACCACCAGCATATCAGCATGGGTTGTTGTAGTAATGAAGTTAGCGTCAGTTACTACGTATGCTGGTAACAACAGCTTTCCAACACAAAGGCATGAGAAATATCGATCCATCATCAAACAATCACGCTCTGATGCACTTCCGTCACTGGATTTTACATTATTGTGGTGTGTTGCGCTGCAAGTGACTAACCCTAACACGAATACGCCTCAAAATATGAATGGCATTTCCATCCCCCTTCAAATGTGGTTTGTTTTTTTGCTGTCCAGACTTCCTAAAAATCAATCTGGAAACAATCTGGATATGCCAAAAAGACGGATCTTGGCTGGCGGTCTGAAAATAGCCTAAGAGTCTACAGCCATGCTAGCAGCTCTCTGAGGCTATCAGTGCCTTGTGAGCTAAACATCAGCGTGCTAACTTGCTTGTAATGACAATGCTAACATGTTGAGGTTTAGCGGGTATCATTTTCACCATCTTATATATACACAGCTGCTGACACATGTCAGCATGCTGATATTTCCTAATTAGCTCTAAACACAGGTTTAGTACAGGTGAGGCTAATGGAAATGTCATTATATTAGCCAACAATTGATGTGACAAGGTGAGATGGTAAGTAAGGAAACTACGACATGATGTGAAGGTGGTATTAGCATCTGTTTTTCAGCAAACTCTAAAGTAGAACACAGCAGATTTACTTTTGGAGTTAACAGAATAGATGGTCGTGCCAGCAGAGCGCACAATTAACTGGTGGAAAAAAAAGAATGGGAGAAATCAGCCATCTGGTAACATTAGAGGACAATACAAAGATGAATGCCCATGACAAAAACCAAAGCTGTGTGTGTCTGTACGTGCACAAAAACAAGCTCTATTTGAAATAACGGTTCTAACAGCAAGCCCTCTGCCCAAGCCACGAGCTAACAGCTGAGGGCAGGAATCAGAAAATGTTTGGAGCAAAGTCTTTTAGCCGTTATCGCTCTCTGCATTTCATACGGGGCTTATCTGGTGACCTCCGGGGCACTCCGAAGAGGATATAGAGAACACAGCAGGGAGAAGGGGTTTATACTGTGTGTGCGAACATTTGTATGTGTGTTTGCAGCCTGTCTATGCGCTCTTGTTGGGCTTCAGTCTGTTTGTTTGGGCAAAAGACTATGAATTTTGTTCTGTTTCTCTGTGTTTATTCACTCGCTATGCCCTCTCTGATACCAGCAGTGATTTTCTAGTTCATTAAGAAGACTTTAAGATAAAAACTAAGACACTTAATGATCAAGGGTCATAAGAAAGGTTGCAGTTACATCAGACTGCTCTGTGAATCTGCAGAAGTTTCCATTGTTAGGTAGCACGTCTGCACAGATGTCAGATGGTGATTGCCCCACAGCTATACCTTGGACACAGGCCAGACTACTGCTTGCATTTCACTCTAACCACAATGAGAGCTGCAGTTTTATCTTTTAATTAAACAAGACTAAAGGTCTACTGCCACAAACTAAATGCTAACCACATGCCAACAATGACAATGTTAACATGCTGATATTAGGCAGGTATCCAACATGTTTCCTAGGGAGGTTACTAGGGAAACTATTCACTTGATAAAGTCAATAACCTTGATCTCATTAATAAATGAAAGCAGTCACTCTAAGAAAGAGGATTAGTGACCTGCTGTTTTGGTTAAGTGACAAGTCGAGCCCATAATTCACCAAGGTATCATGTGAAATTGGAATAAAGTGGATAATGTTTACAATGTTCGACATGTTATTTTAGAGCTTTTGGCATGAAATGATGTTACAGGTAGCTCTGCTTGAGGGGACCGATGTGGGTTTAGTCACCCAAAGCTTTGGGAATTAATAGCAGTTGATCCATGCCTCTGATGCAGCGATCCTTCCGGTTTTTCCCTTCACTCCACCCTCGTCCCACGCAACCCTCACCCCTGGAGGGATGAGAGAGGTATGATGTGCTGCAAATCAGAATGGTTCCTGTGGTTCATGTCCATCACTGGGGTCCTGATGCTCTGATCCTCTTCTTAATCTCATCCTTCTCTGTCCTCTCTTCTCTGATTATGCCAATATCCAGGCAGGGGACCTCCCTCTCTGTCTCCGTATCTCCTTTACGAGTGTCACATTCGATTAAGCACTATGGGAAAATGTGGCCTTGGCTATATCCTGATAAAACTGATGGTGTAAGGTGATAGGGCGGTAAAAAAAGACCACAGTAGGGAAGGGTCAATGAGTGCATGTGATACTTGTGTGCAGGACCAACAGGAGACCGTGTGGGCGGTCAGGAGGTTGGTGGTGTTCATGGACACATACAAGCCTAGCTTGCTGCTCACTGCCAGTGGTCTCATCTGCACCAGTGGGTGGGCTGCAGACACAGTACAGAGGAATATCACATCACTGAGGAGAGGGGAAGAAACGGTGTGAAGGAAAGATAGCAGTAATGAGGAAGAAGAAGACTCAATGTTCCCACTGCTGCCGACTAGAACAGTGCGGAAGTTACACATCACATTACATTCTCTTTCCTGTCTTATCGTTCTGTCTTTCTCTCCATCTCTCTGTTCCCTCTATCCTCATCTTTTCACACCTCTCTCCATTCCTTTGTCTCGGCCTATCTCCAGCCTCCGTTTTGTCTCCTATTCTATTCATCTTTCCATAGCTGCCCTCTATCCTCTCTCGAATCCTCTCCACCATCCTCCTCCTCCTCCTCCTCCTCCTCCTCTCCGGATGCTGTGGCCCAGTGTGATCGATGAAGCTGGATTTGGTAATCTGTTTCATTTGATATCTGTCTCACTGCCGGCCACCAGAGATTAAGCCTGAAATGAGCAAGAAGCTGGAGATTTTCATAGGCGATCATGCTCCCTCACACACATACAAACAATCTGTCGCTGAGGCAGTTTGCCTGGATCGTCTTTTTATCTCATCTCTCTCATGGAGCCCCTGATGGGCTTTTGCCTAAATTCATAAATAATGCAGAAAACACTGGCTCAACAGCTTCCACCCCTTTCCATGCACTGCCATGTTTAAGCTGGACAGAGGACAAACGCCCTAATGCTATCATTTCAGGAGTTAATTATCGAGAATTAGTTCTGAATTGGTTACTAGCTCCAAATATAAAGTGAGATTTGGCAGGGAACCTTCTGTGTTTTGGTTAGCTTGTGTAGTGTTTAGATTTAGTGCTATATTGTTTAAAAACAAAAAACAAAACGGCAAAACAGAGCCAGAGCTAGTGCTTTACAAAAGACAATTGCAAGTACTGACAACAATTTCACTGTAGGGAGGAAGTGCGACTAACATGACACAGCCTTTCCTGCAGCGCTGTGTGAGAATGCAGTGTTTTTGATGCCCACTCTTGTAATTAAAGTACTGTAGAGTCGGCTGGTGCGAAGGTCTTCAACTCGAGTATAGTCAATTTAAAAAATGAAGGTTCTTCATGCATGCATAATTTATTTTACATTTTAACTTGTTTATAGCAGCACAAACATATTGAGACTTTGCTTGTCATATACTTTGATGGCTGAAATAATAGAACCAGTCATAATGTTTGTTAACAATAACTCTTACGTACAATTTAATTACCTTTTTCATGTTATTTCAAAGTGAATACATCTCATTCATCTAAACATGCATGTTCGATGCTTTAATATCTTATTACTAACAAAACTAACATTACGTTGGAGACCGTCAATCCACAGACAAAAGGAATGACAGCTTAAGTTTACTCAAAACTAGTAGTTAGTACGAGATGTCTGTGTTGGGTAGTTATTGAGGCCAGAAAACTAGTATAGCACATAAAATAAGCACAGTAGAAATGTTAGATAGGTCAGATCACCATGTTAAACCATGCATCTTTAAACTTTGCGTTACAGTTATGGCTGAAAATGACAACTTAAATGAGTAAGTTTGCCAATTTCACATATCTCTGCAATGCAAATCAACCGCCAGCTGTTTTCCCAGAAGTGACTGTTACTGTTAGCATAACGTCACTGTGATTTGATCCATGGGACAAGAAATGGAAAAGACTTGATAAGAACTGGAACCAATTAGCAGAATTAGACACAGAACTGATGATGACCTAAATTAAACGGAACCCTACACAATTAACTTAATCACGGTTTTTGTCTCCAAAACTTGGTTGCATAGCAGCAAAGTACATAAATGCATCACATATTTACATATAATAAAAAGAGAAATGTGTCAAAAGTACACATAATAAATTAAAAACAAATCAAATCACGAATAAGCATATAAAAAAGACAAAATATTTAAAAGTCAAGTTCTAAATGGATATATGAGCTCAATTAACATTTTACTTTGTTTGAGGAGACTGCAGAGCAGAATATGTTGGTCTTGACTTACAATTTCCAGCTACAAGAGAGATGCTTAAGTCACATCAGTTTAATCCAGCCAAAGGTTAGTTTATACTGTAGTCACTAGAGTACAGGCTACAAGATGGTTAGTGGAGGTACAATGGAAGGTGCAAAAACACAACAAACTTAGCTCTTGAACTTGATGACAGTGAACTGAGGATGAGCAAGCAAAACAGTAACCCAAATAGAGTAGGTCTACACTACTGTATTTTAATATTGGTCATATTGGTGGTACTCAAAGAGCCAAATATTTTCTGTTGTGCTCCACAGTATTAAGAATAGTCTTACCATGTAGAAATAAGAGAGACAGCAGCCAATGGTCCAGAATACAGAGCCTGTCTTCACTGATTTCACCTACGAGAGAGAAAGAAAAAGAAGCACAAAATGATACAGGAGTCACAGCAGTGTGTTAGCTAACATCAAAGAAGACATGAGACCTCTGGTTTCTGTTTCAGGGACACTAGAAAGTAAAGACTGCACATTTTCTGTGATAATGACGAGGTGCTCTCCGTCAATTACCGTCTGGCGTGGGTGCAGGCTGTCCTGTGTACTAAAGATTCACTCTATTGTTTTTATGGCTCCACACTTCAACACTAGATCCTCATTAAAAGTGGTCTTTTCATTGTGAATCATAAGACTTTAGAGCAAGTTAAGACATATAGTCGAAACTACAAATGTGTAACACCTTGTATTTACTCTTTACATGGGTTAGAAAGAGACAAAAATGCATATTTTGTGTATTTTTGAAAGTTGTTTAATGATCGGAGCTTTGCGATCACAGTCGATAAGGAAGCACAGCTGTGGTGAGAGGATGAGAGGAGAGCGGTTCAGACAAGACCAATGAAAACATCTTGTAAACAAGCTCTCGTTCCTCGCCACAGGCTGATAAAGTTGGCAAGTGTATGCATTAACATTTATAAACACACTGAGACAATAAAAACTTACACACACCCAGAATAAAAGATGCATTAAACAGTGACCTTTCAAATCATCAAACTCTGCGAGAGTCAGTGACAAGGGAGGACAGGGGGGTTGTCAAGAAGCTCGTTTGCATCCAGCAATGGCTGAGATTTGCTGATGAGGGAGAATCGATGATCGCTGGACCAAGGTGGGTTCGCCCACATACCCAGCAGAGCGTCACAGACAGACCCCTGGATTCATCACCAATCAATCAACTGCACAGATAGACACTTGCACACTGACACAGCTTCATACTATAGGCGCATGCAGAAATACCTGAGACAAGAATAAACTGTCTTGATGCAGTGCTTTCCCTGTGTTGAGGTGGGCCACAGTAAGTAGGTAAGCAGTGACCTATTTATATATTTCTGTCCTATAAGAAGGTGGAATATTTGTTTGTGGAATGGGGAAACGGCCACATTTTAGGGGCTTGCTGCTCTCTTTAGGTCGGCCTCACAGGACTACAGCCCCAGTCAGATGAGATGTGTTTCTCTAGGCTAGATGGGGTGCTTGGTGATTGTTTTCAATTTTGTCTGAAGTACATACTGTCTGTCTACTTGTTCACCCCAACATCAATTATAGCCCAAATTACTCCTGGTTTTGTACTTAAATGCGGAAATATTTCACGTTATATCTTAAGTGTCAAAAAGGACAACACCATTGTTATATATTTAGTTTGGTTATGTACTTGCATTACTTACTGTTGCTACAGCTTCCAGGTAAACATTACACAATACATCAGAGAGTGAGGAAGGACGTCGGGGAACGTGATGAAACATAACATGAAGAAAACGTTATGACCCAATATGTGAACATTTTACATTTCGCGTTAGTCAGGTCGGATTTTAAACAGCCTAGGTGGCTGTTTGACAATGAAGACAACAACTCCGACAATCTCACAAAACTGTCTTTTGTTTTCATTGTTTTGATTGAGAGACCCCATATTGGCAGAAATTACACTGTGTTTAAGTCCAGTATGAAGACACACTTTGCTCTTTTGAAAGTGTAACTGAGTTTTTATACGAAGAACTACATTTTCTGTCACTGAGTTTCATCAGCTGAGTGCACAGTGTGACAACTGCAGAAGTAGAATAGATCTGACAGATCACTCGTTTACATGAGTCAACTCATACAATGAAGGATTGACTGACAGAATCAGCTCCTATACTTTTGTCAGTCGCTTAAAGGTCTTCTGGAGCAACGGGTTGAAGGAAAATATACAGTATTGACCTACTTCTGTAAAAATAAAGAAAAATATCAAGTTGTTATTTAGTTATTTTGTCACTTAGTAGCCAGTTTATTAGCTACATCTAGCTCAATCTAATGCAGTCCAATACAACAGTCTGTAATAAATTCTCCTTTCATAAAGGTTGTAAGGTTCAATTTTTGTTGTCTGCTTTTGTTGATAAATAGATCAATAATGATTGTGATTGATTGTTCGCTGTGCATGCAGAGCCGTCGTGTCACTCACAAGCAACACATTCCCATGTATCCAAGAACCCTTAAATCAGATTAAATTATGTTATATCAGACAGACCTCTCTTGTAGATTAGTCATGGAAAATGAGAACTGTGCGAGTTTTCCTTTTGCATCAAGCAACAAAAATGTTAAAGCACGGTATGTTTGAATTGATTTGCCTTACTTTACATCGCACATCTTCCAACTTAACTATTGCGCACACAAACATTAAGATGTTGATGCTGTAACGATATGTTTTGCAGTCCTATTAGAAACACCTTTCATTATGCAACACTATTTAAACAGCTCCACAAACTGCAGCCTCAATATGACCATGAAGTTAAATAAACACCTTTTCTAAAACCTCTAAAACTTTACTTTTTGAATGCCATTAAGGTAAAATTCAATGCAGAGCTGTTTAATAAACTGCATCAGTTTTAGCTAGGTGTAAACTGGCAACTGAGTGTATACTGCCAAAAGGCACAGCCACAAAAACACTTTCCTCATAAATGGCTCCATGTTGCTTCCTTTGTTTACAAGTGAAAACAAGCACAGTGACAGATTAGGATGACAACAGATACTGTACAAGCTGCTGCCTTCTCTCCTCAGACAATATTTCCACTCAAGCTGGCCCAAAGCTAGCCTGCAGCCTTGTGTTGTCTTTTCAGAAGCATGTGCAAACCGTGTTCAACTGGTGCCTCAACCCGCCCCCTCCAACTGCCCTCCCAGCCGAAACTCTCTTTGTGAAGACGCACAAGTCACACAGTGCGATACCAGTCCAGCTAATTAAATGTGAGCCAAGAGAAAGAGTGGAATTACTGTTACAACAATGTAGGCATGGTGCTTGGGGTTTGAGCAAGGGAGGGAGGCAGTACAATTGTGTGTGTGTGTGTGTGTGTTTTCATGTTACGTAGAGCTATGGTGTTAAAAAGAGCAGCTCTCCTGGGTGTGAGAGGATTCAATTATAGATTATGGGAGGGTGTGTGCGTGTGTTGGGAGGGGGGGTAAACACTGAGATTAAGCGAGCGGAGTTGAATGGGTTATTAGCGGATAAAATGAAGGAGTCGGATAATGAAGATTGGGTTGAGACTTGAGAGAATGGCTTTGTGCATTTTTGCCGTGTGGCGGAGAGGACGCGGGTGAAGAGACAGGAAGAGAGCGGAAGACAGGAATGAGCAATAATGAGATATAGGAAGAGAAAGCAAGGCAGGGGGAACAAGAACGAAGAGACAGAAAGCAGAACATGGTGAGAGCAAAACAATGGCAGG
The DNA here is from genome assembly GCF_040436345.1 of Pagrus major. Classification (NCBI taxonomy): domain Eukaryota; kingdom Metazoa; phylum Chordata; class Actinopteri; order Spariformes; family Sparidae; genus Pagrus; species Pagrus major. The sequence goes on from NC_133230.1 coordinate 14,939,155, forward strand.
GACAAAAGAAGACAAAGACAATTAAACGGGAGACGAGATGGAAGAAAGATGGAGAGGAGGAAAGGAAAACGCAAAGACAAATGTGGGTAAATGAGACTGATAATGGGAAGCAGTGGAGCATGGCTTGGATGATTGTTTTTCAGGGCCCTTGGCAAATAGAACAGAGGACGTGAGAGGTGCTAGGTGAGTGGATGAGGAGTTTTTCCGATGGCACTGCTTCACTGATGACACATCACCTTGAGAGGCAGTGATGGCTGCTGCGAGGAACACCTGCCTCACATGGAGATGTATTGATCACACGCACAGGATGACAAGAGGCAATCTTAATGGTGCAGAGACAAAGAGGTCCCTAATACACATTTCCTGCTGGGATAAATGGTTATGGCGGCAGTTTCCGATGAGTCCGGCAGAATTAAAAAGTGATTTCAGATGACACAGAAGGAAAACACCTGAGATGTATTAAGGGAAAAAAATGATTGGATGGGAGCAGTCTGGAAGGATAATGGCTCTCCTGTCAACCTTTGAGAAACCAAGATGTCTAATAAAAGGTTTTGTAATGTGATACCTGCTGTGAAAACAAGAAACTGATCTACATCCAGAGGCTGCCATGATGTACTCATTGGTGTCGTCTATATTATATTATATCAAAGTTGTAGTGCAGTGCCCATTCAAAACATGCTGTTCGGCACAGATTGTGAGGGGTCTACAGATCCAGTGTTAAGCCTCCTGAACTGCTCACAGACTCATCGGGCACGCCCCGATAATATCAAACATGTTTGATTTTTAAGACTTAAAATCTGGATGATTACATCAGCAGTGTCCGAGCCGAACCCCAAACAACGTTAGCTAGCATGCTACTGTTGACAGAAACTTAAAAAATCTCACCTCCAGTTCTTGCTGAAAAATAGAAAAAATGCCTCTCCCTACTCATCTAGACTTGTTTAAACTTCAGCTTTTTATTTTTCTCATTGCAACGCATTACTCATGCAAGTTGTTGTACCACGCTAATCTCCGATTTGTTTACGTCTGCTTCCCCATGAGATCAGGTGTAAGCCCAGCTTCAGTCTGCAGAGCCATAAAGCCAGAGCGCTGAAGCGGAGCCCCCACTGGTGCAGAGGGATGTTCGATGTTTATTCAAGCTTCATTAATAATAAATGTGTTGCACAAATTGCACCAAATTTGACACTGTACTTCCTTGGGTCCACAACAACAACAAATCTGCCAAATGTGGAATAGATCGGATGAACAGTTCTCAAGATTTGCGAATAACATCCACGCAGGCAGTGATTACTTGCTTTGTAGTTCGATTGTAAAAAGATCACTCACTCATAATCTTACCGATAACAGCACAAAGAGTATTATTCTATCATGCAGTTCATCCAGATTTCATGGCAGAGACACAGTTCACCTAAAGTTCACCCTATATTCAGATAACTTATCTGCATCTCTGTGCAAGGTTTGCAGTCCATGCTACTGAGCTCTCTCAATATGCCACATCTCAACAACGTTTTCTCACTCTCTGTTGTTTCCTAACTTTTTATTTGCCAATTCTAACATAAATTAGCAGAGCCAACTGTCTCGTTTAGTGTTGGTATGGTAACATTAGAGTTGTATTGACTTTGTTCAATATTAGCTCCCTTTCTGAGGCTAACATCTGTGCATGTTGGTGTAAATGGCCTCTATGTGTGGGTTGTTAGCCTTAACTACTTCTACTAATCTTGAAATTTATTCCTAAATTCTTTGCGATGCTGGTGACATATAGCGTCTCTTGAAAGCAAATCAATTTCTTTGTGGTTTGTATTTATCTGTAGATGTCGAAGCCTTTATAAACATGTATAATACATTTACTAAATATGTTTGGCTCCCCAATATGCACTGTATGTTTAAGGATGTCAACTGTCCCCGCGAGTGACACCATAAGCGGTTTGGTTTCACTCCGCTGAGCCGGTACACAGACACGGAGGCAGTTTAATGTTGTATCGGGACTTAAATTGTAGACACAACAGGCATGCTCAGCCAGCCACCTGGACACTAAACTGTCGGTCATTGCCAGATCACTGACAGTGAACGAGTTCAAATAAGGGCCACAGAGCTGTCGGCGAGCACATTCCAGCCTAGTGACACACACTACCTTGAAACTGCATGTACTGATATATCCATGCACAATTTGACAAACTGACATAACCTAGGATGGCTGAATCCTTGGACAGATAAAAAGGTCCATTTCAACCCGGCGGCTACTATACTGCCAAGCCTGTTCCACTGTGACAAACAGCAGTGAGGCATGGCATGACGAAATACCTGCATCACTACTTTTACCTGGATGAAAGTCTCTACCGCGCAGCATGTCTTTATGCTGGAGCATAAAGGGAGATCAACGCCTTGAAGGTAAAATAAAAATTGGACAAATAGCCTATGAGCTACTATATCCACTCGCCTGTGGCGTGCATAATGAAAGCTCTTTTCTGTTCACTTACTGAAACACCCTTGGATGAGAATGGGTAGAGTGCCAGTTTTCCTGCTCACTGGCCTCTCTAACATGGGGCGCCGCTACTTTCAGCAAATTTCTGCCTCTGGAGGACTCTTCCATTGAGAATTCAAATGACAGTTAAATGAGGTATGCAAATTGCAAAATTATACAAACATACATATCTATAGTTGCCCGGAAACAGAAAACCCTGAATTGCAAATTTAAAGTAAAAATGGAAAACCAAAAGTGCTTCTCACTTCCAACTGTGTTTTAACAACCTCCATTTACATTTGTTAATTGCCTAACAGTATGTAGATCAAGAGTTTTGCAGCATCTACAACAAATATGTTTCATTTGAAGCCCCTCATGATGAGATGTCTTTAAGCATTCACAGGCGATGTGAACAACATCAAGAGACAACCTCAATTTTAATATGTAAACATCTGTGATGATCATGTCTTTGCATTTGTTTCATGGATAGTTTCGACTTAACTGAAGCCAGAATCTGTTACTGTGTGCTGTGCAGCAATTAACTCTCCAAAGTATGAGCTGAGACGGAACATTAATCCTGAATGTTGATGAGAAACATTATATGGCCTCCAAATACACAGGAGTGGGACTCCTGTGGGTCTTGCGCTGCTTTTAGCAGGAAGGGGATTTTTTTAAGTGCTACAGGCGGTCATGTTTGAGCGCTGCAGGTTTGATGAAAAAATAATCAAAGTAAGTTTAAACAGAACTGTGGTTTTTATTTTTCTGTGACTCTTGATACCAACCAGCCATGAATGATAAGTCTCCCTAGAACCACCCAGCTACAGCTGGTCAATAATGGACATGTGGCTTATTTGTATGAGCCCTTTTTGGCTCCAATAGGATTGCGGCATCCAATCATGTAATAATCTTTTCTAGATACTGCTAAAGCCTCTGAACTGGGGGAGAAAAAAAAACAGTATGTCCTTTGGCAAAGCAAACTGAGCAGCAGGATCTATGCAAATAAGACACATATATGCTTTTGCAAGGAGCGAACCAATGCAAACAATAGGTGATTGTACAGTATAACATCAAAATACATTTAAATACCAGCCATTGTCTCTCTGTTACATGCTTGTTATGGGGGAAGGCCCTATAAGTGAGAGAGTTTCCCTCCTTGCAGGCTCGGTTTTAATAAAATGAAAGCAGTGAAAGCTGCTCCTTGCATATCACTTCCATTCAATCAATTTAGTCTTTCACACTGATGAAATCTACAATATCAAATTTGGACTAACTGAAAACTATATTCATTTGACACCTGCTCCTGAGCAGGTTAACACTGCAGGTGTGAATGTCTTTCACAGTGCATCGTTGACTGTAATTGCTTCACTGTAACCTGGCACCTTTTACATTACAGTCTAGCAGTCTGGAGGAACATGAGGCAATTTTGTCCATTGACATTTTTATAGACTCGATGAGATGATAATAAATTTATAAGAAGTATTCCCACTGTAATCTAAATGCAAAACTATTACTTCCCGTCATTAAAGTATCTGCAGTTTTTCTCAAACAATCCTCTCTAGCCTCAGCAGCAGAAACAACATTACCTTCAACAGTACATCCTGTACTGTCTGCATCTATTCATTTAAACACAATGTTTTTAATGACAGAAAAGGGAAATGTTGCATGTCTTTCCAGTGCAGAGCAGCCGGCATGCACAATAACACTTCTGCAAATGGTTCAATTTTTTTTTAGGATATTCCACTGGCTCCTTGTCACTCCAGTACCTGATGCTTGCCTACAGTGTCCACTAGCATGGCACTAACCCACCTCTTTGCTTAAACAGAAGAAGAAGGAGCTGATTACTTCCATTTCCATTAAGCTGGTTATTTGGAAATATTGTGTTATTCTCCATCTCCAGTTTCCGTACCACATTTTCATTTTCACATAAATCCTGTTCCGAGCTTTAAAGTAAAAAAAATGAATAAAATAAAGCATGTTTCACTGAACGGATGCAGCTCAACACAGAACAGAAAAACACCTCAATATTTGTCAAGGTCAACTCCAATAACAAGAATGAAAGGGAAGCTGATAAAATTATTTGCAAAGCGGAGCAGACACACACACAGACACACACAGACACACACAGACACACACACAGACACACACACAGACACACACACAGACACACAGACACAGACACACACACACACACGCTGCAGTCAAAGTAAGATAGCTGCGGGCAGTAAGGTGGCTGCTGATGCAACTGAAAAGAGCGGCCACACTGAGGTTCAGTGAGAAGTGTGTTTCAGACATCTTGCAATTGAAATGCTCCTTCCTTCACCTGCCGTGGAAGATCACTTTTAAAAATTCTTTGCACTCCCTCAAACATTGAATCTTTATTCATATTGGAATACATGTTTTGTTAAAGATAAATAAATAAATAAATCTGAACACATTAGATGGTGCAAGGTCAACTGCCCTGTAGGGTAAACATAACCTGATGTGTTCCCTGACTTAATTGGAGGGGGTCTATTCAGTCTTTGACTGGAGATTTTTTTCTACTCTTGAAAAAAAAAAGTATTGTGAAGGCTTAACAGTGCAGAAGGCTGCTTCCTGGGCTCCAAATGTTCTGCAAAGCTGTGCTTCAAGATTCAAGGCTGTGGATAAATAATTCAACATCTGAGGCCAAGTAAGATTGAAAATAGTGCTACTTTTCTGGCAACATAAAGCCTGTCCATTAAAAAATGAACAACACACTGAGCTCTCTATACTGGGTTAGAAGTTTTGACATATTTGTTTGAACTTAAACCGCTTTAAAAGCTGACAAACTTCTGGGTTATATTCCAATTCCTAACAAAAGGAAAAATATAAACTGTCACTTCCTTATTATGAACAACAAACAGTATTATAGGTGTATGTCTTCCGTGTACATACCCAGAGGTAGTAGGTGAATTGAAGGGCGAAGATGGCGATGCCCTCATTATCGAAGGAGCCAGCGACGGAGCGGGAGATGTATCCAGGGACGATGGCAATGAAGCAGGCCGCCAGCAGCCCTGCACCCTGGTTCCATAGCTCCCGTGTCAGTAGAAAGGTGGAGATGGCGGTCAGACCGCTGAACACCGGGGCCAGAAAGACACACACATCTCGGATGTGGACTGTGATGTGGAGCAGGTTGAGGACATAGTGGATAAGGCCGGCAGTCACCATTAACCCCGGGTACACCTGAGCGAGGAGGCAGAGAGAAAGAGACATTGGGTGTCAGATCAAAGATTAACAATAACGGTGTCAGGGATATGTGTAACAATAATTGACTAATCGAATGACAGCAAAATAATTTGATACTACATCATAAATGGACTGTATTTATATTGTGCTTTTCTAACCTGAGTGACCACTCAAAGCACTTTACAACACTAGTCAGCATTCACACATTCACACACATTCAGACACCGGTTGCAAAGGCTACCATGCAAGGTGCCACCTGCTCATCAGGCGCGTTAGCCATGCATAGGCACTCACACACTGATGGGAGAGCCACCGGGAGCAAATTGGGGTCTAGTATCTTGCCCAAAGGTACTTCGACGTGAGGACTGAAAAGCAAATCATAGAGGACCAAAGCATTTGGATTTTTTGTGTTTTATTGACATTTTAAATGTAGGCTATACCTGCATATGGCTATTTAAAACATATATCCGGTAGCTTTTCAATATGGCTGTTATTCTCCAAATTGGCTGTTCAAAAAAAAAAAAAAAAAGGTCAAGAAAAATTAAAATTAAAAAAATACACTGATATTTAACAAAGGTATTTTATTCTGGGGCGCCCATTAGCTCAGTTGGTAGAGCGGGCGTCCCATGTGCAGAGGCCTTGTCCTTGCTGCGGCGGCCCGGGGTTCAATTCCGACCTGTGGCCCTTTGCTGCATATCACCCCCCCCCCTCTCTCATCCTGTCATCTCTAAGCTGTCCTATCAATAAAGCCATAAAAAGGCCCAAAAAGTACTTTAGAAAAAAAAAAAAAAAGAGTACTTTATTCTACGCGTCTCTTTCAAATAAAGCATTCAATTCTGCACTCCTCAGCACAACAGGGAAGCCATCAATTACCACCAGTGAAATTCTAACTGAACTGCAGGCTGTTAATGCCTGTGGAGCATGTAGAGCCCCCTTTATTCCTTTATTGGTTATACTGTGGCAACTCACAAAATGTTCTTTAAACACTTTCCTTCATTTGTTCTTTTGTTGTAAAATAAATTATCAAAGAAATTCAACTTTGTTTTATTATTTACTAAGGGTTGGCATTATTAATGTTACACTGCACAAAAGACAGTCGAGTTCACTTTACTTCTAGATATGATTCCATAGAAGTGAGGGCCTACAGTGAGGAAAACTGTAAGGAGAAAAAAATTGCGTGGGGTTCAGAGGGTTAATAAATTACATTTAGCCTTATCAGAAATGGTTGCCATGATATTATTCAACATAGAGTTATAATGAAATAAAGCCCGCTCACAGTCGAAGGCGTGAGTAGGCGAGGCATCATGGCCTTGTCTCATCTATACGTGAGAGCAGATCCAATTAGAGCCCTGTGCAGTATACTGGCTGTCTGATGTAAAAGAAGCGAGGATGTGTTTAACGTGACTGATATCCCTGAGGTGTGTTCACTGTAGCCGCAGTGCAAGCACTTTGCCATACTGCTAATAAACTCAGGTCTTTGCATCTCTAATTAGCCAGTGCCTAGGAGATCTAAGCTTCATCAACCAATCTATTTCAATGAAAATCAACCTTGTCTTGCCTCTTGGCTCTGAGGAATGGACTATGTCTAATGGGGTGGTATCCTGCCATTTACAAAACTACTCTTGTAATTATTAGCCATTTTGAACTCTGCGGTAGGGCCCAGGTCCTCAAAACGATAGCGATTGCTCATCATAGAAGAATACATTTTACATTGAGTTTAGGCTTGATGGATAAAAATCGATGCATAATTTATCAACACTTTTCTCTAAATAGGCACTCAAGAATGCATTACATAGCTTGTTCATTATGAAAATATCATCAACTGGACCTGACAAAAGCGGTTACCCAAAATGCACTTGAGTCATTGTCCTTATGGCAACAAAGAGTGGTTTATTGGCTTGACAGCCCACTGTTGTTATGGACTGTCACATTAGAGAAGCCTTCCTTTCCTTATCTATGGCTCAGGAGAAAGAGCAACTGACAGTCGTCCTCTGGGGAAAGTGGGGAGGGGGGGAATGGAGGGAGGGTGGGAGTGAAAAGGGAAATAAAAATGGAGAGGGCAGCTGGACTGGTCTAATGCAGAAAGGCACTAAAGTGTCACATTAACTGATATCGGCTCGTCTGTCTTCCAAACGGTGTGACCCATCTGAGTGCTTAGAGACTTAACGCTATCATACACAATTAATGAGGACTGTCAGGATCATCCGTCTGATTTTGAATAAAAAAGGGGGTAATGATAAGGATGAGAGCAAATAATGGAGGCATAGAGGAGGTGAGAAAAGACAGAGACACATTAGAGAAAGGCAGAGGCAGACAGCAGAGGAGAGATGATGAAAGATAAAGAAGTTGGAGAGACAGAGGAAGAAAAGTGAACTTTAGTGGCTGAAAGGGTGTGTTAAACAGAGTGCAGCCGGGGGAAAAGGTTGAATGCAACAGACAAGAGTCTCGGTCACCGCCGTCAGATAGAGCAAAGGTGGTTTTATAAATCCCACCTGGAGCTAGAAGGGTCGCAGACCACCACTCCGCATGAGAAAAGAGGCCGACATTGTTGAAATGTCAAGACAGGTTTCTGAAAACGAGGAGGGAATGCAGCTTTGTAACTCAAACTATTTTAAGTTTTCTAAACAAAGGCAATTATTTCATTGTGGGCTATGAAGCAGACTGTACCAATCTGAGATGAACTGAGCACTTGTCCACACCCCTGCATGTTTTAAAAGCACAGGCTCGATGCAAATAAGAGCTCTCACACATTCATTTTATGATTTTGAATGCAGTGTGGGAGTAAACCAAATGCCCCTCTTCCCTGAAGCCCGACGTCTATGTTCAGAAAATGGTCCATCTCAGTCATGCAAACAAGTAGGATTTTGACAATTAGCCTGCACAGCAAATGAGTGAACTGGTTTCGTTACCCAAGAAACTAAGATCATGGCGTCCTTGAGGAAGGCACCAGCTCATCTGACAATCGCGCCTCAGCCTCTCATATAAAGATTTAGCAAGTTAAAGTGAAAATGGACGTGGATCTATCTGAGCCAGCTCTGCAGTTCTCCTCTTTGCATCAACTCCTAGATCTTGCTGCACTTTGCATAGATTTGCATGTTTGAGGGAGACATTTGCATTTAGTATGGCCAAAAGAATGACCCACCCACCTGCTATCGAAGAAGCGAGTGAACTCTTTATAAGATAAAATGAAACTTACCATCTGGCAGTAAATGTCCTCCAAGTGAAATGTGGGTTGTTAGCAGACTTAGCATGTTAAAGACCAAGGTTGTAAAAATTATTTTCTATCGTCAACAAATTCCATGAAAAGACGAAAAACCAACAATCCTGTGTGTAGCTCTCAGCCTCAAGCCCACTGGATCCGACTGAAGATGTAAATATTGAAAAAACAGACCCAAATATTTAGTTTTAACTTTAAAAAGCCACAGTAATTTCCTAAGACAGTTGGGCACTGTGGTTCTCTGCAAACATTACTCAAACAGGAGTAAATAATGCATTTGTTGGGACTATTTTCAGCTGTGCATTAATACATAATTGGTGAACAAGTGAGTAATTACGACAGTAAGACGGTGCATGCGGGATCAGCTCAAAATGAACCATAACACTCTCATTCAATGTGGCTCACTGACATGTTTTTGGTAGTTGTTGGAAAACAATGCAAAAACTCATAAAGCAAAAGAGAAATAAGCTATATCAAGCTTTGGCTGCACACACAATACTTGTTAGTAGGATCATTTTGTTTTTTATGTCGGGCTTCTCAAGAGATATGTTGACAAAAAACAAAAATATAAAATATCACCAGACTTTAACATCCTTTAACAACAGTTTCCCTCTCTGATGCCACAACCATCTTTCTTCAGGACAGCCAAATTACTTAAACCGGCAATAGACAACTTTTTTTTACTTTAAATTTTCATTCTGTAGAAAATACGGATTGCACAGTGGAACAGCCGTTAAAAAATGACACCATCCACATATAGATTGGTTCCCTATAAGCTTAACTTTCTTTCTGGATTTTTCCCAGAACAACGAAGGTCAAATTACAGCACAAAGTGCGTCTATTATTGCGCAACCAAAACAGGAAGAGGCATTGGTTTCCCTGGTCGCTATCCTCAGGTAACAGAGGAATGACTGGAATAACTGTGGAATCTCTACACTGCAAAAGAAAAAGACCCCGCTTATAAAAGAGGCAAAGAAGGTGAAGAAGGAGAGCGATAAACATGGGTAAAACAAGAGTGAACGGATGGACATTCAGTCGATGGAGAAAGTCTGTTCCCCTGTTCATAGGTTTCCCCTTACCACTGGGATTTGAGACAGTACAAAACTGGCATTTGTTCTATTAGCTCAGTAAAAGTAACTTATTAATTCAACCGGGTGTTTTACTCTGCCTTTTCACAGCACTGAAATCAGGGTTTCTAGGCCAAATTGAGATTCTTATGAAGCAAATCAAAATATTTGAAGTAATGTTCAACTGGAAAAATCAAAAGATTTTTTATGTGAAACTAAATTTGAGAAAAGAAGAGAGCACAACTCGCTATAATCAAATCTTCAAATGAACAGTGTTTGAATTGTTCTGCAGCTATTTGTTGTTTTTTCACTCATGGTGTACAGGGAAAAGATGTGAGCTGTGTATGCTTTGTGTGCTTATTTGTATGCAGAAGACAATGTGTTGTGCAGCTCAGGGATCTCTTGTAAATGTCACGAAAATTAACTTAAAACTATACGCCTTCCAATTCCGATTACCAGTCTAATCATGAGTTTCAGCTTCTTCCCCGTGGCTTCAAGGCCCAACCCAAGTATCCATGTACTGTAACATAACCAGCACATCCATTATTACAAGCAATGCCTGCCATATGCAATTACCAGTAGCTGATGGTAATTGCCAATGACAGATGAATGCTGATGGATGGGGTTTTGGATTCCAATTCCTTGCCTCTCTTGTGCCGTAATGAATAGTATATTCAAACATGGGCATGTAGCGTGGCTGCAGCTCCTGCCCCGCACCATCTGCTTGGTGCTGTAATGATAACGGCTGCTGATAGCAATGCACAACATTAACATGCCTTGCTGTCTAAACTGTGCAGAGGAACTCTCCAAACAGCCTGCAGGACTGAGTTTACACCATGCAGAGACAAGAAGAAAGAGAGAGAGAGAAGGGAAAGAGAGTCAAACCACAGACACCGAGGGACAGGCTCTGCCCAAGCCTCTCAGCTGGCTCCAATAATGGAAACATGTTGGGGAGATATTTCCACGTTTATTTGGCACAGAGGACCTGGATTATGTAGTTCTGACGCATCATTAGCCTGTGCAATTACAGCTCAGGGTGCAGACATGGTGGGTACATGAAGAAAGAAGCCAGGTGGGCTTGTTAAAGAGGAGAGGGAGATGGATGGGCCGGTGGTGTTTTACTCACACAGGCCTCACAGCTCAGAGGAAGCAGGGCTGAGAAGATGAGGTTGGGAGAAGAGATGCACAAAGGAGGGGAGGCGTGGGAAATGGGAGATGAATTGCATGAAATTGGTACGTTGTATTTTTCATTGAAGAGGGTCAATGTTTCACGACAATCGCTGTTGCTGGTAAACAAGGCGCCCACAGCAGCCGAAGGGAATCCGTCAAGTTAACAGCTCACTGTTGCTACTGCTGGATTGCGACTTAAATCCATGCAGGCCCAGTGGGGGCTTATAGGGCTCTATGGTATTCCTGCATTGGCTTGCCTCACCCCATATAACCCCTCACACAAACACACAGCAGTGAGGATGCCCATGGGAACAGACTGAAGATCTACTTCACCTCAACCACTGATGAGGACATAAAAACTGACTACAAAACAATATCTATGAGTGATCTCGATGGGCTAGCGAATATTAACAGCGGGTATAGAAATCCATGCTGATTTTCCAGTCAGACATTATCTCTGTTCAAATGCCAACATACAGTAATTGATTTTGGTTGCTCTTCTGGGTCTGGGTCAGGCTATGATTAAGTATGATTTAAAGCATAATTTGATGCCTGACTATACTCAATCATGGTTCTAAGGTTGCTCTGATTATGCTTTAATATATAAAAAGGTACTGAGACTGCAGATTTACTCACAAATCAATGGCACGGCCAATATAAAACTTCATCCATCCTTTAATCGAAACTTAACTGGGTCAGTGTCACAATGGAGGCACGCTGCACAAGGTAGACAGAACTTTACTCAGCCAGAGCCTCCAGGGGGATCCCAAAGTATTCCCAGGCCAGGTGAGATTTGTAATCCCTCCAACATGCTCTAGGTCTGCCTGGGATTGTTTCCCATGTAGACTATCTCCATGGGGAGGTGTGTAGGAGGCTTCTGGATTCCCAAACGACCTCAACCAGCTCTTATTAAACATACAAGAGCAGTGGTTGTACACCAAGATGCTCCTGTGAGTCTGAGCTCTTCACCCAATCCCCCCAAGAGTGAGCACAGAAATCTGTGCTCCCATTCCTTCAGTCACTACCCAGAGCTAATGACTAAAGGTGAGAGATCAACTACTACTGTAAATCCATTGCTTTTCCTCCAGCTTAACTCCCTCTACAGTCAAGTACAACTGGCAACCAGTTTGCCTGTCGATCTCAGACTCCAACTTACCCTCACTGATGAACGAGATCCCAAGTTATTTGTGCTCCTTCACCTGAGCCAGCAACTTGTTTCTAAGTTGAAGGAGGCAATCTAGTAGAATTGCACGGCCTCAGACTTAGGAGTTGCTGACTCTCAACCCCACCTCTTTATAGTCTGGTGAAAGCAAGCTAGTTCACACCGGGGGTCACAGTCTGATTAACACTGCTACATCATCAGCAAAATGTAGATAAACAAACTCTACGCCTCAGCTGTACTTTTAAGTTCTGCCATCAAGATAATCAGGGCAAAACCTTGGCGCACCCGCATGTCTTCTGAAAATATCTCTGATTTATCCCTGTGGCTAAATACACAGCTCCCATTCTGGCAAACAAGCATTTTATCACTGGCCCTGTATGTTTCAGCAATGGTCATAAGTCACTTCCAAGTCCAAAAAACACAAATCAATGGCCAAACTCCATGACCCCTCCAGTATTCTTACAATATTAAAGAGATCCGATAGGTTTCAAGAGCAGGACGGGAGCTGCACCTCCTCGATCTGAGGTTCATCAATTGGCTGGAGTCACCAACTTTACCCTTTATTTATAAGTGCTGCCTCCCACTCAACAGGCATGTCATCATCCCTGTAAGAGTTTAGGTCTACCAGCAGAGCTATGGAGCTCCCGTGCGGTGCCTGAACAAGGAGGCTAACAAGAAGAGCACTCAGATACGCATTTCTGTGTGTGCTCCTGGCACTCCTGGAATTAAGTAAATTATTAGGTAAATTATTAAATCATTTATTTTCCTTTAGGCTATTTCACAAGAAGGTTCTCCGTGTGTAAATGTGTATTCAATAGCCTGAAACTGATGAACAATGAGAAAATGTGTAAAACATGGAGCTTGACTGCATCGATTCGAGGACAAACTTACTGTGCCACCAACGATTCTGCCCAAGGGGTACCAGGCCCTTTCATCAAACCAGTTAAGGAACTCATAGAAGCCATTTGTGGTGAGGTGGTGCGTTGATCTGTAGTTGAACCTGCAGCAAGAGAAGAAAAAAAGAAGAGGGTCAGCTGAGTTTAAGGCAAATTTAACAACCACACACAGAGAAGGAGCATTTATTTCCATTTATAGACCATTATTTGTCAAATGTTGAAGCCTTTGACAGACCAAAAAACACTTAACTCTAAGAAAGGTTATTTTATTTCCATTTATTCTGAAAGCAGGCTGAATGAGTAAGCTGCAGAGACTTTGCTTGTTAGAATAAGGAAGATAAAGCCTCCATTCACTATGTGCTCCTTTGTGCTGATGCCAACAACTCTCAGGTCAGTCCTCTGTTGAAAAATGGAGAGATGAAGGGCTCTCACAAATACTGTATGGCATTTTTCGGAACAAAGCCTGCTTATTGTACAGATAATTCCAATTGCAACCACTGGAATGTGCTGGGGTGACAAAGGCATAAATGGGTCTGGTGTTGGAACAGAGATATAGGTACCAAGAAAATAAATAAAAACAAAGAAAGAAAGAAACCCTGAATAAATATAAGGAATATCACTGCAAACCGGCCTTTATTCACACCGTGCAATGGTAAGCTGAAGGCGTTGGAACTGTGTCAAGCAGCAGAATGAAAGAGCTGACACTGTTGAGTAGGCTGCTGCCAAAGAGAATGAAGCAAGTGTTCAGTACATTCAGAGGCACCTTCTTCGCTGCAGAGCTCATTAACGTGGGCTGCTTTATGGTATGTTCAGAGGCCCATATACCTCATGTAAAACACTTCATGCAGAGAGAACCTACAGCCTTTGTGAAAGGACAATTACCTTATCTGTTTTACACACTAGAGAGTAGAGCTGCAAGGATGGGACGATTAGTCGATTCTTTGGAAACATGACACCCAGATGGTTGAGTTTTTGTTTGTTGGTTTGTCAACATTAGAAGAAGCAATTTGAAAATGTTACTTTGGACTGGGCAAGTTTTTTGACCTTTAAGAGACTAAAAACCTCAAATTGAGAAAATATTCAGCACATTAATCAATAATGAAAATAATTGTTAGTTGCTGCTCAACTAGAAAGATTCTTTGACTCATTTAAAATCAAATATGCAAATATCGACAGCCAATGAATAAGGTGAGGTTACAGTGAGCAGCCTTCAATGTTGCAAAATAAGCCATATTATAATAAGCCCTGTTTATGCAAGATCTACTTTTAACAAACTTTTTAACACCAAATGCATTTCCCAATACTATACATGGATGCTTGGCTGAGGAGCCTCAAACGCTGCTGCTGTTTATTTCCATTCATGTTCATCTTCAAATCACACACGCCTACCCAAGCTTACAGTGGCATTTACAAAAGGCACAGTAAGGAGGCTAATGCTGCCTCTAACTCACACACATTCAATTTAAGAATACAAGTCATTAGTTTCAGTTCGCAATTTCAATAATACAAAATATTTTTAATTTGTATCTAAATCTCCATCTAACTGGGAATCTTCATCTAAATATAGTGTAATATGATCACACAAGCATGCAATAGCCACCTTTCTTATTTATGCACAAGCAATACTTCATGAGAACATTTTAAAATCAGTAAAACAAAGGATTTATAAACGATCCAGTCATCTGAAATCCCTTGACAAGCCCATCAGACATCCTACTACCCAAGCAAACAAAAATATAAGACAAAAAAGGTCCCATTTGGTCAGGGTAGCTTTGAATTAATAAATTCCAGTGAAGTTGTGGTAATTAAATCAATGTTAATTGTGGACTGAAAATGAATGGCAACAAACCACACAACCAAAAAAAAGATACGGCTCCAAAAAAAGCCTGGGTAACACAGGCCTGTCAACAGCTTCAAACTAAATCAACAGCATTTCCTCGCTTCCATCTACTTCACAGCTGGAGATTCAGCAGCACAGTTTAAGTTCGTGTGTGTGTGTGTGAGAATACAAGTAGGGTGGGAGGGGACATGGTTGTCACAAAACTGCTGGACTGTGTGTGCCGCGTACACTCGTGATCAGGACAGTGTGTTTAAAATCGCTGGCATGAAGTGCAGCTCATTAATCATCACAAGGTGCCTGGTGTTCTACCGCCTCCACATCGCACCTGAAGCCAGAGCACTCCTAACTCATGCAGGGCCTCCTGTCCTGGCTCATGTTTCTGGAGAGCACTCAGTGGTCAGACATTAGTCATTTCAGCCCCAATGCTCAGAGCCAGTCTCTTGTATTCATCTTGAACACCATGTTCAATTTCCAAAAGATCCACTTTTGCAATACTCCACCTTAAGACTATTTCTTGGTATATGGAACCGTTTCAGAGACCCAAATTTGTTTGCAAGATGTTGTATTGGTGTTTAATAGGCAGATACAAAGCAGGCACGTTTATTACACTTGCACTGAAGACCAACAAATTTTGATTAATTTTAAGGATTTTTCACAGATTAACCGAGAAAGGGAACACAATTTTCAAATTCTCTATGACAGCTGTTACTCAGTACATTTATGAGTCGATGAGAGCAAAATGATCAGATATCAAACACAGGAGAAAAATAGAAAACGCTGGCAAGCATTGTGCCTCTGAAAGTGATCTTGAAAAGCTATCAAAAAGCTGACATGAGAGTTTATCTTTGTGGCTCCTTCATGGGCAATTATATTGTGTACTCAACAAACTGAGGCCTGAGAGCCTGAGCCAGGGTACAATCCTGAACATAATACACTGCAATTCCTTTCTTGGGAGATTTTAATCATTGGAGATTCAGTCTTGTCCATCACAACTAAGTACTTCCATCATCCAAAGCTCATCTGACTGCACACAATCTGCAGTCGTCAACTGAACTGCTCTTTCAAAATTAGATCATGGTCAAGACAATCATTTTGTTCTTCAATTCAATATTTTTTTTTTTTTTACATACCGAGTTTTGCAAATCAACACAATGTTACAGAATGCAAAACCACAGTGGCAACCAGGTGTGAGAGAGTTTCACCACAGTGGAAACTGGCCAGCTACTTTCGCCTCATTGTTCTGCAGCTGTCAAATCAGCGAGGCAGAAACAAAGCAAATTCAAAGAAAGCGTTCTGAAAGACAACTTTGCACGCTGCCAAGCCATATCCACAAAACCCATTTTCCAATGATCTCATGGACAACCGAGCACAATGCTTTATCCCTGCCCCTGTCACTTTGATGGGCCAGATAATGTAGCTCTGCCAGGCACATTAGCAATTTAATGCATTGCTGCCAATATGGTCTCAGGCCACAGAGCACATGACTGCTAGTGATGCACCTCCCTCCAGTGAGCTTAAAGCTGATCACCATAAAAAAAAAAAAAAATACCACTCCTGGATTGATAGCTAGGAATTGAAGGGAAAATGAGCCCTACTTCAACTCCTTGGATAATATATCAAAGCAGAAATGAAAATTAGCAGTGGCATATTGTGCACTTTAGATCACTCGGGGCGCCCTGCAGGCATCATAATACATTTTAATCAAGGTCCGTTTCACTGATTATCAGTTTCCTGTTGAGACAGGGACATCATCAGCAGCATGAGTAAGTGGGCAGCATTGCTGTTTAGAAGCCAGCAAATGCTTCATTCAGTCATTTATCGACTTCATAATCAGATGCATTATTGCCTTTTCCCTATTGGTTCACGATACGGTGAATGTCTAAATACACTTTTGGTTCCAGGGGCAGAATCACCACGTTGACTAATTAGCCACCTCTGTCAAACTCTGAATGAATAACATGTAAACGAGAGCCTGTTTGGGGACCTAGAAGGCATGTGAGCGCTTGCAACAGAAGCTGAGCACAATAAGACAGTCAGGTGGGCAAGTATGAGCATCTCCAAGGTGTCGTGTTATTGAACGCTTTACTGCAGCAGCTCCAAAAGTCTATAATAAAAAGAGAGCACATCACACAACAGATCAAAGGATTCCATGAAAGAAAGAGTCTTCAATAGATGTAGGTGTGTGTTAGTGGTCTGCACTCTATCATGCTGACAATAGTATAGTAGTTAATATCACAATATGGAGGTACAAGACACAATGCAAAACCTTAATAGTGTCATAGCATAGTGGCAGAAGGCAAAATTTTTGTGCCCATGCGGGTGTCATGTTTCTATCACCACTGATCAGAGCGAGAGTAAATACCTGTGATTAAAGCAGGGTCATTTGACCCGGAAAGGAATGCTGATTGTACCTTTTCACACTGAAGACAAAATGTTAGTGGGATATTTTGTCAATTGTGAAAAGGGTGTAAGACAGATGCAAAGGTCACTTAGTCGAAGTCTGATTTGTTATGCTTGTCATTCATCCATATCACTGGATCGACATTTATATAAAACAAAAAAATGGGAAGGATGTGAATAATAATTTACAAAAAATGTAAAAGTAATATAAAGACAGTGGTCATCCAAGAGAGTCTAAACTACAACTGAGTTTTTAAGTGTCAATTGTTTCAATGTCATTCCCACAACCCAAGGCCTCTGTTAATGTTGCAGTGGAATAGAGAATTAGCAGCTAGTAAATTCACGGTCTTTTTTATCAACACTTCACAACCAAGAGACCCAAATTTGTTTCTCTAGTTTTGTTTCTAGACCAGCCACCCTACTTACTCTTCTAAGAGCACTTGCTCTATACTGTATGAAGACTGCTGACATCACTTTTTGTCTTTTAATTGTCGTCCATATGATTTTCTGGTTGGATTAGCTGAGAATTGCATGATAGATTTCACTCACATTACACACTTTTCCATCATGCCCCAAAACTAAGACCTCACTGCTGGCAGACAGGGTCAAACTAACTTGCTCACTGGACAGCTGCCAAAGCTTTAACAGTGCTGAGTATCCAGCATGGCTGCCATCAGCTGACAAGATGAGGCTTCCTGGCATATCAACTCACAGCTGTATCACTTCATTCGAATGGTAGTGCGTGTGTGTGTGAATATGTACTGTATGTGTGTGTATTCCTGTGTACTCAATGACCCTGCAAGGTAATTGCATTCTGTGGATGTGTGATGACAATATTGTTGACATGAGACATGACTGGGTAAATCTGAAATTAAACATTGTCTGCAATTACGAGCCTGCCAGAATATGCAGTGGGTTCAATGAGAGACTGTCTCAGTTGATGTAGGGATGTTAATTGAGACCGGAGGAGTAAAAACACATTTATGGTACCATTAGGAGATAAATACTAAAAATCCAGCTAATTATTCTGCCAGGTCAACCATTTCCAAAAAAACAAACGGGGGAAAAAAAAAAAAAATTCTCCTAATTTCAATGTGTGAAGACTTGCTGACACGGCAGGGAACATTCTTCTAATTGAATGTTGAGTGCAGAGCTTCTCTAACAGTCACAAAACAGTCCACAAAGAGCCCTTTAAACTTATTTCAATTGCTCTTGGAAATTAGGAATTATATTAAAATGCATCTCCACCCAAACAATTTTTAATATTAAACCCATGTCCCACATGCTTGAAACAAAGCGGTAAAAGATTCCCAATTAGAACATTTACAAAAAATTATTGGCATCAAGTTCAACCACCCCTGAAGAGAAGAAGTCTGTTCACTGGTAGGAAGCCTATTGTGTTTCTAGTTTGTCCAGTGCCCTCAAGGACAAAAGCACTTCAACAGAAGTGAATAGTGAAGTCATATTAGAGCTAGGCAGTATGGCCTTAAATATAATAAAAAATATACTTTCACAAAATACTAACACAGTGAGAGTTCTGATCAGTGATCACCAGTAATTTCATTATAATGACTAAGTGGTTAAAAGCAAGTAGAACAGTCTAGTAAGTTTAGAAAATGACTGAAATTTAACTTTATTCTAACTTTTCACAATAACCATATATATCGTATAAATTGCTCAGCCCTACATCATATGTTACAAAAGGTCGCATATATCCATCTATGCTAGAGCTGCAATGATTAGGTGATAAATTGATAAGTCAACTGAAAGAAAATAAATCGCAAACTATTCTGTTATTATTTGTTGATAAATCGCTTCAGTAATTTTTCCAAGCAAAAATATCAAACATTTGCTGGTTCCAGAATTTGAAGCATCTTTGGGTTTTGGACTGTTGGTTGGACAAAATAATCTATTAAAAGATGTCACTTTGGGCTCAGAGAAATTATGAGCAGCATATACTAAACCAATGAATTGACTAATTGTTAAAATAATCAGCAGATAACTCCATAAAGAAAATGATGGTTAATTGTGGCCCTATATCCTCTCCTGGCCAGCGAGTAGTGTTTATAGAAGCAAGAAAAACAGTGCATACAGCAACTGGGCACTGAAAATTGAACAAAAATGAGGCAAAAACACAAAAAAGGTACTGTGCAGTGCATGTTGACATCCTTGCGAGAAAACGCCAAAAATCAATGAACATTGGGACTGGACTGATTAAATATATATTTGGAGCAGCACTCAACATTGGGCTGATTTTCCCCGCTAATCTTAACTTTTCTAAATGGACCAGCTGGCAGTATTAAAACAACCAGATGGTTTCTGTTCTGTGCCCTGGTGGGGTGCGAGATCTCCGTGTCGGTATGCAAACAGCCACACTAGTTCCTGTTGAAACTAATGAATGAAAATTGAAAAATGGCATTGCATCTTGAGGTAAGGAGACATGATGGCATAAATATTGACTTGCCTAGGGGAATAACTTCAACACACATTACTGTGCTCCAGCTCTAACTGGGACTACCCATTAGACACAGAATAGCTATAAAACTAGCATTGTTTATTTGCTCCAGTGCATCCACATTCTGACAGTTGAGATAAAGATTCAGACATAAAACAGTCTGGGCTGTAAAAAAAAAAAAAGGCTGTTGGGAGCAGAGTTTTTCAATTCTGAAATGGAGCACAGTCTGATAAAGGGTTGTTTGTGTCTAGGTGTTATTTTGTGAATGTGTCAATGCTGCATCTCCTGCAGTATGTGTAAAGAAGTTTGTGGCTCCCTAAGATTTGTTAAGTCCTTGAACGTGCTGCTTGTTTCGTAACACTAAGTTGAGGTTATTTGAAGGCAATTAGCCAATGAGCTGGGCATTTTTCCTGACCACAGATTTATAGGAGAGCAGAGTCACGGTTATTGATATCCTAATTATCTTTTCACAGATGTACAGGCTCTTATTCACACCTGCGTGAAAACAGCTTGGCAATACCAATCACAGGGACACAGACTTGCAATGCCTTTTGGGTCTAATAAAAGGATCGATCTCAAATTAGACTATTTTCTTAGCCAAGCTAGACAAGATGCTTACACAGGCTATAAGCAGAAGAGGAGAGGCACTGAATAATAAACTACCCAAACAAGGTCGGGAATGCATAGTGATCATGCATGCAGCAGTAGTAGTTGTAAAACAGAACGAGCCTTGAGCAAGACTGCAAAATTTGTGTATAATTTATTGAGGTAGTTGACCACACATAGCTGGAAACATGTTTTGGCTATACATTAAATGTGCCTGTTTGTTTTTGTTTTACATTATTATACAGTTTAATCTTGGGTCCCTATTGCCTGATGGTCAACTGAACACGTTCATTGATCACTTGTTATAGGCCTGGAGCAGACAAAATATAAGAGCTACAATATAGGAGCTTTCAAATAAGTCCCAGCAGCTAACATTTTAACTTAAAGCTGGTCTTCAAAAGAAAAAAATAAATACATTTAGACCCTATTCACATAGTATTAATTAACAGAGGACCGCATGTGTGGCGCTTTAGGTCAAGATAAGTAGTCTTTAGTACTTTATTCGTATTTACTGACATTAACTCCTCGATATGATGTCAAGGCTCCATGTAACATCAATGTACAGAAGTGAAGTGCCTGCTCTTCATTGCTCTTCACTGCTCTTCATTAGCTGCATTAATAATGTAGCTTAGAGTTGATTTGCCCACTTTCTGCATGTGTTACAGGCATAAATACACATTTGCAGCTCGTTTAGATCAGTTAAAAGATGCTTTATGGCTGCTCTTGTCCCTGATCTTCTCTGTCATCACTTTAATACATCAGCGGCTCTCACAGCACAGCAGTCAACTGTTGTTTAACGTTATGAGCCACAATCAAATTTCTTACTTGTTTGGTTGTCTGACAACAGAGAACAGATGTTTATGAAGATATACAACTCCAAATCACTGACATTCTGATTTACACAGGACTAATATTTACACATGACCTCAGTGTTTGGCAAAACATTGTAGGTAATATAAGTCCTCTGTGAATAGGGCTTTTAGCATTCATTTTAACAAAAAATTAGTTTGTGCCTATTTCAATGACAGTATCTACATGACCGAAAACTGTGATAACACCAAAGATTTAATTTTTACTACAATGTGTTCAGCATTAAAAAGTGTACATTTGTTAGTTTATTAAGTGCATTATTGGATTAAAATAATGAACTGAATAAGATCTCAGTACACCCTGGGATAATACTGATTATTTATCATATATAAATGAATTACAAGTATGGTTCCATGTACACAGAGCACAACCATACCGCCTCCAATAAAAAAGAAAATGGAGAAAAGTTCAGATACTGACACAGCAGTGGTTTCCCTGCAGCAAATGACACAACTTAAAACAAATGTGTACAAAAATCGTGAGAAAGAAAACTGTGTCCATTTAACCCTCTGACATCAGGAGGAGGCCTGCTGCTACTGCTGTCAGAGGAGGGCACAAGGCTGTGGAGGTCTTTGAACACATTTCCAGAAGGGGGTCTGGTACACAGGATCATTTCACACTCCATTGCTTCCTGCATTTTGAGATAAACAACTACAAACAGATTAGTGATCCAAACAAAGCAGTTGCTCTGTGTGATCCAACTGCTCTCCATGATAGCATCATGGAGAAGAATGTGCCTGGTCAACTGAATCCAATGAGGCCAAGCACAACAATCAAACAGCCAGAACTTTTCTACTTCATGTGTAGGAAAGAACCCCAAAGGGAGACCAACAATAATGTTGTTTTACAGTGTTGTGTGCACCCATGCCTGAGGCAAAACACCACACTGTCTCTACCTTGATTTACCTACAATGGACAGAACAAATTTATGAATAATATCACAGTGAAACCACAAAAGTAATACACAAGAGAAGAATGTTGGATGGATCAAATTTAGTGTCGGTAAAGCAGTGGGAGACGTGTACTCAGATAGGAAATAAACAACTACCGCTTTCTTTATGTGTTTTTGTCCCAATGTACAATACAAAATAAAACTTATTTTGATGCCTATATTTTCTGTCCCCACCTTATATGTAAATGAGACAGATGAAACATAATACACCACACGCTCACTGGAAATACAGCCCGAGAATTCAGCACTCCTCCCGGACGACTCATTTCTATCTCTACAAAATCTCAACTTTATAGGCACTGAAGTTTCACAAAGGTGCTTTTCATTCATTGTCCAGGGAGTTCCTTTGATATTTTTGGTCATTCAGTATGTATAGGAGAATGGAGAGACAACATTTTGGTCTATTTTTAAAGTAAAAGAAAAAGATTTTGGGGAAAAAAAGGACCCTAAAAATTGGTTCTAATAGCAAGCTAATAGTCAGCTCTTACAGGAAAGGTCCAGAGTATCAGCAAATGCAAAACTGTAAGCTGATGTGCAGGGCATCCATCAATGACAAACCATTAGGCAACATTGCTTTGTGTTCAATAATATTATACAGAGGTGGCCATGTGGCATACAATTAACCAACTGGGGCTAGGAAAGTATTGATTAGTAATTACAGAAGATAGATGAGAAATCTGAGCCCAAACATGTATTAGTTTACACCACAGCAATTAAAGTACAGAATGCACTCTTAGGTAAGATGCAGGTTTGAGTATAATGAGATGAGTCATACTCTCTTACACCCCAGCTTACAAAACTTTGCTAAAAGAGAAAGTTTGAGTGATGTTACCTTGATCAGTCTTCAATTGCTCCTTTCATAGTTTTAATATTCCACAGCGCGATTGCAGGAATGCAGCTGAACCTGACAGAGTTCAAAGCAAACTGATCGTCTTTTAAAAAGATTAAGCTCCTCTTAGTGTGGTCTGTAATACTATGAATTCCCCTCAAAGCTTAGCTTCACATCTCACAAGAATGTAGACTGGTGGGCAAAACATTCTTACATGAATTCCCCAATGGATGGTTATATGAAACAAACTTAACTACAGCAATGAATTCTCCTCTAATTTACTAATAGTACTTGGGCCATCTTTGTCTTCCTCTTAGTTAAAGATTCAGCAGACAGATGCTTTAGGCTAATATTTAACTACTAACATTATAACCGTTTTTCAAAATACACACCTATATTCGGAGACATAGACTGAGCTTTCAGCAAAAAATAAATGGTTAGTGTTTTGCTAATAGATATAACTGATAAAACTGTGCATTTCATTTGCAAAACCTATTATCATTACGCTTGGACTAAGACTTTTGGGGTAAATTTACGATAATGAGCCAAAACACAGTTTCAAGACATGTAGCCATCCATCAGCATGATCATTCTTCCAAAGGAAAGCTCTGACAAATCCTGTGTAATGAATACGCTGAGTTGACAACTACTGAACAGACTTTCATTGTAACAGATGTTTGTATGACAGCATCAACACACTACATGTACGCCAGATGGAAAGTTAAGTGTGGTTCTTAGCACTGGACATTAACAGCATGCACAAAGATGAGTGTCGCTAAGTGCAATGTGGACACACTCGGTGGCAACATTATCACATCAATGTTATAGATTTAACCGTATATAACGTCCAGTTTGCGGAAGTACACCAGAAGGGCAAGCACGGTAAATGCCATTAAAACCATAATCATCCTGTCTTTAAAAACGACTGATGGTTAAAAGCCACATCAGCAGTTCACTATACTAAGTCAATACAGATGCTTATCACTGAGACCCAATAGAAGCAGGTCAGTGTTAAATCTGTGAAAAAAAATTAACATAATTTCATACATGCAGGGGAGAAAAAGTCAATATTGAAAATTAAATTCATAAATATTTACAGTAGCTTAAACCCTTTGAAAATTGATGTACCCTAATGATTTCACTGTTTAATTAAATCATGGTTGAAGCTTATTATGAAAAAAGGATACAATTTAATTTCTGCATTTAAAAGTATCCAGATCTCCAAGTATGGAAAATCTTGTCGCAGAGACCTGACCCCATCAAATATGTTCAACCACATGCTTTGCTAAAATTAAACATATGAAATACATAAAAACCAAAAGGCAAAACAATAAATGAAATGTTTGAAATTTCAGTATCCTTAAAACACTAGCAGGGAGACAAAGTTAGCAACTAGCTGGTTAGTAGCAGCTGACGTGTCATATTTGCCTCAGGAGTTGGTGGAGACAGAAAATTGAGTTCAAAGGGAGTAAATACTGAATTTACATTAAGGGCTGTGTCAAATACTCGCACATTAGTGCGTGAAAGACCGGCATACACAGTCATTAGTATCATTTTCTTTGAGGGCACCTACTGTGATGCCAGTCAGGCAACCTACACTTGTCTCGGTCAGTTTTCTTTAACCACATTTTCCAAGCCACCCTAAACTCTTTGTTAAATGCTGCAGCACCAGTAAGCCAAGCTATACACAATGCTAGATTTAGAATTGTGCTAGACGTCTTTGAAACAAGAGTGGTTTCAAGAGCAGCTAAGGATTTGTACTTTGAGTCCATTTAAAAGGTAAGGAGGGAGAAAGGAAACGTGACATTCCCAAAAGCACCAAGTCACTGAATTTCAAGCTGCGGCATGTGAATCAAAGGAAATGGATGAAAGGCATGCCAATTCCACATTTAGCCAAGGCGTCCACTGGGGCAGAGGCTTCGCTTTTATCAAAACCCACTGTTACCATCGACCAAAAATAGGGAAGGCACTGGGAGGGCCAGGCAGAAACAGCAGGCAGCAGTGAATCCCAGAGCTAGAGAGTAATTACTGGCACACAAAGAGCTTTGCTGTCATAACGGGCGGCTAATCAATTGGATATCACAAACACAAACACAGAGGACAAACAGCAGCAATAATTACAGGCCTAATCATCACAGACAGAGATCTCTATTGAAGGCATTCTCAAAAGAACTCACGTTTGAGTGCTTTATCACGATTTGGACAAAGAAAAGTACAGGTTTACTCTAAAGTTTCTAGTCTAACCACGGCTGCAAATTAGCACCAGCCACATCACAAAACATAAATGTGTGTGGTAGATTTCAAACATAAAATAATGACTTAATACAGAGTAGCTAGTGATTTTGAACATGTATCTGTCAGTGGCAGGTAGATGTCCACATTTTAAAAAGTTAATTTTCCCAACTTGAATCAACAAGGTGTAATGAGGAAGGTAATTAACAAGCGTTGCACATGTATTAGCCCTAAAAAATATTCTTGTGAAGAAACCCAAGAATGTCAGCCTTTGAGTTAAGAGTACCAGTATATTTTGCAGCTACAGACAAGTATATACTAAATCCCCCACTGTGAGGCTCCAGGCTGAAAATCCTGCAGTGAGGGTAAACTGAGGGCAGCTAGCCACAACCATCTACAGCTTAAAAACCCTCTTCTCTTCGCCAAACATCCACCTGCTGCGGGAAAACTGGAAACTGAAAGAAAAGGCTTTATCAAGACACTGCAGTGGCCGGAAATGAAACCATAAAGCTAGATGTTTCAAATGCAGCTGTGGACAATTACACAGTCTACATACAATTGATTCCCCTGGATAAAAAGTTGTTATTGCTTTGTCTTTGAGCATAATGGCTTTGCTATGAGCTGTAGAGTCACTAAGAGACAGTAGAGAAAGCCAGTAAGACAGTTACGCCTCATTGGCTTAGACAGCAGTGGAAGGCGCTCAATAACACTCCAGTCAAGAAGATACTGAGCACTTTACACAACCTTTCTCTGCAAACTCGACAATCATTAATACAGCACACCTACATCATAACACAAGTTACTGCTGCCCCAAAGCTGCTATATCTACATGAATGGGCTCGCCACTGTGGTTCCAAAATCCTGAGGGGTCAAAATTTACTGCCAGGGCTGAGTAATTATACACCGTCTTCTGTACCACTGCGGTCCCTTCATCATTATTTTCAAACACATGGCTGCTGCTGCTGTTTCATATTCTATGGCTATGAGATAATGGAAGTGAACAGAGGGTGAGAGTGCTTCTCTCTCCTGCTTCGCTTTTTCTCTATTTTCCTACAGTGGTGACAGTGGCAATGTTTCACTCTTCCACAGGGGAGTCTTTGAGGTGGTATAAATTCCCAAATCGTATAGCCTCTTCAGCACAGACACATGATGTCTGTGTTTCCCACTAGAGCTATTCAACTAACTAGCTCGCTAGCCTGGGTAGTGAGCTTCTCATACTTGGATGAAAATGAAGAGCAGCAAGGAGCTGGTTAATTCAGAATTAACCTTGCAGGAAAAGACACTGTGCTCTTTGAATAGCAATAAGATGTCAGCCCTCTGAGACTTGAACGCACCTTACTGATAAGCAAGCCTTGGCGTAAAACCAACAAGTGAGTTCTTTTTGCACACAATAAAGTCCTCATAGACACACAACTGTGTCTATGATGATTGATGATTTAGTTTTAAAGCAAGCATTTCATCGTACACATTTGGAATATCATTAAAATAAGCAAATTTGCATATTCACAGGAACAAGAATGGTCTCGATCAATAATGGCATGATTATTTTTGATTTGTATCCATTTCACCTAACACCATATTAACATCAACATATATGTAGGTTGCCATTTTAATTCTTCTTTTTAGTCACAGCATGTCTACTCTGTATATCCTCGTCTTCTTGAAGGATGAAAAACAATCAGCGACAAAAGAACAGAAATAACATCTTGTCTGTGCATACACCAGTCAACATGTCATTGTTATCCGTCTCCATGCTGATGAAGAACCCGCAGTCAATAAACATTTTATTGGAAACCGTCTTTGCATAAAGCAGTAATGGGAAGTCCTCCATCATCAGCATGACAGTGACACTGACTGACAGCCAGACAGCTGCCTACAACAAATAAACAAAAGGAGCCATAGACTGAATGTGCAGAATTTATAGCGACAATATCTTTGTCTCTTTCTTCTACACAAGCATGGCAGGTTTTTGCACTGCACCATGGCTTAATGAACAGGCTTGCAAAGTCCAAAAGCTTAAAAAGCAACTCCTTAAGATCTTTAGGGAAGACAGAAAGCTTAGTCATCTGTAGCACTAGAGTAGAGTGCTACATGCAAATTTGGTGTGTCCCACACATAGACTTATAATCATATAAACGGCCGCCCAAGTGTATGTCTTTATCCTTCAGAAAAAGTACTTAGTTGAAGCACCTTTGGCAGCGATTACAGCATTGAGTCTTCTTGGGTATGACAGAGTTGTCCCGAAGCCACTCTCCTGCGTTGTCTTGGCTGTGAGCTTAGGGTCATTGTCCTGTTGGAAGGTGAACCTTTGGCCCAGTCCGAGGTCCTGAGCGCTCTGGAGCAGGTTTTAATGAAGGTTTTCATGAAGGATATTCTCTGTACTTTGCTCCGTTCAGCTTTCCCTCAACCCTGACCAGTCGCCCAGTCCCTGCCGCTGAAATCTACGCTCAGTACACCATAATGAGAAAGTGGTGACAGAATTGCAAGATTCTTGCAAATGTATTAAAAAAGGAAAAACTGAAATATTACATTGAAATAAGTATTCAGACCCTTTGCTATGACACTTGAAATTTAGCTCAGGTGCCTCCCATTTCTCTTGATCATCTTCGAGATGTTTCTCCACTTTGACTGGAGTCCACCTGTGGTAAATTCAATTGATTGGACATGATTTGGAAAGGCACACACCTGTCTCTATAAAGGTCTCAAAGCCGACAATGCATATAAGAGCAAAAACCAAGCCATGAGGTCGAAATATCTAGTAGCATCTTTAAAGCAATATTGTGTTTTAACAGTGGATGGAGAAATGGAGAAATTCATAGACTATTTCAAGTACGGCCATAGTCTATAGGACATTTCAAAATTGAGAAAAAACATTGTAATTTAGATGGTGGATCATGATTGCGATTTCATAGATCATGATAACATTTTTAAGGGTAGGTCATCAACCCCTATTTAGTACAGACAGAGGATGTGTGGTCCATTTCCCTCAATAGCACTGCTAACTGACTCTGATACTAGAAATGTATGTATGCAGTGTTTAATTGTGTTTGAAGAAACAGACGGTGTTTATACTGAACCTTTCTGTTGACAGACTGCACAAACGTTCTCTGCATACTGAGCCCGTTTGATCATTTTAGGGGCCACATTAACTTCAATTTAATTTTCGTTTAACCTAAGTGAACTGATGTGACCGAGTACATAGTTGATGCTTACAAATGATGCCGCCAGATCTTCAGTAATTCATTGAGTGACTCAGTGTAAACATCAATTTCAGCAATTAATGGCTTTTTACGCAGTTACTTGGATGGACTAATAAACAGTTGTAAGCACAGTTAGGAATATTAAGCATTCAAAACAAAGCACATCATATTACTCTCAGTAATGAGATTAATGGCTAATATACTCCACAGTAGAAAAAAAATATCAAAATGAAAAGGCAACCTAAAACGACCCATTGTCAGATCAGGCCTTCTTTGTAGAAGCTGAAGACAACGCAGGCAACATGAGCTCAGTGTGCATGCAACCCAAAGAAGTGCTTGTTTGATGTAGCGGCCCTTAATGAGCCACGCAATCTAATGAGCAACCACGCCGAATACAGATATCACCACGGGGGGCTTCACGACTTTGTAAAACACAGAAAAAGCTACTCCGTCATAACTGTGACTCTGCATGCATAATTGCACTGGAGGAATAGGACATTGATTTGTGTGGCGGGGGGCAAAATTGCTGTGGTAATCTCCAGTAGAGGAGAGACAATGAGACTTTTGTTATTCCTCCAATTAAATGTCACCCCAGACATGGTGAAGCTTCCACGCTTTAGGGCTTCAGTGCCAAGGATGAAGGATTGCTCTTGGCTAAATGGAGAGTACTATAGCTGTATGCGCTGCTGCTCATCACTCAGGCCAAGGCATCCCAAATGCATCTCAGCATGGGGATGAGTTTTGTTCAGTGTCTGAGACAGTGCAGCAAGAGCTTTTGAGGTCCAAACTGTGGCCTTTCACAAATTTCATACATCTCTTGCATGTGGTGCCCACTTAAACAGCTGTGTGACCCATTTTGGTGCTGTGGCATGGAAAGAACGACGAGAGAAACATGTTCCAAATCCACCTGCATGAATGACAAACAAAACCAAACACCTTTCAAAGCTGCTGCAATATGTTCATTTTTCAAACTTGTTCGCATCAGTGTACAATTACAGACTCCTTTTCGGTTTCTGTCAAGCTGCTACAGTTGCCCTACTGCCTCAGGTTATCACTGAAATAACCAACAAAGGAGTGTGAAAATATGGTCAAAAATGACAACTTACTGAAGGAGCACATCAAAGCTGAGCTGAGCAAGCGGTCAGCACTGTGATGATATGAACACGGTGTCTGCAAACTCCATATCAACAGAAATCTAATCACTCATTCCTCACTGAAAACACACAGTTGCCCTAATCCCACTTTGAAACTTCAGCAAAGATAAAAATCAAGCAGCACAAGCACTCACAGATAATGTATCTGCGTGAAATGTGCAGTGATAGCATCTTGGTAGAAAACGGGGCTCCGGGAAAAGGGAATACATAAAAGGCAACTATGAGCTCATCCTGGATGAAACTCTGCACTCGATAGATTTGCAGTGGTGAATGAGAGCAAGGGCTTCCTCACGCGCTCTTGTCTGAGTAGCAAATCTCCAAATCCCAGCCAGAGGGGGAAACAGACCCAGCACCCTATTACAGGAAGCCTGAGAGATGGGACTGCTGTTCGTTCGCAGCTAAATTCGGCTTTTGTCTGGCGGGCGCCATCAAATATGGCCCAGCCTTCACTGGGAGTATCATAATGACATTATGCCAGCTCTAGCTGCAGCGACTGCAGGTAGGGAGGGTGTGTGTGTGTCTGTCTGTCTGTGTGTGTGTGTGATGAAGAGAGGGGGTGATGGAGAAAGGGAAAGAAACAGATGACTCTCTCAGCCCGACTCCTGATTGAACTGCAGCCCAGAAATGCAGAAGGGAGAATCATCCCTCTGATTTCCCTCTGCAAGTGAATGATGCTGATGCAGACAGCAAGACTAATGTCGCAGCAGTATAGCCAGCACCTCTAGAAGAGACATGCTTTGTGCCAGTTTCAAAGTGTCCCCTATTAAGTCAAGGAGAGACGTATCTTTGTTTTAAGATTAAAGTACTGTCCACGTTTGATCAATAATCCTAGCATGTTAGGAAACACGGTAAAAAGGTCAAATCACAGTTAAACACTACCTTCAGCAACATGCCGGAACAGCTCTGGTGATTAGGCTCATTTACTCTTACTCTGGATGAAATGAACTTATTAACACCTCAGCTGGACTGCAGCAGAATGAGTTGTCCCAGCCTGAATAAAATGTTAATTGGGTTGAACCAACCATCCCTAAACATATTCTCTGAGGAAGCCAGTCAATGGAAGAACATCTGGCTAATGGCTACCTACTGGCCCAAACCATGACCTCACCATAATGCACCTCTGTGCACCAGTACCAAAGTAAGCTATGTGTTACATTGTCAAACATCAAGGACTATGACTGGAAACATTTAGTTAAATTTAATTAAAATTGAAATAATTGAAAAAAAGATGTCCATGTGCCTAAACTAAAATGGCATTCAGTAGAACGCATATCCCCACCAAGGCCAACAGTCCCCTTTAGGTCAACAATAAAACATATTTTATTCTGCGAGACTGCAAATCTGCACCAAATTGTACTTACTTATAGATACCAGCCAACTCAATATGCCTGATGTTTGTCATCAAGATCTATGTACTAATATTACTGTAAACTGTGTTGTGATCCATTTTGCATTGTCTTATGGACATTTAGTCAAAGTAAAGCTGAAGGTTATCATTATTG
This sequence comes from Pagrus major, assembly GCF_040436345.1. Taxonomy (NCBI): domain Eukaryota; kingdom Metazoa; phylum Chordata; class Actinopteri; order Spariformes; family Sparidae; genus Pagrus; species Pagrus major. The sequence continues at coordinate 14,970,372 of NC_133230.1, forward strand.
AGAGGCTGGAAAATGGTAATGTTTGGCACTTTTATTTGATAATCAAATTAGCTGACCTGTAATTTTCTGCTTTCTACTATTCAATTAATGAACCAAGCATGTTAGTTCAACATAAAAGTGGAAAATGCTTGAAAGCATCCACTAAAATAGCCCAAAACAAAATTAATTATTTCTCTCCAATACAAAATCGACATTACAAAATGCCAAAAAAGCTTTTTGAAAGCAGTCCTGTTTTCCGTCAAGTAGTATGAAACCCACTAATAAAGAGGAGAATAGATGAATTCTGGCAGCCATTTCCCACGGGAATTCACATCACATGATGTGCCAGATGGCAACAGTAAGAGCATTACCAAAAGAAATGATTTGCCTAAAATAATATTCCCTCAGAATCTCACTGGCACACTGAGGTTAGCATGCAATCAAACTCAGGAAGAAATGCACTAAAACCTAAATGTAACCGTGCTTGTTACAATACACCGAGGTTTAATACAGTGTAATTTATCACTGATGGGGTCTAGGTTTATGTGGCTTTTGAAGCAACTGAGATGACAGGTGACGGAGCAATCAAGTGCCTCTACAAGTTCATCTTGCTTTGAAATGAAACTCTGGGTAGTTAGGAGGAGCAGATGGGAGTTAGATCACAGTTTGAGAACAAGGCTTGCTTGCTAAGTTCCAGAGACGTGCTCATGGGAAGAGAGCAGAGACACATAAAAGAAACCAAGAACACTGGCAAATAAGAAACTGAGGGTGAAAAGAAAAGAGTACCTCTGTCAGTTTGCCACTTGGATTGGAAAAGTATGTTTCAAGGTCAAGATGAGCTGTCATGGTAAATGGAATTCTAATGACCGTGGTAATTGCCAAATTGCTGGAGCTATATTGCAAGGGAAATGTCAGAGTCTGAGGTCACTCATCTCTCCTGAGTGAAATCATATCAAGTGCCTAATGATCTCCTCCATATATTCCAATGAAGCTTTGGGAGCATTTTTAATGGAGAGGTGGCATCATCAGAGGTAGATTCTTTCCTTAAGTGTCGGAAATATCCTCCTTGATCTCACTAACTAGGGTATCTGCTTAAAATGAAAACATGCTTTGTAGGTCACAGGTTGAGATGAAAAACTCTGGGAGAGAAGATGACACCATCACAGGCCTACATTCACTTCACAGTCTTTGATTTTAGTGTCAAATGCAAAGGACCAGGGAGGGGAAAGCGGGAAGGCAGTACTTGTCACAAAAAGAACATCAACAGGAGGATAAAAGTAAAATAAGTGCATAAATAACATCCCGATTTGAAGATCTGTAACTAAAACATTTCCACACAGTTCAGAATTTATTATACTAAGCAGTGGCATACCAAGCAGTGGCATTATTAGACTGAGGAGTTTAGTCAAGGGTCAAGACCACTCCAGGTAATTACCTACGGCTATATTTTTTAATGGACACTGGGGAATTTCCAAGAAGCCAGAAGTTACTTTACAAGATATACACTCTAATGGAGTACTCTCGAAAAAGCATCCATCATCTCATATTTCATGCTACAGGAGCCCTTCAGCTATCTCACTGAAGCACAGCCAAGGTAGAATGGAATAGTAGGGAGGAACTACTAAAAACACCGCACCCAAGCTGGACATGTCGAAATGCTCTTCATGAAACTAGTTCAGTGCAGCCTCAGACCTTAGGATTATAGAGACATTCAATTTTACAAGGATGTGGCAGTAGTGTCCTTGCATCCACGGTGGTCAACTAAGCTGAAGCCAGGCTATGGTTTCTCCATCCTGATCCAGCCAGTACATCACCCCAATTTCAAGACACAGGACTCCGCAGGAAAGTAACAGGAAGACCTCTTACATTACGCAACTAATGATACGAACCAAACAAACGAAACGAAATTTGTGCTTGACCAATGGGCGTATAAATTGACAATATGGGAAGGAATCTCACTTCTGTCATTTGCCCATGTTTGTGTATACCATCCACACGCAGTACAAAACATATGATGTGCATGGTGATAAACTCATTAACACATCCATCTGGGCAGCCACCAATTGTACCATGAACAAAACCATGTGCATGTTTGCTGTCCCTCTCCAAACTGTAGGACATACACAACATAAAGAGAAACTGCTCCTTTATGTTTTCTCCTGACAAGAATAGGAAAGTTCTGAGGAATGGGAGAGAGCTATTTTGGCATCACCACAACAGCCATATGGAGGCTGACTCAGCGACTAGTACTGAATTAGACTGCCAAACGGCTGCTTTGACTCAAGACTCCAAGAATGGTTGCCTTACATCTCCTCCACCAAGCAAAATCAGCTTGACAAACCTGTGAACAATGTTACTGGGAGCTTCTAAGGACAACCGCAAGTTTCCGGGATATCAGTGGAAGGCAGCAAGTTTGAGGGATTTTAGTGGAAGGAAAAGACTAAGCCTCAAAATCACATGGGTTATTCCATCCTGTGGTTGGGAAATGTAGAAGGACCACAGCAGACAAGAGGGAATGTGGCACTCGGGACAATGATTAGCATTTGGAAGGAAAAGCTCTTCTTCTCCTGTGCTGCTACATGTCTCAAGGACACATTAAATTGAAGAGTTGGCTGGGGGGGGGAATCATTTTATTTATTAATTTCAGCAAATCTGTTCTGAAGACTTGGCTAGATCAGGAGAAGCATCATAAAAGGCAAAGTGAGCAGCCAGAGTTGTGTCTCTGCAGGCTGAAATGCTGTAAGATGAGACTGCAAGTCGAATCAGAGGAACATTATACACTGATCTCATCTTGTTGCATATATAAGAAATTTAAATTATGATTAAGCAAAATACTGCTTCAAATATGATAGTTTAGCCATGAAAGGATCACACATGCACAAATGCATGCATCACATGAGGAATGTGGAGACATTTAAGGCTGATATATAAATGTATACACTCAAAAAGAACAAGATCATACAGTACATTGTTGAAAAACCAAGTTGTATGTACATTCTTTTTTCTTTGGGAGCCATAACTCTTTGATCTTTGATCAGGAAATAAATGTAATATGGTAAAGGGGTCAGTACTGCTCCAAACAAAAGCTGTGTTTTCACCAAGCAGCCTGGTTCAGTTCAATTTATTTCATAACACAATAGAAAGGATATTTTTGCGTTTTGATTATCAAAAGTTGCTGGTGGTATCAAAAGAACCACTCCATATGGTCCCGTTTTTTCCTTTCCCTTCTGTTTATGTACCGAGCACACTGATCCGATGCTAAAAAGGTGAAGTTAAAACACTGCAGACCACCAATTGGTTAATCAGAACAACCACAGTCTGTTTGTTTCAGCAGTCTATTGTCTGGCGAGCAAAGCTTGTTTGCTTGTTGTAATAAACAACCACATACCAAGAAGAAAGTAAACAAAATGTGTGTACGCTGCATGATAAAATGTGTTGCTGAGCAAAAGAGAGAGAGAGAGACAAAAACAGAGAGAGAGATGGTTAGTTAATTACAGCAGATACTAAAGAGTCAAGACTAGGGTTGTACCGATCCGATCACGTGACTCGGAAATCGGGGCCGATCACGCCACTGAAGACTCGATCGGGACTCGGACGTTACGACCCGATCAGAGATCGGTTTTATATATATTTATTTAGTCATTATTTGTATTAGATTGTTGATATATGGGCTATTGGTGATTCAAAATAAAAAAAATAAAATGAGTATTTACTACCACCGTTTACGACATGCGCATGCGCAGAAGACCAGCACGCCAGTTTGTTTTGAAGCGGAGTGGCGAGTTGTGGCGCACCATGTCTGCTGTGTGGAAGTATTTTAAAGTGAGTGACGAGAATGATGCAGTTGCAAACTGTCAGATATGTAAATTTGGGATATCGAGGGGTGGTAAAATATAATAAAAAATAAGGGACACCTTGGATAGTTTTCTTCGATCTTTTTAATTTTTTAAATGTATTATAAGAGTATCGGATCGGGACTCGGTATCGGCAGATACTCAAAAATCAAAGGACTCGGACTCGTATCGGGGGCAAAAAACCCTGATCGGAGCATCCCTAGTCAAGACCAGTCACCCCTGTTGTTTCCCAACTGCTGAAAAAGCAGTTACGCCAAAAGCCTGACCGATAACATAGTACTACTAAAGAGTACAGTCTGCAGTGGAAATGCAAAACAAATCAAGAGTTTAGGTACATTAATCACAACCTACATCTGGGTTAAAAGGGTTCTCCACCCAAAGTATTTTCTTGGAAATGAGGCACAAGTGATTGTTGACACAACACCTTGACACTCCTCAGAAGCTGGAATCGACAGGTCTGTATCTGAAAATCTTCACACACTCATTAGCCAGGTGTGCATAGGAGAGAACGAAAACAGAATTTTAAAGTCTCTCTCAAGCTGTCTTTTTTTGTTTGTTTTGTTTTTTAAATTCCTCGCCCATCTACTTTACTCACATCCCATACGTACAAACAACTGTGGAACACCGTGACTGTCTGCAAGAACAGATTGTTGAAAAGCGAAGGCAGTTATCTACTTCTGAGCGATTATTTCAGCTCGTCCTTTTCTACAATGGCAGGCTTTTAAACCCCACTTCGGAAAAGCTATAAAACAATTTTGTCTTCAGACGCGGCCGACAACACATTGTAGAAACTACTTGAAGGGCTTTCAGGTGTGGCCACTGATACAAGAGGATAGCTTTTTGAGTTTGTTTTTTTTGCACATGGCTTGAGAGAAGGCGTTTCACAAACCTTCATATCTAATTTTTTTAACCACCATTTATAGAGCTGATATATATTTAGCATAATCAGAATAGGGTTGGAAAACACTCTGTGATAAGCCTATCATCTTTCAATAGAATTTGAAAGAGTTTATTACATCAGAGATGTCTTAAGCCCGAAACAAACGTTTATCTAATGGTCTGCAAGTGCATCAGTGCCAGCTGTAGGTTGCCGGGAGCCATAATGAGTCATGCTATTCTCAAAGCACTTCTTAGACTTTTTATAGCAGCAGGTTAGCTGCATGCCAACAATGCCCACAGTTTCCACCAGGGAAACCTGTGCTCTCGGCGAGCACTCACATTACATTGTGCCTTCTGTCACTCTGACTGCTGGCAAGGAGATGGTAGTGGAAGACAGGTGTTTAAATAATGACTCATACCTCACAGGTTTGGGCTGATATAAAAGCAACCTTAGTATCCTACAGGTGTCTGTGTGGGTTTTTTTCATGAATGAATGAGGACGTCTAAAGTCAAAGTTGTCACAATTTGACAAATCAAAATGTTCCTTTCCATATAACTGCCCCGGGCTCAAGACAAAAGTCTAAAGCTTACACAAACACCTCCATAGTTCTGTCACTGAAGGGGTTAAACCTCCCACATTGGATATTAAACATCTATAATGGATTTTTAGGGGCTTTTAACTTTCTTGATTAATATGTTGCAGGTGATTAATTTCAGTCTCCATATCCCTCCCATTTTCCTGTTCAGCAGAAATTTCACCTTTGCCATGCAGGGATCCAGGACTGTCATCTGTTTTAGAGGTCAGCAAAAAAAGAGGTATCTAACAGAGAGAACATTTTCATTAATACAGTTAATATCGGCATACTGGGACAATGGAATGGAAAGCTTTGCCAAATCAAATACATGGGTAAAAAGTGCTGATAATTTAAATGTTCAAATGTTGTATTTATCTGTAAAATAATGGCTTTTAATTGGTTTGTGTTTTAAGAATCTACATGCCACAAAAGTGACTTTTGTCAAATATTATAGTAAAACAATAAGGTTTGCATTACTGCACTAATTTGCATGCAATATGTTTTACAAATGTCCACTGTGGTGTCAAGCTCCATTTGCACAGTACTAGTATTACCAGTAGCCCTCATTTAACTTAAAACCACCCATATTTTGTGTTTGTGCTGTGTGCGCATTGGGATAAGCGGTGTCTGTGTTGTACTCGTATTAACTGACATTTCCTGAATATAATGTCAAGGTCCCGTGTAACACCAACTTTATTAATATAGTTTAGAGTTATTTTGCCCACTTTCTGCATGTGTTACAAGCAAAAATACACATTTTCAGCTCATTTAGATCGAGTAAAAGATGTTTTGTGGCTGTACTTGATAGACTTTTGCAGCTCCTGACCTTCTCTATCATCACTTTTAAATGTCAATTAAGTTGATATCGCAGCAGAGCTGTTGGCTGCTGTACAACATTATGAGCTATGATCAAATTTCTTACTTGTTCAGTTCTCTGACAACAGAACAGATGTTCAGACAGAAATACAACCCCAAATCCCTGACATGCTGATTTGCAAAAGACTAATATTATTACAAGACCTCTGTGTTTGGTAAAATGATTGGCTATATGTGGTGGCATTTTTACTTTAAAGATACAGACATGAGGCCATTTCAAACTTTAACTTTAAACTTTAAACTCACTCATTTGCTCCACTTTGTTTCATAGCTGGTGTGGCTCACCCAGACTACCTGCTAGCTGCTCTACTTGATAACCCAGATGATATGACAGCCGCCTGACAGGCTCGTCTTTCTCGGCCAGTCAAAGATTGACAACCTATTCCAGCTGTCATTCTGTCCCGCTTGACACCACTCCATTCGTTCATCTGTCATTTCTCTTCCTCTGCCCAGAGCCCTCTTCCACCTACTCCTCCCCTCAACTGCTCCTCATTCATCTGTGCCCTACAATAATAAGAAAGCAACCCTGAGCAGTTGTGTCCTTGCCTGGCACTCGGCTGCTCTGGCGACCTGAAACAAAGCTGCGGCCTCGGACCACAATGCTTCGTAATGTCACACCAGGTGGGCTTGCCAGAGGCTAGGCTGTGACAATAAAGTCATCCGCTCTCAATGGGCCGATGAGAATGAAAACAAACAACAGCTGAACAATAGACACATCTGCACAGCGAAAACAAGAGGCCGGGTGATGCCATAATAGAGAGATGCCCCTTGGCAGACATACAATGGGCAGAGTAACGTTATACTTACCAATAATCATTTCCAAAACAAAACCAGAAACACTTAGGAAATCAAGGAAATAATCAGGATTGTTTGTTCTGAATATAATAAAAACAGGTGTCAATCATGTAAAAACCGCATTGCCACAAAAATGAGTAAAAAAATAACACAAAAGTAATCAGCAGCTCTTTTATGTTTTCATTCCATTTTTGTCTTTACTTTCTATGACAGTAGGAACATCTGTCTCTTCCACAAGACGACAGAGTTATTGGAAACTGTAATAAACATTATCCTCTTGTTGCAAATTACTTTGAATTGCATGGGAGCCTAACATCTCAAGCAAAAATTGACAAGTTTTAGCCTTTTAAATGGGAATACTTGCTGGGTTTTTTAGTCTTATGTGATAGTCAGCTGAATAGCTTTCACTTTTTGACTGTTGATCAGACAAAAAGAGACATCCCAACATGTCTCCTGGGTTCTGGGAGATCGTGATGGACAATTTAAGTTTTATGACTTTTTTATAAACCTAATGATTAATGAATAATAAAAAATATTTATCAGTTGTAGCCCCAATCGAATCCGCTCCTCTTAAAAAAGTATTTCATACATCTTTGATAGATCCCAATTTTCAAGAGCTATGGGAAGCTACTGCATGGGCCCTCAGGGACCAACTAAAGTTCTGAGGCCAGTGCTCTGGTCAAGGGCAAGAGCAGCAGAGTATTTTTAATTCCTAACACTTCTCTATTGGTGTAGAAGAAAACTAATGTAATCCCACAGGACAACGTGTACACATAAAACTGAAGGGACTAAAGTTCCACTAGTATTTATCAATATTGTAACGAGAGGATAGTGTGGATGATTTACTGTGGCACCTACAAAGAGGTGGGAGAAGACGCAGAAGTTATTAGAGGCAGGGAAAAAACTGATCCACTAATGTGTCTGGATGCTTTTTATAGTTCCTGAAGCAATTATTTGATTACCTAGCCGATTTTATATAACTAGTGCTTAGTGCTTTAGCTTCAAGCTAACACATAATCAAATTATTAGTAACACACTAACGGAAATTAGCATTGCGACTGCGATAACAGTGTCTTTCCAAAAAAATCAATTTTACTTCACAAGCTTGATATAAAATCGAACGTGCTCATACTTGCTCTGCTCAAATCAGCTACTCTGCAGCCTCAACACATCACCACACCTACCAGGTGCGGAAACCTGAAAGGGTCAAAACTCACTCAAAATTCCCAAGGAGTTTACAAATACAGCCAATACAGTGGAGGCATGGCATGCCAGGAGAGGGCAGCATGCATACAGTATATATATTTTTTATTTCCCATTTAATTTATTATTCTTATAACACTTATTCCTGTAACAGCTACATGGACCACTTCATTATTTGGGGCTGAAAGGACAGTTTAAAAGCAACCAAAAATTACAATAAATTGTAATATCCACTTGCAATACTTGCAGAATCACACTACATATGGAATTGGCACCAAAGTATCATGATATTATTGAATCTGGAGATAAGCAAATCATCCAAGTCCTAGAAGCTATGTAATCATTCCAAGAAATGCAACATCCTCATATCTGAGATTATCTATAGTTATTGGTTTAGTTTATTTGCATAGATATAAAACCACTAAAGAGGCTGTTTTGAACTGCAATAATCTCATCAAACAACAATTTGAAAAATTAACAACTGATTCACACTCATAGAGACCAAAATATGCTAGAAGCTTCCAGAAATCTTATCTTGAAACAAGGAACGACACCCAATGAAGACATAACAGAGCTTAAACAACAGGAGAATACAAGGCATTTAAGAGGTGCCAAACTGAGTGCTAGCCAATCATCTAACAAGGGATCCGGCCAACGGGCATATCAACACACGCAGAATTAAGCAGGCAGATCTCAATGTGAAACATGCAGTGGCAATTTCATATAACAGATAATCAGCTCGCCAAGTACAGAACCCAAATGACTAAATGATTGCACCAAGCAATAGTACGCAATAGCGATAGCAAGCACCACAGTTATTACTTGACCTTCATAATAACCTCTTCTTTGGGATTTATTTGATTAAGCGGCTCTTAGCCATCTACCTGCTGATTCTAAACAGTGAATTCCTGGGGAGTTTCTGCAAACTGCTGGAGGGATTATATCAGAAGGAGAAAAACTACTCCAGAATAAGCTGAGTTGAGCTATTTTAACTATTCAGTAATGCTTTTGAGATGCTTTAAGCAGCTGATCGTATTAAATGGGCTCTGCTGTAAGTATTCTATCAGCTACAGAAGACTTTCAATTTAACCTGCGGCCGATGCAGACAAAATAATAAATCAACCCTATCCTCCCCGCATAAAAGCATAACGCAAAGACATTACACATGAACATGCACTCACAAACAAACTGATGAAGCAGTGTTTGGAACAATGAAATCTCTTTGGCTCCACCACCAAAACCTCCCTCAGATTGAATGCCTGGCAGGCATTAATTTCTCCCTCTCCGCCTCCTACCATCCTACCAGCGTTTCTCTCACTCCTTTGTCCTTTCAGTATGCAGGTGCGCTCGCCCACAGAGCTGCATGCTGACTCCTGTCAGTAAGAGGATGGGGATGTATGATAAGCACAGATCTTCTCTCTGTTCCCCTCGGCCCCACTTCCACCCCACACCATCCAGAAAGCATCAAGGACCACTTCAAAGCAGATGTCAAAGAGAAAGGCAAAACAGGAAGGCTGTGCCAATATTCAAGAATTGTCTGACCAACAAAGATCTACAGTAACCACACAGAGCCACAAGACTTTCAAACAAGCAGATATTGTGTTTTCTCGTGCAAGTATGGCTTCCCCTCAGAATAAAGCCGACTTTAGGGTAGAGGCTGCACTTGCACCTTCTACACCTGTTGGTCTTTCACCACTTAGTCTTGACAGCTATTCTCGTGCCAAGAATGACTTTGCAACGCCTTTTCCAAGATCTAAGACTACACTCGGAGAACCATATATAACGTGTCCAATATGTCTGAGGTCAGTGAGATGGAGGAGTGAACGGTTGTATGCCGTGGTGCTGGCGAAGCTCAAAGCATAAAGACAGAATGCTGACCAGTCACACACTTCTACTCCTGATGCACAGAACGCTATAGGAAAACACACAAGAGAATGCATTTGCAGAAGCGTTCCAAAAAATTAGTGCCGTCAATTTCAGCCGTTCATTTGTTAAGCGGACACGTCGCTCTGTTTTTACCCCGGACGGATAGGTTCTGCATGCTGGGTGGTCATGGAAGAACAATCACGTCAAAGCACACATGACAACGCAGAACAAACAGCTTGACAAAAGCTGCATCAACCACGCATCTCCAGTCTGTGTGACACACATTGATATGAGAGTGTGTGTGTGTGTGTGTGTGTGTGTGTGTTTGTTTGTGTGCACGCAAGTTTGTCCAGAGTTTCCTTTAGCTTTTTCTGTAGATGAGAACACAGTGGTGTTGGGACCTAACAAAATGGTTCTAATAATAGAGCGGCCTGCATGTAGACCAAAGCCTAACATGCAACATGTTCCGGATCCAGATGAGCGCTGTGCAACCCAGCCTCTAATCCCTGCAGAAGTGAGGACATCCCCTCAGAAAGCGGCCTGCGTGGCCCCGTTTTCTTCACCCACGTCGACTCCCCTGTTCCATCTACTATAACGCTGAGAACAGACACAGTCAGCCCCAGTCACAGAACGCCATTCATCTACGCCAAGGAAATGAGCTGGATTGAAGAGGCGGACGGAAACAAGCTAACCGCCACCAGTGCGATCATATATGAGGCTTATTTAGTGTCTGGGCAGATACTAGAAATTAGCATGTATTGTATGCTTTTAAGCTACATTGTGAGTTTGTGGACCGCCGAGTCCTTTTTGCTCCTAGTTTTACACTGTTAAACATTGTGCTTGTTGCTTGCTTTTCTTTGTGCTCACCACGAGCTGATTTGAGCCTCTCCACTCTGTGGAGCCAAGTGTTACCTTTGCCACCTTGTAAGCATACAATATGCCACGTTTCTATCAAGGACCAGCAGGTGATTCTCTCTCTCTCTCTCTCTCTACTAACCCACATGTACACACACACGCATACGTCAAAGTAAAGACACACACACACACACACACACACACACACACACACACACAGAGTCATGAGCAGCTTGTTGAAAACTAATCATTAACGATCACGCTATAACATCAGACGTGTGTCGCGGTAGCACATCAGAACATCAGAGTCCAACTCTATCAAAACTACGTTGTAATTCAAGTCACATGTTTCACCATTGTTTGTTCAAGCCTCACAGTGGATAAATTTAGTTTTGCAACCCAAGTTGGCCCACTCCAAGATCAGTTCCAGCAGAGGATATAGAGTATTAGGCACAATGCTATCTGGACATTTATATGTAGACATACTCAGTCTGCACAATACAAGTAGATCAGTGCAATAATACCGATGTGATCTTTGTGAAACGGTCTTGCTAAAGAACACTTTGAAATACAACCTTCTAACAACTAGATCAACAAATGACTTACGTAATACCTGTGTCAGATCTTTTCTGTCCTCACAATAACATCTTTCATCAGTGTCGGTCCAACCTTCATGTTCAAACATTTTCAAAGCCAAACACTTGCTGAATGAATAAAAACACAGCGTCAATACTTTAGTTCAATCCTGTGCAAATAACAGTGTTACATTCCAGCCACCAGCAGCTGCAGGAGACTACCCACACTACATGTGTTTCAAGGGTTCTTGCAAACTGTCCTTCAATCAAACATCAGAGCTGTCACAACACGTTAATGTGAAGAAATCACAGAAACCTGCATTATCATCCCTGTCAAAATGTTCCCACACAACCAAAGAACTCCTTTTTTCACTGCCAGGTCATGTTGGTTCACACTTTCAATTCTGTGCTTTTCTATGACAGCATTCAAACTATTAGGAAACAGTATTTTGGAAACAGATAATAACCACTACAAAAAATTTGTTGTATAATTTCAACTGTTTGAGTTGCTGAATTTTCATTTATATTTTTCTAACTGAAGAGACTATTTATAGAATATATTTGTTATGGAGCAATGTCCTGAAGTAATGTAAATTTAACTGTAACTTAATTAAACTGTGGAGACCCACTGCAGTACAGCAAACACTGCCATCTACGTCTTTTATGTGAAGATGTAAGCACCACATTTGGGTGTAATCAGCTGCTTGTATTGTTGCCATGTCTTAAAGTTATAAGAGTACAAGATACCCACTGTTTACCCTTCAATAAAAGAGCCAAGAGTTAGAACACAGTGCTCGAAGCTGTCAGAGAACAATGCTCTTAAAATCTCATTAGTGAACGACTGCCAAAACTAGTGGGAAGACTGCGGTTCAGAAAGGTAGGGCAGAGGACCCGCTCAAGGTAATTTGTAATGAATAATGGCAATTGGCTGCATTGTACTGTACTTGCTTATGCAAGCAGTGGGCTATGCTGACCCTCCCCCACCCCCACGTAATTAGATGTAAAATTAAAGAAACACTAAAACCGGCTCTAAACACTCTGTGAAGCTTATAAGGTGTGGGTGAGCACACAAACACAAATATTGCTCTGAATAGCACCAGCAGAGGCAATTCATCACGCTAACAAATTGGGCTACATCTCAGTGCCATTATCCTCCATCAAGACATCTGCGACTCGTGTGGCCTCCGGGCTGCTGACAAGCACCTCTTGTTAGGTGGCAATCTTGCAAACGCGTTCAGAATGGCCCGGCCAAATTGGCTGACAGGCAAATTGTGGGCTAAAAACTGGGGCATCAGCTACCACAATTCAGTGTGAATGAAACGAGCGGTGCCTTTCACCTTTATAATATGTACCGCCCTGTTGTTAGTGTCCTGAACAGCATCCTGGAATAGCCTGCAAAAAAGCTGAATGCACATTATCCACAGCCAAGAGGGTAACCTTTAGAGGGTATGTAGACAGAAGGAGGAGATTCAACTACGCAGTCAAGTGACATAGAAATGTTCTTGCTGTATAATTGCCAAACTTAAGTATTGTTAGAAATAGGCCTTTATCGTTAATTTAATGCCAACTACAGCTGCAACAAGTAATCTATCAACAGATAAACTGTTTGGATAATCGGTTGATCATTAAAGTAATGTTGTGCAAAAATGTCCTGCTTTTTTTATGTTTTATATCATATTACCCTAAATATCTATGGGTTTTGGATGAACAAAACAAGACATTTAAAAGACACAACCTTTGACTTGGAGAAACTGGGTTTCGTCACTATTTTCTGACATTTTTGAAGAATAATTAATTAATCAGTCTAGACCAGGGCTGCCATTTAGAGGACCAAAACCTTAACTCAATGGTGGGCTACAGGCTAAAAGCAAACACCTCTTGTTATTGCTAACTTTGGTTTATGGGCCCAAATCATTAGTTGCAGCTCTAATGCAAATCAAAAAACAAACAACTAAATCTGGCATGAAATCCGGCTGTTTGTATTCCTTTCATTGTGCTAGCCATTGGTGTCCCCATCCCTGATGCTCCTTCTCATCACAGCTCATCTACACTTGCCCCCAGGTTCCTTGGAACAGATCTGTCGCTCCCCGTCTCGCACACACATGGAGCACACCTCGGATTCACAGACTTCCCCCTGTGCTTTTCCTGACACTAGCCTGCTGGGAGGCTCGGCCTGAGAAATAGCACTTAATCATCAGGGGCTTGACATCGAGTCTCCTGACTGTGAAGAAAGCAGCAAATACTTCTGCAAGGAGAGTGTTAGCTTTCTCGTGTCCTGCAAGTGTTCTGTAAGACCAGGGAGGAGACAGGAGCTGAGGTATGCTGTGAAATGGCTAATAAGTTAGTCTCCAATCTATTAAACAGAATAACATACATCTCAGGAACCCACCTATAATGGCCGAGGATGGGCAATCACAAAAACTTTTTCTGCTGCAGGTAACTGGCACCGTCTCAATGCTGAATATTTCATAAGCCGTTGGACAGTCAGTCGGGGGTTTAGCCAGGGATCACAGCTCCAGCCAAGAGTCTGGTAGGAAGATCAATCACGACTTATTCTCCATTTTCCCACACTACTGCACCAGCTAACGTGTTGCTGTGCCAGCAGCTGCTCCTGGGATGGCCTAATCTACTTTGAGCTAGACGTCATGTTTTTTCTTTTTTTATGTGTGTGTGAAAAAAGACAAGAGGAAGAAAAAAGTGGAGAAGAGAGTACACACACAAAAACTGCTACACCCATTAATTTTGCTGTCTTTAAAAAAAAAAAAAAAAAGCTGAGGTGGTAACATCAATTGTGGGGAGTTTTCGTTTTCACAGCACTTAACTTTCAGCATCAACGACTTTATTTTCAAAAGGGGTCGGAAACACTTTCTGAGGTGTTAGCTCATAGCAAAGTGTTGTTTGAGAAAGTAGATGATTATACAAGGAATCTGTGAAACTACTGACATTTCAGGTGTTAAAATCACACTTCTCTCGTTTTGGAATTAAGCAGGTGAATAACACTGGATAATTTCTTTGCGTCTAGCAAGACGTTATGTCACTTCTCCAAAAAGGTCTGAGCTTCCATATCACTTTCCATCTATTGTGGTGTGCAGAGCTGCCAGTTCTGTAGGTTTCCAACTCAGATAATTAGGATATTGAGAGAGCGGTTGAAAGCGCTTGTTATAGTTTTTTAGCTTTGTGTTTTCCCAAGAAAAAATCTAATCTGCTGCAACCAAATACAAGAGGAAAGGCTGGTGAAAGAGAGCATGCAGGCAAAAAAGAATCAACTGAGAGACAGTGCAGGAATAAGGTGCGGATAGTTTTAGAGCACGTTGGGCAGTTTTCCAATTGACTCTTGGCCTGAAAATCTTCTCTTAACCCAGTAAAGCTGCTGCAGTGAGTGTGCACACAGATGGTAAAGAAACACTACAGGAGCAGATGGCAATAATACGACAATGCCTACGACTCTCACCTTAACCTGCACATTACCTTTTCAACCTATCCAAAAAAACTTCAAGACTCCATGTTTCATGCAGTGAGATGTACAGATTTTAAAATTTCTGATAAAGCAGCACTGGTATTGATCCCTAGTTGAGGTAATCGTCGCCGATCCTACATGCTCAATCTGCAAATAAGCATCCAGTGGTAATGCTGCGGGACAAACTAGGGCCATAGCGGCTCACCGATAGCCCCGACATTAGCCAACGGCCAACCTTTGGCTTGGTGTACCAGGGCCCGCAGGGTTGAATACCATTTTTGGGGCTTTGAAGCTTAAGTTATGATAACTGGAGAATATTCAAAGCTTCGAGATGGAGAGGGGGTGTGTGTGTGCAAACAGCACAAGCTATCAATGTTACGGTCATTACTTACTCAAATACTTCACATAACATGGCAATTATAAGTCTAATAAGAGAAAAGAGAATCCAAAGTCTCAAACGTGAACTTGGTGAGTGAACGAGTGTGCAAGTGCGGAGGGTCGGGCTTATCACAGCCCCGTGCTGGTGGAACCACATTTGTGCATGTAGAGCAGAAATCTCGCTTTGAGACTACTTCAATGCCTCAGAGGAGCTCCGTTTTTCGCTCTCTTTATCAGTCTACAGCCGCCGCAACGCCCCTTTCCTTCGAAACACTGATTTGGACGTTGATTACCATGGCGACAGTATAAGCTTTTGGGTCAGCCATTGTGCAACTTTCATTAGTTATGTGACCAACGGTTAAAAACCCAAAGTATTCAATTCAAAATTATGCGAAGGAGCAAAAACTAAAATTCTTTCAACTTACCATAGCATGCACATTTTGGTGCAATTCAAAACGACAAATTGATTCACACAGCTTTAGAGGATTTAGCTGCTGAAGGCTATGGAACTTTGTGAAGATCCATCTAGGCCTTGAACAGAGCTCCAGTCATGCGAAGCAGCAGCAGTTCTGATACCAGTTGAAGGGAGAGTAAGAGTCTTAGTGTGTGTGTGTGCGTGCGTGCGTGTGTGCAACTATACACTACCGGAGTATCCACCTTGTTATTTGCCTGACACAGACGTTCCTCTCACCTCACTCTACCGTCAGAATGGACTCTATTTCCTGACACAACTGTGGTTGCAAATCTTCCAAGGAAAAGCTCCCCATCCCGCACACACCATACACCTTTCAGTCTAGCTACATTTTTCTCCCACAAACTCAATAAACTGGACAGAGCTTTTGTCTGAAAGTCAACTCCGGGAGCAGGAACAAATCTTTCTCCTCTGAGGAGCAACAGTAGCAGCCTAGCGAGTGCTGGTGCGTAAAAAAAAAAAAAAAAAGAAGAGATATCTGCACCAGCAGGGTTGAGGAGTTAGACCTCCACATGGTGAAGTCTAGTAGGCAGTCACAACAATATTTTCAGCAGACATTATGCCGTGACTCTGCCAATTAAAAAAAGATTGAGCATTAATTTGGAGATGGTAAAAGTCAGTAAAAATGCATTTTTAAGTCGAGACACAACTTAAGAAGTTAATTACTTTCATGAATGGAGAAGAAAAAAAAAATCTCACTTAAATGCCAACGAAGGCACCCCACGGTCTTTGGATAATCAACAAATATTAGGAGAGCAAAATGAGCACAGCCAGATTACAGGCAAGTCATATCAGGGACTCGCCTACAAATCAGTACAGCATGTGCTGTTTGCATACTGCAGAATAAGCCTGACATTTGGAGCCTGTAAATCCAATCTTGATTCTTCAAATTGCCAGCTCGTTTAACGTAATGGTTAGATGCAGATAATTTGAAGCTCTTTGCAGAGGGAGAAAAAAAAAAATCAATAACAGCATCCAAGCATTCAGACGACAACAGCACTAATCATGTGTGTCTGGGAGGGATGGCAACAATCACCATCCTGCAGTTGTAAAAATGCACAATTTGATTCCTCACCGTCAAAAAAGGTGAAGAGGTTGCAATGCGTGATGCAACATTAAAATACAAACATGCTTTTGTGATGCAGTCAGATCTCGTTTCTAAGGGTCAACAGAATAAATCTTTAAATAATGTCCCATTTAATATTCTTGGCAAAAAATAAAATAAAAATCAGTACTCGCTGGGGTCAGGTTTATGTGTTGATCTATACAATAGCTCTAGTGTGATTATGGCTGCCATACACACTGAAGAATTCCCAAGAGTGTTAACGATTGTATATATGTAGGGCAATGGTTCTCAGCAGGCTGATCAGGATTACACATGGGGTCAAAAGATGCCTGGAGAAAGGAGTGGTGTTGCAAGATTTATAGAGTCTTCTACAGATATATTTCTGGGTTAAATCTCTTTTGATAAAAGGCATTGTCCGTATGAAATGATGATCATCTGCAAAAACAGCATTACTTTGTAGCTAAACTCACAAATTTGCACATTCAAGCCTGCAACAGAAGGTTTCATCCAAGCGTGTCTTTGTTTTCGGGGTCCAAGAGAAATTTTTTTGAGAACAACAGATGCAGACTACTCCTAGCTGCGAGGGCTTTTAAACTTTTGAATATCAAAGGGTGCCTTTGCTTTCCTTTCTGTGACATGTTGCCAAAAGAAGAGCTTGCAGTTTTCACTCAGTAACGGTGGAAACTGATACCACTTTACATTCTATTTCTCACTTTCACCGTGAAGTGCAACCGAAAACCACAGTTAATATATCAACTTTGCATGGGAGGATACGAAAATTTCATTTCACAATTATCCTGTCCAACTAACACATAACACTGTGATTCACAATATTATCATGATCATCATCAAAGTATTCCTAAAACTTAAATTTTACTAAAACATAGAGGAACTTTAACCTTTCAGATTGGTAGGACACACATCTTTGCTTTGTGAAAAACAATCAAAGAATCTTAAATAAGTAATCATGAATCATGAGGTCTGCCTGCATAAATAAAGGATAATTAAATAATTAGAAGTGTCACGATTTCTATTTCAAATCAAAACAAGCCTTCAGTTTCGGCAATCAAAATCTGATGCAGTATCGACGAAGTCATTTAATACACAAAATGAGAGTCTCTGCCATGTTCTGGTGACGTTTATCTTCAAAGATTTATCTATTCTTCTCTCCTCTGCCATCTAGACACTTCATGGTGCATCCAGGTGCGCTTGTTAAACTCTCAAATCTACATGCTTTGAGACTGCAAAGGATATGTGTGCCAACAGGGACTTCAGGGTGCGTTCAAGTGCACCGCCTAAAAAATGCAAATGACAGTCGTCAGGGCATGAAGGTCAAAGTCACAGTATAGCTGGCAGTGCTAAAAAAATTTGAGTCGAACATATAACAAATAGTGACCTTAAAATCAAAAGTAAAATCGCATCGTGGATTTGGAGAATCATGACACCCATAGAAATGATGGTAACTTCAGCTCCTTGTTGTTGTTAGTTTGAAAACTGTAGTATTTACACACATTTAAGTTGTTCAAGCTTAGAAAATTCTAAATAAATCGGGACACCAATATAAGACTGTATGTCTTTACCAGTTTACCATGGTCACCTTGCTGTAAGTGGTTTTTTTTATCTCAATCCACATAAAATCTTTTATAGCAACTGTGCGACCACCCAGGACGTTAATCGGATTTATGAAAGCTGTATAGAAAGAATGCAGCTTCTAATGCATGTGTGCCACTTGGTACTACTCATTACTAAAAAGGTCAGTCCCTTGTGCAAATTCCAGTCAGAGCAGGATCAAGCATTTCTGAACCATGTTGAACTTCCCACTGCCCTAAGCCTTGGCCCTTGGCTGTACAATACAATCAAGTTATCAACGTAATTGAAGAGGCGGGTGTCACCCTGAACAAGATGGAGCACCTGTCCTTGAAAATTAATAAATGAATGCATCCGTCGTGCTGTCTCGTTGAGCGTTAAGAAGAGCAGTGAGGCAATGACAGTGCATTGCAACCAGGCGGACACTCATGGACCCATGTGACACTTAATAATCCTGCATTGTGATGACGGACACACCGCACCGGATCAGTTGGCTTCCGGGTTATAAAGCAGTCTGCTCTTCTGATGACCACCTGCCAGGTCCAGTATGCATTTAGGATGCATGAAGCATTTATTTAAAAAAAACAATAACAGGAAGTTGTGGTAAACTCTGTTACAGCCTCAATCAATCATATCGATCACTGCTGCAGCGATCATCCCCGTACAGGAAACAATCTCAACTTCATCTGCTTCTGCTGAATTGAGATTTCAATGAAACACAACCACACGCTCAGCTCACGGGAAATCGTGCACCACTTCCTGACGCTTATTCACACGTTTCCCTCCCCAAGTTGTACCTGCAAGCGAAGCCTCCTCGTTGCAGCTCATCAAAGCTAATATTTAGAGTTATTGTTGGGAAAATGCTAACTAAATCCACATTATAGCAGTGGACCAGGTAGCTGCGTGTCACGATTAAATGTCAAGGTCCCTCTGATGGACTACACACACACACACACACACACACACACCAGGACGCTGACCCCTGTGTATTCAAAGTGTTGTCGAAAAAACAGTTTTATCTTGAACGTGAGGAGCTAACGTGACAGAAACAGTGGAGCAGTTAAAGCTGTGTTCAAAAACAGTGAAACACTTCTAAAACAGTGACACCAATAAATGTCATCTTCAGTTTAAAAAAATGGGGGAAAAAATGACCCACTCGAGCGAGTTGAACCTCGATATATTGCCACTGTAAAAAAAAGCAACTCAAGCTGCCCTGATGCACGTCAGCTAGCTTACCATGGATCAAACTCGTGGATGATGCTCTCGAACCGGATCACCGCGAAAAGTCTGGAGCTGAATCCCGCCAGGCAGGCCAGGAAAAGAATGCTGAAGGAGAGTAAAGACTGCCACCCGGCCGGCTGTGTCAGTCCGCCAGACAGGCCTACTTTGCCGCCTCCTCCACCCGCGGCGCCGGGTCTGCTGTTCCCGTGCACCGAGCCCCCGGCGTTGGTGGACGCTTTGTGCTTGCCGTCGCTGGCTGCGTGGTGCTCCGCCATTTCTGCGTGCGGTGTCGGTTGGATTTGCTCGAGCGTCCCTCCTGCCACGCTCCCGTGTCTCCCTCCGCTCCGTGCTGTCGTGAAACCCCCCCTCCCTGACTATGTGTCCGCTCTCCTTAGGTATTCTCTCCTATGAGTCCAAAGGGTATATATAAATATATATATCTCTAAATTCAGTATCGCTATCACCGAAAAGCAGTCGTTACATCCCGAAACGCACACTCATGCGCCACATACCGAGCTGCAACAGTCAACTCGCTTCACGATTGAACGCCGGTGGAAAGGGGCGGGAGGGATGCGGTGGGCGGGGCGTGCGGGAGCTCTGGCGGCCTCTCACAGATCGACAGGTACGCGGGGGCGGGGCCTCACGACTCAAAGCCAATCAAACAGCAGCGCTGGCTTGACAGACGCGTGATTCCACCAATGGGATCACACTAAATTATGCCTGCGACTGATTGAAATGAGGATTATCCCCTGTTATATATAAAATTGAGTCATTCTGCTGCTCACTATAAATAAAATCCTTATTACCCGGCTTAAAGTTGGCCGTATAGAGTTGAATTAGTCATTTTTCATAGAGATAACAAAGGGAAGATTATCTAGAAGGTAACTGATTCCTCATAGCTAAAAGCCATGGGCAGGTGTGTGAAGATAAATGTTCTCTGAGTGCAATATTCTGTTGCCCTTGGATGTTCTGGACTGGGTGGTGGAGTGGTAATAAAGATTGATGTGTCTCATCATTATTATGTCCCCCAGCAAAGACGAGAACACAGCATTCATCATTCTCTTAAACTCAGGATGTACTTTCGCAACTTCCTCCCCAAAAGCCCCCGAAAGCCTATATTGGAGTAAGACACCTTTATTTGGGGAAGATTTCAAATAAATTCTCAAGTTTTTTGATTGATTGTATACATTCATTTTGTGCTTGCACTGTTTCATATAACCACGAGACGGAGGCAGGAAGTGTTATTGATTTATCTGAGATGTGGCTCACTCCCAGGGGTGGAGGGGGGAGAAACAATAGTCTGACAGTCCTCCTCTGTGTAATATCATAGATGGAGACAACTTTGCACTGAAGTCTGAATGGACAAAAAACCTTTTTCTCATCTCCTCGAACATTTGTTGCACATAATGCTGAGCAATGCTTCATCTCGTCCTGAAGTAACCCTTGTAGCACTGCAGAATCAAAGAAGCCTGTTTCTAAAAGAGCAGTAATTGATTCACTGACCTTCAAAAACTAAACATTATTACTGGTATACATTCAAATTATTAATTTAAAGTGTGTATGTATTGCCTTAATGTATAATTGTAATACCCACTACCTTGTGTATTTTATGGGAATGTTTTAAACAGATGCAGCACACACACTCTCATAATCAGTTTTAAAGGGACTGCATGATTTTTTGTTTACAACATAAAACAAGTTGTTAATTACATCCACTTTTCGTACCTTTGATTTGAGAGTAGTCCATTTGCATGTTTCAAAACTTCACAAATTGGCCCAGATCCCCATGCTTACTTTCCATCAACAGTGTTTACAGCTACCCTGTCACCCATAAGATCATGATTTTAAAAATGTAAATGAAATATTCATGCAGAAGAATTGGACTGAAGTTTGAGCCGGCTTAGCACAGCTTTGGATTGAGGCTATATCTTCTGGAGAGACGAGGAGGAGATAAGAGGGAGATGAGAATGCGGCGTTGGAGAGACGGGGAGATGGAAGGTTGATAACAAAGGAGAGTAAAAGGATGATTATGAAAATTGATGGGGGTCATCATGGAGAGGCAATGGAGTGGCAGGCGTGGATAAGAGTTTTGAGTTCGTGAAGAGATCACTGAGACCAAAACTAAGTATCACAGAGAGTATCACAGGCATATGCTGCAGCTGAACGTCAGTGCCAAGAAGAGTTCAG